>NC_133392.1:137957041-140357041 GCF_047511655.1 Castor canadensis | reverse complement strand
ATTGTGGTCCAAGGCCAGCCAAAAGGGTGATACTCTATAGGAAACTAAAGCAGAAAAGAGCTCACGGAGTGGCTCCAGTGGTAGAGTGCCTGCTGAGCAAGTGCAAGGCTCTGAGTTCAAATTCTAGAACCACCAAAAGAAAAACCAGTCACAAAAGACCACAATAAAATGAAATGTCCAGGATGGGCAAACCGTAGGACAGAAAATAGATTAGGGGCAGTTAGGGAGTGAGAAGGGTGCATAGGGTACAGAGTTTCTTTTCAGAATGATAAAAATGTTCTAACATTGGTGATGGCTGCATAACTTTGCAAGCACACTAAAAAGCATCAGATTACAGCAGCCCCCTTCTCCACAGGGAACATGTTCCAAGCCCCAGGAGGTGCTAGGAACCTCAAATAGTGTTGCACCCTACTTATTGCATGTTTTCCTGTGCACTTGGCAGTGTTGCCATGTAGGACCGGTGTTGTATGCCTGGTGCCACCTCTTAAGTTCTGGGGCTGCTATTATGTAAAATAGGGGTCACTGCACACTAGCACTGTGACATTGTGATGGTAGATCTGGTAACAGAGATGCTGCTAAGTGGCATGTGGGCATGTATACATGGAGTGGGTGTCCCCTCTCGGTGGCACTCAGCCAGACAGCCCACATTTAATCACGCCATTCAGAATGGTGCAATCTAAAACGGGTGAATCATTTATTTCTGAAAGTCTCCATTTTAATGTTTTCAAACCACAGTTGGCGGTGGGTACTGAAACCGTGGAAAGTGAAGCCATGGAGCAGGAGACTACTGTATACACTTTAGACAAAATAAAACTGTATGGAATGTAAGTCATATCTCAATAAAGCTGTTCCTTTAAAAAATGAAGAAATGTCAAACTGAGGTTGAGAGAGAGGGAGAAACTCACCCAGGGTTACCCAGCAGAGCCCAGACTCAAATTCAGATCCTCCAGAGAAGCACATGCCATTTGACAACACCCTCGCTTGTCCCTGCTCCCCACGTGAGCAGTATCTATGCTGCAGCCTCAGGCAGGTGGCTGCCTCTCTGAGCCTAGGAGGCCATTATGTCAGCGGAGCCACTGGACAGAGCAGGTACAGAGTGCTGAGAGGGACCCAGAGGAAGGGAGGCAGTTCCAGACACAGCTGACTGCCATCTCCATCTCTAGACCTCAGTTTCTCAGCTGCCACCCTCAGGAGTCCTAGGATTTCCACGTGGCTGTCCCTGGCTTCCTCAGGAAGAGGCATAGGGACATGTTCCTGCCAAGGAAGGAGGCAGAAGCATGATGGAGCCCCAGTGGTTGAAATCAAGTCCATCTGCCCCCTGTGGCAGTCCAGGGAAGCCTGGAGGACAGATGCCCTGCACCAATTCCAGGGCCTACCCCTCATCCCTGCTCCACCTCCATTGGCTCCCAGGCACCTGCCTCCACCCAGGCCAGCTGGCAGCCACCAAGCCCCAGGCGGATTTCCGTTCTCTGCTCTCTGCACAGAGGCCAGGGCCCTGTCTGTCCGGAGGGCTGGGTCTAGGCTGCAGCTGCCAGGCCTTTGTCTGGCAGGTGCTCAGGAGCCCTTCTCTTCCCCAACCCTCATAGCTAAAGTCAAATGTTAACCTGAACCCCTCAGTCCTCTGTCTCTAGCCCCACTTCTTGGCAAGTTCTTCCTCCCTGGCCTTGGTCCCCCATCTGGTCATTAAGAAAGAAGGAGGTGACTTCACAGAGTCTGACACTCAGGCTGCAGGGCAGGAGCCACAGAGGATCTGGAGGAAGGGAGGCCAAGACCTCCATAGGACCCCCACCCTGGGTTCCAGTGACAGTGTAGATAGAACCAAAGAAACCCCACTGTATCACTCCACTCCCTTGATACCCCTAACAGACTCCAGGGGACCCAATGTACCCCACCTGCCTGTTTGCCAGCCCCCGAGTCCATAGCTCCTACTGAGCTCAGTGCACACAGCTTCAGGGACCCTGAGTGTCCCCCCACCCCCCACCACAGTAGCCCAGGGACAAGGCTGACACATCCCCTCCACCAGGAATCTCTCCCAGACCTTCCCCAGTCAGGGGCAGAAGTCCCAGCTTTTGCATCTGACCCCAACACCAGCGTGGTCCCTTTCCTACAGGGAGTTGCAACAGGGCAAAGCCAGCTGAGAGGCCCAGGTGCCACCAGACCAGTCCCACTCCCAAGGAGTGAGTAAGTGTAGCCCAGGAACCAGTGATTGCTTTTCTGGACTGGACAGTAGGCAAGAGGATCTTGCCAGGACCATGTTCTCCCAGCCCCAGGACAAGGGCAGGATGGTGACTGCCACCTCTCTGGTGACAGGGCTCTCAATCCCCCCTGCCCCACCACACTAGCCACGGCTAATGGGTCCTGTAGCGTGCCAGGCCCTGCAATTCCCCACGGTGCAACGGGGACCTCCCAGGCACAGGGGACGGAGGCTCCAAGGACATAGGTACAGTGACCTGTCCAAGGCCACCCAGTTGACAAGCAGAGGCCCAAGTCAGAGCCCCAGCAACCCTCTTTCCTCATGTTTCACCACCATCCCTTAAACACACACATCCATGCAAACACAGGAGGGAGAAGGGCCAGCACCCAGGAGCTCCCTGACCTGCCTCACACCCAGCAGCCTCATCAACAGGAGCAGTACTGACACTGAGCAGGGCAACTCTCCACCAGCCAACTGCCCTGAGCACCAGCCATTTGGCAGCCCTAACTCCCGCCTGGAAAATGCTGGCTGCACTGCCAGTACGGTGACAACCAACAATGTCCCCATGCACACAATGCTCCTGGAGTTGATGCCTTCAATACCCAGCTCAGGCCTCCCCCCTCATGGAAGCATCCCCATCCCAACCTTGTCCCTGGTCACAACCTGTCCCTCGTTAGGGCTCCCAACTCAACATCTCTTGGTTGGGCCTCATTTTCCTACTTCATCAGAATTGCTCTGGTGAGAAACAGGGCTCCCCCAGAGATCAGAGTCCCTGGGGGGGGCCTCATGCTGAAGATTCTGAATCAGGGGCCCACACCAGGTGGGCAGTTCAATGAGGGATCCACCTCTCCTGGCCACTCTCACCCCAGTTGTCACTTTTCCTCAGGGAAACACATAACCACACCCTCTCCTCCCCCCTCTGCCCCCCTACCCCAGCATGTCTGCACCCAGGGTTTAGTAAATTACACAGAACTGAAGGAACCCAAGGAGGAGTGAACCTGGAGGTTAGGCAGGAGACAAAACTCCAAGCCCCGCCTCTGCCCTTGCCTTAATCACCTAAGAAGGCCAGATGACCAGCTGCCCTTCTGGCCCGGGCTCCCTAGACCCTGGGATTAAGAACTGGGATTAAGGGCAGACCACACAGCCCTGGTAGCTCAGAGCTCTACCAACATGTGTGTGTGTGTGTGTGTGTGTGTGCGCGCGCGCACGCGTGCGTGCATGCGCCTATGCATAGCACAAACACATTTGGGATGTTTCTGGGCACGTCTAGGTATGACCGTGGGTGCATGCCTGGGGTTGTCTGTTTCAGGTGGGCTTTTTTTTTTTTTTTTTTAACACTTCATGAATTTGCGTGTCATCCTTGTGCAGGGGCCATGCTAATCTTCTCTGTATCGTTCCAATTTTAGTATATGTGCTGCCGAAGCAAGCACTTGGGTGGGCTTCGATGCCCATGCAGGTCTGGGCCTGGTCACATGAGCACACAGGGCCGTATCTCTGGATACGCTATGTGCACGTGGGAGAGCTGTAGCCCCATCTCTGTGTCTCTGTATGTGTGCACATTTCTATAGCTGCATCCCAGGGGGAGGGGCAGCAATCAGTATAATCCACAAACACACTCTCCCACCAGGACATAGCGGCCCCTTCATGTGTGTGTGTACACCACCCAGCACCTTGTCTAAACCCAAGTCCCAACAGAAACACGACCATAGCAACTGGTGGAAAAGGGTCACCCAGCTCAACCACTGCCTCAGCTGGAACCAGAAACCATCTGGACCTGAAACTGTGCTCACAAGCCTCCCTGCACCCCACCTCTCATGAGAATAGGATTCAGCCAAACGTAGGCTCAGCTGTCAGAGGACAGGCCAAAGCTGAGCCACCTCTTGGGGCTGTTCACCCTCATTGCAGTGTGCCTGTGCAGCTGGGCTCCTCTCTGGGTTGAGTACCTCATCTCACATCTCATAGGGCTGATTCTTGTTGCTCTTTGTCCTCAGATCTCCACTACTGAGGGAGCAGATGGAAGGAGTTATGAGTTCTGGACCCCCGGAGGGCGAGGAACTAAAAAAGAGATTCCCAGCCTGGCCCTAGCTTCCCCCTCGCCCTTGAGGTCTGTCCCCTAAGGGAATCCACAGGTCCTGGCCCCACTGAGCTGCAGCCAGGGAGATGAGAGGTTCCAATCAGCTAGGGAGGAATGGAGACAGCGCCTCTGGAATCAGAGCAGGGGAGGGGGGGAGAGAGAAAAACAGAGAGAGAGAAAGAGAGAGAGAGAAGGAGGAGGAGGAGGAGGGTGGGAGCAGGGGAGGAGGAACTGCCAGCAAAGATGGAGAAGGGCGGGCAGGTGTGAGCACAGGGGAGGGAAAAGAAGGGCTGAGGGAGAAGGCCTCCCAGAAGCCCTGTGTCCACCCTCCAGAAAAATGGGATTCTGGAAGGCCCCAGTGCTCCCTTCCCTGCCTGCCCCTCCCTGGTTAAGACTAGATGGCTCCATCCCTTCATACCTCTCCACTTCCCTCTTCTCTCAAGCATGGGGTCACATGAACAGGGGGCTGGGGAGAAAGGACAAGGTGTGACCAGTGGGGAGAACTAGAAATAAAAACAGATTGAGAAGTGTGAATGCAGAAAAAGAAACAATATAGCAATGTCAGAATCTGGGGAAATGAAACAAAGTAACATGTGTGAGGGTTGAGCAGGGAGATGATGTAATGGGGACTAGCAGCTGCAAGGATGTATCCAAGAGAGGGCTGGGGAGGTAACAGTGTAACCCTGTAGAGAGTCAGATACTCTGAAGCAATGTAACAGAACTGGGGCTTGGCAAAGGGTCCTAACTAGAAGACCAGCAGTCTGGGAATCTAGAAGAGGGAGGTAGGACAGGAGGGGCCCATGTGTTTGTTAGCTGGGAAGAGGGGACATCTATGCTGGGATTTGGAGGGTGAGTAGGAGTTCACTGGAGAAGAAGGGACAGCATATGGGTACGCATGAAGAGACAATGTCTGCTCTGTGCTCAGGGCTGTTGGATGGTAGCAGTGTAGAATGTACTGGCAAATGTTTAAAGCTGGAGCATTGCACTGGACACACTTATGAGAATGGACTTGACAGAGCAGTGGGTATGAGAGCAGCTGGGGCCGTCAGGGAATGCTTCTGGAAGAGGTGAGTGGCGCTGAGCCTGCCTTAAGCAGAAACATAGTATGGGGATGGTGTACTGCCCAGGACTCTGGATATGTGGTTCTTAGTCCCAGCAGCCACCAACTTTGAACCACTCTGAGCTTCACCTTCTCCAAATGTAAACAGGAATTCAGGAGATGTGACTTGAGACCAGCACCTTGGTCTCAGTTTCCTCTTTGGGACAATGAGCAACGTGGGCAAGAATATTTCAAACTGAAGTTATTTCCAGCCCTCTGTCTTCCCCAAGCCTGAGTTAGCCTTAGCCTATGCCCGATACAGACAGGAAACTGTGGAAGAGAACTGCCCCGTGTGGAAGGCAAGAGCCCCTCTGGCCTAGTCATCTTTCCTCTCCAGCCACACAAGATCAGTCACCTAGCAAGGCCTGCTTAGCCTTAATCTCACCTTCTCAGGATGCCACACTCCGGTTTGCCGTCCACAAGGCAGCATGCAGCATGGCTTGCTTCTGCACTGCATGGGACTCTGGAGCCAGATGATTTGGACTCTAATTCCAACTGGACCATTCACTAGCTCTGTGGCCTTGAACAGGTTACTTGATCTCTCCGTGCCTCAATTTTCCTTTTTTGTGACATAAAGGTAATACTAGTAATCATCTTCATAGGGTTGTCACAGGATTAGGTGAGCTTTATGTACACAAGGCATTCAGCAGAGCATCTGCACACCACACCCTCTGCCTGCAGGACAGGAGGCAGATGGACTGGTTTGGACTCAGAGCATACCTTGTGAGCCACTGGGGTCATCCCTGTCTGGTAGGGTCTTCCACGTTTTGAAGTTACATGGGGTTGGACATCCTGAGACACAGGGCCAGGCCCTTGGGAAGTACCCAGTGAGTGAAAGACACCCATCAGAAACAGGAGCCCACAACACAGGTGACCCCTCCACCCCAAAGTGAGGGGTGTTTCCCTGTCCACAGATGGCCCTCTCTCTCCCAGCTGGGAACTGGGAGCTTCTAAAGACTCTTTAGTTCCCTAACATACCATGAGCCTACCCCCTTCTGTGTCTTTGCCCACCCTGATCCCTCTAGGCAGAGGGACCACTGCGTAGCCACCTGGAACAAAGGGCACCTCCTCCATGGAGCCTCCCCTGAGTTTCCACAGCCAAAGCCAACACCTTTCTGGGTGCTGGTGGCTCACACTTATAATCCTAGCTACTTAGGAGGCAGAGATCAGGAGGATCACAATTTGAAGCCAGCCCAGGCAAATAGTTTGAGACCCTATCTTGAAAATACCAAACATAAAAAGGGCAGGTGGAGTGGCTCAAGTGGTAGAGCACCTGCCTAGCACACGTGAAGTCCTGAGTTCAAGCCCCAGAGCCTCAAAAAAAAAAAAAAAGGGAAGAAAAAAGAAAAAGAGAAAGAGGAAAGAAAAAGAACCACCCCCCAACAAAAAACCAACCTAACACCTTACTTCTCTGAGTTCTTGTCTCACCTAACTGGAAGCTTCTAGAGGTCAGGAACCTTTGTCTGCACAGGCAGAGGCATCAGTAAACAGGGGCTGAAGGAACTGGCAGGTCAGCAGCAGGGTGGGGACAAGGATTCAGGTACTGGACTCCCTGCACAGCATCCAACTGGCCTAGACCTGGCTGATTATGTCCCTGGGGCTGAAGAGAGAGGTGGTGCTCAGTGTAACCCCTCCTGTCAGAAGAACCATACAGGCCACTGGAAGAAAGCAGGCCTGGCCTTCCCTTCCTCTTCACAGGCCACTTCAGGCCAGGCCCCACCCTCTCTGGCCTCAGGTCCTTCTGACAGCTCCTCCAATGTGACACCTGCAAGCCCCAGTCACTCCATCCAGTCTCCCAATTCCACAGATGGAGAAGTGGAGGCCAGGAGAGGGAAGAGGCTGTCCACTATCACCAATGAGTTAGTGGGAGAGTCACCTCTGAGACATGGAGAATTAATGAAAATAAAACTAACCATGCTTTGACTGCTGACTGGCTAACAAGCTCTACCTCCCGAACACTACTCCCACCATAGCCCAGGGGGCCATTTGAGAGAAGAGGAGACAGAGCTGAGCTCACTCCACAACAGGTGGCAGAGCTGGGGTTCTCCCCAAAATGGGAGAGAACAGTGCCTCCTGAACCCTGGTATGAGCACTGCACTCCTGCCACAAACACACCTCCCTAGCCAGCCCTGACACCTGACACAGCTGAACACGACAGCCCCCAGCACAGGGCCCTACATACAGCAGGTGCTCAATAAGTGACCAAGCCCCCTGCCCATTTCTATGTGATACCCTTGAACAAGCACCTGGGTAGAGCCCCACCCGATGCTCCCCCAGGGCACACTGCTTACACTTGAGGCCTAAAGTGGGGGGAAGGGAACAGCACCCACCTTGAGATGGCAGTGAGGAGGAACTGAGATGAAGCATGTGAAGCACTCAGATGCCTGCCTGGTACTTAGCACAACTCTACAAGTATGAGCCACTGTCACCACTGTCCTCACTGCCATCTGTGCCTATCTGTCCCCAACACAGCTAGCACCTTGAGGGCAGGACCCAGGTAGGACTTGGCTGCAGACACCCTGCTCCACCCTCATGGCAACCCCACCCAAGGAGGCACAGATGGGGAGAGAAAGGCAGACCACACCACACCCTCGGTGACCCTCAGGAGGGGTGTGGTGCCAGGACCCCACTCCTCTGTTCCCATTGCCAACTGCCCTCTCCTCCACTCTCCAGAAGCCTTGCAGGCTTGGGTAGGTCCCCATGCCCCCACAGAGCCCCTGAGTCAGGGGGAGGGAAGATCTAATAGGCCATACAGCCCCTTGGTGCTGGCAATCAAATTCGCAATCAGTTTGCTGCAATTAGACTTCCCAGCTCCCACTGGCGATGGTTTCTAAATTACTCTCATTAAAGTCTGGGCTGGTGAGTGGGGAGGGGGCAGTGGAAGAAGATCCAGGGGGCTTTGGGTGGAGCTTGAAGCCAGGGTGAAGCAGCACTGGACCTGCAGCCCAGTTGCCCACAGTCAACCCAGAACCAGCACCTCCCCCAACCCCACCCATCCCAGAAAACCCAGATCAGCAATTGTTGGAGTTGGGGGTGGCAGGGGGTGGGGGTTGGGGAGAGGATGTCAGAACTCCAGAGCAGGGGCAGGAGCAACTGAACACCACTTCCTGGTTGTGTGGCTTTGGAAGGTGGCTTGACATCTCTGACCTTCTATTTTTTGTTTATTTTTGGTGGCACGGAGTTTGAACTCAGAGCCTCGTGCTTGCACCTCAGTCTTGTTTTTGCTTTAGTTATTGCTCAGTTGAGGCCCCATTTTTGCCTGGGGCCAGCCTGGGCCTTAATCCTCCTACATCCGCCCTCATAGCTGGGGACACAGGCATAAATCACCACACCCAATTCATTTCTTATGATGGGGTCTAACTTTTGCCCATGCTGGCCTTGACCTCAATCCTTCTGATCTCCAGCTCCCAGGCAACTGGGATTACAGGTGTGAACCACTATGACCAACAGCTCTGACCTTCTAGATGGGGGCGACAGTGCCAGCCTTGGAGAGTGGTTGGAAGGTTTAATGAGACACCGATGGCTGCAAAACCAGCCCTAGTCCATGGGTGAGGCCCAGGCCATCACCTGTTGGGTAGCCAGCTGTGGTACTGACCATTTCTCCAGGGCCCTCCCACTGCTGAGGTATGGGGCGACTAGAGGCATACAACCAAGGCGTTCCAGGCTGGAAAGAACATGGAACATACCACCACCATGTTGCAGGCTCATGCTGCAGATACCCAGGGCTAGAAGGGCCTGAAGTTTCGGCAACTTGGACCCTCTGCCTCCAGTCGGTACTGCAGACTGCCCAACACCCCAGAGAATCAAACACCCTGTAAAGCCCTAGCAAGTGCTTCCTGGCCTGAATCCTGCCAGCTCCAATTGGGAATCTCAGCCCATGTGCTCTGCACAGACTAGTACCAGCCCAGGGCTTTGCTTTGGGTCAAACTTGCTTCCCACACTCCCCAAGGGACCCACCTCTGGCCCCAAAGAACAACTCCTCAGCCAGACCAAGAGGACAGGAAAAGGGCAAAATCAAGGCAGATTAAGTGGAAGAAAACAGAGCAGCCCACTCCCTATTTGTTACTTTTTAAATTTACTTTGCTGCTTCATGTCACTAATCCCCAAACAACACTGAGGCCTCCTTTTAAAGAAGAGGAGACAAAGGCTCAGAGAGGTTAAGTGAACTTGCTAAGGTCACTCAGCAAGAAACTGGAAGAACCAGGATTTTAACCCTAGACTAATGGGTTCCAAGGTCCTTCCCTGCTTCTTACTTCAAGCTTGGTGGCCCCAAAACAGACATGGCACCAAAACCTGGGTGGGATGAAGGGATGGGAAGAAGGCAAGCCTCAGCCAGCTGGGACACTGGGGGTTGCAATCCTCTCCACCTATTAAGAAAGGCCAGCATGCCCATTCCATGCCGGCCACTTCAGCAGCCAGGTGGGAAAGAGGCCAGATATTTGTCAAGGCCACCCCTTCCGTATCCCCACAGCTGGGCCCTGGGCCATGGCTGCTCAGACTCCCTGTAATCATGGCTTCCTGTTTGGCACTGAGACTGGGCCTGGTCAGTGGGGGAGGGGAGTGACCACCCCTCTGGCTGGGGCCTGCTCTGTAGGGAGGGGGGCCGGAAGTGAAGGCTCCCCAGCCTCCTGGAATCTTGGGAGGCTGGGAGCAAAGGCAAGTTGTAGGGGTGTCAGTCAACAAGACTGATGTTCCCAGGAATGGGGCAGTACTACGGGGGACAGAAGTCTGAGGGGACTAGCAAGGCCAGCCAGGAGGCCTAGAGCCAGCCCAGATCCTGCTCTGACTGACATGGGTTTAGGAAGGCTGGGGGAGCAAGGGGCTGGGCCCTGGCAACCCTTAGCTCTGGCTGCCCTGCCCCCAGCACAAAATCACAGGGCTCTCTACAAAGCTGGGCTGGAGGCCAAAGCCACAGTCCCTCTGTCCCCACCAGACATGGTAGTTGCAGAGCCTGGGTGCTCAGACCACAGGCCAGCCCTAGACAGCCCCCTGGCGCCTCCCAGCCCACGGCGTGACTTGGACCCAGCAGGACCCTGCCAACCAGCCTCACTGCCCTCCCCACACACATACACACACAGGAGGGGGCAGCTGATGGCCCTGGCTTCCTACGTCTATTCCTGCACTCGTTTACCCATCTGAACCCTTCTATGTAGGCACCAAGCGGCCCTGGAGTTCAGCTCAGGGTTTGCCACTCATGACTGACTGATCCCCACTCAGTCAGGCCAGAGAGACTGTGCGGGGCCAGCATGCAGGGATTCGGGCTCTACGCAGCTTTCTAAGGATCAGAGGGGACGAAAGGCAGTCCTATCTGGGCACTTTTCAGAGCAAGCACCCAACGCTGGGGCATCGGGGCATATCCAGGGGAATGTGAGAGCCCTCTTGTCCCGACATTCCCGACATTTCCCCTCTGTGCCCTACCACAGGGCCTCAACATGAGCCCCTCACACACATAGGATCGTGTCAACAACACTTCACAGTTAACAAGGCTTTCCTACCTGTCCCCAGACACCCTTGCAGTGGCCCCTCTACAGATGACACAGCCTGTGAGGCAGTAGAGGAAGCTCCTTCCAACATTAATAACTAAGACTATGGGAGAATTAAATGAGAAAAGATATGGCACCTTCCTGGTAAAAGCAGGCACCTATTAAGAACAATAACTGACAGCCAGGTATGGTGACACCTGCCTATAACCCTGGCACTAGAGAGGCTGAGGCAGGAGGTCCTCAAATTCAAGGCCAGCCTGGGCTACATAGAGAAACCCTGTCAAAAAAAAAAAAAGAAAAAAAAGGAGCTAGACACAGTGGCACATGCCAATAATCCCAGCTACTCAACAGGCAAAGATCAGGAGGATCATGGTTTAAGGTCAGCAAAAAGTGAGTGAGACCCTCTCTCAAGCAAAGCTGGGCATGGTGATTACACCTGTAATCCCAACAATGTGGGAGGCATAGGTAGCAGGACTGAGGTTTGAGCCAGCCCCAGGCAAAAAGCACAAGACCCTAACCGAAAATTAAAGCAAAAAAGAGCTGGGGTGTGGCAAGGAGTAGAACACCTGCCTAGCAAGCACAAGGCCCTGAGTTCAAACCCCAGTACCACCACCAAAAAAAGAAAAAGAAAATTTCATACATAAACAATAGCTAATATGGGCATAATTTGGGGAGTAGGGCGGCTCCAGAGAGGTGAAGTAAATTGCCTAAGATCACGCAGCAAGAGGGTGTGGAAATTAGAACTATGGCCCAATTCCATTAGCCTATCAGACCCTGGCTCAATTCAGCTCCATTACCATGTGACTCTGAGCAAGTCACTTACCATCTCTGTGCCTTGGTTTCCTCATCTGTAAAGGGAGTTCTGATAATTCCTATGTCATAAGATTACCCTAAAGACGAAGTAGCCAATCACAGAAAGCGCTCAGTGGGTGGGGCTCTTCCCAGCATTGGCTGTGGCTTCTGTTTCTCCCCTTCCCAGGGGTGGTGACTTTGTGGCCTCCTGTCCCCAGCTGGCCCAGTTGGCTCCAGCCTTCAGGATCCTATTGCAGCCCTAGGAAATGACCAGTCCTCTCTCTCAGCAGCTATAGGGGGCAGGAAGACCTGTGGCCACCAGGCTCCAAGCCCTCCTTCTTTCCTCCACACCTGGAGGCAGGATGACCACTCTCACTGCTTTTCCCATAGGTGTCCCCTCTTGCCACTCTGGAGATGCCATGCCCAATCCTCTAAGGCCACATGCTTTCCTCCAGCTGAGCTCTCCTGCCACCAGCCTCAACACAAGGACCCAAAAAGAAACACAAGCCACTCCCCAGAGAGCAGGAGGCCCCAGTTCAAATCCCAGTACTGTCTTCTCCCCCACAGCAGTTCTTTAAGTCAGGTGTTGGTCTCCAGCTGACAGGTGAGAGAGCAGAACTGCCTCCCCCCAGGAGGCATTTGCTGAGCACTTAGCATGTGCCTCCATGGCGCTAATGCTTTCCCCTATTCTCCCCATTTTAAAGAGGTGGGAACTAAGGCACAGAGAAGTGAAGTAACTTTCACAAGGTCACACAGCCACAAACTAATGAACTCCCATCACTGAAAGGATTCAAATAAGACCAAGGAACACCTAACTACTGAACACCTTTCAGGAACACCTTTCAGACCTGAACAAGTTTTAAGAGCTAAAATTTCCAGGGTCCTCATACTGAAGTTATTTTTGGTAGTGATTGAAAAATAACAGCTGAGGTAGCCCTCAAGGCAAATGTCCCTCAGAGTCCTGGTCTCCTGGTCTCTCTCAGGACAGAAAATGCCCTACAGAGATGCCAGGACACACACACCATATGCCTCACCACCAATAACCTGAGTGAGACCTGTGGTCTCCTCCCTGGAACCTTCCCCGCTGCCTGTCAGGCTGGCAGGTAAACCCAGGGGTCATGTTGTCCCTTCCCTCCCAAGCCAGCCACTGCCCATCCCATGATGTCCTTAGAGGCCCCCATCACAGATGCTACCCACCACCCACAACCAGGCGGGTTCTTCTGGTCAGACCCCTGTCCCTCCTGCTGCAGACACATCTCCTCTGGGCAGCATCCAGGCACACCTCTTAACACTTCGCCTCCAAGGTGAGGTGCGAGAGGGTGGAGCCCTTCCTTAACAGCCTGGCTCCTGAGACCTAGAGGTTACCTGGAACCCACCCTGCCTCAGTCCCACCTCCACTCTGCCAGGCCACCTGGAGCTCCCGGTCCAGGGTGGGTGGGCAAGTTGCCTGTGCTGCAGCCCAGCACTGGCTCTGAACCACCACCCACCCACACCTCATCCTCAGCTTTAGGGTCCCTACCCCGCCGGTTGAGGTCCTACTGTGTGCCAGGTCCTTCCATGCTCTCCTTGAATTCCTTCCACCACCTCATGGGTGTGAATTACTATCCTTGCCCATGGGTGAACAGCCATTCCTGGAGGGACGGGCCTTGCCCAGGGCCTCTCCCCAGGGCCTCTGACGAGAGCACTTTGTCCAAGATACAGCTCACTTTCACCAAACTTCCTGACTCCTTTGGTCCCACTTTGTTCTTCCTCTGAGGAGGCATCAGCATCCCTGTTTCACAGAGGGCACCCTGGGGCTCAGAGAATGGATGACTTGCCAGAGATCACCTTATGCACAGGTGGTAGTGCCCAGATTTGAAGCCCAGAACTGTGATGTTACGGATGGGCTCCTAGAACCCCCCAGCTGCTAGGGTAGTAGGGCACTTACCTCCCAGGGACCTCCTCCCACACCCCACTTGGAAAACTGGGGATGAGGCATGGGCCACCAGGCATCTTACACGGGTCCCCTCCCCCCAGCTGGCAGCCTGAGGAGCCTGTGGATCCAAGAAGCCACCTGGAGTCCCGCCTGTCCTCCCTAGGGACTGGCCACTGGGCTCACACTGGGAAGAGGCATGCAAACAGGTTGGGCACCAGGGGGTCCCCTGAGAGGCTGGGCAAGTGGGTGGGGACAGCATTGTTCCTGGAGCCAACCCAAGGGGGTGGGACCTAGAAATCTCCAGCCTGCCCCACCTTCCACCTGTAAATGTGCCTATGAGGAACTACTGGGGACTTGGGTCCCTCTGAGGGGGGATGCAGCTCCTCCTCCCTGACCCTCTTCCTCCTGCTTCCCAATGGAGCTGGGGCCACTGGAAGGGACAGCCAGCGGTCACCTCATACACACGCACCTCTTCCTGCATGCACGTGGCCCCTCAGGGGTCCCTGCCCCATGCCACGGCCGCCCATGCACCAGTCGCACCCATGCGCTCCTGAGCGCACTCACACACGTTCCCAAGGGTGCAAGCGCACGCCCACCACAGAGGTCTCCCCCGCCCCACCACCCCGCGGAGACACACTGCCATGGCCACGCTGACACACATGCACAATGCGGGGCTACACAGCGGCCCCCCCCACGTACTGGACACAGCCTCCACATGCACACGCCCACAGGCCTTTGCATCCTTCTCTGAGGTGGACACACACACAGGGTCACCCTCATTCACCCCGGCAGGTCACCTTCATCAAGTCCTCCTCCCCCTCCCCCCCTCACGGCCCCACCGGTGGCTTGGGGAAGGCGACCCTGAGAGAAAGCAGATGCACGCCCTCCTCGGTAGGGGAAATGGCCCGATTCTCCAAAAGTGCCCGCGTCTGGGCACACCCACGAGGCCGGAGCCACGCTCGCTCCAGCCCCAGACACACCCAGCCCCGGCCCGCGCGGCGACCCGGGCGCCCGCCAGACCCTCCCGGCGCCTCGGGGGACCCGGCCCCTGCCCCGCACACCCCCACGCGGTGCACCGGACACTAGTGCGGACGACCTGCGCTCGGGTTCCCGCCCGGCTTCCCGGGAAGGGGGGATGAGCCCCCGGCCCGCAGATGCTAGCGGGGGGGGGGGCGCGGGGGGGGGCGGGGCGGGGCGGGCGGCGTGGGGGAGGGGCGCTGCGGGACGCGGCCCGGGGTCGGGTTGGGGGGGTCCCGGGCGGCGGGGGCGGCGCGTCACTCACCCCCGCGGCGCGCCCCGCGAGCAGCAGCAGCAGCAACGGCGGCAGGAGCAGCCCGCGGGCCCCGGGTGCGGTGGCGGCCCCGGTCCCGGCGCCTGCCCCGTGTGCGGCCCCGGCGCGGTGCGGCGGCCCCGGCTTCATGGCGGCGGCGGCGGCGGCCGGGCCTTTGTTCCGGGCGCGGCGGGGCTGCGCGGCGGCGCTCGACGCTGCTGGCTCGGGGCTCCGCTCGGCCGCCGGCTCCGCCTCGTTCGCTCGCTCGCTCGCTCGCGGCTCCGCGCCCACAGCGGCCGCGCCCGCAGGAAGCGTGCGCCGCCGCCGCCGCCGCCGCCACTGCCACCGGGCCGCCCCCCGCGCGGGCGGGGCGAGGAGGGCGGGGCGGGGCGGACGAACGCCCCCCAACCCGCGCCGCCCCGCGCCCGGCCCCGGGGACCCCGCGCCCGCCCCGCGCTCCGGCCGCAGCCTGGGCAGCGCGGCCCGGACCAGGGCTCGAGAGCGGGCGGCGGGGGCCCCCGGGGCGCAGGGCCCCCTTGGCTGACGCCGGGAGCCCACGGCACGCACCTCCTCGGCCTCGCATGCAATGCCAGGGCCTGGACCTGGCACCTTCTGAGTATCGAGTGTGTGGGAGCAGTAGCCTCCTTTAGGGCTCCATTCGCGTGTCTTCTAGCATCGCCCCGCAACCCGGCCAGCCTGCAGAATGGGCCCCAGGTCATCCAAGACCCAGGCTTCCTAGTCTCCAGAGCAGATTTTAGGCTGTGTGACCTCAGACTGGGCCTGGCCCTCTCTGGGCCTCCTTTCACCCACACAGCACCATGGGACGGTGGGGAGGTGTTAACTTCTAGAATCTATGGATCTGCAAGGGACAAGGTGCACCCACACAGGCGACCCCAGTTCTCTGAGAGTCAGATTCCTTGTGGTAGAGTAGAGACCACCCTCCCTCAGGATGACCCTCTCTCTCTGGTGGCAGCCGGGGTCCTGGCCTCCATTCCCCTGCTGCCTGTGGACTGTTCTGCTTTGCTCTATCTCCCTCCATCATGCTAGGCTGCACCCCAGAAGTGCAGAGCTTGGGCCTGCTTACTTCAGCTGTCCATGCTGTCCCAGCACTGGCACTGACCTAGCACAGTGCCAGGCACAAATGTGTGGAACCATGAATGTGTGTCTCATTCACCAGAGCTCCCCACGGTGGGGTCTGGGGGGAAGGGTAAACGTTTATTAAACCCCACCATAGGCCAGGGGCCAAGCACTTTCCTTAAGTTATCTTAATTCACCCTCTCAGGACCACCATGAGGTTGGTGCTGTCAGTATCTCTATTTTGATGGGGGAAACTGAGGCTGGGAGAACAGAAGTAATTGGCTGATGATGGTGAACTGGATGCCTTTGCCCTTGGCCACTCTCGTCTCTGCCCCTGTGTCCCAGCACCCAGCCAGGGCCGGTCATCAGGAAATAGAAATTGAATGGAGCTGAAATTGGAGTAATTTCCCCAAGGCAAAAGATGGAGTAGGCAGGAGGGGGCGCTGGAGGAATAGGTCTGAAGGAATGGTCTCTGGGGGTCAGGGACCCCTGGCTTGTCCTGCAGGACCTTAGAAGGAAGTCTGGAGAACAAAGGCCAACTCCGTTCAAACCCAGCCCCCAGGCAAATTGCTTGTGAGACCCTATCTCAAACAACCCTTCACAAAAAAAGAGCTGGCAGAGTCACTCAAGAGGTAGAGGCCCTGAGTTCAAACCCAGTGCTAAAAAAAAAAAGGGGTCCCCTGAGGGGGACAGTGTGTAAGGTCAGTGTTATGAGTATTATGTTTGATGTGCATTAAACATATTGAAAATTATATAAAAATATAATACACTGTAAAACCTATATGAAAATAATATTGTGTGCACTTGGAAGCCCTATGATGTAAACACATACCATATGGTGCCGATATGCAAATCAGCCAGCCCTAAGCTGGTGCCGATATGCAAATGAAGCAACCCTAAGCTGGTGCCGATATGCAAATGAAGCAACCCTAAGCTGGCTCTGATAAACCGCTCCTCTACAAATACTTGAACTCCACTCACCACGAGATCATTGCCACTTCCTCCTGATAGACAACACGCATCACATCGGTCGAGAGCAGACCCAGACTCTCCACTCGGCCAGTCAGATTCCCTGGGCTCCTAGAGGCGATCGAGACTGAGAACCAGCCAGGATTGGTTTGGAGCCAGCAGCCAAGGGACTAAGATCACATCTCAAGGTGAGCTCAGCTTGGGGAAGGCTGAGGCACTGTCGGGTGTTAGGTTGTAACTCCCTGCAATAAAGTGTGTGTATGAGCAACTTAGTTCCTGCCTAAGTTAATTTATTTAGCGCCTGACAGTCATCCTTACACCGTTACCTGCTTGTGACTTTGTCAGACATCTACAGAGAGAGAGGGCAACTCCAACTCTGCCATTCAAGACTCCCAAGAATTCTAAGACACCAACCTCTGGAACCTGTTCCCAAACCCATTGGAATTCAGACCCATGGCCACCTTGGGGAGGTAGAGGATGGGGAAAGGCTGATGGACCCATCAGATAAGGAGCTGAAAAGAGCTGGCTTTAGTGGAAGTAGCAAACCTGGCAGCTGAAGAGCTCTGGGTCATGATAGTACCTGAGTTCAAATCCCAGTTCTGCCAGTTATGAGCTGTGCTACTTTGGATGTGTGACTTTACCTCTCTGAACCTGTTTCCCAAATGTAATATGGACATAATGATTATGCAGGGTTCATTCATTCATTCAGTACATACACATGGAGTGCCTACCATCTGCCAAGACAGAGGCCAGGCTGTGAGGAATACATGAACTCTGCCCTGCCTTGTACTGGTGTGGGGCCGGGGATTGACAAAGGTGGCTATGTTTCAGGAGGTGGGAGGGAGTTGTGAGGAGAGTCTTAGCCAGGCCAGGAGCGCCACCTGCTGCTCCTCTAAGACACTGGTCACAGCCAGAGCTGAGATAGGTCTGGGCTGGAGGGCCTCATCCAGCTCTCTCCCCTCAGAGTCTCCCTGGAGGTGACAGATGCACATTCATTGACTCTTGGGTACACATCACACGGTCACCCTCCCCACATCTACCTGTGCACTCAAGCCATATGCCAGCACATCCAAAGCCTCCCTTTCCTGTGCCACCCCCGTCCTGTACCCCCCACCCTGCTTTTAATCCCTCTGTCTCACCTAGAACAAGGAGTGGCCCAGTATTCCATATGGACTCAAGCTCAAGCAGAGCTGCTTCTGTGCCCAGCACAGCCCTACAACATCACTCCATTTTCCAAATGAGAAACCAAAGCTCAGAGAAGTGGAGCCCAAGGCAAGTGAGAGCCAAGACCTTGACTCAGACTCTTGCAGTTATGCTGTAATGCCAAGCCCAGAGGTCTGTTTGGAAGTGTTTGATGAATGACTTAGTCAAATAAGGGAGGCACACACCACTCCAAGGACATGCGCATGCTCAGTGTGACCTGGTACCCACATAGCCCCACAGCACAGCTAGTGGCCATCTTCGCATCCAACCCACCCTGATTGAACACTTTTGCCCTTGGCCCTTGCTCTAACAAGGCAGCAAGGGGTTGGAGAGGCCTCAGCAGTGTCTCAGTGGGCCTGAGACACCTGATTCAGGGTTGCACCCCAGGCTTGGTGCACAGTGGGTTCCCAGGAAAGGTCACCTTACCCCACTTACCCCAAGAGGTCTGACTAAATAGACTGGATCTTAGGAACTCAACATTCACAGGTAATAAGATTCCAGATCTGAGCCAGACACTGGTGGCTCATGCCTGTCATCCTAGCTACTCAGGAGGCAGAGATCAGGAAGATCAAGGTTTGAAGCCAGCCCAGCAAGTAGTTCAAGAGACCCTATTTAAACAAACCAAACCAAAACAAAAACAACCCATCACAGAAAAAGGCTGAGGGAGTGGCTCTGAGTTAAACTCCACTACTTAAAAAAAAAAACCCAAATAAGCAGAGGCCCCCATGAGTAAGATAACCAGGAGAACACTCATTTAATCCTCCCACAGGCCTGGGATTTGGGTATCACAACTTGCCTCCAGGGTTGGTGCTGTGAGGACCAAATACTGCCAAAACAGCCTGGTAGCTGGGCCAAAGTGGCTCATGCCTGTTATTCTAGCTACTCAGGAAGCAAAACCAAGAGGATCATGGTTTGAAACTAGCCCAAGCAAATAGTTCAACAGACCCTATTGAAAAAATCCAACACAAAAAAGGAGTGGTAGAGTGGCTCAAGGTGCAGACCCTGAGTTCAAACCCCAAAACGGCAAAAAAAAAAAAAAAAAGGCCCAGCACACAATGTATTTGCTCTTTACTTCATCCTAGTACTTCAATCAGGGAATCTGGGACTCAGAGAAGTTCAGTAACTTGCCCTAGATCACACAGCCAGCAAGAGTCAAGATTTAAACCAGGATGTGTGACAAAAGATCCTTAGCTTTTAACTCTGTGCTGTGCTGTCCCCATGGGCACAGAGGGAACTAGGGATCCCAACAGGACCTCCCAAACCCAAGTGCCTTCTTGGCTCAAGGCAGCCACCCTTCTAGGAAAACAAATCCCTGTTCCCCTCCATCCTGGGCCCCATCCCAACCTCCTTCCACCACAACTTCCTATTTTGCCCTAAGAGTCAGGATGGAGGCCAGAGCCCAGGTTTGCTTCTGGGAAAGTCCAGGTAACAGCAGCCCTGGAGGACAGTGATCCACAAGACTCAGGAACTGAAGCAGGGTTATGGCAGGAATGTTCTAGACCTGAAGGAGCCCTCTTGAAGGACCTTGGGGATCTCAGAGGCCAGCTGGGCCCTACAAGTAGAAGTCAAGCAGTTGTCAGGTACCATTGGGCCTGTGAAAAGGCCCCGGTCTCCATCGGTGGGGAGTCTGTGTTCCACTCAAGGGACCTGACAGTCCCTTGTCTTGCAGGGACTCACGAGTCCATGCCCCCGGCCTTGGTTTTGGGCTTTGTTGGAGCTGCCAGGGCTGGAGACACCCCCAGAGCACATGGCTGCCCTGCCTGGGATCAGGATTTGAACTCAGCTCTCAGTTAGCTGAGACCTCCCTCTGGGCCCATGGGGTGGGGGAAGAGAGCCAGTCAGATTCTGAGCCGAGTGGCATGGGAGCCTGGGCCAACCTTGAAGGACAGGCCAGCAGGCTGTGGGGCCCCTAGCAGCACCTGCAGCTGCACAGTCTTGGTTCTGGCTCAGATCCAGTCAGGCCACTCAGGGAGGGGTCCACTTGAGAGAGAGGGGACCTCAGCCCAGAGTGGGTGAGACAGAGGTCCTGGCTCTGTGGCTCCAAAACTGCCACTAAAGTGCAGACCCAAATGCAAACCTGGGAACAGAGCCTCAGGAAGGGGCCACACAAGTGAGGGGCCTGAGGCTTCAGTTCACTCATTCTCCAGCAATGGGCTTCTGAATGGAAGGCTGCTGCCCAGCCAGAAGCCAGTTCTGGGGCTGGGCAGGGAGAGGCCACCACGACAACAAGGGAGAATAGGAAGGTGGTGACATCTCCATGGGGCCATGGCAGGCAGGCCTTGGGGAATCAGGTGCTCAGAAGCCTCACACAGAAGCTGTGCCAGCCCGGTGGAGACCATGCCCTGACACCATGTGTGTGGACAAGGCTGAGACTATTCTGGAAGCTCGTTCGCCACGACAAAAGTGGACAGAGCATGCAGAGGTCTTGCTCTGCTCTCCCCACCTGCTCTATTTCATCTACCCATTTCACAAGTGAGGAAAGTAAGGCCCAGAAATAGGAAGTGACTGACCCAAGGTGACAGTCAGCCTGTGCAGAAGCAGGAGTAGAAAGCAGGCCTCACTCCTGCCCTGGAGGCTTTCTTGAACCCACCCCTGCTCCTGGATTGGTTGTCTTGTCCGGCTGAGAACCCTCCCTGAGCACATGGGTCATCCACCTGGCCAAGTTCAAGATCACAAAGTAGGAAGGCTATGGGGAGCCCAGGCCAGAGCCTTGCTCACACACCTGCCCTCCTTCCTGTGTGAGTGGCCTCCTGGAGCAGAAAGGGAGGAGAGAGAGGAGAGGGCAGGAGGAGGAAGGAGGGGGAAAGCACCCTACAAACACGCTCCCACTCCTGGGAATAAATTGTACACTTGGAGTCATTTTTCTGGAAGAAAATAAAACATCCTAAAAATACATTTTCCTTTTCAGCTCACCTCAGGGCTGGGGCAGCCTCCTGATCACTGGGTCGCTCAAGCACAGCTGTCATTGAGACGTTCTCCATGGGTTGGGAGGATTGTCAGGTTCTGAGAGACTGGCATCAAACCTCACCATTGCTGAGCCATGGCTCCAGACCGAGCACAAATCTGGCACAGAAGGAGACAATGTGGAAGGCAGGGAGGCAGCCACTGCACACATAGCACAGGGCAGCCACAAGCCTGCTCTGCCCCTGGCCCACCTATTCACCTCTGGGTCTTCCCTTGCCCTGGTCAGGCTGGTGGCAGATATGGCAGTGCCAGCTCAGAGGAGAAGCCTGGAATCAAGGCTTGGATCTGCCACCTCCTGGCTGGTGCCCTGGGCCAGTCAGTGTCTTTCCCAGGAAGCCAGTCAGCAATTACTCTAGGGCTGGTGGGGCACTGGGGAGGGGAGGTAGAAAAGGGGCCTTGAGCAGCACCTGGCATGAGTTAAGTTCCATAGTCACAGCCAGTTGGCCACTGTTTTGAAGTCATTCTGTGCCTCAAACTGAGAGACTGAGGCTGACGCATGTCTGGGGGATATTGCACCCTGGCAGCTGCTGCTCTAGCCTTGCCCAGGGACATTTCCACACAGAAGTGGGGTGGTCTCCTAGAGTCCAGGGTGACATGGGGCAGGAACTGGGAGGCCAAGGCTCTTACAGCCAGAGGGCAAGAGGAGAGCACGCCCCGGGCCATGTGTGAGGTCTGCGGTGAGCCTCCTGTGGTGCCTCCACATCCCCTGTTGTGAGGGGTAGTGATCTCTTGCCCCAAAACAAGTCACCCAAACCAAACACAGAGCTGAGACCACGTACATTTCAGGGTCTCCCACGGCCTCCATGGTTACGGAGTTGGCTGTGGTTGGGTGGCTCCCAGTGCTACAGTCAGGGCATCGGCTACGGCTGCAGATAGCTGAAGGCTCTGCTTCCAGGGTGGCTTGCACTAATCCAGGTACCAGCAAGACTCAGTTCCTCCTAGTGTGGACCTCGCCATAGAGCTGTTTGTCCCTAAGACATGGCTGTTGGCTCCTCGTGGAGGAGGCTGAGGTAATCATGCCTTGTGTGACCCAGCCTCCAACCTCCCCATCCTTTCACGTTGTCCTACTACGGGTAGGGACTCCTCGAAGGCAACAGCGCCAGCAGGCAGGACCCTTGGGGACACCGTAAGGCTATACATGGGGCTGGCGGAGTGGCTCAAGTGGTAGAATGCCTGGAAAGCAAGTGTAGAGTTCAAACTCCAGTACCGCCCCACCCACACAACCAAAAAATGGCTACACATGGCAGTGCACAAGGTGTCCCAGCTTAGAAGATACAATTTGTCACCCTGTGTAAACTCCAAGGGCCCCAGCATAGCAGGAGAAAATGGGAGATGACATCAACAACTCCTATTTATGGCTGTGTGCCCAGGGCTTCCGTTGTACCATTTGAAGTAAAACTATTGCCATCCCAAAAGAGGAATGAGAGGTCAGGTTACTTACAGAGGTCATACAGGGCCAGGGTGAGCTGGGATAAGGAAGCTTTGAGTTTCAGCTGTTTCGAGAACCCCAAGGGAAGCAGGGGGTAGGGGGTGGAGGCAGGGGGTGGCACTTGGACCCACTCAGGATTCTGGTTGCTCTTTTTAGTCCAGTCAACCTACCTCATACCACCCCTGTGAGCGTGGCAGGCTGGGGCTAATACTCCAGATGACAAATGGGGCAACTGAGACCCAAACAAATCATAGATTTGCCAGGGATCATGCAAAGGCAAAGCTCGGGCCTTCATCCCCCATAGTGATAGCCTAGCCCTTTACACTGGGGACTTCTGGGGCTGGGCGGGAGGAATGGAGAACGGGAAGGCTATTTCATGGCAGAACCACACCTCTGCTCTCTAGGTAAGACTCCTGACTCCACTTGAGTCACTCAAGGGAGAGGAAAGCCAGCCCAGCTCTAACCTTGGACCCTGGAGCCCTGGGGCTGCCACAGTGCTTGCTCTAGGCAGCAGCACCCTCGTGTGGCTTCAGCTGGTAATTACATAAAGTCACAGGTTTCCTCCCTCAGGAGGATGCTTCCTGCCCTGGTGCTTCCAAGAGAGGCAGCCATTACTTGGCAACAGCCAGATGTCACAGAGCGAGCACTGAACTGGGAGTCAGGAGACCCTCACTTCGCTATCTCACATGAAGTGTGTCTCGACTCCTCATCTGAAACCCTGTAGGGAGCAGATTATAAGAAGCCTTATGAGAACTTGACATAAACACAGTTGTGCTCAATGGTCTACAGGCTGAGTTTGGCTCGGCCCCAGCTGCAGAAGGAATGAAGGCAAAATGCAGCACAGCTGCTTTTCCTAAGTTAAGTTCAGAGAAAGAAGTAGGAATGCAGGTGTCTCGTCACACCCCTCCCCCTCCCCGAGAACTGCTGCTCCACCTCCTTGTTTACCACTGGATAGAACAGACTCGCAGAAGGAGGATGCAAGGTTTTTTGATGAGGGATTTTGATTGGCTGGCTGTGGCCTGCTTGTGAGGATGCTGCAAGAATGACATTGCTGCTGCTGCTGAGTTATGGTAGAGATTAGAGAGAACATGGGACAGTGCAAGTCTGAGCACTGAGACTTTGAGATGAAAGAAAACATGGGACAGTGCGAGTCTAAGGAAAGAGACTTTAAAGAAGAGAAAAGAAGCAAGGTTTTAAAGAAAGACTTTAGAAGGAAGGCCTTAAAGAACAAGAGAAGTAAAAGAAGAGAACAGAGAAAAGAAGTAACGAGGCTGTTGTGCGTCTCCGAGCACCCAGCACACCTGACCGCAACCTTGGTATGTCCATCTCCTAGCATTTGTCCTTTCTGCATCTCCAGCCGCCCCCCCGTTAGGTTCAGTAGGAATGGAGCTCAAGAAAGCCCTGGAAGAAACCCCACTTGACTCCCTGAGGCTTTCAGAACAGAAGGATCTCAACCATGAAAGTGCTCTGTAAACTGTAAAGCACCGGCCCATCCTGCAGGACTGCTGTGAGAACACTTATGAGAACATGGAAACCACAAGTCAGTTCCCAGTGAAGGACATAAACTTTACGTAATGTCCAAAAATTGTATTGTAACTTTTGGTTTTTGAGACAGGGTCTTGCTATACAGTTCCAGGTTGGCCTGGAACTTGTCCTCCTCCAGCCTCAGCCTCCAAAAGGGCTGGGATTACAAGCATACTCCACAAGGCCACCCCTGATTGTTTTGTCCACCCCAATCTGTGCACAGCCACTGGTAAGGGGAGGAGACAAACGGGAGTGTGCTTTTTCTGTTCTGAAGGCTGTACCTCCCACCAGCAAACCGCTTGTCGAAATAAGGCCTCCAAAAAAGTAAGCAATAGGGAAAATAGCTATCACTTGTTTATGCAGTGTGCTGGACACTCAGGTACACAGTTTAATCCTTACAACCGGTCTTGCACATGGATACCATTTCCCCACTTTACAGAGATGCAGGGTCTCAGGAGCACCCAGGTGAAAAAAGGCAGCTGGGATTAAATTTAACCCTGACTCAAAGGTCTACACCATGAAATAAGGGGGTGGCAAGTCAAATTTCTAACCTAGTGCCCCTGCATTGCTATCACTAAATACACACAAAACATATTTTACCACAGAGACACACTAAAAGAAGAAAGGAAAAAACCAAAAAACGCAAAGTATAAATAGGCCAGTAGAAGGTGTGGAAAGCTACTGTGCAAGCAGCTAACAAAGATTACCCCACCTTACTTGACAAAGGGCTCACTGGGTTTCTGAGACCCTTGTTCTCCCCGTGTCAGACAGTAGGTAAATGGGAGAAAATTTTGATGTGACCTCTGTGCCAGCCACAATGGCTGATGCCCCACTTGACTACAGCTACCTAAGTGGATTCAGGTCCTGGACCAGAAACCTGCATCCCCTTTGCCTCCCTTTATCCCTGGGTCTGCAGGAAGTGCTGGTGATTGACTCCTATCCTTGGAAGGGACCATGTAAAGTTCTTTTGGCAAACACAGAGCTGGCATGGTCTCCCAGCTGGCCTTCCTGGCTGAGCCCATCCTTTGGTCGCCAACACTGACCAAAAAAAAGGAAGGGTGGGCACCCTGGGGTATAGGTGACAGGCACCTTGGCAAGCAGAAAGAGGTCCCCAATCTGAGTGTGGGCTGGAGGAGGATATGGGATCAGGAGAGTGTGGACAGGAGCAGCCCAAAGAGAGGAGAGGAAAAGAGCCAGCACAGTAATCCAGCTACTAGTCACCACCTGGCCTTGGAAAAGACACATGTAGCTCAGGAAATTCAAATCTAAGCCCGAGGGCCCATGAACACAGAGACCAGAAAGGAAGAGCACCCACAAAGGATGGGTCAGACTGTGGCATGTAGGACTTGGTGAACCTCAGAGTTTTCAGCTGAACTTAAGACAAGTGGGATTTTACTTTCAAAGTACTAGACAGACTGAACCTGTCATCTTCAGTCAAAGTAGGCGTATGTGCTATCCACTTGACACTCCTGTCCTATTCCTATACTCTGCTTTTCCATTACCCTCACAAAACAAGCAGAGGTGGGGGGTGGGGTGTAAGCAGGGGAGTCAAAAGAAAGCATAAACCCAGATTCCAAAGTTCTGTATTTTTCAAAATAAAGATCACACATTGTTTAGAGACAATCTACACAAGAGTTACAAAAAATAGTTGCCCAGGCATAAGCATACACAGGTTTGTTAATTATACACATATGGTTACAAGTGTGCTTGCAAAAAAGTTCATTGGAAGTATACACAAGGCTCTGGAAATGTACACCGTGTAGTGTTACAATTCTATATTCAAACAAGGAAACGGACGGTATGTTACATTCACTTACAAGTAGACAAAATGCAAAATACAGTTCATCTTCTGTACAAAAAGGAAGGGCAATTCACACTTTACAAGGTGAGAGGGGCTCTGATTGTAAGGAAAGTTGGGGCAGGGCTGAACTTCTGCACATCCTTTTTGACTGTCACAAAATAAGCAAAACATTACTTTTTTTAGGGTAAAAAAACACTAGTGTGAACTGAATCATCTTGAATAACATTTAGAAAGGATCTCGCTACTGTCTGACTAGCTGACAAATAAAACCAAGCTATATTTTTTCTTTTTAAACATTAACTAGGCTGTATAAAGAACATTTATTCCTTCAAATGAAAAAAAAATTTACTTCTGGTTGAAATTACAATTTACAATATACAACACTATATGCTACGACCATAAAAGGTGAGAATGTACAGTGAATGCACAGGGCTGGCTAATTCTCTCTCTTACCAAAAACGCGTTTATGTTGATTCAAACTTCTCCACATTTACATTACAGGTATACAAATGTACAATTGTACAATCAAAAGTATGTTCGACTACTAGGGTACATTATAGATACAGATTAGACATCAAAACAAGAAAATACTACAAATTTGTATATATGCAAAGTCTACACCAAGTATACACTATATATTTATAGAAGCAAGACCAAAAGCAGAGTTGGATTTTTTTTTTCTCATGCTATTTATAATCAGATTTTGCCTTTCAATGTTAACAGAAAAAAATCCAATAGGCAGTAAACAGTCACACGCACCCAGCCATGAGAGGCACTGGGTGTTCACCTCTCCTCCTCACAAAACGGACCACACTGTCTTCCTCAGCATGTGTTGTCTCCAAAAGAGCAATTTTAGAAGTTTCTTTAACTTAAGATCGTAGACTGAGGCTTTAGCAACTCTGAAATGTTTTCATTTTATATATATTTATATATGTATATATTTTATAAACAGCATTAAATGACACTTTAGGGTCATTTAACTAAAATTCAAATTTCCCAGGTTTTTTGTTAGTTTTTGTTTTATACTAAAATGAGGCAATAGGGAAGAGCTATTTGCAAAACTTGCCCATGAGGCAAATGAGTTAAAAACCTTTTTTTCTTTTTTTAAACTTTTTTTGTTAAACCATCCACCCTGAAAGTTTCCACACGTGGAATATAGATACAACATTGAACAAAATATGTGGCCTCCCATGTACATTGGTTACCTATGTACAAGTATCCTATACACCAGTAAAACAGCAGGGTAATTAGTCAATTAAAAAAAATAATTAGTACATGTTATGTGTAATAAAATTAAATTTACAAAGGCTTTTCCACTTGCGGATTTGATTCTTTTTTGGAGGAGGGAATAATCAATCCCACAGCAACCATTTGCCCATTTCAGATTCTCCACAAGGACATTTCCGGTTGCAGGCTGGGTCTGCCAGGGGTCAGTGAGGTCAGCGGGAATGGGGACAGGCTGCACTGCTCAGATGATGCCATTGGGGGGGCCGCAGATGGGCCCCAAGTCCACGCCATTCTTCATGTAGTACTTCTCCAGCTTGGCCAGGATGTGCTTGCCATAGGTGTACTTGCGGAGAGTCGCGATGTGAGGCCGGATCTGTGGGGAAAGGACAGGCAGCCTGTTGTGCTGGCCTGAGAAGGCCGTGGGTGAGCACACATGACACCTTTCACAGGCTCTGCAGGTCCCCTGAGCTCTAGCAACTCATGAGGTCAGAAGAGCAGCTCCTACCCTGAGCAATGCCACAGGACCGTAGGGTCCTAGAGGCAGTGCCCTAACGGAGTGGGCACCTGCCAGCTGCCCGGCACTTCACTACAAGCACTCACGAGTCACTCTGGCCTCCCACACAGAAGTCTTGCTCTTCTGAGCAGTGGGTGTTCTTCTGCGTACCATGATCCTCAGACCCACTGAACCTTCTCCAGTTCACAGTGGATCATCAAAAGCTCAAAGTGACAACAAAAACATGAGGGACATGTTTCACCCCTTATTTGGTGAAAAAAAAAAAAAAATGAAGGCATAGCGTGCTTCTGTCCCTCAACTAAGGTCAAATGGCCAACAAGCGACGGTACAGGTATCTGAACGCCAATGGTCTAGGCAGCTTCTCTGGAGATTCTATCTCCTTGTGTCTTCCGACCATGCCTCTGGCACCTCTCACCCTCTGACCTGAGCTCCCCTGTCCCTGGATGGGTTCTCGTGCACCAAGGGTCCTTCTCCTATGAGCCCGGGGAAACATGCTATGTGCTCAGCAGGGTTGGCTACCTTTTGCTTAGCTATCAATTTTCCATGCAGACAGTGGGACTATAGCTTATTAATAGTCCCCACCGAAACTCACACCTGTACCGACAAATTCAGTACCCCAGCATTCCTCAAAGCAAGGAAGGGCCAAGTAGATCCAGAAACCATTATGAACCATACCCAGAACAGACTCATATTCGACACTCCATTTCCACATGAGTGCCTGTGTGGAAAATGACTGAACAATCCTGGATTCTAATTCTGAGCTGTGTGGAGTAGATAACTTTTTCTTGTCTATAAAAAAGAATGCAATAATGCTACACTTTTCCCATGGGTGGCAGCAAATCTTTCTTATCACTACAACTTGAGGTTCTAGACCCTTTTGTCTTTGGCAGCTCTCCAGAAACTGAGATTGCACTCATTCACCTCTATGCCTGGGACTGGGTGGTTGACATGTCAAGTCACTTAGCCTTTACACTTCTCCTCCTGACAAAAGACAATGACAACGCAGACATTGACTCTTCCACACAAACACAATACTCATCTTTAAGTCTGGTTTAATAAGAGGTGAAAGGTACTCAACTGATCCCAGTGTTCCCTTTATTGAGGATGTCACCTAGCTGTGAAAGAGTGGGAAAACTAAGAGAGATTTTTACAATTCTTTCCTCATTCTCCATTCCCAAATCAACCAACAGTGAAAACCCCAATTCTAGCTCCCAACTCTGCCCACTTCTCTTCAGTCCCAAAACTGTCACCAGCCATTGGTTTCACTGCTTGAACAGCCTCCCCTCTCTTCTGGTCACTGTATCCCCTTCTCCACATTATGATGCCAACTCATCACCACAGTGCTGCCCTATGCAACACACTACACTTCTTCAAACACCATCTCTTCCCTCCTGCCCCCAATCTTTACACACCATGCTCCCTCCTCCTAGAAGTATTTATTCAAATGTTCTGTCTTTGGGGAGCCTTCTCTGAACCCACATACAAGAGAAACTCATACTTTCCCAAGATTAATGCAACAAATGGTGCACAATCCAGGCATAATCCCTAATGCAACTGTGTTCAGGGAGCAGAGGGCCTGTGATAAGAGAACAAACTATCTGTTGAATGGATGAACAGCTGTGCTTTGAACTTGAGTGTGCCTCCCACTTTGCCCTTGCCTTTACAGCACCTCCACACGTCTAGTGAAACTCAACCTTGAAGGGCTCTGGCCTCCCCCAGCCTTCAACTGCCATCGCCAGCACCACTGGTTGATGATTCGGTGGGGTCTGGCTCGGAGGTGGCCGGGTCTTGTCTGGCTCAGAACTCGAGTCCGTAACAAAGATTCTCATTACCGAACTTTGTTCTCAGTGAGGGCAAGTGGGTCATCACTGCCAGACAATGGTAACCTCCACAAGAAGAACCGAGGGAGCTCACAGCCTAAAGGCTGAGGGCTCAGGACACAGCCTGGCACAAACACAGCTACAGCATGGCCTTCCTACCCTGGGAGGCTTTGCTTCCTGGGCCTTGGGGTCTGCAGGGTACTGGGTGGGCCCCCTCTGTGACTATTCCTGAAGTTTCTACAGCTGATTCCTCTGTCAGTTACCCACTCACAGCAGCTAACTGTTCAGATTTCTTTCCTTTTCCCCGTCTCACTCCTCTTAGTCTCGTCTTCTGCAAAGCCTGTCCTCAGAGACATGGGGCAGGCAAGGGGCCCCTCTCCTCTGTGTGCACCACCACTTCTTCGTGGCTCTTCCCCACCAGACAGTGGGCTGTAGGCAGGGACCAGGTCTTAGTTGTTTCTGGGCCACCTAGTGTCTGACAGAGCAGGCAAGTGTTCAGTAAATGTTGCAATAGCAAAAGAATTTTGCTGGATCTGAACAGGAAGGACAGGCTGACTTGTTGGATGAATAAGTTGATCTCTTAAAGACGGAGGGAAATAGAAAAACTGAATGTAAGACTCACACGTATTCCAGCATGATGGCACATGTCTGTAATTCTAGTACTCAGGAGGCTGAGGCAGAAGGATCATGCGGCCACCCCAGGCTATATAGCAAGTGCTTGTCTCAACAACCAAACAAGACAAAAACCAGACACTCACACCTGTGAGTTACTGATGAGGGGGGAGATGTGGGGGTGGAGGGACCATGTAGACAATGATGACGCTACATGAGAAGAGAAAGGAACACAACATCAGACTACTCAAAAGAAGGAAGATGCCTACCCTTCTTTGTATTTTGGAAATGAACACAGGCCTTGCACACCTTCTCTCCAGCCTGGCCTACCTTATGCATGACAATCTTCCGCTGGCCTGGCTCCGCCACATCGATCATCTTCTGAACCACGTAGTTGGCATACTGGTCCTTCATCATGGTGTATAAGGCACTGTGGGGACCGTCATTCATGGTGCACACCTCATCGATGAGCACAGCACGCTCTGTACGTGAGGCGTGAGTGACACACTTCTCCACAACGTTGCTGAAATGACACAAACCAGGGACAATACTTTTAAGAGGTCTCCTTTTAGACTGTGCTTGTCCAGCCTCTGCCCTGCCCTTGGGAACAGCAGCAGGACAAGGTCAGTGTCTGTGGAGTGTTCATTCATGCACAGTGAGGCTCTGTAAGATGCCTCACCTCAGGCTTCCAGGGGAGGGGACCCAATCTATCAGGCACAAGTAATGAGCCTGGGTAAGTGAAAAGACTTAAACACAAAGATCACAGGACTGGTTTTACCGTGGCTTCCCACTGTGAGTTCATGGAGGCTAGGAACACAGCATCCTGCCTGGTGTCTGTTTCCTGCTGCCAAGCAAAGCCGAGCACATAGCGCGCATCACTGGCTTGGTGAAGGAACCACAAGCTGGGGCCACAGCACTTTTAGTCGGCTACCACAAGCTGCCGGATCTCAGGAGTGTAAACAAGAAGGACTCTAAGGTTTGTCAGCACTTCTACACACTTTCAAACACTTCATCTTGGGAAACGAAAAAGGGAAAGAGTGTGGCTCCATCAAGGCAGTTCCCCTATAATCTATGGGCACAACGGCTGCTGACTGATTTACATGCTGTCACGCTAATGGGTATTCACCATCCCGAAGTGATTACACACTACCGCTTGCTTTTGATCAGACAACACTAACCTGCACCTGAGGCTCTGCAGGAACAAAGCTGTACAGGTGAAAGAACAATACATGGTATTTGTGGGGGTACTATTGGTGCCAAGCCTATTACCTGGCAAAGAGAATGTGATAGATGTGTGGGAAGCTGAAGGCTTCACAAAAAAAGTTTGCAAAGTGGGGAGAAGCTGTTATGGATCACAAAAATCCCTGAGAAGGAAGGCACTTAGGAGTCCATGACTAGCTAATACAGAACACCTTTCACTGACTATCCTGCATGATGGCCATTCAGCCACAGCTTGGAAATTTCTAACAATTCTGAAGCAGTTACTTTCCAGGACAACCTACCACACAGGTGAGTGGCTCTGCTCCACATTCTTCCTTATGAACTAAGTCACCATACCCAGGTGCTTTCTCCCTTATTTATTTTCCCATGCTACACTGTTGTAACATCTCACAAATGAGAGTGAGCATTAGGCTGGTGGGGGGCTCGAGTGGTAGCGCCCGCCTAGCAAGCATGAGGCCCTGAGTTCAACCCCAGCACCACCCCCCAAAAAAGTGAACATTAATAAGCATTAAGGTTGTATGACTGAGTCCTAATACCTTGAAATTCATGCAAAAGAAAAAAAAAATTCCAAAACCAGAAAGTACTGTGTTATGTGGGCAGTAGGATATACAGAATCCACTTAGAAGACTACCCCACTAATTCCTTGGAAAAGCCATCATTTCTTCCCCCAACCTCTGCCACATACAAGTTTCCTAAAACAGCTCTGACAAGCTGACAGTAGCTGGTGAATTTCATTCTCAAGCCTACATACTACAAAGCTGGGGAGGAGATTCTGAGAACACTGAGGCCTGTACAGATATGGTAAACTGCTTCTTTTTCAGGCCAAAGAAGAACCTGAGTAATACCCTGCAATTTCAAGAATCGAATTAATGAAATATTCAGTGTGCCAAAGTGTGTTACTTTAGAAACACACTCTTCAGATTTCACAGTGGCTGACAACAGGGGAGTAAGAGGTCCACACTTAAGGGACATCTTATAGTCCATACTTTGTGAAACTACTTTACTTTTAAAGCTATGATTGTTTATAAGTTAAAAAGAAAATAGCCATTCATTCTTTCTTTTTATAGCCAAAATACTACTTAATCCTCTCTTCTGGAAAACAGGCCATATAACTCAAAGAACATACCTTGCAAATTTGTGCTGACTCAACACAAGCACATTGCCTCGGATCTCGGCTACAATCTTGCTCTTGTCTTCAGGACGGCCATGCTCCAACACATGCTGGATGACGTAATTCCCATACTGATCCTGTGACAACAGTGACAGCAGTAAGGTGTGGGTCAGAAGCCAGCTCTGTAGGCTACCTACATCCCCACAGTTAACACCTACCTCTTGCAGCACCATTACAGCTTATCTGAATACTAATAAACAAGTAAGATTTTTTTTTTCAATAGAAAGGTATTAACAATTTTCCCCATTACTACAAAACAGGAGCACACTGTCACGAGATAATGGAATATATACTATGCCACAAATTCTAGATGGGTTCTTCTTAAAAGTACTACACACAAAAAAGTAGACCCATAATCAATAAGGAGGCACTCTTCTGGAAATAAAGAGTTACTTTTCTCAAACAGAAATGTACAAATGGTTTGTGGCACTTTCTAGCACAGAGAAAAACTGGAAAGATTCATGATCAACAAAACAGGCATGTCTAATTTTTAATTAGTGGTAGAAGCACAGAAAGTATCAAAGGCAGAGAGAAATCAACTAATACATTTAGTTCATTCAACAATGGTGAGACCAAGCAGGATTAAATGGCCCATCTAAGATGACGTAGTTAGTCCAGACAGCTCTGAAAGCCAAGCCTCCTAACTCCAGGAGCTCAATTCATTGTCCATATTCATAAAATACAAATCAGGCTACTATGCAAACATGCCCAAAACTTTCAACGGGCATTTAAGACACATTAACATCGTCTAGAACAGATACCTATGCTGACAAAACACATAAGTGCTGGGCCTACAGGAAGGAGCCCACCGGTGTTTGAAGCTCCTCTACTGTCAGCTCCTCTACCTGCACAAGCTGCTCTGTGTGCTGGTGAAGTTCCTCTAAGATAGGGAGGGTCTGTTCAGGGAGGCAGTGCTCTAGGATTCTCTGAATCACTCGGCAGCCATAAGGATGTGTGGACAAAGCAAATACCTGTAGGAGACAAATACAAAGAAAAAAACCCCAAAATGACACCAGCCACTTTGAATGCGATAATAACCATTATGTATTTTATCCCATTGATCTTCACAAATGGATTTCATCATGTTTAAGTTCTTTCTACAAACAAGGGGTGTGTATCTGTTATGTATTAACAAACACATTTCTTAATTTCTTACAGGAATTTACGTATATCACTTTAGAACTGAAAAGGACTTTTCTGTGAAGCCTGGAAGGTAATTAAAAACACACAGTTAAGAATCGAGAGTGTCAACAAGCTATCCAAAAGATAAGATTAAAAACAAAAAAAGGAGGGTTGAGGGCATAGTTCAGTGGTAGAGTGTTTGCCTGGTGTGTCCAAGACTCTGGATCCAATCCCCAGTGCTACAATAAAAGAACAACAGAAAAAGGAGAGAATGAAATTAAATCCTGAATGCTTTCACATAAACACACTGACTACATGCAATGGTTTGAGTTTAACTGGGATGTTTTGTTGAGTTTGGAGCAATAAGAAAGAACTCAGGCTTTACATTTTCTGGTTTTGTTTATGGTTTTTATTTTTTTGAGTCCTCTCGCATGCTAGACAAGCACTCTACCACTGAGCTACATCCCCAGGCTGCACATAGGCTTTAGATCCAGAACACCCTATCTTGATTCTGCCCTTTCTGGCAGTATGACATGCACCTCAAATCTGCAATCAAGAATAACGCCAGATGTGGTGGTGCACACTTACAAGCCCAGTATTCTGAAGCCTAAGGCAGGAGAATCGCCAGATTACAACCAGCGTGGGCTATATAGGGAGACTCTACCTCAAAAAATCAAATACTTACTCAGTTTGGAGCAACTTGATTTATTTTACAGTATCATGTTTCCAATATCCACTTATAAGATCAAGCATTTCCTGTAGTTTATTCTGTATAGGTGTACAGGATACTGTTGGCCAAGTATGATAATTTTAAAAATCAAATCCTAAGCTCATGGATATCTGCATTGCTTAGTCTTTTCCCACAAGGGGTATTATGTTATTTTAAACATAAATAGACCTTGGGGTATACTTTGTTCAATTGTTTTACCGGATATAAATCTAGGCCAGAAGTACTACATCACAAGAGATATAAATGTTGAAATCTGAAAGACAATAAATACTAAATTATTTCCCAATATGGCTTTGCCCATATATGTTCCTACCAACAGTATGCTGAGCTTCACATTCCTGCCAGCACACAGCAACTGAAAGGTAGGAAATGGTCTATCACTGAGGCCTCATTTTGCTCATTACAAAATGAAACTCACTTGTTTTTCCTGCATGTCTACTGGAAATTTGTTTTCTTCTGTGAGATGTTAATTCACGTTTAGGACCCAATTTTTTTCATTATGTTGTATTGTTTTCTTTAATTATAGAGGTTCTTTATTTATTCTAGTAATCAACGCTGACAATTTGAAAATATTCTCTCTGGAAAACAAAGTGCTTGCCTAGGTTGCACCAGATACTGGGTTCCATCCCCAGCACTGCAAAAGGCAACACAGACAGACAAGACTAGACAGACAAAAACTGAAATCATATGCCACTTCTTGGCTAAATTTACTTTTTATTGTGTATTCTGATAAGCATAAGATCCTTAAGTGCCATGTTTCCATTAACTCAGAAATTGCTGGGCTCTGTCTGTAGCCTACTTTACCACTGTGGTAATGAATAAACCTTGAAACCTAAAGAACCCCCATTATGTTTTACTCTCTGTTCAACACTACAAACACCAGAATGCTTTTACATAAACACACCTGAAAACCTACACCTATTTTCACTACACATGGTCCCCTAACCCCTCTCTATAGAGAGACCAATTTCATATGCCCAAAAAAGAAATGTGCTTTACTTTTCTGTCCCACTAACTGAGGAAGGTGTGATGGTGTTGTTATTATTATTACTGTTATTAGGCAAAAGAAACTAGTAACTACTGCTGCTACTACTACTACTGTTGTTATTATTATTATTATTATTTGGCAAAAGAAACTAGTAACTATGGCCAACTCACAGGAAATTTGGAGGAAAACAAGGTATAAGAAAGTAATAATTTTGCTAAGGACACACTTTCAACACACAGGAAAATAGAAGGTATCTCTGATTAGGTATCACATCCCTTCCAAAAAATTTTAAGCAAGAATCACCTACTTGCTTTAAAGATACATTCACACATGCCTTATAAAATTGCTTCTGTAAATGACCTGAATTTTAAGAATAAAAATTTTTAAAAATCAGGCAAATAATTAATCAAGGGAAAAAATATGAGATTTCATCTTAACAACTCTTTTTTTGTGAGGAATGATGGTGAGAGGCCACAGACAGATAAGGGAGACTTGGCAACACACAGCCAGTAACACTGCTGTACAAGACTACTTCTAAATGCACCCGGCGAGATTTTCCTTATTTCATTCTTAAGTCACTTACCTGCCCCTTAAATGCATCAATGATAAACTGTAAAGACTGGGGCTGCACACATTCAATGCATTTTTGAACTACGTGATTGCCATTCTGGTCTTTGACACACTTTAGGACATGGCCATCTAATTCCCGAACCATCTCGTTCTATTGGAAACAAAAAAAAGAAAACACCACCAGAATCACAGCCAGCAAACACCATGACAGTCCATACTCTTTTTACCAAACTTCAAAGCACCAAACGGACCCATGACAACTAAAGTGGAGCAATTCAAACATTGCAATACCACAATGTGTAACAAATGAAAACCCAAGTTCTTCCATGTGTTAGCAAATTTACTGTAACAGTAACCAGTGCCCCAGAAGACCTCTAACTTGGAAAAGATCTCTTGGAGGTTTAAAAACAACACATCAGCAGGGAGTGGTGGCACATGCCTGTAATTGCAGCACTCAGGAAGCTGAGGCAGGAGGACTGGAATTGTAGGCCAGCCCAGGCTACATAGCAGGTTCCAAGCCAGATTAGTGAGACACTGTCTCAAACAAAAAGAAAAACCAAACAAAACAAAATAACAAAAATCATACATATTTTGAAATAGAAAAGAGCCTATGAAGTACACTGTATTAAAGACTTTTACATACATTTATTGATTTTTATTTCAACAGTGCTGTATGGTTATATTAATAATGGCAGTTGACCCCAGATTAAGCGCACTCCAAGAATTTAGATGTTTTAACTCACTGAATGAAAATGCCCCTAAAATATCATGCATAGGGCACTATGACAGATGAGGTACCCAAAAGACAGAAAAATTCAGAAACCTATTCAAAATGCAGACCTAGATTGCCAAGACTTACTTAGAAGCAAGCAACCTGGTTCTAATGTGGTATCAATGTTTGCTGGTATCTATCACAATTGTGAATTACATTATCTGTCAATTACATAATCTCCTAAATAGCCCATATATATGAAGAAACTGAGACGGGGATTAAGTCATGTATTTAAAGCTACAGACAGAGCCAGACACAGTAGCATGAACCTGTTGTCCCAGTCTCGGGAGGCTGAGGCAGATCTCACCAGCTCGGGGGTCCAAGACCAGACTGGGAAATAAGGTGAGGCCATGTATCAAAAGGTGAGGCGGGGGAAGGGGTGTTGGAGGAATGGGACATGGGCTGACGTATAGACAGATCTACAACAGGAAAAGTAGTTCAAACTTAGAACAAGACATCACAAACAACAGGACCAGAAATGAAGACATAAAGAAACGTGAGCTAGAGAAGAAACTAGCTTGGTGGGAAGGGAAAGAGCTCCAGGGAAGGGATATATAACTACTACAATATAGCCATCCAATTAGATAATAGAAAACAGTATCATTTGAAAAGCTGAAAACAAAATCAACAATTTGCCACATTTATGAGAGATAATGAGGAGAGAAATGCATAGCAAAGTGTTATACTTTTATTCACTTTTGGTAAGTAGACGTTATGGTCAAGAAAGAGGAAGAAAATGCTATCTTGAAAAAATGGAGAAAAGGAAAAATTCAGCTATCCATGGAAACCCTGAGAACATTAGAAAAAACCTACAATAGCCTCCTCCCATCTTCATGTAATTACTCATAGCCAGCACTTTAGTATCAATGCTGTGCCTTCAGCTTTGCCCTTGCCTTTACAGCACCTCCACACGTCTAGTGAAACTCAACCTTAAAGGGCTCTGGCCTCCCCCAGCCTTCAACTGCCATCGCCAGCACCACTGGTTGATGATTCGGTGGGGTCTGGCTCGGAGGTGGCCGGGTCTTGTCTGGCTCAGAACTCGAGTCCGTAACAAAGATTCTCATTACCGAACTTTGTTCTCAGTGAGGGCAAGTGGGTCATCACTGCCAGACAATGGTAACCTCCACAAGAAGAACCGAGGGAGCTCACAGCCTAAAGGCTGAGGGCTCAGGACACAGCCTGGCACAAACACAGCTACAGCATGGCCTTCCTACCCTGGGAGGCTTTGCTTCCTGGGCCTTGGGGTCTGCAGGGTACTGGGTGGGCCCCCTCTGTGACTATTCCTGAAGTTTCTACAGCTGATTCCTCTGTCAGTTACCCACTCACAGCAGCTAACTGTTCAGATTTCTTTCCTTTTCCCCGTCTCACTCCTCTTAGTCTCGTCTTCTGCAAAGCCTGTCCTCAGAGACATGGGGCAGGCAAGGGGCCCCTCTCCTCTGTGTGCACCACCGCTTCTTCGTGGCTCTTCCCCACCAGACAGTGGGCTGTAGGCAGGGACCAGGTCTTAGTTGTTTCTGGACCACCTAGTGTCTGACAGAGCAGGCATGTGTTCAATAAATGTTACAAGAATGAGTGAATAAGAGGGAGGAGTAAACGAAATGGAAGGTAGGTTGGAGGAAAGTTTGATTTGTTGGGATACTCAGTAGAGGTTGAAAAAAATGGAAACTAATATTTTAGCCACTTCTATTACTGGCAAACAAACAATAATCCACCTATAAAACTATCTACCAAAAGCTAAAAGTGCTGGAAACTGCTGGTTTCAAGACTTGATCTACTATTAAGTTCAGAAAATTAATTGTGCAATTCACACTTGCCAGGCACAGAAGGCAGCGACAAGCACTAAAAATAGCACTGTAAAAGAAAACTACAGACTGACAGATTTACAGGGTTTACTGCACATACCACGAAGAAACATCAAACACCAAGAGAAAAAGTTAAAGGGGAAACTTACAATTACCTGCTGGTCTGAAGGAATAAATTCAAGAGCTTTCTGGATGACTCGGCAGCCATACATCTGTAGTGCCAATGATAGAACATGACCTCGAATCCGTTCTGCCAAAGCCAGCTTCTGTTCATGGCTGCCAAACTAGACATAATGTGTGGGTGAACACCATTACTTAGGTAGAAGAGAACAAACCAGAGAAAGCAAAGTATTCATTATTCTGCATCAAGAACTGGCATACATTCTATTAGCTCTATTACGTACGGTTAACTAGAGTGTTTGTTCAAACAAGTACTTCCCAGCCTGATTATGAGGAACTCTTTTTCAATGTTAGAAAATGCCTAATACCCAGCAGTAGTGGTTTCTGTTAAGCAAATATTTAATGCCTCAAGGCTGTCATTAGTTTACAAATACTAGTAAATGTGTCTATACTCCATTAATTATAAGAGCACATATATTTACCCTAAAATGAGTAACAAGTATGGAAGATGCTATTTTTAGGGCTTTAGCAGACATCTAGGAAAAAAGCAAGGGGTTCTTATAGAAAATCTACAGTGGCCCATCAGTGTAAAAGTTCTTCCATGTAGGTGAGGTTTAAACCAAAGCCCACCATGGACATTGCTGTGAATTAGTGTTCTACAACTTTAAAGACTGATTACTATTTATAAGAGGCAACAGACTTGGAGGGGGAAAGATAGTAAAATCAAGAGGCAAGTGTATACAATGTTAAATTCTACTGAGAATCAATTTCCATCCTTGGCTTTTTGTTTTCATCTTAACAGCATAATCAAGAGACTAGAGAATTTATGAATTATCAGTTTGTCCACCCCCTCATTTTCCATCAAGTTCTAAGGACCAGGAAAGTTCTCTAGCCTGTCCCTGACACCCCAAGTTGCATCAAGTAGGAATTCTGTGTTTTCTATCTGTGCCAAAATGGCAATGCAGAGACATTCTAAAATCAAAAATGCAAGAGTCACATTTAGATTGGCTTCTTAGTGGAAGGCTAGAGAACTGGCTTCTCATTAACGTGTCTTCATGGGAAACGTTTAGAAAGTGATGCCCATGAGCAACCCAATTTTTCATCTTAATATGAATCAAATAAAACATGATGTAAGCAGTTTACAAATTTGTTTGTTGGCAGGCAACATTCAATTTTCCATCACTTCCCTCCACATCAGATTCTTCATCTCAATGTTTCATGCCATTCTAGATGTGTAACTTGGGGTTGCCAACAATGGTAAGCAAAACAGCCCTGCCTCTTTAAATTTTTAATTTATTAGAGGAAACACACATTAATCCAATACCCTCATTAATCTTTCTTTATTCAAATTAAGAGATAAAATAAGAAGACAAGGCCAAACGATCTCTCAAGATGTACCTAAAAATCCTTGTGACCACAGTTTATGATAAAAAATACTGGAGTTGGTGTTCAAAGGCAATTCTCTCGAAATCTTTAAAAGATATTTTTATTCCTATTTTCACAGTATCTTATTGTGATCCTGCTAAATTTACCTTACAAAGACTATTTCCTCCAAAATAATGTTTAGTGGAATTACTGTCACAATTAGAAATAACATGTGGGTCCTAAAGAGAGACAGTAGTCAAACCATGTTTCCAAACTAGCCTGGCATCATTTATTCGTGTATTTCTCCCATACTGAATACACTGACTACTGCTAGTTAATAGGAAAACTCTTCAAAAGACCACAACGTGCTTCATTTTAAGAACTGTAATGCAATCACTATTCTTAAGAAAGGCAACGAAAATCAAAAGTTAAGTCTCTAAAAGTCAAAGAATAGAAAAAACAAAGACTCACTTCAAAGAACTTCTGGATGACATAATTTCCGAACACATCCACCATTAGTTGGTAAGCAGCCTGGAGAATTTCATTGAAGACAAGTTGGCGCTCAGCTGCTGTGGCGCGCTCTAGTTTCAGCTGAATGAACCTGAAGGACAAAGTAAAGGGGCAATGGCAGTGTTTAAGGAAGACTTGGAAATTAATAAAGGCATGTCACTCTATAAATTAGTTCTGAAATACATTTTCACATATAGTCAAGTATTGTTTAAGTGAAATTACTTGAGCTCACTCAAAAGAATAATTTCTGAAAACAAGAAATATAACTTTACTGAACTTTTTCTCACTAACTTTAAAAGTATATTTCCATTTTCATATATTCTATTATAGTAGGGCATATGCACAAAATTGTGAATTCTACCTTAGACTTCTGCCTTTAGAAACCAATCCCACGTCTTGAATTCAAAATGTACGGTCCTTACTATATTCTTTAACTCATATCCATAAGAAACAGTATTCAGTATCTTCTGAAACGTAACTCAGTTTGCCTAGTTCAGGTGACTATACCAGGAAAACTTGCTATCTCTGAATTTGGCTTATAGAATCTAGAAATCTTTGTGCAATAGCAAGCTGGTAAGATGTAAAGAGGAGGGAGGTTATTAGAAGCTGTTTCACTAAACACAGAAAGAACAAATGGAAAGATGTGGAATGAAGGGTGGGTGCCATCAGAGAATTATGCTTCATCTCTAGGATCAAGTTCCCCTTCTGGGAATCCCCCAGAGCAGCCAAATAGGAAAGGGCAACCCAAGTCAAATTTGGTTTTCTAGAAAAGTTTCTCTCACTTCTGCAGCATGAGAACAAAGACAAATGGTTGATTTGTTTTACTCCTAAGGATCCGGAATCCAAATTTATCCATGAGTGGTTTCCTGAGCACAAAAGATTCTTCATGACGCTTAACACTGCAAAAATGCAGACATGTCTTCATGATGTCATGTGCTTCTGTTCTGTAAATTGCAGTTTTTAGAGATTCTTACAAGCACACACACACTACTCTACTCTTTCAGAAATGTGAAAGGTTTGTTTGAAGCATGTGATCCAGACCATTTAAAGGACCTTTCTTCTCCTTTAACTGGTGGCCCTCGTATTCATGTCTCTCTGAAGCGAACAGTGGGGGTTATGCTAAATGTGTACTTTGCTCGAATTACACTACGGAGATTTGTTTTAGTATATACCTATGGAGGGATAGTAAGATTGAAGGCATCAAGATCTCAGTTACCTTAAGTGCCAAAGCCAAGTCCTCACCTGGACCCATGCTGGTCTTGGGAAAACTCCATTATATGTCCAGCAATCTCTCGCAGTTGTAAATTAGGGTACCGGTTATTTCGAAAATCTTCCAAAAGTCTGCTCCTGCCAGAGGGCATGACATCAGACATTCCGTATCTCAAACGAGAGGAAGAGAAAAGGGTGCTGCTGGGGCTGAAGAGGCTGGAGGCACTGCTTGCACTTCGGTACTTGGCTTCAGCGCCTGGAGCAGCAGAGATGTATCTTCCACTGCCATTTGTGAGTCCTCCTGTTGGTTACAGAACAGAAGAACTTAAAACCATTCTTATGGAATATCATTCTAAGGGGGGAAAGAAAGCATTCCACATGAAGGCCTGAATCATCTCTGATTTCTTCCATTCTGTTGCTTTTCTATTAGGCTCAATTCTACTACTGCTGCGACTTTCACAAAGATTCACAGGGGAATACGTTTTACAATAGGCTGCTAGCAAGAATGGACCAATAGTTAATGTAACCTTTAGTAAATAGAAGGAGGAAATGTGTCTACCGTGTAAAGCCAGCACCTCAGCACCAGTACTAAGGACTCCGAACATACAAAACACACTGAGACTTCATTGCCTTTCCAACCTGAGCTCTGTGGAGACTCCCTCCATTCTTAAAAACCTTCGCTTCCAGCTGAACCCCACCCTCAAAAACCAGGATATCCAGGCTAGTAATTTATGTATAGGAAGTTCCTGAAAAGGTTTCTGTGCCACTAAACACAAGTTTAAAAATCACTAAGACATCTAAAGCCAAGGTAACAAAAAAGATATACTCTGAAATGGTAGGATTTGAGGTCTTCATCACAAATGGCATCTCTTAATTTCTACGGGATGGAGCCCAAATAACTACAGCAGCAACACCCTTCGTGCCACTGTACTGCTGTTTGGACTGGTGACAAGAAAGATAAGAGTCATAACCAAAAGGCTTATCAGAAAGTAAAGAAGGGCTGGGATTATGGTCCAGTGAACATCACATACCTAGCATGCACAGGCTCTGGGTTCCATCCCGAACACCAGCAAAAAAAAAAAGTAAAAAAAGATGTGAATGAAGCCATTTTTTGTTTGTTTTTGGCAGTGCTAAAGATCAAACTCAGGGCCTGAGCATGCCTCACTGAGTATATCCCAGTCCTGGGTTGTTCTTTCCCCATTTTAAACAGACAAACATACCAAAATATGTAAGAAGTAACACATAAACTGTGAAGAACTTAGATTAATGACAAATTCAGAATCTATGAGAAAAATTACTCACCTGAACTGCCTAAGTTTTAATGAATGTCTTCTGATTTGAACTTTAGTGATAACTACACAAGGATACCAAGGATACCTGTCTTGAATTTCTCCAAAGAATTCCAGGCCCAGCTTCAAAGGTCTGGGTCTCAATGAAAGTGATGGAACCAAAAGAAAATGGCTCAAAGTGAAATATTTACTGAGCATATGTCTTATGCCTAACTCTATGACGCAAGTTTCTCCACAGACACTTTCTATGAAGTTCTCAATGGTACTTTTATAAATTCTCATTTATGTGACAGGAAATTAAGGTCCAGAGAGATGAAATGCTCATTAAAGATACAATATCCTTAACTGTCATGGCCAGAAAGGAGACCCAGGTTCTTGAACTCAGGGTCAGGAACCTCTGCACTTACATGAGACTCATCCTCAGACTCATTTCAAGTTTCTCCAAGACATTGCTATTTTGTTATATTTTACAATATTTCCACATCCAAAGGGGGACAACATTTTAAGGTAGAAAGATTTATTTTGGAGAGAAAATAGTAGCCAAGACTATTCTTTTTATTCCAATTCAGAAAGCACTCTTTCTCCCCTATGTGAAAGTGGGAGAGATGGACAAAGAGATGGTAATACGGGAGGGGCAGCGAGTGCTGGGAGAATGAGACAATAGCAATAGTGTGCCTAAGAAGGAATGGCACAAGTATTCACAGTCTTGAAAACAATTATAAGGGACTTAAACTCGGTCACTGATCAAGGCAGAAGGTACATCTGAAGGTAGCCTGGTCCTTGGTGACAAAATTGAATAGTGGGACAAACTAATCCTGAACAATGGCCTAACTTACTAATAACTGCTAGTTATATAAACCAATATAAATACACTTACTGTTTAAGCTACAAGTAGTTGGATTTTCCGTTATTGTGGCCAAAAACATACTAATCTGTATTTTTAAAGGCTAGAGAGAATAATAGTTAACATGCCCACAAAACAAGCATATACATGGATGTCAGGCAGGTACACACACAGCTTTCATTACTAAAAAAAGAGTTGGCAGAGTGGCTCAAGCAGTAAGAGTGCCTCCCCAGCAAGTGTGAGGCCTTGAGTTCAAGCCCCAGTGCCACCAACAAAAAAAAAATACAAAGTCATTATTAAGAAAAGAAACTTTCCCAGGTACTAGCTTAATCCGTTAATTCAGATATATTTTGTGGGGGCCAATTAATATTTAAGTATTAAAATCATTTCTAAATTTTTGCTTAAAATTATACAAAACATGCCTGCCAAATATCAGACCATCATCATTTGTTGACCAAATCTCTCTTAGGTTATAAATGTGAAAGTCTTCCTGTTTCTGTGATCAGTACACCTATATGAGCTTGCACCCAATATAGCGCTGAAAGTGTTTGAATTCACAACCTAAAATAGGTTTAAAATAAAAGCAACATTTCTCACGAAGCTTTAAAAGCTGCATCTTGTGATTTCCCTGTTTGCTACAGTATTTGGACAGTGGTGAGATTTGTAGAGCTATGTTCTCTACCACTTTCCACCAACACTTAATGGCTTATGTGTTATTTAACATGCTTCAGTTGTTTTATATAATTCCTTAAGAAAAAAAGAAGATTTTTGTTGTTTGGGGTTTTTTTGGTGTTGCTCAGGATGGCACCCAGGGCCTTGTAAATGCTAGGCAGGACTACTGAGCTATACCAGCACTGAAAAGGTTTCCTGTCAGTGACCACCTAGTATTGCACACCCTTGTTATGTAAAATGTTGTTTATTTGCTTTTGGTGCTCACAGAGTTAACAGAACGCACACTAAAGATGTCCTGCCACCTTTAATGAAAAATTTTTGTGGTCCTTGATACCTGGCGCTGCATTTAATATAGGCAGAAGCAACAGTGTTCACCAAAATCTCCCCAATCCACTCTTTACCACCCCAACAAATTAAAGCAAGCTTAATTATAACTGTGTCTAGTACATAACAATATGTCAAAGTGCATTAACTTCCACATGGTTACTTTTACAGACAAGTCATTTCTGAGATTCTACTTAGAATGGGAAAGTACCCAAAGGCACACATGACTGGCAATCTGAAATTCATACAGGTTACTGACCAATAACTTAAAAATTCCTAAATTCGATGTAGGCAAGGGCAGAGAAAGGTAATTTTTTTTGACCTTTGCTTTTCCTAAAAGAATAAAAGCACGTGCAACTTTGAAAATAAAGGAAAGAATAAATAAGAGTTCTATCATGATGAAAAAAATTAGATGGCTATATTCTTTTACCCTGCTCAGATTATGGTCTTTTAAGGCCATTTTACTGTAACTCAAGCCTGTAGCAATAAGCAAGCACAACACTTGCAAAGCACGAAAACCAACAGGGCTGTCAACCACGTACTTTATTCTATCTGTAGCTCTTGAGGCTTAAGCGTTTTAAATGGCACAACCAAGGGATTGGGCAGAAAACCATAAGCATGGGAAAGAATACCAGGAAAAGGGGAGGAAACAGGTACATGATAGAGAGGAGACATGGGTAGGCATAATATAAAACCGTTATGAATCAGACATGTACATCATGCATCATGCACCTTTGCTTTATGAGACAGGACATAGAATTTACTACAGATGAACACTTTAGACATAAGTGAAAAATTCTGGGCTTCATTTAACCCACATATAAGTCGCAAATGAGTTCTACAGTTCTAGCTGTTAGTAATCATACTATGAAAATAATACTGCCAAAATTGAGAAATACAATCATACTTAAGCTAAACAAAATAGATACTTGCAACATCTGCCTTGCTCCGAATCAAAAGCAGTTTATATGTGTTATAAAGCATACATTCATGGGAACACATGTATGGATAGGACAGAGACTGAAGGAATGAAGATTTCACTTTTTTTGAAAACCTTAATTTTATGCCAACAACTCTGACAACTTAGATGAAATGGGCAAATCTCCTCGAAGACCACAAAGTACCAAAACTGACTCAAGAAATACAAACTCTGAACCTGTAAGGCCTATAACATATAAAGAAACTGAATTAGTGATTAAAAATCTTACCATAAATACACCAAGATGGCTTTACTGGTATTCTTTGGTGGTTGTGGGGATTGAACTCAAAGTCTTGTGAGTGCTAGGCAAGTACCCTCCCACTTGAGCAATGCTCCCAACCCTTTACTGGTTAACTTTATAAATGTTTAAGTAAGAAATAATGCCAGTACTCCACAAGCTCCCAGAAATTAGAGCAGTGTGGTGTGTTTACAGACTCATGCTAAAAGTTCAGTATGTAAGCCTCATAAACACAGCACAAGAAAGGAAAACAACATAAACTTTACAAATACAGATACAAAAATCTCAACACAAGTATTAAATAAACAAATCCAACTATGATACACTGGGATTTATTACTAAAATGCAAGGTTGGGTTAGGTTAAAACCTCAAAAGGAATTGATATTCTATGCCTTATTCAGAAATAAAGGACAAAAACCACACAATCATCAATAAAGATGAAAAATACTTGACACTATACAAAAATCAACAAACTTGGAATAGTAGAAAATCACTTTATTCTAATAAATGGCACATACCAACCCCCCCCAAAAAAACTGTACTTAAAGGTAAAAGATAAACACTACCCCTAAATCAGGAATGAGGCAGAGATAAGTGCCCCCATCTATTCTATTCACCATAGTATTAGAGATTTTATCCAGTGTAATCAGACAAGAAAGAGAAATAAAAGGTATACAGACTGGGAAATTTATCATTATTCTTAGGCAAAATGGTCCTGTGTATAGGAATTTGCCTAAAGCCATTAGAACTAACAAACAACAGTGAGTTCACAGGATACAAGGTCAATATACAAAACTCAAGTGGATTTCTATAAACAAAGAATAAAAAAATCCAAAAATAAAACTAGAACACAATTCCACTCACGACAGCTTCAAAAATATACACTTATCTATACACTAAAAATTACAAAACTTTGCTGTAGGAAATGATGCTGAAACAACTACATATCTATACACAAAAAGATGAGCTTTTCTCCAAAACATACAAAAATAACTAAAACTGGCTGGGTTAAAAGTAAGAGCTCAAACAATGAAAATTTTTATACCAAAGATAAGAAAAAATTTCAAATACCATGAATTGGGCAAAGATTTCTTAAATGCTATACCAAAAAGCATGATAAATTGAACATCATCAAAATTTAAAACTGTTGCACTATAAAAGGCAACACTTTAACAATGGAAAAAGCCAAAAACCAGGAGAAAACATATACAAAACGCATACCTGATAAAGGGTTTGTATTCAGAATAAACACTTTTTACAACTCAGTAATAAGTAACCCAAATTTTAAAATGGGCAAAAAATATGAAGAGCCATTACAAAGACAAATAAATGCTAGCAAGCATATAAAAAGAAACTCTAAAGCTGAATGTGGTGACACAGGCCTGAATCTCAGCCCTCTGGTGGCTGAGGGAGGGAAGATGGAAAGTTAAGATGCCAGCAGTGATATCTTGTCTCCAACAACAACAACAAAAGATAGTCTAGCTCATGAGTCATCAGGAAAATGAAAAGTAAAACCACAATGACGTACCATTCATGCTCACTAGAACTGTATTTTAAGAGACAGAGGCGGTAAAAGCTGACGAGAAAGTGCATAGATTGAATCCTCATACATTGCTGGTGAGAATGTAAAATGATGCATCCATCATTGTACAGTAGTTTGGTAGTTTCTTAAAAAGTTTAACATACAAACCAGCAACTGTCAGAGAGGAATTAAAACATGTCCATAAAAAGACTTGCATGCAAATGCTCAGAGCAGCCAGGCGCTGGTGACTCATGCCTGTAATCCTAGCTACTCAGGAGGCAGAGATAAGGAGGACTGCAGTTCCAAGCCAGCCCAAGCAAATAGTTCAGGAGACCCTAGCTCAGAACAAAAGACAAAAAACATCACAAAAAGGACCGGTGGAGTGGTTCATCTGAGTTCAAACCCCATACTGGCCTGGGGCGCAGCGGGGGAGAGGGTTCAGAGCAGCATAATCTATAAGAGCTGAAACTGGAACCCAACAATGTCCACTGCCTGTCAGTGGAAGGATGAAATGGATGGAATACAAACAATAAAAAGGAATGCTCTACTGTCACATGATGGATAATTCTCAAAAACATGCAGGTAAAAAGCCAGACAGACGAAACTGTGCACAGAAAATGTTCAGAAAATGCAAATCTGAAAACACAAAGCAGAACACGGTTGACTAGGGTTGGGAATGGGGATTAACTGTAAATGGACATGACAGGTCTTACTGGGGGATGGAAGTGTTCTAATACAATGGGATATTTTGTTGGGAGATGGGTGGTGGCGGGGGACTGGAGTTTGAACTTAGAGCTTTGCACTTGCAAAGCAGGTGCTCAACCACTTGAGCAACACTTCTAGTCCATTTTGCTCTGGTTATTTTAGAGATGAGGGTCTCTCAACTATTTGTCAGGCTGACCTCAAAGAGTGATGCTCCCAATCTCAGACTCCCAAGTGGCTAGGACTACAGGCGGGAGCTACTGGCACCCAGCTCTTAATATAGATTTCTTAATGGCAGTTGCACAACTTACACAGCTAAACTAAAATTCATCAAATACTACATAACTGAAATGGACCAATTTTATGAAACGTGAAATGTAATGCAGTAAAGTTTTTGTTTGCCCTAATTCTAGACTATAAATAATTGGTAATGAAAATTTACTATAGTTTTGTTTTGTTTTGGTCTACAGTACTGGGCAGTGAACTCAGGGCCTTATGCTTGCTAGGCAAACACTCTACCATTTGAGCCATGCCCTCAGACCCATGGAGGGTGACTGATGAATAAATAATGAAAAGCAGGTGACTAACTTTCTTAGAATATTCTAACATATTTGTGACTACTTGGAGGAAATGTGAGAGTGATGTGGTAGAAAAAAATACCCACACTGGTACAACAGACAGACAAGCTGGTTTGTGCAGTCAATAAGCTATAGCTGTGTAGCACTGGAGAATTTATTAAGCCAGGCTGAGTGTAAGTTTCCGTGTGTAGAAGTTATTGTGAGTGTTCAACACATTGAATATCAAATGCATAGCATGGCTCCTCATAGTGTAACTGATTGATTACTAATAACAGCAGTAAAGTATTAACAACAGTAGCTTCACTGGACATGTATGTATGTATCCATGTGAGTTGTGTGCATGTGTGCATGCGCACATGTGCACGTGTGTGAGGGACCTTTGGAACCTATTAGAAACCAGTCACCACATCTTTGTTTTCTGTAGGTTAAAACTGAAGCATAAAAGATCTCCTTCCTCAAGGAGGCAGATTGAGCTGAGGCAAAATTCTGCCAACACAATCACACTGCTCCTCAGGAGTGTTAGGTATACTGTGTATCACATGCAGCACTGAAGTCCAATGAAAATGCACATAAATTGCTTACTTACATGGGGGTCAAATTTTGAAGGAAAAATACATTAATCATAAATCTATGCAGGATCAAATCATTACAAGAAATAACACACCAATTATTATTTACCACTAAACAAACACAGCAGGAATTAAGACGTATTTAACTGAATTGCTGATACACTGGAAAGAGGAAAGGCAACAGGCGTGCCAGCAGTATTTCCAACTGCATTGTCACATGCCAGGAGCCACAGCACTGATCTCAGGAGTTGAGACACTGTAGCCTACAGGATAAATCTGGTCTGCTACCTGCTTTTCATCAATAAAGTTTTATTAGAAGACAGTTATACACTAGTTCATTTACACTTTGTGGCTGCTTCCACACTACAGTGACCATCTGGCCCATCAAACAAAACTGAAAATATTTACATGGCTCTTTAAAAATAAAGCTTTGAATTAGTTTATTCACTACTAAGTATGGGGTGACATATTTCAAATGTTTAAATGAAGCAATTAAAAGGTAGTACTTCTGGACCCAATAATGCACTAGCTCAAAAGTTATTCTGGGCACAAAACATGACAGGGATACACCCTGAAATTACATGCGTTGGAGTCAAACATCTATTGAAATATGAGCCCGCCTAGGTAAGATACTTAGGTTCTGAGCCTCAGATTCTTCAATCTGCATGGGGCCTACGCCTTCCAAAGCCTTATGTACAGGACCAAACCATTATCAGTAGGACCTCCTAAGGTTAGGCCAATAAATGTTCATTCCACCCTTCTGACCATAAATCAAACTGGGACTTTCACTTCCCCCTCCTGATCTTGCATTAACCTACAGTTTTTAAAGCCAGGCAATCAGTCACTAGGAAGTACTGTTGTATAACATATCCCATCCCCTTACCTGTCCACTGTGGACTACCAACTGAAGAATGTCCCTGCAACTTTTCTAAAATTTAAAATACACATACTTTTGTCTTCAAAATAACTCTATTTCCCTACACACAGTCTTTTTTTTTTTCCCATTTTTTTTTATTCCTCATTTCTGAGTTCATAAACTTGTTAAAGACAGAATCTTCTAGGTAAAGCAGCCATCCATGCTAACTTGCCCAGGACAGTCCTGATTGAGGTCTATCATCACAGAGTAATTGATAGCACCCCTCCCCCCATCTGCTCACCAATATGTAGCCACTCTACTTCTAAGAGCCAACTCTCCCTGACTGGGAAATAAATTATTATCTCAAAATGCAAACCTGGTAAACAACTAGGGCAGGGGAAAGGGCACTGTGTTCATCCTCACATCCTAAAAGATGTAGAGATTTACTCCTAAAATGCTAACTTTCTTTTCATTCTTTAGAGCCTGCTGCTTGCTTAGAATGTTCTTTATTCTTCTCATTTCCTAGGATCTAGACAGTAACAACTTGTAAATCTCACACATGAAATAATCTTAACTGCATAATGGGGAAAGACACGTATACTACATGTATATGTTTAAGAGTAAATTTTCATATTTATTTGAAAATCTTCAAAAAAAATTAAATAACATGCTTTATGTGAAAAGGCAAGATATTAATAGCATATATGGGAGAGGGAAAAATCTGAAAAGAAATAAAACAAAATATTAACTGTGGTGGTTTTACAGGTGTTGGTACTAGGTGGATAAATTCTTTGTCTCTGTCTCTGTGTTCTCCAGTCTCACTGCAATGAACCTGTTCTGTGTTTATGGTGAAAGACTCCCACAAGTAGCCAAAGAACAAAATGTTCATAGTAAGCTGAAGTGAATATACAGGGGGTGTACCAAAATGCTAAGCCATCCCAAACTGCTATACTAGCTATAGGTACAGCCTAAACAACATGAGGTATTTACCGAAGGCACAGAACACCCCGGACACTTCTAGGATAGAGGGATTGTCCTTTCTTATGCAAAGTACTTGTAATGTCATTAGTGGCAAGAGATTTCTAGAGTTCAAGGTGGTGTTAGAGTAATGATTCTTACCCAGGTTTAAGCTTGAAGAGGATCCATGTGAAGAGAGGGAAGGAGGTGGTGTCTGTGAATGTCCTGGTCCCTGACTAGGGAGAGGCATGCCCACGGGTCCAGGAGAGGAGGAAAAGCTAAGGCCGTTATAAAAACTGTGTCCAATGGGGGTCAAGCTGCTCGATGTCCTCTTATAAAGGTCACTGCTGCCAGTCAGGGAGTCACGGCGGGAGCCACTGCCAGTGTTGGAGTTTGCAACTAAAATGGAATTAAAACAATGCAGATAAGAACAGGCCTGTTCTTCGAAGAACAAGCCCAGTGACCTGTTCCTAACACTTTGATCCAGACTCCTTACCACCGCAAATGTGTCAGCAGAGACAGCCTAACTGTTAATGTATCAGTTCTAGGGGCAGATAAAGTAATAAAGAGGACATGGCTCAGGTTGGCATGAGACTTTTGTTCAAAACATCAACACATATATGCCAAATTTACCTTCTTTTGGTGTCATATACTATGGGATAGGGGTGGGTTCAAAAGATCTGACGGCCACATAAACTATGGGAAAAGGTGAAAGAAAATGAACTAGATAGAATGCCTTTCACTAGCCAAAAGGTTCTAACAGAAAAATGGAATACAGAAAAAAAGATCTGTAAACAGGGTATACCACCCCACTACCCAAGACTTGCATATGAAAGCCAGCTGCCTCGGCAGGCTCAATCAAGAGTTACCAGTAGCCTCCAATTCCAGTTAGGATAGTTTCCTTCAAACATGCTCTTCTGTTTTGAGATCACATTGTTTGTTATAACCACTGCAATTATCAAACTCTTTCCTGGACTACATTCCTGCTTTTGTTTCCTCCCATCAAAACATTTAAAATATCTTGGTCTAACATCCTTCCTCTCAGTGTTCCATAATGTCTACCCAAATGTTGTTCAAAAGACTGAAGAAAACTCCTAACTCTAAGGTCTTCAAGCCAAGCACCTGGCACAGTCTCAAATGTGGGGTACTCAGCCCTGGGAGCTTCCTAAGTCCTCCTTCCTCACTTAACATCCACATTTCTACGGTTCCCTCCACAATTTTCATTGCCTAAAAAAATGTCTGGTTTTTGAGTGCCTGAAACAAATTAATGATGTGAGTGTAAGTAAGTAGCAACAAGAGCATGGACCTGAAACAGGCCCCAACTTGCTTTCAACAGTCAATTGTCTCAAAGATTATGTGGGCTGACTGGATTCCCGGGGGCTCAATGCAGATCTGTCTGCTTGTCCAGGTTTCATGCATGGTGAGGGTTCCAGAAAGCTTGGAAAACTCATGAAAATTCAGTTTTAACAACATTATCAGTCTAATTTCTACCTGCTGTTCCAAACCCTCCAAGGGCTGATCCCAGGGTGGCGCCGAGAGAACTGCTGCTTCCAAATCCCAAGGATGTGTTGGCAGGCTGGGCAGAGCCCTGGGAGAAGAGGGAGCTGCTCTGTGAGTTGCTGCTCAGAGAGTTGTTGCCATAGAAAGAGCTGGATGCCAGGTTATTACTGGGCTGCTGCTGAGGCTGGGGCTGAGGCTGCTGGGTTCCTAAGGGACGAAATGGTCCATTTGTTGTTCCAGCAAGACCACCGGCGGCTCCATTTGCTGAAGCTGCGGCCGCTGCAACAGCTACGAGGAAGAAAGCAAACCATTTGGCTATGAAAGACAATGGCCACATTTCTAGGCTGTATTTTTACCCATTTCTTCAAACCTTTTAATGCTGCTTATCTTTTCAATGCACACACAAACCTTGTAAAAGAACTGTAAGTTGTGTTTGATCCCTTCATCTGCAGCTTCTACTTTCTATTTCTACTACTGAATGGAAGTCAAAATTCCATGGGTGTAAACTCATTATGTTGGCAGCTTATTTTAAGTGTCTATAGTTGAAAGGGAGATTAATCACCAGATGTACCCATTAAACACAACTACTTCCCAAAATCTCAAATTCTATACATATCCATGGTAATGTTTTCCCCCAAAACTATGCCCTAAAATTCTTATTTTAGTATACTGCTTTCTTCCAGATATTCCCTCTACTGTTTGAAATTTAAAAAACAAAACAAACAAACAAACAAAAAAAACCCATGAAACTTAACATAACTGGCAGGGCAGGATGGTGCATACCTGTAATACCAGCTACTCAGGACAGGAGGATCCTGAGTTTGAGGCCAGCATGGACAAAGTTAGGGAGATCCTATCTCAAAATCAGAATACAAACAAAAGGGATTGAGACATGGCTAAAGTGATGAGGGCTTCCTAAATGATAGAGGCCCCTGAGTTCAATACCCAGTGCAATGGGTGCAGGGCGGGGAGCTTAATATAAACATCTATTGCCCTCCTCCAAACAAATGTATTGTTCTACGAGTTCTACTTTTTTCCCACTTTTGCAACTGCTCCTCCACCAAAATCAATCTTTCTCTCCCCTCCCCAAATGATCTGAAAAACAATGAATAGGGCTTCTGTGATTAGAATTCTTCCAAAAGTGCTATTTTGTGTGAGCAAGCCAACTACCTATGTTGTCAATGGAGCCGGTCCTTGCTTCTCACCAGGTGGTACATGACCATCAGCAGAATCAGAATCCATTAAGGTCACTTGCTGCTTCTGATTCTTTCTTTGAAATATTACAGGGTAAAACTGTAATGGTGAGAATTATTAAGTAAAGCACATTTCACTATATTTTAAGAATATAAGGGCTGGTGATGTGGCTCAAGTGGTATAGTGCCAAGAGTTCAAACCCCAGTACTACTCAAAAACAAACAAAAAAAAGAGTATTATCATCTGTTGACCCCACCTTCCATGTTATCTCACAGGAGTCCACCAAGATGAAGCTTACCTGCTTGTGCTGCTGAGGAACTAATGATGACTGGGGCAGGAGCTACAAGCCGAACAGGAGCTCCAAGACCATTTCTTGCTCCTGCATTTACCACAAGGGCACCAGTTTGGTCATAGTAAGCAGCAGGCGCCAAGACTGGATAACCTAGGAAAAGCAAGCCAACATAAAAAGGTATATATACCATAATCTCCCTCCTTACCCACAATTATCCATAGTCAACCACCATGTAAAAACATTAAATGAAAACTCCTGAAACAAGTAATTCATATTGCATGCTATTTTGGGTAGCATAGTGAAATCTCACATCACTGTACTCCATCTACCAGGGAGATAAATAGTCCCTTTACCCAGCATATCTGCACTGTAAATGCTACCCTACCCATCTGTTAGTCACTTAGTAGCCATCTCAGTTAACATACTGTCTCAGATCAGTGTTGGTACTGCAATGCTTGTATTCAAGTAACCCTTATTTTATTTAGTAATGGCCCCACAATAGTAGTGATGCTGGCAATTCAGATATGACAGAGAAGCCATTAAGTGCTCAGTGAGAAAGTTCTTGAGTTAATAAGAATAAAAATCACATGCTCAGACTGCTAGAATCTATAGTAACATATAACTGTTAATCTCTTACTGTGTCTAAATTAAGTTTTATCATATATCATACAGGGAAAAAATACAGTGTATATATTGGCTTCAGTACTACCTAGTTTCAGGCATATTCTGGGGGCATAATACCCACAGAGGTAAGGGGAAACCTCTGTATTATACAAATGTCTCCTGGGTACCAGCATGTTGTAAATAGTCACAAACTCAGCTTTGAGAGACAGACCTAGATTTATATCCTGGCTCTACCACTTAAATAGGTGGATGGCCTTGAATCTTAGGGAATCCATTCTCTGATCTGTAAAAAAAGGATAATAAGAGTGTCATCTGCTTCATAAAGTGCTTGGGACGATTAAGTTAAAGATGAATGTAAAAGGTCTACCATGATGTCTGGCACACAGTCAGTGCATAATAAGAAATAGTCTTATTTGTCCTCTGCTGATTGTTAGGAAGGTAATTTGGCACAATAGGGAATATCTGTGCTCTTATATGTGCTAACCAAGGCTATCACCTCAATCATATACTGGCAAGTTTCTGATTTCTTGACTGTACAAACAGCAGAAGCTACAATGATCCCAATAATCATAACATCTGCATACCATATAATAATCTAAGCCCAAATATCTTGCAAGTTAGCAGGAAAAACCTAGACAAGGCTCAATTAACAGGATCTTTCACCACTATAAAACAGAAATAGAATCTTCAAATCCTAAGTAGGGATAAATGAGCAACTGTAGGTGATTTTCTAAATAAACGTTAAGCTGAGGTCCAACAAGAACGTTTATCAAATGTAGAATACAAACTACATCCGATTTCAGGCAAAGCATAGGACAGTGAGCCAACAATGTATATTCATGATATATGTACATTTATAACCATTCAGAGGACAGATAAAAAGCATCTCTACTATTTGTTTGGGATAACACCTAGAAATGTAAAGGATGATTTTTGAGAATACCAGGAATTTCTCCCAAACTATGTTGTTCACATATATAAACATAGACTAAAGCCTTGGAGTAATGCTAAAATAGGTTGAGCACTCCACCTTTTCATAATCCCAAGGGAGAAAATAGATTATAACAAAGCCACATATTCCAAGCCACATGGACATTCATGTATCTCCAAGACTGGCTCAGAATAATTCTCTCATCAATGAACCTGGTCTAAGTGAGGGCAAGTGTTTATCATCCTTGCCAGTCCCCAAATCATGATAAGCCCCAGCAAGCAGAAAGCACTACCCATCACCCCCAAAGTAAGAGAAACTACAATGCAGCCTCACCTGGCATGCCTGCAGCCAGTCCTTGCCCAAATGCAAGTGCAGAATTCACTGCTGCAGCTGCAACTAGTGGATCTGTTTGCTGTCCCTGCTGGTTCTGATTTGGGGTCAAAGGACGCTGGCTGGCTCCTCCACGGAGAACCTAGAGATGGGATTCAGAAATAAGTAAATTACTTCCTTTTCATTGTAAGTATCTAAGACCCACCATATGCTGTAGTTGAGATGACAACATTAAGAGTTACAAGTTGTAGGACTGGAGGTGTGGCTCAAGTGATAAGAGCACCTGCTTTATAACTATGAAGCCCTGAGTTTAAATTCCAGTTCCATAGCATGGCTATTACAATAAAAATCCAATTAATAAAATATTATATGGTGAAACTGCATTCTACCATTCTTAGTTTTAAGCATACTACCATTATAAAAAGTAAAGAGCAGGATGTGAGGGCGATCTGGCTGCGACACCTGTCAGCCCATTCATCACCAGGGTTGATTCGGCTGATCTGGCTGGCTAGGCGGGTGTCCCCTTCCTCCCTCACCACTCCATGTGCGTCCCTCCCGAAGCTGAGCGCTTGGTGCAAGAGGACAACCATCCCTGATAGAGGAGGGCTGTTCTTCAGTCAAGGGTATACGAGTAGCTGCGCTCCCCTGCTAGAACCTCCAAAACAAGCTCTCAAAGTAAAGAGCGTATAACAGGGATAATTCCTTCCCTAATCAAATATTTGATTTATACTCTGTGGCGGACACTAGGCACAGAGCAATGAACAAGGCAGTAGAGCCCCTGCCTTCATGAAGTTTTTATCCTAGTGAACAACAAGGACAATAATCAGAGCTACACAATGTCAATGTTCTGACCAAAGTGGGAGAAGAAATGGTGAAAAGGTGTAGTTTAGAGAAGAAGAACAGCACCTACCCACATATTTAAGCCAAAGTCTCTGTCTAAAGCACACACATATGAAGCTACATTGTTGATGTAGACTATCAAGAGTATTTTCTCTACCCTGACACTAGTGCCTTCTGCTCAAAAACCAAATGACAGCCAGATGTGGTGTGTGTGCCTGTAATCTCAACACTTGGGGGGCTGAGGAAGAAGTGCTGTGAGCTTGAGGCCAGCCTGGGGGATACATAAGGAGACCCTGACTCAAAAGAATAAGAGAGAGAGAAAGAACTGCAAAACAACACATTTGATGGCTTCCGGCCTATTTCTCTTCTTTCAGAGACTCCACAAACACACTCATCTAAAGGGAGAGGAACATTAGTCAAGTTAACTGCAGAATGTCAACCCTGCCACTGTGGGTATTTTGCTTTTTGTTTTAGTTTTCGAGACACATCTCATGAAGCTCAGGCTGGCCTGGAATTTGCTATATAGCACAGGCTGGTCTCAAACTCATGATGCTCCTGTTTAGCCTCCAAGGTGCTGGGATTACAACTTTGTGCCATCACATCCTACGTGTTTCATTTTATTAATGAAATGTATGCAGTCATAGCAGGGGGTACAGCACAGTGGAAGTATGCCTGTCTAGAATGTGCAAGGTCTTGATTCCCAGCACCATAAAAACAAGAAACCCCCCCAAAACAGGTATTTCAGGCCTGCCTAGGAAAAAACTTAGCAAGACCCTATGGCAACCAGTAAGCTGGGTGTTGTGGCAGGAGCACTTCTATAACCCCAACTATGCTGGAGATATAACTAGAAGAATGAAGTCTGAGACTGATCTCAGGCAAAAAGAGAGACCCTATCTGGGGAAAAAAAAAAAAAGTAAAGCAAAAAGGGCTGGGGGTAATGCTCAAATGGTACAGCACAAGCAAGCACAAGCTCTGACTTCAAACTTCAGTACTGCCCTCCCATCAAAGTATTAAGATGTTAACAATTATTCATATTCTAAATGACCCATTTCACAAGATCTACTCCAACAAGTGAAAAATGCCAAGTCCATATGGCAATGCTAAAATTATCAAAGTTTCTACAATGTGTTCTGAAATGTTTTCAATCACAAAGTTCTTATCACAGTACTTTCAATTTCATCTATTAAAGTTAGGCATGTACTTAACAACTTGAGTACACGTTATGAATGGTAATTTGGTTAAAAATGTACAATAATAAACAATTAACTATTTTTTAAATGAGTGTAAGGTGAACAACATTGTCAACTCTGGCAAGGAAAGACGTAAGATGTATGGATAAGTTGGTGGAGTGGCTCAGGTGGTAGAGCGCCTGCCAAGGAAGCATGAGGCCCTAAGTTCAAATTCCAGTACCACAAAGAAAAAAAAAAAAAAGTGTGGACCCAAAATCTCTTATTTCTTTACGAGAGTTTAACCACTGATCTTGCAGATAATGCTGAGAATATTCAAAATGTCTAAAAGGCACAGTTCCTAATACCCAGTACGTAATCAACAACCAGTAGCTTACCACCATTACTGAAATACTATGCAATTTGTTTTGTTTGTGACTCTAACCAACTTCACATGAGAATGTTTGAACTACATGGCCAGAAGAGGCAAGAGGGCTACCCAGAAAATTTTCATTAGTATAAGCTTATTCCAAGAAAATAATCAGTAACAGGCAAGGATGTTCAGCAATATCATCTGTAACACGAAAATCTTGTTAAATTAAATATCAAATATAAAACTTGCTCAGCAGGTGCTCTACCACATGAGCCACTTTACAAGCCATGTTTTGTGTTGGGTATTTTTGGGACAGGGTCCCATGAACTGCCAGGACTGTCTTAGAACTGTGATCCTCCTGATCTCTGCCTCCAGAGTAGCTAGGATTACAGGTATGAGCCTCGGGTGCCAGGCTTCATATTAATTTTTTTTAACACAAAGGTTTAGGGTGACTTTTCTTCAGGTTTCCACTTTACCACAATTTATAGCAATGAGGAGATAATAAGGCCTCACACTTATTAGGTACGCACTCTATTACTTGAGTCACTCCACCAGCACATGTCTATTTTTAAAGAAAGCAAAGTAAGCAAACATATTCTTAGAAGTTAACTATTCTTTCCAACTCAATTAAAAATCTCACATAAGTTAATACAGGTGTGTTTAATACTTATATCCAATCCAAGAGTGGTTGTAAGTAAGCAGTCTAAAAACACTATAACCTACACCTTGGTTGGCAAAAACCTGAAGCAAAGTGGAAATGGTGCTCAGTAGGCAAGTATAATATGGCAGGATGGAGACGTTCCCATTGTCAGAACAACCCTTGCCATTTGCTGTCTATGCAACACACTACATAATTTCCTCATATGAAAGATGAATTAATATCAATCGCCTCACCTAGTTTCACTGACCAAAATGCCTGATACTTAAAAGGCATTCTGCCAGAGTGGTTCAATCTGAGCCTAAAATCAGAGAGCTCACACATTCATACCATTTTTCTATTAGGAGCAACATCATCTGTTAGCTACAGTCAATACTAAAGGTCACATTTACCTGTTGCCCCCCTTGCTGAGCCTGTGGGGTGGTCTGCTGGTTAGCAGAATTGCTTGCTGCTGCTGCAGCAGCAGCTTGCTGCTGGAAAAGACTGGCAGGGTAGACTCCCCAGGGAGTGACTCCATAATACTGGTGAGGGACCACAGCTGGGCCTAAAAATAACAAGAGAAAGGTAAGGACAGTTTTGACTAGTAAGCATCATCTTAGGGTTTCCAAATACTATTATCTGACTCAAGGGGTCATACTGAGATCTGAGATCTTCAAATATTAAGTTAATGGATACACACTGATTTGTGCTACATAATCACTGTCTTTTTAAAATAACTATAACACAACATCCTCACAGCAATGTCTTCTGAAGTCAGTAATATGCTCCAGGCCTAGAGGAAAAGACAGTAAGGGATAAACATTGAAGAATTTTAAAGGAGATTAACTAAGAAATTGAAAGAAACTGGATTTAAGAAAAGATCGAGAAACTGGCCTAGGAAGAAGTCATGTTTTTCCCATGAGAAAGAAAGGATGCCTGATAAATAAAGACAAAGTTTGTTGTTAAAAGGGAAATAAATGGAGGATTTGTGTTCTTTAAGTGATGGGAAAGAATAAAGTTCGGTTGTATCCCACTTTTAAGTGGTAAGAGTGGCACCTGAAGGGATGAATAGATATCAGGCCCCCAGTGCATCATTAAATCCAGAAGCATGAATTAGTCTTCTGATAATAAAACCCAGGCAATCTACTGAACATCCATTGTTCACTTGGATTTTTTTCCTGAAGCAAAGTCACAAACATTATTAAACACAATATTCAAATACTGACATATGAAATTTTAAATCTCAACACTGAATACAAATTGACTTATTACAGACCTGCTGAATATTCCAAACAAAAGGAAGCATTCTGCTTTAATCCAAATGATCTATTCACCTTCTTTGGCAGCAAGCTACATATAGCCACATAGGGTAGGAAGCAGAAATGTAACAAATAGCAACTTATGTACAACAGAAGGCTAAGTCATAGAATTCACTGATTAAGATGATGATGAAAAATATCAAGGATGCACATTTGCCAATGAAAAACAGTAAGATAAAAATAGTTGAAATGGTAAATTTTGCTATTCGTATTTTAAATAAAAAATGTCACAAAAGGACTCAAAGCCAGCTCCTCAAATCTGCTGAAACACAGCTACAATTTGATTTTTCTTAAAAGAGAGTAAAACATCTGCAGCTTGTTTATTAGTAATAATCAAGTTCCAATCAGTTGTTCTATTTTGACACAGTGGTTACATGAAACACAGACTACATTGTCAAGATAAACAAGCACATCTCTCCCCACCCCCGTCTTAGGCTTCTAAAACACAAGTAGGCAATACTGTATCATTGCTTTTGATAAGTCTGACATTTTTAACTTGGAATTTTTTGTACCTGTGCGCTTTGTAAAGACCAAGAAGTTCTGTCTACAAACATAAGTGTCCACTCTGCCTGGGAGCAGAATGAAGGTGCTGTTTAGAAAAGTGATGTTACAATATAAACTATTTTATTACAATATTCAAGTGAGTTAAAACATTTTTAACTTGTCAGAACCTTATTAGTGTAGAATCCATACATCCAAGTTAAACAAAAAATGTTGAGTCCCCAAAATTATTAAGACACTAGTCAGGTAAACTCACTGTCTTTTTCTTTCATTAAGGAAAAAAAAAAGAAGAAAGTAAAATCCTCTACCTGTGACTTAGTTTCCTCAATTATACAAAAAGTATAACAAGTGCTAGGGGTATGGCCATATCTAAAATAAAAAGATGGGTGGCAACTTGCAATGATAGCCCCATGGCTCTCCCAAAAGTCAACAAAAAGAACCTTCACTGGGCAGGCATTCCTAGTAACATAAGCATTTATATTTACCTTTAAATTGTCTCAGTTGGCATGTGGTCTAAGATTAAATGTAGGAGAAAATCTTAGAGCAGTTCCTGTGTTGTTAAAGCAGTAGTCCCACAGTTTGGGTAGCTAATATTTCCTGTTAAGTATGACACTCCAAATCATTATCAGTTTGGCTCATGTGATGAATACAAAAAACAAGACTCTCACTGCAAACTATCTTTTCAATGAGTGCAAGTGTGTCATCCCTAACAGTAGTTGTTTTTTCAAATAACATGTATTAGTTAGATTAATTCTCAAAGGAAGGAAGACTCCTGAATGTATCTACAAGCAAATAAAAACAATGCAACAATAAGGGATAGTTACCAAGGAAGCCTTTCTAAAATCAACAATACAATGCCAGCCAAGGAGCTTCCCAGGAAAAACTTGGTGGGGGAAAGAGTTTACTATATAACACTAAGGAGACCACAGTGTCTAAAGTCAGAGGCCTCGGCTATTGCAGTGCCTGCTAACTGTGTGGTGTGAGCAAACAGTGGCCACTCAGGAGGGGAAGAGAGTGGTGCACAAGTACAGGCCTCAGTGTAGAAGTCATAGAGAAAGTCCTACACATCGCAGTCTCCAAACCTAGCTAATCCTCAAAAATCACTGAGAAGCTCCTGAAAAATACTAATTCCAAGAAAACAACCACCATCCCAGAGGCTACAAGGATGAGTTATTGTATGACAATAACTGGAACATGCTATATCAGGATAGAAAGAAGAGAAGCCAGCAAAGGACAGAAGCACAAGGGTGAACGGGTGAGATCTGTGTGTAAAACCATTTACATGATCGATTTAGAGGGTAGAAGAAGGAAAAGAGGCAAGGAAATTAAGAGTATGGAAGAAAACCAGTTTAAGGATCTGAACTATGGTAGATGAGAAGTAGTAGTAGAACTGAGTGAATGAAATTCCTGAGCACCTGGTGACTCCATGGATCCAAAATATCTATGAAGGAGGAGAGATTTCTTTGCTTTTAAATATCTGGTTGGCAGGTGGCTGGCACTGACAATCAGCAGACATTTCCACTGGACACATGGATTTGGGAGAGTAAAAAGAATGCATGCCCAACTCAAACATCTTTCTAGCAAGTGAGAGGAGAATGTCTCACCTAGTGTCGCTGCTGCAGCCAATCCAGCTGTGTAGGGGTCCGTCCCTGGGGGAGCAGCGCTGATGATGTATGGATTGGGGACAAATGCAGCTGGAGCTAAACCTGCTGAAAACACATCTGTCAGTAAAACAAACTCAACCAATACTACAACCCTACAAAATACCTACATTGCTTGGCTAGAACTCCAGGTTGTAATGAGGGAAAAAGCAAAAGAAGGTAGGTTGAAAGTAAAATGGAATTTTGGAAAGATAAAATAATGTCCATATTAAAAGTCTATGGTGACCATTTGCCTAGTGCTTGTTTTTGAGAAAGGGTCTACTATGTAGCTTACAGTAGCACTGAACTTGTGATCTTTCTGCCTCAGCCTCCTGAGTGCAGTGATGCAGGCATGTGCCACGCCAGACAATTTAGCCCCAACTCCACCGTCCCCACTGCCCTGTACTGAGATTTTGAACTTGGGGCCTCATGTTTGCTAGGCAGTTGCTCAATTACTTAAGCCACAGCTCTACTCCTTTTTGCTTTTCAGATAGCATCTCATGCATACCCCCACCCCCTTCTTTTTTTTGCATGATCTGCCTCAGACTTTTATCCTCCTACCTATGCCTCCTGCACAGCTGGGGTTATAGACATGCACCACCATAACCAACTTGTTATTTGAGATGGGGTCTTCCTAATATTTTGTCCAGGCTGGGTTTAAACCATAATCCTCCTTATCTGCGGCTCTATGCCTGACCAAAATTTTTCTTGTTTTATAAACTTTGCTTAAGAAATGTTTAAACCGCTTATATAGTTTTTGTTTTGTTATAGTGGTAGGGATCAAACCCAGGACCTCACAAATGCTGGAGAAGTACTCTATCACTAAGCCATACCTCCAGCCCCTAGTTATAAAATCTTAAATTCACAACTTAATCATTAAACTTTTAAAATTTAATTGGATGGAGTTAAGTGGATGAGCACCTAGCCAGCAAGAATAAGGCACTGAGTTCAAACCCAAAACAATAAAATTATTGTTTTTTTTTTTTTTTTGCAGTGCTAGGGACTAATCCCAAGGCCTTTGTATGCTAAGCAAGTATTCTACCACTGAGCTACATCTCCAGCCCTTAAATTAATTTTAATTTTACTGTTAAAATAGAGTAAAAGAGTCTTTAAAAAATGGGACAAAGAGAAGGATTTACTTCCTCTTAAACAACTGTCCAAATAGTTTTCCTCAAAGAAAATGTATTTTAAGACTGTCTACATGGATATAATTATCAGACCCAGGCAGAGGGGTTTACACCCAAACTTACATTTATCTAATGGGCAAGCAAGATTTTACTTCCACAGTACACCACATCCATCCCTTTCACTCAATCACACCATTTTAGCAAACAGAAAAATTAAAATTTCTGCTTTTACTCATTTACAATTTTGGCATTTTGTTTTGAAAAGAAGGTTCAGCAGGGCAAAAAGTCTAGGCAATAAAATCAAAATGTCTGTCAAAACTTTAATATAATGCTACAGAAAAAGGGTACAACTATTCAAGATGAGCAATTATCTGAGAATACTTTCTAACTTTTTCAATGCTTCGAAGATGGATTTATAGGTAATACTTGCTACTTAGTAAAGCAATATAATCAGTCTATACAACCCCAAATTGCTTAATCAATATTCAAATCTTCCCATGCTAGTCATTAGTCATTTAAATACTTTAAATCCTGAAACATCTGAGTTAGGTCAAGAGCTAGAGACTAAGACACTCTTACAAGTTGAGGTCTAATGTGTCAAAAACAAAGAATGTGACTGGACAAAAGGAAGAGGCCTTTTACTCTTTATGAGGAATGTATCTGGACGTATTTTTTTAACACAGGGTCTCACTATGTATGTAGCCCAAGCTGGCCACAAAGTCATTATATAGCCCAGGCTGATCTGGAACTCACCATCTTCCTGCCTCCACATTCTGAGTGCTGGGATAACAGGTGTATACCACCACAACCCCAGCTTGTATGGATTTTTCTATCAGTCTACACTGGGCTTCACTTATCCTAAAATGAAAGCACACCTCTAATAAGAGAGCTGTGGGCTTCAGGACTTACCGATGTGGGGCTGATGAGCTGCTGCGAGTGCATATTGCTGTTGCTGTGCAGCTGTCAACTGCTGGACAGCAAGTGCGTTGGGTCTTTGGAAGAGCTGAGGGTAAGAGAAACACATAATGTCATTAGAGAAATTGTCTTGTGAGATAATTTTAAAATCTGACTACAAATTTCAATAAAAACCTGTTGAGGCATGGTATTTTAACAAAAAATGGATTTCCTCATACTCTATTTCCATTCTCAGGATACTGCAATGTAATGTTTCACAGTTCTTCCTCTTTCTCTAGGGTTCTTTCTCTTTCACTAGGGTTATGAGCCAGTTTATAAGACCTGCCTTAAAAAGTTGGACACATATGCTACAAACTGATTTACCACATTTTTCCTACTGCTATAATACCCCTTCAGGTATTTCACGATCCAACAAGTACTTTAATACTCACCTATTTGCATTTTGCAGGCTATGAAAGGGATAGCCTATGGGCTACCACTCCCTGGGAAAATGGTACTAGATACCTTCCTGAACTAGTGACTTATCCTAATGAGTAAATTAGAAAACTGCCAAACTTTCGGTGGCTCCAAAGTCTCCTGGGGTACATATTCTTCATATGTAGTGAATAAAACATAAGTATAGCTACTAACTAAATTTAGACTGTGAGTTCATGCCAGCACACTTCTTAGTTCAGAGAAAAGGAAAAAAGTTCAAAGACTTTAACACTACACAGCCAGTGAATTGTTCACTCATGAAACAAACACCTGCTAGCTAGGCAGTGTGCAAGGAACTAGGGACACACCAGTGAAGAAAACAACATAGAACCACTGCCTTCTTGAAGCTCACATGCTGGAATGAGTAACACTGGTACTAAGAAAGGGCAGGCTGGTAGCCTGATTGTGATACTGAAGACTTCATGAATTTAGAAAATCAGACTAAGAGCACTTATTGAATGGACCTCCCCAAATAGGACAGTCAATCTACCTGCTTGTTCTGCAGGATTTTTCAACAGCTCAGATGGCATTACTGGATGTTATAAAACCATACCACAGAACTCGAATTACGTGTATTCATAAAGACCTGATTGTTTCAGACATTAGGAGATAATGTCATTCCACTAACTCAGCTTAATTACGGTCATAACTGGACTTGCTATCGTCTTAGGCAGTAGAAAGGTTTAATCCTCCCATCTATGCCTCAATCATATGAGTAGACTGATTTTAAATAAGAAATCAAAAGTTGAGCATTTTAAATACAGTGGCCAACTGCACAATAGCTCTCTTTCATCTTTCTAAAACCAGAATTAGTTTTTGCTTTTACAGTACAAATGTGAAAAGTAACATTGTACATATTTCAATACTTTAGTTTCTTTTCAAAGGTTAAAGAAAAGTGTTATTGTGGTGCTGGTTAAGGAGAAAAAATACTACTTTATAGCCATTTATTAAACATTAAGTTTTGTAATAAAGGAACTGAATCCACATAAGCATATGAGAACACTTGTCTGCTCTAGGAAGTGAGCCAGTCACAGAGGGAACTGATTTCTGCTAGCTTACCTAAAGAACAACGTCTCGTAGTATTTCTGCCAACAGGAGGCAATTCACCCAAGAGGGGAAGCCAGAAAACAGCAAAAAAAAAAAAAAAGTAAAAGAGTAAAACTTGTTTATAAATTGTTTTCCAAGGACTTTGCCAAAATACTACAGAGTTCACTAAACATCTGTCTCTTCAATGGGTTTCTGGAATTTTTCTGGCCTAAAACCTTTTGAAACATTCCACATCTCAGGTGTTCCTGCTAGCTTCTTCCCTCTACCCTCCTTTATCCACTGTAAACTAAGGAACTCATTTCACTGAACTTTTCAATTAGGCATGCAATGTGACATAGAGCTGAGGAAATAAGGTGGTTCAGAGTACCACTGTTGAGGATGTCCTGATTATTAACCCAAAACAGAAGCCCAATGTCATTTCATCTGATTAATATTCATTACAGAAGCTTTTTACTATTACATGTAGCTGTTTATGAATATCTCTAAATATACATAGAAATACACAGTATGTGAGAATACCATAAATGCAATTCCACAACATAAAACTGTGTGTAGTTTTCACCATGTTACCACATTTCAAAATAGGAATCATTATTTTTAACTAAAAGCATACTAGCCTTAAAAGAGCCCCCCATGTATCTTGTGGTTAAGAGCTGACTGATATTTATAGCAATAATATAGAGGAGGAATTTTTTTCTTGAGAGCATTTTGCAGTAAATAATTTAACAAAAGTAAATTACATATTCACAGTCAGCAGACTGATTATAGATTACATTACAGCAATTCTGGCATATTCTCTTTACGTAAATGGTACAATATTAACTGAAAATACAAAGTATTCACATAAAAATTAGGTAAGTGGCAAGTGACAAATTCCAAAGGATCCTGAAAAACTCACACAAATGCCATCTGCTGGGCAGGGCATTAAGCTCTGTTAATATTTTTGTGATTTTCACAAAGCAAGTGAATACTCTGGAAAGCAAAATGCTGTGAGTCTGGGAAATGCTTGCTAAAGGTGGGTATAGTGATAAAGCATTAATGCTAATTACAATTCACTCAGCCTGACCTCAAAAGTTTTTCAAGAATCTGAATGTAGGGGGAAATATAACTACTTTAAGTACATCTGGGATCCTAATAAAAACTAAAGAAATACTTTGGGAACTTGACAAATAAGCTTATTTGACTCTTTTCTCTGTCCCTTCCCAGATGACCTCACAAAAGATACCCTACAGTGTTCTATTTCCCTGAGGGAATCTGGGCAGCCCAATATACTCATTGTAGTACTTCCATGCAGAAGGCATCTTATAAAAGACAGCTACTATCAGTATTGTTTAAAAAAAAAATGTTGCTGGTATTGTTGTTATTGAGTTCTCTGCTCTGAGGAGTAATGTTTAAATATGAGTTAGGAAATGTAAGACTCACTCCCCAATAAAATGCCAATGCCAGCCCTGACTTTTTACCATTTTAAGGCAATATACATAATGGCTAGGGCTTAAGGAGCAGACAGCCTTAGTTCCTATCTGGGCTCCACTACTAAAGTTGCTCTGTGACTTTGCCCAGTAATTGAATCTCTGTGCCCCAATCTCCTCCTCTGTCAAGAGGAGAACAAAGAATATCTAGCTCATAAAGTTGTTGTGGAGATTAAAACTAACAAGCAGAAAGTGTTTTAAAGTGTCCTTTCTGTGTGATACTCCCTCTGATGAACTAAAGAGTGTCCCCCCAAAAAACAGTCCCTATGCGAGAGTCACCTCTTATAGCTGCAAGACATCCCAGGCACAGGGATAGAAAGCAGGTAGGGGTTTACTTTGTTTTGAGAGCCAAATCCCACTGCACCATGAGCACCAACTGCTATCATTAGGCATAAGGAAGGAGGAAAACTACTTTTGTTATTGTTGTAGGGTCTAATTTTTACATTATATTCCTTTCAGGAAAAGCTATGAATGAAGTTGAATTTGAAGATGAGAAAACAACCAAAAAGTTCAGGTTCTAATACAAAGTACAAAGGAAATAGCCTGAGCTAGAAACCAAAATAACAGATATTTACATCGCTCATAGACATGACTTTCTTCTCTGTAAAAATACAATAGCTGCCCTACTTCATAAACTTATTAGCAGGATTCACATTAAAAAGCCCCTTTCAAATTATTCTACCTGTGCTGAAGTTATAAATTTTTAAAAAGGAGACAGGTGTTTCAGAGCTACTCCTCTGAACATGAAATTTACCACAGCTACTGTTTGAAGCTTATACATCAAAGACCAATTTTAATCAAGTTATTTGAACAATTATAATAATCAACTAATAATTATTTGTGTTCATAGAAACATACAAACCATACCACTAAATTTACATGTTTGTTTTTTGTTGTTTTCTAAGATTTTGTTTGTTTGTTTTTTAAAGAGGGATAAGGGTTTGAACTTAAGACTCTCCTACTTGTTAGGCAGGCACTCTCACTTGAGTCATGCCCCCAGACCCCATGCCACTAAATTAAAAAAAAAAAAAAAAAAACCTTCACCATTCTTTAGTAAATGAAGAACCTGATTCCAAACTAAATTATTTCTAAATAAGGCCATAGGCCAAAATAAAACATTTCCTTCTACTAAATAAATTAGTATCTTTTGTGGAAACTTTATTATAAATAAAATCTGAGCAAATACAAATGATACAGGCAAACTTCAAGTGCTGGACCACTGTGACATCAGCTCTTTGTCAGTGACCATGCACAGAACACTGCTAGAATAATCTGAGAATGGAAAAGAAAGCTGAGCATGTTAAATACCTATGTTAAAACCACACACACACTTCATCACTAACAAATAGGAGAAGGGAGGATTTGGTTGTCTGTTTTTGTTTCCTTGATTGTTTTGAGATAAGTGTCTCTCTACATGGCCCACCCTGGCCTTGAACTCTAGATCTTTCTACCTCAGATTGCTGAGGGCTGGGGGTTACAGATGTGCATCACAATGCCCAGCTACTAAGGCACTTTTAAGAGCAATGTATACCAATTTCCTTCCTCTCTTATGGGACCATATGGCTATGCAGAAATGAGTTCAGAATGCTGCTTCTTTGTTAAAATTCATACTTAAAAGGTGAGAGTTTTAGCATACAGCAATACAATATGTAGAAGATGTAACATTAGTCTATTTTTGGATTAACTGACATCTAAATAAAGCATCTCAACAATCTGATTAATCTACACTTACATAATCATGGCTCTGCATCCTGCTATATACTTGAAATATAATAAAACCTAATAATTCCCAAAAATATATCTGGGGAAATTGTATAACACTTTATAAAAATTAAATACTGCTCAAACATGATATACTAAACGATATGAATGTGTTACGCAGGAGCTGTCCAAGGCTGTTTGAGGATAAAGAAGGCAACTGTGGAAAGTGAGAAAAAAGGGAGAATACTCTAGAGACATAAATGAGCATTTCAAGCTGAGAAAATAACCTAGATTAGGTGCCTGTAACTGAAAATGTTTATACTTAAGTGGACAATACTGCACTTTATTTTCATGATAACCTGTCAACCTAAAATTAAGTCTTCTTCATTACGATTGTAGGCAAAAGCTGTAACTCTGCTATATACCTGTGACATGATTACAAATAGAAATCAATATATATATATTGATTTATATATATATAATATAAATCGATATATATTTTCATGTTACTTTGTGGTTGTCACAAACATCTCAAAATTCTCTTAATTTTCATTATGAAAATTAACCACTGAGTTTGTTTTTAAGTTTCCTGACAGCTATTTTTATATAACTGGTCTCCTTTGTAGTCTTTCTGTATATGAAAATTCACACACATATGCGGGGCGGGGGGTGGGGGGGGAAGGGGGAGAAAGGAAAGGACTTGCCTGGCATACACATGCCCTAGTATCAATTCACAGCACCATGAAAACAAACAAGAAAAAAACTATTCTGAGAAGCAGTTAACACTGTTCACATAACTGCTAAAAGAATTTATGGCAAACACAAAAATTAAGAACTTCTACTCTTATAAATAAATCTTAGAAGGGTCACATTCAGAATGACTTAACAGTGACCAGATGAGTCACTTTACTTAGTGATCCAAACCCCTAAGTATACAATGAACTAAGTTTGCAATGAATTAAACAAAAATTAACTTTTTCATTATTTGCAGAACACTTCATGTTAGGGATCTCACTATATAAGGTGACAATTTTTAGAAAACCAACCTATTTATATCAAGTCAAACTCCTGATTGCAAGGGAACAGGAAGAGCTGGGGATGTAGATTAGTGGTAGAGTACTTTTACCTACCATGCACTAGGTTCCATCCCAAGCACTGGGGAAACAGGACAAGAAGGAATTAACCAAATTCTCCCTTTAAGATCACAAATAAAGCTCAAAACTAAGAAAGATGATCACCACTGTTGCTCATTTAAGGAACCCAAAATGTGAAGAAAAACACTTGCCACTTCGTCTCTGGCTCGGCCTTGAGAACCATTGTTAGGTCACCTGAGACTCAAACCTAGCTCTCAAGGAAGGCCTCCATGACCTGAACTCAACTGCCAAAATGGACCTGTCTCCTTCTCCTCTGCACGATAGTCAGCCTGTGACCACACACCCATCACTCCTATCACCATACCTCTCCTCTCTCCTAAGCAACAATTTACCCAACAACTGTCTCTTCAAATTTGTCAGGGTCATCATTGAGCATCCCCAGTCTGGCAGCACCTGTGATCAGCCAATTTCCTCAAATGTTTCACAACTATTTCGTGCAGAATCCAAGGTTACTAAAGGACCAATACTCAGCAGTTAACTGATTAAAAAAGAATGTGTAAGTCTGCTTCTAAACTACTACCACAAAAAAAAAGCCATGAAAACTAAGATATTTTCCATAAAAATACCATCACTGCCTCTAAGGCTTCAGTGAGCAAAGTCAGTATAAAGTCAAGCAACATTATCTGCTCAACTTCATCTGTCCTTTTTCTTCAACCTAACAGCCAGGATGACTGATTCTGTTATGGACTGTTATGAACACATTCCGTTATTACCACATTCCGGTTAATACCCAATTTCAAGCTTAAGTTTTACTGTTCTCTCCACAAGAATTGATTCTCTTCCTGTATAAACAAGCCTTTCAAATCAGAGCTCAATAACCACCTCCCCAAATCCTTCCCCCAGAGATCACAGCCCACGCTTCCTTACTCTAAGGTTCCTAGGACATTGACATGAATGCTATATGCTGTCACCAAGTACCTACTTGCACTATTGCACTATGATGAAATGAGGACCAGATGTATACAGGTTCACACCTGTAATCCCAGCTATATATGGGGGTCTAAGTACATGGAGTATGGTCCAAGGCCAGCCCTAGGCAAAAAGGTGAGACCCTATCTGAAAAAAATAAGCCAAAAAGGAGCTGCAGATGTGGCTCAAGCGGTAGAGCACCTACTTATTATTGCTCAAGGCCCTTGAGCTCAACCCCCAAAACTGCCAAAATAGTCAAACAAAAAGATGAAATGAGTAACAATGACTTAACAGAGAGCAACTTGGGGGCTGGAGAAGGGATAGAGAATCCTGCTCTGTTTATCAAGGATATGCCTGGCTGCAGATGAAAACAAAAGACAGTATCTAAAGGTTACTAGCCTACCAATCTGAGATCCCCTAAATTTATCCACAAAATTAGGTATTACATGTTTTTCTGATGCAAGGGACTATGGCTTTCAATCAGACGGTAACAAAGTGACTTAAAAATGGTTAAGAAATAAGATCTAAGAAATAACTTACCTGGATATCACACAGTATTGTTATATTACTGAATATTATATAACATTCCAGTAAGTTTCCTAGGTATAATACAGTAACTTTACACTTTCAAATTTAAATTTGAAGTATATTAAATATAGAAGAAGCATGGAGCTATAATAGGAAGTATAGGGAAAGGTTCCCTGAAAACATGATCTACCAAAGCACTGTAGCAGCCAGCTCTTGCCTTCGAGGAACATATAATGAAGCAAGGGCTACTGCACAAGTTAGTTACCACAACACAAGGCAAAACTACTGAAAGCTTTTGGGTAACTACTTAATGGAAACCCGAAGTACAGCGGAGTACAAAAAAAGCAGATATGAAAATCTTGGTTTGGATAAAAAGAAAGTAAAGTGACAGTGCTGGACCTTGGTAAGTAAGGACTCAAATTAGAATTAAGAAACAGAATAAAATGTGATGAAAAGCAAAAAGGATTAAGAAAGATTACAGGGAGAAATGTAAGAATACACCCAACCTCTTAACAATTTCCTCCTTTTCAATTTTCTGGCTTCTAAACAAGAACTTTTGGGACTCTGAGGGTCTTGAAGACACTTAGGATTCTTATATCAGTAGTTCCCAGCTATGTTACTAGGGTGCTCAGTACAAGAATGCATACAGACCCACTCAGAAAAGCAATAATTATGGTCCATGGTGTAAAACAACAATGGTCACATCGTATGTCACTGATATCTCTGTGCAGAAATGTAACATGCTGTAGCAATTATAACATGGGAAGCCATAACCCAACAACAGATTAAGTTTCAAAATAATAAAGTTTACTTTCAAAATTTGCTGAAATGGGCACATGGTAAAGTCACTTTATATATTTCTAAGTACATAGTTATTCAAGTCCTAGTAATTATCCAGCCTCCAAAAAAAAAAAAAAAACAAACACTGGTAGAAGTATTTTGAAATCAGAGATCAATAAATCATGAAAGAATCTCAACTCCCTACTCATGAAATAAGGAACAGTTAAATGAAAAACGTTTTTGTTCATAAAAGATTAGAAGCAAACTTTCTTAAGTAACAAAGGTTAGGCTGGGTGAGACTAAGAACAGAAGCACTAAAACAATAATGGACATAAGAAGAGAGAACACACAGGAAGTCTATGGAGCTGGACACACCTCCTGGGAACTACAGGAAGAATAGTATGCACACAGTTTAGTTTCTATGGGAATTTATAAGCTACGTGTGGTGGTCTAGGCCTATAATCCCAGCACTTGGAAAACAGAAGCAGAATAGTGAGTTCAAGGCCAGCCTGGACTACTTATCAAGCCCCTGTCTCCTTCCATCTCTTCCCTCCCCACTCCCCAAAAAACACTTACACAGGCTTAGGAGTGTAGCTGCATGTCACAGGAAGTAATTACACCATAGATTGTGTCACCCTAATCATACTCTAACTCCTTCTGAAAGGTACGGTGTTATAGATTATGTCTCTAGTAACTAACATAACTAAAGACATGGCTGATGGGATGATTTGGCACTGCACTCCTAAGGTATTGTTCACTATTGTTAAAAACAAACCAGCAGTCACTCAGCAACATAAATCTTCAGAGAGGAATTTGGCATCTGAGAGACTTGTGTTATACAAGTTAACAACACCTCGCCCATTCCCCAGGTTCCGGGAAGAGAGAAGTAAAAGAAGTACATGCAGAGTAGGGTGCACATGAATCAGTTCTTGAGGTTTCGAAAGACAAGTCTGGAAACCCTCTTCACTGTTGGGCTAATAGGGGCTGGCTAATATGACAGCCTAAAATAATGTCACCCTCCCCCTCCCAATCCCCTCATAGTTAGTTACTTGAATAATGAGTTGGCTGAAGGGAAAGCAGAAAGAGTGACAGAGACACACACAGTACCTGTTGTTGAGAATTGTAGTCAAAAAGTCCCACAGTTGCTGCTGCTGAGTCCACAGGTACCTGCGTGCCTGAATAATCAAACTGAAGAGGCTCCATGCCCACATGTTCCATGGGGTCCAAGGGGACACTCTGGGACTCCATGTTGGAGAAATCCTCCACAGGCTTGGCACCATTGGTGCTGGTCAGCTGCGCTAAGCCCTCAGAACCATTCTGGTTTGGACCCAGAAGATCCACTTCATTAGCAGAGTTCTGGCAATTACCAGGGGTACGGCTAAACAGAGAAAGTAAAGGGCATTAAACCTTATTTTGATCGGGGATGGACACTACAGCAACCCCAACTTTAAGCCTTGACATATGCTCATTATCAATAGTATGCAAAGCTATTTCGACAAAATAACCAAAGATCCTTTATAGTTATATCCTCTAAAATGATTCTCCTATTGTTTGCCTTTCCACCTACCCATCTCTTAAATTTACAGCATCTGCTATTAATTTATAATCCCTGTACAAAGGAGTCTGGATTTGAGGAATACTAAAAAAAATCTGCTGCCTGTGGCATTCATGAAAATAGACCTATCAGCTGCACATAGTGGCTCATGCACAGCATCACAGACACTTGGGAGGCTGAGACTGCGATGATTGCAATTCAATGTCAACTGGGAGAAAAGTTGTCAAGACCCCATCTCAATGAATAAACCAAGTATGGTGGCTTACGTAACTATGATCCCCTGCCACCCGACCACAGGTAGAAGGATCACTGACTGGGGCCAGCCCCAAACAGTAACCAGAGACTCTATGTGAAAAATAACTACAGCAAAAAGGGCAGGGGCATAGCTCAACTGGTAGAGCACCTACCTAACAAGCATGGGGCCCTGAGTTCAAACCCCAGTACCACCCAAAAAAGGGAGAAAAAGAGGTCTCCTGAAACACACACACACACACACACACACACACACACACAGAGACATCCTCTCCAGCAACATCTGCTCTTTAAATATAGAGCTAATGGAAGAGGTCAGTTTCTAAGCATAGTGGCACATGCCTATAATCACAACCCTCAGGAGTTTAAAGTAGGAGGACCAAAACATTTGAGGCCACAGCCTAGGCTACATAGTGAGACACTGATATTATTTAAAAAAAAAAAAAAAAAAGCAGTTCCTAGGGGAAGTTCAAATTCTCAAAGTGATTCTGATAAAAAAAAAAGTTTTTATGTATTACTGCCCAGTGTGAAAACTCTCTCCCCTTCCAAGAAACCAGAAGAAGCAAATAATTTCAAAATAGTAAAAAATTAATTCATTGTCAAGGATATGCCCCTGCTCACAAGAAAATTCTAAAAATTAAAACTAATGTGTCTAAAGTGGGACACTCAAAAGAGAAAAGCAGGGCACTCCTGATAATTACCTAGGACACAGGTACAAATGAGTACTATTCTGGGGAGGCCAGGATATACAGTCACACTATGTAAAACAATTACAGGATGATATCACCTAAAATATTGCTGGCAGGGTGGCTCAAGTGGTAGAGTGCCTGCCTAGCAAGTGTGAGGCTCTGAGTTCAAGTCACAGTACCACAATAATAATAATAATAATAATAATAACAACATTACAGGAATAATGTTACTATTACTATTAATGCTGCACTCAAGGGAGTACAGCCTGTGGCTACATTCAATGTCCTTTATCTCTAAAAGAAATCCTGTACCTGGTACATATTAAAGGTACTGTCATCTCCTTTTCACACCACCACCATCCATCCATCTCACCCCAAATACCACAACATGGCCACAGGCTGCTTGAGATTCAGGGAGGACAGGCCAGCTGAACTCATCTAAATGACCTCAAGTAAGCATTCACTGTCTTTTGCCTCAAACGTCAAAGACCAATTCTGTACATGCTCATAATATAAAAATTAAATTAAGACTATTAAACAATTGACAGTTTTTCTACAATTAATGATGCAAAATAAATTTTTTATTTTGACTTTGATATATGTTAGGGTAAGGGCTGTGTATATGCATGTGAAGATACATATTCATTAGATTAACATCATCCACTGCAATGACATTAAAATTATCCAATATTATCTACATATAGATCACGAAACAAGAATTTTTATACATTTGTTAACATGCCATAATAAAAGTTTGCCTACATAAATGAGGAAACATTACCAGCAGTGAAGGACAAATATACTACACAGACACACACACACACACACACACACACACACACACACACACACACACACACACACATTGCAGGATAAAACCTGCAAATCAATCATGAGCAGAGATGGGATGAGAGGCATCTATGGAGGGGTGTGATCAGGAATAAGTCATTTGCTGGGCATGATGGTACACTCCCAGCTCTCAGGAGGCTAAGGCAAGAGTATCACAAATTCAAGGCCAGCCTGAGCTACATAGCAAGACCCTGTCTAAAAAAGATAATAAAGTCAGAAGTTGTATCTCTAGTTCTTCAAAATGAGGGAAATGATAATGGCCTACCTACCTGAAAAGGAGCTTAAGAAACAAATGAGATAATATACAGGTTCTCAACTATTTTTCCCCTCTACTGTGCCAAAGGAATATGATACAGTTCCATTAGCAACCTTGCCTCTCTAACATGGTAATTTTGGAGAAACTTGGGGAAACGTCCCAAGGTACCTACACCACTTGATTTTGACGTTCAAGAAATAATAAAATAATCTTTATGGAATCATTCTGCAAATTCTACGGCTCTATGCAAATGCAAAACCAACCATTTTGACAAAGCATTAGGCATTGGCAACTCTTATTCCACCTATCTTTGTGGCATGGCCTATACAATTCTTGAAAAGGAAACATGAAGGGGAAGAAACTAGAATGAAAATTAAATAAATAAAAACAAACAAAAACCCGTAGCCCACATTCAGAAATCAGAAGTGTAAAATATACAAACCTAAAATCTTTGACGTCTGCATCAATCCCATTCTGCACTGGTAAACCATTGGTCTTGTCCATCACATCACCCTCCTCCTTCAAATCTCCTAGCTTATCTCCATCAAACGTACCCTTGTTCTTCTTGTCACCTTTGTCGTTTTCATCACTGTCTGCATCCCTTGGGCCCTGTTTAAAAAATAGCTTCAGCTTCACTAATCATCATCAACTAATAGTGGGCAACCACTGTGGACAACAGACTACACTAGATTCTAATTAAAACAGGACAGTGTCCATGCGCTTTCAGACATTACAATCTAATTACAAACAACACAAAGGCAGAAACACTGCAGAAAGTCTTGCCAAATGGGGGAGACAGATATACAATTATATTACAGAGTTTAGGGCAGCCTTACCATACCCATAGTGTCCCCACCACCCTGTCCTCTCCACCCCTCAACACACACACTCCCCTTTTCTGTACAAAGCCCAGCCACAACTTTGCACCTCTTGGCCCTACTTTTCTACTCCAAGTCTCTGTCTGTTGGATAGCATGACTCCTAATAAGCCCCAGCTATGTTAGCTAGTAACAGTATAAGCCCATAAGCAGAAATTTCACACTTCCCCACTATTCTATGTAAACTCCCCCCTTCTTCCAAATAGAGATAAATGTGGTTTGTCATCATTCCAATTACTCTATATTTGATCTTGGGACATATGCCCTGCCAGTTTGCATCAACACCTCCCCACTTCCACCCTATAAAGCTCACAGGTTAATTGTATCAACAATTCAATGACTTAATTTTTTTTAATGCTTCAAAAGATTATATCTAGGTATGAAATTCCTTCAGGAAAAGTACACTGAAAACTATCTGCCATCTTTCACTACCTGTCTTGAGATGTAAGTGGGGGCATTGTGAAGCAACTGATGCTTCAAACACTGGACCTCCAAGAACTGATCCTGTGCCAAACACATATATTTCCTGCTGTCTAAGGAAATTAAGCATTTCTCCTCTACCAACATTCAAAGTTAAAAGCCCTGAACACATAAAGCAAATGCACCTTCATTTCCAAAAGGAAAAAACTTCCTATATTGACTTGACAAGGTACAGGTAGAGCCCGAGCAGAACCTTATGTCAAAGCATACTTTGTAGCCTTTGTTTTTATGAAACTGGAGGGAAGCAAACTTGCCATTCCACCACTGACTGGTTTAAGAAAGAAATAAGCACACAAGGTCCAAATTAAAGCTCCTGATAAAAGGCAAGTGCAATCAACAGAAGATGAGGACTGCTGCACAGCATTTCTAGACACCAAAACCAAACTTCAGTGAAAAGTACATCAGCAATGAAGGACAGAGTAGCAGCAGGCCTGTAGAGGTAAGGGCAACAGATGATCTCAGAGTGGTTCTTAAGATATCACTGGCCCAGAAATGATGACTCCGAGACCCTGAAATTCTTGGACCTTCTGACCACTAGTGTTCAGAGCCCATTTCTCTGTTTAAATGTGGTACAGAAAAAGAAAAGTCTCATGGATAATATGAGAAAACGGAGCATATGCAACAAGGAACTTAGAAAAGGTAATACAGCTTAGTTTCATATAGCATCAAGATGGTAAACCACAGCATTAGCAGCCTTTGAGATAGACCTTTCAGAACAGAATTTTTAAGGTATGGGGTCATTTGTTACTGATTCAAAAGGATTCAATAATAGCCAATAAGCACCACCCTAAGATCCCAAAGCAAAGATGGGAATATGACAGTGTTAAAGGCAAACAGATCTTTTTTAAGATAACCAAAGACAACAGCATCCTCCAAACTACAATAGAACTGACAGGAACTTTGTATTCGTTTTTATATCATTAGCACTGAATACAGTGTTTGGCAGAAGCTCAGTAAATGTGACAAAAAATTTAAAGGGCCAAAAAAATCCTGTAAAACTAAACTGCTAAAATCAGAAGTATCCTCTTATTGCCTTTATTATTATCATTATGAATCTAGATGGTGGTGATATGGTCTAGATGACAAATAACTCTAACTGAATCAGAAACCATTAATGTCAACAGCAAAAGAACATTACAAGGATCAGCCCAGTGCCACACATAAGGAATCTTCTACAAGTCTACAAACCAAACCACTGGCTCAGGAGAAACACTTCACTTCCAATATCTCAGAAGTAGTTCAAAACTGACTGTTAAGGAAACAGGGTTAAGAAACAGTAGGAAGACTCCACAACAAGCAAAAAACTAGAGGCAGAGCATACTCACTGGCAAATCAATACTCTGCATCATATTTCCTCAGTGATTCTTTTTTAAGAGCTTACTGAGGACCTGCTCAGCCAGACCTGGTGTAGTCTGAAAACTTGGACATTACTGGTTACATTCTCAATTATACAGCCTTGGCTTAGATTTTCAAAATACCCCTGGGGGTGGGCTATTCACACCATTTCTACAAAATACTGCTACCTGACCTTCTCCTCTGAATAAGCTATAAAAGCCTTAGCGAAATAATGGGTCCCTTCTTTTAGAAGATGAGAAACCCAAGGGACACTTCCATTTCTTGACCTAGATGGTTTTATATGGGTGTTTTCATTTTGTAGAAATTCATAAAGAGTAACAATTATGACATGCACACTTTTTTAAAAATGGGTCACAGTTCAATAAAAATTTTGCTTAACGGCTGGAGGTGTAGCTCAGTAGTACAGCACGAGCATAGCATACATAGGCTCTGGGTTCAAGATTCAACACTTGGGAAAAAGGTGTGTCTCTGTATATATACATATACTGTGTGTGTGTGTGTCTGTGTACATATATATTAGCTTTAAAAAAAAAGCTCAGTACATCAAAAATGGTCTTTAATAAAGATGGTTGGCAGTGAATGATGTTAAGAACACAAGTTTAGGAAACCAATTGAAGTGTTATTTAAAGACAGTACTGGATTCAGGATCTTAAAACGGTTTCCTAGAAATGGTGAGAGCCTACAGAGAAAAAAAGAGAGGTAAATATGGGCTGTTAAATTTCAAGGTTATCTTTACTTTTTTTTATATAATATGTAAGGTAAGATATTCATAGCTATGTGGTCTTTGTTCTAGCTCAACTGCTAACACTTACTGGACACGGGACTTTGGACAGGTCACTTAATCTGTGAGTCTTAGTTTTCTCATCTATAAAACAGGGATAATTTTGTTTAAATAATGCATGAGTGAAAGTTCTACAAAGTATAATTCATTTTAAACAAATGTAACATAATACTGGTAAAAGAGATGCACAGGTCCATATTATATTTCTTATGTAACATTATGTAAGATAGCAAGATTAGAAAGGGGGGGTCGGTTTGGTGGGGTGGCCCAAATATTGTATATACATGTAAGTAAATATAAAAATGATAAAATAAAATTTAAAACATTAAAAACTAATGTAAAGATTAAGGGGTTTTAACAATCAAATACAAGTATATAGCTGACATGGCCCTGCCAGGAACAGAGTCATCTTCACAATTCTATAGTTAGGACTCATCACAATCTCATCTTAAAAGATTCTGATTTAATTGGTCTGTAGAAGCTCCCACAGATTTTAGAAAAAACTTTTTCTTCAATAGCTCAGACAAGCACCTACAATTGAGAACCAACACAATTATATTCAACATAAGCACCAGAAAGGGAAGGTTTGTGTTCTGCTTTTCTGTCACATATTTCCTAGTACACAGTAATACTAAAAAGCTTATTAGCTAAATGAACAAAAATAGTAATAAGTAAGGATTAACAGCACCTTTTACGTATGAATTTCTTTTAGACAAATGCTAAGCCAAAACCGTAATGCTTGAATACAAACATCAGTGACATACTCTAAATGCAAGCATTCGAGCCCAATGAAAATCTCTAGTGTGAGACAAAAAAGGGTGCTGAGAGATCCCAGATGGACAGAGGTGGAGAAATGGATTACACTGCTAGATGTGAAAGAATGGGAGAAAAGCAGACATAGGAAGAACCACCATATATCAATGAGATCAAAGTCCACACTCTTATGGCTCAGCTTCCTCCAAAGACTCGCAGAACAGGAGTAATACTTTCAAGTATATCTCTTATTTTGAATGAAGTCAGAGTAGAATTTAATTCCTTCTCTGACTGCAGTGTCCACATGGCATAAGTCACAGTCAATAAGATTAGGAATTTTCCTTCCTTTTTTTCTAAAATGGAGTATTCTGTGTATCTGCTTAACTCACTGAGTGAAAAAAAGCATAACCAAAATGTTAATTTCTCCTGTGCAACACCTGTCAGTTTCTCACAAATACCAAAAAACTGAAATGTTAAATTCCTTTTAAAGTGCAGCAGCTTATATCAGTACTAGTAAACAATTTCAATATTTAAAAATGTGAATAAAAATTGAAATTGCTATACATATGAAATACTTTTAAACATATCAAATATGACTATTTTATGAGGAACCCAACTCATAAGCCAGCAGAACAGAGCAGAAAGCAATGCAGCTCAGAGCTAAAATTAAAAGTTTGGATCCAAGACCCCTAATTTCCAAGTCTTGTTTTTCTTATCTATTAATTCGTAGCTACAACAGTATCTGTATTTAATGGTTTTCCAAGGATTAAATAAGGCAATTCATAAAAGAAGAGTTCCCTTAAAAAGTACTTCATCCACTTTTTGCCTTTTTTAAGCCGTTTCTTTTTCATAGAAACAACCCCCCTCGTTCCTACTTCCTCAAGGCTTACAAACTGCTGGGGCATCCTATGTTACTCAGGCTCTCATCATTGCATTTTTGGTTCAACTGGTTTTCTGAGATACATGAACAAAACCAAGCTACTACTACATTTAATCAATAAAGACACCATCATTTTATGTTAAGCAATTAAAAATATGATCTGGTCTTTGAGATATGCATCCCAATTTCAGAATGAACAAAAGTGGGGAAAGTGTACTGCAAAAAGAACATGGTCAACCTCAAGCAATGTGCACAGTATCACCTGATTACTATTGTACAGAGGGAAGACGGCACATCTGCTGGGATATCCAAGAAGAAAAAGAAAACATGTTACAGGTAGAAAGGGGTGTTTGTTTTCATTATAAAGACTACCCTCCAAAAAAAAGGGTTTTTAAAAAAGTTATCTTGATGCTGCAAAGTAGCGTTTGTAGATTATTTCAGGCAAGCCCAAATCTGACGGGACTCTATCCTGTGTAAGTTTCTAATAGCTTCTTAATGATTTAGTTTTCCAAGGAAATTGTATCTTATTGCATTGCTTATCAAGCCTTAATATGCATATAAACCGTTAGGGGGTATCTTATCAAGAGTACAGGTTTTAGGGTTGGATATGGTGGTCCATGACTATAATCCAAGCACTCAGGAGGCTGACACTTTTGAGTTCCAGGTCAATAAGCCTATAATGACACCCTATATCAAAAAAGAAAACCAGGAACTGGTGGAGAGACTCAAGGAGTAGAGTGCCTACCTAGCAAGAGTGAAGCCCTGAGTTCAAACGCCAGTACCACCAAAAACAAAAATAAAAACTACCACCACCGACAACAAAAAAACCCACCCTTCAAAAAACTAGGTTTTGATTCAGTAGGTCTAGAGTAGGGTCTTAAGAATCTGTATTTCTAATAAATTCCTAGGTGGTACTATTGATATTGGCACACTGATTTTGAGGAGCAAGAGTTTATAGGGTTTTAATTATCCCCATTTTATAGATAAGGAAACTGAGGTCCCATTGAGAGTTAAACCCCAGATTTCTATCTGTATTACACTGCCCAAAGTGTTGAACAAAAAAATCAATTAAAGTAATACTAGTTACCTAAAATATAAACAGTGGAACCTAGCAAATCATCAAGTTTTGTGACTCAAACGGACTGCTATGAATACACATACTCCAGGTCAGAAAGCAGCCACTAGAAAGACCTTCCAAGATACTTTTTTCTAAAACTCTTTCTTCTGCAAGGTTAGAACAGCCTTTGCTATAATTAAAAAAAAGTTTAGGGTGATCTTCCCATTCCTCTAGATATTACAAACCAGTAAGGTAGAAATTATGATCCACTGTTTGACTAGCTAGGCTTCAACCCATTCGAGAAACATCAGCTGGTATTCCAAAAGACCTACAGCAAGGTCCTTAGATGGGCCTGCATAACAATTAATTCCAGCAGATTTTGTAATCACTCTCAACCAGGTGGGGGTGGGGGGAGGAAATCTATCTTATTCCAGGAATAAATAAAGGATACAAAAAAGGGAACAAAAATAAAAGACTTAATGGCATTATGAGTTTTCTCATTATCACAAAAACTGCTACTTCAAGGGTTACATTTCATATGCAGAATACTACCAAGAATTTACAGCAAGTGTTAAGAACAAAATATGGTTGCCACATTTTTTATCAGCCTGAAAGTATCCTTAACAAGAAGCCAAAACTACTAAAGTGAGACCATTTACACCATCAAAATGAGCCTCAAGGAGGCTCAGAGAAGGTGAAGAGTTAAATACTTGCCATTCAAGCTGTCACCAGGAAACCTCACTGAAAATGGAAAAGCACTACAGAATGAGATTACTTTAGTTATGGATTACCATTACCTGAAAAGGAATCTGAGAATGATCTCTTAGGACCTGCTTTGAAGTCGACTATTCTACGCCACAGAGAACGTTTTCAGCTCTCAGGAGGATTAAAACGAGGTTTATCCACAGCTTACCAAAGGTCACGCTGGTACCCCAGCATAAAGTAAATCACCTGAGTGCTCTAACCCACTAACTACCCAGTAGTGCTCTTTAGAACAATTACCTGCAACAATTAGATATCCTATTGTCTTCCTTCTCTGAACTCAACACTGAATGACAGACTAGATGTATTTTTAAAGAAAAAAAAAGGCTCACCTTTTTCTAGAAGATGCATGCACACCATGACAACCAGAAGGTGATTCCAGTTTTCATAAACATAGCTTTGGTCATATGTCTTCCAAACCAACAGGCAGAGTGAAGCCCAATTAGGTATAAAAATCAGCAGGATACAACCCCAAAGCTGACTAGCAGTTCACTGATTATCAGGTCTTTGTCCACCCGAAGATGTTGCATGCCAACATAGTGGCTTGATGTCACTGATCAGTCCTCTGTAATCACTCTATAGGTGCAACTCAAGTCAGAATATGGAATAATTTTCATTACCCACAACCTTCCTTCTGAAAAGAAGGTGAACAAAACCGGACCCTGGTGGCTCAAGCCTGTAACCCTAGCTACTTAGGAGGAAGAGATCAGGAGGATTGCAGTTCAAACCCAGCCCAGGAAAATAGTTCAAAGAAAACCCTTCACAAAAAAAGGGCTGGTGGAGTGGCTCAAGGTGAAGGCCCTGAGTTCAAACCCCAGTTTAAAAAAAAAAAAAAAAAAAAGAAGTCCAATCTACTGGACTAGGGATGCAGCTCAGTGGTAGAGCACTTGCATAGCACAGCAAAAAAAAAAAAAAAAAGAGTCCAATCTTCTGACCTCATCTATTCTGAGGCCTAATTTCCACTGGTCACAATACTATAAAAGAGCTAAAAATCACTAGTCTCTCAAGACAACCACGTATGGAACCCTCCCTTGAAAAGACAAATACAGGATACTAAATCCAAAGACAGAGCTTTTATCACTTTTTAAAAAGTATCTAATAAGAAGATAATAATAATTCAGTATCACCATTTTATCCACCTCCCTATTCCAATGATTCTTCTGACTCCTACAAACTTCACTATGCCTCCTGACTAATGTCCACAAACTAGAAACTGGTTACACACCTATCAGAGAATTCACAGCCAGTGTCATAAAGGGTCCCCTTTGCCACACTAACAACTCATTAAAACACAATACTAATTTTTCTCCTTCAGCAAACAAACCAAAGTTCCAGGCAGTGTTTAGAATGCAGCACTTCCTTTAAGGAATATGCACTCAAAAGATGAGAAAAAGTGTGAGGAAGGAAAAATGGTGAGAGGGGATAGGACAAAAAAAAGAAAAGTAACTCCATTCTTCCCATGAGACAACAGGCAAATGACAATTAACCTGACTCCATTCCTTATATTCAAAGGGTAGATCTTGTTCTTCCCAAGCAGCTCCTTGAGAAGATCAAAAACAGGAGGCAGGTTTTCTACCTGACCTATAAGCCACTAAGTCTGACCAAAGTCTATGCAAGGTCAAAGACCCAGAAGCAATCAGGTCAGCTTCAGAATGGCCAATACAAGTATATGTGACACAGGAAGAGGCTACGCCAAATACAAACTACTGCTGCTCTACGACATTTTAAGTGAAAGGAGGAAGACAAAACCAAGCCTCTGATACTTAATGACAGACACAGGAAAATAAAATCATTGAGTAACAAATGCTATATATAAGTTAAAGGAATAAGTATATGACAGTTATGGAAGCAAAATTATTGATATGATTTGGGGGAAAAAATGACTCTTTTCCTTTAGTGCTTACCATGAGATGGTCATTAGCACAAATGACTTCAGAGAAAAAAGGGTTATGAAAAGGAAGAGAAACAAAGTGAGTTAAAACTAAAAGGAGAAGACAGATTCAGGATGTCTCTGAGGCCTTCATGTTCATGGCTGTGACATGGAACATAAACCCAGTCACAGATTACAAAACAAGGAAGACTCATGAATATGTATCTTAAGATTTCAAGATTCAGAAAGTCACATGATATGAAGAAATAGTTGACAAAGGCTATCAAAGATGCTTGAGGAAAGCTAAGATTCAGCAGGAAAAGGCTGCTTTGGATATTATTTAGCCATCAGAAAGGTCAGTAGTAATGAATCAAAAACAAACACACAAAAAAAATTAAATTGCAGGTCAAGAATTAATAAAACTTCTAATTTCCTGATAGACCAGGTGTGAGAAGCAAAGTTGTTCAAAGACAGCCAAGCAAGGGTGAGTCTATAATTAAAGTCTAGCTTGCAAAAAGTAAGAATCATCCCACATACATGGTCCACTAAGGTTCCTTGGGTATTGGCAAATCATTGCTCTCAGATCAGGAATTCCCTATGGATACCCAGCTTCAAATTTCTTTTAATCACATCTCCTTTTTTTTTTTCTGTTTGTTTTGTTTTAAACTAAGAATGATGTTCTCTGGTAGACCAATCAAATAAAATTTAGATTTCAGTTTTTAGCTCACATTGCTATCAATGTATCCCCACTAAACACTATTTCTCCATCTTTAAGGTTTAGTTTGCATCTCCTACTATATTTACTGAGCTTATTTGCAATGAAAGTGTTAAAAATATCCTGTGATGAGTGTTGTGAATATCTAAGGAAACTAATTAGGCATGTTTTGCTTTAGGGGGGGAAAAAACGAAAGAGAGATATAGGAACAAGTTCCTCAAGCCAACTTACAAATCCTCCTTTTCTTAGACAGGAATCGCCCGGGGATGAGCTCAACACATACTCCACCATGCTAACGCCTAGTCCCCCACTCTCCGATCGTGGGGACAGTACAGAATTGACCTCACTGTTCACATGGAAACTCTGACCAGGTCTTCTCTGCACCATGATTGGCTGGGAAACTGAATGATCTACAAAAAAGATACACAAGCATGATACAGTGCAGCCAGAGGCCCAAACAAATTATGAGTGATGTCTCATGGATAAACCAATAACTGGGAATCAGAAAACCTACCATGGTCAGCTGAGCCAAAATCTACCATCTTTCACTATGTATTGATATTCTGCATAAGCTAAGGAAACGGAACACACCCCTCATTTATCGAGAACAGCAGAGGAATATAGCAGTTCACATAATTTATCTATCTAAGTATATAAATTAACATTTGCCCCTTCCAAGTAGCAGAATTTAATGTTTTTACTGGTAATATCACTAAAATCCAATGTGATTTTACTGCCCTTTTTAAAAGCAACAATGTAATCTTTTTCAATGGCTCGTGGTCATCATGAGGTTCCATTCATGCACTGCGCTGTAACACAGCACATCAGCTTTCCGGTTTTCTGTCTTCTTCCTCCCTGTCAATTGTCACTTCTTTCTGCTGTCAATTGTGTCTGCCTCTATAAGTTCTCCCCATCCTCTTTAGGGGATGTCTATCACAAGAGTGCCTGTGCCCAGTGACTCATTTGGTCCCAATCACACTTAAAGATAAGATTATCCCATACATGGTATACAAAGGGAAGGGGAGAAAGAGAAACATGAACTTCAAATGGCAGGCATGGGTCTTCTAATTCCAGGTATGCTGACAGCAGAACAAAACAAAGTTATAAGTAAAATTATGGTCATTTCAAATGAGACCATTCCTCTGTGGCTAGCATCAGAAAATATTGATGATTTGATTTTATTATGTTTTAATATATTGCATCATATAAGCTCCTTAATGGCAATTATACTACAGGACAGGACATTTGCTTGTCATTCTTATGTCACTAATGTGAAATTCATGACTTGCCAAGTGCTGAGAAAAGGAGCTCTAAGACAGGCATAAATCACAGTACAGATGCTAGATCTAGATTACCTGATGTTCCCCAGGCACTGTCTCGCCATTGATCACCCAGGAATATTCCTTTTGGTCCATCTTTGCTGGATTCATCTGTTTCCCAAAACTTTTTACCTGGCAAGAGCTGCTGCAAATTAAAAATAATAGATGCTTTTAAAGAATTCATAAAGGATGAAAGTACAGCAGTCAACACTTTCTTTTAGACAAGGGTACTGAAGATGCCCTGAAGATCTTTAATCAAAGTGTTCGACTACACAGCTATGATCAGGGCACTACTATTTATATGCTAAAAGACACAAAGAGGCCTAAAGCAAAGGGGAATACTAATCGAACTATCCAATAAAGGCTCGGCTTATATATTTAGAATTATTCACTTAAGTTATGCCAAGAATTTTAAGGAGGCGGGAATGGTACTAATACTGGCTCTGTGAGCTAACTGCTTGCTAAGAGGACTCTTATTGAAAAAGGAATTACCTACAACTATTAAAACACTATCTACACATGTACTTCCTGATCATACAAAGTTACTCAAGCTAGAACAAAACTCCAGCTATGAATCCCAACTGCAGAGTGCTAGAGGAAAAATTCACTTCCTTTACACACAGAGATTCTGTAAACTGAACGCTGCCCTACCACAACACTAACCTACTCGAAGATTTTGGAAAAACAGAAAAACTATTTGTCCATTACTGGAAAGGAAATAAACTCTCCTAACCTCCATCAATTTTAACGATACTTGGTAGTGTCATTAAAGTGACTTCACAAAGCCTTTCATGCTTCTTAGAAATACAGGCATCACTGGCCCTAAATCAATGAGAACTTTAAACTAGTTTCAACCAAAGAAATGCTAAATGCCCTTCATGCAAAACATTATACAGTTTTGTACAAGATCAAAGCATCCAGTGATAATGATTACAAAGAAAAATTCCATGAGAACTCCATCATTCTTGGATCTGATCACCAGCTCTACTCACTAAAATGTCCCCTTATTTCCCGTTTCCTTCTCAACATCTATTACTCAAACTCAGACATCTGAGACAGTGTTTTTGAGCATAAAAAGACACATCTGAAAAGAGTTCAATTTCTCCGTGCAACAAACTAAAACACTAGAAAGCACAAGACATTTGCTCTTCTCCTGGACAATAAAGGTTTGTTGTCCAACTGTTAGCCCATAGTACAATGATAATGAAAGAAAAACTAAACTTTGCCAACTAAAATGGATCCTGGATTCCCAAAAAAATTTCTGGACTCCTCAGTGTAATTTGAATAAATGGAGTACTACCTGAACCCAAAAGTTTCCCACACACTTTTCAGAACTTAATCTGTTATTTGCAAACAAATACCAAGTGATATCACAGCAAAGACATTTTGACCTGACATTTAATTGCACAGGTGCCAAAATTTCCAAGGGCAAACAGTTACAAACAGCAGTCAATTTCCAGACAGTGCTTCTGAGGACTATTAACTTGAGAGGGTTGTGGGAAAGGAGGAAAGCAAGTAAAATGGGAGAGCCCAGATCAGAGCTAAGCAGTGGAGTCAGGATACCCTGGAGTAGGTATGTGCATGTGCTCTGGGAAATATTACTGAACTGACCTCGGCCTTGTGCTCTTTTTACTGATGAAAAAAATATTTTTCAGGCTGCTATTGTCAATGAGTACCTAACACAATGTCTGCAACAAAATAGGTTCTCAATAAATGTATTCTCAATTAAATGCATTACAGCTAGGCAAAACAGCTATTAAATCACAGAAGGGATACTGAAAATTAAATCATGCTATGGACAATTCAAGAATTTTTGTTTTCAAATTTATTTTTCTGCTTTTCATCTAAAAAATGCCCTATTCAAAAATGACACATAAATTTTCCTCCCTCAGTGGCTGTACCCTTTCCAATTGTAATTCTGATTTCTCTCCTTTATTTTGAAGGAGTAAGAGCAAACATTAGCCACCCTTTTGTGTACCAAAGGAAACAATGTTAGCACAAGGGACCACCTGTCTTGGTGGTTAATTTTATGCCCCATGTTATGATAGATAGTCTTCATCCTTCACACAAACTTGAAAATCTATTCAAAACTCAAAAACATCTTCTAAAAGTACCAGGCTTCATATACAAATACAGTCTTGTCCACAATTTATTAAACTGCTAACTGAACACAGGAACCTTTGTCTAAAGGCTTCAGCAATGATTTCTTGAATCCTGTCATCTTGCATTCATGTCATAATGTGCAAAGCCAGCAAAAAGCAGGTGAGCAAAAAGCAAAGCTGTCTCTAGGCTAAATTCCTTCAAAAAGAAACAATACAGAAAACATGAAGCAAATTGCTAAAAAGTGGTTATTCTACTTCAAAGCTGTAATAGATTCAGCAAGTGTCAAAGGAATGCCCATCAAAAAGTTCAAGTCCCTAGCTCATCAAGAGTCAATCATTTCTCCCATATTAACAATATAAATACCAAACAGAGCTAGCGGCGGCCCCAAATGTACTGAAACCCCATATATTTTTGCAAAGCAGTGGTGAAGATCAATTAACTGTTATCGGTGGAAACAGCAAGGACTTGAAAAGGCAAGTTCAGAAGAGATAAAGAAAAAGGAGGTCAGAGAGAAAGGTGGCAGCATGCTGATTGGGGACAGGCAGAGAGCTCAAGTATGAGTTGCAAGGATGCTCTGCAAATTGGGAACAGAACAAAATACTGAACCAAAGTGTTTAGGCAGAGACAGAAGCAAATTTGTCTCTGGGCCTTACATAGGACCTAGCATTTCTATCTACTCCAAAACATATCCATGTACACTTCTCAACTGTGGTATGAAGCCATCTGAGATTAGTGCTAATGATCTAATCTCCTTCCCTTGACTTTGAGCAGGACCTACTGCCTTGCTTCTAACCAAAATCAGAAAGGATGTAACTAGATGTTACAGGATATGTTACAGAAGTCTACAGCGCTCATACTGTTTAGATTTTTCTCTTGCCCTCCTGCTTGCTCACTTTTATGAAGACAGTTGCTATACTGTGAGCCAACACAGGGAGTGGCCCACTTAGCAAGGAACCAAGCGAGAACTCTACACAGCAGCTCATTAGGAACAGAGGACCTCAGTCTAAATCTGTAAGAACTGGATCCTGACATCACTATGTGATTCTGGAAACAGACCCTTCCCCAGTCAAGCTTTGAGATGAATAGATCCCCAGAGTTAATCTTGACTGCAGCTTGTAAGAGGCCCTAAGGGGTGTGATGCCTGGTTCCTAACCTATGAAAATTGTGAGGCTTAAACAGCTGCATCATTAATTGTTACAGAATTTGTTACATAGCAACAGGTAACTAACAGAATTGTGAGGATGTGGAAGTGTTTTTTTGTGAATCTGAAATACTTCCTTCAGGAGTTTGTTTTCAATAAACACTTCTTGGAAGTGGCTCAAGTGGCAGAGTGCCTGCTCAGCCAGTTTAAGTCCCAGAGTTCAAACCCCAATACTGCCAAAAAAGAAAAAGACTGGCTTTTAAAACTGCAAAAATAAATCAACCTAAATCTGCTACTCTTACCAATATTCAAGTAGTTCAAGTAGCATCATTTATATTAAAATGTAAACTAAAATAAAGATAACTAACTTCAAATCTGATGAATTAAAAGGAGTTGTAAAACTACTGGATTATTTTTAAAAAATGATTTCTCATTCAAGTGCTATTTCAAATTTGAGAGAAATCCTCCCAAGAGGTAAGTAACATCGCCCACAACACAGGTTGAAACATCCAGACTAGCCAACCCACTAGCAGTTGCCAAACTTCCACACCTAAATCCAATCACCAAAAATTTAAATATAACCAACATATGACAATACCTCCTAAATACCATATTAAGAACTTAATGCCATATTTAAGACTGGGGGTTTTTGGGGGGTGGGGGGAAGAGGAGGGGCAGTGGAGGAGTTTGAACTAAGGGCCTAACTCTTCGCTAGGTAGGCACTCTACCATTTGAGTCACTCTACCAGCCCCCAAGACTGTTTTTTGACAAGACAAAAAGCAATAGATCACAGGAGAGGAGAGGTTTTCAAAACTCACTTTAGGGAAAGATTAGGCAGTAAGAGGATGAAAAGATTTGACAATTCTAAAGGAAGGTAATGGGAATTAGGAACTGGGCCAATGAAAGCAAGGAGTCAAAACTGTGCGCAGTGTTATCCAGCTGGTAGATAGTATACGGATGCACAAACACCCATCCCTATAAAAGAAAGTGATGCCCAAGGCAGCCTGACTAGAGTAGACACTAAAAACAGCTAGGTAACTCCCTGACTGACACTGCTGACCAAACAAGTTCTTGGGAGAACTGGCTTCTGTGGTAGGAAGCTTGCTGAGCTCAATGATCCTGGCCACCTGAGAGTTATTATTGCAATCCCGTAACCCAATCATTTCTCAATTAGTAACAAAACTGTTTCAAAACCTACAAACTGGAAAAAAAAAAAAAAAAAAAAGACGATACCCAGCAATAAGACAGATCTTGTACCCTTCCCTATAATGTCTCATTAAGTGGGATTACTAATTGCCCCACCAAAAGGGTCTATTCTCAAATACTGGAGAGAAAAGCACACATTATTAATCCCATCCTGTAAAAGAAAAAAAAAGTACCCCATACTTTTGTAAAAGAAAAGACTTAAATAAGTAAGCTTACTCATAAGGCTTCTGGAGGAAAAAACAGAAATCAAATACAGGTTGACAAGCAATTAGTCACTTGGGAAACACCTACCTTTTGTCTGGAAACACCTTTTTTCATCTCACCAAAAAAAAAAAAAAAAAAAGATTATATACAAAGCTACAGTTACACCTGGTCCCATAAGCCCCTACCAAGAACCCTTTAAACACAGAGACAAAATAAAAGGCTGAGAACATCAAGAACTTCTAAAGCTTCTTTCTTATTTAAATAAGTAATACAATCATAATGTCTGCAGGGTGGCTCAAGGCTGTAATCCCAGCTACTTGGGAGCTGAGAGCCTATCTCAAAAAATAAGCCAGGCATGGTGGTGAGCTCCTATAATCCCAGCTAGGCAGGAGGCTAGGTAGGAGAATCCTGGTCAAAGGTCAGCCGAGGCAAAAAGTGGGAAAAAAAAAAAAAACAACAAAAGCAAAAAGGGCTAGGGACATGGCTCAAGCAGCAGAGCACTTGCCTAGCAAGCACTAGGCCCTGAGTTCAAACTCCAGAAATGTTAAAAAAAAAAAAAAAGTAATGCACTGATAAAACACACATGAATGATCTGAATCATGTTAACCTGATTTCAAATCACAGCTATGTGAATTTAAATCTTCTCTGACTCAGTCTCTCACCTAGAAAATGGACTACTGTAAACATTCAATGAGATAAAAGTATGTACATGAACACCACAATACTAAATTCAAAGTAACTATTCAAAGAATCAAATGTTTATTTAAGAGGAAAGCAGTAGCTGGGAATGGTGATGCACATCTATAAACCCAGCTACTTTGGAGAGGCAGGGAATTCTGAATTCAAGGTCAGTGAGGGCAAAGGTACATGGGGCACAGCTCAAGTGGTACAGTACTTGCCTTGCATGCACAGGCCCTGGGTTCAACCTACAGTGGGGGGGAGGGGGTAGTAACAGACTGCACAATACTATGGCTTGTCGATGAAATGTTACTATGTACTCAGCTAGCAGGTAAGGGGAACACAGCATCATGAGTGACCCCAGGTCACTTTAATGCATATATCATAACATTAACAGCTCCAACAGACCACCACAAGAACCATGACTACACCTTCACAAAAACTGCAGAGAAGACAGCTGTTAAGGACTGGACTTGCCCAACTGTACAAAAACTAATATTTGCATAGGGAACTATAAATGAGGTTTTCTGATAATTTTGACACCGAATGGGCATTCCAACAACTACTCTATACTCAAAAGAAATAAGATATGACTTCAGTGCTTACACATGTAATACAAACTGCACAGAGCTATCTCTCAGAGCATAAACTTGGCTTGTTAAGGAGTAATACACACAGAGATGCTACAACCTTGCAGACCTTGATCATGTTGTTACCTGACAACTCAAATTTCCAATACAAGTTTACTTTCATTCGAATGTAGCCAATGCAGAAATCAAATGACTGATACTTTACTAGTTGGTAAGATATAGCAATAATAATCTTAGTATACATTCTCATCACACTCTCAAATACACTGAGAAGTTGATATCAATTCAGAGAAAGAACTTTTCAGAACTGACTGAAATGAAGATGTATGATGGTAACCACAAAAAAAATCACAGGTTCTAGTCTCATTCGTGAAGATATAATTTCCAGAAGTCCCTTTTCAAAACCTTAATATACTTAATATACTGCTGTAAAAGCAAGTGAGTTAGTATAAAAAGAACTCCCATGATCAATACTAATTTAATTCATTACTATAGTTTATGAAAGTTTTATACTGTTAAAACATAAAAAGCATAAATCGATACTTTCCAAGGCTACAAAATAATAATTTTAAAAAGGTCCATCAATTATTGCTAGCACAATTCCTTAGGACAGGCCTTAGATAGCATACATATCAAGAATCATAGTCCACTCCCAAAAATTTGTCTCAAAAAAAGACTTTTTCAAAAGGAAACTCCATACTCAAAGTCCTTGTAAGAACAAAATAGTTGGGCACAAATTAAATATTTAACCATCACATATCTGTGGAATAATATAAGCCCACCAAAAATAACCATGATGCAGTATACAATATGTAAAAAATACCTTAAAGTGTAAAGGTAAAATACAAAATTATTTATGTAAGGACTACTTCTCTTCATGCACCATTCTCTGCTCTGTTGGATCAAGTGTGGAAAGAAAAATAACAAAATCAGGTGCATGCTGGTACAGTAGGATTATGAATTCCTTGTTACAAAAACTTTTTTTTATAGTTTACATTGGTTTTCTAATAAATAAAAATTGAGATTAGGTGGCCAGGAATTCACTATAAATAAATAAGACATTTTCTCTTCAGCAGACACATTGCACTTCAAAGTAACTTCAAAACAAGTTAGTGGGAATTCAAGAAGAGAGCTTACAGTGTATTGTTGTAAATTCTTTTAATAACTAAAATTCCAACTCACTTTGAAAACTATAGCTTAGGGGGAGGAGGTGGGGAAAGGTGCGGGAAGGTAAATATAGTGAAAATATTGTGGACACATGTATGTAAATGGAAAAATGATACCTGCTGAAACTATTCCAGGAATGAGGGGAAGGGGAAATAAAGGAGAATAATGAAGAGAGGTGAATTCAAGTATGAAATACTTGTTATATTTTAAGAACTTCTGTGTATGCCACAATATACCCCCACTCAGCACAAAACTTAATTAGTTAATTAAAACCGGTAACTTAAATAAGGAGTATTAAAAATGATCTCTGGTAGAACCAGGCATTGGTGGCTCACGCCTATAACCCTAGCTACTTGAGAGGCAATGCTCAGGAGGGTCATAGTTCCTCGGCCAGTCTGCACAAATAGTTCGTGAGACCCCATCTCCAAACTAACCAAAACAAAATGGGATGGAGGTGTGGCACAAACAGCAGAGCACCTGCTTTGCAAGCATGAAGCCCTGAGTTCAAAACCCCACTCCTGACTTCTAGAGTGGCTGACCTGGACTGGCACTCACCATGGCCACTGAACCCAGCCCATTGGCCAGCTGCTGCTGCGACACCACGGAGCACCTTGACAAAGTGGCGCTGAACATACTGCAGCCACTTGAGTCCAGAAAAGAAAGAGCCCTAGCATCTATTCTGAAGACTGCTACTCTTCACCGCTTTATGATTACAGCTCCCTTTGGCTTGTATCTCACAACTAAATCTTATTTGTTTGAAGGTGTCTTGGGGATGTCAAACAGGGATAGTTACTTTTTATACCAACATTTTGCAGTGGCTGCTGCTCATGTGGTGCTGGCCCTCTATGTGTACGTGAACCTGGAATGAAGGTTCACAACAGTGGCATGAAGGCAAACAGGATTAAAGTGAACATCACCTTGTGACAGCATTAAGCTGTTTATTTTAAATATGGTTTTTCTGGGGTATTGATAAATGAATACATTTTATTTGAATACAGATTAAAGACTATGTTTAAAAAAAAAACCTCCCATCAAAAAAAAGGAAAAAGCTCATTGACTTGATCACAGGCTGATTATTTTTTCATTAAAAGCAAACAGAGAAAGCAAAGACTTTTATCACCTTGTCTTTCAATTAAGGTACATGGTCTACAAAACATCTACATATTAATGAGACATACTCTGCATTCTCCTTAGTCATTTATTCAATACTTAAGTGTAAACAGTTTTGTTTTGTGTGTGTGTGGTGGTGGTGGTGGTGGTGTTGTTTTTGCTTGCTTGCTTGCTATGTTAGCCCAGGATAGCCTCAAACACTCCCTCCTCCTTCCAGCATAATTAGAAGTATGTAACGATTGTTTTAAAATGTTATAATGTTTTAGTTCTGCTTCAGTTCATTTGAATCACAAAAAACTGGGCTGGAGAAGTGGTAGAATGCTTGCCTAGCAAGTGTGAGGCACTGAGTTCAAACCTCAGGACACCACCCTCCCGCCCCCGCGCAAAAAAAAAAAAATCAGTACCTCTTTTAACACTTTTTTCTTTTTTCCCTAGTAGCTGTCATTACAGCTAGTAATCACTGCTTACATTTTCTGTTATTGAAGCAAATGGTTACTGCTGATTGCTATAGTACTAGACTTCTACGGAAATCTCTCTTTTGGTTTAAACCTAATCAATCCCTTTCAAAAACAAAGTTTATTTTCACCTAACTAATCATACAGAATATAAATCTAAGAGTTTTCTTTTAAATGTTGCCCAGGACTACACAGTACTTTGGATATGCACTGTAATAGTTTCATCTTTCGCCTTTAAATAACACTTCCATCACGATGGATGAAATCACTTAGGCCTGGCCAAGATGAGGTAACTTGGTCTTCCCTCCCACATCTGAAAACCAACACTGTTTTTCTGGCTATAGAAAAAATAAGTTTCACTGGTCATGATGGCACACACCTGTCATCCCAGCACTTGGGAGGCTAAGGCAGGAAGGTTGCTAGCTTGAGGCCAGCCTCAGCTACACAGCAAACCCTGTTTTTAAAAAAGAAAAATAAAGAAACTGAAGTTTCAGCATCTCAAGGACTGAATTCTAATATTACTCTTGAACATACCCTGAAATGCACACCTACATTTAGCCACTACTATAAGTAACAAAAAGTAGTAAGATTTCCTTTTCCCTGAAAAAACTTAAGCATTAATAATAGAAAATCCAGTAATCAATCTATTGGAATTATGAGGTATTTTTCAGTATAAACATACTGCCTAAAAGTGCAATAAAACTATTAAATTTCACAATCTACTTCAGACAAGAAAGGAATAATAACCAGGCAAAAAAGAAATGGGGGTGGGGGAAAGGGAGATTGGTGAAGGAATACCTTGAAAGAGGGGATTAAGAGCCCATGCAAGACAGTGCAAGGACCCTTCTGCAGCCAACAAAAGTAGGAGTGAAAGCAAGCAGGAACAGGTGCCTACCCAGAGCCCGGCCACCAACCCAGGGGTGTGGTAAGGAGAGCATGAAAGCTCAACTGGTGCCAGCTGCCAGTGGGTCTGTATAAAGTGCTGGGGAGGTGAGCAGCAACAGGGAGTGTCACCTAAATATTAAAGGACGAACCTGACAATCCTACTGAAAATAGGGAGAGTGTACGCATAAGGCCACTGCAGTAATCCAGCTGTGGGACACTAAGGAAGGAACCCTTGGAAATGGGGGTACGGAACTGCTGCTGGGATGCCTGAAGCTTTCACCTCGTGTTTCATGAAAAACTTGTATCATTCCAAGTTAAGATGCACCACCCATTATGGTGATCAACAATGAAGTCACTAGGTTTGCACATAGGCCAATCCAACAATAAAGTTCTTCTTAATTGAGAATCTAGTCTGATCCCAGCACCTGTGGCTCACATCACCTAGCTACTCAGGAGGCAGAGATCAGGAGGATCATGGTTTGTAGCCAGCCCAAGCAAATAGGTCAAGAGACTCTCTATCTCAAAAATACCCAACACAAAAAAAGAGCTGGTGGAGAGGCTCAAGTGCTAGAGTGCCTGCCTCGCAAGCATGAGATCCTGAGTTCAAACCTCAGTACAGTCCCCCACCCTAAAAAAAAAAAATCTAGTCTGTAGAGTTAGCTGAACACACAAAGGGCAGGTGAAAACAAGAGCCAAGCAAATAAAAGTACTGCAAGCTTACATTTCTTAAGTCGTCCAAAGGGAATTAGGTGCCCTGAAGACCCACTATAGGTTTTTGGGGAACCAAAAAGAACAATCAAAGGAGGGAAAAAAACCAAAAATCAAATGCTGGCACCAGTAACTCACACCTGTAATATAGTCACTCAGGAGGATCATGGTTGGAAGCTAGACCAGGCAAATAGTTCACAAGACCCTATCTTGAAAAAACCCATCACATACACACACAAAAGGTCTGGTGAAGTGGCTCTAGGTATAGACCCTGAGATCAAGCCCCAGTCCATCCTCCCCAAAAAAAACAAAAATCAAGTAGAAATAATAATTTGATAACTATTAACTTTTAGGACACCCACAAATTAGAACTTCAGAGTTGGTTCTTCAAGCTGATGAGTGCTGTTAAACTGCAAAATGCACCAGGGTTTTCCATGTTCTTTGCACACTGAAGAACACAGCCACTGTCAACAACTTCACCCTCAAAACCGGGCTTTTTGTCTTTTTTTGTAGACACTGTACTTTCATAAAGCAAGCATTCAAAGAAACTCAGACATACTGAATGCACCTTAAACATCATGTCATTTCATGATAAATTAACCTGGGAACAAGCCCTACACTAATCTTCTCTCCAGTGCATACTCCCTCAAGTCCACTGAAAGCAAAGCTTGCTTTCTACACTCCCATTTCAAGTTACTAGAACAGAGCCTAAAGAAACTTCTCTCCTATCTTCATAAAATGACAGAACCACAGTCAAGTATGTTCAGGAAATGAAATGACTTAAGTAAAGTAAGCTTTTGTGAATAATTTAGGAACAAACATTTAAGGAAACAAAGCACTGTTACCTCTATTATCATTAAATTACCTGTAAAAAAAAGGTAATATGCTTTTATATGTGCACGAATATATAGTCTGAGCTAGAGTATAACTACATTCATGCTAAAATGTCTATACCTACAAAACTGCCTAACAGTACTTGAGAGCCCAGTGTGCAAAAAATTAATTCCAGATCACTTAGGAAACTTATAAAGTTCAGGAATAAAACAGTGAAAATAACTAGACCAGAACCCCGAGGCCCCCATAGCAGCAAGTAAACAGCTCAAGTGAGAGGAGGAAAAAAAAAACTTTGCCTCAAGATGGGACCAAGACTCAAATTCATCCACACACCCAGTCAGTCTCATGATATTTTTAGTTGTTGAACTGAAAAGACATGAAAGATCTCAGTATGGCAGACCCAGGAGAGCCCATTTTATTCCTTCCAGAAAATAAATAGTTCACAGAAATGGGCTGCTGTGTATACACGGAATACCAATGCAGAAAATAAGCTACTTTCTCTGAATGCCTTCCTATGAGAACCACAGCAGATATTAATTAACCAAACACAGTGAACTAATTTTGGTGTTCTAGTTCCTTATCAGCAAAACGACTGTAAATAAGTAGGAATGCACACAACATACTTTAATACAAGCTTGAGCAAGCAATTCAACAAAAGTAACTGCAGTTTTCTAAACATCATTATGTCTAGGTGTGTATACATAACGAGGACAAGTTTCTATGTCATAGCCGATGGCCCAGTGAAAGTGTCCTATTTATCTGGTTTCAGCTATATTAAACAAAAGATCCTTTATAACAAATGACTTTATATCAAATTCAACATGGATGACATCAGCATTGTTATTATTCATTTTATAGCTCTGTGTTTGCAAAAGTAACTACTGACTAAATTTTTAAAATGTACATACATGCTGGATGCTGGTGGCTCACATCTGTAATCCTAGCTATTCAGGAGGCAGAGATCAGGAGGATCTCTCGAAGCCAGCCCAGGCAAATAGTTTGTGAGACCCTATCTCAAAAAAACTCAACATAAAAAAGGGCTGGTGGAGTGGCTCAAGGTGTAGACCCCGAGCTCAAACCCCAGTACCACAAAAAAAAAAAAAGTATGTATTTGCAGAGAAAGTGGAATGAATGCTTTCAGTTTTATCTGTTCCTTATCCTTTCCTGCACACCCTTTTATTCCTGAGTACAAAAATCATCTGAAGGGAAAATATAACCAATATTTACTGAATTGAAGTCCCCTGGGAAATAGAAAAGGGCCATAAAAATACCACCAATCACATGCTACTTTATTTCTCTCCCTATCTTCTAGCTGGTAAAACCAAGAAAGCTTTATAGAGGAGCCATACTTGAAGCTGAATTTTGAATGAGTACTGTTTGTTGTTGTTGTTGAAAAAAATGTTCCCAACAGGCCGACTGCTAGGAACACAACATATAGAAAACCTAGTGGGAAATTTGTTACGGTCATGTCCACAGCAAATGAGAAACAGCATTCTACAAGCCTTGGTAATGACCATAAATGATGAGTACTTTTAATGCACAGATAATATGAAAACTCAGGACTTGGAATGACAAATATAAGTTTAAATAACTGGTTCATGATCACATTAGCCTTTCTTATCCTACTCACCTCATCTACAAAAGGGCATCATAACATTGCAGAAACGCTGTGAAAACTAATGACTATGAAGTGATTACTTTAGTACCAAAAAACTGTGTATGTTCAATATATTTCCGCTCCCATTATTTCTATGCCTAAGAAAACAATTTGAAGTCAATCCATATCTTTACACTTGTCTTAGCTGGAGTCACCTGACCTTAGTACTCCTTTTGCTCATCTTAAAAAATGGGAATAACACATTTGCCTAACATGTACAAAGCCCTGGGTTCTATCCCCAGCACCACACAAACAAGAGAGGATAACACCCCTCAAAAACTTACTGGGAGATTCATATAGATAAATAATGCTGTCGATGGCACCATATAATGATATTGAAAAATATATTATTGTGGTTTGTCCTCAAAAAAAGCATACTGATACACATTTTAAAATGCTAACACAGCTGGGCACTGGTGGCTCACACCTGTAATCCTAGATATTAGGGAGGCAGAGACCAGGAAGATCGAGGTTCAGGGCCAGCCCAGGCAAAAAAAAAAAAAAGCCAGACCCTATCTCAAAAATACCCAACACAAAAGAGGCTGGCAGAGTGGCTCAACTAGTAGAGGACCTACTTAGCAAGCATGAGGTCTTGAATTCAAAGCCCAGTACCACCAAAATAAAGTTAAAAAAAAAAAAAAGTCTCAAGAGCAAACAGTACACCCATTCTATCTGTACTCAAAAGTCACAATTTGGTAAAGTGTGATTAATTATACTGCTTGGCTAGGTATTTTTATATTAATACACTGAGGCTTTATTAATTTTTCTTTCCAAGGCAAGAAAAGCTACATGACCTCTCCTTTCCAACACTCAATCCATTTTGTAGCCAACTTTTTTTTTTTTTTGCTTTTTGGTAGGACTGGGGTTTGAACTAAGGGCTTCGAGACTACAAAGCAGATGCCGTACCACTTGAACCACACCGCCAGTCCTCAAGTGAGCAATTTTTATGGGACTCTACATTCAAGTAATCACCAAAGTAAGGTAGCAATTTCAGAGCTGTGATTCTGTAAGTATTTTTACCTCATCAAAAGCCTCCAATTCTGTGAGACATTCTTTGTCATAATGGAAATCGGTGGAGAACAATTTGACAGATTTGGCCTCCACGTTAGGATCCCACCTCCTGTGATTCCAGAATTACCAACCCAAGAAACCTGAGGCATACTTCAATGTCTTAGGCAACTGCAATCTCATCAATTAGTCACTTAAAAGAACCCAATGAAAAGTTCCAGAATCTCTAAAAATTACACAAAGGGAAAGCATCATTTAGATGTCCTCTGGCATATCCTAAAAAAGTAAGAACTGTTCCTCTTTTTTACTTGTAAAGATAGAAACAAGGGCAGAATCCAAGAATCTCAGACCTGAAAGAATAGTCGTTGAACATCTTTGACTTACAGGTGAAAACAAGCAAAGTCCAAAAAAGATGCATGTTTGACCCAAGGTAGACGCAGTGGTTTCAGGGCTCTTGTCCTAACTTACCAAATATTATCTTTCTTTAAGTTAACAGCATCCCCAAATCACTATCAAATTCCTCCCTCCACAACCATTCTGCTACCTCACACTTAAGGACAGAATTTTTATATAATCTTATAAGATTCTGTAATTTTTTTTTAAATATCACCTTATTCTACTTCTAGTGAATAAGATTCTTCATCAGTCTATATACTGGAACACTTTCCTTAATCAGATTTACCAACTTATTTCCAAGGGACATTATTTTCCTAAAAGAAATATGAAAGATCATATTCCTGAATACATTTCATTTATACCAAAAATAAGATGGTAGTCTAGTATCTAACTACCCTGGGAACAAAAAAAAATTAAGAAATCTTAAAAAGAAAAAAATGTCCCTAGTTTTTAAAAGTTAGAAAATCAACTATGCAAATCAAGGTATCAAAGGCCTTCAAATTGGGCAGCAGGAGAGGCTCTAGTGGTATAGTGCCTGCCTAGCAAGCGTGAGGCCCTGATTTCAAACCCAGTGCCACCAAAAAAAAGACTTTCAAATACTTTCTAGTTACAAATCCTATTTACAAATCCATGGTTTTTAGGACATGGACAGTAATAAAGCTGCCCTTCAACAGGTAGAGAAAATAAGTCCTGCAAGATGCTACATAAAACCAATGCAGAAATCAGAAACTCAAGGTCAGTAACCCTTGCTCTCATACAACGATACTCTCTTCAATACTGGATGCGCAGACTAATCTTTTCATATTATATGAATGCTGTGCAAATATGTGACTTTAAACTTTTCAGGCTTTACCTGAATGACAAGGCCAGCAAGGAATATGGATGAAATAGTTAAAAATAATTTGAGCCCCTAGTCCTAAGACATTTACCTTTCTTCCTTTTTATTTCACTTTCTTGACTAGGAGGAAGGTAAAACACAAGTCCTTTAGCTAAGAACAGCTGTACTTCAGGAAACCAGAAAGGTTTTAAGAATGACACTTTAACCACTTAACAAGATTTCTACTAAGAAATGCTGTAAATTTTTCAAAAAGAGTCTACTAGAGGCTTTGATGAAAAAAACTAATGAGCCAAGCAGCACTAACATTAACTACTAAAATCAATTATTTTCAAAGGAACCAATTCTCTTTGAATTCTACAGACCCATACGTTCTTGTACATATTGCTTACTCTAAGGAGGACCTACAGTTATACATACATAGACACACACACACACCCCAAAAATATTCTGTGCCTGGTTTAAAAGCATATGCAATTTACTTGAATTTTTAGTGTTTATATTAGTAAATACTCTATTTATATACACTCCCTTCTGGAAATGTTTTCGCTAAATAAGAAAGAAAAATCAACGATATAACTAGAAGCTGAACTTATTTTTCTTTTGGGCTAACCATACTGCAAGACGCTTCTCAGCCTGTACACTTCATCCATTAGTGTGATGTCCAACAAGTTCTACCAAAAATGATCCTTCTTTTCTAAATTCCAACCACAGAAGAAACTGCTTTCTCTGTTTCCATATGCACTCCATTTTTCCTCAACTACCTAAAGAAACTGAAGAGCAGAAACCTCTCACCATATTCAGTGAGTCCCCTTTTGTGCCTAGACAGTTATACTTTTAAAAAAACAACTTCAGTAAGTTATTCATATGGCAGGGGAAGCTTTATTAAAAAAAAAAAATTCTCCCAGACAGGCACCAGTGGCTCACGCCTGTAATCCTACTCTGATGGAAATCAGGAGGATTGTGGATTCGAAGAAAGCCCAGGCAAATAGTTCCTAAGACCCCATGTTGAAAAAACTCTTCACAGAAAAGGACTGGTGGAGTGGCTCAAGGTGTAGACCCTGAGTTCAAGCCTCAGTATCGTGCAAAATATATACACATATGTCAATTTTTAAAGCTTGCTAAAATCAGATGTTTACTTAATTATTTTATAAATATTGGCTTTATTTACTCTAATTAAGGGCACATCGTTGAAGTGCAAGGAAGCGAGGTCAGAACATCAGCTTTATCACATACCATAAGTGTTACCCTAAACAGATTATCCCTTCTTATCCTTTTCACCTGGAGTGCAGAACTGTTCTCTCAGTGATACTGATGACAGTGCATGTAAGCCATTTAGCATCAGTCTAGTAAGTAGCTAACAAATCATAGTTGCTAATGTTACTTTCTGAATATTTGAGGAAAGAAAAAAAAGTGACACAGAACTGCTGTTAGAACATACTGTGTTTAGTTATTTATTCCTGCATCCATGTCTAAAGAATTATATATACAATACAAAAACTGGCATTAATGGGAAAAAATAATTTTAAAAAGAATTTAACATTGTGAATTTATCATTTAAGTAAGATTCACCTTCTATTAAATCTTGTTCACTATTCAATTAAAATTAACCTTTTAGAGAACTTTTTCTTACAAAACAGCAACATGACATCATTCTTATTTTGTATCTTTTTTTTTTTTTAAGTGACCTGGAATAGGACTTTTAATGGTGACCAGGTTAGAATCACAGGAGTGGGGAAAGATAAATGCAGTTTCCCCTTCTATACTTAATATTTCACAAATCTGTTAACTTTCTGTTTAAACTTTGTTCCAGAAATTTAAGTAACCAAGTATTTTACCCAATAACCACTATACACTGCTTCAATGATATTAGCAGATTAACAGGACACTACCAGTTATCTCTTAAAACTCATGAACCCAAGGTAACAGGACTCCATGATCACCAGATCTCAGAACCAAAACATCAGAAGATTTTTCACTAATCAATGTTTAACCACAAAGGCAATCAAAGAGTGTTTGTTACAAACTTCAGAGGGGAATTACATTCACTTTGAATCCTCAGGACCTAACGGTGCCTGTATCAAATAACACTGACTAAATCAAAGAACAAATATAACGAATGGATGGTATATGTGAGAAACCTAAAATTCAGTAACTCCTTCCTTTAAAACATTAAAACAGACATGGGAGCATCTAAATATTAGATACAAAACAAATGAAACAAAAGAGAAAACCTAAGGATACTCTCCAGAAAGAGAGCCACAAGCGAACACCCCATTGTGAACCTGTGACATCTTAAGCTATTTATTCGAACTGTATACTCTATCTCAGTCATCAATACATGCTTAATGTCAACAACTAGCATCATCAGAGATTATCTATAGTTTAACTATCATGTGAGCTCGCCTTTCTTTTGCAGTTATGGCAATTCTCCCTATCAGTAAAATGTATGAGAATAAACTTTATTTTGCAAAGTTTAAACTAAAAGCAAAACTCTGACTTCTGAAGTTTTTCTATAAGATGATTGGCTGGGACCTTTATCTTCAGTAATTATTTGACCAGAAACTAACAATCCACCTCCCCTTCATAACAGAGCTCTACACAACATCCTTAAAGGATACTACTCTAAAAATAAGCTACTGACATACTCTGATTAGCAACTCATCTAGAACTCCTTTTTCCCACTGCCAAAAAATCTACCCCTTAAAAGTAAGAGCATTTGATACATGTAAGTTTAATTTTTAGTTTCGACACCTCCATTTGTGGCTGACTTATGACTTTAATAACTGTGTGCATGCTGTGGTTGCTTTATTTGGTTTTACGTCACTAAGCTCAGGTAAACATTCTTCCTATATTAGTTTTGGCAAAATTCTCCAGCATCCCATTCCTATCATAGGATAGCCAACAAGGAAAAGCAAGCACATACTTCTGGAGACTAGATTCAGACACATCTGATAAAAGACAACTCCAACTTGCCCTTAAAAACAGACCCACTTTTCTGAGACACCAGTTCACTTACCTCTCCCATCGCCCTTCCCTCCAGAGCAAGTGCTTGAAAATCATGATTTAGTTCATCCATAGAACGTACCTAGTATTCAGAATAGAAGGGAAAGCTTCAAGTCAGCATCTTGAATTTCACATACATGTTACACACAACTGAAAAGCTTCTCTATATTTACTTTCAGATATTGATGAAGGAAGTCACAAAAATCGAGTGGCTAAAATTAAGCATTCACTTACCTTTAACCATCAGGGTTCAGCAATGATCCCTGCTTTCCCCCTCCCAATTCCCTTTAAGTTTCAAACATAAAAACACAATCACACGAGAATTATGCTATTTTTCACACAATTTAATTAGTAAAGACCAATAGGCTGAAAAGCAACGGCACTTGGAGATGATTATGTGACCTAAACCTGGCTAATGAGTCAAAACATAACAGTATTCCATCCCAATTGTGAACAGTTAAGTCAAACCAGGGAACACATCTGATCTGACCTGTTATCTATTTGGTAAATTTCACTGGAACATGCTGTAAACTCTAACAGAGTATCCCAACATTTTTCCATAGGGGAAAATCCCTGGGGGCTTCCAGAACCTCAAGTCACAGGGTAAAGAAATAACACATACCACAATACACCCTTCCAATCCTAACCAATCATTAAGTATATGCCTATCCATAGCATTAAACAACATCTTTAAGCTTTGATTTACTCATCTCCAAAGACATTACTACAAGATAACACTAACATCAAGGATAAAGTGTGAAATAGATTATTCAAAATAACTATAATTCAAACCAGGCATGGTGGTATATGCCCAACACTCAGGAGTCTGAGGTAGAAGGATTGCAAGTTCAAGGCCATATAACACAACCCATTTCAAAAAAAATTGAAATGAAGCTAAAACTCAGTTATATGCATAAAAAGAGACAGACACAGTTTCAAAAGGCCTTGAAATCAGTCTACAAGGTGTTTACATTACTTAGGCAAACACACTGACTAGGTCCTAAAGTGTAGACAAATAAAAATAGAGAAGAGCCAAGTACCGGTGGCTCTAGCTTCTCAGGAGGCAAAGATAAGAAGGATGGATCAAGGTTCATAGCCAGCCAAGACCCTATCTTGAAAAAAATCGATGGATCAAGGTTCATGGCCAGCCAAGACCCTATCTTGAAAAAAATCCATTTACAAAAAAAGGCTGGTGGAGTGGCTCAAGGTATAGGCCCTGAGTGCAATTTCTGCCAATGAGGGAGAGTGGGAGGGGGAGAGGGGGAGAGGGAGAGAGAGAGAGAGAGAGAGAGAGAGAGAGAGAAAGAGAGAGAGAAGGGAGGATGAGGACAGTGCATCAGCTAAAAACTCTAAAAGCCTTCAGGCCAGTGTTAACATTTGCAAAGCTTGCAAATAAAGAGTACAAAGGTCATTACCTATCTCCTGTAGAATTTAATCTAATCATACACTTAACAAACCTAGACATTTGTTAGAAACACAAAAACACTTTTGAATACAGGTTGTTTTGTTTTGTGGGACTTGTGTTTGAACTCAGGGCTTTAGCATGCAAAGCAGACACTACCACTTGAGCCATCACACCAGCCCTTTTTTATGTTTGGTCTTTTTGAGAGAAGGTCTCAAGAACTATTTGCCCAGGCTCCTTGAACATCAATCTTCCTGGTATCAAGCTCCCAAGTAGCTGGGATTATAGGCACGAGACACCAGCACACAGCTAAATACAGTTTTAATGAGAAATAAAATGTTCAATCCATATTTCTTCCCAAGAAAATTAAGTAGGACTATGGGAAGGCAACAACCATGCATTATGCATATTTACAAAATCACAACAATTTCACCATGATTATTCCCATTTAGGAGATTCAGTCTCAGAGAAATTATTAGTAGAGAAGAGCACCAAAGGAAACCAAGGCTCAGAAAACCTAAATGCTATTACCAAGATCTTAATTCACGTCTTCCAATTTAAATCCAATGCCCTTCCTCTATCAATAAGCTGCCTCCACGGTTGCCACAGGAAGTTGCTACCACCAGCATTCTCCTAGGATCAGATAAGACTTAAGTGCTCTCCGCTTGTCTTTCTTTTCCGCTATCTCCTCTTTTACTCCAAATGTGCCCTTTTTGCCCCCCTTAGCCATTTTCTATCCCTTTCTATGCTACTTTTGCCATCATCATCCTTTCTCTCCTACTTATTTGCTCTCAATTTCACTCTTCACTCTCTCCTGCCCTCCCGGTCCTTCTAGATGTCCCTTTGCCTCACCACTTTCTGCGTCCTATAGTGAACTATTGAGAAAAAAGCCTCACTCTCTGAAATTTTCACTCCTGGTGGACTTAATCAGATAAATCAAGTCATTCTCAGAAGAGTGTTTTCAACTTTCAGGAAGTTACTTGTTCATAATGATGCCTATACCTGATGGGTCTGACACCAGGCCAACTCAAAATCCTTCCTAGGAAACAAAAATAATGAGGAGAAAAAGATGCTCAGAAATCAAGAGAAGTAAAAAGGAAAAAGATAGAGACAACTGCTGTAGCTAGATAATAAAGCCTTTTCTGCCACAGAGAAGAAAAGCTGGCTGTCACTTATATTGAGTAAATGCTCCCATCAAGACAGAACAATCCTTTCAAATTCTTGTAACCTACGCCTCCCCTTTCTTCAGAAATCTATGAATGGCAGGTTGTTAATTTTTACCACAACTACCTCCTTTTTAGCATTTCCTAAATGTCTCTAACAGTCCCTTCATCACCTCTATTTTCACAAAAGTATTTCCTATTTTTCTCTTTGGACCACTTGCCAATAATGCATAATTTTCTTATCCCCATCAAGGACTTTCTCTAATGCTAACCTTCCTATATAGGCACCTTCTCATTCCTTTACCAAAGAGACTGCTGTTTCAGACCGAACCCTACATTCCTATTTTTACCCTACCTAAGGACATTATCCATACACATAGCATGTGCTTCTGAGTTTCTTTTATTCATTTCCAGAGTCCAAAACTTGCTTTTGAGCTTCCAATGCCTACCTTTTTCTTCTAACAGGGAAGAACAGGTTCTGTTCTAACTGGAACCATGATTTAGCACATCAAGATAGTGTTTTGCCACATAAGATATTGCAAAATTAAAACACAAATATACATACTCTGGGGGAAAAAAAAAGAGTATTTAAAAAAAAATTTTGGCAATACTGTGGTTTGAACTTAGGACCTCATGCTTGATGAGCAGGCAGTCTACCACTTGAGCCATATTCCAGCCCATTTTTACTTTATTTTTCAGATAGGGTTTCTTGGTCATGGACTGAAAACCTCCAACCTGTATCCCCCTTATAGATGGTACCACAGGCCACAGAAGCATACCACCGTATCTAGTTTATTGGGTCTTGCTAACTTTGTGTCCAGTCTGGCCTCAAACCACAATCCTCCAGATAGCTACCTCCCAAACAGCTGGAATTACAGTTTGAGCCACTATACCCAATCTATAAATCTTTAAAAATCAAATTCCAGGGCAGAGAATGTAGCTCAGAGGTAGAGCTGTTGCCTAGCACGCACAAGGCCTTGGGTTCAATCTCTAGCACCATCCAAAAAAAAAAAAAAAAACCACTATATTCTAAAGTGCTTTTCACCATCCCCTTGACAAGCCCTACCTATATTCCTTATACTAATCAGAATGGAAAATCTTATACTTCCTTGTTTTTGTAAAACTGAGTTATATCAACTATTCTACAAGTTTGTCATGATTAATAATGTATTTAGTAAACACTTACTCAACTTTGTACATAACACACATTATTCTCTGAAATATATTCAAATATCTCCATAGTTAGTCATTCGTTCTCTACCCTCAGTTAGAGGGCATTTTTTAGTCAGCCTATCTACAGGGGAAGAAAGGGACCAGGAGAAACACTTCTTCAATATTTCATACCCATAATCAATATATTACAAGTACCTAGAGCACTTGAACATCTTAGCTTCTAAAACATAGCATCTCAATGTATATCTATTTTCAAACTTCTCAATTCTGAGCCTAATCAATTGAGCTAAACTACCATTTTCACCTACTTAGAAACTCCCTCATTCACCCCCTCCCCCCCCAAAAAAATCACTGTTTCAAGCCCACGATCTTTTGGCTATCTTTTTTTTCCTTTGTCATTTTAGTTTTTGTTTTTGAAGTCAGTAAAGGTATTCTTCTAAAATACCTTCACTCCTAGACCTTTCCACTATGGTCTGATTCTCCTCCCAGTTCTCTAGATTTTTTCGAGTTTTTTGTTTCTCTTTTTGCCAGCCTACAGTGTAATCCAAAGAAAACTAAAAAAAAGAAAGAAACTAAAACTGAGACTTAGGCAAAACAAAATTCCAAATTGTAAAAAGTTAATAATCCAGTAGAAATGTAGACTTTTTATGAGTTACAATTTATCATGTTTTTCAGGCAGCCCTTATTGAACATTAAACCTTAAAGGGCAAAATAAAGCAGACACCAAGTAGAACATGCAACCCAGAATAAAATCACTAAGCTTGGGATGTAGCTCAACCACAGTACGCTTGACTAGCAGGCAAGGTTGTGGGTTCAATTTCCAAGATTGTTTAAAAAAAAAAATTTTTTTTTTAAATAAAATAGCAATCAGTGGGTATTTTAGGATAGGACACCGTGATACCCCTGAAATCCCCTCTAGGATAGAGGCTTAGGTACGAGGGTCATGGTCTGAGGCCAACCCTAGATAAAAATTTAAGACCCTATCTGAAAAATAATTAAGGCAAAAAAGAGCCGGGTGGGTGGGCAAGGCTCAAGTGATATAGCCCCTGCCTAACAAGCCTGAGGCCCTGAGCTCACCTCCCCTTTAAAAAAAAAAAACATTAAAAAGGCACTAGAAAACAAGTTTTAATAGCATTCTGGTTTGGTTCTTAGCATTGATTTGTTGGCATTTCTTAACTATTCAGTGGGTATCTGCAATGAATGTTCCTTTACCAGCCAGTTTGACCAGTTCTCTGTTACACATACAAAGGAACTAAGATAATACTGAGTCAGCATTCACTCTATCACAGAGTTTCTATTAACTTTAATATTTTTAAAAAATGAACTCAAGATCCATATGCTGCACTTGGAAAATTAAAACAAATTAATCCTTTTAAACATCTTTTATAACAAACAAAACCCCAGTCAAGAAGGGCAACTTCATGATTCCCACCACTACTAATACAACAGTACCATCAGCATTCCTTTTAAATGGCTGGCCCTCCAAGAACCTAGTAAAAAATAATAAACTGGCCTTATCAGATTGGGCCAAAAAGCTATGACAACTTCCAATTTTCCAAAGATGTGGTGGCCATGAGTAAACAGAGCGGCATCTACACTGAAAGCAAAGGAAACAAGAGTCTTAGATGCCCCTGAGAAAGAGACTCCCATACTCGAGTTCCCCAAATATATTTCTTGCTTTGAGGTTTAGAAAAACCTAATTTTTCTCATTTTCATTTTTCATTAAATGCTCTGAATTTTTGCTAACGGGAGTAGACTTCTATACCTTAAGACTAAAACTGCTTTTGCTAGATTTCCTCATAAAGGAGGGCTTTAAATCTCCAAACCTACTTTTGTTCCCATGAAGGATTTTTCCAGCATGCAAGCCTACATTGTGATGGCTCCATTTCACTAATAGGGACCCAGAACAATAATAATCAGAATAGTTGGTGCCAAGAACCATTATAGGAAGGAGATACCAGTGAGAAAAAGCCAGGCAAAAACAGGAGAAATCTGAACAATGAGAAAAGGAAATAGAATATGAAATTTAACCTAGGGCTGGGATGTAGCTTATTGGTAAGAGTACTTGCCTAACACATTCAAGGCATTGGGTTCAATCCCCAGCACCAGAGAGAGAGAATATGAGGGACTAAGATTTAAAGTAATTTGAATTTAATCATTACAGTTAAAAAAAACTATTGTCTGTTCTATACTATCTTCTGCTCTACTGCATGTTTTATTAACAATATTGCTGAGACATACTTGTGCCAAGACCTGTCTTGTAAATACTTTCTATACTTTATGATCTTTTAATAGTTGCAACCACAGTACTATTATCCTCATTTCTGTAAGAAAAGCAAGAAGTTATTGCAGTCCTTAAATAAAATATAGATAAATCAATAATCTTTCCTAATTACTGGAAGAAACAAAAATAAAAATAACTAGGGCTGGGAATATCACTAACTGGTAGAGCTTAGCATGCTAACAGCCCAAGCTTAATACACACACGTGCGCGCGCGCGCACACACACACACACACACACACACACACAATCCTAAAAAAACTACTCTCTTGGCTTGTCTGCAAACCCTATTACATAATCCTATTCATGAGTGTTTCATTTACTTACTGTTAATAATAATAACAACAGTTACTGTGCTGCAAAGTAGGCATTATTTCATTTCATATACGTGGAAACCGAAGTTCAGAGAAGTAACTTGCCAAAGTCAGCAGATGAGAAAAGATCAGAAATGTTAAAAAAAAAAAGAAATGGTCTTCGGACTCAGGTCTGTCTTTTACTACTGCTGTCTACTCTCAAAGGCCACCCAAAAGCTGGGCTTAAACAGCTGCTGTTTCAGCAGATGCTTGTGACATATTTTTCCTCCCTTCCACGACACACAGGAGGGAAAACTAAAGCCAGAATTAGGTTAACCTTACATTTTTTTAGTATTATTAAAAATAATAATACTGCTAGTGCCCCTAGCAATTAAAGCAAATAAATGTACTATCAAAGTTGCAGATTTTCTAATGCTTTAATGGCATTCTGCAGAGGGAGTTAACAGATCCAACTAATAAACCGTAATTCAGTTATTTTAATTATTTGTGCTACCAGACACATATGTAAATGTCTGTACCTCCTAGACATGAGAAAAAAAAATCACAAACTAAAAGGTTTCCGGAAAAGGTATATATTCAGTTGGTGGCTATGGCCTCTGGCCTGGATGGGTAGAGACAGGGGAGCCGAGCCAGATCCATGGCCAATCCAGGGATAGCAGTCAGACTGACCACTGATGCAGCAGGATTCGCAGGTACTTGCGTTTTACTAGCCAGGAAGTATCTAGAGCCTCAAGTAAAACAAATTTTTCAAAAGTCTGCCTTTTGTGGTAGCTACTACAGAGGTGGGTTTGAACCCAAAATGACCAAATGGGAAGCAGCACTAACAGTAAGTATAAGTCCTACTGCCAATAAAGGGAAAAAAAAGAGGTGCTCATCCTTGAATTATGCTCTTAAATCACCCAGACGAAGAATCTCTTTTATACGGCAGCCAAAACTCGATGAAGGAAAAGATTCACTAGAAGGTCAAATTAAAAAACTGAAGTAAATGTGTGATGACTTTAAAGTTCTTATTAGTTTATGAATATGAGTAAACTTATAATAAAATGCCTCAGACCTACAAAAAACTACTTTCAAAATTAGTTAATGTAGCCTATGATAACAACTTTTAAATACAAAGACCTCACCACTATTGGTTTTGTAGCTTTTTTCTTCTTAATTTCACCAAACATGGTCAAGTTGAAATTAATAATGGAAGCAAGGCCATTTTAACAGAAGAAAAAGGAGGAGGTTATTGACTCTTCTATACAATTATATACAAGACCATACTTACATCAAAAAATGGTTATTTGCAAATAGAGAACACATCAAAGGACCTTCATTAGCAGTAAAAACTTTCATTCTGAAATTTCAATTTGAATAAAGAAAAAAAACTTCACCCAAAAATTCTTAAAATTGGATTGTGATGAATCTGTATATACCATAGTCTTTACAAAACACTAAATTAGCTGGGGATGTAGCTGAATGCTATAGTGCTTGCCTTAACATACTCAAGACTCTGCACTCAATCCCCTTGTCCAACCCCTCACACCCACAAAAATGTCCTAAGACAAAAAATAATTAATTAAATTTGATGTATTTATCATCAGGACCAGGAACAATCTTATAGGAAGAACGTAAGAATCCATGTAAGTTACAAATACTTGCCCACCAAAAATGCAGAAGTGGCTTGCCCAACATCTTGTTTTGTCCAATCCAGTGCCTCATGAGTGCTACACAGACACACTACACATCCCCTGTGGCTCAAGTGGTAGACCACCTGTCTAGCAAGTGTGAGGTCCTAAGTTCAAACCCCAGTACAGCCAAAAATAAATAAATTTTTCTACAAAACTCTTCCATCAACTCTGAAAATCCTGATCTGACAACATACTCAAAGAAAAGTTCTTGAAAATCACCTCTTAAAATCTGGAAGCGTGGCAACTATCTTCTATAACATTTACTGCACTACAAATAGCTAAAGGGCAATTTATGAATGGGTGTGGCAGAGTGCATGTGTAACCCAGCTACTCAGAAGGCATAAGCAGGAAGACCTAGAGTTCAAGACCAGCATGGGCAAAGCAGGCAAAACTTACCTCAAAAACAAAAATGAAAATCAAAAGATAGGGGTGTAGCTCCCAAGTGTAGCCAGCTTGCCTAGCAAGTGCAAGGCATTGGATTTAATCCCCAGTAACGCAAATTTAACTTTTAAAAGGTGACTAGTATAACAGTTGAGTTCAGGAAATTAATGTTTTAGTGCACCTTGCTCCAATTTTAGCCAAGAGGCTACATTTTCCTTTTTGCTTTTGTTTTTGTTTCTGGGGGTCAGGTGGAAGGCACACATAGCAGACTTGAAGATTTCACCACATGAAAAGACAGACTATGAGAAAAACAGTGTAGGCTGCCTTCCTTCTTAAGAAGACATTTTGGGAAAATTTTGGGAAAGAGGCTTTGCAAACCATGCAAGGACCTGAGTTAAATTCCTAAGCAATGCCAATAAACGACAGTGTCTCATTTGTTGCATCTCCACATTGCTAGTCAGAGAAATGCTGCAGTAATGAAGTCAATGCTGCATCAACCAGAAGTATGAAAAAAAGAAAAAAAAATGTACAACTCGCCGGGCACCTGTGGCTCATGCCTATAATCCTACCTACTCAGGAAACAGAGAGGGGAGGGGGAAAGAGAAGAACGGGAGGAGGGGAGGAGGGATTCATTGCAACACCACCACTTAAAATAGCAGTATTTAGAAACCTAAATGATAAATACTAGGAAACAAAAGAATAAGACCACTAACAGACTGGAGTATTATATAACCTTAAAATTATCTGAGGAAATTGTCATAATATTTTGATACAGTATTAGATCAGGACTGGAGGGAGTAGCTCAGTGACAGAGTGCTTACCTGGCATGGGATAGGCTCCCATGCTCTCCCCCATGATAAAGAATAATAGTAAATAACAAAAATAATAACAGACCAAAGAATACTATAATCACAGAAACATTTTTACTGTATCTCAACTTGTTTCCCAAAGGATTAAGAGTGACTTACAAAATCAAGTAACTTCAACAAGAAAATTAAGGCAAAGGGAAATGAGAGCTTCATCTACAAAATGAAGGTAATTAAGTCCCACTTTCTATAAATGAGCCATAAGCCTAGCTCTAACCTCTCCAAGGATGAATCAAAGTAAGGAAAGAATCAGGGAATCAATCAAAGTAGGAAAGCAATTTGGGGGGGGGGGGGCGGGGAGCACAGGGTGGTACTGGGGTTTGAACTCAGGGCCTCCACTTCCTAGGCAGGCGCTCCACCACTTGAGCCACTCTACCAGCCCCCATCAGATTTTTTAAAAAGCAAAGCTTGAGAAGCAATTATCCCTGTTATTTTAGTATCAGGACCAAAGAGAAGATTTTCTTGACTAAAAACATAGTATAATCATTTATTTCCTTCAAGTTTCAAACAATTAGATATACTACAAAATGTAAATAAACTGTAGATTCCAAGGAGGCTTAGGATATAGCTCAGTGGTAGAATGCTATCATGAGGTACCCTGGGTTCAATCCTTAGCACCACAACAAAAGAAAAATAGAAAGAAAAACAAAAGTACATGCCCGTAGAAGGTTAAACTACAAGTGATGATTAGCTGGTTTCTTAAGGTGCTTTTATTAGTAATTTTCTATTCTTTCCAATATTTACAATGAGCATTTACTATTTACTTATTCATTCATTTATCTTCTACAGCACAGGGGATCAAACCCAGGGCATGCGAGAAGCATACTAGGCAAACAGTCTACCTCTTCAGCTATTTTCTCAGCACTTCTGTCTTTATTTTTGTTTTTGAGACAGGGTCTCCTTACCTTTGCCTATGCTGGCCTGGAACTCACAATCCTCCTGCATCTGACTCTGAAGTAGCTAAAATTATAGGCATGCGCCACATAGAATTTAAAAAAAACCTGTAAGCCATTATTTTTAATGGGATGATGGAAGCACCTTTAATTTTACTTATGTTTTTTAATCTTTTTTCTTCTTTTTTGTACTTGGGGATTAAACTCAAAGCCTCATACATACTAGGCAAGTGCTTGATCGAGGTACATGCCAGCCCTGTGACTTTAAAACATGCTTCATGAGGGTTCACAGAATGGAATTATGCATAAAAGGAGTCCTTAGTTCATTGACAATATTGAAAAACAAAAAACTATTGTAAGCACCAGTAAAAATTACCCTTGTTTAGCCTATGTGTAAAACTGGCCAATAAATTTTTAGATGTAAATGAATAAATGCAGTGCAGTAACAAGGGGAATCTACATTAATAACCTAACATTTCTTAGAGAAAATTTCTCAAGTTCAGCCATCCATAAGGACTGCTAGGATACAGTTAACACAGGAAATAGGAGCTTCCTTATCTTACACATCTTTTAGCGGGAGGCCTAAAAAAAATCTTGCACTCACTTTCTTTTATTTCAACATTCTATTATTTGCAATATTTAAGAAAAGAAGAAACTCTCAACTAGTAAATCTATCCACATAAATCACAGCCACCTAAATAACAAGAAAGCTACAAACAGGGTGCCAGTGGCTCACACCTGTAATCCTAGCTACTCAGGGGGCAGAGATCAGGAGGACTGAGGTTTGAAGCCAGCCCAGACAAATAGTTCCTGAGATCTAGCTCGAAAAAACCCAACACAAAAAAGGGCTAGCAGAATGGCTCAAGTGGTAGAGCACCTGCCTAGCAAGAAGGAGGCCCTGAGTTCAAGCCCCAGTGCCACCAAAAATACAAAGGCAGGCAGGCACTGATAACTTGAGGCCCTACCTTGAAAAGGCCCAACACAGAAAAGGACTGGCAGAGGGGCTCAAGTGGTGGTGTGCCTGCACAGTAAAGGTAAGGCTCTAAGTTCAAACCCCAATACCGTCAAAACAAACAAAAAAGGTTTGTTTGTCCTGGGTGCAAATAGTTCAGGAGACCCCCCCATCTCCAAAATAATCAGAGCAAGATGGACTGGAGGTGCAGCTCCTATGGTAGAGCACCTGCTTTGCAAGCATGAAGCCCTGAGTTCAAACCCTAATCCCACCAGTACTGAAAAGAAAAAAGAAAAACAAGATTAGACAAGCACACATTGTGTGTATCCACATACTTATGTAATGTAAACATATAGAGAAAATGGCACCATTTTAAACTGCACAGACATTCATGAATATGTGTTTAAATAAGCACAGAAAACATTTGGAAGGAAATGAGCCAAACTGATAAAAGCAGTTAACTCTGAAAAACAGATAACTAAAATTATTTTAAAACGATAATACACTATCCAAAAAAAAATTCCATTTTAAGCAGAAAGTAGGATAGTGGTCGCCTAGGCTAGGGGTATGAGAGCTTAGGGCTAAGTGATAATGAGCTCTTTCTAGTGTGACAAAAATGTTCTAAAACTGTGCTGCTGGTTGAACAAACTCTGGTACTATACTAAAACCACTCAATGAATACAATAGTACACTTTAAATGAGTGACTTGTATGGCATATGAGTTCAATCTCAGAAACCTGTCTTAAAATTCTACTTTACTCCAGGCACCTGTGGCTCATACCTGTCATCCTAGCTACTTGGGAGGCTGACATCAGGAGAATGGAGGTTTGAAGCAGGTCTGGGCAAACATTATGCAAGATCCCACCTTCAAAACAACCAGAGCAAATATGGACTCGAGGCATGGCTCAAACCCCAATCACACCAAATTAAAAACAAAAAAAAAACTACTTTAGATAGACATAACATAGAACAAAAATTCTGTATTTCAGATTCACAATCTGTACTTTATACTAGCTCCCAAATAAAAACTTTAAACCCAAGTCAGGCCCAACTAGCTCACACCTGTAATCCTAGCTACTCAGGAGGATCACAGTTCAAAGCCAGCCATGGCAAATAGTTTGAGACCCTTTCTCGAAAACACCCAACACAAAAAAGGGCTGATGAAGTGACCTAAGTAGTATAACACCTCCCTAGCAAGTGTAAAGCCTGGAGTTCAAAACCTCAGTACCAGAAGAAAAAAAAAAAAAACTTTAAACCCAAAATCTATCTCTTTAAAAAGCTTCAAATGAAGCAGGGTATAGAGGTACATGCCTATAATCCTAGCACTTAGGAGGCTGAGGCCAGAGAATCACAAGTTCCAGGACAACCTAAAGCTACAAAGAAACCCTGTCTTTAAAAAAAAAAAAAAAAAACTTTCAAATGGGGACAGGGATGTAGCTCAGTGATAAGAGTACTTGCCTCCAGCATTCATGAGGTCATGGGCTTGATCCCCAGCATGAAATAAAATTTAAAATAAAATATTTCCAATGGGAAACAATAAAGGGGGAAATTACAACTATTATTCTGTCATCATAGGGTTACTATTTTCTTTAGATATCCTAGCAAAGAATATTCACTTCTGAGAACAGAAAATAACTTTTAAAAAGTATTAGGTTCAGACAGCATGGCACTGTTTCCCAATGTGTGATATAACCAGATATAGAAACAAGCTTTAATACTTCACAAATTAAAGAAACTGGGCTGGAGGTGTGGCTGCAGTGGTAGAGTACCTACCTAGCAAGCATGAGGCCCTGAGTTAAAACCCAGTATCGCCAAAAAAAAAAAAAAAAATTAAGGAAAGAAGCCTTGTTCCTCTGGCCCTTTCTCTTTCTGTATCTATGATATTGTTCAAGAAATTCAAATAAGTAAAATAAGTAAGTATAAGCACCAAATCAGAGCTGATAGAACTCCTTAAAAGTTCTTTAATACAGCCATTCAATGAATGCTTCCTGACTTCTTATCTTCAAGACTCTACTGTTACGCCTTATTCCTTTATCAATTCAAAATGACATCTTGGTATGTTCAAAATAAAACACTCCACTCAATACATCTCTTCAATATGCCCTGATAACATAATGTACTCATTCATCTCTTATGAGGTATATTTGCCAGGTGATGGAAATAAAAGGCAAAAGATAATTTTGGTTCTTAACTAATGTGCACATGATCACCAGGGAGTGCTTTAAAAAACAATGCATGAACTGTGACTCATCACTGGAGATTTTGATTCAGCAGGTCTGGACTTAAGCCCAACAATCTGTTTATTGAACCAGATTGCTAGGCCACAATAGGGGAAAGGTAAATATTCAACTCTGTTAATACAGTTACTGATGTTTCAGAGTAAGATGTGTACCAAGTCTCACAGTGGCACCAAAAGAGAACATACAACCTTGGAGAAAAGAGGGAGTTAAGGGGAATGTTTACCAGAAATGAAGATACTTTAACTGAAGTTTGAAAGATAAGGACACAGCTAGGTTAGTAAAGAAGGAATGGGTCTCCAAGAAAGACAACTACATAAATAAAAATAGCACCAAAAATAAAATAAAAATAGGGCTGGGGTATGGGTCAACTGGTGAAACACCTGGATAGCAAGCGCAAGGCACCAAGTTCAAACCCCAGGACCATCAGAACAATAAATAGCATCAACTGTGCTATTTATTTCATGTGTTTTCATAATACTTTCATATTACATATTACATATGAAGTATTATGAAAGTATTTCATAATACTTTCAGGACTGCTGGAGTGCTGGTAAAGAAAACTGGAGAGATAAGCTGGGCCATGAGAAAGAGTTGGAAGTTATCCTAAAAGCAAAGAGAAAAGCAGAAGGAAAGAGAGACAGACAGACGGAGACAGAGACAGAAATTCAGCTGAGCATGGTGGCACATGCCTGTAAACCCAACACCAGGGAGGCAGAGGTAGGAGGTTAACAAGGCCAGCCTGGACTACATAGTGAGTTCCAGCAGGGGATGCTTAGAGATCCTGTCTCAAAGAATTTAAAAAAAAAAAAAAAAAAAAAGGCAAGCATGAGACATAGCAGATTGTGCCTTCAGAAAACTATTTGAGGCTGGCAGAGTGGCCCAAGTGGTAAAGCACATGCACATCAAGAGAGAGGCCCCAAATTCAAACCTCAGTACTGCAAAAAAAAAAAGGAAAAGAAAACTATTTGGTCTGGTGCCAGTGGCTCACACCTATAATCCTAGCTACTCAGGAGGCAGAGATCAGGAGGATCACAGTGCAAAGCCAGCCGAGATAAATAGTTCATGAGGGTATGGGTCAAGTGGGAGAACACCTGCCTAGTAAGCATGAGACTCAGAGTTCAAACCCCATATACTCCCAAAGGAAAGGAAAAAATTCTCTTTGGCAACATAAGAGATTTGGAAAAACAGAAGATCACTGTAAATGTCCAGGCAAGAAGTATTAGCCTATCCAATAAAGCAGGAGAGGGTTAGGGTATAACCTTAGAACTGTTGCAGGAGGCAGGAATCTACGGTAGCTCCTAGTATGCTTGTAATGAAGATGCCATCCACAGTAGAGCCACGGTGGATCATGCCTGTAATCCTAGCTAGAGAAGAGGCAGAGATCAGAAGGGTAACAGTTGAAAGCCAGCCTGGGCAAACAGTTCTCGAGAACCCATATCAAAATTCCCAACACAAAAAACATGGCTAGCAAAGTAGCTCAAGTGGTAGAGCACCGCCTAGCAAGTGGAAGGTTCTGAGTTCAAACCCCAGTACAGCCAAAAAAAAAAAAAAAAAAAAAAAACCACAAGATGACATTCACAGAAATAGAATATAGAAAATTAAGGAAACTAATGAGTTCAGTTTTAAACAATATCACTGAGCACCTATTAAATACCAAGTACTGGGATCCTATATAAAAAATGTGTTCTTACTGCTGTCCCTAGATTACAAATGTACAAACAGCAAGCAGAGCTTTAAAATGCGTGATGTGCGTAGATGTGTGCTTTATAGAAACTTGACTGTTCCACAAGAAATAGTAGGTCTCTAGTAGAAAGAGTTAGTCACATTCAACATATATCATCCACGAGAGCTTACTACATGATACCTCATCATCCTCATCCAGAACACAGGAATGATAAAAACCTACATGGAGGGCTCAGTAGTAGAGCACTTACCTACCATGCTTGAAGCTCTAGGTTCAATCCCTAGCACCAAGCAGGAGGTTGAGGAAGAGTGGAACCAGAGGTATGACTCTAGTACTTACCTAGCCAGCACAAGGCCCTGAGTTCAAACCTCAGTACTACCCAAAAAGTTCATGAAAAATCTTAGTGGTTTAAATCATGTAAGAAGACTAGAACAGTTCCAGCAAAGCTTATGAGTATGTGCGGTTATTACTTCTGCATACAGAAAAGCAGCACACAGTAACACTACAAAAAATTTACCCATAGATCTCACTGAATACACTCAGTTTATCCCAGCATCTAAGCTCAATTCATAAAAACATTTTCTTAATCCAAACAAAGATTGCTGCATTAGGAAAAAAAAGTTGAATGAATTTCAAGGTCTTCTCCAACTCCAAAATTTCACTGGAAATGTATTACCATATACTTTCATCCAACATGACAGACCAAGCTCCTAATACTAAAAGGTCTTCTCCAACTCCAAAATACTAAAGGTCTTCTCCAACTCCAAAATTTCACTGGAAATGTATTACCATATACTTTCATCCAACATGACAGACCAAGCTCCTAATACTAAAACAGTATTTTTCTCTACTTTAACCATTTGAAATTTGAAATACACAAAATGGACACGATTACCTAGAATCTTCTCACCTATACAAATATAACACTATTTTGTGGGGTTTTTTCTCCTAGTCTTTAATACATATGCCAAATTCTTTTTTTTTTTGTGGTATTTGGACTTGAACTCAGGGCCTACATCTTAAGCCACTCCACCACCCCTTTTCTGTAATGGATTTTTTTTGAGATAGCGTCTCGTGAACTATTTGCCCAGCCTGGCTTTGACCCATGATCCTCCTGATCTCAGCCTCCTGAGTAGCTAGAATTACAGGTGTGAGACACCGGCACCTGGCTCATAGACCACATTCTTAAATGAATACATAGACTATAAAACCTACTTTCCACAAATGAAGGAACTATATCTGGTAACACTCTCATGATTTTTTTTTTTTTTTTGGAACATCCCCACCTCAGCCCTCATCTCCTATAGACTCACTGTAATTCTCATTTTGAAACTCTCCTTGTAATTTTTCCTCCCTTTGTGATACTAAGTTTCTTCACAAAAGAAGAACATATTATTTTTTGCCTTGGGCTGGGGAAGTGGCTCAAATGGTAGAGTGCCTGCCTAGCAAGCATGAGGCCCTGAGTTCAAACCCCAGTACCACTTAAAAAAGAAAAAAAGGATATTTTTGCCGTGTGTGTGTGTGTGTGTGTGTGTGTGTGTGTGTGTGTGTGTGACACTAAGGTTTGAACTCAGGGCCATGCACTTCCTAGGCAGGCACTCTATCGCTTGAGGCACACCTCCCATCCTTTTTTGCTTTGGTCATTTTCCAGGTTAAGAGCTCCTATTTCTTGCCCTAGGTCAGCCTCAAACCTCCATCCTCCTATCTATTGAGCTGGGAACACAGGCATGAGCCACCATGGCCAGCTTACTAATTGAAATGGCATCTGGCTAACATTTTACCAAGGCTGGCCTCAAACCCAATCCTCCAGATCTCTGCCTCCAGTGTAGCTGGGATTACAGGTTGAGCCATCAAGTCTAGCTTATTTTTTTACAAGGCTTCTGATCCATAATAGCATCTCCCTAATTTGGGATAATTGGGGAGAAAAAGAGAACAATTTGAATCAATAAACTCTTAACAAATTAAAAAACTTTTTTATAATTAATAGGAGGTTTGATACTTTTAAATACATACAGTAAGTAGAATTAGCAAATTGTTCTCTCATTAAAGTCCTCAGGGAACCTTCCTTAATAGAGTAAAATTAAGCTGGATGTGGGTGGTTGTGCATGCCTGTAATTCAAGCACTGGCGGTTAAGGCAGGAGGATGAGAGTTCAAGGCCAGCCCAGGCAACATAGTGAGACTGTTTCAAACACCCTCCCCCCACAAAAAAAAAAAAAAGTTTGGTGCAGTGGCAATCTTAGCTACTTGGAAGCTAAGACTGGGAGCAGTTTGAGATCAGCCCAGGCAAAAAAAGTTCACAAGACTCAACCTAAACCAATAGCTGGGCACACTAGTGTGGACCTGTCATTCCAGCTACATGAGAGGCTAAGATCAGGAGAATCATAGGTCTAGGCCAGTCCAGGCAAAAAAACTCACAAGATCTCATCTCATCGGAGAACGCTGAGCCTGATAGTGTGCACCTGTCATCCCACCTATGGCAGGAAGTATAAAATAGGAGGATCTTACTCCAAGCAAGCCCAGGCAAACATCCAGACCCTACCTCAAAAATAACCAGAGCAATGCTGGGCACCGGTGGCTCACACCTGTAATCCTAGTTACTGAGGAGACAGAGATCAGGAGGGATGGCAGTTCAAAGTCAATCAGGCAAACAGTTCACAAGACCTCATCTCAGGGGCTGGCGGAGTGACATGTGAGAGTGCCTCCCTAGCAAGCGTGAGTTCAAACTCTAGTACCACCAAAAAAATAAAAATAACCAGAGCAAAAGGGCTGGAGGTATGGCTCAAATAGTTGAGCACCTGCCTAGTGAGCATGAGGCCCTGAGAACACACCAATGTACCAGCAAAAAAAAAGAGAGCGAGCAATTACTTGTCATTATCATTATCGACTGACTATATATTCATGGCATCTAAAGAGTTAGCAGCTCCCTGAAAAGATCTAGTCTCTAAAGTTTAAGCATTCCTCTTCCCAAAGTTGTAACCAATTTTATTTACACCGCCAGCCTGCAAATACTTTCTTCAGAGAGAAAAGTTACCATTAGCCCCAGTTAAACTTGTAGCTCAATTGGAAAAATTCCAAATCCATACTGCAAAGCTATACCTAAGCAAATCTTTCCACACCCTCCTTTAGTGTGTGTGGGGGTGCGGAGGTGGACTTGCAAAGGAGGCACTCTATGTTTTGACCCACACCTCCAGTCTGGTTATTTTGGAGATAGGAGTCTCAAAACCTACTTGCCCAGGTCAGCCTTGATCCTTGATCCTCCTAATCTCAGCCTCCTGTAGAGTCAGTCACCACAGTCCAGCTTCACACACACACACACACACATACACACACACTATTAAAGAGCACTAGGAGACACCCAAAAAACTAGATAGCAATTGTTGCCCTCAAGGCAGAGAAACTAATGCAGATACTTTAAAGAGACAGAGGAGAAGAGGACCAGGAACCAGAGAAAAGGTTAGTTCAAGAAGAATTAACCTAGAAGGTAACACACATGCACAGGAAATCAATGCAAGTCAACTCCCTGTATAGCTAGGCTTATCTCAACTAGCAAAAACCCTTGTTCCTTCCTATTATTGCTTATACTCTCTCTTCAACAAAATTAGAGATAAGGGCAAAATAGTTTCTGCCTAGTAGCAAGGGAACAGGAGGGGAGGGGGGAGGTGAGGGAGGTAAGGGAGGGGGCGGGGGGGGGAAGGGGGGAGAAATGAACCAAACGTATGCACATATAAATAAAAGAAAAAGAAAAAAAAAGAGCACTGGTAGCAGTAAAATTTCTGCCATCTGTCATTTTAGTATGTTTTCTTAAAAGATCTATGCACTCTTTAACTTGGCCTGGGGGTATATAGCTCAATGGTAGCTTATTTTTCTAGCATGAACAGGGTTCTAAAAATAATAAACAAAAAATTTTAAGTAACCAAGAGAAATGAAAGGATATGGTCACACACACACATCTGTACACAAATGTTCACAGTACCAGGCACCAGTAGCTCACGCCTGTAATCCTAGCTACTTGGGAGGCTGAGATCAGGAGGATTGAGGTTTGAAGCCAGCCTGGGCAAATAGTTCTCAAGACCCCGTCTCCAAAATAACTACAGAGCAAAATGGAGTCTCAAGTGGTAGGTAAAGCACCTACTTTGCAAAGTACAAAGCCCTGAGTTCAGAATCCAGTCCCACCAAAAATAAATAAATAAATAAACACACATATTTTTTTTCACAGATTTATGCAATGGAATACTATTCAGAAATAAAAAAGAAATGAAGTACTAATACATATAACATGGATGCGCTTTTTTTTTTTTTTGGCCGTAGTAGGGTTCCAACCCAGGACCTCACATATTTACTACTAACTCTGGATAAAGCTTTGAAACAGTAAGCGAAGTGAAAAAAGGCCGTTACAAAGGGCCATAACCCATATGTGACTATTTATATGAAATGTCCAGAACAGGCAAGTCCATAGAGAAATAGACTGCTTGCCTGTTGATGGGGAATGATAAAGATGTTCTAAAATTTATTGTGATGGTAAGTGAACAATTGCACAAATGGACTGAAACCTACTGAATCATATACTTTAAATGAGTAAACTGCACATCAATAAACCTGTTACTTAAATTAGGTCCCTATTTCCACAAACCTAAAACAGTTTTCCTGATGAGACTCATAGAAATACTATGAAAAGTAATTCAGGGCTGGGACTAGCTCAGTGCACAAGATTTGCTTTGCAAGCACCAGGCACACATATACTCCCTCACACACACCTGTAATCCCAGCACTTCAGAAAGCTAAGGAAGTGGGTCACTACTGAGGCCAGCATGGGCTACACAGCAAGACTCTGTCTCAAAAAAAACCAAACACACACACACACACACACACGGAAAAAAGGCTAAACTCACTTAACCTACTGCCAATCTTTTCACCACTCCTCACAACATTCCTAGCAGGGAGCACAGTGTCTAGGTAGCCAGTGCAGTCCACAGCTACACACATTCATAGTTGCCTTATGGCTCCTTACTGTATTCAGAAGATAAAGAAAGTGAAAGTAAAATACAGAGAGGATAAAAATCACTCTAATAAGCTGGGTGCCAGTGGCTCATGCCTGTTAGATACTCAGGAGGCAGAGATCAGGCGGATCCCAGTTCAAAGCCAGCCCAGGCAAGATAGTTTACAAGAACCTATCTCAAAAAAAAAAAAAAAAAAAAATCACAAAAAAGGGCTGGTGGAGTGGCTCAAGGTATAGGCCCTGAGTTCAAACCTCAGTACTGGAAAAAAAAAAAAGAAAAGAAACCCTTCAAATAAAAAACAAAACTATGACCTCCCTGTCCATCCTTGATATTCACTACTCTCTTAGTGCTGTGCTGTTAATCCTAGTTCTTGAGTGTATACTGAGTGTACAAGTCATTTCACAGAAGTGAGTGTCTGGACAAGCTCTCCACAATATCCAAAGCTTAATTCTGTACTCAGTCTGTAGAAAGCATTCAGCAAACATTGTTGCCTGAGAAAAAAATGTACATATACACAAAAGATATATCTCTTCTGCAACTTTTTACAGAAAGGTAGGATTAAAAAAAAAATTAGGATTACACAAAAAAAAAAAAAAAAAGGAATGAGGTGTGGCTCAAGCAAAGGAGTACCTGTCTAGAAAGCACAAAGCCCCAAGTTCAAACCCTAATACCACAAAAAAAGAAAAAAGAAAAAAAAATGCAAGGAAAAGGAGTAATATCCTACTACTTTAGTTGCAAGGCACTTCAACCACATCATCCATCATTGAAATTTAAAACATAACTCTTCCTAACTGCTGTTTTTCTAAGAATTCCCCGACTTCTTTTCTTTTGCCACAAGAGGGCTTGATGCTCAGAGCAAATTGCATAACCTCCATTCTGGTCGTATTTCTGAATTCTTAATTGACCCCACTTTATTTTCCTAATATATCCTTGTTCTCCCATTGTGATATATCACTATCACCTATAACTCTTTTCTATCCCTAATTCCACACCAAAAAACCTTTGAAACAAATCAAATTATCAGTCACCTAGGAGGCACACGCTCAAGTTCCATAAAGTGTTAGCAAGGGGCATCTGACTGAACACTTTCTTTTGGGCTTTTTTTGTTTTCTTTTTGTTTGTTTGTTTGTTTTGGTGCTGGGGATTAAACTCAGGGCCCCTGAGCTACACCTCCAGCTGGAATGAGATAATTATTGAGGTTATAGTCAAAGTGAGGCCGCTGCTGATTCTTTTGACTGTGTGCATGTTAAATCTTGTGAACTCAAGATATAAAGAGCGCAGATATAAGAGAAAACAAAATATGAAAGGTGGATTAACTTTGTTTTAATGCATGTAACTAAATGCTACTGACCCACATGCTGAGTCACCTAAACAATCTACTCAGAAAGACATGGATTAACTCAGCACTGAAGTAAGAAAGGCAGGTATCAGCATATCCCTGCAAGAAGGCAGCACCATGTGAAAGAAAAAGAAGCAGAACTACAGTCAAAGAGAATACTCTGTTCACTAAATTTTGCCTAGCTATCTACAATTATCTCCTAGGTTGTCAACCTAAGTTGGATACTGACAGACCCTAGTGTCAAAGACTGCAAGCAAAAATGAGTAAGCTCTATGGAGCTGCCCCAACCCAGAGCTTCTCCCTACCTCTGTTACTTATAATGTAATAGGAGCCACAGTTCCACCAAAGGACCTTAAAATTTTCCCCTATTTCATCACCCATTTTATCTCACAGCAGTTTACAGAGAAAACAGATTTCACAATAAGAGAATAAAACAATCACAAGTTAAAAACTTGACCTTCAGTTTTGCATGATGAAATTTTCAATGCTATTCAGATAAAGTCTTACCCATGACAGTAAATAAACAAATTTTAAGATACACAGCTCATTTAAGTGAGATGTATTTTTTAGCATTATGATCCACATCTATTTTTTTTTTGGCAGTATGGGATTTGAACTCAGGGCCTCATACTTGCAAGACAGGTGCTCTTCCACTTCACTCTCTCCAGACAGCCCTATTTTTGTATAGGGTCTTGAGAGCTATTTGCCTGGGGCTGGCTCCAAACCAAGCCTCTTGACCTCTCCTGCTCAACAGCAAGGATCACAGATGTGAGCCACCTATTCCCAGCCCACATAGCTTCTTAATTACTCACTGCAGGTATAATTTTAGACTTCCCTCCAAAACAAGTCCACTTTCCCCTGAAATTCCTCACAATTTGGCTCAAAATGGGGGCTATGAAGTTTATAATTATACCAAACATAGTCGTTTTATATAAAGGAACAAAGTATATGCAATATGTTATATTTTTTTTTTTTTAGACAGTTTCTGGCTATGTAGCCCAGGCTGGCCTCAAACTTCCAATACTCCTGCCCACCTCCCAGGTGCTGGGATTACAGACATGCATGCCCACACTTACTTGGTATATTCTTAAAGTAGAAAAAAAAAAGATAGAAAACTGTAAAAAACAGGCATGGTAGCACCTGCTGTAATCCCAAATTAAGTCAGGCATGGGGACACCTGTTGTACCTGGTGCAGGAGTATTGCAAGTTTGAGGCCAGCCTGAGCTACATAGCAAGACCCTGTCTCAAAAATAATAATATAACATATTACATGGCACCTGGGAGGCAGAGAGAGGCAGGAGGCTCTCAAGTTTGAGGCCAACCTGGGCTATACAATGAGACCCTGTCTCAAAAAAAAAATCAGAAAGTAATGATAAAAATTAATAAAATAAGCATATGAACAAACCATTAATATATTTAATTTAAATATTAGTTAATATATAAATTAATATGTTTTAATTTATGACTTCTAAATTTCATCTCATTTCAGATATCTCAGCTTGCAAGACTTTTAATGTACTGGACCTTACCTCAACACAAGTTCTCAAACTATTTTTTTTTTTTTTTGTGGGACTAGGGCTTGAACTCAGAGCTTCACATTTGCAAAGCAGGCACTCTACCACTTGAGCCATACATTTAAGTCCATTTTGCTCTGGATACTTTGGAGATGGAGGTCTTGCAAACTTACCATGGCTGACCTCAAACTACAGTTCTGATCTCAGCCTCTCAAGGAGCTAGGATTACAATGAGACACTGGTGCCTGGCTCAAACTCTTAATGTTTTAAACTTTTATTTAAAAGATGACATGCTAATTATCTGTCAAGTTTCATAAAAGAAAATAAACATTCAAAAATATCAATCCAAATACATACTTAAGAACAGCATAAGACCTCACTATTGAAAGAAGAAAAAGCTAAGTGCAGTATGGCACACTTGTAATCCCAGCTCCTTCAGAGGCTGAGGCAGGAAGGTCTTGAATGAGTTTGAAGTCAGCCTGGGCAGCACAGTGAAAGCCGGTCTCAAAATAAAATTAATTCAAAGTGCAGAAGGTGGCTTTCCAGCCTCAGCCTCGGCCCCTGAAGCCGCCACGATGTTCTACCCAAGAAAAACCAGATTAGCATTTACGAACTCCTTTTCAAGGAGGGAGTGATGATAGCCAAGAAGGATGTCCACAAGCCCAAGCACCCAGAGCTGGCAGACAAGCATGGCCAATGCAGTCTCTCAAGTCTCAAGACTACATGAAGCAACAATCTGCCTAGAGACATTTTTACTAGTACCTTACTAAGGAGGGTATCCAGTATCTCCATGGTGCCTCCCACCTGCCATCCTGCCCCACAGCCATCCCAAGACAGACACCAGCAAAATCACAAGAGGTGAAGCCAACAGAGACACATACAGAGTGCTATGCCCCTGGTGCTGACATGAAAGCTGAGGCTGGGGCTGGGTCAGCAACTGAATTTCAGTTTAGAGGCAGATTTGGTCATGGATGTGGTCAACCACCTCAATAAAATTAGAGGGGATTCTTTTGTGTTGAATTAACTTGTAGCCAGGGAGAAAAAAGTGCAGAAAGTGCAGCTCAAGCACTAAGCCTTGTAAGTAATGCCCTGTAAGCATGAAGCCCTGAATTTAAACCACAGTTCAAACGCCAGTACTGGGAAAAAAATAAGTAAAATAAAAAGCAAAAGAGGGAAAAACTCAGCAACTAAGAAGATTTGCAGGTTGGCATGGATCAAGTGGCAAAGTGCTTGCCTAGCAAGTATAAAGCCCTGAGTTCAAACATCACTACCATACCCTCAACCCCCTAAAAAATAAAAACATGATCTGATATGACAGGCTGGAAAATCCTACTTCAAAAGGTTAAAAAGAAGGGTTGGGGATTTAGCTCAGTGGAAAAGTGCTTGCTTGGCAAGTTCAAGGCCCTGAGTTTGGTCCCCAGCACCAAAAAATAAAAACAACACTTAACAAAAGTATAGCTGGGCACAGTAGCTCACATCTATAATCCCAGGAACTCCAGCTACTTGGTAGGGAGCTATCTAGAGAATCACACTTCAAGGCTAGCCTAGGCAAAAAGTTAGTGAAACCCCAACTCAATCAATAAACCAGACATGGTGGTTCATATCTGTGATCCCAGCTATCTACGTGGGAAGTCATAGGTAGGGAAATCACAGTCTGAGGCCAGTGCAGGGCAAAAAACATTAAGATCCTACCATGAAGGGTAACTAAAAGAAAAAAGGGCTGCAGCCTTGTATCAAGTGGTAAAGCACTTTCCTAGGAAGCATGAGGTCCTGGTTTCAAACCCCAGTACCACACCAAAACAATTAATAAATAAACAAATGCATAACTTATCAGAAATAAAGGACCTGATGCAATAGTTTCCTGCCTTTCGATACTATTGGCTGGTATCACAGATTGTGACATTCTGTCTTTTGCCAGTTTACTGGTTAAAGGATTCTATGAATTTGATCTTAAACTGTGTTCCATGGGGAAGCAGCAAGGGAGGGAGGAGGCAGACTGCTTGTCTAACACGCATGAGGACCCTGGATTTGATCTCCAGCAAAGGAATGGAGGGAAGGGAGGGAGAAAGGAAGGAAACAGGCTGAGGAAGTCAGCCACAGCAGAAAGGAGTACCAAGAGTGTGGTGGGGCATGCTGGCAATAAGGTCACTTTGTATTAAGTCATTCCATCTCTACAGGGACATTACCACTTAGAACACTTCTGGAAACAGAAAGGAAACAAAATGCACTACAGCCTTACTGCTCATTGAAAAGGCAGACTTCTGTCTTTATGGGAGAAAACTCAACATTACTTGTACTTATCTCCTTATCAAGCTTATAATCTTAGAAGTTGCTACTTTGTTGCAACAGCTCCCTTCTGTCTGGTTTGTCAAGCCTAGAAAGGTAAAAGTGTATCTAGAACATGCATACTGGTACCTAAAAGACTTATTTCAAAACCAAGAGACCAAAATAAAAGCCACAGGGGCGTGGCTCAAGCATGAGGTCCTCAGTTCAAACCCCAGTACCACCAAAAAAAATTTTAAAAAAAGATCAAAACCAGGTTCTACCCTATAAGTAGCTTCAGTTTCTTGTCTCTCAAAAAAGGATATTACCTCACTCATAAAATTGTTGTAAGGACTAAATTCAGGGACTACATAGTCAAGCGCCTAGAACATAAGTGCTCAATAAATGTTGCCATTATCAGTGGTTCTCAACCAACCTCTTCTCCACTCTGCCCTACCTCACAAATCGCACAGACTCTTACACTCCCATCAGGAACAGTGGCTGACAGGACAGAGATTCTCCACCTACACATATGCCCCTTTGTGGTTTACTGGCTTGGGGGAGAGGGTTATTTTGTCTTGTTTTGCTTTTTGAGACAAAGTCTCACTACTGGCACTACTGGCCTCAAACACACACTCCTCCTGCCTCAGCCTCCTGAGTGCTAAGATTACAGGCACACATCACCATACTCAGCACCCTTTGTTCTTCAACTGTACTACACTCACCACCTTTCCTTGTCCAAACAGCCTCTACCTGTTCCCATGTGTTTTCCAAGACAGCAGAACTGTAAGATCCTCTCATTTACCTGAGAGCAAAACAATATGAAGAACATATGGTTTTTCCCTCATTCAATCAATATAAAATATTTTAATATAAAATACCTCAATCAATATAAAATACTTCCAGGGAAAGGGGCATGAAAAACTGAACAGACTCTGCCCTAGAATTGTTCAGTACAGGGGTGAGAGGGTTAAACACCAAAAGCAGTAAATTACCACACAATATAATGACTGCAGCCCAAACCTACACCCCACACCAGCTACCCAAAGTTCCATAACATTGTTCGTTATCTCATGTACCTGGCCCACCAGTATTGTATGGTGATTAATGCCAGATTCCAAACTGGTCACTGGTTTAGGGCCCCAGGGCAGGGAACAGGTTTCGTCATTTAATATTATTAACTCAAGTTTGCTAACTGAGCTGGACAAAATTGCTCATGATCTCAAAGATGATGCCTTCTAATCGGAGTCAGCCTCAGACAGGCCACAATAAGCCTTCGATAAACACTTGTTGGCTTACCCAGCACAACCAGATCTTAGACCTTAGAGCTCCACAGAGGACTGACCTAGGGTCTGATCTGCTCACTTAGCAAAAGACAGGCTAAGCAATGTGAGCCGCCTTCCAACTTTCACCTTCAGTTTATTATTAGGAAAGTTAACCTAAGATTTTTATAGATCTGTAAGACAGATTTTAAAACCAAGTTTTATTATTTTTAAACAAAGCTTATCCAAATAAAGCATAAATAACAGGCTTTCTGCTTTGCCCCTTACACAAGTGCTACCCAAATTCAACACCTCTTACCTTGATTTCTCTATGTAGCTGTCTACAGTATACCACCTGGATATTCTGCCTACACCTCAAAATCAACATATACACTATCAAATTTAATCATATATTCCCAAACCAACCCCCTCTGTACTCCCTTTCTCTATTACCTCATTTTACCAGGAAGCTAAGATTTCAACTTCAACCAGCCAATTCTGCACATGTAACAGTCCCATATCTTCTTTTTGCTTTGCTTTCGCTATCAGACCAAATATGAGCAGTATAAAAGAAGGTATTAGGGGCTGCCAAGTGGCTCAAGTGATAGAGCACCTGCCTAGCAGCATTAGGCCCTAAGTTCAAAAGCCAGTACTGTAAAAAAAAAAAAAAAAATTATGTACATGAAGGTACGAGGGGCTGGGGGTATAGATCAGTGATAAAGCTCTTGCCTGGCACACTCAAGGCCCTGGGTTTGATCCCCAGCACCAAAAACAAAACAACAACAACAAAAAACACCTCCAAGTTAACAAGAAACAAAGTGCCTTAAGTAATAGGTACACAATAATAACAAAAGGTGCCAAAAGTGCACAGCAAGCAGCTTCCTGACCCTGCAGTTCTCAATGCCCCTCACCTACAGATACTATGAAACAGTACTGATTCTGAGGACTGTGCTAGTAAAACAAAGCACCATGGGTTGAGGATTTAGCTGAATGGTACAGTGCTTGACTAACAAAGCTAGGAAAGGGAGTTCAGTCCCCAACACAGGAAAAGAAAAAAAGGTGGAGTGTTCCAAAAAAAAAAAAGGAACTAGTAACAGAGATCAATAGATTTCTGTTGCATAAGAGAGTAAATTCTCACTCTTTGTTTCTACTATAGTAAAGAATCCTTTCTGGAGAAGTCAAGGGAAGCATAACTGAAAATTCAGATTTGCAGTGTGCTTCTGACCGGCTGTTTTAGAGGCAGAACAGAACTAAAGGACTAACAAAAAATATCAGTTCTTTTTGCTAACCAATACTCCAACTAGCAGTATCAAAGGAACCTTTGCAAATTTAACCTATACCCAATTCCAAGAATAATCTGATTAAGTCTAATCCTTTGGTCAGGAAACACAGATCACACTACTATCAGTAAAATATGGTCTGATTTCCACCTTCGGTTTTGGATTAGTAAAATTAAGTGTTAAAACTAAGGCCACGAATGATGGTACACTGCCTGTAATCTCAGCTACGCAGGAGGCAGAGACAGGAAGAACTGGAGTTGGAGGCTATCCCAGGCAAAGTTAGCAGGAGACTCTATCTCAAAAACAAAATTTAAGGAAAAAAAGCAAGATCCCCTCCCCCCCTCCAAAACAGCCAAATCAAAATGAACTGGAAATGTGGTTCAAGTGGTAGAGTGCCTGCTTTATAAGTGTGAAGTTCTGAATTCAAACTCCAGTACCACCCAAAAAAACAAAAACAAACAAACAAAAAACCAGAAAGGCTAGGGGGCATAGCTCAAGTGGTAGAGCACTTGCCTAGCAAATGGGAGGCCCTGGGTTTAATCCCCAGTATCACAAGGGAAAAAAAAAGTAAAAATTAACCAAAATCAAACAAATTTTTAGAACACAAGGACAAAGATGGTGAAAAACTAAAAGACATATGCAACCCCTCCTAGTGACACAAAAACAACCAGTTCCACTTCAAACAAACTCTCATTTGAGCAGCTGATTTCTTATGAAGTCACCACTACTTCTGACTACATCTTAAAAATAAGACACCCAAATCCAACAGAAAAGACCCTAATATACGTATTTGTCCTACAAACAGCCCAATTCTTAAAAGCATGTCAACAAGGGAAAAAGTACTCTTTGTTAAAAAGTATTCCTAGAAATGGAATGTGCATATTAAAACAACCTTAAGTCTATTTTAAAATAAATTGGTTATCTACTATGTACTAGCAGATAATATTACAATGATTATTTTTTAAAACACGTAACTCTTTTGTTTAAACCAAATTAAATAACAATTTAAGCTTTTAAAGACATTCAATGAAAGCAGATTTCCTAAGTGGACAGTGATTATAAAAGTTTCAAAGCTGAAATAGTGAACTTTTTTTACCTGATGTTCTGCATGAATGTTATCCCCAGTAGGCCATCGATGTTTGCTATTATTATAGCCGCCTCCACCACTTCCTCCTCCCCCAAGCTGCTCACCATGCTGCCTCTGAAAGAAGTAGTCCACCATAGCGTCGTCCTGAGAACGGCCTGCAACTCCTATCGATCCTGGGACAGGGCTGGAGTGTGTCCCAGCTGCAAGAGCCTGATTTGCAGCTGGTTGTGGCTGCGCTTGCGACCCTGTTCCAGATGTCAAAACAACAGGCATGTTGGGATTAGCTGGTTCTTGAGGGTGATGTTTCAGGTGGGGGCTGAAAGAGTCCTGCCAAAGCACTGCTTTTCTCTTCAAGACACATGCAACGCTCATTCCACCAACACCTAAGAACAAACAGGTTACAAATGTTTTAATATTTATATTTTTTAAACAACCTGAAATACACCAAAACAAATATGATTCTATGTGTTCTGGAATACAATCACATGTATCCAGTTTCTATTAAATAGCAAAGTGTTTTGTAATATACACACAGTTTCCTAAACTGAAATCTCCACTCGGGAGTTGTTTAGGCTGGGTGTATGGCAATAAAGGTAACTAGTGGCAGGCACCCTTAAGACATTGGGATCAGGACTGAAAACTGTAACTTCAGGGAAGCATTACCAAGTGGTAACAAATAGGGACTGGGGATGCAGCTCACTGTTAAGGCACTTGCTAACATGAGCAAGGCCCTGGTGCTGATCCCCAGCACCACACACACAAAAAAAAAAACACTGTAGAAACAAACTTCAATGAATGGCTTCACTACCCAATTTACGTACTTTCTCCTTAAGACAATTTTTAAATGGAACACGAGCTTTTTAAAATATCACAACTTCAACTTCATGGACAGGGGTGTAGTTCAGTGAGGTGAACAATCTCCTTAGCACAAGGCCCTGAGTTCCATATCCAATACCACAAAAAAAAAAAAATTATCTTTATAGCAGAAATAGAAATATACTAATAACCAAACAAAACCCTAAACCTCAAATATAATTAACCAATGCCTTAGATTGGCAAACTTGAAAGGACCCTTTAAAATATCCAATATATTCATACCATACTCAAAACAATTAGACATTCTGACCAAGAACAGCAACAGAACCTTCTTAGCTTAAACCTTCTCAGCTGTTATCGATAGGGAAAAAACAATTCAAGACTTTTATCAGTAACTTATATGTAATCACATAATTATTTCATTAGGATTTGACTCCTAGAAGCAGGATGAGACAAACCAAATTCACTTTACTAGTATAGAAAGCCTCACTTTAAATTAAAACCCAGAAGTCTCACCATATAACAGTGTAGCAAATGTAATCTCCAACATTAGCTCACAAAAACATTGGAAAGTAAGGATTTTTATCCCCCATTTTACAGATGAAAACATTAAGGTACAGGAGTTATACGATGTGCTAAGGCCATTCTGCTAGTAAGAAGCAGATATCTGGTCTGCACCTTGAGCTTGGCTCTTTTTACAACCCCTTGCAACAGTATCTCTCACTCCAGTCCTTTATTCCTCTGGAAGGCCAAAAAGAAAATTGATTGTTACTATGAAGCATTACTACTAAAGTTCCTGAAAGCCAAAAAAAATTTACAGTTGTACATACAAAGTATATAAATCAGCCACCAATCAGGACACATCTGTTCACAACCAATAGAGCCAAATTTCAAGGCCATCCTCTGAAAAGTCCACTACTACATAAGCCTTACTGCTTCCTTTTCAGTAACAGAGAAGAAATTATAATCTCTCTTTACTGAATAAGTAGCCTCCTGATAAAGTAACATTCATTTCTCACAACTAATTCATGCTTTAAAGCCAGAAGATGACAAAATGAATCTGTAATCTGTTCAAAACCTAATTTGGAAAGCCAGCCCTAGGTTAACAATTCCAATCCATCAAGAACCTTGAGAGGATACTGAAATAGTTTAGCTTTCTAGACTTTAATTTCTGGTTTCATAAATAAAATCAAGAACCAAAACTAGAAAATTATTACTGCTTCACCATTACTGTTTGCAAAATGCAAACCAGCCAAATGCCTTCCCACTTGATTTTCATTACAGTCCCATCTTCTCAGGGGAATCTCAATCTAACAATTTGGGCAAGTCTTCCACTAAACTAACAACCTCTGAGCCTAATTTCTCACGTAGATAACCTTCCATGCTTCAACTGTGTGTTTTTTGTTTTGTTTTTTAATCAAAATAAGTTAATTGTTAACCTTTTTATGCCCAGTATAAAAATGTGCTGAGGATCCCATGAATTTATAGCCCACCAGTTTGGCAAGGAAGTGCCACAGCTAAGAGAACTCATAAAACAGCAAATACGATCTTTTCTGATATAAAGGACCTGTCAAAATAGTTCATTAAAATGAATTTCCATAAGAAAAAGTAGCTTACCACTGAAGCACACTAAATATAATCTCAGCTAAAAAGGGATTGGGGGCAGATTCTTATAAAAATGTTCAAACAAAACAATTGGCTTTTGTAAAGCAATTTGTAGGACCTGAGACTTCCTGCTTTACCTAAAGAGGCAAGGTAGTTTCTTCAACAAGAGAAAACCTGGCAGGAGGGGCAATTTACAAGTGAGCAAATACCTAAGCAATTAACATGTGTCTTGGGTAATTTTGTAGTATCTTGGCAACTATAGAACAAAAATTAAGAAATCAATCACCTAATTATCAGAAAACATTTAAATTCCTTGTACCTTGTAGGAAACTCTCAAAGGAAGTTTGAAAGCATTTGAAATGTAATTTTTTTTAACAAGTAACACTTTATAAGTTTTAAGCAACTACAATTAAGTGTCAGTTCTAACTAGCTTTCAAATTGTTCAAACAAGATGTAGCTTGGTTTGATTATGCATTTTTTAATAAGAGTTAGAAAACTTCAAAGAAACATCGTTTAATCTATGTCCTTTTACTAAAATTCTTAGTGGTTTAAAAAGTGTTTATTTTTACCACGCTAAACAAACATTCTGTGGTCATAAATTTATTTTAACGCAGTTTATCTTAAACCCAAACTAAACAAATTCCAACTTCAAAAAGCTGTGGCCTTGGACAAAATGAATTCAAGCGTGGCTAAGACAAAATACAGTAACTCAAAGTTCAGAATGCAGTATTTCCAAAAGATCCAGATAAAGAATCAACAGCCTCCACAATGTTTTACAAAGTTAAAAATAGCAAAGGGTCCAAATGTTTGTTTTACTAAAACTGCATCGGAAGCCACCTATCTTGGGGGAGGATTGACTTGGTGACTTTTTAAGTGTTTTCAAAAACAAACAAAAAGCTAGAGCTACAAACCTGTTGTCTCAGAAGTGACTTTAAAATAGAACCCCCAAAACAAGTCTCATAAAATCTCATCCCTAATAATCCCAGTAATAGTATGAAGTGAGCAAAACGATCAAGCGCTGAGAACAGTGTTTTATCATCATTGAACAATAAGGGGAGCAATCCTTCAAACTTTGGTGAGGAGAAAGCCGCCTCTGGTCATTTGTGTGTGGGTTCTCTGGCTTGGTTTGAGGAGGTTTTTTCTTGTTTGGTGGAGGCTATGGAAGGGCTTATGAACTTCAGTGGAGTAAAGTTACAGGAAAGTAATTTTCATTTGAGGTGGGAGTGGTACTCAAGTAAAACAAATGACCTGTGTTTACCAACCACGTTTGCGAGGACGAAAACTACCCAGGATTGTGCATCCAGACGTTTTTTCTCCTACAGAGGGGCGAACCCCTCTTTATGAGTTGAGAGGCAACAACACCGGGAGGCTCAGGGAGGAGGAACCCACCAAAAACACAAGCTCTCACGGAAACAAAAGGCCACTAGCACCCAGGAGCCTAAGAAGCGATCTGAAACTTCCTGATCGCCACTTCTGCACACCGAAGCCTTGCAAAGTTCCCCCGCGGCGGGTCTCACCCGTGGACGAGGGCCACGGAGCTCTCGACACCCCATTTATTGTTCCTCCTCCATCGACGCTGCCACGGAAGCTCGAGAAGTGGAAGAAATCGGGGTGGCACGGAATTACACTCCACGGCCACACACAAGATTCGGGGCTTCGCAAACCCATTAAAAAAAGCAACCCGAATGGCAACACCAATGTCCGGGGACTCCCCAACAGGGCCGAGCACAAGCACCACAGACAACTCTAGGCCTCAGGCCCGGGCCTAAACCCCCTGCATTTTCCTCGCTTCGGCCCCGCTCCCCACCCCCTCCCTCCTTTGATAACAATAGGGGCCTTGCTGCTGACTCCAAAACATGTACGAGGAACAGCAAGTGAGAAGCCTCCGCCAGGGCCCCGGCGGCTTTTCCAAAGCCCTTCTCACCCCCCCAAACGCTCTCAAACGCCAATACGGAGGGATCATCTGCTCGCTAGGCGTCCGGAGCATCGTTTAGGGACGGCAGGGGACGGATACTCACGGGCGGAGCGGTAGGATGAAGATGGATTTCAGCCCCCCGAGCTTCTCTCTTCGGCGCTCTCGCTCCCCCTTACCTTTCACTCCGACAACATGGCGGCCCACTGGGGACTGGGCTGGCGCGGTGCATCATGGGATAGGCTCTGGCCCGGGCTCCGGCGGTGGCAGCGGCGTGTGCGAAGGCAGGCAGCTCTGGAACAGGTTGCCGGGTTGCCATGCCAACCCGGGGCCTGTGTGAACTTGGGAAACTCGCAGGCATACACAACCGCTGCGCGCGCGAGGGCCCGCCCGCTGGGCGATCCCGCGCCGCCGAGGGCAGAAGGCGGGGCCGCGTCGGCCGCACCGGGGCGCGCACGGGGGCGCGCGGAGCGCCCAGCCGGGAGCTGGGCACGCGGGACCGCGCGGGGGCTTCCGCGGAGCCCAGAACTCGGCTGTGGGTGTCCTGGCCACCTGTCCCCGCAATGGTTGCACCAGCTTGCCACGCCCGCACGGCTCCGGCTCTCCACGTTCGAACCTCTTCTCTGAAGCCTGTGACTCGTGGCCTTACTTATTGTCCCTGCCTGTTTCCCCATTTTTAAAATAAAGACAAAAAGGATAACACCTCCTTAACCAAGTACCCGCGAGGCTACAAAGGAATCATATCCGTAAAATGTATGGTCTGTGGCGCTTGTAAATGACGACAATATAATTTGCAAGACCTGGCACTAAAATGACAATGTGAGGCCCCTTGTTCAAAAATTATGTATTAGGAATGTCAAGATGGTGTAGCAGATTCAACCAAGAACGTGGAGCCAACATGCTTCTAAGCACTCAATGTGAGCTACTGTCACTCTGTCCAGTTGTAAGAATGAATGAAAATGTGGCCATTCGGTAAAGTGACTTTTCAAATTACTAGTATTTGATAAGGTAGTTATATAATCTTAAACTAAACTCAGGATAAATTTAAAACTTAGACAAATCACAATACTATAAAAAACTAGAAGATATTGTGGGGAGAGGGTAAGAGAAGGAACTCCATAATTGGAGGAGAGATAATATTTCTAATTACAAATCAAAATCAATAGATCATAAAGAAAAATATTGACCAAAGAAATGTAAACATCTATACAGGAAGGGAGGCCAGCAACAAAGTAGAAACAATGAGAAAATACTTGCAATACATAGTAAGCAAATAGTTACCCATCACAGTAACTTCTCTGGTCAATAATATAAAATCCAAGGGCCACTTCCATGGTTCAGGCCTATAATCTCAGCTCCACTGCAGGCCTTAGGTAGGAGGATCCTGGTTCAGACTCCCCTAATAAAAACAGGAGACCCAGGGTGCCTGTAATCCTAGCTACTCAGGAGGCAGAGATCTGGAGGATTTTGGTTTGAAGTCAGTCTGGGCAAATAGTTCGTGAGACCCTATCTCAAAAAAAAAAAAAAAAAAGAATCACAAAAATGGTTCAAGGCGTAGGCCCTGAGTTCAAACCCCAGTACTGCAAAAAAAAAAAAAAAAAAGAAAGAAAGAAAGAAAAGAAAAAGAAAGAAAGGGGGGTTGGGGAGGATGAGGGAGTGGAGGGGAGGTGGCACAAACAATGTATACACATGTAAGTAAATGTAAAAATAATAAAATAAAGGAGAAAAGAAAGATAAAACGCAGAAAGAAAAGAAACAGGAGACCCTATCTGAAACATAACCAAAGCAAAAAGGACTAGGGGCGTGGCTCAAGTGATAGAGTACTTGCTGCAAGCCTGAGCCCTTGAGTTCAAACTCCAGAATTAGCTCAGTGCCATTGGCTCACACCTGTAATCCTAGCTTCTCAGGAGGATCGCAGTTCCAAGCCAGCCTGGGCAAATAGTTGGAGACACCTTATCTCGAAAAAAAAAAAACCATCACAAAAAAGGGGCTGGTGGAGTGGCTCAAGGTGTAGGCCCTAAAGTTCAAACTCCAGCACTGCAAAAAAAAAAAAAAACCCTCTAGAGTCAGCAAAAACCAACAAAGTAACTAAAAAAATCCAAAATACACTAAGACATAGCAAAATCGCAAATGACCAAAAAAAAAAAAACATAAACAATAACTAGCCCAAGAAGGAATGGGAAGGTACTACTTTAGGGTACAGAGTTTCTTTTCGGGGTGTTGAAAATGTTTAAAATGAGTTTGTCACAGTGATTACTAAAAACAACTGAACTGTACACTGTAGATTTTATGATACGCAAATATATCTCAAAGCTATGAAAGATTAGAAAAATATCTACAAAAGAAATGCAAGTTTGTAATCTATTTTTACTTTTAAACACTGGTTCACATGGTATTTCTGGAAGTTTGTTAGGAAATCAGCACTTATAATAGTTGAATTGAGCATAAATTGTTTTGTTTTTGGTAGTACTGGGGTTTGAACTCAGGGCCTCACACTTGCTAGGCAGGTGCTGTCTACTTGAGCCATTACACCAGCCCTTTTTCATAATGAATATTTTTGAGATAGGGTCTCAAGAACTATTTTCCTGGGCTGGCTTCAAACCTAGATCCTCCTGATCTCTGCCTCCTGAGTAGCTAGGATTATAGGCGTGAGCCACTGACTCCTGGGTAGTTGTATTTTTTTTCATGTTATTCCTGGGGTTTCTTTTCTTGGTACAGTGTCTATATCTAAAGTTCGTGAGACCTTACCTCGAAAAAACCCATCACAAAAAAGGACTGGTGGAAGTGGCTCAAGGTGTAGGTTCTGAGTTCAAACCACAGCACTACAAAACAAACAAACAAAAAACAGAGTAAAATGGACAGGAGGCATGGCTCAAGTGGCAGAGTACCTGCTCTGCAAGCTCAAAGCCCTGAGTTCAAACCCCAATCCCATCCAAAATAGAAAAAAAAAAGTTTATAACATGTATGGATTCAAAGACTACTTGAGTGTCAGCACTTTAAGTAATATGTTGTATTCAGAGACCCAGCTCTGGAGTCAGACTAGAAATTACTTAACCTCCCTGAGTCTATTTTTCCCCCTGCAACATGGCATTGATATAATAGCACTTAGTGAAATAAAGTAAGTAGTACATTTCGCTCCAGGGACCAGGACACTGCACAGTGCTGAACAGACACATAGCAAAATATGCGGGAGGAAGAAACATGGCAGACATGAGAAAGAGTTTTCAGAATCTTACCAAGCTCTGTGTGCATCCTGAGATCCATGTCTTGGCTTTGGCTTCCATTACTCAGGCAGAGAGATTCTAGTATCAGCTTAGCCACAGTCAGATAGCACCAGCCTTCAGGCCTCTGCTCAATCAAATGAAGCAGTCCCAGCAGGATACATGTCACCAATCCCTGGTCTCCTTCAAGGAATTGCTTTCATTTAAAGAGCCTAAGAGTAACCCTAGTTACTCAGAAGGCAGAGATCAGGAGGATCTCAGTTTGAAGCCAACCCAGGCAAATGGTTCCTCAGACCCTATCTAGAAAAACTCATCACAAAAAAGGCACTGGTAGAGCTACCGGCTTCCAGGCTCTGCTGTGCTTTTCTAGCTGTAGCCTTTCCTTTCTCTCTAATAAATCCCACTTCTTATTTAAAAAAAAAAAAAAAAGAACTGGTAGAATGACGTAAGCTGTGGACCCTGAGTTCAAACTACAGTACTAATAAATAAATAAATAATAAAATAAATAGCCTAAGGCCCACCCAGCCCCAAAATAACCCTAACAGAGCATGAACTCCAACAAGTTCATGAGACTGTCCTGCTATCAAATCCTTACCTTTGTGCCATGTGTTTTCCTGAGGCTTTTATAGTCATTTAATTTTATTTCTTTTTAAAATCCCTAATCTATGAGATGCCCTATCTAGGAGATGGCAACATTAACATTCCCATTAAAGATGAGAAAGCCAAGGCTAAGGAACTGGGTTAACATTTACCCCAATATATTGTCTGTCAAAGGTTACTTGCTGAGCGTTGTCTGGGCAGGACAATGTTGAAATCATTCCCTAAAACAGGAATCATCACAATTTGCCTGGTTAAACCCTATATAACAGGTAATATCATCTATTTTAGAGAGTTTTCCAAACCTAAAAATCTAATCAAGCTGACCTGGGGAGAGGATTAGAGCAGACTTGAGAAAGATTTTTTTAATCTAATCAGGAGAAACTTAATCCTTGCCATTGTAAACTAATCAAAGGAAAACTTATAGAAATCTCCAGACAGAAACTTTTAGTGAAGGTCTTCAAAAAACAACATTTGCCAGTATGCATGAAGCCCTGGATTCAATTCCCCAGCCCCACATCCCCTCCCAAAAAAAAGTAAGGAAAAAAGAGAGAGAAAAGGTGCTGCCCAATTAGACTTCAAGCTAAAGAAAGCCTTGGTATAAGAATTTCAAATAGTACCTCTTCGCCAACCACTGTAATCCTAGCTACTCAGGAGGCAGAGATCAGGAGGATCGAGATTTGAAACCAGCCTGAGCAAACAGTTCTCGAGACCCTATCTCAAAAAAAATCCAGTAACAAAATGGGCTGGCAGAGTGGCTCAGGTGGTGGAATGCCTGCTTAGCAAGTGTGAGACCCTCAGTTCAAACCCCAGTACCACCAAAAAAAGTACCTCTTCCATCCCACAGTGATGGTTGTTCAAGTGTAGTCTGAGACATGCTGCTTAGTCAGTGACCAGGACCACTAAGGACAAATGCCACACAATTCAAGAGAGATTTTCCTTCTCTCTTCCAACTGTTCCTGGCTAGCAAAAGTTACTGTAATTAATGTTTGGAGTCTGTCTTCTTCTGGGAGGATGTTTTGCTATCAATACTGGTTTTCAACTGTTACACTTTCATGCTTGTGTATTTGCAAAATCTCCCTTCCATGCACTTTTTTCATTGTTTTGGTGTTTGGATAATTAATCGTTACACTGTTAACATTTCCATTGTCCTTTTGTTTCTTAGCAGATGGTGGTTATTAGAGTGCTTTTCCCATAGGAAGGTGGGAGTGATGGAAGGCTTCAGCTTCCAGTATTGGTGACCAGATAATTCTGAGCAAACCTCCCACTGAGGGAAAAGTGGTAAAACTGAGGAAAGGCCAGGAGCCGGCGGCTAACACCTATAATCCTAACTACTTGGGAGGCAGAGATCAGTAGGGTCACGGTTCAATGCCAGCCTGGGCAAATAGTTACGAGACCTTATCTGGAAAAAACCCATAACAAAAAAGCGCTGGTACAGTGACTCAAGGTGTGGGCCTTGAGTTCAAACCCCAGTATCAAAAAAAAAAAACCCATATATTTGTATACATCTATATGCATGTACATATGTGTATATATATGTATGTGTGTATGTATAGATGTATGTGTACATATGTGTGTATATATAGCTATATAATATTAGGGAGGGGAAGGCAGGAGTGGGGTTTGAACTCAGGCCTCACACTTTCTGGGCAGAAGCTTTACTGTTTGAGCCACACTCCCAGACAAAAACAACCAAATATTAACCCTGTAACTGAAAAATGTAGTAACACAATGGATTGGGTCTGAATGCAGATTAAATGCTGATGAAGAGAGAATTAGCAAACTCCAAGATTGGTCAGTGAAAATATCCAGAAAGATAACGAGTCAAAAGGCAGATGAGTCATAGAAGAGAAAATGAGTCAGTGGAACACAGAGTAGAAGCGGAGGAGAGGAAGGAAAGAATGAGGCAGGAGATAACATTTGTCTGGAAAGGCTGGTATGTGGGCAAGGCCTCAGGAGATGCTGGCTGTCTTTTCAACCCATCATCAAGGGACACAGAGTGAACTGAGTTGAGGGCAGTGAAGAGGCCTTGATGACTAGAGTGGAAGCAGAGGTTAAACAAGCAAAAGATGGGGAAGCAGAGCACATTGCTAGTGAACGACAGGAAAAGGAGAAAAGCTAATAAGGAAGGGAACGAGGGGCTGGCAGTGCAGCTCAGTGTGTAGCACTCATCTAGTAACACAAGGCCCTGCACAGGAAAGAGAAAAAGAAACAGAGAAAGAAGAGCTGGCGGCAGAGTGGCTCAAGTGGTAGAGCGCCTGCCTAGCAAGCATGGGGCCCTGAGTTCAAACTCCAGTACTGCAAAAAAAAAAAAAAAAAAAAGAGAGAGAGAGAAGTAGAAGAAAATGGAAAGAAAGAAAAAGTATAGCCAGGCACCAGTGGCTCATGCCTGTAATCCTAGCTATTCAAGAGGCAGAGATCAGGAGGATCATGATTTGAAGCCAGCCCAGGCAAATAGTTTGTGAGATCCTATCTCAGAAAAAAAACATCACAACAAAAGGGCTGGTAGAGTGGCTCAAGGTGTAGGCCTGAGTTCAAACCCCAGTACTGCAAAAAAAAAAAGAAAGAAAAGGAAAAGTGTAACAACTCTTTCATTTGTTTTGCATTTATTTTAAAAATTTAGTTGTATTAAAAGGGTAAAATTCAAAACAGTGAAAATAAGGACTGGGAATAGAGCTGGGTGACACAGCACTTGCCTAGCATTAGGGCCTCCCTGGATTAAATCCCTAGCACCACAATAAATAAATATATTGAAACTATATTAAAGGTAAACAGTCTAACTTGGACTTTTTTATTAGCATGTGTGAGTTAACTGAAGAGCAAATACTGCAAGCAGGTTCCTTATTTAGGGTAAAAAAAAAAAGTAATGTAATGTCGGGATGAGCTGCAAAACAATCTGAAGTGGGGAAGTAGAACAACAGGGTCCAGGAGAAGGGAGATTGTGCATGATTGTTGGAGCTGAATTTTGTTATACTAAGAGTAAATGGTTAAGAACATACAGGATTTTTATTGTATTAAAAAATTCTTTTTATTGTAGAAAATTTTAAAGGTATGTAATAGCTAAAACATGAATAAAGTTTAAATAAACTATTCTTGGTCTTTTTATTATTTTTTTTGTTAGCAATTGATGAGTCTTCTATTCTTACATTTCTGTTTCTTAATTAGCTTGTCTGTCCAATCTATCTGGTTTTTATATGAAATAGAGGTAAATATATTGAATCTGCCCAGTATGGTGTCACACACTATAATTCCAGCACTTGGGAGGCTGAGGCAGTAGTGTCTTAAGTTCAAAGTTAGCCCAGGCTGTAGAGTGAGCCCTGTTCAAAAAAGAACAAAAAAGAAAGAAGAAAAGAAAAAGTAAAAAAAGGAAAAGAAGTATATTGAACCTATAGATCAAGTCCATATTTCTGCAATTGTTATCTTACTGTAAATATGCTCTGACTCAAAACTATTTAGTAAAGTTTTATTATCATTTTCTATGTCTAGATTTTATACCTGTTTGTTAGATTTATTCCTGAATATGCCAGTTTTATGGCTATTTTAATGAGTTTCTTTTTTTTTTTTTTTTTTTTAGTGATATTGGGGCCTACACCTTTAGCCACTCCACCAGCCCTTTTTTGTGAAGGGTTTTTCGAGATCAGGTCTCAAGAACTGTTTGACCAGGCTGGCTTCGAACTGTGATCCTCCTGATCACTACTCCTGAGTAGCTAGGATTACAGGTGTGAGCCACCAGCATTATTAGGTTTTTTTTGAGACAAGACCTCAAACTCACTATGTAGTCCAGGCTGGCCTGGAACCCTTGATTTTCCTGTCTTAGCCTCCACATTGATGGGCTTATAGATGTGAACTATCACACCTGCTGCTTCTACCCTCTTCTATTATTCTTGTTACATTCTTCTATTACTCAAATAACTTGTCTATAAATTCTTTTGTGCTGTTTGTTTTGTTTCGTTTTTGTTCTTGTTTCAGGGCTGGGAATGCAACCCAGGGCTTTAGCACATGCTAGGTAAGTGCTCCACCACGGAGCTAAATCCCCAGCCCCTCCTTTTTATTCTTGGTGTAGCTCAGACTGGTCTCAAGCTCGCTCTTCCATGTGTGTGTGTGTGTGTGTGTGTGTGTGTGTGTGTGTGTGTGTGTGTGTGTGTTTTCTAAATAAATATAATTATATAATCTGAGTGTAGTGACAATTTCATTTATTTTTTTTCAATACCAACACATCAAACTTATTATTATATTGTTCCTCTGGCCAGGCTCTTCATCACATAGGAATAGAATAGAAATTGTAACATAAAGATGGGTTCATGATTGCCTTTTCAATTCATGGGGATCAAACTCAGGGCCTCAGGTGTGCTATGAAGTGCTTTACCACTGAGCAACACCTTCAGCCCAGGGTCATGATTTTAAAGAAAATTTTAACATCTTCTCATCTAGATAACATTTGTTGAGGTTTTGTTGGTGCTGTCTTTGGGTTACCCTTTTGTTTGTAATCTATGGTGAGTTTTTCTAAAATGACTTGTGCGTTTATTTAAATGATGATTATGATGGTAAATGACATCTATAGGTAGTCTAATATGTACTTGTGCTATTCCTAAAATAGCTGCAACTTGGTCATAATATACTGTTTCTTTCTTTGCTATTGATATTGTTCTTGATATTTCCTTTAGCATCTTTGCACTTATTGTCACTGGTGAAATCAGTGTGTGACTTCCCTGCCCTGGTCTTTCTTTCTTTTTTCCTGGGGATTGAGCTTGAGACCTTGCACCCTGTTCTTTCTTTATCAGCATATGGTATCAAGGTTATAGTGACTAAATCAAATTGGAATGGTGGAGGCATTCCCTCTACTCTGTAAATTTGTATAAAATGAGAGTGTTCTTTCCTTCTTTTCCTTCTTCCTTTCTTTTCCTTGAAACTTGGTCTTTCTATGTAGCCCAGGCTGTCCTTGATCTCTTGATTCTCTTGCCTCTACCTCTATGGTACAGGGATTAAAGGCATGATCCATCACACCCTGCTTAAAATTAGAACGTTTCTTGAAAAGTAACAGGATTTTCTTGTATAAACCATCAGGGCCTGGTGTTTTCATTGATGGAAGTTGTTTAATTTCTTCTTCATAATTTTTTTTGTCAGTACTGAGTTTTGAACTCAGAGCCTCATGCTTGCTAGCAGACGCACTACCACTTGAGCCACTCCACCAGCCCCCTTCATAATTTTTTGTTCTTGTTTTGGGCCCTACTTTTTCAATTTTTATTTATTCATCTAGAGATAGGGTCTACTATGTAGGCCAGGCTGACACTTGCTTGGCAGGCACTCTACCTCTTTAGCCATGCCCACAGTCCCTTTTTGCTTTTAGTCACTTTTCCAACTGGTTCTGGCCTTTTGCAGGGCCAGCCTGGACTCTGATCCTCCTGTTACACTTCCCGAGGAGCTGGGATGACAGGCACGCATCACACCAATACATTGTTTTTGTTTTTGGTTTTTACTGGTTGACATGAGATCTCTCAAACTTTTTGCTCAGGCTGGCATCTTCCCAATTTCTTAACTCCTGATTAGCGAGGATTACAGCAATGAACCACTGTACCTAGCCTGACCTCCAACTTTCCACACTCCTGCCTCGGCCTTGTAAGGGGTGGGATTACAAGTATGACCACCATGCCCAGCTTCTACTCTTTCCATATTTTAAAGTGTCTTTTAGGGCTGGGGCCATGGTTCAAGCAGTACAGAGCCTACCTAGCAAGTGTGAAGCCCTGAGTTCAAATCCCTGTAGAACCAAAAAAAAATTTGTTTTACTATGAAATAATTACAGATTTACAGGAAATTGCAAAAAAAAAAAAATGTACTAGAAACCCCCCATGTACCTTCACCCAGTTTCCCCAGTGGTAACATCTTGCGTAACTGTAGTGCAATGCAAAATGAGAAAGTTGCCCTTGGCACAGTTCACACAACATACTCAGTTTTACACGAGCCCATTTGTGGGGGTACGTGTTTTATCCTCTGTGGGTGCACGTAACCACCATCATAACCCAGATACAGAACAGCTCCACCACCAGAGGATCCTCCTACTAACTTTATAGTCATTTCCCTCCTCCTCCCTGCCTCTTCCTCCTCCCTTTCTCCTTCTTTCTTTTCTGGTGCTGGAGCTCAAGCCCAGAACTTCGCACATGTTAAGCACATGTTCTACCATTGAGCTACATCCCAGCCTCCTTAATCCCCTTAACAGCCCTCTTTCTTTCTTTCTTTCTTTTTCTTTCTCTCTCTCTCTTTCTTTCTCTCTCTTCTTTCCTTCCTTCCTTCTATCCATCCTTCCTTCCTTTTTGTCTTTCTTTTTGAGACAGAGTTCCACTATTACCCCTGCCTCAGCCTCCAGAGTGCTGAAACAGCCCCTCTCATTTTTATCTTTTCTTTGTTTTCTTTTTTTTCTAAGAGGGGCAGTACTGGGGTTTGAACTCAGGGCCTCCTACTTGTTAAGCAGGCACCCTACCACTTAAGCCACATGCCCAGACTTCCTTCCTTTTAACAAGCAAATAATATGCTATTGTATAGCTATACCATTTATGTATCCGTTCAGCCATTCACTATTTGCGTTCTTTCTACCTTTGGGGTGTCATGACCGTGTGCTGCTGTAAACATCCGTGTATAAGTCTCTGTGTGAACATGTTTTGTTTCTCCTGGGCACATGGGTAGGAATGGTAGTCCAGGCTTGGTTATACGGTAACTCTTTGCTTAACCAGTTGAGGAACTGTGCGACTGTCTTCTGAAGTGACTGCACATTTTACACTCCTGTCAGCGACGTTTAAGGGCTCAGATTTCGACACATCCTTGCTAGTACTTGTTGTGGTGTTGGTTTTGTGAGTATTCCATGAACTTGGGAAGAATACATGTTTGTGTTGAACGCATTATTCTACATGTGTGCACTAGGGAGAGTTGCCTAATCACGTTCAAGTTTTGGTTTTGTTTTGATTTTTTGCAGTGCTGGGGTTTGAACTCAGAGCTTACACCTTGAGCACTCTACCAGCCCCTTTTTGTGATTTCTTTTTTTTTTTTTTTAAGATAGGGTCTTGTGAACTATTTGCTTGGGCTGGCTACGAACTGCGATTCTCCTGATCTCTGCCTCCTGAGTAGCTTGGATTATGGGTGTGAGCCACTGGCGCCTGGCTGAGCCTCCTAACTGTGCTTTCCTGCATAGCTGGAATGACAGGAGCATGCCACTGTACCTAGCCATTGGTTGAGGTGGGAGTCTCACCAATTTTTTTGCCTGAGCTGCTCTTGGGTAGTGATACTCCCTATCTCTGACTCCCAAGTAGCTAGGATTACATGCTTGAACTACCCGACCAGCCTGAGATGGGGTCTTGCTAACTTTTTGTCTCTGTTGACCTCAAACTATGGTCCTCCAATCTCTGCCTCCTGAGTAGCTAGGACTGCAGACTTGAGCCACCACACCACCCGACTGCAAGAACATTTTAAATGTGAGTTGGGCCAGGAGGTGCAGCTCAGTGGTGGAGCATGTATTTAGCATGCACAAACCCATGAAATCAACAAAAAGACAAATCAAAACAAAACCCAACCCAGCAATGAAAGTCTGTGGGCAAAACTTCTGAAGTTTTGCACACTTTTAACAATTTTTGTTATTACACCTTCACATTTGAATAACGAGTTGGATAAAGCAAAACGATTATCCTTCAGTCTTAAAAAATTGATTCCCCCGCTACCTCTTATCTAGTATTGCTGTTGAGAAGTCTAACACCAATACTTTTAGAAATAATTTTATCAAGGTTGGTGGAGTGGCTCAAGTGGTAGAGTGTTTGCCTAGCAAGGGCAAGGCCCTGAGTTCAAACCCCAGCACTGCCAAAATAAAATAAAATAAAATAAAACTCTTGGGACTGGGAATGTAGCTCAGGGGTAGCGTGTACTTACCTGGCACATGCAAGGCTCTGAGCTTCATCCACAGCACTGCACACACACAAAAAGGAATAATTTTATCAGTTCACTGTTTCAGAGAGCTGGGGTTATGGCTCTGTGTTAAAAGGCTAGCCTAGGCCAGGTGCCAGTGGCTCATACCTGTAATCCTAGCTACTCAGGAGGCAGAGATCAGGAGAATCACAGTTTGAAGCCAGTCCAGGCAAATAGTTCCTCAAGACCCTATCTCGAAAAACCCTTCACAAAAATAGCACTGGTGGAGTGGCTCAAGGTGAAGGCCCTGAGTTCAAGCCCCAGTATCACAAAAAAAGAGTAATAAATTAAAATAATAAAAATTCTTTTCTCCTCTTTCCTGAAAAACATTTTTAAGTTCCATACATTTATCCTTCCTCTTAAAGACATCCTCAATCTGGTTTTTAAAATATATATATTTTTTAGACAGATATCATGTGCAGTCCAGGCTAGCCTTGAAGTTGATTCTCCTGCCTCTGCCTCCCAAGTGCTGGGATTACAGGTGTGCATCACCATGCTGGGATCAATCTGCTTTTTTGGTTTTCCCCAGAAAGTGATGATATTTCAGTAGGAAATGCCAAAGCATTGCATTGGAAAGCACACACCCCAGTGAGCTATGGCTGCATTCAAGAAGATGGAAAAAGGGCAAGTTTTGAGGCAAAAAGGAGAATTCCTGTAAGCCGCTTAGATACAAAGTTCGTTGGTGCTGGAGACTGAGGTGGGGGTAGGAGTGAGCTCATTGGTGGTGGGGACGTTGCTGGGCACGGATTCTATTGAGAGCATCCCGTCTGAATTGCTGAAATCCTGAAGAATGTCAAAGATGAACTTTGTTACAGAAACCTGTGCATACCTGCAGGGAGAAATCTCGGTACTTACCTAAGGCAGGCAAGAGCCCTCTCCATTCACTACTTCCCCAATCTAGTTTTGTCTGGGTCTGACAAGAATGAATTCATCTTGACACGACTTTCCCATCCCAAGTAAAAGGTAAATTCCACCAGGGCAGAAATATTCTTTGCTTAACGATCTGCAGCAACCCATCCCCCAGAAGCACCTGTACGTGGCAGACCCTTAATAAATATTTGTCAGATGAATGAAAGGCACACGTCCCGAGCTTTTTAAGATCTTCCAGCCATGAGATTCAACACCAATAAAGGACTTTCAGAAGTTTCACAAGAGCCAGGCACCAGTGACTCGCACCCGTAATCCTACTGAGAGACCCTATCTCGAAAAACCCATCACAAAAAAGGGTTGGTGGAGTGGCTCAAGGTGAAGGCCCTGAGTTCAAGCCCCAGTACCACCAAAAAAAAAAAAAAAGCTGCCCACATGAGAATGAGGGGAAACATGTCCTTGTGACCTACCAGACAACACATGCGCAGTGCTCAGTCAGTGCCAACTGTGGCCCATGGGGCTTCAACGAGGTAGTGGTGAGCTGATCCAGCTTTCCTCTCCCAGGGACCACTGTTCCAACTCCAGCTGTCTCCCAGGCAGTGGCCAGGATGGGCAGGCACCTCGAGTTATGGGGGGAAAACCCATGAGAGCCAGGCATGGTGGGGCATGCCTGTATTCCCAGCACTTGGGAGGCTGAGGCAAGTAGACTGAAGTTCTAGGCCAGCCTGGCCTACATGGTATGACCCTGACTCAAAACGAAATAAAAAGGTGGGGTGCTGGTGACTCCCGCAGAGATGAGGAGGATCATGGTTCCAAGCCAGGCTTGGCAAATAGTTCCTGAGACCTTATCTCAAAAAAAAACCTTCACAAAAAAGGCGTGGCTCAAAGTGTAGGCCCTGAGTTCAAGCCCCAGTACTGAAAATAAACAAATAAATAAATAAATAAAATAAAATAAAAAGGACTGGGTGTGTAACTCTGTTAGATCGAGGATTGAGTCCAGGGCTCAATCCCCATTACCTCAATGGGGCTGGGTTTGCCAGAACACAGGATGTGTGGGCCTCGGTCTTATCTATAATTTTAGTAATTGTGAGCTGGGCATGGTGGCTCAGGTCTGAGATCGGGAGGATCACCCTTCAAGGCCAGCAGGGTTGGGGGTGGGGAGGAGGTGGGAGGTGTTAGTGAAACCCCATCTCAATCAGTAAGTTGGTCGTGGTGGCACATACATCTATCACGGCAGCTGTGTGGGAGAAGTAACTAAGACGTTCATGGTCCAGGCCGACCTGGGCAAAAATGCCAGACCTTATTCAAAAATAACTCAAGCAAGGGCTGGAAGTGTGGCTCAAGTGGTAGAGTCCTTGGTTACCTAGTACGAGGCCCAGTACTACCAAAAAGGGTTAAAAAAAAAAAAAAAGCAACTCAGTCTAGGCTAGGTGGTTCAAGTCTAATCCCAGTTACTCTGGAAGTAGATATTAGGAGGATTGTTTTGAGGTCAGGCTGGGCCAAAAGTTCTTGAGACTCCATCTCAACCAATGGCTGGGCATGGTGATGCATGTCTGTTATTCCAGCTATGTGGGGAAGCACAAATGGGAGGATCACAAAACCCTATCTCCAAAATAACCAACACCAAAAGGGTTGGCAGGGTGGCTCAAGTAGTAGAGTGCCTGCCTAGGAAGAGTGAGGCCCTGAGTCCAAACCCCCAACTCAGTCTACAGCCATACTACCCTGAATGCACCCGATCTCGTCTGTCAAACCCCCAACTCAGAAGTTTATTTTTGGCTGTATATATTCAATCATTTTTGTTTAGATCCCATCTATTATATTTTTAATAGCCCGTATTTCTACTTGGCTCTTTTTGTTTGTTTTCACATTAATACTTTTCTTCTCCCTTTAATGTCCTTTCCATCTTTATTTTAAATTTGGGGGATTTTTTTCTTCTCCCCTTGCTGTGCTGATGGTGGAAGCCAGGTCCTCACACAGACTAGGCAAGCGCTCTGCCACTGAGTCACAGCTCCAACCTCCACCTTTGTTTTGAAGACCTTGATTTCTGATAATATGAGTAATCCAGTCTGTTGTTTTTCTTTTGAGTATTTAAAGTCATCTGATGTCTTCTTAATTTGGCTGTCAGGTCACATTTCCTTAGGGTTATTGACTCTTCTGCCTGGAAATGCTGAGAGGGGCAGGGGGTGGGGAAGGCCACCTCTGGTTTCAAGGAGCCAGGGAACAAACCTTGGAGAACAAGCTGGACCTGCAGCGACATTGGGACAGGTGGGGATGGAATTGAAATGTCCAAATGCCTCCCACTATCCTAATGCAACCACCGTGGACCTTTACCCCCCATGACTGGCCATGACCCCTCGGATTTCTGCAGTGGGCATCCAGGGAATGAGTGAACCAAGGGAAAGGTGGGGGAGAGACAAGCACAGATTTTAACTGCCTTCTGCTAATTTAGCCTTTCCTAGTCCTTCAGGCCACCTGGACTCAGACTGCATGTACCTGTGTGTATGTGTGCCGGGACTCACACGTGCACATGCATTAATCAAAAATAGTTTTCCAGGGGTTTTCCTTTTGCCTTGCTCCCTTATCTTCTGGATCTGCTGCAGCGAAAGTTTCTTCAGGAAGTGACATGGGGGAACAAGGCAGCAACCTATGCCAGGCTGCCACCTTAGCAGGAAGTGGAACCGTGTGCTTAATCTTGATTCCAAACTCAGATAAAGGTAAGTTCCTTTAAAAAAAAAAAAAAAAAAAGTCAAATGTACGCTGGGGTGAGGCTCAGTGGTACAGAGCTTGCCTAGCATTCCTGAGGACCTGGGTTCAGTCCTCCACACAGAAAAAAAATTAACTCTAGAACACCATATGACTCATCAATTTTATTTCTAGGCGTATACGCAGGAGAATTTATATATATGTATGTACCCACGCAAACATATGCAGAAATGTTCATAGCACTATTATTCATAATAACCAAAACATGGAAACAACCCAAGTGTTCCTAATCAAGGAATGAATAAACAAAATGTGGCATATCCATACAATGGAATATTACTCAACCGTAAAAATGAATAAAGTACTGAAACAATGTGGAGATCTTGAAAACGTTATGCTAAATAAAAGAAGGCAAAAAAACCCATATATTGTCTGATTCCGTTTATTCAAAATAGGCAAACTCATAGAGACAGGAAGTTGATTAGTGGTGGGCAGGGCTGGAGAGAAGGAAGGGTAGGTGCTAATGGCGTCACAGTCCATTGTTGTTATTACAACAAAATACCACAAGCTGGATAATTTATACATAATAGGAATTTATTTCTCACAGTTCTGGAATTTGGGAAATCTAAGATCAAGGTGGCAGTAGAATTAGTGTCTGGCAAGGCTTGATCTCATAGCCTCCTCAAATGACAAAGGAGACAAAGAGTAAAAAATGGCTGGGGAACTCCTTTCTGCCTTTTTTATACAATCACTAATTCCATTCATGAGGATGGTGGTTTCCTAAATTTGCCATCAAAGGCCTAGTTAATTCTTCATCTCCCCCTTATTTGACATGTTTGATCACTCCTGTTGTTTTGTTGTTGTTTGCTTTTTGCGGTTCTGGGGTTTGAACTCAGAGCCTCACGCTTTCTAGGCAGGCTCTCAACCACTTGGCTGTACCCTCTCAGCCCTTTACTCCTCCTTCTTTACTGTTTTTTTTTTAATTTTTTTTTAAACAGTACTCAAGTTTGAACTCAAGGCCTTCATCTTGAGCCACTCTATCAGCCTTTTTTTTGTGATTTTTTTTTTCAAGGCTAGGATTACAGGTGGGAGCCACCAGCACTAGCCTACTCCTCCTTTTGATACTCTTTCTTCTTCTGGTTTCCAGGCACCACGTCATCCACTTCCCATTCCTTCTCTGTCTCTGTAGATCATTTCCCTTCCCCTTGACTTCTAAGGGCAAGTACTGCAGGGCTCAAGGCTTGGTTCAATTCTCTACTCAATCTACTTTACATCTCTAATCTGTCTAACCTGATGGTTTAAATACCATTTATATAGTAACAACTTCCAAGTTTTTATTTATAGTCTAGACATTTTCCAACAACACTGCATCTATTTGACTATTGAATAGATATCTCAAATTTACAACATTCAGGCTGAGGGTGCAGCTCAGTGATACAGCACTTGGCCTAGCATGCCCAAGGCCTTGGTTTGATCACCAGAACTACAAAAGAAAAATCAGTAAATAAAAATAAAGCATATAATCAGTTGTTTCGAGACACCCACAAGTTGTATTACCATCACCATGTCTCATCCAGAACATTTTATCACCCCAAAGACAAACCCTGAACCCATTTGTTACGGTCTGTATGTGTCTTGTAAAACTCCTATGTTGAAACTCAACATAGTAAAAGTATTGTTTGGTGCCCAGCACTGGTGGCCCAAGCCTGTAATCCTAGCTGCTCAGGAGGCAGAGATCAGGAGAATTGAAGTTCAAAGCCAGCCCTGGCAAATAGTTCTCAAGAACCTATCTAGAAAATATCCAACACAAAAAAGGGCTGGAATGGGAAGTGGATGACTCGGTGCCTGGAAACCAGCAGAGGAGAGAGTATCAAAAGGAGGAATAGGCCAGTGCTGGTGGCTCATGCCTGTAATCCTAGCCTGGGGAAATAGTTTGTGAGACTCTATCTTGAAAAAAACCATCACAAAAAAGGGCTGATATAGTGGCTCAAGATGAAGGCCCTGAGTTCAAACCCCAGTACTATTTAAAAAAAAAATTTAAAAAACAGTAAAGAAGGAAGAGTAAAGGGCTGAGAGGGCATGGCCTAGTGGTAGAGAGCCTGCCTAGAAAGCGTGAGGCTCTGAGTTCAAACCCGATTACCACAAAAAGCAAACAACAACAAAACAATAGGAGTGATCAAACATGTCAAATAAGGGGGAGATGAAGAATTAACCATTGAGTTTGACAAAGTGTGGCCACTGGTGGTGACCTTGGCCAGAGCAGTTTCAGCAGAATGCTTGGACAAAACCCAGCGCAGCCTTAAAAGAGAATGAGAGGGGAGTGATTAGAGATAGTAAAAAGACCCAACTCTTTGGAGGAGTTTGGCTCCAAAGGGGCTGTAAGTGGTGCATCTTCTTTGAAGATGGCAGGGATAGAATTTGATAGGAACGATCCAGCAGAGAGCACAAGCTGACTGTGTAGGAGAGGAAGAATTGTTGGAGTGATTTCTCAAGTCTCCTGGCTTACAGGAGAGATTTTCTTCAGCTAGGAACAAAGAACCTCACCTCTAATTGCCAGGAGAAAGGATGCATGTGGGCACAGATTTTGAAATTCCCCCTGTTTGCTAGGCCATTTTTTAAATCAAATTTCCATTCTGAAGTCAAAAAATATGAGCCAAAGTTTGGTTATGTTTAGATTACCCTTGAACTTGTGATCCTCCTTCCTCAGCCTCCAGACTGCTGGGATTGCAGACTGCTGACTGCCACTATACCCAGTTTGCTATTTTGAATTTTTAAAAATATTTTTTGGGACTGGAGATGTGGCATAAGCAGTAGAGCACCTGCTTTGCAAACGTGAAGCCCTGAGTTCAAACCCTAGTCCCATCAAAACAAAAATATTTAAAATATATATATATATACACATATATATACATATATAATATATAATATATATACATATATATACACATATATATATACATATATATATATATATATATATATATATTTAGCTGAGTACAGATGACTCACACCTGTAATCCTAGCTACCTATTTGGGAGGCTGAGATCAAGAGAGTCAAGGTCAAGTTTCAAGGCCAGCCTGGGCAAATAGTTCACAAGACCCCATCTCCAAAAAACCAGAGCAAAATGGACTGGAGAGCCAGGTACTGGTGACTCACGCCTGTAATCCTAGCTGCTTAGGAGGCCGACATCAGGAGGATCACGGTTTGAAGCCAGCCTGGGTAAATAGTTCTGCAAGACTCTATCTCAAAAAACCCTTCACAAAAATAGGACTGGTAGAGTAGCTCAAGGTGTAGGCCGGCCCTGAGTTCAAGCCCCAGAACCTCAAAAAAAAAAAAAAAAAGAAAGGACTGGAGTCATGACTCAAGCTGTAGAGCACCTGCTTTATAAGCGGGAAGCCCTGAGGATAAACTCCAGTCCCACCCCCAAAAAATTGCCATCTAACTATTGTTAAATGGACAATTCAGTGGTATTAAACATATTCATAGTGTTTGTTCAACTATCACCACCATCCAACCGAGCTCCAGAACCCTTCATCTTGTAAAACTGAAATTCTATGCCCATTTAACAATAACTCCCCATTTCCTGCTCCCTAAAGACCCTGGGAACCAACACTCTACTTTCTGTCTGTGTGGGGCTTTTTTTGTTTTGTTTTATTTTTTGAGACGAGGTAGCATAGTCTGGCCTGGTACTCACTATTGTAGCCCAGGCTGGCTTCAACTCTTGAACCTTCTGCCTCAGCCTCCTGATTGCTGGGATTACAGGTGTGTACCACCACACCTGACTTCACTTTATTTCCAGACAGGGTCTCACTAAGTTGCCCAGGCTGACCTTGAACTTTGTGAGTGTGTGTGGTGTGTGTGGACTATTTTGAACTCAGGGTTTTGTGCTTGCAAAGCAGGCACTGTACTGCTTGAGCCACACCTCCAGTTTGCTCTGGTTATTTTTTGGCGATTGAGGGGGGGGTCTCATTAACTGTTTGCCCAGGCTGGCCTTGAACCTTGATCCTCCCGATCCTAGCCATGTAGGTAGCTTACAGGTGAGAGCATTGGGTGCCCCGCAAAATGTAGCATTTTAAATACAATAGGGATAAAGTAGAATATGAATTTACCTTCAACTTCCACACTCCATCCCTACTGATGGATTTCAACAAAATTAGAAAGTAACTCATTAAATAAAGTGAGGTGCTGCCTATCTGTGTATGTGACCCCATCATTCTGCAGATGAAATGCAACTCTACTGGAAATTGTCTGTCTCTGATAGGAATTTTTAAGTTTCCCAATAACAACACAGGGAGAAAGCTCTAGAAAACTTAATACAGGTCTTCTTGGGGAAAAATCACTTTGTCATGGGGAATCCTATATTTTGTCTATGTAGCAAAGTCTGGGGTTGGAAAGAATGAAAAACTGGAATCAACACTAGAATGAGAGTGTCAGTGTCATTGTCATGTACACAAAGAACGTGAGGCTCACACCAACCAAATGGAAACTGGATTCCAAAATCCATACAGGTGGATGGATAGATAGATGATAGATAGACAGATACATACATACATACATAGATATTTTGAAATCTTATATATATATTTATTGTATAGATATGAATAAATACAAGGATTCCTCTCTATGTGAAAAAGGGAGAGGAAGTGGGGGCTGTTACTGAAACATGACACTCCTGATCCAGATTTTCGTGCCAGAATCCATAGGCTCATCCAAGAAAGTTGCTGAGTGTGATAACAGGAAATTCTCTGCATTTGGCAGGATCATAACACAATTTGATACAATTATGGTGAAACACTTACAGGAAATATAAATATTGATAGGAAATAATATCACACATTGTTTAGGGAATGAAAGTCAAAACCAGCTTAAAATTGTAGATGCAATGAATGAGACGATGTTGAAGAGAGAAGGAAGCATTAGATTCTACACGATCTTATTTTATTTCATTTTGGGGACACTGGAGATGGAACCCAGGGACTCATGACTTCTAGGAAAGTGCCACATTCCTCACCCCATGCTCGTTTATTTGTGGTAGGACTCTAGGACTGAGGTGTCTACAACACTTAACGATTCTTTTATACTTGCTAATTTCCCCAGTACATTTTTATGGAAATCCTTTGGGGTTTTATTTAGTGGATGAGTCAACTAAAAAGGAACTGTGCATTCTCAGTAGACTAACAAAACCTGAATCAAGGCAAAAATAATCCAAGGGGCCAGGGATGTGACATTGGAACAAAAATGCAGAAAAAGCCATGATAAACTGCAACGGATCATTGAAAAATAACTCTAGGGAAATCTGTCTGCTTTGTATGTTCCTTCCTTTATGGGTGATGTAGTTTTGTTTTTATTATATTATTGCTGCACTGGGGGTACATTGTGACATTTGCCAAAGTTCTTACAATGTATCTTAGTCAAATTCACTCCTCCGTCATTCTCCTTTATCATCCCTCTCCCCAGTTCCTGGAATAGTGTCAACAGGTCTCATTTTTCCATTTTCATACACAAGTACATAATATTTCCAGCATATTCACCCTCCTACCCCCTTCCTTATATCCTCGGTGCTGCCCACTAGTACCAACCCACCAGACAGGTCCTGTTTACTTTCCTGTTCTCCGTTAAAAAAAAGTCATTTTTGTTGGTTTAAGATAGCTATACAGGGAGTTTCCTGTGACATTTCCATGTATATGTATATTACAACCTGAATTGGTTCATCTCCTCTATTTTTCTCCTTTCTATCTACCATTTTATGGTAATTTCAACAGGTTCAAAAATTCTACATTCATTATTGTACTTTGCATGTTCCTTAAATTGAGTAGTTTATGACATGGTAAAAAAATTCTTTTGAGGCTGGGCGTATAGCTCAGTGTTAGAGAGCTTGGTTAGCATGCACTAGGCCCTGGGTTCCATCTCCAGCACCAAAAAAAGATCTTCTGACATCAAAAGATTTTGAATTTTTAATATAGTCTAGGAACTATCTAGCAAGATTTCAGTTTTGAAGAAATGTTGGAGGGTCTATTTTTTTTTTTTCTTTTGCAGTACTGGGTTTGAACTCAGGGCCTTCACCTTGAGCCACTCCACCAGCCCTTTTTTGTGAAGGGTTTTTCAAGATACAGTCTCTTGAACTATTTGCCCAGGCAGGCTTTGAACCACAATCTTCCTGATCTCTCCCTCCTGAGTAGCTAGGATTACAGGACTGAGCCACCAGCACCTGGTTATTTTTTTATTTTTTGACCCGGGGTCTTGCTATGTAGCCTCATCTGGACTCAAACTCAAGATACTCCTGCTCAGCCTTCTGAGTTCTGGGATTACAGACCTGAACAACTATACCACATATTGAAGTATTTTTTTGAGGGGTGGTACTGGGATTTGAACTCAGGGCATCATGCTTGCTAGGCAGGTGTTCTACCACTTGAGCCATTCTGCCAGCCCTGTTTGTGAAGGTTTTTTCAAGATAAGGTCTCATGAACTATTTTGCCCGGGCTGGCTTCAAACTGCAATCCTCCTGATCTCTGCCTCCTGAGTAGCTAGGATTACAGGTGTGAGACCCTGGCACCTGACTATTGAAGTATTTTGAACATACATTTTCAAAAGTTAATTTTCAAGTGTGTTGATTGTTGAATGTTGGTTAATGTTGTCAAGTAGATGTTATTATGACCCTAAAAAGCCAGAGGCATTCCCCACCACCACAATATTACCTAAAACAAAACCAACCAACCAAACAAAAACACTCCAGAGCCAGCATGCCCTTTTTAGGAAGTGTTTTTAGGACTGTTAATAAATAAATTCTAGAATGCAAATTATACTCTAGCAAACTTCAACTTTTCAATGTATTCACTCAGGGCTAATATGAAACAATGCATAGGCAAAATCTTATTGATAATTCGTGTAGCTAATCTGAGGGAGACATAAATCAGGGGGCAGCCTGGGTAATGGGGTCGATTGCGTCTGGGACCCAGGGCTCCTGGTTTCCAGAGAAGCAGGCCTTGAAGGTACCAAGGCCTATGTGAGGCATGAGCTGCTGCTCCCTGGTTTGGTGGCCTTGGTTGGGTAAGCCAGGCATGAAAATCACAAGGCAGAAACTCATCAAGAAGAAAAAAAAAATCACATAGATGGATTGGGGATAGAGCTCCGTGGCACCGTGTATGCTTACCTGCAGGAGGCCCTGGGCTTGATCCCCAAGGCCAAGAAAAATAAGTCACAAAGGAGCTAACATTTAACACACATGACATCCTTGAAAGCACTGGAAAAAGTTAAGATAGTCTTTGCTTTTAAAATGAAGCAAGATTTATGAAGAACAAATTACTGATTCAAAATTGCAGAATTTTGGCTTTGATGTCTTAACTCAGGTAGAAAAATGCTAAAAGCAAGGAGAAGACTTATTTTACTGTGACATACAAGATCCAAAACTAAATTCCCAAATCATTTTACTTCATTTTTCTTTCTTTTCTTTTGTTTTTTGGTTTGTTTGCTTTTTTTTGCAGTACTGGGTCTTGAACTCAGGACCTACACCGTGAGCTGCTCCACCAGCCATTTTTTGTGATTTTTTTTTTTTTCTGAGATAGGGTCTCTCAAACTATTTGCCCAGGCTGACTTTGAATGGTGATCCTCCTGATGTCTGCCTCCTGAGTAGCTAGGATTACAGGTGTGAGCTACCAGCACTCAGCTTACTTCATTTTTCTATACTGAAATCATTAATACCTTCTCCCCCACCCCCTTTGGCAATACCAAGGTTTGATCTCAGGGCCTTGCACTTGTTAGCAAATACTCTATCCCTGCACCACACCCCTACCCATTTCCTTTTTCTTTAGTTATTTTTCAGGTAGGGTCTTTCTTTTTTGCCTAGCTGCCTTCAGGCCAAAACCCCTCTACCTACCACCTCTCACATAGCTGGGATCACAGTTGGACACACAATAACCAGCTTATTGATAAAGATAGGGTCTCAGTAACTCCTTCCCCCCATCCAGGACTGGCCTCAAACAAGACCCTCCCAATCGCTGTCTTCTGAGTAGCTGGGATTAAAGCCACGCACCACTGTATCTGGCCTAACATCCTTTTTAATAAAAGATTATGATATCTCAACATTGTGGCATATGCCTGTAATCACAGTACTTGGGAGCTTGAGGCAGGAAGATCTCAAGTTTAAGGCCAGCTTGAAGTACCTAGCAAGACCCTATCTCAAAAAATGAAAAAAAAAATATTTCTTTTTCTAGGGGGGAAGTATTGGGGATCAAAGTCAGAGCCTTGTACATGCTGGGCAAGTACTGCCACTGGAGGACAGATGAGGAGCTCCCACAGCTTCCCAGTTTCCAAACAAAGTCACAGGTCCTTGAGATCACACAGGAAAAGCATTTCAAGGTGTCTCATAGGAAGGAGTCTTGTAAGGCGGAAGGTTTAGCAAGGATTAATTGTAGTATAACAGGGTATAGACAAGGTGGAGAGGGGGGAGAAAAACATTGTCTGTTCCTCACACAGGAAATGGGAGCAAAGACTCAAAACAGTGACCCCCATATTCCAGTCTTATACTGGAGAGTGGGAGGAATACTCATGGTCAAAGATAACGGGTCTGGGAGGCTGAGATGGCTGTTAAAGCAGGGAGGTGTCATCCTGGCCCACAAAACAGAGACAATAGGTGTGGTGTGCTTTAGGACTTCCCTTTGCTAGACACAATTATTCCCCACCCATCCAAGGATCTTTGCAGCTGAACAGCTTTTTTTTTTTTTTTTTTTTTGCAGTACTGGGATTTGAACTCAGGGCCTACACTTTGAGCCACTCCACCGCCCTTTTTTGTGACGGGTTTTTCGAGATAGGGTCTCTTGAACTATTTTCCTGGGTGTGAGCCACCAGTGCCCTGTGCAGCTGAGAAGCTGCTCATGCCTTTAATACTAGCTACTCAGGAAGCAAAGATCAGGAGGATCAAGGTTCAAAGCCAGCCCCAGCAAATAGTTCCAGAGACCCTATCTCTAATAGACCCATCACAGAAAAACGTTCTGATGGAGTGGCTCAAGGTATAGGCCCTGAGTTCAAGCCTCAGTGCCACCAAAAATAAATAAATAAAAGGAGATGGGAGGAGGCTACTTGCTCTGGCTCTCCAGACTTTACTTCCTTGTTCCAATGTCTGAGTCTGGCCCTTTAAATATTTATTAAAATAACAGAATTTTCCCGTCTCCTCATCTATCTATCCAGCCTCACTACCACTGAGCTATACCCCCAGTCCTGGGTTATGTTGCTTTTTATTGATAAGCAAAAACTATCGGAGGCTATTATTTTGGATTCAGCTCTTACGCTGGGCCCTGACAGTCTAGACCAAACCAAACCAAAATGGATTGACTCATGTTAAATGTGCAAAAGCAAACTGGAATTTTAAGGAAGTGGACAGATCCCAAAACAGACCAGTTGTTCCAGAAAACAGGAGATTGCAGTCCACCTGAGTCAGCGTAATAAGGAAGTCCTGGGCTTCAACCCTTACAAAAATAGCAGCCTGGTGTTAACTCATCAGCCCTTTTTTCCATTGTTTTGGTTCCTTGTTCCCAACTTATAAAACCCCCTGTTAGTCCAGTGGGAGTTCTCATTCTGCTTTGTAGAATAAAAGCCAATTCAGTGTATAACTAAATTTGTTGTCATTTTGCCCTTTGACATAAACCAGAGAACCCCAGCCAACAGTCCCTTAGTGGCTTCCTGTTGCCCTGGGGACACAGGTCAGAAAGCTTAGCCAGGACTCAGGGTCCTCAGTGTTCTGCCCAACCTCCAGGCTTTTGTCCCTCCTCCTTTTCCCCACCCCCAGATCCTCTCTTGGCCCCCAGGGTCCAGATTCTCAGTCTCCTAACCAGGACTGTCTTCTTTCTCTCCAGGACACCAGCCCTTTCCCATCCACTAGGCCACTGGGCCTCCAGACTGAGGCAAGGCCCTGCCCCCCTCAACACTGACCCTCCCTCTGTCCCCACCAGGTTTAGCAGAAGAGATTATATAACCCCCAAGGGTGAAGATTTCCTCACAATTTACTCTTTGAAGTCTGTATTAAGGAAAAAATTACAGGCAGCTCAAGCCTGTAATCTGAGCTACTAGGGAGACTGTGATTAGGAGGATTGCAGTTTGAGGCCATCCCTGACAAAAAGTTCACCAGACCTCATCTCAATCAATGGCTGGGCACAGTGGCATGTGCCTGTCACCCCAACTACTGGGGGTGGAGGGAGCACAAACAGGAGAATCTCCATCCAGGCAAGCACAGCATAGAGCAATACCCTGTCTCAAAAATCACAACACACAGAGGGCTGGGAGGGTGGCTCAAGTGGTAGGGAGCTTGTCCAGCAAGCTCAAAGCCCATCCTTGGCATGTGTGAGGCCTTGGATTTGTCCCTAGCACTGTAAAAAAGGAGAAAAATAATTAATTTTGTTTTGCATTTTCCAAATAAGACTGCTGTTTGACTACATGCTCTTCTCCACTGGTCTGGCGTGCTGCCCAGGGTGGGGGACAGTTGCATTGTAATAAACAAGTGAATGATACTTTTACTAGCTATGGAACCCAGAGCCTCACACGTGCTAGGCAAGCTCTCTTACCACTGAGCTACATCTACAGCCCCTGCATGAACCACTTTAAAAGGCTTGGAAAGAACCCCTGCTCTGTCACCGGGCCGCTCTGGGCCCAAATGGAATCTCCGTTCAATGCATGGTTCACAAAGTCCTTTCCCAAGCAGCAGAGGGACAACTTGAGGGTTCCTGCCCTGTCCTCTACTCTAGCCACTCCTCCAGTTAACTTTCGCCAAAACCTCACCCTTGACCTTGCCCTTGCCTCACTAGAAAGTGGAGGGGGTTGGGGGAGGGTGCCAAGGAAAGTGCACAGTAACACATGGGTCTTCTTTAGCTCCAGAGGTAGGTAAAGCCTGAACATCACAGGTGTCCTGGAATCCAGAGAGAGGACACAAACTGTTAGCAAATGTAGCTAGCACCTAAGTTTGGGTAACTGTATTTTCGTTTGTCTGTTCCAAAGGTGCTGACAAGGGGCTAGAGGTGTGGTGCCAGTGCTGCTCTCGTCCTCACCTCTGGTTTGGTTTTGGTTTTGTACTGGGATTTGAACTCAGGGCCTTGCACTTGCTAGGCAGGCACTCTACCAATTCAGCCATGCCCCCATGGCTTTTAAAACCAGAATAACTACCAATACTATTTTCCAGGTTGTCTTTGTGTGTGTGAGTTTTGGTTTTGTGGTTTCTTATTCTTTCTTTCCTGTTGGACACCTTCCTCCAGGGCATACACAGACTCTGTACACAGATGAACCCCAGAAATTAAATTATCCAAAATGCTAAGTAGGAAGAAGGGGCGGTGAGGTCGGAAGTGGAGGAGGGAGCAGCCAGGCCCTGGAGGAGTGGGGGAGGGCAAGGCGTGCCAAAGCTTCTGCTAAGAATGGGAGTCAATCCACTGGCCAGAGCCTTCTGCATGGACACGGACCTCAGCTAGTGCAGGGAGGGGCCGTGCATATGGGGACGGCCTAGGACTGTGCTTCCTTCCCCTCCAACCTCAGGTTTTACCTATTTATTTAGCTGAGCTGGGGACGGAACCCAGGGCCTTCCTTGCACATTCTAGAGAAGTGTTCTACTACTGAGCTAGGTCTCCTTAGTGTTCTCAAAAAGAATTTTACATCTGTTAAGGCTTTAAAAAAAAAAAAAAAAGGCAAAGCAGTTAAAGTGTCTTTATACAAATGATTTTTCAAGCTACTTTTTGGAATAGAGTTGTCTTTCCTTCCTCAGCTGCCTGACCGTCACTGACAGGTCCCTGGGGTGGGGGAACAGCAGGCCAGCATGGGCTCTGTGGGTTCAGTGCAAGGGCTGCAGTCTGAGCAAGAAGAAGCAGCCCTTCCTTCGGACCAGGCAGGAAATAGTGCCCCACAAATTGCCTGACCTGATATCCTCCTGGGGAGTTGTACAAACTCATTTTCTAACCACATAAGGATTCTGCAAGCCTAGAAAGCAAAGGCCTTGCCCTCAGTTCTCCTAAGGCTGTCCATTGTTTAATTACGACCTCCGGGGCCCAGCTTGACACATGAAGAAACACAGGGAGGATAAGAAGTAAGCTTCTCCCACCTTCTCCCCCCATTCTCCTCAGAGTCCGAGGGAAAGGTTGGCCCCCAGACCTTCCAGAGGAAGACTGTAATTCCTGAATGCAGATCAGTGAGCTTGGGCTTGACTGGTTGGGTTGCCTCAGTTTACTCATCTGTGCATATCACATGCATGATACATGATAATTCATGCCCTCTGGAAGGAGGAGGAGGAGGGAGAAGAGAAAAGAAAAGAGAAGAAAAAATTAGGCAAGAGGGAGGGAAGGAGAAGAGGAAAAGAAGGTAAAAATCAAAACCAAAACCAGGCCAGGGGGTGTAGCTTACTTGTGGGACTCTTGCCTAGTATACTCAAGGCCCTGGGTTTGATCCCCAGCACTGCAGAAAATAAGTAAATAAGTAATGTGAAACCAGACTCTGATGATTTAGACAAAGTTGGAGTTTTTCCTTAAGGTTGTGTTTCATTATTTTTTTATTCTTTTCAACATTGTAGTTCTAATATAAGCTCAGTATAAACACTTTAAAAAATCAAAAAGTTGCATGTGGAAGTCCCTTCTCATCCCACATTTATTGTTGCACAAGTCTTTTTTTGGTGGTACTGGGGTTTGAATTCAGGGCCTCATCCTTGCTAGGTAGGTGCTCTACCACTTGAGTCACTATGCCAGCCCATAAGTAATTTTTTTTAACTTAGTAAAATATCACAGACTGCACATTTAGCTCTACTAATACATATAGTACTCCACAATAAAATTGATCAAAATTGATTGGTTGATACTGGGGATTGAACTCAGAGCCTCACACTCTACCATTGAGATATAGCCCCCATCACCACAATAAAATATTTTCCCATGCAACCCCTAATTTTGTTGGGGCGAAGGGGCTTGAGACAAGAGCTCCTCTGTAGCCCAGGCTGGCCTTGAACTCATGATCCTTTGCTTCAGCCTCCTGAGTGCTGGGATTACAGTAGTGCGCGATCACCCCAACTCCCATGCATCTCCTTTGTGGGGAACTTTTTTTTTGTTTTGTGTTGTTTTTTGTGGTCCTGGGGTTTGAATTCAGGGCCTACAACTTGAACCACTCCACCAGCCCTTTTCTGTGAAGGGTTTTTTTCGAGATAGGGTCTTATGAACTATTTGCCTGGGCTGGCTTCAAACCGCAATCCTCCTGATCTCTACCTTCTGAGTAGCTAGGATTGCAGGTGTGAGCCACCAGCACCTGGCTTATGAGGAACATTTTGTAATTTCTTTTCACTATTTCAGAAAATGCTTCAACCAATATTTTTGTAGTCATCCGTCTGTCCTCTTATAAAAGCATTCTTCTTTTAAAATTTTTCTTTATCTTTTGTTTCCTTTTTTTTTTTTGAAAGTCGGAGGCTATTTTTATTTAACTTAATTGATAAATTTTTGAGATAGAGTCTTGCTGTGTTGTTCAGGCTAATCCCAAACTCCTAGGCTCAAGTGATCCCTCTGCCTCAGCCTCCCAAGTGGCTGTGACCACCCCAGCTGTGAGCAGCCCTGCTGTTTTGTGTTCTTTGGGGTGGACAGCAAACCCAGGGCCTGACACATGTTAAGAATGAACTCTACCACTGAGCTACCCGGGGTCGACGCCTCCTCTGTGCATATCACGTATGACCATTCTAAATGCTCACTCCCGCTGGGTGCCGGTGGCTCGTGCCTGTAGTCCTAGCTACTCAGGAGGCAGAGATCAGGAAGATCTCGGTTCAAAGCCAGCCCAGGCAAATAGTTCATGAGCCTCTATCTCAAAAAAAACAAACACCAAAAAGGGCTGGTGGAGTGGCTCAAGGTGTAGGCCCTGAGTTCAAACTTGAGTATCACTAAAAAAAAAAAAAAAGTTCACTCCCAATCTGTCATTTGTGTCCTTTAACTTGCATCATATCGGCTTAGGTTTTTTCCCCTCTGCTTCAAATTCATCACACTTTTACCTCGTGGCTGGTTTTGCTTTCGTTAGGAACCCTTTTCAATGTTCCCATTATAAATTTATTCACAAGTTTCCTTCCTGAACTTGGATGGTTTTATGCTCACATCTGCATGGGGGCTGGACTCCTTCAGGACAAGAATCAAGCCCATCTGGCACCTGTCCCTGTCTCCTCCCCCAGCCTCTGTCTCAGAGTGGTCCCTTCTCTACCAGGCAAGACTCAATTTGGTGGGGTCCTAAGTCTGGTGGCTGTGACATCACAGCTACAGAGTTGACACTTCCAGAGCCATTCTCACACAAAGAATTCTGTTGCTTACAAATTCTGCAAAAACTCATTGCCAGCTGTGGGAAAGTCCCTGCTCAGTCTGCTCTTTGGCAAGTTTCTACAAATCCATAAAACTCACCCTTTGTTCTGTCCACTTGCTTCTTCCTGTCCCCATCACCCTTCACTGACAATAGAGTATCGCAGTCCCTGTGCAGCTCAGTCATCTGTACCTGGCGCTCCATTCCCACCAGAGCAGGTGCCTCCACCCCACCCCATGAATCACACTGGGAACCTCTTCAGGGTTTGGATCCCACGTAGCAGTTCTTGTAGCCAGGACCTGGTAGATAGTATAGGTGCCCATAAATGTCTATTGAATAAACGCATACACAAACAGGGGAATTGAATATTTTCCTTTCATATGGGCTTTCTTTTTATGTAGAAAGTCATCATCTATACATACTTTTCTAACTGTGAACTAATGCTTGTTATAAAATAGTCCACAGTCCCAGAACTCAATGAAACGTGTGTGTGTGGCCCTCATGTTAGTGATAACTACAGAGAACAAAATAGTATACAAATATTTTTCTGGATTTGTTTTTGTGGTTTTGGGGGTGGAACCCAGGCCCTTGCACATGCGAGGCAAACACTGAGCTGTTCTGAATTCTCACACTAGTTGCGTAAGGTACATTTCAAAATTCCTATTTGAGAGTTGAGGAAACCGAGGCTCAGAGTGGTGAGGCAACTAGACCAGGGTCACTGAGGTGGTAAGCACTTGAATCATGAGAGACTTTGCCCCTTTCACTGAGCTGTACCTGGGCAAACCCAGATTAGCAAATTAAGGAGTCTGGAGTCTTTGAATGGATTGAATGAGAAAAACAGTGCCAGGCAGCCATCAGTGCCTGACAGAAAGGACTTCTAGAAGTGGGAGGGTCCCCGATGATCCCATGGACCTGCATTTTCAGTCCTCCATGGGTTCTGATATTCTGGGATTTGGAGTGTAACCAGGATCACACTTCTCAGGAAGAGTCAGGCAGCAGAAGAGGCTGTGTACTGGGTAAATGAAGCCTACACAAAGCTCAGGAGGCAGAAGGTCTAGTGCTGGCTCTGCCACACACTTGCTAGTGTGACTTTAGCAAAGTCACTTCTCTGAGCTTCCCTTTTAGGTTTGTATTGTTTTGGTGCTACTGGGGTTTGAACTCAGGGCCTCATGCTTACCAGGCAGGCACTCTACCACTTTAGACACACCTCTAGTCCATTTTGCTCAGGTTATTTTGGAAATAGGGTCTTGAGAACTATTTACCCCGGCTGGCCTTGAACTGGGGATCCTTCTGATCTCAGCTTCCCAAGTAGCTAGGATTATAGGAGTGAGCCACTGGTGCCCAGTGAAAATCTCCTTTTCTCTGAGAGAGGATAGTATTAAAAAATAATAAAGAGCCAGGCCTACTGGTGCACACCTGTAATCTCAGCACTCAGGAGGCTGAGGCAGGAGGATCTCAAATTTGAAGACAGCCCGGGCTACAAAAGCAAGTTCGAGACCAGCCTGAGCTACTTAGTGAGACCCTGTCTTAAAAAGTTAAAACAAAAAAATTTAGAAAAAATACTTATAAACTGCAGAAATGGACTAGCTCAGTTCAAGTTTCAGCCAGATCACTGAAGGGTTGTGTGTACTTGGGGAAGGTGCCTCAACTCTCTAGGACAGCCTCTAGGTCCTCACCTGAAAAACAGGGCTAATAGCAGGACATGCCTCTTCCTGTTGGTACTCACAGTAACTGAGCCATTACACACGGTGTGTGTAGAACAGGGCTCAGCCAACTATGGCCTGTGGGACACATCTTGCCTGCTGCCTATTTTTCTATAGCTCATGAGCTAAAATGACTTTTACATTTTTAATTTCATCAAAAATTAGTGGACTGGCCAGGTATGTGGCATATGCCTGTATCCCAGCCAATCCTGAGATGGAGATTGGAGGATTGTGGGCTGAGGCTGGCACAGGCAAAAAGCACAAGATGCTATCTGAAAAATAAACTAAAGCAAACGGCTGGAGGTGAGGCTTAAGTAGTAGAGCAAGTGTGAGGTCCTAACTTCAAATCAAAGTACTGCCAAAAAAAAAATAAATGAGTGGAGATTTGTTTTCTTTGTTGTTATATAAATATCTACACAATGTCCTCTTTACCTGAAAATCATGATATTTGCTATCTGAAGTCATGGTGATGGTCCCCACCATGGTGATCCCCGCTACTGGGGAGGCTGAGGTTTGAGGCCAGCCTGTATCTTAAATGAAAAAGCAATTACTGGGCTGGCAGAGTGGTTCAGGTGGCACAGTGCCTGTCTAGCAAGCATGAGGCCCTGAGTTCAAACCCCAGTACTACCTAAAAAAAGTAATTACTACCTAACACTTTACAGAAAAAGGAGGAATAAGAATTAGTATAATTCCTCACCCTCGGGAAGAACTCCATGAATGCTAAGCATTTGTTACAATAATAAGAGATAAGTGTGTTTATCTCTATTTTTAGAGATGGTGAAATTGAAGTTTAGAGACAGGAAGTGAAGCTACCCACTCCTTTACCCTTGTGCCATCACTCTGGGATGTTCCCGACTCTCTGAGGTGCCCTGGGGCCCATGCAGGTGCCTTTGCTGTCGAGTGGACTCCTGAGACCTTGTGTTGGAGGAGACTGAAAACCCCTGGTCTCAGCGTGGGGCTGAGTGAAGTCCTTTTACTTGTGGATTTCTTACAGTGAACCTGGGGGGGTCTAGCACCTCAGCATCACCCATTCACCATCCATGGAATAGATGTCTAGGGAAAGTCTATGCTGTGCTTTGGGGATGTCCTTTGGAATTCATGTACTAGAAATTTCAGTACAATACAGCTGTGTTAAGGGTGAGATCGGGCCAGGACTGGTTCATTTTCTTTTCTTTCTCTTTTTTTTTTTTTTTGACACTACTAGGGTTTGAACTCAGGGCCTTGCACTTGCTAAGCAGGCACTCTACCAGTTGAGCCATTCCTCCAGTCAGGACTAAGTTTAGTGGCTAATGCCCATAATCTGAGCTACTTGTGAGGGGGAAATTGGGAGGATTGTGGTTCAAGGATGTGTCTGGAGGAAAAAAGTTATAGAGAACTCCATCTCAACAAACAGGCTGGATGTGGAGGTACACATCTGTAATCCCAGATACATGGGAGGCATAGATAGGAGGATCACAGTCTGAGGCAGGCCTTGAAAAACCATGAGACCTTATCTGAAAAATAAGTAAAGTAAAAAAACAACAAAAAAAAGTTCATGCCGGTAGCTCTCTCTGTAATCCTAGCTACTCAGAACGCAGAGAACAGGAGGACTGTGGCCTGGGTAAATAGTTTGTGAGACGCTGTCTCAGGAAAAACCCAACACAAAAAAGGCTGGAGGCATGCTTAACTGGTAGAGTGCCTACCTAGCAAGCATGAGTTCAAACCACAGCACTGTCAAAAAAAAAAAAAAGAGGATGCCAGCACCAGGATATGGGACTTTGCAGCCTGCAGAACTGTGAGCCAAGTAAGCTTCTATTCTTTATAAATTATTCACTCTCAGGTATTTTGTTATAACAACATAAAGCATCCTAAGACAGTGTACTTTGTCTCAGGTGTCATTCTACATATAGAGAACACAGTAATGACAAGACTAAGTCCCTGGGGCTAGCTGAGAAGCTCAAAAGGTAAGAGCACCTGCCTAACAAGCATGAGGCCCTGATTTCAAGCCCCATTGTCACCAAAAAAAAAAAAAAAAAAAAAAAAAAAAAATATATATATATATATATATATATATATATATATATATATATATATATATATTGGATCTTAAGGTGGCTCACATCTGTAATCCCAGCTACTCAGCAGGCAGAGATCAGGAGGATCACAACTCAAGCCAGCCTAGACAAATAGTTTCTTGAGAGACCCTATCTTGAAAAAAATCCATCACAATAAAAGGGGCTGGTAGAGTGGCTCAAGGCGTAGGTGCTAAAGTTCAAACCTGGGGTGGGGGGGAGACTAAGTCCCTGGGGTCATGAGACACATGTTCCAGGAAGTTTCAAGATTATAAACCCTGACATAAAAGCTGGGAGTGTGGCTTGAGTGGCCGAGCACCTGTGGGTTTGGGACTCAGCAGCTATACCCTGCTCGTGACCATGCATTCTCATCTTTCTGCCTAAAAGTACTGCTGGGGCGGGGTGGGAAAATCCTTCTGGGTTTACCTTCTGTTTTCCTGCTAAACAAAAGATCTGAGCCCTGATGTGTAAACCCCAAACACATGTTCTCTCCGATGCCTTTTTATTTATTTATTTATTTGGTGGGAGCGAGGTTTGAATCCAGGGCTTCACACTTGCAAAGCAGGCGCTCTGCTGCTTGAGCCACACCTCCAGTCCATTTTGCCCTGGTTATTTTAGAGATGGGGTCTTGAGAACGATTAGCCTGGGCTGGCCTCAAACCGTGATCCTCAGCCTCCAGGTAGCTAGGATTACTGGCGTGAGCCACCGGTGCCTGGTTCAAATGCCTAACTCCTACAAGCCAAAGCTATGGCTTTTTAGATATTATCTCTGCTATGATTTCAAAAGCCTTTTTGGACCCCAAGGCCAAGAATGTTGAGCCTTCATTATACACTGTGACCTCCTCCTCCTAAGAAAAGGGTTTTCTCTGTCTGATTGATAACTGCAAGGGCAATAGGTCCAAAGTGGTCAGGATGGTGTTAGTGAAGGAACTCCTCCTCCTCCCCCTCCTCCCCCTCCTCCCCCTCCTCCCCTTCCTCCTCCTCTTTCTCATTTTTTCTTCTTCTTCTTCTCTTTGTTGAGGATGGATCCCAGGGTCTTGTGCCAGCCATGCCAGTGCCCTGCCACTGAGCCACACTCTCAGCCTTCTCTAGGGGACCACTAATACCATCTCTCACTTCACAAATAAGGAAACCGAGATGCAGGGTTGCTGAGGAGTAGGTCAAATGCATCAGAACCTTTATTTTTTGACTCAATTCTCTAGACGCTCTCACTGTATTTTGTTTCTTACCCTTGGTTCCTTTTTTTTTTTTTTTGGCAGTATCGAGGATTGAACTCAAGGCCTCATATGTGTTTGGCAGCTCTACCACTTGAGCCATGCCCCAGCCCATCCTGGGTCCCTAACAGCAGCAGGTATCAACAAATATTTGTTAGTAATCATAGATGCAAAGCAGAAAAGACTTCATGTTCTGCCTGTCGTTGTTGTTGGTCCTGGGGTTTGAACTCAGGGCTTTGTACTTGCAAAGCAGGTGCTCTACCACTTAAACCACACCTCCAGTCCATTTTAGTCTGGTTATTTTGGAGATAGGGTCTCACGAACTTGTTTGGCCTGGAACTGTGATCCGAACTCAGTCTCCCAAGTAGCTAAGATTTACAAGTGTGAGCCACCAGCGCCCAGCTTTTATTTTTTTTAATGTAGAAAAGAAATTTACTCAGCCCATAGCATTGGAGACTCAAGGTCTAAACAGCATATATAACATAAAAGATCTGAAGAGTGCCCCCAGTAGCTGTGTGACTTTGTGACAGATGGCCTTCTTGCTTTCAAAATCTGAGCAGCACAGGTACCACGTGGCAAGATATAGGGAGTGTGTGTGTGCGTATGCATGCTTGCCTCAAGTTCTTTTAATAATAGCGGCTAGCTTTTTGTGCATAATGACGACAGTAACAAATAGGTCTGAGTGCTCCTTCATCAGGTACTGGGTGGCGCTGTGCACAAAAGTCCTGTCCACCCTCAGAACAGCTCTGTGGAGGAGAGAGCTCACTTCATTGATGACAAAACTGAGGCTCGGGCACATACTTAAGTGAGGTTGGCTAAGTGTGCCCATGGCAAGTAGTGCAGTTGGGATTTGAACCAGAGCTGTCTGACTCCAGGGACCAAGCTCTTTTTTTTTTTTTCAGTAGTGGGGTTTGAACTCAGGGACTACACCTTGAGCCATTCTACCAGCCCTTTTTTTGTAATGGGCTTTTCTGAGACAGGGTCTGGTGAACTATTTGCCCTGACTAGCTTCAAACTACAATCCTCCTGAGTAGCTAGGATTATAGGCATGAGCCACTGGCACTGGCTTTTTTTCTTTTTTGTTGGGACAGGGGTTTGAACTCAGGGCTTCGTGCTTGCAAAGCAGGCACTCTACTACTTGAGCTACACCTGTGTGCCATTTTGTTCTGGTTATTTTGGAGATGGGGGCTTGAGACCTACTTGCCTGTACTGGCTTGAATTTTATCTACCCTCCCCAGTCCTGTCCCAAATTCATATTGAAGTCTTAATCCCCAGTAGCTGAGAATGTAGCCTAATTTGGAGAGAGTCTTTTTGGGAGAGAAGGGGCAGTACTGGGGGTTTGAACTCAGGGCCTTGCAATGCAGGTGCTCTACCACTTAAGCCATGCCCCCAGCCCTTTTTTGTTTTAGTTATTTTTCAGATAAGGTCTTACATTTTTGCCTGGGGCAGGCCTTGGGCCTTGATCCTTCTACCTGAGGTCTACTGGGTAGCTGGGATCATAGGCATGCACCACCACACAGGCTTATTTATTGAGATGGAGTCCTGATAACTTCTGCCCAGGCTGGTCTCAAACTGTGATCTTCCTGGTCTCTGCTTCTGGATTAACTGGGATTACAGACTTGAGCCACTAAGGCTGGTCTGGAGAGTCTTTATAGAGGAAATAAGTAAAACTGAGGTGGGAAGGGTGGGCCTTAATCTAATATGACTGGTGTCCTCATGAAAGGGCAAAGCCACACAGGAAGAACACATGTAAAGATGGAGGAGGAGAGGCTGAAGGTGTATTGTGAGGCCCTGGGTAGTCTGAGGACCACTAAAGATTGCCAGTGACCCCAGAACCTAGGGGAAAGGCATAGACCAGAGTCTTCATAGGCCTCAGAAGGAAGAGGCCTAGCTGGGTGCTGGTGGCCCACGCCTGTAATCCTACCTACTCAAGAGGCAGAGATCAGGAGGATCGCCATTCGAAGCCAGCCCAGGCAAATAGTTTGAGAGACCCTATATTGAAAATACCCATCGCTAAAAAGGGCTGGTGGAGTGGCTCAAGGTGGAGGCCCTGAGTTCAAGCCCCAGTACCACAAAAAAAAGAAGAAGCAGAAGGAAGAGCCCTGCCGACTCCTTGACCTTGAACCTCCAGTCTTCAGAACTGTAAGTCAGTAAATTTCTGTCATTAAGCCACCCAGTTTTGGATAATTTGTCATGGCAACCCCAGAAAACCAGTAGAGAATGATTACATAGGCCAGGAGGCCTGTCCTGTTGCCCTACCTCAAACCCTGCAACTACAGTAGTACTGGGACTTGAACTCAGAGCCTCCACCTTGAGCCACTCCACCAGCCCTTTTTTGTGATAGATTTTTTCTGAGATAGGGTCTCTCAAACTATTAGCCCAGCTGGCTTTGAATGGTGATCCTCCTGATCTTTGCCTCCTGAGTAGCTAGGATTATAGGCATGAGCCATGGTGCCAGCTGTCTTATACTCAGTTTCTTCCTGTTTAAAATGGAATCAGGGTCCTATTAATTCAACAAGGATTTCAATCACCTGGCATCTACCAGGCTCTGAGAACTCAGAGGTGGATAAAATCCAGGTCCTTGGGTTGGAGGTGTGGCTCAGAGGGTATCACATTTGCCTAGAAAGCACAAGGCCCTGAGTTCAAGCCCCAGTGTTGCCAAAAAATGAATAAATAGGCTGGAGATGTGATTCAACCAGTAGAGCACCTGCCTAGCAAGAATGACACCCTGAGCTCAACCCCCAGGATCACCAAAAAAACCTCAAACCTGTGCTGGGCACTGAGTGAGGGGTTCTTAATCCCGTGGTGAACAGGGCAGCCAAGGCTAACGGGCTCTTGCCCTCATGGAGCTCGGAGTCTATAGAGGAAGAGAGACGACAAACAATTTAAGGGGCTGCGGATGGAGCTTTAGTGACAGAGCACTTGCCTCAGCACTGATTAAAAATAAAAAAGCAAATTATGTTTCTTAGTGTTTCAGTCTGTTTGGGCTGCTGTAATAAAACAGCATGTACTGGTGATTTATGAATGACAGAAGTTTATTTCTCACAGTGGTGCAGGCTGGAAGTCTAACATCAGGGTGCTGTGTGGGTCATTTCTGGGGAGGACTCTCTTCCAGGTTACAGATGATCGTCAGCCTATTCTCGAATAATGGGAGCGCAGAAAGAGCTCTCTGAGTCCTTTCATAAGGACACTAATTTTGTTTATGAGGTTTCCACCTTCATGACCTGATCACCTCACAAGTCCCCTGTCTCCTAACTGTCACACGGAGGGCCAGGATGTCAACATATGAGTTTGGGGGAACATTCAGTTCATTGCAATCTGGGTGAGCTTCTCCAAGCCAATTTTTCCTCTGTTTTAGGGGCTCTGCCATGCTTGTTCTTAACTTCAAGATCCAGTGTGTCATATCTGTACCCCTGGAAAGAATGAAGAGAAAGGAGTGAAGGAGTGTGTGTGAGATCACAGAATCTTCTAGGAAGAGTTCATACTTATGTGTGAGTTTGATCAAAGTACATTATGTACATGTATGCAAATATCATAATGGAACCCCTCTGCATAATTAATTAATGCTAATAAAAATGGTGGTTTTTTTTTAAAAAAGAAGAGTTCACATTTTCTCTTTTTTTTGTGGTACTGGGGCTTGAAATCAGGGCCTACATCATGAGCCACTCCACCAGCCCGTTTTTGCAGTGGGTTTTCTTTTGATAGGGTCTCTCAAACTTTTTGCCTGGGCTGGCTTCGAATGGTGATCCTCCTGATCTCTGCCTTCTGAATAGCCAGGTTCCGGGTATGAATCACTAGCGCCCAGTTCTCCCAGCTCATTTGACTTTAGGTTTTTTTTTTTTTTTTTTCTTTTTCTTTTTGCAGTACTGGGGCTTGAACTCACTCCACCAGTCCTATTTTGGTGAAGGGTTTTTTGAGAACTATTTGCCCAGGCTGGCATAGGACCCTGATCCTCCTGATCTCTACCTCCTAAGTAGCTAGGATTACAGGCGTGAGCCACCAGCGCCTGGCAACTTCAGTTATTTTTCTAATAGGGTCTCAAATTTATGCCCAGGCTGGCCTGAGTTATGACCCTCCTATTTACATCTCCTGTGTAGCTAGGATGACAGGTGCTTGCCACCATGCCCAGCTTTTTTTACTGGTTGAAATGAGGTCTTGCTAACTTTTTGCTCCTACTGATCTGGAAGTTCCATCCTCCTGATCTCTGCCTCTGGAGTAACTGGAATTACAGATATGAGCCACTACACCTGCCTGAGACATTTAAATTCTTAAGACGAATCTCTTCAAAAGCGTACTTTTATTGTCACACACCACACTAGGTGCAAGGGAGCCTGGGAAAAGGGGCTTTGTGCTCATTGAATCCTAGGGATTCAGTTTTCAGGGAAGAAGGAAAGAATGAATATTGGAAGGCACCTAACAGGATCTGCCAAGCAAACAGAGCAGAGTATTGAGCGGAAACCTTTCTGTTGTACCAGAATTTCGATTTGGTTGCAACATGGGACACAGGAATGCTAAATGCCTCAAATCTTAAAAGAACCAGAATAATTGAGGAATCTGCAGGGAAGGCCAGCCTCCTGGACATGCGACCATTGCAGTCACTCCAGGGCTTCATCCTCAGAAGGGCCCCAGGCTGGGTATGATACTCTGCTGTCACAGTCTTGAAATTCTTCATGTTATCTGAACTGTGCCCTCAGGGAAATCTGATGGGAAAAATGAAGAATGTGCAAGAGCAGAGGAGATACATGCAGGACGCATATCTGCCGTTCCTTATCACCCATGGGCATCGAATTTCCAGAGAGAGAGAGAGAGAGATTGGGAGAGAGAGAGAGAGAGATGGAAAGAGAAAAATGTGGTGATATTTTCTCATATATTTAAAACATCTTGTGAAAACCAGCACTGGGAGCTCACACCTGTAATCCTAGCTACTCAGGAGGCAGAGATCAGGAGGTTCAAGGTTCGAAGCCAGCCCGGGCAAATAGTTTGAGAGACCCCCATCTCGAAAAAACCTTTCACAAAAACAGGCTGGTGGAGTGGCTCAAGGTGTAGACCCTGAGTTCAAGCCCAGTACTACAAAAACACAAAACAAACAAACAAAAAAACAAACTAGTGAGAGGCTACACAGCTCACCTAGGTCAGCAGCTTGGGCTGGTGGAGTGGCTCAAGTGGTAGAGCGCCTGCCTAGCAAGCACAAGGCCCTGAATTAAACCCACATCTGGGCTAGGGATGAGGCTGAGTGGAGGAGTGCATGCTTGGCCTGAGCAAGGCTCTGGGTGCATCCCCAGTGCCTCAACCACAAAAGCACAGCATGCTATTCCCTGGTTTTGTCCGGCCTTCCTTAGCTCAAGGCTACCTCCCTTCAGAGGGTGGAAGATGGCTGTGCCAGTGTTCAGGGTGGAAGGAGCAGTTCCCCTTCACTCTTCCTCTTTTTAAGAACTGGACACTTTTCCCAGAACTCCTCACAGGGAGCATCCCTCTGTATCAGTCAGGGGATTCAATGTTATACACTGTAACAAACAACCAAGAAGGAAAAGCTGGGGGGTTTTTTTGACTGTTTATTGTACTGTAGCAAAACATAGGTGATATGAAATCCACCACTTTAGCCACATCTAAGTGTGTGTTTAGTGGTATCAAGAATGTTCACATGGTGCAGCCGTCACCACCCCACCATCCCTTTGTGACTTCTCTCATCTTTCCAAAGGGAAGCTCAACACCCAGAAGGGAAACTTTTTTTTTGGTGGCACTAGAGTTTGAACTCAGACCTCATGCTTGCTAGGCAGGTGCTCTTACGGCTTGAGCCACTCCATCAGCCCTTTTTTTGTGATGGGGTTTTTTGAGATAGGGTCTCATGAACTATTTTTTCCAGGCTGGCTTCCAACAGTGATCCTGCTGATCTCTGCTCCTGAGTAGCTAGGATTACAGGTGAGAGCCACTGGTGCCCTGCAGAAGGGAACTTTTAAATCAACTTCGAAATTGACTTTTCAAACTAGATTCTCTCTCTCCCTCTCTTTCTATTTCTCCCTCTCTCTTTTCCGTTCTCTCTTTTCTTCTTCCTCTCTCACTTTCTCCCTCTCTCTCTTTCCTTTCTCTCCCTCTCTTCCCCTCCTCCTGCCTCCCTCATTTCCTTCCTTCTTTTCATCTTTATCATCCCATAAAGAAACCTCATATCCTTGAGGCTTCATTCCAACTTCCAACACCACTGTCCCCCTACTCTTGGTAACCACTAATCCACTTGTATTTCCACCTATTTTGCTTATTTATGAACATTTTATATAAGTCAAATGATGTAATATCTGGTTTGTTGTAACTGCCTTCCATCCCTCAGCACAATGTTTTCAAATTCATCCACGTTCTCACACCTGTAATCCTAGCTACTCAGGAGGCAGAGATCACAAGGATCAAGTTTCAAGGCCAGCCCCCAGCAAATAGTTTATGAGACCCTAACTCAAAAAAACTTATCACAAAAAAGGACTGGTGGAGTGGCTCAAGGTGTAGGCCCTGAGTTCAAACTCTAGTACCACAAAAATAAAAAGTTCATCCATGTTATAGTGAGTCTCAGTATTTCATTCATGTTTATGGCTGAATAGTATTCCATTGTATGCCTCTATCACGTCTTGTTTACCTACTCATCAGTTAATCAACATTTGGGGTGTTTTTACTTTGTAGATATTATGACTAATGCCATGTTCCAAACATTTGTGTGAAAGTTTTTGTTTTTTCTTGAATTCTATTGAGCATATTTCTAGGTTTAGAACCCCTGGGCCAAGTGGTGACTCTATGTTAAAGCTTTGAGGACCTGCCAAACCATTTCTCAAAGCAGTGGCATGGTTTCACTCCCACCACCCATGCATGAGAGCCCTGTTTCTCTGCATCCTAGCTAAAACCAGCCATTGTTTATCTTTTTTTTGGCGGGGGAGGAGGTGCTGGGGATCAAATTCAGGCAAGTGCTAAGCATGTACTGTACTGGGAGCCACAAGGATGACAGCGGCTGTACTCATGCACTCTGGCCTGTAATAGAAACGTGTCTCTGCTGCCCAGCGTTGCTGTGGTGTGTGCAGCAAGTACACAGGGAAATGGTCTCACTATAGGAATCATAAATAAATCAATGTCGTTAGACCTCTGGGACCAAATCAGAAGTAGCAAATGTGACCCTAAAGCATGCTTCTTTTGGCAAAAACAATGTTTTTGATTTTTATTTATTTTTAAATTTTATTTTTATTTTAAAAAAAGTTTTACAGTTTTTATTTTCTTGGAGTTTAAATTCAGGGCCTCATGTTTGCTGGGCAGGCTCTCTCTGCTTGAGCTACACCACTAGCTGTTTTCAATTTTTGAAAATTAGTTGCCAAGCTGGAGGCATGGCTCAAGCTGTAGAGTGCCAACCTTGCAGGCCAGAAGCCCTGAGTGGAAAAATCCAATATAGCCATAAATAAATAAATAATAAATAAGTTGGCAACATGTAAAAAGCTGGAGTTTTTACACACTTTCTGGGTATCCACCTTCTCTTACAAATCAGAAGACTCAGGACTCCAGCTGCGCGTCCATACACAGGGATGTTTAGTGTGCTCTGGTGGTGGCTGCCTTTCTTAGAAGGGGCACGGATACTTTTGCCCCAGATCTCCACTTGATCCACTTCCTTCTTTCATGACCTCTGCCTGACTGCTTTAGGCATTTGAATTTGAGACTGAGGAATAAATTGACTGTGTGCCCCAGGATTAGGGGAGCAAGCAAAACTGTGACCCAAAGAGAGTGGGGAGTGAACGCACAGGCCAGGCAGGGCCCTCAATTACACTCTAGCAGGGTTGGGGGTCATGGCTCAAGTGGTAGAGCACCTGCCTAGCAAGGGCGAGGTCCTGAGTTCAAATCCTAATGCCAAAAAAAAAAAAAACCCAAAAATTACACTTTAGCTGTTTGCAGAAAGGCAGACAGTGGATGAGGCATCTTGGACCGAAGTAGAGGTAGAGACTGACACAGTCCCTGCAGCTTAGAAATATTTTGGTTACAAGGAACAGATGCAAATTTCAGCTAGCTTAAGCAGTTAAGAGAACTTCGTTAAAAGTTAACTGAAGTATACCTATTTCAAAACAGCATGTCATAGTATACACCATGGTGTGGCTTAAGCCAGAGAGTGCCTACTTTGCAAGTGTGAAGCCCTGAGTTCAAATCCCAGTATCACCAAATTAATTAATTAAATTTAAAAATTAGAAAAAAAAGAGAAAATAAAATTTAAAGTATCTGGGAAGGATATGGTTCAAAATGCAACCTGGCTAGTGTGGTGATGCCCATGTATAATACCAGCTATTCCGGATGTAGGACCTTGAGTTGGAAGCCAGCCAAGGCAAGGTTAGTGCAACCCTATCTCAAAAACAACAAAAAAGTGGGGCTGGAGTGGTAGCACATATGGTAGAGGACTTGTCCAGCAAGCTCAAGGCCCTGGGTTCAGTCCCTAGCGCTGCAAAGAAGAAGAATAAGGAGGAGGCGGAGGAAGAGGCGGAGGCAGAGGAGGAGGAGGAGGAGGAGGAGGAGGAGGAGGAGGAGGAGGCTGTGGCCAGGCGCCAGTAGCTCATGTTCCTAATTCTGGCTGCTCTGGGCAAATTGTTGGGAAGACCAGATCTCAAAAAAAAAAAAAAAAAAAATCACAAAAAGGGCTGGTGGAGTGGCTCAAGGTGCAGGCCCTGAGTTCAAGCCCCAGTACCACAAACAATAAATAAATAAATAAGAAGAAAGAGGAGGAGGAGGAGGCACCTTGTCCACTGGTACCTTAAGGGGACAGAGTCACTGGTCAGTCAACTAGAGCTTTCACCGCAGTTCACAGTGACAGAAAATGGACGAGCATATTGGAAAAAGTGACAAACTAGAAAATGCGGGAAGGAAATGCGGGAAGGCAGAGGCAAAGAGAATCTCCTTTTCTAGCAGAATTCTAGAGAACTTTCTGCATGGGAAATGAGAAGGGACTGTGAGTGTAGGAGGAAGCAAATGAGTCCCAGCAGGGCACACTCCACGTGGGAATGGGTGGGGTTTTCTCTAGGGAAACCCAGCCCACTCTGCTGTCCCAAGGGAAGTCTCCCGCACAGGTCCCATGGCCCCATAAAGGTCCTCCCATTGCTCCAAAATGAAGCTGTAGTCAGAAATCTAGCAAGCTCACCCAAGTCCTGGAGCAGAGCACCTCCTTCTCAGAGATGCATAGCTGACAGGCTCATCCACAGGCAGTTGAGGAAAAGCTGCTGGCCAGGCAAGCAGGAGAGAAAGGACCTGGAGGAAGAGATGACTGAGGAGCCCGCAACCAGCATCCTCAGGGGGTTTGAAGTTACTGACTGTATCAGGAAACAGCAATGTGCTTTGAAGACCTAACAAAAGCCCTCTGGGATTCAACAGTCAGACACTAAATTTCTTAAACTTTTTAAGTTTATTGTGGTTATATAAGAAAATGACTTTAGCCAGGCACCAGGGGCTCATGCCTGGAATCCTAGCTACTTAGGAGGCTGAGGAAGAAGGATGTTGGTGTTTGAGTCTAGTTTGGGCACAAATTAACAATACCCTATCTCTAAAAGAAAATATGAAATAGAAGGGAATGACTCAGGTGGTAAGACCTTGCCTACCAAGCTTAAGGTCCTGGGTTCAATCCCCAGGACCACAAAAAAACCCAAAACAACAACAAAAACCCTAGAATACCAGACTCCTTGCTTTATTAGCAGGGATGCACTGGCTGCCTGAGATAGGGGTTCGGAATGATCCAGGAAGAAGCAAAGGCCCTAACTAGGGCAATGAAACATCTTGAGGGGGCATGAGTTACAGGGGTGCATGCCTTTGTCAAAACTCATATGACTGGGGCTGCAGGTGAGATTCAGGGGGAGAGTGCTTACCTAGCATTAGAGAAGCAAAACAAAACAAAAGCAACAGTTATGACAGTAACAACAATAAATCAACTTTATCTATCTGTAGTCTGAGCATTTTGTTCTATGGAAATTACACTTCATCTTAAAAAAATGAAAAAAAAGTGGGGAAAGGAGCAAGATTATAGATTAGAAGTGATCTAAGAGATCAACCAGGCTGGGCATGGAATCCCAGTACTCAGGAGGCTGAGGCAGGAGGACTGCCAGTTTGAGACTAGACCAAACTGATTCAAAAACAACAACAACAACAACAACAAACAGGTGCTGGTGGCTCACTCCTGTACTCCTAGCTACTAAGGAGGCAGAGATCAGGAGGATCTAGGATTGAGGCCAGCCAGGGTGAATAGTTCTGAAGACCCTATCTCAAAAACACCCAACGCACATACACAAAAATTCTTGTGGAATGACTCAAGTGGTAGAGTGCCTGCCTAGCAAGCACGAGTTCAAACACTAGTGCTACCAAAAAAAAAAGGGGGGGATGAGGAAGACTTGAGTGAGCATGTTACAGGAGCTCTGTCCACCATACAGCCTGTGTCTAGATCTAAAGACTCGCTCGCATTAAGAGAAAGCTACATACTCTATATAAAAATGGAAAAACGAATTTATTTACAGTTTTGGCCAAAGCTTCAGGAACAAAGGAACAAGCAGACCAGAGCAAGCTCCTCTGTGTTGGCGGGGAGGTGGCTTGAATCTGTCAGGCTGATGGAAGTGTCCACGGGACGCTCAACTCTGATGAAAGTGATGCCAAAAAAGGTCATCTCAGAGAGCTGACTGGTGAGTGACATTTTCTCACAGAGACGGTAATCTACCCGAGCAAGCTGCGTCTCCTGTTTCCTAGTCCAGGGAGCAGATGCACTATGCCGGGTCGTCTTCCACCCTCTCCAGGCCTCTGGAGAGAGATCTCGCTGCAGGCTGTGACCAAGAGACCGAAGGCTTAGGAGGCCCAAGGAAACCTGTCCTGTCCTGTCCTGTCCTATCCTATAACAACAACCAGAACAGTAAGTAAGAAAGACGTCAGAAACTCAGAAACGTTCTCCCAAGCAGAAACCATGATGATCTGGATCTGGCCCCTTTTGTGTCCTGGACTACAGAAGAGAGGGAGAGAGAGAGAGAGAGAGAGAGAGAGAGAGAGACAGCGAGCACCGGTGGTGTGTGCCTGTAATACTAGCTACTTGGGAGGCTGAGATAAGAAGGATCTCGGATCTCGGTTTGAGGACAGTCTCAGCAAATAGTTGATGAGACCCCCATCTCCAAAATAACCAGAGCAAAATAAACTGGAGGTGTGGGCTCAAGCGGTAGAGTGCCTGTTTGTAGGCTCAAACCCCAGTGAAACAAAAAAAGGAAGGAAAGAAGGAAAAAAGAGCAACAAGTAAATCAGAAAGGAGCGGTTATTTCAAGATGAAATATCAGTAATTTATTAGTAAGATGAGCAGAATTTTCTTCTCCTGCTGTCCAAAAGATACTTGGCCTAAGACTCGGGCAGATATAAATTCTTTTTTTGTGTGTGTATGATAGGATTGGGATTTAAACTCAGGCCTTCATGCTTATAAAGAGCTCTACCATTTGAGCCACACCTCCAGTCCATTTTGCTTGGGTGATTTTGGAGATGAGGTCTTAAGGACTATTCACCTGGGCTGGTCTTGAACCATGATTCTCCTGATCTCAGCCCCCCAAGTAGCTGGGATTACAGGCATGAGTCACTGGCACCCACTATGGAAGATAAAAATTCTTTCAGATTGTGTTTCCCTTTCATTTTCACTGAGTGTAATCTAGATACCAAAAAAGTCCAGTATTGAGATTTGGCTTTTAAAATAATCTTACATGGTTTCCTTAATTATCTCCTGTTTTGAGCAATCAATATAAGAATATGTAAATATCTCATTATTCTGAAATTCAATTTTTTTTATGGTACTGAGACTTGAACTCAAGAGTCTACACCTTGAGCCACTCCAACAGCCCTTTTTTGTGTTGGTTATTTTCAAGATAGGGTCTCATGAACTATTTGCCCTGGCTGACTTTGAACCTTGATCCTCCTGATCTCTGCCTCCTGAGTAACTAGGATCACAAGTGTGAGCTACCAGCATACAGCTAACAATGAGAAACTGTGCGGGGGCTGGTGGAGAGGCTCAAGTGGTAGATCACTTGCCTAGCAAGCATGAGGCCCTGAGTTCAAAACCCCAGTGCCATCCAAAACCCCACAAATTGGTCACATACACTGCTTTGAAAGTAGACCAACTAGGATTGGGGGTGTAGCTCAGTGGTAGAGTGCTTGCCTTGCATGTGTGAGACCCTGGGTTTGATCCCCAACACCACAAAAACAAAAGAGAGAGAGAGGAAGGAAGGAGGGAAGGAAGAAAGAAAACGGCAACCCAATAGTCAACCTGCTATAAAAATCCATCAGGCGACATTTAGGAAAATACGATTTGTAAATGACTTGCATTCGTCTTTCTTTTGAATGGATATGTGTGTAGAGAGTTCTAATTTATGCTAGAATTTGACACCATGATCTGAGTGCTCGACACACACAGAGTGCTTAAGTTTTCTCCAAGGAAAAGCTGAATTAGATCTTGTGTTTTCAAAGGTTACTCAGTTTCAGAAATGTGTGTGTGTTGCAATCCACTTCCCAGTTTTTCTTCCCCTGCATCTTAATATGTAACAGACCAAAGTACAATAAAAGGAACCCGCGACTGTGTGCAGCAAGCATTCTTTGTCGTTAGGAAAGAGAAATACACAGTACATATCTGGAAAAAAATCTCCTGCAATCGCAATCAGTATGCAAGAATAACAATAAAACACGTTCCAGAGTTAAGAGTCACAAGTTAAGGAAGTCCTGGAAGGGGATTTGGTTTGTGCAGCGCCTTCATGACCTCCTTTGTTCCTGGGGAAACAGTTGCTCTGGAATCTCAGCCTATTGAGGGAAAACAAGCAGCCATTTTGTAGCCTTTCTGGTGCTCAGATTGCTGAGGGGACAAAGGTGCTTATCCTGCCAGAGGTGGGAGCGATGGGCAGAGAGCAGCATGCCAGAGACACAGGGGCCACCTGGCTCTGTGTTAGATGGTATGCTCCTCCTGACTCTACTTCATGCTGAATCAAACCAGTGTTCACATGCTGAGCACTGGCAACCTTTCGAAAACTTGTTCTACTCTAGTATTTTATTTGAAGCATTTAATATCAAATGTTGGTATACAGTTTTTACATGACATTTTTATGAAAATCATTTCCCCCCCATACATTAAAAATCTCTTGCCAGGCACCAATGGCCCACACCTATAATCTAGCTACTTAGGAGACAGAGATTAGGAGGATCCTGATTCAAAACCAGCCCAGGCAAAAAAGTGAGACTCTATCTCGAAAATATCCAACACAAAAAAAGGGCTGGCAGAGTGGTTCAAGAGCTTGAGTGCCTGCCTAGCAAGTGTGAGGCCCTGAGTTCTAACCCCAGTACCACCGAAAAACAATAAAAAAAACCCTTCACACCTGTAATTCCAGCTACTCAGGAGATGGACGGAGACTGGGAGGACTGCAGTTCAAAGCCAGCCTGGGAAAAAAGTTAGCAAAAAAGTCAACAAACAGGCTGCAACACTAGCTACACAGAAAGCAGAGGTATGAGGATTACCGTCAGAGGCTAGCCTGGGCAAAAAGGTGAAACCTATTTGGAAAACAGCCTAGAACAAAAAGGCTCAAGTGACAGGGCACCTGCCTAGTAAGCACGGAGCCCTAAATTCAAACTCCATTGCTGAAAAAAGAAAGAAAGAACAAAGACGAAGAGAAAGAAGGAAAAAAGAAGAGAGAGAAAGAAAAAAAGAAAAAGAGAAAAAATCTCAAAGTTAGTCTTTCAAAACAGACAAGGCTTTTAAAAAGATTATGAGTATATACTTTTCACTCTTTATAAAACTTTCTGTCTTGCTACATTTGAATACTATCATGTGCTTTTTGAATGTGTTGTGAAATATTAGACTATATGAACTCATTAGGCACTAAAGCATTCTTTATTGCTCTGTGATAATGCAGTTAAATTGCTAAGAAAAAAACTCTCTTAGATAATACCAAGAGTTGATTCTGAAGGAAAAAAAAAAAAAAAAGAAAGGGAGATAGCTAAGAGATATGGAGGTCAGAATAAGAAATCCAGGAATTAAGTAACTAATGTTCCAAGAATTAAGAACAGAGTGGCTGGGCATGGTGGCACATGTCTATAATCCCAGCACTCAGGAGGCTGAGGTAGAAGGAGCACAAGTTTGAGGCCAGCCTGGGCTACATAGTGAGACCCTGTCTCAAAAATAAAGAAAGAATCTGAACCAGTCTGAAGGCATTCCTCAGTGGTAGGGCACTTGAATGTCCTGGATTCTATCTCTTGTACCGCAAGAAAAGAAAAACAAAAGTGAACAAAAAAGAATATAACCTGGTAACCTGGGCGTGGTTGTGTGTGCCTGTAGTTCCAGCTACTCAGGAGGGCAGAGCAGGAGCATCCTGGCACAGGTGTCCACAGCTGGCACGAAATGAAAGGTGGCTCACTTCTATAATCCGAGTTTCTCAGAAGGCTGAGACCAGGAGGATTGTGGTTCGAAGCCAGCCTGAGGCAAATAGTTCTTGAGACCCTATCTTGAAAAACCCAATACTCAAGTGGTAGAGCGCCTGCCTAGCAAGCATGAGGCTCTGAGTTCAAACCCCAGTACTGCACAAAAAAGAAAAGAAAAGAAAGGGAAGTTGCCGGGCATGGTGGCTCCTACCTGTAATACCAGCTACTCAGAAAGCAGAGACAGGAAGAACTTGAGTTCAAGGCCAGCAGGGAAAAGGTAGCAAGACTCAGTCTCAGAAACAAAACAAAAAGGGTTGGGGCATGGCTCAAATGATAGAGTATGCACCAGGCCTTCTTGGATTCCATTCCCTGTGTCTCAAAAAAAAAAAATTCTAAGGCTTCAAAAGAGTGAGGTACTTGTTTGAGGATAAAGTCAAACATTAGTGTTGGCAAGAGTCACAATACCACTATTCTAAAACTTGCTACCTATCTTTATCGACTCATTTAAAAACTCTACATGGCACTACCAGTATGCCCACTTTACAGATGAGGAAACTGAAGTCCAAATGTGTTCAGATCTTTGTCCCAGCAGCTAAGTGGCAGAGCTAGGATTTGGCTCCAATGAACACTCTGTGTTTTAAGTTCACAGTATTTTCTACCTGAGATGAGGACGGAGGAGGCTGCATGTGTAGATGCTGGCTTTAGGATGGGAGATTTTATTTATTAATTTATTTTCTTTGTGGCACTGGGGTTTGAACTCAGGGCCTCACACTTGCAAGACAGGCTCTCTACTACTTGAGCCACTCCACCAGCCCTTTTTGTGTTAGGTATTTTCAAGATGGGGTCTTTCGAACTATTTGCCTGGATTAGCCTCAAACCTTAATCCTCCTGAAATCTCCCAAATACCTAAGACTACAGGCATGAGCCACCTTGCTCAGCTAGAGTTTTAATCCCAGACTGTGAATGAGTTACCTGCCTTCCCTTTCCTCTACTGCATCTGTTCAATGGATACATAACTATCACCAGGAAAAAATGAGACAACACAACGAAAGCACTTGCATGCTGTCTGGCACAGAGATCTCAATTAATTGTCAGCTGTAATTATTAGTTACTACATATCTATGTTAGGCATGACTTTTTTGTGTGTGTGTGGTGTTGGGGATTGGACCTAGTACTTTGATCTGTTAGGTAAGTCTTCCCACTGAGCCACACCCCCAGCCCTAGGAATGACTCTTTGTCTCAAGTGGTGGAAACCCAGATCACACAAATGGTTTTGTTTTGTTCTGGAAGTCTTACATCACCTTTGTGAGTACAAGGGGTGGCTGGGCCCTAGCCCCAGGGACAGCTGGACTCAGGGGCTCGGACTGCCAATCTCGGCTCTCTGCCTGACCTCTGTTGCTTCAAACCTAAATTGAAGCTGGGCACTGGTGGCTCACATCTGTAATCCTAGCTACTCAGGAGGCAGAGATGAGCAGGATCACAGTTCAAAGCCAGCCAGGGCAAATAGTTTGTGAGATCCTATTCTCCAAAAAAACCCAACACAAAAATGGGGCTGGCCGAGTGGCTCAGGTGGTAGAGTGTCTGCCCAGCAAGCATGAAGCCCTGAGTTCAAACCCCAATACTGCCCCTCCAATGATGTATTAAGAATTTTTGGCGGGGAGAGGATGGGGAGAAAGGGAGGTGGCACAAGCAATGTATACACATGTAAGTAAATGTAAAACTGATTAAAAAAAATCATTTCCAACTGGAGCTAGGAATATAACTCAGTGTTGGAACACTTGCCTACCTTGTGTAGTGCCTTGGGTTCTGTCCCCACTGCCAATAAATAAATATATAAATAAATTTAAAAAGAATTACTTCAGACTGGGAACATGACTCAAGTGGTAGAGCACCTGCCTAGCAAGCATGAGGTCCTGAGTTCAAACCCCAGTACCACAAAAAAAAAAAAAGAAAAAAAGTTGAGTTCACCCCCCAGTACTGCAGAAAAGGAAGGAGGAGGAGGAGGAGGAGGAGGAGGAAGAAGAAGAACAACAACAACAACAACAACTAGGGTGAGTGTAGGTCAGTGGTGGAGTGCATATGCAAGGCCCTGGGATTCCATACAAAATACCACCAAAAAAAAAAAAAACTTTACAAACTGAGATTGGCGAGGATGTGTTGGTGGTGAGTGGACCAGGAGAGGACTCTGTAGGCCTAACTCTTCTAAGACAGGACTTCTGCAAGTCTAAGTCTCTCGTTCCTGCCCCACTCTTATTCCTGGGCCAGAGTCACCTTGTTTAGCATCTCCTGAGTTAGGGACACCACAGTAAAATCAGGTCATTTTTCAGCTATGTCCTCATTGGTATAAGATTCAGCTAAACCACCCTGCTTCTCATCTTAACGAGAAGAAAAGATGGAAATGTATATGTAATTTGCCATACTTAATTGAAAGTAGACAGTGATTTTTCAAGCTCTTTTTAGAAAAAAAACTGGAGTTCAATTGTCAGCAGTGTGTGTGTGTGTGTGTGTGTGTGTGTGTGTGTGTGTGTCTTCCAAACCTGACCCTTCTCACCAACTCTGCCACTGTGTCTTTATTTATTTATTTATCTACTGTGGTACTGGGGCTTGAACTCAGGGCCTACACTTTCAGCCACTCCACCAGCCCTTTTTTTGTGAAGGGTTTTTTCAAGATAGGGTCTCATGAACTATTTGCCTGGGCTGGCTTCGAACCATTGATTCTCCTGATCGCTGCCTCCTGAGTAGCTAGGATTACAGGTGTGAGCCACCAGAACTTGGCCTGCCACTGCATCTTTGATGCAAGCCACCATCACTCCTGCTTCTCCCTTGCCCACTAACAGTCCATTCTACCTGTAGCTGCTGGAAGCCTCATGCTCATGCATCAGTCAGCTCCTCCACAGCCCTTGCAGTTCTGGCTCCTGTGGCTTCTCTGATTTATCTCCCCCTTGACCACTTTGCTCCTACCTCAGGGGCCTGCTCTTGCTGTCCCCTCTCCTGGACCGCTGTCCCCCAGGGACCACATGGCTCGTTTCCTTTCTTCTTTACCAAAAGTTAACATCTTAGTGAAGACTTCCCTAGATACCTAACAAACACTTTTGTGCTTGCCCTCTTCTGCCCACACACTTCCTGTCCTACTTGTCAGCTTTATGTTATTTTTTCTCCTTAACTCTTTTTTCTTTTCTTTCTTTCTTTCTTTTTTTTTTTTTTTTTGTGGGGTACTGGGGTTTGAACTCAGCTCATGCTTGCTAGGCACACACTCTACCACTTGAGCCACTCCTCCAGTCCTCTCCTTAGCAATTTTTCTTTTCTTCTTCTTTTTTTTTTTTTTTTGGCGGTACCGAGTTTGAACTCAGGGCCTACACCTTGAGCCATTCCACCAGCCCTTCTTTGTGATGGGTATTATCGAACCACTGATGCCTGGCTGTTATCTAACTCCTTTAAACCAGATTTTTACTATTTCCTTTTACATTTGCGACAAGTGCTCCAGTCAGGTTTCCTTCCGCCTCCCCTATCCCCTTTCTGGCCTACCTGTCCTGGATCCCTCCCTCTTCTTATTGCTGCCCTGGCCAGAGAGGACCAACTGGGATGGATCCCTGGTCCAAGGGAAACCAATACTTTTTGTTGGGCTGAACCAAGGTAGATTCTCCCCAAGAATGTGGGCTGCAATCCAGTGGCCGTAGTGGTCTCATGATGGTCTCCAGAGCCCAAGCCAGAACCACAGTTGCCACATGGTGAGTCTTCACTGCAGGGAGGTCTGAGCAGTGAGCAGTTATGAGTTGGGAAGTTGCTCTGTAGAGACAAGAATCCAGGTGGCTCAAGGACAAAGCAGAGACAACAGACAGCAATGGACTGGGGGCGTAGCTTAGTATAGAGAGTTTACCTCCCTGAATTTCATCCCCAGCACTTCAGAGAGACAGAGGGGGAGGGAGGAGAGCATTGCCTCAGAGAAAGGATGTCAGAGAGAAGCTGTCTCATGGCTTTCCAGTTTTTTCATTCATAAAACAACCATTCATTGAGCCTTTCTTCCTTACTTGAGCTGTGCAAGTCACTATGGATACAGACAAGCTAGAGGGGGCCTTCCCTTGTGGAATTAACACTCCAGTGAGGGAGCAAAGCATACTGGGTAATTAATTCATCCATCAGAAGCATAAGTACCAATGTGAATCCATGATAAGATCAATTAATTATTTATAAGTGCTGTGAAGGTAAAATAGGATGTTCTATAAAGACGTATGACATGGGATGCTAGGGAACCCTTCCCTGTTGGGCCCTCAAAGATAAGAAGGAGTTATCCATGAAAAGAGGGAGAGGGAAGAATATCGTAGAAAAAAAGGAATAAGCTGTGCAAAGACCCTGGGGTCACCAAGAGTATGGCACATTCAACTCACAGAGAGTTTACAGATATGAGCCATTGAGCCTTACAGATGTGAGCCATTGAGCCTGGTAACATCTTTGCCTTGGTGAAGGAGACCACTGCTGTTGTAGGGTGGTGATTGGATACGAAAAGCAACCAGGGATGTGGGGAGTAGGGTTAGGAGAGGATTGGAGTAAATGAAGCAAGAGAAAATGTTGACTTGTAATCAGTAGCTACAATTAGTTGGAGAACAGTTGCACAGTTCCTGGGAAGACTGGGGTTCTTCCCCAGTTTTTCCTGAGTCTCTCCACAAACCCTCTCTTTATGTGATCTAGGTTAAAAGGGGTCAAGTTTCTTGCAAAACTTTGCCAGGTCCTTACCAGAGGTCCTGTACTCCAGGAGCAGCCTGTTGCCTGACATTGGCCTTCTTCAGACGCATCATCTAACCAAGCATTGTGGTAAGACCGGAAAGGAAGGTGATGAATTATCCTTGAGCACGTACATCTTGGCTGCTCAGCTGTTGTGGGTAATGCATACTAAGCATCCATCCCAAACTCAGGTGATGTGTCCCTACCTGTTAACCATGGTGATTTCTTTCTTTCTTTCTTTTCTTCCTCCTTTCCTTTCCTTTTCTTTCTTTCCTTCCTTACTTCCCTTTCCTTCCTTCCTTCCTTTCTTTGATCCTCCTGATCTCTGCCTCCTGAGTAGCTACAATTACAGAAGTCAATCACCAATACCCAGCTTATTTCTGCCACTCTTAAGAAAATCAGACCTGTCACGTATCATTTCCTCTAGTGCTGACATGTGCTCTTTCAGTCTCTCATGTACATGAAGATGTTTCATGTGTAGTTCTTTTTAAAATTTAATTTAATGCAGGGTGCCAGTGGCTCACCCTGTAATCCTAGCTACTCAGGGGGCAGAGATCAGGAGTATCGAGGTTCCAAGCCAGCCTAGGCAAATAGTTCCTAAGACTCTATCTCAAAAAAACCTATCACAAAAAATGACTGGTGGAGTGGCTCAAGGTGTAGGCCCTGAGTTCAAGCCCCAGGATTGCAAAAAAAAAAAAAAAAAAAAGGGGCAGAAATAGTTGGACATGTAGCTCAGTGGCAGAGCACTTGCCTATTAGTGTATACAAGTCCCTGGATTCAATACCCAGCACCAAAAGCAAAAAAAAAAACAAAAAAACTAGGAAATCTATTAGCTTCAGGTATGGCTAGGTCTAGGAGTCAAACGACAAGTTCAAGGTCTCCATTTCTCTTGCTTTACAGGCTCTCTGTGGGAACTACAATGGCCTCCAGTGCTCTAAGATCTAGCTTAGCAACTTCAGTGGAAAGAGTTTTCTCCAGTACCTTTGAAAAAAAATCTCAGAAGGACTCTAGTTGACTCAGAGGAAGTACCCATCCTTTCTCAGATCTAAGCACTGAGATTAGCAAATAGGAAACCCTGCTGGGCAGGACTTGGTCACATGCCCAACCCTATCAATCCAGAATTAGATGAGTCAGAAAAAAGGCACTGGCAGGGGAGGGGGCTAGATTTTGACTTTGTATAGCTGAACCTGGGAAACTGCCTACAATCTGTACTGGAAAGAGACCAGATTTTGGAGGCAAAGAGTTGTGGGTTCAAGTCTTAGTTTTGACTCAGCTCTGTTGCCTCTCCTTTGCTGATTCAAACCTGGTGATTGCGAGGCAGGCGCTCTACCACTTGAGTCACTGCCCAGCCCAGTAGCTGATCATGCTTGACATTTTTGTATTTGCTGCACATTTAAAAACAACAGCAACAAAACAATTGGTGGCAACTTTGAAAGGGTTAAGACACACTGCCCAGATGAGAAGCGATTACAGGGCAATCCTGACCACAGAAGCTTGACATTAATGATGGCTACAAGATGTGCCCAGGTGTGATGCTGGGCCAGGGTCTTTAGTACTGTTTTACTGTCAGCAGATCCATTTCCTGCCCTTACCATGGTCTCTCTTGCAGAAAGTCAAGTCCTTGCTTGTTATATTCAAGGCATAGTCTCTCCTGTTTGTCAGCTGAAGTCACTCATCTCTCAGCCAACTGTCTGCCAGACACTGTACTCTCAGACAAACCCTAGCAAATGCATTTTACTTGCTGATCCAGATCTAGTCGCACACCTGTGGAGACTGTGTGATGAGCAGAGCCAATACCATCTGCATGAGTCAGTACAAGGCACAGAACAGAAATCCCAGCACGAACGTTCAAGGAAGATGCTCATTCTTTGATTTTTTCTTTGTGGTACTGGAATTAGAACTCGGGGCCTTCACCTTGAGCCACTCCACCAGCCCTTTTGTTGTGATGGGTTTTTTCAAGATAGGGTCAAGTGAACTATTTGCCCAGGCTGGCTTCAAACCTCGATCCTCCTGATCTCTGCCTCCTGAGGTTTACAGGTGTGAGCCATAGGCACACAGCCATCACAATCAAGGAAGTGGAATGACCATGGTTAAGCCAGGCAACAGCTCTGTTTAGTGTTGGGTATTTTCGAGATAGGGTCTCATGAATTATTTGCCAGGGCTGACCTGGTACCATGATCCTCCTGGTCTCTGCCTCCTGAGTTGCTAGGATTATAGGCGTGATCCACCACACCCACTCACACCTCAAAGACATGAGTGAGATTCTGAGCCTCCCCCTCCCCCTCCACCCCGCCCATGAAGGGTTCCTTTGGAGTACAAAGGGCTGGCCCACAGCCATGGAATCCTCTTTTAGACCAGAACAAAAGGAACAAAGGTGGGGTTGGGAAAGGATATAATTTAGTGTCTTTTATAGTTAGTTGCTCAGGCTTTGGGGTTAATGACCTGGTCTGACTTCTATCTTCACCATAACTTTCTATATAGACCTGGGCAATTCACTTTCTCTCTTTAAGCCTCAGTTTCTCTGCTGCAAACTTGGGATAACACAAGTAGCAAACCCATAGATTTGTTTTGAGAATTCATGAGATAATGCACATATACCAAGACTCATTTTGTTTCCAAGTGGCAGAATCCCAAATCAAACTGACTTAAGCATAAGAACAAAAGAATGTATTGGCTCACATAATTGTTCAGGCCAAGAGAACATCTTCAGGCATAGTTGGATCCAGGGGCTAAATAATGACATTGGAAGCAACTCTCTAGACTCTGCTTTCCTTTGTGTTGTCTCCATTCTCAAACAAGCCAAGCCAAATATTTTTCACCACAACCCTAGGCCAAACCAACATCTTCTCTGCCTGGATGACTGAAATTGCCTGTCTCCCTTCTGGCTCCACTTCTCCTTCTCACAGCCAGTCTCATCTCCACACAATGGTCTTAAAAAAAAAAAAAAAAAAAGGAAAGAAAAAGAATTTTAAAAAAGAGAAAAAAAAAATGTGATTAGGGCCAGGCATCAGGCTCGTGCCTGTAATCCTAGCTAGTTCGCAGGCTGAGATTGGAGGATCATGGTTTGAGAGGCCAGCCCTGCCAAATAATTGGGAAGACCCCCATCTCCAAAATAACCAGAGCAAAATGGACTGGCGGTATGGCTTAAGCAGAAAAGCACCTGCTTTTCCCCACAAAGCCCTGTGTTCAAACCCCAGTTCACCAAAAAAAAAAAAAAAAAAAAAGTGATTAGGAGCATCTGACTCCTGCTCAAAACTTTTGAACAGCTAGCTTCTCATTGTAAAATCTAATCCCCTTCCCCAGGGCCCACCAGGCCCCTAGGATCTGCTCCCTTCCCCTCTCTCTGCCTTGGTTTTCTTCCCGATTTTCCTCATCTGGGGATGGACGATGGAGGGACCAGAGGATGCTCGCTCTGCCAGGAACACGTCCCTGGGGCTCCTTTTCACTTCACTCAAAATAACTTAGTTCCCCTTGATCTCATCTCTCTAAGCGGCTATGCTCTCACGTCCGAGTCCAGCAGGAAAAACAGCTCTCTTGCTCAACAGTTAGACCGTACGGCTGGCTTTCATTGGTCCAGATTGTCTGGACACGCCCCCGGGCCGTCAATCACTGTTACCGAGGGGCTCACGCGCTCTGATTGGTTGGGCTCGAGTCACGTGTTCTGGCGCTGTGTGGTGAAGGAGTGGAGGTGTGGACTGAGTAGGGGAAGACAATCCTCCGGAGAAAGATGGGGTCCTGTTACTAGAAAGATGAAGTAATGCTGGCGGCAAGAATAATAGATGTGTGTTTTCAGTGTTTGCACAGCAGCTGACAGATAGGAAGTGTTGAAAATTAAAAAAAAAAACAAACAAACACCAGAAACAAATCAGCTCGCACTGCCTGTGGGGCCCGTGGGTAATTTCCGTCAACGTACATTCATTTAACAAATTTTTATTGATATCACTCATTTCCAGGCTTTATCCAGAGGGAATGTGCTACTGTTTTGAATCAAAATGTGATAGTGTACTAAATGACGAGAGTCGTCTCGAATTCGCTTTCATCGGTAATAGTTATTAGGCTTTTATTAGCATGGGAAAGGAGCAGAGCAGCGGCAGATGGCAGCTGTGAACGCCACAGGTAGTCTCTCTCCTCCCGATGCTTATGTTCTAGCGGGGAAACAAAAAGTCAAAAACAAAGTAAACCGCGCGCTGTGGCTCACTCTTGTAATCCTAGCTACGTGGGAAGCTGAAATTGGGAGGATCGCCGTTGAGGCCAGCCCAGACAAATAGTTTGTGAGACCCCCATCTCCACAATAACCAGAGGAAATGGATTGAGGTGTGGCTCAAGCGGTAGAGCGTCAGCTTTGCATCTGAGTAAGCCCTGAGTTCAAACCCCAGTTCCACACACACACACACACACACACACACACACACACACACACAAAGTTCAATTTAGGCAGACATAGGGCCACTAATAAGACACATAAGACACCTTCCGGGGCGGGGGGGCGGGGGGGGCGGGCAAATGGAATGGCCAGGGCTCCTCTGTACTGAATAGCTTTTTATACCTTTGAAATAGTGCACTTGCGTTTGTGTTAATCATTTTAAAAAGTGATGAACCTAGTAGAACTGCTAAAAGTAAAATGATTGTCAATGCAAACGGCTTACGAGGACGTTGTGCTACTGGAGAGCTGGCAATTGCTGGTGAGAATGTAAAATCGCTATAGAGGACTGTTTTGTAGTTCCTTAAAAAGTGAAACACACAATTACTCCATGAGGCAACAATTCTGCTATTAACCAAGAGAAACAAAAACACCTTTGTTTTGTTTTTTGAGGAAGGGTCTCCCTATATTGCCCAGGCTGGCCTGGAACTCTCAATCTTCCTGCCTCAGCTACTAGAATGCTGGAATTACAGATATGCACCAGCATGCCTAGCTAAAATGCATTTCTTTTCATTTATATTAAGGCAAAACTTACTGGTGATAGATACTGGAACAGTAGTTGCCTGAGGAGGAAGGTGGGGATTCGCTGGAAAGGGACCCAAAAGCACATTCTAGGGAGCTAGAAGTTTCCTGTGTCTTTATAAGTGCTGAGTTATGGGGGGGGGGGAAGGAGGGTGGTTCACTTGTCAAAACTCATGGAGCTGATGATACATTGTACACATGTACTGAAATATCACACTGTACCCCGCAGATATGCACACTTCTGCCTTAGTTAGACATTTAAAATAAATAAAAATAAAAAATGTTAAATTGAAGTCTCACGGAATGCGCGTATTTCATGGAATGCAAATTATACCTCAATTTAAAAAATAAGTAATTACATCTCTAAGTATGTAGATATGCCAGAGAGGCCAAGGCAAGCCTGATGGAGAAGGTGAGATTTCAAAGCAGGGCCACATTACACGATATGGACGGCGGAGATCCAAGTTAACACAGAAAGGACAGCTTTTCCCACGGAGCCCTTCCAAAGGCAGGTGTCCAACACTCATCTGTGCCTGCAGCTTCCATGGGTTTTAGCATTGACGCTCACAGTGACCCCGACATGTCAGCCTTTTGGCTCCCATTTTCCAAGTGAGGAAACAGGCAGGGCCAAGTCTTAGGGTCGCTGGTGGGCCAGTTTCTCCCGGGCATAACCTGCGATCGCAGCCGCAGACACCGGGTGGGCAGTGTTGGGGCAGAGGAATGGCCCACCCACAGAGGAAGGGCTGGGAGCGCGAGGGCCGGCGCGCCCAGGTAGGGCGCTGACCCAGCTGCTGGGAACAAAGAGTGGCCACGGGGCGGAGCGAGGGGCGGGGCGGAGCGGGGAAGGGGGGCCGGGGGAGTGGTGGGCGGGGCTCTGTCTGGAGGAGACCAAGGATGGGTGGGCCAGGGATCCGGAGGCAAGACCCCAGCCCCAGCAGGAGGGGGCGGGACCGGGACTCCGGGGCAGGAAGGGGTCCGAGGAGGGGCGGGGTAGGGGGACGTGGGGCACGGACCCACACGGGGCCGAGATCCCAGAGGGTGGGGCGGAGAGCGGCGGGGCTGCGGGGACACGTGTTTAGAGGGGGGCCCGCGGAGCCCCGAGGTTCTCTGTGTGCCGGCCCAGGGGAGGGGTGCAGGGCCCAGGACCATGCTGCTCCCCTCCGCCCAGCGGGTCCCGGGTCCCGGGTCCCGCAGATCCTAGCTCTGCCCTTCATGACTGAGTCCTGGAGTGAGTGTCTCCCTCACTTCACGCTGTTTCCCCGTCTGCCACGCCATCAGAGGACCGTTCTTCTGTTCTTGTTAGCAGGGTGACTGGACAGCCGGTGACAGAATGAAGCGAAGAAGGCGTGTTCGCCATCCCCTTCACTAACGTGACTTTTTCCTTGCTAGGAGGACTGTGTTAATAACTCACGAAAAGCGCGCACATACTCCACACAGCTGTCCCATTAAATAGATCATATTCTTGTCATTTTACAGCTGAGCTCCAGGGAGAGCTTCTGGGGTGACAGGCTCATGTCAATGCGGCCAGTAAGCAGCAGAGCCGGACTTAAACCTGTAATCTGAATTAGTATTTTTGGAATCTTTCTCACCCCAAAGCCCATACTCTTAATTATTAAAGCCCATACTCTTAAATATTTAAAAAATATTTATTAGTGGGGTGTGGTGTTTCACACCTGTAATCTCAGCTACTTGGGGAGGCAAGTTAGCAAGACCCTATCTCAAAAACAAAATACAGTCAAAAGGGCTGGGGGCATGGCTCAGGAGGCATAGGACTTGCCTAGCACTCAAGAGACCCTAGATTCAATCCCCAGTACAAGAAAAGAATTAAAAAAAAAAAAAAAAGGAAGAAATTTCAATAAAATTTGTGACATTACCTTGGTGAAGATGTACAGGGAACTTACAGGGTGGTTTTTGTTGTTGTTGTGGCTTTGGTTTGGCTTGTTTATTTCTTTGGTGGGACCAAGGTTTGAACTCAGGGCCTCATGCTTACAAATCTTTACTGCCTACGCCTCCAGTCGGTTTTGCTCTGGTTACCATCAGAGATAGGGGCTCATGAACTGTTTGCCTGGGCCAGCTTCAAACTGCGATCCTCCTGATCTCTGTCTCCTGAGTAACTAGAATTACAGGCATGAGCCACCAGCTCCCAGCTCCAGTGGTGTTTTCTGAGCGTGCTCATTATGTTCAGACTCGCTGCTAAATGACTTACGACTGGACTTGGGTCTCCTGCCCACTTAAGATTCAAACAAGGGCTGGGGTGTAGTTTAGTGGTGGAGAATGGGCTTAGCATGCCGGAGGACCTGGGTTAGATCCTCAGCAGGACTGGCACTTACAGGGAACAGAAACATTCCTCGAACTAACCAAAGAGGAGATTGCAGGGCCCCATGTCTGTCATCTCTCAGTCCTCTTTTCCATGCAGCCAAGCTGGTTGGCTACAAGTCAAGCAGCTCTGGACTTTCACTGACTTTCTAGCTCTCAGTCCCAGAAGAGAGCACGTACTTCTTAATGGCTCCAGCATAGTCTTGGGGACCCTTTCCTCTGACCTACTTTCCACTGTCCTGAACCCTTGCAAAGCTGAACCCCAGATCCTTATGTGCTGTACAGAGCTTGCACGATAGGAGCCAAGGCTACATGTATCTCATTCAGGTCTGGGGAGTGGGCATGCGTATTGCAGGGGACTTGGAGACAGTGTGGTCTTTGGGTGGGGCTGCAGACAGATGCATAGCACCTGGGGTGGAGAGACAGAACGAGAAGAAAGTGACTGGTTATCAAGGCCAAGTTCTGTGACAGAGCTACGTTCCCAGGAACTTAATTTCCCTGTGCCTTGGTTTCCTCACCTATAAAATGACAGCTGCCTCACAGGTCGCTGTGATAAGTGTCCATCTGGCACTCTGGTAAGCATTTAATATTAATTCTCTCTGTCAGCAGCCACCTGCCTGGCTTGGTACCCAAGCCTTTATTTCCCTCTACCCTCCCAGGTCACACAGATGACCATCCCTGAGTCCAAACCCTGGTCCCACCAAAAAAATCAGAAACAAAAATAAGTAAGTAAAGAGCCGGGCTGCAGCTGGGCATGGTGTGGCCCCAGCACTGGGAATGGGGGGGAAGTAGAGTCACTTGAGCCCAGAAGTTCAAAATCAGCCTAGGCTGATAATGAGACCCTGTTCCTGTCACAAAAAGGGTTTCAGATTGGGATCATCAACTCTCCAGGGAGTCCTGTGATGATTCTTGCCCTACAGAGCTGGGACAGCTGTAGAAAAGCAAAGTAATTATTAATCAATGTTGCTTTTGAAAGTGGGACCTGGGCTGGAGGAGTGGCTCAAGAGGTAAGAGTGCTTGCCTAGCAAGCCTGAGGCCCTGAGTTCAACCCCAATGCAGCCAATAAATAAACAAATAAATAAATAAAAGTGGGACCTGGGTGACACTAATTCAGTTTCTGTTCCTCCCTTCACCCAATGCCATTTTTATGGCGGGGACTCTGAAGCCCAAGTATGGAGTGCAAAGGTCACAGTTTGGGAAGCAGCTCTTAGTCTGTTAAGACTGGGCATTCTGGGTTGTCATTGTCCTTGCTGGAAAGAAGTTAACGTTTACTGGGACCTACTATGTGTCAGGTGCTTTGCAGGCATTCTCACTTAATTATCCCAATAAATCTGATTAGCACACCATTTTACAGATAAGAAAAATGAGGCTCACGTTGAGTGATTTATCCAAGTCTCATTCCTTCCCAGAACGACCCTACCCACTTTATTTCCTATCTAATAACAGTGGTTCTCAACCAGGACTGATATTGGCCCTAGGGTGAGAGATATTTCTGGTTGTCACAACTGGTGGGGAGGAGTGCATCCCTGGTGGAGCCAGGGATGTCACTTAGCACCCCCAGTGCACAGAGTGACCTCCCATGGCAAGAAATTGTCCAGGCTTTTTTAGCGCCACCTGCTCGCGGCGCCGCCCTGAGTCACTGCCTCCGCAGCGGGGGCCGCCTGGCTCCGGTACTAGCTGCCAATATTTGGAGCTCTTGCAACATGGCAGACATTGCCAACTTGCTTAGGGTAGTTAAAGGACGAGTGAATGCTCTCAAAAACCTTCAAGTTCAATGTGCACAGATAGACGCCAAATTGTATGAAGAAAGTCATGATCCTGAAAGGAAGTACGCTGTTCTCTACCAGCCTCCGTTTGATAAACGATTTGAGATCATGAATGCGATTGATGAACCTGCGGAAGGAGAATGTGAATGGAAGCCAGATGAGGCAGTGAAGTTTCGGAGGGGCCGAAAGAAAAGGCCAAGACTGAAGATGAGAAAAAGGATGAAGAAAAAGAAGACCCTAAAGGAATTCCTGAAGTTTGGTTGGCTGTTTTTAAGAATGTCGCTTGCTCAGTGACATGGCTCAGGAAGATGAAGAACCTATTTTGAAACACTTGAAAGCTATTAAAGTGAAGTTCTCAGATGCCGGCCAGCCTATGAGTTTTAGCTTAGAATTGCACTTTGAACCCAATGAATATTTAACAAATGAAGTGTTGACAAGGACATGTAGGATGAGGTCACAACCAGACGATTCCGATCCCTTTTCTTTTGATGGACCAGAAATTATGGGCTATACAGGGTGCCAAATCGCTTGGAGAAAGGGAAAGAATGTCACTTTGAAAACCATTAAGAAGACGCAGAAACACAAGGGACGTGGAACAGTTCGTATTGTGACTAGCACAGTTTCCAGTGGCTCTTTCTTTAATTGTTTTGCCCCTCCTAAAATTCCTGACAGTGGAGATCTGGATGATGATTCCGAAGCTGTCCTTGCTGCAGACTGAAATTGGTCACTTTTTGCGTAAGTGTATAATCCCCAAATCAGTGTTATGCTTTTCTGGAGACGCTATTGAAGAGGATGATGGCTACGGTGAAGAAGGTGAAGAAGCAGATGAGGTAATGTTTACCAATGAGCAAATGATTCTCTGTATAACACATTGAGAGACAAACTGAGTGACTTATGTATTCCTTTACTATAATCATTCTGTGATTTGGGATAAATTTTGAAAAATTATTTTAGAATTCTACAGCCAAACAATGTATGCATAAGGTTTTAATAAATAACTTGCAAAACTCAAAAAAAAAAAAAAAGAAATTATCCAATTCCAAATGGCAATGGTGCTGAGTGTGAGAAACTCTGGCCAGGAGAACTCCTTCTCACTGGGTCACGCAGAGGCCCACCCTAAGCTCACCTGGAACAAGTGCCCCTGTAGCCATCAGCCGAGTGTGTCGCCTCTAGACACTCTATTCAAGTAAGTGGTGTTGGACTGCTTTCCAATGAATGCTTAGTGACTTGAAATACACAGCTGTGTATTTCGTTTGGTCTGTTGACTTCTTGCTTCAGTTGGGCTGCTTGCTTTTCCAGGACCGGGATGTGAGTGAAAGACCCTGCAACCTCTATGTTCCCGCCAGAGAGGTAGCTGGCTTCCTGTCTCTTCAGGTGGAGGCTGAGTGACCACTTTGCAGTGTTCTTAGATGCAAAAAAATTCAAAAGTTAAAGCTAGGGCTGTGATGTCAGAAACATACTGACTGAGGTCCTAGCCCTGCAACTTGCTGCGTGACCTTGGGCAGGATATTTAACTTTGCTGAGTCCCAGTTTGCTCATTTATGAACTATAGATAACAGTCCCCACCTCCTAGGGTTGTGAGTGTCAAACTGGACAATCAATTTGTCAGATAGCCAGCATTCTGAAACCACTGCAGTGGGGTTTCCACTAAACGACCCCAGGTTCCTCCTAACTGAAAAATTCTCTCACATGCCATGCCCCCTTCCCCTGTCCCCCTGCAGCATGCCTTTGACAAGCTGTTCTTTTATTTTGTGGTACTGGGGTTTGACCTTGGGCCACTCCTATTTTTTTTTTTTTTTTTGGTGATACTGGGGTTTGAACTCAGGGCCTCACATTCAGTAGGCAGGTACCCTACCACCTGAGCCACACCCCCAGCCCCACCAGCCCTATTTTTGTGATGGGTTTTCTCAAGCGAGGGTCTTGAGAACTATTTGCCTAGCTGGCTTCGAACCCTGATCCTGATTGCTGCCTCCTGAGTAGCTAGGATTACAGGTGTGAACCACTGGTGGCGGGTGGCTTGTGACTTCTGAGACTAGGTCTTCCTAGTGTCTGGGCTTGTGTTCTCTCTCTCTCTCTCATCACTTGCCACTTGCTTTGGGGCATGGTGGCCACCATATCGTGAACACACTCAAGCAGTCCAATAGTGAAGTTGTCAGGAAAAGGAACAGAGACCATGTGGCATGTGACTGACCTCTAGCTGAGTCAAGCCCTCACACCTCTGTGAGCCTGACCAAGCCTTAACTGCAACCTCATGACAGACTCCAGCCAGCACCACCCAGCTAAGTTGCTCCTGGATTTCTGGCCCACAAAAACTGTGTGAGCTAATGTTTGTTGATTTTAGCTGCTAAGTTTTGGGGTCACTTCCTCAGCTGCAATAGAGTAGAGTTTCCCAATTCCTAGGGCAGTGGTTCTTAACCTTGGCTGGGCATCAGAATTTCCCAGGACAGTAGGTGCCCATGGTTCGAGTGAACCAGGGTGGGTGGCTGGATTTGAACGCAGATCCTGCCACTAGCTACATAGACTGGCTTCACTCTTCCCAACTTTAGTTCCTCTGTCTGTAAGATGTCAGAAACAGAGCTTACCTTCTCTGGATTATGGGAAAGAAGTTGTAAGAGAGAAAAAAGTGCCAACAAAGAAAGCAAGGGCTCTGTCTGTCTTGTTCATTGCTGCAGCCCCAGGGTCTAGAACAGTGCCTGGACCACAGGAAGTGCTCAAAGATTTCTTGGGCTGAGGAAGTGGCTCAGACAGTAGACTGCCTGCCTAGCAAGCAGGATGGCCTGAGTTCAAACGCCAGTGCCACTAAAAAAAAAAAAGAAAAGATTTCTGGACAGTGAAACCAGTGACCCAAGAGATAACCTGGAGTGCTGGTTTGGGTCAGCTCCCTGGTTTTCCTCCACTTTCAGACTTCCTTGCTAGTTCTGCCTACTTTTCTCTAGTTCTAAGTGTGGAAGTGCCTTAGGACTTCATCTTTAGCCCTCTCTCTGGCCACATTCACTCCTTTGGTGACTGAATTCATGATCATGACCAGCACCAAGGATCAGACTTTCTATCCTTGACATATTCACTTGATGCCTAGCACACATCCCCAACTCCACACATTCCCACCCAAATGCCAGACTCCTCTCAAACCTGCCCCAGCTGCTGTCATCCCTGTCTCCATGGCAATGCCATCCTTCCACTTTCTCAGGCCTAAAATCTTGCTCCTCTGACTCCCCTTCATTCATATTCCAAGTCCAAATCAAGCAGCAATGCCTGTTGGTCCTATCTTCAAAATATATGGGAATCCAGCCTCTTCCCACCTCTGCCAATGCTGTCCTTTTGTGGTCTGCCAGCACCTATAATCTGGATTATAATTGAGGGCATCCAATCTGGACAGCCCTTGACCTTCTCCACATAGTAACCAGCTGTGCTGTTCCTCCTGTCCTTTCCTGTTGTACTCACATGAAAAGACAAGGTTTCAGGCCAGTATAGTGTCTGGTGCCATTGCTCTGCCTCCATTTCTACTGCTTTCGCCTTTCCTTGCCCTGATCCTGACATACAGGCATCCTTGCATTTCTTCAGTATTCAGGTACATTGTCATCTTGGGGTCTTTGCACTTGCTGTAGCTTTTGCTTAGTTTCAACCTAACTACTTTTTTCTTTTGACAGTAATAGGGCTTGAACTCAGGGCTTTGCACTTGCTAGGCAGGCGCTCTATCACTGAGCCACACCTCTAACCCACAACCTAACTTCTTGGGGCTGAGAGTGTAGCTTAGTGGTACAGCCCTTGCCTAGCACGCACAAGCCCTGTTTTTGAAACCTAACACCACAAAACTGAACAATAAATACCCAAACAAATGAGCAAAACCGCAAAAGCCAAAAAGTCTCTATCTACCTAACTTCTTCAGGACTATTATCAAAAATCTTTCTTGAACTGGAGGTGTGGCTGAAGTGGTAGAGATCCTGCCTAGTTCAAAGCCCTGAGTTCAAATCCCACTACAGCCAAAACAAAAAGAAAATCAAAAACTTTCTCAGAAAGATCTTCCCTAACTGACCTGATCCCCAGCACTGCAAATAATAATAACAACAACAATAATGGTGATAATAAAATGGGGGGGGATTTGTCCTGTCCTGTGCTCCTTTCCTGTTTGGTTCCATGACATTTCTTTGATATAGCACAGATCTTAACTTGCTTATGCAGTGTATATCCCCTCCCAAAGACATCTTCCACAAGAGCAGGAAGCACTGTCTGTTTTGTTCATGACTGAATCTCTGATTCTTGGTACAAACTAGATGCTTCTTTCTTTTTTTCATTTTTTTTTTTTTTTGGTAGGACTGGGGTTTGAACTCAAGGATTTGTGTTTGCAAAACAGGTGCTCTACTGCTTGAGCCACACCTCTAGTCTATTTTTCTCTGGTTATTTTGGAGATGAAGTCTCATGAACTATTTGCCTGGGCTGGCCTCAAACCTTGATCCTCCTGACCTCAGCCTCCCAAGTAGCTAGGATTACAAGCGTGAGTCACCACGCCTGGCAGCTTACTAAATATTTGAATTCAAATGGCTGGTATAGGGGGTACGGAAGGATCTGCTTTAGAAAGGCAGCCCAGGTTCAGGGTGGGTTGAGATGCTTCATCCAGAATGTTGGCAGGAATGCCCGGGAATATCCTCCAAAGTCCAAAGTCCACTCTTCTTATTTTACCATGAAGTCAGTCACCATGCCAGGTGGGGAGGAGTTGTCCCAGGTCACAGGTGGGGGAGGGAGCAGAGGAAGAACTAGAACATAGGTGTGGGGCTCTTTCTACAGCTGCACCTGGCTGGACCTGTTGGGGCTGGCTGCAGGGCAGGCTAGACTGAAAACCACATGGGACTGCATGTGATGTGCAGCTGTCCACACCTCCTCCAGCAGCTGCAGAGAGGCCCCAGGAGGGAAAGGCAGGGCTCCAGCTGACCTCCCAGCTCCCCAGAGCCCTGCCTCTGTCTTGGCTAGGAGGAAGTGAAAGCCATGCCTAATTTAAGAGTTGGTTACAGACTTTGAAGTGGACAGTCCACCAAAGACAAATAAATAAGTAAAACTGGTTAAGACTGTCACTTACCAAAAGTCATTCTGAACTTCAACGTAATTCCGCTTGGGGTTGAGGATGTAGTTCAGTGGTGTAGCATTTGCCTACCGTGCCGGAGGCCCTGAATTTCATCCTTACCATCCATGACCATGGAATAGGTGGAGACGGAGGTTCTTTTCCTTCCTTCCTTCCTCCCTCCCTCCCTCCATTCCTTCTTTTGCACTACTGGGGTTTAAACTCAGGACCTACACCTTGAGCCACTCCACCAACCCTTTTGTTTTTTGTGATGGAATTTTTGAGATAGGGTCTCAGGAACCATTCACCAGGACTGGCTTTGAACTGCAATCCTCCTGATCTCCTCCTGAGTAGCTAGGATTACAGGCGGGAGCCACCACAGCCAGGCTAGACGAAGTTTAAAAACTGTCTGAATGCCTCTTTCCCCAGGCTAGGATTTCCCAAACCTGGATCACACAGGGCATTAGTGAAAGAGTCCCATTGCTGCCCTGGAGATGGTGGATTTGGTATCTCTGGGTGACGGGCCTCAGGAATCTGGATTTGAAGGGGTTCTTATTCTCTGCAGGATCCAGCTGTCCTGGCCCTGTACAGTAATGAATCGCCTTGGGAGTGTCTCTTCTTGTCCTTGGGACCTATCTCATCCCTGATCTGTTTAGGAGTTTGAAGGCCCAAATTCCAGTGTGCCTAAGAAAATGCTGTCAATACATCCTAGGGGACTTGTTAAGTGCCAACTCCTAGTCTACTGTTTCAGAGAACGTTTTTGGGCATTTTAATGACTGAACAGTCATTGGAAGATGGTCTGTCCTACCTGGATTATTTGAATGTGCAAAGGTTGCTGGGAGATGGCCCAGGATGGCAGGAGCTGGGGGTGGGCCACTGTACTTCTGGGGCAGACCAGCTCTGCTGGTTCCAGAGTGGTGAACCGGGGATTTGGACCTGGGTGCCTGCCTGCCTGCCACAGGTCATGCTGGTCGTCACCCTGTTGGCTCCCAGGTTCACCCCTCCCTGCCCCCCCACCCCAACAAAGGCTAAGCCTCCTGCAGACAAGACACTGCTGACACTGCTGACACTGCTGTCTCCTTCAACCCACCCTCCCAGCCCTGCTCTCTAAAGAGCAGCTCTGATCAAGTGCATCATGGACAAAATCCTTCAATAGCTCCCCATTGATCTCACATCGGGCTCCTTTCCTGTGGAGGTGAAATGGCCCCTCTAAGCTGTCTGCACTCCAATCCCTGGAACCTGTGAATATGTTACCCGACAAAAGGGACTTTGTGAATGTTATTAAACTGAGGACCCAATCTAATGTGAGGCCTTAAAAAAATGTGAGGGAAGAACGGTCAGAGAGCTGGATGTTGCCAGATTTGAAGATGGAGGAAGGTAGCCAGGAGTTGGAAAAGCTAAGGAAATGGGTTCTTTCAGAGCCTCCAGAAAGGAAGGAGCCTGCAGACATCTCAATTTCAGCCTGGTGAGACCCATGTCAGAAGTATACAATAAATTTATCCATCACACAAAAATAAAAGAAAAAAAGACACTAAAGGTGTGATTTGTTATGATGACAACAGGACAGGAACACATTTCCCCCGAAGTTTCCTCTGACCTGTTCTATTCCTACCCCAAACACCACACATTTTCCCTCCACACCTGTGCCCCTGCTGCTGCCCGAGCTCTTGGATCTTCTCTTGAGCTCTTCAACAATTGCCTCGACATGTCCTCAGCATTGACCTTCTGCTGCCAGCACTTGCCCTCTGCCAGCCCACCAAGTGTGCTCCCACTGGACCATGAGCTCCTAGAATGCAGTGTCTGACTTATTTTCCCTTGACCTTGAAGGCCAGATATATCCACAGGGATGGCGTAGGGGACTTAGGGCATTGGGAGGAGTGACTGTGGAAAACTTCCACATTATTAGGGGAAAACTTCCAAGATTCAAATTCAGGTGGAATACTGATGCAGAAAAGAATCCAGGATGTCAAGGTTAGGATGCAGGAACCCATGTGGAAAGCACTGTCTGCTAGCTCACTTCAAGCAGGAGTTCAGTTGTCAAGAAGAGGGCAGAGGGCTGGAGGAGTGGCTCAGGTGGTAGAGCACCTGCCAAGCAAGCATGAGGTCCTGGGTTCAAATCCTGGTATTATCCCTCTCTCTCCCAAAAAAGAGGGCAGAGCTAAGACACAAAGGAGATTTAGAGCATCAACACAGAATGCACTTACTCAGAAAAATAAACAGGAGTCTCTCAAGGGCGTATGAAGTCTACCTTGGAGATTCAGTCTGGTCTTTTTTTTTTTTGGTATTGGGTTTTGTGGTACCTTAAGCCACTCCACCAGCCCTTTTTTGTGTTGGTTATTTTCAATATAAGGTCTCATGAACTATTTTCCCTGGCTGGCTTCAAACTGCGATCCTCCTGGTCTCTGCCTCCTGAGTAGTTAGGATTATAGGTGTGAGCCACTGGCGCCCGGCCTCTGTGATCCTTTTTGAGCACAGGCCAGCAACCCAACATTGACCACGGCTCTGCCCACTCTCATGCAGGGACTTGTCCCTATGGAGGTCTTTCTGACCCAGAGGGCAGAACAGGCAGACAGAGAAGAAAACACCATCTTTAATCAGCCCACCTGCACAGAAGCCAAGGGCGCATGCCTGGCCTTGCAAGATCCCAGTGAGAAGGAACTTTCTCCCCTTGCAAAACCAGCTTATAAAAACAAAAGTCTTCAGAGCACCAGTGGTTAAACCCGTTCAATAGAAAGAGAGACCTGGGGCTGGGGGAAGAAGCAAGGGCTGCAGGCAGGAACTGGCCCAGAGGTGGGGTAGCAGCCCAGCCTGGGGCTGGCTACTTGGCACAGCACTGCAGATGGGTTGCTGGGGTGGGCTTGCCATCCTAGCTCAGCAAAGACCAGAGAGTGGGGAGCAAGAAGTGACATGGTCACCATGACAGGGTCCAGTGTGAAAGCCATCTCCATGGCCTGGGCTTCCCTCTGTGTCCCCAGGCCACTCCCAGTTTATAGACTGGGACACTGAAGCCTGAATCTCCTACCTGTGACTCACCAACCAGGGCACAGGGTCCTGAGGGTGTCTGTAGAGGGAGATAGGAAAAAAGAGCTCTCACCCCTGCCTGTTCTCAGAAAGGTGACTGACCCTCCAGTCACCCATACCCCATTCTGCCTCTTCAGCACTCCCGGGCTTGCCAGAAGTTGCTTCTGGACCTTGGAGAGGTCATAAATGCTGGTGATCCATACACACTGGTGTCCAGGCAGCACTGACCGGTCCTCTCCCCTAGGAGCCACAGTGGTGAGAAGTAGATGGAGCCATTGGGGTTGCTGGGGGAGGGGCATGGGATCATGGATGTAGGAGGCCTGGCCCCAGAGGGACCTGGAAGGGGTGAAGTGAGGAGGGAGCTTCAAAGGTTTGCCAAGGGTCAGAGGCAGAGTCTAGAAAACCTTCCCTGTGGGTCAGGCTGAATTCAGGGCTTTGGGTTCTGTCCATCCGGTTCCCAACAAGAGAATGAACGGGTGTATTGCTTTAAGAGTAGTGCTGGCAAGTTGTGGGGGTGGTGTGTGAGTGTGGAAGTGACCAAGCTGGAACAGGGGCTTGGAAGTGGAATCCAGAGACCAGACACTGGGTTTTGGAGTCTGAAACTAGAGAGTACACTGTGTTCAAGGCCTGCCTCCACCAAAGCCTTGCTGTGTGGCCTCAAGCAAATCACTTCACATCTCTGGGCCTTAGTTTCCATATCTGCAAAGTGGGAATTAAAGTCCCAACCTCGCCCAGGGAACTAAGGGTCAAATGAGAAGGCTAGATGAGTCCATCTGCTAAGGGATCATTTTAATTACTTGAAGTGGGGAAACCAAGGCCCAGAGAGGGCAAGGGCTTTGCCAGATGTCACACAGGATGTCAATGATGGAACTGCGATTGGAACCCAGGACTCCTATTCCTAGTTCACAGTATCTTTCCCCAGGGCTGGTGAATGAGGGTGAGATGGGGTGAGTCTGTCTGTCCTGCAGTTTCTCTCTGCACAGGAGGCAAGATGCTAGGCGGAGTGAAAGGGAGAGGCTGGAGAAGGGAGGAAGGCCCTGGAGCAAGCCAAGGCTGAGATTAAAAAAAATACAAACCCTGCGATCCCCCTCCCCGTCCCGCCCCGCCCCACCCCTGATGTCCGGCTGTGAAGGTCCAGGGTCAAGTTCAAGTCCAAGTCCTCTGTAGCTAGTAGCTGCAGGCCTCGGCGCGAGCCGCCAGGGGGCGCGCTTGCCTATCTTGCATGGAGCTCGTGGCAGCCGCAGTCAGTCCAGCGGCCGAAGGGCGCGAAGCCGGGGAGTGAGCAGGGAGGAAGCTACCCGGACCTGCAGGAAACAAAGGCTGGTGAGGGGCGTACACAGGCCGAGAGATCCAGCTGCCCTCGCCACTCCTCCACTCCTCCGTCCCCTTCTTTCCCCAGCACTAGTGGCCAGGTCCCTCCAGTCACACCCGGCCCCACTGCAGGACCCACGTGTACAGAGGCTGCAGCTGTAAATGCGACGTCTTCTGCGGCGCCTGGTATCCGTAGGAGTCAAAGCCACCGATGAAGTCAACTGCGGAAGGGGAGGGGGCGAGTTAGGAGAGGCTGGATCCTAAAAGGGAAGAATTGAGAGCAGCCCCCTGCCCCCCCACCTCCGCCCCAGCCCCAGGAGGCCCAGCTAGAGAAGCGGGTGGGGGGAGGCTGGTGAGGGGCGAGGCCAGTGAGGAGGGCTCCAGGCCAGCTGGGGTTCAAGGCCCCTGGACTACAGAGCATGGGAGGCGGGGCAGTCCTGTAGGAGAGAAGGCTCCTGGGGACAGGACAAGATGAGTGCTGGGGTTGAAGCCAGGCTGGGAAAAGGGGCCGTGGACAGGACATCTGAACGCCTGGGGCCGCAGTCCAGAATAGGCAGGCTACGAAGACCCCCATCCACTCCTGCAGCCTCTTCTTTCCCTGGAAAGGAACTCCCTGGCTTCCTCCAGCCAAGGGCGGTTCCAGCCCTTGTCCCAGGTACTGAAAAGCATCAGTGGCGCGGTGCCACTCTGCCCCACTTCCCTGGGGAGGGGGGCTTACTCACAGCTGTCCTCCTCCTCCAGGAACACTTTGCTCACGTAGCAGGCAAACACGAAGCCGAACAGCTGGGAGAGGAAATAATACCTCAGAGGGAGGAAGTTTTTTTCCTGACGCCCCTCCTCCCCCACCCACCCCGAATTGGCCGGGAGGCATGCCTGGATCTGGCAAACTATAACAAGTTCAAGTTAAATGCCTACACTTAAAAGTCAAATATCCTTGGCCCCATTCTTCATTCTAGCAGCCTCCCAGGCTACCTTTTAGAGCCACAGTTTTCCCAGTTACCCTGGGAAGAAAAAAAAAAAGAGCCAGGTGCCAGTGGCTCACACATGTAATCCTAGCCACTCAGGAGGTAGAGATCAGGAGGATCATGGTTTGAAGCCAGCCCAGGCAAATAGTTTTCGAGACCCTATCTTGAAAATACTCACTACAAAACAGGGCTGGTGGCATGGCTCAAGCAGAAGTTCAAACTCCCCTAGAAATGGAACTTGTACTCTCTTGGACCCCTTTCTTATCTCACAACTCTATGAGGCTGGGATTGTCTTTCCTTTTTTGTGAATAAGGAAACAAACTGAGAGAAGGAAAGTGACTTATCTGAAGCCACAGGGGGGTGTATTAGATGTTTAAATTAAAGATGGTCTGAGCTTCACCTATCCATGAAAAAGCACATTCAGACTGGCAGACTTAGGGTTGTCCCCTCTTACCTAGGGGTAAAGAGGTCGGGATGGAAGCCTCCACCCCTAGGAGGACATGTGGGTGAGGGAACAGGACTCACCGCCAGGAAGATCTGCAAGGCACTGCTGAGGGCTTCAATGTAGGGATAGTCAAGCAGACATCCAGTGACAGAGATGACATGGTGGTCCTCCAGGGCCAGGCGGGAGTTCAGAACAGGGGTCACCAGGCAGCCTGGCCCATTCTCCATCCACCAGGAACGGTGCAGGGATGTGTTGAAGGTCATGATGAAGTCCCGGTCCTGGGAGCAGAGGGGCCTGGGATACTGAGCTGGGGGCAGGGAGGGTGGACACTCCCCAGGCCTCACTTCACATCTGGGTTGTTGCAGCTTGCGCTAGACTGCACCTGCAATCCCACATCTGGCCAGCAGGTGGCAGCGAATGACCATGCAGGCCCCAGGTTCCCATTGCTGAGATAGAAAGGGGCTGGAAAGAGCCCACGGGAGCCTCTGAATTTCAGAGCTAGCAGGGCCAGTAAAAATGAGAAGGCCCAATTCACCACCCATTGGTGACTTCCTCCATACAGACCCCTTCACAGCCTATTCTGGCTCCACTGCTATGTGTGTGACCCTGGGCAAACCTCTCATCTCCTTAGTCTGTGGTCTCCCCTTTGTTTCATGGAGATGGGCCTGGTCTCACTCAGTTCTCACTCAGGGTGTGCAGCCCTGTGTTCATCCTTCCAGGCTGTCCTTCAATCAGACCAAGAGTCACTATGTACTAAGCATTTGCCAAGTATTAAGATGTGTGATCTCATTTCATCACCTTGGACCACACGAAGCTGGGTTGCTACTGCCTCCTCTTCCTAGAGGAGACAGAAGCTCAGAGAGGACAAGCCATTTGCCCAGGGTCACACTGCTGGAAACGCTGGAGCTGGGATTCAAATTGAGCCGGGTTCATCCACAAAGCCAAAACTCCTTGTGACATTTTTTTTTTTTTTTTCAGTATTGGGATTTGAACTCAAGGCCTACACCTTGAGCCACTCCACCAGCCCTTTTTTTGTGTGTGTGATGGGTTTTTTTCAAGATAGGGTCTCTCAAACTATTTGCCAGGCTGGCTTCAAACTGTGACCCTCCTGATTTCTGCCTCCTAAGTAGCTAGGATTACAGGTGTGAGCCACTGGGGCCCAGCTTGCCTCCTTTATTTCTAAAAATAGAAGTTAGTGTCTCTCTGAGCTCTTCTTCAAGCTAAATAACTCCACTTTCTTCAATAGTTCTCCATATGACATAGTCTGCTCAATCTTCCCTGAACAAACACTAGTCTCTTTCCTTTCTGAAAAATATTGATGAGCAAAGAACCCAAACCAGCATGGCATTTTTGCCTGGTTGCTCTGAACAAGATGCTGTTCATGGGGCCTGAGAGCAGTTTTCTGGGCCAAGGCACGCTGTTGGTTTTTACTGAGTTTGTGGTCCACTGAGAACCCCAGCCCATCTTCACACAGACGGCTCTTTAGACTTATCTGTTCCATCACTGTTTTTGAGAAATGCAGAGGAGGCCAGAAATGGGGAAAGGGGAGGCTGCAGAGATGTGAGTGTGTACAGGGTGGGGAAAGCTCTTGAACCTTCAGCACTCTATGAGCCCTGGGGGAGGATGGGAGGGCCAGGCTGTGCTTACCTGGGACAGCTGTCCGACCTCCAGGTAGAAGCAAATGATGAACGCATTCCAGCCAACCCAGAGGACCAGCCAGGCTGCATACTGGGGAAAGCAGAGGTGGATTCAGGGTGGGGCCTGGGGGAGTGGGGAGGGGACGAGTCAATGGAGACAGCTCGAGGGCAGTGGGGACCTTAGCAGGGGAAAGTGCGATAAATGCTTCATTCAGAGAGCACTGTTATGTGTGCAAGTCATTCCTACATCCATCCAGTCCTCAGGTGGGCCCTGCCAGGCAGGCATTGTCCTCTAGAAATCATTAATCTGAGGCCAAGAGGAGGTGTAAGCTTTAGATCACACAGCTAGGAAGAGGGAGCGCTGGCCCTCGAATCCAAGTCATGTCCACTCTGCTGAGAGCACCGGCCACTGAACCAGCAATCTCTAGAATGTACTGGAAACACTTTGGGAGTTTGTTAAAAATGGAGATGCCACCAGACACAGTGGTGTGCACCTGCAGTCCCTGCTTCTTGGGAAGCCAGGATTGCTTGAACATAGGAGACTGGCTCGTGGCCAGTCTGAGCAATGTAGAGGGACTGTTTCTTTTTTTGGAGGTGGGGGTCTTGCAAACTATTTGTCCAGACTAGCCTTGAATTGTGACCGTCCTAATCTCAGCCTCCTGAGTAGCCAGGATTTCAGGCGTAAGCCACAAGTGCCCAGCAAGACTCTGTTTCTTTTCTTGATGGACCAGGGTTTGAACTCAGGGCTCCAGGCTCGAAAAGCAGGCGCTCTACAGCCACACCTCCAGCCCAAGACCCTATTTCTTAAATAAAAGAAAAAAAGCAGATTCCTGAGTCCTACCTCCAGATTTACTGATTCTGATTTTTTTTTTTTTTTTTTGGATAGGGACTGAACTCAGGGCTTCACACTTGCTAGTTGGCACTCTATCATCTGAGCCAGGATCCCAGGCCTGCCTGTGAATTTTTAGGATGGTGTTCAAATATGAACCCCTAGGAATTGTGATTTAGATAAACTTTCAGAACTGTATTCCAGATGGCAAGTCACTAGACAGCAAGGGCGTTGCTGTCCTAACTCACCACGTTGTGATGCCAGAGCCCGGTGTGGTGGCCGATGAATCAGCCAACACCACAGGAAGTCGCTTAGAAAGTGGTGCATTTTCACCACAGTTGGTAACCAGAAGTTACAGGTCATCAGAAGGTCTCAGGCAGAGAACTACAACTTTCTTTTTTTAAAAAATGTGTACTTATTTTTAAAAAATGTATTTATTTGTTTGGAGTGGGGTCTGGCTACGTAGCCTAGGCTGGCCTCATACTCACAATCCTCCTACCTCAGCCTTCCAAGTGCTGGGATTACAGGCATGTATCACCATTCACGATGCCTGACTCGGGACTGGGATTTTCTGGAGTAGGGAGTAAAATTCTTGTGAGTGGTTGTGATATTCAGTGAAAACGAAGGTAGAGTCAGCAATGGTTGAAGGATGCTGAGAACTTAGAACTTGGACCAAAAGAGTCAGGAAGTCATCCTAAAACCTGACGCTTGCGCTTAAGGGTGGGTCATTTCACACATGCCTGTGGCTGAAGTCTAGGTAAAAGGGACCGGGGAGGTGACACAGTGCTGTCAGTGGGGTCTGCCCAGGCCAACAGGGGCAGCCCAGCAAACCTCCTACCTGACTGGGAGAGAGGCTGGAAGTAGTGTGGTTAGGTCAGCAGGACCTCTTGGCTACATCCCACAACCCATGTGTGGCCACTTGTGGGGGAGGACAGCATCCAATCGATGATCATGGCTAGAGACCGAAGGCAAAGGGGGTCTGGATCTGGATGTTTTCACCTGAGTTCCTGTACCTACTGTCCAGGTGGCTGCCATCTGGCAGACAGTGCTACTGGGTGTGGCCCCTGGAACTTCCTGTACTCCCTATATCAGGTGACAGAGAGTTTTGTTCTGGCCCTGCCACTTGGCTCCTGGGAGCTGAGCCTGTGAGAGGTGGGAGAAACCCTAGACCGAACGTGAGCGGGCTTTTAAAGCACAGCACTGAGTGCCATTGGCATTGCTGACTACATAATAGCACAGTTTTCCTCAAGACACCTGCTCGATGACGTCACTGAGGATCAGTGGGGAACATGGGCGAGTCCAGCTGGAAACAGTTTGAGAGACCGTCAGGAACCAAGGCCTAGAAAGAGGGGGTGGAGGAGGGTGCCGGGGGTACTAGACCCCTGCGGCTAGAGTACAGGAGCCACTGAGCTCAAAGCCACCCCGTATGCTCCAGTCAGCAGGGTCAGAAGCCGAGCCTGGTGAAGCTTCCCTGGCACCCTGAGAAACTCAGCAAGATGTGGCCTGCCCCTCCAGACCAGGAACCCTCACTCCAGACCTGATACTCAAACCCTGATTTTTCTTTCTTCCTTCCTTCCATCTTCCCTTTGTCCCTTCCTTCCTTCCTCCCTTTCTCCTCCTTCCTTCCTTTCTTCTTTCCTTTTGTGTGTGTAGTCCAGGCTGACCTCAAACTCCTTCATCAGCTGACTGAGTTCTAGGATTACAGGCACGTACCACCATAGCTGGCCTGGCACTGTTTTTCCTAGCTGTGTGACCTCAGGAAAGGCTGTAGCCTTTCTGGGCCTCAGCTTCCTCAGCTGGAAAATGGAGAAGCAGGGTCTTTCCATCTTGCAGGGCTCTTGCACAGATGAGGCACAGCATATGAAACTCTGAGCGTGTGCCTGACACACGGGAGGCAGTCACTAAATGATATATATCTCGATCATGTTTGGACAACTTCCCTGGGAAATTTTTTATGAAAAATACTGACCTGGCCTCCTCTGAGCAAAGCAGCTTTGAGGTTTGGATATCTGGCCTCCCAGCTGGTCTGGGTGGCCAGTGTCGGGTCAGGGGACAGCTCTGGCTGGAGGGTTAGGGAGGGCTGGGCGAGCAGGGCTGAGGAGAGGGGCTGGCTTGGGAAGGGAGCTTGGTGTGCCATACCAGAATGAGGTACCGGGAGCGGTACTGCACAGTGCCAAAGATGCCCAGGATGACCGCCATGATGTGTAGAAAGTTGGCCAGAATGGGAGCCCACTGGTAGCCCAGGAAGTCAAAGATCTGCCGCTGCAGCGCAGCCACCTGTGGAAGAGACAGGCTTGTCCCCTGTCCCCCTGGGAGGGAAGGAGCTAACTCCCCCTTGGTCTTGTGGAGTAGGTGGCACCAGTTACCATGGTGATGAGGTACAAGACCCATAGCCATCCAGCCCCCTGAGTATCAAAGGGATGCTGGGAGGAGAGCCAATTTTGTGGGCATGGGATGGGGGTCCCTAAGCCTCATCACTACTTTTGGTGAGCCAGGGTTCAAAGCACCCTCCTTCCTGCCCAGGAGGCCCTCTCTGCTGGCAACCTGAGTTCCTGTCCCTTCCCACTGTAGGGTCTCTCTCCAGCTGGTGAGAGAGCTGAACCACAGCCATGAAGGGCCCAGGGAAGTCTCTGCATTGGGTCACCTGTTCCAAGGATCCCTAGTTGGAGGTTGTCCTGGTCCATGTGTTCCCTGGGCCACAGAGAAGGGACAATTTTCATTCTCCTTCCTAGGTCTAGTAGAGTGCAAAAATTGGTCTCACACTCCTCCTCTTCCTGTTTCTGGGCTCTCTGGCGAAGCCCTCTCTTACCAATGATGTGCTGGTCACATGACCTGCTCTCCCCCATGGGACTTTAGCAACGGAACACAAGCAAAGGCTTTGAAAATGCTTGTGCACTGGGGTTTGTCCATTGGCATCACTGTAACGAAACCACCTTGTCAAGGAGCCCAAGTTGACCACGGAAGGATGTGAGACACATAGAAGAGAACCAAGGCACCCCGCCAACAGCCACTCAACCATCAGACATGCGAGGCCATCCTAGATGGTTCCCATGCTCGGCAATCTGCCAGCTAACTACAGACCCATGGCCCAGATCAAAAGAACCATTCCACTGGCACACAGAATCCTGAGCTAAAAAACAAAAAATGGTTGCTTTAAACCATGACATTTTGAAGTGATTTGTCGTGCAACAAAAGCTAACATATAGGACTCAATCAACACCCCTTTCCAGCAGGTCCTTAAGTCTAATCTTTAGCTGGTAAATTTAGGAACAAGGGTGTCAAGGATAACTATTGTGTTTGTCCACCATCCTTCCTGGAGGTGACACAATCCATCTGTTTTGGAAAATCACCTCCCACCACTCCATGTCTGTGGCTTGGGTGATCACATTTCCATTTCTGGACTGGGCAGCAAAGCCAGGTCTAGCCAAATAACCACAGACGCAGAGGGGCTTGGGGATGGGCACCCACCCTGTGCCTCCCCTGGGGATCACTGGGGTAATTGGGACAGAGCTGCTCTCTATCTGCCAGGATACCTGAAAGGAGTGGTATCAGATTGGAGCTGTTGGTGGCCATCTTTGCTACCTTGGGAGGAGGAAGTCATAGCTAGTGGCAGAAAGAGAGTGGGAGGAGGGTGGAAGAAGCAAGGGGAGTGTGCTGGGGACATGGTTTTAGGTCCAGAATCTAGTCATGCCTAAAGCACTCCCACCCAGTACTTCTGATTTCTCCTTCCTTCCTTTCTTCTTTCCTCTTTCTCTTCCTTTTCTTTCTTCTCCCTCCCTCCCTCTTTCTCTCCTCCCCTCTTCCTTTCTCCTTTCTTTCTCTTTCCTTTTTTTTTTTTCTTCAGTACTTGGATTGATTGAACCCAGGGCCTTGACCTTGCTAGGCAAGCACTCTACCAGTTGACCCATGCCCACAGCCCTGTTTTGGGGTTGTTTCAATTTTTTTTTTTTGCAGGGTTTGAATTCAGGACCTACACCTGAGCCACTCCACCACTCTGCCAGCCCCTTCTTTGTGATTTTTTTTTTTCGAGATAGCGTCTCTCGAACTATGTGCCTGGCTTCGAAATGTGATCCTCCTGATCTCTGCCTCCTGAACATCTAGGATTATAGGCGTGTGCCACCGGCAACCAGCTTAATTTTGTTTTTGAGACAGGCTCTCACTAACTTTTCCCAGGCTAGCCTTGAATCTGATATCCTCCTACCTCTGCCTCCTGAGTAGCTGGGATTACAGGTATGTACCATAACTTCTGGCTGTACTTCTGATTTCTGTACCTTGGAACTAAGAGTCCTAACAACACAGAGAAGAGAGAAGGCATGGCTGGGGAAAGAGAGGGAAGATTCTGGTCAAGTGAGGAGACCTCTGAAGCCTTTTCCTGGCAAAGAGGCAGGAGGAGGTGGAGCAGATACCACCACACAGATGGCAAAGCTTGGGCAGAGACCAGGGAAGCTGTAGGCTTGGGCAAGGGTATGAGTGGCACTGCCAGGCTCAACCCTGGCACCTTCTTATCTGGTGCTAGCCTGCCTGTGGTTGGTGACTCCCCTCACAGCTCTGCAGGTTGGAAAGAGCTTTCCACCTTCACTTCTCACTGGCTGCTCCTTGGCAGAAAGGCAGAGCTGGGCCCATTGTCTCATCTTGAGGAAAGAGAACATGAGGCTCAGAGAGGTGACTTGTCCAAGGTCACACAGTAGGGTGGTGGCAGAATAGGCCTTTCTCTGCCGCCTGTGTCATCTAGGTACCAATGTGCCATTTTTCCCAGCTGGCCCTGGCTCAGGAGTTGAGAAATGCAGCCTCTGTTGGAGGGTCTACCTCTGCCTGCTGGGTGACCTTGGGCAGGTCATTTTCTCTGAAGGGGCTCAGGCTCCTGTCCCATGTGTAGCAGTCATAGGACTAGATAATCCAACTTTGACTTTCATGGTTTGCTGACCTTGGGGAGAAAGGTCCAGGCTCATGTGGGGCCCAATGCCTCAGTCTCTCTCATGCTCCCTACACCCTGCTTCCTCCATGTGCACTGTCCTGTCCTCTCCCTTGACTCTGCCCAGCCCTGGTGGTGCTGCTGCTTTGGAGTCTAACTGGATGTTCTCAAATCAGCTAGTGCCGGTCCTAGGAAAGAAGGTCTCCACGGGGGGGGGTGGGGGGGGTGGAGGAGGACGCTGTGACAGAGCTGCTCAGGCCTGCAGTATAGCAGGGAGAATCCTGTCCAAATACATCCCATTTGAGAGATGATCTCCCCACTCCCCCATCTTGACCCCCTGCTCAAAACCCCTCTGTTCCTGTGGTCCAGCTGTAGAGTGAACAGGATGAGATAGTTTTAAAAAATAATAAAGCAGCAGTACCTCTGGAGTCACCCAAACTGAGGTTCCAATTCAGCTCCACTGCGTGAGTTAGGGCAAGTCACTTTCCCTCTCTGAACTATTTCTTAAATATAAATACAGAAGATTATTCCTCCCCTGAGAGGTTGTAGTCAGGATATGGAGATATCACATAAACTAACAAACAATTAGATGTGATAAATGGTGGCTAATTAATAGAAGACTTAACAGCCTAAGCTTCTTAGCTTGGCGCCGAAGGCCTGCAAGGATTGGGCTCAATCCTTCATTCCAAGGGGCGTTGCAGTCTCACCTTCATTTCCTTTCTTTTACCCACATCCTCCTTGGTCCAAGTGCAGCTCAACATCCTCCATGGACAGGAAAGCCTCCCACACTGCCTACCAGGATCTCCCTCTCCACTGAACACAGACACTGGGTGTTCCTGCCCATCACTCCCCTGTCATCACCCACAATCACGCCCTCATTCACCCACAGCCTGACATCTGATCCGTCCTCAGCCATCTGGGGCTCCTCACTGACATATATGTAGGACATTTAGCCCACACTCCAGGCCTGGGCCAGCCCTGGGATCTGGAAGTAAGTTGTGGTCCCTGCTCTTTGGGAATGCAGTCTAGTAGGGAGGTGGCTGGGAAATCAGTGTCATCAGTACTATGGCCCAGGCCTGGATAAGACAAATTCGGGGGGTGGTGTCTTGCACCTGTAATCCCAGCACTCAGCAGGAAGAGGTAGGAGGATCAAGGGTCGACATAACAAGATTCAGGGCTGGTAGAGTGGCTCAAGTGGTAGAGCGCCTGCCTGGCAACGTGAGGCCCTGAGTTTGAACCCTAGTACCACCAAAAAAAAAAAAAAATTATTACTAAAATTGAGATTCAGTCAGGCACCATGACTCAAGCCTGGAATCCTAGCTACAATGGAGGCAGAGATTGGGTGGATGGCAGTTTGAGATCAGCCTGGGCAAAAAGTTTGCAAGACCCCATCTCAACATGCAGCTGTGTGATGCCGTGTCATTCCAGCTATGCAGAGGATTGAGGTCCACGCTGGCACAGGCATAAATCAAGACCCTATCTTAAAAAAATAACCAAAGCAGTCCAGCACCAGTGGCTCATGCCTGTAATCCTAGCTATATGGGAGGCTGAGATCAGGAAGATCAAGGTTCAAGGCCAGCCAGGGAAAATAGTTCGTGAGACCACCCCTCCCCCAATCTCCAAAATAAGTGGAGCAAAATGGACTGGAGGTGTGGTTCAAGGGGTAGAGCACCTGCTTTGCAAGCATGAAGCCCTGCATTCAAACCCTGCCAAAAAAAAAAAAAGGAAATGCAAAAAGGGCTGGGAGCACGGTTCAAGTAGTCAAGCATCTGCCTAGCAAGCTTTGGACTCTGAGTTCAAACCCCAGCACCACCAAAAAGACACTAATAAAAATTGAGATTCAATGTCTTATAAATAATCTCAAATCTAAAGTTATTATATTATTATTATTGTGCTGGGGTCAAACTCAGGTCCTTGTGCACGCTAGGCAAGCACTCCATCACTGAGCTACAGCCCTTTTCTTAAAGTTCTTACATTTTATTGGAAAACCAAGTCAAATACTCCAGTACCTCTGCTTGTGCAGCCAAGATAGACAGTTAATTAGCAATCATGAGAAGAAAACAGGACCACTGTCACCATCGGGCTGCACCAGCTCAGAAACAGGCATCTGAAGGCTGCTGTGTCCATAAATCACACGTGGCCTCAGTGTGACTGTTACTTTGATGAGAGGAATTGGCCACAGCCCGCTCCTTTGCAGATTCTGGCTTTGGGGATATTTTTACCTGGTGAGCCTGCAGGCCAGGTGGAGCAGGCTTCTGGAATCACTCCTAAGTGGGCCAGGGGAAGGAGGACCGCCGCCCCTGCCCAGTGCTTTTCCTAAAATACAAATGCCACTGTAGCCACATGGGAGCCCAGCTACAGAGGATGAGTTCCCTGACACTAGTCTCAGAGTGACAGACCAGGACAAGTCAGTCAAACCTCAAAGACCTGTCTTCCTTCACCTGCCAAGGCCTACAGGGTAGGTCCCATGTTCCTGTTCTATCCTTGATCTCCACAAGGCTTGGTGCTGCTCCCACTAACCCTGCCCTCCCTTTTCCCGTGCCCTCCCAAGCCAGCAGGTGCCCTGGGTTGTCCTTGCTCCTTTCTTGTGTGCCCCACCCTCTGCCTGCTGCTCCCCTGCGGCTTCTGCAGTGACTCTGCTTCTCTCTTCTCCGTGCTCCTCAGTCTGAGCATGGGCTGCTGGGTCCCCATGCTGCTTTCAGAACCTGTGACCCTGTGGCCACCTCACCCTCTTCCACTGCTGGCCTACAGGTCTTGCTCCTCTCTGAGTCATCCTGGTCTACTCCCATATATGGAGTCATCCCAGCGCCTCCATCTCCAGTCAGTCAAAAGCCTTCCCATGACCTTGGCCTCCACATCTCCTCACCCACAGTGCCCTGCCTCCACAGCCCCTCTGGAACCAGTTGGCTTGCTTCCCAGCGGCCTCAAAATGGTCAAGTCTCATTCTGCTGGGACCCCACAATCCCTCCACCTTGGCCTCACCCAAAGCCCAGGGTTTACCCTCCTCTGCCTCTCTCCTACAGCTGTCAGGAGCAGCCACCTGGACAGGCCCTGCCATTCACTTTACCAGCGTCTACACAGTGGCCACAGGTGCTGGAGAAAGTGACTCCGGGACAATGTGCATCCACTGCAGATGTACACTCATTGGCTTCCAGAGGGTTCTGGATAGAATCCCACAACTCGACTTGCTTATCTGGGGAAGTCATACTCTTCCCTATAACCATGACCGTTTCAGATCTTGCTGTTCTCAGTCCTCCTGGGATCACTGCACCCTCCTCAGTGGTGGCCTGGTGTCCCCACCCCTGACTGTATCTGAGGCTCTGCCCTCCTCCTAGCCAAGGCCAAGAACTCCCCATGCACTCTAGAGCCAGCTCCTCCCGTCTTCTCAGGAACCTGCACTGCAACATCCATGCGCTCTTCTGCAAACTCATCTTTCCACTGAGAAATAGTCCCCATGGTCAGGTGCCGGTGGCTCATGCTGCTAATTCTAGGTATTCAGGAGGCAGAGATCAAGAGGATCTGAGTTCAAAGACAGCCCAGGCAAAAATCGAGACCCTATCTCAAAAATATGCAACACACACACACACACACACACACGCAAAAAGGGCTGGCAGAATGGCTCAAGTGATAGAGTATCTACCTAGGAAGTATGAGGCCCTGAGTTCAAACACCAGTATGGCCAAAAAAAACCCCAACACAAACACAAAACCCAGTCTATCTCAACACTCAAAACTGTCTAAAAGGTCTTTACTGGCTGCCTGCTACTCCTCTGCCCACTATAGTGTGGCTTTTTGCTCAGCCACATGAACAGTGCTGCTGAGGTCACTGGCAAGCTGGGTGTTACTGAATCCAGCAGACACATTTCAGTACTCAGCTTTCTTCACTCCTCTGACCTCAGACATCCTCTTCTGTGGCTTCTGCCACAGAGGCAGGGTGACCTAGTGGTTAGGAGCCAAGCCTGGGTTGGAACCCTAGTGCCACTGCATATTTTATAGCTCTGGGCAAGTCACTAGCCTCCCCAGGCCTCAGTTTGTCAACAAAATGGGTATGATTTAGACATAGGGTCATAAGGAATCTGTTATTTAAAATCATATTCCTCAGCTTAATGCCCTCACTGCTCCCAGCTTTATTTTTTCTGGGCACTGATCATTGGCTAAGGTGCCACTCGCCTCTTCCTTCATGAGGACAGGGATCCACACTGTTGCCCTCTGTGGAGTGTCTAGTGTACACAGTGCTGGGTACACTACAGGTGCTCAAAGCTAAACTACTTCTCCACGGTCCCCAGTTACAACCCTGACCCTGGTGCACCTCATCTTCCCGTGCAGTCAGGGCACGAATACCACAGGGCCCAGGGCCACATCGCACCTATTCTGTGCCTCTCATGTCACAGGGAATGCGTGCTCATGGCACCCTCCAGCCCCTTTATCACCACCTACACTCTGAATGGCTGGGTGGACTTTTCTTTGTGGTGCGGGGGATGGAACCCAGGGCTTTGAGTGTGCTACACAAGCACATCACCACTGACCTATATCCCTAGCCTTTTTTTTTTTTTATTGTTGTTTTGAGACAGGAACTCACTTTGTAGCCCAAGATGGCCTTGAACTCCCAATCCTGCCTCAACCTCTTGAGTGTTGAGATTACAGACGTGTACCACTACACCCAAAATTCGTTGTAAATGTAACATGCTCGAGCCTGGCCCATTACCAGTGTTCTAAGCCCCCACCTACCCACCCATGTGTTCAGTCACAGAAGCTAGAAACCTTAGGTCAGGGTCTCCCTCCTGTCCCCTTGTCCCCATGCCCACCTGTCATTAAATTCTGGTTCTCTGATCAGGACAAACCTCTCCCATCCGGCCACTTTTCTCCATCTTTTCCCTCACCTGCAATACTAGCCCCCTCCCCAGCCTACTTGGAGCCCAACCAGCCCCTCTCCTCTCCAACATGAAGCCCCAGGCTTCCCTGTTGCCCCTCCCCCAGCCCTTAACTCCCCACCCCCACCTCTGATTATTTATTTATCAGGTAGCTGCCAGCTGAGGGGGATGCTGTTGCCATGGGAACTGTAGCTCCTAGTCAGGGCTGCCTCTGTTCTCAGTAGGACACTCGTCTGTCTAGACACCAACCCCAGGTGTGGGGGGAGATGAACAATGAAGATGGGATCCACCCCAGCCCCAGGAAGCTGGCTGGGGGCAAGGGCAGGGAGGTGGACTGGGCTTGGGGCCATGGAACCCATCAGAAGCCTCTTGCACCCAACGCACTGCCAGCCAATTCTGCAAGCCAACTACTTCCAGGGCCAGTATTCCAGCCATGTCTCTGTTGGTCTTACACGTAGAAGTCTGGCCAAGTGGGGAAAGATGAAGAGGTGCCCTGAAGTTTCTGGAGGATGGTAGGTCCAGCCCAGTTCTCTCTCTTTTGATTTTGGCTGAGAGGTGAGGCTCCTCAGCTAGGTTCCCGCAGACTCCAGCTTGGTCAGAGACTTGCTGTGTGACGCTGGGCAGGTTACTCCTAGTCTCTGGTTTCCTCACTGATTGTGTTCTGAAGATTCCTGCAGCCTGTGTAGAGCTCTCAGCCAGTCTGGTGCCCGGCACACAGCTGGTGCTCAGTACATGGTGACAGCCTTCACAGCACGTCCAAACTCAAGCCCCCCTTTCCCAGTGGATTTCTAAGGCAGCTGACAAAATTAAACTCAGTTCCTCATCCGTGAAATGAGGGAGTGGGCTGAATCCGCAGCTGCGGTAGGAAAGAAGCCCTGGAGACCCCCTGGTCCAGCCTCTCATTAGGGCCTCAAGAACAGTGACAGCAGGTTGGGGCAGCTGGCCCGGGGAAAGACGTCCCACCTCAGGCTCCACCCGGGGTCTGTGGCATTTGTCTAGGAATAGAAAGAAACACCCACTGTGTGCCAGGCCCTGAGTGAGGTACAGGGTGTGTGGCAGTGAGCGAGCCAGTGTGGACTGTGGCTGCTGCTGATGGAGGCTGCTCTACTTGGGGCCCCTCCTGTGCCTAGTGACCTGCAGGGACTCCCCCTGGTGCCCCAACACATGCATGCCACGCCCACATACCCCACACCCCACTCTTTCTTCCAGGGCGTCCGTAGCCCTGCTGCCTTGCTGTCCCAGCTATCACTGGGAGTGAAGAAAGCAAAACGCTGAATGACACTACTGCTGTGTAAAAAAAAACAAAGGCCAAAAGAAGACACCAAATGTGTGTGACAGAAAACGCAGAATCAAGAGCCAGAAAGACACAACAGTTATCTTTGGGGTTCAGGAATGTGCTTTTAAACATACTCTTCTGTAGTTCTGAATGGTCTTACAATAAAGTTCTATTTTAAAAAGAGTTAAGCCATGTTTTCAAATTTGCTTTATCTCTTAGTTGATGTGAAAGAATACTAGAGTTGGGCATAGTAGTTCATGCCTTTAATCCCAGGAGGTTGAGGCAGGAGGACTGAGAATTCAGGGCCAGATGGGGCTACATAGTGAGACTCTTGTCTCAAAAAAACAACAAACCAAACAAGCAAAAAAACAGATATGGTGGCACAGGCCTGTAATCTCAACTATTAGGGAGGTGCAGGTAGGAGGATAGCCCAGGGCAAAAATGTGAGACCCTATCTGAAAAATAACTAAAGCAAAAAAGGTGTGTGAGCATGGCTCAAGTGGCAGAGCACCTGCCCAGCAAGTACAAGGCCCTGAGTTCAAACATCAGTACCACCACGAAAAAAAAAAAAAAAAAGCATTGGAGTATTGGAGGCCCTGAAGTCTCCTTTGATGGGACTAGGCAGCAACCTTGGGCAAGCAAGCCTCTCCTCCTCTGGACCTCAGTGTTCCCATCTCTACAATTGAGCCCCTGTAGCTCCATCTTGCTGTAGAGACTTGGTGTTGCTGTGGCCTCCCTGCCCATAGCAGAACTAGCCTTAGGACTCTGCTGAGGGCCCAGTGCTCTCTTTCCCAGTAACTGGCTCTGCAAGCAAGATGCTGTTCTGAGTGCTTAGCACCTGTTCATTCAGTCACTCATTCACTCATTCATTCACTCTACAGATGCCTCTCAGGGGGCCTTCTGTGGGCCAAATAGTGAGACGCCACAGGTGAAAACTGGAGCAGCTCCCATCCCCTGGGCCTGCCAGTCCTGCCCATTTCCTCAGCTGACAGGTGTCCTAGCCCACAGAGTGGGCAGGAGAAAGAGGGGCGAGGAGGAAGGTGTTCTTCCCACAGGAAACGAACAAACCAAAACCTCCCAGACTGACGACTTCTCTCGACAGGCCTGTCTTAGAGTACTTTCTTGAGCACCTATGACATAATTCATACTCGTATCTCAATCCTATCCCCATGTAGGGATGTGGAAACTGAGGCCCAAATTAGTGGAGGGGCTTGTGCAAGAGCACACAGAAGAGCTAAGACTCCAGCTTGGGCCAGGCCCTGGCTCTTCCCCACCACACCACTTCCTGGGCTTGGCTACTAAGCCTGTTTGCATGCTTTAACCTTTGGGAATCTCACCCCTTACAACCCTGATGGAGGGGCCTCTGCTCTGGAGGGGTAACCTCCCTCTTCCTCAGGACAAGTCCTGGTACCCCTGAGCCCCAGACTGCCATCTGTCTGTCCTCACAGCCTCCTGCTGTGGTCCAGCCCTCCACCTCACTGGGCCTGGGGGAGCCAGGGAGCAGCTGGTCACCACCTTCTGCATAATTAGCCCTCAGAGACCAGCTTGGAGCTACAAGGAGGCCCAGGACTGCCTCACCAGGCTGATCTGGCCAGCCCTGGGCCTGTCAGGAGGCAGAGGCCTGGCCTGTCTCCATGGCAAACCACCCCCCCTGCATCTCAGTGACCACTGACCCATCCCCACCTTGTCCCCAGCTGGGGGCTCTGCAGGCCCCTTCTGGGCAGATCCCTCTCACTTCACCTCTGAGCTGGCAGCTTCATTAGAATATCTTGCCCAGTAGAGATCCAATTAAAATGCATCTACATTAATTTGCATAAACCCTGGGCCAAGCAGTGGGGGTAGGGCTGCCAGGGGTAAGTTTGACAAAAACCAAAAGTCCCTTCATCCCACTGGGCTTATCTTCTCATCGACCATCTGGTCTACCCACAGGGGCCATGATGGGAGGCAATGCAGAAGGGTTTTTGGGCCAGTGACTGTGACTCAGTTTCCTCCTCTGGAGATGAAAACAAGGATGTGCACCACGCAGTGCTACTGAGAGGTCCCCGTCCACTCCCACCCCAGGTCTCACCACCACCCCTGTAATACCCCCCCCAAACACAACGTGTACCCCTGGAGCTCTTTGCTTTCTGCTTGTGGTGCGGGCACCTCTCAACAGACCTGGGAAGCCCACCGGAGTCCCATGGAGCCTGTGCCCAGAGGAGCTGATACGCCACTGTCTCCCACTTGGCCATTTCCCTCCCTCACTTCTGAGTCCTGGCCGTGGAAACTGTCATGGGCACCTTCTATGAGCTTTGACCTATGGTGCACCCCCAGGGAGCAGCATCTGACTGGGCTCTGCCCCGCCCCACCACCTACTTTGGACAACCTCAAGAGGCAGTTTAAGGAAGTCAGGGGCAGAGGGTGCTCTGGAGTCAAACTGCTCACATTTAGGACTGGGCTCTGCCACTCAACAGCTGAGTGACCCTGGATTCAATTTTCCATAGGAGTCTGTTTCCCCCTCTGTAAAATGGGGATAAAGACAGACTTCGCACTTTCGAAGTCACAAAATTTAAATGAGATAATGTAGGTCACGTGCCTGGCTTAGAAGGCACCCACATGTTAACTTTTTTTTGGTGGGACTAGGGTTTGAACTCAGGGCCTCAAGCTTGCAAAACAGGCTCTCTATTGCATGAGCTGCACCCTCAGCCCAACTTTTATTGTTAAAGCAATGATAGGGCTGGGTTTGGTGACTTAACATCTATAATCTCAATTACTTGGGAGGCCAAGATGGGGAGATCACAGTTTGAAAAAGCTGGAGAGGCAGTGTGGGGAAAGAAGCTAGAGAGACTCCATCTCAATCAACAAAGCTGGACACAGTGGTGCATGCTCATCATCCCAGCTACTCAGGAGGCATAAACAGGAGGATCTTGTGGGCCAGGCAAAAACTTGATATCCTATTTGACAAATGACTAAAAGAAAAAGGGCTCCAGAGTGGCTCCAGGTGTGAGGCCCTGAGTTCAAAACCCAATGCCACACACACACACACACACAAAAAAAGGCTGGGCACCAGTGGCTCACGCCTATAATACTAGCTATTCAGGAGGCAGAGAAGAGATCAGGAGGATTGAAGTTCAAAACAAGCCCAGCCAAATAGTTTACGAGATCCTATCTCATAAAAACCTTCATAAAAAAGGGCTGGTGGAGTGGCTCAAGGTGTAGGCCCTGAGTTCAAACCCCAGTACCACAAAAAAAAAAAAAAATTCAAAAAGGACTGGCAGCATGACTCAAGTGGTAGAGCACCTGCCTGGTAACTGGGAAGCCCTGAATTCCCACAAATGAATCAAAACCTAAATATAAGAATTAAAATTAGCCAGGCATGATGATATGTGCCTGTAATCCCAGCACTTGGGAGGCAGAGGTAAGAAGATCACAAATTCAAGGCCTGATGGGGAAAAAAGTTCATGAGACCCCATCTCAACCAACAAGCCAGGAGTAGTGATTCAGGTCTGTGGTCCCAGCTGTGCAGGAGATAAAGGCAGAAGGATCAAAATCTGAGGCTGGCCCCTGGCATAACAGAATTTATCCAAAAAGAAACGAAAGCAAAAAAGGGCTGGGGGGTGGGGTGGGGAACCAGGATAATGGAATGACTCGAGATAAGAATGCCTGCTTGTCAAGTGCTAAGGCCCTGCCTGAGTTCAAACCCCAGTACCGCCAAAACAACAAAATAGTATAGGAAACAACCCTGGACCACCTGTAAGGCTTTCCAGAGAAGCTGATGGTTCAGTTTTGCTTTGAATTGACTGTCACAATGGGTGAGACACCAGGTACACCTGGGCTGTCCCTCAGAAGGGGCTCCTGCGCACAGGCAGGGCTGTGGCCAGAGGGTCAGTTGGCTGTGTGGCGAGAAAGGGCAGCTTATGGAGCCATGGGAGTAGTATGGTGCTATTTTTGTTCAGAGAGAGGGAAAGGAAGGGAAGGGAAGGGATAGCATTTCTTGGGAGGTATAGCACTTTCAGGTACAAAATCCACAAGTCGGAGGCAAGCTGGGACAAGTTGGCCACTCTCGATGTGGGACAGGATGGATGAGTTGAGTGGCCCTGGATGGATGCAGTGGGTGGCAGGGAGGGAAGGGAAGCAGCTAGACCTTAGGCTTTATCTGTTAGCCCCTAAAAGGCAGGGAGGGTCTGAGCAGACAGCCATGGAAACTGGGGGTGAGGAGGCTGGGCTGCAGGAAAGTGATGAGGTAGAGACACTGAAGCCTTTTCAGCAAGCTGATGACAGGGCCCGGGACCCACTCTCCTAGGACTCCCATCTACCACCACCCTTCCTCTGCCCATGTCTCCAAACCCAGACCCATTTCCCAAATGCTGGGGTTCCGGGAAGGTTCTTGAGTGGGCAGTGAAGGCCTGGGAAGGGGCTGCCCTCTGATGAGGACTGATAAAGACAGGGGTGGGGAAATGTCACCCAGGCAGAGAAAGCACAAACAAGGATCTCCCAGGAGATGCTGGCTGCAGATAAATGAACATTTGGATAAATAAAACAGTGATTAATCAGATTCTGTGACTAAGTACAATGAGTGCCACTATTATAATTAAGCCAAAAACTTGCTCAGGAAGCACCTTAATGGAGCAGGCGCTTAGGCAGAGAAGTAATTACAGCAGCACTCAGAATTTCAGGAGTGGTGTAAGGGATGGAGGTGGGTTGGGAAAGGCCAGAACAAAACAGCCAGGTGGTTTTCTTTTCCTTTCTATGGATGACGAAACTTAAGCTCAGGGAGGTTTACACACTTGCCAGGGGTTGCACACAGTCACTGATGCAGGCAGGCTCTGAACAAAACACATCTCAGCCATCATGGGTGGCACGAGTGGGCCCATTCTTTCTTTCTTTTTTTTTTTTTTTTTAGTACTGGGATTTGAACTCAAGGCCTACACCTTGAGCCCCTCCACCAGCCCTTCTTTTGTGATGGGTTTGTTTGAGATAGGGTCTTGTGGACTATTTGTGAGGGCTGGCTTCAAACCATGATCCTCTTGATCTCTGCCTCCTGAGTAGCTAGGATTACAGGTGTGAGGCACTGGTGCCTGTTCCCCATTCATATTAAGATGGCAAGATTTTCCAGACTGATCAACAGGTTCATCATGCTCTCTATCAAAATTCCAACAACTACTTCCCCCCAAAACGGATAAGCTGGTCTTAAAATTCATATGGACATGAAAGGGAGCCCAAGTAGCCAAATAACCTTGAAAAAGAACAAAGGTGGAGGACTCACACTTCCTGATTTCAGAACTTCGACATAACTACAGCAATCAAGATGATACAGTATGGGCATAAAGCTAGACACAGAGACAAACAGAACAGAGCAGTCCAAAAGTAAGCAACAGACAATGCGCTTATGCTCAACTGATTTTCAACAAGGGTGCCAAAACCATTCAACAGAGAAAGCAGCAGGCACCATGCCTCACACTTGTAATCCTAACTACTTGAGAGGCAGAGATTGGGAGGATCACGGTTCAAAACCAGCCAAGGAAAAATGTTCATGAGGCCCCCATCTCAACCAATGGCTGGCTACGGTGGTGGGGACCTGTCATCTCAGCTATGCAGGTGAGCACAAATCAAAGGATTGCAGTCCAGGCTGGCCCAGGCATAAAACAAGAATCTATCTCAAAAGTAACCAATGCAAAAAGGGCTGGCAAGATGACTGAAGTGGTAGAGCCTAGTAACTGCCAAGCCCTGAATTCTCTCAAAATGGATCAAAAAACTAAATATAAGAATTAGCCGGGCATGACAGTATATGCCTATAATCCCAGCACTTGGGAGGCAGAGGTAAGAAGATCACAAATTCAAGGCCTGCCAGGGAAAAAGTTCATGAGACCCTATCTAACCAGTAAACCAGGAGTAGTGATTCAGATCTGTGGTCCCAGCTGTGCAGGAGACAAAGGGCTGAAGGATCAAAGTCTGAGGCTGGCCCCTGGCATAAAGAACTTATCCAAAATGGAATGAAAGCAAAAAAGGCTGGGGGGCTGGAGGTGTGGCTCAAGTGACAGAGTGCCTGCTTTGCAAGTGTTAAGGCCCTGAGTTCAAACTCCAGTACCACCCGCTCCCCCCTCCCAAAAAAGCTGGGGATGTAGCTCAGAAGTGGAGCGCCCTCCTAGCTTGCTTAAGGTCCTGGATTCCGTTTCCAGAACTGGGGGGGTGGGGTGGGGAATTTTACAGTATGTGAATTATACCTCAACTTTTGAAAAGGGGCCGGATGCTGGTGGCTCACACCTATAACCCCAGCAACTCAGGAGGCAGAGGTCAGGAGGAACCAGTTCAAAGCCAGTCCAGGCAAACACTTCTGGAGACTCTAATCTCAAAAAAAAAAAAAAAAAAAAAAAAAAGTCAACAAAAAAAAACCCATCACAAAAAAGGGCTGGTGGGGTGGCTTGAGGTGTAGGGCCCTGAGTTCAAACCCCAGCACCACACAAAAAAAGGAGGGGATGACCCCAAACACAACTCTTGCCCTCAAATACTTTACATTCAAAGAAACACAGAGAGCGCAAGCGTGTGTGAAACACATGCCTGCAGAGCAAGATTACGCTTAAGCTCAGTGCTCAGCAGAGAGCTGATGGGGGTGGCCAGGAAGACTTGCTTAGGAAGGGATCTGTAGGAGGACAGGAAGCAGGATAAGTTAGTTCAGGCACAGGGAAGTGCATGTGCAAAGGACCTGTGGAGGGAGGGACTGGGCTGAGCAAGTAGGAGCTAGGAGCGACCAGAAAAGACCCTTGTGGTTAGAGTGGGGGGGGGTAAGGGGAGGGGTGTAAGAGGTCCCAAGGGGAGGGTTGGAGGGACTACTGCACCCTGAGGCCTGATCTGGCAGAGTCAGGGTTGGAGGTAGAGCAGGAAAACAACCTAGGAGGTACACAGTCCTCTGAGTGTCCCCCTGGGGTCAAGTATCACCCTTGAGGTATTAGGCACTACTGTGGGAGGGGGGAGGTTTCAAGCAGGGAGCTGGGAAGTCATTTCTCCTGCTGGGGCTACTCTCCATGTGTCCGGATGCAGGGAGAAAAAGAATCCCATTCCCTGGCCCGCTTAGTGGCCCTCCTGCACTGATGCTCCCAGGAAGGAGACACTGATGAACACAGGCCCCACTGCTATGGCAACGGCAGCCGCTTCAACCTCCTCCTTCCTACTCAAAAGCAGGTGGGGAAGTCTGCCCAGCAACAGCGGGTGTCAGGAGCCATTGGGCCAAGGTGCACTGCACTGTAGCCCCACCCCCATCCAGCCTAGGGATCCCTTGACCATTTATTGTCCCAGCCTTGGCTGGGGTCCCAGCTTTCTGGCTTCTCCTTCCAGTGGAGAATCATAGCAGCCACCACCGCCTGGACAGTCCCAGTGAGGACTGGGGCTCAGAGAGGTGAAGGGCACTGCCAGCCTGGCAGCCTCACACTCCCACGGGCTAGAGGTCTGTTTCTGCACAGGCCTCCGAGTTCTCTGGTGTGAGGGAATCAATGATAAATGAATGGAGGGAGCGCCACCCCCCTTTCCTGGTACTCTACCTATCATGGGGGATGGGTGCTGTGTTCCACTCTGGCCCTAGCGAGAGCCCTGGTTAGGGTCATTTAGGGGTGAGGGAGGAGGGCTGGGCAGGTCAAAATGAGGGGCCACCTGGTGACAGGGCTTGATGGATTTCCCCTCAAGATGCCGGCTCTGAACTTGAGTACACGCATAATGACAATGGCTAGTATTTTCTGTGAATTGACTACCCGGCTTGGTGCCAAATACTTGTGTGCACCATCTCCTTTAGCCCCCACAGCTGCAGATGATGGATGGGTCATGGCCCTATCTTTCTAGGGAGCACAGACTGCCCCAGATCTCAGGGCTGGAGAAGGGGCAGAGAAAGCTAAGGCAAACCAGGCGGTCTGACCACAGAGCCTGAGCTCCTAACCAGGTCCACCACAGCTGAGAAGACCCTCCCTTCCCTGGGCAGGCAGGGGGATGAAAGGGAGGGCAGAGGGGCAGGAGGGAGAGAGGAAGGGAGTGGTTTTCTGCAGTCATTTCCTGGCCCTAGGCCAGGGTGCTGGGGAACCTGTGGGAGGATGGGGTGGCTGACTGCATGTGGAACCAGAGCAGAGAAAGGGAGGGAAGGCCTGGTTCTTAAGACCTACTGTGTGTCCATGCTGAGCAAGCTTGTTCCCAGGCATTTCACTTCTGCCTCGGGATGATGGGAAGAGGTAACAAGAGCTAATGCTATCTGCCACGTATCTCCCCAGTGCTTAAAGCTTTGATTCATTTAATCCTTGCACAAACATGCCAGGCAGACTCAGATCTGCACACAAAGTAACCTGTCCAAGGTCACACGCCTGAAGAGGATTTGCACCCAGCCCTCCAGCTCTAGAGTCCAGGTGTTTATCAGCCTCACTGCTCTGCCAGGCGAGCTGGCTGCCTTTGCTCCAGGGGAGTGGGGAGATTCCCGGGGTCATGGGCATCGGTGGGAGTGGAGTCCGGTCTCCTGGGAATGTTGTGGCGTGATCACTTATTCACTCCTGGACTGTAGACCCCTTGCCTCTGCTCCCATCTAAGCTGCCCACTCCTGCCCACAAAAGCCCGGGGTTGAGCAGAGCAGCCAACTGCTTCTACCCATCTGGGCGAGATTACTTCTACTCAGGAAATCTTTGTCAGTCAACCTCCATCCTTCCCAGCAGTGGCATCAGTCAGCTTCCTGGCACAGTCCTGCAGTGCCGGGTTCCCACTCCCCTCCTAGGGCATTGAGGAAAGGAGACCTAAGGGCTCCACCACCTCCCTGGGCCTTGGGGTCCAAGAGGTTAGAAAGATGTTCTCTGGGACCATCCCTGCATTCCAGGGCTCTGCCTGGGAGACTCAGTTCAGCAAATGGTGACAACAATGGCTTTCACAGACACAGTGCCTGGAGGTGGTGGTTTGGGTCATCATCACTGTGGCCACTGCGTGCTAAGTCTTAGTGTCCAGTACTTTTCAAGCATTCTCGAACTGAATGTACCTTGCAGCCCATGAGGCAGGTATAGGCATCACCTCCTCTTCACAGGCAGAGACGAGGCTGAGAAGCCCAGCACCTGGCCTGTTCCTGCTCCTGGGAGCCCAGAAGTAGGACTCCAACACCCTCGGCTTCTCCCTCAGCAAGATGAAGAGATCTTGCCATTGCCAGGGACAGCTGGGAGCATGAAGGTGGATCCCACCTCCAGTGGCTAGCCCTAGCAGATCTTCAAAAAACCATCCTCCACACCCCATTGTGCCCCATGTCCTGCCTGAAGGAGCCCAAGTGCCAACAAGCCCAGTCTGTCACATTGAAAACCAGTGTGATTCCCTGGCTGGACCCCAGACAGCCTCTCACTTCAATGCAGGATCCCTGTGTCTCTGGTGGCCTGTCTTGGTAAGGACAGCTAGTGGCAGCTTGGGAACGGCAGTCCACTCAGATGGCTCCTGACCAGCAGCAGACAGGCAGGGACAGGCTGAGCAGCTGGCAGTGCCAAAGGGTGATCCAGCATGAGGGGAACCTCCGCTTGTGCCCCACCCCCAAGTCCAGACCTTTTTCTCAATGTTTGGGGATCTTAGGACCAGGGAAGACTACCCATAAAAGTTCACACATCACGTCTAAATAGTCAAAAGCTACAAACCAAGACAACAAACTCTTAAATAAAATGTCTTCTTATCTAGACCTAATGGAGTGGAAGCCAGACTGTGAATTTCAATTTCTCAACTGCTTGGAGTCTTGAGCCAGAAGGCAGCAACAGCTCTGGCCATCTGGGAAAGCCAGCCCCAGCTGGCAGTCTCCATTTCTGGTGGGGGCCTCAAACCCAGGTCTCGACACCCTTAGGACACACCTGTCAGCAATAGCTGCACCTGCAGCTGCTTATAGATCCCTCAGGTCTGAGTGTGGACACACCAGCAGTTCAGGCCACCCGCTAGAGAAATCCCAGAGGTTCAGGAGTTGCCTGGACAGGGACTTTGGGGTTCTAAGTATCTGCAGTGGGGTCCAGGGTGGGGTGGGGCATAGGCTTCTGGTGGACCTGTCGCCTGACTCTGGATCTCATGCACAGTAGCAGGGGTCATGGCCAGAGGAGGGCAGGGTCAGGAGGTCCCCTGACATGCCTGGTGGTACCCAGGTCCCATGCAAGGGGCCATGGTGTCTGTTGTGAGCAGAGTGGTAAGCCCTTATTAGAGATGCGTTTTCAGGAGAGCCTCAGGCCATCCTGGTGCCTGGACTCCAGGAGCAGCCCAGGGGGATGGGGAGCTTGGGACTTTGCATCAGGAAATCCCCGTTTAAGTCCAAGCTCCATGTGCTAGCTGTGACAGCGGCCCAGTGAGCTCCCTTTTGCTCCTCCAAAACAGGGACACAGTTTCCACCTGGAAGGCTGGAAGGCTGGAGTACTACGGCCTGGGGAAAGGTCTGTGCCTTGCCTGCAGACTGTTCAACTTCACTCTGCCCAAGGGTCTCTAAGAAGCCTGGATCTCTTACTATCTTCTCTTCTGGAATGGCATTCACCCTGTCCTAGACAGCACCTGAGTCCCAGCAGGCAGGAGCTGTGCCTCCTGTAGCACGGTGCCAGGTGCAGAGGAGCACCGATGAGTGCCTCCCCAGCTGAATGAACCATGAAGCCTTTTGTTAGTCACTTCGCCTTCCATCTGCCCTTGGGGCCACTCAAGCACCACACAGTTACCAAGTACCTTTGAAGGACTACAAGCACATAGTCTAGGAAGAGAGTGTCAATGTAGAACTGGAGCAGAAATACAGCAGCATGGTACCTGCACGGGCAGAGGAGCCAGGGTGAGGAGGCATGGAGGAAAGAACAGAGGCAGGAACAGCAAATGCAAAGGCACCAAGGTGTGGAAGGGACTTTAGGTCAACATGGCTGAATTTTGGGGCATGTACATGGCAAGTCAGGCTTGATGGGTAACCTGAGCTGACTTCAGTGTCCCACTATCTGGACCAGTCATTCTCATGTGTCCTGGACCACCAGCAACAGTGTCACCACTTAGGAAGCTGCAAAAAGTACCAACTATTGGGCCCTCATCCCAGACCTATTCAGACACTCTGGGGGCCTAGAACTCTGAATTTGGAGAAGTCCTCCAGTGCCTCTGATGCAGCCTAAAGTTTGAGAACCATGGTTTTACACTCTGTTGGGAAGACAGGAAGGTAAGGAGGAACCACAGCTGGTTTTAAGCAGAGGGAGGGTCGTCATTGCACTTTACTAAGATCACTGGGCAGCTGCTGAGGACGGATGGGGCAGCCTGTTGGGGACCCTCACCTCCAGCTGGACAGAGCTGCTGTGTGCTTCAGAACAATGTAGCTTCCCTTGTGAAAGGGAAGGACAAGGGGAAGTCAGAGGCCCCTGCTGGGCACAGGGCCTGTTGCCAGGGTGACCACCTGTCACTTAGCGGAAGGGGGCAGGTTGCACAGAGAGGTCAATGATGGGGAGCTGGTTGTCACGGCAACCTCCCCTCAGGCGGGGCAGGGACAAGGAAGAAGAAAGGCTGGGTGTCTCCCGGTGGCCCAAGCCCATTTCTGGGAGGGAGCTCACTCACCCCACAGCCCTAAGGGCCTCCTAGGTCCATTTGGGGCTGCAGGTGAGTTTCTTCTCCTCCCCATCAGGAAGCCACACACTTCTGGTTGCAGCCTAAGGGCTGGGGGGCTGTCTCCATGGTTACAGCCATAGTAGCTCTAGTGACCACCCCTCAAGAGGCCAGAGCCTCTCATCTGCCAAGGCTGCTCGGACAGCAACCCGTCTGGGGGTGGTGACCCGGACCAGTGGCGGGGCCTTCCACTCTGCCCTCAGTTGACTCAAGGTAAGAGGAAGAGGGACAGTGACTTGGCATGTCCCATTCGCACAGAACACTCTATAAACAGCTTCTCAAGGCCCTCAGCAACTTGACGTTCAGGACAGGGAATCGGGAGAGCAAGTGTACCTCTAGACCTAGCAGAGTGCAAAGTTCAAGAGGGTCAAAGCCTGGGTTGGAGTCCTGCACCAGCACTGTTCTCTGGCAGGCTTTGTTGCATCCCTACCCTCAGTCTGCTCCTCCGTACACTGGAGACAGCATCCACCTCCCAGGGTTACCTCGGGAGCAAGTGAGGAAGTGCACCCGAAGACAGCCACAGTTGGATAGCACCCTGGGTTTGCTTTTGGCTTGTTTTTCCCTTTCTCCTTTGGCAGTACTGGAGTTTGAACTCAGGGTCTCAAGCTTGCTAGGCAGGCGCTCTACCACTTGAGCCGCAACCCCAGTCTTTTTCTTTGCTTTAGTTACTTTTTAGCTACTGCCTTGAGGTTCTTTGCTGGGGTCAGCCTGGACTGCAATTGCCTTACTTATGCTTCCCTTATTGCTGGGGATGTAGGCATGAGCCACTATTCCTCTGCCCCAGATCTTGTCCTCCTGCTCCTCAGAAGCAGGCGGGCTTCTCGGGCTTCTCCTTGCTGATGGAACACCTTGTGGAGACGTGCAGTGGCTCTAAGGTCAGAAATACCTGCTGGTGCTATCACTATTACTGTTAGTTTGCTTTTGAAACAGTCTCAATATGTAACTCAGGCTGGCCACAAACCCACTGTCATCCTGCTTTAGTCTCTGGCATGCTGGGATTACGGGTGTGCACCACAACACCCGACTTGTTAATATTAATCACCTGGCAATGGAGTCCTGCCTGGTAAATGGCTTCCTCCTACAAGAAAATGATTGTACTTCCTATCGTCTTTGTAGCCCCATTCACTACCATCTGCTCCACCAGCTTGCTAGAGAGCAGGAGGCATGTTGTGCCTCTCAGTGTCCCTGCAATGCCTGGCCTGGTCCTTGGCAGGGAGCACCCAAGACACTCAGCATGGAGGGATTTGGAGGCCTCCTCTCAGTCAGCATGCCTAACCACATGCAAGGCAGAGGCCCCTCCTCTCCAGCTTGCTTCAGCACTTCTTGGGAGAGGTCCTTGTCCCCTGCAGAGGGTGTCCCTGTCTCCATGGGTGAGCAAGGAGCTAAGAGGCCCGCAGGAGCTGGGGCTCCAGGGAACTCCCAGGGCTGCCCCACCCCTCCCGCTGAGAGCTGATAACAGGAGTGGTTCTAATTATGTTCTAATTGCTTTCTTCCAGGCAGTTTCTCTGGAGCCAAGGAGTTCAGAGTTTATAAATAAATGAAGAGGGAGCAAGCAGGAAGGGATGTTTATTGATCTACAAATCTCTGCGTTCCAGAGTCTGCCCCACAAATGCCTGGGCATGCATCGGTGTGTAATTCTGAACACATACGAACAAGTGCATAGACCACAGCCCCAGGCCCTCTCTCCCTGGAATGGCCTGCAGGAGTGGGAGACTCGTAACAGGGAGATCAAAAGAAGTACCTTAAATTGGTTTTGGGTGTCAGTCCCAATGCTACCCCTGACTTACACTGTGGTCTCAGACAAGTCACTGATCAGTTCTAGGCTTGTTTTCCCAGCTAGATAGTATCAGTGAGAAACTGATGTCTGGCAGCCCCTTTCAGAAAAGCCAGCCTTTTGCAGGCAGGACAATGGGGCAACCGTGCAGCTAGAAAAGTCGTCAGCTAGGGTTGGGGGCATGGCTCAAGTGGTAGAGTGCTTTTCTAGCAAGCAAGGCCGTGAGTTCAAACCCCAGTACTGGAAGAATCCTGGGCTATGCCTGGTAACAGTATCCTTTTACAGTGCCCCTTATCCAAATGCCTCATCCTCTAAGGGAAACTGGCTGAACTTCTATGGAAGTGACAGAAGAAACCCCCACATTTGGGTGACACCTCCATGCAGGTGAGACACAAGGCACTTAAGCTTTTGAGCCTCAAGCTGCTCCATCTGTCAAATGGGAATGATGGAGGGTATGACGAAGGCTTACCTAGGGCAGGTTCAGCCTTGGTGGAGCTCTGGCACATGGTAAGCGTTTGATATGAAGTAGCTGTGATAACTAACACTGCCAACAACCCTGCGAGGCACACACTGTTGTCTGTGTTACAGATTAAAGAAACTAAGGTATTAGGGCTGGAGTCAAGCACTTGCCTAGCATGACCAAGGTCATGGTTCAATCACCAGCACTGAAAAACAAAAAGAAACAAAGGTTCTTACGGCTTGGATATGAAGTGTCTCCCAACAGCTCATGTATTGAAAGCGTGGTGTCTCGCTGGTGGCACTGTTGTGGGAAGTTCTCAAAACCACAGGAGGTTGGCCTAGTTGGAGAAAGTAGGTCACTGGGGGCATGTCCTTAGAGGCTGTATCTTGTCTTGGTCACTTCCTCCCTCTGCTCCTGCCCACCACAAGGTGAGTAGCTTCCTCCTCCCCATACTCCCACTGCCATGATGATTTGCCTCACCGTGGGCCCAGAAACAGCTAAAATGAACCCTTCCTTCCTAAAGTTACTTCTCTCAGGTATTTGGTCACAGCAATACAAAGCTGACTTAACCCAAAAAAAACAGTACTAGGAGTGAGGTCACTGATGTGACTGCCTGATTTATGTGATTCAGAAGCCTCTGGAATTGGTTTGGGGAGCAATCTGGAGAGAGACAGGCTAGAGAAGCCCCCGAATGCTGTGAGCAGAGCTGAGTGGGCAAGTCTGGTGGGAACTCAGAAGGTCTGAATGCCAACAGAAATGTGGACAGTAAAGACTGTGCTATGAGGGCTCAGACAGGGGCAAGGACTCCATTGGGGATTGGACTAGAGGCTTTTCATGTTACATTCTGACAAAGAACTTGTCCACATTTTGTCCATGCCCTAAGACTATGTGAGAGGCTGGGTTTAAAGGTGACATACTAATTAATCTCACAGGAAGTTTCAAGGCAGCCCAACATTCGGGATGTGGTTAGCTGTTTTTAACCAGCTAACAGCTAACCAGTAGCAAAAAGCAGAACAGAAAAGACTTGAAAAACTTGCAATTTGGTCAGAAAAGCCTGTGTACAGTTGGAGATAAGGAAGGCATAGTTCCCAAAGAGCTTAGTGCCATTAAAAAGTCAAGTAGTTTGCATGGGGACAATAAGAAAGATGCCTGGAGGGCATCTCAGGAATTGACCAGATCCAATTCGACCCACGACCCACAGTAGGCTCAGCGGCATGAAAGAGTAAAGTCACTTGAGACTTTTCCTTGAGAAGAGAGCCTCTGGGTGCCCTTCTCACACAGAACCATTTAGGAAGTTGTTTTCCCAGGATTTATTTTACTGAGCTCAGTTGCCCAGGCACTCAAAGTCTGTTGCAGCCATTAGTCAAGGGGGCCCAGCTACCATTCAAACTGGCAGCAGACCTTGGCATCATTTATATGATGCTGGTTTTGCAGGCATGCAGGATGCAAGAGTTATGGGGTCATAGAGGCTTCCACCCAGATTTCAAAGGAAAGCCTGGGAGGCCAGGCAATGCATGACAGGGTCCGCGTCCCTGCAGGCAGCCCCTGAGATGGTGATGCATGAAGTTGTGAGAATGAAGCCTAAACTGCAATGAAGATCCCAGAGTGTTGGAGAGACCAGGAACGCAGAAAGGTCCAGTGGGCTTCAAAAGCAAGGCTTTCTTTCAGGACAGGGCTGCTGAAGCCCATTAGAGCTAACATCTGGCCACCATGTGCCTTGGATGCTGGACATGGATCTGTAGGGTTTAATGTTTGTCCTGCTGGGTTTTGGTCTTGCTTTGGTCCCATCAGTCCCTCCATGCCCCTCTTCCTTCTTTTTGGAATGGGAATGTTTACTTTGTGCCACTGTTCTTGGAGTATGTCATTTTCTTTTTTCTTTTACAGGGGCTTGCAGCCTAAGAGTTTTGCCTTGGGTCTTGAGCGTGAACTTTTTAACAATGCTGGAACTGTTAAGATGATGGGGACTTTGAAGATGGATTAAATGCATTTTGCATTGTGAGATAGATATGAGCCTTTGGAGGCCAGAGCAGAATGTTAAGGTTTGGATATGAAGTGTTTCCCCAAAGGCTCATGTATTGAAAGCTCGGTGCCTTGCTGGGTGGTTCTCAAAACTACAGGAGGTGGACCTCGTGGGAGGAAGTAAGTCACAGGGAGGGGGAGGGACTGTATCTTGTCCTGGTCCCTTCCTCTCTCTGCTTCCTGGCCACCATGAGATGGACTCCTCCTCCTCCCTCCCCATGTTCCTGTTGCCATGATGCTCTGCCTCACCACAGGTCATCACAAAGTCAAGTGACCATGGACTGAACGCTTTGAAACCATAAGCCAAAATAAATCCTTTCTTCCTTAAGTTGTTTTTTCTCAGGTCTTATTTGGCCAACAGAGACATAAAACTAGCTAACACAAAGACATAGAGAGGTCAAGTAACTTAACTTGCTACCAATCTACTCATGTCCCCAGGAGCTGGCACACAGTAGGTGTCTATAAGTAATGTTCTGATTTATAGAAAAATAGAGCAAAATGAAGCAAACAAAAGAACATGAAAACAGGCCCTGCTTCTATGAACCACAGTGGAGGGAGACTGGTGCAAGAATTAGACCAAAATTTCCTTCAAGGTTAGAGTGAACTGCTAGGTCCAAGGGACCCCAGGACTTCTTGCCTCCCAAGTAGCTGGGCCCAGGCCTGGTGGGGATGACAGAGGTTCTTTGTATGCACATGCTGAAGGAAATATTTTTACCCCCTTCACACTAAGAAGCCAAGGGAGGAATCCTGGGTTTGGAGAGCAGCCAGACCCTGCTCCTCCACTTCCTTGCTGTGTGACTCTGGACAAGTGACTTCAGTGCTCACAGCCTCAGAGTTCTCATATAGGAAATGGAAATGGGGATGACAAGGTTCCACCTCTAGCACTCTTGTGGGGACAACATGAGATGGCACGTGTGAAGCCATATGGACTTCGGTTGTATCGCAGGCCTGCTCTTGCCTGGTTAAATAGCTACAAATCCCCCTTCTGGAAAAAAGGATAATTGTGTCCACCATGTAGAGGTCCCCATGTAGGGGCATAGTGAGGAAGAACAAGTCACTCTAGGTAATATAGTTACAACAGTACAAGGCAAGCCCTAAATGCCCAGCAAATCTCTATTTGACAATGCCACATGCATAGACCCTGTGCTCCACTTTACATGAGGAAACAGAGTCCCAGAGAGAGGCAAGGCCTTGTCCAAGGTCACAGAGCCAGTTATGGCAGAGCCAGGCCTGTCTGTAAACCAGGTACAAGAAGTCAGGCCCTTGTCCAGACCTCTGCTTCCCCAGGAGTCTTGAGATACTTGAATGAACATCCAACAAGAACTTGCACAGCACCTGGCCATCCTGTTTGTGACTTCAGGACTCTGAGGGGGCTGAAGCTCCCTTCTGATGCTCCCTGGTGGCTCCAAGGCAGGTTTGTACAATTAGGTGTATCAGGGGACAGGAAGGGCTGACCTGTTTTCCTGACCCACCTGGCCACTCGAAAGCTGGCTGTAGAGGTCTCGGAAACAATCCAGGGACCCGGGACCAGAACAATATTTGTCAGCTTTGCATGGTAGCGGCAGGATTGTCTCCGTGGCAACAAAGCTGTGTGAAGGCATCCTGGCAACATTAGGGAGCGCGCTGAGTAGTATAAACAGAGGCTGCAGTAGATTACACGCCTATTATGAGCAGTCTCGGGCTCTGAGCACTGGTAATTATGCCTAATTGTGCATTTAATTGTGTAATTGAAAACCCACATCTCTGGTTCAGGCTGGGGCTGCAGAACCTACCTCCTCCTCCCAAAAGAAAAGAGGCTTAGGAGCCAACCCTACTTTGACAATCTCAGGGTGGCCTTTCCTTCTCAGGCAAGGGGTGGCCAGAGTGGGCAAGGGCGAACCGCCCTTACACTCCCATTCCCTGCTTCTGGGACCCCAAGCTCAGCCAGGCCCTGTGACTTGGGGTAGGGAACAGGGATGGGGAACAGGAAGGAGCAGGCTTAAGGCAAAGGGCCATGACAAGAACACAAAAAAAGCCAACCTCTCATTATTCATAATAGATAAAACATTCTGTGTTACTGGCATTGTCCTCTCAATGCTTAGAACCAGCACCTGGTAGTTCCAGGGACCTGGGTCATCATTAGCTTCATTACATGTCCAAGAGGTCATCCAACCTACATATAAATTCTTAGACACTGTCACAAACAGGAAACTTTCCATCTGGCTATCACCCCACCCTTGCAGAGCTCTGTGAAAAGCTGATAATGGAGTTCAACTTCTCCTTCAATTTCCCATTTCACAGATGGAAAAACAAGGCCCACAAGGGCTTTGTTGCATAGCCACGGAGTCCCAAAACCTGGGACTCTGACTTGCAGTTGAAGGCATATTTTATACCATAAGGTATGAAAGTACCTAAAAATCACACCTGGCACTTTGTGGGTGCTTCATAAATATTTGCTGAATTCAACTGTGAGTAGGGTTAGCTGATGGCAATTCTCACCCTCTGGCCCAAGAGAATTCATCTTTCCAGATTTCAGGATGCCCACCTGTGGTGGGGTAGGGGTTAATGCGGGGCCAGGAACCACCAAGCACTGAGTCTCTATGTTCTGAACTTAATTTTACAACCAAACATTCCACATGGGCATTTGTGATGGGGACAGTGCAGATACTCATAGAGACAGGAGAAAGAAGGACCAACCGAGTCCCTGGCAACCCAACACCCAGATGTGAAACTTCTAGCAGGCCACCTGAGGCAGAAGTCTCCTCCTCTCCCCATATCCTGGTACCTGTCAGTCATCACTGCCTGCAGCAAGGTGGGCAACTCTGACCTCAGGCTGGGAAGAGGATGCTCACTCAGTGCCAACTCAGAGACATTCAGCCAGACTTCTCCCTCTACCGAGGAGGCCAGAGGCCAGGGCCAGCCTTCTTTCCTGACTCCCTCCTGGTGAATGCCAGCCTGTACCTAGAGCTCTCCCTGCATTGTCTTGTTACACTCTATAGTCCTGTGAGGTAGATGCTATTATTCTTCCCATTCTACAGATCAGGGAACAGTGAGGCCAAGGCCATGTGCATCAAGCAGAATTGCTGCTCCATCTGTTTCTGTGGCTGAAACAGAGAACAGATCCCATTCTTACCGCACAGCATTCAGATTTGCAAAACCTGTTCCCTCATACCCTGGGCATTGAAGACTGCGAGCCCTTTGAGATTTTGCATATCTTCTTCCGCGGAACGTTCCAACGACTCTGCAGATAATCACTATCCCAATCTGGAGAGGTGCAGGCGGATGCTCAGAGAGGCTAAAAGGTCTTGCCCCACGGCAGAACTGGGCTGGGCCCAGTAGCTCACATCTGTATCCTACCTACTCAGGAAGTAGAGATCAGGAAGATCATGGTTTAAAGCCAGCCAGGGCAAAGGGATCATGAGACTGTACCTCGAAAATACCCAACATAAAACAGGGCTGGTGGAGTGGCTCAGGTGGTGGAGCGCTTAACTAGCAAGCATGAGGCCTTGAGTTCAAACCCCAGTACTAGCCAATAAATAATTTAAAAAGAGGAAAAACTGGAACGCAAAGCCCAGCTTGACCCCAAACCCAAGCTCCTAAACCCAAGCTCCTCCTAGCCCACCTCTTTGCTCCTGCATCTTCTAGCTGCTTTAGGAGGATGGGCCCAGGAGGCCAAGGTAACCAAACTATCCAAACCTGCAACCACAGCTGACACCTCTCCCTAAACCTCAGGAAGATTTGCTTTGCTGCCTATGGCTCTCCCTTGGTCTCCAGATCAGTCAACACACCTCTAGGCCAGGGCTGGGGAAAGCCAAGGCCAAGACTAGGCTCCCCAGCCAGGTTCACCCCATGGCATAGAACTAGTTGTTAAAAACACATCTCTAGTCTCAGTCAGCCCTCCTGTCAATCGTCTCTCTTCAAAACTGGGGGATGGGGGGTATGGGGCACAGCTCAAGTGGGAGAGTGCCTGCCTAGAAAGCATTGAAGTCCTGAGTTCAAACTCTGACACTGTAAAATTAGAGGATAGAACATGCTCTAGACGGACAGTTCTGCTTGGTCCAGATTTTGTAATAATTGTTCTAAATTCCTTTCCCCTCCATGACTCATCTGAGGCCCAGGCTCTATCTCCTGTTACCTTGGTGACAAATTATTCTGAGCCTTGGTATGCCCAAAACCCACACATATCTCATAGAGTTGTAAGGGTTGACAAGTTGTCCATAAAGGTTAGTTTCTCTGGGCACCAGTGCCTCCTGCCTGTGGAGACAGAGATCAGAGGATAGTGGTTCAAAGTCAGCCCAGGCAAAATAGTTTGAAGGACCCGATCTTGAAAATACCCAACACAAAAAAAGACTGGCAGAGCAGCTCAAGTGGTAAAGTGCCTGCCTAGTAAGTGTGAGGCCCTGAGTTCAAACCCCAGTACCGCCAAAAAAAAAAAAAAGTTAGTTTCTTACCTGGGTAACATTTTCTTAACCTGCATCATAGCTCCCTTCGTCCAACACAGAGCTAGGAGTAGGTAGAGATGGGGAGAGGCAGCATGTGAATAGCAGCTCTGAAGACCTGGCACCTAGTAACACCCCCTACGGCTGGGGAAAGATTTTGAGGATCTAAATTTGAATCCTCATTCTGCACCTACTATTTACATAGTCATGAATAAGCCAGATCAGGACCAAGGGCCAAGGTGTATAAAGTGCCTAGTAAGCTGGGCTTGGTGGGTCATACCTATAATCTCAGCACTCAGGAGGCTGAGGCATGAGGATCTCGAGTTTGAAGCCAAGCCTAGGGTATGTAGTAAGTTCACAGCCAGCCTGAGCTACACAGTAAGACCCTGTCTCTCTCTCTCTCTCTCTCTCTCTCTCTTTTTGGCAGCACTGCAAAGGGGTGCCCATTCTCACTCTGCTGACCTCATGAGGGCTGCAAGGGCTCTTTGGCCTCAGTCTGTCCATCTGCACAGCCCCAAGCTGTCCAGAGGGAACTGGAGAACAGAAGGGACCAGTGGCCTGAACAATTTCATGCCCCAGACCCTGACACTGGCCTAAGGACCTCAAACCCCGAGCTAAGCCTGAGGAGTCTTGAACTTGTAGACGCAGCTGCTTGAGCGCAGGACCCAGGTGGGGCCTCTGTCTTAACCATCACTATTGCTAATGACGACATCAATCAGCTGGACCATGTTTCACATCATTACTCGCAGCTCAGCTGGAAGCTATTTATTTCCCTGGCCCCCACCCACCTTCCGGAAAGCAAAGAGCTTTCCAGAAGAGAAAAAGAAGACACTGACATTTTTTCTGAGTGCCTACTATGTGCCTGGCACCTGTCTTTAAGGAAGCCTCATATACCTCTGGGGGAGAGGAGGCTTTCCCTGCACATGGGAAGAAGCTGGGGCTCCCAGAGTGAAAGCACATGTCCAAGGTCACAGAGCTGGCTCAAGAGCAACCACAGCAGTGATCTATTGCCGAGAGCTTGCTGGCTCACAGGGCCAGGCGCTGGTCACTCAGCAGCAAACCTCCTCACCCCGGAGAGCCTCAATTTCCTCATCTGAAAAAGGGGATAATAAAACCGTCCACCCACTGCCATCAGCAGGATGAAGACAGGAAAATGGCTAGCGCTTATTGATCGCTTAACATGGCCAGGCATCTTGCCAAGCGCTTACATGTGTAAGCTCATTTGGTTAAATGAGGTAATGCATATAAAGTGCTTAGCACAGGCTTCCTGAAATGGGAGTGATAATGACAGTGATGAAGACATGGATGACGAACCCCTGAGGGCAAATGTCCCTGCCTCATCCTCTAGAGAACAGAGTGGCTACAGCTGCAAGGCTTCAGGAAGGAGATGACTAGGAAGGACAGGCAGGGTTTAAACAGGGGATGAAAAAGTGAACAGATACCAGCGAGCGAATAGTTAATACTATCAAGATGATATACCTGAGAGGTTCTATAGAACAAAACAGAAGCAAACTGAAACACAATAAAACTTCCACGCCAGCCAGGTAGCCTGGTGGCTCACACCTGTAATCCTAGCTACTGGAGGCAGCGATCAGGAGGATCACGGTTCAAAGTCAGTCCAGGCAAATAGTTCTCGAGACCCTATCTCAAAAAACCCCACCACAAAAAAAAGGCTGAGAGACAGGATCAAGGTGTAGGCCCTGAGTTCAAGGCTCAGTACTGCAAAAAAAAAAAAAAAAAAAAAAAACCTTCATGCCAACCCAGACACCATTCCCTGAGTCCCACACAGGCAGAGCTGCCAGGACTCCAGGAATTCAGGTCAATGGTTCTTCCCATGTCACAGACAGAGACTTGCCCAAATTTGCAGGATGTCAGTAGCAGAACAGGACTTGCCAAGCCTCCCGCCTCTTAGTATCAGCCCAAAAGCTGACTCCCATAAGACAGGGCAGGGGGACACCTGGATATGCTTGGGCCACAGTTCTAGGGAAGCAACCCATGGTATGAATCATTGAGATAATAATACAAAGCTATAGTTTACAGAGACCTCACTGCACCTGGTAGAAATCATCATGAGTTTAACCCTTCCAACAACCCTAAGAACTAAGAACTGTTGATACCATTTACCAGACGACAAGACTTTTAGAGAGGTTTAGACAGGGCTAGCAACTTGCCCAAGGTAACACAGCCAGGAAGTGAGAGCTGGGCCTGGAACCCAGATCTGTCTTGTCAAACTCCAGAGCCTTAACTCCTACCCAGCACTTGTCCACCTCGATGGCACAGTCCCTACCTGTTTCCCTGGCCCCCAATACCTTCATGCTCTAGTCCCTGCCTGGAAGCTAAGCTTATAGCCCAAAACAGAGGAGTGTTTAGAACTGGCCTGCTTCATTGAAATGCCTAAACTCCACTTGTAAAAGAAAAATCAGTTTCTCATCTTAACCTTTCAGCTGAAAAATATTCAACAGCCTCTTTTATCCCTCAGTTCTTTGGCTGAGAAAACTGAGCCACTCTCTTCCCTCAAGTTGGTGGTGAATTTAGCATCCTGAAGCCTATTACAGAAACTGCCAGGCAGCAGGGGCTCCTGGAGGTTAGTGACAGTTCCAAGGACCCTTTCTGCAATCAGCTCAGACACAGCAACAGAGCCTGGAAACCAATTTTCAAGTCCCTCCTCAGAGCATCTCCCAAATTCTCTCATGTATCCCCACAAGCTGCCAAGCCATCCAGGCAGGATGTGGGGAACTGGACTCGCACCCAGGTCCTGTGCAATTCCAGTGTCAGATGCTGGTTAAGAGTCAGAGATCTCTGGAGGCTGGCAAGCAGGAGGCAGTTTTCCACAGAGCAGTTTGCACCTCCCCAGGGGCCCCAGCGTCCCAGGACCACAACTACTTATTTTAAAATTAAAAAGGCAACAGAGAATGCTGGTCAGATGCCTGGATCCTGCTTCCTGTAGAACTCTGGGCAAGTTAAGTTGTCAGGGAGTTACGGAGGTTAAATGAGTTGATCCTTGGAACATGTGCCCCAAAGCTAACCCTCGTGATCACCAGCAGTAAAGAATGAGCATGGGACAAACTGCTAACCAGTCCACCTTTGGGGAAGGGACCAGGCACAGGGAGAAGAAACTTACTTCTGTCTGTGCGAGTGTTTATTTTGCTCATTTTGTAACACGAGCATATTACTTTTTGAAATTAAAAGCCCTAGTTTAAAATTTAAAAACTGATTCCAGAGACAGAATTTTCATAAAGGTTTCAAAACTTCTTGATATTTTGTGTTCCTTGATGTAAATAAAAAGGGTGTTTCTACTATAGAGCCAGGAATTGCCAAATCACTGATTCATTAATTTATTTTACAAATAAAAATGGGGTGTCAGGCACTATTCCAGCTGCTCGGGATTTAGCAGGAACAAAACAGCCCACCTCCGCTCTTCTGGAGTTTCTGTTCTACAGGGTCCTTGTGAATCCCCTTTGCAAAGCTCAAGGATGAACATGTCACAGACAGGCAGACCCAGGCGGCTCAGCCAGGGGAAGGCTCTAGAGCGATAATGCCAGAGCCTGGGGTTTTCCTACCACTGGGACAGGTCTGTGGACGTTTGGGGCTGGTGCCCAAAGAGAAGAGAAACAAGAGAGAGGGGTCTGCACATCCTGACTCAAAGTGTCACTCTCTGTAGAAGGGGAAGACAGATGTAGGCCAGGATGGGGGTAGAGATGATGGGGGCCATCGCGAGTCAAGTTCAAATACCCCTAACTTACCTTCAGACCGAAGTGCTGCCCTGGGAGTCCTCACACACCTCCTCCTAGAGGAGAAGTACAGCCTCAAAGCCTGGACTCCAGGGGAGACAGGAGACCCGTCTCTCCTTGACCACCCTCCTAAATTCACCACCAGGGCCTCACTTGAAGGGCATAACTGGTTCCCCTCAGCCTCCAAATTCACTCCACTGGCCTCCCTGAGACAAGGACCTGAGTTCCCCAAGCTGGGGTGGACACATAACCCCCAGATACCCAGACCATTCCCAGAGCACCTAAGAGCTGCTCTGCCTGGCCGCACCCAGCTGCTCTGAACCGATGACTTCTGGGACTTTTTTGGACACTGTGACCAGACCAAAGTAGAAGGGTGGTCCAGTGCGGGGCTAAGTCAGGCCGGCCCAGGTCCAAGCAGTGCCTGGTGACCCTCTCCAGGGAAGTAGGTGACTCTCCATCCCAAGCGACCCAGTCAGGAAGGTGAAGCAGCACAAAGGAGGGTCGAGCGTTCTTGGGAGTCTCAGACCCCAACCCAGATGAGCATGGACCAGAATGGTCAGAGATCGGGAGACGCACACAGGACCAGAGACTTTGTGAGAAGCACTCACAGGGGCGGAGACCAGAGACCGGGAGGAAGAGAGATGCACGCACACCAGCGATCGAGAGGAAAACACGCGGCGGGGACCTCACCGCAGGCACAGACCGGCCTCGGACACACCCCCACCCACCCCCAAGAGAGCCACCGTCCCCCAGCGCAGCCCCCCCAAACAGGCGGCCACTCCGCCAGTGCCGGCCGGACGCGTTGTAGCCCCGGTGCGGGGCGCGCTGGACTGTGCGTGCGGCGCCGGGGGAGCGCGGGGCACCGCGGCGAGGAGCGCACACAAAGAGACGGCCGGGCCAGCAGCTGGAGCAGGCTCCGCCCGGCCGCCCCCCGCGCGAGCACCGCGGCACCCACGCAGAGCCCGGTGCCCCGCGCCCCACCCCGCCCGGCCGCCCCGCGGGGCGCGCGGCTCACCAGCTGCAGGCAGCAGAAGGCGACGAGCGTGCAGCGCCCGCTGCACTTGCCCATGGCTCCCGGCCGCGCGGGCCGCCCGCCGCCGCGCCCTCCTGCTCCGCGGCCGCCGCTTCCTCGCGCCGCGCGGGCTCCGCGTCCTCCCGCTGGCGCCCCGGGGCGGCGGGGCGGGCGCCTAGGGCCGGGCCCGGGAGCGCCGGGTCCCTAGGGCCGGGGCCGGCCGCCCGCGCTCCGAGTCCATGGCCCGCCCGCCGCGCGCGGGCTCAGCCGCTCCGCTCCGCGCCGCGCCTCCTTTGTCTGCGGGCGGCGTCAGGCGCACCTACTGCCCCGGGCGCCGAGCGGGCGGCGCGGCGCAGCGCAGCGCAGCGCAGCACTGCCCAGCTGGGGCAGCCGCCCGGGCGCTCCGCGGCCGCGGCTTCCCGGCCCACCACGTGCTTCGCTGCCGCCACTACCGACGAGGGAGGGGAGGGGTGGGGCGGGGCGGCCGCGAAGGGAGGGGAGACGGTGCAGGGTTGGGGAGGGTACGGGAGAGGCGTGGAGGGAAGTGAGAGAGCGCGGGCTTGGGGACTGACAGCCCGGGGTCATATCCGGACTCCACTGCTCTCTCGCGGTGTGACCTTGGGCAAATCTCATTACCTCTCTGGGCCTCGGTGGTTCCAAGAACAAAGTGGGAATGAGGTCGCTTTTGCTGTAGATGTGAAGACGGCAGGCAGTTGTGTGAATAAAGTACGGCACTTAACCCTGGGCCTGGCCTCCTGAGGGTGCCGGAACACTCCTCCGTCCACTCTGTCTCTAGGGCCTTGGGGATTCCAGTTTAGCCCTCAGTTTCCATGCCCGTCCTCAGGTCTCCTCATCCCAATCTCCCTCCTGGGTGTGTGGCCACATTTTCTTCCTTTCTTCTTCGTTCTCCCGGCATTTATTTAGCCCGACTGCATGAACGGTCTTCGGGCCCTGGAAGCAGGAGATGTGCCTGCAGCACCACTCCAGTTCCCATGGAGCTTCACAGCCCAGGGACCACACAGGCTCCCAAGCTCCCAAGAGCGGGACAGTGCACTGGGTGGTGGCAGAGGTCTAACCCAGTTGCATCCAGGAGGAAGTCAACAGTGACCCAGCAGACGACAGCCTCCTTCAAGCACTCAGACTGGATATGAACCACATCCCTTTCTTCATCCCTGTCCTCTCCTAATGGCCTGTGTTCGGTGGGAATCCTAGCTCTCCCTGCAGGCTTCCTTCTCCCATCCCATCTGTCACTAAATTCTGTAGGCTGGACTTTCGGCTACATTTATGAAATACCTACTGTGTGCCAGGTTCTCCACAGAGCATAAGGGAAGGAACCAGACATAATCAGTTTCACCGGGCACAGTCTATAGTGAGGGACTGTCATTAAAACAACTCAACAGAGCTGGAGGTGTGGTTGGAGCAGTAGAGTAGCCAGGCACTGGTTGCTCACACCTATAATCCTAGCTACTCAGGAGGTTCGAAGTCAGCCCCAGGAAAATAGTTCCTGAGATCCTATCTTGAAAAAAACCATCACAAAAAACAGCTGGCAGAGTGACTCAAGTGGTAAGAGTGCCTGCCTAGCACCATCAGAGCCCTAAGTGCAAGCCCCAGTACTGCCGAAATAAAAAAATCCAAGTCAATGGAGCCAGGGTTGATGATCCAGCACTCAGGAGGTAGAGGCAGGAGGACCCAGAGTTCAAGGCCAGCCTGAGCTACACTTTTAGCTACATAGTTAGCTAAAAGTTTATTATTGTCTCAAACAACAATAATAAAAAAAAGGAAGAGAGCAACTAGAGGAGGATAATTTAGGCTTGGAGAGGACAACAGGGGTGGTGAAGGCTAAGTCCCACAGTTCTGGATCCCACAGTCTGGACTCCAGCCCCACACCCACACTTGTTTGCTGCTTACACAGCAAGCCCTCCAACACATCACTACTCCCTCCCAGGCCTGGCTTCATAATTTGCAGGGCCCAGAGTGACAGAAAAATGCAAGTTTCAAGATGGCGAAATGCAGGGCGACCCTGGGTGAATGCAGTAGCCACATGCTCGTGAAACTCACAGGTCTTACTCCCCACAACCTTCAGCATGTCACTTTGTGTTTTAAAACACAGGACTAGTTGGGCTCCAACCCCAGCACTGCCAGCAACAACAAAAGCCCACGCAGGCCATTCTCAGGGGTGACTGCCCATTTGCCCACCATGCTGAAAGTCCACTTGGATAATAAGCTGAGACAACAGGGAAACTTTCTCAGCCATGTCTGGGGAATGACAGCTGTGTCCAGCCAGGTTTTGGGACAAGTCAGGGTTCCAGGGGTCTGTGAAGTACCTGAAATGATACGCAAAGAGTAATGGGAGCAGATGTGCCTTTTTCTGGGGGAAAGAGGGGGGAGGGTCCCAGCTTTCATCAGTCTCCAGAGTCCATTTCCCAGGAAAGAAGAACCAGCCCAGATGTAAGGGCTCTTCAGCAGATCTGCAGGTCCTGCCAGAGAGCCTGGGCCACGTCCCTCTGGGAAGCTAAAGCGACCCTGTAATCCTCAGACAGCTACCAGTTATCGATAGCTCGCTCTGAGCCGGGCACTTGACCCAGGCTCACTTAATCCTCACTAAGTGGGGCTTTGCTGGGGTTCTGACCCCACCCCTGACAGGCTCTTTACTGTATCACATCATGCCTGTGACCCCCCTGCCCCAAAGCCTGGCTGCTTCACTCAAAGTCTGTCCTAAGGGACCAAGGATGGCCTGTGTGACTTCAGTGAGCCAAACTCTGCCTGCGGTCCACGAGTTACTTAGTCCTCATCCTGCCCTGGTGAATCCCACACCCACCAGTCCCCGCTTTGAGCACATTGCTCTTTGGCCTACAACGCATCTCACATCCAAACTCTTAGCATGGAGAACTCCTAGTCATGTTTCAAATCTCAGCTCAGGCGTCACTTCTTCTGGAAGGCCTTCTTTTGACACTCTGCCACCTGGGGGAGGTTTTCTCCTTCTGGCTCAATTCACACACAGTCTCTTTCTGCTGCCTTTTTCCACCCTTCCTAGAGCTTCCTGAACTTCCACGACTGTTTCTGTTTGTTTCCCAAGCAGACTCGAGCTCTGAGGACAACCACACACCCATCACTCCCTTCTTCCCTGCTTCAGGGCCCAGCTGACCTTGGGCCTATTTACTTCTTGGAATCACCAAGTTCTAAGTGGGAGGCCAGCCAACTGCATGAGAGGAAGGGATTTCCTTTGGCAAGAGGTTGGGAGGTTAGGAACAGGGGGAGGACATTAGGGGGACTTGCAATCATCATTGTGAAGGATGACTAATCTGGGGAAGATGAGGCAGGGCTCAGAAATAAAGGACAATGATGATTCAGAATATACCCATGCTTCCTGAGTGCAGAGGCGGGATCACAGTCAGGCCAGAAAGGAGGCTGAGATGGGGGGAGGGGCGTCAAGTGCCCCCTGCCCTAAACCAGGGCTAGGCAGGTCTGTGGCTTCTATCTTCTGTGGGTAAAAACTGAAGGTTCCTGAGAAAGTTCCCTCATAAGATAGCTTGATGCTAAATCTAATAATTTCCCCTTCTTTCAGGTTGGTGGATGGAACATGCTCACTAATTATAGCTTCTGGGATGTTTTTTCTGTCACCAACCAATTTTTCACACCAGTTGGGTGTCTGACAATTCTATTCAGTGTTGACACTAACTACCAGGACTTGGCATATACAACACAGGTGAAGGGCTCAGTCCCACAACACTGCTCACTTCAAAGGCCAGTCCCAAGCCTCTGGCCACCACCCATACTGCTGGCCAGCAGGCTGTCCATCTGGGGCTCCATGAACCTCTCATGTCCCATAACTTGCTCACTGAATTCTGGAAGTTACTTTACTTACATTTCTTATAAGGGATACCATGAATGGCCAGATGAAGAGGAGAGAGGGTGTGGTTCAGAAGGGTCCCCAGTGCAGGGGCTTCTGTCCCTGTGGGGATGGGGTGTTCCACCCTCCCTGGTGGATGGATTCACCAGCCCAGAACCTCTTTGAATCTCATTGCTCAGGGGTTTTCATAGAGCTGTGCCTCCAGGTCTTCCCCCAACCCTGCCCTCTCCAAAAGACCATGGGTGGGACTTAGTTCCAACCTGTCAATCCTTTGTTCTTTCTGGTTCCCAGAAAGCTATCTGGGAAGCAGCCCTAACTCACCTCATTAGCATAAACTCAGCTGTGACAGAAAGGAATTTATCAAAAGCTATCTCTGGGCAGGGAGTGCGGCTCAGTGGTAGAGCATGTGTTTAGCATGTACAAGGTCCCAGCACACAAGAAAAAAACCAAAAAGACACTTGTGTCACTCAGGAGACTCTGAGGATTTTAGGAACCAGGGACAAAGACCAAATTCGTCTTTGTGTCACATAGTAGCTGACACTTCCAGAGAACCGTTCTGAGCAATTGCTATGCTCCCTCATTAAACCTCCCAGCCCTTTGAGCCCTGTGAGGTCTGTAACTGCAGCCATCATCTCACTTTCTGGATAAGGAAACTGAGACTCAAAGAAGTTAGATCACTTGCCCAGGGTCAAGGAAGTGTCTGGGGTCAAGGAAGTAGCTGAATCCAGGCAAGAACTATTTTATCTAAACCACTCCTGACAGTTTTTAAACTTCCCTGTTCTTCAAAAGAAAGCATATATTCTAAACAGAAAAAAAAATTTGCTTGGTTTGTGGGGAAAGAGGATTGGCAACTCACTGCTCACTCAGATGGTCCCATCTCCTGTGAAAGCCTTCTGGAGAAGCATGTCAACCCAAGAGCTACTGCTCTAGATGGTCCTCGAGGTGCCATTTATTTATTTATTTATTATCGAAGGAGGGAGAGGTAAAGAAAGAGTGAACCTGAATAACAGAGAGGGTAGGTGAGTTCTCTAAAGTCACCCAGCACTTTAGGGGCAGAGCTGGAGATCTCAAGACCACCAGGTCATTCCAGTTCCATTACAGTGCCAGGCATGGAGCTAGGGGCTTTGGAACCAAAAATGAATTGAACACGGGCTCTGAAGAATCCTTGGGATACAGGCTGGGGTCAGTACACTGTCAACAGTGTGGCATTGTCCAATGTTTATTTTTAATTTTTTTTTTTTTGGTGGTACTGGGGTTTGATAGGATCTCAAGCTTTTGCCCAGGCTGGCCTTGGACCTCAGTCCTCCTACCTCTGCCTCCAGAGTAGCTGGGATTACAGGTATGAATCACCATACCCACCACACCTGGCACATCTGCTCACGCTTTTTGCTTCCTCTTGTCTCGTTACTGCCATCAACCTTTTCTACCCCTTTAGATTTCTATAGAATGTCAAACCCAGAGAAAACCTGTAAAGGAAAACTAATCTCCCAGAGCAAAGAATGTTCGAGACAAAGAAGAGGATAGGAAGGGGTGTTCTGAACAGATGGGATGTAGGTGAGGAAATCCTAAATTGCACAAGTTGTAAGGCTTGTAGAAAACGCCTTCTCTTCTGGGCTGGGGTTCAACATTTCCAACACAGAATCTGCTGACAGCTGAGATGAATCTCCTTTTGCAGCAGTCAGTGGAGGCCACATGGGCTTTCAGTTCAAGTCTGCCCGGAGGCCAGCTGAGCTGGGACATTGAGAGATGAGAGGAGGCCCTCTCTAATCAGCCCCACACTGCCCTTGGGCCTTCATTATGCTGCACTGGCTTGTGTGGGGGGCCAACAGTGGACAGGAAGACAGATGGAGTCCGGTCAGCCTGGCCCCTCGAGCACGTCCCAAATGCCCTAGTAGGATTTGCAATTCCCTGATGCCCTGCCCCGGCCCCTTCCATCATTTTCCATAAGCCCTTGCCCAGGTGTCCATTCTGAGCAAACAGTCCAGAGAATCCTGAGATTACCATTTTAGAGTAAAATGGTAATTTTAGGGCATTTTAGGAAAAGCCCGTTTTAAGATTATGTCATGGTGCCTGGGCGCTGGTGCTCACTCCTGTAATCCTACCTACTTGGGAAATTGAGGTCAGCAGGGTCAAAGTTCAAGGCCAGCTTGGGCAAACACATCTTGAAACCCCATCTGCAAAAATAACTAGTGCAAAATGGACTGGAGGTGTGGCTCAAGCAGTAGAGCGCCTGCTTTGCAAGGGTGAAGTCCTGAGTTCAAGCTCCAACTACACACATACACACACAAATCATACCATGGTCTAGCTGGAAGGAACCTAGGGATCCTAGATATTAGGAGATGTTAGCTACTGACCACCTGCCTGTTTGGTTATTTATTTATTTATTTATTTATTTATTTACAGGCTCTGGCTATGTTGTCCAGGCTGGGTGATCTTCTTGCCTGACTCTCCCAAGTAGCTGGGACTACAGGTTTGTGCCGCCATATGGTAATGGGGACTTTTAATACACTCTCTAGGGATTCTGATGAAAAGCTAGAATCCTCTGACTCAATTCTGTGCAGAATTCCTGCCCAGTGACCCCCGGCTTCTGCATGCACACCTCCGTAAGGAGGAACTGCCTCCATCCTGTCTGGATGGCTCTGACTTAGCTGTTATGTGTTGAGTGGCAACCTGCTTTCTTATGATTTTCTTTGGCTTGGCTCTGCACTCTTAGGTGTCTAGAAGAAAGAATTCTCCCATTTATTTCCAATGGTGGCTTTTTGTTTTGTTTTGTTTTTTGGGTAGTACTGGGGTTTGAACTCAGGGCTTCACACTTACTAGACAGGTGCTCTCCTACTTGAGCCACTCTCCCAGCCCTTTTTTGTGTTGGGTATTTTCAAGATAAAATCTCATGAACAATTTGCCTGGGCAAATTGAACCTTGGATTGAACCTTGAACCTGGATTCTCCTGATCTCTGCCTCCTGAGTAGCTAGGATTACAGGCGAGAGCCACCCCAAAGTGGCTTTCTGATATTTGGAGACAGTGGTGTCTATGTTCCCGAGTTCCTACAACTCTTTCCCACCACAACTACCTGAGAGGACACCCACAACCCAAAGCACCCTCAGGTGTGGTCGGCTCCTGTGCAGAAACTTCTGCAGGATTCCTCCTCCAGGATGAAGCCAAAGCTGTCAACTGGCTTTCAAGGGCTTTTGCAATTTGTCCCCAACAATTTCCAAGGTCCCTGCTCATCTCTTACCCCCCCCCCACCTGCTGGTTCTGCCATGTGTTATGTGTCATTTTTGGACACACTGAGTTAGTGACCCGTACTGTCATCTCTGTTTTTTCCACTACCTGGACAGTCCTCACCCCTGCTCCAAGCTCCCTCCTTTCCCCCAACTTCCAGTCCTTTTGTAAGATTCAGATCAAGTGTCATTTCCTCAGTAAAACTTTCCCCAATTTCTCCCGAGGAACTGCCTCCTGATTTATAGGCACGCCTCTGATAGGATCGATTAGACTGTATTTACATTGCTTGCTTATACCTGCTTCTAAAACAAGCAAGGGTACCTGTGGTATATCTTCTTGGAGTGTCAATTTTAGTTGGTGCTCAGTCATTTAAAATGCTTATAAAAAATGCTTATGAATGTAAAACAAGCACAGTGACATTATGAAGTGGCAGACAAAGCCATATACATTTACAGTCAATTTCACTGGGAAAAAAGGTGAGGGGTGGTTCTAGACTAAGAGACACTACAGGGTTGGGATGTAAGCTCAGTCGTAGCTTGCTTGTCTGGTCTGCTCGGGGCCTTGAGTTTGATCCCCGGCAGCACAATGAAACAGAAACCAGCCAAGCAACAATAAAACAACACCATGGTTTCAACACTTGCCAGGTGATAGTGCTGGCCTGTAATCCCAGCACTCAGGCTAAAGTAGGAGGAGCTACAGTTTGAAGCCAGCCTGGGATATACAGTGAGATGTCCCAATGTAGTCCAGGCTGGCCTCAAACTGGAAATCATCTTGCCTCAATCTCCCTGCTTCAGCATCCTGAGTGCTGGGATTATAGGTAAGTGCCACCACACCTGGCTTACATCTTACTTTTTTCTTTTTTTTGGTGGGACTGGGGTTTGAACTCAGGGCCTCATCCTTGCCCTTGAACTCAGTGCCTAGGGGGGCACTCTACTACTTGAGCTACTCCTCCAGTCCTTTCCTTGTGTTGGGTATTTTCGAGATAGGGTCTTGTGAACTATATGCCCAGGCTGGCTTTAAACCATGATCCTCCTCATCTCTACCTCCTGAGTAGCTAGGATTACAGGCGTGAGCCACTGCCACCTGGCTGCATCTTATTTTCAATGGTTACTGAAAGTTGTATATTTATGTATGTACTCATGTGACCAAAAAGATTATTGACATTATTGGTGGAATAGATGTATATTCTGTGAAGTACCTTAATCTATTTTTTTAATTTCAAAACAAAAAGTTGAGGTGGCTAGGTGCTGGTGGCTCACGCCTGTAATCCTAGATATTCAGGGCAGAGATCAGGAGGATTGCAGTTCGCAGCCACCTGGGGCAAATAGATCGTGAGACCCTCTCGCGAAAAAACCCAACACAATAAAGGGTGGAGTGGCTCAAGTGGTAGAGAGCTTGCCTAGCAAGCATCACTGTCTGAATTCAAACTCCAGTACCACCACCAAAAAAAAGTTGAGGTGATTTGGGGGTGGGGCTCAGTGGTAGAGCACGTCTTACGATGAGCCAGGCCCTGGGTTTAATCTCAAGTACCACAAAACCCCTTCAAAATCTCCCTGTATGAGCAAAACCACTATGTATGCATGTGATCTTGGGAACACTGACTCCTTTCAGTTTCTACCTATATGTGAGGTTGGACTGGATGGTCAAAGGGCTTACCTTATAAGATCCTTCCAAACGGGCCTTTTTCTTTTTCTTTTTGGCAGTACAGAGGTTTGAATTCATGGCCTCATGCTCGCTAGGCAGGCGCTCTACCAATGACCCACTCCTCTAGCCTTTTTCTGTGTTGGGTATTTTTGAGAGATCTTTTTTTCTGGTGTGGGGGGGGGTCTGGGTTTGCCTCAAACCAAGTTCCTCCTGATCTCTGCTTCCTGAGTAGCCTGAGTAGCTAGGATTACAGGCGTGAGCCACTGGCGCCCAGTATTTTTTGGGGGATGGTGGTGGTGATGGCAATGGAACCCAAGGCCTCATGCATGCTAGGTTAAGTGGTCTACCTTTGAGCCACATCCCCAGCCCTTGTATTTGGGGGCTTTGAAGAAAAGTCAGGGTCCTTTTCAGGGTCCTGGTTTTACACAAAGTTCCAAAATCTACCAGGCAAAGATGACCACAATGGCTTTTCTGACCAAGCGCCTAAATTTATGTTCACCTGGGGCTTTGGCAGAGCTGTTCTGAAGCTCACACAGACCATGGCTTCCTTCTGGGTGCTTGGGGCTTACGCCTGTAATCCTAGCTACTCAGGAGGCAGAGGTAAGGAGGACTGCAGTTCAAAGCCAGCCCAGGCAAAAGTGTGTGAGACCCTATCTTGAAAAAAACATCATAAAAAAGGGCTGGTAGAGTGTGGCTCAAGGTGTAGGCCCTGATTTCAAGCCCCAGTACCGCAAAAAAGAAAAAAAAAAAAAAGGCTTCCTTGCAAGCCAAGGGGTGACAGTTAAGTCAATCTGGCTTCATGCTGCCCTCCTGGCTGTGGTTATGGCCACGGCCTGCCCCAGCGTTCTCAGGCTTGATTGTACCTAAGGAAGCTTTACAAGCTATTAAGCCTGAGAGTCTGATTTAACTAATCTGGAGTTTTAAAGGCTCCCCAGGTGATTCTAATGTACATTCAAGATGAGACACCTTTAAGGTCCACAGGATGATGATGATCTTGGGCAAGTTACCTCTCTTGCCCCCATGTGAAAATCAGATAAGGACAGTTAATGGATAAACAGGGAAGCTTCTGCAGTACCCCCTAGGGAAAATTAAAGCTGCTGCTTCTCCTTTTTTTCTTTTTTTTGGTGGATTGGGGTTTGAACACTTGCTAGGCAAGTGCTTTAACACTTGAGCCAAGCTGGCCTCTAACATGAGAGCCTCCTGCTTCAGCCTCTGGAGTGGTGGTGGAATTACAGGTGTACACCACCATGCCCAGCATAGGATTTAAGTTTACTGAGCCTACAGAATGATGGTTCTCAAACGTGCTTCCAGAACACCTGGAGGACTTGTCAAAACACAGATTACAGAATTTCTCCCTCCCCTAGTTTCTCTCTCTTTAAAAAAATTTTCTATATGTATATATATTGTGCTGGGAGATCAAACCCCAGTGCCTTGTGAATGCTAGGCAAGAGATTTACTTTCAAATTGCAACCCCAGCTCTCACTCCCCAAGTTTCTGATTCAGGTCTCAGTGGAACTCCAGGATTTGCATTTCTAGCAAGTTGTCAGGTGGTGATGATGCTGCGGGTCTAGGGACCACACTTTGAGAAATCGCTGCTCTAGGGGCTGGGAGCATAGCCCAGTGGTAAGGCGCTTATCCAGTGTGTGAGGCCCTGGTTTCCATCCCCAGCACAGGGTGGGGGTAGGGGATCACGAATGTTAAGGAGGGGTTTCTCAATAGCATCACAATGACTTTTTGAACTAATTCTTTGTATCCAGCTTCTACCCATTAGATGCCTGTAGCAACCCTCTAGGTACCTCCAGACATTGTCAAATGTTCCTTAGGGACAAAATTGCCCTAAGCTAAAGAATGCAAGAGACTAGGTGGGTTATGGAATTGGGTGAGAAAAAAATATTTAAAGTCTAGGAGACTGGTCCCACCCAGGGCTTGATGCAGAGGGAGGCCACTCACGCAGGACTCTTACAGCGAAGGCCACTATGAAATTAGGTCTCAGTAGAGACAGCTGAGGGTAGCCTTGGAGCTGACTGGGCTTTGGATGGCTCCATAGAAACAGAAGCTTCCATGTTAAATTGATCTCCCTCTTTGGGCTGAGGCTCTTGATTTGCTTTTCTTTTCTTTTTTATTGGTGCTAGGGATGGGATGCAGGGCATAGCACATGTTGAACACACTCTACCACTGAGTTACACCTCCATCCACAATCTCTTCAAAAGAGCAATTCTGTTCTAACCCAAATTGTTCCACAGCTGTTCCTTAAGGCTCAACTGGCCCCAACCCCAAACTGCTTAGAGTTCTCTTACTTGTTTCCCTGTCCCAAAATCGAGGCTTTTTCTTTTTTGGCGAGGCTGGGGTGTGAATCAGAGTTTTGTGCTTGCAAAGCAGGTGCTCTTTGCTTGAACCCCACTCCAGTCCATTTTGCTTTGGTTATTTTGGAGATAGGATCTCAATAACTATTTTCTCAGGCTGGCCTCAAACCTCAATCCTTCCTATCTCAGCTACCCAAGTAGCTACAATTACAGGCATGACCTCAAAATATATTAGTAAGCAGCAGACTGTAGGTCCATCAGTGAGAAGCAAATACTTGACAGTTCTGTTGTGAAGTGACTGTCCTTTCTAGCTGCTAACTAGACTGAGCCCCTGGACAAAGTCATTCTTGTCTTTGAAGTTCAGCAGCAGTCTGTTTACTTGGAGCAGTAGACAACCAGATCTGCCTCCCAAGAGGATTCACCCTTGCCTAACTCCAGGAGGCCCTTGAGATTCCATGAGGTCTCTAGGGATTCTCCTCTTACCTGAAAAGGGGTCACTGTCCCTGTACAAGCAGAAGACAGTACCAACCTGTGCTCTGACGGGCCTGTGTTTAACCTCTAGTACCATCAAAAATAAATAAATGAAAAAAGTGGCCTGAAAGTCCACCTCCCTGACAATTCAAAAAAGCCACCCAGTAAATAATTTGGCTCTTTAAAGTGCCAACAGTATTAAGTACTAGAGACTGGAAGTCATAAAGGGAAATTAACTGAACCAGAGATGCCATTACTCATTTGGGAGCAATCTATTTCTCCCCAAGTGAGAAGACAATCCACACCCTCTGGGGATATTTTATGTCCAAATCTTTATTCCCCAGGCTGCGGCTTTTATTCTCTTCAAATCCTAAGTGGCGCGGCTGTTTCCTGCTAATGGCTCCTACCCAGTCTCCTGAAGAAGGCGCTTGAAGCCTGAAGCTGAGGTTAGAGGAAAGCTCTTGCAGTCTCCGATCCTCCTAGACATCGCCCACCTCTCAAGGGACTGGGAGGCTTATAAAAGTGCAATGCAAGCTGGGTGCCAGTGGCTGTAATCCTAGCTAACTGGGAGACTGAGGTCAGGAGGACTGTGGTTTGAGGCCAGCCTGGGCAAACAGTCCGCAAGTCCCCCATCTCCAAAATAACCAGAGCAAAATGGACTGGAGGTGTGGCTCAAGTGGTACAGTGCCTGCTTTTGCAAACTCGAAGTCCTGAGTTCAAAACCCAGTCCCACCAAAAAAAAAAAAAAAAGGCAATGCAATAGCTCAAGCCTTGCTTCATCCCAAGCAAAGAAAGATGAGATAGGTGGAGGCGACTGGACCAATTGAGGCACATGGACCTCATGGAGCTGGTGCTTAAAAGGGATGAGGGTGCCACCTGTGGTAACGTTGAAGAGCAGCTGGTAGGCCATCTTTGCCCATGCCTCTCCTGGTTAAGGGCATAGCCATATATACAATCACAATCACAGCTCAGCCCAGAAATCTGAGACACCATTTCCTCTGGGGATCTCTCAGTACTTTATGTTGAAGGCTCCAAGAAATGAAACCAGCTTCATGTTGTTTAACCCAGTCTCTCCCAGACCTGGTATCTAAGCACAGGAGCTTTCCGCTCAAAGTATGTAACAACCTACCTGGGAAAGAGCATTCTGTGAAGTACAACTTAGAAAGTCTCAACCTAGAGGATGGAGTACCAGAACTTCAAGCTGCTCCCCATCTCTAACCACACTCAAGTTCTTTGGTTCACGAAATATGCTATGCCTCCAAGCTTGTGTTTGTTTCCTGGAATGCGCAAGTTTTTTTTTTTTTGTCCACCTGGCAAGTCCTACTCACTCTCCCAGTCCCCATCCAAGAATAATCACATCATCTGTGAAGCTACCTCATTTCTCCCAGGCACAATAAATCGCTTCCTCCTGTGTTTCCAGTGCACTTTATTCAAACTTCATCTACTTTATTAAAAGGAATTGGTCTGAGAGCTTTACCATGCTGTTGGCTCCTTCATTAACAAGTCAAATAACTCTTTGGCACGTGCTCACTTAAAATTTGAAACAATGGGAAGGAAATTATCCTTTTGTTTTTGTCCTCAGCAACCATGCATGCCACATAAATAGGGTTGGTGTTTGTTGAATGACTATGCCCCAAACCCAGGGTAATATCCTCTATTTTAAGATAAATGTATGATCCAGGTTCATGAACTAAAAGGAGAAAGCTAAGCATGCTCAGAACAGGCTGGAGATGCAAAGACCTCTTTGTTTTGAGATGGAAGATTCAGAAAAGAACATATTCTTCCTCCCAGTGCCAGATGGGATCCACTACTGCCTGTACATGTGCCAGGCCCAGGATACTGAGGATCCAGGGAGGAAGGAACCTGTCTTAGTGGTAGAATGTAAACAGTAGTTTTCTTAGTGTCCCTGTCAGTGAAGGAAATGGCAGACAAACAGAAATATAAAAAGTCTCAAAAAGTGTCATGGGAGGTGCATCAAAGCATCCTCATGTTCCACTTGAGTCAAGTAGGAAGCAGCATTCCGGCCAATGTCATTTCTGCCAGCTGAGACTACTGCCTACTGCAGAAGCACGGAGTGTAGGGACTACTGCTCAGAAGACAGCTTTGAACAGGAGGCAGACCAGACGGGCCCTGTTACTGAGACTGTGTGCCAGTACACAAGACCTGGGTCCTGTAAGACCTATTTATTACCTTTTGGCGGCTCTGATTCTAGTAGAAGAACAATACTTGTTACTGATAAATAATTTCAGTGTTTGCCATTTTCACGGGAGAGAGGAAACCTAAAAACACCTAAAAAGGGATCCCCCTCCCCCAAGCACACAGCCTCTTGGAGTTTAAATGGATTGCATTCCCTGGCCTCATCACGCTCTGCTCTGATCTACAGCAATCAATCCTGAAAGAGAAGACAGCAATAAATCTGATCACAAGGCTTGTGTAAAAAGGCATCTATTTGGCTTTTAATACAAAATGACTCAGAGAAACATAGAAAGAAAATATAATACAAGCCAGTTAACCAGATTAAAAATAAAACGAAATAAAAAATTAAACCAAGGCAAAAACTTATATTTCATTTGTCCCTCTGAAAAAAACCTTTTTTTTTTTTAAAGGGAGAAACCAGTCCCTGAAATCTAGCAGGTGAGGCCATGGGGCTTGTCTTAGTCATCCTGGTGAATGGGGTACAAGTAATTGTTGGAATATGGCCACCACCTCCTGCTTCTTGCAAGCAGCAGTCATCTGACGGGAGGTCAGCCTGGCACCTCTGATGCAGTCAATTATGCAGTCTGAGGCCTCCAGGTCAAGCAGTCTTGGAGTCCTCCATTCCGTATCTTCACTGAATCTCCCCCATGTACAGCCTCTTGTCACTGGAGGCCGAGAGAACTGAGGTGAAAGAGCAGAGGGGAGAACTGGAAACAATGAAGGCTCAAGGAGACAGTGCTTAAGGGCTCTTATGCCGAGAGCCAATTTTGGTATAAAGAGCAATTGGATTTAGCTTGAGTTTCCTCCTCAACACCATCCACATGGAACTGTAGCCTGGCTTTTCAGTCCAAGTCCTCTCAAAACCATGAGGAGGACTATACTATGGGAAGTACGTTATCAGGCTCTAAATCCTGATACCTCTTATGAGTCAAACTCCCAGAAAAAGATCTTCCCAGCCATCCTAGGAAAGAGGAATCACTATCTGTGCCAGTTATTTCATAAATGTGCTTTTGCTTGCTATATTGAACCCTGGAGAAAGTTACAGTTTCTCTTTAGATTTAAGGCCTATTAATTAGATTAGCCAGCAAATAAAAGTTGAGTCACAACTTATATCTACATGTTAAACACTACTCGCACTTATTGTCCTAACTACTCCAGAGACTGAAGCAGAAAGATCACCTAAGCCCAGGAATTCAGGACCAGCCTGGGCAACACAGTAGGACTCCTGTCTCAAAACAAAACAAAATGAAAATAAAACAAAAACAATGAAATATCCCAAACATGCCTATTATTCAAATATAACACTGAAGTATAGATTTGAAGCAAGTGATTGCAAAAGAACTAAAAATAGCCTAACCAACTTTCCTCTTGAGACACAGAGGACAGCGATGGCAAGACTGTCACTGATATCTATAAAGACTGTGTGAATGGAAATTCACATGATACAGATGTCCATTTCTGCCTCAGTCTTCCCACAGCCCTCTGGGTAGATGGTCCCAGTTCCCTTTTCCCAATAGTTAGGAAAGACTTACTGATGGGTTCATCTGGGTGGAAAGCTACTTCATTGATGGAGCCAGCATGGCCAGGTAGCTTATACAGGATTCTCCTGCTGGTGGTGTCCCATACATACACAAACCTGCAAGGTGTCAATGAGACAAAGGGTTCTGATGATAGCAGGTTGTGTCCTGCTATCAGTTATTCATATTGTACAGAACAGTAGTTTTCAGGTTGTGCCATCCCTAGAGTGACTCCATTTTGTAAAGCAGTTTGCTCCATTCTGAGTGCAAGTGCTGAGGTAGAATGGCTTGGTTGTCTGGGCAAGTAGATAAGTACTAGAATGCATCAAACAGAACAACCTTCTGCTATATAGCACAACCACAAGGCACAGATAAGCAACTTAAACAAAAAAATTACCTCTTTTAAACTTTTTTTTTTTTTTTTTGGTGGTACTGGGGTTTGAACTCAGGGTTTACATGCTTGCTACGCAGGTACTCTACTACTTGAGCCACTCCACTAGCCCCTACCTCATATAAGCTTTACCAAATTAAGTCAGAAATATATGGGTTTATCAAAACCAAATCAGAAAAATCAGACTCAAGTTTATCAAACATACAAGATCAGAGTGATGCAACTCTATCACCTGGATCATGTAAAGAGGACCACCTAATACTGGGCTTAGGTGGTACCTAGTGACCCATCTTCAGGCCATTGGTGTATGTGTCATGAACTCCTTACTGTCCTGGGAGCTTCAGTTCAACCCAATCTTCCTGCTGCTGCAGTCTACTCCAGCCTACTTGAACTGCTGTTTGTCCAGGCCCCTGTGCCTTCAATTAGCTCTGACCTTGAACCAGCTCTGTCCCTTGGCAACTCAGTGCCTGAATAGCTTTGACTAATAATACCTTATTTAACCACCTGCAATGACTCTCTGCAGGGCCTCATGCATGCCAGGCAAGCACTCTACCACTAAGCTACATTCCCAGTCCGTAAATTATTATCAATGTTTATAATTAATTGGGATGGAATAAAAGAACCTGTTATTGACAACAATCACAAGTACCAAGTAAAATCCAGAATATTTGGTGATGTAAATTAAAATTGATGCATGTTATCAACTTGTTATTAAATAAATTATACTTGTGGAATGTGCAAAGATACAAATGTGTCCATATTACTAGCAGAGCAAGTATGGTATGATCCCCAGCACTGAAAAAAAAGCCAACCTAGCTCTGATGCAGCATTATACTTTTGGGCTAAACTGCAAATAAAGTGAGTATGGTGCTACAGGCCAGTAATCCCAGGACCAGGGAGACTGAGGCAAGAGAATCATGAGTTTGATGTGAGCTTGGGCTAAACAGTGAGACCTTTTTCACTTGCCCTACCCTCAAAAAGCAAATAATCAAGAGCTTCTTACAGCTCTCATAGGAACTGTGTAAATTCCAAGCAAGACAGACGTGGACTACCATTTCTCCACGCCCCTCAGTTCTGATGCTCATGCTTTCCATGCTGTCTTTTTTCTCTGCCACATACAAATAACTAGACTTCATCAATTCAGCTAAGGTCAGTGTGGCATAGTAAAACTGTATGGACACAAAAGTCTAAAAGACCTGTGTTAGGGCTGGAGGCATGGCTCAAGTGATAGAATGCCTCTCCCGCAAGCACAAAGTCCTGCATTCAAACTCCAGTACTTCAAACAAATGTGAAGCTCAGAGTTCAAACCCCAATACCCACAAAAAAAAAAAAAAAAAAACCCAAAACAAAAACAACAAAAAAACCTGTGTTAATGTGTCAGTGTGGCTATTTACTAGTTAAGTAAACTTTGACCATTATTTAACTTCTGAGTGTCTTTCCTTACTTATAATTATGGACAAAAAAATCAATTTCATAGCTTGTTGAGAAAAATGAGATACTATAGGCAAAGTAGCTGGCACATGGACTTAGTGATGGCTCTTGTTATTATGAGCACATTTATTATGAAGCCAGAACTGCATGAAGTCAACAAGCTAAATTAATCACTCTTGGCCCAGCCTGGCCAGTCTTTCTGTGTCCTTAACAGAATTATCTAGGATTTTAAGTTTGAACATGAGCAGATGATTTGTAAGCAGGAAGGGGAAATTTGCCAAACCCAGGCTCAGCTGAAAAGCAGTTTTCTGAGAAAGAAGATTTCCCAGGCACACAAAATACATCAGAACCCCAGCTCTCCAAGTGTTTACTTCAAGGCCTTACTCTTGATGGCTGCCAATTAGATGCTAAATTTAGATGGGTTCTTTGTCCTCCTCACTTTGGCATGGCAACATTTGGTAGGAACCAAGTTCCTTATGTAACAGAGCTGCTTGCTGAGTTGGCAGTAATTGGGGAGGCAGCCTATGAAATCTGGTCCAGCCCAGCTGGTAGAGAGGCAGGCTTTCCTCAGACCATAGCCAAGCTTCTGCATTGTAAAGGACAGTGGGGAGGAACTGAGTGAAGGGAGGATATTACAAGTTAGAAGGGGCCAATGTCAGAAACAAACTGCTCCTCAGGGGGGGAAAAAAAAAAAAACCTTGTGCAAAAATAATTTAAAAACTTAATAATATAGGAAAGAAACACTATTTCTACTGAAATTACATAAAAATACAATGGTTCTTACTCTATCAGAATGCAAGTTTCCATGGTCTGTTTCTTTCTTTTCTTTAAAAGGATTTATTTAAGTATAACAGAATAAAGTAGAAAGAAGTGGGGGAAAGGAAGAAAAACATTCCTGCTCCCCAAAATGGAAATGGAAGCAAAGATTCAAAATGGTGGTTCATATCTATGCTCTTACACTTTCCCGGGCTAGGGGAATACGTGTGATCAGAAATCTAGCAACTCCAATCGTTAGACAATAGTTTTCCATGGTCTATTTAAGGTCTTAGTTACCTGACAACTGAAAACCTCTTAGAATGCAGCTCACTAAACCACTAAGACTCAAATCATTAATATGTCACTGTTTTACCTAGACAGCACCCCTTCTCCCCTGCCAAAGCCCCCCCAACAAAAACAAACAAACAAACCCAACTGTGACTACTTATTCATTTTTGCTGGCATTAAACTTCTCAGGGGGAAAAAAAAAATAGACTGTGGATTTTTTCCCACAAACAGGTGTGGGACAGACTTTTCTGTGCAGTCTCCAAAGGAAAACCCTGGAGTGTGCTGAAAGCCCCGGTGACCTGGGAATGGCTTCCCTCTTATTGAATGGTGTTTATTTTAGCAGGCTAGGAGAAGAATACCTAAAGGGGACAGGGATGGGATTAAGCTAAAAAAATGTCAAGACAGGTCCTGCTGGAAGTTCAAGTCGGAGTTTGCTATCAGAAGTTCTTGTCTGCACATATGAATAAAAAATATATATATATAAAAAAGTTATTGTTCTTTCCCACCACACATTTGTAGCCCATCAGCTTGGACACCTAGGTATTCCTATTCAACCTGATTCCCTCCCAAGTACAGACCATCAAAGATGTACCAAACACAACAGCATCTGATGGACCAATTCTTTCCCTTATGTTTCTCCTTCAGCACATAATGCCTTGGGTCAGTTTAGAGTCACACTTAAGAAAAACTTAGTCTATTAACTTAGCACAGAGATGGAAAATACCTAGTTCACTTACAATCATGGTAGTTTCTACTGAGCCCAGATCTGCCTCTGAATCACCCTCCATACTGATAGTTGTTACCAAATGCTGGGTTGGTATGTAGGGTAGAATCTGACCATCATGTTTGAGTTAGGAATTCATTCACGTTATTTTTACCAAGTGCTTAGAATATCAAGCACTGACTAGCATTACCCTGAGTTCACAGAGATAACTAAGACTCACTCACTGACCTCTGGGAGCAAATACTTTTTGGGGGTGCACCACTACATATGTCTGACTGTAAGAGGTAATGAATACTAATAAAAGATAGCTGTATGAAAAGTGATGACAGCAAAGAGCTGTAGTTATGCTCAAGAGGCAAGGGACAGAGGTCAAGGAGCGTTCATAAATATAACATAGGGGTGGTTACTATGAAGACATGGGAGTTTGGATAATGGAGACACTTGCAAGGCCAGTGCTCCACCACTTGGGCTTCCCTCGCCCCCTCAAGTGTGTATGATGAACTGAAGGCACGGCAGAAGAATCTGATGAGACTGGAAAGATTATGAATCTGAACTTCACTTTGATGGCAAAGAGAATCCAACAGAAGCAAAGAAATTGTGGATCTTCTGTCTAAAGTGTATCCAGAAGGTAGAAATGATGTGTTTGTCCAACATGGTTTTTAGATCCTTTATCCTGCACATGGCTTCATCTCTGAGTACAGCTATCTCGATGTCTGTTCTACTCTGTACCTACACTTCATGCACTAAGCATGAGAAGACATGCATGGCTACTTCATTCTTGACCTCATACCCAGCAATCCTTACCTGTCCGCTGAGCCAGCTGCTATTTTGCTTCCATCAGGTGACCAAGAACATCTTAGAAGATTCTAAAATGATGAATAAGCAGGAACTCACTGAATATTAACATACCAAATTCCTCTTTGTATACTACAGAATCACTGACTTTATATTTCCTAAGTAGACTTTTAGTTATTCTCCCCAGAAAGATGATCAGCAATTATCTCATATTCTGTGGCTCAAAACAGCATACTCTGTTATTTTATACCACATAAAAACTGTAGAAAATGCTTAATTTACAGTTATTAAGGTTGGAACTGGCAACAAAAACTTGTTCTGCCTATAAACAGTTTTTCTCCATTTATCTTGATCCTCATTAAAGTTTATTGTTTGCCTTGTTTTTTTTGCTTTTATTCTTTTTTTTCCTGTTAATATTGAAGAAAAATAAAAATTAAACCAAACCCAACAATAAATAAGATTTGACTTAAAAGCAAAACATTCTCAATGAACTCGAGGAAAAGCTCCTTCCAATAGAGCTGACCTGGGAACTTGAGGGCTTGAGAAAAATTGTTGTCCCTCAGCACTTGGGCCTCGGTGATTACTGAGGGGATGGATGTGCTCTTAGGGTTCTAACAGCTGGCCACTGGGAGTGTGAGGGAGGACATTTGGGTAACATAATAGTCTGTAACATTGATCCAACAGGGTGGGCCAGGAGTGTCCTGTTGAGAGTTGACTGAAGTTGGAAGTCCTCAGTGTGGGAGCTAGCTTCATTGCTATCTAGCTATGTGACTGCCTTCTCCAATATGCCTCTGCTGGTTTTATCTGTGAGGAAGAGTTTTGAGCCAGGTGTGGTGGTACACGCCTATAATCCAAGCACACAAGAACTTGAGGCATGAAGATCTCAAGTTCCAGGCCAGCCTAGGCTACACAGCATGACCCTGTATCTAAACAAAACAAAACAAAAAAACCACCCCGCAAACAAACCAGTTTTGGTGACAGTTACTAGAACCTATCTCGTTCCTAGCAGAGTGACCCCTCTCTATCCTTAGCATCATCTTAAATGTTTCTTTAAATCAAATGGACAGTAAAACCCCTTTGCTATACAGAACTCACCTTTTCAAAGTTGTGCACATTTCCTTGAAATATCTTCACACATCTCTCTTTTGGGGCAAATGGTCGGACATCCCAAACACGCACTGCAAAACAATACAAACCAACCAGCCAATCAAAACAACTATCAGCCAGAGGCCTCCTGAGAACCCAGCTGAAACTAGTACCATGTAAATGATTAATGCTGTTTCCTGGGTAGAGGAAGTCCAACATGGCATTCCATTACCTGGTAAAGCAAGTTCCTTTTTCTATGGGAATATACTGCAGCAAAGCCCCATTAACTGGGGCTAAAGAACAGAGGAAAGCTGAGGAACTAGGAAGGAAAAATGAGGAACACATTTTTGGGAATTTGAAATAGAATGTGTTTGGGAACAACATATGATTCCTCTGCCAACTCAAGAGTCACATCCATTTAAGCTTTGTAATTTTTAATTTATTTTATTAAATTTTTTATTTATTTTAATGTAATAATTATTAAATAATTTAAAAATTAATAAAATAAAAATGTAAATGATTACTTTTAAGGTAATCAAAATATCACTGACTCTATAAAAACCCAACTTAATATTGACTTTCCCTAGTTTTCCTCATGTGGGAATTCTGACAGTCTAAACTTGAACAAGGTCAAATATAATAAAAAAATACTATACTAATAATCAGAAAACATGAACTTTGTTGTCCTGTCATTCTCCATCCCCCCATGCTAGGGACTGAACTCATGGCCTCATGTATGCTAGGCAAGCATTCTCCCACTGAGTTACATCCCTGGTACCATAAAACGTGAACTTTGATCTAACCGTAGCTCTGTTGTATAAATGGGTTATGTCAAGTAAATAGTGGGATCGTTTGGTTTCCTACTCTGTAAAATTAAGAGAAAAAAAAAAATCACTTTTTTTTTAAATAAGACTATTTTAAGGATAATCATAACATGAAATTCTTCTTAACTATTATTTTAAGTAAGTACATGGGGAAACTCACTGTTCCTCACTACAAAGAATGTTAGAATGGGTATATAATGGAGGGGCGAGTTCAGTGTTCAAGATACACTGTATGCATGTATGGAATTATCATGAAGAAATCCCTTCATATTATTGATGGATGATAATTAAAAAAAAAAAAATAAGAATGCTAGAATTTGCCAAAGGTAAATCCACCAAAGTCAAGATATGCATAGAAACAGCCAGGATAGCTATACCCACTGTAACTGAACACACTTCTACAGAGGAATTTAAGTGATGCCATTTACTTTCATGTGAAAAATACTAACTTGGAGTCACAGGCATAAAAAGGCAAAAATATGCATGAAAATTTGCTATTAAGATGAGAATATACACTCAGAAAATAAAAATGTCCATTCACTCAACATTTATTGAATGCCAGGTTCTGTTTTGGTTACAAAACTTCAGCGAGTGTATTTTATTTATTTATTTTTATTTTTTTGGTGGCACTGCAGTTTGAACTCAGGGTCTCACACTTGCTAGGCAGGCTCTCTATCACTTGAGCCACTCCACGAGCCCAGTGAGTGTATTTTAGCTCCTGATAAGGCTATAAAGTTGTATACCAGGGGCATTTCTAAACTTCCCCAATATTTAGCATATAATCCTCCTTTTTTGCTATAGTAAACCCATCCTTCCACATTAGAATTCAAAAACAAAAAAAGAAAAGGGAACAGTACATGTTTGTGTAAATCCAGACTGCTGAGATGCTTTTGCAGTGGGGAGAAGACATGAAGAAAGAGCACACAGGTCTATGGATTACAGAAACTCAGTGTTCTCTGCAAATGCTTGAGAACTGCCTCAAATATACCACAGATGCTATCTTTCTCTTTAAGCAGCCAGAGTTTCAGGTATCCTGCTTGAATATGCAGCATACCAAAGCTGAAACGGCCCTTAACAGTGAAGTCTAGTCCTCTGTAATTTTATCCACGTAGAACTGATGCCCAGAGACAAGAAATGCTATGTGTAAAGCTGTTCAAGGACTACACAGCAGGATTAGAGTCCTGGATTTTGGACCATCTTGTCAAAAGCTTTAGCCACTACATGTTCTCTTAATTGCCAGGTAGAGGCTGTGAGCCATTCGACTCTTTCCATGGACTTTCATTTATCTCGACACACATTTTTAAAAATCTTTTTGCAGTGCTAGGGATAAAACCCAGGGATGTGTGCATGTTAGGCAAAAGCTCTACCACTGAGCCATACCCTCTGTCCCACTATTAAGTATTTGTTAATACTTAAAGCCCACTTTCTTTAGGGTCCACAGTGAGTGAGCTGGACAGTTTTCCTTGTCAAAGTTACCTGTATTGTCCATTGCATTGGACAAGAGGTAAGAGCCTTCAGAACTTAAGCTCAGGCCAGTCACTGAATCTGCGTGGCCTCTCATGGTGTAGGTTAGTTTGTTTTGGCGCAGATCCCAGACCTGCAAAAAACAAAAAAATGCTTCCAGAAATCAAATTGAGAAATAGCAGAGAAACAAAATCACTCAACAATTACTTGGAGAAACTTGTAGCCCTTATTAAATCTGGCTCTGGGCCAAATATCACTTTATCACAAAGTACAGAAAAAACTCTTTGCCTTCTAAGAATGGAGTCAAAGTGACTATGTCTGATTAGACAGTTAAAAATGAATGTCAAACATTAAGATAAAGTTGAATAAAAAATACTATATAGAGGTTATTTTCAAATCATAACAAAATGTATTAGGCAATAAAGAAAAAAACAAATAGTATTTGAAATGCTTAAACTGTGATTCTTAGCTACTAAAAAAGAAATAACTACATAAAAATAAGTAAATATGTAATTTGAAAAGACACTACAATTATGTATAAAAAGTATGCAGCAAGATGATATGTAAACAGACTGATGCTCAAAATTTTTGATTTAATGCCACAATAAAACACATGCGAACAGTATGTATATGACCATATGTACATGTACATACATGTACACACACTTTGGAAAGCATATTTATTCAAAGAAAAATAAATACAGATTTACTACCGCCTATGTCAAACAGGGAAGAGAAGGTTCATTAAATTGTGGCTTAGGAGCACATGTGGAATACTATGAGCTCTTGCACAGGAGATAGCTTGGCAGGGTGGAAACAGATTTTGGATCAGAATGAATTGAAGTTATAAGGCATCATGCCACTAAACCTTTCTGAGCCTGTTCTGGAAGACAAGGGAAATAACATGTACTTCTTTTCTGGCAGTGCCATGGATCAAACTGAGGGCCTTGTTCATGCTAAGCATGTGCTCTACCACTGGGCTATACCTCCAGCCCTCAAAATATCGACTTCTTACAGCTTTCTGAAAGATTGTAAGTAAGGATGCTTATTGTATGCACAGCACATGCTGTCAAAAATTGATGGCTATTCCTAAAAATAACTCTGAAGGCCAAATGTAAAAATATTCACATGATAAGATATTAAAGCAAAAGAGGAAAACATAAAATAGTATTTACATGAACTGCAACTATGTAAAGTAAGCATTAACCCTAACACAAATGGTCTGGATGTCAAGTGGAAATACAGAATTTCTGTGAAGGTCACCGGTATTATAAAAATTTCTACTGAATTTTATTTAACATTGTCATGGAATTCTTCTAAGTGAACAAAATACCTGACATCCTCTAAAGCAAGGCACTTTCTCCAACAAGAAAGGCGTTAGGTAACATATGCCAGAGCAATACAAAGGAAGACAACTCCACCTTCTCCATCAATAAGTCATTCGTGTGTGGAGCCCAACACACTTTATATACAATTATGCTTTTGTGACAGGATGTTTGCTGCCTCAGTAAACAGGAAAGTTGAAATGGCTGACACTTTGTTCAAGCTGCTGTCTCTCCTCTTCGGAAAGGCACTGTTGAAATCTTCAGCCTAGAGTAACATGTAGGAGAGCGTGCACTTTGCCACCTCTCTTAGCACTTGTGTGCTATTTCCAGACATCCCTCCTTGAGGCCTGCACATCTTTTCTGTGTAGAGCCAGAAATTATCTAGCAATTGCCACACTCATTCTGTGGCACTAATTTAAGCAAAAAATTTTGCAAATGTTCTAATTAGTTGCTCAATGCATGTTGGGCATCTGATTTGTAGCAGAGTAGTCACCAATGGATTAAAAAAAAAAACAAAAAAACAAAAAGTCCCTGTCCTCGAGGAGCATTCATTCTAGCAAGGAAAACAGATATGTAAGTAAGTACTGAGAGGCCTACACAAGGTGCAAGACCAGAGAGGGCAGACGGTTTAACTTTCTTGTGGAACAGAGGTGAGAGTGGGAAAGGGGAAGCTTTCCCAGAGAAGGAAGCACCTGAACAAAGTATGGAAGAAGAGATATGTTTTTCTTAGACAAAGTAGAAGTGTATTTCCAGGTGTGGGTGAGGTATGAAAGAGGTAAGACAAAATCGCTGGAGTGTAGGGACTCAGGCCCAGAAAGACAGCGCATGACACTTGGGATTTACACAGGCGGAGTCCAATTCATGAAAGGTTTTGAATGCATGGCTTGGACTTTAACCTCCCTCACTGGTGAGTCCAGAAGGGTTCAGAGTAGAGGATGAGTTGGGCAGATCTGCATTTTACAAAGATTTTTCTGGCCAGATGAGTCTAGAGGGTAGGAAATCAAAAGGGATGGCATCTATTCTATCCCTTCAATCACTACATTAAATCAAAGAAACAGCTCTCAACTGAACTCACACTCTATCCCATTTCCCAGTCGACCAGTTTTTTGGTACTGAGGATCAAACCCAAGGCTTTATGTAAGCTAAGCACATACTCTGCCAATAAGCTCCACCCCCAGCCTCCAAACTAGGCTCTTTGAGGAGCACATCCTAATGTGAGGCAGGATAGCGATTTTCCAAGTGAGTAGGTGTTCAAGGTTGGTGTTTAAACATACTTGATAATTGATTAGAGGCAAGACAAAGTGGAAAAATTATTAGTCCTCTGGAGAAACAGCTCTGATCCTGCCTCTAATACTGAGTGATCAATTAACTATGTGATCTTGCCCAAATCACTTAATCTCTTAGGGCCTTGCTTAAATCATCTATAAGAAGCATGGAGCTGGAAGTGTGGCTCAAGTGGTAGAGGACCTGCCTAGCAAGCAAGAAGCTCTGAGTTCAGAACCCAAATACTACCACCAAAAAAACCAAAAGAGGCATGGACATTTAAGGTGTCTTTCAGGTTTGACATTCCAAGTCTATTTCGGATTACAAAGAAGCCTCTCTTTTGCCTGTCTAAAGAAACTTAATAGCTCCTGGGATAATTAAGAATGCTTCTGGGGTCTGGGGGTGTAAACTCTGGTAACTTACTATGTGTGGGGCCCTGGATGAAATACACAGAAAAAAAAAAAATTTGTGGGAATGTAAACTAGTACAACCACTCTGGAAAAAAATTTGGAGGCTAATTAAAAAGCTAGACATTGATCTACCATTTGATTCAGCAATACCACTCTTGGGGATATACCCAAAAGACTGTGACACAGGTTACTCCAGAGGCACCTGCACACCCATGTTTATTGCGGCACTATTCACAATAGCCAAGTTATGGAAACAGCCAAGAAGCCCCACCACTGACGAATGGATTAAGAAAATGTGGTATCTATACACAATGGAATTCTATGCAGCCATGAAGAAGAATGAAATGTCATCATTTGCTGGTAAATGGATGGAATTGGAGAACATCATTCTGAGTGAGGTTAGCCTGGCCCAAAAGACCAAAAATCGTATGTTCTCCCTCATATGTGGACATTAGATCAAGGGCAAACACAACAATGGGACTGGACTTTGAGCACATGATAAAAGCGAGAGCACACAAGGGAGGGGTGAGGATAGGTAAGACACCTAAAAAACTAGCTAGCATTTGTTGCCCTTAACGCAGAGAAACTAAAGCAGATACCTTAAAAGCAACTGAGGCCAATAGGAAAAGGGGACCAGGAACTAGAGAAAAGGTGAGATCAAAAAGAATTAATCTAGAAGGTAACACACACGCACAGGAAATTAATGTGAGTCAACTCCTTGTATAGTTATCCTTATCTCAACCAGCAAAAACCCTTGTTCCTTCCTATTATTGCTTATACTCTCTCTACAATAAAATTAGAAATAAGGGCAAAATAGTTCTGCTGGGTATTGAGGGGGTTGGGGGGAGAGGGAGGGGGCGGAGTGGGTGGTAAGGGAGGGGGTGGGGGCAGGGGGGAGAAATGACCCAAGCCTTGTATGCACATATGAATAATAAAAGAAAAAAAAAAGTATATACCCACAGTGGGGATACATACAGAATCCCCTTTGAACATCAACTTAAATATTAATAATGAAAGACAGGACTGTAAAATAGGCTCAGTGTGTGTGGAAGGGTGAGCACTAGAGGGAGGGGTATGAATGAAGGAGATTAAGGTGAGGGTATATGGTTGATGAATTTCATGTACTTATATGCAATAGAACAAAGAAACCTCTTGTAATTGCTTTAAGTAGGTAGGGAGGAGGTTGGGAGGAAGAGGAATTGGTGATCTAACCAATGTACAAAATAAGCTTAATTGGAACTGTCACTATGAATCCCCCCATGTAACGAATATATCCTAATAAAGAATTTATAATTAAAAAAAAGGATGGCTCCAGAGATCTTGTCCTGATGCCTAGAACCTCTGGCTGTGTCATTTCTCATGGGAGAAGGAACTCTATAGATGGAAGCAAGTAAAGGATCTTAAGCCAGGAGTCATACTGGATCATTCCAGGCCTGGTGTCACCACCAGGCAGACAGGAAATCAGAAGCAGAGAGAGACTGGGAGATGCTGCACTGCTGCTCTAACGAGGAAGGAAGGGGCCTTGAGCCCAGGGATAGGTGGTCTCTAGAAGCTGGATTCAGGACATGGATCCTCCCTGGAGCCATCAGGTGACAGGGTGTTTTTTTGGGCAGTGCTGAGATTGATCCAAAGCCTTGTGCATGCTAGGTGAGTGCTCTACCACTGAGCTACTTTCCTAACAAGGTCTAATATTGCTCCAGTACACTTCTTAATTATACAGAAGCAAAAATGAAGACAAATAACTATAGTAATAACTACAGCAATCTGATTTCAAATACCATACTAATTGTTGTTGTCAGAAAACAATCTAAAAATTGAAACATCCTTATACTTGTTAGCATATTAGGTTTTTTTTGGTGCTAGGGACCAGACCCAGGGTCCTATGCATGCTGGGCAAGTTCTCTATCACTGGTTATATTCCTAGCCCATAACACACTCATTTTCATGTGAAAATCTATTTTAAGGAAACAAATACAGAAAAAGTATCATGCAAATATGCCCATAGCAGTATAATTAATTATAATAATACACAGGAAACAGCCTAATATTCAGTGACATGCTTATCACTTATTAAATAGTCTAATAACAAAAAAATACTGATGAGAACAGCAGTTGACATGCACTGAACACTTACTGTGGGCATGGCCTGGGGCTGGGAAAATTCTGTCCTTACTTCATTTAATTCATATAACAATTATATGTGGTAGGCTGATTGATTATGCCCATTTAGAGATAAGAAATGGAGACACAAGAGAGATTAAAGTAACTTCCTTGGCTAGGTCCGGGTACTCAGGAGGCTGAGGCAGATGGATGGTTTGAGCCCAGGAGTTCAAGACCAGTCCGAGTAACATAGATAGACCTTGTCTCCAAAACAAAGCAAAATCAAACTAAAACATGTCCACAACGACAACAAAAAACCCTTACTTGTCTTTTTGATGCTGGGGATTGAACCCAGGGTACCACTGAGCAACACCTCTTTCCACAAAATAACTTTCTTTTTTTGGTGGGACTAGACTTTGAAGTCAGGGCTTTGTGTTTGCAAAGCAGGTGCTCTACTGCTTGAGCCACACCTCCAGTCCATTTTTCTCTGGTTATTTTGGAAAGGGGGGGGGGTCTTGCTTTTTTTTAAATTTCATTTTTGAGATAGGGTCTCCTGCTAACTTGGCTGGGATGGCCTCAACCTCCAGTTCCTCCTGTCTCTACCTCCTGAGTAGCTGGGATTACAGGTAATTCCCACCACCTACCCTATCCATGATTAGAGAGCTAATTATGACGAAATGCTGGTGAGAAGAAGTAGAAAAGTGAAAAATAAGAGGCTGCACATAGGATCTTAGAAAATTAGGACTTGGCATGAAGTCCTAAAGGAAGAAAGAAGGTTGCAATCCTTCCACTTAAAGGGTTACCTTTAGATAAAAGCAAGGACATTTCACCCACAGTAACAGTAAAGGCGACAAGGAGGGATGGGAATATATAGTACAATTTCTAGGGAGAGACACCACAGGAAGTTAAGTATTACCTAACAGGTACTATGCTCACAATAAAGTCAAGTGTAAGGACAAAGTCTCTAGAGACCCTCAAGGAAGCCAAGAGGTAAAGACAGATACAAACTGTGTATCATCAAAATAACACTACATGTTTAGTTGACTAGCACTTGCTTATGCAGGAACTCTGCTAGGTGCTCTGCTCCATTAGGCTCAACTCTGTGAGGTAGAGGCTATTGAAATTATTACCATCCTTGCTGCTCACATGACCAAAAAGAAGCTTAAACAAGTTAAAAAATTAAAGAACTTGCTTGAAGTCACAAAAGTAGAAAAATGGCAGAAATGGGATTAGAATCCAGGTCAATTAATTAAAAGCTTGAGCTACACTGTACTGTCTCGCTACTGCCTCTTACTCCAGTATCATTACCTTCTCTCATTCTTAGAGGAGCTTAGAAACTTCCTTTCCACATTATCAAAAAAAAATATACTGAGATGAGGGCAGACAATCACAAACTGACTCACTGCTATCTCATTAGACCAAGACAGTTAAAGATTTTTAATGTCTTCAGTCAGGGAATAAAATGTACTCTGTAGTTTTCATATAGACCCCCACAGGGGGTGGACAGACAAAGACAAGGCGGCCTAAGTGAGATTCCCAGGGAATTCACATTAACTGCCTGGTCCTTGGTGGCATTTATATGAGCTACAACATAACCTTTGATTTAGAAGTTAATGGAGACAGGAGAGAAAGAACCTAAGTTTCTACTTACTATCCTCCTTTTAGTTGGCACTAAGTGCCAACCTACCACAATGTCAAAGTTTTAAAAGATTCACTTCTGTGAGCACATACAGGTGAAAGGGAAATGTAACACACATATCAATCATACCTTGATATCATTGTCTATTCCTCCAGAGATAATCTGATCACTTGTGTCATTGAAGGTCACAGCTAATACCTGGTATGTGTTCTGAAATGTCTGGATGGCTGCTTTTTTCCGGATGTCCCAAAGCTGAAGCAGAGGAATAGGTAATCTATCAGTAACTTCATTCTAAGTAATCACACAGAGTATCTCTATGTTCAAGGACTTTGTCAACACAAACACATCTCCAATAGGCATTTCATTCTGAAATTTTCCTGGATGTTCCAGAAACACATGGTGAGAAGTTCCTGTAGTACTAGTTACACAGGAGGCTAAGGCAAGAGGATTACTTGAGTCTAGGAGCTTAAGGCCTATGCAGGGAACATAGGAAGACTATCCATCTCAATACATAAACATAATCAGTACGTCCACAGAGTTGAAGTCCTTCACCTGCTTACTTCATATATTCTCAGACCACTGTTTTTAAGCTGTAGATCCTAACTCAATAGCAGGCTGCAGTCTATATATGAAAAAAGTGTACGGTGGGGGGCGGGCAGGCGGGGAAACCAACAAAATGGCAGAACAGAAAATGTCAAAATTGTCCTTCCACAAAAGCAGTGATTTATTTATTTATTTATTTATTTGTGGTACTGGGATTTGAATTTTGAGCCTCAACCTGCTAGGCAAGTACTCTGCCACTTAAGCCACTCCTTCAGCTCAAGATTTATTTTTGTAGTGCTGGGACTTGAACTCAGAGCTTTGTGCATACTAGGCAAGTGCTCTACTGAACTATATACCTAGCCCCACTTAAGATTTAAATGGTGAATTTTGTTACCAAAATTTTATCAAGTAAAAGAATTACAAAAAAACAAACAAAAAAAAAGAAAATATCGCAAGCAGATGGGTGGTTCATAAATACAGACAGATGTTGAGGGGAGGAGAGTGCATACTGGGTCACAAAAAAAATGTACTTTTTAAATTTTGTTTTGTTTTTTTTTTTTTGAGACAGAATCTCACTATATGGAAATCATGATCCTCCTGTGTCTACCTCCCAAGTAATACTAGGATTGCTGGAGGGTGTTGTGGCACCCTCCTTAAAATGCATTCCTTATTGTAGGTTGGATTAAAAAACAAAACAAAACAAAAAACAGCTGGGTATCAGTGGCTCACATCTGTAATGCTAGCTACTCAGGAGGCACAGAATGGAAGGCTCAAAATTTGAAGCCAGCCCAGGCAAATAGTTTGGCAAGACTCTATCTTGAAAAACCCTTCACAATAGAAATTCAAATGGCCAGAAAACACATGAAAAAATGCTCACCATCTCTAGCAATAAAGGAAATGCAAATTAAAACCATGCTAGGATTCCACCTCACCCCTGTTGGAATAGCCATCGTCAGCAACACCACCAACAACAGGTGTTGGCGAGGATGCAGGGAAAAGGGAACCCTCTTACACTGTTGGTGGGAATGTAGACTGGTACAACCACTCTGGAAAAAAATTTGGAGGCTACTTAAAAAGCTGGACATCGATCTACCATTTGATCCAGCAATACCACTCTTGGGGATATACCCAAAAGACTGTTACTCCAGAGGCACCTGCACATCCATGTTTATTGCGGCACTATTCACAATAGCCGGGTTGTGGAAACAGCCAAGATGTCCCACCACTGACGAATGGATTAAGAAAATGTGGTATCTATACACAATGGAATTTTATGCAGCCATGAAGAAGAACGAAATGTTATCATTCGCTGGTAAATGGATGGAATTGGAGAACATCATTCTGAGTGAGGTTAGCCTGGCTCAAAAAACCAAAATTCGTATGTTCTCCCTCATATGTGGACATTAGATCAAGGGCAAACACAACAAGGGGATTGGACTATGAGCACATGATAAAAGCGAGAGCACACAAGGGAGGGATGAGGATAGGTAAGACACCTAAAAAACTAGCTAGCATTTGTTGCCCTTAACGCAGAGAAACTAAAGTAGATACCTTAAAGCAACTGAGGCCAATAGGAAAAGGGGAATAGGTACTAGAGAAAAGGTGAGATCAAAAAGAATTAACCTAGACGGTAACACCCACACACAGGAAATCAATGTGAATCAATGCCCTGTATAGCTATCCTTATCTCAACCAGCAAAAGCCCTTGTTCCTTCCTATTATTGCTTATACTCTCTCTACAACAAAATTGGAGATGAGGGCAAAATAGTTTCTGCTGGGTATTGAGGGGGGGAGAGAGGGAGGGGGCGGAGTGGGTGGTAAGGGAGGGGATGGGGGCAGTGGGGAGAAATGAACCAATCCTTGTATGCACATATGAATAATAAAAGAAAAATGAAAAAAAAAAAAAAGAAAAACCCTTCACAAAAACAGGGCTGGTGGAGTGGCTCAAGGTGAAGGTCCTGAGTTGAAGCCCTAGTACCGCAACAAAAAAAAAAAAAAAAAAGAAAAAAGAAAAAACCCCCAAAGGTTAAAAGGTACTATGTGGAGCTTTAAGGAAGGAAGAGGCAGGCAGGAGGATCATGAGTTCAGGGCCAGTTTGGAGTACATAGCAAGACCCTGTCTCGTTAACAACAAGAAAAAAAGCTACTGTATTTAAGACTATTTAGTTTAACCCCAACTTGTATGGATAAGGAAACTAAAGCAAGAAGTGACTTGATGAAAAACACGGACAAGTTAATAGCAAAATGAAGACCAGAATTTAATATTGTAAGACTCTACTACATCAATGTTGTATTAAACTAAAAGCACTATAATGTCTTAACTTTCTACATACTTGTTTAAAAAAAAAAATAACATATTCATTTATAATGGCTATTCAATGCATAAACAGGGGAGGAAAATTAGGTATACCAATTCTAGAACCCCATACTTATCTGAAGCTAATTCAGCTGTACTTAAGAAAAAACAAAACAAAACTTATAGCTCTACATTTTTTTGGTGGTACTGGGATTTAATTCACAGCCTCACGCTTGCTTGAGCCACTCTACTAGCCCTTTTTGTGTTGGGCATTTTTGAGATAAGGTCTCACTTTTGTTGCCTGGGCTGGCATCAAACCTTGATTCTCCTGATCTCTGCCTCCCAAGTAGCTAGGATTACAGGCATAAACCACTGACACCTAGCTTAGCTCTACATTTTTAAAGTGTAGATGATACAGGAAGAGCCCAGAGATGGTTCAGTAAGTCACTGACACACTAGAGAAGAACCATAAGGAAATGTTTTAAGAGTATGAGTCATTTTATCTGAAGAGAAAGACTACAGGGTGACTGTGTTCCAAGTTTTAAGGGCTTGTGTCTAAACAGGAGGACCTGTGCCAAGATATCTCTTCTCCCAATTCTCATGGTTTAGGATGAAAAGTAGTTCCAACTTATTCATGGAAACATGAACTAAAAAGACTTAGGCAACTATTTAGATAATAGTCCAAAATGAGTGTTTCACTTCTCTTATGGACACACCCCGCCCCCCTAACCCCTCTTGCTATAGAATCAAGTCCAGACATCTTAGCTTGGAATGCAAGGCCTTTTGTTTTTTTTGGTACTGGGGTTTGAACTCAGGGCCTCACACTTGCCAGGTAGGCACTTTATGTAGTGCTTGAGCCATTCCGCCAGCCCAAGGAACTCAAGACTTTTATGATTTGGCTCTCACATATCTTGTGAGTCTTACTATCTTTGCTTCAAAGATCTTACGATCTGCGATCTATCTCAGAATTCTCTACACAGGCCCAACAATCTCTGTCTTTGTTGTTTGAGATAGGATCTTGCTATGTAGCCCAGGCTGGCCTCAAAATCACAATTCTCTTGCCTCAGCTCTCAGTGCTAGTATTACAGGTATGCGTCCTCATGCCCAGATCCAATCTGTCTTTATTCTAAAAGGTACAGTAGCCACTTAATGTTTGATTAAAATAACAAATTTTAGTTCCAGATCACCTTTCAATGTAGGAAAAAATAGATGTAGTTGTAACAGTGTATAGGGATGTACATACCTAAGTATACAGATGTTGTATCCCTATACACTGAGAAAGCTTAGGAGCAACACGATCCCAATAACAGTAAGTATACCTACTGCCCAGATCTTGGGGTTTTGTTTGTTCTTCAGTGCTAGAAACCAACCCACGGCCTTATGAATACTTTTATGTCTTTTAAAAAATTGCACAAGGATTCAGTGTGAATTGTGGGTTAAATTTAGTTGTCATGTCTCTTTACTCTATATACTCAGTTTATGTACCAAATGTCATGAGTTCACACTGAGAGTTCCAATTTGAATCCAATACCACAAGATTCATTTTAGCTCTCTCCCCACTTTTCTTTCTTTCTTTTTTTTTTAATTAATGCTCTCTCCCTCTCCCTTTTTTTTGCATTGGAAACTCCATTCTCATGACAGTGAGAAATCTGCCTCCCACTATACATATTTTTCTTTCCTTGTTTGAATTGAGTCCCATTCTGGGCTGACCCTATCTGGTTTTCCTTCTTCATCCAACTGGGACACTCCTGTTGTTCTACTCTGGCCCCCTTCTGCAGGGATGCCAATCTCATCATGTTCAGTCTCAAACTCCTTACACTGAACTGTTTCCACCCTGTGTGGACAGCCTCAGCTCAGTCTGATGCCCCTCCCCCCACTAGGCCACTGACGTTTCATGTTGGTCTGTTCCCCTTCCTCACCCTCAAATTACCCCAATTGGGCTATCTACTGTGTTGTGTGGGTGTCCTCCTTACTCTCTGACTCCTACAATAATCTGCCCCTCCCTGGGCAGATGCTTTCCTCTTCTTACTTGGGCTCTGACATTCTACTCTGGGTCACTTCAGCCCACTCCCCCCTCCAGCTCCCAAACCTTTCTTCTTTGGCTTACATACTAGCTTTAGGAATGAGCTAGTAGAAAGGGAGCAATGAATATGTATATAAAAACAGGGAGAAGCTCAGTGGCACAGCACATGCTCAGCATGTGCAAGGCCCTGGGTTGGATTCCTAGCAGCAAAAAAAAGTCTGAAAACTTCTGGTGTGGATCATACTCAGACCATCACCTCTAGAAAGAAAATACAGCTATCATTCGAAACCTTTGCTTCCTGTTGAGAACCTTTACAAGTAAAAAGCAACATGACTGTTCCCCCTCTTAGATTAAATGAGATTGTTCAACTCCTGTGCCTACAAACCTGGTAAAAGAAAAATGGCAACAAAGCATTGACAAGGAGCCCAAAAGTATATGTAAAAAGTTGTCCAATGATGCCTTAAAATAAATACAACACTAAAATTCAAAATAAGGAACTGGCTAAAAAGCAAAAGCAATCATTTTTAGATGATACCACATATTACCCATGAAAAGTAAAAAAGTTGAAACGATTATTCCAATTCCTGTTTTTTTCTTTTTTTTTCGAGTGTGTGTGTGTAACTGGAGATAGAGATAGAACCCCAGGCCTCTCGCTTGTTAGGCACGAGTTCTACCACTTGAGTCCTCAGCTCTTTTTTTTAAATTTTTTTGGTGGTACTGGGGTGCTAGGTAGGCACTCTACCACTTGAGCCACCCTACCAGGCCCCTCAAACCTTTTGTTTATATTTCGCCCAGCTGGCCTTGAACTATCAATCTTCCTGCCTCCACATCCTGTGTAGCTGGGAAATCAGGCATGTGCCACCACACCCAGCTTGAATTCATATTTAATAAAGGGAGAAGAAAAGAAGCTGAAATAAAGGAAGATAGTAAGGACAGACAAAACTCTTTTCTAGTACTAGAAAAAGAAAAGGCTGGGTTGATATATGTCTGTAATCTCAGCTACTTGGGAGAAGAAGGCAGGAAGATCTTGGTTCCAGCAAGTTAGTGAGACCCTATCTCAAAAACAAGCTGGAGAACCAGGAGCTGGTGGCTCATGCCAGTAACCCTAGGTAGTTGGGAGGATGACATCGAGAGGATTGCAGTCTGAGGCCAATCCAGGTAAATAGTTCACAAGACCCCCATCTCCAAAATAACCAGAGCAAAATGGACCAGCAGTGTGGCTCAAGCAGAAGAGTGCCTGCTTTGCAAGCAAAGTCCTGAGCTCAAACTCCAGTCCCATCAAACAAACAAAGCCAGGGGCTGGGATGTAGCTCAAATGGCAGAGCATTTGCTTAGCATATGAGAAGCCCTGGGTTCAATCCCAAGCACAGCAAACAAAACAAAACAAACCAGGTATAGTGGTGTAGGCTTGTGGTCTGGAGGAAAAGGTGGGAAGACTGAAGTTTGAGACCAGCCTAGGAAAAGTTAACTTGAGACCCTATCTGAAAAACAAACTAAAAATGAAATATGGCAGAATGCTTAATACAGGTTCTAAATCCAATCCCCAGTCCTGAAGAAAAAAAAAAAAGACAGAAAAATAAATAAACATGTTTATAGGAAAAGAGAAAAGAAAGGAGATAAATAGGAGTAAATTTGTTTGTTAACAGAATTCAGGGCATTTCTATACCTATGAGCAAATAGTTATTAAGACTCTCCAACCACAGCTGACCTCCGTTACAGCTCTAGGCTTAGAAACAAGTCCTAAGCCACAGACTTTCCTCCTTGCCAAGCATCAAGAGGGCTTCAAGCAACTAAGCATAAAATAACATTCAGAAAGAAAAGAAAAAAGAAAAGAACTACCTCAAAGCACATAATCTGTCAATATTATCTCCTTATTTAAAAATTTATTTTTCTTTTAAAAAAGTAGGGCTGGGGCATAATTCAGAGGTAGAGCACTTCCCTCCCATTCATGAAGTTCATTGCCAACACCACCAAAGAAAAAAAAGTAAGAAACTAACAGCCACAAGTTTAGTATTGTTTTTCAGGTGTACTACTCCCTTGAAGTCCTCCTGTTCAATCATTAAAATACAACCCAGAATCAAAAATTAGTTACAAAGTAAAAATAAAATGGTGGATACTACAAAGCAGTGTGTCTGTCTTTGCAGGCCTTGAGAAGACTTGGTATTTCTAGGCCTCATTTTATTTTAAAATGATGTAGCTGGATGCTATCAGTGGTTTCTAAAATATCAGACCTGCTATAAGAAATCACTTGAACACTTTTACCCATTCTAGATCCAATGGACCAGAATGTTTTTTGGTTTTTCTTTTATGTTGTTTTTGAGATAGGGCCTGGATAACTTTGGCCTTAAACTCACAATCCTTCTGCCCACACCTCTCAAGCAGCTGGGATTATAGACATGCACTACCATGGCTAGCTGGGTATTTTCTTTTGTGAGACAGGCAGGGTCTCACTATATAGATCAGGCTAGCTTTGAACCTGCCATCCTTGTCTAAGTCTCCCAAGTGCAAATGTTGGGATTATAAACATGTATCACCACATCTATCCCTTTGGTGTGTGTGTGTTTGTAGTGAAAGTGATAGTAAAGTTTATTAGGAAAGGAATACACTTTCTTTTTTTTGGTAGTACTGGGGTTGAGCTCAGGGCCTCATGCTTGCTAGACAGATGCTCTACCACTTGAGCCATTCCACCAGCCTGGGAATACATTTTCAATAAACTGAAACTGGGTCATCGCTAGAGTATTAGGTACGTTTAACAGGTTCTTCAGGTGATTCTAATATGCAGACATGTAAGAAGCTATTGGATTATACGTTCCCATCTTGGGTTAATGAAACAATTTACTAAGCTTTTTGTGTATCTTTAATTTCACAATAACTCTGTATGGCATTTATATTACTGTTACTGTTCTGAAGATTAAAAACTGAAGCTCAGAAAAGTGAATTGTTCAAGGTCATGCAATTAACAGCTGAGCCAAGAATCAAATCTATATGGTTCATTTTATTTTAAGTAGCAATTTATTGTATGGCTTTTATGTTATTCTGAATGGTATTATTTTAAATGGTCTAAAATTTCAAGTGTTTATTTTGGAAAACAGCTGATAAAACTAAGTTGTGCAGAGTAGGGCACAGTACAGGTGGGAAGGCAAGGTAAGCTCACATTATATCACCTTAAACTGCAACGCAGATAGTACCTACCTTAACTGTACCATCATCACTGCCAGTACAGACAAGCTGGGGACCCCTTCTGGCAGGGTAACAGGAATTCACAAAGGAGGTATGTCCCTTCAATCTTTTAACCCTCTCTCCTGTTTCACTATCCCACACTGCCACAGTTTTATCTGTGGATGCTGAGAAGAGCATACTACAAGGTGAGAAGAAGAACATGTAAGAAATAAGCAAATATAAACAATAACAATCTATCTTTCCCACTTGCCAGAATGTTCTAAATTCTTCCACATCACTGGCCTACTGTGCTCTGCCAGGCTAGCACATGATACTGGAATGCCTTGTCCTACTTATAGAAATCCTATTCATGCTTTACATTCAGGTATAAGGTCAACCAAAAAATTTCCTCACTGGCCTACTGTGCTCTGCCAGGCTAGCACATGATACTGGAATGCCTTGTCCTACTTATAGAAATCCTATTCATGCTTTACATTCAGGTATAAGGTCAACCAAAAAATTTCCTTTGTGAATCCCATGACACACCACACACCTAATATAGCAGTTTTCTCAGTCTTTTCCTCATTTGAGATAGTTAACATTTTATACATACAACATTCTCTCACTTGGAAATGTTTAGTAACTTGCTGCTGTGGTAAAACAGAGCTAGGTGCTGGCAGCTTATGGCTGTAATCCTAGCTACTCAGGAAGCAGAGATCAGGAGGATCACGGTTCGAAGCCAGCCCAGGCAAATAGTTCGTGAGACCCTATCTCAAAAAAAACCTTTACAAAAAAAGGCTGGTGGAGAGGCTCAAGGTGTAGGCTGAGCTCAAACACCAGTACCGAAAGGAAAAAAAACACAGACTGTGACAAAACTGGATCCAATATACTAATTCCAATCCTTTGTCTAAAAACCAAAGTTTTTGTTTTGCATCTGAGAATAATTTCTAAGTTATAACTGATTTTAGAAATGCTTTCTTTTTTCCTTGAGACAGGGTCTCTGTAGCCCAGGCTGGCCTTGAACTTGTGATCCTCCTGCCTCAGCCTCCTGAGTGCTAGGATTACAAGCCTGTACTACCTACCACATCTGGCCAAAATGTGCAGTTTTTTTTTTTTTGGCAGTACTGGGGCTTGAACTCAGGGCCTGCACCTTGAGTCACTCTACCAACCCTTTTTTTTTTCGAGGATTTCAGGCGTGAGTGACTGAATTTGTGACCGCATTCAGCCATGTAGCAGTTTTTCACAGCATGGTTTCCTGGAAGAGGAAACTCAAGGACAAAAGGTGACAGAGATGCTAAGAAGAATTCATTGGAAAGCAGTTGTCATTCTATTATGCAGAATACTCACCTGCCATCTGTGTTATAATGCAGTTCCATCACTGCTCCACTGTGGCCCTTCAATGTGGCATAGTTATCACAGTCACCATAGACATTCCACAACACTGTTAGGGAGACAGGGTTTCTGTAAGCATTACTAGGCAAAAGAAAACACAGTATTGTCCTTACAAAGGTAATTTGTAAATTTAAAAGAACAATTATTTCTGAAATTATATTCCCTTGAAAGACTGTGGATTTTACAAAAAGGTGTACATAATTTTTGAAATTTCTAATTTTTTCTGGTAATTTAAAAAAAGTTGACACTACTACTGCTTGTTTGAGTCTACAAGCAGATTGAAAAATAAGGGGCTTTTGGAAAAGCTAGGAAGCTACAACTTGAAGGTCACCTGGCAAGGACTGTATGCCAATGATTCTGTATTCATTTCGCATGTACTAAGTACCTACTACACACCAGGTGCTGGAGTAAATGAGCTGTCACAATTGTTAGACTCAGTGAGTTTGATCTAGCAAGGGTTGAAGTTGGCTGAGTGTTATGTATATACACATAAGATAAATACATATGAATATAAAAACCATAGTTATTTTTCTGCTAACAAAACTGTTTCTAGTTTGATGAAATTAAGCCCATAAGAAGCAGCAGTGGGTTGTTCTCATTCTCATTTTAATGACAACGTGCTTTCAATCTATTGCAAGTGTGTTTCTTTCCTAATAAACTTTACAATCACTTTGGTTAAAACAAACAAACAAACAAACAGGGGTGGTGGTGCACGCCTGTAATCCCAGCACTTGGGAGGCTGAGGCAAGAGGATCTCAAGTTTGAGACCAGACTGAGCTATACAGTCAGAATCTGACAAAAACAAACAAACAACAACAAAAATACACACCTATAATCCTAGCTACTCAGGAGCTAGCCAGGGGCAAATAATTCCTGAGACCCTCTCTCAAAAAACCCACCATAAAAAAGGGCTCAAGCAGGTGAGCGGTAGAGTGGCTCAAGCAGTAAGAAGCGTCTGTCTATTAAGTGTGAAGCCCTGAGTTCAAACCCCAATGCTGCCAAAAAATTTTTTTAAATAAAGAAAAAGAGAAATTAAGCACATCAGTAATCCATGGATGTTTTACAAAGATCCCCCAGCCTTTCAGATGCTTGGTCACTAGTATAAGGATCATAGAACTAAAATATCCTTTAGGCAGTGAAGACAAGTATCACCCATCCAGAAGTGCAGAATTAATGGAGAAAGAGTCAATATGATTATCTCATAATTGAGGAAATGAAGCCAGAAGTCAGACACTTCTATTATCTTACTACCTTTTTCTCTCTTGCTTTTTCTCATGACTTCCTCCAAGTTAGTTTTCTATTTTATTTTTATTTATTTATTTATTTTTGGGGGTAGCACTGGGGATGGAACTCAGGACCTTGTGTATGCTAGGCAAGTACTCTACCATTGAGGTACAGCCCCAATCTCATTTTTCTACTTTTTTTTTCAAATATGAGTATTCCCAATTAGTAGCTGAGAAATCTGGTAGCAGAAATTAATGATGTCCAGGCAGAGTATCTAAGTGATCCTCTTTAGGATCCCCTCTTTTCTTCTCATATGCTAGGACTATGAGTGTGGATCAAGGAGGGCCTCAGATCCCTCCTTTCCTCATAACTCCACGAACCTGTTAAACCTAGATTGCTCGTTCTGCTAAATTAGTTCAAGATTTCTTCCATGGAGAATATATTTTCCAACCACAGCAAATCACTTTCCAACCTGCAAAATAGTTCTTTCCTTTTGCATTTACCACATGGAGCCTGAGTTCTACACCCAAATGAGCAATCAGCACTTTTATGCCCTGATTTTAGCATGTTACCCATGTTATTTATGTTGCTGATGTAGATGCAGAAAGCAATTACTCCAGATAAAAAAACAGTGCCTCACATATAAGTCGGTCGAATCCTGCAGATGCTAAGGTGGATCCATTGGGGTGAAACTTGCAGCAGTATACTTCTCCTTCATGTCCTGAGAGCAGCATAATGGGGGCTTGAAGGGAGGAACATCTTGGAGGTCCCTAAACACAAGAGAAATATGAGGCAGTCAAGACATACAGGCAAAGGAGGCTGCAAAAATGGGGGATGGAGAATGGAGTAAAAAGACCAAACAATGCAAACAATGATTGAGTGGATTTCAAGTGAGTTACACAATGGCAGCTTTCCTCATGTATCTCATACCTCTAATTTGCTACTCTCCTGGACAGTCTAGTAGCTACCAGTTATACTGACTCTACTCCTTCATTCTGCACTTGTTCCGCTGCCAACATTTGATTGTTCAACACATCAAATTTATTTCTGCCTCAGGATCTTTAAACCTAAAAGTTGTTCCTGACAAGAGTCCTTCTCCCTAGTTTTGGTTTCTTTCAAATATGTCCTCTTCATAAAGTTACTCAAACTCAGGTAGCATGCAACCCCTCCCTCCATTAATTCCACTATAGCCCTTCACAGAATTTATCACTACCTGAAATTATCTTCCTCACGTAATTGTTCACATATTTTGTCCTTTCCCCTACAGAAATAAAGCTCTGCAAGTGTGAAGACCCTGCCTGTGTCATTCAACACTTTTCCTAGTCTCTGGCTCATTTAATGAATGAATGAAGGGGCCTTCCCAACAACCCTGCAGCATACAGATTATTAGGCACAGTTTTGTTCTTTTTTTTAAAGACAGGGTCTCATTATGAAGCCCAACTTGGCCTCAAGCTTGCTGGCTTACTGAGTTCTGGGATTCTGGGCTGCTGGGTTTATAGTCGTGAATCACTAGGCTCAGTTGGCAAAGTTTTGATTATAGTTTTGAACATTAAGCGTAGGCTTGGCAATTCAGCTAAATCTGGGCTGATTTTCATACTTGTTAAATAGGAAGAACAAATGTACTACGTATAATCCTCAATTTTTTTTCCCCCCATACTAGGGATTGAACCCAGAGCTTGGTTTGCTATGCAAGGGCTCTACCACTTCAGCCATGTTCCTAGCTCTCCAATCTCTTTGGTAGCTCCCAGATTATTTACTTATTTTATTTTTATCAGCATGTACTAGTTGTACAAAATAATGGGTTTCATGATAATATTTTCACACATGCGTATAACGTACTTTAATCATACTCATGTAGTATATTCATTAAGAGATACGTGCCAGGCACTGTCCTAGGTACTGGTAAAACAAAACAAATAATGGAGCTTGCATTCTAGCAGGAAAGTGGGAGAGACTGGTAAGGAGAAAGAAAACAAGTAAAACCCATAGATAGTGGTATGCATCATGGACAAACACAGGCTAGGAGTATGGGTCCCAGAGTACAGGGTGCTGCAATTTAAAGTAAGATGGTCTTGATGAACCAGTAGTATCAGGACAAAAATTGGAAGGAGCTGAGTGTGTGAACCATGTGGACACTTGGAAAAAGAGTACTGCAGCAGAGGGAGCAACAAATACAATTGCTGAGGCAGGAGCATGTAAATCAGTATGCCTTGAATAGGGTGAGCAATGGAAAACTGGTAGATCAGAGAGGTAATGACAGGAAATGATTACAGGGATTTTTATTTTTACTATGAATGAAATGAAAAGCCACTGGAGAGTTTTCTGTATAGGGTAATATGGTCTAACGTTTAGGAAGATTCTCCTGGCTGCTAGATAAATAATAGATTATTGATACAAGGACAGAAGCAGGAATACCAGTTAGGTTTCTCCTGCAATAATGCCAGATAATAACTTAGATCAGGAGGTAGTGATGGATGTGATAGAAGTAGTAGTAAGCTGGGTGCCAGTGGCTCAAACCAGTAATTCTAGCTACTCAGGAGGCAGAGATCAGGAGGATCAAGGTTCCAAGCCAGGCCAGGCAAATAGTTCCTGAGATGCTATCTTGAAGGAACCCTTAACAAAAATGGCTAGTGGAGAATTCTGCATATATTTTCTATATGTCTTCCTTTCTTCTTTTTTTTTTTTGGACAGGGTCTCACTCTGTAGTCCAGGTTGGCCTCAAACTTTCAACCCTCAGACTCCCTATTTTTTTTTTGAGATAGGGTCTTGCTATGTTGCCCAGGCTGGCCTCTAACTCCTGGGCTCAAGCAGTCCTCCTGCCTCAGCCTCCCCCAGTAGCTGGAACTACAGGCTGCCTGCCCAGCTTATCTGGACATTTTGAGGAGGATGGCTGCAGGACTTGCTGGCAGGCGGGTTGAGTAGTTGAGAGCACATATAGTTTCTAATCTGAGCCTAACAGCATGGTAGGAGACCACTGTATTTTACAACAAATGTAATTAGGAGCCTGAAGTAGGATTCAAAACTTATCACTAAATTAAGAGTTTGTTTTTCCATCTACAAAACGGGAAAATAACGTTCCTAACAGGTTATTGCCAAAATTAATGGAGACTTCATATACTTACAAGTCAATAAATGTTAGTTGTTAATAATATTAGCGCGGAGAGGTAATGGGAAAAACAATTTGCCCAAATTCCCAAAGTGAGCCAAAAACATTCCTTTCTTGCTTCCCTCACTCATTCACTAATTCACCCACTCTTTCAGCTTTTCTTAACGTCTGTTTTATGCTGAATCCCAGGATGATTTAGAATGCGGAACACTGGGTCCTGATTTTAAGTAACTCTCAAAGTACCTCGCAGGGCGACAGAAAGGCAGAAGTGTACGGAACATACACAAGATACTGGGTGCTTTTTAAAAAGTGTTATCTGTTTTAATTTCAGGTTCACTCTCGTTCCGCCCCCGGAGTGCTGGATCTCCCGGTACAGCACTCAGAGGAGGGTGAGATGAGCTGCAGGCCGAAGGCCCCCTGCCTCTTTACTTACCGCTTGCAGCAAAGCTCCCGGTGTCGCCTGCTGCTGCCCGGCTCCGGGGCCCGACCCCGCCGCTCCCAAGAGCAATTCATGCCGTTGCCGCTTGACGGGGACCAGAGGTAGCTCCGGGCCCTTGCGCTTCTGCTGTTCTATCATGGCGGCAGCAGCTCCGCTCAGCGCCTCCACTGACCGCGCCGGCAGCCTCAGGCGTCACACCATTGGCTCCGACTTAGTCCTTCCTCCAGAACTTCCGGCTTAGAGAAACCAATCGAATGTCAACATTCTTCTCTGTACCGCCCTCTGGGTAATCTCATGTTATTGGGCAAATCTTTCTGACGTCACGAGAGCGAGTCCAGGATTGGTGGGCAGAGCTGGTGTCCCTCCTAGGCGCGCTGTGTCTTGTGGGTGCGAAGCGCGGAGTGGGCTTGGCGTTTTGGGCAATCCAGAGCAGATGCGGAGTAAGTATGAGGACGAGTCGGGGTGGGTGACTGCTCGTGTCTGGAGGCGACGCCACAGTGGTGCGGCCTGAACCTGCTGTTCTCTCCCGAAGGCGGTGATAGCAAGGGGCGGGAGGCGGGCCCCCGAGTTCCCAGCATTGGTAAGTGGTCTCTTTGGCCGCACGAGCAGAGTTTGGAGGTCGCTGGCGTCGGGACTCAGACGCTGCGGCTGTTGGCCCTAGGCAGCTACTTTCTTTCCCAGCCGCTTACTGCCCAGCTCTGTGCCCGAAATTTTCATGGAGAAAGCCTGTTTCCCAGCCTCCTTCAGTGCTCCGTTTGGCTGAGGAGGCCGACTTGTTTTTGCCACGGATTTTGCAGTCCAAATCCATGTCCCTGAGAGAGACAGTGATGGAGGAAATGCTGGGCTCCTCCAGAGCACAATTTTGTTGAAAAATCTGAGACTCATAACTGTGTACCGGGCCTTCTTCGATCGTGTGATACGTATAGTGCAGAGCGTTGGGGGGCACAATGTTTACAGACCTCGTGATCTGAGGGTTTAGAGCTGGGGTAAAACAGACGTTAATTATCTCTCTAGTAATGGAAGTGCTAGGCAGAGGAGGTACCTGATGCTGCGTGTCTAAAATAAGGAGACGAGGCCTGAGCAGGTATCTGATGGAAGAATTCTAATTAGGCGAACAGGGGATGGCAGAACGTTCCATACGGAACAGCACGTGCAGAGGTCACCTGAGAGTTGGGAGGAAAATGATTAAGGACACAAAGAGCTAGTGTGGCCCATATAGAAAGAACGAAGGGGAGTGTGGTGCAAGATGAAGCTGGAGGCTGCAAAGATCATACCTGCAGGAATTTGTAACTTTTATTTCAAAGTTGTTAGGAAACAACTGAGAGCTTTCCCTCCTGTGGGGGAAGTGAATTCATCCCACAGGCTTAGTGGTTGGTGTGAACAGGTTGGAGTGATGAAGGGAGCCGTAGTGCAAATAGACCCGTTAGGATGTGCGTGATCCTGGTCAGAGATGTCAGCAGGACTGATAGTGCTGGAACTGTAGAGAATTAGATGTTAGAGGCATGGAGGAGGTGAAATGGGTAGGATTTGGTGATGGATTCAAGACAGGAATCAGAGCTCCTAGGTTTCCAGCTTAGGTAGTTGAGTAGGTGGTGGTGTTAGTCACTGAGCTACAGACATTGGATGACTACAGACCAGTTTTTTATTCTTTGTGATTGTGTGTGTATGTGGTGGGGAATGGTCGTTGCTGACATCCCGGCGGCAGTTTGAAATACATCTTTGGCACTCAGAAGAAATTTGTGTTAGAAATATAAATTTGGGGATAATTTACACATATGTGATAATTAAGCCATAGGTGTAATCAACTAAGTTAGGACCTTGAGTAGTTTCAATATTTATTGGGGGAAGAACATATGAATGAACCTACAGGAGAAACAGAAGGAAGAGATAGAGAGGAGGGCCCAAAAAAATGTCCTAGAAGCAAAGAAGTGGTCTGTGATAGAAGCTCTTGGAATTTAAATAATATAGGATTGAAAAATATCTTTGTAGAGCTTGTGGTAAACTTAGCAATAGTTATTTTATTGATGTGATGGTCCTAGAAACCAGATTTGAGCAAGGAGATGGAGAAAATCAATTTAGATCATATTTCTCGTGGATGTTAATAGAAATGGAGGGCTGTGTGCTTGGCTCAAGTGGTAGAGCATTTGGGCCCTGAGTTCAAACCCTAGTACCTCCATAAAGGAAAAGGGACAGAAAGGCACTGAAGGGGATGAGGGCTAGCAAGGATTCACTTGAGAGAGCAATGGAGAAGTTAAATGTATCAGAGAGAAATTGGGTTATTGATAGTATAAGATTTCTGAGAACATAAGAGTGGATGGGATCCAAAGTATAGGCAGGGGGGATCAGCTTGAGGAAGACGGACAGTTTTTCCATTTAACAGAAGGAAAGAAGGAAATGAAGGCTGTAGATGTAGGTTTTATGATTGGTATTGAAAATTAGCTCCCGTGTCATGGTTTTATTTTCTCTGTAAAGGAAGGTATAAGACTGTAGAGTAAAACAAGGCCAGAGATTTGTGAATATTGCAGAAGATTTAAAAGTCAGTGCAGTAGTGGGAGAATGAATTTATATAAGAGAAATGTAGGATTGCCAGGTACAGTTTGGGCAACATGGGAGGACCCCATCTCAATTTTTTTTTTCCAGTACTGGAATTTGAACACAGGTTCTCATGCTTGCCAGGCAGGTGCTCTACCACTTGAGGTACTTTATTGGTCCTTTTTGTGTTGGTTATTTATTTATTTTGGTGGCACTATGGTTTGAGCTCAGGGTCTTACGCCGGCAAGGCAGGCACTCTTACTGCTTCAACTGCTCCAACCACCCCTTTTTGTGTTGGGCTTCTTCAAGAGAGGGTCTCATGAACTATTTGCCTGACTGACTTTGATCTGCAGACTTCCTGATCTCTGCTTCCTGAGTAGCTAGGATTACAGGCTTGAGCCACTGTGCCTAGCCCTCGGTTTTTTTTTAAGTTGGACGTGGTAATGCACAGCTGTAATCCCAGCACTAAGGTGGTAAAGCAGGAGACCAGCTTGGGCTACATAGCAAGTTCCGGGCCAGTCTGGGCTATGAGAGCCTTTCTCATAAAAAGCAAAACAGAGCAAAAAATTTTCCCCAGCACATCAGGCTGCTTACTGTGTGCATGGAGAAAACCCATTCATGTTTGGCAAGGACTGTGAATATGGCTTGCTAAGCACATGTTCCAGCCTAGAAAGCCAAAGACTATATCCTAGATTGCCTTGCTCCTGAGATGAGATTTAATGTGGAGCAGAATTAAATGTAAAGAGAAGGAGGGTATGAGGCATCTAGCTTTGCTGACGAATATGGCAGTTAACAGTCAGTTTCTCCAGTCAACAGTTTCCTGGGTTGGTGGCTTCCTGCAGTGATAGCCATAATCCATCCATCTTTCCTTCCATTCATCCTTCCTTCCCTCCATAACTTACTTTTTTTTTTCTTCTTTTTTTTTTCAGTATTGGGTTTGAACTCAGGGTCTTGCACTTGCTAAGCAAGCACTCTACCATTTTAGACATGCCCCCAGTTCTTTTCTGCTTTTGTTATTTTTCACATAAGGTCTTATATTTTTGCCTGGGCTGGTCTCGGATTGTGATCCTCCTACGTATGCCTCCCATGTAGCTATGGTTACAGGCATTAGCACACACCCAGCCATTTTTTGATAATGGCACAGTTGGTGTTTTTGGTGGTTAGGAGTTGTTACTGGAAGTTCTGCTAAAGCCTGTTTGTGAAGTGTTTCCAATAATGTTGGATGCTCTGTGATACCTGCAATAAATCTCTTTCTGCTTCACCTAGCTACAGTGGATTCTGTTGTCTGCAGCTGTAACCTACCAGGGTAGGGTTGTTGTCAGATAGGTAATGGCAATTAATGAAACACTTAAATATTAGCTATTAATATAATATTAATTATATTAATATAATATTAATATTATAATATTAATATTAATTATATTATAATATAATATAATATTAATATTAATATATTAATATAATTAATATATTAATATAATATTAATATATTAATATTAGTCCCTTTGAAGGGACCCAACTGAAAGAAAGTATGTGGCAATCAAGTAAGTACTGGTCTTGGGGACTGGTACCAATGTTTGCCTTTTGGCAGTGCTTGGGATTGAACCCAGGGCCTCGCACATACTAGGTAAGCACTCTACCACTGAGTTATATCCCACCCCTCCACTTTTTTTTAATTTTTATTTTATTCCACCCCTCCACTTTTACACTTAATGCGTCTGTCTTTCATGTCTTTTCCTGCCTTCTTCCTATTCCTGTTCCTTGCATCTTGTCATTTTCTCGATGTGATCTTACTGGAGTTTGAAAAGGAGGAAGTATCTTATCATTACAATACAGTTTGGTGGAGTGGAGGAAAGTTGGGCCTGCAGTTAGTTCAGTATTTGTCTGTATTTGCTGACCTAGCCAACAATGCTTGGGACCCAGTTCCTTCTTCTGTATCCTTTAGACCAGAATCTATTCCCCCTTCTCTATCTGTGTGGTTTTCATACAGTAAGACAACTGTGTCTGCAACTGTACCCTACTACAGTAGGGGTGTTGCCAGATAGGTAAGCTATGAAGACAGCGTTAAAGGAGGCTTAGGATGGTGGTGGGCTGTGGAAACTAAGCTGGCTTGGAAGAACAGTGAAGAAAAAAGGAACAGCTGATAGCTTGGAAGAAAACAGAGGCTTTGTGATAATAACTTTTATACCTGCAGCATACCAGGCACCTGGAACATAAAATCAAATAGAAAATAGTCCTTGGTTTCAGGTTTGAATGAATGGATCCAGACCTGTGCATCCTAGCATCTTCACGAGCAATGTCCTAATTACCCTTCCTTTGTTCTTCCAATGATAAGACTAGTTAGTGTTAAGAGCTGTTTTCACAGAATTTAGATGTGAACTATGAATTTTTTTTTTAAAATTATTTTTGTTTATTTCTTTGTCATCATCATTATTTTAGGCAGGTTCTCACTATGTTGCCCAGGCTGGATTTGAATTGGGCTCAAGTAATCTTCTGACCGCTACCTCCCAAGTAACTGGTACTACAGGTGAGCACCAACACAGCTGGTTTCTGTGAGTTCTTTTTGAGGCAGTGTGTGAAGTAGTTAATAATGCAGGCTCTGGTGCTGGATGTGTAGTTGAGTAGTGGCACACTTGCCTAGTATGCTCAGGGCCTTGGGTTTAACTCCCAGCACTATGAGGAAAAAAAGAATGAAGGCTCTGGAGTCATTATTCTGTCTTTGCTCATATTCTAGCTAAAAGTTTGCTAACTCTCCTCAATTCAAATTCTTCTCAATGTCCTTAGAATTCTATTCAGTTAGTACTGCTAACTGACAAAAAAAAAAAAAAAATCCAAAATCCAAACTTAACATTAGCAACAAAAATCTTTTTTCTTTTTCTTATTTTTGCGGTCTTGGGGCTTGAACTCAGGGCCTTTACCTTGAGTCACTCCACCAGTCCTATTTTTTTTTTTTTTTTTTTTTTTTTTTTGGTGAGGGGTTTTTAGAGAGAGGGTCTTGTGAACTATTTGGGCTGGCTTCAAACTGTGATTTTCTTCTTCTTCTTCTTCTTTTTTTTTTTTTTTTGTGAAGGGATTTTTCAAGATAGGGTTTCAGGAACTATTTGCCCAGGTTGGCTTCAAATCACGATTCTCCTGATCTCTGCCTCCTGAGTAGCCATCAGTGCCCAGCTCTTTTTTCTTTTTTTTTGGTGGTACTGGGGTTTGAACTTAGGGCCTAACGCTTGCTAGGCAGGTACTCTTACCACTTGAGCCACTCTGCTAGCCCTAAATCTTATTTTTTAGAACAGCAAACATCTACTTTACTAAAATCATAAACCTGTTAGTGTTATATTTCAGGCTTTTCCTAAAAATGCATGCCCATTTCCTTCTTAAAGAATTGCATGGGGTTTCTCAGGCTTCTTTTCTACAGGAGGAGGAAACAGGAAAACTTTAAACTTAGCTTTTTATGCTCTCGTCACAGCATATGTATGTAAGGAACAACTTAGGTTTATTTCGGTTTTTATTGCTCTTTCCGTGACTTTGTGTGGAGAGGAACAGATAATGGAGCTCATTTAATATGTCCTAGCTGCTGGTACAGATTCTGTACCTCGCTATTGATGCTTTAAGCATCGTAGGGATAAAAAAGGAATCTTAATAGAACCATCCACCTATTCTGGGATGTGAGATGAGAGATACTGGACAGAGGGAAGGGAAGGGCTAGAGATGAAATTGCTTAGCTATGAACTAGAAGAAGCAGGATTCAACCATGCTATGAAACTTGGAATTAACCTGTTTATGAACTATATTTCAAGATCTGACAAATCAGCCTCCATTTTATGTATCCTTTCCTTCCCTTTCTCCCTTTTTTCCTTCTTCCCTCCCTCCCTCCCACCCTCCTTCCTTCTTTCCTTCCTCCTTCTCTTCCTTCTTTCCTTCCTTTTCACTGGAGTTTGAACTCTGGGCCTTGCCCATGCTAGGCAAGCACCTTACCACTTGTGCCACACCTCCAGCCTTTTTGGTTCAGTTATTTTTCAGACAGGGTGTCATGTTTTTGCCAGGGGCAAACCTCAGATCACGATCCTCCTACATATGCCTCTTTGTGTGGCTGGGATTTCAGGTGTGAACCACCATGGCTTAGCTTGTTTATTGAGATGGACTCTTGCTAACTTTTTGCCCAGGTTGACCTCAAACCATGATTTCTGTGCTAGGGTTATAGGTGTGAACCACCATGTCAGGCTCTATGTGGTTGTAATTAAAAATATACATTTCTGGCTGACCTAAGCAGAAAGGGCAAGTTTATTATAAGGATACAAGATTAGGGGCTCTATGGCATAGTCTTTGCCAAGCATGTGTGAGGACCTGGGTTTAATCTCTCATACCTTAAAAAGAGAGAGAGAGAGAGAGAGAGAGAGATTTATCTTATGGAAGCTGGGTGTGGTGTTGCACTCATTTATTCCCAGCACTTGGGAGGCTGAGGCAGGAAGATGATGTGTTCAAGGCCTACCTGGACTATATAGAGAAACCCTGTCTCAAAAACAAAGGAAAACCCAAAACAACAACAAAAAAGATTATCCTATGGAACTTGAGGACAGAGCCATTCTTGGGACATGGGAACAAGGGTTTGGAAGTCTTACAGGGTTTTCTTTCATTTCCATTTCAAGTGAAGCTGTCAGCTTAATAGATGGTTATTGTAAATCAGACTTTTTAAAAGTAGGGCAGGAAATTATCTTCTGGAAGTGAGGGGGAACAGCAGAGGTTGAGAAGAAAGCCTATGAAAATCCAAGACAATTAGAGTTTCAGGTATTACTGATATCAAGTAAAATTGGAAAGAAAAAGAAAACCAAGGACAGTGCCATTAGATTTATCTTTACCTAGCGGTGATTTGTGCAGCAGAAGAAAGGGGTATAGCTAAGAGCCACTGGATTGCCGGTTTCTTCTTTACTTAAAACCAGGAGGCTGAGCAAGAGTATCTCTAAGGTTCCTTCCACCTCTAAAGCGCTCAACCTCCCCTGAGACCTTGTTGAAAATGTACAATATCAGGTGTATCAGCTGATTGCAATTGTATACTGAATTGCAATCTGCATTTTGACACATTTCACAAATAGTTAAATAAATTTGGTGGATCTGATAATGAATTACTGTGTAGGCTTTGAAAAAAAATGTATGAGTCCTCTGGGTGGTACAAGCCTGTAATCCCAGCACTCAGAAAGCTGAAACAGGAAGATTGCAAGTTCAAGGCCAACCTGGGTAACATAGGGAGATCCCGTTTTAAAAAAAAGAAAAAAAAAAAAGGTGTGACCAGGCATCAGTGGCTTATGTCTGAAATCTTAGCTACTCCAGAGGCAGAGATCAGGAAGATCACAGTTCAAGGTTTGAGGCCAGCGATGGCAAATAGTTCTTGAGAGAGTATCTCGAAAATAATGAACACAAAAGAAAGCTGGTAGAGTGGCTGTAGGTGTAGGCCCTGAGTTCAAACTCCAATACTGAAAAAAAAAAAAAAAGCCTGAAAAGGGGCTAAGGATGTAGCTCAGTGGCAGAGCACCTGCCTAGCATGCTCAAATCCCTAGGATCAATCCCTAGCACTGAGAAGAAAAGAAAATCCTGAAGACTATAAACCAAATTGAATTATGGGCAGTATTTTTTTTTTTCATTATTAAGGTATTGTCTGAACTAAAATGAGCAAGTGTGTTTTAATTTTATCAGGAAAAAGTGAGCTCTCCTTGTTCTTTCTGAAGTCACTTCAGGTTTTTAAGAAAATCTTTATTTTTTTTTATATAATTGTTTTGAGGGTTCATTGTGACATTTACAAAAGTTCTTACAGTATATCATAGTTGAATTCATTCACTCATTCTCCTTTATCCTCCCCTCTCTGTCACCTCAGATTTAACTCCTAGCATGATGGCTAAGAGTATGGACTCTGTGGTTTGACAAAGTTTGACTCTACCATTTACTGGCTTTTTCTTTTTTGGAGACTGGATCTTACTATGTAACCTAAGCTAGCTTTCAACTCATGATCCTCCTGCCTCCGTTTCCTAAGTGCTGGGATTACTGGTATTACAGGAGCATGCCACCATGCCAGGTTTCATTTGCTGACTTTCTCACCTAATCTTAGTAGTTTAGCCACTGGAAGCTTTGATTTTTTTTTTTTTAATCATACATGCATACAATGTTTGGGTCATTTTTCCCCCCTTCCCCCGCCCCCTCCCTTCCCCACCCACCCACCCTAACCCCTTGCTACCAGGCAGAAACTATTTTGCCCTTATCTCTAATTTTGTTGAAGAGAGAGTATAAGCAATAATAGGAAGGACCAAGGGTTTTTGCTAGTTGAGATAAGGATAGCTGCTATACAGGGAGTTGACTCGTATTGCTTTCCTGTACATGTATGTTACCTTCTAAGTTAATTCTTCTTGAACTAACCTTTTCTCTAGTTCCTGGTCCCCTTCTCCTATTGGCCTCAGTTGCTTTAAAGTATCTGCTCTAGTTTCTCTGCATTGAGGGCAACAAATGCATCTAGATTTTTGGTTGTCTTATCTATCCTCATACCTTCCTTGTGTGTTCTCACTTTATCATGTGATCAAAGTCCAGTCCCCTTGTTGTGTTTGCCCTTGATCTAATGTCTGCATATGATGGAGAACATACTATTTTTGGTCTTTTGGGCCAGGCTAACCTCACTCAGAATGATGTTCTCCAGTTCCATCCATTTACCTGTGAATGATAACATTTCATTCTTCTTCATGGCTACATAAAATTCCATTGTGTATAAATACCACATTTTCTTAATCCATTGGTCAGTAGTGAGGCATCTTGGCTGTTTCCATAACTTGGCTATTGTGAATAGTGCTACAATAAACATGGGTGTGCAGGTGCCTCTGGAGTAACCTGTGTCACATTCTTTTGGGTATATCCCCAAGAGTGGTATTGCTGGATCATATGGTAGATCAATGTTTAGATTTTTAAGAAGCCTCCAAATTCTTTTTCCAGAGTGGTTGATTTTCTTAATATAATGTAATGTAATTATAGTAGAACCAACAGTTTTTTGAAGATTAAATGAGATACTACATGTCCAGGCTTAGCATGGTACTGGGACATAGTAAGTGCTTGAGAAATATTAAGTTTTTTACTGTAATACCTTGTTTTGAGATCCAGGCACACATACTCCCTCCTTTCCCAAAAGTCTTCCCCTGGCAAAAGAATATCAACAATGGTAATAAAAAGAACAAAACGCAGCCAGGTGTGGTGATCATTCCTGTAGTTTCAACTATTAACTCAGGAGGATGAGGCAGGAGGATTGGTGGAGCCCAGGAATTCAGCACTAGTGCAGGGCCAGCCTGAGCAATATAACTAGATTTCATCTCAAAACAAAACAAAACAAAAAACCAGTAGTTTAAAAGGTAAATAACAAATTGAAAAGAAATGAAGCAGGTGCTGGTGGCTCTCTCCTATAATCCTTGCTCCTTAGAGGCTGAGATCAGGAGGATTATGGTTGGAGGCCAGCCCAGGGAAAGAGTTTGTGAGACTCCATATCTAAAATAACCAGAGCAAAATAGATTGGAGGTGTGGCTCAAATGATAGAGCGCCTGCTTTGCAACCATGAAGCCTTAAGTTCAAATCCCAGTTCTGCCAAAAAGAAGAAAACAAAACAAAATGAAATGAGGTCAAGATTTGCAAAACTCTCCATGGTTTGAATACAAAAGAGATTTGGATAAAAGTACATGGTGTTCAGTCTAATGGTATTATTTTTTAGAAGCTAGACATGAAGTATCTGCACATTTGGTTTTTTTTTGTTCTTTGAGGTACTGCTGATCTAACCTAGGGCTTCATGCATCATGCTAGGCAGGTGCTCTGCCACTCGGCTATACCAAAAGCCCCACTGATGTCTTCTTCAATGCAGATGTCTCTCTAATTGTTTTCTATTTCTTTGTGACAGGACACTTGAATTAACTGTCAGAAGAGAAATGGAAGAACCATAGAACATTAAGGATGAATTCGGGAAGGCCTGAGACCATGGAAAACTTGCCTGCACTCTACACTATTTTCCAAGGAGAGGTATTTGTTTTGCACTTTGAAACCTTCCCCCCCCATCCCCCATTTATAGTGTATTAAGAATAGATTGAGAAAAAGACTAGATTAAGGGTGAGTAAAGAAAACAAAACAAGTTTAAAAAAAGGAAGAATAGATGGTGAAGACTGTCTTGAGCATTATGGTTTAAATGGGAAGGCCATGGAGCATTCGGTGACCACATGCACTTTCTCCATGCTATACACGTTAACTGCATGCTTGACGTCTTCATTTGGGTGTCTTGTAGCATCTCTAACTTGTGTTTTAAACTGACTTTTGAAGTTTTTTTCCACCAAGTCCGTTTCTTTTCTAGCCTTTTCTATTTCAGCAAATGGAACTTTCTATCCATTCAGGTATCCAAGCTAGAAATCTGGGCATTATTCTTGATTTCACTTTTTGATTTGATCTTAATTTTTTCTTCCTTACAGTCCATCCATAAGTTTTTTTTAAACATTTTTATTAGCATACAACAGTACAGGAGGTCTCACTGTGACATTTCCAAATGTGCTTGCAATGCATTTTCCCTCATTCCTCTCTCCCTCATCCATAGTCTTAATTTTTTTTAATTTAAAAGTCTCAATTTTAATCTCTAGTCTATATTTTCTTTTTTGTTTATTTCTTTTTCTTTCTGCTAGGCAAGTACTCTACCACTTGAGCTGTGGTCCTAGCTCCAGTCTGTATACTTCTTTATCACCTTGGCACCCCATTGGTTCAAGCTCTTCATCTCTTGCTTGGCCCTTATCAGAACCCCTGCGTATATTGTAGACCCTCTTCAGTCTGTTCTTCACATTGGATCAGAATTACATTTTAAAAATAGATTGGAGGGATGTGGCTCGGTGGTAGAATGCTTGACTAGTATGCAAGAGGCCCCAGATTTGACCCCAATAATGTGGTCAGCCCTAAAATAGATTTGGCATGCTGCCTTCTCACAGCTCTTTATAGGCTTCTCAATTTACTTGAATGTAAGCTCATTTTTGTGACCCTTCCATTTCTTGGCCTTGTCTACTCTGACAATGTTGTATTGTTCTACTCTGCTCATGCTCCAGCCACACTGGCTTCCTTACAGCTCTTAACTTTCTCAGCTTACTTTCTTTTCAAGACTTTTGCATACACTGTTTGTCTTAGTCCATTTGTGCTGTTACAACAAAATATCTGGGACTAGATAATTTATAAAGAACAAAAATTCATCTTGGTGGCAGAGTGGCTCAGCGAGCACAAGACCCTGAATTCAACCCCCAGAACGGCCCTCCCCACCAGTTTTCTTGATCTCTCACAATTCTGGAGGCTGGGAAGCCTAAAATTAAAATGTGAACTGGTTTGGTACATGGTGAGGGATGGTCTCTGCTTCCATGATGTTGCCTTATTGCTGCATCCTGCTTTTTTATAAGGTACTCATGAGGGAAGAGCCCTCACAACTTTGTCACCTCCTATGATGGTTTGGTTCTGAAAGTTCAAGTCTCTTGTGTTCAAGGTTTGGTCCCCAGTGTGGCAGTGTTCACAGGTAGGGCTTTTGAGAAGTATCTGATCACAAGAGCTCTGACCTCGTATATAGATTAATCCATCAGTGGGTTAATAATTTGGTGAGCTATTGGGAGGTGATGGAAACTTAGGAGGTGGGACCTAGGTAAGGCTGTGGGTCCTTAGGGACATGCCCTTGGGGGCTATGTCTTGCCCCTGTCCTTTCTTTCTCTTCGTCTTTGCTTCCTAACTGCCATCAGGTAAACAACTCTGCTCTACCACACCTTCCTTGCTGGGATGTTCTTCCTTGCCAAAGGCACAAATGACCATGGACCGAAACCTCTGAAACTGAGCCAAAATAAATTTTTCCTTCTTTTAGGTTATTTATTTTAGGTATTTTGAGACAGCAATAGAAAGCTGACAAATATATCTCCTAAAGGCTCCACCTCTTAAATCTATTGCATTGAGTATTCAGTTTCTGTGTGAATTTTGGTGAATGTACAACCATTCAGACCACTTTGTGAATGAGATCAATGCCCTTAAAAAAGGATTTCAAGAGAGTTACCTGGCCTTTTTAACCTGTCCCTTTTATCTTGTGAGGACACGGAGTTCCTTCACTCTGGAGGACACAGCAACAAGGTGTGATCTTGAAAGTAGAGAGTGGGCCCTATCACCAAATCTGTGCTTTGATTTTGAACTTCCCACCTCCAGAACTGTGAGCCATATGTTTCTATTATAAATTATCCAGGTTATGGTATTTTGTTATAGCAATATGAACCAACTAAGATACTGTTCCTTCTAGTCACCCACTTTCCCACTAACTTCTTTTAGTCCTCAGTCCTAATGTCATTTTCTCAAAGACCTTAACCTACCATAAATAAATAGGTCCAGCCTTTATTTAATTATGTACTTGTTTAATATCTCCCTTCCTCATAAGACACTAAGCTCTATGAGGGCAGACTGTTTTATTGTACATTTCAGTTTCAGGTAGATAGGTAGAAAATAGTAAAAGCTTGATATATTTGGTGACTGACTAAATGATTGATCTTTAGGGGAAAGACGTGTGTGCAGACACATCCTGGATTCTGGTCCTAGCTCTTTTATTTACTGATATGTGATCCTTGAGACTGTCATTTAATATCTTTGAGCCTGTTTTCTCATTTGTTAAATGGTTATAACTACTTCTGTACTATTACTGTGATGAGTAAAAATAAGGTATCTATAAAAATGATAGACATGAATTCTTTAATGATGTCTCACTCTTTTGGTTTTTTTTTGTTGTTGTTTGTTTGTTTGTTTTGTAGTGCTGGGGATTCTCTCCTCTTAAAGTGAGAGTAAAGCCCCAAAATGGTTTTTAGTGTCTTATGCGTGCCTGCAGTATTTTAAATATACCATTCTTCTGGCATTTATACCTTATGATTGACAAAAATTTTACGTCCTAATAATGTGTGAGGTCTTTGAGGATACACTGTGCTCTTGTCAGTCAGTTATGTATAATTGAGTGGCTCTTGACATCTGTTAAGTTGATCCCAACTTGTAATGTAGCAGTCAAGCTACAAAGAATAGTAACTCAGCCAGGCATGGTGATGCATTCCTATAATACTAGCACTTGAGAGGCTGAGGCAGTAGTATTTCAAGTTCAAGGTCAGCCCAGGCTATATAGTGAGACCCTAGTAACATTCTGACAAATAGCAAACAACTCTGTTCTTTTTTCTTATTTTCAAAGTGGATAGTGAGGTACCAGAGGTCAGAAAAAGTATGTAGTGACACTGGAGGTAAAATTGATTTTTTTCTGGTCATGAAGCCCTCCCTTGTCAGGTGCTGCACAGAAAAAGAGTGGTCTGCCCTCTGTAGGCTGACTCAGATTTCTAAGGTGGTTCCTGACCTGCAGTTTTTTCTTACCTGAGATGGGCCTTGAATTAGTGTAGGTTTTATATATTACCACCAGAAAGGATGGTCTGAGAAAATGTTCAGTGAGAACTTTTAGTTCTAATTTGCTATTTTAGGAGCACACTTTGTAAAAGGATACTTTAGAAATGACTTGGAATTAGGGAAAGACAAATTTCATGATAAACTGGAAACAAGAAACTTACTTACAAAATATCATCCAAGAGACTAGAGGCGTGGCTCAAGTAGTAGAATGTCTGCTTTGCAGAATATCATTCAGTGAACATTTAGTAAGTGCCTAATATTTACAAGGAAGACCAGTTACATTAAAATGAAAAAAAAAAAAAGCTGAGAGCCTATGTATATTAGTGCTTCTATCATTCTGAACACAGTATTCAATAACAATTGAATTGCTCCAACACATTTACTCCTTTTGATGGATAGGGAAATGCTTCTCAGGAGTTAAGTAATCACCCAATGATTAATAAAGGGCAAAACTGGGATTCTAAATGTCTTCATGTCTACTTTCTGCAGCTGGGATTGTCATTAATACATGGAGGAACCAAAAGACCTGTGAGAGAATTCATTTGACTGAGTTGAGGAACAGGAGGAAGGTAGATGATAGATCTGGTTGTTCTTCAGTTTTATTTGTGTAATTCTGTTACAGCATTTTCTATAGTCTGTCATATCATTTTTACTTGTATATGTGTCTTCTCATAGATTGTGAGTTACTAGAGGGCAGGGACTGTGGTTATCTCATATCTTGGTAACTACTTCATACTCATTTTAAAATAGGCTGCACATCTCTCTTTTGTAAAGTTATTACTTCACAATACTTGGCATGGTATCTTGCATATAGTAGGTGCTGTGTAAATATTGGAATAAAATCGTACCCCAGCCTTGTAGAAATTGGAAGTAGAGCTCATATCTTAGCAGTCCTTTTCTTAACTGGCTTAATGGGGGTTGGGGGAGGGCAGTGACTGAATAGCTGAGAAGCCAGCACTCTTCCTTTTGTTATCCTCAGAGACATCTTGTTGCTAGTATTTATGAAGCGTGGTAGGGGTACAATCACAGCAGTGTGAGTTGATATTTGGCTCAGCCTCACCATAGGCAAAGAAATGCAGAGGGGAGATTGATGTTGATGAGCTAGAAATATCATTATACTAGAAGTTAGAAAGTTTGTTTTCTTTCTTTTGTGTTTGTTTTTCTGAGACAGGCTCTCTTCCTATGTAGCCCAGGCTGGCCTTAAGCTTGTGATCCTTCTGCGTCAGGCTCCTGAGTGCTGGGATTACAGCTGTGCACCATCGTGGCTGTTCTGCTTTCTAACTTTGTGACTTTGAACAAATACCTTATGTTTTTCAGCCTCAAATTCATCATTTACATTATGGGGAGAACAAATTTCAAGGCCATTGCTACCTCTAATCTGAAGATGGGAAGTTAATTTTACCTAAGACCTGAATTCAGTTGAGATAATTACTGAATTTTTTCCCCTGAGCCATTTGAGTAATTATTCTTGGGACACCAGGCAGACTGTGTGATCATCTACAGCAGGTGGCATCCTGTTAATTTCAACTGAGTATACCCTAGGAGACATAGCGATAGAAACACCTGGTATTGGAAAAAGGCGAGAATCCCTTTTCTTAACTGAACAGTTGATTGCTTCTCTTCTGGAACACATTAACCTTTCCTTTTGGGAGAGCCCAAATTAAGGTCTGTTATTACCTCTAAAGACTATAATGGAGCTTAAAAAGTGATTGAAAAGTGAGATTGTCTTAATTTACAGCAGCAAGGTGATTTGGGCTTTAACTTCCAGATGCTACTGTTAAGTTTGTTAGTTATGTTCCTTAATAATATCATTTACACAACCTGAGACTCCTTAGCCCTTTTTCTAGAATCCTGAAGCAAAAGTCAGTCAATGTGCTTTTGGTTGGTCCAGAAAAAAGGAATATGGTCTTGTTTTAAAGTCCTTCTTCGTTGCCTTGAGTTTTAAGTATCTACTTGATTATCCTCTTTCTTTGGGGCTGTTTGTCCTTGCTTCAGCATAGCTTGTTCACCAGTGGAAAACAGAAGTTTAGAACTTCTGTGTTGTAACCCATTCTTCATGCTGTGTCTTGGAAATCAGTTCAGGTCCTCTATCTCAGTATCCCCATTTAAGAATGAGAAAAATGAAAGTTTTTAATTCTTTTTCCATCTTACATTGAAGTGAGTAATGATGATACTTAAAATCAGTCACTGAACTAGAAGGAGGTTCAGGGTCTGTGCCTAGCTTGTATCTAAATTGTATACTTTTCTACCAGTTGCTAAATCTTTTTGTGCTTTACTGTCTTGGGCTATAAATAAAAAGCTGCACATTATTGGATGTATGTTGTGTGCCAGATACTAGTGCCAGGCACTTTTATGTACAATATTTGTTATCTGTGGCACCAAAATGAGAATAAATGGGAGCTTAGGCAGTGAAAGGCAGGTTGTATTCAATATTCCACAGGTAGGAAATGGCAGAGCTAGGATTAGAAGCCACATAGCCACATCTTTTAGGCTGGAGGTATGACTCAAGTAGTAGAGTGCCTGCCTAGCAAGCCGGAAGTCCTGAGTTCAAATCCCAGTACTGCCAAGGAAAAAAAGTCACATCTTTTGCTTCAAAGCCTGTGTTCTTTCTACACATAGACTATTCTACCCATACGCAACATAGGAACCTATCATATATATGTCCTGGGATTGTTGCCAGGAGCAGATAGGATACCAGATATTACAATGCTTTGGCCATTAGAATTTTAAAGGGAACCCAAGAGCAGCTGTATTGTAGTTAGGATTCAGAGTTCGAAATCCAGTTCTGCTATTTGCTAGCTTTGGACCTTCAGTAAATTACCTCATCTCTCCATGTACCAGTTATTATCTGTTGAATGAAAATAACAGTGCCAACTTCATACAGAGTCCCGAGGATTTTTAATGCCAGTTCTGCATTTAGCGAGTGTTGAGTGTGTACTGGTGAAGAGCACATAGCAGGGACTGTCTTGTCCAGTATACTTATGTTTGTTATGTGACGCTCAAACAGTAGTTGCTCAAGATGAAACAGCCAACTAAAAGCATTGCAAAGAACAAATTTTACACATGTAAGACTATTAAATATTTTGTAAATATTAATGAACTTAGTGATGAATATAGTATATAGTGACAACATTAATCCTAATCCACAGGTTGAGGGGTAGACTAGAAGATTAAGGTGAAAGAAAAGAGAGCCTGGGATAATAGTTCATCTGGCAGGGTTTCTGGGCCTTTCATCACTAACATCTATTGCTTGTTCATTACATAAAATCTTAAGCCTCTAACCTTCTCCATGGTAGGTCAACTCTACAAAAGACCTGGGGACAACTCTTTTTCTCTCTGATTACATCTTTTCAGGTTCTGTCAGATGTCTGTGTATTGACTTTTTCTCTAATTGTCTCAATAAAACATAAGAGTGGGATTGAAAGACAGCAGGCTGTGGTCTGGTTGAAGTTTAGAAAACAGATGCTCCACACAATCCATCCCAAACTAGTCAAGTTCTCTGTATTGTGATGAGGGCCTCGGTCCCAGATGATGTAAAATATAACTTTATTACCTGGTTTCTGCTGCTTGTTCCTTTTGTTCATTAAACTTTAATGCTTTTGATAGATGTGAAATTTGGGCCTTCCTAGTTTATCATCATACCATATGAGAACACTCCAGTTTCACAAGTATTTTTAATGCATACACATACATCTGTTGGTCTAAAAAGACTTTTTTTTTTGGGCAGTACTGGGATTTGAACTCTGGGCCTTAGACTTGCTAGGCATGCTTTCTTCAATTTGATCCATATCCCCAGCAGTCTGCATTTTAAAAAGAACTGAAAGAGGGTGGGGGGTGTGGCTTATGTGGTAGAGCACCTGCCTAGCAAGGGGAAGGCCTTGGTTCAAATCTTACTACTGCCAAAAACAAAAAACAAACAAACAAAAAAACCCAGTGTCTAACAGAACATCACTTTTAGGCAGTTTGATAATAGACAGAGACAAGTCAGTACCAAATACAAGTTCAGGGAGACTAGGTTAAATGTTGTAGAAGAAAGAGTCTCATTTGTACAACATAGATTTTTTTTTTTGTCTTTTAGGTTGCCATGGTGACAGACTATGGAGCCTTTATCAAAATCCCAGGATGTCGGAAGCAAGGTAAGAGACTAAACTTGAAATTCAGCCCTCCCATTTCACTTTCTTTGCTATAACCCCACCACATCCTAATTGTGGGATCTACATTTTTCAGAGAGTTTTGGGCTTTTTTGTTATATTTTGTTTTTAGTGTAGTGGTATAAATACAGATGAGTGGTGACTGCTTATTTTTAGTAGGTTCTTTTTTGTGTATGCTGGGTTGATTGAACCCAAGGGTGTATGCATGCTAAGCACATGCTCTGCCACCGAGCTATACCCCTAACCCATTTAGCAGGTCTTAAATCAGAAGAATGGTACTCTTATTTTTTTGTTTGCTTTGTTTTGTTGGTGGTGCTGGAGATTAAACCCAGGACATTGTGCATGCTAGGAAGCACTCTACCACTGAGTAAGAATGCTGCTCTCTGACTTGGGGAAATGGTTGAGGTACAGCTAATTGGATTTACTTCTGGAACCAACTCCTCCTAGGCTTCCTGTGCCTCTAGGCAAGTCACCTGACCTCTTTGGGCATAGGAATTTGCATGTGGCAAGCTACTTCTCTATGGCTGACCTTGTGAGTGTTCCAGATTAGCATGTGAAATAGAAACAGTATTATTTTAGAGCTGTAGTCTTCCTGGACAGAGGGACACATACATGTAATCCCAACAGTCTGGAGGCTTAGGCATGAGGATCAAGAGTTGGAGGCCAGCCTGGGCTACATAGTGAGATCCTGTCTCAAAAACAACACTAACAAAAAATAAAGGAAAAAAAAAGTCTTGCTATGTTGCTCAGGCTGACCTCAAATTCCTAGGCCCAAGTGATCCTCCCACCTCAGCTTCCTGAGTAGCTAGGATTACAGGTATATGCCACTACCCCTGCTCCCAATGTGCATGCGTGTGTGTACTGGCAGGGGTGGGTAGGTAAAATGTTTTTAAATTTTCTTCATAAAGAGATAGCTGTTAGACATTTTTGGAGAATCTATCTCACATCTATAATCTTATTTCTCAAAGTAATTGCTTGAAGTACTAAAGTTGGGTTCCACAGACTGGTGGCCTGCCCAAAGTGATGTAGCTAGGAAATGTGTATAACTAAGACTAGAACCAAAGCCTTCTGAGTGCAAACCAACTGAGCGTTCTGCTTTATCACACTGCTGGTAGACCCAGAGACTCATCTTGCCAACTTCTTATGTTTCCTAACTCCTTAGATTTATTTAAGATATTAACATAAAAAAATTAACCATAGAAGGACTAGAAGAAAATATAGAAGAATATTTCACTACATAGAAGTAAAAAATGTAATTATAAAAATCATGGCCTGACGGTGTGACCCAAGCAGTACAGCATTTGACTAGCAAGCATGAGGCCCTGTGCCTCATGTACCACTCAAAAAAATCATCATAAGGAAAGTTAAGGTGGGAAAAATAATTTGCTGTACAATTAATAATAGGCTAATAATAAAAGGGAAAGTAGGAAAAGGGGCCAAAGATAGGAAAACACATCTCACAGGAGGAAAAATATATCATTTGATCATTATATTAAAAGGTACTCATTTTCAGTATTAATTAAAAAGTAACTGAGAACTAAAGACTAGAGGCATGGCTTAAGTGGTAGAGCTCTTGCCTAGCAAGCATGAAGCTCTGAGTTCAAACCCCAGTACCGCCAAAAACAAACAAAAAACTGGAGTATAATGGAATACCACTCAGAAATTAAAAGGAGTGAGAATGAAGTATTGATATGTGCAGCAACGTGGATTGATCCAGATAATTAAACTAAGTGAAAAAAGCTAATCCCAAACGGTTGTGTACCCTTTATAATTCCACTTATGGAACATTCTTTTTAAAAATGTTGAGGCTGACAGAGTGGCTCAGACAATAGAGCACCTGCTTATCAAGCATGAGGCCCTGAGTCCAAACCCCAGTGCCACAGAAAAATTAAAAATATTATTGATGAATAATTCACACAGTACATGTTTTACCCACTAAAAGTGTACCGATAGATGGTTTTTGGTATATTCAGAGTCTATCCATCGCAATCTAAGAACATTTTTTTGTCTTTAGAGTGAGACCCTGGGCCCATGAGCAGTCACTCCAAATTCTCTCTAGCTTTTAGCAACCACCAATCTACACTGTCTCTCTATATGTTTGCAGATTCTGCCCAATTCTTATAAAATGGAATCATACAGTGTGTGGTCTTTCATGACTGCGGTCTTTCACGTAGCTTAATGTTTTCAGGGTTCACCTGTTTTGTCCGTGTATTTCATTTCTTTCTATTGCCATTCCAAGTCATTTCATTGCAGTTTCACCAGTTGATGGATAGTAGGTTTGTTTCCACTTTTTTACTTATGAATAATGATAACTATGAACATTTGTATACAGGTTTTTGTGTGAATAGGTACTTTCATTTTTGTTAGGTGAATACCTAAAGAGTAGAATTGCAGGGTCGTATGGTGTTTGAAGAAGTGCCTAATTGTCTTTCTAAACTGCATCATTTTATCTTTTCTCTGTGGTTTTGCCAGACATGTAATTCTCTTTTGGAGTATAGCCCTCCTAGTGAGTATGAAGTATCTCATGTGCTTTTGATTTACATTTCCCTGATGTCTAATGATGTTGGGCTTCTTTTCATGTGTTTATTAGCTATTTGTATATCCTCTTTGGAGAAATGACTGCTCAAATCCTTTGCCTTTTTTAAATTGAGTGATTTTTTTTTGTTGTTGCTAAATTGTATACTAATTCCATATCAAATATATAATTTGCAAAGTAATTTTTTTTTTTTTTGGGTGGGACTGGGGTTTGAACTCGGGGTTTCATGCTTGCAAAGCAGGCACTCTACTGCTTGAGCCACACTTCCAGTCAATTTTTCTGTTTATTTTGGGGATGGAGTCTCTCAAACTATTTGCCTGGGCTCCCCTCAAACCTTGATCCTCTCAATCTCAGCCTCCCAAGTAGCTGTGATTACAGGTGTGAGCCACCAGCACCTGGCTTCCAAAGCAAATATTATTATGTAATGTTCTTGAAATGATAAAGTTCTATAAAATGAGGGCAAATCAGTTATTAGCAGAGATTGAGGAGGAGGTAGGAGTGGTATGTGAAGAAAGTGGTAGCATGCAGGATCCTCGTGATGGTGGACCTGTTCTGTGTTTTGACTGTGGTGGTTGATTGTACAAATGAATACAGGTAAAACTGGGGAAATCTGAGTAAGACTCAGGATTGTATCTAAGATGTTTTTTCCAACACCAACTAATTCTTCAGTTGTCTGACTCTGATGTCAATTGGTTGTCTAAGCAGTTTAATTTAGTTCCAACATTATTGGTTGTTAGTATCAGATTCCACACATTTAAGGGCTCAGACACTTAAGACTGATGCTAGTCCCACGTATCGAGTCCTCAGGTTGTCTACACCTTGTCTCATGTGGCTACAATTTGGGGGTACCCCGCCATATCCAGGTTTGATAGTTTCCTAGAACAACTTCTAGAACTGAGGAATATGCTATAATAGTATTAGTTTATTATAAAGGATAGAAATGAACAGTGAGATGAGGAGGTACATTGGGTGAAGCTCTCCAACTTACCAGGGAGTTGGGGTGCACCACCCTCCTGGCACTTGGATGTGTTCATAAACTCTCTGAACCTCATTGCTTAGGAGTGTTTATGGAGCTCTGTTACATAGGCATGATGGGTGAAATCATTGGTCACTGGTGATTGATCTTAAGCTCCAACCCATTTTCCTCCCCAGAACTGAAAGAGTGGAGTTGAAAGTTCCAATCCATTAATCATACTCATTTCTCTGGCTCCTAGACCTTGTCCTGAAGCTATTTAAGGATCCACTAGTAGTTATCTCATTATTATAAATTCCTGGGATGGTGAAAGGAACTTAATAGACAATAAAAGATGCTTCTGTCACTCAAGAAATTCCAGGAATTTTATAAGCTCTGTACCAGTAACTAGGGACAAAGACAGAGTATATTTATTTCTTGTATCATAATGTTAGTTCCAGCATCCTAGTTGTGATAGTGTGCTGTCACCTTGGAAAATGCTACCTCTGGAGAAAATTGGGTAGAAGGTAATAGGCTCACTGTATTGTTTCTTTTCAGTGTATATGAATCTATAGTTATCTCAAAAACATCTCGAGGTGATTTAACATACAACATCTTTGAAATTAACAAATATTTAAAAGATGGCTATTAAGACTCGCTGTTGGAACTAGGCACTTTTATTCACCATTCTGAGCATAAATTTTTGGACATTGGCGATGATTATTAACACTTTTAATGTACTTGTCTTCCATTTTTTAATTTAATTTTATTTTTTGTGGTGCTGGAAATTGAACCCAGGGCCTTCTGCATGCTTACCACTGAGCTACATTCCCAGCGGTGAGGGAATTTAGTTTACAGTAGAAAGTTACATAAATTATATACATTTGTGCAGATTATGCAGATGAAAAAAAAGAATGATAACTATTTCCTTTTTGGTTCTAGAATTGAACCCAGGGCCTTGTGCGTGCTAAATAGTGCTCTTCCACTGAGCTATACCTCCAACTTCCTCTAACTAGAAAGGATCATTGGAAGGTTTTTATACAATTCTATCACATGCTACCCGTGAGCAGTTATAACATAACCACTGATTATAAGAAGTATTCCACCTTTTTGCTGTCCACCATATGAGGACAGACATAGCACTCAAAGTGTAATTTTGGAAGCAGAGACTGGGCTTTCACCAAAAGCTCATCTGCCAGCACCTTGATGTTAGACTTCCCAGCTTCATACTCTGAGAAATAAATTGATGTTCCTTATTAAAAAAAAGAAGCAGCGGCATTCTAGCCAACCATGGTGGTCCATGCCTGAAATCCTAGCATGTTCGGCACTGCAGAGGCTAAGGGGGGAAGAGCGCAATTTCAAGACCTGCCTGGGCTACATACTGAGTTCCTGGCCAGCCAGGGCTCTATAGCAAGACCTGTCTCAAAGCAAAAACAAAAACAAGACAGACAAAAAAAATTCAAAGAAGCTTTTCTTTTCAGAGATTATAAAAGAGAGGAAAAGAAATTGAGTCTTACTGGTTGTAGTGGCACAAACAAGAAAGAAAGGGAGGGAGGAAGATAGGAAAGAAGGGGAAGGGAAGGAAGAAAAGGCAAGGAAGAAAGGAAATAAAAAAATAAATAAATAATGCATGATCTCTGGATAGATCTCAATTTGCTGATACTGAAAGATGTCCATAATGATAATATAATAAAATTCTTACTGCAGAAGAGTTCGCATATCATGCCCCTCCACGCCCTTTTAAAGAAAGTATACATATGTCTATATATTTTTTTAATTATTACATATATTTAGAAGAAAGTCTGAGAGGATATCAAAAAAATTCTTAACAGTGGTCACCTTTGGTGTGTTGGTTTACTAAGGAAGAGATATATATGGAAGACTAACTTTGTGTAATTTTTTTAAGAGTTCTTTTCTTTCAGAAAGCCTGATAGCTGATCTTTGGAAAATAAAGTCATCTCTCTAGCCTCAGAGACTACTGTGCTGCATATTGCATCCTTGCATTAGAAATAGCTTACCAGTAGTTTTCAAGCTGGCAGTCAGCAGTCTGTAATTAAGTTTCTCATTTTATGTTGGCTGGATTTAATGAGGTAGAACTCATTGCCACCCCTACAAATGTGTACCTTTTCTTATACTTGCCATGGCTGCCAGTGCCTGGAAGTGCCATTTTTACTTGGGTATTATGTGACACTTTTGGAACTGTTTAGAAATTAAAGATCTGCTACATTTTTGCAATTTAAAATTCAGTTGTGTCTGTACTCCCAGACATTATGGCTGACCACTTACAAGCGAATCTGTCAGTCTGACAGATATGCTGAGACAAACCTTAGAGAGAGAGTGATCAGGGAGCCAAATAATTAAGTGGAAACTGAGTTCTAATTCTGACATCTTCTGCAGGTTTTTTGAATAACTTGAGCAATTGACTTCCAAACTACAATGTATCTATCTTAGCTTCTCTAAGGGGGAGATCATTGACCCCACCCTGGAAGGACCGAGCAGTGGAATAACTACGGTCCGATCAGAACTTAACATCTCTGATTCAGGAAGGTAGACTCTAATTTGAATTAGTTTCCCAGACTGCTGTACAGAATTCTTTAACCAATGCCAACTTGAAGATCCTTTCCTAATATTCAGATCTAAACTGGATTTTCTTTCCCCTGTCAGTGTTTTTGTGTGTTTGTGGTACACAAACATAGGGCCTACATCTTGAGCCACTCCACCAGTCCTTTTTTGTGATGGTTTTTTTTTTTTTTTTTTTTTGAGATAGGTGTTGCACACTATTTGCCCAGGCTAGCTTTGAACCATGATCCTACTGATCTTTGCCTCCCGAGTAGCTAGGATTACTTCCAGCTCTTGTTTTCTGACACTAACCAGTTCTCTGAACATCAATTAGATATCCAACACTTTGATTCAATTCTGACATTATCAACCTTCAGTTAGTATCAGATCCCACAAGATTGCCCCACTTCACATGACCCTGTACTTCTGACCAACCAGCTAAAATTTGATCAGGGGTTCCCATGACCCCCTCCTTCAGTGTGAGAATTTGCTAGAATAATTCACAGAACTTGGGAAAACACTTATTTTTCACAGTTTATTATAAGAAACACCCTCAAGGAATAGCTAAATAATGGAAGGAATCCATAGGGCAAGTGGGAGGGGCTTTCATGTCCTCTGTGGTGCCACCCTCCCAGCACTGGGATATGTTCAGCAACCCATAAGCTCTACAGATCTCTTTGTGCAAGAGGTTTTTTTTAGTGGTTTTTTTTTTTTTTTTTTTGCAATATGCTTTATTTTATTATTGTTGTGCTGGGGGTACATTGTGACATTTATAAAAGTTCTTACAATATATCATAGTTGAATTCACCCCCTCTTTTTATGCATTTTAAGTAGCATACATTAATGTTCAGGAGTTATTATAGAGCTCTATCTCTAGCCTCCACTCTCCCTTCCCAGAATTGGGAAGTCGATGGGTGGAGCTAATGTTCCAAACTTCTAACTACTTGTTTTTTCTTGTGACCAGCCCCATCCAAAGACCATCTAGGGCCCCACTCTGTCACTTTATTAGTGTGGACTGAGGTATGATCAAGAGGGGTTTCTTATGAGCAATAAAAAACACTTCTGTCACTTTAGAAATTCTAAGAGTTTTAGGAACTCTTTGCAAAGAACAGGGACAACGATCAAATACATTTTTATTATATTCTATGCTATCTATGCTGTCCAATACAGTAGCCACTGAAACTTAAGTTTATTTTAACTAATTTAAAATAACTAGGCAGCTAGTGACTATAGTAGTGGATTGTGTAGCCCTATACAATTACAAAGGTTTTTTCGTTGCTGTATTCTGTTCTTTTAGCACTAAATATGAAATTTTGAGAGTGGAAATTGCTCAGTGTTATACTTTTAGAGTTCCTTGCTTATGGTGGAAGCTCAAATATATTTACCAATGAAGTCAGCTTAGTAAATAATTACTAAATTCCACTTTCTGATTGACTTTTCCAGTGGGAATCCAGAGATAAGAAAAACAGTTGCTACTTGCCCTCAGATTATCCATATTCTACAGGTGTGAATAAATTACAAGGGCGTGTAGTAAAAGTGAGGGAAGTTGTACCTTAATCCACCAAGTTTTGGAATAGTTAGGCTGTTCAGATGAATCTGGGCCTAGTACAGTGCCTGAGGTATGGTGGGTGTTCAATAAATCTTGTTGAATGAATAAATGAATTCTAGACCCAGCTCTGCCATTTGCTAGCTTTTTGACTTGGACAAATCACTTAGTTTTTGAGCCTCAGTTTCTTCATTTGTGAGATGGGAATGATGTACATGTGTTAGACTCTGAGTTGCTTAACTGTCAGGATCATATTTTATTCACCCTTGGATCCATTTTTGCCTATAATATAATAAGTATTAGTCAATGTTTGAATGAATCCTTAATTCCAGCAAATAAAGGGTATGAAAGCATTCCGTATGTATATATTATATATATGCTTTATATGTATGTATGTTCCATTGGTCAAAGATGACTCACATGAAATGTCCGGAGAGGGAATTCAGAGTTCCCAGAGATAAAGGAGACCTTGTATTTTAACATTTTTGTCTGCAGCTGTCCTTTAATTGTTTGAAATTTTCAACTTTTTCCCTTGTTGATGAGCCTAATACAGTTGGGAGAACAGTTTTCAGGAGACTGTAATAGGCCCAGTCTGTTTCTCTGATATAGCAATTAAGGAACTAGTTCTTTCCAAGTTGTCAGGTTTGTGTTTTTTTTCTTCTTTAACCAACAGACATTCAGATAGGACTTGTTTTGCTTAAGTGTCATGTTGGGCTTATTGAACATGATGATGGATTTGATATGCCCTTTCGGCATGTATGGCTTCATTTCAGAGAGCTAGGCATGGTGGCTCACAACTGTGATTCTAGCACTAGGGAGTTAAAAGTAGGATTTTGAGTTCAAGGCCAGCCTGGGCTGTATAGTGAGACACCCTCCAAAAAACAAGATCTTGTACTTTTTTTTTTTTTTTTAGCTTGTGGACAAAGACTTACAGACAACAAAAAATAATCCTCTTTTGCAACCCAGAACTCATTGTATAGTATGAGTTTTGATACATATAAGAAGGAATATGGTGAAGGGGAAAAAAAAAACAACCCAAAATCCAGCCCTAGGAGCTGGGCTGTAGCTCAGTGGTAGAATGCTTGTCTAGTATCCCCAAGGCTGTAGGTTCAGTTTCCAGAAGGGTAAAAATGAAGAAAGAGAAAGGGTTGGGAGCAAAAGGAGAGGGAGGAAGAAATCAGGCACAGATTTCCCTGAAGAACTCCCTGCCATGAGGCACGGCAAGCAAGGCATTTGTTTTGTTTCTGTTGCATTTCGGGTATGTATTAGAGTAGAATTATACGTTTCCACTGTTTGTAGGCAACTGTATTTCTTTTTTGTTTTTTTAATTGAAAGGATAGTATAGATCAGCAAAGAAATAATGAGGGCTGGGGCCTAGCTCAAGTGGTAGAGGTCCTAGGTTCAATCTCTAACACCACACAAATAAATAACAAAAACTGGAAGCCATGGGCTGGTTGAGTGGCTCAAGTGATAGATCACGTCTGCCTAGCAAGTGCAAGACCTTGAGTTCAATGCCCAGAACCACTGAAAAAAAAAAAAAGAAAAGAAAGAAAGGGAAGCTGAATATGTCATTTGCCTGTGATCCCAGCACGTTAGGAGGCTGTGACAGAAGGATCATGAGTTTGAGGTCAACCTGGGCTTCATAATTTGAGGCTAACCTGTGCAACTTAGCAAGACCTTGTTGGAAAAAATCAAAAAAAGAAAGGGAAAGGGAGGGAAGAAAGGAAGGAAGAAAAAGAAAGAAAATTGAGGGAAATACTCGTATGCCATAGGAGCACTGAAAGGTTCATTTGAATTGAAGTTCTACAGTTGGCTGTCTGTATCCTTGGCTTTCACATCCATGGATTCAGCCAACCTCGGATGTAAAGTATTTGAAAAAAAAATCATTAATCTGAACATGTGCAGACTTTTTTTATCCTTTTCCTTATTCCCTAAACAACAGTGTAACTGTAGTAATGCTTTGCTTAGTGTTAGGGATATGTTCTGATAAATGTGTATGTAGGCAATTTCATTGTCTTGCAAGCATCACAAAATGTAAACCTAAATTGTGTAGTCTACCTACCTGCCTATGCAGTATATCTCACACACACACACACACACACACACACACACACACACACACACACACACACACACACACACAGTCTTGCTCATAGGGGTGTGAAGAACAAAACAACATGAGGTTAAGTCAAGTACCAGATAAGTGATGCAGACAGGAAACACCAGAAGGGCTGTGGATATAGCTCAGTGGTAAAGGGTTTACCTAGTATGTGTAAGACCCTGGGTTTGGGTCCCACACTGCAGAACAAATAAAAACCAAAAAACCGTATGTAGAAGAATTTTGGTCTGAGGCCGGCTCCAGGCAAAAAAATGGGAGATCCTACCTGAAAAATAACCAAAAAGTTATTTTTACCAAAAGTACCAAAAAGATGGAGGTGTGACTCCAATGGTAGAGCACCTGCCTAGCAAACATGAGATCCCAAATTCAGACCCCCGTGCTGCCAAAAAAAAAAAAAAAAAAAAAAAATCTGATGATAGGAAATAGATGAATTCTTTTATGAGGCAGTGATAATCCATTGGCCCTTCCTGGAATGGAAAAGTATCTCAAAACATTTGTCTGCTTTTTTGTTCCAATTCCACATTGAAGTAATTTCTGATTATTCTAAATTTTCAGGTATGTGATAGATGGGGTAGCAGATAGTTTACCTAGATGAGGACTGAGAACCTTCCAGGCAAAAGAAAAATTTGTTCTTTATTATAAATTAATAAATTGGTGAATTGTGTATCTCCTTGGACCAATCACTAAACTGCCAATTTGGTTAATGCATTTTAGTATACAGTCATCCATCTCACTGTATTCATGGATTCAACTAACTGTGGATCAAAAGTGTGAGAAAAAAAGTTCCATCTGTACTGAACGTGTACAGACTTTCTTTCTTGTCATTCCCTAATTAATGCAGTGCAACAATTATTTACATTATATTAAGTATTATAGTAATCTGGACATGCTTTATAGTATGCCAGAGGGTATGTGTAGATTATATATATGTAGTGTATCATCTTATTTAAGGGACTTCAGCACCTGCAGATTTTAGTATACTGGGGGGTGGGGCGGCCCTGGAACCATTCTCAGGGACAACTGTCCAAGCATCTGCATGCAAAGAATCCTACACTTGTATCTGCAGTTCCTGCTTTTCCCCTGAGTTACAGACATAGCTATGCAGTTGCCTACCTGATACTTGCATTCAAGATTGAGAACTAGATCATGTCCCTTGTTTAACTCACTGTGTAAGCTAAGGACTTTTGGTAATAAGTCACTAATGTCTCAACTTTAAAAATCTTGTACCTACACACCAGTGACTCAGGCCTGTAATCCTAGCTGCTTGGGAGGTTGAGATTGGGAGGATCAAGATTTAAGGCCAGCCTGGGCAAATAGTTCAGGAGACTCTATCTCCAAAAAATAACCAGAGTAAAATGGGTTGGAGGTGTGACTCAAGCGGTAGAGCGCCTGCCTCGCAAGTGCAAAGCCCTGAGTTCAAACCTCAAACCCTAATCCCACAGGAAAAAAAAATTTTTTTATACCCTAGTATAACTTTTTATATTACTTTTGATTCATGTCCAAATGAGCATATACTCATTTGTCCATCATAGCATGTATGTGATTTATAAATTTACTTTTAAAGTATTTTTATGACTAGAAATCATGCTCATTATAAAAAAAAAAAGGGGAAACAAAAGAAAATATTTATGTGTTATTACTACATAGAGATAGAGATAGGCATTGTTAACATTTTTGATGTATTTCTTTTTTCATTCTTTCATCTAGCTATCTATCTGTCTGTCTATCTATCTATCTGTTTTTGTGGTTCTAGGGATGGAATCCACAGCCTTGTGCATGCTAGACAAGTGCTTTACCACTGAGCTATACCACCAGCCCCTTGATATATTTCTTTGCAGTCACATATCTGTACAAAATTTAACATGTCGGGATTAATATCATATTATATGTGAATTTGTAGCTTTCTATGCTTAAATGGACCTTTAACATTTCCTCATTTTTGTTTAAGTCAGTGTCACTATGTAGCTCAGGCTGACCTTGAACTTGAGATTGTCCTGCCTCGCAAATGCTGAGATCACAGGTGTGCACCACCATGCCAAGCTCATTTACCTTTTGTAAACCTTCAATGGCTTTATTTTGTCATTTCAATGTTTCCACATTTTAAGGTATTTCCAATTTTTTATTGTTGTTAATCCTTCTAGAAGTGTTATATTTACCCAGGGGAGAGATGGCTGGGTCAAAAGAATATCATACTTGGGAACAGGTGGGAGAAAGACAGTTGCTGATTATTTCTCGGTAGGACTCAAATTCCAGTTGTAGGGAAGAAAAATAATGTTCTCTCAAGTATATTAGGTACAACATTAATTTTCACAACTGCAATTAACAATAGAGGGAAGAGGTGAATTTTAACCACTTGAGAACAGTGGCAGCCAAAAAAATGTCAAAGTGAAAGGTTTCCCTTTTTTCCCCAGGGGAATCTTAATTTCCTCTTCAAATTTTCCAATTAGGCAAGTCTGCTCATTATATCACCATGGGGGGGTGGGAAACCTTAGCTGCACAAATTTTACCCAATTTGGAGATTATGTATTGATCTAAAATTAAAACCATACCTCATATATTAATTAAACCATTTTGGAGGCCTAGGAGTTTTTCACATAGATAGGCTGTCAACCTCTAGAATTATCTGGGGTAGGCATGAGAGACCCAGTAACCATAAAGAAAGCAGTAGCTTCTAATAGGAGCTCCAGGGTAGGCAGTTTGAGTTTCAGGCATATCCAGGCACCCTTGTGCATATGTGGGAGTGGGTGGAGCAGAGAGATAAAGGTTAAGTGTCCCAAGAAAGTGAGTTGCTTGGATAGTTATTATTTTAGGGTGGGGGGAGGCAGTACTGGGGTTTGAACTCAGGACTTCACAGTTTTTAGGCAGGTGCTCGAATACTCAAGCCATGCCTCAAACCTTGGACAGTTATTTTAAAAGCAATTATTTTTAGACATGATTCCTGGTTTATGGCCCTTCAAAATAATTGCTTAAGGCTGGGGTATGGCTGAAGTGGTAAGTGTCTGTTTAGCAAGAGTGAGCCCCTGAGCTCAAAACCCAGTACCACACACACAAAAAAAAATATTTTTGCTTTCTGTAGAGTAGAAGTAATTTTCTTTATTTTGAAAATAAATGAAACACTTAAATTGTAATAATGTACCCATTGTTATCATTTTGGGTAATTTCTTTCCAATTTTTAAATATAAGTTGTAATTGTACTGTCTAATTTTACGTTCTACTTTTGTTTTAGCCTGGGAAAATGCTAGATGACTATAGCAATTGGTGCATAGTAAGCAATCAATAGATTTTTACTGAAAAACAAATTAATTGACATGTTTTACCTGAACATTTGAGTGGCCTTTGAATGACTACCATAATTGAGTTAGTATTAGATCACTTCTAAATTTTGTCTTAATATTTTGCCTGGTATGGTGGGGTGCCCCTATAGTCTCAGCTACTCAGGAGTCTGAGGCAGTAGAATTGCTTGAGTTTGAGGCTAGTCTGGGCAACATAGCTAGACCCCTCCCAACTCTTTAAAAACAAAGAAAAAAGGATTATTTCCTTAGGACAGATTCTCAGAAGTGATTATGGTGTAATTATTGTTAGAATTCTTAGTTGCAAGAGGCACAAACCTGTTGAAAAAATGTTTGCCGGTCTTCCTGGGGACTTGCAGGAGAGATGCAGCTTCAGCTTTGGCTTTTGTCAGCTGCTCAGTTCACTCCTCCACGCCTTTTTCTTGTTCACTCATGCTGTTCTTTGCTTCCCTCTGGTAGACTCTTGCCATCTACTGGGAAAGATGGGCTATTGGCAGGTTTTTGTTTTTCGGTTTTTTGTTGTTGTTGTTGTTGTTGTTTTCAGCTTATATCCTTCCAAAAGTTTTGAGAAAGATGATTGCCTTAGTTGTTTTTGTGTCTATCCCTGAAGCAATCACCATGACCAGGGGAAGTAAGTACCTTGACCGAGTAAGCCTATAGCTGTGCCCACAGTTAGAGGCTAGTTCAGCTTCAACCAAATCACATGGCTGACCAATGTAGGGAAGGTGGATCTCTGCAGGAAACGACCTTGGCCAGCCAGGAAGAGGGTGTTTATGTGTTTCATTAAGTATTAAGTGTTTATTAAATGTAGTGCTATTATTTAATTATTGTTAATTTTAAATTATTTTAATTTCTATAAATTTTTATCTTTTGTTTTTTCAGTGCTGGAGAGTTAACTCAGGGCTTCACAGTACTGGGCAAGTGCTTTACCACTTAGCTACACCCCCACACCTATCATCTTGGTCATCATTGCTAAGTGATTACGTTTATTCTAGCCTTAGTAATTTTATTTTGCTATGCTTTCCCCAACATTGGATATTGTTCTTTTCTAAATATTTTGCTAATTTAATAAATTAAAAACAGTACTTTGGTGGGGTGCCATGATGCATACCTATAATCTCAGCACTTGGGAGGCTGAGGCAGGAGGACAGACTTGCCTGCTGTCTCAAAAAAAAAAAAAGAAAAGATACTTTTTTTTTATTTATTTATTGTTTTATTATTCATATGTGCATACAAGGCTTGGGTCATTTCTCCCGCCTGCCCCCACCCCCTCCCTTACTACCCACTCCGCCCCCTCCCTCTCCCCCCCACCCCGTCAGTACCCAGCAGAAACTATTTTGCCTTTATCTCTAATTTTGTTAGAGAGAGTATAAGCAATAATAGGAAGGAACAAGGGTTTTTGCCAGTTGAGATAAGGATAGCTATACAGGGAATTGACTCACATTAATTTCCTGTGAGTGTGTGTTACCTTCTAGGTTAATTCTTTTTGATCTAACCTTAAGAAAAGATACTTTGCTTCTAGTTCCCTTTTTCACTTAATGTCTACCATAGTTACTTTCCATAACTGTAATTTAAATGGATGTTTACACTTCTGTTTGACAGATTTATCATAGTTTGCCAAGCTGTTTTCCAATTATTGGTCACTTAAGTCATTTTATACTTCTTTTTTTTTTTTTTTTTTGGTACTGAGGTTTGAACTCAGAGCCTCATGCAGGTTTACCACTTGAGCCATGCTCCTAGCCCTATTTCTTTCTTTCTTTCTTTCTTTCTTTCTTTCTTTCTTTTTTGTTTTTGTTTGGCACAACTGAGGGTTTGAACGCAGGGCTTTGCACTTAAAAAGCAGGCACTCTAACACTTGAGACATTCTTCCAATCTATTTTAGTGGTTATTTTGGAGATGGGGTCTTACAGACTATTTGTCCTGACTGGCCTGGAAGCTTGAGCCTCTGGATCTCACCCTCCCAAGTAGCCAGGACTACAGGTGTGTACCACCAGTGCCTGGCTTCCCAGCCCTATTTTTTATTTATTTTAAACATTTGAGTATAATAAAATTGCAGATGTTTTATGATCTTGGGTTTTTGCCTCTATTGGGTTTTTTTCTTTGGGAATAATTTCAGTGATGATATTGTTGTATCAAAGGAATAAATATCTTTATGCAGTTGTTTTCAAAGAGTATTACCAATTTATATTTCTACCAACACTATATAATTGCTATTATTTTTTCACATATTTACTAACCTTGAACATTATTTTTTTATTTATATTTTTTGGTACTGCAGATTAAATCCCGGTCCTAGTTATGCCAAGCATGTGCTCCACCTCTGAGCTGTACCCTCAGCCAAGCAGTGTTTAAAGAAAGTTTGCTGGTTGATTAGGTAGAAGAATGATCCCAAAGGTTGGGAATGTAGTTTACTGGTAGAGTGCTGGCCTGGCATGCATGAGGTCCTGGATTCTATCCCCAACACTGTTTAAAAAGAATTCCAAATAGAATAATACCATACACAGTGGCACGTGTCTATAATCCCAGCCTTGGGAGTCTGAGGCAGGAGGCTTACAAGTTTGAGGCCAGCCTGAGCCATGTAGTGAGACTATTTCATAAAAACAAAAAAGCAAAACCAAAAAGTGACCTCAAATGGCATTAATTTGTAGCTTTAAATTCATTTATATTTTTCAGTGAAATTTTTCATTTTCCTTCACATTTCTCAACTCCTATCTTTTCCTTATGCAGTCCTTTAGTGTCTAAATACCAGATGTGCTCTCCACTTTATTTTATTTCTCTCTCTTGTGCCCAGGTCTGGTCCATCGAACTCACATGTCTTCCTGTCGGGTGGATAAGCCCTCTGAGATAGTAGATGTTGGAGACAAAGTGTGGGTGAAGCTTATTGGCCGAGAGGTAAAGTTCTGTGCAGTTTCATGTGGTTAGAAAGATTAGGAAAGGCTGAGGTTTCTTAGAATTTTATGATGTTAATTGTGACCGATGATCTTATTTTTAATTTGTCACAATTATCTGTCTTAAATTTAAATCTTCTAGTTGTCTGTCCTGCACACTCAGAGGAATGATGTGAACAATGAAAGTATGGTGCAGTAAGTTGGTAAAACTCTCCTCCCTAACCCTTATCTCATGTGGTGGACAAGAGGTAAAAAGAAAATAACCAAAAGAGGGAAGGAAACTTGATCTATGGGAAAGTCTTTATCACAAACTTCCAAGAGTACCTGCCAGATATACTTTAATTTAGGGAACAACAAAAAAGACACAGGATTTATAGTCATTTTTCCTAATATCTGTTACCAAGCAATGTGGTAGAAGTGAGAATGATATGAAGGACCTGTTAACAACTCATTTGAGGGCATGTGAGCTGTGAGTATGCACAGACCACAGGAGGCATGTGAATATGCACTCATCCTGTTTTACGAGGGAATGGCAGGGGAGATAAACCTGAAAGGCTATTATTTGATAATATTTGAGTGCTTAATATATGCTAGGTTGGGGGAATACAAGAATGAACCAGAAGCTGGGCATGGCACATCACAGCACTTGGGAGACTGAAGCAGGAGGATCTTGAGTTTCAGGCTAGCCTGAGTTAAATAGCAAGACCTGGTCTCAAAAAACAAAAGGAGTGAGCCAGACGTAAATGATCCTAGCTACTTATAGAGCTTATGTAGAATATAAGTGGAGAGACAAATTTTTGAAAGTAAACAAATATATACATAAAATAATTGCAGATTTTAGGTATACATTATAATTTAAATAAAGGGCCCTCTGAGGAGATGGCATATAAGCTGAGACCTCAAAAGAAAACTCACTAGTCATATGAAGAGTTTGCATAAGAACATCGTAGGTAGAGAGAATAACTGATACAAAGACAAGTGAAGGAAGACCAACATGGAAACAAGTGTCCTTCATGCTTTAAGAAATTCTAGACCAAATCCAAAGGGAGATTTAGGAATGTTCTAAAATCTGTTCTAGGCTTATGTATCTCTGAACCCATCATTGGGTTTCAGCTTTTATTTTCTGCCTTGTTAGTCTGGCAGCCCTTGGATTTCTGAGCAACCCAGAGCCTACACCTTGAGCCACTCCACCAGCTCTTTTGTGTGATGAGTTTTTTCAAGATAGGGTCTTGTGAACTGTTTGCCTGGGCTGGCTTCGAATCATGATCTTTCTGATCTCTGCCTTCTAAGTAGCTAGAATTATAGGCATAAGTCACCAGCACCTGGCTGCCGAGCAACCATTTGTCTTCCCCCAGAGGACAAGAATGAGATAAAGACCATATCCTACATTTTGGCCATAGGGTCTGCTATTATGACTCTTTGTACTCCCAGTGTTCCTGGCACAGTTCTGTGTCCTGCAGAGGAGCTTAGTGTTCATTGTGGTGATGGAAAATTTGATTCTTTGTCAGTTAACTGTAAACTGGCAATCTCAGTTATGTACTGAGAGTTTTTGGTGATTGTTCTTTTATCTTTTTCAGATGAAAAATGATAGGATTAAAGTATCTCTCTCCATGAAAGTTGTCAACCAAGGGACTGGGAAAGACCTCGATCCCAACAACGTTATCATTGAGTAGGTAAAAGGTTTGGAAAGGCTAAAATCCTACCCAAAGCATTGAATGTTGTAGTAAATCAGACTGAATGGGGACCTCTACCATTTGCAGACTTTGTGATATTAATGAGTAGTTATACAACTTTTATAATGTTTGGTTTTTAGAGGTATAAAGTGTACATGACACAATTGCATAGAGTGTAGAGTTCTTTTTTTTTTTTGAGACAGAGTCTCCTTATGTGCTGGCTGTGAACTTTTGATGCTTTTGCCTTATCCTCCTGAGAGCTGGAATCGCAGGCATGTACCACCATGCTTGGCTTACAGAGGAGAGCTCGAAGATGACGTGCTAAACACACCAGTCTCCTAGCATAGGAGTGCTCCATCAGTGATTTTGTTTCCTTCCTCTTTGTCTCTTTCTGCTTCTACCCTTTAGCCTGCTAACTAACAAGCATTTACAAAGCATTATTTCTTGCCTCTCTCCTAGTGACTTATTCATTTGGCTGAAAAAACGTAGAGACTGTGTGGGAGAGAGCAAGGTAGTCTCAGAGCATCTTGTGAGCATAGCACCTTACTTTCATTGTCTCTTCTGAAATAGAATGGAAGATTTTCTACTGACCTAATGTCTAGTGACACAAAAAATTTGCTATCTGTTTAAATCTTTCTTAAATTTCTAATCAGGGTTTCTTGAATCTTAGATCCCTCAAGCAATTTGGGGGAGGTTATTAACTGTTTTCAGTATTTCAGAAAGCCAACCAAAATCATACATTTATCCTTAGGTCAGCCATAATGTTAATTGTTGCTTTTGATGGTGAAATGCCATATTATTCTGTCATGCTGAGGCAGGAGGATGACAAATTTGAGGCCAGCCTGGGCTATGGTAAGACCCTCTTTCAAAACAAACAAATAAAAACCAACTTACCATCCTAATATAAGTATCTGATACAGTGTTGTGTGCTGGGACTGAAGCTTGTATAAATATGAAAAGAAAGTGATTAAGAATGATGCTTTTCAATTGACTACTTTTTGAGTAACTCATTTGCAGGCACTCTGTGTTATAGTAAACGTAAAAAAAAAAAAACCTGACAACTGGAGCATTTATACTCTTCTGGTAGGAGTGTAAATTGGTAAACATTAGGGAAAACCGTTTGGTAGAGTATGGTGGTACACAGCTATAATCCCAACACTTAGGAGGTAGAAGCAGGAGAATTGCAAGTTGTAAGTTCATCCTTGACCACACAGAGTTCAAGACCAGCCTGAGTAACAAACAGTGAGATTTCTCTTCAAGCCGGGCACCAACTTTTTTTTTTTTTTTAAATAGGTTCACAGCTGTAATCCTAACTACTTGGGAAGCAGAGATCAGGAGGATTGTACAAAGCCAGGCTCAGTAAAATAGTTCACAAGATCCTATCTCAAAAATGCTCAACACAAAAAGGGCTGGCAGAGTGGCTCAAGTGGTAGAGTACCTGTCTAGCAAGCATGAGACCCAGAGTTCAAACCCCAGTATCGCCAAAAACCCAAATAGAATGCTATATAGCAATGAGACTTCCAGAGCTACAAACAAGCAAAAGAAGCCAAACACAGAAATATACATATTTTATGGATGTATGTATATGTATGCATTTATATGTATATATTATTATATATAAATATATTTTGTCTGGTGTTGGGAATTGAACAAATAGTCTCTCATATACAAAGCAAGCTCTATCACTAAGTTAACATCCCTAGTCTTTTTCTACTTTATTTTGAGATAGTCATCCAGGCTGGCCTTGAACTTGTGATCCTCCTGCCTCAGTCTCTTTAGTAGCTGGGATTGCAGGTGTGCACCTTTATGGCCAGCTACTGTCTGTGTCATAAAAATCGGTGAAATGAGTGTATGCTATTAGAAATCAGAATAGCGGTTACCCTTAGGGGAGGCAGGCGACAAGAGCATGAGATGATGGGCTGCAGAGGTGCTGGTTATGTTGTTTTTTGATCTGAGTACTGGTTATATGAGTAAGTTCAGACTGTGAAAATTAATCAACCTGTATGCTTAGTACAAATACTTTTCTATGTGCATGTTATATATTGATTAGATGTTTATGATTATTAAAAGTGCTTTGGGAATGTGAACAAAAAGATTAATGCTGACCGAAGAGCTCAGAGAAAAAGATTTGATAGAAAGATGGGAGCCTTGAAAGGTTTGGGTATAGTGAAGTGCTGAGGTGGGAGTAAAAAGGGGAAGCAGAGCATTTCACAGAGTGGGAACTGTTGAACAAATTAGGTCTGGACAAGGTACAGTAAACTCATTTGGCCCGAACATACTGCATCAATAAGGTGAATGTCGAGGTAAGGAATTTGGACTTGATTTTCTAGAAAGCCTATGAAGTTCTTTTAAATTCATGAGAAGCTAGGTAAGGGTTGTAGGGTGTTTAGTATTTATTGTTAGTAATTATATTTTCATCTTTTGTACATTAGCAAGATGGGACCTAATCTCATTCATAATGATTAACTCAAAGTCTTGTTCTGAATGAAAAAAAAGTATACTGTTCCTATATCATTGATTTTACTGTCTGTCTCATTCTAACCAACATTTTTCCTTCTCTCTCCCTTCTCCCTGCCAGAAACAAAACAAAAACCCAACATACAACTTTACCTTGTAGTATCTCTGACTACATCTCTTAAGAGGGCCAGCAGTCAGTATTTTCTTCTTTACAGACAAGAAGAGAGGCGGAGGCGGTCCTTTCAGGATTACACTGGACAGAAGATCACCCTTGAGGCTGTCCTGAACACTACCTGCAAGAAGTGTGGCTGTAAAGGTAAGATGAAGTGGGTCATTTCTCTGTTTCTCTCCTGTGGACAGGCCCTCTACTGAATGAAGGAATAGCTCAGCATTAGTTCACCTCACTCTGTTTTTTAGCCAGTTGATGGATGCACTTACACATGCTGTTACTCCACCAGACTTATATTAGAGAGTATGACTTGATGCTGTTTCTGTTTACTTCTCTGAATGCCGGCCCTGCAAGATACCACATCACCACCATTACCCTCCCACTCAAACCCTGCACCTGACTGTGCAGCAGAATCCTGATCTGGGTAAGGTCTCCATATACCAGGCCAAGATGAGGAAGACTGTTAGATTATGATTGACACTAAATTTTATCTCTAAGGACAATTATTTTGCCAAAAGAAAATTAAGTAACTTAGAAATATATTCCTGAAGGATCCAAGATAAATCTTTAACTTCAGAGTTCTGAATACAGTGTCCTTTTAGTAATAAAAATATAGGATAGTTACTTCCTTTCAGTTCAGTTTCCTCAGGTTTCTTCTGGTCTTACTGAAATACTAAAAAGCTCTTTTAGCCTGACTTCCCTTGTTGGAGCGATGATGAGTGGGATTGCTAGCTTCTCATTTTCAGAGTGACCTCAATTTGTCACCTCTTTTCCCCAGTCTTCCATCCATCCTGCTCTGTTCATTTTTCTGCAGTGATGTGTAGCAAGTTTGTGCCCTGTTGAAGTTGTGGGATTTTAAGCCCTATTTATTATTAATGTAGAGGAAGAAAGGAAAAGTTGAGAGACAGAATACCTTGTCAGGGGAATTGTGTGAGCATTTCAGATACTTGGAGAACTCTGTGCTGTGTTCCCTTTCCAGGCACCATCCAGCTTCTGGACCCAAGGTGCACAACAGCTTACACATGGCTTTTATCTCCTGCAGTTCCTCTCTGCCCCTGGGATAAGATCTATTAGAAGCTTAGATGAGGCGTGTGGTGTAGGCACTATATGTGTTAAAGGGCTCTTCAGTAGCACTTGTAGGTTCAGAGAGGGTGGAGTATCCTTTCTTCACTTTTGTCCACCAGATGCTACATAAGGCAGAGAAGAATCATGAGAATAAAAATGAAAATAAATAATAATTTGTTCCAGTCAACAAAGGTCAGGCCAAAGGTAGTTTTGGTGCAGCTATAAGAGCACAGGGCAGGGAGGCATGAACCATGAGGTAAGTAGCTCTGCTGCTGTGTGTGTGACCTTGAGCTGTTTCTTAACTCCAGGTCTTAGTATCTTTCCCAATTGCAGGATGTTGGATTTCATGATTTCTAAGGCCTTTGCCAGACCTGACAATCTGTGAATGTTCAGTACCCCTCGCTGACTGTGCCTGTCTGTCTGTGTTAGCTTGGATGTGAGTGCCCATTTCCTGCCAGCTATCTTCCTTTAGGGCTTGGCCTGACACTCAGCTCCTCCTGCTAAGCATTCTGCTCTTTGGAGCAGCCTTTCATTATCAGGAATAAATTCCAAAATAGATCTTTAAAAATTAATAAGCCCCATTGCTGTGGAGGGCAGCACAGGCCTGTATCCTCATTATCTGCCATTTTCAAAGCAGCACCAGTGTCTCCTGCAGCTCTGACACCAGCTGCTCACCTGGCTCTAGTTAAGTAAGCAATGCCATCTTGAAGTGGCAGAAAATCTGCTCTGAATAAACTCAGTGGTATCTCCTGAGCAGAGGACCTTTGTCAGGAGCTTCTGAGGAGCATAAACCTGCAGAGAAGAGAAACTACTTCCTCCCTTTCTACCTTTTCTGCTTCTCTTCTGCAGGCCACTTTGCAAAAGATTGCTTCATGCAACCAGGTGGGACCAAATATTCTCTGATACCTGATGAGGAAGAAGAAAAAGAAGAGGCAAAGGCAGCAGAATTTGAGAAGCCTGATCCCACAAGGAATTCTTCAAGAAAAAGAAAGAAGGTAAGTGCTGTCTTGGTTTTATTTATCATATTTTTTTGAGTTTTAAAATGAAAATGTGCTTTTTGTAGAAATTTTAGAAATGCTGAGAAACAAAGAAGAAAATCAAGATCTCCCGTAGTTTTTCCACTCAGAAAGAGTCTTACTAGTATTTTAGGCTGTCTACAACTTGAGCCACTCTGCCAGCCCTGTTTTATGATGGGTATTTTCAAGACTGGATCTCTCAGACTGTTTGCCTGGGCTGGCCTTGAATCATGATCCTTTTTTGTGGTACTGGGGCTTGAACTCAGGGCCTCACGCTTGCTAGGCAGGTGCTCAACCACTTGAGCCACTGCCATCCCTTTATTGTGATGGGTTTTTTTCAAGATAGGGTCTTGTGAACTATTTGCCCAAGGCTGGCTTCAAACTGTAAATCCTCCTGATCTCCTGAGTTCTTATTGACTATTTATATATTTTCTTTAGAGAAATGTTTATTCAAGTTCTTTGCCCATTTTTGAATCAGATTGTTTATTTATTTCATTTTATTATATTTATTATTTATTAATATTGTGTTATTTTTGTTTTTGAGTTACTGGTATTCTTTATATGTTCTGACTGTCCTATCAGATACATGATTTGCAAATATTTTCTCCTATTCTGTGGATGCCTTTTTACTGTGTTGCATCTTTTTTTTTTTTTTTGCCCCCTTCTGATTTACATTTTTAGCAATTGTGGTAAAGAACACATAACATAAAATTTACCATCCTAACTTTTTCTTTCATGGTGCTGAGAATTGAACCTAGGACCTCATGCATGCTAGGCAAGTGCTCAACCCCTGAGCTGTACTTGCAACCCCTGCTTAGCTATTTTTAAGTATATAGTTCAGCATTGTTAGGTATATTCACATTCTTTGCACAAATAATTGTAAATTGATGAAATACAGCTTACCTTTTTTCTTTTATTACCTGTGCTTTTGGTGTCATATTCAAGAAACCATTGCCAGTGGGACATACCCATAACTCAGGAGGCCAAGGTAGGAGGATGGCAAGCTCAAGGCTAGCATGGGCTACATAGTGAGTTTGAGATAAACCTGAGCTATATACCAAGACTCTGTCTCAAAAAAAAAGAAAAAGAACATGAAATCATTGCTAAGTCCAGTGTCATAAGTCCCCCCCCACCACCGTTTTTCTTCGAAGACTTTTTACATTTAGGACTTTGATCCATTTTGAATTAATTTTTATATATGGTATAAAGTAATTAACTTTTTTCTGTGTGGATATCCAGTTTTCCCAATACCATCTGATGAAAAGAGTGCCCTTTCCTCACAAATGGTCTTTGTACCTTTATTGAAAGTCATTTGAATATGTATGTGAAGATTTGTTTCTGAACTTTTTATTCCATGGGTCTGTATGTCCTTATGCCAGTATCATACTATTTTGATTCCTGTAGCTTTTTATTAAGGGAATGTGAGTCTTCCAGCTTTGTTCTTTTTTTTTCCCCAAGATTGTCTTGAAATCTTTTGAGATTTTGTATAAATTTTAGAGTGGATTTTTCTGTTTTCACAAAAATGTCATTGGGATTGTATTGAATCTGTAGTTCACTTTGGATGGTATGGGTGTCTTAACTATATTAAGTTCCATTTGAGTCTCCTCCCTTCCTTCCTCCCTCCCTCCTTCCCTCCCTCCATCAGCCCTTACTTGTTTGTTTTCTTTCAGCAACACTGTATAGATCTTTCACCTTCTTGATAGTTTATTCCTAAATATTGTATTCTTTTTGATGCTATTATAAATGGAATTTTGTTTTGGAAACAGGGTTTCCCTGTGTAGCCCATGCTGGCCTGAAGCTCAGTATGTAGCTCAAGCTGGCCTTGAACTTGAGATCCTCCTGCCTCAGCCTTCCAAGTACTGGGATGTGTACTACACACCTGGCTGGATTTGTTTTCTTAATTTCCAGTTTCTGGATTGCTCATCTTTAGTGAATAAATGTACAATTGATTTTTACATAGTGGTTTTGTATCCTGTAACTTTGCTAAATTAATTTATTAGTTCTTTTTTTTGTGGGGGTGGCAGGTACTGGGGTTTGAATTCAGGGCCTCACACTTGCTAGGTTAAGTGCTTTAACCACTTGAGCCACTCCACCAGCCCTTAATTTATTAGCTCTAAACAGACTTTGTGTATGTGGAATTGCTATGGTTTTCTTTTTTATAGTTTTAAGTTCTTGATCTATTTTGAATTAGTTTTGTGTAAGGTGTGAGGTTTAGGTCAAGTTTAATTTTTTGCCTATAGATTAGATGTCCAATTGCTTTACACCAGTCTCTTCCCCCCATATACCCTCAGCCCTCTGTACGGTTTCTACCAAGAAGATCCTATCTGCAAAGAGAAATAATTTTATTTCTTTAGCAGAGTTAGAAACTATGACTGTATTAATATATTCCAAGTATTACTTTTTTTCTTTTAACTTTTTGGGGAATGAATGGTATTTGTCACATTCTTAAAGTGGTTACACTTCTTTGGGTCTTTGGTTGAGTTCTTTTGCATTGCTGAATACTAGTACAATTAGCTATTGCTTTTTTCTAAAGCTGCTGTGACATATGTATTTCAGTTCACCAAAACAATTACTAAGAATCTGCTAGTATGAGGCTTTTTAAAGGTTTTAGGCTTTTTATGGGTTTAGTCAATCCACTAATCCCCATTGCCCATCACTTAGTGTAAGAGTGGTTTGATGAAAAATGACAGTGATAATCATTATGCCTTATTATTTTTTAAAGAACCTTTGTGTATGTGACTTATAACTCACAGTCCAATTGGGCTAACAGTTGCTCTAGTCTAGGAGTATAGCTCAGCGGTAGAAACGTGTTTATCATGGAGAAGTCCTGGCTTCACTTCCTGCACCAAAACAAATAATAAAAATTTGAGGGAGTTGGAAAGCCTGAAACTTCCCCCTTAACGTTGCTCTTTCTATCAAGATATGTAGCATCTAGTACCATTACACTTTCACTTCAGTGTTAATCCTTTCATTGTCTCTTATGCCTCTCTCTGTTCAGTACTTGCAGTTTGTAAAGTACTTTCCTGTTTTCATTTCTTTTCATCCTCATATACTCCTTTGAGGTAGCTAGAGTAGATACTATTTTCACACCATTTTGCACATGAGGAAAATGGAGATTCAGAGAAATCGACTTACCTGCAGTCGCACAAACATAAGAGACAGTGCTAAAATTAAGAGCTCAGGTGTCTGGTTACTAACAATATTCTATGTATCACACTTCAGCCAGGTATTATTTGCATCCTATATGTCTAGCACGGTGATAGTGACTCATAAGGTCATCTTTAGCTGGTTTTTATTTTATTACCAGCTATACTTAACAGCCACATGAAGTTATCTGTTGATTTGTTTTTGTACACACTGTAAATCAAAGTTCCAGGCCTCCTGTCTGTTTCCTTTTATCTTCTAATTTTTAATTTTTTTATTTTTATTTATTTAGGTTTTTTGGTTTTTTTTCTTTTTTGAGACAGGGTCTCATTATGTAGCCCAGGCTGGCATCCAACTCATTGTTTTCCTACCTCTACCAACTGAATGCTGGGATTACAGGTGTGTGCTACCATGCCTAGCCCCTCGAAATCTTTGGTTTCAATAGGAGATTGACTTTGCTTTTCAGTATAAACTTCTACTTAAGATGGCCTCTTTTTTTTTTTTTTTTTTGGTGTGTGTGTGTGTTTTTGATGGTGCTGGGGTTTGTGCTTGATAGGCAGGTACTCTACTACTTGAGCCACACCTCCAACCCTTTTGCTCTGGTTATTTTGGAGATAAAGTCTGTCTTTTTGCCCAGGTCAGTCTGGACCATGATCCTTATATTTTATGCTTCCCACTGTCACTGGGATGATAGGCATGAACCACCATGTCCAGCTTTTTGGTTGAGATGGGGTCTCAAACATTTTGCCTGTACTGGCCTTGAACCATGGTCCTCCCAATCTCAGCCTCCAAAGTAGCTAGGAATTCAGGCATGAGCCACCAACCCCCAACTCTGAGATGGACTTTGTGGAGTTTGTGAGAGTGGTAGATTAGGATACCTGTTCCAGGACTAGACAGCTCTGGCAGTCAAATGTAAAACAGAGGTGGTTCAGATGAGGTGAAATGCCTCATAGTCCATGCTACCAGATTGGTCAGTGGATAGCAGGAATGGCTGGTAGGTAGAAAGAAGATCACAGGAAATCATGGACATAGCACCCATACTCAAGTAGCTAATACTTAAGGAGAAGAATAAGCAGCCAAGGTTTGTAAGGTAGTAAAGGACAAAAACTCACCCCAGTCAGTCATCACATCTCATGTATATCAAAGGACAGGAAATGAAGTATATCCAGGCTAGTCAGGATTGTAAACCAGAAAGGCAGAAACTGAGGCTATTGGGTCTCATCTGTTTCTTAACAAGTCTGCTTCATTGTCTCACTTCTTTTTGCAGTCTAACCCAAGACTCTTGAGATAGACAATGCTAGGCATGTTGAACCATTAGGAAATTACTCAGGACAAAGAAAAGATGTTTGGGGCTCCAAAAAATACCTGGCACAATAGATATGCTCTAACTACTTTGAGTAGATGGACCCCATAATTTCTGCTGTCTGTAGCTCCTTGAGTTCTTTCACTTTATGAGAAATGCCCTCAGTTTGGACCATAATAGAAATTGACTATTGCTGCTGCTGGTGGGCAATAATAAAGGGAGCAAGGGCAGGAGAAGAGAGGCTCCTTACCTGGAGCCCCTACCTCTTTTCACCAAACATACATGTGGTGAACATGTGCCCTTATCCACAAATCTAGGGTGTGCTGGTTTAGCTTTGTATTCAGTACTATGACAGTTTTTGTTCTAGTGTCTGAAAATTCTAAATCATTTTATTGGATATAACTAGAACAAGAGGAAGCTGTTGCAAATGGAAATGGGTTATGAAGTAGTTGATAAAATAGGAAATCTTTTTTATTTTTAATTTTTTTTGGTTGTACTGGGGTTTGAGCTTTGGGCCTCACACTTGCTACTCAGGCACTCTACCAGTTGAACCACTTCAACAGTCTAGTAGTTGGTAAAATAGGAATGGAGAATTTTGTAGTGAATTCCTGGATAATCTTCCCATGAACCTGTGGTTTGTGCTTTGCTGGCCTCTTCCATTTATGTATTGCCATGGGTCTTTCTAAATCAGTGCTGTATCATAAGAAAGCATGTGCTTTGGGGATCAGGCTACCCACTGATAATAGTGAAGTTTAGCTCCTTTTTTTTTTTTTTTTTTTAATTTTGCAGTATTGGGGTTTGAACTCAGGGCCTACACCTTGAGCCACTCCACCAGCCCTTTTTTGTGAAGGATTTTTTCAAGATAGGGTCTCACGAACTATTTACCTGGGCTGACTTTGAACTGCAGTCCTCCTGATCTCGCCTCCTGAGTAGCTAGGAACACAGCTACTCAGCGTTTAGCTACATTTAATCCAGAATGTAATTTTCTTCTTTTGATTTGCTCTCTTCTGTACCATTCACGGAAAAACAAACAGGAATGTCATTCTTCAGCTGCAGTGCTGGTGCTATCCTACTGTCAGAAAATTTCTGATGCCTATCTAGAGAGAGATTGCCAGGCCTGGGCCCATTCTGACAGAGCACAAAGAGTTGCCCAGGGTAGTCTGCTCAAGAGCTATCGATGAGTCCACTTCTTTGGCAAAAAGTCCATCTTCCTTTAAGACTCTTGAAATCTGCTTAGCTTTTCGGCGTCATCTTCCACCGTCCCTTCCTACACACACCTGACTCATTAATGCAGCTCTTACAATGTGCCACCTCTGTTCTGGTCAATGGAGGTATGAACTAAACACCTGGACAGCTAAAATTCCTATCTTGGTGGCATTTAGATTCTAATGGAGGTGATGGACAATAACTGGTAAACAAACACAAAACAATAATATGTCAGGTAGTCAACATGCCTTAGAGAAGGTCTAACCTGGTTATGGGGAATAGAAAGTGCTAAAGTTATCTACTTAATTTTTTGTGGTACTAGTGATTGAACCCAGGGCCTTGCACATGATAAGCAAGTACCAACAAGATATACCTTAAGCCCTGACCCATTTTAGATAGGGTGTTTTTTATGTAAGCCTCTCTCATAACACATCACCTGAGTACATACCTGGAAAAAAGTGAGGAAGCAGATTATTCAGATAAGTGGAGAGAGAAGACTTTGACAGGTGTGATAGCTGGATGTTGGGAATGAACTTGGCACAATTCAGGAACAGTAAGAAGGTCAGCGTAGTTTAGAGAGGAGTGAGTGAAAAGAGAGTGTGGTAGGAGAAGTTCAAAGGCAGAGAGGGAACCAGATGGTAGAGAGTGTTGTTGGTGATTGTGTGGAGGTCAGTTTTGTTTTGTTTTTTTTTTCCAGTACCGGGACTTGAACTCAGGGCCTAAACCTTGAGCCACTCCAGCTTTTTTTTTTGTGATGGGTATTTTCGAGATAGGGCCTCGTGAACTATTTGCCCAGGCTGGCCTCAAACCACGATCCTCTACATCATCTCTGCCTCCTGAGTAGCTAGGATGACAGGCATGAGCCACTTGTGCCCAGCAGTTTTCAGCTTTTACTACAAGGTTTTCAGCAGTGGAATGACATGATCTGATTTTAAGAGAACTATTCTGGATGCTACATGGAACCTAGATGATTAGAAGTTCAGGTTAGAAGTAGCAAACCAGTTAATAGGCACTATTAATCCTGGTGAGAGCACGGTAGCTTGCACTAGAATGATGGTGGCAGAGATGAAGGGAGTTGAAGTGTGGATATGTTTTGAACATAAAGTTGACAGAATTTGTTGAGGAATTGGATGTGAGGTAGGAAAGAGCAGGTGAAGATGGCTCCAAGATTTTAGGACTGAGTAACTAAATGAGTTAAGGGGAGAAGGAACAGAAAAGAAGTAAAAGTGGGAGTGGAGAGCTATCAGGAGTCTAGTCTGAGTTATTGTCTGTGAAGATGGGAAAGAAGGCTGGAGAAGATTAATTCAAATGCCTATCAGATATCCAAGTGGACTGGAGAGCAGGCAGCTGGATATAGTCTGGAGTTCAAGGGAGAAGTCAGGTAAAAGATACAAATTTTGAGACTCATCTTATACAGATGTTCTTTCTGTTCATGAGATTATATGAGATCACCTGGAGAGTTAATATAGGAAAGAGAAGGCATCTAAAGACTGAGCCCCAGAGTGCCCAACATTTCGAGGTTATCAAGATAAAGATGAATGTAGTAGAAGTTAGGTGAGGACTGTGTGATGAAGTAAATGAAGCTCAAGAATTGGCCATTAGATTGGGCCATGTGGTGGCTATTGCTGACTTTGACAAAAGATGTTGCAGTAGAGTGGCAGGGTGACTTCCTGATTACAGTTGCTCAGGAGGGTTGGATTTTGTTTTTGTCTTTTTGGATGGAAACTATTGTAGCATATTTGTTTGTTGTTGAAAACAAGCCAGAGTGGATAATCCCTGGACTTGTGTTTTTGAGTAAGAAAGAAGAATTGGGATCCAGTGCATAATAAGTAAGCCACACAGGGTAATTTATACCTTCTTGAAAGGTCTGTCATGTCTTTGCCTCATCCTGGCTTCCCTCTGGCTGGAATGCCCTCACTTTCCTTAGTCCAGTATCATCACCACCACTACTCCACCCATCAACAATTCATGCCTCAAAGCATAACACATTACATGTTCTTCATGACATCATTCTCAAATTCCTAGGACATAATTTATCTATTTCCCTTGAGTGTTATTGTGCATTTGTTGTACCTGACATCACTTAGCATGGACTGCTGCCTAGTATTTCAGTCTTCCTTCCCAAGTAGATACTTTGTTCCTTAAAGGCTCATGATCTCTGATTTCTGACCTCACTCAACTATTATTATAAGAGACATTTAATTAGTGGATGTTTTTGGCTCATAGGAAGTCCTTAATTTTTGTTCGATGAGAATGTACTATATGGATATAAGGAGTTCCTCTTACTCTCATTTGATGAGGTTGGCTCAGGTTTGGAGGACATGGTTTCAGACTCCATTGTTGAGTGATTACTCTGTAACTCATCCCCAGTACCTGCATAATACTGTATATAATAGACTCTGTCTGAATTTTATTAAGAATCTGTGTTCACCTTATCGCCTAAGCAACCCTGTATATAATTAAGACTTTCTAAAGTGCTTTGTAGGTAGTAAATATTTGAATTGATTGATAAACCTTTTTCTTTCTCTCCTTATTTTTCCTTTCAAGCTACAATAAACTGGTGTTTTGTAGGCAAATTCTGGCCAGGAATCACCCCATGTCCTACTTCCCAAAGCTTATTCTAGAGAATCAGTTTGATAAGCAAATCATCTCTTGAGAGTCAGTCATTTCTGAAGAACCAATGGCTGCTTAACTTCCAGTCAAATCAATGCCAAAGGTTGTGGGTGCTTAAGTTAGGTATTGCCTTTACTATAGACAGGGCTAAAAAGAACATCCTCTTTGGGACCCAGCCAGTCAAGTCTAGATCCTACCACGGAGCAAGTCACTTCAATTCAGTCACCCTCTTTTTTTTTTTTTGCAGCACTGAGGTTTGAACTCGGGGCCTCACTATTGCTCTGCCACTTGAGCTACTCCATCAGCCCTGTTTTGTGTTGGATATTTTCGTGATAGGGTCTGGTGAATATTTGCCCCAGCTAGCCTCAAACCACAATCCTCCTGATCTCTGTCTAGAATTACAGGTATGAGCCACCAGAGCCTGGCTTCGTCACCCTCTTTGAGGTTTTCATTTTCTTCCCTAAAAATTTTGTAGATTTGCTGACAAAAGTTAGATATACATGTGCAGAGTGCCCAGCCCAACACTTTAATTCGTATTAAGTGCTGAGTAAATGCTCACTGCTATTATTCCCCCTTCTTAGACTTTGCTTTCATTTTTGTCTTTCTGTCACAATGGGTTGCTGCTATCCCGCTTCAAAGATAGGGAGAAGATACTCTAATAAGGGGTATGTGCAACGGCTTCTTTCCAGTGCCTTTCCTCCCTGTCTGTCATGGGTTCACATCTCTGGCTATTTTTTTTTAGCCCCTTCTGTTCCTTTTCCCGCTTGAAGGCAGTTGAAGGAAGAAAGTTTGCTGTTGAACTTGTGCTTCTGAAGTAACTGTTCTTTTGTTCTGTAACTCAGAGCTAGATCCAGATGTGTGACTCCACCTGCTGGAGTCAAACTGCAATTGCACCTCTGCATCTGATTGAGGTCTAGAAGGCCATCTCCTCAGCCCTCCTTATGAGCTAGGGCTCACTTTCAGTGTGCCAGGGTGTTTCTGGTGATTTTGTTTTTCTAGTGATTTGAGTCTGCATCTTTGAGAGAAAAAGTGGGAGAAGTGTAAAACTCTGTTCTAACAGAATTAGACACTGTGTTTGTGTCTTCTGAGTTGCAGTTTTTCATTTATAAAATGAGGATAAAGAGCTGGGGGCAGCTGGGTGCCGGTGGCTCACGTCTGCAATCCTAGCTACTCCGGAGGCAGAGATCAGGAAGATCACAGTTTGAAGCCAGCCTGGGCAAACAGTTCATGAGACCCTATCTCAAAAAAACCCATCACAAAAAAGTTCTGGTGGAGTGGCTCAAGGTGAAGGCCCTGAGTTCAAACCATAGTACCGCAAAAAAAAAGTGGGGGCATGGCTCAAGTGGTAGAGCTCTTGTCCAGCAAGCCTGAAGCCCTGTTCAAATATCAATACTGACAAAAAAAACAAAACAAGTAAAATGGGTTTTAATTAGTGCAATGGTTCACATCTGTTGTCCCAAGCAAGAGGATTACTAAGTCAGGGTCAGCCTCGGCTACAAAGTGAGACCCCCCCCAATCTCAGAAACAAATCACGAATATTGATGCTGACCGATTATTATTATTATTATTGCAATAATACAAAGGATGCAAAAAGCTTGTGTTTTTTAGACATAATGCAGTGTTATTATTCTCATTTCCTTACCCAGGCTGGGCCAGGCTTGGAGGAAATTGGTACCAGGCTCTACATTCGCTTATTTACTTTCCAAGCACCCTGTCCTACGTAAGAGGCAGAACCTGGAGAGATGGCCAAGCCATAATATCTTGTGGTAGATCTCTACAGTCTTGCCATCCAAGAAGGTGCTGCACCATAAGCCGAAACATTAATTGGCCAGCACTCAGTCCTAGCCACGGTTGCTGTAGCTTAGTAATTTGGATCTAGGGAGCTTTCTTTACTCTCTGCTCCACCAGATTCCAAGAAAGAATTTTGGATTAAACTCCTTTTAAAACTGACTCATCTGCTGTAGTTATTTAGCCAAACTGAAGAACATTCTGGGAGTTCTCAGAAATAAGAGAAATATATTTCTGGCTGGGGGTGTGGCTCAAGAGGTAGGGCACCTGCCTTGCAAACTTACAGTCCTGAGTTCAAACCCCAATATCACCAAAAATAAGCAAACAATCAAAAACCTTCTTGTGGGCTGGAGGTTTATCTTAGTGGTAGAGTGCTTGCTTAGCATCCTTGAAACTCTAGGTTGGATCCCCAGTACTAGAAAAACTACCTAGGAAAAACTTCTAGCTAACACTGAGTTTCTATAAGGTATCAGACATTATAGTTAGAACTCACTTAATTCTCATAACGTTCTTTGAAATCGATATTTATTATTTCCAAATTACTGAAAAGGAAACTGAGCTTCAAAAAAGTCAAGTCTCTATTCCAAGTCCCATTGAGAGTTAAGTGACAGAGCTGGAATTTGAATTAATTCTTATTCCAAAATTACTGTTCTGACCACTACACTATGAGACGTTCCATCACTCTATGGGAAGAAAGACCATGTACTACATGGGATAACTCAGATTTCCATTTTTAGTGTCTATATGTAGATCCCAACTTTGCCTCCATGATCTGGAGAAAGTGGCTTCCAGCTTCCCCAAGCCATAGATACCGTCTCATTAAATCACCACAGCCATGTGACATAGGTGCTGTTGTTGCCTGATTTCCTCTAGGATGCTTTACAGCTTGAACAACTCCCCATCAGCCCTCTGGTTTCCATTTGAGTAGATAAGGTAGGCTTCAGTGAGATGAGATGACTTCCCAAGGTTACAGAATAGTAAATAGAACTCAGGTCTAGGTCTGTCTAACATCTGGTTTATTGTTCTTTCCACCATATCACAGCCACCTTCTAACATCTGGTATATCACTCAAGGTAACATATGCCTCTCAGGATACTGGCTGGATGCCTGTATGAGGGGCAGCAGTCTAACCCTTTTCTTTCTCTTTTTTCCTCCTGTAGTCTCCATCTCTTGGAAACTTTCCTGAGGCAATATAGATATTTGAAACTCAGAGAAAAGGCTTATGTAGTACTTTAAAATGCCCAGACTGCCTCATAGAAGCCTGGGAACCTGCCTCCTGTTCTTTGTATGGGTTTGCACTGTTACTCTGGCAGCATGTTATTGGGGGAGTGGGGGGGGGGGAAGGATATCTAGTTTTGGGAAATTTCTTTCTGAGCTTTGTTCTGTTTTGTTTTGCTTTTGAGACAGGGTCTCACTATGTAACCCAGGCAGAGGCAGGAAGACTATGAGTTTGAGGCCAGCCTGGGCTACATAATGAGACATTGTCTTGAAAAAAGAAAAAAATTATATATCTATATACGTATAAATATACACATTATGGTAAGCGTGTGTGTATGTATAAATGCATGTGTGTATGTTATATGTACTAGAATTTCCTCAACACAGTTCTAGTGTGCTAGAATCTATAACACATAGTGGAATGTGTCTTGGCTCATTTGTTTTTGGCTATTTAAAGGTTTATTTATTGCTTTTAATTACTGTTTTATAATTAAGTGGTCCCCTGTTGGTTTCCTGCTATGATTTTTAAAGCAAATATATATATACACAATATTGAACTTATTAATCTTTATTTTTAAAATTTTTCTTTGTTCTCTTTTTAAATCTTTTTCCCTTGGCAGTACTAGGGTTTGAACTCAGGGCCTTATGCTTGCCAGGCAGGTGCTTTATCACTTGAGCCATGCCCCAGCCCTTAATTTTTAAATTTTCTTCTCAGGAAAAGAAGAAAAAGAAACATAGAGACAGGAAGTCATCTGACTCTGACAGCTCAGACTCTGAGAGTGACACTGGCAAGAGGACAAGACACACGTCAAAAGACAGCAAGGCAACAAAGAAAAAGAAGAAGAAGAAAAAGCACAAGAGGAAGCACAAGGAGTGAGAGTAGAGGGGGGGGGGGCGCTGAGAGAATAAGGAGCCAGGAGGTGTGCTTGAAGCTCTGGCTCCTGGAAAGACTCGGTAGTGAGAATGCAGCCTCCCACCCACTGGCTGTTCCCATGGGAGACGCCTTTCCCTCATGCAGCCGGCAACTTTGGGAGCTAGAAGGCAAAAAGCAGCTGCCTGAATGAGTTGTTTTCTTATCGCTCCTGATCCCATTGCAAGTGACCCCTGCAGCCCACTCATTCATTCTCCCAGCTTCCTTCATACAGCAGGAGGTACCGTTATCCTCCCCAGCTGCCACTGCCAGAGCTGGATCCCCTGCAGGAGTCCAGGCTAGAGCCACAAGTACTGCTGTAGAGGTGAGCCTGGGTATAGCTAGAGAACAGTGATTGGCTCTTTCCTGTCAGTCTGTGTTGGACCAGTTGGTGAGTGGTCTTTCCTGCCTGCAGCTCAAGAGCAGGAGACTGGCAGCAGAAGGGAGAACTTGGTAAGAACCGACTGGTGCTCACTTTTTCCATTCCCTCAACATGGTTCTACTATGCTAGAAGTGACCACAGCCAGAAAACCATCATTTGCAGTGTGACTTATCTTGTGTATGACATTCCAACAGACACCACTGAACCAGACATCTGAAGCCAAGGTCATTGCTCTGCTTTCTGTTTATTACTGTGTGAGTTGATTCCACTTCAGGTCTCTGCTTAAATTCCTAGCACTAAATGGAAGTGTGTTTGGTTTTAAACTTACCAAAAGTTCTTTTTCCTATAATCCTCTTCCTAGGTAACTTACAGACTTAACAGTTACTGAGCCTGCATCAGTTGACAGGAAAACATTTAATATGTTATTTGAGACCTTGGAGAGAGGCCAAGCTGAGGTACAGAGCCAGAGGCACTGGAAGGTCAGAGTCTTTTTGAGAGATCGCTTACAGCCCTCCTTTTTGTAGTGATCAGTGACCTTTTTCCACAGGGTTGATTAGAGAATTAGTAAGAATGGGGTACTAACCTGCAGTGTAAGCGCAGCAGTCCCTTTGGCCAGTGGCCATCTCCTACCACAGTGGTGCAAGCCTAGATCCTGTGTCCTGAATCTGCATTCCACAGAGAGCCAGACCCAAAAGTATTCAATGCAGGACTGGTCTGAGGTGACCACTCAATGACTAAGTCTGGGGAAGCACCATACTGACTGAACTAGCTCACTTGATGATAAAAAGGCAATATGTAGGTATAGCTGTTTCATTTTTGAATATGTAAGGCAGTCAGCTGCCTAGCAGTCCCTCAGACTGTCCATTTCACCTTCTTATCCAGTGCTGCTGCTTGCCTGAGCTTCAGGCAGTCACACAGGGAAAAGGCAGACTCCAAGAGTCATGTCATGAAAGACAAAAAGGCAATGGGGTGGCCTTTTCTATGTTTTATTGACCTTAGAGCACCCCTTGGATGCAGTTTTTAAAAAAACACATACACAATGGGAACTGAAACTGTATTCAGGCTGGTACCACTTGGCCCCAGAAGAATTCCCCAATCAAAGTGGATTTATACAAAATACCACAGGAAAAAAAAAATGAGGCAATGCGGTACTGAGTCGAGGGATAGCCAGATGGCAGAGGAGCAGTCAGTGACAGCGCCGGGAGGTCATGCCTCTTTCTCGTAAGTGCGAGTGCTCACTGCATTGCCGTGGGTGAGTGTCTAGAAGGAAAGACAGAGTCAGATGGTGCAGAGCAAGGCAGGCCTCCACAGTGCTCACATTCCCTCCATCCTGATGGTCACCTCTGTGTACTTACTATGTGCCAGGCACTGTATATATGTGTTTGTTCTGATACAAGGCTTTAAGATCGATATTATAATTCCTATTTTAGCAATTTGGAAAAATAAGTCTTGAAAGAGAAGTTAGTCAAGATCCAGAATGTTCCCCTTTCTCTTATACCATTCAGCTTTCTTCAAGCTTAGCACCTAAGATGGTACTGGCACATAGTAAACAGATAGGTAAATAAAAATGTCCAGAGACTCAAGAAAGAACTCTGCTAAACTGCCAACTCTTCCTTCCCTAATTCAGGGAAATGCCAGGGCTAGATACCTGAACTCCCACTTTTTTCAGTCTGACATCATGAAGCCAAGCCTCACCATAGTCTAAGTGCCCAGTGAGTATTTGGTCCTGCATGTTACATCTCCACCACAGCTAGGCACCTCATTCCTAACTTTGTGGGGACCCCATCTGGTGTGAATGTGAGAAATGCAGTCAGCAGGTTCCGCTGACACAGGGAGGTCTGCGTTGCAGATGCTGAGGTGAGAACCTGAGGCCTTACCAAGAAAAGAGACAGAGACCATGATGGCTGCTCTCTGTGCCCCTGAGTCCAGGGACAGTTCAGTCAAGCCAACATTCTCCCCAAGCTTATCCCTAAACAGATTTGTGGGCCTACTTGTGTTATTTCCTGCCCAGGCAATAGTCAAGTATTTGCAGGGTACTAGCCATACAAAGCCATACAAAGGAGAGGGAGACTGAACTGGGGAAGACTGGAATAGGCACTGCCAGTCAGTGCCCGCCCCCCACCAGTCACTAGCCTGCCCCTGTACATGAACATGCAATCCTAGAGAGGAGGGGGAAGGGAATGCTGGGATGGGAGATGGGAGCCTCTCTCTAGAGAACCTGGGATCAGATTGGCCCTGCTTTCTACCTTTTCTTGGGGGAGGCAAGCCAAAAATAGGATGAAGAAACTAAGGCTGTGGAGCACCTGCTGTATTCCTCCCACCTCCATGATGCTTTCTACTACATATACACTGTCTCTTTCAGACTTCACAGCAGTCCCACAAGGTTGGTATGATTAATACTCATTTTACAGTTACACCTGGAGGTGACTTGCAACCTGTAAGCTGAGATTTGAACTCAGATTTGTGTGACTCTAAAGCAAAGACCCTGCCTCTGCCTCTTTTCTTAGCTTCAATGGCTTTCATGGCAGGACTTTGGCTGAAAGGGCAGTGTAGTAACTAATTAGGTGAGGTTCCAAAGCTTTCCATCTTACCAGAATGAGTTTTCCATCACTTAGCTCCCGCACAAGTGTTGTCTCTTGCCCATCCCACTTCTGCACATGGACAAGCTTTCCTCCATCCAGCGTCACAAGGGACTGTGGAAAGAGGATAGCGGCATAAGTAGTGCTGTGAGCCAGGATTGAGGAGCACGATGGGTTCAGAGTCACAGAGGACAGCCTCTGACCCAACCTAGTTACAGTATCAGGCAACCCCTGCCTTGTAACCTAGCCTGATACGGTGCCCTCCAGCTTCTGCTTCATGGCTGCCTGACTGGGGGAGAGGCCTTCAGGTTACTGGATGAGTTGGGAGAGTCAGACAGCATGGCAAATCCAGATGGTCTAGCCCAGAAGCACCAGGAGATGGACACTTAGGTTGGGGATATAGCTCAGGGGTAGTGCTTAGCATGCACGAGGCCCTGGGTTCAATTCCTCAGCAACCCTCCAAAAAATGGTTACTTATTCTATACTCTAGGTAATGTCCTTGGCCCTGTTTCCCCTCAGATAGAGGAACATGTACCCGTCCCTATCCCTGAGAAAGACTGGCTGAGGAGAAGTTCTGAGACTCTAGCCTTGTGGTCATCATAGCGTCTAAAAGACACTTAGTGTTGGGAAGCATTGGAAAACTAGACTTCCCTCCCCACGTCCCCTCTTCTTGGTCCACTTCCTGTGACCCCTTTAGCTGACAAGAGGGCAGCAACGGCAAAGTTCCGGGACTCGGTGTCCCTGGAGTATTCCTCAGTCCTGGCTCAAAAGCCCTCTTAGCCCTCTGGGTGCTGCCAGCCTTCATCAGCTGGTTTGCATGTGGCAGCTCTCCCGGGTCTTTCTCTAGGAATTTGGGGGTGGTACACCAGACTAAGGAACTGTCACTGAGCAGGGTTCAGCAGGAGGCTGGGAAAGTTGTGCATGTTTGGGTTGCTTATCTCTTGGTGTGCTGTCTGTATACCATTTTACCTCCTATTCTCATTCTCCCCAGGTTTTTGCCCACTCAGAACAGGTTTTTTTTTTTTTTTTTTTTAATCAGTGGGAACTTGCCTTCATGCTTGGAAAGTAGACACTCCACTGCATAAGCCACACCTCCAGTCCATTTTGCTCTGGTTATTTTTTTGGAGATGGAGTCTCTAAACTGTTTGTCCAAGCAGGCCTTGAACTGTGGTCCTCCTAATCTCAGCCTCCCAAGTGGTTAGGATGATAGGTGTGCACCACTCACATCTGGTTCTGAATAGATTGTTTCGTCCTAGACATCTCAGAGGACCCCTGTTGTGCTCTGTGGAGTTCTTGCCCCTCCAGAAGGTAGCAAGACCAAGGAGGTAGTGGCATGTGGTGGGACAGCCACCTTCATCCAAGGAAGGCTGCCGTCTTTGGGCACCATCCCCTGTTCCACTGTCTCAGCCTGCTGTGGGATCCTGGGCTACACTTTATCTCCTCTTCCTCTATAAGGAGACCAGCCCCTACCCTGTTCTTCTTGGAGGCAGCTGTGAGGAAGAGGAACGAACAGCTGAGGAGCTGAATTTTAGGGTCATGGTGGAAAAGATACTGCTGTAGAGATACCCTGTCAAAGTCAGTCCCTTGGTTCTGTCTCCCATGCCTGGCCCAGTAGTGGGAGGCAGAGGCACCATGGGGTGACAAAGCCGACTGGGAATAGTTGCTGCCTACTCACACCCTGGGGGAGGGGGCTAAGGCTTGGTGGGAAGACTGCAAACACCCACAACAACATGAATGCACATTCCAGAACATAGCTCCTCCTGCCTGTAAGTTGGCAGCACTGGAAACAGTGCAGCAGGTCACTGGCCAAATCTGAGAGCTGAAGCTGCAGAAGAGGAAGCATCTGAGTAGGTCCCAGCCTCTTGTTCCCAGTTGCTGGAGGCCTGGATGACCTTACTCAGAGGCAGGCCCTGACTTCTCCTGGGCTTCATTCCTAAAGCACTTTAGGTCACAATCATGCTACTTAACTCCTCCATCTATGACAGAGGAAAAAAACCCAGAGCTAATGCATACCTTGCATGAGGTCACTCAGATGGAGCTAGCATAGACATTAAGGTCAGAAGAACATCCTAGCTTGTGCTGCTCACTCACAGACAGCTAGTAGATGCTTCCCAAGAAGGGAGGGAAGAAAACAGAAGAGTAGAACTATGTACTGAGCTCCAGGGACACTGAAGCACTGAGCAGGCTTTATGAACCTTCCTTCATCTAAATCCCTCATAATAACCCTCAAAAGAGTACAGTGCAAGGAACCAAGGAGACAACCAGCCTCTTTCCCTTCAGGGTCTCAGCACCCTGCATTCCCCATTCCCCCTTCCCTCACTCACCTTGACCTTCCTGTCGTCTGCTGTTGTCTCATCAAACTCCACTCCCAGCTGAAAGCTGATTTCTGTGTTCTTGAAGGTGCTGTGTGTTTTTATGATGACAGTGCTGTCTTTCTTCTCGATGATTGTGGTAGGCTTGGTCATGGAAGCCACCTGCCTGGTAGCAAAGCCCACACCTGAGGGCAGGAAGAAAGTTAGGAGTATATGAGCTGGAGCAGAGAAGCACTATAAAAGCTCAAGGGATAACTCTCATGCTCAGGTGTGGGGCAAAGGAGGACCATAGCTTTCAAGGCCTTTTTTTATTACCAGTACTTAAAAAAATAAAAAATAAAAAAAACACTACCAAGGCAGTACTGAGGTTTGAACTCAGAGCCTTGAGCTTGCTAGGCAGGCACTCTACCACTTGAGCCATGCCCTAAGCTCTTTTTTGCTTTAGTTATTTTTCAGATAGGGTCTTACATTTTTGCCCTGGGCCATCCTCAGACCAAAATCCTTCTACCTATGCAAACCAGTAGCTGAGATCACAAGTGTGGGCCACCAAACCTGACTTTTTTGTTGAGATGAGTCTCAATAACTTTTTGCCTAATTGGCCACAAACCAAAATCCTCCTTATCTTCCCCCGCCCCAAGTGGCTGAGATTATAGCTGCCCTGCTTTCAAAACCTTTGTGATAGGGCTGGGGGAGTAGCTCAAGTTGTAGAGCACCTGCCTAGCAAGCATGAGGTCCTGAGTTCAAACTCCAGTACTGCAAATAAATAAATAAATCTTTAATTGGAAAAAATGGGGAAATAAAAAAAAAAAAAACCTTTGCCACATTTAAGAAAAAACAGAACCATCAACTAAGCTGACAGAGTGGTTCAAGTGGTAAGAACACCTGCCTTGCAAGCGTGAGGCCCTGAATTTGAATCCAAGTGCCACCAAAAAAATTAAAAAAAAAAAAAAGATTACATATTTAAGAAAAAAGGGCTGACAGAGTGCCTTAAGTGGTAGAGCACCTGCCTAGCAAGCGTGAGGCCCTGAGTTCAAGCCCAGTAAAAAAAAAAAAAAAAATTCCAGTTTTGAGCCAGGAGCTGGTGGCTCACACCTGTAATCCTAGCTACTCAGGAAGCAGAGATAGAAGGATCATGGTTGGAAGCCAGTGTGGACAAAAAAGTTCATGAGACCCTATCTCGAAAAATCCTTCACAAAAATAGGGCTGGTGGAGTGGCTCAAGGTGAAGGCTCTGAGTTCAAGCCCCAATACCTCAAAAATAAATAAATAAATAAAAAATAAACCAAACTTTGTGAGGTCATTTTTGATTATTATTATTCAGTCTTTTCCTTAGCTCTGTGCAGCCATTAGATAGATGAGAGATGCAAGGAACAGGCATGCCATAGCAAGTCAGCGACAGACTTGAGATTAAAATAAAGTATTGAGTACTTTCTGGATGGTAAGAAACATACATATGCTACCTAAATCAGTCCTTCCTGTCCTTTTGGAGGACTGATTCTGTCATCTCCACTTTATAGATGCAAACACTGAACTGGGTTTAAGCCCAGGTCACTGATCTGAGATTGAAGCCCTGAGCTATTGGGCTCCAGAGCTCACTTAACTGCTCAGCAATGCAGTCTTCTAAGGTACAGCACCAGGCTGCCTTCCAGGGCACCTTAGTGTCTAGAGCTGGGGGCTGAAGAAAGGAGAAATGGATTTTGCCTTCCAAAGCCCTTGGAACAAGGATTTTGTACCTTGGGAAGTTCTTATCCTGAAACCTGAGTTGCATTAGTGCTCTTGTCCCCTATAAGTGGCAAAATGACAGCTTCAAAGCCTCTTGTTTAGGAGGTGGACACAAGGGAATTTTGTCCCATTGTACAGGTTTAGGAAATGGCCTAAAGTGGTAGCAACAATGAACTGAGACTCAAACTCAAAAGCCTCCTGCCTCCTAGTCTGGGGCTCTGGGGGAACTCTTCTGATCAAGCATGGCTTTCCTATATGCTTGGCAAAGTCCTTAGTGCCCTACAGGCAGGTACAGAATTCTTTAGGCCAGACCTTCCCCCTTCAGGTTGTAGCTTTCCTGTGGTCTGTCCCTCTGCCCTCAGCAGCTATACTAAGCTGACCTCCAAGGCATAGGTGAGGCAAGAGGCAGCTCAGTGTGGTGTGGTGGTGTCAGGTCTCCAAATGTGCCTGGTGACACACTGCTTGCTGGAAGCTATGTCCTTTACACATGCTCCACATGGGTTGTTTTACCTAATGGTTGGAACGGTCCTATTACTCCCAGTTTACAAATGAGGCTCAGAGAGCTGGGTGTCTTACCCAAAATCAACAGAAGTGATTGACCTAGAGTCTCAAAGTATTCACTATTCCCACTGTGCTGTTTTGCCCAGCATATACTCAGTCCAGCAAGGCTACCAGTTGTGCCTGTGGTCGCTGGTGTAGGCTGGGCTTCTACCAGTGCCTAAGAACCCTGGGTCTAGGGCAAAAGGGGCAGGGACTTCAGCCATAGCCGTGCTGATGCCAATCTACCCTCCCCTGCCAGGGAGGGACCTGGTATCTGAGATACCTCCTAGTAGCTGAGTGAGTTGGACCAGTTATGTTTCCCAGGACAAAGCATGGCTTTGGCACTGAACCAGGAGCTATCTGCTTAGGACCTTCCTCAGAAGTGTGGAGCGTTTGAGGAAGGAAAACACCTTGTTATTCCGAGACTGAGCTGAGAGAAACTAAGAAAACTGGGCTGACAGAATTTCGGAGACTCAGAGAGATGGATTCTGCTTAGAAATGAAGACAGAACTATTTACTGAGAGCTGGGTAGGTCTTCTCTCTTCAGTGGGCCTTAACCTTTCCATATGTATGATGAGAAAAGCAGGCTGAATGAAATCTTGGCCCCTCACATAAGCTGCCCTGGGCTAAAGACGTGGTTCTGTCATAGAGCACATGCTTAGCATGTCCAAGACCCTGGGTTCAGTCCCCAGTGACACACACACACACACACACACACACACAACCCAAAGACAACAGGTTTTTGTTTTTGGTTTTTTTTTGTGATACTGGGGTTTGAACTCGAGGCCTACACCTTGACCCATTCAACCAGCCCTTTTCTGTAATGGTGTTTTTCAAGCTAGGATCTGGCAAAGTATTTGTGCAGGCTGGCTTTGAACTCAGTCCTCCTGATCTCTGTCTGAGTAGCTAGGATTACAGGAGTGAGCCACCAGCACCCAGCCAAGACAACAGGTCTTTAGGATACCTGCTCCCCAGCCCAACTTGGGGCAGAATAAGGGAACATAAGATTGCTGCACCTCTCAGTTCAGGGATTCAGCTGTTTCGCACAATGTCTGCTCTGCTAGGTCTTTTTTTTTTTTTTTTTTCCTTCAGTACTGGGGTTTGAACTCAGGGCCTCACTAGGCAGGTACTCTACCACTTGAGCCACAGCCCCAGTTCCCCAGTGCCGTCTTTGGGAAGACAGTCTCAAGAAAGACTGTCTTTCTGGAGTCACTAGGCATAGTGCCCAGGATAGGGTAGGTGTAGCTGAGAGTTATGGCCTCAGGCACACTTGCGGGCCCTGTTCTAGGAAAGGGACAGAAGCAAAGGTGAGATTGCCCTCCCCCCACAATCTACATCTCCTTTCTTGAGAGGAAGGCATGGAACTTAGCTCAACCTAGGTTTTCCCATCCCAGCCTGTGGACTGGGAAGATACGGCCAGGAATTTCAGGGAAAGGTTATCCCCTCCATCTAAGCCCAAACCAGGGGTAAGCCTGCTGAGGGGAGTCCCGTCAGCAATTCATGCCACTCCTTACTCCCAGGGCCCACAGTGTAGTGGGAGGAGCTCTGGACTATAGATCTAAGAAATCCTGGGTTTTCACATTAGCTCTGCTGTGCAATTTGTGGCACGTTTCTATTCTTGGACTGTTTCCCAGACTAGGCAAGGTATGGCCATCTCCAAGGTCCTTATCTGTAAGATTCTTTGAAGTTTTATTTTTCCTCATTCCATCACCACGAAGCTCTCCATTAGTCCTCCTAGACTTAATGACCCTACCCCCTTTAACAGGTCTTGGCCTTGCCCTGGGACTCTGCTGCACCCCAGAAGTTCAGTGGCTTTCTCCAACCTACCTGCCCAACTGAACAGGTGGTGAGATTGACTGGGGCCGATGGGAAGGCCCAGGTGGTGATGGGCCTCTTGCCTCGCTCTACCACAAAGCTCACCAGCAGTGGTGAAGGCCTGGTTACATACCACTGCAGGACAAGGTCATAACGTGAGAAAGGGGGCACCCTCCAGGGACAATCTTCCCTAACCCAATATGCAGGGAAAGCGATTGTCGCGAATGTGTCAGGTCCCTGTCTCACCTCTTCCCCATATTCTGTTCGTCAATTTTCCTCACTCAATTCCCCTCCCCTTAGGTATTTCCTCCGACTTTAGGACACAGTACACTCCCTGTCTACCCCATTCACCTTCCAGATTCCGGCTTCTCCGATAAGGCCATTGTGTCCCTGTTAATTTTCTCCCCCAGTTAGCCTCCTGCCTTCTGCGCTCAGTGCCCTCCTTTTACCCAGCCCTCTTACCACCTCCCGATCACATACCCCACTTCCTAGAAAGCACCACCCGGACATGGGTGGATTGCAGCCTCTTTGCTGCGCCTCCCAACCTGGATATTCCCCTCGCCAGATTCAGGCATTGAACCCGCCCTCCCACAGGTTCCCCCACCACCACACACACACACACACACACACCCCATGCCCTAGTCCAGGCTGCCATCTCTTCGTCCCTATTCTCCAACCTTGACCAGGAGGTAGGGATTCAGCAGTGCGCCCGCCCGGGGCCCTAGCCAGGCGGGATCGCTGCTCCGGGTACGCATGCGGCCAGCCCCTCCCCATTCCCGCAACCCGAGCTCCGAGCTTGCTCACCAAGTGACTTGAGGTAGTCATCAAAATTCTTGCTGTCTGTTAGCTTCCAGGTGCCCACGAAGGCGTCCACCATGGTGAGGTTGGACTGGGCTGGGAAAGAAGCTGCGAGAGGGAACCTTGCAGGGACTCCGGGACCCGCGGCTCCCAGCCGGAGCCGACGCTTTAAATAGCCCTCGCATCACGTGATTAGACACAGCCCACAACCCGGCTCCCGAAATAGGAAGCCCAAGGCTAGAGCTCACCAGAGGGGCTGGATGCCCATCCCCCAGCCCGCCGAGGGAGGAGGGGACCAGTGGCGCCTCGCTTGCCTGCGTCAGCGCGGGTGCGGGGCCTCGGAGTCCCTGCCCACGCTGGCAGGACCTGTCCCCTTCTCTGGCTTCAGGGCGACCTCCGGAGCCTGAGAAGGAAGCAGCTGGGGCACCGCTGCAAGCCAGGACGCACGCCACCGACCTCTTCCATCGCCCAGTCCCTCCCTGAGATGAGACTAGAGAAAGCTAGGGGAGCTCTGCTTGACCCTTGTGGCTCGGGCATCCTTGTCCTCGTTTGTAAGTGAGAAGCCCAAGGCTTAGAGGGGAACTGACAAGGTCACGATAAGTAGGAAGTGAGTTGGATCCCAGACAGCACGCCTGGTCTAGCTCGCTCCAGAGCCCAAAGCCCATGTCCTCACCTGGTCTGGGAGAAAGCATGACCCTTCCCTGGTGCCCGCCCCACACGTGCTTGCCCCTCCCTTCGGAATGTCTCCTGCTGGTGCCCCTCCTTCAGCGGTTCTGCTCCCCACCCGCCCTTGCAAGCGTTCTGGTCTCTGAGCTTGTGCTCAGGTCATTCCCCTCACCCTCCTTTAGAAATCTGTCAATTCAGCCCATTCTTCAAAGCCCCAGGCCACCTCACCCACCTGCCGGATAGGTGCCGACACTCCTACAAGTCCTTCCTCCGGCTTCTGCCCACCAACTAACCTGCATTCAAACTTGTCACCTCCTTAAAGAGCTGACTGCAGTGTTTTACAGTGTACAGAGCACTTTCAAGAATAGCATGCAGAGGGCTTTAAGTATACTGTCACATTGAACTTTTAAAACAAATTCTATAAAGTAGATACTGTTTTATCCCCTTTTACAGGTGACAAACCGAAGCTCCACAGAGCCCATTCAAGAATTCAGCAGTTTTTGAAATGTGTGTGTGTGAGTGTGTGTGTGTGTGTGTGTGTGTGTGTGTGTGAGTGAGAGAGAGGGGGAGAGAGAGAGAGAGAGAGAGAGAGACTGGTCTACTATCACTAGCCTGGGCTGTTCTCAGACTTGCAATCCTGTACTGGGGACATGTCTCAAATGGTAGAGTGCTTGCGTAGCAAGCAGGAGGTGCTGAGTTCAATCCCCAGCATACTGGAAAAACAAAAACTCTCTCAGCCTCCTGCGTCTGAGTGCTGGGATTACAGGAGAATGCCACCACACCCAGCTTAATTCATCAGTTATTAAAGCACCTACAGTACTGGAGAGGCTGAGGCAGGAGGATGGAGAGTTGGATGTTGGCCTGAGATACATAGTGAGATCCTGTCTAAAAATAAAATACGTGAATATAATAAAACAAAGCACCTCCTTTGTACTCACCCTGCTCTGGAGAGAGACTACAGGGAACAAGACACACACTCAGCCAGCTCACCTCCAGGCATAACTGGAGCCCAAACCAGAGGTCTTACTCTGTGGGTTCAGGTCCAGCCACTTGCCCCAAAGAAAGCAAACAGAAGTAATGGCGAAAGGTAGGAAAGGTGTTTAATCAAAATAACCATTCTGGGAAGGCAGAAAGTAAGCAGTTCAGCCCCTAAATGGGGTACTAACTAACTAGCATGGGCCTTAGTTTTAAATGGAGGAAAAATTGGGGGAGGGGGTAAGAGGTACGCATAGTTAAGTAATCTTGGTCAAAGTGTGGCTGGTTGATCATTATCTCAGTTCTGGTTCTGCAAGGTGACCCAAAGAAGTCCTTAGTGCATGAGGTGACAACCCAGTTCCTGTGACATGATTGCTCCTGCGTGGGGGTGTTTTCATTGTGGGGTGATCTGTCTGCAAATCTCTGCTTTTCCTGGAATCCAAGGTCACCGGCCCTTAGGACAGTAACTGGAGACTTTCAGGTGCCCGTTGGGGTCTGGAATAGGAGACATTGTGAAAGCTGACAGCAAGATGCCTCTGTTATTCTTATCTTGTGTCTTCAGCCTTGAAGGTAGGTGTGATAGGTTAGGTGTCACCAGTTTTTAGACAGATGGTCCTGAGCGATTAACATGCCTACGTGCAGAGTTAAGCAGGAGTCTGACCCAAAATCTTATGACAAAGGAGATAGAGACAAAATGAAGGCAGGGATACCAGGCTTTCTTTCTGCTTTTAGTATCTTGTGGGCCCAAAGAGGAGTCAGTGCTTTTCAGCAAAAGCATTTTCTAAGTACTTGTTATACAAGGAGCAGTCACACACTAGTGTGGTGACTCTAGGAAGCCTGGCCTGACTTGGGAACTCAGAGGAGGAGAGGTGCAAAGGAATTCCTGACCCTATGGCCCCATGCCTGAGGGAGTGGTGTGGACTGAACTTCAGCCCGCAGAAAGGTGTCCAGGGTAGACATGGGGCAGTCAGCACTAGAGCTGGCGGGGGCCAGGACAGCTCTGCCACACACTTGTATAGCAAGCCCTTCTTCCTGGGCCTCTTGTTTGTCCGTGTAAAGGTCCCTTCCTCTCTTCCCTATGGTTCTCGGAAGGAGGCCAGTAAGGAAGAGTCCTCTCACTTCCTACCCCTGAGGTCTTGACTCCTTTGGACAGTCCAGTTGCCAGAACTGAGAGGCCCATTTCTGCCAAAACTACAGGGACAGGCCTTAGGGCTGGGCATGAAGCCCTGGTGACTTCACCGCCAGAGCAGGTACCAGGGGAGAGGGAGGAAGATGGTTTCCAGTTCAAGGTCATAGTCTTTAGACACAGGGTCTCCTCTCTCAAGGAGCAAATGGCAAAAGACCCAGGGACCAGAGCTGTCTTCCTACAAGATTCAGTGATGGAGAGATGTGGCTGGGCTGGGCAGAAAGATCTGTGTTCCAATCCTGATTTCACTGGGTATTAGCTTTGTGGCCTTGAGCAATTCATTTTAGCCACTCTGAGTCTCAGTTTCAGCTTTGAGATGGGGTACTTGGGGATCGCCTGAGATAATACATTTAAAATGCTGCATATGGTTCACTTAGTAATGACTCACTGTTGCTCTCTTGCTGCTATTGCTTTGTTGCTATTGTTGTTTGTTTGTTTTGGCTTGGTTTTGAGACAAGGTCTCACTATACAGCCCAGGCTGGCCTCAAACTGGAAATCTTCCACCTTCTAAGTGCTGGGATTACAGATGTGCACTAACATGCCTGGCAAGCATGGGATTTTGAAAACTAGACAAACCCCAGACCAACTCCCATCCTCTCTTCTGAGAATGCAGTTCTCCCCCATCCCTGTGAGTACCTTGCCCTGTTAGCTCAGTACCTTGGGATAGGGAGTGAGCCCTGTCCCTTTTCCTGCTCTTCTTGCCCTTGGCAGATCTAGATGTGGCTGTAACATCTGGCAGACAGCAGAACTAGTGCCTGTCAAGAGCAAAATCTCCCCAGTCCTCACCCTGTGGTGATGTCACTGTTCTGTTTCCATGGCAACCACAGGATTGGAAGATGGAGAAGAGGAGAGATGAGTAACCAGAAGGGAACCAATGAGATGGGCCAGCAGCACCGGCTGATCCATGGGGCCATCTGGAGGGGGGAGGGAAGGGAGGTCTGCTCAGCATGTTCAGTTGTTTCCTGGGCCCTCCCTGACATCTGAATGCCTCCGCCAAGAAATGAGCTACTAGCATGGGAGAGCGCCTACAGATAGTGGCCAAAGAAGATGAGCTGGGTGGAGCTGAGCCAGTGGATGCTGACCCCCTCCTCCCCGCAAATACCTATAACTGGGAGTTTGGAAGCTTTTCTCTTTTGCTGGTAATGGCAGCCAGCAGGGCACTCTGCCTCTGCCTGTCATGGAATCATCAATTCTTAGATGATTCTTTTCCCCTTTCCTCCATACCCCTCCCTTGGTGCATGGTGGGTTCCATTTGGAAAGGCCTGTGCTCCAAGCCTACTAACTAGACCCCTGGAACAAGCCTCCCCCTCACCCCCATGTCCCCTTTCCTATCAATGGAGGAAGTCATCAGCTTCACAGGATTCAAAGAAAGACTAAATGGGGCTGGGGTGTAGCTTAACAGTACAGTGCTTGCGTAACTAGCATGTGTGAGGCCCTGGGTTCCATCTCCAGCCCCACCAAAACACAGACAGAGATAAGCTGGGCGCCAGAGGCTCACACCTGTATGAGACCAGTAGGATCACAGGTTTGAGGCCAGCCTAGGCAAGTAGTTCTCGAGATTCCTTCTCCAAAATAACCAGAGCAAAATGGGCTGGAGGTGTGGCTCGAGTGGTAGAGAGCCTGCTTTGCAAGTGGGAAGCCCTGAGTTCAAAACCCAGTACCAACAAAAGCAAAAAAACACAACAAACAAAAGAGAGAGAACAAGCATAAGAGAATAACTGGGAAGCCTAACACACACTAATATATTCAATGAACAGTAATTCCTTTCTCTTTCTCTCTTCCAAGTCTCCTTCCTAGGACAGGTGAATGGGCCAAGTTAGAAGGAAAGGATCTATGACAATTTCTACTGAGGTCATGGAGCAGCCTTCAGATACTGCAGAGAAGTTTTCTCATCTCTCCCTTGCTCTCTTGGCCTTACTGTTTGAACTCAATGCCTTAAGCTTGCTAGGCTACATCCCCAGCCCTTCTCCCTTGCTCTCTCTTTAAGTAATTTGTCCATTCTACTAACCTTACTTGAGTACCTCCCATGGCCAGGCACTGTGCTGTGCTCAATGGGGACCCTGGGTAAACAGGAGAGCCACTGCCCCTGCCTCCTAAGGGCACAGCACACAGCTCAGGGTGACTGCAGCCACAGCGAGTGCAGGGGAATGTTTCTTCTACCACTAGGAAATCTGCTTCTTTGTTCCCCAAGAGTTCTGGAAGCCAGGCTCATGCCTGTAATCCTACTCTGCTCAGGAGGCAGAGGCCAGCCTGAGCAAGTAGTTTGTAAGACCCTATCTCAAAATTACCCAACAAAAAAAGGGGCTGATGGAGTGACTTAAGACCTGCACCTGCCTAGCAAGCACGAGGCCCTGAGTTCAAGCACCAGTACCACAAAATAAATAAATAAATAAAATAGAGGAGAAACTTGTCTCCATTGTTCAAGATTATGGAATAGCAGTAGTGCAGCATATATACATCCATGCACATACTTGCATATGGTACATGATATATTTATTTATTATATGAGTTCATACATATAATGATATACATACATATATGATATACGTACAAACAGGAGGGATTGTGACAAGATAGTTTTCTGAAGCTTTTTTTTTTTTTTTGGCAGCACTGGGGCTTGAACTCAAGGCCTTTGAGCCACTCCACCAGCCCTTTTTATGTGATGGGTATTTCTGAGATAGGGTCTTGCGCACTATTTGCCCAGGCTGGCTTTGAACCTTGATCATCCTGATCTCTGTTTCCTCAGTAGCTAGGATTACAGATGTGAGCCACCAGTGCCCAGCATCTGAAGAAGGTTCTGACCTCCTTGCCTTGGAGAAATTTGAGGAGGATTGAGAAGCAGAAGAGAGGTTGCCTACAGAACCTACTTCCTCTCAAAAACAAAAACAGATTTCTAAGACTGTGTGTGAGAGGACAAATGATGGGAGCAGGTATGGGTGTACTAACACCAGTTTGCTTCTGAGAAACTGCTGCCTAGGGCAGATGCTCACTAGAAGAAGAACAATGTCCCTTTTTTGCCTGGGAGAGGGGCGGCCCAGGTAGGGGGGGCACTCTGCCTTCCCAGAAACCAGTCCTTCTGACTGTGGCTGACAGAATAAAGCCCACACTCTGACCTGCTCTCCTCTGTTTTGTCGGTCTAAGTTATTACTGAAATCCTGTTCCAAGAAGAGTACTTGGCAGATGGTAGGGTTTATGTATATTGAATGAATGAATGAGTGAGAAGTGAGTGAACCTCTATAGCTTTAGGGACCCTGGAGTGAAACTCACCTGAGTTCCAGTCCTGCCTCTGTTACTTATATACCAGCTGGTGCCCTCTGCAAGGCATGATCTCCCTGGATCTCAGTTTATTCATCTGTAAAAAACACCAGGATCTCCAACTAGCTGGCCTCCCAAGGACTCAGAGTACAAGATAGGACTCTTGGGGAATGCCGTGCAAAGGTCATTTTCCTGCCACATGGCACAAGCCCCATTTCTTGGCTCTTCCTGCCTACCCCCTGGTATCATGTAATTACTACTATTCCTTTTCTGCTTAATTTTAAGTCCTGTCTCTGGGGAGCCCCTTTTCCCCTACCGTGGCACTTCTGCTTTGATGCAAGCCATTTATTTCCAAGTCTGGCCCTTCTGGGGTTGGATGGGTCTGTGCTGCTCTCTGCTGTGCACAGTGTCTGGCAAGAGTTTGGATAGTGGAAGATCAGTCTCTCCAGAGCAAAGACAGTCACTTGTCCCCCTCAGTATTCTCTCTGTTTGAAAATTCTGTCCTTCCCCGCAACTACTCTCAACTTTCCTCTTGCCAGAGGATCCTGTCTCCTGAGCTGCGTCTCACTCCATCTCCCAGGGCCAGGACACTGGGTTATTTCCAGTGTGTGGTGGGGTCCCAAGTTCTCCCAGTTGACATTTGGCCTTCTGGATGCTCCCTGTAGCCTGGATCTCAAAGGCAGCTTTCTTTGAAGACAGGGCTGTTCCCAGGAAGTAATGAAACCAAGTCCCAGAATTGGGGCTGACCCCAGTTCCTCCCACCCCAAACTACAGTTTCCTCCTCTCACAAATGAAAAAATTGCTTCTGCAAAAATCTAAATAACCTCTAATGTTGGATTAGGTGAAGTATAATTAGAAAGGTAAATGTAATGCTTTACAGATCAATACCTGTGTCCTTCCCCTGGGCCAGGTAGCCTGGCCTCCATCCCTTGATATTCTGCCTCTTCTCCTGGCACCAATGCTCAGAGTGCATTCTGTTCAGAAACAGCCTGCCCCAAATTTTAGAAGGATCCAGGAAGTTCCAGAAGGCGTGATGAGCCTGGTGGTGAGAACAAATGACCACTGTGTGTTTCTGGGTGAAGAGAGCTGTCAAGGGGTTGGCAGGGAAAGGACTTTGTTCTCAGGAGTCTAGGGCCAGATGTGTTCCAGGAAGCAGGTACAGAGCCAAGACCATAGGTCTGGCTTGGACTTTTCCAGGGGTCTGGGATCCAGGGGTGTCTGAAGGTGTGCGGGGGATATCATGCTTGTTCTCGGTAGTAAACAACAACAATAGGTAGGAGGAAGGAGGCCATTTTCAGAAGGACTGGATGGACTAGGGAGTGACCAGGACTGGCACTCCTGCAGGAATTTCTCCTCTCGCCATGATAGCTAGCATCAATGCAGCCATTACTAAGTGCTGGACTCTTCAATTCCTGTGACCCTGGCAATAACTTAGTGGTGCAGGTATTGTGGTTCCTATCCCCAGTTTTCAGGCAAGAGCCAGGCTTTGGACTGAGTGATTGGTCTAGAGGCTGCAGTGCTTCTGCACCCCTTTCCATGTGCCAGTCTTTCTCCTTCCTGGCACTGTGACCTTGGGCCTGACTCTTCACAACTCCATGATGGGGCTCAGGCCAGTGATCCCTTCATCCTTCAAGCTTTGCCAGCCCATGATTCAGGAAGGGAATTTCCAAGTGGGGAAGAGGGTGACATGGAGCAGAGTAGAGAGAGGACAAATTTTTCCAGTGTCCTGTCTTAAGCCTGCCCCTTCATAAGACTGGCAGGTTCCCCTTTGCCCTACAAGTGGAGCCAAGAGAGCAAGTGATACTCAGCTCCAGCCCAAAATACTCACTGTTCACTGAGGGTCACTGAGGTCTGTGTCAGGACTGCCTGCCAAAAGACAGGAAGGGCCCAACTACTTTGGCTAACAGTCCCACAGGCAGCAGGGCCACAGCCCACCTGACTCACACTTCAGTCTCCACCTGCCCATGCTGGGACCTGCCCTGTCACATAGCTTCAGTTTATCTGGGCACCAGGCCTGGTCTGGGGCTATTTCTAAATTCTAGATGTTCTCCCTGTCTCCTTGGTCTGGGCCTCCAGCCAGGTCAGGTCACACACACACACACACACACACACACACACACACACACACACACACAGAGTCTCTTTCTCTGTCTTTCTCTCTCTCAGTCACTTGCTTAACTTGACTGCCCATTGTCTTGGTTGCTTGGTCCCAAACTGGGTACAATGGCCAACAGATGACCTAGACTTGGTCATCTCATGAGCTAGGAGAGGTAACCATATCTACAAGCCTTCACAAGACTGGTTACAGACCTGCCAGGGAAGACCAAAGGAGGAAGCCGCTCACCCTCCCAGGAGGCACTCTTTGGGCTGGGTCTTGAAGTATGTATAGGAGTATGCTTGGTGTTGGGAGAGTAATTGGGAAGGCAGAGGAGGAAGGACTTGGTGAAAAAAGATGAGCTTTTCCTGATAATTGCCTGGGTGAAAGCAGAGGATAAAAATGGCAAGTGGTAAATCAGGGCTTCACACTTTCAGGCAGGCACTGTACCACGTCCCCAGCCTGGTCTTTCTTTGGAAGGCAGTCAAGAGGTGCTGAGGGTTTGGGCAGGGGGGCTCCATGATCCACCTCTTACCATATGAAGATGCTCTGGCCATTGTGTGGGGCTGGGTGGGAGACCAGTTAGGAGTTATGGCAGCTGTGTGGACTGGTGGTCCAGGAGAGCGCATTGCATCTACACCCACATGAGCCAGCAGGAAGGGGAACGGTAGGTGGCAGCTGAGCACATCTCTCTTGACCACACCCTAGCCACACATTCACATTTAGCTGCCAGTGAGACTGGGGAATATGGTCATTATTCTGTGCTGTTTTTCAGAAAAACGAGAGTGGGACATCAGGAGCCTGGAGGTCTTTAGCACAGTACTTCAAAGTCTCACTCTGAAACCACATTTCCTGAGTTTAAGTCCAGCTTTACCACTTTCTCTGTGCCTCAGATGTCTCATCTAAGGGCAACTTGGGGTGTGAACCAACACACCCCAGGTAGATTTGAGACACCCACATGGTGTGCACATCTGGCTGGTGCCACCAGGCCTATGAACTGCACCCTTCAGCTCTTCCCTCACACCCACAGTTTAGCAGAGATGCAGAATGCCAGGAGCAGGATTGGGGGTAGGATTCTAAGAATGGGTGGCCTAAAGCTTGATACAACAGGTTCAGAGGCAGCCCAGCCTGGAGACCCTTCCTCTGTCCTGTTCACAGCACAGCAGACCTCCCAGAACCTCAGGCAGGAAGTCCTGGGGCAGATAGTTAGAAGTTCAGGTTACCTGAACCACAGTTTAGACTCACAATTGCTGAGTAGCCCCAGGCCTTCAGCCTCCACTGTCAGTCTCTGGACTAAGTCTTCCCATCTGGAAGTTGGGAACTGCTTAACCTTGTTTTCCTGGCAGGTGATTGTGAAGATGAGATGTCAGTCTTGGCTCTGGAATTGAGTTGCTCCCTGCAGGATTGATCACCTTGGAAGATGTTGTCCATCTGCTGCTGTTGGCAGTGCGCCCCCTCCTGGGAAAGAGAAGCTTCGGAGTTTGGTCCTGTGAGCCATACCTGTGAGTCCTGCCTTCTTTCTCCTTTTACCTAAACTCCTTTCCCCAGGCTATAGATTGTAACACCTCACAGATGAGATAAGAATAGTGGGAGTGGGAGTGGAAAATCCCTGGGAGATTAGGTAAGAAGAAAGAGGAGAGAGAATTGTGACCTCAGGGAAAAGGCAGAGAGATAAGATTGAGGATTCATAGGGTGTGGGGGGTGAGGGGTGGGGAGGGCAGTGAAAAGCTTATAGTGAAACAGGTGACCTGAAGCTCTCTGAAGAAGATGCACCTGAGTTACAGCTCCTGCAGACTTGAGACCTTGGTGGGCTACATGGAATGTGGTAGGTTCAGAGCCAAAATTACCTTGGGCTGTCTTAAGAGGCCCCTTAATAGCAAATTATCCTAACTTTTGTGTGTGACCTAATATTCTCTTGACTAGTAGATAAACCTCTCAAAGCTTTAACACAAAAGCTTTGCAGACCTCTCCCCTCCACCAGCTTAAACTAAGAATGCTATAAAATAAAGTCTGAGACACTTGGAAGGGATTCCCCCCCCCCCCCACCGCCTTGCTGCAGCAGGTCTGCCTGATATACCTGCCCATGTGATTGGTAAATGAATTGACTCATGACTTTCTTTTGTTTCTGGAAACAAAACAGTGGCTCAACCCTGTAATCCTGGTTATTTAGGAGGCTGAGATTGGGAGGATATGGCTCCAGGCCAGCCCAGGAAAATAGTTGGTGAGACCCTCCCCCATCTCCAAAATAACCAGAGCAAAATGGACTGGAATTGTGGCGCAAGTGATAGAGTGATTTCAAGTGTGAAATAATGCAGTCCCACCAAAACCAAACCAAAACATCATGTAAACTCTTTCAAGGTCGAACATATTATTCAGGGTAATTTGAATCCATGTACCTGAGTCATGGTCACTCATATTTGGCTCTGAATAAGCTATATTATTTCCTTTAAATCAGTCATTATTTTACCTTGACATGGGGTGGAGTGTCTAGAGTTACTTTTGGGGGAAACCCACGCTCAGGCCCAGCTGAGAAGCTCACTGATGGAGGCCCTATGCCTTATTCATCTCTCCTCCCATTCCTAGGGCACAGCGTAAGCCCCCACTGAAAACAGACATGTCTTCAGAGTTTGTGGATGAACCCCAGACTCAGCTCCCATGGGGCCTTCGGGAAGTGACCCTTCCCTGGTCCTCATCCTGCTTTGGGGAAGATCTGAAATGTGGCCTTGGGGGAAAGAAAGACAACTGGGAGGTAGGAGACTGGGTCCCAGGCAGGACTGTCTCATCACCTTTCTATATGACCTTGGACAAACCACTTGCCCTCTGGAACCCTCTCCCCATCTGAGTATTGAGTAGGCTTTTTTGGAGGTAGCTATTTTAACACCACGGAGTCCTGTCTTCAAACAAATTCTTAGATGGAAGTTCCAGGGATTAAATAAAAGGGGACTGCCCTTGGAAGCTATTTAGGGGCCTGGAACCTCCTTGGGTGGCCCCAGGCCTGGGGAGGCCAGTTTCAAGATTCCTTGGGGGCCAGGGAGGGTGGGGCTTGGGAGCCAGTGCCACCCACTTATGATAATGCCCCTACCCTGGGTGTGTGGGCTGGAGGGGGACAGAGAAAGCCCTCAGATTCCACTGCCTATGGGTGCTTAGCAGAGATTGGAGTCCTGAGCAGGGGGATGGGAAGAGAGGCATGAGATTTGGAGTTGTGAGGCTCCTGGTGCCACCTGGCTAAGTGTCAGAGTGACTGCTGCATCTCCCTGGGTCTCAGTTTCCCTATCTGTACAATGAGGGAAAAGTGTGATGGCATTCTTCAACCCTTTCTCATTGGTGACCGGCAGAAAGACTAGGGGCTGGGGCAGAGAGGGAGCTGTGGGTGCTGGGTTCCCGAGAGTGACAGAATTGCTGTGGTTCAGAGCAGTGATGGTGGCCGCAGCAGTGTGGCATGGGGGCAGGGTTGGCAGGAAGACATAGTTGAGTCACGGCTCTGCCACCAAGTTGTGTGTCCTGTCCACTTCAGAGCCATATGTCTCATGGGACCAGACCCTCCCAGATCTAGCAGTCAGGTCCCTCCCACTAGCCTGCCTGCTGGCTCAGGGGAATAATAGAATTTATAGTGTTAGACCTATAGCACCTACCCATGTATTGGCATCTCATTCTCACCTGCTCTCCTGCAGGCAGGCATGCAAAGTACGAAAAGCACCTGGAGGGACAGGCATTGCCCTCTTCCCTAACTCATTTGATCTTCAATGCCCCATGGGATGGGCACTGTCCTTTTACATACGTGGAAACTGAAGCCACAGGAAAGCCAAGTCACTTGCCCAAGATCACACAGCTAGTAAGAAAGGAGCAAGGAGCTGGGTGTGGCGGCCTGTAATCTGAGCATTTGGGAGACTGAGGCAGGAGGATGGTGAGTTGTAGTCCAGCCTCGGCTACAGAGTAAGACTTTGTCTTTGAAAAAAAAAATGGCATCAGGATTTGAACTCAGGCTGTTTGCTAAAGAGTAAAAGTTCTGTGAGTTGTTGATGTGAAGACCCAGTAGAAAAAAAAAAAGCTGCAGTGTCACATGGACAGGGATTCACAGACAACCCTGGAGTCCCAGGATGCTACAGCCTGGAGAAGCAGAGGTGACTTCGTTTTTTTTGGGGGGGGCAGGGGTTGAACTCAGGGCTTCATGCTTGTAAAGCAGGTGCTCTACAGCTTGAGCCACTCCATATTTTTAAAAATTTATTTATTTGGTGGTACTGGGATTTGAACTCAAGGCCTCACTCTTGCTAGGCAGGTGCTCTACCACTTGAGCCACTCTGCCAGTGACTTCTTATTACAATCTCAATATTTGAAAGATATCTGAATGAAAGACATGTGTCTTTTCATTTTTAAAACAAATTGTCAAATACATAATGATGGCATTGTGAATTGAAGTTCTTCAAAGAAGCAGACTGCTTGACCTAGATGGAATGTTGTAAGTCAGTCAGAATTATCTTGGGCCACCTTTAGCCTTTTTTAACTTGTTTATTGGACCTATCATCCTATTGACTTTTCCATAAAACTCTTGGAATGTATCCCTCATCTCCACCAACCTAAAGCTGACAGTGTGATACAGACATCTAAATTCTATACATTTCCCTGCCTTGCTGTAGCCCACCCACCTGGTGCCTCACCTGTATATCCTCTTTAAATTTTTATTTTCATATTACTATTGTACTGGGAGTACGTTGTGACATTTACAAAAGTGCTTATAATATATCTTAATTAAATTCACCTCCTCCATCTTCCTCTCTTATCCTTCCTTTCACCTATGTATTTTGTAAACACATTGACTTTCTTTTTTTCACAGTACTGGGGTTTGAACTCAGGGCTTCACACTACCACTTGAGCCACTCCACCAGCCCTTTTTTGTGTTGGGTTTTTTCGAGATAGGGTGTAATGAACTGTTTATCTGGGCTGGTCTCAAACTGTGATCCTCCTGATATCTGCCTCCTGAGTAGCTAGGATTACTGGTGTGACCGGCTACCTGTGACCATAAAAGCTTGACTTTGTTTTCTATGACCATAAAAGCTCATGTAACCTTTTCCATGGGGGAGCATGTCACTCAGGGTAACTGTAATCCATGTTCCCAGGCTGTGTTCACTCATGATTGGCTTAGAATAAACTTCTCTTGTTTCCTTAAAGCAGAGTTGCTTTTTTTTTTTTTTGGTTCTTTTTTTCTGGTGGTACTGGGGTTTGAATTCAGGGCTTCATGCTTGCAAAGTAGGCATCTACTGCCTTTTCCAGCCCCCAGTTGGTATTTTTATGTCAACAGCATTTGCACTGACAAGAGTGTATGGTTAAATAATGGATAGTCCACAAAGTGGCTTGTTCTCTGGTCTAGAGGACTTTCTCACTGCAGGAATGGGAGGAAACTCTGTGCCCTTACTTATGACCTAGATTAGAATGACAGACCTTCCAGAGCTTTGCTCAGCCAGCCCCACCCTCCTTCCCCAGCCGACTCCACTCAAGCTATGTTTGTATATCCTTGACTCCCCACTCCTCCAGCGTCCTGGCCACTTGATCCAAGCAGGCCAATCAGATCCTCCAAATGGATTCTCCCAGCTCAAAATGTGAGGTTGAGTGATCATTATCAAGTGCTCCACAGACATTCCTCACCCTTGGCCTCAGCTCATTACTGCACCCACTCTGAGTCTGAGACGCCCCCACTTACTACTGTCATTAGTTGCCTGTGTTCATCTCAGGCACCCAGAGAAGCAGCCCTGTCATTCCTTAGATTTTTTTCCATCCCTATCATAGTTTGCTGACCATTTTCCCATCAGAAGGAAGGACTTTCACTAGGATCGCAAACAGGAAAAAAACTGCTTTATTTTTAAAAGATCTCAGTGCATGTTATACCTCTCTTCACCCTTCAAAACCCTATTGATGCCGGGCACTGGTGGCTCATATCTGTAATCTTAGCTACTCAGAAGGCAGAGATCAGGAGGATTGTGGTTTGAAGCCAGCCTAAGCAAATAGTTCCAGAGACCCTATCTCTAAAAAACCCATCACAAAAATGGGCTGGTGGAGTGGCTCAAGGTGTAGGCCCTGAGTTTAAACCCCAGGGCTGCAAAAAGCAAAAATAAAAGCAAAAACAAAAAAACCCTACTGATGTGTCACCTCACCTTCCAACAGAAACATGACTGATGCACCCACACCCTGTTGTTACTTGTTCAGACTATAGTGTAAATGTTTGTGAACTACTCAGTGCTCTGGGCTAGGCTGTAAGTTTTTTTTTCTCAAGAGCAAGGATGGTGTCTCTCTGTGTGCTGTTTATTGTATGGCCAATGTTTAGTTCAGGGCCTAGCATCAAGCATGTTCTCAATAAAAACGTCAAATCTAAAAATATGAATGTGTATTCAATGCCAGGTGGCCTCTTACTTGCTCTAGGAAGTGATTCTGATCTAGTTCTTACCTCAGAAAACGTCTTGGGGTTCCGTATACATTTTCTTAATCTCCCTAAACTCACTTGAACTCCTAAGTGTCAGAGCCAGAAGGGTCTTGAAGCCATTTGGTCCCAAGTCTGCTTGTACTGATGGAGAAACTGAGGCCCAGTGAAAGGGCAGAGGCTTGCCTAAACTCACACAGCTCATTAATATAATAAAAAACGAAATCTTAATGACTCTCAGGTCAGGAGTCATCCTTTCTCGTCATTTTTTTTTTTCTTTAGTGGTGCTGGTGATCCAACCCAGGGCCTGGCGCATGCTAGGCAAGTGCTTTGCCTGTGAGCTACACCCTAGACCCCCTGGACCCATCGTATTTATTCTCTTCTACGAGATAGGGAAACAGGCTCAGAGAGAACAAGTGACAGAGCCAGAGTCTGGGAGTTCACCCGTCCCACCTAGGCCTCCTCGGGAGACCTTCCTCTTGGGGCCTGGAAATGAGGCTTGGGAGCGCCTCCTCCATGCACGCGGGGCCAGGGATCGCGGGCTGCGGAGCGATTCCCCCGGGTCCTAGCCTGGGAATCAATGGAGGCGCACCAACTTCCCACCAGGGGGCGCTAACGACCCGGGCTCGCGGAGCCTCTGCGCGCAGATTCACCCTCTGCTAAGGCGCTCCTGGGCCAGGCTGCCCTGACCCACAGCCCTGCATCGCTGGCATATATGGTGTCGCAACTCCACTGGGACACCAACGGCACCGGCTACACCCCTGCTCTGTCCAGGACCCTCGGCCAAGCAGTCAGCACCCCGTAGCACGCAGGTCTTTGAGGTTTACTGAACATCGTGTGGGAAGAGGGAGAAGTTGGAGTTAGACTTGGTTACACAGGTTTGCACCCCGGTTTCCTTATCTGCAAAGCTAATGTAGTAGTTCTCACCTCAGAGGACTGTTGAGAGGTTAAATGACATCGCACATCAAGTCCTTGTGCTATGTGTGTAGGCTTTTTTATTTTTAATGCAGAGCTAAGGTCCAGTGTCTCCCCGTCATGTCCCTGAATGGGACACCTTAGCCACTGTGTTTTTTGCTCTGAGTGGCCCTTCTGGGGCTGTGTCCCTCTACTTCTGGGCATTACTGGAGAGCATCAGAACTGTCCTGCTGAGTCAGGGTCACAGTGTGGCTCAGGGTCATTCTGGTCAGCCCCCCTGTGGGCTCTGGCCACTATCTACAAGGCCATCTCAGGGCCAGGGATGTCTCTGAACTTGCCACTGGCTCCATCTCTCTCTCCCTCTAGCCTGGGGAGCCTCTGGTCTTGCCCTAACAGACCACCTGCTGAGCTGGGGGTGGGGGAAGTAAGGAAAGGCTAAAATGCCCATGGAGAAACCAACCGATCAATGGCTTCAGTGCGTGTTTCTGCAGCGCCTTCTGTGTACCAAGAGCTGTTCCAGCACCTGCAGTCACAGCTAGGAGCAGACACCACCCCTTCTTCCCCTGGAGCCTGTGGCACAGACAGCGGTGGCTAGAATGGTTCCCATGGGTGGAGCCCTGCTGTGTGCCAGCCCTGTGTTATCTCATTTGCTTCTTCCAACAACATGGCAGGTGAGTGCTGTTGTCATCCTCATTCTGTAGGTGAGGACATCCAAGCAGAGAGGGTCCAGGGTACACCAGTGGCTCGTGCTCACTGTAGGGCAGCTGGCTGCAGGCTGACTGCCAGATCCTGCTGTTCCTTGCTAACTGTCTGGCTCATCCTCCAGCTGAAATTCTCATCGAAAATAATGTTTATGCCGTGTGCTTTCCCCAAAGTGTGACTTTGATTCAGTCATGCGACCAGGGTGTCCTGGAGGCACTGAGGAGTAAATGAGAAAGCCTTTCTTGAACAACAGGCTGGCCACAGTGATCAGAAGCCTGAGTATGGAAGACATGTGAAGGAGTTTAGCATGAAGGATTTTTTTTTTTTGCGGTACTGGGATTTGAACTCAGGGTCTACACCTCGAGCTACTCCACCAGCCCTTTTTTTTTTGAAGGGTTTTTTCCAAGATAGGGTTTCCAAAACTGTTTGCCCAGGTTGGCTTTGAATCATGATGTCTGCCTCCTGAGTAGCTAGGATTAGTTCGTGAGCCACTGGCACCTGGCTAAAAAATTGTTTTTAGTTATTAAATTATACTTGTACTGGGGGTGATTGGGACATTTACAAACATGTTTACAGTACAGCTTAGCTAAATGCACCCCGTTTAGCCACCATTCTCCTTTGTCCCTCCTCAATGTGGTGACTTTGAAGGGTTCCTCTGAGAAGAATCAATGAGAAGAAAATAGTGCCTGATCTCCTTACCTGTGCAAAACTATGCCTTCAAAGTGTCAGTGAGCTGGAAAGTGGATACCAAAGAAGCTGTTAACATTGACAATGAGGCTTGTGTTGTTCATTCATTGACTGAGGTGAAATAGCCAAAATGGTTCCAAATCAAGGTGACTGATAGTAGTGACCATGACAATGGCAGTGTTAACACTGCAGAAAAAGTGCCTGTAGATGACATGTGACAATGTAGGAGGGATTTCATGAAGGACTAGAGCAACGTGCATACATCACACAGCAAGGAGTCATGTCAAAGAGAGCTGAGCACCTGGTGGCTCATATCTGTAATCCTAGCTACTCTGGAGGCAAAGATCAGGAGGACAGAGGTTCAGAGCCAGTCCCAGACAAATAGCTCTCAAGACTCTATCTTAAAAAAAACCATCATAAAAAAGTGCTGGTGGAGTGGCTGAAGGTGTAGACCCTGAGTTCAAACCCCAGTAACACAAAGTAACTAAAAATCAAATCAAATCAAAGAGAGACCTCTAAGAATGGTTGTTAGTGAGACAGAGTCTGGAGAAAACTACCCCCCCCCCCGCCCCCGTACTGAGATTTAATTCTGGACCCTCATGCTTGAAGCATGATTCCACTTGAACTATGCCCCAACCCCCAACCCTTTTGTTTTCATTTTGTCTTTTTTTTTTTTTTTAATTCATATGTGCATACAAGGCTTGGGTCATTTCTCCCCCCTGCCCCCACCCTGTCTTTTTTTTTTTTTTGCGGTACTGGGGTTTGAACTCAGGACCTTCACCTCAGCCACAACACCAGCCCTATTTTTTTGTGAAGGGTTTTTCAAGATAGTGTGTTGTGAACTATTTGCCCAGGCTGGCTTTGAACCATGATCCTTCTGATCTCTGCCTCCTGAGTAGCTAGGATTACAGGCATGACACATGGCTTTTTTTTGGCTTTTTAATTCACTTTATTTTTGCTGTATAAAACTTCATGTCATAGCCACAGCAGGAGCCTGGGTTCTCTGCCCGAAGACTCAGGTGTGGGTCTTCACAAGATGGTCAGTGAATTCCTGACATGGAGCACAGTCTCTTTCCAGAGGTCAGGGGTCAGGTAGCTGTAGGTCTTGGAGATGGCACCAATGGTGGCCTTGGCACAGTTGCAGGGTTGCAGTCAGTCCCTCTCTGAAGTGTAGCAGTTACAACACCAGCATCAATAGCAGCTTCCCGGGCACAGGAGCTGAGACCAGGCCAGTGCCTCTGAAGGCAAGGTGAGGCCACCAACGTAAAACCATAGCAGCCTGTCACCATGCATGGGACAGTGTAGAGCTTACCAATCTTGTTCCCCTAGTAGCTTCTCCACACAGGGACAGTGGAAAGCTTGGCCAAGACAATGGCCCATCTATGGTGGTGACTACCTCCTTGGAGCACTCAACACTAGACTCACATGACACATTGTCGTCTCCAACAGCAACAAATGCCTTGAACCTGGTCCGCTGGCCAGTGGGGGTCTGCTTCTGCACCAGCACAATCCTTAAAACCTCATCCTTGCAGGGTGCCCCCAGGAAAGAGTTCATCATCTCAGACTCCTTGACTGGCAGGGAGAAAAGACAGATGTTCTCCAGGAGCTCGATCTTCATGTCCTGGAGCAGGTGGCCCAACTTGGTGATAGGGATCTACTTCTTGTCTTTGGCCTTGCTTCCACCAGCCTTGTGGCCTTGGCCCTGGTCCAAACTAGGCCACCACTGCAACCCTGGAGTCTGCTGCCAAAGCCTGAGGAAGCCAACTTGGCCTCCCATGCCTGGGCCCCTCGGAACCTCTGGGCCCTCTCACTGGACCAGCGTCATCTGCATTTGGTGTTTTCCTGGAGAAGTTCATGCTTGTCTTTAGATGGAGTCTCATCAACTTTATTCAGGCTGACATTGAACCTCCATCCTCCCAATCTCTGCTTCCCCAGTAGCTGGGATTACAGGCATGAGCCACCACACTTGACTTGGTGAAAACATTTTAAAAAGCCACCCGGCTGAATGCCTCCTTCCTAGAGGACCCACTTAATGATCCCTCAACTGAGTCTGATGTTCCTGCTCCTAAAAAGTTAAGTCAGAGGGCTGGGGGGTATGGCTCAAGTGGTAGAACACCTGTCTGGTAATCATGAGGCCCTGAGTTCTGCCCCCAATACCCCAAAAAAAAAAAAAAAAAGGCACAGTACAGTTATCTTTCACAAGTTAAGAACAGTCTTTTCTTCTTTTGCAGAGCTCAGAGGGCAACCAGGAGCCTCACATAGCTAAGCAAACACTCTCCACCGAGCTCCACCCCCTACAGCAACCTTTTAATCAAATGCAGCATCACCTGTGGAAACGGAAGGCTGCTGGTATTTGCTGTTGCTGGTGTTGGTTGCAGCCAATACAGGTGTCCTGGTGATGCTATGGTGTTGCTTAGTTAATCTGAAAACATCTTTTTTCCTCTTTTTTTTTGGTACTGGACTTTGGACTTTGGATTTGCTAGGCAGGCCTATGCTGCTTGAGCCATGCCTCCAGCCCTTTTTGCTCTGGTTGTTTTTGAGATAGGGCTTTGTTTTTTGCCTAGGCAGGCCTGGACCACCATTCTCCTATTCTGAACTTACTATTGTAGCTGGGAGGACAGGTGAGTGCCACTGTGCCCAGCTTTTTTCTGTTGAGATGCGGTCTTGGGGAACTTTTATGCTTCATGATCTTAGCCTCCTGAGTAGCTAGGATCACAGGTGTGAGCCACCGGTACCCAGCTTTCCCACTGTATTATATGTGTATATGATACATATATATATACTTATATATATATTTTTTACTGTTAAGTGTTTATATGTGAATAAATATATTAAGAAAATGATTGCTGCCGGGTGCCAATGGCTCACGCCCACAATCCAAGATACTTTGTAGGCTGAGGTTAGGAGGATCTTGGTTCAATGCCAGCCTGGGCAAATAGTTTGAGAGACCCTATCTCCAAAATAATCAGAGCAAAATGAACTGGAGGTGTGACTCAAGCAGTAGAGTGCCTGCTTTGAAGTACAAAGTTCAAACTCCAGTCCACTCCAGAAAAAAAAGAAAAAAGAAAAAAAAAGATCGCCAAGCACTCGGGAAAGCTGAGACAGCAAGCTCATAAGTTCACAGCTCACCTGGTTTCATATAGATACTCTGTCTCAAAAATAAACAAATGGAATGTACATTCAGAGTGGGGGATGATGCCGAACAACTGCAAATCTCCACACGGGAGGCCAACTTGACATGACGACACCTCTGCCTTCTGTGGTTCCATGCACACAGCCTTTGTTTACACACAAATTACTAAGAACATTGGATAAAAGGACCTCAGGCTACATGTGGATAAGGTACGGATGAAACATAAATGGATTTTGTGTTTTGAGGGGTTCCTTCCCCTAGATATCTCATTGTGCATGTAAGAATATTCCAAAATCTGAAAACAAAAAATCTAAAATACTTCTGGTTTCTAACGCTTTTTTTTTTTTTTTCCAGTACTGGAGTTTGAACTCTGGGCCTACACCTTGAGCCACTCCACCAGCCCTTTTATGTGATGGGTTTTTTTGAGATAGGGTGTTGTGAACTTTTTGCCCAAGGCTGGCTTCAAACCTGGATCTTCCTGATCTCTGCCTCCTGAGTAGCTGGGATTACAGGCATGAGCCCATGATCCTGGCACTTTGGATAAGAATATTCAGTCCATAAAACCTCTCAAGGAGTTTGTAGCCATTTGGGCCTCTTTCCTTGTGCAGGCAGGTCAGCCCTACCCCCCTAAAACCCTAAGAGGTCATTACCTCTCCATCCCTGTTGGCAGCTGGGACACCCACTCTGACCTCTCTCTGGTTCCACTGGTTGTGGGACTCTGATCAACATCCAGATTCTTTGATGGGGAGTTGGGGGCCAAGCATGGGCTGGGATGGAGGGCCTGGGGCCCAGAGAAGCCCTATCAGCTGAGGGGGATTTGGGGTAGAGCTGTTGACCCTGACCAGAGGCCCTGTGGTAGCAAAGCCACTTTAATGGGCCATTAAGCTCACCAAGCCTTGCTGGCCTGACCGTAAGCCAAGCTGTCCCATTGGTCTCTTCAGCTTCCTGATCTGACCTCTTGCCACCCCCTGATAGGAGAGGCCCTCCAGGGTACTAATTAGCTTCCTCTTCTGGATTCCAGGGCTTTCTCCCTCCTCCAGTCAGGGAAATGTTTTCTTCTAGAGGACAGCCATCACCCTTCCTCTCCCACTTCCCAGGTCTGGGGTTCAGTGAGGCCGGTGTAGCTGCTTTCCCAGGGTCTCTGGTCCCGGCCAGCATGGATTGTACACCATGGGAGTTTTGCCCAAGCTGTTCTTGTGACTTGGAATGCCCTCCCAGCTTTTCTTGCACTGTAAACTCTTCCTACCCTACTCCCCTCGGTATAACAGACTTCTTCCTCCCCACCTTTCCTTCTTTCCCTCCATTCCTCCCTCCCTTGTTTTCTTTCCTTCCCCCCTCTTTGGCTCCTTCCCATCTTCCTTTCTTCTGCCCATTCATTCATTCATTCACTCATTCATTCGGGCATTTATTCATACATTTCTTTGTCTGCCTTCTGCCCGGCACTGGAGTGCAAGGGGGACTTGGATAGCCCTGAGGTCAAGGTGCTGTGTGAGGCAGAAGGCAAACAAGCACCACCTAATTGGTAGGTTTCAGAATGAAAATGCAGTGCCCCTTGTTAAAAAGTTATTATGCATTTCAAAACAGTGACTGCACAGCATTAAACCAGTCCAGGGCCAGAGGGCCCTTCTGCAGAGCCTGTGCTCCCTTGAAGCTGGCTCTGGAAACAGTGACTCCATCAGAGCTGGGGGTGGGAGTCATCCTGGAGGCTTTCAGGGCAGAGGTGATAACCACAGTTGCCAAAGCCAGGAAGAGAGAGGTTGCATAGTTATTTTTGGAAACTGCAAGTTTTCTAGACAATATTGCAAAGGGACAAGAGCAGCTGGAGTCTGTGGCCAGTGCGGGATCTGGGTCTTTATTAGAGGTGGGCTTGTTTGTTTGTTTAAAGGTTATTCTGGCACCAAATAAGAAATGAAAATAGTAAGACGGGTGTCTATAATTCCAGTACTTGAGCGTCTGAGGCAGAAGAATGTAGAGTTCAAGGCCAGTTTAGGCTACCTAGTGAGACCCTGTTTAAAAAAGAAAAGAAAACCCAAAAGAAAAAAGAAATGCAAATAACAAACATGAAAAATACAAACGATAACACACGACTAATACAAAAGTAAAAATACATATAAAAAAGTGCAATCTACTAGTGAATAAGAGAACTAAAACAAAGATAGAATACAATGACAAAAAGAAAAATAAAAGAAAAAAGAGAAAACTTCCCCACCAGTGGTGGATTTACCAGTTGGCATAGTTTCCTGGTACCAGGAGGCTGGAAAGCCTTCCAGAGTGCACTGGGAGATGCTTGGGGAAGGAGGCTTAAGAAACTGGTGCCGAGGTGGCTATGGGAGGAGCCTGGGGGCAAGGGAAAGAGGAAATGTGCTGTCCCCTGTTCACCACTGCCTATATCAGTGGGCCAGGGTCTAGAGTTGAATGCGGATCCCTTAGCCAAATAACTCCATTCCTATGAACCGTTCCGGAGGAAAGGATCCTAGAGGCGCACAAATCCATAGTGTCTGGTTATCACGGTGTCGTGTGCAACATGGAGGGCTGGTGCCCTTGTCCCCAGAGGTACAAAGCAGTATGTTGGTGTTCTGAGCACATTCAAAGGGTGCTGATTTTATTTGCCTGATTATTTTATTTATTTTTGAGACAGTGTCTCCGTATGTAGTCCAAGCTAGCTGTGAATTTGCTGCGTAGCATAGGCTGGCCTAGAACTTATGATCCTCCTGCCTCAGGCTCCCAAAAATGCTACCATGCCTAACTTTAAAAGAATTTTTTTTTCCAGAGCTGGAGATCAAACCCAGGGTCTTGTGCTTGCTAGACAAGCATTCTACCACTGACCTACACTCCTAACCTTTGGTTTTCTTTAATGATAAGTAATTTAGAGCCAAATTTTTATGTTACTACAAAACCAGTGGAGCACTCCACATCACTAGGATGGTGAAAATAAAAAAGATAGATGGTGACAGGTGCAGGCAAGGGTGCCAAGAAATTGAAGCCTCAGGCATTGCTGGTGGGAATGTAGAACGAGCGACAGATTTGGAAAATAGTTTGGCAGCTTCTTAAAGAGCTAAGCATGGCGTCACCACAGAACCCAGTGACTCAACTCCCCACTCTGTCCCCACAGAGGCCAAGACTACGTCTACTCAAAAACTCACATTTGAACATCTGTAGCGGCTTCATTCATAACCACCCCCTAAATGCCAAACAATGATCACTGGATAAAAATATATAGAATAGCCAGTACCAGTGGCTCATGCCTATAATCTTAGCTACTAGTTTGAGATTGCAAGGATCAAGGTTTAAGGTCAGCCCAGGGAACAGTCCAAGAAACCCTGTCTCCAAAATAACCAGAGCAAAATGGACTGGAAGGCTGGGTGCTGGTGGCTTACGCCTGTAATTTGAGCCACTCAGAAGGCAAAGATTAGGAGGATGGTGGTTCGAAGCCAGGGTGGGCAAATAGTTTGTGAGACCCTATATGGAAAACACTCATCACAAAAAAGGGCTGTTGGAGTGGCTCTATGTGTAGGCTCTGAGTTCAAGCTCCAGTACCACATACACCAAAAAAAAAAGAATGGGAGGTGTATGTGTGGCTCAAGTGATAGAGTGCCTGCTTTGCAAACTCAAAGTCCTGAGTTCAAATCCTAGTTGCCCCCATGTAGTATATATATGCAGTGGAAAACTGTTTGTCAATAGAAGATGATAGAGTCCTAGTATATGCACTGATAGGGATGAGACTCAAACACATTGTGTTAGCTTTGAAAACATCATGTCAAGTGAAAGAATAAGCCAGGTGTGGTGGTGCCCACCTGTAATCCCAGCACTCAGGAGACTGAAGAAGGAGGGTAATAAGTTCAAGACCAGCCTGGGCTACATAGCAAGACACTATCTTCTCTCCCCTCCAAAATGTGAAGGAAGAATGTGCTGTTCGATTTAATTTTTATGAAATATCTAGATTAGGAAAATCCACAGAGACTGAGAATAGATTCATGGCTGCCAGGGAGTGTGGATGAGGGGTGACTGCTTCATGGGTATGGGGCTTGTTTTTGAAGTGAGGAAAATATCTTAGAACAAGATAGTGGTGCTGATTATATAACCCAGTGAATGTACTAAAAACCACTGTGTTGTGCACTTTTTAAAAATGGTACTGGGATTTGAACTCTGGACTTGCTAGGCAGGCACCCCCAGCTCTGTGCACTTTTCTTTTTTTTGAGACAAGGCCTCCCTATTACCCAGGCTGGCCTTGAACTCGAAATTCTCCTTCTCAGCCTCCTGAGTTCTGGGATTACAGGTATGTACCACCATGCCCAACTTTTTTACATGGTGGCCTTTAACATAAGTGGAATATATATGTGAAATATGTTTCAATAAAGCTGTTTAAAAAAGAAATAAAATGAAAACCATGGATGTTTGAGGCCCTGGGTTTGAGCCCCAGCACTGAAAAAAGAGAAAAGAAAAACCAAACCAAAACCAAAACATAGATTATGATATTACACTGAATTGGGGTGACCACGTTTCCAGTTTTCCCAGGACTGAAAGATGACATGAGACACAAAACCCAGGTAAACAGCAGTTGGTCACCCTAGATAGAATGTGAACTTTGCCTTCTGGTTTTTGTTTTTTGCAGTGCTAGGAATGAATTCATTTCATGATAAAATAAGAGATTTTAAAGTAATTTCTTGCTTTCAGTCCCTCAGGGGTGCTGCAGAGAGAATGTTTAAGGAGCTTTGACGTGCGTGGCTGACAGCAGGAGGCAGTGATACTAATTCATTCATTCATTCATTCGTTTGTTCATTCCCCATGGAGTGAGGACTTTGTCTATTTTGCTCACTGCTGTACTCCCAAGAGCGTTGCATAGATGTTTGTTGAGAGGGACTGTGTGCCAAGTACAAGCTGTGGAATAATTTTTTGGGCAGTGCTGGGGACAGAGCCCAGGGCCTCATGCATGCCAAGCTGGTGCTGTACCTCATCCCAGCCCCTGATGTGCTGAGCGTCCCCAGCACAGTGGCTCCTGCTGACCCAGGGCTTAAACTTTCTCGTGACAGTTTACTAAATAGACAATAAACTAGTGAGCAAGAGAGGGGATAAGATAGTTTCATCTATAGTAGTGGTAAATGTCATGGAAAAAAAGAAAGTGACTCGGGAGGAGGTGATTCAGGCTGATTCAGTGTGGCTAAGAAGGTGACTTGTGAGTGGAGGACAGCCTCTGACTGACAGCATGACTCATGGTGCTGTTACAGAAACTTTTTTTTTTTTTTGGCAGTACTGGGGTTTGAGCTCAGATCCTCACGCTTGCTAGACAAGCACTCTTACTGCTTGAGTTGCTCTGCCAGCCCTTTTTTGTGATGGGTATTTGTGAGATAGGGTCTGGAGAGATATTTGCTTGGGCTGGTTTTGAATCTCTGCCTCCTGAGTAGCTAGGATTATAGGTGTGAGCCACCAGCACCTGGCCACTAAAACATTTTAATGGCAAGGACAAACACTCAGGACAGGAGCCAGGCGTGCTAGTGTGCACCTGTGGTCCCAGCTACTCGGGGATCTGAGACCAAGAGTTTGGGACCATCTTAGGCAGCATAGCAAAACCTTGTCTTAAAAGAAAAAAAGAATGTGCCTGGTGGAGTGTTATGTAAAGAAGATGGACACAAAACTATTTATGTAGTGTGAGTCCAAATTGTTTCTTTTTTTTTTTTTTAAAGGTTTACTTATTTACCTAACCATGGTTCTGTATGTATAGTAGAATTTCATTTCCGTGGTCCCTTTCTATCCAGGATTTTTTTCCGGTGCTGGGGATTGAACCCTGGGCTTCACACATGCTAAGGCAAGTGCTCTTCACCACTGAGCTATATCCCTAGCCCCCAAATTGTTTCTTTAAAGGTGTTTAAGCATTTGAGCCAGGTGTGGTGGTGCATGTCTGTAATTCCTACCACTTGGGAGTCAGAGGCAGGAGGATCTGAGTCAGAGCCTAGCCCAGGCAACGTTAGCATGACCCTAGCTCAAAAGCAAAATAAAGGAAGAAAGGGCTGGGAGTGGCTTAAGTGGCAAAGCACTTGAGTGCAAGGGCCAGTACCACAAAAACAAAACAAAACAGAGAAACTGTTTAAGCATTAGAAGATATTAATTTTTTTCTTAAATTTTTATTATCATATTTCTGTTGTACTGAGAGTACATTGTGACATTTACAAAAGTGCTTACAATGTATCTTAGTCAAATTCACCCCTCCATCATTCTTTATCATCCCTCCCCCCCTTTCTTAGAATAGTTTCAACAGGTCTCATTTTTCCGTTTTCATACATGAGTATATAATATTTCCAGCATATTCACCTCCTTCACACTTTCCTTATGTCCTCCCTCCCCCAACAGAAGAGGTCAGATTAAGATACAGTAAAAGACGTTGAGGGCTGGGGATATAGCCCAGTAAGAGAGTGCCTGCTTAGCATGTGTGAGGCCCTGCAAATAAATCCATTCTCGGCACCCAAAATAAATAAATAAGTAAATAAACATTGAGGGTGAGAATCCATAGCTCAGTTCTTTTTAATTTTGTTTTTGAGACTGGACTTCACTATGCTGCCCTGGCTGGTCTTGAACTCTTGGACCCAAGCACTCTTCCCGCCTCAGCCTTCAAAGTACCTGGAACTACAGGTGCCTAGTTCTCTCTTTTGAATTTTTTAAAAAAATATTTCTGTGCTTTCCAACTCCCTAATTGTCTGGCCATATGCAAATCTGGGAGTTGGGACCTGGTGGTAAACTAGACAGATGAGGTCCCAGCTGCCCTGGGACAGGTAGGTTTTACACTTGGGGAAAATGAAACCCAGAGTAAAGGAGCAGAGTTACATCTTTTTTTTTTTTTTTTTTTCATTTTTCTTTTATTATTCATATGTGCATACAAGGCTTGGTTCATTTCTCCCCCCTGCCCCCACCCCCTCCCTTTCCACCCACTCCACCCCCTCCCGCTCCCCCCCCTCAATACCCAGCAGAAACTATTTTGCCCTTATCTCTAATTTTGTTGTAGAGAGAGTATAAGCAATAATAGGAAGGAACAAGGGGTTTTGCTGGTTGAGATAAGGATAGCTATACAGGGCATTGACTCACATTGATTTCCTGTGCGTGGGTGTTACCTTCTAGGTTAATTCTTTTTAATCTAACCTTTTCTCTAGTTCCTGGTCCCCTTTTCCTATTGGCCTCAGTTGCTTTAAGGTATCTGCTTTAGTTTCTCTGCGTTAAGGGCAACAAATGCTAGCTAGTTTTTTAGGTGTCTTACCTATCCTCACCCCTCCCTTGTGTGCTCTCGCTTTTATCATGTGCTCATAGTCCAATCCCCTTGTTGTGTTTGCCCTTGATCTAATGTCCACATATGAGGGAGAACATACGATTTTTGGTCTTTTGAGCCAGGCTAACCTCACTCAGAATGATGTTCTCCAATTCCATCCATTTACCAGCGAATGATAACATTTCGTTCTTCTTCATGGCTGCATAAAATTCCATTGTGTATAGATACCACATTTTCTTAATCCATTCGTCAGTGCTGGGGCATCTTGGCTGTTTCCATAACTTGGCTATTGTGAATAGTGCCGCAATAAACATGGATGTGCAGGTGCCTCTGGAGTAACAGTCTTTTGGGTATATCCCCAAGAGTGGTATTGCTGGATCAAATGGTAGATCGATGTCCAGCTTTTTAAGTAGCCTCCAAATTTTTTTCCAGAGTGGTTGTACTAGTCTACATTCCCACCAACAGTGTAAGAGGGTTCCTTTTTCCCCGCATCCTCGCCAACACCTGTTGTTGGTGGTGTTGCTGATGATGGCTATTCTAACAGGGGTGAGGTGGAATCTTAGTGTGGTTTTAATTTGCATTTCCTTTATTGCTAGAGATGGTGAGCATTTTTTCATGTGTTTTCTGGCCATTTGAATTTCTTCTTTTGAGAAAGTTCTGTTTAGTTCACGTGCCCATTTCTTTATTGGTTCATTAGTTTTGGGAGAATTTAGTTTTTTAAGTTCCCTGTATATTCTGGTTATCAGTCCTTTGTCTGATGTATAGTTGGCAAATATTTTCTCCCACTCTGTGGGTGTTCTCTTCAGTTTAGAGACCATTTCTTTTGATGAACAGAAGCTTTTTAGTTTTATGAGGTCCCATTTATCTATGCTATCTCTTAGTTGCTGTGCTGCTGGGGTTTCATTGAGAAAGTTCTTACCTATACCTACTAACTCCAGAGTATTTCCTACTCTTTCTTGTATCAACTTAAGAGTTTGGGGTCTGATATTAAGATCCTTGATCCATTTTGAGTTAATCTTGGTATAGGGTGATATACATGGATCTAGTTTCAGTTTTTTGCAGACTGCTAACCAGTTTTCCCAGCAGTTTTTGTTGAAGAGGCTGCTATTTCTCCATCGTATATTTTTAGCTCCTTTGTCAAAGATAAGTTGCTTATAGTTGTGTGGCTTCATATCTGGATCCTCTATTCTGTTCCACTGGTCTTCATGTCTGTTTTTGTGCCAGTACCATGCTGTTTTTATTGTTATTGCTTTGTAATATAGTTTGAAGTCAGGTATTGTGATACCTCCTGCATTGTTCTTTTGACTGAGTATTGCCTTGGCTATTCGTGGCCTCTTGTGTTTCCATATAAATTTAACAGTAGATTTTTCAATCTCTTTGATGAATGTCATTGGAATTTTGATGGGAATTGCATTAAACATGTAGATTACTTTTGGGACAGAGTTACATCTTAAAAAGCTGATGGGACAGGGGTAGTGGGGGGGCGGGGCACAGAGGCAGCTGGAAGCCTGAAGCTGTCAGAAGGATGCAGTGCAACTGGGAAGGAGCAGGGAGTGCCCTAGACATGCACTCTGCTGAGTCCCTTCACTATCTTGGCCTCAGTTTCCCCATACCAGAGAAGACACTAGGTATGCTGTGTATTTTCTCTTTATCATTCAAATCAGAAAGCTTAAAAAAAAGTTAAATCGGAGCCGGCCCTGCTGGCTCACACCAGTAATTCTAGCTACTCAGGAGGTGGAGATCAAGAGAATTGTGGTTCGAAGCCAGGCTGGGCAAATAGTTCTCAAGACCCTATCTTGAAAAAAATCCTTCATAAAAAAGGGCTGGTGGAGTGGCTCAAGGTGTAGGCATTGAGATCAAGCCCCAGTACTGCCAAAAAAAAGTTAAATTGGTTCTGCAGGTGTAGCTCAGTGGTAGAGCGCTTGCCTGGCATGTTCAAGGCCCAGCGTTTACTCTAAAAACTTAATTAAAGCCAGACATGGTGGTGCAGGCCTATAATCCCAACACTCAGGAGGCAGGAAGATCGAAGGTTGACAGCCGCCTGGGCTAATAGGGAGAGCTTGTCTCAAAAGACAAAGCAAAACAAAATAACAACAGCGAAATTAATTGATGAAACTCTGCAGTTTTTTAGTGTACAACGGGCACACTGGGAATGGCTAACTGAACCATTAGCGTTTGCGTGTCTTCCACTTAGCTTTCTCTTTGTGGTAGTAAGAACGCTTTGTCTCCTCTCTTAGCACTGTTAACGCCTGCCTGCTGTGTTCAATTGGATTTGCACATCCTTTGACCCACTATCTCCTCAGTCCCACCCCCGCCCCGCTTTTCCTTAGTGGCTGCACTAATTCATATTCCCACAGCGTGAAGGGTTCCCTTTTTCCCTGTCTTTCTAACAGTTGCCGTCTTTCATCTTGTGCGTTATTTTTTAAAGTGGCGATCAGACAGCAGCACTCTCAGAGTATGTCCATGTGAGCATTAGCATTTTAAAAAAGCAATCTGTTCAGTGAGCACGCTGATATGGAGGGAAGTGTCACTCCCAATCTCACGTTTGAAACACTTGAAACACTTTTCTACCCAAAGGGCAGTCTGAGTCAGTGTGCAACCCTTATTATAAAGTCAGTTTACTGACAGTGGCCTCATATACTTTATTCGCGATTTTCGATGTTAACAAACTTGAGGATCTTTGAGATGCAGGATTGTGGTATGTAACTGGCAGAAACCCCATTATTTGAACTCTTTTAATTGCTTTTGTTATTTCTTTCTGTTTCTTTCCACAAAGACCTGTGAAATGCTTTCCACAAATGTATCCAGGAAATGGAGAAATAAATTGGGATAAAAACTATACATTCTTACAAACTACACAAGATTCTTTTTGGCAGTGCTGGGATTTGAACTCAGGGACTCACAATTCTAAGGCAGTTGCTCTATGACTTCAGCCAAACCTCCACCACAAGTTACATTCTTATAAGGATTTTCCACTGGCCTGAGCAGGACGTCATGCTGGTTCCCTCTTTATATTGTGAACAGCCTTTTCTCCATAGCACCCCACGAGTTCTGCCATCTGGAAGGCAGACAGCAACCGTTACCCACTGTGCCAACTTCTTCCTCTCTACACCACTGCAAACAGTAACCAAAGCTGCAATAGTTCCTCGTTCCTCTTCCCTTCCTTTTTCTCACCTTATGTATGTAATATTATTATTATTATTGAGTTTGGATTTTTTTTTGATGGTGGTGGTGGTGGTACTGGGGTTTGAACTTAGGGCCTCATGCTTGCTAGGCGGGCACTCTACCACTTGAGCCACTCCACCAGCCCTTTTTGTATTAGAGATAATACAAAATTTTGTAATTTTGAGATAGTGTCTCTGGAACTATTTGCCTGGACTGGTTTTGAATCGTGATTCTCCTGATCGCTGCGTCCTGAGTAGCAAGGATTACAGGCATGAGCCACTGGTGCCTGACTGGTTTTTGGTTTTTTTTGAGACAAAGTCTCACTATGGAGACAAAGTCTCACTATGTAGTCCAGGCTGACCTCAAACTCACAATCCTCCTGTCTCAACCTCTGGAGTGCTGGGATTATAGGTTTATACCACCAGGCCCGGCTTCATCTTGTTTTTCTTTTCTTTTTTGTTGTTCTTTCTTGTTTCTTTCATTCTTTTGTTCTTTCTTTCTCTCTTTTCTTTCTTTTTTTTGTGGTACTAAGATTTGAACTCAGGGCCTTAACTTGTTGGGTGGTGCCCTGCCACTTGAGCCATGCCTCCAGCCCTTGTGTTTTAAAAATAATTCTTGGACTGGAGGTCTGGCTCAAGCAGTAGAGTGCCTGCTTTGCAAGTGCAAAGTCTAGCCCTGAGTTCAAACCCCAGTCCCACCTCCCAAAAAAAATAAATAAAATAAAATAATTCTCCACTTCTACTCTACTTTTTTCTCTATGAATTTGACTACTCTCAGGACCTCATATGAGTGGAATCACCCAATTTTTGCTCTGTTGGGACTGACTTACTTACTTAGCATCATGTCCACAGGCTCACCCAGATTGTAGAAGGTGTTGGAATTCTCTTCCTTTTGAAAGTGTCTATATACAATGCTTTTTGAGTTTCCTTCAGCTCAGAGGTTATAGGATTGCCAATGACAGGCCTCTGTAATCCCTTGGGCTGACCACTGCCTGGTGGGATGAGTGGGTACCCTGGCTTTAGGCTGACTGTTCTTCCTGCCAGTGTCGCCAGGCACCCTTACTTGAACCCAGGGGCCCTGGAGAGAGCCTGAAAGAGGACTTCCTGTCATGAAAGGCTTTGGCTAACTACCCCTCTCCTTGGGGCTCAAGCGGCTGGGTCACAGCCTGGGGCTAGGGGAGCTAATGATAGCCTGCCAAGGGCTGGATAGTCCAGATGAAACGGGTCCTGCTCTGAGGCTGGCCTGATTACAGGGAACCCTGTGCTTCCCCTGCCTGGGGCCCAGCCAAACCTTACAAAAGCCCCTGCCTGCCCAGCTGTTCTGAAACAGCTGTGAAAGGTGGGGCTGAAGGATTTGGAGTATCAGCTGCCCAAATGCATTGCTCTTGGGGTCTGGAATAGCGATTAAAATTCATAGTGAAGCCAGCAAGTTCATACGTGTTCTCTGGGGATATCTCTAACAACAGCCACTCTTGCTTGAAGTTGTAATATGGCCATTGCGTGCCAAGCACTGAATGAGAGTGAGCCTCATTGTCACACAGTCCTAGGAGGCTGGTGGTGTTGCCCCCATTCACAGATGGGCAAGCTGAGGATTTGAGAGCCTTGTCTGACCCAGCTGGAATTGGTTCTGTGCTGAAAGTTGCTGTCTTATCCACAGGTCCTTTGGTTCAGTGGAACTTTCTTTGGGAAGGTGAGGGAGCCCAATGGTGGAGATCCATCTGCTTTCCTACGTGGACCAAGACAGTGCCCCTTAAAGCTACTTAGGATCTGCTTCAAAGCATACATGAGACCACAATTGTAGTTCAAGCTGTTCATTTTACAGATGGAGGAACTGAGGTCCGGAGAGGGGAAGGAAGTGTTCAGGGTCACTCTGACAGCATCCCTAGCACAGCTGGGATTAGAATCCAGGCCCTGCCTCCCAGCCCTGTGCTGCTTCTGGTGCCCACCTTGGACTCTTGGATTCCATGTGTGATCTGCTCAGGCAGGAGGGCACTCCAGTCTCCCCTCCTGCATCTGCTGGGCCTGGATCTCTCGTCTGTAGCTCCCCTTACGCCTTGGGCTGCACCGCTGCTGCTGCTAACATGCTGTATGCCCTAAGAAGCTCCAGGCCTTAGTTTCCCCAGCTGTAAAATGAGAGGGTATTGGTAGCTTGCGCCTAAGACATGGAACAGGGCAGGATGAATGGCTCAGGCAGGAGATAATGAATGTACAAGGAGGAAGAGAGAAGCCATTCTCTGGGTCCCAGGAGGTCTCCAAATACCCTCCCTTTGCCCCACCCCCTCCAGGAAACACCCACGATTCAGCCACCCACACTCATGCTGCCCGCCAAGGGACGCTGCTTGGCCTGAGCGTGTCCAAGCCTTAGATGACAGAGTTCCTGGTCCCCAAGGCTTCCTTGGGGCTGGTGGCTGCCCTTCCTCAACCACATGACATCCCCCAGTCCAGGAATAGTGCTGGCTTCATGGTGGCTAGGAAGAGGCTAAATCCCCCGTGGGCACGAGAGCCTTGGCCTGACATACTCAACACAGGCAACCTGAGCAGCGGGATCTGCTGGGTCTGGATCCCCCTTTTGCAGGCTCTGCAGGCCTTGGATTGGTGCTGCTGCTTATTTGCTATGTGGCTCAAGCAAGGCCCAGTAAGTTAAAAATGAAGGATAGCCTAAACAGGATGGTCACAATGATAGTATTTTTATATGCTTTCATTTAACGAGTTAATATTTCAAGCACACTCATACAAAAAGCAGTGCTTTGGAATCTGGCCATGGGATCAGTCTAAAATTGCCTGATGAGCATTCCGCTCTTTCCATCCTGTTGTGATTCTCTGGGACTAGACCTCCAGGCCACTTTGAGTGGACATTTTACTATAAAAACGTTAGTGTATCTAGAAGGGTTACAAGAACTGTGCAGTGAACACCCATATACTCACTGCCTAGAGCCTACAATGAACAGTACTGCACAGAATTTGCTTTATCATGTATCTATTCCTCCATCCAGGCCTCCAGCCACCTCTCCATCCATCCATCCATCCACTCATCTGCCATCCATCCACCCATCCAGGCATTTTTTTTTTTAAAAGCAGGAAAGTTTATTGAGATAGAAAACTAGCAAAGAGTAGAGTTCCCAGAGCTGGGAGGAGTCCCAAGACAGAGTGGCCCCCCCTCTGCAGTTTTGAGGCTTTTTTTTCCTGTGATACTGGGGTTTGAGCTCAGGGTCTATACCTTGAGCCACTTTGCCAGCCCTTTTTTGTGATTTTTTTTTTCGAAATAGGGTCTTATGAACTATTTCCCTGGGCTGGCTTTGAACTGCAGTCCTCTTGATCTCTGCCTCCTGAGTAGCTAGAATTATAGGTGTGAGCCACTGGCACCCAGACTTCCATCCATGAATTTTTTGAGGCTTTTGATTGTGAGGATTGGGCCAAATAACATTTTTTTTCTTTCCTTCTCCCGAGAGTAACAGGCCCTGTTTACATATGCATATATACTGAGGCCCCACACACCTACATGTAAAATCCACATGTACACACACTGCATATGATTTGTGTCCCAAATTCACACATGCACACTCCATGTGCAGAGCAACACGTATCCCCATAGCAAACACCGCACACACTCTGCAGTGCATACACCTGACAATCCCCCCCACCCTGCCCCGCCGCTGCCCTTTGTGCATGTGTTTCGTATTCATGGCAGATGCTTGACGCCTGTGACGGAAGCAAATCCAAGACATTTTGGGAATCCTCAGATCTGGCAGCGACCCACCTTGTGTGCCCGCCTTTTCCATCTTCACCACCATCTTCTCTCTCTTCCTCCACTCAGTCAGAAGGGAGTGGATCCCTTCTGGAGTGTTAGTGTACGTGTAATCACTTCCACCCTAGTCTCTTCCCAAGTCCTTGGTCACCTAAGATCACTGTGGGCTCATCTGCCTGTACATGAAGGATCCACTTGTCCTTGAACATCTGGGCAGCAGGGCTTCATCACCAGATCTGAAGTTCCATCCTCTGGAAAAAATCAGGTTCCACCCCAGCTCTGCACATAATCACCGCACACATCCCACCTATAGCTTCTGTGTGTGTTGGTTAACTTCCAGGAGCATCAGTTTTCTTGTCTGCTAAGTGGGGAGAGTAGGTCCCTCCGTAAGTACATCTTCTAGGAGATGTTCTTAGCAGGGAGCCAGCATGTTGTAGGCACTTAAAAATGCTTGCTGTGGATGTGATTATTATCATGTTGTTGATTATTGTTACTTTGACTTTTTCCCCAAACTCCCATGCACCCTCTGGGAGGAAGGGCACCCTTGGCTGGAAATTTGTATGGTAAGAGCAGGGTGGATGATGACTGTTCTTCTTCCCAGGTACTCCCCAATTGCAAGCCCTCATTATCCTACATGAATATTCATAAGAGATGGCCTCAACCCTACTCTGTAAATGGGTCAGAAGCAGGAAGTGGAGGCCAGTGCAGAGAGCAAGGCCCAGGGGACAGGAGGCTCATAGCAGCGATACATCTGAGTCCTCATGGATGGGAGGATGGTGAGAGGGAATGGGGCAAGAATGGGCTGGGGGAGGTTGGGGGGCACTGACGGCTTGGGCAAATCTGCTCCTATATTGCAGATTTGAAAAGTGAGGCCCAATGAGATCAGATCAGAGAACCCTTGGGATGAGGGGGTCTATGGAGTCAGACCTGCTTTTTGGATACTGGGGGCTGAGCATCTGTCTGGGCTGGGTGGTGAGCACAGGGGGATGGACCAAATGACACCTGCATGTTTTTCTCAATGAATATGGCTTACATGGCATTGAGTGCAAGAATCCTGAATCTTAGTCTTCCAGTAAGCCTCAGGGAGGTTGGATAACTTGCTGTGGTCATACAGCTGCTGACTGATCTTGTCTTTGGAGGTCTGAGAGACAGAGAGGCAGAAGATTCAGGACTAGAAGAGAGGGGCTGGTCATTGCTGCCAAGCAATGAAGCTCCTTTATCTACTTCCTCACATCATCTCCTCAGTAGCCCCTGGAGACAGCCAGAGCAAAAACGATTATCTCCACTTTACAGATGAGAAGCGTGAGGCTGAAAGAGGAGGAGGACTCACCAGGAAAAAGCTTCACAGTGAGTTGACTGCAGAGCGGGCTGGCCCTCCATGTGGACTGGCAAGGGGGATGTGAGAGCCCACTGGCCTCGGTCCTGGACAGGGGTGAGGCCAGGACAATGGGAGCATATTATCCTGTTCTAATTTCAACGTAAAACCGGAGGGACTGTCTACACTGCAGTCAGGTGAACTTCAGATAGCAGCTGCTTCTTAGAATGTGTTTACTCACACTTGCTCTGTGAGACTGAGCAGACTAACCAGCCCTATTCCAGGGGAGGGGATGAAGGGAGGTAAGAGAGGCTAAGTATTGCCTGAGATGGCATAGGGTATGGGAGGCTGGACCAGAACAAGGGCCCCAGGTATCACCCCTTTGGGTATTGGCCCTGTCTACTGTGCCAGGGAAGGGAGAGACTGTGATCTGGAGAATTCAGCAATGGGGCAGAAGTGTCAAAGGGATCTGACTTTGGGATAGGAACAGGGAGGGCTCACTTCAGACCTTATTTCAGGCATAGAGGACTGCTAGGCAGAAGGTGCCTATGGGGGGGGGTTGGGATCAGACAATCAGTCACAGCACAATGAGGGAACTGGATTTGTGGTAAGAGTTCAGACATTTGCTCAGCAAGCATTTACTGTCCTATCATGGGCTGGGCCTGTACTTGCTTGGGCCAGGACAGGGGACAGCCAGAGATGAATGAGATGGTCTGTGGGCAGTTCAAGTCTGCTTCCTAGGAGGCTAGGGAAGGACTGAAGAATTACAGGACAGGAAAAAGTGGACTGGATCTTATCATCTCCACTTTCCAAGATGGGCATGAACTATTAGGGCTTGGGGTCTGAGATTAAGGCCATACAGAGTAGCATTTCAGCTTTGTCCCTTCTGAACTGTGTGAACCTGAGTGATAGTGACAACAACCACTGTCACAGCCAATGTCTGGTTAGCACTCAGTTTCTCATCTGTTGCTCGGGGTGTCCTACTTCTTAAGACAGCTGTGGGCCTCGAATGGTGAGAGTTTGGCACCTGCTCAAACTTTATGGGAACTCATGGTATCTGCGAGGCCCCGTTGTTCTGAAGACAAGGGAAGCAGGAGGAGGTTTATTCCTCATGGGGCCAGGTAGTGGCTGGAGTGGGGGCCAAGCTTCTCCTCACTGAGAGGACATGGGACATAAGGACATGGGCTTTGAAGGGGGCTAAGGAGAAATGTTCAAGAGGAGGGCTTCGTGTGGGCAAAAGTGTGGAGGAGGGAAAGTGTAGGGTGCATTTGGGGAACAGTCCTGGCACAATTAATGGCCAAGCCTGGCACTCTGAGTCATCCAAGCAAGCAGTCAGGCCGGATCTTTAGCTCCCAGGGCCGGCTAAGAGGCATATGTACTCCTTCCCTAACATCGTTCAGTCTAGAGTAAGTGTAGGAGAGGGCTGGAGGCTAAGTGGAGTAATCACACAGCCCTGCTGCTAGGTCTCATAACTACCTCTGGTGGCCATCTGCCAGGATCCCCCTGCCCCTTGTAAGGACTAGGGTTTGGGCATATCTAGGGACTGAGAAGTCACTGAGCATGGCTGGGGGAGGGTGTGGCCCAAGACAGGGTGCTCAGAGTCAGTAGAGTTTGAACAGGTGGATGGAGGGGAGACAGTTTGAAAGAGTATGAGACTAGGCTCTTAGAAGGAACAGGGATGCCAGGGGACTTAGGGGACTTAGGTTCACCAAGTATCTACTCTGTTGTAACAGCCCTATGGGGGTAACTATCCTCAATTTATAACTGGGGAAACAGGCTTGGACAGGTGAAGTCACTAGCCCACGTTTCTTTATCCAATCACTCAGTTATTTTTTTCTTTATCCAATCATTCACCATTCAACACTCATGTGTTGAGCAGAGGCTCTGCACCAAGGCCGAGGAGTCAGCGGTAACCACCTCTTGGATTCTGTATCTGTTGGTGACAGTAACCTGAGGTCACATAGTGGCTTTGCCAGAGCTCAAATCCAGATCTATTTCCAAATCTTCGATTTGTCCTCGCTTTGGACCAGAATCGGGGCTCGGGCTGGAGTTGGGTCAGGTTGTGTGGTTAGCGCGGCCGCACCCTTTCCGGACGGTCCCGCCCCGCGCACCTGACTCAGGTGTGTCCAGGGAAGCCCCGAACACCGCCGGAAAGTGACGAGCGGCCTCGGCAGGTGGGGCGGGGCCGAGCGGGGCGGGGCGGGGCGGGGCGGGGGTGGGGAGGGGCCGGGCCCGGCGTTCGCAGCCCAGCTATCCGGATCCTGAGGCCGGCGCCCCGCGCCCCGCGCCCCGCCGCCGCCGCCGCCGCCATGGGGGCCTGCCTGGGCGCTTGCTCCCTGCTCAGCTGCGTGAGTCCCCACCCCGCGACCCCGTCCCAGCTGGACCCTGCACTTTTTCTCTGTCTTCTTCCTCCAAATAGTTTCTTTTTCCTTCTTCCAAACTTGACTTTCTGGGTCCGCACCCTGCTTCCTCGTTCCTCGGGGCCCTTTCTCACCCGGCCCCCCGCAACCACCCCGCTCCGGGCCGGCAGGCGCTGGGACTGCTGGTGTCGCCGCTCGGGTTACCGCGCGGGAGGGGTGGGGCACGCCGGGCCCGGCGGGGAGGGCCTTCGGCGGTGTCCCTCCTGGGAACTGGGGAGACTGAGGCCCGAAGGCAGGGCGGAGGGGGCGCTCGTCGCCGCCCCGGGTCCCCGCCCCACCACCCAACTTGGAGTAGTCCCCGGGGTGCGTCTCGCGACTCCCTCCCGGTCGCTGTCTTTGTGTGGCTTGCCTGGTCCCGGCTGTTCTCTTTTGTGTGCTTTTCTCTGGCCCGGTTTGCTCATTTGTTTTTGTCCCATACAGGTCTGTAGGGCTCGGAGTCTGTCCGTCTGTCTGCTTGTCGCCTCCCGGTCTCTGGCTGCCCTGTCTGCTCTATGCACTCTGGCCCAGACTCACTCCTGTGCACTTCCCCGGCAAGCGCTGGACCCTTTTCCTCTCGGCCAGACAGGGGTGGGGATGGGGGTGGGAGGAAGTCCCTGCCCTTGTCACTGGCCACCTGGGCCAAACTTTGGATTGGGAGACCCAGGAATCGAGGGAGATTTGGGTGTGCGTGCCTGGTGGCCTATGTTAGGGGATCTGGGGGGCAGCCAGCTCTGTTTTGGGATGGTAGCCAGCATAGGGGAGGGGAGGGGCTCTAGCTAGACTCCGGCTGGGAGGCCTTCTTCTTTCCTTTTCCCAGCCCCCTCTCTTCCCCTCATTAAATCTGAGGTTCTTTCAGACAGCTCCCTCCCACTCTGGCCCCACACAAAGAGGGGTGGAGGGGAAGGGGCTCCCCAGGCTTGGCTTTCCTTTGTCCCTGATTTGTGTGTGTTAGGAGGGGTTTGGGGGGATGGAGCTGGGGATCCAGAGGTTTTCTTTGTAGCCAATTTCTGAGAATGAGCAAGAGCCTAAGGAAGCTGTGGAGTGTGTCACTGGACACATTTCTCTCTCTCTGGACCTCCAGTGAAGTGCCTCTCTCTCTGTCTCTCTCTCTCTCTCTCCCTCCCTCCCTCCGTGTGTGTGTGTGTGTGTGTGTGTGTGTGTGTGTGTGTGTGTGTGTGTGTGTGTGTGTGTGTAGCTGTGGAGTGTGTCACTGGACACATTTCTCTCTCTCTGGACCTCCAGTGAAGTGCCTCTCTCTCTCTCTCTCTCCCCCTCCCTCCCTCCGTGTGTGTGTGTGTGTGTGTGTGTGTGTGTGTGTGTGTGTGTGTGTGTGTGTGTGTGCTGGAGGAGGGATCTGCTGGATCTGCTGGGGCAGAACCCATTGCTTCCTGGTGAGGGCGGGAGAGCTTCCTAAGGTCCACTAGATTCCTGTCTGTCCTGCCTGGTTTGGCACCCTGTGTGTGAGGGAAGACCTACCAGCCCCCTGTGCTGGGGTCTCCTGTCTGTGAGTTGAGGATGGTAGTGCCTTCCTCATGATGCTGTAAAGGATTAAATAAGATTCTGAAAGTGTCCAGCCCAGGCCCAGTGAGGGCTCACTTCAGGGGCTGTTATCCCTGAGGAAAGGTAGGTGGAGGATTCCATCTGGGGAGAGTGGTCTGAGTCATGGAGTCCCACTGAGCTGAGACCAGACAGGCCTGCTCAGATCCTCACTGTGTAGACATGGAGACCCATAGCCACTTGAAAGGATGGGGGTACTACTGCATGGTCAGGATGAAAATCTGATTTCTGGCCAGGCTGCTGCTCACACCTTCCCTCCCTCCTCTGTGTCCTGGCAGGCTGTGGGGGGAGGGGAGCTAAGTAAGTTAGTGAGGGTCCAATATCTGCAACGGACCTGCCCTTCCCTCACTTGGCACCCTTCTTCGAACTGTGACTCTGACATTTCTGTACCATGTGCTTTGCTGAAGCCCTCACCAGTGCCACCTCACTGGTTCTCCCCCAGCTCTGTGACATCATTTTCTTGTTTTACAGATGACCACACCAACAATGGTCACCATTTACTGGTTACTTAAGTCATAGCGCTGTCCTGCAGGAGCTGAGACAGGCCCAGCACTGTAGTGAGCACTTTCCACCTCATCCTTTCATTTAATCATCACAATTCACAGATGAGCAAGGTGGATCAGAGAGGGCTGGCGATTTCTCCATAGCTGCACAGTATTAAGTGATACAGTGGGGCACTCCTGGATGTATATATCCTGGGTCAATGAAGAGTTAGTTGCCCTATATGGGTTGGTGAAAGCTTCTGTATCCTCCCAGGTGTGACCCTTTTTGCCCATTGTGCCTCTCTCAGCATTTGTACTGGGCAGAAGGTGAGTCCTGTCTTAGATGGGGAGATAAGATAGGGTGACCGGGGGTGACAGTCACTAGGCAAGTCAGTGTAGGGTGCCTACAGTCAGTAGATATTTAGGAGGGCCATCTGCATGTCTAATCCTCTTTGCTGGGACCTCCTTTCTCCCAGCCTCAAGTGGCTGACTTCTTGATCTTCAAGTAGCTGCCCCCTCCCATTTTTATTGTGGTAATATATATATATATATATATATATATATATATATATATATATATATATAATATAAAATGGGCCATTGTAGCTTTTTTTTTTTTGTCTTGCTATGTTGCCTAGGCTGGCCTCAAATTCCTGGTCTCAAGCAATCTTCCTGCTCAACCACCCACATAGCTGGGACTATAGGACTGTACCCTGCTTCATTTTAGCCATTGTGAAGTGTACAGTTCAGCCGTATTAAGTACATTCACAGTGTTGTGCCATCATTGTCACTACCCATCTCCAGCCCTTCTTTTTTTGGTGGCACTGGGATTTGAACTCAGGGTCTCACATTTACTAGGCAGGTGCCCTGCCACTTGAGCCACTCCACCAGCCCTTTTTTGTGTTGGGTATTTTCAAGATAGGGTCTTGTGAACTATTTGCCTGGGCTGGCTTTGAACCTTGATCCTTCTGATCTCTGCCTCCTGAGTACCTAGGATTACAGGTGTGAGCCACTGGTGCCGTGCTCTCCAGTCCTTCATCTCCACAAACTGAAGCACCTGTCACGGAGCAGCTCCCCAGCTCCTGCTGGCCCCCATTCTCCCTCTCCTCCCAGTGCCCCTGACCACTCTAGATTCATATGGTTACGGTGTGTCTGTTTGTGCCTGGCTTCTGTCACTTGGCATCATAGCCTCAGGGTTCCAGCACATGTAAATTTCCTCCCTTTTCAAAAGGGAGTGAGAGTCCATTGCATTCTACACCACAATTTGTTTATCTGTTCATTCATCAGTGGACATGGGCTTATTTCCACCTCCTGGACTGTGATTGTGACCGTATGAGTGAGTGTCTCTGCTTTTATTGCTTTTAGATATAAAGCAGGAAGTGAAGGGCCAGTTCTTTTTTTTTTTTTTTTTTGTGGTACTGGAGCTTGAACTCAGGGCCCACCTTGAGCTGCTCCATCAGTCTTTTTTTTTGTGACAGGTTTTTTCAAGATAGGGTCTTGTGCACTTTTTGCCCAGGCTGGCTTTGAACCTGATCCTCTTGATCTCTGCCTCCTGAGTAGCTAGGATTACAGGCAAGAGCCATCAGTGCCTGGCAAGGGACAGTTTGTTTTAAGCACAACTTAAAACTACCCTGAGCTGCCTCTTCTACCCACCCCAGGAGTGGTTCTGAGAACCCCTGCCACTGGCTCTAGGAATAACCAGGAAAGAGTGCAAATGACACAGTGACCAGCAGCTGTCCAGCTTGCTCTGGGAGGTGGTGAGCTCCTTGTCACTGGCAGTGTGCAGGCAGTGGAGGATGGATGGCTGTTTCTGGTCTAGTCTTCATGGCAGAGACTGGGTTGGTTGAGTGCTAAGAAACCTTGCAGCTTTCAAGCTCCAGAATCCAGGGCTTCTTAGATTCCGAGTTCTCCATTTGGAGAAGCTGGGCTGGCATAGGATCAGACCTAGCTGTTCCACTGCTGCCTCTCCAGGGTGCATGGGGGGAGGAGGAGGAGGCGGGAGTGAATGGGCCACCACTGTCTCCAGGTGTAGGACATTAAGATTATTTGCAGTTTCTTGAATTTCTAATCAAGCTTTGTGTTTTAGATTTTTCCTTTATTAAAAATATTTTGTTTGTAAAATCAACTTAGTCAAGATATAATTTATATACAGTTAGATGTCCCTCAGTTCAGTGTCACCCACACCTGCCCCTTGTAGCAGAGAAGCTTCTGCTGTGGATACCAAAATGCACTGAAGGGCACTCGGTTATTGGTGTGCCCGGTTAGTTCTTGTTGTGCACACGTCACTGCGCTTCTGTGTGTTCGTGCTGCACATGGCTGCCTGCCCTCCCATGGCTGCTGGGGGTTCCAGCAAGAGCTGTTCTGGGGGGGAGGATCCGAGTGGGTGAACTTTGCTCTGCAAGCAGCTGGGGCTGGTGTGGTGTTTTCTCTCAGACCTGGTGTCTGGTCGCTGATCAGAGCTTTGGAAATTGGAAATCCTGAGGTTTCTGGTGTCAGAAACACCTGGATTTAAATCCAGAGTGAGCTCAAAGGCCAAGCTCCCCGAAAGTGGGGCAGCAATCTTGTTTCAAATTTCTCAAATTGAAATGGTAACAAGCCAGAGTCAGGGCCTGTCTAGCCCATGTGTTCCTGAGACCAGGGCTTGGTGGCCTCCTTGCTTTCCTCTGGCCTTTGAGGGGTTGTTTTCATCGTGGGGGATTTTAAATTAAATGAGACCTCAGTGAGTTAGTGGGCTGGGAAGTAGTGTAGCTCTGTGGGCAGAGCTTAGCCCTTACAGCACACAGACCTGGGTTGGGATCCTAGCGCCTCAAGACTTACTTGCCATGTGACCTTGCTCATGTCATTTTTTTGTTTTAAGACAGGGTCTCACTATATAGTCCAGGCTGGCTTCCAACCTCTGTCCTCCTGCCTCAGCCTCTCAAGTGCTGGGATTATAGGTGTGAAGTAAAATTTCAGGCCTCATGTCACATTTTTTTTTCTTTTTCTCATGTAACTTTTTTTGAGTCTTCAGTTTCCCCATCCCTAAGTGGAAGATTACAACACACTTCATAGCATCAGAGTCTCTGAGGAGCAGGGCTTGCTGTCTGCAAATCTGCTTCTGCAATGGGAAGCCGTCCCTTCCTGAACCTCTAGCTGTCCACCCTCCGTGGAGCCTCCATGCTCTCCAGATGAAAACCGGGTGCTGTGCTCGGCTGCCAGGCACTAGCTGCTTCTTGCCAGCTCACTTTAGCCACAAGAGCCTGCTTTCCCTTCCTCTGGAGCCCAGCTCCTGTCATCCTAGAGCCCCTGGCAGGAGTACTTTCCTGCCTGGGCTGGCAGCACCCCCTTGTCCTTCAGCCCAGAGTTTAAATGTCACTTCTTCAAGGAGGCCTTCCCTGACCAGCCAGCCCCAATCAAAACTAGGCCTTGACAGCACTCTCATGGCAGTGGGCATGTTTTTTTGGGCACTTGCTAAGATGCCTGTAACTTTTTGTTTGCCTTCTGGCTCTGGGAGGTTCTGGGAGGGTGGGGCTCTTACATTCTGGGGTGAGGACTTAAATTTTGGGGTGAAGGCTGTTGGTGGCTGGCTGCAGGGCCTGTGTCCTCAAGGCCTGGTCTGTTTCCCACTCTCCACCCAGAGGGGTGAGTCTCTGTTCTCGGCACAACTGTAAGTGGTGTGGCCTCCCCAGCCTCTCAATAGTTTCAGCAGCCCAGGGAGGGCTGATGGCCGAATGGACTGTAGATGTGGAGGGGAAGCATTAGGGCCACCACCTGCTGTCCAGACCTGGTCCAGCCCTAGGTGGGAAATGGCCACTTGGGATTCTCAATTCCTTTCATGCAACAGATTTTGTTCTGCACTTGCTGATTTGTGAGGTCTTAGAATGTGTCTACTTCCGTGCCAAGCACTTTATATTCATTCAACAGATATGTGCCAGGCTCTGTATCAGTTCACAGCACAGTGAACAAATGTACTAAAACATTTCCTTGTCGTGCTAGAGGGGGAGGCAGGCAGATAAGTAAAATACAAAGCCTATCACATGACAGTAAGTTCTATGGAGAGAAATGAAGCGGGAAGGGACAAGGGAGCCGAGGGGGGTTACACTTTTAAGATTCCCATCTGTTCTCACAGCCACCCTAAGAGGGGCAGAGGAGCAAGTACTGCACAGTCCCTGTTGTACTGTATAGAAGAGGAAACAGGTTCAGAGAGGTCAGTGAGTTGTATAACATCACACAGTTAATCAGTGACAGAGCTGGCCTCTTTTTTCCTTTTTAACCACTTCCTTCAACTAAGTGAGTAACCATATGACCGCAGTTCTCTTGCTAAAGCCACAGTAGCACTTGAGGTACAAATGGGTCTCAGTCTGTTTTCTATTGCTTAGTGGCGTCATGGTTGTATGTGACTCAGTTTCCCCCCTCCAGTTTGAAAACGAAAGGTAGGATATCTGGGGAGGGGTGCTCCTGTCCAGCTCAGCGCAGGCTTGGAGACACTGACCGGGCAGGTGGTACATGCTGTGTGCCTGTGCCGGGGAAGGGGTGGCAGGGAGTAACTAACCGTGCCCCCACCCTCCCTCCCTCCACAGGCATCCTGCCTCTGCGGTTCTGCCCCCTGTATCCTGTGCGGCTGTTGCCCCTCCAGCCCCAACTCCACCGTGAGCCGCTTACTCTTCACCAGCTTCCTCTTCCTGGGGGTGCTGGTGTCCATCATTATGCTGAGCCCCAGTGTGGAGAGTCAACTCCACAAGGTGAGCAGTCCAGGGGTGGTCTGGGGGCCTCCGCTGCTCCAGGCTGGAGGGCCGGCCCAGCAGTCAAGGGGAGGTAGCAGGATTTTGGGAGCATGGATGACCAGAAGGAGGCAGTGGTGGGGAGTATGCCATTCCTGTTTTTTGTAAGTCACTGTCCCCTTAGAGGATCGTGAGTCATCACTGCCCCCTAGGCATGGGCCAGGGACTGCTTCTCCTTGAGAGTGCCCAGGCCCAGTGTGGAGATCCTGATTCTTCCCTTTAGTTCAGGGTCTCACTGTGGCACATACTCAGGGGGGCGCCTAGGCCTACAGCTCTTACATGTCAGGGTGTGTGAAGGAGTCAGCCCTGTCCTAGAGGCTCTGCAGCCTGGACTCTGTTTCCCCAGGACTTCATGGTCGTGGGTGGAGACAGCTCAGGGAAGCCTCTTCAGACAGTGCAGCATGTTAGTGAGGCCTGGGGTGACAACAGTGAAAGGGACAGCCAAGAACAGGTTGTAACTGGATTGGGGTTTTGGGGAGCCCCCTCAGGGCTCAGCCTGAGGAAGGTGGAAGAGGGTGGAGATGAAGCTAGGCTGCTCCCCTCCCAGGCCTGGCCCAGCACTGCAGGCTTCAGGGTGGGGTGGGACCCTCAAGTCTCTCCCGTTGTCTCCACAGCTGCCCTGGGTGTGTGAGGACGTCTTGCAAGGCCCCAACGACTGTGGCTCCCTGCTGGGCTTCCGCTCCGTCTACCGAATGTGCTTTGCCACGGCCGCCTTTTTCTTCCTTTTTACTCTACTCATGATTTGTGTGCGCAGCAGCAGGGACCCCCGGGCTGCCATCCAGAATGGGTGAGGGGCCTCACCCTCCCCAGTGGCTTTTCTCCTTCCCTGCCTTTCTCCAGGCATCTGGACAGACTCTGAACCCAGGGGCTGCCTCACAGAGAACAGCTCACTTAGATACACCCATTTCTCAGATGAGGAAAAGAGATCAGAAAGGTCAGCAGTATGCCCAAAGCCACCCAGCTCCTAGTGACGCTGTTGGTCCAGAACCTCACTACAGTGCTTGCTGCTTGGTTCTTCCCTCTGCCCTGAGCTGGGGCTTTTTCTAGGGGCGGGACAGACTCTGTGCCCATCAGCCCATCAGGAAGTCCCTCCATCCACACCCCCATCCCTGCTCCTTGAGTGGGGGTTCTGGAGCAGGCCTGCTCTGGCTTCCGGTGTCCTTACCCTGACTCAACTTCCTTGTCCACTTCTCTTCCATGATAGATTTTGGTTCTTTAAGTTCCTGGTCCTCGTGGGCATCACCGTGGGTGCCTTCTACATCCCTGACGGCTCCTTCTCCAAGAGTAGGTGGCTGGGGGACATGGAGGGACAGCAGGGAGGCAGCAGGGCGTGGCCTTGGGTGGGAGGAGCATGGGGGGCTGCTCTTTCCCTGGGTGTACTGACCCCAGGTGCGGCTGGGTGTTGGCCTCTTCCACCCATGAGATAACTCCCTGGTGCTCAGCCTCTTGGCCTTTGGGGAACTCGGAGTGAGGGAGCCTGGCTGGTCCTGACCTCTATTCTGCCACACTGCATGTGTCTCAGCATGGCTGGGACTCCCCGAGGGCAGGACTCTGTTTCTCCTCGATGTTCCTGTGTGAGGTATGGCATGAATGATTGTTGAGTGAATATGTGTGGCAGAGGGGCATATGTCTTCCCTAGGAACTCTGAGGAGCTGCTTCCCCCTCACCTTGCCTTGCTCATTCCCCTCTGCCCTTCCCCACAGTCTGGTTCTATTTTGGCGTCGTGGGCTCCTTCCTCTTCATCCTCATCCAGCTGATCCTGCTTATTGACTTTGCCCACTCTTGGAACCAGCAGTGGCTGGGCAAGGCCGAGGAGTGCGACTCCCGTGCCTGGTACGCAGGTCAGTGCTGTCCCCGCTTCCACATGGGGCTGGGCTGGATGGGGTCCCAAAGGTGCTGAACGGAAGCCTGGAGCAACTCCAGCAGCCCCAGGCGGAAGCTGAACCTGGCCAGGCAGATGGGGTCCAGAGGGAGGGGAGGTGCTGATTACAGGATGATCTCGGAGGCAGAGGGGAGCTGCCCTGGAGAGGCCTTGGAGGGCTCGGGCTCCAAGGATGGGTGGTGGTGTCTGGACCAGATGTCAAGGGACACCTGCTGGTTGAAACCCCACTAGCAGAGCGAGGCCCAGCCAACTGTCTTTGAGTTCTTGTGACTAAATCTAGAACCCAGGCCTGCCTGGGCACTGCTCTGCCCTTCAGCTCTAAAGCTTGCCAGACTCTCTCCAACCACTGGGTACCTCATTTGCTTTTTTTTTGGTGGTAATGGGGTTTGAACTCAGGGCCTCCTGCTTGCTAGGTAGGCTCTACCACTTGAGCTACTCTGCCAGCCCTGTTTTGTGTTGGGTATTTTCAAGATAGGGTCTCTTGAACTATTTGCCCAGGCCGGCCTTAAACTGCGATCCTCCTGACCTCTGCCTCCTGACTAGTTAGGATGATAGGGTGAGCCACTGGTGCCCAGCTGCCTCATTCACTCTTTACAGCACTGTTTTGAATTCATCACATTTATGGTGACAGTTACCTCATTATAGCAAGTGAATTGTCAGGTCAGGACGGGGCAAGAACTCCCAAAGGTGCTGGTGGGAGACACTGATGTTGCTCCTCAGATGAGGAAACTGAGGCTGGGGTGGGGAGGGACTGCCCTGCAGGCCCCCTTGAGGGGTCAGGGTCCCTAGGCTTCCTGCCTCCTGAGCCTGTGGCTTGCTACCCCTCTGCCCAGGCCTCTTCTTCTTCACCCTTCTCTTCTACGCCCTCTCCATTGCTGCCATAACACTCATGTTCATCTATTACACCGAGCCTGGCGCCTGCCACGAGGGCAAAATCTTCATCAGCCTCAACCTCACCTTCTGCGTCTGCGTCTCCATCATTGCTGTCCTGCCCAAGGTCCAGGTGAGCTGCTTCTCAGCCTGGCCCCTTGGCGAGTGAGACTTCTTGTAGGAACCAGGGTTCTGGAGCTGGGTTGACAGTCACAAATGCTTAGGCTATATGTGCAGCCTCCCGGGACATCCTCTCCAACTTAGAGTCTTGGCTGCACATTTATATGCTGGGTGTCACTGAGAAAGTGTCTTTACCTCTCTGAGCTCCTCTCTCCTCAAATGTAAGATGAGGATATCAACACCTGCTGTTTGGCATTCTTAAGCTTGTTGTTTTTTGTGTCCCTGCAAGTTGGGGCTTTAGGAAGAGTCAGAGAGTGATGGTTCCTCACCCCAAGAATTGGTGCTGGGAGAGCAGTTCCACAGAGTCCCCATCCCAGGCCAGCTGAGACCGGGTAGTCCCCAGAGTAATGGTTTGTCCTTCAGAAGTTACCTCTGGACCACCTTGGGCACCCAGGGGTGCTTCCCAGGGTGAATCTTAACATGACAGGACATTTGCAGGTTGCTCAGGTGGTTTTCAGGGGTCATTGGCAGAAAGGTCAGTAATGAAGTCCAGAGATGGTGATGCTTTGTCCCAGGCAACACAGCAATTAGGGTTCATTCAGCAAATACCTCTCGAGCGCCTATTGTTTACCAGGCATTTGTTCTTCTAGGTGTTAAGGATTAGCTGTGAGGAAGAGAGGAGAAATGCCATGTATGTCACTTGGTCCTCACACGATAGTCATTTCTACTTTACAGATGAGCAAACAGATGTAAAGAAGTGAAGAAAATTAGCCAAGGTCACACAGCTAGTAAACAGTGGAGGTAGGATTCGAACCTAGACAGCCTGATATTAGAGCCTATGCTCTGAAATGCAGACTTTCCATTCAGATTTTTAAGTGCCTGTGTGGTGAGGGATAGGGAAGGTCTAAGGAAGGACTATGGGGGACCTGGGAACAAATGTGCCAGGGAGTAGCACAGCACAAGCCAAGGCCCTGGGGTGGGAGAGGGTTTGGCAGGTTCCACACACCGAGGAGGCTTCTGTGGCTGGAGTGTGGCATGGCAGGTCAGATGGAGGTGAAGATGGAGCAAAACCAGGAGGCTTTAGTCCTTCACTGCTGCCCTTGAAGAGTTTTTGGAGGGAGGACATTGGATAATCTCAGGGGTGTGAAAAGAAAGAGAAATTAAGTCTCCACTGGGTGTGAGGGGTGGTGGTGACCGGGTTGGTGTGGGGTAAGATGCCCCTGGAGAGGGTGGGGTCCCTGAAGCCCCAGTTGGTGTGAGTGGGCTGAGAGGGAATGGGTGCCCCCAGGTCTGGCAGGGTTTTACCAATGAATGGTTCTTGCCAGGAGGCCCAGCCGAACTCAGGTCTGCTGCAGGCATCAGTCGTCACACTGTATACAATGTTTGTCACCTGGTCAGCTCTGTCCAACGTCCCTGGTGAGTATGGGTTCAGGCTTGCAGAGACCTAACCTGTTGAGGGGCTGGGGACCCTCACAGGGACACCCCAAGTCAGCCCATCTTAGACTCAGTCCTTTGGGAAGGTGGGAGGACCCTCCCCCACCCTGCTCCTGTCTGTCTGTCATTCTGTTTGCTCAGTGCTGTCTACTGCTGGGCCTTGGAGGGCTGGCCTCTTGGGTCAGGGCTCCCTGGCTCCCTAGACCCAGCCAGCTCAGGCTGAGGGAGACTGTGCTCCCCTTCCCAGACCAGAAGTGTAATCTTCACCTGCCGACCGCGGGGGGCAACCAGACGCTCGGGGACTACCAGACGCAGTGGTGGGACGCCCCAAGCATCCTGGGCCTCATCATCTTCCTCCTTTGCACTCTGTTCATTAGGTACGGGGACTGTGGGCTCCGGTGCAGGGGGTTCTGATCAGCCACAGAGCAGAAGTGAGGGGCGCATATGGGAGCCAAGCCACCATGCTGGACAGTGTCCCAGCATGCAAGGTGTCCAGCTGCTACCTTGTGTTGGTGGATAAGGGTGTCCTCAGAGGGTGCAGTTGAGTGGGGGGCACGGGGGCTGGAGCCTGCCTTCTGGCCCAGGGCCCCTTCCTGCGCACCAAGCCACCTACTCTCCAGCTCAGTGGTGCACAGGCAGCAGTTGGGCAGTGAGGGAGCTTGGATTGAGCTCTGCTTCTCACCTGCTGTGTGGTCTTGGATAAGTGACTTCACCTTTCTGAGCCTCTGTTTTCTTCTCAGAGGAGAGTGATAATCTCCATGGTGGCAGAGGTGGCTGTGGCCCCCTAACCTCCCCTGAGAGAGGGCAGCTGTGTCAAAAATCACAGTGATTTTTAAAAGGGACATCTTAGCAAGTGTTGATCAGTGCAGACTCTGGAGCTGGGCCACCTTCCTTTTTTTGTTTGTTTGTTTGTTTTGTTTTTTCTGCCTCAGTCTTATGAGTTCTGGGATTATAGGCATGTACTGACTGCCTGTCACTGCCACTTGCTAGCTGTGTGATCCTGGGCAAGTCATGTCACTTCTCTGAGTTTCAGTTTCCTTAACTCTGAAATAAAGATAAAAATAGTACCTACACACTGGATTGTTGAAGGGAGACATGATGAGTTACTGTTACAGCAGGTAGTAGGTGCTGGGTAAGTGTGAGACTGCATGAGTGTTCACACAGCTGGCGGCCCGGAGGGTGGCTGACATTGGGATAGTTGTTGTCATGCTGGAGCTGGCCGATGCCTCGATGCCTCGTCTGCCTCCCGAGGCCCAGCATTTCCCCAGCACACTGTCCCTTCTGCCTGTGGCTCTCTGAGGGAATCCTGGCTGCCTCTTCATCTCCAGCTTTGTTCTCCCAGGCACCACCAGACTCCTAGGCCGGGATGTTTTTGGGGGCAGTTTCACAATTTGCCTGGTTTTGACCTTTTTCAAAACATTTCTGGATTGAGAGTATGGCTCAAGTGCTAGAGTTCCTGCTTAGCAAATACCAGGCCCTGAGTTCAATCCCCAGTACTACAAAAAACAAACAAACAAAGAAACCATTTCTCTAAGTTTTATCTGGACAGTTCACAAACATTTCTGTTCTTTGTCACATTTGGTTCCTTTTAAACCTGGAAAGCCCCTAGTTATCTCCATTTTACAGGTGGGGAAGCTGAGATGCATCTGTGAACTGAGCTGAAGCTGGTATCCAGCTCCTTTCACTGTTTTTCTTTTCTTTTTTTGCGGGGGGGTGGGCAGTACAGTACTCAGAGCCTTGCCAAGTCAGACACTCTACCACTTGAGCCACACCTCTATCCCTTTTCGCTTTAGCTATTTTCCTCAATAACAACTTTGGGCTTTTTGCCTGGGCGGGCCTTGAATCTCCATCTCTGCCTCTAGAATAGCTGGAATTACAGGCCTGAGCCACCAAACCCAGCCCCTTCTCCTCACTTTTTCAAAAATATGGACTGGGTTTTCAAATGACATGTGCCTCAAACTATTAAATTCTTAAACACTGAGACCTCATCACAGAAAAATGACATACAATCATTACTATGATTATTATTTTCTTTTTTTAGTGTAAACATGAAGGAAGTTGAGACACTTGGTAAAACTAATTACATAAGACTAATAAAATATAAAGTTGCCAGGTGTGGTGGTACGTCCTGTAACTCCAGTGTCTGAAAGGCGAAGGCTGGAAGATCATGGGTTTGAGGCCAGTGTGGGCTATATATTTGAGACCCTGTCTCAAAAACTAAAATAAAGCTGGGCCCGGTGGCTCACGCCTGTAATCCTAGCTACTTGTGAGGCTGAGATTGGGAGAATGGAGATTCGAAGCCAGCCTGGGCAAATAGTTCAAGAGACCCCCATCTCCAAAACAACCAGAGCAAAATGGCTGGAGGTGTGGTTCAAGTGGTAGGCCTCTGGTTTATAAACGTGAAGCCCAGAGTTCAAAACCCAGACCCTCTCCCCGAAAACAACAACAACAACAAAAAGAAACAAAACCAAAACAACCTGCAATTCAAACAAACTAAGCTCCCAACAAAAGCCCCCGAAGAATCCTTAAAGTTAATGGCAAGTGAGCATTATTAATTAATTCTTAACATTATTAATGAATGAAGCAGCTGATATGGTGTTTGTGAAAATGGCACGACACATCCTAATACTGGTGACAGCTTTCTTAGTTTCCACTTTGTGCCAGGCACAGTGCCAGGGACTTAACATCACGATTCATTGGATCTTCCCAGAAGCCTGCAGAAGATTTTACAGCTGGTGGGTCAGAGCTGGCAGACGTTCTTGCTCAAGGTCACACAGGGAGTTGGAATAAGGTTGAGAATCAAAATAATTTGTTAACTCCTGGCCCCGGCACCCAACCACTAGGTCCTTGGCCTCTGAGGCTCTGAGACCATCTGGGTCCAGTGCTGTGACCCATGCCGTGGCTGACTGGGTCGCCCACTCATAGCCATTTGCCCACCTTGGTGGCAATGGCCATGACCACCTGCCTTTCTCCCTGCAGTCTTCGTTCCTCAGACCACCGGCAGGTGAATAACCTGATGCGGACAGAGGAGTGCCCAGCCGTGCTGGAGGCCACACAGCAGCAGCAGCAGGTAGCAGCCTTTGAGGGCCGAGCCTTCGACAACGAGCAGGATGGGGTCACCTACAGCTACTCCTTCTTCCACTTCTGCCTCGTGCTGGCCTCTCTGTACATCATGATGACGCTCACCAACTGGTACAGGTACGGGCAGCCCGGTGGGCAGGGTGGACGTGGGGTGCTGCGTGCACGTGCCATACATCTCCTCTCTTTGGCCCCCTCCCAGAGGGGGTGCCTGCTCAAGACCTGGCTGTCTAGGACCCTCACAGAGACTGCCCCTGTCCTGCCTCAGTTTTCCTGACATGTCTTCATTGACTCAGCTCCTAACATGCTCACTGAGTGACTGAAAGGGGCCAACAGGAGGTGGGACTGGTCTGTCTGGGCAGCTGGGTTTGCAAATTAGAGCTGGATTGTAAGGTCAGGTTTGGAATTCATGGGCTGGAGGGTAAAGATTAGGGTGTGGGGGTCAGAACCAAAATCATGAGGTCAAGAATAGAGGTCATGAGATCTGGGGTTGGGGTTGGGGCCATATAGAACCACAGCTTATATGGTTATGCAGGACTACTGGGTAACAGTAGTTTAGTGCACACACACACACACACACACACACACACACACACACACAGCAGGGCTGGGTCATTTAGTTAAAACTGCAGTTGAGAGGCCAGAAATAGGGTTGAGAGGCTAAGATCAGAGGCCAAGGCTGGGATATGAGATCAAGTATCAAAGTCAAGGTTTCAGATCAGGACTAAGGTCAGGACCTCCAGGGTTCCAAGGTCACAAGGTTAGAGACCAGGAGTCAGGTCTATTTTGAGGTCTAGAACTGGGTCAATCCTGGAATTGAGGTCAAAGTCAGGTCTGTAGTACAGGGCCATAAGCTTTGTCCCAGGGTCACAAGGCTGAGGTACCTGTAGTATCAGAGACAAGGACCAGAGTTACAGGGTAAGAGTCAGCCTTGAAATCAGGGGTCACAACTTGGTCATAAGGTCAGGGAACAGGACAGAGCTCAGGAGATGGGTCCAGGCTCACGAGGGGGATGGTATGTTCCAGCCCCAATGAGACGCAGAAGATGATCAGCACGTGGACCGCCGTGTGGGTGAAGATCTGCGCCAGCTGGGCAGGGCTGTGCCTCTACCTGTGGACCCTGGTGGCTCCCCTGCTCCTGCCCAACCGGGACTTCAGCTGAGGAGGCACCCTTGCAGCCTGCCCACTCGGTGCATCATGGCTCAGTGACAGCCAGTTTTCCCCTCCCCACGCCAGTCAGTGAAGCTGAGCCCACCCACCCTCCTCCAGGACAGCCAGAGCCAAGTGCCCGCCATTCTTAGTGCCTTCAGGGTCTGAGCAACATCAGGCTCCTGTCTGAGCTCCACCCTCCTGCTACCCCCAGACCACGAGCTGCCTCTTCCTTCCCTGCCCCTCGTCACCCACACTTGCCCTCTTGGGACAGACGGGCCCCTGTTCTTATGCTCCCCGAGAGAGGGGCTGAAGGGGAGAACTGGTCAGAGCCACTCAGAAGGCCATGAACACTGAGCACTCTGAATGCTCAGCCCTGAGACTGGGTCTTCCTGGACCATGTGCCTTACTGAGCCTCCAAGACTTTGCCTAATAAACAAGCCTGTGCGTGTGCCTTCCATGTCCTGTGCTTCTCCCCCTTGGTGCAGGGCGCCATCCCTCCTCAGCCAGCATCGGGTGGGGATGGAGTGTTGGGGCTGAGGGCTAAGGGGCTTGGGCTCTGTTTCCTCAGTCACGGAGAGCCTGTGGGGTAGGAAAGGAAGAACAGACCAGGGCTTTGGAAAAATGGAACCTGGGAGCCAGAGGAGGGGAGGCAGTGAGACCAGGGGGAGGCCCTTCACGTGGGTGATGGACCAGAGTGGGGTGGAGAGCAGGAGCTGTGCCAAGTGACTGAGAGGGTGGCTCTTGGGGTCCCTCTTACCAGTGCCTGCCCTGAGGTCCCAGATCCACAGTAAGGACCTCAGTACCACCCTCTCCTTGCTGCTGTGGCCTTTGGCCTCTGCCTTGGGCTGGGTGCCCTGGAGAATACAGGGAAAAATTCAAGGGAGCCGAAGGCCTTAGGGAACCTGGAGCCTCCAAGCTGGCCTGGCTCCATCACACTGTGGAAGCTGTGGGGCTCTGGCTGCCCTTCCTTTTAGGTCCGGTTCCACATTCACCAAAGGGGAGTAGGACAACCACTTCCAGGCTGTAATGAAGACCCATGAAGCAGCCTATGCAAAGTGTCTGGATGGCAGGTGCTCAGTAGATAATGTTGGCTCCCATCTCATGAGGGCCCAGTGGTGTCAGGAGCACAGGCAGACTCATGGGGCCAGGGTCCCAGAATTGTCTTGTCACTGCAGTGACCAGCTAGCTGCGGGCCCTTCAGTCTTTCTAGTTGTGAGTGTGAAGAATAGGTATTGCGATGACTGGGCTGGCTGCACACTGGGTGGGGTGGGGTCTGGTTGGGGACACAGTGCAGTGATGGAGGAAGCCCCTGAAGGGGCTGGGTGACATGGCAGACATCCTGGAGGCTGAACAGGAGGAAACAGGCTGAAAGAAGTGACATTGCTCTAGGCAGAGGGGGCAATTGGGACAGCTGTGAGCACGAGGGTGTGGGGTGGGGTCAGGAAAAGAGAAGCTCAGGGTCCGTTTTTTTTTGGCGGCAGGGGCGGGGGGAGGAGTGGGACTGGGGTTTGAACCCAGGGCTTCATGCTTGCAAAGCAGGCGCTCTTCCAATTCAGCTACTTCTCCAGTCTACTTTGCTCTGGTTAGTTTGTAGATGGGGGTCTCATGAACTATTTGTCCAGGCTGGCCTGGAACCTCTATCCTCCCAAGTAGCTGGGATTACAGATGTGACCCACCACACCCTGCATGATTAGGGGCCATTGTGAGGGGAGCAGACATTATCCTGCCAGTATTGGGGAGCTGTTGGGGTTCTGAGCCAGGAGAAGCATTGAAAGTGTGAGGTGATGACAGGATGCTCCCAGATGGTCTAGAGTGACTGGGTCAGGTTGTTATTTTAGAAAGATTTGTCTGGGGGAAATGGGACAGAGGTAGCAAGAGTCAGGAGCCGGGGTCCAGGGTGGAGAGGTGGGGGTCTGGCTTGGGTGGGGCTGAGGAAGGCTCTCTTGCTTTGGGAATGGATCTTGTGGGACTCTTGTCCCCTGTGCCACCCAGCTGAAGAGATCCCTCTCCATGGGGTGGCCTGAATGCCCTTCCCCCAGCACACACTTCATTTCTTTTCCTTGTTTCTCCTTTGGAGACGAAAAACCCCAGTGTGTTTCTGGTGATATTATTTTAAACGCATTTGTAGATGTGGCCAATTGTATAGACTTGTTGCTCTATAGTTTTCAAATTATTTCCTCCATAATGCATTGCTAAGGGCTGGGCTGGGCCTGGTGGGGCATGAGGCAGCGGGCAGACTGAAGAGCCCAGTGTGGGGGTCTCCCCCTCTATAAGCTGCTGGATCCCCCAGGGCAAAGGTCTTTTCCTGTCTCCACAGCCCTCATTCTTCCCTCCACCAAGGCACTGTCACACCCCAGAGCCTGGTGGTCAATGAGGAGGAGGAGGGGGCTGACACTGCCCCTGGAGGGCACTGGAAGCTTTGTTTTGTGAGACATCTGCTGCCCTGCATCCTGGCTTCCCCATGCCCTCTCCTCTCTCCTCCCTCTCCACCATTCTTCCCCACGTTCTCTTCCCACTGCTCACCTCTCTGCCTTCCTACCCTCTTCACTGTCAACTCTCTCCCCTAACACCCTCCTTTGTCACCTCCTCTCCTTTGTCTGTCTGAAAGAAGGACCTGAGGAATCTCAGCTGTTCAGTCTAGGCTTCCCTGCTATGGGGAAGGAGTTGCCCTTGACCCTGAAGGTCTATGCTCAGTCTCTGGACAGTTGCTGCCCTTTCCCCAGGCCTGGGCTGCTGTCATCAAAGAACTACACAGCAGCCTCAGCCCTGCTTTTCCCAAGCATGTTTGTGCACAGGTTGTGGAGTAATACCAGGGCAGAGCAATTGCAAAGACTGTATATCATGTGGGAAAACAGAGGCAGCATGTGTGTCAGCCTCACTGGCTCACTGTGTGACCTGAGGCAAGTCAGATGCCCTCTCTGGGCGTCAGCTGTAGTTTCCATAAAATGGCATCAGTAACTGGGCATGATGGTGTCCAGTTCTAAGTGAGCACCTGATGTTTGGGCTAATTGAGAAACTGTCTGCTTTCCTGTTACAAGGCACTGCTGCTTCTCCCTTTTCCTATTTTAACACAAAACAATGGCTGCAGCAGTAGCAGCTCACTTGGCATAGGGAGGCAACAAACCTTTAGATGGATATTGACATGTCGAGGATGTGCTGTGCTTTGCACTTACTACATCAGCTCAGCTCTGCTGTGCCTGGCTCCAGACTGCTGTTATACGAGGAAAAAGCCCAGTTCCAGTTAGCAAGGTAAGGTCCTTGCTGCTGAATGTTTCTAACTGACACAGTTAGCGAGCTAGCCATCCATTTCAGTGATAATAAAAATAGGGGAAACTTGTCTCCATTGCTTGGAATTATTGAGTAGCTGTAGTGCAGTGCACGCACACCTGTGTACCCATGGTGTACTTATTTTTTACACGTGTTCATGTGGGGCACATATATGATCACAAACAGGAGGGACTGTGACAGATCATATTCTGAAGAAGATCCCGGTCTCTTTGCCTTGGAGGAGTTTGAGTATGGGGCAGGGGAAGCAGGAGAGAGGTTGCCTGCAGAACCTACTTCTCTCCCACTTTGGCTTCTACATAGGGGGGGGTCAGCGAGTGGCTGCTGCTCAGTGACGAGCAGCATGGTCTCTCCTATGCTGGGAGAGACAGCAGAGCTGATAGGACTTGGTCAAAGGGGCAGGTGTGGCCTGGGGAAAGCTGGAAGCAGTTTCCCCAGCCTTACCGAGGTGACCTAGGTTCCAGGTGGCCCATGAGCCCATGGTCCCAGTGGGTTGTGGCAGTGGGTATCGTGGAAGTGACCAGCATGCTTCATGTCCAAACACTGGATTCTTCCCAATGTGCCCACTGCATTGCTGCTATATGGGAGCCCAGACCTTAGCACCGCCCCGCGGGGTGGGGGGGTGCATTGCGCCAAGGAGGGCATTGTAGCATGGCTGAGGGTAACATGAAGCTTTGCACAGAAAGTTGGTCTGAGCAAGGCAACAGAGCCCTGTTTCTTGCACACCTGTGAGAAGAGTTTCACATCTATAATGCACATTTGTGGTAGTGTCAAAAGCGATTGTCTACTTCAAGCAATAGCATAGAATTCTATCGAGTGAATATTTCATAAACTATTTTTTATTTCTTTTTGGTGGTACTGGGGTCTGAACTCAGGGCTTTATGCTTGCTAGGATCAAGTAAGATAGTACATGCAAAGCAGTGAACCGAATAGGACAGTTACGGAGTGAACAGACACCTATGCAGCCCCTTTAAGGAAGATTAAAGCTGCATGTTTTCCCCTTGGGATATAGGGATTTGAACTCAGGGCCTAATGCTTGAAAAGCAGGCACTCTTCCATGTGAACCACTCTGGCAGTCCCATTTTCTTTCTCTCTCTCTTTGTTTTTTTTTTTTTGGAGCTGGGGTTTTGAACTCAGGGCTTTCTGCTTGTTATGGAGGTGCTCCACTACTTGAACCACTCCCAAGACACCTTGCTGTATTTAAACAATAAGAACTTCAACAAAGACTATGACATTTGCTTGGAGTACTTTCTCCTACCCTCCAATCCCGTGACTCCTCCCAGTCCACTAGCTGCTTCATCAGTTAAGTGACATCCTGGCCCAAGAAGACATTGCAGATAACATCCCAGGGAGATAGAAAAGCCTGAAATACTGGGGAACGTAGGATCGCGATGCGTACTCGGCCACACAGGAGGTAAAGCCCTCCTGGGACCCTGGTCACAATTCTTACTCTGGAGGAAAGGTAAGAAACAGGGCTCTTACGCTGAAGACACGGCTGGGGTTTAGTACAGTGCCAATGACTTGCAAGTGACCTTCAAAAACAAGGGCTTTGCAGCCATGCTGGTCGGGTTGTGTTCTAGACATATAATCACCCTATGGCGAGTTACTTTAACCTAGCCATGCCTTGGTGTTAGCGGATGAGACGCGGGTTCACCATGTCCTGGCCTTAAGCTCCTAGGCTCCTGAGTAGCTGGGTGGCCTATGCCAACCTTAGAGTTATCATCTGTAAGAATGGATTGACAAGGTGCCTCTTTTTAGGATTAATGTGGATTAAGAGAGTTAATTTAGGTCTACTGTCTACAGCAATGCGTAGAGCATGTATGTTTTATATATTCATTGTTCCAAACAGAAGTTGGATGTACGAGCTTAGAGCTTTGGGGAGAGGCCAGGACAGGAGCCATTGACTTTTCTTCTTCTTCTTTGTTTAATATTATACAGTTGCCAGGCTGGATGAATATTACCTGGAAGAGAATAGGCCACATGTCCATCATTTAGGCTGGAGGAGAGAGATCCTGTATTCCTCCACAACTGTCCAAACATCGCAGCACACATCTCTTCCAGCTACCCTGACCAGCTTCCATCTCCTTGCAAGTAGGAGACTGCTCATGGGCTTCAACCCTGACACTCAGAAGGGAGGACAAAGGGGAGGTGTGGCTACCAGGTTCAAGGTTCAATGCACGCACTGCTTTGTGAGCAAACTGATCGAAGCCCACAGGACCTTTCATTCCTTCTTCCCATTAACACTGGTATTTACTGAGGATGTCCTATAGCCAGGCCCTGTGCTGGGCCCTGGGAATATGGCAGTGAGTGATCCAAGCCCACACACAGCCTCTGTCTATTACCAGGGAGACAGAGGCTGCGAGTGAGAGACAGACATGGTCAGATAGAGTCAACGGAAAGTCCTCTGTTGAGGAAATTCATCCACTCAACACACACTCATCAAACACCTACTGCATACAGGCTCTGTGTGAGGCAGAGGACACAGTGTTGAGGGTGACAGCATGGTCTTTGTCCTCATGGGTCTGTCAGAATAGCATGACTGAGTCAGAAGGAAGTGGCGCACGTCATGACCTGCCCTCCATCAGGCTCTGATTTCCGACCTCACAGGAGTTTCTGTGACTGTTGGTCTCCGTCCATCTGTCCATCTCCTGAGAGATCTCTGAGAGTCCACTGACTCTCAGCATCCTGTGTCTGTATGTTGTGTGTCCAGCTGTCTGTCTGGTTGATCAGTATATCTACTTGGGATTGAGTCCTTTGATGGATATATAGCTTGCAAATATCTTTTCCTCCCTCTCTTCTCACCTTTTTTTTCTCTTCCTCTTCCTCTTCTTCCTTCTTCTTCTCCTCCTTCATTACTCTCTCTCTCTGTTTTGGAGTTTGAATCCAGGGTCTCGTGTCTGTTAGGAAAGAACTCTACCACTTGAGCTAGTCTTTTTGTTATTACTTCATTTTTGAGACAGGGTTTTCCTGACTTTGCCCTAGCTGGACCTGTCCTTTGCTCTTCCTGCCTCTGCTTCCTGAGTACCCTGGATTACAGGTGTGGGATACCATACTCAGTGTTCCCTCTCTTAGTGGTGTCTTCTGTTGAATACTGGTTGTTATTTTAAGGAAGTGCATATTTTGAATCTTTTTTGTGCTCATTTTGCCTTTAAAAATAAAAAATGCCTTTCCCCAAGATTGTATATTCTTGTATGCTTTTTGGAGTCTTTACTATCTTGCTATTTACATTTAGTGAGGATCTGATCCATCTCACATTACTCGTTGTGACTCTTTGCATATAGCATACAGAAGTGGTAAAGTTCCTGTTTTCCATAGAAAATCCAATTGTCCTGGTACCACTTTTTGAAAGAGAACGATTTCTAGCTGGGTGTCAATGGCTCCCACCTGTATTTAATCCTAGCTTGTTAGGAGGCAGAGATCGGGAGAATATCATTTTGAAGCCACCCAGGCAAGTAGTTCATGAGACACTGTCTTGAAAAAACCCTTCACAAAAAAGGGCTGCTGGAGTGACTCAAGGTGTAGGCCCTGAGTGCAAACCACTTTATGAAGAAAACCCTCTCTGTATCCAGGGGAGCTGAGATAATCAGGTGACTATATGCATTTCTCTCTTTCTGGGCTCTATAATCCGTTTATTAGAAGGCTTTAAACCGGCTCATATTTGCATTCAGAAACAGTCTTGCTCTGTGGGGACCATTGGCTGTAGGCAGCATGGATTCAGGCAGGTGTATAGGAGATTATAGACAGCCAGACAGGGACGAAGGTGATCTGGATGGAACCGAGGTGGGAAAGTTAAGGGAAGAAGACAGATGGAGCTTTTCCCCTAGCTGCTGTAGGCTGTCTGCATTCTCTCTGTTTTCCTATCTGCAGGATAGATTCCTGGTAGCACATACCGCATGAGATGTGATCAGGGTCTGGGAGGGCACATAAGCAAAGGCAGAGTGGGGACCAAAGACAGTTGGTTCCTTCTTTTGCTTGGTTGACAGACAAGTCACCTTAGTCTTCCCTCTGCCTCCTGGAATACCTGCCCTCTACCCTTTGGTGTTGCCTGTGAATGACAAATCTAGGAAGTAGACACAAAAGTGATAAGAAGGGCCAATGTTTATTGAAGGTTTGCCATGTGCAGGCCTGGATCAAGGGGCTATATCCGTATCAAAACCTGAGGGGCACAAGTTAAAGGCACTCACCTGGGAAGAGGAAGACAGGGACTCCCCCATCTAAATCAGCAAGTGTATCCACCTGTGTGATCTGTGTAAGGTCTGACTGTCCTAAGGTTGATGAGGGTGAGAACCCACCCTCATTGTTCAGGCTTCCTGGTGCCTAGAACAGAGCCTTTGAAATTGAGGCTGGGAAAATAGGTGGGACCCAGCTGTGGCAAACATGGGAGACTGACCAGAGCAGGGATGGTCGGGGCAGGGAGAGGACATGACTCACCTGGAGCTAAAGTCCTGGATGGCTACAGCCATGGGTGAGCAGTTGAGGTGTTAGTGCCAGGCTAGGAGAGTCACAGACTGGAGACCTGAAGTTATATGTGGTTGGCCCTCACTGTAGGTTGGTTTGTTTGCTGATTTTATTTATTTTAGCAGTCCTGGGATTTGATCTCAGGGCCTTACAATGGCTAGGCATGTCCTCTACCACTTGAGCCACTCCGCAGCCCCCCATGCTGTGTTTAAACAACAAGAACTTCAACAAAGCCTTTGACATTTGGCTTGGAGCACATTTTTCTCCCCTCTTGTTCCTGCTCCTCCTCCCCAGTCCACCTGCTTCTCCATCAGTTAGGTGACCTCCCTGGTTCATGAACACGTTTGTGTTTGCATTGGGATATAGAGAGGCCTAAGGGTGTCCACCCTGCTTGAAAAGCCTTGGGGACTGTAAGTTCTGCATGCGTCACCTTTTCTGTTCACTTCCCCAACATGTCCCAGCCTGGAGACCACCTGGCTTGTTTGGGTGGAGTGCCACTCAGAGGGGAAAGAGCTGTAGTGGTCAGGAAACAGGCAGACCTGACTCCCTTCCTGGCTCTCCCACTCCCTCATCATCTTATCCCAGCTGCCATGTCTGTAAAAGGTGGACACGATTTCCCACCACACAGGCTCTGAAGAGTTCCAGCAGCATGGTGCCACAAAATGCTCAGGGTAGGGAGGGGGAAAATTGAGGTTGACTTTGACTATGAGCAATTCTGACAACCCACTCACTCATTTGAGCCATGTACCAGGTGCAGGGGTTTAGCCAGAGCACAGTCCACAAGATCACCCACACCTTCACGCCAATGTCCAGTCCCAGGGTTTGCAAAACCACCCAAGCTCAATTATTCAGCAGAAGAATTTGTGGGACTCTCCAGAATCTACTGTACTCATAGTTATGCACCCTTACAGGGAAAGGATGGGGATTAAAATCAGTTAAGGAAGACATGTACAGTGTAGTCTGTAAAGGTTGAACAGAGCTTCCCAGTCCTCTGCCTTGAAGTCAGGGTGTGTCACTTCCTCAGGATGCACACAGAGCACTGTCAACCATGGTGGCTCCTCCAACCTTGGAGTTTGGAGGTTTTGTGGAGCCACCATGATGAAAGCCCGACTGCTCACGTGCTTACATAGGTGATCCACTCTGTGTCACCATGGCTAGTCCAAGACCTCCAAACATTACCTAGAAGGAGCCAAGAGAAAAGGCCAGACCTCTTTTCGCCAAGCTTACAGTTATCCTTGAAAAAGAATGTGACTTGTACATTCTTAGAAGATTGAAGAGGGTCCCCTTGCCTCCACCCTCATTTTCAGCCTTAGCAGTCTGGGCTGGCAGGTTGATGATAAGGTAAGTGAGCTTCACCCTTGTGAAGTTGTTGCTCAGTACCAGGCCCAGACCTACCCAACCCTCCACGTGCCCCACTAGGGAGGACCTTTTATGTCCCATTTCATGACATAAAATCAAGGCTAGAAGATTGTTCTAACAAGGAAAGGGCTAGTAACAACTAAGCCTTGGATTTGGACACAGTTCAAGACGACACCTAAGTCCAAGTTCTCTTCTGTGCTACCTCCTATGTTCTGAGAGCAGAGTGAATGCCATACATTTGGATTCAGATATATTGGTTGCAAAATCTGTTTTCGGTTATTTACAGACTGTGTAACCTTGGCTGAGTCAGTTTCCTCACTGATAACAACCAGGATGCCTTCAGGTTCGCCCCTGTCTTGTTGGCCTCCTGACTGTGTCAAAATTATTTCCTCCACAAGACTTTGGCAGTGAAGGCGCAGTGCTTCTGGGCACCCAGGATAGATGGATCCCCAGGAGAAACCCCTCCTGGACCCCTACCCACACCACACATGGAAAATAGGACTCTTACACTGGAGAGCTGGCTGGGGTTTAAGCCAGTGCAGCCCCCTTGCAGAGTGACTTTGGGCACTGCCTAGCATAGGTGTGAAAACCAACAGCTTTGCAGCCATGCTGGTCGGGTTGTGTTCTAGACATATAATCACCCTATGGCGAGTTACTTTAACCTAGCCATGCCTTGGTGTTAGCGGATGAGACGCGGGTCCACCATGTCCTGGCCTTAACCTCCTAGGCTCCTGAGTAGCTGGGTGGCCTATGCCAACCTTAGTTTTAGCATCTGTAAGCATGGTTGACAAGGTGCCTCTTTTTAGGATTAATGTGGATTAAGTGAGTTAATTTAGGTCTACTGTCTACAGCAATGTGTAGAGCAAGTATGTTTTATATATTCATTGTTCCAAGCAGAAGTTGGATGTATGAGCTTAGAGCTTTGGGGAGAGGCCAGGACAGGAGCCATTGACTTTTCTTCTTCTTCTTTGTTTAATATTATACAGTTGCCAGGCTGGATGAATATTTCCTGGAAGAGAATAGGCCACATGTCCATCATTTAGGCCGGAGGAGAGAGATCCTGTATTCCTCCACAACTGTCCAAACATCGCAGCGCACATCTCTTCAAGCACCCTGACCGGCTTCCATCTCCTTGCAAGTAGGAGACTGGGAATCGATGCTCACAGGCTTCTTTCTCCCCACACTCAGAGTGGAGCACAGAGGGGAGGACGGAGGGGAGTTGTGGCTACCAGGTACAAGGTTCAATGCAGGCACTGCTTTGTGAGCAAACTGATCGAGGCCCACAGGACCTTTCATTCCTTCTTCCCATTAACACTAGTATTTACTGAGGATGTCCTATAGCCAGGACCTGTGCTGGGCCCTGGGAAAATGGCAGTGAGTGATCCAAGCCCACACACAGCCTCTGTCTATGTCCAGGGAGACAGAGGCTTCGAGTGGGAGACAGACATGGTCAGATGGAGTCAACAGAGGAGTCCTCTGTTGAGGAAAATCATCCACTCAACACACACTCATCAAACACCTACTGCATGCAGGCTCCGTGTGAGGCAGAGGACACAGTGGTGAGGGTGACAGCATGGTCTTTGTCCTCATGGGTCTGTCAGAATAGCATGACTGAGCCAGAAGGAGGTAGCACATGTCATGACCTGCCCTCCATCAGGCTCTGATCCGACCTCACAGGAGTTGTGTGACTGTTGGTCTCCAACCATCTGTCCATCTCCACTGACTCTCAGCATCCTGTTTCCGTATGTTGTGTGTCCAGCTGTCTGTCTGGTTGATCAGTATATCTACTTGGGATTGAGTCCTTTGATGGATATATAGCTTGCAAATATCTTTTCCTCCCTCTCTTCTCACCTTTTTTTTCTCTTCCTCTTCCTCTTCTTCCTTCTTCTTCTCCTCCTTCATTACTCTCTCTCTCTGTTTTGGAGTTTGAATCCAGGGTCTCGTGTCTGTTAGGAAAGAACTCTACCACTTGAGCTAGTCTTTTTGTTATTACTTCATTTTTGAGACAGGGTTTTCCTGACTTTGCCCTAGCTGGACCTGTCCTTTGCTCTTCCTGCCTCTGCTTCCTGAGTACCCTGGATTACAGGTGTGGGATACCATACTCAGTGTTCCCTCTCTTAGTGGTGTCTTCTGTTGAATACTGGTTGTTATTTTAAGGAAGTGCATATTTTGAATCTTTTTTGTGCTCATTTTGCCTTTAAAAATAAAAAATGCCTTTCCCCAAGATTGTATATTCTTGTATGCTTTTTGGAGTATTTACTATCTTGCTATTTACATTTAGTGAGGATCTGATCCATCTCACATTACTCGTTGTGACTCTTTGCATATAGCATACAGAAGTGGTAAAGTTCCTGTTTTCCATAGAAAATCCAATTGTCCTGGTACCACTTTTTGAAAGAGAACGATTTCTAGCTGGGTGTCAATGGCTCCCACCTGTATTTAATCCTAGCTTGTTAGGAGGCAGAGATCGGGAGAATATCATTTTGAAGCCACCCAGGCAAGTAGTTCATGAGACACTGTCTTGAAAAAACCCTTCACAAAAAAAGGGCTGCTGGAGTGACTCAAGGTGTAGGCCCTGAGTGCAAACCACTTTATGAAGAAAACCCTCTCTGTATCCAGGGGAGCTGAGATAATCAGGTGACTATATGCGTTTCTCTCTTTCTGGGCTCTATAATCCGTTTATTAGAAAGCTTTAAACCGGCTCATATTTGCATTCAGAAACAGTCCTGCTGCATGGGGACCATCGGCTGGAGGCAGCATGGATTCAGGGAGGTATATAGGAGATTATAGACAGCCAGACAGGGACGAAGGTGATCTGGATGGAACCGAGGTGGGAAAGTTAAGGGAAGAAGACAGATGGAGCTTTTCCCCTAGCTCTGTATGCTATCTGTGTTCTCTCTGTTTTCCCATTTGCAGAATAGGGTCGAGTAGCACCTACTGCATGAGATGTGACCAGGGTCTATGAGGGCACATATGCAAAGGCAGATGGGGACCAAAGACAGTGTGGTTCCTTCTTTTGCCTGGTTGAAAGACAGGTCACCTTAGTCTTCCCTCTGCCTCCAAGAACACCTGCCCTCTGACCTTTTGGTGTTGCCTGTGAATGACAAGTCTAGGAGGTAGATACGAAAGTGATAACAAGGGCCAATGTTTATTGAAGGTTTGCCATGTGCAGGCCTGGATCAAGGGGCTATATCCGTATCACAAACCTGAGGGGCACAAGGGAAAGGCACTCACCAGGGAAGAGGAAGACAGGGACTCCCCCATCTAAATCAGCAAGTGTATCCACCTGTGTGATCTGTGTAAGGTCTGAGTTTCCTAAGGTGAATGAGGGTGAGAACCCACCCTCATTGTTCTGGCTTCCTGGTGCCTAGAACAGAGCCTTTGAAATTGAGGCTGGGAAAATAGGTGGGACCCAGCTGTGGCAAACATGGGAGACTGACCAGAGCAGGGATGGTCGGGGCAGGGAGAGGACATGACTCACCTGGAGCTAAAGTCCTGGATGGCTACAGCCATGGGTGAGCAGTTGAGGTGTTAGTGCCAGGCTAGGAGAGTCACAGACTGGAGACCTGAAGTTATATGTGGTTGGCCCTCACTGTAGGTTGGTTTGTTTGCTGATTTTATTTATTTTAGCAGTCCTGGGATTTGATCTCAGGGCCTTACAATGGCTAGGCATGTCCTCTACCACTTGAGCCACTCCGCAGCCCCCCATGCTGTGTTTAAACAACAAGAACTTCAACAAAGCCTGTGACATTTGGCTTGGAGCACATTTTTCTCCCCTCTTGTTCCTGCTCCTCCTCCCCATTCCACCTGCTGCTCCATCAGTTAAGTGACCTCCCTGGTTCATGAACATGTTTGTGTTTGCATTGGGATATAGAGAGGCCTAAGGGTGTCCACCCTGCTTGAAAAGCCTTGGGGACTTTGTGTCACCTTTCTCTGTTCACTTCCCCAACATGTCCCAGCCTGGAGATCACCTGGCTTGTTTGGGTGGAGTGCCACTCAGAGGGGAAAGAGCTGCAGTGGTCATGAATCAGGCAGGCCTTGCTCCCTTCCAGGCTCCCCCACTCCCTCACCATCTTATCCCAGCTGCCTTGTCTGTAAAAGGTGGACACGATTTCCCACCACACAGGGCTCTGAAGAGTTCCAGCAGCATGGTGCCACAAAGTGCTCAGTGTAGGGAGGGGGAAAATTGAGGTTGACTTTGACTATGAGCAATTCTGACAACCCACTCACTCATTTGAGCCATGTACCAGGTGCAGGGGTTTAGCCAGAGCACAGTCCACAAGATCACCCACACCTTCACGCCAATGGCCATTCCCAGGGTTTGCAAAACCACCCAAGCTCAATTATTCAGCAGAAGAATTTGTGGGACTCTCCAGAATCTACTGTACTCATAGTTATGCACCCTTACAGGAAAGGATGGGGATTGAAATCAGTTAAGGGAAGACACCTACAGAGTAGTGTGTAAAGGTACTGAACAGAACTTCCCTGTCCTCTGCCTTGAAGTCAGGGTGTGTCACTTCCACAGCATGCACAGAGAGCACTGTCAACCATGGTGGCTCCTCCAACCTTGGAGTTTGGAGGTTTTGTGGAGCCACCATGATGAAAGCATGACTGCTCACGTGCTCACATAGGTGATCCACTCTGTGTCACCATGGCTAGTCCAAGACCTCCAGACCAACAGATTACCTTTAAGGAGCCAAGAGAAAAGGCCAGACATCTTTTCGCCAAGCTTACAGTTATCCTTGAAAAAGGATGTGACTTGTACATTCTTAGAAGATTGAAGAGGGTCCCCTTGCTTCCACCCTCACAGCCTGAGCAGTCTGTGCTGGCAGGTTGACGACACAAGGTAAGTGATCTTCACCCTTATAAAGGACTTGTTCAGTACCAGGCCCAGAGCTACCCAACCCTCCATGTGCCCTGTGGGAAACCCTCAGGACCCCAAAGCCTCTTGGAAAAGAGCAGAGTCACTGTAGCTTTTGTGCAACATCCCTAAGAGAGATTGAAACAGTCCAAGAGGACAGTTGCTGAGCTCCCCCGATTTTCTCTCTGTTTTTTACCCGGAAGACCAGGTCGGTAGAATATGATGTTCCGCACCTTTGCCGTAGCCATGGCAATGTGACATCCAATCCCAGTACAGAGGTCAAGGGAAACCTGGGGACTGCCATGTACTCCTTCCTGCTTTTCTGCACTGCTTAAATACTCTCTTCAGAAAAAAAACTACGCCATTGTTGCCCGGCACAACCCCAAGGTCGTTCGTTATTTCAGCTCTAGCATCCAAGGCCAGAGCTGGAGCCCTTGCTGCAGCTGGATTATGGCAAGTGGTGCCGTGACTTGGATCTGCTCTGGAGGTCTTGGCAGTATAATTCAAGAGGGAAAGGCTCGCTGTGGAGCCCCAACCCAAGGTGTCACGAACCATAAGATGGGGGACGGAATGGGGAACTCACTGAGCTCAGAACATAGGCATTTCTTACAGGTACTGTGCTGTTTGCTAAAAAGTAAGGGTATATCTTACACCCAGGGACAAATTGAAGATTTTATAGAGACAGTTATCGAATTTAATCCTTGGTTTCCAGAGCATAGAAATTTTGATCCTAATAGCTGGAAGAAGATAGGAGAAAATGTAAAAAGAGCTCAACAAAGAGGGGAAAATATTCCTATTCATTTTTTTGGTATGTGGTCCTCTATTCATTATTGCTTGGGACCTCTAGCAGATCCTTCTAAAGAGGCTCATGAATCAAGTCTTCTGGAGAACAATAAGGAAGAGAATAAGAAGGACAATAAGGAGGAGGAAATGCCTCCCCCACAAAAACAAGTAAAATTTAAGTTTTCCTCTATGGAGGATTCTGCACCACCTTATGCTGGCCTTTACCCATCATTGGCCCCATTTCAGGTCAATCCTCAGACTGGTGCCATACCTAAGGCAAGAACAAAACAGAGAGAAGAAAATAAAGAAGTTTCCCTGAAACAATTTTTAGACAACTCTTATTGGAGGATGGGAATAATCCTTCTCCTCCGCCGTTGGCTCTTTCATCTTCAGAGAACCCTCTGGCCCTTCCAGTCACCCTGGGGCCTTAGGGACAATGACAGCATGAGCCCATTTCTCTTGAGGTACTTAGAAGATTTAGAGATTCAGTCAGGGAGAACGGGGCTAATGGTCCCTACACTCTTACTCTATTGGAAAATCTGAGTTGAGAAATTTGTACACCATGGAACTACAAGCAGTTAGCCCAATCTTGCCTTAGCCCTGGTGATTTCCTTATGTGGAAAGCAAGATATTATGATGAATGTGATGAGCAGGCACAAAGAAATAGGGATACAGGGGTTCCTTTCCCTGAGGACCAACTGCAGGGGGTTGGCCCATTTGCCGATGCCCTTCAACAGATGCAAGGCACGCCCCAATATTTTGATCAGGTAAGACTTTGTGCCAAGAGAGCTTGGAGTAGCCTCCCTGACTCCAGCAGAGAATCAACTGAAAGTTTCTTGCAACTAAAACAAAAGGCCAATGAGCTGTGGGCTGAATTCTTGGCCCATGTAAAATGTACTATCAGCCACAAAATTCAACATGCAGATGAACAAAGGTTCTTGGTTCGCCAAATTGCATATGAGGGGGCTACCAAAGAATGTAAACAAGCTATCAGACCAGTAAAGAATGAAGATCTTTCTGCTTGGGTTTCTGCTACCCAGGATATTGGCACCTAAACCTATATGACCATCACTCTTGTGGCTGCCCTAACAAAAGGGAGCCCTATTTTCCCACACTACATGCTTTGGATGTGGTCAAAAAGGCCACTGGAAAAGGGACTGCCCTGAGGGAAAATGTTACCAGGGCCCAAAGCCTGTCCCACCAGGAGGAAAACCTTCTAAAATGTGCCCACGATGCAATAAAGGCTATCATTGTGCTAAAGACTGTAAATCCAAATATCATGCTGTTGGGAGACCTTTAAACGGGACTGGGGGCAACCTTCAGCCCCACTCCAAGAAGGAACAATTTCCTGTGTCCAGTGGGAAAACTCCCAGAGCTCAGGATTTAATATCCTGGTCTTAGAGGCATTGACCATCTCTCCGGGTAATACACCAGCTGTACCACTTAAATGGTCAATCAATGAGCCTATATGGTTTGAACAGTGGCCACTTTTGGGACAAAAATTACAACAGGCTCATATTTTGGTAGAACAACAAGTAAAAGCTGGACGTGTGGAGGCTTCTAATAGTCCATGGAATAGTCCTATTTTTGTAATAGAAAAAAAGGCCAAAAACAAATATAGATTAATAAATGACCCTCAAGACATTAACAAAGCCATGCAAACCATGGGAGCTTTACAACCTGGCCTCCCTTCTCCTGCAGGATTCCTGCAGGATTTGCCATTGTAATTATAGATTTAAAAGACTGCTTTTTTACTATCCCGTTACATGACAATGATAAGGAAAGATTTCCTTTACATTGCCATCCGTTAATAATGAAAAACCAACTCAATGATATCAGTGGAAAGTATTACCTCAAGGCATGAAAAACAGTCCCACCATATGTCAGGCCTATGTCTGTGCCGCTCTTATACCCTTCTATAAAAAATGGCCACAAATTAAATGTTTTCATTATATGGATGATCTTTTAATTGCTCATCCCTCTCTAGTACACTCAGAGACTTAAAGAGATGCCTAGCCAAGGAAGGTTTGAGTATAGCTCCTGACAAAACACAGCTCTGTCCACCATTCAAATATTTGGGGCACACTATGGTTGATAATATAGCCAAACCTACTAAACTAAAATTAGACATAAAAGAGTTAATGACATTAAATGAATTACAGACACTATTAGGAAACATTAATTGGATTTGGCCTTAAGATCCCCTCGGACTCTTTAAAACCTATATTTGAACTATTAAAAGGTGACTCACAATCAAGCTCATTAAAAAAATTAACTCCAGAAGCACAACAAGCTATACAACTTGTTGAAACCACTCTTCAACATAGTTTCATCAATAGGATAGACCCCAGTCAGCCCCTCCAGTTACTCATATGGGGTACTCCAACTACTCCAACAGGGGCTATTATACAATGGCCAAATAAAATGATAGAGATGCTCTTTACCCATAACACACCCCCTAGGACTATTACTCCCTATATACAAGCGGTAATATATCTAATTATGAAGGGAAGGCAAAGATGTAAACAATTGTCTGGCAATGATCTGTCACTCATAGTTACTCCCTTCACCAATATTCAGATAGACTATCTTTATCAACAAAACTATTTATGGCAAATTGCAATTAGTAATTACTCAGGACAATTTGACAATCACTATCCCAAAGACCCTACCATAAAATTTTTAACTTCTCAGGCCTGGATTCTACCTCGCTTCACAGCCACCAAACCCCTAGCCAATACAATCAAAGTATATACTGATGGCACCAGTAAAGGGAGAGCCAGTTATATCATTTACTCCCCCTCAGGGACATGTACAGAACAAATAAAAATTGCAACTCCAGGAGCAACTGCACAACAGGCTGAAATCTTAGCAGTTCTTGCAGCCCTGTGAGCTCTCCCTGGTCCAATCAATATAGTTTCAGACTCCCAATATGTAGTTAAACCCATTAATTCTATTGAAACAACTAGACTAAAAGGAGATCCTAATTCTACCATTTTTCAGTTATTCACATGGGCTCAATTGGTCATTCAGGCTCGTACTTCTCCATTTTTTATTACTCATATCTGTTCACATACAGGTCTGCCTGGCCCTATGGCCGAGGGAAATCAAGCAGTAGACCAGTTCATCTCCTTCATTGTGTTGAGAACTCCTAAAATCCTTCTTCTATTTTTCAACAGGCCTTACAAAGCCATTCTTTACTACACCAGAGTGCTAACATGTTACTCAAACAATTCCCAACCTTGACTCGAGACCAATGCAAACATATTATTAGGGCCTGCCCCACCTGCAGTACTCTTCTACCTTTGAGCCCCAATACTGGCATCAACTCTCGTGGTCTTAAAGCAAACCATACCTGGCAAACTGATGTCACTCATATTCCCCAGTTTGGCACCTTAAAATATGTTCATGTGACATTGGACACATACTCTGGTGTCCTCTTTGCCTCAGCCCACACAGGGGAAACTGCCAAACATGTCCTTGGTCACCTGCTTGGTGCTTTTGCAACCTTTGGGATTCCAAAGTCCATAAAGATGGACAACGGTCCCGCCTATGCAAGTAAAAAAAATTCAAGAATTCTGTAAATTATGGGACATCACTCACAATACTGGAATTCCTTACAATCCTCAAGGCCAAGCCATTGTAAAATGCCAACATCAAAGGATCAAAAACCGACTTTTTTAAGTATGAAAAGGTGGAGTTCACCCCCAAGTCTCCACATACCCAATTCCATCTCATCCTATTAACTTTAAATTTTTTCTCACTTGACGATCAAGGCATTGCACCTATGGAAAAGCACTTCTGTGCATGGAACACCTGCCCACCTGTGTGTGTTCTTTGGAAAAATTTAGAGACAAACACATGGCAGGGACTTGACCCTTTACTAACTACAGGTCGAAAGTATGCTTGTGTCTTTCCAGAACATGAATGACGACCAAGATGGCTGCCTCTCTTATGCAACAAACCAGTCACAGCCATTGATGGGACCCATGAAGAGACTTCAGCTAGACAAACAATCCTAGTCATTAATTTAATTTTGGACTTTGGACTCATGCTTTCAGGTCTACTTAGTATTATATGGCTAAAAAGACTAATCACTCGAGAAACTAACTACAACAAAAAAGAAAAATTTCCAAATGCTTTATTCATAAAAAATTAAAAAGGGAGACATGTGGGAAACCCTCAGGACCCCAAAGCCTCTTGGAAAAGAGCAGAGTCACTGTAGTTTTTGTGCAACATCCCTAAGAGAGATTGAAAAAGTCCAAGAGGACAGTTGCTGAGCTCCCCCCATTCACTCTCTGCGTGGGACCAGGAAGACCAGGTCCCAAAACATGATGTTCTGCACTTGGGCTCGTGGCCATATAGCAACGTGACAGCCAATCCCAGTACAGAGGTCAAGGGAAACCTGGGGACTACCACATACTCCTTCCTGCTTTTCTGCACTGCTTAAATACAATCTTCAGAAAAAAAACTATGCATTACTGCCTGGCACAACCCCGAGGCCCTGTCGTTATTCACTGCTGGAGCACCCAAGACCAGAGTTGGAGCCCCCACTGCAGCTGGACTGTGGCACTGCCCCATGAGGGAGGACCATTCATGGCCCTTTTTGAGTAGAAAATCAAGGCAAGAAGATTGTTCTCTCAAGGAAAGGGCTAGTAACATCTAAGCTTTGGATCTGGACACAGTTCAAGGTGACACCTAAGTCCATGTTCTTGCCGTGCTGCCTCCTATGTTCTGAGAGCACAGTGAATCCAATACATTTGGATTCAGATATATTGGTTGCAAATTCTGCTTTTGTTTACTTGTAGACTGTGTAACCTTGGCTGAGTCAGTTTCCTCATTGATAACAATCAGGATGCCTTTAGGTTCGCCCCATTTCTTCTTGGGCTCCTGTGTGTGTCAAAACTATTTCCTCCACAAGACTTTGGCAATGAAGGCCCAGTGCTGCTGGGCACTTAGGATGGATGGGTCCCCAGGTGAAACCCCTCCTGGACCCCTACACACACCTCACATGGAAAATAGGACTCTTACACTGGAGAGCCGGCTGGGGTGTAGGCCAGTTGCAGCTGCCTTGCAAGAGTGCCTTTGGGCACTGCCTAGCATAGGGGTGAAAGCCAACGGCTTTGCAGCCATGCTGGTCGGGTTGTGTTCTAGACATATAATCACCCTATGGCGAGTTACTTTAACCTAGCCATGCCTTGGTCTTAGCAGTTGAGATGCGGGTTCACCATGTCCTGGCCTTAAGCTCCTAGGCTCCTGAGTAGCTGGGTGGCCTATGCCAACCTTAATGTTATCATCTGTAAGAGTGAATTGACAAGGTGCCTCTTTTTAGGATTAATGTGGATTAAGTGAGTTAATTTAGGTCTACTGTCTACAGCAATGCGTAGAGCATGTATGTTTTATATATTCATTGTTCCAAACAGAAGTTGGATGTACGAGCTTAGAGCTTTGAAGAGAGGCCAGGACAGGAGCCATTGACTTTTCTTCTTCTTCTTTGTTTAATATTATATAGCTGCCAGGCTGGATGAATATTTCCTGGAAGAGAATAGGCCACATGTCCATCATTTAGGCTGGAGGAGAGAGATCCTGTATTCCTCCACAACTGTCCAAACATCGCAGCACACATCTCTTCCAGCCACCCTGACCGGCTTCCATCTCCTTGCAAGTAGGAGACTGGGAATCGATGCTCACAGGCTTCTTGCTCCCATGACTCAGAGGGGAGCACAGAGGGGAGGTGTGGCTACCAGGTGCAAGGTTCAATGCATGCACTGCTTTGTGAGCAACCCGAAAAGGCCCACTGGACCGTTCCTTCCTTCTTCCCACTAACACTGGTATTTACTGAGGATGTCCTATAGCTAGGCCCTGTGCTGGGCCCTGGGAATATGGCAGTGAGTGATCCAAGCCCACACACAGCCTCTGTCTATTACCAGGGAGACAGAGGCTTCGAGTGGGAGACAGACATGGTCAGATGGAGTCAACGGAAAGTCCTCTGTTGAGGAAATTCATCCACTCAACACACATTCATCAAACACCTACTGCATGCAGGCTCCGTGTGAGGCAGGGGACACAGTGGTGAGGGTGACAGCATGGTCTTTGTCGTCATGGGTCTGTCAGAATAGCATGACTGAGCCAGAAGGAAGTGGCGCACGTCATGAAGTGCCCTTCATCAGGCTCTGATTTCCGACCTCACAGGAGTTTGTGTGACTGTTGTTCTCCGTCCATCTGTCCATCTCCTCCACTGACTCTCAGCATCCTGTTTCCGTATGTTGTGTGTCCAGCTGTCTGTCTGGTTGATCAGTATATCTAACTTGGGATTGAGTCCTTTGATGGATATATAGCTTGCAAATATCTTTTCCTCCCTCTCTTCTCATCTTTCTTTTTTCTCCTCTTCTTCTTCCTTCTTCTTCTCATTCTCCTTATTTTTTTTTCTCTCTCTCTGTTTTGGAGTTTGAATCCAGGGTCTCGTGTCTGTTAGGAAAGAACTCTACCACTTGAGCTAGTCCTTTTGTTATTACTTCATTTTTGAGACAGGGTTTTCCTGACTTTGCCCTAGCTGGACCTGTCCTTTGATCTTCCTGCCTCTGCTTCCTGAGTACCCTGGATTACAGGTGTGGGATACCATGCCCAGTGTTCCCTCTCTTAGTGGTGTCTTCTGTTGAATACTGGTTGTTATTTTAAGGAATTGCATATTTTGAATCTTTTTTGTACTTATTTTGCCTTTAATAAGAAAAAATGCCTTTCCCCAAGATTGTATATTCTTGTATGTTTTTTGGAGTCTTTACTATCTTGCTATTTACATTTAGTGAGGATCTGATCCATCTCACATTACTCGTTGTGACTCTTTGCATATAGCATACAGAAGTGGTAAAGTTCCTGTTTTCCATAGAAAATCCAATTGTCCTGGTACCACTTGTTGAAAGAGAACGATTTCTAGCTGGGTGTCAATGGCTCCCACCTATAATCAATCCTAGCTCGTTAGGAGGCAGAGATCGGGAGAATACCATTTTGAAGCCACCCAGGCAAGTAGTTCATGAGACACTGTCTTGAAAAAACCCTTCACAAAAAAGGGCTGCTGGAGTGACTCAAGGTGTAGGCCCTGAGTGCAAACCCCTTTATGAAGAAAACCCTCTCTGTATCCAGGGGAGCTGAGATAATCAGGTGACTATATGCGTTTATCTCTTTCTGGGCTCTATAATCCATTTATTAGAAGGCTTTAAACCGGCTCATATTTGCATTCAGAAACAGTCCTGCTGCGTGGGGACCATGGGCTGGACGCATGAATTCAGGCAGGTGTATAGGAGATTATAGGTAGCCAGACAGGGACGAGGGTGATCTGGATGTAAGGGAGGTGGGAAAGTTAAGGGAAGAAGACAGATGGAGCTTTTCCCCTAGCTGCTGTAGGCTATCTGTGTCCTCTCAGTTTTCCCATCTGCAGAATAAGGCCATGATAGCACCACCAAATCAGCACCCAGGGTCTGGGAGGGCACAAAAGCAAAGGCAGAGTGGGGACCAAAGACAGTGTGGTTCCTTCTTTTCCCTAGTTGACAGACAGGTCACCTTAGTCTTCCCTCTGCCTCCTGGAACACCTGTACTCTGCCCTTTTGGTGTTACCTGTGAATGACAAGTCTTGGAGGTAGAGACAAAAGTGATAAGAAGGGCCAATGTTTACTGAAGGTTTGCCATGTGCAGGCCTGGATCAAGGGGCTATATCCGTATCAAAACCTGAGGGGCACAAGGGAAAGGCACTCACCTGGGAAGAGGAAGACAGGGACTCCCCCATCTAAATCAGCAAGTGTATCCACCTGTGTGATCTGTGTAAGGTCTGACTGTCCTAAGGTTGATGAGGGTGAGAACCCACACTCATTGTTCAGGCTTCCTGGTGCCTAGAACAGAGCCTTTGAAATTGAGGCTGGGAAAATAGGTGGGACCCAGCTGTGGCAAACATGGGGAGACTGACTGGAGCAGGGGATGTTTGGGGCAGGGAGAGGACATGACTCACCTGAAGCCAAAATCTAGGAGGGCCTCAGCCATGGGTGAGCAGTGGAGGTGGGTAGTGCCAGGCTAGGAGAGTCACAGACTGGAGACCTGAAGTCATGTCTGGCTTGGCCCTCACTGTAGGTTGGTTTGTTTGCCGATTTTATTTATTTTGGCAGTCCTGGGATTTGATCTCAGGGCCTCACAATGGCTAGGCATGTCCTCTACCACTTGAGCCACTCCGCAGCCCCCCATGCTGTGTTTAAACAACAAGAACTTCAACAAAACCTTTGACATTTGGCTTGGAGCACATTTTTCTCCCCTCTTGTTCCTGCTCCTCCTCCCCATTCCACCTGCTGCTCCATCAGTTAAGTGACCTCCCTGGTTCATGAACATGTTTGTGTTTGCATTGGGATATAGAGAGGCCTAAGGGTGTCCACCCTGCTTGAAAAGCCTTGGGGACTTTGCATCACCTTTCTCTGTTCACTACCCCAACATGTCCCAGCCTGGAGATCACTTGGCTTGTTTGGGTGGAGTGGCACTCAGAGGGGCAGTAGCTGCAGTGGTCAAGAAACAGGCAGACCTGACTCCCTTCCTGGCTCTCCCACTCCCTCACCATCTTATCCCAGCTGCCTTGTCTGTAAAAGGTGGACACGATTTCCCACCACACAGGCTCTGAAGAGTTCCAGCAGCATGGTGCCACAAAGTGCTCAGTGTAGGGAGGGGGAAAATTGAGGTTGACTTTGACTATGAGCAATTCTGACAACCCACTCACTCATTTGAGCCATGTACCAGGTGAAGGGGTTTAGCCAGAGGACAGTCCCCTAGATCACCCACACCATCATGCCAATGGCCAGTCCCAGGGTTTGCAAAACCACCCAAGCTCAATTATTCAGCAGAAGAATTTGTGGGACTCTCCAGAATCTACTGTACTCATAGTTATGGACCCTTACAGGGAAAGGATGGGGATTAAAATCAGTTAAGGAAGACATGTACAGTGTAGTCTGTAAAGGTACTGAACAGAGCTTCCCAGTCCTCTGCTTTGAAGTCAGGGTGTGTCACTTCTGCAGCATGCACAGAGAGCACTGTCAACCATGGTGGCTCCTCCAACCCAGGAGTTTGGAGGTTTTGTGGAGCCACCATGATGAAAGCATGACTGCTCAAATGCTCACATAGGTGATCCACTCTGTGTCACCATGGCTAGTCCAAGAACTCCAGACATACAGATTACCTGTAAGGAGCCAAGTGAAAAGGCCGACCTCTTTTCACCAAGCTTACAGTTGTCCTTGAAAAAGGATGTGACTTGTACATTCTTAGAAGATTGAAGAGGGTCCCCTTGCCTCCACCCTCATTTTCAGCCTTAGCAGTCTGTGCTGGCAGGTTGATGATAAGGTAAGTGAGCTTCACCCTTATGAAGGACTAGTTAAGTACCAGGCCCAGACCTACCCAATCCTCCCCCTTCCCCTCCGAGGGAGGACCTTTCATGGCCCATTTTGAGTAGAAAATCAAGGCAAGAAGATTGTTCTCCCAAGGAAAGGGCTAGTAACAACTAACCCTTGGATTTGGACACAGTTCAAGGTGACACCTAAGTCCATGTTCTCTGCATGCTGCCTCCTATGTTCTGAGAGCACAGTGAATCCAATACATTTGGATTCAGATATATTGTTTTCAATTTCTGTTTTCGGTTATTTGTAGATTGTGTAACCTTGCCTGAGTCAAGGATCCTCTCTGATTCAGTTTCCTCACTGATAACTATCAGGATGCCTTAGGTTCGCCCCCTTTCTTGTTGGCCTCCTGAGTGTGTCTCAGTTATTTCGGCCACATGACTTGGGCAGTTAAGGTGCAGTGCTGCTGGGCACTCCCATCTTGGTGCCCAGGCAGGAGGATATCCAGGTGAAACCCTCCTGGAACCCTACCCACACCTCACATGGAAAATAGGACTCTTATACTGGTTAGCTGGCTGGGGTTTAAGCCAGTGCAGACCCAATGCACAGTGACTTTGACACTGCCTAGCATAGGCGTGAAAACCAAAGGCTTTGCAGCCATGCTGGTCGGGTTGTGTTCTAGACATATAATCACCCTATGGCGAGTTACTTTAACCTAGCCATGCCTTGGTTCTAGTGGTGGAGACGTGGGTTCACCATGTCCTGGCCTTAAGCTCCTAGGCTCCTGAGTAGCTGGGTGGCCTATGCCAACCTTAATGTTATCATCTGTAAGAATGGATTGACAAGGTGCCTCTTTTTAGGATTAATGTGGATTAAGTGAGTTAATTTAGGTCTACTGTGTACAGCAATGCGTAGAGCATGTATGTTTTATATATTCATTGTTCCAAACAGAAGTTGGATGTACGAGCTTAGAGCTTTGGGGAGAGGCCAGGACAGGAGCCATTGACTTTTCTTCTTCTTCTTTGTTTAATATTATACAGTTGCCAGGCTGGATGAATATTACCTGGAAGAGAATAGGCCACATGTCCATCATTTAGGCTGGAGGAGAGAGATCCTGTATTCCTCCACAACTGTCCAAACATTGCAGTGCACATCTCTTCCAGCACCCTGACCAGCTTCCATCTCCTTGCAAGTAGGAGACTGGGGATCGATGGTCACAGGCTTCTTGCTCCCGTGACTCAGAGGGGAGCACAGAAGGGAGGTGTGGCTACCAGGTGCAAGGTTCAATGCACGAACTGCTTTGTGAGCAACTTGAACGAGGCCCACAGGACCGTTCCTTCCTTCTTCCCATTAACACTGGTATTTACTGAGGATGTCCTATAGCCAGGCCCTGTGCTGGGCCCTGGGAATATGGCAGTGAGTGATCCAAGTCCACACACAGCATCTGTCTATTACCAGGGAGACACAGGCTGTGAGTGGGAGACAGACATGGTCAGATGGAGTCAACGGAAGAGTCTTCTGTTGAGGAAAATCATCCACTCAGCACACATTCATCAAACACCTACTGCATGCAGGCTCTGTGTGAGGCAGGGGACACAGTGGTGAGGGTGACAGCATGGTCTTTGTCCTCATGGGTCTGTCAAAATAGCATGACTGAGCCAGAAGGAGGTGGCGCACGTCATGACGAGCCCTCCATCAGAATCTGATTTCCAACCTCACAGGAGTTTCTGTGACTGTTGGTCTCCGTCCATCTGTCCATCTCCTCCACTGACTCTCAGCATCCTGTGTCCGTATGTTGTGTGTCCAGCTATCTGTCTTCTACTTGGGATTGAGTCCTTTGATGGATATATAACTTGCAAATATCTGTTCCTCCCTCTCTTCTCATCTTTCTTTTTTCTCCTCTTCTTCTTCCTTCTTCTTCTCATTCTCCTTATTTTTTTTTCTCTCTCTCTGTTTTGGAGTTTGAATCCAGGGTCTCGTGTCTGTTAGGAAAAAACTCTACCACTTGAGCTAGTCCTTTTGTTGTTATTTCATTTTTGAAACAGGGTTTTCCTGACTTTGCCCTAGCTGGACCTGTCCTTTGCTCTTCCTGCCTCTGCTTCCTGAGTACCCTGGATTACAGGTGGGTGATACCATGCCCAGTGCTCCATCTCTTAGTGGTGTCTTCTGTTGAATACTGGTTATTACTTTAAGGAAGTGCGTATTTTGAATCTTTTTTGTGCTCATTTTGCCTTTAAAAATAAAACATGCCTTTCCCCAAGATTGTATATTCTTGTATGCTTTTTGGAGTCTTTACTATCTTGCTATTTACATTTAGCGCGGATCTGATCCATCTCACATTACTCGTTGTGACGCTTTGCATATAGCATACAGAAGTGGTAAAGTTCCTGTTTTCCATAGAAAATCCAATTGTCCTGGTACCACTTGTTGAAAGAGAACGATTTCTAGCTGGGTGTCAATGGCTCCCACCTATAATCAATCCTAGCTCGTTAGGAGGCAGAGATCGGGAGAATACCATTTTGAAGCCACCCAGGCAAGTAGTTCATGAGACACTGTCTTGAAAAAACCCTTCACAAAAAAGGGCTGCTGGAGTGACTCAAGGTGTAGGCCCTGAGTGCAAACCCCTTTATGAAGAAAACCCTCTCTGTATCCAGGGGAGCTGAGATAATCAGGTGACTATATGCGTTTCTCTCTTTCTGGGCTCTATAATCCATTTATTAGAAGGCTTTAAACCGGCTCATATTTGCATTCAGAAACAGTCCTGCTGCGTGGGGACCATGGGCTGGACGCATGAATTCAGGCAGGTGTATAGGAGATTATAGGTAGCCAGACAGGGACGAGGGTGATCTGGATGTAAGGGAGGTGGGAAAGTTAAGGGAAGAAGACAGATGGAGCTTTTCCCCTAGCTGCTGTAGGCTATCTGTGTCCTCTCAGTTTTCCCATCTGCAGAATAAGGCCATGATAGCACCACCAAATCAGCACCCAGGGTCTGGGAGGGCACAAAAGCAAAGGCAGAGTGGGGACCAAAGACAGTGTGGTTCCTTCCTTTCCATGGTTGGCGGACAGGTCACCTTAGTCTTCCCTCTGCCTCCTGGAACACCTGTACTCTGCCCTTTTGGTGTTACCTGTGAATGACAAGTCTTGGAGGTAGAGACAAAAGTGATAAGAAGGGCCGATGTTTATTGAAGGTTTGCCATGTGCAGGCCTGGATCAAGGGGCTATATCCGTATCAAAACCTGAGGGGCACAAGGGAAAGGCACTCACCTGGGAAGAGGAAGACAGGGACTCCCACATCTAAATCAGCAAGTGTATCCACCTGTGTGATCTGTGTAAGGTCTGACTGTCCTAAGGTTGATGAGGGTGAGAACCCACACTCATTGTTCAGGCTTCCTGGTGCCTAGAACAGAGCCTTTGAAATTGAGGCTGGGAAAATAGGTGGGACCCAGCTGTGGCAAACATGGGGAGACTGACTGGAGCAGGGGATGTTTGGGGCAGGGAGAGGACATGACTCACCTGAAGCCAAAATCTAGGAGGGCCTCAGCCATGGGTGAGCAGTGGAGGTGGGTAGTGCCAGGCTAGGAGTCACAGACTGGAGACCTGAAGTCATGTCTGGCTTGGCCCTCACTATAGGTTGGTTTGTTTGCCGATTTTATTTATTTTGGCAGTCCTGGGATTTGATCTCAGGGCCTCACAATGGCTAGGCATGTCCTCTACCACTTGAGCCACTCCGCAGCCCCCCATGCTGTGTTTAAACAACAAGAACTTCAACAAAGCCTGTGATATTTGGTTTGGAGCACATTTTTCTCCTCTCTTGTTCCTGCTCCTCCTCCCCATTCCACCTGCTGCTCCATCAGTTAAGTGACCTCCCTGGTTCATGAACATGTTTGTGTTTGCATTGGGATATAGAGAGGCCTAAGGGTGTCCACCCTGCTTGAAAAGCCTTGGGGACTTTGCATCACCTTTTTCTGTTCACTTCCTCAACATGTCAAACGTGGAGACCACCTGGCCTGTTTGGGTGGAGTGGCACTAGAGGGACAGTAGCTGCTTTGGTCAGGAACCAGGCAGGCCTTGCTCCCTTCCAGGCTCCCCCACTCCCTCACCATCTTATCCCAGCTGCCTTGTCTGTAAAAGGTGGACACGATTTCCCACCACACAGGCTCTGAAGAGTTCCAGCACCATGGTGCCACAAAGTGCTCAGGGTAGGGAGGGGGAAAATTGAAGTTGACTTTGACTATGAGCAATTCTGACAACCCACTCACTCATTTGAGCCATGTACCAGGTGAAGGGGTTTAGCCAGAGGACAGTCCACTAGATCACCCACACCATCATGCCAATGGCCAGTCCCAGGGTTTGCAAAACCACCCAAGCTCAATTATTCAGCAGAAGAATTTGTGGGACTCTCCAGAATCTACTGTATTCATAGTTATGGACCCTTACAGGGAAAGGATGGGGATTAAAATCAGTGAAGGAAGACACGTACATTGTAGTCTGTAAAGGTACTGAACAGAGCTTCCCAGTCCTCTGCCTTGAAGTCAGGATGTGTCACTTCCTCAGGATGCACACAGAGCACTGTCAACCATGTGGTTCCTCCAATCTTGGAGTTTGGAGGTTTTGTGGAGCCACCATGATGAAAGCCCGACTGCTCACGTGCTCACATAGGTGATCCACTCTGTGATCGTCCAAGACCTCCAGACATACAGATTATTTGTTAGGAGCCAAGACAAAAGGCCAGACCTCTTTTCACCAAGCTTACAGTTATCCTTGAAAAAGGATGTGACTTGTACATTCTTAAAAGATTGAAGAGGGTCCCCTTGCCTCCACCCTCTCTTACAGCCTGAGCAGTCTGTGCTGGCAGGTTGTTGAGACAAGCTAAGTGATCTTCACCCTTATGAAGGACTTGTTCAGTACAAGCCCAGACCTAACTAACCCTCCACCTGCCCCATCATGGGGGACCTTTCGTGGCCCATTTTGAATAGAAAATCAAGGCAAGAAGATTGTTCTCCCAAGGAAAGGGCTAGTAACAACTAACCCTTGGATTTGGACACAGTTCAAGGTGACACCTAAGTCCATGTTCTCTGCGTGCTGCCTCCTATGTTCTGAGAGCACAGTGAATCCAATACATTTGGATTCAGATATATTGTTTTCAATTTCTGTTTTCGGTTATTTGTAGATTGTGTAACCTTGCCTGAGTCAAGGATCCTCTCTGATTCAGTTTCCTCACTGATAACTATCAGGATGCCTTAGGTTCGCCCCCTTTCTTGTTGGCCTCCTGAGTGTGTCTCAGTTATTTCGGCCACATGACTTGGGCAGTTAAGGTGCAGTGCTGCTGGGCACTCCCATCTTGGTGCCCAGGCAGGAGGATATCCAGGTGAAACCCTCCTGGAACCCTACCCACACCTCACATGGAAAATAGGACTCATACTGGTTAGCTGGCTGGGGTTTAAGCCAGTGCAGCCCCAATGCACAGTGACTTTGGGCACTGCCTAGCATAGGCATGAAAACCAAAGGCTTTGCAGCCATGCTGGTCGGGTTGTGTCTAGCCATATAATCACCCTATGGCGAGTTACTTTAACCTATCCATGCCTTGGTTTTAGTGGTTGAAACACAGGTTCACCATCTTCCTGGCCTTAAGCTCCTAGGCTCCTGAGTAGCTAGGTGGCCTATGCCAACCTTAGTGTTATCATCTGTAAGCATAGTTGACAAGGTGCCTCTTTTTAGGATTAATGTGGATTAAGAGAGCAATGCGTAGAGCATGTATGTTTTATATATTCATTGTTCCAAACAGAAGTTGGATGTACGAGCTAGAGCTTTGGAGAGAGGCCAGGACAGGAGCCATTGACTTTTCTTCTTCTTCTTTGTTTAATATTATCCAGTTGCCAGGCTGGATGAATATTACCTGGAAGAGAATAGGCCACATGTCCATCATTTAGGCTGGAGGAGAGAGATCCTGTATTCCTCCACAACTGTCCAAACATCGCAGCACACATCTCTTCCAGCCACCCTGACCGGCTTCCATCTCCTTGCAAGTAGGAGACTGGGAATCGATGCTCACAGGCTTCTTGCTCCCATGACTCAGTGTGGAGCACAGAGGGGAGGTGTGGCTACCAGGTGCAAGGTTCAATGCACGAACTGCTTTGTGAGCAACCTGAACGAGGCCCACAGGACCTTTCATTCCTTCTTCCCATTAACACTGGTATTTACTGAGGATGTCCTATAGCCAGGACCTGTGCTGGGCCCTGGGAATATGGCAGTGAGTGATCCAAGCCCACACACAGCATCTGTCTATTACCAGGGAGACACAGGCTGCGAGTGGGAGACAGACATGGTCAGATGGAGTCAACAGAGGAGTCCTCTGTTGAGGAAATTCATCCACTCAACACACATTCATCGAACACCTTCTGCATACAGGCTCCGTGTGAGGCAGGGGACTCAGTGGTGAGGGTGACAGCATGGTCTTTGTCCTCATGGGTCTGTCAGAATAGCATGACTGAGTCAGAAGGAAGTGGCGCCCATCATGATAAGCCCTCCATCAGAATCTGATTTCCGATCTCGTATATGTTTGTGTGACTGTTGGTCTCCGTCCATCTCCTCCACTGACTCTCAGCATCCTGTTTCTGTATGTTGTGTGTCCAGCTGTCTGTCTGGTTGACCTGTATATGTAACTTGGGATTGAGTCTTTTGATGATATATTGCTTGCAAATATCTTTTCTACTCTCTTTTCTTGTCTTTCTTTTTCTTCTCCTCTTCCCTCTTCTCTGTGTCTCTCTCTGTCTCTCTCTCTCTCTCTCCCCTCTCCCACTTGAGCTAGTCCTTTTGTTTTTATTTCATTTTTGAGACAGGGTCTTCCTGACTTTCCTTGGGCTGGCTTTGTCCTTTTGATCTTCCTTCCTCTGCCTCCTGAGTACCCTGGATTACAGGTGTGGGGACACCATGCCCAGTGCTCCCTCTCTTATTGGTGTGTACTGTTGAATAGTGGTTCTTAGTTTAATGAAATCCACATTTTAAATCTTCTGTTTGTGCTTCTTTTGCCTTTAATAAGAAAAATTTGTGTTCCCCATGATTGTATATTTTTGTATTTTTTTTAGTCTTTACTATTTTACTTTTTACATTTGGCACATATATTGTCCATCTTACATTACTCTTCGTGACTCTTTGCATATAGTGTAGAGTAGAGGTCAAAGTCACTATTTTCCCATATGAGACTCCAATTGACCTGTTGCCACTTACTGACAAGAGAACATTTCTAGCTGGGCGCCAGTGGCTCAGACGCCGGGGGCAGATGTCAGGATGATTGCCGTTTGACGCTACCTCAGGCACATAGTTTAGGAGACCCTATCTCAAAAAAATCCTCAACAATAAATGTCTAGTGGAGTGGCTCAAGGTGTAGACCCTGAGTTTAAACCCCAATACCACAAGAAAAAACAAAGAGAACCCTTTCTCTCTCCCAGGGGAGCTGTGGTAATCAGGGGACTGTATGAGTAAGTCTCTTTCTGGGCTCTCTATTCTGATTATTAGAAGGTTTTAAACAGGTTCACATTTGCACTCAGAAACACTCTGGCTGCATGGGGATCATGGGTTAGGGTAGCATGGATTCAGGGAGGAGTGTAGGAGATCATTGGCAGCCAGACAGAGATGGTGGTGACATGGATGGAGGTGGGAGAAGTAAAGAGAAGAAGACAGATGGAGATATTCAGGAGTTAAGATCAACTGGGCTGAATGATGTGTTGAAAATGGGTGGGGCGTGGGCTGGTAAGAGCCAGAATAAAAATTCTCCCAGGAAGCCAGGCATGATGGTGTACACTTGTAGTCCTGGCTACTACTCAGGAGGCTGAGGCAGGAAGATCACTTGAGCCCAGGAGTCTGAGGACAGCCTGGACAACACGGCAAGAGCCTGTCTCAAGAAACAGCACAGCAACAACAACAACAGTGAATTTCTCCAAGACTTGTGGCTTTCAGAAGATGAAATGGTGGTGGCACACAACATAATCCCCATTAGCTGGCTTAAGCAGGAGGGAATTTATCAGAGCGATTCACAGAAACCCTGGGGAGGCTGAAGAAACAGACCTTGTGAGTTGACCTTTCAGGAAAATTCCCAGGACTGGACTTTCCAGAGAAGTGCTCTAACAGAAAGCCACCTGCTCCAGAATCACATCACTGTCACCACCAAGAAGCCACTGTTACCAGAGGTTGCTGCTGCTGTTCCGCACCAAGCCTGCCGTACTCGTTGGTAGCAGAATGTGTGGGGATCTTTTCTTTTTTTGTTTTTTTATAGCATTTTTTGTTGTATAGAAGAATGGGTTTCATTATTCCCAAACACACATACAATGTACTTTGAGCCTATTCACACCCCCCAGCCATCATCCTTTGTCCCCCCATTCTTGATGCCTGCTGTGCTGGGGAAACCACCTCACTACTAATTACTGCAGAAAAACCAAATGTCTCCACAATCACGTCACTAGCAGAAGCAGCAAAACAACGGGAAGATGGCTCCCACCCTTCTTCCACTTTCTAAGACTTCATTGAGTAAATCTGATTGACTGAATCTGATTGGCTGCTGGGGGCTCTGGATTCCATCAGGGAAGGTGGGCGCTGAGCACCACGCAATGTGTCCTAGTAACTGTGGACTTTTCTGTCTTTCTCACTGACAGGGTGAGTTTCAGGAAGCATGGTTCTCCTAACCCATGCATGTGTCCAGTGACTGGGAATAACAGGTGCTGCCGAAATGCTTATGGAATGGACTGTAGACACGTGTTTCTGCCCAGGGCCTTGTGTATTATTTAGGATGCTTTCAGCAACAAGCCCAATTTAAATGGATTTGGCTGTGTGATGGTGAAGGTCAGATGTAGGTCTGGCATCAGATGAGGCTTGATCAAGCTTTCAACAATGACACCATGAGCCTGATTTTTGTCATCTCCTTCATCTGACTTCTCTGATGTTGGCTTCAGTTCTTCCCTTGATTTTATTTATTTTTTTACAGCGCTGGAAATCAAACCCAAGGCCTCACACAAGCTAAGCAGGTACTCTTCTGCTAAACTACAGCCCCAGCCCCTAAAGCTGTTCAATGAGATTTTTTTTGTTTGTTTTTATTTTAATTTCTGTTTTTGTGTTTTGAGACACTCACTGTATAGCGCAGGCTGACCTGGAACTTGGCATCCTCCTGTCTTAGCCTCCCAAGTGCTGGGATTATAGGTATGTTCCACCTCACCTAGATTCCTCTTAATTTTAAATTCAGGACTATACAACCACATCTATAGACTTATAGAAAACACCATAGACCATATATGGTCTCACATGATGGTTGCTACTGTTTGTTGAGTGACTTCTAAGTATTGGGCACTATGATGAGTTGAGCTCTTCATGTGACTTGTCTCTGCTAAGGAGGTAATTTTCTCTTCTATAGGTGAGCCAACTGAGATCTTAAAGAATATTTAGAATTATAAAACTTCCCAGTGTTCTGTCAACCTCAGCTTCCCCTCAGTGCAGGAGCTAACCGGGAGAGTTACTGTGTATACTACACACATTCACTCCTCACTTATTTGTTCTTTTAATGGACAAGTACTTGTAAGTGTTGGAATGTACAAGGCATTTTTCACATCTTGGGGAGGGTAGCCATGAACAAAATAGATAAAAAATTCCTGTCTACATGGATTTTATTTGATTTATTGGTAATACTGGGTTTGAACTCAGGGCCTTGTACTTGCTAGGCAACCACTCTATCACTTGATCCATAGCCCCAGCCCAAGTCAACAGTTCTTAACCCCTTCCATGCCCTAGGCCTAGCCGAAGGCTCCCTCTCCAGTATATGTTTAAATGCACAGGATAAAATATCTAGGATCACAAAAGAAACAAATTAAAGTACAGTTATCAAAATAATGAATCAGCAAACTCATAACAGGGCTGGGGATGTAGCTCACTGGTTAGCCATGCCCAGCATGCATAAGGCCCTGAGTTCTATCCCCAGCACTGCAAAAAAACCTCAAAAAAAAAAAAAAAAAAACCCAAAAAACTTACGATAAGCGATATACATTTTTTTAAAAATTAGCACATCAATTAGTAAGTCAATATATTTTACATATGTGCAAGTCAAAGTTTTAAATTTTATTTTAAAATAGCAAATCATAGCACTCCTTTGATCACAGCACTCAGGAGGCTGAGGCAGGAGGATCACAATTCTTGCCAGCCTGGTCTATACAGAGAGACCCTGTCTCAAAAAAGACACACACACACACACATACACACACACACACATTTGTCCAGGTAGTTGTCCCTTAGTTTTTGTAAGAATATTAAGCTGTGATGTGCTCTTTGACTCACCTCCTTCCACTGATGGACAACAAACAGTGGAGACCAGGATCTGGAAAGGCATGGCCATGTCTGTGTCACCAGTAGGAGGACAAGAGACACCACCGTGCAGTGGCCAAACATCTCATACGTGCAGAGTTGCATGATTGCAGCAAGCAATGTCACAGGAGCATCAGGAGAACGAGTTAAGTAAATTACCTGAATTTTGGGAAGTCTGCATCAACTGTCACGCACTATGAATAGTAAGTAATTTCCACTGGTGACAAGGACACAACTACTGCTATTGTGACTGTGGTTTGGTACCTATGTTCACAATCAAAGAAAAGAGAGATTTCAGTGGAATGAAGGTAAAGTAATGATACACTCATGGACCCCCAACTTCTCCTGTGGCTCCCAGTTTGAGGATTTAAGTCATTCATCACCACCCCACCCAGAGGTGAGATCAATGTTACCCGAATTCTAATACCTGGAACATTCTGTCATGATAGGAAAGGAGGAGAGAGGGAGATAGACGCTGTTGTGGTAGCACAGGAGTGTCTACCCTATTCCCCTTCTGTGAGTCATTCATTCGTGCCCAAAGTGGCCATGCAAACCTTGTGTGAACTCTGGAAGTCCTTCATCTTGGAAACCCCTCAGTCTGAGCAAACCCTTCTCTGTGATCTCTGGGCCTCCACAACTTTATGAATTTAGATGAGTCTACCCATACTTTCTTTTAACCTGGCCACCATATTGGATGGGGGAGTGAGTTAGTCTCTGGAAATGGTCTTCATGTGTAGCCTCAGTCGGTTTGGGTTTTATTCCCTGCTTCTCAGGGTGTTGCTGTCTTTTGTTTTCTCACATGGAACTTCCAGGCAGGTGTTATGGATCTGATAATTTATAGTCTCAAATTATATAAAGCAAAAATGGACAGATTTATAAAGAGAAAAATTTAAAAATCTATAATTTGGGAAAGTTAGGCATACCTCTCTTGGTTAACAATATATGAGTTCAAAAAAGCAAGAATAGAGAAAATTGAACCACATATTCAACACTAAGGGAGATAAAGAAGAAGGAAGGAAGAGAATCTTTAAAAACAGAGACGCTAATAATATTGCTTATTGTAGCATGTGGGGAAACAGCAACTCACCAGAGAACATACTGGGCCGACAAGGTCCAACAACCTCCCCCGACCTGCTCCAGTCAAGTGCGTCTCAGGGAGAAGCTCAGAACATCAAATGCCCTGTCTGCAAAATGACCTTGGCTATTTGCCTGGGAACACTCAGGTCTGATGAATACAGATCAAGGTGTGATGCACAGAGGTCTGAATAGACTTGGGAAGTGCAAACTGGATCCCAATGGAATACATTTCAGGGAATTTCTCTGTTGTGGGGACTGAGTGGGTCTGGGTGTGTTACCCACAAACCACTGGGCCTATCCAGCCTGAGTCAGACCGTCTACAAGATGCTGGCTTTCTATCATCCACAATAAGAAGTCTCCATCACTTGAACCAGGGGAATTGTTATATATATATATATATATATGTATTAGATTTCCAGGCTCAAGAAAATCCTGGGAATACAGGAGCATACATACTTACACATCCTGCAATGCCATTCTGCTGTCATCTGTGCTCTGTGCCAGCCCTGTACAGCTGGACCACTGAGGCTCTGGGCTCAGCAGCAGCATCCCTCAGCTCCCAGCTCCATCTGCCTCCTCCAGAATCCTCCAGGCTACTCCAGGCTTCCCAAAGTCAAGATCTTATCCAGAGTATAGCTCCATGGTGTTTGAAGCTTTGGTGATAAGCTGAATTATAATGCAAAGAAGATAACTTACATTAGATTTCCAGGCAATAGGCTTAATTTTTCTGAGCCTCAGTTTCCTCATTTGTAACATGAAAATAATAGTGATGGCTTCCCCATTGGGTGCATGTGAGAAGCCAATGACAGCATGCATAAAAAGTTTGGTGAGCACTGAATGAAAGTCACAGCACTTCATTCCATGTGCAAGTCAGTCAGCAAGGATTTATTATGTGTCTACTGCATTCTGAGCTCTGTGCTGAGTGCTCAGACAGAGCAGTAACGTAGCTTCTCTCTTTGAGTTTACAGCCCATCTGAGATGGGTGTCAGTTGGGATCTGATCATGAAAACAGAAAGGACTCCAAGTATTTCAAACCGAGGAGAGTTCAAGAGAAGAGATCAGCAGAGAGAAGGCTGGAAGTGCAGAAAGTGTTACTCAGGGGTCGACACTGACACAAGGATTTGGGCAAGGCAGTTGTGTTTGGAGCTTCAGGGAACACTGGGGAATGAGGAGTGATGGGCAGGAAGGCGGCCACTAAGGGCAGGCACAAGGTTCAGCACATGGGCATGCAACACCTGACGCCACATGACTGCTGGGGGCTGGGCTATTCCCACCAGCTCTCAGGCATGCTTGGGTGAGACTCCTGGAAGGGGGGCTTGATTCTCCCAACAGCTGTAGTCTGCTTGAGTGCAGGGAACACAACTGCCCCGGGATCAGAAGTCCAGGGCTAGGGGTGGAGCTCTGAGCGTGTCCTGTCCATGGTGAGATGAGGACCCAGAAGCTCCAGGTGTCTGAGTTTGCAGTCCTTGGTCCTGTGGTGCTGCAGCTGTTCCCAAGATCAGCACCCTGCCTGAGATGCAACTGTCCATCAGGGCCACTTCACAGTCAGAGAGGCTGACTGCCTCATCCCTCTGCTGCTACTGTATCAACTGCTGATTGCAGTACAGTAGCCATGCTCATCCAGTGCCACCACTGCTCTCTTCCCTGCCCCTGCAGGAGGCCCTGCCAGGACCTTCCACCTTCTTCCCACTCTCAACTCTGGCATGAGTGCCTCCCATTGGCAGGATCAACCGGAACATTATTGGCAAAGGAATCTGGGAAATGTAGTTCACAGCCTTCCAGCCTGGTGGCACAGAGAATAGGGAAAGGCGTGGAAGGGTGAGCACGGTGCTATCGACTGATTGTCTCTGGCACAGGGAGGTAAACAAGAAAGAACTCATTAGGACATGTGGTTCCTGACAAGAAGGTTTTTGGTTTTGATTTTGTTTTCTTGCAATGCTGGGGATCAAACCCAGGACTTTGTGAATGTCGACGAGTGCTCTACCCTCAATGAAGAATCAGCAATCTCAAATTAACAAAGTACAAAGAAGCAATGAGCACCATAAGCAAACAACAGCAGATGTGGAAACAGAAGGATCAGCCCCCGCAAATCCTTAGAAAATAAAGTGGAGTAGAAATGACTTGTGTTAGCCAGAATTTTTGGAGCTGTGACAAAAATCTGACAATACCTGAGAGAAACAAGTTACAGGAGGAAAGGCTTATTTTGGCTCACAGTTTCTGAGGTCCATGGTCAGCTGGCTCCGTTGTTTTGGGCCTGAGAACATCATGGCAGAGAGGATGTGATGGAGAGGTGCTTATCTCATTGCTATCAGGAAGCAGAGAGGGGAACGGGGCCTGGGACATGGTATATCCTTCAAAGACACACTCCAGCGACACGTTTTCTCCAACTAGGACCACCGCCTAATCATGCCTTCAATTGACAAATCCATCAGTGGACTAGTTATTAGGTCAACGTCTTCAGGATCCAATCACATCCCAAAAGTTCATCAACTGGCAACCAAGCCTTTACTATGTGAGCATTTCGGTGACTCTTCATATCCAAAACATAGCATAAATCATCACAGCTGAGCTCAGGGAGAAGTGTGGAGTGCAAGGTCAACAGAAAGGGAGAGGCAAACGAAGGCTTACCAAGGCGTAGGGAAGGCTGTTGTTCGGTGCAGGCGAGAGGTGAGGTCACCTAGGGCAGGGCGTGGTGCAGGAAAAGCACCTGTACATTGGTTGGTGGAGCCCTGCAGCTTCCAGCTCTGGGAACTACTTTTCCAGGGCTGCTGTGCAATGTGCCCCTAGTTGATGGCTTAAAACAACAGACATTTTTTTCCCTCACAGTTCTGGAGGCCAGAACTCTGACACCGAGGTGTTGGCAGGCCCAGGTTCCCTCTGAAGGCTCTGGGAAAGAAGTCTGTCTCGCTCCTGCCAGCACCTGGTCACTGTGACAGCATCACTCTGATCTTGGCCTCATGACTTTCTCTGGTCTCTGTGTCTCTTCTCTCATACAAGGACACTTTCAGTCACTGGAAGTCAGATCCACCCCAAATCCAACATGATTTAATCTCAAGATCTTTTTTTTTTCTTTACTTTCCTTATTTTTTGAAATAGTGTCTAGCTATATAGCACACTGGCTTCAAACTTTCAACCCTCCTGTCTCAGCCTCCTGAGTGCTGGGATTACAGTAGTGTGCCTCTGTCCCTAACTCAAAGCCATATTTCTAAAAGCAAATCTGATGTCATCCCTCTTCTTTAGCAGTGGTTCCCCACTGCCTATGGCCACCACACCTGGCTCACAAAGCATTTCTTATAGCTCACCATACATGTCTGGACAACAGATGGTTCCTTCTGCCTGGACTGTTCTTCCAGGTCTGCTCCTGTTCAAATCCCACCTGTCTGCTTTGACATCTGGCTCAGATTCCCTGAGCACCTATGTGTGGCACCCCATGCTAAGACCACACCTCACCCCAGTGAGTCCTGTGTGAACCCTGGCCTGTCTGCCCTTGGATCCATCTCTTGTCCAGGTGTGGTTACCTGACCCTGCACCTCTGGTTCCTGCTGGCCTGGCTCAGCTGACTTCTTGTTGGCAGCAATCAGTGGAGGCTCAATTGGAACCCAAGTCCTTCTCCCCTCTCTGCCTTGGGTGGCTTCACAGGCAGTGGCCGTGTCAATTCCATGGCTGCTGCTGCCCTTGAGTGACTCTGGCTCTGGTGCTCAGTGGTACCAATTGTCTTCTTGTCCTACTAGTGTAGCAGGGAGACCACCTTCTTCTGTTTGTGTTCTTCAAAACCTCTTACTATCATTTCCTGTCAGAAGCTCAGGAAATGAACTGAGGAGCTCATGGTCACACAGAGCTGCTCTTCATAGAGGGCTGTCTGATGCTGCATCTCTTATGCCCCTAGAGAGGCCCAGCCTCCATCAGACTGTAGTACAAGGCCCTCCAGCTTCCAGGGGGCAGCAGTGTGTAAAGAATGCCCATGTTCGCTGCAGATGCCCAGCCAAGGGCCTCTTCCTCAGGGCTCTGCTTCTAGCTGCTTCCACACAGGAAGCAGATTAATCATGAAGCAAATGATGCTGATTGCCTGGCAAGTGGTCCTTCCTGAATTCCAAGATGACTGTAAGTGACTGCAGGAGAGAATGGCCTAAACAAAGGACACAGATGCAAAATGGAGGCTGGGACACCTATCTTCTGTTCTGCCTTCAGTTAACTCACAGACCCAAGTCAGGAGGCTGGGTTCTGTAAGATGCTGTACTTTCCTGCCAAGAAGTTCCCTCTTGAGGCTGTCAGTGAAGATGGTGTTTTTGCAACCAATAGAACTTTAAAGTGGAGATCAGGCTGAGCCCTGTTCCAAAGTCACTCCATATTATGGAGCACAGTAGCTTTTAGGCTGTGCCTTTTCCTGAGTAACTCAATTTTGAGCATAAATGCTGAGGCAAAATGACTCTACATCTTCTTTGTAAAAGTAAACAACCACTATCTGTCCAGTACAAAGCATGAGGCAGACCGATAACTTATTTATGTAAATAAAAGTTTATCACCTATAAGCATATCAAATTAAATCATGAACATATAGATATATGGGCATATCAAAAGCATATCAGAAAAATCAGGCTACAAGTATATCCAACATACCAGACCAACAAATGATGCAACCCCCTCACTTGGATCATATAAAAGGAGGGGGAGTCTCCAAACACTGGGCTATGGCAGCATCTCATCAGGCCATCTGGTGCATGTGTCATGGATCAGCAGGTGACAAACTCCTGATTTTTTTTCCCAGGGCTCAGCACAATCCCCCTGCTTGATGTGATCCACTCAAATTGCCTTACCATCAGTCTGGACCCAGTAAACCTGGAACAGTTCTGTGCCTTGAACCAGCTCTGCATTTGGAACTACGGCAGCCTCCAGAGCTTCAGGACTGACTGGGTTGTTTGTTAATATTTTATCTAACCACCTGCAGTAACTCTTTGCATTTGTGTCAGCCTTCAGCCTTCAGCAAGGCCCCTTTGACCCCTATAGATGCTTTAACCCTTTCTTACCAATTGTGTAACCTAAATGTCATTATGCAGTATAATGTGTGATCTTGTTACTGGTGGCTGGTCTCAGAAAGCCCTGGTCAAGAAGATCTCAGGTCCTTGAAATTGGGAGCAAAGAACTGGATGGAGACACACAGATTGCAAAGCAGCAGAGTTTTATTGACATGAATGAAAGCATGACTGTACACGCCCCAGGAAAGAAGGGGAGTGGGCTCTGAGAGAGGTGGCTTAAGAGCAGCACCTGTATCTCAAGAGACCAGTGCCTTGTGCGGATGGGGATTTATAGCAAGCGGTGAGCAAGGGGAGGCGATTTGAGTGGTTTTTCGGAGTGGCTTTTGGTGATTGACTGTGCATGTGAATTCATTGAAATACACTCCTAATTCAAAATTAGGGGCCCTTGTGAGAATGCCCCAGTTTGGGTCCAGATGAAAATGCTATTTCAAAAGGGATATTTTGGAGCTGATTCTTAGTGGAGCTAGACCACTGTTCCCTGTGAGATGATCTGTGAGGACACCTGTTTCCTATGACCTAGGTTAGGTATCTTTCCTAAATTTCTTGCCTCAATCTGAGAGTCAATATTGGTAATTAAGATGGGAATAAAAGAAACTTTTCCAATGGTTCATGGCTATCAAATTAAATCAGTAGAACTTAGAGAACAAATGCCAATACAAATGATATAGTTTGTGAGTTTATGATTATTCAATAAATTCTGACATTGCGAAAAAACACAATTGTATCCATCTGTGTTCTGACATAGCTAATGACATTAAGGTGAAAACACCTGATTGTATCTGTGGCACTTTATGATGCTGCAGAATGTGTTGGTCAGAGTTCACAGGAGCCAGGCTGCCTGGTGCCTGGTGCTATCTTATGTAATGCTCAGAAGGGATGTGCTTACTGTGCAGGGGAGACTCTGAGGAAACCAGGGGGAGGCTGAAAAAAGTTGGAAATGTTGGAAGAATATGCAAGCATGGACTGACTCCATTTTGATTTGGCTTGGACCAATCTGAGGTGGTTTTACCTGGTCTGACCTACTCTACAGACTCAAGAGGCAAAGAAAGGTCTTGGTTTGAACCAGTTTTTGTTGTTTGATGTCTTTGGCTGGCTGGAGCCCATAGCTTATCCATGTTTAAAATAGGGAGAAGGCTTAGGTGGGAACTTTCGGGGTGAGGAGGAGGAAGAAGGACCTATGCCTATTATTGGTGGCACTTGGTAGAACTGGGCATTGTTACAACTGCCAGAGCAATTTTACAATAACAATTAAAATGAAAATCACACACACTTTGACCTAGCAATTCCTGGAATCTGCATAACAGAAATAAAACTTAAGCATGGAAGGATGGAAGTACAAAAATTTTTGTTGCAGCATTGTTCATAAAACCAACTGGAAACACAGTGAAAACCCATGTGGAGAGGAATAATTAATAGTTAAATATATTGTAACCCCTGCTTATCATTTGCAGCTGTTACAAATGGTGACACAGTGCCAGATGTGCCAATTGGGCAGGATTTTCATGCTGCATTGTGAGAATAGCAAAACACAGAGAAGTATGTGGTTTGTTTGTTTATTGGTGGTGGCGTTGGTGTTTGAACTCAGGGCCTCTTGGTTGCTAAGCAAGTACTCTACCACTTTAGCCATGGCCTGAACTCTTTTTGTTTGAATTTTTCAGGTAGGCACTTTTGCCCAAACTGACCTTGGACCTTGATCCTCCTATCTCTATCTCCTGAGCATCTGGGATTACAGATGTGTACCACCACACCCAACTACTAAGCTGTGTATTTTTAGAATGGTCCTATTTTTATTTTACAATGGCACAAATAGTCCTATTTTCATTTTACAAGCTCTATGGTATCCATAGGGTTGTTAGAGGCACAAACAGGTACAAGGTTAGACTGGTTCTAAAACATTTTACTTTTACTTTCTTTTAATTTTCTGCACTGCTTAAAGTCACCACAATGAACATGTACATAGACACAAAGGAATTTATTTTTATTACAGGATAAAAAGATGCTGCAGTTTTAAACTCAAAGGCTATTTGCAAGGCTCTTGCTGTTATCTTCATTCTGGAGATGAACAAGCAAGAGTCCGGAGGACTAAAATCAGCCAAAGGCCCAGTATCTAATACCAAAGTCCAGGCCATACTGCCTTTTGCCTCTGAACAGAATAAGTTCTGGAGTCGAACACACCTGGCTCTGTCATTCAGAGTTTCACCTGACCTTGCCCGGCAGAGCTGTCCTCACCTGGCCTCAGACTCCAGCCCAGAAAAGTCTGAGGAGGGAGTGATCTGGGCATCATTTTCTACCTCTGCTGTGCCTTGCAGAACTGGCTTACCTTGTTGTGCCCAACAGGTCACACGGGAGTTAGGTGTCTTCTCTGTTCTTTTCAAAATGTGAACCAGGAGGTCTTCCCTGTTCAGGCTCTGTCCTCAGTCCTGTGTGTGTATCTCCATATTCAATCCTCACCTTGACCCTGAGAAGCAGCAGGGATTCGTCTACCCCTTGACACAGAAAGGTCAAGGATGTGCCCAGACTGGCAGCAGTGCTGACTCAAATCTCACCATCTGGCCGCAGAGGGCACGCACTTTACCATGCTCTTTAGAGCAGGTATGCAACTCTGGGCAAGTCGATGGAACTTCAATTTCCTCATCCACAAGGTAGGGACCGTACCACTCTGCTCCCATTGCTCAGCGCATGTGCATCCTTGTTCAGGGCATGCGCTCTGTTAACTTGACTTGGTCTCGTTCCTCCCCACACCTGATCCTGTGCCCAGTCAAAGCATCTTATGTTGACCCCGAGGTATGCAGGAACTCACCCCAGAGAGGCCAGGCCTGCTTGGGGTGGGGCCAGGAAGATCCGTTCTGAGAATGTTCTGGGGCATTCTCAGAGGGAAGTGGGCAGGGGCGACTCCTCTGGGATGAGTCTCTCCAGCCTCCTGAGGGGTCACCCAGGGAACAAAGTGACAGCACATGCACTCACAGGATCCACCCTACAGGATCCCTGTTCTGCTGTCTGTTAAAGGAACCCTGAATGGCTATGCCAGACCTGTCTCTCAAGGTCTGATCTAGATTTCCTCTCTAAAAACCTCTCACCAGCCCCACAGGCCCAGCCCCATCTTCTGCAGCAGGCTGGAAGTGTAAGAACTTCTTCTCCTCTGTGAGCTGAGCCTGCTGGCTCTTCTGCTTGCATTGCAGAGGCCCTGGACTCCAGAGTTACAGGGGAGCAGCTGTTAACTGTTCAATGTCTGGTGCTTGAAAGGTACTAGATATCTTGGAAGACTTATCAGTTAACCTGTTGACAGCTTTTCCCTAGAACCTTTTGTCTACATCTCATTTGACTTTCGTTGACAAAATTGGAGGGGCCAGGCCTACTCGGTGTTTCTCAGTCTATGAACAATCACTTATGCACACTAGACTTTGGTTCCAAGGATTCCGCTGTTAAGGAAAAACCACGAATGCACAGGATGCAGAGTTCAAGAGTCTAAAATTACTCAAATTTGCTGTGCACACAGTAGGTCTTAGCAACCACTGTATGTACTACATATGGGCTACACTGGAGTTAAAAATTGCTGTTGTACACGTTACTACTCCTTATCAAAGCTAGACCACATTTCATGTTCTGTATCTTGAATATGCAGATGCTCGATTCATTGTTTCCATAACCCCACCCGTCTTCCATCAAAGACAGGCCACCCTTCAAGAAATCTAAAATTTTCACTTCATCACTTAAATTAAGTACATTATGCACCCTTTGCGGTTTGGGAGTGTTACTATAATTTTTACCTTGCTTTTCTTGGCACCATTTGCTTTTGGGGAGGCAGATTTTCACAAAATTAAAGTAGAGAAACACTCAGCAGATCCCACACATTGTAAGCACAAATTGAGAGCTTTTCAACTCATCCCCTGAGCTGTGTAATACACATGCAGGAATTTAGTTTTCGAAATTTCTTTTTTTTTGGTCAAAACCACATTAATAAGTCCTGCATTAGGCAGGCTTACTGTATGTGTCTTCTGGAATGAAGAGGCACATATTTTGTGGGATTGTCACAGGGGCTCTGTCCTTGCAGGACCCCTCATTTTCACCATTTTTTTTTTTTTTTGCTGGTACTGGGGTTTGAACTCAGGGCCTCACTCTTGTTTCAGCATCTTTAAGGTCTTTTGAGCCCTGACATCATCATCATTGTCAGTAGCAGCTGACTAGGAGGATCAGCTCTGCCCCAGGAGGCATCCTCAGGGGACATGGCTGAGGGCTGTTTTGGGATGCATCTCTCCAGCTTCCTGTGGGGTCACCCAGGAAATGGGGTCACAGCATAGGCACTCACAGGCCCCATCCTGTGGGGTCCCTGTTCTCCTGTCTGTCAAAGAACCCCTGAGCAATGACACAGGACTGTGACACCCCTGTCTGTGTGACCTGAGGTGAGTTGCATCTGTGACACCCCTATGTGTGTGGCTTGGCATAAGTTACATCACCTCCCCTGTCTGTGGGACCTGGGGTGAGTTACATCACATCCATGTGAGGAGGACAAGGAGGGGCCCATGGGAGCTGGGGACATTTGACCCAGTGCTGGACTAACTCCAGACTGATGACAGCTGCAGGGGGCCGGGATCGGGAAGTCAAACACAGCTCTGCAAGGCCTTCATGACTTTTTTACACTATTAACTTTACAAAACTCTCAAGTTTAAATACAACATGGCACAGTTGAGGTTAATAAAAAACAGACTCCTTGGAGTTATCACTCTACCTCTTTTTGTTTTGCCCCAGAGCCTACCCCTTTTGGGCATTTTTAGGCATTTCTTTGGGTATTTTCTCAATATTTCCCATTCATTTGAGGTGACATTTCATGGCTTAGTGCTTTAAACATCATCTGCTGACTTTCTATATGATGTCTGATCTCTCTTCTTTTGTATCTTCCCACTTCCTCTCTCTAGTCTTCCAACATATTTTATCACAATTATAGTGAAATGCATAATTAGTAAAAAAAAATATGCAAATGAAAAAATGATGAAAGAAACTGAACAGACATTTCTCAAAAGACAAGTAGTGTCAGGTAGATAGAAAAATGTTCAAGATCACTCATCAGGAGGGAAATGGAAATTAAAACAGTGAATGGCTGGGTGTAGCTCAGTGGTAAGGTGCTCACCTCAAATGTGCACGGCCCAAGTTCAATCCCCAGCACAACGAAAACCAAAACAAAACATCACACAATGAGATATCACCTCGTTCCTATTAGGATAGCTATTACCAAAAAGTCAAAGACAGGAAATGCTGAGGATGTGGAGAAAAAGAAAACCCTATACATTGCTGGTGGAATTGTAAATTAATACAGTCACTGTGGAAGATAATATGTAACGGTCTTCAAAAAATTAAAAATAGAACTGTCATGGGCTGACAGTACAGCACCTGCCTAGCAAGCGCAAAGCCCTGATTTCAAATCTCAGCAGTGCAAAAAAAAAAAGTATCATATGCTTTCACATTCCTACTTCTGGGTGTATGTCCAAATCAGTACCCCGAAGTATTCCTGCACTCCTGTGTTCACTGCAGTGTCCTTCACAGTAGCCAAGATGTGAAAGCGATGTGTGTGCACCTAAGGACGCATGGACAGAGCAAATGTGGGATATATACATGTATCATTCATCCTCAGAGAAGGAAATCCTTAGGTAACACAGATGAACCCAGAGGACATTATGCTAAGTGAAGTAGGTCAGTGCTGTCACATGGCTCCTGCTTTACTGCAGGACCTCCTCTTCCCTTTCAAGTCACAAAGTCCATTTCAATGGCAGGAGTTCCTCCAGTTTTCTACTAAAGAGGGCTTCTCAAGAAGACCAGAGTGCCTTTCCTTAAGGTGCCTCTCTCTCTCTCTTTGGTAGCAATGGGGCTTGAACTCAGGGCCTCACGTTTGCTAAGCAGGCACTCAACCACTTGGACCTCTCTGCCAGTTCCTGAGGTGCTTGTCAATGCTTCTGTCCATCTCCATCCTTGGAGAAGGTGTCCTGGACCTATGGAGGGGATGCAGGTGGTGGACGAGCTGTAGAAATATTCTCCCTGAATATCTGGATTCCTTTCTGCCAGGCAATTTGTACCATTTGACTTCATTTACCCCAGGCCATCCTGAGTTCAGGTTCAGCTAGTCAACTGAGCAAGCATTTAGAATCCCTCCCAGATGTCCAGCCATGCTTCAACAGCAGAAAAGAATAAACAAGTGCTTAGGCAGGATCCAGTGTGACAGAACACCATCTCCTCCCTCTGGCTCTAGCACCCTCAGAATCCATCCGCACAGATTCCCCAGGCTTTTCATTCATGTGAATTATTTAAAACTTGCAGTTACTCTGGCATGTCAGCTTTTCTCTCTGGGGATTGACTTGGTCATTGCCTTTTGGCATGGGTCGTCATGGATCCCAAGGGGGGACACTGTGGGGCATGGAGGGACTTGGCTGTCATGTGCAACTCTTTACAAGTTCATGACTCAGTTGTTAAGAGAGTGAGAAACAGTTCATCAGCCAGGAAATATGGCTAATTGTGCTGACAAGGAAGGCATGATGTCACCTGTAGGCTGACATCATGGGGATCTCGGAGGTATATCAGTCTTCCCAAATATCCTCATCAGAATTTTTAGGATGCCGTCCTCCATCATGTCAATCCTTTCAGTTTTGTAGGAGAGACCAAACACCTGATGTAGCTATAATTTTTTTTATCTTTAACACTGGGCGTGGTGGCACATGTCTGTCATCCCAGTGGTAGAGCACCCTGCCTAAGTGTCTGACTGAATGAACGAAAGAGTAGACACAGAACATTTCAGCACCCTGGAAGGCTGCCTTGGGTCCTCTTCCAGTTGGTGGGTCCTGCCCACCAGCAGTAACGACTCTTCTAACCACTGTCAGCATGGACTAATTTTGGTTGGTTTTGAATTTGGGTATGGTGTTACACATCTGTAATCCCAGCTATTCATGAGGCTCAAGCAGGAAGATTGCAAGTTTGAGGCCAGTCTAGGCAACCTGGCAAGACCTGTCGCAAAATAAAATTTAAAAGGGAGAGTGCTAGTGATGCAGCCCAGGGGTAAAGCCTTTGCCTAATATATGCAATTGAATTGGGTTCAATCCCCAGTACTGCCAAGAAAGAAGAGAAAAGAAAAAGGAAGGAAGGAAGGAAGAGAGGGAGGAAGGAAAGAAGAGAGGGAGGAAGAAGGAGAATGGTATAGTATACATATATGTATTATTATTGGGTCTGATTTCTTTGGTTTAAAAGTACGTGAGATTCACTTATGTCTGTTTTTTTCTGCTTTCTGTTTGGTACTATTTTGATCCTTTCCATTGTTGTGTACTATTCCATGGAATGCACCATCATTTACTTGTAAGCTACGGTTGGTGGATTTTTGGTTGTTTCTGGTTTGAGGATATGATTAATGTGCTTCCTGCACACACTGGTAGGCATGTCTTTTTAATGGCTGCGTATTCAGAAGCAGGGTTGTGAGCCGTCGGGTGGAGTGTGCTTGGCTAGGGTGCTATCAGAGAGTTTTCAAAGTGACTTTACCAGTGTACTGTCCCACCAGAAAGAACGACAGTGCCGGTGTTCTACATACTCCCACACACTTGATATAGCCAGTCCCTTTGATTTCAGCCACACTTGTAAGGTTTAGTAGGGTCTTATTATGGGGTGTGTGTGTGTCGTGCTCAGGGCCTCATGTCTGCTGGCGGGGACTCTACAACTTGAGCCACACCTGCAGTCCTTTTCGTCTTTAATTATTTTTTTCAAATAGGGTCTTTCGCTTTTTGCCTGGGGCCAGCTTTGGACATCAATCCTCCTGCCTATGACCTCCCACATAACTAGGATTACAGCCATGCCTCACCACCCCTGGCTTGTTTGTTGAGATAGGGGGTCTCACTAACTTTTTGCCTGGGCTGTCCTCATACTATGATCCTCCTAAGCCTCTTGAGTAGATGGGATTGTAGGTGTATGCCACCTTGACCAAACCTCATTATGGTGGTTTTTTTTTTTTTTGGTTGTACTGGGGCTTGAGGTCTGGGGCTTAATCTTGAGCCACTCCACCAGTACTATTTTTGTGAAGAGTTTTTTGAGATAAGGTCTTGCAAACTATTTGCCTAGGCTGGCTTCAAACTGCGATCCTCCTGATCTCTGCCTCCTGAGTAGCTAGGATTACAGGCGTAAATCACTAGCGCCCGGCCTCATTATGTTTTTAACTTGTATTCCTCTGATAACTAATTATATTGAGCAGTTAATCCTATGTCTTTTGGCCATTTATAGATTCTTTTTTTTCCTTCCTTCCTTCCTTTATTCTGCAAGGACAAAGCCCTTGTGACAATCCAACAAAATATGTGCGTCTTCATTCCAGAAAACACATACAGTAAGCCTGCTAATGTCCCTTGTGTCATTATTCACAATAGCCAAGATACAGATGCAACCCAAGGGCCCATCATGGAATACTGTATTAGTCAGCTCTCTGTCAGTATCACAAAATACCCGAGATAAAGGGAAAAGAGAAAATACCTGACATGATTAACTCATTGACTCACAATTTGGAGGTTCTAGTTTATGATCAATTGACCCAATCACTTTGGGCCCGTGGCAGGGCAACACATTATTGGGGGAGCACATGGAGGAACAAAATCACTCACCTCATGGCCAGGAAGCAAAGAGAGGAAAGAGGAAAAGGCTGTGGTCCCATAATCCCTCCAAGAGCACACTCCCAGTGGCCTAAGGATCTCACGCCAGGCCCCACCTTTTAAAGGTCTCACCACCTCCCAATAGCACTGTCCTGGGGACCAAGCCTTAACCCATGGGCCTTTGAGGAACCCTTATTTGAAACAGCAAATATTATTCAGTCGTAAAAAGAAGGAAATACTGACATTTATAACAGCATGGATGAGACCTGACCGCATTATTCTAAGTGAAATAAGTCAGAGAAAGACAAATACTATCTAACTTCACTTATGTGTGAAAATCATAGAGATTCTCACGTTGTAAGTATAATCTAAAAATGCCAAATTCAAGGGAACAGCTTGTTTAATGGTGGTTTCCTGGGGCTGAGGGCTGAGGGAAGTGGAGAGACGTGGGTGAAAGGGTTCAAGCTTTCAGTTCTGTGGGGTGAACGGGGATGGTGGTTAGTGATAGCCTTATAGCTAAAAAGTTGCTAGTATAGCGGATCTGAAAGTCCTCCCCACCCCCACCCCACATGTATGTGTTAGCTAAGTGGGTTGTGGTGATTACTTCACAGCACACATGCATCTCAGCTCATCGTGTCGCACACCTTTGATCTATAAATATGCTTTGCCAGTCACATCTCAATATGAATAGGGCCAGAACAAAGCCACTGGGCTTTAGTTTCTTCACAGAATTGCGCGACCATCTCCACAATCTGGTATTTGATGAGTTGTTCCTCTTTTTTTGTGTGTGTGGTACTGGGGTTTGAACTCAGGGCCTACACCTTGGGCCACTCCACCAAGCCCTTTTTTGTGAAGGGTTTTTTTTGAGATAGGGTCTCACAAACTATTTGTCCTGGCTGGCTTCAAACCGCAATCCTCCTGATTTCTGCCTCTTCAGTAGCAAGGATTACATGCGTAAGCCACTGGTGCCTGGCTTCCTCTTTAAGTGTCTATGAAATCGTATCTAGAAATCATTGACTATTCGGAAGCCTCTATATTAGTCAGGCTTTTGTTTCTAAACTAACTTAATAAACAAACTAACTTAATAAACAAAAGAGGTTTATTTAGCTCACAGTTTTGGAAGCTCAAACTCTAAACAACATAGCACAGGCTCTGGTGAGGTATAGAGGAAATAGAGGAGCATGTGCAGAAAGAAGCATCAGATGGTGAGACAAGAAGCAGAGAGAGTGGAAGACTGGCTTGCTCCTCTCTTGAAAGCCTCCTAAGAGACCTACCTCAATCCCTTTCAAGGACATGCCCTCAGTAAGACATAAGGACCTCTCCTTAGGCCTCATCTCTTAAAGGTTCCCCCACCTCCTAATACAGTCACCCTGGGGACCAATACTCTGAAACATATGGACCGGTGGGGACACCCACCTAGCCATAACCAAACCATAGCAGTCATGAAGGTAGACTGCCTTGCTGTCTTTCAACTGTTTTATAGTTTTAGCTCTGAGCTAAAATGTCAGAGCTAAGAATTCCATTTTGAATTAACTTTTGTATATGGTGTGAGGTAGGGATCCAACTTCATTCTTTTGCAGGTGGTGACCCAGTTGTATCCTCAAGTATTGGGTCACCATTCATTGACAGGGAAACAGGGTAGAAGATAGAACCATTACTAACCATATCTCCTTTCCTGTCCTAAGCAATGCTGCTCTGCTCAAACTCACAGGCTTTCTCCAGGACAGCAAATGTCCTGCAAGGTTAACAGGACAGAGGCAGGTTGACCTGCCTCTTCCAGGGCAAGCCAGCCACAAGGAGTCATCACATGCACACCAACTCTCTCCAAGCTGCTTTTCAAAATTTTATTTCCAATAGTATTCTGTGTTTTCAGGAAACTCAATTTTCTTCTTTGCTTGTCTTCCTTCCTTCCTTCCTTCCTTCCTTCCTTCCTTCCTTCCTTCCTTCCTTCCTTCCTTCCTTCCTTCCTTCCTTCCTCCCTCCCTCCCTCCCTCTCTCTCTCTCTTTCTTTCAGTGTGTTTTGGGGCCTACCTTGAACCTGACTCTGACCAAATGATTCCTGTAAGCAAAAGGAAGTATGATTTGAGCAGCTCCTGGGAAATATCCATGCAGAGCAGAGCGAGTCACTGGCATACATAGCTGGACAGATAGGAACATGAACAAAGACCACCTGTCTGTGTGGTGTATGTGGTGGGACAAGGGATGCTGGTAAGGAAGAGGCCTTTCTGTCTCCAGGTGTCCAGTGTAGTGTAGGTCAGATTGAGATTTGATGTCACATATTGGAGGAGTTCTGATATGACAGGTGTGAAGATGGAGAGGCAGAGTGTATCTTCCCAAAGAACTCTAACCTGCCTCTCCATCTTCACATCTGTCATATCAGAATACATTTAACATGCAGTATGTGTTGACTCTGGAGCCCTGGAAGTTCCAGCCTACCTTCCTCCACCTGCCACACTTTTTTTTTCTTTTATTATTCATATGTGCATACAAGGCTTGGGTCATTTCTCCCCCCTGCCCCCACCCCCTCCCTTACCACCCACTCTGCCCCCTCCCTCTCCTCCCCACCCCCTCAATACCCAGCAGAAACTATTTTGCCCTTATTTCTAATTTTGTTGTAGAGAGAGTATAAGCCATAATAGGAAGGAACAAGGGTTTTTGCTGGTTGAGATAAGGACAGCTATACAGTGAGTTGACTCACATTAATTTCCTGTGCGTGTGTGTTACCTTCTAGGTTAATTCTTTTTGATCTCACCTTTTCTCTAGTTCCTGGTCCCCTTTTCCTATTGGCCTCAGTTGCTTTTAAGGTATCTGCTTTAGTTTCTCTGCGTTAAGGGCAACAAATGCTAGCTAATTTTTTAGGTGTCTTACCTATCCTCACCCCTCCCTTGTGTGCTCTCGCTTTTATCATGTACTTAAAGTCCAATCCCATTGTTGTGTTTGTCCTTGATCTAATGTCCACATATGAAGGAGAACATATGATTTTTGGTCTTTTGGGCCAGGCTAACCTCACTCAGAATGATGTTCTCCAATTCCATCCATTTACCAGCGAATGATAACATTTCATTCTTCTTCATGGCTGCATAGAATTCCATTGTGTATAGATAGCACATTTTCTTAATCCATTCGTCAGTGGTGGGGCATCTTGGCTGTTTACATAACTTGGCTATTGTGAATAGTGCTGCAATAAACATGGGTGTGCAGGTGCCTCTGGAGTAACCTGTGTCACAGTCTTTTGGGTATATCCCCAAGAGTGGTATTGCTGGATCAAATGGTAGATCAATGTCTAGCTTTTTAAGTAGCCTCCAAATTTTTTTCCAGAGTGGTTGTACTAGTCTGCATTCCCACCAGCAGTGTAAGAGGGTTCCTTTTTCCCCACATCCTCGCCAACACCTGTTGGTGGTGGTATTGCTAATGATGGCTATTCTAACAGGGGTGAGGTGGAATCTTAGTGTGGTTTTAATTTGCATTTCCTTTATTGCTAGAGATGGTGAGCATTTCTTCATGTGTTTTTTGGCCTGCCACACTTTCTGTTTCTCCAACTCCTAGGCTTGTCTCCACCTCCCAGCCTTTGCTCCAGCTACACTGGGGTGGCTTCCCTGGTGTCTGGCACCTTCTCATCCTTGATGGATTGATTAGTGTGTCCCCCTCCAAGAAACCTTCCTTGAACACCTGTACTCATCCTAGCCTGCTGTCCCAGATCCATTCTTTGACTTTCCCCTCTCTTATTTCACAGGAGGCTGATTGCTGCATGACTCAGCCATGGGGGTGACGGGCAACTGGCAGGAGATTGGGAGGCCAAGGGGTAGCCTCGGTGTGTCTCTCTATGCTCTCTGTCCCAATCAGTTCCTTGGGTGGTAGCTATGTTTCCAAGGTCCCAGCTTTCATGGCATGACCTCAGACCCTGTTTTGAGAAATTATCACTTTTTCTTTGCCACTCTGTGGCAATAACTTCCTGCCAAGGTCTTGGTGCCTCAGGGTGCCCTGCTTGGTCCTCAGTTCTCCATCATCTATGTTACCAATTCGCAGTGGTAAATTGTCTCTTGTAAATAGTGGAAGTGGCTTCTATTTTCTGGCTAAGCCCTATTGTTACCTCTGGCAAGCCGGTCATACCCCTAAGAGCCTTGCTGAGAACAAGGAACTCAGTGCCCTTTTCCCCAGCATCCACCTTCTGCATCACTGCTGTCCTTAGTCCTTCCCCAAGAAGACTCAGAACAGGCTTGCCATGTCACCTACTGCTGCTACCTCCCCAGGAACATTCAGGAGAGACCCCAGGGGTCTGTCATAGGGAGGAGAATGGTAGCTCCCAGATACTGGGGGCAGTGGTGGAGGTGGGGAGGCTGAGGAAAGGGCAGACAATGGACAGTGAGGACTCAGCTACAGCAGGACAGGAGGAACGAGTTCCGGGTTCTGTCACACACAAAGGCTTTCACAGTTAACAATAATATGCTATATATTTCAAAATAGCTAAAAGAAGAATTTAAATGTTCTCATCTCATCTACCTGGAGGTGACATCAGATCCCACAGGTGGGATCCCTTGGTCCCAAGACCATCCTCCCAAAGCCAGGCACCAGCTTTGGGTTGTTTTACCCGGGTTTCTGACCAACTGGTTAGAAATTGGGTTCCCACAGCCCCATCCTTGGGTTCGATTAATACACTCAAGCAGCTCACAGAACTCACTTCTGTTTGCAGTTTATTACAAACGATGCAGATGCCCTCTCTGGGGCACCAGCTTCCAGGAGCCTCTGCACGCTCAGCTGTCTGTAGGGAAGATCTCCGGAGCTCAGTCCTTTTGGGGTTTTATGGAGACTTCATTGCATGACTAATGCCGGTAGACTAGGTGGGGAATGCCAGCAGGTCTTCTTCTGGGCCTCTCTGTGCAGCCTTCCTCCCTCCAGGGCTTAGGGCAGGAGTGCTGTGGAATGAAGAGGGTCCTATCAGACAAGGGGAGATTGGAGCATTTCTTTACATTGGGTCCAAGACAGACAGGCGGGGAGAGGTCAGAACTTCTGTGGCCCATCATCGCAGGGAAGAAGTTCTCGTTTCTATGGCCCCTTGGGGAGGGAGTTATGAGCCAGGACTATGGGAGAAAAACCAAAATACCCGTATCCTAACATTATACCTAAATCCTCCGTCTCACATGCAGTAGCTATGACATCCATTCATTTATTTATTCTACAAATATTTACTGAAGTGAATTCTGAGCTGTCTTGCATAGGCACTGAGGCGAGGACCCAGAGATGCAGCCGGGGTCCCTGTCTCCCAGCCATCACAATCTGCAGGGTTTTCATGGAGACAGAAACACAAACACAAAGACCAATGGTACAAATGAGACGCTTCATATATATTATCTCACTTAACCTTCACCCCAACCCTGGAAGTCCCATTTTCCAGATGAAGAAACTGAGCCAGAGTGGTTAACTGACTTGCCCATGGCCAAATAGTTTGAGTGAGGTAAATGGGCTGTGGGTTTCAAGCTGTTCTGAAGAAAGAGGGAGCAGAATGGCTGCAGACAGAGGCAGGCTACAAGAAGGGAGGAATGGTTTGTCCAAGGTCACAAGCAGACTCATTCTGGATCGAGATCACATCTCTCTGCCCCAGGCACAAGAAGACCTGCACCTGTCATCGCTGCCTTCCTGGGTCCCCCGCCCTCCACTTTCCAAGCACAATGAAGTGGGTACAGTAGAAGCTCCCAGCGGTCTTCACTGGATCAGCAAAGGATTTTAGTCCCAGGCTGAAGGTAGGGTGTAAGCCTGCAGGAGGTGACAATTGACATCCCAGAGGTGGGGCTCCCCCAAGGCGGTGGCGGCTCCGGTCTGGGAGGGCTGGAGGTCACCCAGAGGCCTCAGAGGCTTCTCCAGAGAGGGAGGGAGTGGAGAGGGAGGGGGACATGACTATATATTGAGTCTCATATTTCCATTTGGAGAAACTTGCTGTGAGACCTTCAATGTGCAGCACAGGGTAAGAGACTCCCTCCAGCAGAGCCCGGCTCTTGTCCAGAGTCTGTGCAGCCAACTGCCACTAGAGTCTGGGGTTTTGGTTCCACCCCCAGGCCCTCTCCTGGTCTGCTGAGTGATCTGGACACTTGCAGGCCCTGGTTGCCACCTGCAGAGTGAGAGGGGCAGGGTATCGTCCAGGCTCCCTCTGCTCTGACCTTAGCAGACACATTCTCCACTCCGTGCCCACTCCACTTTAGGCATCTGTAGTGTGGGCACACCTTGGAAAGTGTGTTCTGCCTTGGAGGTTTGGGCTGAGCAGGTGAAGTCTGCTGGGGACAGGTGGGGAAGTGCATCTCCCTGTGCTCTAAGACCAAGGCTGAGATCTGCTCTTCCCACGGATTTACCTGAAGACCAGGACACCATCCACTGAGGTTCCTGGGCTGCCCCTGGAGAAGCAGGTCATAATATCTGTGTGGGTGAGTCTGGCGTGGAAGGGACAGCAGAGACACTGTCCACTGCCCAACCAAAGGCCTCTGGCTGCAGGTTGACAAGCATCTGAGGACAGCAATGGGTCTGGTGGCTGCTCCAGGGAGTCTAGCTCTGTCACTGACCACTTGGCCTGGGCAAGTCTCCTCTCTCTGGTGTCTCATCCCCATTGGTGGTGTTTCTGAAGGACCCAGCCATGTCCTAGAGCCCTGTTCTAATGGCCTATGATCTAGAGGATGTTGGACTCCATGCATTTCTTCTGAGCCTCAGTTTCTCATCTTGACGGGGGCATGTATGTGAAGGAGCTGAGCAGAGAATCTTAATGTTCCCATTCTGGGTGGATGCCCATGTGTCTTGCTGCCCACGCCAGGTCTGTGACAAATGCTAGGCCCTTGGAAGTGGCCTGTCCTACAGACAGGAAATTTCACTGGGCCTCCACGAAGCTCCTGGGGCTGAGCAGAAGCCAAGGACTCCCTGACCTGGCAGCTCTGGCTCCAGAGGGAAGCAGGAGCTGGGTGGTGGGCGGGGAGGCGGAGGGGGGAGAGATTGGGTCCTCAGGACATCCCATTCCAGGATGCTGGAACAGTGTCTGGTGAAGACCTCAGCTGGTAACTCAAAGATGAGCACCTCCTCTGGGGGCCCAGAGGAGAGTCTGGGGGCCCCTGGAAACCTGTGGCCATCAGAGCCCATCACCCTGGAGCCTGGAGAATCTGGCCAGCAGGTGGTCCTGAGGAAGATCCGGGAGCTCTCTGAAACGGTATGGAGGGAGCAGGCAGCCATGGGAGGTGTGAGGCAAGGCTCCTTCTTTGGTAGCTAAGAAAGAAGGCTTCCTGTTTTATGACTTTGGGAAACAATTACACAAGTCTTTCCCCATGGCTCCCATCTTCTAGGGGTGCTGGTCACCCAGGGCTGTTCCCTCCAACTCTTTTCCCCTAGAACTTGGACTTTCCCTAGGGCCAAGCCATCTGGATGAGAGTTGGAGCAATCTCATTCCCAGTTTTGAATGACAAGATGCCTTCTTGCACACTTTATTTATTTATTTATTTATTTTTGTGGTATTGGAGATTAAATTCAGGGCCTCGAACTTGCTCCACCACTTGACCCCCTACCCAGTCCTTTTGTTTTTGCTTTGTTTTTCAGCTAGGGTCTTGTGACCTCAATCCTCTTATTTCTGCCTTCCAAGTAACTGGGACCTTAGGCATGTGCTATGATGCCCAGCCCCGTGTCCTTGTTTTAAGAGGGGGGAAGGCAAGGGTACTGGCAGGGTGAAGAGGATCAAAACACATTACATGTATGTGCATGTATGAGCTGAGAGAAATAAACCAGGTAACACACCACCCACTTCCCTACCTTGTCCTTGCCCCAGCAGGGCCACCAAGACCCCTTCATGGTGGCCGACCTGGATGTGCTGGCCAATCGTTATCAGGTCTTCCGCCAGACCCTGCCTGGGATCTGTCCCTTCTATGCTGTGAAGTGCAATAGCAGCCCCTGGATACTGCGGGTCCTGGCCACCCTGGGCTCGGGCTTCGACTGTGCCAGCCAGGTAAGCCCACGCCTGCTGCTATCATCCCCTCCATGGGCCTTCCACATTCCCGAGGACAAAGGTCAATGGCAAGGGCCCTGGAGTGGGACTGCAGCACCCAAACAGTGTCCAGAATGTGGAGGGTTGAGTTGTTTTTGAAGGAATAAGTAAAAGAACTACTGTGATCAACCTGTCCTGGGTTGTATGACCAGGGCAGACAGCCGAGATGGGGAATGGCAGGTGTACAGGCTTCCAGCCTCAGACCACATTCCTGTCCTGGCATAGCTAGTCCACCTTTCTGAACCTCAGTTTTTTCCTTTTTAAAATGAGCCCAACCCTGCTTTCCCAGTATAGTGCCTATATACAGTAGGGGTTCAACCAAAGGCCACCCCTTTGGTTCAGGCAAAGGTTCTGGGCTCCAAAGAGTAGAAGAGCAGCAAGGCAGCCCCTAGTCCTGGCTTTCACCCATGCCAGGGGGAGCTGGAGCAGGTGCTGGGCCTGGGTGTGGCCCCCTCACGCATCATCTTCGCCAACCCCTGCAAAGCCACCTCCCACATCCAGTATGCAGCCCGCTGTGGGGTGCAGCTCCTGACCTTCGACAGTGAGGAGGAGCTGACCAAGGTGGCCCAGCACCACCCTGGGGCCAGGTGAGACTGGCAGAGGTACAGGAGGGTGGAGAAAGGTAGAGCAAGAGATAGCAAGTCTGGGGTTCCAATGAAGGGAGTTGGGCCTCGGGAGCCAGGTAGAAGGTGGCCCTAAGGAGGCTCCCTGGGCAAGGAGAGGCCCAAGAAGCAGGCACAAGGGTTTGGATCAATGGGCTCAGCACCTTCCTTGGTGCACATTGGTGCCAAATAAACACTGGTGTCTGCTTAAGATACTGGACAGAGCCTGGCATGAGGAGGCCTGGCATCTATGATGTCATGGATAAAGTATTCACATTAGAGTTCGACCAGGGCTCACGATGCAGACTCATTTGTCACATGCTGTGTGGCTTTGGGAAAGTGATTTAACATCTCTGATTCTGTGACATGGGTATCTGCAGAACGTGTATTTATCACTCCTTGTGTCTCAGTGGCTGGATAGTCCAGAGGACCTGGGCAAGGGCAGGTGGGAAAGGGGGAGAAAGTTGGGGTGGTGGTGGTAAAGTATCTCGTGCCTATGCACCTGCATCCTCCTTGCCCCTCCTCCAGGCTGGTCCTTCGCATACAGACCCAGGACAGTAAGAGCATCTTCTCCTTGAGTGCCAAGTTTGGGGCCAGACTGGAGGCATGTGGACGCCTGCTCACGTCTGCCAAAGAGCTAGGGTTGGCTGTGGTTGGAGCTGCGTAAGTGAGCACAGGTCTGCCCTGCCTGGGAGGCAGGAGGCCTGGCTTCCATTTTGGACTCCAAGTCCTTGACTTACTGTGTGTGCTGGCCAGTCATGCCCTCTCTGGGCCTCCTCTGTGCTCCATTTATTCAGAGTGAAGGGCTGGATGGTTTTTGAGACTAGCAGATGCAAGCAAGACTCTATCCTTGGGTACAAAATTTAAGGGAACACACACACACACACACACACACTCTAGTACTCTAGATAAACAACATTTTAAAACAATATTTTAAAAATCAAAATTAGCTGGATGTGGGTGACTCACCCCTGTAATCCTAGCTACATGGGAGACTGAGATTGAGAGGATCGAGATTCAAGACCAGTCTGGGCAAATCGTTCATGAGACCTCATCTCAATCAATAACTGGATGTGGAGTGCACACCTGTCATCCCAATAAAATAGGAGGATTGAGGTCTAAGCCTACCTAAGCAAAAAGTGAGAAGCTCCAAGATAACCAGAGTAAACGGGGCTGAAGGTGTGGCTCAAGTGGTAGAGAGCCTTCCTAGCAAGTGCAAAGCCCTGAGTTCAAATCCCAGTACTACCAAAAGAAAAATCCATGGTGAAAAATTGATACTTAAAATAAACCCAGAATTGTATTGTTAATATTTTCTTTTGTTTTGGGATCTAATCTCTGTCACTGGCCTTGTCTTTATTTAAAGTTTTATATGTTGCTTTCCATGGGTGTTTGCTTTAATTTTGCACGAAATGTTATTGTATTTATTTATGGCTTTTTTATGACACTAGAGTTTGAACTCAGGGCCTTGTACTTGCTAGGCAGGTGCTCTACCACTTGAGCCATGCCTCCATTCTTTAATTTAGCTTCATTACTTAGTGTTTTGGTACCCCCTTAAATTTTGCACCTGATCAGAACAGCTCGCTCCTCTGACCTCTCTATGTAGCCTTAATTGATTACTCATCCCACCTTCTGGGAGCACTGGGATTGGGGTTCCAAGCAGCAGAAGGGGAGGTCCTTCTGGAAGGTGGCAGCTCTGGGAGGGGGAGGACAGCCAACCATTCATGAGTCCCCCAACTCAATGATTGTCCTGTGGGATGTGTGCATGGCTGAGGAAGTTGCACTTGGCCGTGGACACCGCCTGGGCCAGTGTACTTGTGCTTGGGCTGAGGTCTCTGATCTGCACTGCTCTGTGCTTTGCCCTAGTCTCGGCACACCCCGTGTGGGTGTTTCAGATTGCATCTCTCTTCGCACTGACCCTTGCGTTTTCACCCACATGTCTCCCACGCCACTCATCATGGCGATGCGCAGCTTCCATGTGGGATCCAACTGCCAGACTCCCCAGAGCTTCAGGCAGGCCATCGCGGACTGCCGGCGCGTGTTTGAGATGGGCCGCGGTGCCGGGTACGCCATGAGCCTCCTGGATATCGGAGGGGGCTTCCCGGGCGCAGAGGGCTCTGAGCCCATGTTTGAGGAGGTGAGAAGGACAGCCCCAGGGGAGGAGAGGCGGGCTGCCTGGGGACAGCGTGTGTACATGAGGCAGTGTGCTTGTGCAGGGGAGCTTCTGTAACCGAGGATCTGTGCACGCGCTGGGGTTGTCCTTGGTCAGAGATCTGTGCAGAAGTGGCCGTGTGCGTGTCTGAGCGCGTGTGCACCTGCTCCATGTCTTTCTTAGGACGGGTTAGCTGCTAGCCCTGGTTAGGCTGAGGCCAGGTAGAAGTTTCCGATCCCCCAGATCCAGGGAACATTCCATATTTGCTGAGCCTGTTTGATTTCAGTATTTTCAAGTTCACACACAGCTCGGGAGCCAGGGTCTATATTCCTGCTGGATATTTCCTCCTCAGTAAAAGACAGGCTGGGCAGATCTTCCCATGGTGCTGTTGCAGGGCAAAAAGAAAGGAGGCAGGTCCGGCTGGCTGCATAGGGACGGGACATAGTTGAGGCTGGGTCTGTCCCCACAGATGGTGAGAGAGATCCACGCTGCCCTAGCCCAGGACTTCCCTGAGGGGACTGGCGTAGAGGTCATCGCAGAGCCTGGCCGCTTCTTCGGAGAGCCTGTCTGCACAGCTGCTGTGAACATCATTGCCAAGAAGACTGTGCTGGTGCCCGGTGGGTGGACTGGGAGGGCTCTGGGTGGGCAGGCCACGGTCCAGAATTCTCCAGGTACGCAGGAGAGGATGGGCTCTGCCCTGGGTACATAACTATAGGAAAGAAGATTTGAATTGAGAGCAGAAAAGAACCTGTCAATGTCACTGGGTTTTGCTGTTGTTGTTGTTTTGGGGTGTTTTGTTTTGTATTTGAGACAGGGTCTCACCATGTAGCCCAGACTGGCCTTAAACCCATCATTCTTCTGCCTCAGTTTACTGAGTACTGGGATTATAGGCATGCACTACTATATCTGGCTCAGTCACTGGTTTATTGTCTCTGGGAGACTAAGGTAAATTGCGAAGACCAAGGTGTTCACTCTTCCTGATAGTCAGTGTGTCTATACTGCATTCAGGAAGGTGTATTGCAGATTACAGCTCACAAGACCCCAGACACCCTTGCGCAAGTGTGCACTCAATAACTAAAACTAGTAAATTCTTTAGCAAGCATACAGGTACAGCAAGTGACAATCTTACAGTCAAAAATATATAAAGAAATCAAGGCAGTCTCGTTACCCTCATATCCCAAGGGTTAACACCTGGGATGCCAGTCAGCCTGTTGACAATTGATGCTTGTCACTGGAGAGGTCTTCAAGTCTTTTCCTCTTGAGGCTGAGGGGTTAGGGCTGCTGTTCTCACAGAACTAACCAGAAACATAATTCCATGATGAAACAGAGAATATTTTTTTCTTAGATCTAACCCACTGAATTAGAGGTCATTGCTCTTTGCAGCTTGGTGAATACCGACATGTAAATATTTATAAGCCACTCTAATCGCCTCCCTTCTTTTGACAAGTGATTGGCCCACAGCTCTGTGCTCCCAAAGGCATTCACAGAGGCTGGGTGCCTCTTTAAAGAACCCTGTGATGGAAAGCACACAGGTTCAGCCATCATCTCACCAAAGTCTGAGTTATAAATATTTGGGACTCCTTGTGTTTTATGTCTGTAACGACAAGAGCTGCCAATTAATCCAGATCAATGATGTGGGAAGTATATATCTTATCTCATTTCTGCTCAATGATCCTGCTGTTGCTTTAGGTCATCTGTGCTTACAGGAAGTGATATTGAGGCTAAGAGAGGGGAAGTGACCTATCTAAGGGAGCGCAGCTAGGCAGAGACACAGGTGGCCCCAGGTCCATCTGACTCCAATGGTTCAAGAGCAATGTTCTGAGGACAGACTAATATGGCTTTGGGGAACCAGCTTGGTAGAATAAGGTCAGATCCACAGGATCTGGAAGTCATAAATGACCAGAAGCTCAGTATACACCAGGAGTGTGAGAAAGTCAAGGAGACAGCTACCATATGCTTACTTCAGCAGTATCAATAGAGGCAGAGTGTTATGATGGAGGGAGGTGAGAATTTGGGCACTGTTTTATTCTATTTTTTCATTTGTTTTTGGCATTGTTTTATAGTACACCCAGGTTTGGTTTAATTGGTGGAGACAAACTGAAACAAAGAAAGAGTTTAAACAGCGCAGATGGGAGGCACTGCACCCACCAGGGCCACATGCGAAAGCTCCAGGCGGGGTCAGGAGGCAGGAGAGAGTGGGAAGTGTGAGCCAGAGTCACAATTGTGAGTTTTGAGAAAGAGAATGGTGAGGCCAGGCAAGCAGATGAGGCAGGCTTGGGACTGGCTAGTTTGAATGATTTCAACAGACTGTGGTACGAGGACTGCCCTAGTCCTTGGCCCAGGGGCAATGAGACCTGGGAGAAAGTGTCTCACCTGTGAGAGCTCAAGAAAGGAGGCAGCCAGCTGCCTTGGGCTCCTGGCTGGGGGTGTGCACATGAAAGGCAATTTGTGGGGGTCATGGCTGTAAGGCAAATGTAGGCCCCCAAATGACCACGTGGAGAGGAGTGATCTGGCCAAGAGATTCTTTATGCCGGGTGGGAGAGGGAGAGAGCAGAGAGAGCAGAGAGAGAGAGAGAGAGAGAGAGAGAGGCAGGGGCTTAAATACCCCTCAGTGAGACTCAGCATGATCTGATTGGTTAGGATCTTATGGTTCATGCTGATTGGAGGTTGGGACAGAAGGAGGATTCAAGCTAGGCTTGAGGCAGGACCTTGACCCTGGAAAACAGAAGCTTAAGGGTGCAGTAAGAGCCAAAACCTATTGGTGCCATTATTGCCAATAATGGCTGCCTCTGGGAATTAGCTAGTCCTGGAGCGGCAGTCTCTCCTGGGTGAGCAGAGGCCCTGATGTCAGAGCATCAAGAAGGTACAATAAGGGCAGGACGTGGTGGTGCTGTAAGCCAGCTCCTGGGCAGGTGGAGGTGGGATTGCTGTCCAAGGCTAGCCCAGGCAAAATCAAGCTGATGCTAGGGGTGTGGCTCGAGTGGTAGCCTGCTTGTCTAGCATGTGGTAGGCCCTGAGTTCAAACACTAATACTGGAAAATCAAACAAACACACACAAATAAGAAAATCGTTAATACAGTCAGCCCAAGGAGGAAGGAAACTGGCATATTAGTCCACCCTGAAGAAGCCAAAATGGGTCATTTGCTCCCATTTCTGCCTCATACAACAGCAGGTGCTCAGGAAACTTGGTCCAAGGTGAAGGTTAAGAATTGGGACCTGACCCCACCACATTCTCTTGTGAACTTCTGGCAACAGTAACGCAGGGATTGTTGCACCTACTGGGTTTAGTTAAGGGGATTTACTTGATCCTCACCTGTGGAGAGCTACAGGTCATCATATCCTTGTTATTATATCATTAGTGCTGTGATGGGGACAGCAGAGGGCAGGGGGACCAGGGGGCAGGCAGTAAGGCCTGCATAGAAGGAGGATCAGGCAGGACTCCTGGGCAGGGAACAGGAGTTATTCAGTGCTGGGCAGAGGGCCTGGGTCTCTCCTAAGAGTGCCAGGACTCAGGTGTGGAGGGTCAGTAGTGAGACCCAGCCCAGCACACCTCAGTCCTGCCCATTCCTCACTCCCAGGAGGCCACCGGAAGCTGATATACTACTTCAATGAGGGCCATTATGGCAACTTCCGTATCTTCCTCAGGGAGCCTGTCTTCAGGACACCCATCGTGATAAAGGTAAGGGGCCTCCTGGGTTCTGAGACTGCCAAGCCCAGCCCCAGATTACCACGCCAGGTGTGCACACAAGCATCTTGGTGTGTGCCCTTGTGTGCATGCGTTTTCTAGCGTGGGATGCTGACTAACACCTGTGCAGGTAGGTGGGTGTACAGGCACACGGTGGATGGAGGTCACGTGGATCCTGAAGGAGTGACATGCTTGGTACATCTCTCTGTACGTACTGTGTGTTTGTGTTTCCAGAATCCTGGAATGGTGCCCACATTACAATCACCTGGGAAGTCTTAAAAGCCCTCACTGCCCAGGTCATGCTCCTAGACCACTTAAATCAGAATTTCTGGGGGGGTAGGACCCCAACATCAGTGCTTTATTAAAAGTCTCCAGGTCATTCCAATGTACGGTTAACATGGGGACCTAGTACTCTGAGTGATTAGTCAATAAAATCTTCCTTCTTTATAGATGGGAAAACTGACCTCCCATGTGTGGCTGCACTGGGGCACTGGCAGGGTTGGACAATGTCGCTGTGCAGAATATAAGCTCCGGGAGGGCAGGCGTCTTTGTTTGGTTCAATGTTTATCACTAAGACCGGGAACACTTGACTGGCTCAGAGTAGCAACTTGATCACTGCTGACTGGCTGAATGGCAGTGTCCTGTCTGGTGTGCCACCACTTGTGTCCCACCAGAAACTGCTGGCCTGGAGAGTGGGACCAGGGGACAGGGTGGAACTCTTCTCAGATCTCCTCCCCCTTGCTCCCTGCAGGAGTTCCCCTCAGAGCCTCCCCTCTTCCCCTGCACCCTCTATGGCCCCACATGCGATGCCTTTGACAGACTGTTCTCAGAGGAGGTGCAGCTGCCGGAGCTGGATGTGGGTGACTGGCTCATCTTCCCCTCCATGGGTGCCTACACGTGCTCCATGAGCTCTACCTTCAATGGCTTCCAGCCCGCTACGGTCTACTACGCCATGAGCCCCCAGCTCAGGTGTCTGGGGTGGGGCGTGGAGGGTTGGGACTCTCACCAGGATCTGAGCCAGGCAAGGGAGGCTGGTAGCAGAGCTTGGTGGTCCCGGGTCTAGGAAATGCCCTGCTTCCCATTGGCCCAAGCAGGGCCTAGTGTCTCTGGATGTACTTTGACACTGGACTCTGCTTGTGGGGTTGACCCAGTCTCAGTCTCTCTCCAGGGAAATCCAAAGTTTCCTGGGCAGCTCTAACAGCTTCGAGGATGCCTTGGCTCATGACCCATCTGGCCCTCCGTGGCACAGCCCACGCCCTACTTGCTCTAACCATTTGTACTGGCTCCCCACTTCCGTGGTTCCCTCCTCAGATAAGCCTCCCCTGCCAGCCTCACTGCCCCTGCCCTGGGGTCCTCTCTGCCCAGTCTAGGGCTGCTTTCCAAGGAGACAGAGGGGCTCATGACACACCTATACTAGCATAATCTCTTTACAGGAGCCTGCTGGAGACAGGACCTTAGGCCCGGATGTGGCCCTGGTGAAGTGGCTCCAGATGCCTGGTGCGCCCACCTGGGGAGAATTTGGGGCAGGGGGGCAGGGAGAGTCCTTGGAGGAAGCAGACATCAGCTGCTTCTGCCCTGATGAGGCAGTTTTTAAGGTTCAAAACTGCTGTCTCCCCAAGTGAGCCAAGCATTAGCCCCAAGTACCAGCTGGCTCTTCTGGGCAGCTCCCGAACTCCCTCCTCCTAACCCACTAGACCATGTGTCCGGGTGGAGCTGAGGAACTTGTGCTGACACACGAGCACTCCCTATAGGCCCTGAGCACATTAAAAGGCCAAAAGCAATATTTGGGGAGTTCTCATCTCAAAAAGAGACTGTGTCCTGCAGGGAAGGACTTTGGCAGAGAGGTGGGTAGGAGAACTTCAGGGTGACTGTCCTGCAGTGAGGGAAGAGGGAGCGGGCCCCAGAGGCAAAGCACCACCTCCTGTGTGCTTTCCAAGCTTGCCTCTGAGGATTTCTCTGACCCACAGCCTCTGAGTCAGCACCACTAATCCCATGGTTGCTTCCTCTGCTCAGGCAAAGCCCAAAGAAATCTGCCATCATCCTTAGGCTGAAGAGCATTCTCCCCCAAACATCTGAGGAGAAGGGGTAGCTGCAAATGCCTCCCACAGAAGCCAGAGGCTCAGCCTTCAAGACAACGTGTTGCTCATTGGGCTCCCTACAGAGCATGAAAATTGGGAGCAGACGTGCTCATCCCTACTGCTCACAGGTGTTTGGAGTACAAATATGAGTGGGCTTTTGGGAAAACATAAAGTTAAGTTCAAGTGCAAGATATAGATGTTTCTGTGTTTTACTTGTCCTATGGGTGCAACCCTGTGGGATTGTGGATATTTGTCTTTCCATCCATCCATCTATCCATCCACCCATCATCTATCTATCATCCACCCATCATCCAATCCAGCATCCATCCACCCATCCATTCAATAAAGTATGAGGACCTTGTCTGTCTGGCACTGTCTAGGCACAGGAGGCATAATGAACAAGACAGGCAAAAGTGGAGCTTACCTTCCAGATGAGAAAAGACAGAGCATGGAGAAACCATAAATAAATGACAGCAGAAGTGCTGTGAAGAAAAATAAAACACAGCAGGGAGGAGTGAGCAACAGAGAGCTGTGCGGAGATCAGGGCTCTCTCTGACAAAGTGAGATGTGAGCTGAGACCTGGAGGATGCGAGCCATGTGGTTAGCGGGGCAGAGAGTTCCAGCATGGGAAACAAGTCCAAAGGTGGGGTGGAGACTGTTCATGAAAAGCAAGGAGGGCTGGAGGCGTAGCTCAGTGATAAAGAACTCATCTTATGTGTGAGGCTCTGGGTTTGATCTCCAGGACGGTGGAAGGAGGGAGGGAGGGAGGAAAGGGGGAAGGAAAGAGGGAGAGAGGGAAGGAAAGAGAGGAAAGGAGGAGAGAAAAGAGGAGAGGAGAGGGGAGGAAAAGACAGGAAAGAAAGAAAAAGAAGGAAGGAAGGAAGGAAAGAAGGAAGGAAGGAAAGAAGGAAAGAAAGAAAAGTAAGCCAGAAGACTCTTGTGTGGAGAGGTCAAGGACAGGTGTAGGGAGATGGGTACTGGGCTGACCCTGCCAAGCCTCATGGTAACTCAGGATGTCAACATTTTTCAGAGCAGGCAAAGGCAGTGAGTTTGAGAGAGGACATAGCCATCTGAGGTCAAGTGAGGAGGCTCCTGCAGCAGAATATGAGGCTTGTGGGGGTGGGGGAGATGGAGGGGTGAGAAGCATATGTGTTAAAGGCTAAGCTAAGAGAATCTGCTGAGGACTCAGAAGTGGACTATGAGGCAAAGAGAAGAGCCAAGTTCTACTGCAGGGACTGGGCTGGAGCTGCCCTTATACACATGGGGACACTAAGGAGAAGCAGATTAGGGGGGCTGAATACCGGATTCAGTGTTGGACAAGTTAGTTACACTGGAGGAGCTCAGGACAAGTTAGGAGAGGACAAGTTACATTTGGAGAGGACATCCAAATGGGGTCCTCCAGGGACCAAGTCTCCAAGGAAAGGTCAGGATGAGCCATGTACACTGGGCAGTAGTGACTGGCATAGGGTCGCCTGTAAATTCCTGGGGTCAGTGAGACCAGCCATAGATAAAACAGTCACAGAAAATGAAGAGACGGCTTCAACAAAATTGGAGAACAATTCTGCCCGGAAGCAGGGATGAGGGGAGGAGGGCAAGGGGGAGAGGAGGTCCAAACAATATACACATATGAATAAATATAAAAACAATAAAATAAAATAAAAAAAGAAAATGAAGAGAAGAAATGCTCCAAGAAGGAAGCAATGCTCACTGTCTGCAATGCTACTGAGAGGTGAGCTCCATGAGACCAGGACTGCAAAAAACAGAAGCCATGGGTGGTCTTGGTCAGGAGTTTCCATGGTGCAGGAAGGTGGCCACCGAGTCAGATGGGGTGTGTGGAAGAAATGGTGGAGCACGGGCCCTCTAGAGAGAGGTGCTGTGAGGAGAGCAGGAAGAAGTGGGTGGAGGGGCTACCTAGGGGTCATTTTAGGGTAAGATACCATGGCTTACAGAGACAATTAAAATACACAGAAGAGAGAAGCAAGAACGCAAAAGCAAAATCCGTGGGTGGGTGAGAAGGCTTGGGCCCCTGATCTAGGTGGGGGGTAGTGGGGTCGTGCATTGGAGCAGGGTGTGGGGGGAGGTTGGCATTGGGAGAATGCGGTATTTTTTTTTTCTTCTGATTTGCATCTCAGTGATATAAGTACCAAGGCCATGGCGAGGAATGAGGGGCAGGGGCAGGCCTTTGTGTTTGGAGGGGAGGGGCATAGGTAAGAAAGTCACAAGACTGAGATAGTGGATGGGGCTCTGAACTATGGTCACACTCAAGGTTTAGTGGGGGTCACTTGAGGGCAAGGCCAGTCAGCTGGTGAGTTTGTCTTCACCCATGTCCTGCCACGTGGGTGGGCGCAGGTACAGAGCGGGTGGAGGTTGGGGGAGAGCCAAGGGAGGTGGAGATGGCGTGGACCATGAGGTGACCACGTGTGGCCCCTCCAGTTCTTGATGCTTTGTTCTGCCACTTTCTGTGCATCCATAGCTTTCGCCTGCTGGCAAAAGCCCACAGGCCACTCACAACGATCCCACTTTGTAGGGGCAACTTACCCTGGGTCACCTGCTTAAATGTTGGCTTGGTGTCCTCCATTAAGGGCAATAAGGTAGCCTGCATCCCAAACAGTGAAAATTAGCAAGTGTTGGCTCTTGGGTAAACTGAGTACTAAATGCACTGCATAAGCGCATAAGCCATGTGTGTTCACTGTTTAACTGTGGTTACCTGCTGCCACCCATTGGCTACTCTTAGGATTGTACCTGAGTGGAACTGCTCATAGCCAGGGTGGCTGGTTAAAGAGGGCTCGTATTTTGTTTCTGTTTTTTTTTTTTTTTTTTAACAGTACTGGGGCTTGAACTCAGGGCCTTCACCTTGAGCCAATCCACCAGCCCTATTTTTGTGAAGGGTTTTTCAAGGTAGGGTCTCAAGAGCTATTTGCCTGGGCTGGCTTCAAACTGCCATCCTTCAGATCTCTGCTTCCTGAGTAGCTAGGATTACAGACGTGACCATGGGCACCCGACAGGAGTTCTTTTCTTTCTTTCTTTTAAAATCTATCTATCATTTATCTTTCTGTCATCTGATTGTCTGTCTTTCTGGTGCTGGGATTTGAACCGAGGGCCTCGTGCATGCTAAGCAAGTGCTCTACCACTAAGCCACATGGGTGACTTTAAACAGTCATCCGTCTTTGCCTGCTTAATCCATTCATTCCCGATTTTATTGGACATTTACTCAGTGCCAGACAGTGTCGTAAGCATTAGGATTGATCAGGAGTGAAGGGAGAGAGCATTGCTCTTTAGTGAGGACATGGCACGTCGGGATGAAGGAGAATAGGGACTAGACAAGGAAATTAACAAGAGAGAATGTAGATGGTGATGGTGCAGTGACTGGAGATGACACTGAAAGAGAGACTAGACAGATGGGAGGGTTGGGGCAGGGGGAGTGGGGAGCACAGCCCCGGAAGGGGCAGCAGCATCAAGGCCTGGAGGGGCTGCAAGGTCAGGAAAAGTAGGTGGCCAGTGAGGTGAAGCCTAGGCCTCAGCCCATAGCTGTTCGAGTAAACTGATCTCTCAGGATAGGGACACAACTGATCTGTCTACCAGTCGCCACCCAGCTGTCCACTCCCTCCTTGAAACTCTCACCCTCTCTTTGCTTATGTGACACCAACCTCTGGTGGTTAAAACAAAAAAAAACCAAACAAACAAAAACTAAGATTCTCCTGTGAAAATTAAAGCTTAACAATCAAAAAAGAGACATTACTGGCTTGAAGGAACCCATGGACATTATTATTTTTTTTTCATTTTTATTTTATTCATATGTGCATACAATGTTTGGGTCATTTCTCCTCCTTTCCCCTTGCCTCCCCTTCTTCCCCCCTTCTCCTTCCCTTACCCCCTCTTACCCCTCACTACCAGGCAGAAACTATTTTGCCCTTATCTCTAATTTTGTTGAAGAGAGAGTAAAAGCAATAATAGGAAGGACCAAGGGTTTTTGCTAGTTGAGATAAGGATAGTTATACAGGGAGTTGACTCACATTGATTTCCTGTGCGTGGGTGTTACCTTCTAGGTTAATCCTTCTCAAACTAACCTTTTCTCTAGTTCCTGGTCCCCTTCTCCTATTGGCTTCAGTTGCTTTAAAGTATCTGCTTTAGTTTCTCTGCGTTGAGGGGAACAAATGCTATCTAGCCCATGGACATTATTACAAAAGCTGGAGCAGGAATACTGTCGCAGAGTAAAAGGTCAAGGTCCATATTTGCAGGGTGGCAGAGGAGCACATAGCAAAGTGATTACAATAGAGTCTGTTTTGCTTGTAGCTGTGGCCATGTTCTAAGTGTGTGTTTGTGGCCCTGTCTGCTGCTAATAGTGAGCCATCCTTGCAAATAAAATGAATATTTATAAGTTGATATATATAGCAAGAGTCTGCTTTATTCAAATCCCAAGAGTGGTGTTCTCAGAACTAAGATGTGAAAGTAAAATAAAGCCCTAAATTGGCAATTTCAACATGTTACTCAAATGCTCATCCATTATACTGGCTGGTATTTTCCAGTATAGGAATATTTGCTACAGGCTACATTTCTTTGTAAAGGAAAATATTTTCTCCCTAAAAAAGGAAACTATATGAAGCAAACCATGTGTTTGGACACATGCTAACAATTCATCCAGCCTCGAAGCAAATGAAACAAAAATTTCCACATCTCAAATAGTTATCATGAAGACAAAGCTGAATGGGGCTGGGGTGCAGCTCGGTGCTGGTGCTTAGCACGCTCCAGGCCGGGGTTCAAGTCCCAGCACCAAAATGCCAGCCTGTTGAGTAAGGCAATGAATACTTTGTGTGTTTTAAACTTTCATTTTAAGAGCAACTTTTAAATGGGAAACATTTGTGATATTATTTCATTTTTAAATTTAATTTTAACTTCATTTTACCAGTAACTTCTTTTTTTTAACGATTTTTGTTAGCAGATATTATTTGTATGGGGTGGGGGGGGTATTGGGGCATTTCCCTGTGTACTTACAATGTATTTGGTTAGATTCGCCTGCTCGATCATTCTCTCTCATCCCCCCTTCCCTTCCTAAAACAGTTTCGACAGGCTTCATCATTCTGTTTTCATACAAGGATGCAAAACACATGGACCATATTCACTGCCCTTCAGATACTCCATCTCCTCCTCTCCCTCCCACTAGCACTGGCACCCCATACCCCCACCAGCAGGACCTGCTTTACATTCTGGTCCTTCGTTTCATTGTTCAAAGGGTTTTTCCTGTGCTAATTCACACATGCATATATTGTATTTTAATCAAATCAGTCCCCTCCATTACTCTCTCTATCCCCCCATTATTCAACAGCTTTCAGAGATTTCGTTATGCATCTTCACACACCAATTCAACACAGTTCCATATTCACTCTGTCATTCTCTTTTCATCTTCTGCTTCCCTCTAGTCGCTCAAACAGTCCCATGATTACAGACATGATATATATACATCATGTATGTATTTAAGTATACATTTATCTTAGAGGTCTAGCTTCCACATTTATGAGGGAAAACGAGTGACCTTATCCTTCGGAATCTGGCTTACTTCACTTAACACAATGATCTCCAGTCCCATCCAAAAATTAGTTCTAAAAAATTTGGAGGCTACTTAAAAAGCTAGACATTGATCTACCATTTGATCCAGCAATACCACTCTTGGGGATATACCCAAAAGACTGTGACACAGGTTACTCCAGAGGCACCTGAACACCCATGTTTATTGCGGCACTATTCACAATAGCCAAATTATGGAAACAGCCAAGATGCCCCACCACTGACGAATGGATTAAGAAAATGTGCTATCTATACACAATGGAATTTTATGCAGCCATGAAGAAGAACGAAATGTTATCATTCACTGGTAAATGGATGGAATTGGAGAACATCATTCTGAGTGAGGTTAGCCTGGCCCAAAAGACCAAAAATCATATGTTCTCCCTCATATGTGGACATTAGATCAAGGGCAAACACAACAAGGGGATTGGACTTTGAGCACATGATAAAAGCGAGAGCACACAAGGGAGGGGTGAGGATAGGTAAGACACCTAAAAAATTAGCTAGCATTTGTTGCCCTTAACGCAGAGAAACTAAAGCAGATACCTTAAAAGCAACTGAGGCCAATAGGAAAAGGGGACCAGGAACTAGAGAAAAGGTGAGATCAAAAAGAACCTAGAAGGTAACACACATGCACAGGAAATTAATGTGAGTCAACTCCCTGTATAGTTATCCTTATCTCAACCAGCAAAAACCCTTGTTCCTTCCTATTATTGCTTATACTCTCTCTTCAACAAAATTAGAAATAAGGGCAAAATAGTTTCTGCTGGGTATTGAGGGGGTGGGGGGGAGAGGGAGGGGGCGGAGTGGGTGGTAAGGGAGGGGGTGGGGGCAGGGGGGAGAAATGACCCAAGCCTTGTATGCACATATGAATAATAAAATAAAAAAAAAATAAAACCACATGGAAGGAAAACAAAACAAAACAAAACAAAAGTTAGTTCTAGGGCATCTGGGCTGTTTCCATAGCTTGGTTATTGTGAATTGTCTTGCAGTATACAAGGGTATGCAGGTGTCTTTACTGTCTGCAGACTTACATTCCTTCAGATAAATGTCCATGAGTGTATCACTGGATCTTATGGGAGTTCTAGTTTCAGTTTTTGAGGAATCTCCATACTGCTTTCCATAGTGGTTGGACTCATTTACATTTTCATGCATAAATATTCCTCCCCGTTCCCCACCCCACCATCATCACCAGCATTTCCTGCTGTCTGTGTTCGTGATGATAGCCATTCTGACTGGGGCAAGGTAGAATCTCAATGTTGTTTTGTTGTTCTGTTTTTTTCTTTCTTCTTCTTCTTTCAATTGCCAGCACTGGGGTTTGAACCTAGGTCCTCACACTTGGCTAGATAGGCGCTCTACCACTGAGCAACTCCCACCAGACCTCAATGTGGTTTTAATTTGCACTTCCTTTGTGGCCAGGAAAGCTGAGCATTTCTTCATGTGTTTGTTGCCATTTGGACTTCTCCTTTTGAGAACTCTCTCCTCAGTTCATTTGCCCATTTATCCAGGGGGTCATCTTTCATTTTTTAAAGAAGATTTTTATTTGGAATTTACTTTGAGCTCATGTTTCTTTCTTTTAATTTTTTTGCATTATGTAACGTCCATTTGTAATTTTTGCATTATCAAATGTCCATTTGTAGAGGTCATTTTTGCATGTTATGGAAATATATCATTTTTTATAGTATATTTGCTTGAGTAATAATAACTCATACATCTATAATAATCAATGAGTTTTTTTCTTTCCTTTCTTTATTTAGTATTACTGGGATTTGAACTCAAGGCCTTGCTAGATAGGTATTTTACTACTTGAGCCATTTACCAGCCATTTATTGAGTTTTTTCAAAAGAAAGCCTTTAAAGTTTTTAGTATAATCTTCTTAAGAAAAATGTTTACTATTTATCATTTTAGTCAGTTGTTATTTTTTCAATACACATAAATAAAGTGTTAGGACAAATACAGAATAATGTATGGTTTTAGGAATTCCTGAGACTGTCTTGGAATTGTGATTCTCATACCTACCTCTCAAAGGTTAATGGCTGTTAGGAATTTAAAGACCTTTTTTGAAGTTGAGTTTGCATTCCCTTCCTGTCCCCAAGGCCTTACTACCTTTGTCATCTTTTTTCTGACCTTGTGAGTCAGTCTCCAGCTCTGCTAATCTATCAAAACATGTGCAGTCCGTCAAGGCATCTGAGACTTTCTTTCAGCTGGCGATTTGGAGACCTGACCCCAGTGCACTGGTCCAGCTCTCTGGGACTCAAAACCAGGATCTCTGTAAGTAGTCTGAGTGATTGCCTGCATTCCTTCCTTCTTTCCTTCCTTCCTCCCTCCCTTCCTCCATCCAACATCTCTCTCTGTCTCTCTCTCTTTCTTTCTTCTCTATCAGTTCAGATATCTTGATATTGATAGTTCATGGAATTGCTATTTCATAAGTAGGTAAGTGGTTAACTTCCTGAGATTCTGTTAAACAGTTTTCTAGGGGTAACATGTATGAAAGTCCCTATTGCTCCAAATTTACTGTTTGTGGGGAATGGATTATAAGAAACCTATGAGAATTTGACACAAGCACAGTTGTGCTCAATGGTCTACAGGCTGAGTTTGGCACCACCCCAGCTGCAGAAGGGATGAAGGCAAAATGCAGCACAGCTGCTTTTCCTAAGTTGTTTAAGAGAAAGAAGTAGGAATGCAGGTTTCTCTTGTTATAATGTCACACCCCTCCCCGAGAACTGTTGCTCCACCTCCTTGTTTACCACTGGATATAAAAGAGTTGCTGAAGGAGGATGCAAGGTTTTTTGATGAGGGATTTTGATTGGCTGGCTGTGGCCTGCTTGTGAGGATGCTGCAAGAATGACATTGCTGCTGCTGAGTTATGGTAGAGATTAGAGAGAACATTGGACAGTGCAAGTCTGAGCACTGAGACTTTAAGAGAGATGAAAGAAAACATGAGACAGTGCGAGTCTAAGAAAAGAGACTTTAAAGAAGAGAAAAGAAGCAAGGTTTTTAAAAAAGACTTTAGAAGTAAAATTTTAAAGAATAAGAGAAAAGAAGCAAAGTAAAAAGGAGTTATTAGAGAAAAGAAGCATTGAGACTGCTGTGTGTCTCCATCCGAGCACCCAGCACACCTGGCCCCAGCTTTGTGCATGTCCTTTGTCCTTGCTGCATCTCCAATCGCCCCCAGTTAGGGTCGGTAGATCAGAGCTTGAGAAAGCTCTTGAGAACTATTGCTATTTTTTCTCTTAATCTTAGTCATTTTAGTATTTATGAAATACTATTTCATTGTGTTTTTTAAAAAATAGTTTATTACATTGTTTATTGAAGATAAAGTGTTTTTTTTTTTTTCCATTTTTTGAGACCATGTCTCACTAGGTAGCCCAAGCTGGCCTCAAACTCTCTCAACTTCCCAAGTGCTGGGATTACCACCAGCTTGGCTCATCATTCCTGTTTTGTTTTGGGCAGGACTGAGGTTTGAACACAGGGCCTTGTACTTGCTAAGCAAGCATTCTGCCATTTGAACCATGCCTCCAGCACCCATGGTGTTTTTAAATTTAATTTTTTGGATAGTATGAGGTTTGAATGCAGGGCAGGTGCTCTACTGTTTGAGCTATGCCTCCAGCCCTTTTGCTCTGGTTATTTTAGTTAGGGTCTCACTTTTTCAAAGGCCATCCTCCTCCTCTATGCTTCCTGCTGTAGCTGGAATAACAAGCGTGCCACTCAGCTTTTTTCCCCACTGAGATGGGTTTTATCAACATTTTTTTTGCTGGAGCAGGCCTGAATCTTGATCCTCCCAATCTCAGCCTCCCAACTAGCTAGGATTATAGGCATGAGCCACCAGGGCCTGGCTCATTGCGGTTTTAATTTGAAGTTAATTTCAGATTTCCAAACAACTAATTGGTATTGAATACCTTTTCGTGTGCTTTCTTCTTTGTGGAATGTCTGTCTGACTCTTGTTTCACTTATCTACTGCAGTATAACACCTCCACACGAGTTATTTCTATTTATTGGCTTGCTCTTCTATGACCTCAACTGGGCATATCTGGGTGGCACTTTTGCTCCATGTGATATTGACTACAGTCATCTACAGACTCAACAGAGGCTGAGAATCAAAGATGGCTTAACACACATTTCTGATGCCCCAGCTGGACAGCTGGAGGCTGGCCTCGTGGCCCCCATCAAGGTAGCCAAATCACTTCACATGGTGACTCAGGTTTCCATGATGGAGCATCCAAAAAAGACACAACTCAATGTGAAGGAGTTTATCTTCTTGCATTGTGCTAAGTCACTAGACCTAGATAAGTCATTTCTAAGCCCACAGTTGTATGAGAACATACAAGGGCATGAATACCAAAATGCAAGCTTTAAATTACAATCAAGAGAGGGGTCCTAGCCAGGCACTGGTGGCCCACACCTGTAATCCTAGCTGCTCAGGAGGCAGAGATCAGGAGGGCCAAGGTTCAAAGCCAGTCCAGGAAAATAGTTTGTGAGACCCTATCTCAAAAAAATCCAACACAAAAAAGGGCTGGTGGAGTGGCTCAAGTGGTAGAGCAACTGCCTAGCAAATGTGAAGCCCTGAATTCAAACCCCAGTACCAGAGAGGGAGAGAGAGAGAGAGAGACATCCTCTGAAGATGAATGAAGCTTAATTGGGAAGAAACTAGCACCCTACAGGAAATATAAATGCCATAGTAAGCTATGAGCAAATTTAAGGAACAGAGGCAAGATGAAGTTTTTAAAGGTGAATTGAGCAGGATTACTAGTGATATTTTGAAACAATAATCCTTGGCCACAAGGCCTAGAAATGTAGGTGGCACCAATCCAAGGTTGAACAGACAGTCGCTAGGCAGAAGTCCTTGATGAAGCATTTTTGCATGAAGTTGCAATGGTTTCTGTGCAAGGTTGTGGCTCTGCCAGAGTCTTGTGACAGTTACTCCCAGCCAAGCAGTGGTAGGCTTCCTGCAGAACCTCTCAGGGTCTTGCCATGTAGCCCATGCTGGCCTCAAAGTTATGATCCCTACTGCATGAGCCTTGGGAGTGCTGGGACCACAGGCCTGACACCACAGATGTCACACCACATCTGTCTTTTTTTTTTTTTTTTGAGGTAACGGGGTCTACACCTTGAGGCACCCCACCAGCCCTTTTTTGTGAAGGGTTTTTCGACATAGGGTCTCTCCAACTATTTGCCCAGGCTGGCTTCGAACCTTGATCCTCCTGATCTCTGCCTCCTGAATAACTAGGATTACAGACGTGAGCCACAGGCACCTGGCTTCTTTCTTTTTTCTTCCTTTATGACACTGGAGTAGAAGTGGAATAGAAATGGTAAAAACATAACACTTGTCTTAGGAAATCTTTGTAAAAACCTAGTCATTGTTTCTCCACTGAGTACAAAGTTAGCTGTAATTGTTTTTTTGGACTTCAAAAATAGACCTTTATAAAATGTATTTCAAAGGTTTGACAAAAGGTAAGGCTACAGGATCTCCACAATCCTCTACATCTCATCACCACTTATCACAGTCAGCAACCAAGTATTTTAAGTAAAAAAGAGAACTTTGTAATCATGGGATTTTATTTAATGAGTTATACTACTGAAAATGGTTACATTTTCCACTTTGTCCAGTCTGATGGTGCCATTTTGGTACTTTATAAAATAATATTGATACTGGATCACTGATTCCAAGTTCATGTCCAGGTGAAGTCCATGATTGAAGGCACAGGGCCAGGAGTCAAGAGTAAGACAGACTCAAAGTCTGTTGAAAGGACAGCAAAGCTCCCACATGGGAGGGGCCGAGGGAGGCTAAGCTGTAGTATAGCTGGAGTGCAGGGAGCGATATAGGGCTCTGCCTGGCTTAAGTCCAACTATGCTATCTTGAAACATACTGTATTTGTGATTGGTTGGTGCCTAGTCAACTTCCTGTTGAATTCTGACACCTGTCATCCCCATCCTTATAGAACAGAACATTCTAAGATGGGCGGGTCAGCTTGTCCTGGCCTTGGGGCCCGCCACCCACATCCTGCAGCTGCATTCTGTTATTTTGGTATGAGGCCCCTTACTCTTTTATGAAGCCTGTTGTTACTCATGCCCCTTCAGGTGTCTGCTTCTAAAATGTCTCCCTCTGCTGGGCGCCAGTGGCTCACGTCTGTAACCCTAGCTACTTGGGGGGGGAGGGGGCGGGGGGGGGATTGAGGTTCGAAGCCAACCCTGAGCAAATAGTTCTCAAGCCCCTATATCAAAAAAAAAACCTCCAGTAAAAAAGGGCTGGTGGAATGGCTTAAAGTGTAGGACCTGAGTTCAAACCCCAGAACTGCAAAATAAATAAATAAAATAAAATGTCTCTTCATCCAAAATGAAGTCACCACTGTCATTTTTTCCCCCTCATGATATTCTGTACAGAAACTTTACTGACACTAAAATCTCTCCCAGTGCATTTTTTTAAGTGTAAAGATGAAATGTGGAACTTTGGAGATTCAGAACAAATTTGAAATGCTTATTTATTATTTTTATTTATTTATTTTTGGTGCTGGTGATCAAACTCAGGGCTGTGGACTTGCTAGACAAATGTACTATTACTGAGCTACATCCCCAGCCTTTAAAAGATGTCTAAGTATCAATAATCATTGATTGACTTTTAAAATTAATTTTAGTTTTTAAAATTTAATTAAAAAAATTTTAGATGGGATCTCACTATGTTTTCCAGGCTGTTGTCAAGTTCATGGTCCTCCTGCCCCACCTCCCGGGTGCTGGGATTTACAGGCGGGAACCACCACACCTGGCAGAAGTTAATTTTTGAAAAATGTTCTTTTCTGGATTTATTTTAGATTGTTTTGCTTTTTATCTTTTTGTATGTTAATATGGCGAATTACAATTATTGATTTTTGAACATTAACCCAATCTTAAACTTCTAGGATAAACCCTATTGTGTTATGATGTTTGACCTTTTTATATACTACTAATTAAGTTTGCTCATATTAAGTTAATGAGCCTGTCACTATGCTCATGACCGATGTTGGTTGGTCTGCATTTTTCAAATAATGTCTCTTTCTCATTTTGGTGTTAGATTTATGCTGACCTTATAAAATATGTTGGGAAATGGTCCTTCTCCCTCCATATTGTGAAGGAGTTTGGGTAAGATCGCTACTATTTGTTCCTTAAATATTAGACAGAATTTACCAGTAAAGCCGTTTGTGTTGAGCTGAGATACTCTCTGTTAGAATTTTTTGCCTCAATTCAAATTCAACTTCTTTAATTGATAAAAGGCTATTTTGGTTTTCTATTTTTTTCTGCATTACTTTTGCAGGGAACGTATCCATTTCATCGAAACTCAGTCTATCGACGTGAAGGAGCTCACAGTGTCCCCTTACTGTCCTGTCTGTGTAGACAAGGGAATGATGTTCCTTCTCACGTCCTGATAAACTTAGGGTTTTTATTTTCTGTCTTTTTATTTGAACTAAGAGTTTATCCAGCTTTGTAAGAACCAACTTTTAACTTTTCATTGTTCTCTATTGTGTTTTCTGTTTTCAAATTATTTCCCTTTTTCACTTACTCCTCTTTTTTTAGACTTTCTTTGCATTTTCATCCTCCCTCCCTCCCTCTCTCCCTCTTTCTTTCTTTTGGCAGTACTGGGGTTTGAACTCAGGGCCTTGAGCTTGCTAGGCAGGCACTCTATCACTTGAACCACTCCGCCAGCCCTTTTTTCAAATAAGTTCTCATGTTTCTGCCTGGGCTGAACAATGATCCTCCTATTTACGCCTGCCACATAGCTGGGATAGCAGGCACACCCCCCCACTTCTAGATTATTGGGTGATATGGGGTCTTCCAACTTTCCACCCAGAGCTGGCTTCAAACCTCAGTCCTCCTGATTTCTGCCTCCCAAGTAGTAGTATTGTTGCAGGAATCTCAAGCTGAGATACAGGATACTGAGGCAGTTTAGCAGGAAGCAACATTTATTGTGCCAGCACAGACCAGCGGACTCGTGTCCAAAGGCTGAACCCCAAGAACAAAGGGTTCTCACCTTATATTCCCTTGCAAGCAGGTTGCAGAAACAAAAAGCAAGGTCTAAACCATATTTGGTTATATACTGTTCTCTAGGCTACTTTACCCTAGTGCTCCGTGACTTTCCCCCTCCCCAGTGCTAAGTGACCCTCTCCATGTTCAGATTCCTCAGGTTTTCTCTCTCTTTTATGCCATCCCTTCCTCCCTGCTACTGTACCAGAACTCAGGTCTAGTCTGTTTTCTTCTGATTCTCTCCCTGCTACATTATTACAGGTGTGTTAGCAGCACCTGGCTCCTGGAAGTGTTTAAGATTTTCTCTTTGTCTTTGGTATTCTGCTGCTTCACCTTATATGTCTGGGTGCAATTTTTTTTAATTAATAGACTTTTTTTAGTGCAGTTTTGGGTTCCCAGCAAGACCAAATGGAAAGAACAGAGTTCCATGTGTCCCCACCCCACACACATTGTCTCCCCTCATCAGCAGTCACCACGAGTGTGGCATATTCTCTACAACTATAGACCGACATTGTCACTGCCAGCTGTCATTCACAGTCTACCTTAGGGTCACTCTTCGTATTATACCTTCTACAGCTTTTGACAAATGTACAATGACATGTCTTTACCATAACAGTATCATACAAAATAGTTTCACTGTCCTGTAATCCCCTCTGCCAGGGGCTCTGTGGAAAAGTGCCTGCCTTGCATGCATGAGGCCCTGGGTTCAGTCCCCAGCACTGAAAAAAAGTCCCTGTGCTGACCTATTCATTCTTCTCCCCACTCTCCTTGGCAGCCACTGAGCTTTTTATTGTCCCTATGGTCTTTTTGTTTCCAGAATGTTGCACAGTTGGAGTTGCATGGTATGTAGCCTTTTTCTGGGGATAAATTTTTTAAAATGTATCGTCTTGGGATTTGTTTGGCGTTTTGAGTGTATAGATTGATGTGTAATCACTCCTAGGACATTTCAGCCAGTGACCCTTAAAACATCACTTCTTGGCCATTCTTTGTCTCTCTCACTGAAGTTCCAGTTAAATAAATGTTACAGTCTCTCAGGTAGTTTCCATGTCTTCCCCTTTTCTTCTGTATTGTTACCACTGACTCCAAGCTCCTTTGAGATTCTTTCTTCTTCCTTTTTTTCCCCTCTGTTCAGCTACGTGTGTCCAATCTACTTTAAGCTTGCTTTGACTTTTTAATTTTACTTATTGTATAATTTATTTCCAGAAGTTCAAATTAGTCTCTTTTCAAATCAACTGCCTCTTTTCATAGTCTCCCAGTTTCATGCAAATATTTCTAAGCTAGTCTTTTGTTTATTTAGGCATAGCTGTTTTATATTCTATGTAAAAATCATTACAGTGTTTTGATTATTATTTTTCTTTTAGCAGTACTGGAGTGTGAACTCAGGACCTTGCTTTTGCAAGGAAAGTGCTTTACTATTTGAGTTGCCTCCTCAAAGCCCCCATCTCCCCACCCCCCCACACACTCCCACACCCCCCCCCACACACAGTCTTTTTTTTGTTTTAGCTTATTTTTCAGTTAAAGTCCCATGCTTTTGCCAGGGTCAGCCTTGGATGAATATCCTCCTACCTACACCTCCCACTTAACTGTACCCTCTTTAATTCTTTATGAGTTTATTTTGATTGTCTCTTATTTCCTCTGGTTCTTGGGGTTTCATTTCTGTACGCTTGACTATCTTTTACTATGTGCTTGCCATTTTGAACTTGAAAATTTATCTGTGTGACTAATGTGGTCCCTAGGTACCTTCCTCCAAAGAAGATTTCCATTTGCTTCTTCCAGGAGCCTGAGGCATGAATGGTCTGCAGTTCCTTTCGTTCGAGTTCAAGGCTTGAGGTTACAGACCACAGAGGGTATACAGATGAGGACTGCAGGCTCATCATGGATTGGTCTACCTCTGACAGTATGGCTCTTTGGGATTCCATATAGGAGAGGGTCTTCTATTTCATTCTTCACTCAAGCACTAGGCTTTGATTTGTGTCCCTCACCAGGGAATCATCAAAAGAACAGCCCAAATTGGCCGGAATCAGGAAATGTCCTCAGAATGAAAGTGAATCCCATTTTGGTTTATCTAGGTTATTGTTTCCCCCTTTAGTTTTGTCATAGTCCCTCCTTTCCCCTGATTGTATCACTACCCATTACTTTCTTATTTTCAACAGTAGAATTGATCTTCTCAGATCAAACTTAGCTGACATTACCAGAAAAGCCTGCTAGTGCCAGACTCCATTTTACAGAGATGGAAACAGTGACTCAGAAAGGTGAGGCCACTTGCCCATGGTCTCACAACCAACAAAAAATAGAGTCAGGCTGCCAGTGGAACTGAGGGCTGTCATACAACATGGCTACTGTTTCTTCTCCACTTCCTGTAGAAGCCTCCTTGAGACTCGACTTCTCCAGATCTGAGTCTCTGAGGACCACTGGACTCAGACATGTTGAGACCGGGATTTCATGGGTTTTTTCTTTTCCTGAGACCCACTAGCCTCCTTCTACCTCAGTTCCAGACTTGCTCTGTGTAGAGACAACCCTGGAGGAACCATCACTGAGAGTTCCTACATCAGCCACAAGGGGGCAGTGGTGTGCAGAGAGTGCCCAGCTTCTGGATGACAGCATAGCCCAGGGCTGCTTTCTTCGTGGAGGTCTTTGCTTCTGACTGTCAGAGTAAAACCATGATTTAATTTAAGATTCCAAACCTTGTTTCCTTTCTGCTTCATTCTATTCATCAGACTCTGGTTGATGACTCCTCTGGCATGCAGGAGGTGACACAGAAATAAGTCATTCTCTGTCCCTACCCTGAGGACTGTGGTCCATTAAATCCTCTCCAGGATGGGCTCCCGTTGGTTTTCCTACCTATCTGTCTTTGGTCTACACTGACGTGTTCCCTCCTTCCCCATCGCTGCATTGCATTTCTCCTCATCCTAAAGGCTCAGATCAGATGCCAGCTCCTCCCTGGATTTTCCCAAACACCTCTCTCTCTCTCTCTCTCTCTCTCTCTCTCCTCAGCACCCTCTGAGCCAGCCCTACAGCAGAGGAAGGGATGTTGGAGCTGGCTAGAATTTCTGAATTTCTGGCAAGGTTGAAGGGGGCCAGAGCCAGCACTAAGAGGGCCCCACCATGGCTGCTCCTTTTTCTCTCCCAAAACTGTTCAGTTTGGGGGTCCAGCTCTGTGCTCACTGCTGAGAAAATGACAGGAGAAGCTCCAGAGTCCACTGGATTAGAAAAAAAAAAAAATGGAACCAAACCAGTAGTGGTGGCACATACCTTTGACCCCAGCACTTGTGTTTGCAGTAGGAGGATCTCAAATTTGAGGCTAGCCTGGCTACATAGCAAGTTTGAGGCCAGCCTAGGCTACATGGTGAGATACTATCTCAAAAAAAAAAAAAAAAGTGGGCGTGGTGGCTCACACCTGCAATCTTAGCTGCTTGAGAGATGGAGATGGGGCAAAAAGTTAGCAAGACCCCATCTCAAGCTATAAAATCTGGGCACGGCAGTGGATGCCTGTCATCCCAGCTGTTCAGGAAGCATAGGGGAATCCAAGTCCAGGCCTGATTGGGCATAAATAACAAGACCCTATTGGAAAAGTACCTAAGGCAAAAAGGGCTAGGGGTGAGGGCAGGCTCAAGTGGTAGATAATCCCTCTAGCAAGCAAGAGTCCCTGAATCCAAACCTCAGGACTCCACCCCCCCCCAAAAAAAAGGAGTCATAAAAGCACTAGAAGAAAATGTTCTGATTAATTTTGGAGTTAGACTTCTAGGCCTCAAAACTAGAAACCATAAAGACAAAGAAATAGAAATGGCTCTTGTGCTTTTGAAGGAATGCTAGCTTATTCCTAAGAATGTAAATTTAAAATACATCGAGATTCCATTTTTCTCCTATCAGATTGGCAGAAATCCCAAGGCTTGATAACATTCTTTAGGAGAAGCAGGCATTATCACGGGAGGGGAGGAGCTCCTTTGTGTGTCCCCCTATGGGGACAAGATGACAATATCTATCAAAATTGCAGACACCTGTGGGAGGCAGAATTCTGAATGACCCTCATTAACCTTCACCCTGCATGTGCGTGAACCTGTGACTAGGATGGGACTGTGAGCTCAATGATTAGACTCCATTAAATGGCAAATAGGATCTTGCAGATATATCTAAGCTCTCAAGTCTTGAGATTGACGGATAACCCTGGTGGGCCAAGCCTAACCAGGTGAGCCCTTTGAAAGCAGCAAGTCTTTCCTGGGAGAAGAAATCATTGATTTTTAGCATGAGAAAGATCCAGCCTGCCATTTCTGGCTTCAAGTTGGAGGAAGCACTTAGCAAGGATATTAGGTACCCTGTGGGAGCTAAGGGAGGCCCCCAGCTGAGAGACAGCAAGAAAGCAGGGACCTCAGACTTAAACAACCTAAGGAAGCAAATTCTGTCAATAACAAAGATGAGCTTGGAATAAATTTTTCTCCCCAACACTTCCAAATGAGAACTAAGACCAGCCCCCATTTTGATTTTGCCCAGACCATGCCACACCATGCCAGACTTTCCAACTGTGGACCGAGAGCTCATCACTGGGTATGGCTTTACGCTGTCCAGCTGGTAGCAATAATCTGTCATGCTGGCAGGGAACACTAATGATACCTTCAGCCAGCTTTCTCAAACACTATGACAGAGTATTACGTGATTATTGTAGCACCGCTTGTGATACTAAAAAAAAAAAAAAACCCCACAAAACCGTTCTGGGGCTTAGGATATAGCTCAGAGGTAGAATGCATGTGTAGCATGAACCAGGACCTGGGTTCAACCCCTAACCCCAAACAATAGCAACTAGAAACAACTCAAATGCCCATCAATAGGGAACCGGTTAAAAGAATTCTTTCCATCTGTGTAATAGGATATTGCCCAGTGGTAGACAGAAGCGGGAAGCTCTAAAATGTGTGTGTGACCAGAATGCGGCACGGTGTACTTCACGTGCTTTTAGTGAAAACGGGTGTTAAGTCTGCATAAGCACTTTTGTTCTTGCCTAAAGAGAAACTGGAGGAGACGCTGATAAAGACCTCTGGGAGGTGGGACAGGGGTTGGAACCGGGCAAGTGAGGCAGAGTTCACAGTGAGACTTTTTACAGTTGCTTTGTATATATCTTTGTTGGATAATAAGAACAAACTAATGGATGAAAAGTAAGTAAGAATGGGCCTTTTAAAGTGAATCAGTGAGTGCTGTCCCCCTAGCTTCTACTACTCTGGACCTACTCCTGGCAACCCTAGGTTGACTCTGAGGTGTGTTCTCCATGAAGCCCTTGAACTCTGACATCCCTCTGCCTTCTGCCGTAGGGACAGAAGGATTCAAATAGGGTCAAGGATTCAAATAGCTGTGTCGGAGTGGGTCTGCTGTGTTTCCCCACTTGTGAAATGGGGATTTATCATCAGTTATTGGGGTAGGAATGAGATAACCCATGTTGAACGCCCAGTCCACGTCAGGTGCCCAGTACATGGAAGAAGCCACAAAGAGGATGTTATCAAGCACATAGTAAGTGGACAACAAATGACAATGACAGCCTCCTTTGCTTCCCACTTATCACTTTGATTGTGGTCTGACTCTCCCCCTCGCTGTGTCTCTGTTCCTTCAGTCACAAATGAGGCTTGAATTGAATGAGTTCTTGGGTTTAAATCAGCTCAAAACACTCAGTGGCCATGGAGGACACTGTTGTATTTCAGATAGGGGTTAGTGAGGCCCAGACAGGGCTGCGACTTCCTCAAGGTCACACAGTGGCCTGACAGAAACAGAGCCAGGACTGGTACTGAGGACCCCTGACTTGCAGCTAGGTCCTTAACTTACACATCTCTCTCTGCTCACATACATTTGTGTCCAAGTAGCCATGTGGTGACACAGGGACACTCTCTTCCTTAGGACTTTCTTTGCTTTCTCAGGTTCGTTTCTCAGGTTCGGTGGCTATAAGAGAGCTGTTGCCACCCAGATAGGTATGACCTGGTCTCTCTGCAGCATCTCACCCCCTACCCTTGAGGCACAGAGTAACAGGAACAGATCACTGGTGATCTGTGGAGGATCCTCATGGGGGAGGGTAGCACCAGTAAAGGGCCCATGTCCCCTGGAGTGGGCTGCCCCTCCCCCTGCAGCTCCCCTTGCTTCCTGGCCCCACCTACTGCTAGTGAACCCCTGACCTTGACCTTGAGGGAGTAACTCCCTGGGCCAGAGACAGAGGTGTTGGTGGGCTCTGGTCACCTTCTAGATACTGACCCTCAGGATCCTGGGCCATGAATCCTGTGTCTCTTGTTTAATTTGTGTCAAGTTGTATTCTCATACTTGAACCATGAGCTGACATAGGAATTTGAGTGTTTCTTCTAGCAGCAATCACACTGCCTGCCCCGCTTCTGACAGGCAAATGCGTCTGTCTCCTTTCCGGGTCAGCTTCTGCGGCCCTCGACCAGGCATCCCTGCCCTCCCTTCCTGGGAGTCGGGGGCCATTTGTTACTCCCAAAGCTGATGTGCACAGAGCATAGGGAGACTCCCGCGTGGATTCCAGACTGACTTCTAATCCTGTTTTGACTGGTTTAATCTGGTTTTAGTGCAGGTTGACTCAGGGAGGGTTATACCAGTTCACACTAGTTCCAGCTTGCTTTCACTGATGGGCTTAGTTGAAGCACATTTGAGTTTACGTGATTTTTCAGAGTTCACATCTCTTTGGGTCTGGGTGAGTTTAATAACAGTAGTCACTTATTTTGTACTTGTGCTACAAAATTGTCAATTTCAGGGCCTTACAGCTGTGAATTCCTATAATCCTTACAACTACCCTGCAGTGAGGGATTGATGATTTGACACATGAAGAAAATGAGCACAGAGAGTTTAAGAAACTTATTATCCCAGGTGGCACAGTTGTTGAGTGGTAGAGCCGGGGTTTGAACCTGCTTCATCTAACTCCAGAGTCTGTGTTCCTAACCTCAATATTACATCTGTCACTACAGAGTAAGTATTTGGACCACTTCAAGATGCTTCTTTCTTTCTTTCTTCTTTTTGAGACAAGGTCTCCTTGTAGCCTAGGCTGGCCTTGAACTCTCAATCCTCCTGCTTCCTCCTGCCACAGCCTCCCAAGTGCTGGTATTACACACATGTACCATCATGCCCCACCTTTAAGGTGATTTGATTTTTTTCTGAGCCAGTTCATTCTGCTTTTGCCAGCATGGGCTGCTTTGTGCTGGCTTGATCTGCACTTGGCCTTGATTTTGGTACATTCCAATCGACACACAAAATCTTAGGCTTCATCCAGCCTTGAAATGGAAACCACTATGTTGGTTTCTTAAGGCTGGTATAACAAACTACCACCAATTCGACTGCTTAAGCCAACAGAAAGGTATTTTTCACAGTTAGCTGGAAGCCAGAAGTCCAAAGTCAAGCTGTCTCTACAGCAGTGCTGGGGGAGAATCCCTTCCTTGCCTCTTCCAGCTTCTGATGGCTTTGGGTGTTCTTTGACTTATGGCTGGCCTTTGCCTCTCCAGGTCACTTTGCTTCCTTGTCTTCTGTCTGTGTCTTCTGGGCACATGGACTGTGGAGAGCAGATAATGAGAAGCCTATGAGGATATTAGCACAGCTGTGCCCAATGTTCTGTAGGCTGAGTTCAGCACAGCCCTGGCCACAGAATAAGGTGAGAATAAGATGCAGAGCAGCTGCTTTTCCTAAGATGTTTCTGCAGGCTGAGATTGGCACAGCCCCAGCCACAGAAGAGGAAAATGCAAAACAGCTGCTTTTTCTAAGTTGTTTATGTTCAGAGAGGTAGATCACAGGTTTCTATTGTTACAATGCCACACCCTTCAGGAGAACTGTTGCTCCACCTCCTTGTTTACCCCTGGGTATAAAAGACTTGCTGAAGGAGGATGAGAGGCTTTTCCTTTTGGGCTTTTGGCTTTTGGATGTGGAGGCTTTTTGGGTGAAACAAGGCGTTTTTGATGTAGGAGGCTTTTGGAAGGGAAGATTGCTGAAAGGGGGAAAATGAATGGCTGAGGGAGAATTGCTGAAGGGGAACTGCTAAAACTAAAGAAAGGACATGGGACAGTGCAAATCTGCACTGAGAACTTCATACATAGGCTTTAGAAAAGCTAAGCTAAGGAAAACTAAAGAGAATATGAGACAGTGCAAGACTGAGCACCAGGACTTTAAGAGTTATGCAAATGCAGTTTTTAGGTGTGGCTGTTGTTGTTTGCAAGTCTGAGCACCAAGGCCTTAAGAAAGCTAAAGAGAGAACATGGGACAGCACAAGTCTGGGGAGTGAAGACTTTAAGGGAGATTATGCTAAAGAACAGCTAAGAGAAAATATAGGACAGAGCAAGTCTAAGGAAAGAGGTTTTAAAGAATAGTGAAGCCAGGTTTTAAAGAGGACTTTAGAAGCAAGGTTTTAAAGAGCTGTAAGGGAGTAAGGCCTTAAAGAATAAAGACAGAGAAAAGAAGCAGAGTAAAATGAAGAGAATAATGGAGAAAAGAAGCAGTGAAGGTTGTGTGTCACCACCCGAGCGCCCAGCACACCTGATCGCACTTTCTGACTGTCTGTCTATCCTGTGTCCTTTCTGCATCTCCTGTCGCCGCCCAGTTAGCCCCAGTTAGGTTCAGTAGTAACAAGGGAGCGAGAAAAAGCTCGCTCCAATGGACCTGTGTCCACCCAGACAATCCAGGACGGCCTCCTCAGCTCCACAGCCTTAACCTTGTGACACTTGCAAGGACTCTTTTTTTTTCCAAATAAGGTCACATTCCAGCAGTTAGGACATGGACATATCCTTTAGAGGGCCTCCACTCAACCTATATTACAAGCCTTAAGGCCATACCAGGGTATTTCCTCCTGAGGACTTAGCTTTTAAAAGTGATTCTGCCATTGGACTGGGAGTCAGCCAACCATGGGTCTTTATCACTTCTGCTTATGGATCAAAAGGGAAGTGAAAATGTGCTCTCAGCCCTGGAAAAGCCTCTTGCCCTTGTCAGGACTCATCTAGTTATTAATATTCCTGGCTGGAATGATCAAGACTTCCGGGAAATGTCAAGTGAGATGTAGAAGGGTTCCTGTAAACAGGAGCCTGGGGACAGGACCAGTTCTGAGGATGTTTGAGGTGATGGCACAATGCCACTGCGTCCAGGCAGTGTTCTTCAGCAAAAATGAAGCCAATTGATGCATGGCAGATAATTCATGGGAGCCATCACCCCCAAATATCTCAGGATACTAGCCTGGGGTTTGAAAGAACTAGCCATGTAGATGCAGATGGAGCTGGAGCAATGGTGTCATGGCACTCAGATTTTCCGAGGAAACAGCACTTGGAGCCCTTTGGGCTCTACTGGCTGCCAACACTCAAGACACAGAGCTGTCACAAGAAAGGGAAAGCTCCATTTCCCTTTTCTGCATTTCCCCACTTCTGGCCACAACTGCCAACCACAAGCACTACCAAGTGTGAAAGTTGGCTTGGTGCTCGGACAATTGTGGCTGTGGCAGAGGAAGTGTGGCCAGCACTCTGGGGTGTGGCCAAGCTTCTGCTCTGTCCCTGACAGCTGTGGCCTTGGGCAAGCCAGAGAATCTTTCTGAGACTTGACTTTCTTCTCTGGACAATGGAGTTGATAGGGTCAGGTGCACAGCACCTGCCAAATGTGGGAGATAGCACACAATCAAACAGCTACCAGCAGCTGGGAGCCGTTACAAACTCATGGTGAGCAGCTTCAAGTGGTCACACTGCATGGCCTGAGACTGGTGCAGTTCTCTAGAGGGCTTGTGACTTGCTCACACCCCATTGGAGAAAGAGCACCAGAGGGAAGTCCCTTGGCTCATTCTTTACACTCATCACCTCCTCTTTCTTCTATTTGTCAGGTGATTGTCCCTGCCGCCACCAGAGATGCACTCTATCCTTTCTAATCTGGGTCCCCTCCCCTGTTACTCCATCAATAATCTCACTCCTTGAAAACACCTCTCTCCATATCACCAGTTCCTGCCTTCTACTGGCCACTGCTGTCAGTGTACAGGCAGTTTTGGATCTTCCATATTTGGATGGAACCCTCCGGTGACTCCTTATTCCCTTCTAGCCAATGTTGTGTTTCTGTGTTTCTAAAAAGTCACTGCTTGTCCTCTTCAATACTGGCTCCTACTCACTCCCCATCCATTGTGATCCAGTCTCCATTCCCAGCCAAGACTGCTGTCAGCAAGCTTGCCCCAACTTCCTCATTCCAGCTCCGGTGGGCATCCGTCCTCATTTTGCTCATCCATTCGGCAGCACACCATATAGCTGATCTCTCCTTCCTCCTTCTCTGTGCTGGGAACTGAACCCAAGCGTGCATGCACGTTCCTCCCCCAGTCCTCTCCCTTCCTTCTTAAAATACTCTCTTCTGTTGGATTTGGGCCACACCTGGCTTTCCCCCTCTCTCCCTGGCCACTCCAGCTAAGTTTACTTCACCATTCACTCCTCCCTGCCAGACTTTTTGTAGAGACGGGCTCGTGCTATGTTGCCCAGGCCAGCTCTGAACACCTGAGCTCAAGCGATTCTCCTGCCTCAGTCTCCTGAGTAACTAGGACTACAGGTGAGCACCATCATGCCTGGCCTCTCTGTGGGAGCCTCCTGAACTCAGTGCTTCATCTTCTCTCCCAGCCTAAGCTGGGAATCAGCACAGGTCACAATCATCTGTTGGTCAATGCTGTCTACCCCCCTACTCGGGTTCAAGGGGAAGAGGACAGTCTTCCTTGTTCAGTGGGAGAAGGAGCAGAGATTTTGCAGCCTCTGTAACCCACCAGGCTGGAAACCATTTCTCCTCTCTCCCCAACAGCACAACCCATCCTGTAGCAACTCTTCTGAATTCTACTATGTCCCCAAGCAGGTCCACCTCTGATGGTCACCGCCCCTAGGCTCATTCGAGTCTCAGGACTGTGAGCCTGGGTGACACCATTTCCTCCTGTTCGGCCTCTCTGAATCGGACCCTGTAGTAGTTTATTCTCTGCTGAGCAGTCAGAGCAGACTCACACAGATACATCAGATGATTCACTTAACATTTAAATCTTTTCAGTCGTGGAAGACCAGTCTAGCTCCTTCCTCCAGCCACAGTGTCCTGCGTGACCGGCCCCAGTTTCTCCCAGCCTTCTGCACCTTAGTCCCTCCCTCACTGTAGTCAAGCCACTCAGGTGTTCCTATGTCTCAAGCCTGTACCCGGCCCCAGGGCCTTTGCTCCTGGAGACATCCCCTGGACTGTGGGCATGGCTGCATTTTTCTCATTTCTTAGGTCTCAGCACAGATGCTGCCTCCTTTGTGAGGCCACCATGACACCAAACTACTCCAGGTTCTGACTCTTTGTGCCCATCTTAATAGCACTTCAAGTTTTGGTATGACTTCTTCCTCTCTTTTTTGCTTATTTTAAGTGTCTGTTTCCCCATTAAACTGCAAACTGCACAACAGCAGGACCTGGATTTAGTTGGTTCAACCCTGAACACTGACCACCCAGCACAGAGTCTGGCCCGTAGCTAATACTTAACAAACGTCTGTTGAGTATGTCTTACATTCTTTGAATGAAAGAAATCTGACAGGAGAGCTTGCATGCTGTGACAGCACTACATTCTACCCCTTGGCCTTGTGGCTTGCTTTTTTTGCAACACAATCCAAAGTCCCCAGGGGAGCCCAGTCCATCATGATGGGCCTCAACTTGCTATGACATTAGGCCTGCCCTGGATCTTGGTCTCAGTTCCCAGTACCACTGCTCTGAGCTTGGACTGCTCTAGCTGACCACAGGGGCCACAGAGAACCCCTGGCCTTGGCTGGAGTACTGTTTGTGGCACAAGTATCTGAGTCCCTCAAGTCCAGGGGCCTAGGCAGGGCACCACTGCCCTGCTCACCCTGCAGAGAATGACCTATTCTGGGTGCCCAGGTAGCTGAAGGAGCACTGGAGAGGAAAGGAAGTGGGGGTCCGCTCTGCTATATGTCGTTTTTAGATGTCACTGTCCCTTGCTGGCTTCACCTCCCTGTAGAAAGAGAGTATGAGTGGGCCCATAGGGAGCCTGTGGGGACAGGTGGAAAACCAAGGCCCAGAGAGAGCCATGCTGCCTATCGTCCCCATTGGAGGGAGGACAATCATTATGGAGACTCAGGCAATCTGCCTCCTGGGAAGGCTGTAGAGCTCTGGGGAATTTCGCTAGTGTGCCTCACCTGCTGCTTAGTCCTGGCTCTTGGACAAGGCCCCACTCTAGGCAAGAATGAAATAGAGAATGAGTCACCAGAACAGAGGGGGCCATGGAAAAGGAAAGTGGGGTGTCCGGCACTCCCTAGGCCATGCCCTTTTTCTCTCTTTCCTGGCCAAGGAATCCAGTGAGTCACTGAGATGGGCTCAGTGCCAAGCTCCATGATGATGGGAGCTGTTCCTGCCTCCTATGCTCAGACAGACAGACAGACAAGGACAGGCAGATAGCCAAAACTCACAGACAGACATAAGTAGACAGAGTAGACACTAGCACTAGAACTCCTAGTAGACAGATGGACAGAGACAGGGACAGTTTCTAGGCACACAACTAGACATACAACCATGAAGTGTACATACACAGGCCAACACTACACGGACAACCAGTCAGACCCAGGCCAGGCCATTCAGAGAGAACATTCAGACACACAGACACGTGGCAGGCAGACAGGTAAATGTGTAGACAAGCAGACACAGACTGACAAAGGGCCGGCAGACAGCCAAAATGTCGAGACATACTGACACACAGGCAGGTAGTAGATAGATAGGCAAACAGATGGACAAGCAGACACAGACCAATGGCCTATCAATCAAAAATGCCCCAAACACAGCTACATGCACATACAACACACACAGACTCACACAGGCAGCTCATTAGAGGGTGGCTTTGGGCAGTCACAGGGCAGATGCCCCTGGACCAGCCCTCCTGCCCCATGAGACTGAGCTATAAAAGCAAGCGCCCTACGCATTGTGTTCTGCAGAAGGCAGACGTAACACTGAGCAATTCCGAGGGACCCACCTTGCAGTAAAATGAATGGAAGTTAGATAGGAAAAGGGACTTCTCAACACCTCCCAAGGTGCTGAGACTTGTCCTGGGTGACTAGAGGCGCCTGGGAAGAAAGGAGAATGTTGGTAGTATGTAAGGAGTTCTGGCTGTGTGGCCTCAGGCAATTCTGTTGTTCTGAGCCTCAGTTTCTACTCTAGGTTTTGTCATCTCAGCCCCCCACCGGGAGCAGATGGGCAGCTCTGGGGTGTATGAGTACCAGTGCTGGGCTCTAGAGTATTACCCTCCACCCCCCAAACCAGGGCAGGACCTCCTTGGCGACTCACCCTCAATGCCCCATAGCAGGGGGTACCCCAGACACAAGCGCCTGTTGTCTTGGCTTTTCCTCTGCCAGGGGCTGGCTGGGTGGGGGAGGCTGCTGGGAAGTCAGTGCAAGGGCAAAGAGATCCAGGGCTTCCCTCCAGGTGGCATGTGAACCTCAGGACAGGATGGGGACATCCAGATGTAGTTTCTTTCCTCTTCCCTACCGGTTGAGTCTTCTGGCCAGGGGCCCAACCCTGTGGGAAGAGGACATTGCACAATGAGGAGGTACAAGGTGAGGGCAAGCAGGCCCCAGGGACAGAAGCCCCATTGTTTGGGGTCCAGGCCGGCCTAGGTAAAAGGAGAGTTAGGCCTGAGGCAGGAAGGGGAACTCTGCAGGGGGCGCCAGCTGGCAGGGCTCTTGTTGGGCTCTAGTAAGGGACAGGTGCCAAGCAGGATGCCCTTGACAGAGGGGGTGTGCTCCGCAAAGTGCCTACTGACTGGGGAAGGTAGACTTCACAAGAGGCCGCAGGGTGCACAGACAGCCTCCACACCACACCCACCTCCTGGGGGTGAGCCACCTTGGAGCACATGTGCAGGTTCCTGAATCATTTTCTTTGGAATTCCAGTCATTCCTGGGAGCTGCTGTGGCTTGGGGCAGCCCTCAGCTTGGGGTCACTGGGAAGAGGGTGTGTGGGGTTATTTGTCCTACTAAAAGTCAGATTTTTTGCCCCTGGGACCCTCCCTCTTGGGTCTAAAACTCAGAGCTTGGTTGCCCCATCTCTCCTTCTCGGTAGAGCTCCTCAGCCCCACTCTAAAATCCACTGGGAAGTCCTTCCTAGTATGAGACCACAATCTGCTGACCAGAGACCCAAGGAGGACAAACACGTGATTGTTGTCCTTGGGCTACCCCCTCCCAGCCAGCGGCAAGCCCCAGTCCTGAGCTATGCCGCTGCTACTCCAGGTGCAAAGGAGCCAGCCCCTCCCTCCCTGCAGCTCAGAGGCCGGGGCGGGAGCGGCCTGTGGGGCGGTACAAAAAGCGGTCCCGCCCTGTGTTCCTCACTTGACTCGGTGTCCGGCAGTGGCAGAGCCAGGAGGCGGAGGCGTGCAGGGCAGCCTGGGTCCAGCCCAACCCCTCACCAGGTAGGGACGCTCCCTGCTCAGAGGGCAGAGGGTGTAGATAGAAGGAGCAGAGAGGAGGAGGGGGCAGGCAGAGGGACCAAGACCAATGGCACAGAGAGAGAGGCACAGTGGAGAGGGGTAGAGGGACACAGAAAGGACAGAAGAGGATAGGCTGGAAGGGGGTTATGAAGGCACAAAGTCAAGAGCTGAGGTCAGGGATGACAGAGAGGTGGAGGGACTTGGTACAGGAGTGAAGACCTTGATTTGAAGGAGGGGTGCTGGGTGAGGGCCCAAGAATGTCAAATCCCCATTCTCTTGTCCTTGAAGTCCCTGTGCAGGTCAGGAGGGGTTCCATTTCTTGCCCAGTCCCTCTCTCCCTAATAATTCAGGGAACACGGACTGTGGCACCTGTATCATGTCCTGCTTGGGGACTTAGGATCCCCTTGGGTTTGCAGCTCCAGGATGTATTCAAGGAGCTCTATGCTTGGTATGCCAGGAGTCTCTGGTGCCTACCAACTCTGACCCCTAACCTCTGCCCTCCCTGGGCCCAGGAGGCACCATGTGGGGACGTCCACTGGGGCTGCTGCTGCTGTTGCTACTAGCTGGCCAGGTAACCCCAGGCACCTGGCGGAGTCGCTGGCGCAGGGAGCTGGCACCTGGTCTGCACCTGCGGGGCATCCGGGACGCAGGAGGCCGGTACTGCCAGGAGCAGGACATGTGCTGCCGTGGCCGCTCTGACGACTGTGCCCTGCCCTACTTGGGTGCCACCTGTTACTGTGACCTCTTCTGCAACCGCACCATCTCCGACTGCTGCCCTGACTTCTGGGACTTCTGCCTCGGCGTGCCGCCCCCTTTTCCCCCCATCCAAGGTGGGCACCAAGATGGACAGGAGGGCGGGTCACCTTGTCAAACTCCAGGCTCATCAAGGCACAGGAGCAAGGTTGATGCCTGGACCTTTCCAGGGGAGGCTTTGCAGAATCTGGGGACGACCATGACCCTCTAGGAAGTCTCTCCTGTGGTGTAATTTGACACTGAAGCACAACTGAGAGTGAGGAGGAGATCCTTGGTTGGGTTTCCAAGTTGGCCCAGGGCAGGGCAGCCAGCCTCCTGCCCTTTCTCCCAGTCCTGACTCCATTCCAGAAGGACATGGAAGGTGCTGGCCCCGCCTGCTGACTCAACCTTGGGCTGATAAAGGGGTTAGCCAGGGTCATCTTAGCTATTTTTCTGCCTCTGCTGAGGATTCCGTACCCGTGAGATGGATCATACCTGAGAAGGGAGTCAAGTCTATCCCTCCACACCCTTTTCCACACTCTTGTCCATGTCTCACAGGACAATCATTGGAATTCCTTCCCATGATTCCTTGGGCTGTTGGGTTAGGAGAGCACATGCCTGAGTTGCTTTCCCTAAGTGCTGTGTTATTAAAAGGGAGTCGCTTACCTTCTCTGGGCCTCAGTTTCCCCATGCCTCATCTCCGGTCTCAACTCATTTAAATGGTAAAGGATCCCTAGAATGCTGTGGCTGCCATCCAGGTGAAGGAAGAGCCATCCAAGTTGGAGTCACTGAGTAATTTCCCATGGAGTGATTGGTGCAGGACCCTGCAGGAAATGGCTGAAGCTGTAGTTTGGCTTTGGTTTTAGGGAGGGATAGGGTTGTTGTGTGTATACAAGTGACTCAGATGACTTCAGGAAGCTTTGGGGTTCCTGACCTCTGAGGACCTGGTCAGCCCATCAACTGGCTGAGTTCCACATCTCTTCCCCTCTTCCTCCCACCAGGATGCATGCATGGGAGCCGAATCTACCCAGTCTATGGAACCTACTGGGATAACTGCAACCGTTGGTGAGTGTATGGGGGGCCCGGATGGGGCTCATCTTGTGGGCCTCATGGTTCAAATTCTATCCCTGCCACCTATGTATGGCGTGTGAGTCCTTTCTCTTTTCTGAGCCTCAATTTCCTCATTGGTAGCATTGGAATTTTAATGTCAACCACGCTACCTCATACAGCAGCATTCTAGCAACATTCCCAGCAGTGGTCAGTTCCCTGCTTGGCCAGCAGTTTCATCTCTTGGCTTGGGCTGGGTCACTGCCCCTTCTAACTGTTCTTGCTATCATGGGAGGTTCAGAAAAGGGGACGCCAGGAAGGAAATCTCTGATGCAGCATCCGCTGCCCCTGGGAGGGCAAGGGTCAGGGATGGCTGAGTTGGCAGCCAGCCAACAGTCCTGTAGCAGGGCCTTCCCTGGAATGTGGCTCTCCTCCCTCCCCACTGCTCCCCCCATTCCTGGCAGGAGGAGAAAGGGGTCATAGGTGCCCCATACTCAGATGGGAAGTAGAGCAGGGTTGGGTAGGATGCCTGGAGGCCTTACTGGAAATAATGGGGTCTCTGGGGCTTGGAGGAGGCCCTGCACCCGCTCCACCCCCACCCCTCTGCCTGGGACTGGGAGGCCCCAGAGAGAAGGAAACTTTTTGGAATGCATTGCGCACACGTTGTTTCCATTGCCTCACAGGGCTGAGGAGAGCCTGGGTCACAGCAAGAGTAGGGACTCAGTTATGCGTGTCGGCATGTGTCTGGGTGAGAGGAGAACATGTGTACATGCAGTGTGTGTGTGCTACGTGTGTGTTCAGAAGGGTGCAATACACCTTTGGGATGATCCTGAAAGGGTGGATGTTGAGGGGTTAACTCTCTCTTCCACTCCTGTCCCAGGCCCCTCTGGAATGCTGGGACCTGCTGCCACCAGCCCTGTCTGGACCTGCTTGGGCAGTCTGGGGCACAGGCAGCGGGGACAGGAAAACCCTAGCCAACCCATGCCCTGCTGGACCCTCTGGACGACTCTGGTGGCTGAGTCCTCTGCACTTCCCACCTGAGAGGATGTAGGACGGTCTGTAGGCCTTCTAGTCTGGTCACACCCTCCATGGATGCTTCCAGAGGGCCCAGAGGCTGCTGCCCAGTGTGCAGAGGGGAAGGAAGGACAGGGTGCCTCCCTGCCCCCACAGACTCCTCCAGCCTTCCCTGAGCACCACCCACTGGCTCCAGGGCTGGAGAGCCAGCCAAATTGGGGCTCGGCTCCCCTTGAGGCTCCTTTTAAGGCGACACTGGAGGCGGGTGCCTGGAAGAAAGCAGCTTAGCATCTTGTAATAGCGGAGTCATGAGCTTGTAAATGGATCAGAGAATGCACAGAATTCAACGCTTGTGTTGACACCTAGGTATTAAAGATCTACTGTGTCCCCTGCACTGGGCTAGGCCCAGGGGCAGCTAGAACTTCATGGACACAGTTCTCGCCCTTCAGGAGCTTCTAATCTCATGGCGATGGGCACAGAACCACAAATGTGTGTGTGTGTGTGTGTGTGTGTGTGCACATGACAAGCTGTTGTGGGCATTATGGGGGAAATCTAGTTAAAGTCGCTTTTTATTTTTGGTGATATTGAAGTTTGAACACAGGGCCTTGCACTTGCTAGGCAGGTGCTCTACCACTTGAGCCTTTCCTCTAGTAGAGATCGTGTTTAGAGTGGGGAGGAGGCCAAGAAAGGGGGAATCCCCTCTGAGGCAGGCACATTTATGATGATACCAGGGAGATGGGTAGAAGATAGGACAAGCAGGCAGGGGAATAGCTGGGGGGGGGGGCAAGCTTATCTCAGTGGGAGCTGGGATGGGGGGAGAGGCCAGAGAAGGTGCAGCCATGTCCCCTGGGTCTCTTAAGCTGTGCTGGTAAGTCTGTGTTTTGTTCTGAGTGTCTCGAGTCTGAGGGAAGACACTTGGTCTGACATTGTTCCTGAGTCTCTGACTTCCATGCAGGTGGGGAATGGATGGTTGAGTGGGGTTAGAGAGACCCTAGAAAGGCAGGGAACCTGGTCAGGAAGTCATTGTCCTGGTTCACGTGAGCGGGGACAAGGGATGAGAGTGCGGGTGGTGGCAGTGGAGGGGTGAAAGGCAGATGGGTTCATGATGTGCCATCCCCAGCACCTGCTGGTAGGGGACACATGGGAGATGCCACAGACCCCACAGCACTGGGATCTGAACAGCTGGGTGCTGGTTCTGAGGCCCCGGGCGAAGCAGCCAGGGAAGGCCCCGTGGCTATTTTAAGTTGGAGCTGCCATTATACATCCAGAGGTACGGGAGGTCAGCTGCACATGAGTCTGCAGCTCAGGAGAAGGGGGGCTGGGGTTCCTGTAGTGAGAACAGTAGTTCTGGAGAACAATTCTGAGTGCCCACGATGGGCCAAGCCCTGTACTAAAGGCTTTACAAGCTGGTTATTCAATTCCTGGAAAGCGGAACTGTTACTGTTCTCATTTTCAGACAAGGCCACCGAAGGGAAGTGTAAATAACTTTCCTAAGGTCACATGACTAGTCTACCAGGATGGAAACCCAGGATTTGAACTCCAGAATTCATGTTCTTAGCCCCTTCATTCTACTGCTCGGTCATTCATTCACTTAACAAATATCTATTGAGTGCTCATTATGCTATGTGCTAGGTTTTGTTTTCCTAGGTGTTAAAGATACCAGACAATATCTGCCCTGGAGAATCTTAGAGTCTCTAAGAAAGTAGGTATAAGCACTATATATATCACTGCAGTATGTCAGGTAGCGATGGTGCACTCAGGAAGGCAGGGAAGTAAGACGGAAGTGTGGAGAGGTTGAATTTTAAGATAATGGCCAGAGGAGGCCTCCCTGAGAATGCAGTCTTGGAAGAAATAAGAGTGTGCCATGGAGATGTGGGAGGGACAGCAGCATAAAGCCCTGGGGTAAGAGTGTGACTGGTATGAATAATCAGCCTAGTGGAGCCTTGAAAACCAGGATTAGAAAGAAGAGGGGAATCAGAGAGGGGACAGGAGGACAGGCCACACAAGCCCTGTGGTCACGTCAAGGACTTTGGCTCTTAATTCTGTGATGTGATGCCAATGGAGGGTTTGGGACAGAGGAGTGACATGATATGACTTAGGTTCAGCAGGATTGCTGTGGCAGCTGTTAAAAATATCCTGGGGTCAGGGACGTGGGGTGACACAGGGCAGATTTCGGAACAATGAGGAAAGTGCATCAGTAATTCAGGTAAAAGGTGATTGGACTGAGGTGGCTGCAGGAAAGAATGAGGCACGGTTTGGATTCTGGGTGTGTTTTTAAGGTAGATCCAACAGGACTTTATGATGAGCTCAGCATATGAGTGAAGTCAAGGGTGATTCCAGGGCCTGACCTCCAGGAAGGACAGAGTTGCCATTTTAGTTTAGTTTACTTTTAATTTTTGGCAATATTGGAGTTTGAACTCAGGGCCTTACACTTGCCAAGCAGGAGCTCTACTATGTGCCACACCTCCAGCCCCGTTAGTTATTTTTTGAAAAGGGTCTTCCATTTATGCCTGGACTGTGATCCTCCTATTTACGTCCTATGAAGCTGGGATGACAGGCTCACACCATCACACCCAGTTTTTATTGATTGAGATGGGGTCTTATAAACTTTTCATTCAGCCTTGAACCAAGATCTCCTGATCTCTACCCCTGTGTAGCTAGATTAAAGGCATCAGTCACCACTTCCGGCTAGAGTTGCAATTTTATGAGAACAAAATGAGATCAGAAATTTGGTTTGGGATGTACTAAGTCTGACCTGTTGTTAGATATGCCTCCCCCCCATGGGGGGGAGGTAGCAGCAAAACCCTTGACTTGAGTTCAGACAGCGATCTGGGTGGTGGAGAGGAACTTGAGTTGACATTGAAAGCCACCAGGTTGGGTGGGCCCATCAAGGGCTGTTTTCCCACAGTGGCTTAGTTGATCCTAAGTCCGTGTTGATCTCTGAGGCCTCATCTCTTCCAAAGGTCCCCAGCTCCTACTCACGCCTTCCTTCCCTTCTTTTCTCTCCAGCACCTGCCAGGAGAAGGGGCAGTGGGAGTGTGACCAGGAGCCATGCCTCGTGGACCCAGACATGATCAATGCCATCAACCAGGGCAATTATGGGTGAGAGGCACTGGATGTAGCCCCTGAGGGCACAGGAGCACACACTCTCTCTCTCTCTCTCTCTCTCTCTCTCTCTCTCTCTCTCTCTCTCTCTCTCTCTCCCTCTCTCTCTCTCTCTCTCTCTCATCATTGCCAGGCATGCACATGCACTCAGATTTTATTCCTGGATGCACTTAGCCACTATACATATAGCCGCAGGGTCCCTAACATTAGCAGATCTGTGACTTTCCTCCACCCTGTCTCTCCTTCAGGTGGCAGGCTGGGAACCACAGTGCCTTCTGGGGCATGACCCTTGATGAAGGCATTCGCTACCGCCTGGGCACTGTCCGCCCTTCCTCCTCTGTCATGAACATGAATGAGATTTATGTAAGTATCTTTGACCACAGCCCCTCCACCTCCCATGGCTTAGGATGTCAGGGACATGGGCACTTTTGCCTTGCTCCTCCAAAGGCTAGACCAATCCTCAACCAAGAGGCTGTTTGTCCCTGGCAGGGCATTCCCCTCTCTGGGTCTTTGTTGCTACACTGGCTGTGCTGAGCTCAGATTCTGAGCTGTGTGGTCCCAGCCTCTTGCCTCTGCAGCCTGGGAAAAATACTGTTGGTCTCAGTACAGAAGGGTCAGGGCCCAAGAGGTCAGGAGGTCACCCTGGTATTTTAGGAAAGAGAGCACTCTTCCAGCTCTGACCAGAGAGTAGCAATTCTTGGAACAAATGTTGACTCAGCGGAACCCCTAGGGAATAGGGGCTTCTCCCTCCCCACCAATGGGGACCCTCTGGGGAGAGAAATGGGAACCAGACCCAAACATCAAAGAGTGAGGAAGCCAAGCTTCACGCGGTGGGACAGGGCTGGCTCACATGTTGGGGGATCTGGCTGTCAGCAGAGGGTGTGAGGAGGCATGGGCTGGCCCTCTGTGCATAGGGACTGCAGCCCGAGGCTGAGGTGACCAGCCCCTGCCCTTATTCTCCTGAGGCTCTGGCTATTTTCTGCCTTTTGCTGTTTGTCTTGGCAGTCTGCCTGGTCACAGGACCTTACTGCTTCTTCCCTCCCTTGCCCTTTGGGGCCTGAAGGCCAAGGCCCTGATGGGAAGGAGGGTGTGGCAGATCTAAAGGTACAGAGGAAAGAGCCAGGTGGTGGAACTGGGGGCATTGGGGGCATGGCTCAAATGATGGAGTGCTTGCCCGGCAAGACTGAGGCTCTGAGTTCAAACCTCAATACCACAAAAAAAAAAAAAAAAAAAAAAAACAGCTCCCTGCTCCTGGCCTCAGGTGCCCCATCTGTAAAATAGGACTGTCATCCTGACCTGGTATTTGGGAGGCACTAAATGATGCTTGGTTCTTCCACTCAAGTCCAAGTTGGAGGTAGCTGGAATCACGCAGCAGCAGGAGGACTCCAGATCCAACTGCTGAAAGCCCTGGATTCCTGAGGGGCCCCCAGGCCAGGGCGGGAGGCAAATGAGGGCACCTTTGCCTTACAGACGGTTCTGGGCCCAGGGGAAGTGCTGCCTACTGCCTTCGAGGCTTCTGAGAAGTGGCCCAACCTGATCCACGAGCCACTCGACCAAGGCAATTGTGCTGGATCCTGGGCCTTCTCCACAGCAGGTGTGTCCAGGGGGAGGGAACAGCGATGTTAGGGCAGGGGCCAAGAGGTGGCCCCTGACAGCCCCTCTGCCTTCTCCACTCTAGCTGTGGCATCTGATCGTGTCTCCATCCATTCTCTGGGACATATGACACCTGTCCTGTCCCCTCAGAACCTGCTGTCTTGTGACACCCACCATCAGCAGGGCTGCCGTGGTGGACGTCTTGATGGTGCCTGGTGGTTCCTGCGACGTCGAGGGTATGCAGTGAGGGGAGGGGGTGTGTGTGTGCAGGGAGGTGGGCCAGGTACCCTGTGGGCAGGATCTGGGCCATTTGTCACCGTGTCACTGCTCTTGTACCCTTCTGCTACTCTCCAGGGTTGTGTCTGACAACTGCTACCCGTTCTCTGGCCGCGAACAGGATGAGGCTCACTCCACACCTCAATGCATGATGCACAGCAGGGCCATGGGGCGGGGCAAGCGGCAGGCCACCACCCACTGCCCCAATAGTCAGGTTGATGCCAATGACATCTACCAGGTCACTCCTGCCTACCGCCTGGGCTCCAATGTAAGCCCGCACTCAGGGGAGGGCAGAGGCAGGGGATGAGGGTTGGCCAAAGACTGAAGCCTCACCTTGGCCCATCCCCCTTCAGGAGACAGAGATCATGAAGGAACTGATGGAGAACGGCCCTGTCCAAGGTAAATGCCCCTATCCACTACCCTTGGCTCCAGAAGCTTGTGCTTGCTCAAGGCTGGCACAGTAGCCTTGAGCAGCAAATCCAGTGGGGCTTGGAGTGGAGGGTCCATGTCCTCTTCCTGCAGGAAGCCCCTGGAAGGGGTCTTCATCTTGTGGAGTCAGGTCCTATGAGCTAATGGGCTAAGCCGCCCTACCTTGACCTCTGCCCACAGCACTCCTGGAAGTACACGAGGACTTCTTCCTGTACCAGGGGGGTATCTACCGACACACACCTGTGAGCCTGGGGAGGCCAGAGCAGTACCGCCGACATGGGACCCACTCAGTCAAGATCACAGGGTGAGGGGCTTGTGGGCTCATGGACTGGGGAAAGTGAGGTTCCTACAGGGGACGCTCAAATCTGTTTCAAATCTTTATGATCCCTAGGAAGCCAGGACCACCCCTCCCCTTTCCAAAGGAGGAAACTGAGACTCAGAAAGAGAAGGGGCTGGCCCTGATCACATTTCTAGGAGTAATTTCTTTTACGTACGGGGCTAAAATAACCCCAGGGCAATAGAAGTGAGGGTTTTCATTGATTTCAGAAGTCAGTGAAGTGTCCAACCAGTGAAATATGCTTTGCAATGGAAGTTTGGGGTCTCCACCGTACCCACATTTGCTGGATCTTTTCCTCTGGTCACTGACTCCCCAAGTGAGGGAGGACAGTCAGATGTGTGAGGTCCCACAGAACTGCTCCCAGGATGTGGGGCCCTAGAGAACCAGGCTCAAGTTCCACCTTCTGCCTGTCACTCCCCTTATACCCTTGGTGCCTTTCCCCCATGCTGGGCTTGGGGCCACAGGCTAACAGATGTGGGGACTGAGGAGATAACAGAAAGGGACAAGTCCTACAGTGCACCCAATTTTCCAGAGGCAACAGGGGGTGGCATGGGACACTTGGGGTTCCAGCCCCTGGGAGCAGGTGCAATCAAGCGTTTTTCTCCCTCTCTCCCTCCCTCTGCCCCTAGGTGGGGAGAGGAGACGCTGCCTGATGGAAGGACGCTCAAATACTGGGTGAGTCCCTCCGTGTGCTCAAAGCCACTGTCTCCTTTCCCCTTTTCCTTTCTTCCCCTCGCCCCACTCCCATTCTTACCACAAATCCTTTTCATCCCCAGACGGCAGCCAACTCTTGGGGCCCATCCTGGGGTGAGAGGGGTCACTTTCGTATCATGCGCGGTACCAACGAGTGCGACATTGAAAGCTTCGTGCTTGGCGTCTGGGGCCGCGTGGGCATGGAGGACATGGGTCATCGCGGAGATCGCCGGCACTAGGCCAGGCCCGGCCCGGGTCCCAGCGAGCGCAGGGCAGGCAAGCGGGAGAGCCCTCAGGGGCAGCACCCTGCTCCATGGAGTCGGGGGTGCAGGCAGGCGCCAGACTCTAATCCCCACGCGGATCCATCTGCTGACACAGCGCCCAGCCTGGGAGCCCGCGGGCGGGCGAGGCTGGCGGAGCCTCTAGACTTCCCTGCGGGTCGGGGCAGGGTCTGACCGGGGAGCAGCGGGGGCCTATATACATCCCAGGCCCCTGGCATCCAGCCCAAGACCATGGAAGCCAGGACATTCCCAATCTCCAGCCCCACTACCTTACCCTACCCCACTCCTGTATTCTTATTCTTCAAAGATATTTATTTTTCTCTTTTCACTGTTTTAAAATAAAAAACAAAATATTGATAACTACAGTGTCTTGGACTCTGTGGGCATGGAGAGCCAGGCTAGAACTGAGGTTGCTAGTGACTAGACAGCAGAAAGGACTGCCTGAGCCCTAGGCAGGAGCGGTGGAGAAATCTTAGCCTCCCTTCAGTCCTAGTTGTCAGTGCACAGCCACTGGAGGGGGGGCACAGATGGCATAGCCTTTGGCCCCCTGTGAATGTGGGCCGTGGGAACCACTTTGCAGACGCTGGCTCAGCACTGGCTGGAGGGGGTGGGGCAGCCCACCAATCAGCAGAACTGGCTCCAGGGCCAGCAGGCAAGGGGGGCCATCCCACAGTGCTGGGACCTCCTCTCTACAGATCAGCCTCTCCCAGCAACCCAGCAAGGGGCCCTCACCTTCTCCTTCTCCAAGGCCAGGATGGCCCTGCCTGGGAGCCCCTCCCCACCGCACTGCGCCAGGCTCCCAGTGCCAGCAAGATTAGCCCAGACTTCAGCCTGGCTGGCAAGGCCCTGGGCACCTGTCCAACCAGCCTCTTCACCAGCTTCTACACCTGATTCTGGGCAGCTCTGGAGTTGTCACTGCTCCTCAAATGGCCAGGACACACATAGACCACCAGGCATTGGCACATGCACATGCTAGTTTCCAGTTCAGATGCCCTTCTGTGCCACCCACTGCTGCCCACGCCTATTTCAAAGCCAGCAGCAAGGTTCCCTTATTCACACAGGACCTGTGGCGGGCGCAGATATGCCAGGCACTGTGCAAGGGACTCACACTCTCCAAACCACCCCACCCCTCAGGTGGGTTGGACACCCCCTCTCTAGCAGCCAAGCTCACCTGCTGACTGCCCTTGCACCCAGTATTTGGCTTGTCTAGTGTCTATAGACCTTGCCCATTGTGCTGGGAGCTCCTTGAGGGCACGGATTGGGTTTGGCTCATTAGCAGGTTCTGGTGCCCACATGGGTACCCTCCTATACTGTGGCATGCCAGTTTGTGGGATGACTGAGTGACTATGACACACTCTTTCACCTCCACTTCCATCCCAACATCCAGGCCACCCAGAGTCCCTCTAAGCCAGGAGGAAGGAGTCCTGCCCTTTCCTGGAGCCCAGGGCTGAGCCTGGGATGGAGGCTGGCCTGTCCCCTCAAACAGTCAGAAAAGGAAGGGGTAGCGAGTCATTGCCTCACTGCGGGCAGGCAGGGAGGTCCTCCTGGAGGCCCTGCCAGCCCCTCTGATCAGCTAAGTTCCCAAGGCACGGGGCATCACCTCAAAGGAATTCGGGACTGCTGATAAGCCGCTGCCTTTGTCTCCTTTCCTGTTTGCCAGAATGTCCCGAGCCGGATCCTCTGGCCCGCCCACCAGTCCCCAAGGAGCCATGGCCAGCTGGTGGCCTTGGGACAACGCCTTGAGGAGGGGCGCAGGGCCGGCCCTTCTGCAGCTTGGGCCTTCGGACGCACCCTACTGGAAAAAACCGTTCTGAGCCACGCGGCCAGGGCGAGGCTGGAATTTTCTACAGGGACCTTCGGGCGGAAGCTGCGGGGGGCAGGGAAGGGAGGGGAGCGAGGGTGCGGCTGGGCCTGGAGACTGAGGCTCCTGCTCTGCCCTGCAGATTCACGCGGGCTCTGCCCAGCTCTGCCTTAGCCTGTGCCTGGACTGGGAGAGGGCGGGGTTGGAAATGGCCTTGCTGGTTCTTTCATTCTTTGATGCTGATAAGAGTGTATTATTACAGAGTGGAGCAAACCTGAATTGCTCCCAACCAGATTCCTGTCCTTAAATCTGCTTACAAAGAAATCCTGGCTCCCCAGACCTTTGCTGTGTGTCCTGGGGCTAATCCCTTTCCTTCTCTGAGCTAAGGATTTCAGACAGAGGTGGGTTCCAAACCCCTGCTCTCTGTGATCCACACTGGCTCTGTGAAGTATCAGACAGGTCTGGCCATCTTTAATGAGGATGGCAGGGTTGGGGGGAGGATTAGACGAAAGCATGCTAAGCATTTAGCGCATTGCTGGAGACTTAGTAAGGGCGCTATAAAATTTAAGGGGTTGGACTTGGTCATGTAGAAGGCTTTGCATAATGAGCTAAATGTTTATTGAATACTTTGTCCACAGGTTTCTGCCAACACAGCGTTCTGAATACTTTGCATATATGATCTCCTTTCAGTCTTGAAAAAAAATTTATTTTGCATATAAGGGAACAGAAGCTGAGAAAAAGTAATAAATTAATGAAAGTAATGTGGTTAATAAGTGGTTGAGAAAGAATTCAAACCCAAGACATAGAATTGCTCATAGTTACCAACTCTGTACCAGTAACAGTGGCTAAGATTGCTAGTGTACCCCTCCCTAAGCCCTTTCCCTGCCTGGCAAACTCTTATTCATCCTATAAAACCTGGTTCAAATATCCTGCCTCTAGAAAGCCTCCATTGGCACCTATCTTCTGGCTCTCCAGGGATACCCCTGGCATAGAGGGACATCAGCTGACAAGTTTTCCCACAAGCGGGTAGAGCAGGATTGGTTTTTCTCAGCCCATCCATTTCTAGCTACCAAATACTTACTTGAGTGTTCATTCTGGTCCCCCGTGGGGCTCCATGGGCTCCTGAAGCACCTGACTCTAATCTCCCAGGGCTGCTAAGTTGTATCACTTCATGAACGCTGATGCCTCACATCTTCCTGATAGCTTGCCAAACTGCATCCCTGCCCAGTGTCCATTAAGGGAAAGGAATGTTTGCCTCCTGAGCTGCAGTGAGCCAGGCCTGGGACTGGGCTGCTTCACACTAGCTCACTGCATCCTACCCACCCCGGTGAGGAGGTCTACCTCTAGACACCAACACCAGGCCACAGGTGACGCCAAGAATCCAGGAGAGGTGAGCTTCCAAAGTGTGAGGAGGGCTAGCAGGTCCACTCACAGCTGGAACTAAGGACCCTGCTCCTGACAGGGACCTCTGTCTCTGTCTCTCCCTGTCTGTCTGTCTACCTCTATCTCTCTTTTCTTCCTTTCTCTCTAGATTAATCTGCTATGAGGAAGGGCACGTGGCCAATGAGGACTCCTGAGCAGTCAGCCCACAGTCATTTGCTGGGAAGTCTTCTGACTGGGTTGGCTGTAGTCCAGTTTCCACCTGCAGACCAGTCAACTATGGCCAAGGAGCAGGGTCATGGAGGCCATGACAGCCCTTGAAGAATGAGGATTTGGGACAGGAGGAGATCCCCAGACAGAGAGGGCTGCTATTCCCAGGGAAAGGAGAAATGCTGGACAGAGGACAGAAATGTGTCCCCAACAGCAATGGCTGACTATCACCCCCATTTGAGCAGTAAGAGGACAGAGGTTCTGGGAGCGGTGTGGCTTGTCAGGTCACACAGCCAGTAAGTGGTGGAGCCAAATACAGACCATACTGCCTGCCATTGAACTTGGACATCCAATTCAGGGAGATGGATAAGTGAGCGAGTCCTCCTCTAGCTTCTCCCAGATAACTTTCTCCTGGGCCCTGGAGGATATATTTTCTAGAATTCTACACAAATAGTGAAAACACTGTGGCTGTGACACCAACAGCAAAGGCAATCCTCTCCCAATGCAAAACAAGACTGAGGTTTTCCAGCGGGGCATCCTGGTTCCTGTTCCGGGGACTCCCGTGTGGTGCCCATGATGGGACAGGATAAGGCTATAACCAGAGCATGCCAGTTTGTCCATCAGAAAGAAGGGTGTCAGGTGAACTATCCTGAAGACAAGCACTGTGGGTAAGGACTGCTCCTCCCCTCTTTACAGGGAGGAAACTGAGGCTGGGGTGGGCCTGGGAGAGGGTAAAGTGACTTTGCCCAAGGTCACCTTACTTGGAAAGAGTGGGTGCAATGTTGTAACATATTTTTTTTTTGCTTTTTTCTATGGTTCCTGGCTCATAAATCCTTCCTCAAGGGACCATAAAAACTAAACTTCTTCCCTGAGGTGGGCCATTAGAAACTTAGATCTTCCCTCACTTTTCTGTCTTGGACCTGGTGTAAAGAAATCCTCTGACCTCCCCTCAACTGATAGGACCCTCCTCATTCCACAGTGCTCCTGCCCCAAGTGCTGCAGGGAAGAAGGCTACACCGAGAGGCCCAGAAGAAGGCACAGCAGCCAGGCCCTGCTGGCTCTCCCCACCTCGTCTACCAGCATTAGCTGTGCAATGAAGTCTCTATAAAACCCAAAAGGATGGGGCTCTGGGAGCGTCCCCATGGGAGAGCTGAGCGTTCGGAGGCTCCTGGAGAGGGGCTCCTTCTTGTTTTTGTCACACTCTGCCTCTCCTCATCGGAGTCCTCTGCAGTCTCCTTCATGACAAGCCAGTAAGAGCAAGTGTTCTGGTTTCTGTGAGCCTATTGCACAAATTAATTGAATGTGGGGGGGGGCGTGGGAACCCTGATTTGCAGCCTGCTGAGGAGAACCACAGGTACAACAACCTGGGGCTGGCATCTGGCATCTGAAGTGGGAGATGACAGCCTTGGGACTGAGCTATAACCTGTGGATGTAACATAACTTCTGGTATCAAGGTCAGATTGAATTAGAGGACATGCTGCTGGGCTGCTGCAGAAGGACGTGCTTGCTGTTGGGGAGAATCCCCTACATCTTAGACCACCAGTCTGTACCTCTCACCAGGATGTTGTGCCCCAGCCTGGCAAGGATAAGCTCTGAGTTTGAGGGTCTGTCCACCTGTGTCACTGTCTCTTTTCATGCCTCCCTTTGATCTGCCCCTTGTTCCACAGAAGGCCTCTCGCTCAGCGCCAGACAGATCCAAGTTTGAGTCCCAGCTCCAGTGGACTCCTTGAAGCTCATTTTCTACCCTGAACTTCAGCTTCCCAGTCTGTAAGATGGGAGCAGAATTTCTGTTATTTCTGTATGGGAGCAGCTGTAGGCTGAGGAACGTCCCCAAAATGAGGAAAGAGATGACTACAAACAGTAGCTAAAGGATGAGAGCAGAGACTTGCCAAGCCACCAGGGGTCAGCAAAGTGGTACTGGCCCATCTAAAGTAGTAAAGCAATGGTGCTGCTAGCAATAATAACAATAATAAAAGTAGTAATGCATCTGCAGACCAAGGTAGGCGCCCCTGATCCCACATGCTGACAGACAGCCCTGGACAGTTGAGCAGTGGCCAAGTGGAGCCTTGATGGAGATGGCCATGGAAAGGCACTACTGATAGACATTGAGTGGTTCCTTTCCCCATGGTCACAAGGTGCTCTGGAGACTGGTGCTCTTAGCCTGGTGTCAGAAAGCCAGGGTCTCAGCTCAAATGCCTTGGGATCACATACTATGCAGAAACAAGAAGGGTGTCAGAACAAGGAGGAGTGAGCTCTGTGTCCTGCCTGTTGGAGAGTGCACACATGCCTGAGGAATTCCAAGTCAGTGACTTTTAAAAAACGCAGCACCAGCCTGCATCACTCAGAGCCTCAGCAATAACCAGATGGTGAGCTCTAACTAGGAGAGTATGGGCGGAGTTTACTTTCAAAAAGACTCAGGGTGTAGGGCTCACAAGAGAGAGTTCAGGACCCTAGGGCCAGGACAGCATGGCTTATGACTTCCCTTAGGCCAATAGAGCCAAGGGGAGGGCAAGGTCACCAGGACTCTGAAGGGAGAGTCGTCTAAAACAGAGGTGACCTGTCTCAAAGGAGCTGGGAGATAAATAGTTCACCCTCCCTTTCATCTCCTGCTGGGCTTCCTATTGCCAAACCCCACAAGAAGCTACAGGGCAGGGGACTTTTAAATAAGCTTCTATCTCCTTTCAACCATTGGATGTTTTAGGGTCTTTGGCCACAGCAGCTTCACCCATAACCTAAACTATACACTCATAAAGGGAGATACCTGCCAATAACCTGTAATAATCATGGGTTTATATGTGTCTGGCAGTACATGTTTATTTTGGTGAAACACACAAAGCAAACTTGGCAGAACTACAAGCAGAAAGTCAGAACTCTATAAACAAAGTGGGAGGTTTCAATTAAACTTTCCTAAAACCAAAGGATCAAGTAACAAAACATTAATAAGGACTCAGAAGTTTGAATGAAATAATTAAGGAGGTTGATCTATTAGATAAATGTAAACTTTGCACCCCAACAGAAAATTCTTTGTTTACCATCTTTGTGGACTTCTTTTTTCAGTAGCAAGGTTTGAACTCAGGGTCTCTCATTTGCTCAGTAAGTGCTTGAACCTGGACCTCAATCTTCCTATTTATGCTTCCTGCACAGCTGGGGTGACACATGTGCACTACCAAGTCCAGCTTTTTATTGGTTCATATAGGGTCTCTCTAACTTTTTACCCAGACTGGCCTCCAACCACAATCCTCCTGATCTCTGCCTCCTAACTAGCTAGGATTAGAGGCGTGAGCCACCATACTCAACTTCATGAAGAACATTTAAAAAAAAAATACTGCATAATATCGCCAGTTGTGGTGGCACATGTCTATAATCCCAGCACTTGGGAGGCTGACATAAGAGGCTCACAAGAGGATCATAGAGGATTCCAGGCCAGTCTAGGCTACAGATCAGGACTGTCTCGAAAAGACAAAGGACAGCAGGATGCTGGTGGCCACCTGTAATCGTAACTCCTCAGGAGGCAGCGATCAGAAGAATTGTGGTTTGAAGCCAGCCCAGGCAAATAGTTCTCAAAAAAATAAAAACCTTCACAAAAAAGGGCTGGTGTAGTGGTTCAAGGTGTAGGCCTTGAGTTCAAACCCCATTACCTCAAAAAAAAAAAAAAAAAAGACAAAAACCAAAACAAGCCAAAAAAAGCCCTGTATATTTGGCAATAAAGGAAGTCTAAAATTTTTTCAATAATCAACATAGAGCCTGAGGGTGTAACTCAGTTGGAGAGGGTTTGCTTAGCCTGTGCCAGGCCCTAGATTCAATCCCCAGCAATGAAAATACTAGTAACAAATAATAATAATAATAAAAGATTAATATCATTCCATCACATTTTCTAATCCCAATGTAATATAATTAGAAACCAACAATAAAAAGTTGACCAAGGAAATCCACTATGTTTGGGAACTTAAAACTTGTTTCTAAGTAATTCATGGGAGATGGAGACAGTCATAATGAAAATTACAAGATATTTAAAATGAAATCACAGCTAAAGTGGAACAAGGAGGAAAAAAAATCTAGCTCTAACCTCATTTATTAAAAACAGAAAGAACTGTCAGCAAATGAATTAAGTATCCAACCCAAGACACTAGGAAGAGCAATCAGAAAACAGAAAAAGAAGATGGAAATAAAAAAGAGAAAATGGAAAACAGCAAAAACTTGAGGTAATTCTTTTAAAATCCTTCACAAAATAAACAGAGTATCAGCACAAAACACACAATATTGGAAACAAAAAGAATGTGACTAGAGATGCAGATAAGGCTGTGAAGAAACCACTAGAAAACGTCAGAGTCTCGGGTTCTGATGGCAATCTAAGATAATATGAAAAACTCAGGAAATAAACTCAGAAGAAGGAGCTGGTATGGAACTACCAAATATGGGAAATTCAAGCAAGCACAGACTTTAGAAGAAAAAGTGTTTGAAGAAAAAACAATAATCCCAGCCCTCAGGAGGCTGAGGCAGGAGGATGGTGAGTTTGAGGCCAACCTGGGTTGCATAGTGAGACCCTGCCTCAGAAAATCAAAAATAAAAAAGGAAGGAAGGAAGAAGGAAGGCCTAAGACTAAAAACTGGAAAACAATAAAATGGGAGCCAGGAAGCTGTGATCCAAGTGCAAAGGCATTCTACCCTCAGTCTAGAGGAAGACATTGATTAACGTCAGATTTTGTTAACTGCAGAATGCAGGTTAAAGTTTTAAGAATGACGAATGAATGCAGGGAATAGAATGTATTCCAGACCAGTAGAGAGGAAAGAAAGAAAATAAAGGAAACCCAGTGAATCCATACCAGGCAGGAAATGACAAAGAAAAGCCATGGGACAACTTGGTATGTCACTTCCCAGCAGGGCTGGCTTTCTGGAGCCATTCTCAGAAGGGTTCCACCTTTGGCTTACAATCTGCTAGACTTGAAATTCTTAACACTCTCCTCATCCCCCTACCCCCACCTCGGTGCTGGGGTGGAAGTCATGCTAGGCAAGTAAGTGTTCTACCACTGAGCCATACCCCAGCCCCTGTTTTTTTCTTTTTTGGTGGAACTGGGGTTTGAACTCAGGGCTTCATGCTCCACAAAGTAGGTGCTCTATGCCTTGAGCCACACCTCCAGTTCACTTTGGTCTGGTTACTTTAGAGGTGGGGTCCTGCAAACTATTTTCCCAGGCTGGCCTCAAACCATGATCTTCCCAAGTAGCTAGGATTAGAAGCATGAGCTACTGATGACCAGCTCCCCGCACCTCTTAACACTTTTAATGAGGGTCCTACATATTGTGCAGTCAGTTCTGTCTGCATAAATAGGGTTACTAGGTTAAGTACAGCAAGCCCAGACAAACTGAATTTTAGTAAGTAATGAATAATTTTTAGTGAAGTGTGTCCTATGCAAATATGAAAGTATTCTCTGAAATTTAAATACCACTGGGTGTCCTGTACTGGCATTTGTCAAATCTGGTGACCTTATTAGCAAAGTCCTGTGACTTCCTTTTTTTTTTTTTTTTTTTCAGTACTGGGGATGAAACCAAGAGCCTTGTGGGTACTAGACAAACACTCAACCACTGAGCTACATCCCCAACCCTGTGACTTCCATTTTGATTGTGCTCTCTAGCTTGTATCACTCATTCTGGGGAGGAACCAAGCCTCCTGCAAGCGGTGGGAGTGAACTTGGAAGCAGATCCTAGAAGACCTTTCAGATGGCTGTGGCCCTGACCATAACTAGACTGCAGCTTTCCAAAGTCTGAGCCAGAACCGCCAAGGTGTAGCTCCCAGATTTCCTCAGACACTGCATGATACGGAATGTTTGACATTTTGAGTTGTTCAGTTTTGCGGTGATTTACTACCCAGTAATTGTTAACTATTGGTAATACACATGGGAAATGGAAAATACAAACTATGAGTAGAAATAAATTCTACAATATCGATGATCACATTTTACCAGATTAACAGATTTTTAGAGCAAATGAAAGCACACTATCCAGTCTATACTGCTCAGAAGGGATACCCACAAACTGTGGACATATGGAAGCAGGGATGGGGAAGAAGTCCCCAGATCTGACAGACAGTGGCCATTGCTTGACCAGCAATGAATGGCACTGAGCTACAGAATCCAGATGGTTTTCAGGTGGCAGACAGAAGTCCCTTGGTCCCAGGAAGGTGTCCTCTATCCCAGGCCAATTTAGTTCTCATCATGTGAGTGTGCCAGTCCCAAAGTGGGGAGGTGAGTTGGCCTAAGTGGGAATCAGTGCTTAGGGAAAGATGTGCATGTGACCTAGCTCTGGGAAATAAGATGTAGGGCAAGGTGGAAAGGGCTCCCTCCTTTCATCTTCCCCAGCCTGGTGCACACTCACACGCCTGAAGGTAGAGTGGGCAGCTGTGAATCAAAGCCAAGGCCCCAGCGTGAACGCAATGAAGGGAAATCAGACGACGATGGAAAGATAGCTCAGGGGCTGTGGGTGAGACGCTATGGTGAAGCCTTTGCCTAGCATGGGCTTCCATAAAGGGGACAGTTCACGTGACAGAATCCAAGGCATCCAGCAATGCAGCTGGCCCACGGAAAGGTGTCTGTCCACACGCGCCTTCTCCGTGGTACTGGTTTGTCACAGAATCTGTTAGATTTTCTAGGTAGACAATCACCTGATCTACAAATACATTGTGATTCCTTTCTTCCTTCCCAGTGGTTTATACCATTTATTTCTTTTTATCTTTCTTATTGCTCAGGCTAGGAAATTCAGCACAGCTTTGGACAGAAGCAGTGATGTAAACACCCTTTTGGAGTTTCTGACTTTAAAGGAGGTGATTTTTTTTTTTTTTTGAGGTACTGGGGTTTGAGCTCAGGGCCTCATACTTGTTAGGCAAGCACTCTGCTGCTTGAGCCACTCTACCATCCCTTTTTATGTTGGTTATTTTTGAGATAGGGTCTGGCCATACGTCTGAGCTGGCCTGGACTATGATCCTCCTATTTGTGCATAGCTGGGATGACAGGTGTATGCCATTGATTAAGATGGAATCTCAACAGGGGCGGGCCTCGAACCACGATCCTTCCCATCTCTGCCTCCCAAGTAGCTAGGATTAGAGGCATGAGCTATTACGTCCAGCATAAAGGAGATGCTTTTCACTTTTTACTACTAAGTGGTATGTTCACTGCAGGCTTCAGAAAGGTCTCCTTTATCACATTTAGGAAGCCCTCCTCTTCCTAGTTTGCAAAGAATTTTTTATAATCTACTTAATTTTCACAAAGACTTATTCTCCAAAATTGTTTTAGATCATAGTAAAATTTTTGTCTTTTATTCTATTAAGTAAAAGACATTTAAAATGATAATTTTCTAAAGTTGAAATAGTCTTGCATTCCTGGAAGAAGCCCAACTTGCTCGTTATACATTTTTAAGTCACTTGTGTTAGTTTGGCAATAGAGTATTTGGGATATTTGCATATACATCCGTCATTGAAAGCAACCTGGAACCTTCCTGCCTCACACTGTCCTCATTTAGACAGTGTGATATCAAGGGTGTACCGGCCACATAAAACGCAGCAGGTAGTTTTCCTTCTTTTTCTATCATTTGAGGCAATTTGTGTAAGATATGGACTTTTGCTGCCTGAATATGTATCTGAGCCCATGGTTCTCGGTTGTCATAGCTACATGCAATTCCCAAAAAAATCTTTCTTTTTGGATGACGGAGGCTTTGCCACCAGGTCAGGTTCTTAGTGTCCTGCTGCTTGGTCCGTGGGAGGGTTCTCTTTCCCAGGAGGCCCCTCGGCTCCTGCAAACACTCTGGCAACCCCACCAGCATGGTTAGATGCAGCAGGACACCAGAGTGAGGGAGAGGGCTGACTGAAGCTGCAACTCATTTCCTGTGAGATGAGGTCAAGCCATCCACTTCCCCAAGTGGTGACAGCCAGGACTGTGGTTCTGTTAGCGACGCCTTACCTCTCACCCTAAGTAAGCTAGGCTTCCCACTCTACATCAGCTGTAATAAAAGGGATATTTTTGCCTTCCATCATTACTCAGTTACTGCATTTCCCAGTGTGTTAGAATCTGAGCGAGGAGGAGGACTACTGAGAGTAGGTCCCCTGTGGGAGTTGCAAACCAGCAGGCACAGAGAGATGGTGCCTGGAATTGATTAGAGGACAGTCACAGGGCAAAGGGTTAGAGAAATATCCCCAGAGTGGCGCCCACAGCACCGAGTAGCTGAATAAACTTCATTATTCCAATAGCTAATTTGGCGTGGGCTAGAAAGTACAGCGATGTAATTATGAATAATAAAAGATATAACTATGATATCAAGTTTGCAAATTTACAGACTACAGTATAGGACTAGGACATTTAAATAATAATGTAAGTAATCGTAACAAAGAATCATTATAGGTTCTGGCAGAGTGGCTCAAGTGGTAGAGCACCTGCCCAGCAAATGTAAGGCTCTGAGTTCAAATTCCAGTGCCACCAAACCAAAAATTCTTAATAAAGTAGTAAGAGGATGTGGCAAAACAGAGATATGCTATAGGAGTAACAAAAGTTTGGAAAATACTCAAGTTAAAGGGCTATTTAGTGCATAAGAAGCCAGAGTTAACCACCAACATTCCCCCTGCCCCAAACACACACACATCTGCACATCTGGACACTACAGAGACAGGGACAGGTTTTAAGCAGGCACTCTTACCATTTGAGCCGCTCCACCAGCAAGGCACAGACTTTAAAAGGAGAGAGAGCTGCTTTCTAAAGATGCCAAGCAATCTCTCTCATCAGGCTGGGGTTCCTGCTGCAGGTGCTGGTGTATAGGATAGCCCCTCCTCGTCCTGGCCCTCAGTGGGAACTTGGGGTTCTTGCCTATCTACAAGCTGCACCCTAAACCAAAGCCTCCTGGTTGATCTTCCCACTCAGACAGGATAAGGACAAATGAAAGACATTTGCAGACATGCAAAGATTCAGAAAGCTTTCCTTCCATATGTGTCTTTTAAAAATGCTGTTTGAACATATACCCTAGCAAAATAGGACATAATCCAAGAAAGAGCAATTTCACAGATTCCCAAAGCAGTGGAATTAGCCCAGGAGTACAACTAGAAATGCCAGAGGTCCAGAGGGCCACCCGTCTGAATTAGCACAGGAAGTCAGAGGGTTTACAGAGGAATGTCTTTAAAAAAGAAAATGGGCTTCATTCAACAAATAATGTCATTAAGAAGCTGGAAGATTTTAATGACCTGATTTAAAAGTCATATGCTTTTCCTCTAGAGAAGAAAAGAGAAAAGCAATTAGAAACTCCAAGAAAATAAAAACTTGTATAAGAAAGTCATGATCCAAATATGCAATGAATTAAAATATATCATGATTTCAAGTACTGGGGGTGGGGAGTAAGGAGAATGCCCTTGAACTTGAAGCCTGGAGCATTTCCCTTCAAGATGCATTTAAACCTGGGCATGATAGTTTCTTCTCTGTGGGTCCTGGGATGCTGCTTCACGCTGCAGATAATAATGTTTACGTAATCATAATATTCATTTGAAAAAAACCACTTTATTGCTGGGTACCAGTGGCTCACACTTGTAGTCCTAGGTACTTGGGAGGTTGAGTTCAGGAGGATTGCAGTTTGAGGACAGCCTGGAAGCGGGGGGAGGGAAGTTTGCGAGATCCCTGTCTCTAAAATAACCAGAGCAAAATGGACTGGAGGTGTGGCTCAAGTGGTAGAGCACCTGCTTTGCCAGTGCAAAGACCTGAGTTCAAACCCCAGTCCCACCAAAGCAACAAAACACTTCATTGACTTTCAATATTTGAAATGCAGAGACAGACAATACACAAGATTAGAACATTTGAATTACAGACACGGAACCAGATGCAAATATAGTGGTTTAGCAAGAGGAGTTGTGGGGGGAGTCAAGAAATACTGCACAAAACTAATGGCACCAAAAGAAGAACTGTGTAAATATGTATCTAAACAAACTCTGGACAGATGTTAGCATTACAAACTTCTTACCTTTTACGGTAGGAACTGTGCCAGAAAATTCAATAAGTACCTCCCTTTCTTGCTTTAGTCATCCAGCTCTTACATTTTAGTTGGACTACAGCTGAAATGGCTCTTCAGAGAAAAATTCCATTTCCCAGCCTCCCTTGCAGCTACATGTGATTCCATTTGTGGGAATGGGACGTGACCAGCCACCTCTGACCCAGATCAAGAGTCTTGCCATAAATAATCGCTAACACATAAATACATCCTAACCTAAGTGCTTTGTGCATAGTAACTCATTTAACCTAAGTGCTGTGTGTTCATTCCCTGTAACAAAATTGCCACTGGCTGGGTGGCTTCAAACCACACAGCTTTATTCTCTTTCAGTTCTGGAGGTCAGACAACTAAACTCACTGTGCAGCAAGGGTGTGGGGGGCTGCTTCCTCCTGCAGGGGCAGGGAGACCCACTTCCTTGTTCCTTTCGGCTTCTGTGGCCACCTGCATTACTTGGCTGGTGATCACTTCCTCCTGTCACTACAGTCTGTGCTTCCATTCCCATTCCTACTCCAATAAAGACCCTAGTGCTTCTGTCAGTAGACCCACCCAGGCAGCTCAGAAAAACACCCCCATCTGAAAATTCTTAATTATTTCTGCAAAGTTCTTTTTTTGCCACCCGTCCTAGTAATTAGGATGTGGACATCTTTGAAAGAACATTATTCTCCCGACCACAAGTTGGTGCTGTATTACTTCCATTTTACAGATGATGAAATCCAAGCACAGAGAAATTTAAGTAGCATGGCCAGAGTCACACAGCAGGTAAGTGGTAGACCCATGATTCAAACCCAGGCAATGTGGCACCACCATCTTCTGTCTTGGCAGAACACTGGCTTCCTGATGACCATGGAACTGCCTTACCAGCCATGGATGGTCTGTGGACAGAAAGCAACCTTCATCTTTCTTAGTCACTGTCATCAGTGATAGCACTTATATTCTAATACGAGAGCCCATAGCTGTTCTCCATAATTAAAAATGATTTTACTTAATTTCCTTCTGAATAGTTAGGTTATTTTCAAGGAAAGAATTTTCTTTATTAATTCCAAATGCCTTTAAGTTGCAGACAAGACTGCAGTCTGTCTGCACCACACTTCCGCTTAAACCCTCTGGGAACCCTGCTGCCTTTGGGATGGATTAAGCTGCTCAGCTTACACTCAAGGACAGCCCTTCACCCATCTTTCTGTTTCTCATTGCTGCTCTTCCTAGGAGCACTCTCGAGCATTTTGGAGCCAGAACAGACCTTGTTCCATGCCCACCCCTTGCCTCCCCGTGCCTGGAACACCACCCCTTTTTCCCCTGCCACTCCTACTCAGCCTGTCTCACTCAAAACCCGACTGTGAACTCCTATTCTTCCTTCATAGACCCAGTCCAAGTTGCCTCTGGACCTTTTTTTCTGCTTGTCTTTGTCTTTTTTTCCTCTTGGTTAAGATTTTCCTCAAATGTCTGGTCATACTTTATGACCCAGAGTCCCACGTCTCCCACCTCGCACACATGAGCGCACACACACACACACACACACACACACACACACACACACACAAGCCCTCCCAGGAAAACAGCCTCTCCTTTTCTTCCCACCCATGTGTCCCTGTATCACAGACTTCCTATCAGCATTTTCTACTAACATTATTTATTACTTTAGAATATAGAGGTATCACAGCTCCCAATGCTAATACATGATTCAAAATACAGACACCACCAAACCACAAAGTTAAGTGTAAGGCTGTGACAGACGCCTGACTATTCCCCTCATGGCCACTTTGACATTTAAAATATGAAACCATTGTTAAAATGTTTGAATGCTTGTGTCTATCTGCCTTGCTGGTGTTCCACCCAGCTCTGCTACTCTGCCCCACCTGGTTGCAGTGACTCCTCACCCAAGCTTCTGTATGGCAAAGGCTCCTGCTGTCTCATAACCAGCGACATGAGGCACAGAGAGGGCATGTTGGTTTCCGGTTGCAGATATAACTGATTACCACAAATTCAGTGGCTTGAAACAATAGAAGGGCTGGGCTCAGTGACACATGCCTGTAATCCCAGCTATGAGGGAAGCAGAGATAAGAGGATCACAGTTCAGGGCCAGCTCAGGCAAAAGCTAGGACACCCCATCTCAATAAATAAGCTGGGCTGGGCATGGTGGTACACATCTATAATCCCAGCTACTGGGGAAACTGAAATAGGGAGGATCATGATTCAAGGCCAGCCCAGGGGGTAGAGGTAGAGGGTGGAGTTAGTAATCTCAACAACAAGCTGGGCATGGTGGTAAACCTTTTATAATCACAGCTATGTGGGAGGCTTATGTAGGAGGATCTCCATCTGAGGCCAGTCTGGGCAAGGAAAAAAAAACCAGCATGAGATCTGTCTGAAAAATAACTGAAGCTAAAAGGGGCTCAAGTGGTAGAGCACCTGCCTAACAAACACAAGGCCCTGAGTTCAAATCCCAGTACTGCCCCAAACAACAGCACATACTTGTTCGCTCACAGTTCCACAAGACATCCACAATGAGGAATCAGCAGGCCTGCATTCCTGCTGAAGGTTGCAGGGAACATCTTTCCCTTGCTTCTGAGGCCATCGCTTTGCTGGGAGTGGCCCCTTCAAGCACGGGCATCACTCGGGCCTTAGTCTCCACCTTCTGACACTTCTGCCTTCCTCTCAGAAGGCCACTGTGGTTACACTGGGCTGGCCTGGACACCCAGGATAAACCTCACCTCAAGACCCCTAAAGTAGTCAGTCCCATCTGCGAAGTCCCTTTGCCAGTGGCAGATTCACAGGCCTCAGGGCCTTTTTTTTCCCCAGTGCTTGGGATCGAACCCAGGGCCTTGCACAATGCTAGGCGAGCACTCTACCACTGAGCTACGCCACCAGACTCCAAACCCCCCAAATTTTACCATATTAACCATTTTTTTTCAGTGCTGGGGATTGAATCCAAAGCCTCTTATACCCTAGTCACAGGCTCTGCCTCTGAGTTATACCAGGACATGGGATTTTGGGGGTCATTATTCAGCCTGTCACAGAGGATACGGAAGTGACTCTTCCAGGAGCACACAGGGGGACATGACATCACTGGCAGCTGGCCCCGAGCTCCCTACTACATAGACCTGACCCACTCTGGGGGCTGGCTGGTCTGCTCCTGGGGCTCACAAGCACTACACTGTCATTGTTGGTTCCAAATCCACTCGGCCCTAGCCCTGCCTCCACAGGCTCCCACCCTGCTGCATTTGATGCTGTCCTCACTTTTGGTCTGCAGGATGTCTCCCCAGCCTAAGTAGCAGGTCCCCCTGCTGCCTGCCTGGCCATCAGCGCTTGCTGTGAGTGGATGTGGATGGGCATGAGCGAGGAGGAGGCTGCTCTTCCAACCCCACCTCCAGCCCCATCCTGGCTTCCAGGTCTCCCAGGGTGCCTGACACCTGACTCCTGGGCCCCTGCTCACCCAGCAGGTACTGGTCCTTTCAGGCCACCCAGACCTGGAGAAGGGACTCTCCACGAGGAAGGAGGAACAGAGGCAGCCTGGACACAGATGACATAAGGTCTCTGGGTCCCTCCCCAGGGTATGAGCACCTGACCAGGCCTTCCTAGAGGCCAATGCCATTGCGCCCAGGAACCAAAACCCCACAGATGCCTCACTGGCCTCCCCAGACCCAGCCTTCAGAGCCTTTTCTAGGCCACAGCCCAGCCCTGCTGACCCTATCCCCTGTTTTCTGACCTCTGTCTTTCTGAAAAGCACCCCTGCCCCTGCCCAGAGTCTCCCCCAACCCAACTCCACATCCCAGGCTCACAGAAGCATCAGCAAGTGCAAACCCAATTATGTTTCAATTGCTCTAGTCTTAGCCAGACAGAGGTTACTGTAAGTCACCTAGGAACTGGGAGGGAGCAGGAGCGAGCACCTGGGGCCAGTGCCCAGGCTGACACTTGGAGATGGATGTGACAGGGACCTGTGGCTCAGAAACTCAGGATTAGATCAACAAGGCAGAGGCCGGCTGGTTCCAGGAAAGAGGTCATGTGGGCCCCTGATGACAGACAGCTGGAGCCAGGCCAAGACTCCCAGCTGGCCCTCCCTGAGCAGAGCAGGCGCCAGGCTGAGGGCCTTGCCTGGAGATGGAAGACCCCAGGTCCCTCATCCCTCCTGGGTACAGGCATATTGTCAGGGGCTCCCAGGGGCCAGTACTATTGTGCCCAAGGACCAAAAAAACTGCAGGTCCTTGTGGGACTTCAAGAGCATCGCTGCTTCTGGGGCTCCCAGGATTTCCTCTGAGCAGACACCAAGGGGCCCCTCCCTCATGCCCAGCTAGACCCAATTATTAGCCTCTCCACCCTCAGTAGTAGTCAAGTGGGGCCAACTTAACCAGAGGAACCTGGAACCCATAGCCTCCTGCTGCCTAGGTCTGATGGGGGAGAAAGAATCCTCCTGCCTTACGGAGCCACTCGTAATCCCTTGTCCTGGGGGGCAGTCATCTTTGGGGGACCCAGGAAGAAAGGGGCTTAGGTTGGCAACTGAAGTTCCTTCGTAAGGAGAGAAACGGGCCTGAGTCTGTGACATGTGCCAGTCTCGGTAGGATTGGGAAAATTTCAGCCACAGGTACCCTCTTGTACAGTGATTCAGGGGGACCCCGGGGAGCCCCTTTCTCACTCTAACCCAGGGTGTCTGGGAGGCCTTGAGCTCTGAGCTCTGGGATGGGTTGTGCTGGGCTCAGCCAGTGCCCACAGCCCACGCAGACACACTCATCCGTACCTTCCAGATCCCTGGCTGTACCTTCTTTGCAGCAGCTGTCATTTGAGTGTCCCTGCACAGTCCGTCCCCTTTACCACACATGCTGCAGCCCCCTCCCTAACCTCTACATGGCACATGGTCACAGCTCCAGATTAGGGGGAGGGGTGACGTGGAGGGATGTCATCACTGTGGGAGATGTAGCAAGTTCCACATTCGCACACTTGTGGAGTCATGACACAAAGGCATGCCCACACTCATTCCCACACTCACAGGGGCACACGGGAAGCCAACGCTAGTCAAAGCCGCGGTTACACATTGAGACACAAGAAGAGAGATAGACAGCCTCCCAACACACACGCACCCCTTACAGACAGACACCGAGACACAGAGATGTTGTCACTCTAGACTCACGCAAACACATCCCACACAAGGAGACCCCCAGTCCTCCATCTCCACATACAGAGACACAAACACACAGGTTTAGCTTCAGCCTTCTCTCTCTTCTGCAGAAGTCAAGGTTACTGTGCTGACCCCCCTCCCACACAGTCTGCATAGTACCTTGGAAAAGGGCTCTGGCTGTAAAGGGAAGATGGTGGTCACACCTCAGGAGCCACCTCCCAGGAAAGGAAGAGTGTGAGTCTCAGAGGGTGAGAGAAGAGTGTGGAGTCTGGTGGGCTAGGAAGGTCACCTGTCCAGGGGTCACCCAGCGCCCTGCAGGGCCACCTTCTCATTCTTCAGGTCGCTGTATTTGTGTTCCTGCTCCAGGAAGCCCCTGGCTCAGCCTATCTACTCTACTGTGCCCCAGGGCCACCTAAGGCCCCTTCCAACTCTACCATAGGTGAATTACCTGTCTCCCTCTGAGAGCATTGGAGGTTGGGGAGCCTCTGTCTGGTGGAAGAGCCTGGTAGATCTGACAGGAGAGTAGGCTTGGACCCCAGCTCTGCCTCTGCTGTGTGACCTTGGGCAAATGACTGAACCATGTGTATCCACAGTACTCATCCGTAAAAGGAGAAAAATAACACCTAGCTCACCAGGTTGACGTGACATTAAATGAGATCATGCATTGAGCATCCTATAGACGTGGCAGCTGTACCTTCATAGGCATATTGTCTGATACACAGCTTGGTAAAAATTTGTTGAATTAATGAGCCCCTTTTGACTCCCCCCTTTCCTGCCTCCACCTCACGTCCCTGCCTTGGGAGGGGAAAAGTAGGTATGAACAAAAAAGGAGGCTTTGGGGCAGATAGAATCGGGAGACAAGAGAGCAGGGCTTTCTGGCGTCCCTGGGCACCAGCCACTCCCGCAGCAGCCCGAGCTTGGCTGGAGGCGGTGTGGGCATTCCCTCGCCCCTGTGACCCACCTGTGCCACCATCCTCATCAGCGAGGTGAGGCAGCGAGGAGGGGAGGGGCCGGGATCCGCCCCTCCCATGCTGCCCAGGACCCCCCCGGCACACACGAGGTGCGCCCTGAATGCCGGGTGGCCGGGGGCGTAAATGTTGAATGGATGAGGAAGGCATGAATGAACGATGGCCGCATGAATGGAGGTGGGATGGCAGCGTGAAGTGCAAGGGGAGGAGGAATGAGCGCCTCCCTCCGCCCCGCGGGTCTCGGGCTGGGAGACACTGAGCGGAGGCCGGCTGGGGCTCCCCCCGCCTCCCCGCCCTCCCCGGCCCCCTCCCCGCGGCGCGCAGCCCCGCGGAGCCCGCGCCAAGCCACAGCCCGCGCCGGAGCGAAGCCGAGGCTCACGCCCAGCCAGGGAGCCAGGCAGCGCAGCCTCGGGAGGGGGCTGCCCCGACCCCCTCCCCAGCCCCGGCCCCCAAGGCACAACCTTCCTCGCAGGAAGGCGAAGTCCTGGGCGCAAGGTCCGAGGATCAGCAACCGAGAACGCCCGGGTCCCGGAGCCAACAGGTGCGGGGCAAGGGGGGACCCCCAGGCCGGGGATGGGGTTTCCAAAGGACCTGCGGCGGGAAATGGGGGGACCCAGCCTAGGGCGGCAGCTTGGGTGCTGGGAGGCTGGGTCACCATCCCACTTTGTACACCTCCCGGGGCTCCTGAGGAACCCCTAGAGCTCCTGATGCCGTCCCCCCTCCCGCAGCCCCCGAGGTGCAGGGAGGTCCCGCTGAGGGAGCCGTGGGGTATGGAGTCTCCGCCTCCTCTCCCAGGGGTCTCCAGGGGACATCGACCTCCTGCACCGGTCCGGGGTGGTCCCTGCCCAGCCAGGGGAAGGAGGGTCTGAGAGAGGTAGGAGGGAGGGGCGGGAGGAGGCCGGATTTATGAATGGAGAGCACCCTGCGCTCCCGCCTAACGCCCCCTGGCGGCCGCCGGGGAGCATCGCGGTCCTGGGGACTCCAAGGGGGACCTTGCACCCGGTGTGAGGGCCGCGCCGCTGGGTCCCGGGCTCTTCCCTCATTCGCAGGGAGGTCGTCAGGTCCTCCCCGCACCTTCCCGGCGTGTGCGTGGGTGTGTGTGCGTGTGCGGGCGCGCCCACCCGGAAGGGCCTGGCAGGTCGGATGGGCGGGGCCTGGATCTCTAATACCTCCCCCAACCCTTTTTTTCCAACCAAAAATCAAGGCTGGTGAATTGACTGACTCGAGAGAATATTTGCAATCGGGACGACTTCCCCTTCCAAATGTGTGGTGTTTGGTGGATCCAGACCAACCTGGCTCAGCTTTGTGACCTTGAGCAAGCGGCTCAACCTCTCTGGGCTTCCGTCTTCTCATTTGCAAAGCAGGTCTCCCCAATAATGTTACCCAGCAACGGCCATGAGGACAGCGTCCCATGCTAGGTCCTGGGTGAAACACTTGCACGAATTAGAGTTCATTACCACTCATCGTGGCCCTGGGAGGTAGGTACCCTTATCACTCTGTTGGACTCTATTGTATGGGGAAACTGAGACTGAAAGAGGGAGGCAAGTTACCCAAGAGCAACTCGTGTGGAATTGGGATGCAACCAGGCCGACTTCTGGGCTGAATGAAGATGGAGCAATACACAAAGTGCCAGGCATATGCCCTAATGATTCCTCCCTCCTTCCCTTCCTTTTCTCCTTCCTTCCTTCAGGAGGTTCAAGCTGGGACCCCAAAACCTAAGTACAAGACCTGCCCCCCAAAGGAAGTGGGCTGAGGGCTAGCCAGGGCTCCCCTCCCTCTGCAGAGCCCAGGATGTCCCAGGGCTGTAGCCCCCCCTGAGCTCATGGAGCCCTCTGCTACCCCTGGGGCCCAGACAGGGGTCCCCAGTGGCAGCGGGGAACCTTCCCACGTGCCTCCAGACTATGAAGACGAGTTCCTCCGCTACCTGTGGCGGGATTATCTGTACCCGAAGCAGTACGAGTGGGTCCTCATAGCAGCCTATGTTGCTGTGTTTCTCATAGCCCTGGTGGGCAACACGCTGGGTAGGTGTGGATTTTGCTCTGTGGTGCTTTGGGCTTCCCCTGGAGGGGTCCTGGGTCTCACCTGCTGCCCCCCTTCCAGTTGGCAGGGTAGGATGGGTGGTGGGGGTATGGCTCTTCCTCTAAACTCACCCCGCCTGTGCCTGCAGTCTGCCTGGCCGTGTGGCGGAACCACCATATGAGGACGGTCACCAACTACTTTATCGTCAACCTGTCCCTGGCTGATGTGCTAGTGACAGCCATCTGCCTGCCAGCCAGCCTGCTAGTGGACATCACTGAGTCGTGGCTCTTTGGCCCTGCCCTGTGCAAGGTCATCCCCTATCTTCAGGTGAGATCTCCTAGCACCCTCACCAGCCTGTCACACCTGTCCGAAACTCACATACTTTTTAGATCTGTGTTCAGACCTGCCTTTCAGACATATTATGATGGCTTGGGACCCCATCAATGTCATCCCTTACAGCCAGTAAGGCAAGCCACCCGGCTGGACACTCAAGGACCCAGACAATTCCACATGCTTACACAGACGTCCCTCCTAGAGACAGACATGCATGTTCACATGTGCACACACAGTCACCTCCAGGTATATGACACACCGTAGAGGGGAGGCACAAGCTCACAGTGATATAGACCCAAACACTCCCTGACCCCTGGGCGGGGCAGACCTGAGGGGGACTGATAGACACTGTCTTCTCCCACCCCTCTAGCTGACCTGGGTCCCTTTTCCCCAGTGGTGGGCACCAGGATGCCCAGATGGGGTGAGTGGGGTAGAAGGGCATACCAGTGCTAGTGTGACCTTTTACTTGTACCCCTCTACCCTCTTCCTGTACCCTAGAGGTCAGGGGCATCCCTGGAGTCAATGCCTATGCACACTACTGGTCCAGACTCATCTCTGCCTTCCAGAACGAGATTTTTCCTCACAGTGTGGGGAAGGGATGGCATTCCAGAGTGAGAGAAATGTTTCTTGAATTCCTCACTGTTTTGAGGTTTTCCACTTAACTGATTAACTCTGATGACCTTAAACATAAAGACAGATGAGGGAATTTTGTTCCTCAGTTTCCCCATCTGTAAACAGCATGCACCTCATGGTATCATGAGGTCAAAAAGAGCAATGCCTGGCACAGATTAAGTTATGAAGTATAATTATTCATGGCAGGGGAGCCTCTTTATGCTATGAGCCAGGTCTCCACCTAGACATTTTCCATGTATCATTTCACTTATTCTCACCAGAATCCTGCCAGGTAGATGGGTATGTTCCCACTCTGCAGATGAGGCTCAGAGAGGGTGAGTGACTTGTCTAAATTCACACAGCCAATAAGAGGTGATGTAAGGATTTGCACTACACTCGGCTGCCTGGTATCTCTAGACTGTGACTACCCCCACTTACATTGCCTCCATGTCTCTGATGTTGTGTCCCCTGGAGTAGGCCGTGTCTGTGTCTGTGGCTGTCCTGACTCTCAGCTTCATTGCGCTGGACCGCTGGTATGCCATCTGCCACCCACTATTGTTCAAGAGCACAGCCCGGCGTGCCCGTGGCTCCATCCTGGGTATCTGGGCTGTGTCGTTGGCTGTCATGGTGCCCCAGGCTGCTGTTATGGAATGCAGCAGTGTGCTGCCAGAGCTAGCCAACCGCACCCGGCTGTTCTCTGTCTGTGATGAACACTGGACAGGTAATGGTGGGCACCTTTGGGACACATAGCCTAGGATAGGCACCTGTCAGGCCATTTCCAGGGTGGGCACCTCCAGATATGTGGACATCTGCTAGGGGTGTCTCCACCTAGCTGGTGGTGATGGGCACCACCAGCTTGGGCAACTCCGGGCTCTCTCATTGCCACAGTGCCTGCATGGGGTCCAAGCCGTCCCCAGCCTTGCTTTGGCCCTAGTGAGGACAGTGTGGTTTTACTAACCAGGGTGGGTTGGGGCTCCCAAGTTGGCCCTGACCCTTGCATCTCTCAACCCCTACAGATGACCTGTACCCCAAGATCTACCATAGTTGCTTCTTCATTGTCACTTACCTGGCCCCGCTGGGCCTTATGGCCATGGCCTATTTCCAGATCTTCCGCAAGCTCTGGGGTCGCCAGGTGAGGCCCACTGCTGTTGCTGCCCAAGCTGGGAGGGGTGGGGCTGCCAGGCTAAGGTAGTAGACAGAACATGGCATAGTGGCTGTAACTGGAGAGAGTCAAGGCCCAGGACCACGGGGAACTTGAGGTCCAAGTGCTAGCACCCACCCTGGGACAGGAGGGTAACTAACACGCTTCCAGTGTCAGTAGCTGTCATTTATTGCCCACAGCTAATCTTGCAGCCTTTTAATCACTGTGTCTTATCCCCCCACTTAATGTGTGAGAATACAGAGACTCAGAGAAGCAACATAAGGTCCCCCAAAGCACTCAGCTAGTGAGTAGAAAATCAGGGATTAAAACCCATGTCTGTGAGGTTCCAATGCTTGGTTTAGTACCACAGTGGTAATAATAGTAGCTCTGAGTTGCTTGCCAAATTAGGCTTTGCATGCAATGTTTTATACCTACCTAATAAAAGAGGCACTATTGCCTACTTCCCAGTGGGGAACAGGGGTGACTCACCTGCCAAGGCCAATGAGGACAGAGCCCTGCCAGTTCCAGGGCCCGACTTCTTTCATTACAAATGGCCCCACAGAGGGCTTCCTGGGGTGAGAGGGCTCGTGGGAGAAGGGTGCTGAGAGGCCCTTAGCACTAGTGACAGTGAGTCAGTACCTGGCAGTGAGAGAGATGTGGGCAGGGGTACCCACGTTCTGGAATGTCACTTACATTGCACACACAGTGCTGACCTGCACCCAGGCCATGCAGGTAGTGGGTAGGGAGGTGGACTGGTTAGACCCAGGCTCTGCCTGGGGCCTTGTCAAGGGTCCCCCACCTCTTTGAGACTCAGCAGCCTCATCTTAGAGCTAAAGGCTAATAATACCTTTCCAGAAGCATATTGTAGGTGCTTTCACAAGGAGCTATGGAAAAATGAAGTACATTGCTCAGTGAGTCTGGAGGTTCTGCTTTATCATGGATATCAGGTTCCCTCCTATTGTGGGAGTTTGTTCCTTGCCCACCTCCACCCTGCCCTGTGGTCCAGCCTAGAGTGGGCCCAAGGAAAGAGAAGGACCCTCTCAAGGAGTGAGACCCACTGCTGCTGTCTGTGTGTGCTGGACAGATCCCTGGTACCACTTCAGCCCTGGTTCGGAACTGGAAGCGGCCCTCAGACCAGCTGGAGGCCCAGGGGCAGGGTCTGAGCACAGAGTCCCAGCCCCGGGCCCGTGCCTTCCTGGCGGAGGTGAAGCAGATGAGAGCTCGGAGGAAGACGGCCAGGATGCTGATGGTGGTGCTGCTGGTCTTTGCCCTCTGCTACCTGCCTATCAGTGTCCTCAACGTCCTCAAGAGGTCAGAGCATGAGGGTTGGGGAGGAGAGGGATGGGTCAGAGGAAGGAGCTCTCCTTGCAGCACCACTTTGCCACAAAAGGTGCGACCTTGGGCAGGTCGTTGCTCTTTTCTGCCCCTCCATCTCCTCAGTCTTTACATGGGAATAACAATAGTCCTGGCTCCTAGGGAGATTGTGAAAACTCATTTCTCCATTCACTTGGTCAAGTTCAGGGTGAACAAATCCACAAGACAGACAAAGTCCCTGCCTTCATGGAGGTTATGCTCCAGAGGGAAAGAAGGAAAATAAGTAGAAAAAATCAGTGTATATCATCAGTGACAGTTGCTATGTGGAACCAACCAAACCAAAGAAGATAGATAGTGATAATGACAGGGGTTGGTGGGTTTGTTTTTATTTTAGATAGTTTTTTTTTTTTAAGCCTCTCTGAGAAGCTGGGCATTGTGCAACACCTGTAATCCCAGCACTCAAGAGGCTGAGGCAGAGGGATCACAAGTTCAAGGCCAGCCTGGGTTACATAGCGAGGCCCTGTCTCAAAAAAGCCTCTCTGAGGAAGTGACACTTGAGCAGAGACTAGGAAGAAGGGAGGAAGCCTACAAGGGTCTAGAGGGACAGAGATCTAGGCAAAGGGACACAGGGGCACTGCAGATAAGGGACCACCAAGTGCTGATGAAAGAACATAGGCTATTGGACAGGAGACAATCTGTGTGCATTTCTGCTTGGCCATGTCCTGACTGTGTGACCTTGAGTACGTCACTTTGGTTTTCTGACACTGTTTCCCTAACTGAAAAACAGATGGCATCTGTCCATGGTCAGTTATCACATTGCTGTGAGGATGAATGGGAAGATGGATAGGGGGTCTCCAGCGGACCAGATAGCTGGTGACTGAGCAGATAAACCCTGGTTGGTTCCTGACCCTAGTCCCACTCTGGTTATGCTCTCCATGCTCGAGAACCCAAAACTGTGGTCAAGCTCTCAGACCCAGGGACCCAAGAGAGGGCCACCCCGTGGACAGTAGTGGACAGTGGGCACCCTGGAACTTCACATCTGGAGTTCTCTGAGCACCCCTCCCACACACACCTACCCCATTTCTGACCATCCTATACCCTGGTGCCAGGGTGTTTGGGATGTTCCGCCAGGCCAGCGACCGGGAAGCCGTCTATGCTTGCTTCACCTTCTCCCACTGGCTGGTGTATGCCAACAGCGCTGCCAACCCTATCATCTACAACTTCCTCAGTGGTGAGTAGACTGGGCAGGCAGTGACTGAGGGTAGCCGGCAGTCCTCAGGATAAGTCTCCCATTTCAGAATGGTGGGGGAAATGTACCTGTTTTCTCCTGGGCACCATGACCCTGCCCTGGGAACCCCTGCTCAGGGGAGACTTGTCCCCCAGAAGCCCTGTCCTGAGCGGGAGACAGGCCGTGCTTTCACCAGTGGCAAGCACCCAGGATGGAGTTTGACAGAGTCTGCAAACCAGTGAGTGAGAGGAAGAGCAGGGCCTGGGCTAGCTGCCTCCCCCGCTCACCCCCACACACACTTTGGACATACGCAGCAGGACCTTCCACCAGCTTCTCTCTGGCCAACCCAGGCAGACCAGCCCATCTTCTCAGGGGGAGCCTGGTCTGTGGGAAGAAGACCTGGAGCCCCTGTCGGAGGGACAGATAATATAGCCCTGGAGGGGGAGAAGGGAAGGTCAGCAGTAGAGGCAGCCCAGGCCCCAGAAAGGGCTTCCCCCTGCTCAGCTAGACACACTGGCAGGGTGTTCTGGGTAGCCAAAATCTTGTGGGCTATGCTTGGATCCATCTGCCTCCAACCTTAGCCCTTTCACTCTCTCCACTAGAACCCAGGCCCCCACTCCAACCAAGGGCTTCCTGTCGTTGTCCTGTAATTCCCATCTCTACCTGGTACCTTCCAGTCTCAGGGTGGTCATGGCCTGGTCCCTCAGACTTGGCTTAGCAGAAGTTACTCACCAGATCCCTAACTGGGCTCTAAGGAGCCCATCCAGATAACTGCTCAAGCCTGGACACAAATAGTCTTTCAGAAACAGTTAAGACGTTGGAGAAGGGAGCAGAGTTCAATAATATAACCTTCCCTGTGACCCAAGAAGTCCTCAATAAAAGCTGGTTCTCAGCTCAAGAGGAGAGAACACAAGAGAGGAGCATTGCCTGGGAGGCAAGGGCAGGCTGACTTCCTGGAGCACACCTTTTAGTCTGGCCTGTGTTTATTGAGAATCTACTGTGTGCTCGGCCCTGTGCTGGGCACCACAGTGGCTGGCATGCTGATGACACATATTCAAGGAGTGTTTGTTTCCAAGAAAACCTCTGTCCCTCTTGGTATACTTGGGCTGAACAGGGTGGTGTGTGGTCCCTCCTACCCCACTCTGTCCTCCTGGTTAAGAGACCTGGCTCAGCTCTGCTGTATGGCCTTGGGCAAGCCACTGTATCTCTGTACATCTCACCTGTGAAGTGAGGATAAAGTACATTTTCTCCCCATGGGAACAGAGACTGAGGTCCGAGCATAGTGTCTGGTGCAGTGTGACTGACACTTGCAGGGCCATTGCTTTCATTTCATCATCACAGGGCAGAACTGGGAAAAGCCTCGCAACAGTGAGCCCTGATCCCCTTCACATGCCTGCCAAGGAGAGCAGAGGTGACCTGAGGCCCCTGAGCCAGACACCATGTCTTAAGCCAGGCTTTGAGCCACAGTGCAGTCAAGGAATCAGATGACAATTGCATTTTGCTTCAGGAACGGGGTGGGGTCTCTGTCCAGGCTCTCCATCCCAGTTTCACCCCTCCCTCCCCACTCCCTCACAGGCAGTGTGGCTGGAGCTGTGTGGGTTTCCCTTGGGCTCAAGTCCCCTTCCTATTCCATTTGTTTATGACTGTGTCTTTTGTCTCCCAACCAAGGCAAATTCCGGGAGCAGTTTAAAGCTGCCTTCTCCTGCTGCCTGCCTGGCCTGGGTCCCTGCAGCACTCTAAAGGCCCCCAGTCCTCGCTCATCTGCCAGCCACAAGTCCTTGTCCTTGCAGAGCCGGTGCTCCGTTTCCAAAGTCTCTGAGCACATAGTGCTCACCACTGTCACCACAGTACTGCCCTGAGGAGAGCTGCTTCAAAGGCTCTGGGAGATACAGCCTGATCCTTGCCTGGACTGCTCTTCTGGCTGCTGGGATCCACTCCTGAGCCTCACAGACAAACTACTTGTACAGTGAGAGGCTGGGGCTCCAGTCCTGGCTTTCTGTCTGGGTGACTCTGAGTAAGTTCTTCCCCCTCTGAGCTTGTGTTCCCTAAGCAGAGTTGATGTGAGGATTAAGCAGTTCAAGAAAGAGGAGAGCTCTCTGTAAACTATACTATGCTGTGGACATGGTTACTGTTGTACTTCTCTCACATGGTCATACCCTACTGTACCATCCATCCTCATCACCCTTCCAGAGCTTGGCCTTCCTCCCAAAGACCCCTCTCCAATCCAATTATAGGCCTTCCCTGGAGTCAGCTCCAAAGGTCCCCACAGGCGTTTCCATCTGGCTCAGGGGCTCCCTAAAGCCAAGCTGCACTTGGCCAGCTGCTCTGATGCCTATGTGACCTAATCTAAGCCCAGCCCTTCTCCAGTAAGCTCTGAACACAGCCCACCCTCACCAGGTGCCAAGTGCACACACCATAGGCTGGACCTTGTTGGCTTTGTGGTGTGATAAAACTCTCCATGCGGTCGTTCAGCATGGAGGCCAGCAGCCTGAAGCAATTGTAATTAAAAGCCTGGCACTGAATGTTCCCTTTCCTTGTCATTACACAAAATCTGTGCTGCTCAGGTTAGTAGAGGAAGGTGGGGGAAGGCCAGACAAGAAGGCACTGGAATGCTATTATCTGCTGCACCCCCACCTATACCCACACCAGGCCCCAGATGGACTCAGGGCACAGGCAGCACTGCTTCCTTGTGGTGCCAGGGCTCTGATGCCTAGAACCTCGATCCCTTGACAGAGTTTCTGCTCCTGGCCCCATGGCCTCTGGAAGGTAAGAGGGTAGGGTGGGCAGACAGCAGGTTAACAGAGTGATTTACTGTTCCCTCATCTTCTTGGAAATCAGTGGTTCATTTATTTTCTATGAACTCACAGGATAAAAAGAGAAAGCCAGACTGGGCTGGACGTGCTCCGGCTGCCACCGAGCTGATTACAGGGCTGCCAGAGCAGGACAGAGCATAGTCTGGAGTGCTGTTCTGTTAAAGGAGCAGGGGATATCTGGCTGAGGCCAGCACAGCCACCAGGTGTGCTTCAGTTGATTAATGGAGCAGGCTCCCCTGACATCGCCTGTCAGGAAGTGGGGCAGAACCATGAGGCCCAGCCAAGGAGTACCTAGGTACAGCTCCTCTTAGGCGTCCCAGTTGACTCAGAGCAGGTGGACTATGTGTGTTAAGCATGTCATCCACTCTCCAGACTCACTGAGCTCTAGCTCAGTGGATGATGCAGCAGTTGCCAGGAGGGATGGGATGCCCTGCCCACTCTACCTCCCACTGGCTCTGGAATCTAAAGCTGTTCATAAAGTCCACAGGCAGGTATGGAGGTACAGAGTGCACAATGAGGTATAAGGGCTGGACCCCAGGCCCAGAGCCAACCTGGACTGAAAGCATCCACCCAGGTCTTGGGCCCTCAGCCACCCTGAGCACAAAGGTAGAGACTGTGATTGGCACCATTCTAAAGATGGGTTTGAGGGCTCGGGGTGTAGCTCAGTAGTAGAGTGCTTGCCTAGCATGTGTGAGGCCCTGAGTTCCATCCCCAGCACCACAAAATAAATAAATAAATAAAATCAAGATGGCTTTCAGTGGACACTTGTCTCAGCAGGAACAAAGGAACAATAGGATCTTCCTTTGAGGATTGCAATTCTCCTCTCTCTCTGCTGGTTGGACCCAGGACCATGATAGGCCATAGGCTTCCACTTTGGGGGCTTCTGATAAATAGGAGGTAACCAGCATACCAAGCAGAGAGACGCTCTGGGAGGAACAGCTGAAGAACTCAGGTTACCTGGCTTAGGAGAGAACTTGTGGGAATGTGGTGGGCAGGCTCCACTATCCAGAGGACTGGCATATGGCAAGGGTCCTGGTGTACCCTCAGTGGCCTGAGAAAGAAAACCAGGGGCAATGGCTGGTGTTTCCAAAATGGCAGGATTTAGAATCCATGCCAGGAAGAAGTTTCTACCAGTCAAGGAAGAAATGAGCTACCTGCAAAAGCCTAACGTTTCTTGACCTTGGAGGTTGCCAACAGAAGCCGTACTCCACAGATACCCCTGGAGGGGATTCTAGTTCACAACAGGGCTGACCTCTGGGAACTGGATTCCATCTGATTTTGGGATTTTGGAGCCACAGTAGCCCAGAGGTGCTGAACTAGCTGAGCCTGACCTGGCTGTGGGGCCTCACTGACCTGCAAAACAGTCACAGCCATTCTCCATCCCCACCCCCTGCAGGGAGAGCCCTGCTGATGGCCTCCAGCCTCAGAGCTCTTATCTCCATCTCCAAAAGCCAAAGGATAATCACACCATTACCCCTAGCATGTCTGGTGTCCAGCTTTTGATGGAAATTTTGTCACCTTGTTATAGACACTCAGTATAGACTGAATATCAAGCTGATCTAGAGATCCAACTGGCAGGTACAGACGTCCGTGCTTAATAAAAATGGGGGAAAGTTATGACTTTATAAATGGAGTTTGTCTGAAAGATAAAACTCAGGCCTGAGATGATAAAAAGGCCATGCCTTGAAAAAGTCTGAGGTGGCTGCTTCCAGTCCGGAATGCCAGTTCTAAAATGCCACACAGAAGTGAGCCTGGCAGGGCCTCAGCTTTACTCTGGCAAGTAAGAGGAGCCTCATCTTGGCCACAGCCCATCAAGTTACTGCTTTCAGTATGGTGTGGTAAACAATATGTACTTAAACATTTACTGAATGAAAGGGTACATGGGTGACACTTTCATGCTCATGGATGGGCATGAGCCTATAGCCGGGAAGTCACAGTGGGAAACATGGAACGACAGAGTTTCATCCTTTTATTGAAGTTTATAGTTTCACTGGACTTTTGGCCCCAAATGAAAAAAATGCAACTTAAAAAAAAGCATTGGCAGTGGAAGTGACAACTGTGCCCAAGGGCACACTGAGCCAAGCAGAACACGGTAGGCAAGTGAGGGGGTCCAAGTTTCAGAGGGCAGTAACCTGGTCAAATATGTCCAGACAGCAGACTGTCTGTGCTTCCTGAGCAGGGACAGTCCCTAGGCAGCTGGAAGTTAAAACAAGGATGCGTGGATATGGGTGTGGGTGAACTCAAGCCACTGGTCCCACAGACAAATCTCTCTCATGCTTAGTCAGATTCCAATTTAGAGAAACCAGGCTCATCTGACATATGATGGCCTGGGTAACAGAAGACAGGTGCTATTGGTAAGAGGATAATGAACACTTACCACTGACATCAGCACAGAGGAGAAAGCAGGAGGCCACGGCATAGTGACCAGGCACTAACTCTACTGACATGACTGGCACCTCCTGCTTTTGGTACAAGGTTGTGCCTTCAACTGCTCAGGGCTGTTAGGACAATCAGCTTCGAATCTTCCTCTAGGTCAGGCTCTTACCTGTGTGGCTGCAGGCCAGGTCCCACTATTTGGTGACTCTAACTCGGGACTCCCAACCCTCTTTAGGAACAGTGCTGCATCAAGCAAAGGAGAATCTTTTTCTAGGAGGGGCAGGCAAAGAAGAGAGGCCCACATGCTTCTCCCACTTTGAGGAGCCAGGGAAGGTCCTTGGTGTGCTCCACTCTCTACAGACAGGCTGGGTCATAGCATCCGAGAAGCCGTCATGGTGACGAAGTCCTCAAAGCTGAGTCGAATGTTGCCCTGTACAGCTGTGTCCTTCTCCCGGAAGGCCTCAGTGAGCACCTGCAGCTGGGTGCACACCTGGATGAAGCGGTCAAGCTGCATGGCAGGATTGGCAGAGCGAGGGCAGTAGCGGGAGACCAGGAGCTGGGTGAACTGAGGGCTCAGGTTGTAGCCCATTTGGGACAGAGCTGGAGAGGAGGGGCACACAAAGCAGATACACAAAAATCTGCCATGAGTTATTTCCATTGCCCAGCAACACTCAATACAACAAATCAGAGGACTGAGGAGATCAGCACTGCACAGAAGCAGGAATGGACAGAGAAGTCCTGAGGATCTGTTCAAGATGTCAGGAGCACAACAGGGGCTCTGTCTAGATACTCCCCCAAGCCAGAAGGTCCCCTCGCTGTATTTTCAAATCTCCATTATAGATGTTCAGATAGGGTCACAGAGAAGACAGTGCTCTATCTATGATCACCTCTGACTCATCTAAATCATAGAAGGAAGATTAAGTTCCTGGACCACCCTGCTTAGAGCAGGGATCAGAGACAGCAGCCCAGGCCTGTTCTGCTGGAATCAGACAGTCCTTGCACAAGCTGCTTAGTCTCACTATCTCCCTGTCTAACTATCCCCAAAACAGGGATGACACTTAACCTTATGGATCTAGTAAGGATTAAACATGATCACGTACCCACTTAGCACAGTGCCTGGCACTGTGATTTTTTGTTTTTGTTTTTGTTTTTGAGACAAGTTCTCCTTATTTAGTCCAGGCTGGCTTTGAACTTTCAATGCTGGGATGACAGGCATATGCCACAATGCCTGGCTCAGTAAGAGAGTGAGTGAGTGAGTGAGTGAGTGTGTGTGTGTGTGTGTGTGTGTGTGTGTGTGTGTTTTACTGGGGTTTGAACTCAGAGTCTACGTCTTAAACACTGCACTAGCCCTTTTTTATGAATAGTTTTTTCAAGATAAGGTCTTGCAAACTATTTGCCTGGGTTGGCTTCGAACTTCGATCCTCCTGATCTCTTGCCTCCTTAGTAGCTAGGATCACAGGCATGAGCCACTGGCGCCCAGCTATAGTGTTTTCTTTTAATAAAATCATCATCTCCCCACATGAGGCTGCCAGGTAGTTCCAAAGTCACAGCCCACGTGCCCCTCCCCATACTTCCTGTCTTCTCCACATAACTTACCAGCCCAGGCTAAAATCTCAGCCTTCTCTGTGCTCTGCAGGCCCTTCAGCAGTTATGCACACTAAGCCTCAGTTTTCTTATTTGTAAAAGGAAGACATAAGGGGTTTTTCACCAAAGGGTGAGGAGTAATAAACAGATCTAGCACATGGAAAGAATGAATTATATAAACCTATTTAAATGCTATTACAGTGCCTGGGGCACAGCAAGCATTTAACAAACGCTAGTTTTATTGTTGTTAGCATCATCCTCACGAATAACTATGACAGAAACTGGCAAGGCAATGATCAGTACCAGTCATGTACCTCCCTCCAGATATGGTGCATTCACCCCCACCCACAGGCCTCCTTAGTCTGACTGAAATTCATGGCCAAAGGATTGGATGTTCTGGGCAGCACTTTCTTCCTCCTGGGTGATAGAACTCTCGCTGGGTTCTCACAACTCCATCAGCCTCCTGTCATCTTATCAACTGGCCTGAGCTCAGGCCATGGGCTCTGGTCCAATAATCGGATTGAAGAGACCTGGAACTGAGGCCTCACATCATCTCATCCAACTGCAACTTTTAGAGTGCTCTGGCTCTCAGAGTTGAGAAGAAACTGACTTCTGGCAGAAGTGGCTCAGCTATCTTTCTGAGTCCCTATGCAGGGCTCTTTCTATCCTACCCACTGGAACTAGAGAAAAAGAGCCATATGAGACACACACATGGGTCTCCAAGTACGCTGGGGTGCCATGTTTCCATCTCTGTGATGTCCTCTGTGAACTAGGGCTGTCCCTCCCAGCAGTGTAGGAGTCCTGTCACCAGGGATGCCATCCCTGATTCTAGACCCAGAGTTCCCTTGCCCTGGATTTTGCTCAGTACTCCAGCCGGATCACAGAAGGGATGTATGAATGGGCCTGCACTGAGGACAGCATTTTGTGATACAGTTGGACATCTGGCAGTGAGAAAACCCTTTGTTCTGTCTTAGGGAGTAAAGAGAAGAATCTAGCTCTGTCTTGCCCACTATGGCCCTCACCTTGCTGTAGTTCCGTGTAGCTGATAGAACCTGAATGGTCTCGGTCATACTGCTGGAAGAGGTTCTTCCACTGCTGGATGAATTTCCATAGGGCTGAGAAACCATAGACATCAATGCGTCCTGACTTGGTCTTGTCAAACATGTCTGAGGAGGAGGGGAAGAAGGGAGGAAAATTTTAAGACTGAAGGCTTAAGAGCACCACTGAGGAAACCCTTCTCCCTAGGCTGGAGTAGGACTACAAGTAGGAGACTATAACTACAAGCCTGAGGCCCAGATGCCTGTGCCTGAGACATTGGCATCAAACATAGCCCCAGACCATTCCCTGACAACCCTCAGCCCCAACCCATCTGGAACTGCATCTTCTCTGCAGGCTTTGCAGCTGAGCTCTAAGACCTGGATCCACTGACTCCTCCCTGCCATTTCCTACCATGAAAGGGAGTTCCTGCCTGCAGAATGAACCAGTCTGTAACTCAGCAGTGTAGAACTTGAGAAACATCCAAGGGAAAGAGCTCTCAGTTTAGATCTCACCTTGAACCACGCTTCCTCCTGGAAATACTCCCTGATAAAAGGAGTTCTCCTCAGACTGGACACTTAGCCACCTACTGTCAACTATCAGGTAGCTCTGCCCCAGCTCAAGGCCGTGGGGAAGGGCTGGGACTCACTTATCATCATGAGGCAGGTCTCATCATTGAATGAGGACCAGTTAGAGTTGACCAGGGCCTGCTTCAGCTCCTTGATGGAGATATAGCCACTGTGATCGGCATCCACTGACTGGAACCAGGAGTAGGCCTCAGGATCTACGTTGGGAGGGATGCCACCTGGGGGGAGGGGCATGAACCAGGAAAGTCAGATCCAGGTCTCAAGGCCAATCCACAGAAATGCCAGGCAAGGCCAGCTTCAGTGCCTCCCTGGCTATAGGTTTTCCTTGCCCATAAAGCCTTACAAATCTATCTACTCCATCTTCCATCAAGTTGACATCCTTACTCTGATGTGAGAGGCCTTTGGTGTAGACTCACAAGTGTTTACAGTTGATTTTTACTCCACGAGTCCTGCAGACTTTTTATATAATTTCTCAATCACTTCTCCATTTGATCTTATGTTTCCTGTTCCCCTCTACCATATCAACAATTCTTTGCAAAAGATGACCTGAGGTTTAGGGTGGTAAATACAAGTAGACAAGAAATCACATTAGAAGAAAGAGTTAACTGGACACAAAAGGGGCTCCTTCACACAAGACAGTATCAGCATCAGTCACGGGCAGTTGTGGAAGACAGAAATCACTGTCCATACCCAAAGGTGAGGCCACAGGGAAAAGGTCTGCCTGACTGAGGGGCTAGTATGACCTGCTTAGATTGGGAATTTAGGCACCATCCTAAAACTGTAGTGTAATGGGGAAGCGAGGGCCACAGCTCTGGGCAGGGAGTTTCTTCAGCAAGTGTGAGCTGCGTGGTTTGTATAGAAGCTCTCTATCCAGCTTTGGAATCAAAGCAGACTGAATTCAAATCCTGATCTGATCCTTACTAGTCTGTGTGACTTCAGGCAAAATGTGTAACTTTCTAAGTGTTGATTTTCCCATTTCTAAAATGAACCCCCTTCTCAGGATGGCTGTGATCCTTACATGAAATAGCATCAAAATAAAGTTCTTAGAAAGAGATGGAATGGGTGTGGTCGGAGATATTTTCATGGCAGAAGGAATATTTCAACTGGGTCGGAAAATGTGGTAAGGAGTGAGACGGGGAGAAGAAACAGCAGGTAGTGAAGGCACAGCGTTCCAGTGTATTCTGAGGGATCTCGGGGGATGGAAGGGTGGCAGCAGGTGGAGGGGCTGGAAAAAAGGACCTTTAGTATCTTTCTGCAGGCAGAGGAGCACCTCTAATGGTCACACCTGTCTTCCAGAGCAGCAGTGCTCAAACCCTGATGGTAGGGCCTCCCAAGGACTCCAGGCTATGCACGGATCACACTGTAAGCAGGACTGCTCCAGGGGGTTGCTATCGCTAGCTGCACTGGAGAGGAGGCAATGGTAGCCAAATGGAAGAAAGGAGCAGGGAAGCAGCTGAGCATGTGAGGCATGTCCCTCCCCTCCTCTCCAGCCCTAGAGATTACCACAGTCTCAGGCCCTGGAGGGATAAGCCTCAGAGCCAGGGGCTCCTTTCTCTGCAGTTACCTCCTGTGGGCTCAGATACAAGATTTTTTGGGCTGTGGAAATCCACCAGAGAGCTGCTGAGACGAAAGCAAATGGCCAGATGCTCTGGGCTCTGAGGAGATAAATGTCATTGTTCAGAACCCCTGAGGTTTGGCCATCTCCCCCAGGGCCACCTGCCTGGGTGCATACACTCTGCAGGACATTCCCCGGAGGCCTTCTGGTGCACCAAAGTGTTACACCTTGCTGGTGGCTTACTCTCCTGGCAACATTCACTATGTGAAGGAGCTAATTAAAATGAGTTTGGGGGGAAAGGGAAGGCAGGAAACTGGCACCCACTTTCCCTGACCCTCTGAGACTGCTCAGAAATCTTCACTGAGGGTGAAACTACTACCCAAGGCTCTCTGCCACTACTGAATCTCCAAGACCCCGCTCTTCCTTCATCTTAAAGGGGAGCCTTCAGTCTCTCTGCTTTTCCTTTCCCCCATTTCATCCTCCTGCCTACTTCAGCATCTTTTAATGGCAAGGCCCACAGCAATATGTACTGTCATATTAAATGGCAAATACTTCTTTGCTGAGAATGCCCTAAAATAAGTCTTCTTACAGAATTATTATTTATTAAGCCCAGACACCATGTCCAGTATTTACCAGAACCTTTTCATTTGATCCTTATGAACAACTCTGTGAGGTAGTGGTATTGCCACATTTTGCAGATGTAGACACAAAGAGGTGGTTTGGCCAGATCAGTAGTGGTCTGATCTCAAAAGCCAACCTTTCAATAACTACATGGTCCTGCATTGCTATAGAGGGTGGTCAGTCTCCCTCATACAGGAATGGGGCTTCTCCCCACCTGGACTACATTATGGTCTTCAACTATTTGCTGATCTCCCTTCCCAATACAAGCACTGCACACCCTCTCCCACTGTCTGGCAGCTGAAAGAACGCTTCATGAGAGAGAACCGATTCCCATTCTATCAATGTCAGACTTGAAAAGGGGAATTGCTTTGGCCAAAAGAATATGAGTACATGAGATGTACAGTACTTCAGAGTAGAAACTTTACAAGCCATCATCCATCTTCACTACCTTCCTGCTCTTCTTCTCTGCCTCAAGAACAACATATCCCAAATTGGGGATGCTTCTTCAGCCTGGATCCCAGAATGAAAAGACATATGGAACAGAAATTCAGCTACCAACCTGCAGCTGCTGACATATAAAAAAGAGTAAAGCAATATAAATAAATGCTTGTTGTAAACCAGGGAGATTTTGAAGTTGTCACCATAGTAAAACTGACTGACAATCTTTTCATTCGGCTGGTACAGGCAGGAGCTAGCTGGAAGTAAGATGCCAGAGACCAGGGTGCCTGTACACCTACAGGAAGGACAGGATGGACCATAAGTGACTCAGAGGCACCCAGGACCCAAGATCCAACTTACCCTGTCCATAAGGTCCAGGCTGCTGAGCACCATATGAATTTGGAGGTGGCTGACCATAGGGGCCTCCTGGGGCCGCACCACCATATGGTCCTCCTGGAGTTCCAGAAGGGAGCCCGCCAGCATTGGGGTGGCCATATGGCCCCCCACCAGCTGGTGGTCCATAAGGCCCTCCAGGGGCAGGACCCCCATAACCACCACCAGGGGGTATCCCGCTGCCATATTGCCCTCCACCATGAGGGGGGCCAGGGTAGTAGCTACCCGGAGGGGCTCCAGGTGCCTGTCCTGCAGCTCCTGGGCAGCCCTGTGGGAAGAACAAGATACAAGTCAGGATGACAAGGCCAGAAACTAGCTACAATATGACATTCTGCAGGCACCAAGCACTTCCACTGCTTGTTGTCTTTCAACAGGCAGGGTTGCTGGACTCCCTTGTTCAGATGGGCAACCTGAGACTTCTAAGGAAGCTAGGAATTACCCAAGGTCATATCATCAATGACCTACAGAGTCAAAGCGTTCTACTAGGGCTGAGATCATGTCTGGTTTGCTACTTTATGACCAGCTTTCAGCGCACAATGGATGCACAGTAAATATTTATTATATGAATCAAATGGAATTCCAAAGTTCACCCTTCAGTATGCCCATCTCCATCTGCAGGATTTTCAGCACAAATGCAGTCTCCACCGCATAGCCCTGACACTCACCAGTCACCACTGATGTACCTACAGCAAGGATCCATCTACACCATGTCTTCTTTATATACTACACTAGCTCAAGATGCAAAAATATTTCCCTAGCCTCATTCATGACTCCAAGGCAGGTAGGGGAGACCCTATTCCTAAAGCAATATGATACAATGATGAAAACACCAGTTCAGTTCAGATTCTGCAATTTACTAATTGGATTATTGGCTTACCCTCACTAAGCAGGGTCTTCTCTGCAAAATGGGAATAATAACAGTGCCTATCTCAGGCTTCCATGTGAATGAAATGAGACCAGCCACTGGAAGCACTTTGACACACTGCCTAGCACTGATGCATACTGACTACTAATAAAAGCTCCCATATACAGAGGAGGAAACTCAAGTTCAAACTAGTCCCAGAGACTGTGTGGAGGAGCCAAGTCCAGAACCTAGATCTCCTGGCCAGGGCATTTGTGCATTACAGCATACATGGGATATTTTCTTTGTAGAGGTACCCATCTCTGCACACCTCTAGCAAAGGTCTCCTAAAGCTCAGAGTGTCCTACTACATGTCCTAAATGGACAATACAGGCCCAGCAGAGCACAAGCTTAACACAGTTGCAGACCAACTGAGCTAAAGGGAACAGAGAGCAGCTGGCCCAGCTCTGAAGACAGTATAGGTTCTATACAAGTTCTAAATCAGCCTGCAGGAGCCCCAGTGGACTAGTACTGAGGCCTGGGCTCTCTTTTTATTGTGTTTGATAACTTCTGAGAAAGCTACCCTCAAGGCTAAGGCCAAACTCATACTTCATCTAGAAAGGACCTGTTTTTCCAAGGAAGGGAGGCTTCTTGGGGAAGGGCAGGAAACAGGACCTGCCACCTCCTCCACTCAGCATGGAGGGAGCTCTTCCTCCCTAGAAGCTGCCATAGCCAGTAGCAAGACTCTTTCACAGACAATGAAGTCTCCACAGATCTTGATTCAAACCTCTCTGTCCAGCTGGGTTCATGACTGTGGGTCAGTGGCTAAGAAATAGGTGCATAACAGGGGCACATATGCCATTTGTCATAGGACTGCAAAGGGAAGAGTGAAAAATCGGGAAGGGTTTACATGTGGAAGTGTTATTTGAACTGGAGGAGTGAATAAGACTCTCAAGGGGCTAGGGAAGTGTGACAGAAGTACCCAAAATCCTGGTTATATAACCTAACCATCCCATTTTACAGATGGGGAAACTAAGGCTGGGAGAGAAGGAACTTGCCCAAGTTGAAGGCAGAGGTGGGGGCTGAGCCTCCTCCACACCACTGCTTCCTGACACATTGCTCCTTTCAAAGAACAAGATTCCAGGAAGAAAGGGACTCTGCAGTGTCTGGGCACACCCAAAGCACAGGCTGGATACCAAGCCAAGAAGTAGTGCTCCAGTATAAGCCCCAGGAGCAAAGCCATAAGCTGCACCAGGAACATTTGAGTGCAGCCCTTCCACCTGGGAAATGCCCAAGACAACAAAGGAGCAGGTCTTCTGCCCTTCCAGCTATCACATTCCAGGAGCCTGTGTGTCTAGGGCAGTCTAGCAGCAACTGAACTCTTCCCTTTCTGCCCCCTGTTAAAGTCCTTTCATGCAGTTCACATATACAAACACTCCTGGCAGAACCTCACTATCTGCTAACAGGAAAAAAGGGAAGAGGTTAATATGCCTATTTCTCAGATAAAGAAAATGTGGTACAGAGCTGTTAGATGACTTCATTCAGCAAGCATTTACAGAGCAATATTGTACTGGGCTCTGTGCTTGGCCTGGGGGCACAAAACCAAATGAGACCCTGCCCTTGAATACCCCACAGATAATGATGATAAAGTCTAATCCAATCCCAGCACAAAAATCTACTTACGTGCTGCAAGGAAGCATGGACAGAGGAATTTGTTCTGTTTGCTGAGCAAATAAATGAGCGATCACATGAACAATGCATGAAGTAAGTCAAGGAAAGCTTCCTAGAAGAGGTAGCAATGACCCTGGAGTTGGTCCTTGAAGAATACATAGGCACTGTCCCAAAAGGAAGGCAGGGAAGGACACACCAGACAGAAAGGAGAAGGCAAAGCACACACTTATGAGCAAGTATGGTGTGGCCAGGGAATGGGCTAAAGAGCCAAGGCAAGAAGAATGCAGTGTGAACCTGAAATGAGGCCCTTCAGGCCCCCCTTGATCAAGCACCTCTTCTACTGCCTTTAGTTGGTAGGTGAGTTATCAGTGCCTAAGTGTAGTTTTATCTGTATAAGTGTCAAACTCACCCAATGGTAAGCTCCCCAGGGGTAGACACTGGGCCTCATTATTCATCATGGTACCCCAGGACCCAGCACAGTGCCTGACACCTGCAAGCCTCCATAAATAGCTGACAAGTAAGCACTACTCTAAAGAGTTTGGAGAACAGAGTATCATAGAAGGGTTTCCAACAGGGGAAGAATGTGATCAGAGCCTTGTTTAGGGAATTAACCAGCAGCGGTGGTGTGGAGGATGAGCTAGCGGGGGAGGCAGCAGCCCAGGTGCTGGGCAGCCAGGGCGTGAACCAGACAGCAGACTCGGGGATGGGGAGAAGGGATGGATACCGAAGCTATTTCAGAGATAGACTAGACATGACTTGGCAACTAATTAGATTAGGAAAGAGATGGAGGGGGTGTGAGGAGAGGAAAGTATATAGAATGACTCAGGTTTCTAAGCTTGCACAAAATGAAGGAGGTGCAGCCAGCAACTGAGGCAGAATCTGTGCTGGAGAGAAAGTTTGGGGAAGATACTGGGCTAGTTCTCAGGGTCACTGAGTTGTTGGCAAAAGTCTGACCATAAATGAAAACCAGGGTCCCTGATTTGACGTTCTTTTATGCCACTCCATGCTGCCAACCCTTTCCAGAGTTTTTCTAAGGGCATTTCATACTGACAAGCAGGGGCGGGGGAGAGGAAGAGTTCAGTAATCATGGTTTCTAAAGCATCACAGAAAACTATCTCTAGGTTTTTAGCTGACTACAAATAAGCTACATTTGCTATACTGCTTCCAGCTCAATCAGATGGAGGTAAGTGCTATCATCTCCATTTTAGAGAAGAGAGGTGCAGAGGTGCAGCTAGAATGGGCAAGCTGGGATTCAAACCAGTGTCTGCACATTTGAGTTCCTAGCATGAATTTGTGCCAGGAATTGTGCTAAATGCCTCTATCAAACATGATGACTTTCTGGACTAGACATGGTGGCACCCATGTGTCATCCCAGCACCTCGGGAGGCAGAGATAGGAAAATCACACTTGGAGGGCCACCTGGACAAAACTTAGCATAATTGTATCTCAAGCCAGGTATGGTGGATTGTGCCTATAATCCCAGCTACTCAGGAGACAGAGGTAGAAGGATTGCAGTTCAAGGTCTTCTCAGACAAAATAAACTGAAAGCAAAAGGACTGGGAGCATGACTCAAGTGGTAGAGCACTTGCCCAGCATGCAAAAAAAAGATGGCCTTCTACAGTGGACAGAGTTGGAGGGGAAAGGCTGGAGTTGGTGACCTTCTTTCAGTGCCTTCAGGCCCAGGGATCCTTAGCAGAATCTCATTCTTTTTCCACTTCAGCATCCAGATCCAGTTTGAAGAGAAACCAAAGATCCTCAGTCCAACCTGTCAGACAATAATGGAGTCTCTACAGCACCACCTGACATCTCCATTTGTACCTCTGCAAGGAATGGAGAGCCTACTCCCTCCCAACTCAGAAAGTCCTGTAATTTCTTTTAGGGCTGAGGGCTCATTTTTTTTGCCCCCAAGACCACTGTGGAGCTCAGAGGGTCAAAGAGTATCCAAGGCTGGCCCATGCTGAGCCCCAGTGAGGAAAAGAGGAGGATGCATTGCAAATGAGCCTGCATCCCAGAGCAACTCCTCAAGTGCCTGCTGGAAAGCGGGAGCCCAAGCTAGGGGGTTAAATCATCATAAGAAGACAGATGGATAGTTCAGGCACTCACAGCAGAGCCTCCTAAAATATTTAAAGGACAGAAATATGTAATCAATGAACAATGAACCAAGAATTGTCCCAAGACTTCAATTACCATCTCTGCCAACACTCCAGCTTCATCTCCCGAGTTGAGGACTCTCATATCCAACTGCCTCCTGTCCTCCTTCCTTCACCTCTCTCTGCACTCCTATCTCCTGGTACCTCCTGCCACCCAGTCATCCAAACCCAAAGCTTTAGTGCCCTCCTGGGCACCTCTCTTTTCTCCCTGTCACCTCAATTAAGCACTAAGTTTTCTCAACTCTACCTCCCCAAAACTTCCCAAACCAACCTTCACCAGGTAGTCGTTCTCTTTAACCTAGAGTACTTCAACAGCTTTGAAAATGGGCTTCAGTTTCTCCTGCTTCAATCTATTCTGACAGTGCCCCACAGTAAGAGATCCAAAGGGCAAAAGGTATAAAACCCTTCATCAGCTCCCCACTACTCTTAGGAGGAAATCACATTCCCCGCAAAAAGACCTTCTGGAATCTGGCTCTTGCTTTCTTTTCTAGTCTCATTTCTTGCTCTTTTTTTCCATTATTGCAACCAGACTGGTCATAAAATTCCTCCAAACTACTGGGCTGTCTTACTTGCTTCTTAGGTTGTTTTTGTTTTTGCAGTACTGGGAATTAACTCAGAGCCTTGTGCTTGCTAGCAAGTGCTTTATCACATGAACCATGCCCCCAGTCCTGCTTCTTGGTGTTTGTGAAATTATTTCCTCTACTGGAATACATTTTCTTTCTTTACCCAGCTAACTCCTCCTGTGATTCAGTTTGGAATTGAAGTATCACTCCCTTTAAAAAGTCTTCTTGCACCTAAACTGAGTTAGTTATCTTTCCTGTGCTGTTCTATTACCATATACTTACTCCCATTTAATACTTCCTATTCTGACTCTACAATTCACATATCTGCGTTTCTCTCTCACCTGGAGTATTTACTACATGCCAAACGCCATACCAAGCACTTGGCATGGATTATCTCATTTAATCCTCACAGTAAATCTGAGGTATGTACTGTTATGACCCCATTTAAAGAAGGGAAAACTGAGCTTCAGATCTTTGCAACGAACTTCTGTAAGCAAGTGGCAGAGCAGGGATTTGAAGCCAAATTTCTCTGGACTCAGAGACCAAGCTCTGAAACTCATCAAGCTGGTAACTCCACAGGACCAAAGGGTGCTTGACTTTCACTCTCCAACACCCAGTCAGTGCTTCAGTACCCTGAGTTGGAGGCAATGGAAAATCACAGGTATTGTGACTTTGCAATAGGCTGGAATCATCTAGGGCTATGTAGTGGGTGGAGGGGAGGAAGCACTCACTGAGCCTTTGGATGTTTTAAAACAACTAGTTTCCTTTCTTAGAACACCTGAAATGAGGAGATGGGAGGTGAGGAAGCACCATTTCTTCTTCTATTCCAGTCACTTCTCCCTCCGCTCCTTTTCAGTGTTTCACCTGGAGCATTAGCCCAGGCAGCACAGGATGGTAAGAGTAAATGCAGCAGCGAGCTGCTACCATACATTGATTGCCATTTACTAGCAACATGCCAAGCTCCCTATAGGTTTTGTTGCATTTCATCCTCATTTCAGCCCTTTTTACAGGTATTCTTTTTCCCCTTATAGGTGAGGCAACTGAGATTCAGAGCCCTTAAACAGTTTACTCAAGGGCATGTAACTATTAAGTGGTAGAATTAGGATTCTAGCCTAGTTCTGTCTAATCTGTCACTGCTTCTAGGGTACATAAATCATCCCCAAAGCTTATTAAGATGTAGATTTCTGGGCACAGAGTAGGTCTTAGGTGGCACCCAAAAGTGTGCTCTTTCAACAAGCTCTCAGGTAATCCTGAAGCAGACCAGCCACTGAGACACAATGCACTATGGCAATGCTCTCCTAAACTGTTCCTCAGGAATATCAGTATCACCAAAAATGACCAGAAAGGGGGAGTTCCATAGTTAAATAAGTTCCAGAAATATTACGTAAGTTATTGGTTTCTGGCAGATTTATGATATTCATTAGTAAATTAAAAATCCTGAGATGCCCTATCATGAACAAATTTTATCTAGCTGTATTAAACAGAATATTCTCAGGCAGGGGGTAGAGGGGAGAAAGGGCCCAAACAATGTATGCACGTATGAATAAACGAATTAAAAAAAAAAGAAGAAGAAGCAAGAGATAATGGTGACAGGGTTGAAATGCAATTCAGAGAATGTTAATTCATTGAGAACTCTTTTTCAATTTGAAGAAGGCTCATTTTGTTGTTTGGGTTTTTGTTTGCTTGTGCTTGGTTCTTTAACATCCAATATACAGTGAACACAATAAAATCATTAATCAATAAAAAAAAAAAACAGAATATTCTCCAAACTCATTTGACCATAGAATCCTCCTCTATTAACAACACCCATTAACATCTCACAATACTCAGAAAATGGAATGGAGTTTGGGAAACACAACTATGTTATACTTTCTCCTAACTCCAGCCCACACTAGCCTCTTTCCTTACCTCTACTAAGTACACAATGAAAGGAGTTCCAAGCTCTAGCCCTGGCCTTACCCTCACTCACTATGTATATCCTTTAAAACCCTTAACCTCTCTGGGCTTGTTCCTCAACTGTATACTGGGAGTGGTAATCTCAGCATGTCTACAGGGCCTTCATGACTGGCAAAAAGCATTTACCAAATGCTGTGTAAACTACACAGGGTTGAACTTCCTAGAAGGACGCTTAACACATCTTTTTGCATGTAATGTCCCATTTGACCTTGTTTTCCAATTTTTCCTACATGAGTTTTATTTCCTAAGTTACTATGTGATTTGGGCAACTCAAGACCCCTCTTTGGGACTGCTTCCCCCTCTGTAAAATGGGAGGGCTGTTTTGAGGGCCTCCCAGGACTGATCTTTTAGGAGTCTAGTAAAAATCAAAATACAGAAAGGCAACACATTACACCATAGCACGCACTTCATAATAGCTCTTTAAGGTAATCCTATTATTTGGTCCGATTTCAGAAGAGGAAACTTTGTCTTGGAAAGACAAAGTATCACACTCAGGGCTCAAAACTAAGTAATGGGGCCAAGATGTGACCCTACCTCTGACTCCAAGTTGCACTTAACCACCCTACCATTCTGTAACCCAACAAAAAATTCTGGCCAGAATCACACTGCTATGGTCCTTGGCTGGTTCGACATGGGCTGGCAAGTGAAGAGGCATTTGCAGACAAACCGGGTTCTGATCTTGGCCTACCTACCTGGTGACTTCACATAGTTTTGTATCTTTTCTGGCCTTCACTTTTCCTACGTGTGAAATGATGTTGGACTACATCAGCGATCAAAGCAGCTCACTTGTGGCACCTCCTACAACCAGATTCTCCTAATTATTCTGACGCAGTAAGTGCGGGTGAGTCGGGAAACCTATTACTTTTTATCCCACGCCCTAAATGACACCGGTGGAACCACAGGACTAAACGTCTGGCCCACGGAGGCCTTGACAGGGTGCAGAATCCAAGCCCAGCCCTGCCTGAATCTATGGGGTCCAAAGTCCCCAAATCCTCGCGTGCGCGACGTCAGAAGGGGCGCGACACGACCACTAGGACGCCTGGTCCTGCATGACGTGAGCCGGACGCGACTGACAGGCCCTCTTCACTTCTCCACGGCGCGAGGCCATCCTGAAGTGAACCTCAGAGTGAAAACGGCACGGAGAAAGTGGGAAGAAAGAAAAGCCGTGAGAGGGGGCAGGACTGAGCTTGGCAAAACCCCTACCTAGGTTCGCGGGCCCCTTACACACTCACCTGCCCATACGGATAGCTGGCCATGGCGACTCTGACGTCACACATCGGTGGAAGGCGGGGCTTCCTGTTCTCAAAGCCGCCCCTCTCTGGGCCTGGAGAAGAGCCCGCTTCTGACTGGACGTTCAAGATGTCAGTCTTCCGCGAAGTGGGCCAACGGAAGTGACGCCAAGGCGTGGGCGACTGCCTAATCTACATACCGGAATTGCTAAATGTCGGGTAGAGGTATCCGGAAGTCTTGGTGGTTGTACTGGAGGGCTTGTTTCTGTCTTTACTGACCTGAAGTAGGCCCCAAGGTGTGTCAGACCAGGATGTTCTGTGAGAAGCCTGGGTCAGGTGTTGCTGCGGTGGCCATATTATAACCTGGCAAATGGGACGCATGCTAGTGGCGTAATTGCTGTGGTCACGCCGTTTCAGCCCAGGCGGTTGCCGTGACTACCGGGAACTAACCCGGGCCTCCTGGAAAGGATAGAGAGGATGAAAGTATTCCTCTTTAATGGCAAGACTCCGGTGCCCGTTAGCAGCCTACAGATACAGATCTGTAGTTTTTGGAGAAAACGCCAATCCATCCGAGTAGGATGAAACTTAGATTATCTAGTGCTTTTTTCTTTCTATATGGAGAAACTGAGGTCCTGAAAGGCAGTGACTTATTTGCCCTAGTTCACAGAGGGTTCATGACAAAATGTGGCCCAGAACTGGGATTAATAGATTCCCAAGTCTCAGCTAAGAAGTCTAGATTAGTAGGTCGCATCCCAGTTCCTGAGTGAATTCAACTCATGTACTTGCCTCTTGGCATTCAGGGATACACTTGTTTGCACGCGTGTTTGGTTAAATTTGTTAAGTTCTTCCATGTGGGCAAGGATTACATCTGGGTTTTGGCTGTCCTTATATCCCCAGTAGCTAAAGTGCTGACACTGTACTTTTTAATTAAATGAATGAATAAGTTAGGGTTACGAGGTGTTATGCAGTGAGGCCCATCTATTTAACCACTAGCCAGGCACTTTCCAAAATCACAGTGCTGATCATGTTACTGCCTATCTGGCAGCTGGCAGTGCATGCCCACACTTGCAAAGTAAGGCCAGTCTTTTCATCCTGGCATTCCAGGCTCTTCACAATCTGGCCCCACCTCACCTTTCCAATCTTAGGTCTCACAGCCCTGTACTGTGTTCCACTCTGTACTCCTACTCTTTGGCAGTCTTGCTTTGGCCTGAGGATCTTTCTTTTATCACTTTCTAATTGTATGACCTGGGCAAGTTATTCTATCTCTCTGAATCTGTTTTCTTAACTGTTAGAAACAAATAGATAAATTTGAAAAAATTTGTTGTACCTGCTTACTCCCAGGCTTAGGGTCAAACCACTCCTTTTCCCCCCGGCCAGCAGCCCTCCCATCTCTGGTCCTCCAAGACTCAATTCCATCCCCACCCTCCACCTACTGTCCCACATTCTTCCCAGCTCCAGAGTTAGCCACTCTTGCCAGTATCCCTTTGTACTTGGTACTATTACTGTACTTTATTCTAGCCTGCCTCTTTGGACTGGAGGCACGACCCAACTGGTAGAACACTTGCTTTGCAAGCATGAGGTCCTAAGTTAAAAGCAAAAAAAGAAAAGAGTTTTTATTGATGTTTTCCCCAAAACTCATTGCTCTCCATCTCAGAAAATCCACTCAGTCTCTCAGGCCAAAGACCTGAGTGTCTGTTTCTCCATACACTTGCCCATGTCCATTTCCTCTAGTTCAAAAATGTATTGACAACTGCTCTTTTCTCCCTGTTCACATTGTCACTCTGGTCCAAGACACCATCATCTGTAGCCTGGATCATTACAATAGCCTCTTGATCACTGTCCCTGCTTTTACTCTCCCCCATACTCCATTCTCAATAGTGCAGCCAGAGTGAGTGTCTTAAATTGAAATCAGATAATATCATTCCTAGACTTAAACTTCTCTAAGGGCTTCCCATCACTCTTACAATAAAAGCTAAACTCATTCTTATAACCTTCATGGCTCTACATGACCTAGACCCTGCCTCTGTCACCAGATTCACTTATTTCTATTGCTTTCTTCCTTAGTTCACTCTAGCCTTCCTGGTTGGTCACCACCCCTTGGTTCCAGCTCAGTATTAGAACATGCTGAGTCCATTCCTGCCTCCAAATCTTTGGATCACTCTTCCCTTTGTGAATCCAAAGTCTTCCCTTGACTTTCCACTGGTTGGCTCCTCATCAGCCAGGTCTTAGTTGAAATATCATGTCCAGGGGCAGGGGGATTTCTTGACACCACATCTAAAGTACACTGCCTCCCCATACACATTTCATCCATACATCATACCATTGTATCTTCTTTGGGGGGAGGGTAGAGGTAGAAAAGAGGTTCGTGCTTTCTAGGCACATCTCTACCACTTAAGCCATGCTTCCAGCTCCTTTTGCTCTGCTTATTTTGAAGATAGAGTCTCATTTTTTTGCCCAGGCCAGCCTGGACCATGATCCTTCTATGTATGCTTCCTGTTGTCACTGAGATGACAGGTGTATACCACTGTGCCCAGCTCTTTTCTCTTGATATGGCCTGAATGGCCTGGAACTGTGATCCTCCTGATACCAGATTCCCAAGTAACTAGAATTACAGGTGTGAGCCACCAGCACCCAGCTACCACTATATCTTATTTTGTCATAATACCTGTCACTACTTGAATTGTCCTTTCTTATAAGTCTACATGAATATAGTAAGGTTTACATGTATGCATTAGGGTGCCCTTTTCTTACTACTCTACATCAAGCACCTCGAACAGGGACTGCATTAATTCAATAGATTAGTGGTTATTATTATCATGTATTGGATGCTTTAGTTACCAGATACTGTGCTAAGAACTGCAGGTTTATAATTTTTATCAGTTTTTTTAGATAAATATTATTACCCATTTATAATAAGGAACTGGGGCTCAGAGAAGCTAAGTGACTTCCTTAATATCAAAAAGATACATGGTGAGCTAGGCATGATGGCATACTTGGAAGGCTCAGGCAAGAGGATTGCTAGTTCAAGGACAGCTTGGGCTAAATTAGTGAGAACTTGTCTCAAAAAAAATGGAGAAGCTGGGATTTGAACCCAATTTCATAGTATTTCAACTACTCAGTACTTAATGGTAGCTCATGTCGTTACAGGAGTCCTTTTAGGCCAGAGGCAAGGTCTGAGCACTACCCCAAATGCCAAATAGGAAAAAGTGGTGGGGAACACAGAAAAGGAATATATTCAGTATAGCCACACTGGGAAGGGACAGGGGGCCATTGCCCTCAGCCCTGTCTTTGAGGAGCTAACAAGAGCTTTGGGGTTAAATAGAGAAGGAATAAATCAGGAGGCACACTTCATAGTTCATTCTTGACTGAACTATGGTTTCGTTGATCATTGTCTCGGGATAGGTTACCTAGCATAGCCCTATCAGTAAAAAGAAAGTTGCTACTGCTTGGGGGTAGTTTTGACTCTTGTCACTTAACGTTTATCCACCAGACCTGTTGTTCCTGAAATTCAAGGTAACTGAAGGAGAGCATGACTTACAGATGGAGTTAGATCAATAGCTGGGCCCTCCTTCAGGCTTAGGGTAATGATTAGAGACTTCTAGGCATTCCTCTAATGGTCTGCAGCAGGACATTGTAAAAGCTGACAGTAGTGCTGGGTGTGAGGTCACATGCCTGTAATCCCAACAGTTGGGAGGCTGAGGCAGGAGGACCAAGGGTTCGAGGCCAGCCTGGTATGTAAAGATACTGTCTCCAAGAGAAAAAAACTTGTCTACCGATAATCTGTCGTGATGATGTCTCTGAAAATCTTGGAAATATCTTACTCTTATCTTGGTGTCTTGAAGGGAATGATTACCAGCCTTCAATGTTTAACATGCCTACGTGCAGAAAACTGACTCAGAGTTTAAGGTAGTAAAGGAGACAGATACAAAATGAAGGCAGATGTCAACATTTTATCTTGCTTTTAGTTACTCATCAGACATCTACAGACCCAAGTGAAGATTCAGTGCTTTTAGCAAAAGAGCCTCGAAGCCCTTGTTACAGTGTCTTCTTTTTAACTTTATAACCCTCCGGTCCAAAAACATATTGGTGTAATTGAATTGCAAAATCTCAAAAAGGAAGAAGCTCTGTAGTATGGGCTGAAGGTCAAGGGAATATTTATTCAAAGAGAGAATAGTGACACCTGACCTGCAAACTGCGGTCCTGCGACTCACACTCATTTATTCCACAAACACATTAGCCTTTTGAGTTCCCACCACTTGCCAAGTTCTGGTGTAGGTGTGGAGGATTCATCACCCATGAGAATTCTTTGCCCCATCCCCCTCTGCCCAGCAAAAGGCTTAGGAAGTCTTGCTGTTGGAGTTTCGCACTATTTGGGTGGCATGGACATCACGTCTTTTCTCAGGCAGTCAGACACCAGCCAAAACCAATATCCAGGGATATTCCTTCCGAGGACCAGGTGTGTTTATTTTGGAGGGGGTGAGATGAAAGAGAGACCTGGATCTCCCAAAGACTAAAAAATAAACAACTCATTTCCAAATTTCAACTACCTGAGGCAGACAGATGTGGGTAGGGGTTGTTCCTATTATTGTTTCAGTTTTAGCCAAAGGGGAAAACTTAGATTCCAGACCTTTTAAGAGCATATAGCATTTTCCCCCAAACTCATGGAAGCCCTGTGGTTGATCCATCGGAGGTAAGGCAGAACCCAGAAATGGGAGGGCCAGCCACTGGAAAATACTGCCTCCCCTGGAGACACAGCCCCCTAACACCTTCTGGCTGGATACCGGGTTCCTGTAGCGCGCATTGAGAAGGAATGCCAACACCCCCTAATTATTATGAAATTAATTCTCTTTGATTCCAACTAGATTGAGTTATGAAATTTAGATTCCAGTTGGATTTTGTGGATGGGAGGGTGATTTGCAGCTTTCTACAACACCAACCAAAAAATTAGAACAGCAGACGTGGCAGTCTGGCCAACTACTCTTCTGTTTTGAGATCATAAGGAAAGTACATGAATATATTCTATTCCCATAAACTCTTCAGGATGGCATTAAAAAACTTGCCAAAAGTCAATAGACCACATGTGACGAAGGTCTCGTTAGATTCTGTTGAATGGTGGTAACAGAGGAAAATATGACAAAAAGCAAGATTTAAATTATAGAAGGCATTAAATTTGGGGGTTTTCTTTGCAGAATAAATACACAGTGGTTTTTTTCTCCATCTTATAGGGCAGAGGGCTTCTCAAATTAAGGACCCTCCAGTACATTCTTCACACTGCTATCAGCAAAGTCCCCACTAGGCAAACCTTTTGTGTAAAAGCCATCAATGGCTTCCCACCATGTCTCCCCTGGTGATTGCACATTCAGCAATCCAGCCGTCCTGCCTTGTGTCCCATTACTCAGCCTGCTGTGCTCAATCATCTCTGGACTGGACTTTAGCATATCTGTTCCTTCTGCCTGGATTAACCTCTCTCTCTCTCTCTCTCTCTCTCTCTCTCTCTCTCTCTCTCTCTCTCTATCTCTCTGTATGCGCACTTTAGGTCCCCCAGTGATGCATTCCTTTGTACTGCCCCTTGTACTGTAAAGTGGCCACTTTATTGTAGGTGCTTAAAGAACTGCTTCCCCGCCCCATAGATGCTGTGGGGGCAGGGACCATATCTGTCTAGTTTGCTGGGCTCCCTACAGCCTAGTACGGCTGCTGGCACAACGTAGAAAGAGGAAATGGACTCATCAAGTTAGACTGTGTGGATCAGAATGCTCTCCGTGTTACCTTAAAAGTCTGGACTAGACTAAGAAATGCAGTCGGAAGAATAACAGAGTGGGAATGTGAAAAGACTGCCTAAGAAAAGTGGAAAGCATGTGCCCCTCCCTCTTTTCTCTTCAGCTTACACAGCTCCTGAACTGATGAGCAAGATCCACAGATTTTTTTGCTGACCACAGAAGAACAGACTATAAAATTCAGCTTCCCATCTGGTTCTTCATGGTCCAAGAAAATACAGCAATTTCAAACTCCAGTGAGACTAGCACTCAAATCATGAAAGCTTAAGCCTAGCCTGTTGTAGAATCCCCAAAGAGTAGCATGAATTTGACTCAGGGAGAAAAGTGAAGGAGACATTATTTACTCTGTAAGGATCGGGTTCCCTTGGGAACTCACAGGGGATGAGTTTGATGTTGGCTCATGGCAATTTCCCCCTCTGGCCTTCAGAGCCAACCTACTCATCTTAACAGCTGGCCCTCACTAACAGCTGGCCCTCACTTTTCTTTCTACTCATGCCAAAATGCTCTTTAATAAGACCCATCATCAGTTCACTCCGCAGCCTGGGCTGAGAGTAGAAGCTGGCCTTCCAGTGGGAGTGCTTTAACATCTGTCCTCATCCACTGCCACAAACCTGGCTGCTGTTTCAATGCAAAGATGATGTATTTGCTCTTTAATGTTTTCTGTGAGAACCAGGGTTAACTGGTATGAGATGAAACAAGAATCGACTCCTTCTGTATCTAAAAACAGCATGGGAGGCACTTAGGCATGCTCAGGAGCCTGCCTGAGTTTATTGCTCTGGCCATTGGCACTTCTCTGCCCCTGGCAGGAAAAAAAAATGGGACAAAGGTTCTGAAAAGACATCCATAGGCTGGTGCCCAACCAGACAAGGGAATGTTCAGAAATATGCTGGAAACGCCAGCTCTGGAGAGATTTGACAGCCAGCTTGAAGGCTTCAGGCAGTTTGGATAAACATCTAGACTTTGAGCACATTTCTAAGCCTGCTCCTTGATCCCTTTGAAGTTTATCCAACTTGAATAAACCTTCCAGAAAGCTCGGGCTAGTAAAAAAAGACTTTCTTTGGAAGTCCCCCTGGATGTGCCCTGTTGCTTTCTCACAGGGCAGTCAGCCCATCAGGGCAAGCCATCTGAAAAGTAGAGATAGAAGAAGCTTGAGACAGAATGTTCCTATAATGTTCAATTCCCTGTCTTTTTTTTTTTTCCTTCCTGTCCTTTTTACATATGGTTGGATCACCAACCCCCTACTGGACTTCGAGGATCACAAGTTAGCTCTGATCGTTGCCTGTCCTTGACTCTTTCTCACAGATCCAACCCAGCTGTTTCTGAAGGCTGAGGTTAAGATGTACAGAAAAAGCACCACACATGTTCAAATAGCAAGAGATGCCATTCATGTTCCAGAAAGTCACTGGCTGCAGCTGGAGCATGGGTGACAGCGCCATGCATTGGTACAGATGGTAGATTGCATCTCATTTCCCAGAGAAGCATTCCCTGGTTGCCTAGGCAGGGGCTGGAGCCTGTCTTTCCTCGTTTTTGTTCAGGTTTTCTAATCACAGAATTACTAGAGCATCACAAAGAGCCTTAGTGCTTGGAGGGAGTTCCAGGTGGATGAACACACTTAGAACTGGGAGCAGCTCCTAAGGTGCAAGCTGGATCAGCTTTGGCTCACATGAAGTGCGGTGGGTGGGTGAAGGATGGGTCAGGCACTAAACACTGGCTTTCTTAGGGAAACAAACAGAAAGGGTCTTTTCTGAGCTGGAAGTGGTTATCTCCAAATCTGCTTCTGACTCACTTGAGAGAAGCTGAGCAATGGTGCTGCTGACTTGAGGCTGTGTGCTGTGGAGGACAGAACAAGGGCTCAGAGCACCAAAGAATAAATCAGAAGCACCTGGAGAGGGAGCTGCGCAAGGGGCAACCCATATAGCAGCTGACCACAGGCAATGAAGGACATGCCCTTCTGTGACCCTGTGACCAAATGGAAAAAGGAGGATGACAGGGAGATGTGGTCATAGCACCAGGGAACCCCACTGAAAGTGGGATTGCAGATAGTTTTATTTCTTTATTGTTAAAAAAATATTAACAGCAATTAAAAACAATGACAATATCAACATCACAAACATTCACAACCCATCACAGAGTCCAGTAGGCTTTGGCCATCTCTTCCTGATGGAGTCCTTCATCTCACCGCAGGGAGTCATTTCAGCCAAAAGGCCCCTTCACGCTCCTCATGGGAGGATACTGTTCCTCCATTGGCATGGTTCCAAAGCAGTCCGAGGGGTTGCAATGGCCAGCCTTGCCTGGCTGACCTGCAGGACCTGGAGGGCCAGGAATGCCAGGAATGCCTTGCTGGCCCATTGGCCCTGTTGCACCCATCTTGCCGTATCCTGGGGGCCCTTGAGGACCTAGGGAGGGAAGAATACAAAAGACAAGTCAGGAGACCCAGATCACAAGAAAAGAAAAAATGATGGTCATGGTAACAGTACCTTATTTATCAGGTCACAACACATTTTCATGAGACCTGATTTGACCTTCACATTGGCCTGAAAGGACACCATACCTCTGGCTAGTTTCATTGAGCGCTTCTGTATGCCAGGCACTGAGCTTAGTGCTTTTTATGCATTAGTCATTGACTCCACACCATGATGTCCTTTATTTATTTTTTTGGTAGCACTGGGGTTTGAACTTAAGACCTTGCATTTGCTAGGGATGGCACCCTACCACCTGAATCAACGCCTTTAGTCTCCCATCACAAGAATAATTGTCTTATTTTATAGATGAGGACGCAGGCTCAGAGAAGTTGCTCATTAGGTAAGTAGTGAAGATGAACCTCAGAGCCAGGTCATCAGGCTTTGTATAGCCGAACTTACATCTTAGAGAGCGACCTCTGAGGGCTTAAGTGACTGCTGCAAGATTACACAGCCAGTAAGATGCCAAGTAGACCATCGTGTGCAGCTCTCTCCCACAACATCCTGCTAGTCCAGCTTAGGACTAAAGGAAAACACTGGGCCTTCTGCTCTCCTGCCCACACAGGTCCTAGCAGAATCTTGACATGGTGGCATTACTGCAAATGGATGTCAATTGGCCTGTAGTATTTGCAGTTCCACATAGCTATGTCATTAAAGGGAGTCTCTGCTGCTCTCGATTCATGGTCTTAAATGCTGAGTTCTCCTACCTGGGGGGCCGGGGAGACCATTTTCTCCTGCAATGCCAATACCAGTGTCTCCTTTTTCACCTTTGGTACCAGGCAATCCTGGGACAAAAGACATAAAATAAGTCCTATTCCTGAACAGAAAAATGACACAGCCTGTCAGCTCAGGCCAGCCCCCACGTAGAGTTGCATATTCCCCTTGGGAACTGGGGGGGTAGAGCTACCTCTCATTCCTGGCAACCCTTGCCGTCCTTCTCTGCCGATCTGACCAGGGAGCCCAGGTGACCCTGGAGCGCCTGGCCTGCCTGGAGCACCATCCTTCCCTGGAGGCCCTGGTCGGCCAGGAGCTGCTGCCACTTCCATAGGAAACTGCATCCTAGAGGTGTAGTAAGCCATTCTCTCTGCGAGCAAGGACAGGGCCAGGTCACAGGGAGCCCAGGGACTCAAGAGTGGCTGCAGATGCTGCAAACATGCCAGCAGCAGGGAACATCCTTTCTTCAGAGGAATGTCAGGGCAAGGGACATGGGGGTTGGCTTTCTAAGTGGTGTCCTGTGCCTTAGCTTCCACACTGATTTCTATGGGGATCTTTCAGAAGCATCTCTAACACCTTTCATTGTTTCACTGCTGGATTCAGAAGAAAGTCCAGAGAGGCCTCCTTCCCAAACAAGACACTAGGACAGGGTCCACATTTTCCCTAGTCTCCAGCACATCCATGTTGGATGAACAAATTAGCAGGGAAAAGAAAAGCTTAAAACAAACCCCAGCAGCCACCTTACACTTGCTGTTCACCCCTCTGCTTAGAGCTCACTCCATGAAGGCTCGTTTGAAATCAATTTTCTTGTCAGCCTCCTTTGCTCAAGTGGGGGCTCAGGGAGGGCAGGAGGAAATCATTTTATCTCTGAACAGAGCAGGTGACAAGCAAGGTCTGATGGATAGTTGAACATATGCCTGTGTGCGGGGGCGGGGGTGGGGACACAGGCTTTAAGAAAAAGGAGGCCAGGGCTGGGTGGAGAATTGGCTGGGAAGGGCAAATGGCACCCACTGCCACCCCGCCAGCTGTCAATTACCATCAAACATTTTAATGATCTCTTGTCTGATAAACCTCTTGATTTCATCATAATTCACCAGGTCTCCCTGAGGAAAGAGGGGAAAAACTGCCTCAATTATACTTTCAAGCTTGGTGTTTTCCCCTGGAAACAGACTTCATGGAAATAAAGGATGGAGGAGGAGGGCAAAGGTCCCAGGAGCCTCCCAAGGATTTTTAATCCCAAGTCCTACCCAGTCTGAAATGGTGTAAACCATTTTTGTGCCACAGTGCAGTATGCACCCACCCTCCCCACACGGCTAAGAACCACCTATACGGGTGTCATGCCCTTTCCTGTAGAATATCAGCAGGAGTTCCTAGAATGATCCATGCTCCACCCACATCCTGCTCTGGAGACAGTGCTCATGACTGCCAGCCTTCCCTTACCATGGAGCCAGGCACACCGGGCAATCCAGGGCTCCCTGCAGGCCCTGGAGACCCAGGATGGCCTCTCTCTCCTGCAGGACCTGGTGGCCCAACAGGCCCCATGGAACCACTCTTGCCAGGCCCACCAGGCATGCCGGATCTCCCCTTCTCTCCTGCCTGGCCCTTCTGTCCTGCAGGTCCTGGATCACCCTACAAGGACAGCAAGTCACAGGCTGGCATTATCGAGTGTGATCACAATGTCTCAGCAATGTCTCCTTTCCCAGGCCCCAGCACCTCCCTCTGGACAGTGGCCACAGCACCACAGTTCACCATGTCTCACTGTCCCTAGAACAGGACTTCCTGAAGACCTTTCTCATGGTGGTGCTCCCTACTGAGAAAGCCTGATGGTTCCCACCTGTCCTCAGTATGAAGGCTCAATGGCCTGACCAGGCCATTTATGATGTGATCCTGGTTATCCCTTTCTCTGCTCTCTTCTCCCTGCCCTCCCACTTCCAGCCAGCCCTGGCCAATTGCATTCTCTGGTTCTGCAGTACTGAGTCCTAACCACCCCCTCTACCCAGTGCTAAAATGTTCTTGTTCTTTACTTGGCCTCCTGCCCTCACTCCAAAGCAGGGTGATGTGCTCCCCTCCCTAGATCCCACAATGCTACATTCAGTCTTCTGTAAAACATGCCCAGTGTAACTGGACTGAAGGGAATGCCATTGTTTGGGGACTTCTGCTTACCCCAGGCCAGGAAAGAGGGCAAGCAATGCTTGGGGAGTGAAAAAAAAAAAAAAAGGAATCTCCATCCCCCCGGCTCAGCCACAGCTAAGAACCTGGGAATGGCCCAAGGAGAGGAGACTCGGAGGCACAATTACTCCAAGTTTTCCTGCCTCCTGGGTCTCCTCGTGGCTAAAGTCACAGATTGGAGCTGGGCTTAACCAACTCATGAGCACCTCCTCTCAAACCCACCTAGTGCCCACTCACCTTTGGACCAGGAGGTCCATAGAGTCCCTGTTTTCCAGGGGGTCCCTAAAAGAAAGCAAAAGTCAGGGATCAAGTCTTGGCAGCATCTCCAAGGCTTCTAGGGAGGTATGTGTAGTGAAAAAAACCATTATCCTCATCTCTAGCCCCCCAGGCTGTGTCCTGGTGGGCTCTGTATGCAAAAGGACTTCAGCCTCCTGCCTATAGAGGGTCTGACGGCTGGAAGGAAGAATGACATCCCCTGGGGCGTGGCCTTGTTTGATCATGTTGGCTGGGTCCCTCATCACAGATGAAAAGATGAGAACAGAAGTCCAAATGAGAGGGTCAGGCTGGAACAGTGGCAGGCCTGGCGAGAGCTGGTGCCCAGGGAAGGTTTGCTTAGAGTTATCATTACTGTCTCTTTTTGACTAGGTACAGGGTGGGGTGGAGGGGAAGGGTTAAAACAATAATCACTTCCATCCTTGTCCCCTAGTCTCCAGTTCCTATCCCAGAGCAACATGAGTTGTAGGTTTCCTGTACACAGATCCCTTAGGGTCTGCAGGGAACTGGTCCCAGGACCCTCATGGATACCAGAAAGTAGGATGCTCGTCTCTTCAATGAAGTAGTATACTGTTGCCCAGAACCTACACACATCCTCTCGTATATGTTAAGTCATCTTTGGATTACTCATAATACTTAATACAGTGTAAATGCTATATAAATAGTCATGATACTGTATTGTTTAGGGAATAATAACAAGAAAAAAGTCTATGTTCAATACAGATGTATTTTCTTCTGAATATTTTCAATCTGAGATTGAGTGAACCCACGGATGTGGAACCTAAAGATCAGGATTCTGTCAAGAGATGGTCTGTGTGCACAGGGAGTGCTTACTGGATGAATGAGGAGGGGCCAAGACAAGGTGAGGATGAAGAAGGAGTGCCCCCAAGGGAAAAGCACAACAGTACCTCTTTGCCAGTTGCACCATCCACACCAGGTTCCCCCTGAAGAGTAGAGAGCAATGGAGATGGGATAAGTTACCACCCAGCTTGGCCACATAGGCCTTACCTTGCCCATCAGGCTTGCCCAGACCCCCATTCCACCAAGAAACCCCAATCCTGCAGCCCTCCCCCTCAACATTCCATGCTCCAGCCTGATCCCGGATCCCATACTAACAGTTCAGGACTCTCCCTATCTGAGCGCTGCAAAAAAAGAACAGACCATGCTTCTTTGCTTGGGATCCTACACCATGCACACTGCCGGGCTCTAGTGTATGTGAAACATTGCCTGAACACATGAACTGTGAGCCTCTGTCCTCAGTGAGACTGGCCAGCATGGGTTTAAGCCACCTCCATCCCCCTAACATGACAGGAGAGGCTGCCTCCCTGGCCCAGCCCCTTCTGGTGGGCTGCTGGGAAAAAGACATCTGTGATTGCAGGGCAAGTGGGAGATACTTCTAGAGGTCCTGGAGGCTCCTGAGCCTGCAGGAGGGAGCCAAGGTCTGAGAGACTTACCCAGGGGCCTTGTCAGGAATCAGAGTGAGTAACAGTGCTGACCCTAGACCCTCTGCCAGATGGGCCCACTGACCACCCCCACACCATGTGGAGTCTACCACCCCATCCCAGTCCACCAGCCCCAGGGCCATTGCCATTGTTTGGTGGAATGTATTCTATTGGGAACTAGGAGACCTGGGCCCCTCCTCAGCTTTCCCAGGAGACTTTTTGTCCCTTAGCCTAGCAATCACTTCTACCTGTAGTGGCTCACCTGTCTGGACCTTTTGAAAGCAGTAGTTTTGCAGACTGGCTAAAAACTCAAGTTTTGGAATCAAGCAGGCTGGAGATCAAATCACAGCTCTCCCACTTACTAGTGTGATTTTGAGCAACCTACTTAGCCTTGCTGAGCCTCAGTTTCCTCATCTGTGAACCAGGGACAACTGGATCTACTAAGTGAGGCTTTGATACAGATTAAGACAAATGCACATTAAGCACTTAGCTTACCATTTAGCATATGACCAGTGACCAATATCGCATCGCTCTTAGAGCTAAACATGAGCTGAGACCAAGTTGTGGTTTCTGAGAAGCTCACAAAGTTACAGTAATAGCACTGCATATCTGGTTCCTGACATTTTCAAAGACTTTCTGTGGTTACCAACAAGCTCCCCTGGGGCAGGGGCTGGGGTGGAACAGGGACCAAGTCTTCTCTGTCTGACACCTTGTCAGGGGATCTGCATCAGGCTGATGATGCATCGGCACAGACAATATCCTTGTGTGCAACCGCCTGTCTTTCTGAATTTGATATGATCCTCAGACACACGCTCCATGCTACCACCCTACTGTGCTAACAGCCTCTCCTTCCCCGGAGCCCCCAGGAGTGCAATACAAAGCCAACACTTTCCCCCTGGACTGTGTTGTTAGATGTAGGGTCTTACCGGGGGGCCAGGGTGTCCAGGTGCACCAGGCTGGCCTGGTAGGCCTGCCAGGCCCCTTTCTCCAGTGGCTCCTCGGTCTCCTTTCAGGCCCTAAAAAATAGGAAGAAGGAGGGCAGAGGGAGGGAAAAGTGGACCCATATAACCAGAGGCAGACACCCCATCATTTGCCAGGGACCATGTCTGCCATCTCCCAGGCCTCACAGGGGGAAGTGGCATTGCCTAAACTTGTGACAAAGCCCTGGGATGGCCTTTAGCCATCTCCAAAGCCCTTTGCCACATCCCAGAAGGGAAACCTTTGAGGGCAGGTGAGAGGCCGATGTCAGGGGAGGGGGATGGTAACAAGCTTTTCTTCATTCCTCTGGCATAAGGAGGGAAAGTGTCACTCACCACTGCAGAGATCCCAGCTGGACCTGGCTGGCCTGGAGGCCCTGGTGGCCCCTAAAGAGAGGCAAGTTAGTTAGTGAGATGGAAACAGGCTCTAATAATAAGTACCTTTGGGGTGGGGGCTGACAGCAGGACTAGCCCTAAACTGCACCAGCTCTATTTTCTTCCTGAAACCCTTCCTTCCCTCTGGCCTTATACTTGGGCTTTTGCCAGAAGATTTGGGTGCAGAGTGTAGGCCTGGGGGCCCTGAGCACATAGGCTCTCCCACTTAATGCTCACTGAATATGCACCTAGGGCTGAGAGGACAATCTGGGAGCCACAACCAGACACCAAGTGCAGAGGGCAAAGACCAAGAGAACTAACTGCTGGCCCAGGGATCTTCTGAGACTGGCTTCAGAGGTGGGTGAGGGACAGGGGCTCAGCACCAACCCAAACATCCATGTAGAGAAGCTCTGTAGCCTGATACTAAGGCCCTTTCCCCAGTCCCCTGGTGTCCTGCTAATCCTGGGGCTCAGCGAGATTCCAACCTCCAGGAATGTTCCCTCCTGCTGGTGTGGGGTCTGAAACGCCCCCACATCTCTGATGACCCATATCCTTGCCTCTGATGCACAGCTCAATGTCACCTCCCTAGTCAAAATAACACCTTTTCTGAACCCCACAGCACTTAGTTCTCTCTCAGAGCACTTTCCTCCACAGTCCCAGATAGAAAGTTCCAGAAGCCGTGGTCTCTGTTCTACTCATCTAAGACTCCCAGAATGGAAATGTCCAACACTGGGACTGTCACACAGCAGGAGGCCTGGTTGAACAGACAGGGGCAAGAGGAAGAAGTCTGCATCTCCCTTCCCCCCAGGCCCCTGTGAATCTCCCTGGGTCACAATTTAAAGTGTGTGATTCCTTTTCATCCTTAATGTGAGCAGAACTAAGCTAGATCTGAGATCTCTAGAACAGGGCCTTGGACCCCTTGAGATGCATAAAAATGGCTATAGGGACTTGAGAGTTCCTTTTTTTGGTCATGAACTATTTTTAACATTTCCAAAAGCCTCCTGGAAATTATGCAGCCAGTCACAATCAGACTGCCATAAAATGCCAGCGTGTTTGCTTTCTCTCGAGCCCTATCAGCTTGGTGCCGTCACACTGATCAAAGGCACCAATTGGCAGTCATCTGTATTACTGATGAGAAAAGTAGATGGGAAATTTGTTATTGCTTAATAAATGTCTCCTAACTCGGTAAACACACCACCTACCTACCCAGTTTCCCAAGCCAAACACAGGAGTCACCCTCGATTCCTCTCTGCCTCACCCCTGCCCCACACCAGGTCATTATCAAGTCCTCCACCTGCAAGCACAACCTAGATCCATCTCTGAGCCTTCTGTTCCTTCTCCACCCCAGCCACCCAGTACCACTTTCCTGAGCAAGCCCTCCCCCAGGCCTCTGAGGGCCTTGGAGCTGTCCTTGAAGCTCAGCTTTCCTGGAACCCTGGAAATCCTCTCAAGCTGCACTCCAGCCACACCCACCCTCTGGGGTTCCTCAAACATCCCCAGCTCCTCGCTACCTTTGGCTCTACAGCTATATATATCAGCAGACCCCTCTGCCTGGGATTCTTCCCCCAGACTGCTCACTAGCTGGTTCCTCAGTTTATTCAGGCCTCACATCGCCAGCAAGGGTTCCTCTAAAGTTGCCTCTCAGCCCGTCTGTGACATCATATGCTGCCTGATGCTTTCATGTTCATCAGTTTGTTGTGCCTGTGTGGAAGCTCTGGGAGATCAGGGGACTTGGTCTATCTCACTCACTGCTGGTGCCCCAGTACTTGGAACAGTGCCTGGTTCAGAGCAGGTGCTCAATAACTAGTTGCTGACTGACTGAATGACCTTCCTCTGATAAGTGAACCTGAATGTACCTAGAAAATAGGAATGTGGTAAATACTTGGGAACCACTGAATTGGGTGAGCCCAAAGTCCTTTCTGCAGGAACTGAATACAGCTTCTGTGGCCAGGTCTTTCTGGCTGTCACCAGCTTGCTTACCATCACCCTGCCCCAAAGGAATCCTAACTGTCTTAGAGGCAAAGAGAAAAGCAGTTTCACTCACAACATGGCCGGGGGGGCCAGGTCGTCCCTGGGGTCCCATGGCACCAGGCTCACCCTGTAGGAGCCAGAAAAAGGAGAAATGATGAAAAAACAGACTTACTAGCCCATGGATGCTGAATGGGAGAGGGCCGATCAGAGCAGATGGGACACCAATGGATAGAGGAGCTGGGCTGGGCTCTGCCTTCAGACCAAAACCTTTCAGGGTTTAAGAGGGCCAGGCCCTGCCTTTTAGGTGAGTGACCCAGCAGCCTCTAGGGAAGAAGGGATTTTAAGAAATCACTTAAAAGTGAGAAGGTTTAAGATGTGCAGTATAGGATGAAACTTCACCTCAGAAAGTCATGGAGAGAAGGCAGCCACTTTGTCATTGAGTGGAAAGAAGCAGCTGCATCCCAGATGTGGCAGAGCCCAAGGTCATCTAACAGCATTGTGCAAAGATTCCTAGCACTTACCTCTGCACCTGGCCGGCCACTGCTGCCAGGAGGACCTGGTTTGCCACAGTCACCCTAAAAGAGAGGACGGTTGGAGCTTGGTAATCCCACCCCAATTTGACCCCACTACAGAGGTCACTTGCCCTGGCTTTGGTGCCCTCAGGCTGGTAGGTGGCGTGAGCCAGTCTGCCAGGCTTCAGTGGCTCAGGAAGCTTGGATGTTGGGATGATATCTCTGCTGGAGATCAAGTGACACCTCCACCCCTGGCTAGGCTGCCATGCTTGCCTGGCATCAGGCCTTAGGACAGCAGAGAAAACCTGCTTAGCAGAAGTCACCCTTACCTTAGGTCCGGGGAGACCAGGATGTCCTGTTTTCCCCTTGAAACCCTGGAAGGAAAGCAGGATGCTGTCATGTCTCCCCCTCAACCACAGGCTTCTCCCCACACCTCCATCTTCAGGTTAAATGAAAGTAGCCAATCTGTAGACATAACTTGGTGCCCAGAGAATCTGGAGGACATGAGCTGCCCAACCACCCAACCAGAGATGGCAGGTAGAAGGAGCTCCCAACTCCTTCCTGCAGCTCAACTTACTGGGGGTCCCATGAGTCCAGGAGGGCCAGGAGGACCGGGGTCCCCCTAGGGAAAGAGAGAGAGAATCAAGAAAGTTTTGTTCAGCCTGTATCCAATTTATTCACCATTGCTTCCCCTTCTGTAGCCCTTGTCTCTCCCAGCCATCTCAAGAGGGACTGTCAGGTGGGGCAGAGAGGAAGAATCCAAACCTGGCTCATCCTTCAAGCCTGCCTCAGCCTCTGACTGGCTGGGAACCCTGGCCCCTCTCTGGGTCCTGGTTCTCCTTCCTTTGGATACGGAAAGGGGTTGACCTTGATGTTCTGTTCTTTGCTATGGTCCCGTCCTTTTCAGATCCCCCAGCAAAACTTAACCAAAGAGCAGAGCTTGCTAAAAGCATTCTGTGTCTGCAGCCTGATTCTTTGTGAAACCAGCAGAGTCTCAGGATGTAAAGGCCTTCCTGTCACTGTCCTGTCTTTGGTGCATTCAGCTGGTCTAACTCATTGAAGGCCTCTAGAAGGACTGAGAAATCAAGAAGCTCTGCTACCATCAGGGAGGTGGCATGCAGCAGGAGACAGCCCAGGGATGCCTCCTGACAAAGGGGAGGGAGCACTTTAGTTCCCTTCATCAGGGCTCCCTTGGCTTTGGCTCTTGGAAAATGAAGGAGAGGAAAGGGCTCCTGCCCTCCCTGGCCCACCATCTCACCCTCAGGCCAGGCTTGCCATCCTTCCCGTCCAGTCCATCCAGCCCAGCGGGGCCCTGCAGATAAAGAGAAAGGTATTTCTGCATACTATGCAGGAGCCTAAAAGGTGGGAGGCCTGACCCAGCCCCTTGGCTCTCCACCCCTTACCCAGCATCCACCCCTGCCACACATGCATGTGCAGGAGCGTACACCCCACCTGCCAGGCTGAGGGTCACATACATACCTGAATCCCAGGAGGTCCTGGGGGCCCAGGGGAACCAGGCAAGCCTGATGGGCCTCGAATCCCTTCACTGCCCTGAAACCAGAATCCCCAGTAAAGTCAGCATGGCATTGTCCCACCCCTGGAGACTGGTCCCTTTGGCCCAGAGGCCTCTAGAAATCAGGATGCCTGGCTTCCACCAGCCCCAGTTCTTGCCTGGTCTAACTGATGCAGTCCACACATGTTCTCCCCAAGATCATCATCTCTCTTCACCTGCAAAGATCTCACTTTCCTCACTGCTCTATGAGAAGGTACAGGGCCTATGCAGTCCAAGATCTTCTCAGGGTTGACCCAGGGGGTGGCATGGTGGCTGCATGCATTCAGTGCCCAGAGAGGGGGGCTTACAATGGCCAGGGGTCAGGGAAAGTGCCACAGAGTATCAGCAGATCCTAGACTCTGAAGGATGTCTGGGATTGGGCAGGTGGAGGAAAAAGAAGCATGCCAGAGAAAGGGAGGAAAAAGAAAAAGTTTTGGAAATGAGCACGTGGTGTGTGATGGGCGGGGCAGGAAGCTGAGGAGTGGGAGCCTGATTAGAGAGGGACCTGAATGCCAAAGTAAACATTATCAAATAGACAAGTGGTTTTCAAATTGTACTCCTCAGAGCCCTGGCGGAGGGGTGGGAGTCTTGGGAGCATGAACTGGAGACCCAGGGAGTAGAATTCCAGGGTTCCTACCCTTGTTTTAGCCAGAGAAGCTCCACTGGTATGTGTTTCATGGTTTGAGGTTTTGTATGATAAAAAGCTTGGGGACTGCAAAATACAGTCTGAAAACATTGCTACAGTCCCCTGGGGAGCCATTGAAGGTTCAGAGAAGAGGAGCGATGAGATGAGAACAGGTGTGTGAATAGGAATGTCCATCGGGAAAGGGGCTGGCAAGAGGCGTGGGAAGGGCTGCCGCAGCCCCCTAATGGGGACAGGATGATGGACTGCATCTGTGGCTGGGGTGGGGGTGGTGGACGGAAAAGGTCCTTAGTAAAGAGGAGAAAGTTCTGGGGGCACTGCAATTCCACTATCCACCAGGAGGGGTCAGCACAGTCCCAGTCAATGTCAGCCCCATTGGGAGTTGAGATGGAGAACCACTGGCTAGAGTTTGGGATTCTCTGCAATGACCTGTCTAAGCAGGGCAGGGGCTGCCACTGCTGACCTCCACGCTTCCCATCTCAACCCCCTTGGGTTTAGAAGTTAATCTTGGAGCCTCTTTACAGCACCTGCCCATCTTCAGGTGGGATGTCAGCCCCCAAACCACAGCAGAGCTCTGTCTCCAGTTTATCAAGTTATGACCATGTCACAGGACACCCCTACCCTCTCTGGGCCTTTGGGGACAATCTGAGCATGGCTGTCCCAAAGGGAGGCCCACAACTCTCTCCGGGTTGGTACCCTCCTTAGGGGTTCCTGGTCTCAGATGTCTTCTCCCGTCCCTTGGCTCTTTGCCCTCCCTACTGAGGAAATGAAACTAGCAGGGGCTGGCCTATCATGTACCAGTTATCTGCCTCTAGCACCCCTCTGCCTCCATCCCATCCTCCACCTTCTCCTGATAGAGAGCAGTCTGGGTTGCTCAGAGGACAGTGGGCATCCTGAGCACAGGGCTATCCAAGTAGCTATTTGTCGCCAGGCCCAGCCTTAATGCAAAGGACTCAGTCTGTGAATACCCCAAAGGCCCAGTGCTGAGGGTGGGATGGGGGTATGGATACTGCATGGCTCAGACCTGTGGCTTGGGCCAACCTGGGGTCCTGCTCACCTTCTCTGCTTGAGGGCCAGGTGGGCCAGGTGCTCCAGCTTTGCCCGGGAATCCAGGGGGACCCTGATCAACAAAGGAGCAGGCAAGAATGAAAGTGAGGTTGGGAGGCACACCTTCATTCTTCCTCCATGAGTGTTTCACTGTTTTCATGGGGAGATTTTGCCTTTCTAGAAACCCCTCAGTGTATTACTCAGTGTCTGCAGGGCCACTGGGCCCACCCAGGAGGCCCTGCTCTCTAGGTTCTGCTCCTGGAGTCAGGCCTGACCACCCAGGCCACTCCCCCTGCCTCTCCCCTCCTCTTCCAGCCTGGCCTGGTCAGGCCTGCCCCTCCCGAAGAGACCACATCACAGGACTGGCTTTGTGTCTTCACTCACCGGAGGGCCTGGAAAGCCTGGCTGGCCTTGAAATCCCTAGGGAAAGAAGTGAGGAACAGTGTGCTGTGTCACCCTCTCTGACTGCCCAAGTGGAAAGAGTGGCAGGGTAAGGCAGCTTCAAGCCCACAGGACCTTGCCCTCCCCTCTGTCCTGCTCCAACTCCAGGACAGGTAGGGTGAGAAGGCTGGAACTGCTGACCATCAGGGGAACAGCCCTGTCCTGCCTCTTCCTGCTGCTTCCCCCCATTTTCATCCCCCACCCCCAACAAAAACACAAAAGGAACCAGAGGTCACTCACCTGGTCGCCCTTCTCGCCTGAGGTCCCTTGGGGTCCTCGCTCTCCTCGGGGACCCTGTCACCACAGAGAAGAACACAGCTAGAACTCTGGAGCCTGACGGCAGGTCCAGGGGTTGGGGGGAGTCCCATGTTCATATCTCGCTGTCCCCCCTCACTCACCACTGGGCCTGGGGGACCCGGGAGGCCTTCAGATCCCGGTGGGCCCTGTGGACCAGAAGGAACAGAATCAAACACCATGGGGGACATAAGAGAGGGGTGGAGGAGGGGCAGGGCACACTGTGGTTGTCCCAGTGGGCTGTCAGAACTCCTCTGCTTGGTCCTCTCAGGCTTCCCCTCTCACCCAAGCTAAGGAACTTGCCTGCTAACTAATCCTGCCATCTCTTGGCTCACTCCAATCCAGCCAGCAAATGGCTGCTGACCTGTCTTCCTCAAACACAGCTCTGAGTGTCACTCCCTTGTTCAAGAACCTTCCATGGCTCCCAACTGAATGAGGTGACGTACTCACTTTTACCAATGCTGGGTTTTGAGGCATCCTTTAATCTTGGATCAACCACCCCTTTCCTGCCTCACTTCCCTCTCCCTTTCTGTTTGTCGAGCTTAGTCAAACCTCTTCTCCATACACGTTCACATAAGAGCCCCTTGGCTCTTTGCACGACTATCCCCTCCACCTGGTTGCCCACCCATTCTAGGTCCCCTGAAACCTTACAGGAGAACATTCTATGGCTCCAACCTACTCCTGCTATGCCCCACTCATAGCTTCTTCCTCTGGGATTTCCCAGTAGACACCACGTGGCTCTGTCCTCCCTCCATTCAGATCTTAGCTCAAAAGCAGCCTTTTTGTGAGGACCTCCCTGACTCTACATAGCATCCTGCATGCTGCTCCAGCCCCTCCCTGCTTGGCACACGCATAGGTCTCACCTTTATGTTTCTATCTATGTGTTTATTCATCTGTTATCTGTTACCCGCTGCGGGGAAGAGGCTGCAGGGCCTGCCCTGTCACCTCGGAAGGGTGCAGAATCCTCAGCAGGGTGTCCAGCATCCAGAAGACCCGCAGACATTTTTGTTATTGAATAAAAGTGTGACAGAATTTCCTCATTAACATTTGTGAGGGGGAGAGGTAAGACTCCAGTGTCAGATCCCAGATCTGAGGTTTGAGGTTTGCCCAGGCTCTGCCACTAACTCCCTAACTGGCGACAGGACCCTGGATGAGTCATATCTTCACTCATGAGCCTGTGTCCTCATTTACTAGCAGCTCCTGGCTCAGCGTGGGGGTCCCATGAGGGACTGTGCTGGGGACAGAGTCCCAGGCCCTGGCGCTCTGGGCGGCTACCTGGCAGGAGGAGCTCTGCCAGCTGCTTCAGTGCTTCCTGGGCAAACAGCCTGTCTGCATGAAGCCTGCTGGGATTTTCCTCACAGCCTCCACCTCCGCAGCTACCAGCTAGCCTGAGACACAGCTGGAGCCCTTTGGGGCAGGGATGGCAGGGGTCACAGGTTCCTCCTCACAGGCTGCTGGGAAAATCTCCCGCCCCTGGTGGCAGGAGGTGGAGTAGGTGCTGTTTGAAGCCCTTCCTCCCGCCCCATGAGTACCACTCACCGACTCCCCTTTCTCTCCTGAGGGCCCGGTGTAGCCACGCTCCCCCTTGATGCCCTGACAAGCAACAGAGAAAGCAGAATTAGCCCATGGCTCACCCATCACAGCACTAATGCGAGGGGCGGAGACTGCAGCTGGCACCCAGACTGGCACTCGGAGGCTGAGGGCACTGAGGAAGATGGCTGGGGGAGGAAAGGCGTGGGCCACCATCCACCATGGCCCTCTGTAGAAGGCAGGGACACGCCTACCCAGCAGACTCCTGTGTGGGGGTGGCACCTCCCAGCATCTCCTCAACTCTCCCAACCCTCTGAGGAGGCAGATCAATGTTTTGCTGTGTTTGGGACTCACACTGTGCTCTGACAGTCTGGATCCCGAGCCACAGTGGTGGGCCAAACTACCTGCCAAGGAGCCCACAGTAGAAGAGTGGGGAGGGGGGTTACAGAGACAGCCTGATAGGGGTGGGGTGTGAAATGCTTGAAGAGTAGGAGCCTTCTGAGGGATGCCCAGCCTGGCCCTGACCACTGCCCCCTGCATCCAGTACCCTTAGAACCAGGGTACCCATACTCACAGGCAGTCCTGGGGGTCCCATGGCACCTGGATAGCCAGGTTGTCCTGGGGGACCCTGTGGGGAAAGGCAAACATTATAGATCAGGCCCTCAACATTTCTGCCCCCCCTCCTTGGACAAAAGAGTGGCCAAATCTAGAGCTGCAATCTAGCAAGTGCTTCCCCTCCACCCCCCAGGGCAGTTACCACCCTGGCCACTTCTCCCAGCCTCAGGTGCCCTCAGGCCTGACTACTACCCCAGACCTAGGCTGAGCAACAAGCCCCAAGGTAACCAGAGCCCTGGGAGCTGAGGACCAGGAGTGGGGAGGGCACACTGAGTGCAGTAGGCTGAGGGACCCAGGTACAGAACAAGGGACAGGGCTCGTGTGCATTACAGGGTGTTGAGGCACATGGAAGTCAAGCCCTCTGATCCTCAGGGTGTGAATATCCCCACACTAGGGCATCATACTGGAGGGGCAGAGTTTCAAAAGAAAATATCCACCTCCCAGCTTCTCACAGCCAGTCACCCGGGGCCCAACCCATCTCCCCAGGGCTTCTCATCCCTCACCAGCCCCTGCCACCTCTTCTTACCGGTTCCCCTTTGTCTCCTGTCAGGCCCGTGAGGCCCCTCTCTCCTTGGAGGCCCTTGGAGAAAAAGATCATGAGAAACTGCAGAGGAGGGCCACCCCCCTCCAGCCCCACAGCTCTCCTGTCACATTCTAGGCAAAGGTAGGGGGTCACTAGTGACCCCCTGGTACCCTAAGCAAGGTGAATGTAGGGCTGTGCTCTGGAAGGGGGACTGGCAGAGACACATGTAAACCCCACATTTAGTTGCTTTTCGAGAGCATGTCCCCAAGGCAGTCATAGATGTGATTCCACAAATAGGGGACTCTCAGCTGAATGTCACTAGTGTGCCCTATCATGGTAGGTCACTTTTAGAAGGGTGACAAATCAGATGAGTACTCCTTCTGAGGGGTGGCTGTCTGGAGAAGTGCCTCCAAGAGTTTTGCTCCCTTCTGAGTGTATTGCCAGACATCCAACACTTACCTGTCCAAGCCCTTCCCAGCCCCAAATCATCTCCTTTCAGGGATGCAGAGGGAGAGGCATAGGAGGGCTCCCTCCAGAGCCATCCCTGTCACTTAGTAACAGGGAAGAGGGCATCGCTTCAAATCAAAGCCAGAGCTTCACCCCTTGTAGACACCATTAAAAGCATCTTTTCCACCCCCTTCTCCCTTTTGCCCTTGACAAACGGCGCCCAAACCTTTCCATGACAATGACACAAGACAGATGGCCAGACGGACAGATGGCCCCTTCACCCAAGCAAGCAGAAACAGACATGGCTTGGTCAGAGATGAGGACATGGGGACAGATGGAACTGTGACAAGGAGGGCTCTCTGAGCTCCCTGAGCCTCCATCGCCAGCCTGGGAGGAGAGGATCCAGGCCCCAAGAACACGAAATCTGACAAACAGGAGGTTAGCTTCCATGACCCAGGAGGGAACAACAGCAAGGGGGTGGGGGGCGACTTAAACACACCTGTGACGATGACAAAGGCAGAGCAATTAACGACACCTGGCAGAAGGAGTAGGCCAAGGAGCTGGGCATAGAGGGGCAGGGCCCCCAGACACCCAGAACCCCAACTGGATGGTATTACACACCCAGCCTTGGAGTAGAGTGGGACTGGAGCCAAGGAAGAGGGAAGAAGAGGAAGCTGAGGGTTTCCTCTGGTGGAGGGGAAGGGTGCAGGCAGGGCTGCCTTCAGATCCCTGGGGTGCCTCTGGACAGCCCTGCCAGGCAGCAGGGCAGGCAACCTGTGCCAGCTTGCAGTGTGAAGCCCTAAAGCTTTGGCATCTCCACCAGGCTTGGAGCCAGGTGCCTGGCAGGGCCCCAAGAACTACTTTCAGCAAATCTTCAGTCTCCATGGCAGGTGGTAGGAAGCAGGAGGCAGAAGTGAGAGAGAGGAATAAAAGGGGCTCCTAGAGGCAAAGCTTCAAATTAGAAGGTAAAGCAGTCAAGGGGACTCAGGGGGGAGTATCGTGGGATCGTGAGAGAAAGGAGGAAAACAGAGGGAGGTGAAAGCGAGAAGATGGGAGAAAGAAAGCAGGAAGATGGAAAGGAGTCAGAGACTGGGAGGATGTCCAAGCTTCAGGGACCTCAGGAAACCTGTGTCGTTAGCTACCGTGCCTGCAGGGGACAAGGAACATGGAAAAGGGAGGTAAGGGCACAACAGGAGGGGAGACAAGCAAAAGCCACAGTGACCTGGCTGGTGGGAAGGGGAGGTGGACAGCACTAGGTTCTTACAGGCAATCCGGGGGAGCCAACGGCACCAGGAAAACCTGGGGGGCCCTGGTGGGAGAAACAGGCAGGTCACATCTCACAGGCACAGTCACCCTGGGGGTGGCCTGGGGGCACAGTATTGGGCTGGGGATCATGGGGAGAGGAGGTCTTGGGAGTATTTTCAAGGCAGCTGGGAAAAAAGACTCATTGACCACTGTGACTCAGAAGATGACAACTGTTTCTCCCTTTGGCTCCAGGAAGAATGGTGCCTCAATCCTTCGGCAGAAATGCACAACGGCAACCCAAAACCCTTCCCCAGTCTCCTCGAGTCCACCAGGTGCCTTTGCTGGAGTGGAAGCCCCATTCCTTTTGGTCCTGCCCATCCTGCCGGCCACGTGACCTCCATACACCTCCCCAAGTGGGTGTTCCTGGGCTAGAGACAGTTCCCACCATCCATTTTTCTCCAAAGAATGCAATCTCAGTTCTTCCTCCGTCTCATCAACACCACTGAGGACACTGGGGTGGGTGCCCCTGGTCTTCGTAGACTTGCCCTAGAGGTGGCCCCACACAGCAATGGAGGGCAGCTCCATTCTAGCCCTGGCCCTGGTAGGGACTGTGGTGTCACAGGGCACAGAGATGTGGCCAGAAGGCCACACACCTCCTGGTGTCTAGGTGACCTGGGTCCAGGGGAGAAGCATGTGCCCCTGAGAGCTTTCCCTGAGGAGGGCCACAAGCAGTAAGACAGAGCAGGGCAGTTCCAGGGCATTGGGTGGAGGGAGACCACAGTCCCCAAAGATGCTTTTGCGAAGGAAAGGGACAAGCAGCAGATGCTCCTGCCCAGCTTCTTGGGAACAAGGTGGCAGAATGATGTCTGAGTATTAGGACCCCTTTAAGAGCTTGTCAATCAGGCCAGGGCACCACAGGTACTTACAATAGGGCCTGGAGGACCTGGGGAACCCCTCATGCCAGGTGGACCCTGCAAAGGAAGCCAGGGGAAATTGATGAAGAGTCTGGAGCCCCACAGGACCCTGGCTTGCTATAGCCTTAGGCAGCAGAGAGAAGCTGATGTCAAAGCAAGGTCATTTAGCTGATGTTAAAATGGCCTTTCATTTGTTTCATGTAATCATCCAACAAATGTTTATTGAGCAGCTATTATGTACTGGGCATGGGCCCAAGGGCTGGGAACACAGCTATAAACAAAACATAAAAATCCTTGCCTCCCAGCACTTATATCCTAGAAGCCAAGTGGACAGTAACAAGTAAAACAAGACTGCCACACAGGGGTGCTCAGTCCACAGCTGTGGAACGTTCCCTAATAAAGTAAATACATAGCATGCTGAATGGTGATGTTGAGAGGGCAAGGGAGCCTGGTGGGGTCTGAGACTGAAGTTGGGGTTCCATTTTAGAGAGGGTGGTGCAGGAAGGTCTCACTAAGAAGGTGACATGTCACCTGCTTCCTGAAGGAATGGGGAATGACCCTGGGAAGACAGGTGCAGGCAGAAGAAGCAGCAAGGAGCCAGCACACCAGGGGAGCAGAAGACACCAGTCAGTGAGAGCATCCCAGGCCTCCTCAGGGCCCCTGGAAGGTCTCCAGGCAAATGGGTCTCCAACCCTGTAGACACCTTGCCTGGATAAGGACCTGATCCATGTCCTTACCTCTTCTCCTCTCTGGCCTGGCAGCCCTGGAGGACCAGGCAGGCCGGGGCTACCAGCACAGCCAGGATCTCCCTCGCCATTGTCTCCCTGGAGAGACGGAGATGGTGAGAGTGAGCAGCTGGACCTCTCTCCATGGGGGTGAAAGGGAAAGAAAGGGGAGGGGAGGGGAGGGAAGGGCTCACTCACTCTGGCCTCCTCTGCTCTTGGACGCTCACGCTCTGAGAAGCACTACAGAGGACAAGAGAGCAGGTGAGGCCGCCATGGAGCCCTCCCATTTGCACTGCCGCATGGGGGCTGCCCAGCCATCTCCAACCAGGTACAGTTATCAGGGCCTTGCACTGGGGAACCCTCCCGGACCAAGGTTGCCCCAGCCCAGTCCCTACCCGGGCACAGTAGTCGAGGCCTGGCACACCGGGAATACCCTGGTCTCCCTTCTCTCCCTTCACCAGGAGGGATGCTGAATGGGCTGTCTGGCCCGGGGCACAGTCCCCGCAGATGCTCTGATGAGGAAATGGAGAAGGCAGTGGGGTCTCATCAGAGATGAGCAGGATGGGCCTCTCAGAACCCAGGGCCAGGGCACCCTGCCCCACAGTACTCCGCCCACGCTCTCTCCCTCCCCAGCCACATCCCTGCGGCAGCTTTGCTCCACCCTCAGGGGACCCAATCCCAGAAACTGGCTTTGAGTTTCCTCCAGGAAGAAGCTCTGGTAGGGCCAAGCCAGAGCACTTTCCAGACAGGCGTGTGGGAGGAGGCGTAGGGGCCCGCAGAGGGACCATCTGTCCCCTCTGTTCCTGCAACCTGCACCCATTGCGAGGACAAGCCATGAGGATCCAGGCTGAAAAGGCTGGCTCAGACACCAGCACCTCTGCCCCACTGAGCCAGGGAAACAGCTGCAGGAGGAGCAGGCCCTTTGCAGACACCCCTGAGATGGACCTGCCCTCCGCTTCCAGAGCAGATGGATTGTCACAGGCTCCCCAGGTCACTGAGCTGAACTATTCTCCCAACAGGAAGAGCTTCCGTTGACTGGGGTTTCACCCTTCTTTGGGTTTTGGATGGCTGACTTTCTGAGAGGCTGATGGAAGATAGGAGTCCTCTCTTCCAAAGGCTAACCCCACTGGAAAACTGTCCTACAGTTTCACAGTACTCGGGGGCATGGAGTCTCTGTATGTCCTGTCATGGTGTCCAGGGCCATAGGCAGGTCCTGGCTATGTCCTCACCTTCGCTGTTCACACAATGCCCCAGGATAATGACTGTCATTTCCTCAGCATCCATGAGGCCAGTCTAGTAATGCACCTTGGGCACATTATCATTTGAGATCTTGGGGCATAGTGAGGCAGGTTATCTTTCTTACAAGCACTGTGGAGATGAGGAAGCTGGCGCTCAAAAGAAAGGATGTAGTTTGTGTAGGCAGTGGGAACCTAGATTGGCCCCATCTGTCAGAGCCCAGCTAGCACTTCCTCTGGACTGAGAACATGGCGGTGACTGAGATTCCTGGCCATCACCCACGGCACTGCCATCTGACCCCTTCTACAGGCTATTCTCAGTTCTCATTTGGGACCCTTGTGGAACACTTGATTATTAAATCAACAAGTAAAATGTTACAAGAAACCTTGTCAAGGGCTGGGAGCATGGCTCAAGTGGTAGAATGTCTGCCTTGCAAGCATGAAGACCTGAGTCCCAACTCCAGCACCACCCAAAATAAAGGCCTTGTCAAATCCTGGTTTGGAGTAATACAGTTACTGCCCTGGCACAGGACTTGAGGGGAATCCAGGATTGACAGAAGCCTAGGAGAAAAGAGCAGGGGATCTCATTGCTACAACCCTGACCCAGGCGCTATGGGGCCTCTTTGCCTGCTGCTGTGCACAGGCTTTGGGGCTGGGCACTGCCACCAGCATCTACCCACGTGGGGATCTTTGCAGGAGTCCTTTAAGCACACATTCACAGGGTCTGCTATAGACCAGAACCCAGAGAGACCCTCTTGGAACACATTCCCTTCAAACAGGGAGCCAGCTAGCTCACCTGCCTCTCTCAGTGAGGTAGCACACAGCTAAGCACTCACTACAAGAATCCTCTTAGAAAACAGCCCTGCCAGCGTCTCCCACTTCCCTGAGCCCTCTTACCTTAAGAAGGTGCTGCTCAATGGGTAAGGAGCCCTGAAAGAGACAGACATGTGGACTTTGGCAGGTGAGGGTGGGGGAAGGAAGACTTAGGGGATCAGGCACAGCCTTAGGAAACAAGGCACCATCTGGGTTTCTCCCAGCCTCAGGAGGAAGACTGAAGTGGGCCTCCCACCATAGGCCAAGGGCTGCATAGCCAGCTCAACCCAGGAAGGGCAGAGACAGCAATGCCAACGAGTCCTGGCTGGTACCTACCAGTTCTGCAGTGAGCCCAGGCTGTCCTGGCAAACCATTGTTTCCAGGTACTCCCTGTGGCCAAGAAGAGACACAGTGAGCAGACTCCTTTCCCCAGCCCTCTGGTCTTCCTGCTCCCTTTACACTCCCCTTGCTGCCTCTTCCCCTCATCCTGCAGAGCTGAGAGCACTGTCCAGCACATTCTATTCAAGCTGAACGGGGCCCAGAAGAGTGATGCCCCAAATCAGATCCCCCAAAACACCCCTTGTGTTTCCCCACAAGGCAGGGGAAGTTCAGAAACTAGGCAGTGGCTCTTCAATACAGTAACTGCTGCTTCTTTTTGTCCTAAGTAGTTTTCCTATATTTTCTCATTCAATCATCATTGCAGTTATCTTGGGAATCTAGGCATTTTATCTCCATCTTAAAAACAAAAGCCATCTGGGAGTCAGTGGCTCACACCTATAATCCTAGCTACTCAGGAGGCAGAGATCAGGAGGACCGCAGTTCAAAGCCAGTGCGGGCAAATGGTTCGTGAGACCCTATCTCGAAAAAAGCCATCACAAAAAAAGGGCTGGTGGAGTGGTTCAAGGTGTAGGCCCTGAATTCAAACTCCAGTACTGGAAAAAAAAAAAAAAAAGAAAGCAAGCCAGGAGCCAGTGGCTCACACCTCTAATCCTAGCTAATTGGGAGGCTGAGATCTGGAGGATCATGGTTCAAGGCCAGCCCAGGCAAACAGTTCACGAGACCCCCATCTCCAAAATAACCAGAGCAAAATGGACTGGAGGTGTGACTCAAGCAGTAGAGCACTTGCTTTGCAAACACAAAACCCTGAGTTCAAACCCCAGTCCCACAAAAAAGAAAAAAAAAAAACCTCAGAGAGGATAAGTCAAGCAAGGCATGGAGCTGAGGACCCCTGGCTTCTAACCCTCTCTTATCTAGTATTTTAGCATCATCCCTTAAAAGACATCTCTATCCTTAACTCCATTCTTCAGACCATCCAGGTGCAAATCCTGACTATCTATATAACTTTTGGCAGGTTACTTGTTGGGGGAGGAATAAACCCAACTCTGGGCCTCAGTTTCCTTATCTGTAAAGTAGTTTGAGATGAGGCTTCAAGGAGACTGTAGGGAGCTTAGCACAGAGCCTGGATGCTGATGGTGCTCCGGTTAAATGTGTGCCATCTAGCCTCTTGCTCTCCTGGCAGAATCACAATGCACATTTGCATATTAACCACTCCACCAAGGCAGGGAGGATGTTCCATTTTTGAGTCCCCAGCTCACCCTGACATGGAGGAGGTGTGCATTAAATACGTGTTGAATGAATGCATGGCTGCTCAGCCTGTTCCTCCCTGTGTGGGATTTCCTTGGCCCACTCTGATATTTGGCCTCACTGCAAGTCCTGGCTCCCAGGCCAGGAACACATCGTCTGTCCCCAGCAGCCCTCCCTACCTAGGGCAGGCTCTACCAGGCCCTGGTCAATCCTTACCCGGCCCAATTTAGCTTCCCTCCCCCAGTACCATGAGGGTTTAGAACAGTGCCTGGTACGTGGAAAATGCCTTGCATGTGATTAATAATAAGAAGAACCATATTAATATTAATTATTATTAATATTGGTATTACTGCTCCATTCTCCAGTACTGGTGTGCTAGTTCGAGCCTGAGACTCTGACTCCCAGAACTGAATTTCTCAGTGTTATTCCCCTATGCAAGTGAAGAGTACAGCCTGATTTTAAATGTAAGCTTCACTACCCATGAACCATATAGCCTCAGGCACATTTCTTAACCTCTGTGCCTCAGTTTCCTCATTTGAGAAGTGGATCAGGATCAAATGCAATAATCAGACCCTGGGACTGTGTAGGCTTTGGTGAGTAAATGCCGTGCATCTGCGCCTGTTCCTGCACACAGAGGACAGGCAGGCTGGCCCTCCTGAAACCTGCCTGGCATGGGACAGGTGCTGGTTAGTGATAGCCTCGGCTTGGTCTCAGCCACTGGCATCAGATGAGGACTGTGGTCCCGGGGATCACACTCAGCAGTCACTTTTTCCTGCCTCATTCCCCAGCATGGCTTGGCAGGGTTCACACGCTATCAGCTCTTACTAGTTAATGCACCACTGTGAAACAACTAGGCCTTCCCAGGCATAACACACGCCCCCTGCAGGTGGATCACCACCTGGCATTGCATAGAAAACTCAGCAAGTGGGGAGCTGGCAGACCATGGTGTGGGCTCTGGCTCCTGCTATGCGAACTATTGGGAACCATCCTGCATGGTAGTGGAAGGGAACAGAAAGGGTTCTGCAGGATCGCCCCCACCTGGCAGGGTGGCCTTGGACAAGATACTTCATCTCTCAGAGCTTCAGCTTCCTCAACTGTGATGTGGGGATAACACCACCTTCCTTTTGAAGTTAATGTAAGGCTCAAATGAATAAGAGAATGGATATAATAAAATTCTAATAGCAGCCTTCATTGTAGTAATGATAGCTAGTGCCTCCTAAGCACTTATTACGTGTCAGAAACAGTTCATACACTTCACATACATGGACTAACTCTCTCTCTTTCTCTCTCTCTCTTTCTCTCTCTCAATGCCCAGAATGGAACAGGTCTTCACAAATGCTAAGCAAGTAATCTACCACTAAGCCATATCCCCCAGCTCTATGAACTTTTTAAATAGCCACAAAAACTACTACGAGGAAGGTACTGCAATTATCCCCCGTTAGCAGATGAAGAAATTGAGACCTGAAGAGGTTAAATAATCTGCCCTGTGTCACTCAGCTAGTACATGGCCGTACTGAGATTCAAATTCAAGCTGCTAGCATCGGAAATCAAACTAATCAAAACGTCACCCAGATCTCAACCCCTAACACCCTCCCCTCACTATCTCTAGCCTCCCCTACACATACCAGGCACAGTCCCACCTCTGGGCCTTTGCATCTGCTGCTTTCCCTGCCAGGAGTGCACCCTCAGAGGCTCACTCTGCATTTCCTTTAAGTTTGTACTCAAGTTTTATTCACCTTTTCAGTACTTTTCACAAATCTCTTTTTTGCCCTCCTCCCATTTTCTATGCCCACACCCTCCCTGCTCTATCTTTCTCCTTAGTGTGTACCACTTTCTAATGTTCTATATTTTATTTACTTATCTTGCCTTTTGCCTGTTTCTCCTACTGGAACGAAAGCTCCAAGGGGGCAAATAAATTAAGTTTTTTGTTCATTACTTTATCTCAGCACCTAAAACAGTGCTTGGAAAATAGCAGACCTGCGAAAATAGGTGCTACATGGGTAAATGAACGTTAAATGCTGTTCCAAAATGGAGTGTCAGGGACTGAGATCTGACTCAGATTCTCCCCACGGCTGACCAAGGCCTGAGCCTGATACCCATTCGTGGGTTGCCTACACTAGCCCACAACAGAGCATGCCTTGAAAAAGATCTGGGAGTGCACAGGCCTGGCCCAGGGGTCTATGGATCTCCACCCCAAGCTGGGAAGCAGAAGCACAAAGGAGGGAGACATGACAGGTGCACATGGTGAGGGCTGGGGAGCAGTGCACACAGGTCCAGCCTGAGCCCTACCACCCCAACTCCTCATTCTCTTCTCCACTTTTACCTGCAGCCCAGGCATTCCGGGGGGGCCTGGCGGTCCAGGAACACCTGGGGGACCCTGAGGGAGAGACAACAGAATCAGAGCCAGAAGAAGCCCTGCCTCTTTGCCGAGGGCAGTGTATTGGTGTCAGGTGGGCAAGCCGCGGGGCACTGGAGGACAAAAGAAGAGGCAGAGGAGAGAAGCCACACACACCTGCGGGCCCGGCTGCCAGGAGCTGCCCATCCAAAGTCCCGGAGCACCCTGGGTGGGAGTGGGGGTCGCAAAAGAACGGGAGAAGTTACAGGCAATGTCTACACCAAGCGCAGAGCTGCGTGGGGAGGCGGCTGGCTGGGGCACAAAGCCCCATGGCGCCGGCACACACTGGGCAGCAGGTGAGGCTGAAAGCCAGGCCTCTCCACAGTGGGCTTAGCTCTTAGTACCACTCACCGGCATGCCAGAGAAGATGGGGTCTCCCCGAGAGGGGCAGGAGCACTCTCCTGGCTCACCCTGGAAAGACAAGAGCCTTGGTTAGAAGTGGTAAAGATAGGGGCCCTTGGGAAACCATGTCCGGGAGGCAGCATGGGTTCTAGAGATGGAGGTCAGGGTTAAAATCCAGGATCTGCCTCTATAGTTGTGCCTGTGGACCTCAGGCTCCTCCTCTGTAAAGTGGGAACAATAATTCCAACAGTGTAGACTATTAGAGAATGCAATGGACTGATGGGTGCAAAAGTCCTGCACATGGTGAGTGTTCAGCTTATGACAGATGGCTGCTGCAGACAGGACATTGCTTAGTTACAAATTCTCTGCTGCCCACAAATTCTCACAGTTCCACCCTGGGCAGCCCTGCTTCTCTGAGCCCAGACGGTTCCATGCCCTTCCATCCTAGTCCCTCACCTCTCTACCTTCTCACCACTAGTCCTTCCTAACTCTCTGCCTGCCCTGTCCTCTGACCCAGCCTCCACATGAAAACGCAGGTGTAAAATCCCTGCTAAGGGAGCCTTGGAGTTCTCAGGTCTTCTGAGATCCTGGTTGAGTCTTGGAGCAGCAACCAGGTGAAATGGGGAGTTTCTGCAGCCCCTGGAATCAGGGAATTGGTGGATAGCAGAGAGACCAGGATGTCCCCTCAGCTCCCACCCTCCAGTCTGGGCAACCTCCAGATACTACTGGGAGGTGATGTGATTAATTCCTCCAGAGTAGTGGCCACAGGTCCTTGGGACTTACCTTCTCTCCCTGAGATCCCTTTTCCCCCTGCGGAGAAGAAACACAAACAGGTGAGTAGGTAGAGGTGCAGAGATGGCCCAGCCCTGGTTTCCTGCCACCGGGGGCACCATACTCACTGGTGTCCCCCTGGCTCCTGGAAGTCCAGTCTGTCCTTGCTGCCCATCTTGGCCCTGAAGGAAGAAAGCTCAGAGTTGGTGGTGAGGCTGGACAGTGTTGGTAGGCTCCAAGGTGAGCCATTTGGCCTGCCTTGGAGGAGGGAGACAGGACAAACCGCAGCAATGTCAGGCTCTGTGCCCATGTTCGAGAGGAGACCAAGGCCAGGCAGCAAGTAGAGGAGGGAGAAAGAAGAAAGCTGGGCTTCCTGGCACCACACTGGGCCAAGCACCTGTCAGAGATCAGTGAGTGGAGTCCCCTGCAGGACAGTGTTGTTCTGTTTTACAGGAAACAGGCTTGAAGAAATCTCACCATCAACCCAACTGCACAGCTGCCAGCATCTGCCTGTCCCAAAGTCTCTGCTCTCTCCTGTGGTGTGTGCTACACATGTTCTCTCTCTCTAAAGTTACTTCCAAGACTGAGCCAGGAGAAAGGAATTGCAACCCCTATTTTATCAGCAAGAAATTGGAGACTCTGAGCTGCTGTCACTTGCCTAAGGTCACATGACTAGTGAGTGTGGGGTGGGAAGCCCCCAGGATAGGATTCAGGAGCAGAGGTTTAGAGGGCACGCCAGTCTGGCACACAGCAGTCCCCACAGCTGCCTTCCTGTGGGACCCTCCCTTACACTTGGGGCTCCGTGGGACAGGCAGGGGCCTTGACTGTCCAACTTTGCTGGGTAATGCAGACCAGCCATGTGGGCCTGGGCAAGACCCTGCTCCCTTTGAGCTTTGGCGTGCCCCCCAGGAGGAATATATCCATGGTTCCCAGACAGAAATGAGAACTTCTGTAAAGATCCACAAAGATAGGAAAGGGTGTGGTGCACTGGGCTATTTTCAACATAACCAAAAGCTCGAGAGAAGTTATACACTTGCCCATGACCCAGCATGGTACAGGCTGGCTGAAAGGTAGCATTTCTTTGATTTAAGCTAAAATTATATCATCTTATAAAATTCTAGTAGGTTCACATGGAGTAGATGCTGACTACTAGACAGGTCTTTGATGACTAAAACGAGAAAATGCATTTATTATTACTTAATCTATGCAATTTGCTCAATAGACTAGTCTTTTAAACGTGGGAGTCATTGCCTTGGGCAGTGTGGAATAGAATCCTTCCATCACCACAGACACTGGCTTGAGTAACAACTGGTTCGCATGGCCCCTCATGGCTCTGAGGTTTGAAGTGGGGGGGCGGGCTTGAGTCAGACCCAGCATCAAGTTCTTGGCTCCGCCCCTCACTCTCTGGCCTTCAGTTTCCTTATCTAGGGAAGAGATAATAATAGCAGGACCCTTACAGGGCTGTTGTGAGGAGGAAGTGAATTTCTGTGTGTTCAAAGCTTAGTACAGAGCCTCAGCAAGGCCACCATTCAAAAAATGGTGGTGACCATGTTCTCTCTCTCCTCCGCAGGAGCTAAAAATGTCCATCTCCAAGTAGAAGAGAATAGAATGGTGATTTCTAGAGGCCGGAAAGGTAAGAGGGAGAGAGAGGCAGGTTGGATAACAGGCACCAAAATACAGTTAGATAGGAGGCATAGTTTTGGTGTTCTACTGCACAGTAGGGTGACGACAGTTTACAAGAACCTATGATGTCCTTGTAAAGAGGAAGCAGAATTGGAACTGAAGGCACTAAACACAAAGAAGTGATAAGGAGGTGGGAATGCTAGTCACCCTGATTTGAGTGGAACATGTTATATATATGTATTCAAATAGCACACGGACCTCATAAATATGTATAGTTATTACATGTTAACTAAAAAGGAAAAATAATAGTGTTTTTAAAAAGAACAGAGGAGGGTTAGAGGCATGGCTCAAGTGGCAGACTACCTGCCTAGAAAGTGAAAGGCCCTGAGTTCAAATCCTAGTACTGCCAAGAAGGCAAAAAAAAAAAAAAAAAAAAAAAACAAAGAGAGAGAGAGAAATGGTGGTGATCATTGTTATCATTTAAGGGCTCCCCCACACACACACACAGTGTGACTTCCTTCCCTAAGGCTGGCAGAGGCTTCTTTCCTCCCACCCCAGACTGCTGGGACAAGCAGGATCAGCTCCTTGCCCTTTCCCCAGCACCAGTGTCTAGATCCCACCAACATCCCCAGCATGGCGCACAGAGGTGACTCTTACCGGAGGCCCAGAGATGCTGGCACCAGGAGGTCCCATGGGCCCAATGGTTCCTTTCACCCCTGGAGGTCCCTAGGGAAGAAGACACAGGGATTGCTGGCACAGACCTCAAAGCCAGCACAATCCAGCAGTGAGATGCATTAGAGTGGGTCTTGGGCAGCCCTCTGGTGGGCATCACTCAGACCTATGTCCCCCACTACCAGGACACTCAGAAACTCTGCAGGTCCAAGACTCTTGGAGGCAGACGCTCACCTGGGCACCCTTTTCTCCCGTGGGGCCAGGTGGTCCCCGAGGTCCTGGAAGTCCCTGCAGATGGAAGCACAGTTAGTTATCCCTTATCTAACTGTGGCCCCCTTCCCCTGTCAGCGGCCTCCAGGCCCAAGAAAGACGTACCTGAGTGCCAGGCAAACCTTGGGCTCCAGGCTCCCCCTGAAAGTCAGAAAGGACAGACTGCGGCCTAACAGCCAGAGCCTACCTGCCTACTGGCAGACTTGGTCTGGGGTGGCACATCTGCCAGCCCAAACTCAGGGGAGCTCCCCAAGAAGACCCAGGATCAGAGAAGTGGGGATCAGGGATCAAACCAAATCCAGGACAGAAGCAATAGCAGTCCAGGTTGGGCATCTGAGGGGCAGGCAGAGCCCTGTGGCTTGGGGAATGGATGGGAGTGGGCACCTGGTTCATGGAAGTGTTGGGAAAGGGTGGGTAGGCAAAAGGAAGGCAGGAGACTCACCTGGGGCCCCTCAGCACCAATTCCTGGAGGCCCTGGCTCTCCCTAAAGAGGCAGAAGGACAATCCCTGGCTTGAGATTCACAACCCACCCTTCCACCTTCCCAGTTTCTTCTCTTTAACCTCCTGGTCTTCTCCTGCTCTCCACTGTCTCCACTCTCCACTCTAGGCCTTAGCCCACGTGTGTCTCCCTCTGCACCCTCACCCACACATAGTGTACCCAGGCCCACTTGCTCATACATACCTGTGTGCCCTTTAGTCCTGGGGGCCCCTGAACTCCTGGTAGACCAGGCTGGCCCTAAAAGACATAAGGGAGCCCATGGAGTCCCCACAGGGGAAAAGGGGCAGAAGGAAGAGAAGGCAAAGTCCAGGCCGGGAAGGACCAGAAGACAGGCAGCTGGAACTCACCGGTTTACCAGGCCTGCCGACACCTTCAGGGCCCTGCTCTCCTTTGGGGCCTGGCTTCCCAGGCAGTCCAGCTACGTCAGTCAGCGCCCCCTGCAAGCTAGGGCAGGCGGTGCAGCCATCACCCTAGTCAGGAAAGGGCATAGCCAGGAGCCACTGAGCCAGGCTGGCAGTCATGCCAGGAGGCATCACAAAGGGTGCCCCTGTGCTTCTCTGAGAGCTCCACACCTCTGCTGCCTCACTCCCAGCCTAAGAAACCAGTCTGAGGAGCCTCCACCCACAAGGCTTCTGGCCTTCTTTGGGGCTCATGGCCTGCCGCTGCAGTCCTTCCCTTAGCTCTCCACCTGATTTCTTTTTGCCCACGCAAAAAAGACTAACCTTTTCTCCTTTTGGCCCCACAGGGCCCCGAACCCCAGGCTGTCCTGATAGTCCAGGCTGCCCCATGGTGCCTGGTGTTCCTGGGTCCCCAGGATTCCCAGCATCACCCTGTAAGGAGTAAGGTTCAAGGAGACCAGAGGTGGACATGTTGGGGACAGGTTGCCCCTGGTCCCCACAGGCACTCACAATCCCTCACTGAGGCTGAGGACTGGGAAGGGGGCAGAGAGTCGGCACAAGGCAATCTGGTAAAGGAGGTGAGGAACAGGTGCCACCCACCCATGTGACTACCAAGATTCTCTCACCTTCTGCCCCTTCAGTCCACGCTCTCCAGCCTTGCCCTGAGGACAAAGCAGTCTCAGTACTGGCTCACTCAAACTGGACCCCCCTGAGTGTCCAGCCACTGTGTTAGACCCCAGAGGATAAGAAAGAAAACAGACTGTAATCTGTGCTCTCCTGCTAGTGATGCAATCTCACATAGTGAAGAGACCTGAGCCAGGCTCTGCAGCTGCACGGCCTGGGCAAGTTACCTCATCTAGCTCTGCATCTCAGTTTCCTCATCTACCAGATGGGAATGATAACTCCCATAGGGCTTTGGTGAGATTAGACGAGTTAATATATGCAAGCAGTCCATGGCACAGAGGGCCACTAGCTTGGTGCTTGCTGTTATTGTTAAAGCACTAGCAATAATAATTCCCACAGCCATAACTGTCACTGCTCTGATGCCCGCAGTGTGCTGCTCAGTGCTTTGCGCCCACCATTACTAAGCTTTATCCCAACTTTATGGGTAAGATGCAGAGAACAAAAGTGATTCACTCAAGTCAAAGATCTCGTAAAAGGCCAAACTGGAATTGGAATCAGTCCTGTTTGGTCTGAGGTTGGTGCTCCTCTGCCCTCTCTGCCACACTGTGTCCCAGGATAAAGGGAAAAAGACTGTCAGGGCAGGTGACGGACCCCCTCCCACCTACTCCTCTATTCCCCTCTGCCCGGGGAGTCAAGAGACACAGGCAGGATCTCTTCCCTCTCTGAAGCCCTGCCCACATCTACCTCCAAAGACCCCGTGACTCACCTGCTTTCCTGGCAGGCCAAAGCCTGGAGGCCCAGGCTCCCCCTTCTCTCCAGCTGGGCCAGGCAAGTGTACCATATGGTCATCCCCATCCTGAGGCTTGGACAAGGTTGAGCATGGCTCACAAGGCTCTCCCTATTGAGCAAGGATGCTGGGTTAGGGGGTCCCTCGGTTCTGAAGGTCTAGGGCTGGGCAGGGGATCTGGGAGCAAGAGGCATCTCAGGAGACAGTGTGGGGGCATGGGGAAGAAATGAATATGCCATGCTAAGGGACTGCACTTCACCCTACAGGCAGTGAGGAGACCCAGGAATAGGGAACACGTGTCTGTCTTGGAAGTGCCCAGCTGCATGCAGGGGTGCTCCAGACTCACCTTTGTCCCTTTGATGCCTGCTGGTCCCACTGGCCCTGGTGGCCCCTACATGAGGAGAAGCCACATTTGATGCCCAGAGTCAGCCTATCAGCTTCCCAGTGGTGGGCAGCACTTCCCACCTTATCTTGCCCCAAGCTATTGCCATCCAAAACATACTTACTGGACTGCCAGCTGGACCTGCCTCCCCGAAATTACCCTGAGGGCCAAGCAGAGAATATACAGTCAAAGGGGGAACAGGGCAGAGGTGCCAGAGCAATCTCAAACCTACAGGAGCAGTCCCTTGGGACATCTAGGCTGCCCTCTCATCTCCTGGCTACCAAAACTGAGGCCCAGAGAGGGAAAGAGACTTCCCCAAGGTCCCCTGAGGGAGTCTGTAGCCAACCACAGAATCCCAGCCCCACCTTCACCCTGACCCAGCACACGGAGATCATTAATTTATTTATCCAACAGGTATTCATTGAATGCCTTTTCAATGAGTACTGAGCTAGGTGACGGGTATGTGAACAGCCCAGATATAAACACCAAGGGGAGCTTGCATACTTAGAACATTTTAGACCACGACATTAAATAGTGATGAGTTCGAAGAAAGAAACAAGGTAGTGAGACAGAGTAAAAGGAGAGCCCATTTTAGACAAGGTGGTCAGAGAAGTAGGACCACAATTATTAGAAAGAAGAGAAAGTCAGTCAAGGAAAGACTAGGATAGTGGGGAGGGAAAATGTTCTAGACAATTCTAGTGGGAGCCACCTGTGTAGAATTCAAGAGGTGACAACAGTCTTGATATATTCCAGAATGGAAGGAGGGTGGGGACAGTTACAGCATGGTAAAGAGAGAGCCAGATGAATATGGAAAGAAAGGTCATCCAGAGTGAGACTCAGCAGGACTGTGGCACAAAGTCAAGTCCCAGAAGGATTGTAAGTGGGGAAATAATGTAATCTGAGTTCTTTTTACAAAGCCACACAAGCTACAAGATGATAAATGAGCTGTTGAAGGCTGCAGTGGCCGCGGGCAGGCCAGAAGAGGCTGCCACCACCCAGGTGACAGGCCAGGGAGACCCAGAACAAGCTGGCAGCAGAGAAGGTAAGGGAAGCAGGGGGAGTCAAGGGAGATTGGCAAAAACATCAGGTCTTGCTACGGGGATGGATGGAAGGGGTGATGATGTGGAGAAGAGGGGAGGCAAGGGTGACACCAGGATATGGATTTGGGGATCTGGGTATATGCCATTTGCTGAGAAAGAAGGTCAGGGTGCAGAAGCTCCATTTGAGAAATACCAGGTTAGGTTTGCAGTTAGAATTGAGTCTGAACATATATCTCAGTGTGTCTCACACTTGAGTACTCGCACACCCACAGAACTCCTCATTTGAGTAACACTCCATTAGAAGTCCAATGCTGCCATTTATCTCTAACACCATCATAAAAACAAACGTTAACAGGGACACTGCAATTGAGTGACCCAGCTGAGTGACAGAGATTTTAGACTCTGGGGCCAGACTTCATGTGCTCAAATCCCAGTCCTGCATCCAAACACCCATGTGGCTTTGGGTAACTTACTTGGTCTTTCTGTGCCTCCCTTTCCTCATCCTTAAAATGGTACTAACAGAGTACCCACTCCATAAGGTTTGGGGAGGATAAAACAAGTTTATGCATGTGCAAGACTTGGAGCAGAGCCTGACATACAATAAGCAGAAAAGAAGTGTTAAATACTATTTTTACTACAAGTAGTATTGGATGTGCTTAATAGTTTTAGATTATCATTAAATTAAAAATACAACACTAAGAAATTCTCTTGGAGAACATGAAGGCCCTTGGAAATAAATTCTTTGACTCCAATCTGCAAAACACATGAATTCATTTCTCTGTCAATTTATAGCCTGGCTTCTGCCCCACTCACTGCCCTGGGCTACCTCTCCTCTGCCTCCTTCCCTGGTGTCCCTGACATCTAGCCCAAGTCTCACCTTTTCTCCTTTCAGCCCTCTTGGCCCTGGCGCTCCAGCTTTCCCCTGAAAAAATAACCAAGACAGAGTCACAGCACCTCTCCACTGCCACCCCCTCAAGCTCCCAGTGTGCCAGTATTCAACCAGAGAGAGAAAGTGACAATGGGCCTGACAAATCCCACAGCCTGCACGTAGCTGCACAACTACTCTTGCTGTACAAGTGGTGCTCCGAGGTGCTGAAGAAGTCCCAGGGCAAGTAACCTGAGGTAGTACAGGGGTGGAGGGATCAGGATACAGGTCGGGGCATCTGCCTCATGGCCTCTCTCTTGGTCTGCCCAAGACTTGGGACTTGAAGAGCCAGAAAGGACACCAATGTGACAAGAACCAGTCACTCACCAGAAGGCCAAGTAAACTGGCACCAGGAGATCCCACATCTTCATTGGACCCTGAAGGCCCAAGATGCTGGGCCCCTACAAGTGAGCTGCAGGATAAGCAGGGTTCCCCCTGGGGAGAGAAGAGAAGTAATCAGAAAGGCTCCCAGCAGGCAGAGAGGGCTAGCCCACACTGGGGCTTTCTCACCTTTTCTCCCTTGATGCCTTGGATGCCGGGATCTCCCTGCAGGGAAAAATGGCTGTGGGCTATGACTGGGGATAATGGGGCACCCCAAACTCCCTGGCCATATATGAGGACAGCAATATGAAATGCCACATACCCTTCAAATACCCGGGGTCCTGTGGGGTTCAAAACCAGCACCCCAGAGACAGGGCACATCAATCCACATAACAAACGAGAAAAAAGAGGTTAACTACCCCAATGGACAGTTCTGTACATACCCGATCACCTTTGAGTTCAACAGTTCCCAGGCCCTCCTGAAAGAAAAGGTCTGTGAGAAAGTGGGGTGGGAGTCCAGGCCAGGACCCCGATCCAGCCCTGACCACTCCTTGTCCTTACCTCCAGTCAACACCCAAACCCAGGGCATAGCTTCACTCATAACAAGGGATGGCCCCACACTAGTTAGTTCAAAATGCATCCTCAAGTCTCTTAGATAGTCTTGGCTGTTTGCCATGGAGACCTGGAATATATTCTAGCCCAGCTCTAAGCAATATGGTTCAGACCCCTTAGTGCCTAGACCCTCTGCCACAATCTCTCTGTGTCCTGCAGAAGCCCCTCTGCCCAACTCCTGTCTATGATCATGGCCTGGGGTTTGTTTAATGTGTATAAAGGGTGGAGTACCCCTCAGGCACCATTTGGACACTCACCCTGGCTGGTGCAGGATCACCTGGTTCCCCCTTGGGCCCTGGCTTTCCAGGGAGCCCCACGAAGTTCTGGAACCCTTCAGACAGTGTTGGGCACACTTCACAGGGGTCACCCTAGTAGAAGAGAGAGACTGTGAGAGGACAGGGTGGGGCTGAGACCCTGGGGAAGGCTGGGAGCCTCCTGCTCACACAGCTATAGACATTGAGTGGATGGGCCTGTGCTCGGTCCCTGCCATCAAAGTGGAGAGCATCCATTCATCCTAAATTTCTTGGACATCAGGAAACTATGTCCTCACAGCCAGCCATCGGAAACAGATGTGTCTCCCTGACAGATGTGGAAACTTGAGCTAAGAGAATGGCTAACTAACCCACCACATTCACAAACCATGTGAGTGGCAAAGGCAGATTCTGATTCCAGCTGATCCCAAGCCAGGCTGTTTATTTGTTTGTTTGTTTATGTATTTATTTTGGTAAGACTGGGGTTTGAACTTAGGGCTTCATGTTTGCAAAGCAGGCACTCTACCAGTTCAGTCACACCTCCAGTCCATTTTGCTCTGGTTATTTTGGAGATGTGGTATTGCAAACTATTTGTCTGGGCTGGCCTCAAACCATGATCTTCCCAATTTCAGCCTCCCAAGGAACTAGGATTACAGGCATGAGCCACCAGTACCCGATCCAAGCTAGGTTCTTTATCTCTTCATCACACATGCCTTCCACAGGACTAAAGAAGCACCAAGGGTCACCTGAAGACTCAGGGCCCTTGCTGTGCAGTGTCATTTGTGCAGAGGCGCTCCCATCCCCACTCCAACCTTGGGCAGCCAGGCATGGGACTCACCTTCTCTCCCTTCACCCCTGGCTTTCCCTGTTGAAGAAGAAGCAGGAGCATTGGTGCCAGGGCAGAGGAACTGGTATGCCAAGAAGGGGTCTGAGGACCTAGACCCCTCTTCCCCCCAGAGGCCCTGAAAGAGCAGACCCAGGCATAGTGGGCAGCAATCCCCTCTCCTCAAGCTCAGAGTCACTCACAGGCTTCCCACCAGGGCCTTCCTTTCCTGGTGTCCCAGAGCTGCCCTGTGGTAAGAAGAAAGGTTTAAAAGGGAGGCCTCAGCCTACATGACCTCAGCCGTCTTCCCTTTCCCCATCCCCCTCTCTCAGTGGCAACACCATCTCTGCCAAACCGCCCATCTCTGTTTGGTCCATCTGCTCAATAAGCCCTCCCCTGGTGCCTGGCCTTCTCTATGTCCAGCTCAAACAAAGAACAGTAGAAACAAGGCCACCATGTGCCCTTCTCTGGTACAACAGATAGGAGGTGATTTGGGGGGCCCAGAGAAAGCACAGCGACAGACAGAAGATAGATAGACAGACATTTCCACACCTTTCCATTCATCAAGGCCAAGGCCCCCACCTCATCAACCACGGGGTGGGGACACTGCCCAACAAGGCCTGGCTGAGCCAAGCCTCCTTAGCCAAATGCCTAGCCTCCTCCCTGCCCTCTTCCCTCCCACTGCCCACCAAGCAGCGGGCTCCTCTGTGTGCCCACTTCTCCCTCTGCATACCTTGTCTCCCTTAGGGCCTTGCGGGCCACCTGGATCTCCCTAAAGGCAGAAACAGAGTAAATGGAAGTTTTCCAGGGACCCCCTCACTGCAGTACAGTGAGAGCTTTTCCCCTAACACCTCCTCCAACAGGACCCCTGAGATGGGGTCTTGACCACAGTGGGAGAGGGAGTCTCAGGAAAGGACAATAGGAGAGGCAAGGGGTACTCACCGGGGTCCCAGGCAGTCCTATCCCAGGGGGTCCAGGGAAGCCAGGGGGCCCAGGCTCTCCTGCCAACCCCTCAGGCCCAACAAAGCCAGGATCTCCCTGGCACAGACATAAGTGGGTGTCAGAGAGCTGCCACCCCACCTCTACCATGCCTCTCCACCCGCCAGATCCACTACTCACTTTCTGTCCCTTGGGCCCAATAACACAGATCTCTCCTGGCCGGCCCTGTGGGGAACAAGGCAGGGGTTAAGGACAGCCAGAGGTCTGTCCCACATTCACTGCCCTTCTCCCAAAATAGACCCCAAGGTCATCAAATGTCAGCCTCAGAGTGTCTGAAGCTGGGAGTCAGGAGGCCTGGGTTCAGGTCCTTTTCTGCCCTCCTCCCCTTTCTGTGCCCCTGGGGCTGGGGGGGAAGGGTCCCCAGCACCGTACATCTCGGCCTGGCTTTCCTGGCAAGCCCTTCAGGCCTCCATCACCCTTCTCGCCTTTCTGGCCCTGGGGAAGGAAGAGGCAAAGTGAAGGAGGTTAAAGGAAATGACTGGAAGAGCCAAGGTAGCTCCAACTGGGGGAAGGGCAACTGCTTTCCAGACCCCTGGTCTCTGCCTTGGCTGAAATTGAATGGCTTCTACAGATAGGCAGATGACAAGGAGAACTTCCAAGTCAGCCAGGCCACTCACCAGGTGTGGTGGGCATTTGGGCCGGGCAGGTAATTGAGAGAGGTGTGGGAGGGTACAGCCAACTCTGCCCACTGACACCATCCTCTAGGAAGACTTTGTACATCTCCCTTCCTTGTGCTTGTAGGCCTTCAGACTCTGACCCTAACCCCATCCAAATCCAGGCCTTATTACCTTCTGGCCTGTTGAGCCTGGGAGTCCTGAGGGTCCCTGAGATGAGGAAGAACACAAAAGAAGGGGTGAGGAAGGGAGGATGAGGGACCAGGACCTGCTATTCCTGCCCTGTCTCCAGTCCCATGCTCACCAAGGCTCCTGACTCTCCTTTCTCTCCTTTCAGGCCTTCTGCACACTGAACAGAGAGACAAGGTATTGACAAGGTGTTGAGAGGGACTCAGAGCTGGCCCCATCTTGTCCCTGAAGCAAACCTTACCTCTAGGTCTTACCTGAAGTGGGGCATCCGGGGAGATTCGAACACAGTCATTGCCCTGAAAGTAAAGAACAGGGATCAGGGCTGGGGCTCCTGCGGGAGTCCCCAGAAAACAGAGGCATCCACCCACTAACCCCCAGGAAGACCTGCCTTCATCCCCCATTTGGCCAGGCTTTCCACTGAGATAATGGGATGTCAGTTCACATTCCACCCGCCTCCCCAAGGCCAGCTGGGAAGGGTCCTACAGTGGGCATGGCTGGGCACTTACCCGTGCTCCCTTCTCTCCCTTGGGGCCTGATGGACCAGGAAGCCCTCGCTCACCTTTCCCTCCCTGTGGGTGAAACCAGAATGGTGACTGGGATTGGAGGGACCTCCGCTACCCATTCTTCATGTAAATGTGCAGGCACATTTAGGCCCCCCCATCCCCCACTTTGCACACAACATATGGATTCCAAATGTACCATTCACATGCCCCTCCCACCCCAAAAGGCTATATTTGGCAAACCTACAGCCCCACACCGAGGGTATCCCTCTCCCCACACTCATATGCATCACACCAGCTCATACACAGCACATCCAGGGCCCACGGACACATGTGCATAGGACCACCCACACACACCCAGGGTGGTATAAACACGATGGCTGAGTGTCAGGCTGCCTGAGTTCTTGCTGTACTTGCTGGCATGTGACATAGGGCAAGTTATGTCACCTCTCTGAGCCTTAGTTTCCTCATCAATAAAATGGGGTTCATATCAGCACCTGCCTCAAGGTGCCATGGTAAGGAAGAAGTGGGGTGCTGAAGGCAAAGTGCTAGGCACAGAGCCTGGCACACACTCACCTCAATGGAGGTGCCTCTGAGGAGTCACACTGCATTCTTAGGAGCACACAAGAGCTCAGTCTATATCTGCATGTGCTGCCTACCGTATCACTCACAAGTTCTGTGGCCTGTTAGGCCCACAGGTACGTGGGCTCAACCCTCAGCCCCAGGGGGCCACACCCACACCCAATCGCTCTGATGCATCCAGTTCCATGCACCGGCACAGCTGGGCCCCAGTTTCCTCTGAAGCCAAATGAGAGTACTTACCCTGCAGATGAGTGTTTTGCGGGATTAGAAAAGTGATTCATGTGTGCGTATCGGGCCCAGGGCCTGGTGCCCAGTAAAGCCTCAGAAAAGGGGAGCTCTTGACATCTTTGTACACACAGCCCCCTGCTCCCCCCCACCCCATTATCTCCAACACACTCAATGACCCCATACTCACACAGGTCACCATCCTGATATAAACACACAACCACATGGCCACCAAAGGGATGGGATGGGGCCAAAGAGCGCAGGAGAGTCCAGTTATCTGCTGAGACTCACCTTTGGACCTGAGGAACCAAGTGTGACCTGAGGGCACAGACGAGAACGCGTTATACCTCAGGGAAGAAGAGGAAACCAGGGACACAGAGAGAGCAAGCAATTCAGCTAGGTTCACACAATATGGTAGCAGGACCAACAGCCCGAATCCTAGCCCCTGCTCTGCCTACCAGGCCAGTCAGCATTCTGACTCTGTTTCCTAAGGCTATAAAACTTGCAGAAGGGTGTAATCTACTTTCTGTAACTTGCCAGGCTTTGGCTAGCCCTGCCCCCAGCTGTAGGATAACATGGTTGCTCGGTTGCCATGGTAATCCCTGCACATCTGGGAATCATGGGCCTTACCAGATTTGGTGGGGACTGGATCAGAAGAGGGGCAGACAGCAGTGGGGGTACTTCTTGATGTCTCCCAAAGCCAGGGGCTTATTGCTGAGGACGGTTTGGATTGTACACTTGGAGGACCAATGTGGCATGTCTACTCAGACCATCAGGCCATGGGAAAGCAGTGACTAATGCTGCCCATAGGCGAGGCACAGTTGGGTACCAGCTGGGCTCACTCTACGTCCCTCTCCCTTGTCTTTTCAGTCGCCCAGAGGGAGGGTGGGCCAGGACCAGCTATGAGGGGGAAGAAAGGAGTGTGCTCAGGCCCTGAGCTACCTCTGGCTTTGAGGGCCAGTGCTGGACTGTGTGGCTCTGAGCTACCCCTCCCCGTCTAGGCCTTCAAGGTGACTTGTGAAGCCTTCCAAGCAAAGCAGGCCTGATAACTGGTGGGAAGTGCAGAGCTCGGAGCAGCAACCAAGGTCCTGATCCCCTGACCTACCACCACCAGTGCCCTGTCCACCCTAGGTCCAGACGCACTGTCCAGATCACAGGGCAGGAGGCTGTCCATGCAGCCAGGACTGGGCAGACATGGGGTTGGGGGTCAAGCCTAGCTCTGGTGAATGGGCTGGAAAACATACAAAAGACCCCTTGTTCTCAACCTGGAAGCTCCAGCCAACTCCAGGCAACACCCACTCTCAGCCCTCGCCCACCCCACCCTGCACACTCTGTGTTCACTCACATTGCTCTCCTGGGCACCGTGGGCACAGGGTGGGCACTGAAAGGGAAGAACAGGGTGGAGGTCTATTTGGAGACTCCAGAATCAGCCCTTCACCCCATCCCTTTTCAACACACACATACATGCACTCTACATACACGCACATATACACGCACGCACACACACACCAAGCCCAAAGAGCATGACATGCATCCTGTGTGTGATCTGAGAGGAACATGCAGATGAGAGCCATAGAAAACAAGCCTCACCCTCATTTCCCACCAACCCAGACCCATAGCCATTTTCCAGATGAGGAAACTAAGGACCAGAGAGGAATAATGGTGGGCCCTGGGGCACACAGCATGTCAGCAAAATGAGGACCAAAATTTAAGGGTTTCATGGCCAAGGCCTTGGCTCTACCCATGATGCCCATGGCCATTTGCTACCAACTCGGCAGGCGTGTCCTCCCGGCTTCCAGCCCAACCACCCAGGGAGAGGCAGTGGGCTCAGCAACTGGCCCCAAGGAATGCTGCAAGCTGTGTAGTTACCTATCACCCCCATGCTTAGGCTCTGTGTCTCAAAGCCTCGTCCAAAGAACTCATGCTGGCACCCCCTCCCCAGATCCCTTTAGCTAGCCCAGATGAGAGGCTCACCTCATCAGCTGCTGCCTCTCTCTGGACCTGGGAAGAGGGGGACATGGAGGAACTCAGGGGATCAGCACTGCCCCAATACCCTCTGCCCAAGAGACAGCAAGAGTGGGCTTTCTAGAGAGTACCAGACACAGTGCTGCATGCCTATAATTCCAGGTTTGCAGGAGGCAGAGATTGGGAGGATCAAGGTTTAAGACTAGCCCAGGCAAAAAGTTCGTGAAACCCTATCTCAACAAACAAGCTAGGCATTGGTTGTTCACAACTATAATCCCAGCTATGCAGGAGGTATAGGTAAGAGAATCACAGTCCCAGGTTGGCTTGGACAAAAATAGTGTGAGACCCTATCTGAAAAATAACTAAAGCAAAAAGGGCTCAAATGATAGCGCTTGCCTAGCAAGTATGAGGCCCTGAGTTCAAACTCAGAAGAGTGAGAGATCAAGAGAGAGGTACTTTGTCCCTCCCCCTCTCTTTTCCTTCTCAGAACTGGCACTGCACTGCATGAACGCGTCCAGGCAGGAAGAGAGTAGGAGTGGAGAGATTCCTCTGAGGGGTTTGCAGAGGGCACACAGGGCAAGCTGAGGGCACCACTGGCTCTTCCCCACCTTCCCCACCCATCATCTCTACCTGTGTTCCCCTCTCTGCCTTCTGGCTGCTTCTTCCTGTCAGTTGCGCATCCACCTGAGCAGACAGACCAAAGAGAAACCCACCAGGAGGGGCAGTTCTGGGATCTGGGCTGGAAAGGGGTACCTGGGTGGGATGCATGGATCCCCCCCAGGGTCCCCTCCTCAGCCTGGCATCTGGCACTTCCCAGGCCATCAAGGGCCTGCTCAGGCCCCTGAGGCTGCCCCCACCACCGCCCCTTCTTTTCCCCCCACCCATGTGATGTCGGAGAAAACGGTGGGTGAATCAATGGACTCTGTGTTCCCGCAGCCAGAAGCTGGGCATGATGCCCGGTGGGCAGGGACACTGCCCAGCTAGAGGGTGGGGCTGAGGGAAGAATTGGACTTCCCTGCTGCCACCTCCAAAGAACCTGGGAGTGAACGGGGCAGCTGGCCATGGTGCTGGGTGGTAAGGAGTCCTGAGTGGAACAGTGCCACCCGGTCTCCATGCCCAGGAATCCCCGTCCTCCTCCATCAGGTTCAGGAGCACGCCTGGTCTTTCCTTCCTCAGAGGGCCTGGGTAACATCAACCTGGAAGTACCAGAGCTAGACAGGCATAACTCTCAATGCCTACAGGTGGGTGGGTCTAGGGTCACCCTGCAGGCTGCCTCTCTCCACCTCCCTGACTCTTACAGGGTGGTTTGCAAATGGCTGAGGCATCCAGTGTCCTTCCTCCCCTAGTGGCAGACCTTGGTCAGGTCAGAGGAGAGGCAGTCTCCCTTGTGCCCACCCTGCCCACCCACCTTGCTGTTCTGTGGCTCCTCCAGGCAGAAGCAGCGGGTGTAGACCTTGCCCTCTGTCTGTGGATTGATCTCGATGAGCTCATTACTCTGAGTGTCCCGGCGGGCCTTGGAGGTCTCTGGGGGGCACTGCTCAGTGTGGAGGAAAGAGTTGGGGTCAGTACAGCAGACACAGTACAGACCACCACACACCTGCTTCCAGCCCCCCACCCCCACCCCGCCGTCTCCAGCACACTGTGCCATTAGGCAGTTCCCCACCCCCCTGCCCCAGCTGTGCTAGGGCTGCTACTCACCCCACCCGGTAAGATCTCACAGCAGCCTTCTTCCAGCACGAGCTCCGGGTCACAGTAGATGTGTGCCTGCTGAAGGTCAAACTGCAGAGGACACATGGTTCATTTCATTTCGCGTAATCAAATAGCTCTGTGTTGTGGCCCCCAATGAGGCCCAAAGATGGCTTCGCCCCAGGATTTGCCATTAGGATGTTTCCAGTCTGGCCTGGGAGACCATCAAGAATAAAGCTGTTGCCGGGCATGTGGAGGCAGAGAGTGGGAGAATCAAGGTTCAAAACCAGCCCAGGCAAAAAGTTAGCAAGGCTCTCATATCAACCAATAAAACCCAGGTGCAGTGGTGCATGCCTGTCATCTCAGCGAGGTGGGGAGCAGAAATAGGAGGATCGTGGTCCAGGCTATCCTGGGCATAAGTGTGAGATCGTATCTCAAAAATACCCAAACCAAAAAGGGTTGGGGGGCATGACTCAAGAGGTAGGGCGCCTGCCTAGGGAGCTCCAGGCCCTGATTCAAAACCCAGTAAATAAATAAATACATAAACAAATAACAGAACAGTCACCAAAGGCAGAACAAAAGTGCATGTGCAGGAAAGGAGAGGCAGTGCAGAGGAACAGGAGGGGGAGATTTCATTCAAGCCACTACTCAGTGGATGAGTATGCAGGAACAGCATAGGCAAAGACATACACGTGTAAAAGTAGTAGGCAAACCGGAAGACTGGGACAGAACTGAGCAGAGCAGAGCTATGTGGAGACATAAAGGAGGAGGATGCTGCAGACTCTTAGAGGCTCCAGATTGCGAAGGGCTTTGAATGCCAACCTAGTATGTTTAGGCTCATCTGAAGGGCAATGGGATCCATGGGAGGATTCTGAGCAAAGGAAGTACCTGGTCCATTCAGGGAGCTCCCAGAAGGTAGGAGCAGAGGCCAGGGTGTGACCTAGAACTCACCGAGACAGGTTTGCCCTGCTCAGCATCCAAGCCCAGAAATACATGGCCCACAGGCTGCGTGGGTCGCCGGGGCCCCAGGGGCTGGGAGGAGGCTGAGATGCAGTCCACATGCACGGAGGCTACGCGTCCAGCCACACTCAGCATCAACTTGTGCCAACGCAGGTCGAAGAGCTGGGGCACTGGGAAGATGCAGGACACAAAGTCGCCATCTTGGCCCTGTGCCCGGAGCTCCAGACTCCGTTCTTGACTGTTGACTTCCAGGGAAATCTGTGTAGAGTTGGGAAAGGGACAGGCCTGACATTCATAGCTCGAGCCACAGCGTGGCAAAGTCAAGGGCCCTCAAGCTCATTTCACAGGAGGGGAAACTGAGGCCCAGAAAGGGAAGAAAGTTGGTTGAGGTGATGGATCAATGACACTGATAGGCTAAGGTTAGCCTTGAGGGTGGCACTGGGATGGAGGAGTGAGGCCCCAGCAATGACAAGCTTGGATGGAATCTGAGCTGGGCTGGTGGCACCTGACACTCTATGGAGCTGTAAGAGTGGTGTGCTCACCTGTGGGTACCCATCTCCATCGGTCACTTGGAACAAGTACCACGTGTTCTGGTAGGTGTTCTTCTTCAGCAGGAGTGTGAGCACCAGGGCAAACTCCTCAGGAAGGCCCCGTGGGAACACTCGTCTAGGGTAGAGCAGAGGCTGCTCTGAGGCTCAGGTGGGATCCAGGCACTGCTCACCCTGGGCCCTCAGGACTGATGAGCTTGCCTGAGACATGCACAGCACACACCTCCAAACACATGCACACATTGGCTCTGCACACAGTTACTGAGTGTCTTGTAAGTGCCAGGTGCTGGGCTGAATGCTGGGAAAAATCGTGGTGAAAATACAGAGAAGGTACCTGCCACCACGGAACCTTCCAGGCTAATGGGGTGGAAATCATCAACAAAGAATCCTTGGAATGAATTAAATTATGGTGAGGGCTTCCAAGGAATCCAGGATCCCTAGCGGGGGATGGACCTGATGGACCTGGGGTGGAAGGAGAGATGCTGAGAAAAATATGGAAAAGATTTTGCAGAACAGAGCATCAAGAAAGAGAGAGGAACCTTTGGGGAGTTAGACCAGAGAAATAAATAAGGGCCAGACTATCCAAGGACTGGTGGAAGTTTGAACTTCACACGTGGGCACACACACAGACATGCAGGCGTACACCATGTTTGCCAGGTCCCCGCCCCCATCCTGGTATTCTCACAGTGCCTACAGGATGCAAACCTGGTCCCTCCTACTGCTAGCCAGAGATGGGGGGTGGGGCTTCCAGGTGCCCTCTCACAGCCCACCTTACAAGCTCCATTTGTGAGGCCAGGATGACTCTTGGCAGGAAAAGGAACGAAATGACCCCTAAGCTGGGCTTAGGCCCCATGTCTAGAGTTGCTGGGGGTGTGGCTGAGGTCCTATACATTCTCAGGGGTCCCACTAAAACCTTTACCGAGTGGGCTGGGTTACTGGGGCCGCCCCCAGCCGCAGGATGAGTGGCCCCTTGGGATTGCGGATCTTCTTGATGGTGGACGTCTTCATGAGGCTGAGTCGGCGGATGAGGTTGAAGCCTGGGAGTGCAGCAGGGTGGGGAGGGGAACACCAGATGAAGGGCTCAGCTAGGCAGGTGAGAAGGATACAGGCCCCTCTAGGATGAAGGTGGGGAAACAGAGGAATGAAGGAGCCCTCACCAGTCACGTTGGTTGATAGGTCACTGCGATGCTCTAACTTAAGTCCTTCTTGCTGTGAAGGTGGGCACCGCTCACCTGGAACAAAGTTGATGAGGGAGCAATAGGGGCTCAGATGATGCAGCTGCCCAGCTAGGTCCTGGAGAACCCAGAGTCCCCATTCTGGATCTTTACGCCAGCCCTGCTTTCAAGTGACTTTCACACATGCCTTCTGGCCCTGGCTGCCCAGGGAGCCAGGAGGACCCCCCCAGCATACAATCAGGAAGACTGAGGCCTGGCCCAAGGCCACTGAATGAGTCCACAGCAGCTCAGGACCAGAACTCCAGGTACTCAAGTCTCCCAACACTTCAGCCAGGGTCCAAACCAGCAAGAGAGGGGATGAGAGAAACCCCAGGCAGTCCCAGAGCATGGACAGGGTGGCAAACCGAGGATACTCATGTATTCCCTGCATGGTGTACACCCGGGGGTGGGGGGGCAGAAGAGTACTCTGGGGGTGAGCAAATGTCAGGTTCATGAACACTTTGTGTTATGTGCAATTGTGTATGCAGGTCTGCACATGCTTGCACTGTGAATACCCATGCCACCAGGGACACCGTGTGCAACTGGTCCACGTGTTATCTGCAATGGGTGGGGTTCCACTTCCCGCATCCAAAACAGACAATCGGGCCAGACCCAAGTCTCAGCTAACAGAATGACTTTTCACCTGGATAACCACCTAGTGAGACATTGAGAAGAGACAGGGGGATTGAGGGGACCACAGGCTCAAGGGCACCACTAGGGCCTGTGGCTCCAGATAGGGCATATTAAGGGGGATAATGGCTCCTGGTGAAGGGCATGGGTCCATGCAGGTCTCCAAAGCACTGAAGGGACAGACCCGCAGCCATGGTCCTCCCTCTCCCCAGGGCAGTGATGGGGGAAGTGCTACACTGGACAGATAGAGGCTAGAATCAAAAGGCCTTCCCAGCAAGGCAGACAGGAAGCTGGGACAAGACAGTAAAGTTGGCTACTAGAAGCTAGCCAACTCCCTAGCTAGCCTGGCTGGAAGAAGGAACTCCCTGGGTATGGTGACCCCACTGGAGTCTCCCTCCCCCAGGTCTGGCCGGAAAGACCATCACTGTCTTCGGCATCGCAGAAGTAATGGGTGACTCACCCCTTGGCAATGGGCCCAGATTCCTTACAGATGTTGAAATCTTCTGCCCCAGCTACCCCCCACCCCCGCCAGGGGACCTGGCAAGGGAGAGAGCAAAACTCCTGCACATGCACGCAGAAACATGTACGTGTGTGTGTGTGTGTGTGTGTGCGCGCGCGCGCTCACACTTACACACACCCCCAATTCACAGCCCCTCTTGCTTTGCTTTTGCACCTTGGTTTTTCTGCCTCTCTCAGCTGGCTGGATTCGGGTTCTAGGAGTTCTGCTCCTGCCTGGCAAGGCAGTGTTGCTAGTGAGCCTGCAGGGCACCCAGCAAGGCTGGGCAAGTTGCCCTGTCAACTTCCCCTGGCTTTGGGCCCTGGAAAGCTGTACCCTCTCCCTGTCCAGAGTGTGTACCTTGGGGTGGGCCCCTCATTGTAGATCCAGGCTGGTGTGGAAAAGGACTGGTTGGAGGATAGAGTCTCTACCACAAAAAGTAGCAGAGAGGCTCCAGCAGCCTTCTGCAGGAAGAGCACAGGCACTGTTCTTCCCCACCCTGCCCATGCCAGCAAGGTATACAAGGATGGATTTTGTACTGAGGAAGGGGCCTGTACAGAGACCCAGGAGCAGGTACAGCTGCACAGAACCACTACAAGATGCAAATACGGAGGCCCATAGAGTCAGAAACACACAGATACTCTTCAGCTCACTCACACAGTCTCATGTGCAAACACCTCAGGCCACCCTGAACCCATCACCTAGACTCTCCCATAAATGCTCACATGACTAGCACATACCTGGACACATATATGCAAAGACTCCAGCCCCTCAGGGAGCCAGTTGCAAACCTGTGGTACTCTGACTTTTCTGTGTCATCTCACCTGTATTTGTCCCATGGCTGAAGGTAGCCCAGAGACCCAGCAGCCACAGGCCAGGAGCCCATGATACCCACATACTGGTCAAGAGGGGTCAGTCACAGCCACAGCACCTGAAAGCCAGAGACAGGGAAGGCAGGCTCCTGAATTCCCACAGCACAGCTCCATGCTCAGGCCAGCAGCACCAGCCTGTGGAGCCAAGACACTGGGTCTGGGATAGGAAGAGGTCTAGCCAGTCGTCAGTCCCTCTGAGAGACCCAACACAAGCCTGGGGCTAGGATCTGGGCAGGGGTAATAATCAAAATATTTAACCACCGGTATGGCACAGACACCCATCAGACAGAGCAGAATGCTGGCTGGAGTGTTGAAATAGGGCCCAGCCTCTGGCTGTGCCAATGGTAGTTGCTGGATTGAGGAGAAATCTAGGGGGTCCTAGAAGACCACAGAAGTTGGGAGAGTGAGGGGGCTTAAGACAGAGGCTATTTACCAGAACAGTTGGAAGCATCTCAATACTTTAACAACTGTGCACTATGCTGGCGTCCACCAGCCTGGTACCTGGCAGGCTGCATGGGCTCAGCACAGGCAGCCCTGCCAAGCGCCCACAAGGTCAGGGGCTAAAGATGGGCTGAGTCTCCTGGCAGGTATTGCAGGGTGGTGTGGGGGCCAAGGAAGCATCCCCTAGGGATACAGTGGGCAGACGATCAGGTCACAAGGGCTGAGAACCTTGTTGCCAATCTCCTTACTGATGGATGCTGGTCTTTTAGTTTTATTAAGCCCTGATGGATGGGCTCAGATAAATCAATGCAAGCTCAGCAAGCAGCCAGCAGAGCCATACATCATCTGGCCTCCCCCAGGACAGGCAGCTCATGAGTACACACACAGCCACGCGTGTGTCAGCCCAGCATATGCAGATGCACAGGCGCTAAGAGATACACACGGACACATGCGTACCAGTACATGCATAGAAACTTACCTGCACACAGGCATGGTTATGGACATGCCAGTTCACACATACACACATGCACCCAGCCAGCCCATGACCACCCCTCCAGGAGGTCTTCCTGTTGGGAGTTCTTATGCAAGTCTGACCTCATGCCTTCCAATGGAATCCTGTTTTCCCTCCCTTGGTCATGGATAGGAAATGAGAACACACAGGACCCCTTGCCCCAGTGTATGTGGAAGGATGGACTCCAGGCCACTTCTCCCTGGGATGGAACTGTGTTCCCGTCTATCCTAGTCACCCCCATCCTAGCAGTGTGCACATCCCACCTCTCAAACCCTACCCTGGCCTTCATTACTGCCAGCCAATGGAAGGGCTGCCAGCTGTGGGCGGCATGAGGGTGCATGTGGAGGCGTGAACATGGATGTGCTCCTGTTCTCTTCCGGTTCCCAAACCCTAGCCTCCACTGCGAAGGGCTACAGGGATAGAGGGAGAGACCCTTCCAAGGAGATGTCTGACTCCACATAAGCACAGACTTGAGAGTTTAGAGCTTACCCTGCTACTACAGTAAAGAAGAGCGAGGCCCAGAGAAGTTATGCTTCTTGCCCCAGGCCACACAGCAAGTCAGAGGCAGAAAGGGCCCTTCAGCCTGAGCAGGGAGACTGCCCAAACTATGCCCACTTACCGGTATCTGGATAGCCTCTCACTAAGCAAACCAGGGCGCCCCAGGGCAGCCCGCCAGGGGAAGCAGGGTCTGGGTTCCACCGGCCCCCTGGGGGTCCGCGATCTCTCCCTGCCAGCCGCGGATCCCCAGCTTCCCGGCGCCCGGAGCTCTCCCGGCTGAGTGCGCGCACGCCTGCCGGGACTGCCGGCCACTCGGGGCGGGGGGAGAGGGGCGGTTCCAGAGGGCTGGGGGCCTGCCAGGGCGGCTAATGGAACACAGCTGGGCCAGCCCGCCAGGCCAGAGGAGGAGGGAGGCCGGGAGGGGCGCGGTGGCGGCGACTGCAGAGGTGCTGGCCGACCGGACACACAGTGGCGCTCCTGGCCTGGCTCAGCGCCCGGGCCCGCCCCTCCTGCTACCCCGCCAGGTGAGCCAGGGGAGGGCGGGGGAGCAGCGAGGCGGGACCCTGCGTGCCCAGAGCTGTCCTGGAAGGGGCGCCTGCGGCGGGCAGGCAGGAGGCGTGGAGTTTGAAGGGCCTCCTCTGTGCCCCCCTTCCCTGGCTGGGCCCCCAGAAGACTGGGTGGGGGTGGGGGGGTGGGGACCCTCCTCCCGAGGCCCATGGAACCCTGTGACGTGGCTGCCGCCTAAGCCTCAGTGGTCAGCTTTTTCCAGTTCCTCAGCCTAGCATTCTCAGGCAGCAGTCTGTCCCTCTGTCTGCAGGGGGGGGGGCGGGGGGAGAAGAATCCCCCCACCTCTATTCCTGTGCTAAATTAACCCCTTCTGTCCTGGCCTCATTTCCAAAGAAGTGGAGCCCAGAGAATTCCTCCTTGCTGCATGAGGTTAGAAGGGTTCAGCCCCCGCCTCCAGGCTTGGGGTTTGTGGCATGGAATGTACTATTTAATTATGACTCTACATGTGCATCTGTAAGATGGGAGAGTGACAGTAGCTTTGTTAAAGGAAATTCAAGGAGTTCAAGTCTGTAAAAGTGCTTAGACACGGTCTGGCACAAAAGAGGAGAAATATTTGCTGCTGTTTTCATTATTGGGATCACTGGCAGAGAATGGAGTGGGGTGGTGTAGGGATGGGTGTAGAACTTGTCCACCAGGTTGCTTTGTATCCAGGAGGCAAAAAGGAATTGAGGTTGAGTGAAAAACTGTACTTGGGAGGAAGAAGGGATAGGGGAAGTTGACTGGGTGAACCCCCACCCCAGGAGTCCCCCCTGGAAGCAGCAAACAAATTTCTTGACACCAACGTTGGGGAGCCATAGAGAAATGAGCTCAAGAGTCCAGTGAATGTAGGCTGGATGTGGGGGTTGAAGGGAGAGCAACGGGAGTACCTCGAGTACCTCGCTTTTGGGGGTGGGCTTCCTGTTGAAACAGGCAGTACAGCTGTAGCCCTGTGGCTCCATCTAACCCAGGCAGGGGGAGGACAGGCCTGGGATTTCCCACCTCCAGCCCCAGAGAAGCTGAGTCAGTGGAAACCCCAGCTACACCACAGAGGCGCCCCACTGTGGTTCCTGCACTGAGCTGGGCCCAGATGTGGTGGTGGCAGTGGTGGGCCTGGGAAGTGCTGAGCTCAGCAGGCGGCAAAGGCAGGGGGTGGGGCTTTCAGAACCTCTGGGGGGAGGAGTGGGCAGATGAAGCTGGGCCTGCCCATGGAGTACTGCCTAGGGATGCACTCAGGAAAAGCAGGGAACACACACAGGTCAGGCTATGTTCTAAGAATTCCACATGTGCTATTCCACATGTCTTTCATCTTTACAGCAACCTGTGCGGCCACATTCTCTGGTCTCCCCATCTTGCTGATGAGAAAGAGAAACATAGGGACAATACAGCTTGCCCAAGATCACATCAGTACCCCCTGTGCCATCCTACCACGCCCACCCTTCCCCAGCTCATGCCCCAGGCATGGGGTGGCTGGCCCAGAGCAGCCAGACCCAGGGATACAGGAACCCGACAAGGGGGAATTCAGAGACCTTCCCATAGCACCCCAAGGAGGCTCACAAGATAACCAAGCCCGGGACACACCAGATCTACCATCATAGACACAGTCTAGAAATATGCCTTGTCTCTTCCGCTGACATATATGTGCACACAGTTATATATGTTTTCACACAGCACATTCCACATGCATGTATCAGCATTCATGTTCACGCAGACATGTGCACACACCACAGAGCACACCTCCTCCTAAATAGATACAGAAAGACACATATAGGCCTCACAGGACTATATCCCTGGACATACCCACACACAGACAACTAATAATTCTCAGAGCGCATGCAGTGCCTGTAATCTCAGCTATTTGGGAGGCTGAGGCAGAAGGATTGCAAGTTCAAGGCCAGCCTGGGCAATATAGTAGGACTCTGTCTCAAAATAAAGTAAAAATGGGCTGGGGAATGTTAATCCAATGGTAGAGTGCTTGCCAGTGTACATTAAACCCCGGGTTCACTCCCCAGCACCACAAAAAAAAAAAGAATGCATGTGTACAGCACTGTCTGAATTTGGATGTTCACAGTCACATGCAAGTACACAGACACAGATATGTACACAGACATATACATAGACATGTATCCACAGGCATAATTACTCAGACACGCAAGCAGAGATGTCTATGGATCTCATGCACATATATGTACACACAGACAGGTGACCACATGGACTCAGCTCCTATACAATCCTCAGACATGAACTTGGCTGCCATATGTATATGAATGTAAATACATACATGCAGCAATGCTGATGCATTCACATGCACTCAGCCCAGAAGGCCCTGCATGCCGGCAAGCAGGGTATCCCGTGGGGCTGGGCTCGGTGCCCTCACCCCAGATGGCATCGCCACGAGGTAATCAGTGCTGCTAATCGCCACCAGCTGCCCTGGAGCCCGCCTGCTGCTGCCGGGTGGGGCTAGCAAGGCCTCCTGGGCTTGGGGTAATAGGCCCAGATGTTGGCAGCGCTCAAGGGCCCTCCCATTACCCCAGCTGGCCACTGGGAATCCCCATCTGGCAGGGACAGCCCTAGGGGCTGGTAAAAGCCAAGATAGAGCCTGGTCCCAGGACAGATCCAGGAGCCCCCACACGTCCAAGCAGAGGTGGTCTGGATGTCCCAGGATTGTGAGGAGGTCGTAGATCCTATGTGCACACATGCACACCTAGGCCCTGGTATGGGTGCACACAGATACAGACACAGACATGTCACACATGATGGATTTCTCTTCACAGATCTGCTCCTCCCTGGCTTCCTCATCCTGGTAAATGCCACCATAATTCATTCAGACACTCAGGCTGAAAACCTAAGTTTAGTGTCTTCCTTTCCTCCACCTCCTCCTTCCAATCCTGTCACCTCTACCCCCAAACACAGGTCACATTATCTACTTCTCCCCACTTTCCCCTACTTCCATTGTCACCACCTTCGCCCAGGCCACCATCATTTTTGGAAGTTCATTGCAAGATCTCCCAACTGCTCTGCCCACTGCTCATAACTCATTTACCCCCATCCCAGCCTAGAAGCCAGGAAGATCCTTCCCAAGTTTTATCCATTGCTTTCTAATCATTATGCCTAGATTAAAACCCCAAATCTTTCCTTCATGATCTGGCCTCTGCCTTCTAGTCCTCCACCTCACCCCAAAGCCTGTGCCCCTCAGTCTGAATTTATCTCTTCCTGGAAGCATGTGCCCTTCATCTTTGCCAGGCTGGCTCTGTGATATTTAAGGCTCACCTCCTTATTTAGTCCCTCAGCATGGCTTTCCCTGACCTCCAGCTGCAGAGAAAACCCGTCACTCCCTATCCCATAGCCCTAGTGGAAATCTCTGCACAGTGTTAGTGTGTTGTCTCTCTGAAGTGACCCTGTCCACCGTTCCTACTGCCCAACAGCTGAGTCTGGTGCTTCACAGGCACTAACCAGCAAATAAGGTAAAAACACGTGTGTCCTCCCCATCCTGCACTCAGACTACACTCACTGGAGACATGACATAGGCACACATATGAAGGTGCATATGTGCACACGTGTGCACACACATGCACACTTCTGCATCAGGGAGGAGAGACCAGACAGGAGGACCAGGCACCTCTCTGCCTCCTTTAGCATCTACAGGCTCTCTGTCCTGTCTCTCTTCTCTTTCCTCCATGTCTGCACAACATCTCCAGCTCTCTAGCTCTTTTTTCTACTCCATTACTCTGTCCCACTCCCCAGATCCTTCTCACCATTGTTTCCAACACTGCAGCTCTATCCCTTTGTGTCTCTGGTCTCTGTCTCTGTTTCTCACATTGTCTATTTAGTTATGGCTCTATCTCTACCTCTGACTTCCAGACCACTGTTTCTTTCTGGATATCTCTCCCTACCTCCATCTGGCCATATCTCTGTCCCCAGGTCTGCACCTCTGGCTCTCTATCTTTCTCTCTCCACCCTCCTCTTCTCTCTCCTAAGTCATCACTGCCACAGCTGTCACCATGTCTCCACAGCTGTCTGCATTCCTGTAGCAGGGAGACCCATCTTTCACTGCTGGCTGGCAACCTTATGATCCTAGAGGGAGGGCCAACACTCTACTCTGCTAATGCCCACCTGCCCTGCAGGCCCTAGCAAGCCCATCAGGGACACCCTGAGCCCAACAACCTTTACCCGCTACCCAGACCAAGTCAGAGCATGCTGCTTCAAGTCACTCATGTTATCTGACACCTGGAGCTTCTGAAGAAGTAAGCCCAGACCCTGATGGGCACATCTGTGGATGTGGCAATGGCCACTGGAGGAGGGAGACACTCCAGGTATCCTGGGTCCCAGCTTGGTTGCCTCCTGGGGTCTGCCCATCTTTTCTGAGGGACCTGTAGAGAGGCAGCAGGTACAAAAGTCTTACCTCTACCCATTGTGTGACCTTGGGTCTCAGTCTGCATTGTATCCTAAAGGTAAACTAGGATCTCATCTTGAACTGTCTCACCTGGTGTCAATGTGACACCCCTCCTGGAGTAGGGGTGAGGGTGGTACACAGGCAGCTTAGAGGAACCCCAGGCTGGGCTGGCCCCAAGCCTTCCTCCAGGACCTGTCCCACCCTGCAAGGATCTCAACCTTTCAGGACAAGAGTTGGCTTCCCAAGGCCTTGGTGACATACTTTGTATATCTTACTGAAGCATCCTTCTGGCTACTAATCAACTCAAATCAGTCCTGCTGTGCTGTGTGACCTTGAACCTACCCTTAAGCCTCTCTGGGACTTAGTTTACTCACCTGTAAACATCAAATAGGATCTTAACATAGTGGCTAGGATGGGGACTCCATCTCTGGGATCACTGAGCTCAAATCCCACTTCTTGATTTACTTGTTGACAAATGACTGTACCTTCTGGAGTGAGCCTCGGTTTTCTGGTTGGTAAAATGGAGTTGTCCCTAACTCACAAGGAGTGAGGGTTACTGAGAGGGTACATGTAAAGTGCTGAGTGTAGTTCCTGGAACTCGATAAATGCTAGCTATTCCAGACATACAATGAGTGTGTGTAACCTCACCACCACAGTACACACGATCTGTTGGCTGTCTTCCCTCTCCTCCCAACATTTAGCTTTAAAGACTATCTTTGCCTTCCGTCCTACTTGGGAGTGGAGAAGGCAATTGGGACCCATCTTGGTGGGAGTTTGGGGGGGGGTGTGAATCTGAGCAGATGCTTGGAGGAGAGAGGGGTATACTCCGTTATTGGCCATTGACTCCTCAGAGCATCTGGTACCCGGCTAGACTGCAAGGCCCAGAAGGACTTGGCTACCCTTTCTCCCAGAGCCTAGGTGCTTTGTAAATACTTGCACATGAATGAAAGAGGGAGCCCAGCTCCTGAGGACAAATACCCTCCCTGAGATGCAAACCCAGCAGACTCCCGTGAAGCAGGCGTGGAGAAGAAGGGAGCCGCCAGGGACTTCCAGATTCTTTCTTTGCATGGGAGAGACTCAGACAGTTGGACTTGTAAATGTTTTAAAATCCTGGAATCTCTGGGTGGAGAGAAGCTTTGGCTACTGCCAGGCCCCACCTCATCCCAGCAGTGCCCAGGGCGGGGCTGGAGAGACCTGACAACCTGGCCAGCAAGACAGGCTACAGGAGTGAGACAGGGGAGGGGAACATTCAGGGTGTAAACCCAACTTTTTCACCAAGGCAAAAAATAAAATCAAAGATCAGAGAAGGTCTGATCCTGGCAGTGCTATTTCTTGGCTTTGTTCTCCCAGGTCAATTCCTTCACCTCTCTGAGCCACGGTTTCCATATCTGTCACATTGGATGCTAATAATAACACCTAATCAAATGAACTGTTGTGAGGATTAAATGAGATAACGTATACGACTAAACCATAGTAAACACTTGAAGATGTTGGCACTTTATGGGGGAGTCATGCCCTGTATCTCACACCCAGGTTCATCTCTGACATTTCCCTCTGTCTTCCCATTTCTCTATTTACACAGCTCAGTTTGTATAAGAGATCAGTGATATTTCTGACAAGTATAAGACAGTTTTTCTCCATGTAATACCATAATAATAACATAATGGATAAGAAATAAACCAACTGGAGCATCCACCAGCTTTGACAATGCAGAACAGGCATTGGGGACAAAAGAAGACAAATAGTTGGAAGGTGAAGGGATAGAACCTGGGATTCTGGGTTCAAGAATAGGATCTGCCTCAAAACATTTGACTTTTGGTGGCTCCCAGCCTTTTGGCAACCAGAGTAGGCTGAACTTGAGGATTCTTGAGCCCCTTCAATTCTTCAAGTTTGAGGGTCTTAAACCTCTAATGACCCAAACGTGTCCCCTCCTTGGGATGGGGAAAAGGGTTAGGTGAGTGAAAACTGTGTAAGGCCCAGGATGCCACCCCTTCTCCCAACACTGAGGCCCAATACATACCTCAGTTTACCAGGTATTCCAGATACATCCTAGTGCCCCACACCACCTTAGTTTCCCTCCAGGAGGGGATCTCACACCACACCCATTAATCCCCCTCTGAATTGGAGGAGGGGAGAAAAATGGGTGCCAGAGCTGGGACTGAACCAGCTACTGCTGCCTTTTAAAAAGTTATTTTAACCACAAGGACAGTACTAAATATGTACCACTACCACCCATTTTACAGGCAAATGAGCATAAACCCCGACATGAGCTCTTTACAGTGGGGAACAGGCTTCAAAGAAGCTAAGCAAGTGGCCACTAAGAGTCAGAGCTGGAATTTGACATGCAAGACTATCCCAGCACACTCTGCTGGGTGATGGACCCCTTCCTCCCTTTGGAACTCAGTTTCCTCATCTATAGAATGGGGGTATTTGCTCCAGAACCTTTAAGATCTCAGTCAGAGCTTTTTGTCCGGACCATGTCCCCACCCAGAAGCCTAAAACAGCCTGGTGAGCTTGAGCCCCAGAAAAGGGCAGGTGTAGACGTGACTGCCCAGCCAGGGTGGGACCCGCCAGCCAGACACACAAAAACAATCAAATAAATCAGGCCAAGGAACTCCTAATCCTTCCCGGCTGTGGCTATGGCTGCTACTGCTTGACGTGCTGGGAAGGGGGCACCGCATGACCAAGAGCACAGAGTCTGGCCAAGAAACTCGGAGTGATGCCCGGCCGTCATGGCGGCCTCCGCTCCCGTGGGGAGAGCGGGGAAAGGCCCTCTGGACTGGTGACTCAGGCCTCCCTGACCCCCGCCTGGGTGGGCACGTTCTGGCGCCTCGGCCTATTTTTAGATAGGCTCCAGGCCTGAGCACAGAGCAACAGGGAAGGGAGGCTCCGTACAGGCGCAAGAGTCTGACCAGCTCCTCCCTCTCGGGGCTCCAGCCCCAGGCCCTCCAGCCGTCCACCCAGAAAAGGATGGAAGCACGTGAGGCGGGGGTATCATTACTTGCGCAGGGGGTGCGACGCAGGCCCAGAGACGGGTCCCCTTTTCCCCTCCCTCGAGGCCTGGCAGTTCCAGAGAGCTGGGCGCGGCCTCCCGAGAAACCACCTCTGTTAAGTGGGGCCAGGAACCTCCCGATTCGGGATGGCCGCCTATTGGACTGAAGGCCAGGACGGGAAGGACTTGGGCGACTGAGGGGGTCAGGGCGGGAGAGGGGACCCTGCTGCCGGGTTGCGGGATCCTGACTCCACCCGATCGTCAGCCACGCCCCTAGCCTCATCTTGCCACGCCTCGGAACGCCTCGGTCCACTCCACTAGCGGAGGAGCCTTCACTGACTTCATCCTAGGCCCCACCTCCTACTTGGCCCCGCCCAGCCCTGGACAGCCTTCCATCCGGTCCCAAAGACCAGAGTCTGGATGCATGGGACGGGGTGGGTAGGGAAGGGCAGACGTGAGGGGCTCCGGGTCAGGAAAAAGGAGGGCCTCGTGGGTGGAGGATGGGAGGGCGAAACCAGCTGTTACTAGAAGCCTCTAATCTTCAGGACGTATCTGCAGAAGCCAAGCAAGGTTGAAGGCTGGAGGTGCTAAGGCATTTCTGAGCACGGAACAACCTTGTATAGATAGGCACGGGGAGGCACAGGGTGGCACTTGGGCAGAGGTCTCTAGACTGATGCCCCTACCATGGAGCCCCAAAGACTGAGGCCACAGTCCTGAGGAGTCGGGACAACTGAACATAAAGTGCTCTCGTGGCGAGTTCTGGGACCGGCGTTTGGAGAGGTCCAAGTCAAGGGCCTTCCTTTTGAGAATGAGGGGTAGAGGATGGGAGGTGGAGCCCGTTCTCCCGGCACCATCTAGTGGGAAGTTTGGGAATCGCGGAGTGTAGAGGTAGGGTGGGGAGAGGGGCCCCAGCACCTGGAATCTTTCCTCTCCCTGATGTCCCACCTGTGCATACACAGGACCCCCTTCTGCTCTGTGTTCTCATGTCTGGGATTTACCCAGACAGAAACAGGAGCCATTCTCACACTCAACCCTCCTCTGCCAGTGCCAGGTCCTATGCCTGGTTCTTCATGATTATTTTGGGAACCTGCCTTCTCTTTATTCCAGCCACTGGTTCCTGAAACCCCTGGCACCTGCCGTCCCTGCCTCTGATCTTCCTCTGTGCCTCATCTGTCCTTCACAGATGTCACTCTCAATTAAAATATTTCCATGGCTTCTCATGGTCCAGATAAACTCCAAACCTTGACTTGGGACTTAGGACTCTCTCAACCCCCACACAACTCCTGTGCCCTAGTCACTCTCACCAGCTCTTTCTGCCTTCCATCAGTCGAAACAGCGTCAGTTCTCCCTTTTCCTAGAGCACTCTCCCTGGCCTAATCCTTGCCATTTTGGGGGCTCAGTTTGGCAGAAACTCCTCTCCTGATCCTGGTGTGAATTAGGTGCCTCTTCCAAGCACTCCCAGCCCCCAGTGTATCCCTGTCCTTCACAGAGTAGTTCCTGCCTGGGTCTCTTATCTGCCCAGTCACTCTGGAAGCAGTACAGCTTATTGAGATATTAATTGCTTTGCTCCCTTGTATTCCCCCCCCCCACTTCCACACTGGTAGCCAAGGCCTTTGATTTTCCTAGCCTCAGGGAACTGTGCTGGGCTGAACACAAAAGCTGCTTGAAGTCTGATGGCTCATCCTGACTTTTGAAAATGCTAACCTTCTGGAAGCAACTGTGCTAGATGTTCCCAAGAAACAAGGAGAAGAGGACAGAGGAGAGATAGCAACTAGTTGTACAGGGAGCAGAAGTGGGATCCTGTGAGTGGACCCCACTGCCCTCCCTGGTAAGTGACAGGAGCTATAGGGATGGGTGGTAATGCGCCTGGGTAGCCTGGAACCCAAGCACTGGGATACTAGCCTCAGTTTCCCAAAGTAGCAGGGGAACAGCTGAGTCACTGAACCTCAAGAAACCACATGGACTAGGACAACAGGATCTCTGTGGGACCAAAGTGAGCAAGGTCAGGAGGTACCTCCTCCGTGCTTAGGATCAGGTGGGAGCATCAGGTCCCTCACAAACCTATGGGCCAGTGATGGTTGAGGTGGAATTTTCTCCCAGTCCATAGGAAAGGGCTTAGAATGAGTCAGATTGGAGCTGGTTTAAAGAGAATATAGAAACAGGGTGTTTCTTGTTTGGGTGCCAAGATTCCTACCTGCAACACCTGTCTCTGTACATCTCCAATACAGAGCTGAGAACACGTGTGCCTCATTCAGAACTATATCCTCAGGACCCAGCATGACACCTGATACACAGTAAGTGCTCAAAATGTATTTGTTGAATTCATTTTAATGTGTGTGTTCACTAGGTAGCTTCATAAATCCTTCTAAAATTCAAGTTGGTTTCAGTGGTTCCCCCTTAGCCTTCAGATGCACAGCCCCCAAGGCCCACTAGGATCAACAGCCCACCTTTCTCCCTCCCAGCCTCATCTCTGTAACCCATCCTCCACTTATGCTCCTCTCCAGCCAGACAGCATTATTTGCATTTCCCCAAACTTGCCAGGCTTCTGCGCCTTTGCTTATGTGGCACCCTCTGCCTGAAGTGCCCTTTCCCCTTTCTCTGCCCGTTGAGCTTTCAATTAGTCTTCTAAGCTTAGCATAAGTGTCTCCTTTGCTGTCTTCCCTGACACTCTCCCCACAAGGGAGAGGAGACACCTCCTGCTCTAGAGCCTATTGCTCATGCCCATGTCTGCCTCCCTCTTCCCCAGGCTCGGTTTCCTGGAGTCTCTGGCATAGCGAGTCCTCAGTGTCCAGCGTAGTGCCAGGACACATCATAGGTTCTCCCCAAGTGCTCACTGTTCACTGAGCTGCAGCTCTGGGTCTCCATGAACTCAAGGGGTGACCTCAAGCATCCTCTCCCTTCTGGGCCTCCGTTTTCCTTCTGCACAATGGAGGGAGTGGAATTCAGTGGTCTCTAGGGACCCTCGGTTGAGCTCGGAAGTGATGGCATGTAAAACCCACTCACGTGTGTGCCCTGCAGGCCAGCTAAAGCGGAGCATGCTCAGATGTGCAGTTGCACAGTGTCATGCACAGACACCTGGGAGCAAGCCCGTGACTAAACAGCTGCGTGCGATCCCCACATAAAAGTATATGTGGCCTCTGGATGCAGACGTTCTGTCCTCCCATCACCCTTCCCCAGTCAGCCACTGGCCTTGACAGTGAAAAATTCAGAAACAGTCAGGGCTTCTGGTCCAACAGCAAGTTAATATTCAAGGAATGAGCCTTCTGCAATATGCATGCCCTGAGGCTGGTGTCCCTATGGGGCTCCCCCTTTCTCAGGCCTGCACAAGCATCAGCCTCCCATCCCACTAACCCCAGGCACAGACAGACACTTTGGCGGGGAGCAAGGCCCAGACTCTCAGCAACATTTGCTTCCTGGACACTCCCCTCCCAATGTCTCCTCATTCATTCATTCACTCATTCATTCAGCAATGTCTGTTAAAGTTCCTATCATGTGCCAGGCAACAGCATGTATATAAGTAAATTATGGCCCTGTTCTGTCCTCAGGGGCTCACAGTCCAGTGGGGGAGACAGACAAGCAAGAAATAAGTGATACAATTTCAGATCAAGAGAAAATAGTACTGTGGAAGGATTAAAATAATGTGGTTTAAAAAAATGATTCAGAGAAGACAAGAGGTAGCCAAGGTCTTTCTGGGGAGCACTGGAGCAACAATCAAAAGAGCAGGAGCCAGCAAGGCAGGAAACCAGGGAGAGACAGCAAATGCAACTGCCCTGGGTGAAGAGAACCTTGAGATGAGTGTGAGGAGCAGACGAAGGCATGTGGCTGCAGCTCAGTCAGCGGGGAGAATTAGAGCAAAGGCTGGGTGTGGCTCAAGTGGTAGAGCACTTGCCTAGCAGCCTTAACTTCATGCAAAGAGCAATCAAAGGCCCGTGGAAGGAAAATCCCTTTCCCCAGCCTCTCCACCTTGGCACCTTCTTAGAGACTCTATATTCCTTATGTTTATGTTGTCTGTGTCCCACCCAAGGTCCAGCACAGACATTATTTACTGACTGATCGAGTCAAGTTCTCCTGATTCAAGGCTTGACTCAATGGCTCAGAAGTGGGTCAGCTGGGTGTCTGAGTTCTTAGTCAGCTCAGAATGGGGGTCATCTGGACCAGATGAAAACATGTATGTGCCCCGCCCTTTGAGAGGAGTCTGGCGTTCCCAAACATAATTCATAATGGAAATTGTACTATTCCATGACACATAGTACTTACATGTGTGCTGAAGTGAATACATCTTTTTGGATTTTTAATAGTAAAATTATGGATAAATTCATCTAAGCAGAATTCTGCTTAGATGAGTGTGCACAGGTGTTGTTGCTGACTTGCTTGTGTCCCAAGCTGGACTCAGACTTTCCATCAGGTCACCCGGTGCTAGATGTCAGGGCTTGTCCAATTGTTCCCTCATGACATGACGTTGGCTCCAGGAGCCTAGTCCACCACTTGATCCACAGTATTGATAAGAATTAAGCAGAGCTGAGCCTAGCCCAGACTTGAAGTAGGCCCTGTGGTCCCTCCAGCCTCCCTTTCCCTGCCCAGCTGGGCTCTAATTCTCTATGCTCACCACTCCCCCCAAGCCCCCTCCAGCACCTAGAGATAAAGCATTTCAGGATCTTCGTGGGGGCTCCACAGCATCACAGACACACTAGAAACTAAGGAAGGACCTAAAAAGCCTGAGCCTGCACAGCCCGTGGACTCTGCGTCTCAAGGCTGTACTCACTTCTGTCTTACAGTGGTATACTTCACAGGTTCCCTCTACCTCTCACAACTGCTTTGTGTACAGACCTGAAGGGAATTAGATTCTGTCCCCAGCAGGAAGAAAAGCTGACCTCCCCTCCCCACCTTATAGGCCTTCCCAGGGACAGAGCTCTGGGAAACTCAGACAAAGCAAGGGGAATGGATGCTGGGCGGCTCAGGGCAGCACCCTCCCATGCAAACTAGTTTCCCCAAGCCAACTCCAAGCTGAGCTCTGCCTCCACTGGGCTCCAGAGCCCACCCCCAGTGCATGCAGTGAGTGGGAAGTGACAAATGAGCCTGAGGAAGTGGGAGGGGCTGGTGATCAATAGCATTAACATAGTGCCCAAATTAAATATTGACTTTCTTGGTTGACTCTAGGGATGCCTGGATTGATGGCTGGAACCATGCAGTGCCACCACAGGAGAGGGGGACATACCAACCTGGACCAGGCCCTGTGGGAGAGGGCTCTCCTCTGCTCTCGCCTGCTCAGGAGTAGGGTGTGGCTGGGGTACTGTGCTTGTATCTCCATCTTGCTCCAGAGAGCTTCCACATGGAGCCGAATTTCCTGCTTTCAGAAGGTCTTAGAGTCCAGGCTTTGTTGAGTGTGTCCCCCCACCCCCTACATACCCTTTCAGGAGCTGTGACTGGCTTGAAGCCCAGCAAATGAGCAGAATCAATCTCTGCAATAATACCATTACTGGGCCTCAGGACCCTGCCTCCCAGGTTAGTAGAGTTGGTCATTTTGGGTCTTGTCATTATGTAGGATCTGTGGAGGGAGTAAGGACACCCTCCTCACCTTCAGCGCCTACTGCAGGTCCTGAATTTTCTCTCTCCCTTTTCAAAGCTCCACTTGAAGACTTGTCTATTCTTTTATTCCTTCACCTCCCACTCACTCCAATCCCACTCCAATCAGCTTCCTGCCAGGTCAGTGACTCTAGCCCAGGCCCCTCCCAAGCCCCAGCCCTGTATGTCCAACCACCTACTTTCCTCCATTGTATTAAAGTTAACATGCCCAAGGTCAAATTCATCATTGTCTTTCCCAAAGCTGGCCTTCTTTCTGTGCCCCTAAGCCAATGGCATGGCCATCCATCAGGGGGAAGACAGAAGCCCAAGAGTCAGCCTCCGCTATGGCCAGTCCAAATGAGGACCTGACTCCCTTCCCCCTCAGAAGTATCCCTCTACATCTCCTATGGACAGTCTCTTTGCGGGTCTCTGTAGCCACCCTCACTCTTCAGTGCCCTCCCAACTCATTTCAATCCGGAGAAATCCTGTTAATATATAAATTTCATCATGCCAGGCCTTTGCTCAACCCTTTCCTTGGCTTCCCACTAGTCTTAATGTCCCAAACCCTCAAGGGGGTCTCCCCTGCCCTAGGCATTTCACATGTCTTGAGGGCCTGAGAGGGTGATGATTTTCCTAGCGTAGTTGGGAGAAGGAATATGGAAGTGGGGGGTACTGGCCCTAGAAAAACCCATTTGTGGGCCCCATATAGCTACCAGGGTGAGCATGAGAAGCATGGAGGGAAATGAATCCAAAGAGGCAGAAGTCAGCAGCATCCTGCCCCAGGTCCTCCCTCGGGCCACCCAGGCCACCTAATTTCCTTTTAATTGGTGCCTAATGGAAATGAATTAAACACAATTGAGTTTTAATGTGTGTGTTTGAGTGCCAACCCCAACTTGCTTTCCTTCTCCCAGGGCCTGGGGCTGCAGGTGGGAAGGAAGAAGACAGGCTGAGGGAGTTTGGGTAGTAGATTCACCGTTCCCCTAGCCCTGCAGCAGTTGATACCATCCCACAGGTGTCCTTAGGATCTTCTACTTCCCACAGCCCCTCTGTGCCCACCTGCACCCTGGAACATCTAGATTCCAGGAGCACTGACTTGGAACCTCCAAGCAGGGACTGTGCTGGGAGCTTTCCATACAGCACCTCTTAGGATCACAATGAAATAGGTCATGGCAAGGTGCTTCCTTTTCACAGAAGACACTGCTCAAAAGCAGTGTTGTCCAGTGTGGTGGCCACCAGCCACACGTGGGTACTGAGCACAGGCAAGATGGTAAGATGGTATTGAGATGTGTTGTATGCATAATACACATGAGATTTCATGGATTTAGTATGAAAAAAAGAATGCAAACTATCTTGCTAATTTTTTATATTGATTATATACTGAAATGGTATGTTTAATATATTGGGTTAAATATATTATTAAAATTAATTTTGATTTTTTTAAACTTAAAAAAAATGGCTACAGGAAAATCTTAAATATATCGTTTACATTGTGTTTTTGTGGACATCCCCAGAGCCTAGTCTCATGAAGGTAAGGCATGGTCTGCTCACCCAGGACCCAAGGAGAGGCAAAGAGAGGCTGCAGCTGAGTTTGGGCCTTGCAGGCTTGCCTCCTTGTCTCTTGGGAGAAGACGAGCCCATTTTCAGCACCCTGGACAGCATCCCACCTGGGGTCTAGCGATAGTGCCAAGGCCCAAGGAGGAAGAACTTTAAGAGCAGATAATGCCTACAATATGCTCCTCAATAATTTTTTTTACATACTAGGTAAGTATTCTACCACTGAGTCACACCCCCAGCTGGTAGAATGCTTGCCTAGCATGTACAAGGCCCTGGGTTCAATCACCAGCACCCCCCCAAAAAAAAAACTCCCCAAGAATCATTTTCAGTTTTGTTTTGATACCCAGTGAGGAAGGCTTGGGAGAGATTATTATTATCCCCATTTTGCAGATGAGGAAACCTAGGCTCAGCGAGCTCTGTGCATTCTACCCTTTCACTCAGTAGAGCTCCACTGATAGTACTACACATGGCACCACACATAGTAGTAGCCATTCTGCATGATCAGCACAGCAGTGACAGTGTGCACCCAGGCTGTGGCACCCAGTATGCCAGTGAGTAGCAACTGCTAAGCTGGGGCTTCAGGAACAGCATCGCAGAGGGGGCTTCCTGGGCTGAGTCTGGAAGCATGAAGGGGTTTGCCAGTTCAGGAGGAGAGAGTTCAAACAAAAAGAAAGATGTGTGTAAGAGAGGGTCCAGCGAGAAGCAGGCCAGGGCCATATAACCAAGGGCCTTGACTTCTAGGCTTATTCTAGGATCTATGGAAGGCATATGAGCTGGGCAGCAGCCAGATCTGCATTTTGGAAAAGTTACACGTGAGTCATGTGCACAAAGGACTGAAGGCCGAGAAAATAAGGTCAGAATGGTGAGAGATTCAAGCCCAGGAAAGAAATAGCAAATTGTCAGCCCAAACGGGGAGACTTTCAGGCCAAGGATAAGAAAACCCATGTGTCCAAAGGCACATGGCAAGTCATTGTCTAGCGGAGCAGGGACTGCAGGGTAGGCAGAAAAGTTCAGTCTTGACCACAGAAGTGATAGGTCTCAAAGCTGTCAGGAACCTCTACTGGCAGCTGTGGCCACAGATAGAGCAGAATCAACAAAGTGGACACTCAACTTCCTCCCCACTCAGATGCAAAGCAGGAAACTGTGAGAAGGGAGGGAAGCCCACACTGAAGCTCAACCCCAGAAAGCCCCAAACAGTGGAGCCCAGGGCTGGGGAGGAGGGAATGGGAGCATAGGGAAAGGCACTAGGAAGTCTGCTAGGTGGTGACAGGGGGCAGTTCAAAGAAATGCCTGGCCAGGATATGGGGTAGGATCTGTTGGCACAAGGTCAGAAGAAGGGGCTTTGTTTAGGCAAACCTATCACCCCCTTCTAGGAATAAGCCCTGTTTTGGAGCCTGCTTCCCCTACCTCTCTACCAGATTCCTGAGGGAGCTGCCAATCACAGTGCCTGGGGCCAATCAGAGCTCCTCCTTCCTTGGGGATTTTCTACTTGGAAAGATTTTTCCCCTCTGGGTAAAGTAATGGTGAGAGCTGTAAGGAGGAAGCCTGGTGAGCCCAGGGGATGAGGATGCCTGCCTGAAAAAATAAAGACCTGCCAGCCACACACACAGAGATCAAGCCAGGAAGAGATGGAACATCCTCTGACTCTGGGCCCATCACCCCAGGCTGGCCCCACACACTCATGGCTGTCCTTGCCCTGCACGCACTCATGAGTGAACAAAGTTCCCAGTGGCTAGCTGGCTGGTAGATCTTGCCCATTCTTGGCCACATCTCTGTATACAAGCTATGAGAGGTTAGAAAAGTCTTGTCCCCTCTCTGAGCCTGTTTCCTCATCTGTAAAATAGGGTAGTGACAACATCGACCTGGAAGAATTGGATGATGAGGCAGTGCCTGGGTGAGTGCTTTGTACAACTAAATACTGGGGCCATCTGAGGGGAGGGAGGTGGAAAAGAAGCTTTGTCCTCAGTGGACTCTGCTCATGTGCCTCTTCTGACCAGGGCCCACTGCAGGCAGGATTCAAATGTGACTCAGGAAGCCTGTGCCATCAAGTTCTACAAAACTCCAAAGGGGCTGCATCCCCTTTGCTAGGCCCCTCAAGGAGACTGTCAGCTGGGATAGCCCACCTTGCTGGTCAGGCCCTTTTCCTTTGCACCGCCCCCCCCCCCAAGCTCCTACAGCAGCTTATTCCTCTCTTAGCTCTCCAAGGGCCTGGGTCTGTGTCTCAGAGTAGGAGGGCCCAGAGATGGGCATGCTGCTAAATGATGAGGCCAGCAGCAGCCATGGCCCTACTAACTGTGCCCCTGCTGTAGTTGTTACCTGCCTATGGGAGCACCACTGCAAGACATTTCTACCTGCTGACCCTCTTCCTGGGTGCCCTGAAACTCAGGCAGCAATGAGGCTTGGAGCCCTGACCAAAGTAGCTTGGCTTCTGTACTCCACCCTCTCTGAACCCTGGCCCAGACTGACACCTGAGGCTCGACCACAACCCAACTCCCTGCAGTCAGGAAGGTCAAGCCCAAGAAGCTGAGCTGAAGTACCACCTCTACCAAGCCTGGCTTGAAGTCCTAGCCTCTGACTGTGACCTTTATTTCAGCAAGTCATTTTCCATCTCTAGCCTCATTTTCTAGCCACAAAAAGGGACAAACTAAAACCTTCCAGCAAGGATGTTGTGAGGGAGTAGAGGTCATGTGCGTGAAGCTCCTAGCACTCACATGACCCCACCCCTCACAACTCAGTCTAGGCAGTGTGCTCCTGCACCCCAGTGAATGGCAGCCACCAGCCAGTCAGACACAAGGGGTTCCGTCCCACATTCTCCATCTTCTTCCCCAGCCCAGACAGGGAATAGAATGTGTGCAAGGTCACCTAGGGAGTCAGGGGCAAAGATGAGAGCAGAGCCAACCCAGGCTAGGACTGGCCTGACTCCATCACACAATCTGATGAGAATAAGGAGGAGCAAAGTCAGGGTTCCAGGGCTGGGCCTTTACCTGGGGCAACCAAACAGCTTTGCAACCAAATCCACAGAGTGAAGTTTATTCCCAACAAAGTTTCCCTCCCCCCTCCCCAGCCCGGGACAGGGACAGACAGACTGGGGCAAAGATGAGGCTCTGGTGGGTGGCTGAGGGGCCTCTAAGAAACGAGGAGGGGCCCTGGCCTCCAGGCCATGCCATGTCTGGCTCCCCCGCCCAGCTGAGTCCTCTGCACCTCCTGCCCAGCCTCGGGAGGGGGAGGGGCGCTGGCTCCTGGGTAGTTCCAAAGTGGAGTGTGAAAATAGAGAGATATATATTTCTGTGCAGTGGGCAGTCCGGCGTGGCACTCACACCTCTGTCTGGAAGTCGCCATCTGGCGGTTCTGTGGGCTCCCAGGCTGCTGCCCGGTGCAGGGCCAGCCGTTCTCGGGGCTTGGGGGGCAGTGAGCCCAGTGTCATAGATTTGAAGGTGCTCCAGCTCTGATGCCGCCGATGTTGGGACAGGCCAGGACGCTCTCCAGGGCTGGGCTTCTCCTGTGGAAGGAGCCAGAAGAGCCCATGATGATGGGTCAGTACCCTTCACCCATTGTACAGAACAAATGGAGAAGACCCCAAGAAGGCCAGGACTGCCCAACGTTACAGATCAGTTAGGTGTCAAAAGAGAATTCAGATACAGGTTTGCCTGGCTCCAGCACTGGGGCTCTTGAACCCTGTGCTGAGTGGCCCCCTAAGACCATATCCCTGTCTGCCCACCCTCGCTCCTGATCCTGATAGACCCGTAAATGCCAAGCCACATTCCCACCCCTATGTAGTCCCAGAACTGTTGCTCATGCAATGGGTATGTCTTTGGTGTGGCAGGGTGAGGCAGGGGAGGAGGGCAGGAGGGCAGGAATCCCTCAGAGTCCACTTCTCCTGTTTGGCTGCCCTGCCTGAGGACACACTCCATTGCTTCTCCTTCTGCCATGGGGTCCGACCTCAGGGGCCAACCTCCAGGCCCTGAACTACAGGCAAGGGAGCCCTCACCTTGGCCGAGGACTGGCTGCGGTAGCGGTCAAAGGTGTGGAACTTCTGGTTGAGCTCGTGGTAGAGTTCCGAGTGTCGTTTCCGGGTGTGCATCACCTTCTAGGAGCCACCGGGTGTCAGAGGAGTGTTCCCCTAGGGCAGCACGGTTGTCCCCCCTGCCGAGGGCACTCAGCATCCTGGGCTCCACATCCCTGCATTTTGCTGGCCCCTCTGGGACAAAGCTGGCTCTATCTTCAACCCAGAGCCAAAAGCTTGGGCAGGAGGAAATAGTGGGGAAGATCCCACAAAAACCACAGGCTCAGAGGCTTGGGGTCAGGCTCTGAAATGGGGCTTGGACCACTTTTAGGACTGGCTCCTCCAAGGTCAGATGCCCCTCCCTCGGACATATACACAGTACTTACCTCAAAATCCAGGTCTGAATACCGTAACTTCTTTCGCTGGGAGAAAGCAGTGGGGAAGCAATGAAGGAGAAGAAAGCTTTCACCACAGGCAGGACTTCAGAGACAGGACACCAGGGCTCCTGGTGCTCAGACTCTGATGTACCTTCCCCCAGCCCAGGCCCTGGGGTTGGGAACCTTATGGGGCAAGGGCACAGGCACAAGAGCAGAGGGCTGTAATGCACACTTTACAAGCACGAGCAGACACACGATCACACACACGGATGTCCATACACAGGTTGTGGGGCACACCTCCACATGGGATCACAAAGCCAACTCATGTTCTCTGTGCCTGGATTCCACTTTCTATCTTGCCCCATTCTGCCCCATTCTCTCTACCAGGCCCAGGCTCCCCTCTCCCTGGAACCCCTTATCTGTCCTGCAAACACAGAGATTTGGGCCTTTAGAAACCTTCCTTTGACCCTGCCTTGCCTCTTTTCCTGCCAAACCAGATCCTGCCTCCCTGGCTTCCATGCCTCCTCATGCCTGTCCTGACTCTCACTTGCCAAGGCCATTTTCAAGGTTCCAACAAGCTCTACGACATCCAGTGCAACTCAAGAAGGAGACCTTAGAGTATCAGAATGTTGGCACTGGGAGGACTCTGAGATCAAGGCCACCTTTCCCAGGTTAAGTGGGGAAATGAAGCCCAGAGAGGGAAAGGGACTTGCCATTTGGTGACACTAGACCATGATGTGATTTCCCAAGCCCCAAGTAGTGGTGGCACATTCACCACCACTGGCCCCTGACACTGCTGTCCTGGTTTTCTCACTGCCTTGCCCACTGTGCCTCCACCACCCTCTCAGGCTTCCCTACCACTAGGCTGTCATGCTCTGCCTTGGACCTTCCCCTGTGTGTGTCCTCCTCACCCCTGGCCATGTCTTTCTTTCTGGAAGCAGTAGGATGTCACTCCATTCCCGATGCCCCACAGGCACTGCAAATACAGCTTGTGTTGCAAACCTGTGCCTATGTCTCCACCACCATCCATCACAGTTGCCCACACAATTCTGGACGTCATCCTTGACCCCTCAAAATGCTGCCACATTTATTGCTACCTCCCACACAATGAGCCTGACACTGGCCCCTCCTCATCTGCTCAATCATGGGCAAGTGTCCACAAAACAAAACCTGCCACCCCTCTTCAACACTGGTGTCACCTTTTCTGTGTTTGTCATGCCATCCTTTTTTTTTTGCCATCTGTGACAAGAGCAAGCACCAAATGTTCAAGAAACATTTTAGGAGAAAATCTAAACTTGCAGCCCCTCTAGCTGCTAACTTAATTTTCTGTATGTGGAGGATAGAGAGCAGATATCTAAGGCTGACCATGAGTAGCCAATCATGTCTGAGCTGTGACTCCAGCTTCTTTCCTTAACCATATCCCCCCTGCAGACCTCCAATTAGAATTCTAGAATGTTCTAGAGTTCAACATGGGTTACTACCACCTGCTTCTTCCCAGAGATCCTCTGCAGGAAACAGGGCAGAGGGAAGGAGAACATCAAGAGAAAACACACAGGTAGAAATACAGGACGCTGACATTTTCTCAGGAAGAGGCCATGAACAATACATGGGACTGATTTCAGGGATGATAACAGTAGCAACCAATTTTCTAGGACTTTCTACTTGCTCCACAAAGAAATAAACGATTTACATCATTCAAGCCTCCAAATAATCCTGCAAAGTGACTACTGTCACCCCAAAATAGGCATCAGGGCACGAGTGAATGGGTTGAGAAGGGCATCAGCACTGCATGAAGCCCCAGTCCATTTGGCAGTTCAGATACACCAGAATTTCCTCGGCTGTTATGAGCCCCAGCAGAGGGAGAAATACGGTGTGTATGCTACCAGTGACGGGCTGAACATGCTGCTTTAGGGTTGCCCACAGTATCACTTCCTGACTGCGGCCTGTGACTTAAATATGGTCTCAGGTGCACAGTGGGCAGACCTTCTCCCCATGCCCTACAGCCCCTCACCTCCAGGGAGCCCAGCTTCATGGTAGAGCCGGGCACGGTACGGGGCATGGTCCGGCTGCGCTCCCCTGGCTCGGGCACTTGGCGGGCGCTGGGTGTCGGTGGTGGTGGTTGGAAGGTCATCCCATAGGGGTTCTGTAGAGACCCGTAGGCAGGTCCCATCCCAAGGCCCGAATGGTCCATGGAGAGGAAGCTGGGGTAGCCTTCAGTGTGGGCCACTGTCTTGGCAGCCCGCCGGGGGGTCCCCTCGGGTCGGGCCCTCAGGGCCTCCTCACTCCCTGTGCCCCCACCACCAGGCTGCAGGCTCAAAGTCCGCCGGGGCAGCACCATGTAGTCCCCCTCGGAGCCTGGCTCAGTTGGCCGCAGCCATGTGAGGTCCAGCTGCCGCAGGCCACCCTCCCCACACATATACACAGGGTTGGTTTCCTGGGGAGGTGGTGGCTCCCCCAGGCCTGGTGAGGCTGCCATGGGCACCAGAATGTTCCCAGGCAGCGGTGAAAAGCTGAGGCCACCCTCAGGACCCACGAGGCAGGACTTGGGCTCCTCATCCTCGTCCAGGGACAGGCGGGACAGTGTGCCTGTGATGGTGGACGGGTTGCAAGTGTTGACCTCCTTGAACAGAACTGGGGCAGGAATGGAAAGGGGAGATGAGTCTTGAGGCGGAGTCCCCAGATACCTTTTCCCAAGCAGGGCAGATAGCAGGCCCCTCAGCTTGAACAGGGAGAGAAACTGAGTCCAGATGGTTGGTACTCTCTCACATACCACAGGCAATAGGAAGAGAACAGAGGGAGGCAGGGTAGGAAGCAAAGCCAAAGCCCAGCTTCCAGTGCCCTGGTGCATGTCCTGACTCTACCCCATAGCCTAAAAGGTCAAAGGGCCTTGCTCCTCCCCACTCCTGGTTCTCCCAGCATGACCCCAGAAGACAAGACTGAAAGGAGACTCTGGTTAGAGTCATGGAAATGATACAATAATATAATAGCCAATATATGCCAAGGCTCCTGCTGTGTCCTTAATTGATGCAGGCCCTAAGCCTCCCCACTTTCCCTGGGACAATGGCATTCTCTCCTTACAGGTGTGTTAACTGAGGTTCAGAGAAGGTGTTTAATAAGCAGCATTCACAGCCTGAATCCAACTCAGGCCTGTCTGATGCCAAAGCTAGACTCCAGCAGTCTGGCCTCCATCAGGGTATCCCATGACAGGACTTGGGTCCACCTTCTTACCCATCCCTAGTGCCATTCTCAGCTTTACCCCAGTAGACTCACCTGTTTGACAAGCCAGATCCACATCCTTTTCAAAGTCTGACTATAGGCGGAGAAGGAGAGAGGTGGGCAGAGGAAGAATCAATGTATCAGAGTGGGAGCAGGTGCAGGTCCTTCCCTACCACCTCTGCTCAGTCCTCCTGCCAGGGGTGCTGCCCAGGACATACTGCCTAACAGAGCCCCACAGGACAGGTGGGAAAACTGAATGAGGGAAGAACTTGCCAATGCCACCCCGTTGTCCGTGGCAGAGCCTGAATCAAACCTCTTGTCCCTCCCTGTCATGGATGGGGAAGATGAGTAGCTTAGGGCAGAGGATGGGGATATGGGAATGCTCAGACCTCCTCACTCACCAGGATCTGCAGCTGCCCATTCTTACATGAGTCGGGGGAGTCTTCACTCTCATCGGTCCGACACACACCCATCTGGCACTTCACCACATCCTGGACCTGGGACCAGAGGGCACCTACTGGGCTTGTGACCAGCTGCAGGGCCCCGACCATAGCTGGCTATACCTCCCATCCCAGGCCCCAGGCAGATGTGGAAGGAAAGACACACATCCAACCTGAAGGTGCGGACACCTAGGTTGGACTATAAGGGAGAAGGGGCCCCAGGAGGCCAGGAAGCCAAGGGCAAGGCCACACAGGCTACCAGCATCCACACCGAGGGCTGCCCCCTGTGGTCTGAAGCACCCTGGTCACCCTCAAACTTCCTGGTCCACGCAGCAGGGAGAAGCCAGAGACCAGCACAGTGTGGCAGACAGGCAGAGGTGGAAGAGGCCCAGCCCACCTCTCGGCGCAAGAAGCAGTGCACAGCGGTGATGACAAAGCCTTGCGCAGAGTTGAAGACAGCAAAGAGGGCCTGGAAGAGGACGGAGCGGCGGTCTGTCATGGCCAGGACAGCAGACATCCATGTGAGTGCCAGGAGGGGCAGCACGACGCAGGAGCTCCAGAGTGAGGCCCTGAGGGAACAGTGGCACAGGGTCTGTCAGGGTGACACTCCACAAGTGGCAGGAGCCCAGGCCTCCATTCAGCTTTGGGACTCGTAGGGCCCAAAATTGTAGGACCTCCTCAAGCACAGAGGGGCTGAGGAGCTGGAGCCAGAAAAACAGAGAAACAGACAGAGAGTGGAGAAGTGCGGGGCTAGAGCAGGAACCAGGAGAGTTGGGAAAGACAGACATATAGACACAAGAGGACTGAGCCAGAGCACAGGCAGTGTCAGGGGACAGGGAGGTAGAAAGGGACACGGGAGGGAAGTGAAGCAGACCAGTGCAGACATGGTGAGTTTCAGGCCCAACTTGCACAGAATCACCCAGAAAGCTTTGAAAAAATGCACAGGCCTGGGTCACATACCCAAATTCCAACTAGGTAGGTTGGGGAGAAGAGGAGAGGAACAGGGACAAAGAGAGACACCAGTGTGAGAGAGCATGAGACAGAGATACCCAGACAGAAAGATTAAACAGGCAGAGCATGTTTAATCTCTGCGGAGGATGCCAGAACAGAAATCCTTGGGGGAGAAGACGGGGCCAGGACCAGTGAGGAGGAAGCCATCCCCCCAGCTCTCCACAGAGGAGGTGACCGCTGCCAATGGCTGCTCAGCATCATAGGCAGAAGGATCATAGCTGGGGTCAAGGCCAAATCCACATATATCTGACCTCCTTGCAAGAGGGAGGCCAGAGAAAAAAGGCATATGAGCCCTGGCCCCCAGGCTGCTCCACCCCCCACCCCACATACTATAGCCCACTATAGGACAAAAGATGGAAGGGCTGCCTTGCCCTACTGGGCTGGAAGCCACACAGAGCCCACTCTGCCCCGTAGCACCCCCAGTGGAGAGTCAGGCACAGCTCTAGACAGGGCGGAATAAACTATTCTGCAGAGAGAGCCAGGGAGGCTGCAGCAAAGGAGATGGGCAGGGAGCCAAGACCTGTCCTAAGAAGAGTGGTTCAGAGCTACTGAGCCCAGCAGGGGGCAGGCACAATGGTCTCTGAAGCCCCAGAGGTGGAGCCAAGATCAAGAGAGGATCTAATCATAGTAATAAGAACTGCCATTGATTAACCACCAATTCTCTGCCAGGCCCTACACTGAACACTTTACATATATTATTTCAAATTATTATCAAAACAACTCCAATAAATAGGCCTGAGGACCAGTATCCCGATTTACAGATGAGGAGATGAGTGTGCCCAGCTGGGCAGAGAGAGACCTGGGACACAAACCCAGCTTGGTGGACTCCAAAGCCCAAGCTTTGAACTGCTAGTTCAGCAGACTAGACAGAGAGGCAGATGGAAGCCCAAAGAAGAGGGAGCTCTTGGCACCTTAGAGTAATGGTGCCAGCCACCTCCAAAGGCCCCTGGAGGTGTGCAAGGCAAAGCTGGACCCCCCGGTCAGGGGGCTCAGAGGGACCTCAGTCCTGGGTGAGAGGTTGGGCCTAGGCTTCTACTCTTGAATAGTTGGGATCTGAAGAGGCTCAGCTGCTGGGGGAGGGGAGGTCTCAGTAAAGTAAGCACCTACCTCCATAATTCTGTCTCCAAGTGATTGTGAAATTCAATGCCTCTGAGAGTCTAAGTCTCAGATTCTATGACAGATGATAAGACTATGATTCACTCATTCTAAAATGCTTAGCTTCTGATTGTCTTATTCTAAGATTTTATCATTCTAATTCTAAGGTCCTAAAACTCAAAAATTCTAAGGGCCTAAAAATCTCTGAGCCTCCGTAGGCCGTTGAAGGAGGAGTCTGTGGCTGTGCCCATAGAACATTAGCCAGGAGCAGGGGCAGGGTGCAGGGAAGGGTGGGTGAAGGAACCCAGCACCTTGGGGAGGCACATCACTCCCCATAGCCCTCTGCCACCTCATTCCCAAGCCTTGGAGAGCTCATGGCAGTTGGCAGGCAGGACAGGCTCTCCCCAGCACTGAGCTCATATCCCTTCCTCCCCGCTACCACCACAGGCACTGCCCCCCCATTCCTTGCCCCAGCCCACCCCACCACCCCCCAGGGGGCACGACTAACATGGCGTTCCTGGCCGAGGCTGAGCTGAGCAGGGGGCTGGGGACCGCTCCACACGCTGAGCAGGGGAGGAGCAGGCTGGCCCAGGGGCACCGCTCCGACCTCGGGGGTGGCACAGACACAGGAGAAGGGGGAAACACGTGGGAAACCGGGAGATAGGGGCAGAATAAGCCCCGAGAAGGGTGGAAGGGGAGGGCAGACGAGAGAAAGAGAGCTGGGTTAGGGTGGGCGAGGGGCTACAGCTGAGCACTCCGGGTGCCCACCTTGTGTGCACCCTTGATGCCCCAAGGTTAGGGAGCCCAGGTGGCATCAGTGAGCCCTGAGTCTCCAAGAGTGTCCTCAGCCCTCCTCCCTACACCCTGTCCCAGAGAAGGCCAAGTCCCAGAGATCTCCCCTTACCCGGCCCTCTGCTTCTTAGATTTGTCCGAGATGCCATCACGTGCCATGAGCTTGTTGAAGACGATGATTCCGATGAGCATGTTCACCTGGGGGCCCAGTGCAGGGGAGCAGGGAAGACAGGATCACCAGGTGCCCTCTAGGCAGGGAAACCCCCAAGTGGGAGGTGGAGGACAAGAAGGAAGCCAAAGGACAGGATGACCCCAACAGGAAGGTCACATCCCTCCCAGGATGCTGAAGGGGCACATACCAGGACAATGACAGCTGCAGGGCCCACAAAGGCATATAGCAGGCCACCTTCCAAGGAGAGCCAGCAGCTAGGGTAGCGGGGAAGAGAGAAAAGGGACATCAGACACCCACCCAGCAGGCTCCCTCCCCACCCTCAAACATCATCCCTCAGTCCCGGGGCCTATGTTCACACGGCAATGGAGATGGATCACCCAGATAGGGTGAGAATAAGCCATGGGCAGAGCCTCAGTTTCCTTCCAAAACAAAGTCAAGAACATTAGGCCCAGCCACTGGTGCTACCATAGGGAATGAAAGGAAACTGAGGCTCAGACATAGGTAAGAGTTTACCCAAAGACATATAACAGGTGTGGGGCCAGGACCTTAGCCTGAGAAGGCCTAATGCCCAGTCCAGGTCCCTTATAGACTCACAAGCCCCGCCCCTACCCGCCACCAGAGGCCAACGTACTAGCTGGATGTACCATATCCTTTGGTGCGCGTAAAGCCCACAGACACAGCCACCACCAGGGCAGGCAGACCTGGGGAGTGGAGAAGATAAGACTGAGAAGGCTGCAGGTGCTCAGGGCCCCCTCATTCTCCCTGTCCTCCCCATCCCAGAGACCCCCCCCATCCCAGAGACCCTCATGCCCAGAGAGTTGGGCCAGTGCCAAAGCTGCATCTCCCTGGCTGCCCCTGTCACCCAAGCCCCAGCAGCAGAGTCCAGCACTGGCCCTGCTCACCCCAGCCCAGGCAGAGGAAGCGCTTGCGAACCAGGCGGGTGCGCATCCGCCCAATGACAGCCAGGTAGGACTGCCAGGCCTCGGTAAGCACCCAACAAAAAGAGGACAGAAAGAAGAAGTGCAGGAAGGCAGCCGTCATGGTGCAAACGCCCTGCATGGAGAGGGAACAGGAGGGAGTGGCCCTGAGCAGCTGCCAGGGTGGGAGGCACCAGCTTCCCACACCAGCTTCTGGGCGCTGCTGTGGCCAGCCACCCACCCGAGCCCTGCCCCCCACAAAGAGCCCTGCCAGGCACCCCCGCCTTCCTGCACCCACACATAACACGACACAGGCCTGGTGACACGCACACAGCACTCGGCATCCGGGGAGGCGGGCAGGCAGGCCACCCACACATAGACAGGGCTGGCAAGAGGGGGGGACAGACAGGAGCATCTGCCACGTCATGGCCAAGTGGGCCCCACACCTGGCACTCACAGTCTGGCACAGTGCAGAGAAGGCCAAGGGGGCATGGGAGATAGTCAGCTTGGGTCATTCACAGGCAGGTGGTGAAGGGGGCCTCATGGCAACAGGAAGCACAATGCCACCCACCCAAAACACGTGCACCCAGGCACTCAGCTCACGCACACATTCACTGTTGTACACAAACTCATCACTGAGTACACACACACACACACCCCCTCTCCAACGCCCTCACGTTTGCTCACACACTACTTCATGCACACACCCTCTCTCCAATATGCAGCTGGAACATACACACACATCCTTCTCTTACAGACCTGCACACAAACGCACGCACTCCCAACTGCAGGCACTTTCTGCCCTCACCGCCTCACCCTCTATGGTCCCACATGCCCCTGGGAGCCTGCACCTGCCTTGCTCAGCACCCGGGACTGGCCCACAAGGATCAGGATGTTGGAAGCCAGGATGGACAGGCAGAAGTTCAGCAAGATGATGGAGCGCTCAGATTTTATGAACCTAACAGGGCACAGTTGGCAGAGGCAGAGGCGCTGGTGCCTGTCCAATGCAGGGTGGCTGGCCACCTCCCATCCCACCAGACATCCGACCTACCTCCAGAAGGCAGCATAGATGGCAAGCAGTGTGAGCAGGGCCATGCAGGACACCGCACAGCCGATCACCAGGGGAACCGAGGGGGCGCCCGCCAGCTCCAGGGTCTGCGGGAGATGGGTTGCTGGGAGAGGGCGGTGGCAGGGCACCCAGTCTCCCTGTCTGGTGCAGATGGGCACACCCATGTACAGATGGGAAGGCACTCGCTATTATTCACACAAGTGCACAGACCAAACCTGGCCACATGTAGATGCATAGTTATACTCAGTCACCCGTGATCTTCCACACATACACACGGCACATGTGCGCTCACAATCCCAATTTCCCACTGCCATACACCACTGGGCAGGTGCCATGGCTACAAGCACCATCCCAAGACCCCAGTTCCATGTGCAATCCCACAAGCGCGCCTGCACAGGTCACATTCGGGATCACCCAGGTGTCAACCAACACCATCACAAACAGCTCCTGGCTGCCCAGGGGCCTCTTCCCTTGCCCAGCACCTCTCTCCCACTCACCAGGTCCTTGGGCGGCTGAGCCAGGACAGCAAAGGTGGACAGGTGCTGACACTGGCAGCGAGTGTGGGCTGCCTGGGTCTCCAAGGTCTGGCAGCTCTCAGTGTCCCAGTCCCCTGAGCTGGCATCTCTTGGGTGGGGGAGAGGTGGCATGAACCCTGAGCCCAGTTCTGCAGCCCCACCCCCAGTGCTGGAGGACAGGTGAGATCCAGGACAAGGTTGCATCCATGAGGTGGTAGCAGGGAGCCCCAGGATGCGTCCTTGACCCCTCAAACCAAGGATGGCACCAAGGAACCCTTTGGTCTGCCAGGCAGGAGACCCTTTCTGATGAGGGGTTCTAGGGCTGCCCCTTCCTCACTGAGTTGCCCCCAACTCACGCTCTAGAGTAGTCCCAGCTGGCACAGTGGGGATCCGTGGTGCCCTGGGGAGAAGTCAGGCGTGCAGTCAAGAATGGGGAGGTGAGCCCCTGACCACAGCAGCTCCCACACAGGTCAGACATCCAGTCCACCATCAGGGATGGACAACGCCCCCATCAGAAAGGCTTCTGAGCACCCATGTTGGCATATACTTAGGTCCCACCTGGGCTCCCACTCACATTGATGATGTAGGAAAGTTCCACGGTGATGAGGGGCTCAGCTGGAGGCTGGGTGGGGGGCCGCACAGTCACTGTCATCACCCGGGAGGTGACAGCTAGTGGAGGCCTGGGGAACAGGTACTGAGGTCAGCTCCTGTCAGCAGGTGCCAGAAGCAAGTATCCAAAGATACTTTGGATGGGGGATGGGAACAGGCTTCCAGGGGACCAAGGCCCAGGGAAAGACTCCTAGAGCTCAGTGGGCAGAACTCTGGGTAAGTTCTAGAGCTGGGTTCTGGATGCCAGAACAACCTCTGTTTGCTACAAGGATGCTCTTGAAAAGCAGCTGTCTACAAAGCCAGGCAAGGACTGGCTCCTCCCCTAGCACAGGGCTGCAGGTGGATCTCTGCTCAAGGCAGACTCACCTGGGGGGTGGCAGGATGAGGCCAAGGGTGCGGTAGAGCACAGCACCAATCACAAAGTAGGAGGACTCATCAGGATCTGCTGGGAGGAGGCGCTGGTGGGAGTGGCCTGGCCCAGGGGGTACTGTTCCTGGGCCCCTACCCCTGCCAGGGTTGCCCGCTGCTGCTGCTGCTGCTGCTGCCACCCCAGGTGTGGCTGGCTTCCCTGGGGAGGAGAGACTGAGCACCTCCTTGGGCAGGAAGAGGCGGTCCTCGGAGTGCCGCACCCAGTCCTTCATGCCCCGGCGGCCCCGCATGGGAAATGTGATGTCGCTGGACACAGCCGAGACAGGCTCTCGCTGAATGCTGATCACTGCAGTGGGAGGAGGGTGGGCAGAGCGCACCAGAAACAGAAGGGGACAGACCCAGGGAAGAGACAGATGTGGGGGAGACACACATCATGGAAGGCAGACAGACACCAAGGTTGGTATAAACACAGAGAAACAGACAATTCAGAGGGAGAGGAGGAAAAAAGGTGGAGAGAAAGATATATTCAGGGATTAAATAGGGGAAAGAAAGGACCCATAAATAAGAGAAAAATAGGAAGAGTCCATCAGAAACCATCCCTCATCCACAGTGGCCTGGGTTCTGTCACATCCAGCACCCCCTCCCCTGCCTGCCTCCTTGTACCCAGATTGTCCGTGACAATCAGAGAGCTCTGGAAGGCCTTGAGGGCATCGCCCACCAGGTGAATGAAGTCCTCCACGACACGGAGCAAGTGCACAGAGCCAGGAGACACCTGGGGACAGAGTGTGTAAAGATGTAAGGGTCCAAGGCAGAGGAGGGTCATGAAAGGGAAAACCCAGGAAGATGGGCCCCTCACCTGCTGAGCATCATCCCACTTGTCCTTGTTCTCTGCATCCACCATGAAGCTCACCACCTGGAAGAAGCGCTAGGGAGAAACAATGAAGGTCAGGGAGCCTGAGCCCTGGGGAACAAGGACCTCCCCACTGCAACCACACTTGCTGCCCCCAGCAGACACTGCCACAGAGGTTGGCCTCCCCTTCAGGCTGAGGCTTCTCCACCCTTGGCCCTCCTTCCCCTAGGCAGCACAGAAAGGTACCTGCACATCATCAGCTGAGGGCACATAGGTGGCCCTCTTGAAGGTGTCAGTGACATTCCTCAGAATGTCCACAGAGAAGAGCAGGTCCCCACTGTAATAAGTACGCCGGGCCAGTAGCTCCTGAAGGCTGCGTACCACCTGTGACATACCCTCACCCGCAAGCATGCGCTGACCCTTGGCCAGGTGCTCCCGAAGCTGCAGGTGACATATGTGTCCCTGTCACTGGAGCATCAGGAACGGAGACCAAACCCTGGCCCATCCCACTCCCATCCACCCATTGCTTGCATTCAGGAAGAGAGAGGGCATAAAAGATCAGAGAGAGCTACTCAAAGGGCTACCAGGAGAGACAGAGTCCAAGAAGGAGACTGAGGGGGAACCTTAAAAGTTACTTTAGAAAGACTCAAGTGGAAACACCTAGAGAAAGAAGGTGCTCAAATGTACACATAAACGATGATAAAGCAGTAAGGGGACAGGGCCCCGCCCCGTCCCAAAGGCTCATGCACATGTGCTCTCTCTCCCTCACCCTCTAACACAAGCGCTAAATGCAAACACACAACAAATACATAATACAGCCAGAAACGTACACGTGGGCCACATCTGCTACACCACCCTTACATGGCTGGGCACTGGGGACACAAAAATAAACTCAACTTTGTCCCTGCCTTCAAGGAGCCTCTGTGGAGCACAGAGACACACCAAGACACTTAGATAAGCATCCTTAACACCTAATGACCGAGAAGTTTGAGGGGAATATAGAAGCACAGGGTTGGGTGCCAGGGATAAGAGAAAGCACTTGAGAGTTAAGCCTTGATGTATGAGCAAGAGTTCTGGCATAGCCCAGCAGAAGTGGGAGCAGCATATGCTAAGGTACATGGGAATGAGCAAACCCTCAAGCTCCTTCCACCTCCTACCAGAGTCTGGGACAGATATGTGGCACCCCAATCTGGCAAAGCACACTCACCGACAGATATAGGTAGCGGTATTCATGGGAAATGCAGCGGGCAAAGCTGGGCAGTCCCCAGTACGCCACGCCCTGGGCACTGAGGAGACAGCGGCGGCTGGCAGACCCTGCACAGGGATAAGACAGAGGGTTGGGCGTGGGGACCAAGATCTCACCCATTCCCTCCACACCTCAGTAGGGAAACTCAGATACTGAGCGCCCAGAAGTGAGGAGCAGGCGTGGTAGGGAGAGGGTCTCCAAGGAGAGCTGCTTGCCCTTACCCGAGGCATTGGGGGGACACTTGTTGTAGATAATCTCGCCAGCAGCTGCCTTCTTCCACGTCATCAGCATCACATACTCATCCCTGCACATCTCATGGAAAGCTAGGTGGGCAAAGAGGAGTCAGCCCGACTCACACACAGTCCCCCAGACCTCCCATGGTTATGCGAGCAGTACCTGGACACCTCTTCTCGCTGCAGGGTTTCACCTCTTCTCCAGTGCCCTCACAGGGGTATCCCTGAGTGCCCGTGGCCTGGCACATGCGGAAGCGGCGCTGCCAGCCGGTGTCACATGTCTTGGAGCACAAGCTCCATGCGTTCCACGGCCCCCACTTGCCATCAGTGGCTGCGGGAGAAGGGGAGTGTGAGAGGCTGCAGGTGCCCCCACAGGGCCAGGGCTGCCACCTGCTACCTTCATGCCAAGCACTCACCAGGACACTCAAGGTTGCTGCACTCGCGGGTGTCAGTGAGGGCGCCTGTGCACGTAGCCCAGGCTGGACCTGCCACACTGCACTTCCGGCTGCGCTGCTGGGTCCCATTGGCACAGGACGATGAGCATGGGCCCCAGGGACCCCATTCTAGCCACTGGCCTTCCACTGCATGGGAGACACAAGCAGGGGTGGCTGTTGAGCAGAACGTGGGTAGACTGCAAGGGCAGAATACCACAGAGAGATCACAGAACCTGCTAGGCACTCAGACCTGTGCCAGGCCAGACCCACTGGAATGGGCTGGAATGAGCAGGTGGTGCCTGGGCCTCAGCCTGCCTGTCTGTCACCAACTCCAGGAACACAGGACACCACTCCATTCAGCACAGAGTGGTGAACTCTCCTCTGGGTGAGGATACAGGCTGCCTTCTGATCTTTGTCCACACTTAAGTCCAGCTTTGTATCCTCTCACAGTCTAGCTGGTCATAGGTACCAAAGTGCTATTAACAACAAGTGTAGCCCAGGGCTTGGAGGTAGGGACACCAGCACACAGCCCCCTTCTGTTGGGGTTACAGTATGCCAACCCCAAGTCAGGGCTGGGACTCACCTCCCACACTGATGGCATATATCTCCAGTCTCCCCATGCTTGGTCAAAGTTCATGGGCCCCTCAGGGGCAGGGCACTGGACCTGACTGCCTCCCTTGGGTTTCCCCACCCCCCCACCCAGCTGGGCAGCGCCTGCCTAGAAGCCCCCTGGCGCTACTGACCCGGGCAGGCGGCCATACTGCAGAGCTTAGTCTGCAGCTCGGGACCCTCGCAGGCCTTGCCGCCGTGCTGGGGGGGCACGCAGGTCCGCATCCGGCTCCGGGACCCCCGCCCGCAGCTGCGGGAGCACAGGCTCCAGGACCCCCACTCCTCCCACACGCCGTGCACTGCAAGGAAGCACGTGGCCGGTGGCTGGGCGGCACCTTGGCCCCGCCCACTACCATCGCCTGCCCCATCCACCCACCAATCAGGAGCTCCACAACTCTGTGACCGCTCCTTATTGGCTCTGCCCTGGGTTCTGTGGCCAGGGAGATCTTTGACCCCAGGACTCCACCCTTTGAAGGAATGTAGAAGGCACAGGCTTTCGGTCCCAACTCACACAGGACAGACCCTGTGGACAGGGGCAGTAGGATCAACCCAGGAGGGGAACCAGGAGTCCTTCTCCCTTGAGGGCACAGGAAAATCCAAGATCCATGCCCACCCCTATTTTCCCATCCCCAGACCCAGAACCTGAATCCAATATGACAGGCCAGGGGCAACAGAAGTGCCCCTCCCAACCCCAAGAGTATGGACACACAAATAGACATGAACCTGTACGTTGACACCAACACAACGATCTCACACGATGGAACACACCTTTACCCCAGCCCTCTGCAAGCTCCTGCCACAACCCCAGATACCAAGAGCCCTCCCCAGGTTAGCCTACTCTAAATTCATACCTAGCACTTCACCCACACCAGGAATAAGGAGTGGGACTGGCTGACGTTGCCCTACCCTTCATGGTCACCACCTGTCCCAGGCATGCATTTCCTCAACAACTACAGGCTTAACTAAGGAAAGTCTAAGGGTCTAGGGGAGTGAGAATGGGGGGCAGGAAGGATGTGGTCAGGGAGGCTTTGTTTTCAAATAAAAGGCATTCATTCATCTTAGATCCTGAAGGACAGGTTGAACTATTTAACCAAGGTGGGGGTTAGGGAACAAGACAAGAATAAGTGGAACAGTAGGTATAACAGTGCCAGAGGTGCTGGTGAGGCCAGGGCTGGGGGAACACAAAGGTGAGACCATGCAGGTAAAGATGAGCCTTGATGACCAGGAAGTAGGCATCAGAGCAGTGAGGTGCCCAGAGTGGAACCCAGTGGTGTGGCCAGGTTCATCTGTGTCCCCAGTCTGCACTAGGCTAGCATAGTGCATGGGGCTAGACATAGTGTGGGAGACAGGCAAGTTTGTTGAATGAACCAAGCAGTTTTGAAAGATTTGTGTGCCCAAGTCCCAGGCAGGACTTAACCCTGTCAGCAGAAGGGACAGGGAGGAGGACAGGCCTACCTGGGCAGGTGGCTGAATTGTTGCAGGGCCGGGTCTCCCGCAGGGGCCCGCTGCACAGGGTCCCATAAGGGGAGGACACGCAGGAGCGGGTCCGCACCTGCAGACCCTGCCCACACGTCAGGGAACACACGCTCCACGGGGACCACTCCTCAGCTGCCGGGTCGCCTACGAGAGAGGGACAGCGTCGGCAGCAGGAGACACCTCCCAGGCATTCTGTTTCATGGGGCTAGGGAGGCACCAGCAAGATGGGGGCAGGCATCAGAGGGACCCTCCTACCCTAACCCCAAGTGGCAGGCTCACTGGGACGCAGTCCAGCCCTGCCCACAGGCCTTATGTGGCAGAGACAACTGAGCTCCAGGACATAGACACAGACGGCACACACCAAGCACACACGCCACACAGTCGGGCTCCGCCACAGAAGAAGGGAGGTGGCCCGAGTTACCTGTCTGCGCCATGTATAGCCCAGGCTCATCTGCAGACCTTGGCCACTGGGTTTTCACCTTCGGTTCCTCTTCCGGCTCCTCACCTGGAACACGGAGGTGGTGGCAGGGGCTCAGTAAAAGCCAGCTCAGTCCTGCCACAGTGGCACAGAGAGGGCAGCCTTGCTGGTCCTCAGCCTCAGGGCCTGAAAGCAACTGCAGGCGATGCAGAAAGAGCATCTTGTCCTGCCCCCTGTCCCCACCACCATTTTACAGATAAGGAAACTGAGGCTCAGAAGGCCACACAGGACTCACCCACAGCCTCACAACCACCTTTTCTACCTCTTGCCTCAGCCAGTTAGGGGAAATTAGAGGGAAGTGGCTGCCTATGTTAATGAGCTCTGGGGAGGTGTCTGGGTCAAGTCCTGCACACATCTGTACCCTTTCATCATCACCCTCAGAAGAAATGGGGAAACAGGACCAGAGAGGGAGAACACAGCTTTCTGAGCCTGAAACTCAGCATTTCCCCCTCATAGGACTGACTATGGGGCTGACAGAACAGCCAACTTCCCACTCCATACCTGCTTCTGAGATACAACTTATGCTGGGCCTGGGGCTGGATGCAGGGCATTTCTGCCCCCCCACCCCCAAGCAGTACTGGACTGTGATGTGGAGGCACAGGTCAGAATGTCACTCCTCTGAGACCAAGGGGCTAGGGTAGGGACCTACAACTAGCAGGCCCTCCTCCCATGGCCAGGAGAGCAGCAGGTGCCCCGGGAGGCCTCTTGCCTGCCAGATAGATGTGTCTGGTCTAGGCCTTGACCGTTCCATCAGCCCTGGAGACCATCCTCCCCAGCCTGCCCTGCTGCACAGTCAGGGGTTCCTCTAGCCCTCCCCCTCTGCTGTAGTTTGGATATGGAATGGTTTCCAAAGGCCTGTGTATTAAAGGCTTGGTCCTCAATTTGGGTTACCAGGAGATGGTAGAAGCTTTAAGAAACAGGGCTTAGTGGGAGGTCTTCTGATTGTTGGGGGATGTGTCATTGAAGGGGATTATGGGACTCATGTCCCTTCTTCTTCCCCTCTTTTTCATTCCTGGTATGAGGCAAATGGAATTCCTCCACTACGCACTCCCATAGGCCCAAAAGCAACAGGGCCAACTGACCATGGACTGAAACCTCCAGAACTGTGAGAGAAATAAAACCTCTTTAGAAGCTGACCATCTCAGGTAGCTGTTATAGTAATGAAAGCTGACTAATGCGCTCTCAGACTAGGTTTTAGGGGTGAGGGACAGACAGGAATCCAGGGAGGGGAGGCCCCGCCCATGTAAGGGCCACTGAGCAGGTGGGTCTGGAAGAGCATTTGTGGACAGGGCTCAGCCTGTGCTGTCCCCAGACCAGAAAGTACTGTTCTCCCACAGTCCTATCTTTCTCCTATGTCTAAAAGTTGGGTCAGCACCCAAAAGGCATCTCAAAGGGCTGTGTTCCTCCTGCCCCCCTGCTGCCCAGTCCAGACTCTGCACCTGAGAAAAACCCCTTCCTGACTAGACTGGTGAAGTGGCCACCCTAAGCAAACCCACTGTAATGGGGGAATGGGGGAAGCTCTGAACAGCCCCCAACTCAGCTGCCAGTCTTGTCAACTCCAGGGCCTTTCCTTAGTCACCAGTCCTCAGGCCTGAGTCACTCTATCCTTGATACTTCTCCACCACTTCTGAATCCTGGACCCCAGAAAAACAACTCTGGATTTCAACTGAGGCATGGACACTGGGGAGTGGACGCTGACCAGCTGTGTGGTTTTGGGCAAGTCTCTTCCCTCTCTGACCCTGCCTTCCCCTCTGGAAACAGTACTCATACTAACCCTGCCTGAAAGACTGACATAGTCCCCCTCAAAGAAGCTGCAGAGCCCCTCACACCATGCTTGACCCATAGTAAGTGCTAAGAAGACAGCAACAATCTGATGTTACAACCTTCTCTCACAATCTCACACCAGCCTGGCCACCTATAGCCCCCATGCCTCTTCCAGTGGTCCTCCTGGCTTTACGTGGATCCTGCTTCTTCCAGACCATAGAGGAGGTATCAGGTCATGACAGCAGTTCTTCAGTCTCCTTACCCAGCCCTTCTGCCACACCCGCTCAGCCATCCCCAGCCTGGAGCCTTGTGACTAGTCATCTTCTCCACGCCTACTTCCAGGCTGCTGAAGAATCTGCAGCTAAGCCAATTGGCACTGTGACAGGTTTAGGGCTCCACATCTGAACGTCAGGGAGCCCAAGGTTTCTCAGCAGCCCTGCTAGGTTCTGTTCCTTCTTTGATGGCCTCCATGGTCACACACACTGGACCTGGTCCTCTCTCCTGAAGCCCAGCTCCCCACTACCAGTCATGACCTCCTTCATAGAGAAGGCAGAGCTAGAATGACGTACAGCCAGACTTCCTGCTGCCTCTCTCTACCTCCCAGCTTTGCTTCTTCTATAAGGCCATCCATGGCCTGGTCCTGCACACTATCCTCTGCTTCTCCATCCATGCCCCCCCTCTTTCCTCCACATCCTCTCCTTGTGGCAGTCCATGACTAACCCAGGCCAGCTCCATTCTAGGGGGACCTCCTTATACCTCCACCTGCTGCCCTAGGCAGTACCAAGTGCTCCCCAGCTGTCACTCTACTTGCTCACCTGCCACTCTTTTCCTGGCTGAAATGTCACCTCCCCTGTTGATCTACTGCAGTCTGGCTGCTGCCCACATCTTTCTGCTGAAACCATTCTTGACAAAGCCATCAACATCCTCCTTGCTGCTAAATCTTGGGATACTTCACAGGCCTCATTTGCTGGATCCTCAGCCATGGTTGGCCTCGTTGATCCTTCCTGCCTTTAAAGAGTGTCCTCCCTGACTCTCTGGCTCCCTCCCAACCCTCCCCAGGAACTACTCCGTCCCAGTCCCCTTGGCTGGTCTGCTTTCCCACTGCTTCCCACAGTAGGCATTCACACTTTGACCTGTTCTCACTGCACATGTACCCCAAGACTTAATGAACTCCTGCTGACCCAAAGCTCTCAGGTATTATGTCCAGTCCCTACTTCTCCCATACTCCACTGCTCCATGCCCTCCTTAGCAACTCTCTGTCCTTCAAACTTAGCCTATCCAGAACAGGATCACCTCTTCTCAAACCTCTACCTGTTTGCTCACTGTCTTTGCCTAGAAAACTCCTACTCAACCTTCAAACACTTCTCAAATGACCTCTCACCTTGGAAGCCTTCCTTATAGTCCACTCTCCAGGCAGAGCTGGCTTCACCCTCTTCTATGTCCCTTTCATCACAAATAGTTCCATTTTCCAACTATCTTAAATGTCCCCTCTCACCACCTCCAGCCCTTTGAGGGACAGCGAGTGTCATCTCCCTGACCTCTGTGAATAGTGCCTGCCCAGAAAAAGATCAATAAGTGAAAGCCATACTCCTGGCTGCCCCCACAGGGATTGCCAGAAACAGTCCCTTGCAAGGTCTCAGCTCCACCTGGCAGCACCAACTTCAGACTATGCCAGCCTTCATTGTGGGAGCACTAAGAGGCTCCAAGACAAGCTTCCATATCTCCACCAGGACCACTCTCAAGCCCAATGCCTGATTATCAGCAAGCACTCTGGAGACACTGTGCAACTTGAACCAAGTGTGGCTTAGCCTGTTGTCCAGATCCTGTTAGGCAACATGCCCATTTTTAGGTCTAGACAGTACCCCCACCCCACAGCCTGGCATGTAGTAAGCTCATCACACAAGGACATGTCAGAGACCACCTGACCTGCTCGTGGACTCACACTGCCCTGTGGACTCCAAGTCCTCTAACTACTCACCAACCATTTTGCTGGCCTGCCCCACAATACCCAAGGGTATTTGAAATTGGAATATGTCCCAAGCCCAGCTTTTGAGTCCCTCTCTCAGCCTCCTGAGCTGGGCCAGAAAGGGGAAGTAACAAGCCCATGGTGGCACACCAGGGCCTAGGACTGACTGCGCTCCTCTCCATGCAGCACCCCACCCCTCTCTCTCTCTCTCTCTCTCTCTCTCTCTCTCTCTCTCTCACACACACACACACACACACACACACACACACACACACAGGAAAGTCAGGGGAAGAAGACAAATAAGACCAGGTGACATGTCCTGCCAGGAACACTGACTCAACACATATGCACAGGCCTCAGCCAGCACTGGGCCCAGAACAGGGCAGATCCATGGGGAAACTGAGGCAGACAGCATCCAAGAGGACAAAGGAGAGCCTGGAGGGGTGTGAGCACCCAGAGCCCCTGAGTGCCCTGCCCAGCAAGACAAGCATCAGAGCTTAAAGACCTGCAACCCATCAGCTTTCCCACGGGCTGCTGTGGCATGCATCCCCACTCAACCACCTGGTGACCTCTTTTTTTCGAATAAGGTACTTGTATCACACAGCTCTAGGCACCAGTGACCGAGCACTCCCCAGCACCTCACTCAGCCCTCATTAGGGTCAGTTCACCCACTTCACTAGTGAGGAACAAGGCTCCAAGGGTTCCCACTGGAGAGAAGTTGAGGAAAGACTCAAAGCAAGGCCTACCTGACTCTGAAGCCCTGCTTTCTCCATTGTCCTGCACTGGCTCTGATGAGCAAAACACAGACCAACTGCAACCTCCTTGGATTCCTCTTCCCTAATGCCCATGGGGCCCCAGTCACTCGCAGAACCCACCAGAGTTCATGGGCCTCACCTCTGTTCCTAGAGGTGCACACACTCTAACTGGTCCATTGTACATTGGTTTCCCTACCTCGGTATGAGCCTGGATCTCCTCTGCAGCCTCCAAAGCTATCTCTGGGATTCATCTCTCCCTGCTGCTACAGCAGTATAAACCTCCAGCGCCTGCTGACCCATCCAGTCTTGTTTTCCCCCTCCGGCTCATGCTGCAAGGCCATATGGAAGGGCACAAATTCCAGAGCCAGACAGATGTGGGTTTGAGCCCCAGCTCTGCTGTCTTGCTGCATGCCCTTGGGCAAATCATCACACTTCTCTGAGCTTCAGATTCTTTCACTTCTGTGAAAGAATCTGAAAGTAAGGATAACATCTCCCTACCACATAGGTCAGTGGTGAGAATTAAATGAAACAAGATGTGAACTACCTGGAGGACAATAAAAAGCAGACTGTCACCTCCTTCTCATTATCCCTTCAGGTATCCGCTAATACAGTTCCTTCCTCTCAAAACGCCCTTCCCTCCAATCTCAATCTTCTACACGTCAAATGACACCTTATCTAGGAAGCCTTCCTAGGCTCACCACACAGGTGTTCGTGTATTCTGCCCCTGCTTGTGTGACCTAGTCCCCAGATCACTTCCTGCTACAGCTGTCAGTATCCTGGGCACACTCTCCAACTCCCCACCCCATGACCCAGAGGGAGGGTCTCAGTGTCTAGTGCCCTCTGGCAAAAAGGGCCTAGGCTCTGTGCAGCCAGGCTGCAGACAAGAAAATATGGTCCAGATCTTCCTGGGGCTTCCTCCATCCCAACCAACAGGAGCCACCCTCAACTCAGACTATTTGCCACTTGAGCAAGACTGCGGCTACTTGCTATGCTGTGCTCCCCAAACTCAACACAGTTCAGCCCTCTCAGCCTCCCATGTCTGAATGTGTTAAAAATAACTACAGTAATCATCACTTCCACGGGGACAGAGCTCTGCGATTTACAAAGCAGTCCTCCCTTCCCAGGGCTCTCTGCACCCTCCCTGAGGCTGGCCCCAGAGCTCTGAGTGGGCGTCAACTGGCCCCCTTGAAACATGGTTCTGTTGTGTCTCTCCACAGCTCCCCAGCTTTGGCACTGTTTCTGTGCCCCACGGTTCATCATGGCTTTTGAAAATTCCAGGCTCTACCCTGCAACTGAGTGTCCCTATGACACCAGACACCCAGCCAGAATGCCAGGCCCTCCTCCAAGGATTCTTCTTTCCCCAGCTGCTGACTGACCTGACTGGCCCAGCCTTCCACCTGTGCCGGCTAGGCCACTGTCACCTCCCCATGTGGCCAGAAGCTCCTGGAGAACAGGGACCATCTCTGACTCAGTCTGCCTCCTCCACAATGTCCCATTTCCCACTGTTGCAAGCCACTGGCCAACAGGATGAGGTCCCAGTGTCTCGGGATGCAGGCAGAGCCCTGGCTCCATCTCCCACCTCCAGGGATGCCAAGCCAGCAGCTTGTCTCCTTACAGCTCCTACCCCAGATGTTTCGCACTCCCTGCCCTTGCACAGGCTGTTCCCTTTGCTGCCAAAACCCTTCCCAAGGCTTTTCCAAAGAGCAGGGTGAGGTGGCTTGAGCAGCTCAAGAAAGTGCTATGAACTGGGAAAGATGCCCCTTTCTGGATCTGTTTTAATTAGGATGACGACTTGCCAGTTTGTCTGGCTAGTTGGGTATGTGCCCACCTCCTTCCCAATAACTTCAGAATTGTTTTTCCAAATGCATGAAAGACAGTCTCCGTGCAACTCTAGGCTTTCACACATCCCCCCACCGCCATGCAGACTTCTCTTTCTAACAAATGGAGAGGCGGGGATGGGCAGCAAGTTAGAATTTAATAACATTGCTTTGTTTTCACTGTGGTTGTTTCTTTGGTTATCTTCTATTTCAGATAAGCGATACTCTTTCCATTTACGATATGAAATCTCTTTAATATATTAAATTTAAAAGGCAATTCAATTTAAGAAGAAATTTCACAGGCTAGTGAATTCCTATTCAGTCCTCAAAACCCAACTCAGGATCACCTTCTTGAGTCTGCCTTCCAACCCCTCGATCTCCCTCCATCTTCCCCCTTGAGACCCAGCACAGGCAGTCATACCTAATGCACTAAATTACGACAACACAGCAACTATTTACTAGGGACCTATCATAGCACAAAGCAGTGTTGTGGTTTGAATGGGGTTTCAGTGTGTGCCCTAAGGATTCATGTGTTGAAATTTAATCCCCATCGTGAGGTATTAAGAGAGTAGAGACGTGTTTAGCGGTGGGGTTTTGTGAAACCTTTGTTTAGTGATGAGAGAGGTGAAGGAGACATATGTACACACACATATGCCATGTGATATCCTGTACCGCCTAGGGACTCTGCCATCACCAGATTCAGGACCTTGACCTTGGAACAAAACCATGAGCCAAAATAAACCTCTTTTCTTTAAAACTTACCCAATCTGTGGTAATGCGCAAATGAGCTGCAGTGGCCAGGCACTGCGCTAAGCACTTACCTATGTTCCCCCATTACTCAGTGGAATAGTGCGCGCGCTCTCTCTCTCTCTCACTCACACACACACACACACACACACACACACACACACACACACACACACAAACTATCCCCATGTTACAGGTGATGAAATGCCAGGGAAGCAACTTGTCACAGTCACATGGCTAGTGAGTATGGGGTCAGGGCTGGGCAATGACGACCAGTGGTTGCTCACTGCACTGGAGGGCAGAAAGGGTGGCTCACTCCCCTCCAATCTTCCTCACCCAGAGCCAGCCCAAGGCCTGACACAAGCTCATAAGAGATTGGCTAGAACTCAGTCCCTGCTGGGAGGTGAGGGGCCAGGGGAGCCTGAGTCCCACTCCCTATCCTGGGATACAGCACAGGACCTTCCAAAAGCACATACCTGGGCTGACAGGACCTTCAGGAAACATCACTGCCACTGTGTGCTAGGTATCCTCCCCCATCCTACCCTGAGAGTATACCTGCCTGAGAGTGTGCCAGAGCCCCAGACAGGCAAGTACCCCACTTCCTGCCCCCCAGACCAGGCAGGGCCTGAGTGACAAGAGGAACCAGGTCACTCTCAGGACAAGGTTGGGCAGGTCAGAGGCCCTTCCTACATGGGACAAGGATGGAGCGCATGTGTGTATGTGGCTTAAAAGAAGGGGAAGATTACAGATAACCAAGGGCAAAGGCCATTCCAGGTGAGGGGGATGGCCCAAGCAAAGACAAGGAAGCCAGCGAGCATGGTGCCTTAGGGACAGTGAGAGGCATCAGTTGAGAAGGGAGGAGAACACTAGAGGTAAGGCTGAAGAGACCATGGCAGCCAGGGCCAGGAAGGGGCTTGACTATCAGGCTGAGGAACTTTGGCAGAGCTGGCGGTCTCAGGCACTGGATTAGGGAAGTGATGCACGATGAACTGCAGATCCTAAGGCCCCAAGACAGGAAGCACCTTGTCCAAGTCACATAACAGCAGAGGGAGAATGAGCTCTGAAACCATTCTTGTCTTCTGGGAGTGTCTAGGCTCCCCTGATGGCAATATCTCAAGAATGGAACCCAGCTGGGTGTGGTAGCCTATGCCTGCAATCCCAGCACTCAGGAGGCAGAAGGACTTCGAATTCAAGGTCAGCCTGGGTTATATGGTGACACCTTGTCCAAAAAATTTTAAAAAAGGGATGATGGTGTGGTTCAAGGTAGAGTGCTTACCGAAAGCACAAGGCCCTGAGTTCAAACTCCATTACCACTCCCTCCCCCCAAAAAATTATTTGGCCAATTGAGGCAACTCACACTGTGAACCAAGCTACTTGGGAGACAAAGATCGGAAGATCACAGTTGGAGGCGAGCCAGGGAAAAAATGTTAGCAAGACCTCATCTCAATAAATAAGCTGAGCATGGTGGCTCTCAATTGTTATCAAAGCTTCAAGGGAAGCTGTAGTTAGGAGGATGGTGGTCTGAGGATGGTCTGGACAAAAACACAAGACACTACCTGAAAAATAACTGAAGCAAAAAAGGGCTGGGGGTGTGGCTCAAGTGGTAGAGCACCTGCCTAGCAAGCACAAGGCTCTAACTTCAAACCCCAGTAACCCCCCCAAAAAAAAAAGAATGGAATGGAATGGAGTCCAGATAGCATCCAGCCCAGATAGCATCCAGCCAAGGTAGGACAGCACCCCGAAGGTATGTGGGATATTTGGCAGAGGGAGGAGTGGCATGTGGGGACTCCTCTTCTCAAGTGTCGCTCAGCACAGTTATCCCCATGGGCCATGCCTCCTTAGGACTGGAGAGTCAGTGGGCAGGAGCTGTAGGCTGGGACCAGCCTTCAAACGCTGGGCTCTGTAGCAGGCGCTACCTCAGCCACCACCCGCCTCCCAGCCCTGGCCTCAGCCGGCCTCTGTGCCAGCCCTCCACAAGCTCCTTCCTGCCTGCCTTCCTTTTCTTCCTTTCCCCACACTTAACAGATTGCGGCAGCAAGATGGCACAAATTTATGGCTCAACTCACCAAAAATAACAAGAGATCTATCAAAGGCAGTTTGCGTGAAATTAACAGGCGCCTGTACCCTCTTGTCAAATGCACTCAGCTCTGAGGCAGGCCAAGGCACCCCACTCGGTCACTGCCCCACAGACCCCAGCCTCCTTGCTCTTCCAGTACCAACCCAAGCCTACCCTGGTTGATCTTGCTGCTGATATCACTCAAGGATGTCCCAGAGAAGGTGAAACCAGCTTCCCTGCCCCAGTATCCAGCAGAGGAGCTGGGACAAGTGTCTCTTTTCTGCTCACCACCAACCTCACAAACCTTGCTCTCTATCTAGAACTCCATGAGCAGCCCATTCTCCTGCAGCCCAGAGCGAGGCATGCAAGGGGAAAGAAGAGGATCCAAGGACTTGATGAAGGTAGTGCTCCCACCACGCACATAATGCTTGAGGCTCTGATGATGCCTCTGACCTGCAGCACCCTGATGCACGGAACACACTGAGTCATGTGCACACTGTCTCTCGAATCAAAAAGGTTGGGCAGGAGGAAGGAGGTGACAGAGCAGAAGAGCCTCCTGCCAGCAAGGGGAGAGGAAAGGGCTATGCCAGCCAGCTCTGGGTACTGGTGTGTCATGTGAGCTCACTTATGCCACCTGATGCCATATCTCCCATGCCAACTCCCCACAGGGGATCTCCTGCAGAGCAACCACATGGACATGTGCCAAGTAGGACAAGGGGCAGGAGCAGAGGTCAGGCTTGGGAACAGCTGGGAGCTCCAGCTCAGGGCTCCCTGCTTAGAGATGACTCCAGGCCTTTGCCTAAGAACAATTAGCCATCCAATCCCCATCCGTCTCCAGTCCCAGAATGTCCCTGCAGAGGCTCTGATGATGGTGCCCTTCCCATCACTGGCTCTCTCTGACTCCTGAAGACTGCCCGGCTACCAAACAACTCCTGCTTCCGGCTTCAACCAAGCCCAGCTGGCTGCTCCTGGCTCTGTGCTCCACATGGCAGCCTGCCCAGCCGATGCCCGTCCATGAGGGCAGAGCCTTGCTCCATCCACTGCAGACCATTGGGCCGATGGACCAGAGGAAAAGCCACACAAAAGAACCCACTCTCAGCTGAGCAGAATGGGAGAGGCCCCCACAAAGTGACAGGCAGAGGCAGCCACGCAGGAAGAGCCATAAACCTCCTGAAATACGCCTGGCACTCTCCGCTGATGTTCGACAAAGAAGCAAAATTCAATTCCTTCCTGCAGGCACTAAATCCCAGGCCAGCCTCCAGGGCCCGTAACCTGCCCACAGTCTGGCTGTCATTCGGACGGCTTCATCGACCGCTGTTAGAGGCCAAGCTGGCCTGAGAGAGGGGCCATAGCAAGGCCACTGGACACTCACTGTGGATGGGCATGATGCCAGATGTCTCATGGGGGCAGCCAAGAAGGGCCCCCCACCAAAGCACTGGGAGAGGCCATTATACCTATCCCCTTCTAACTAGTTCAAGGGCATCTCCCCATTTCACAGATAAAGAAACTGATCCCCTTGTCATTCAAGATAACAGTCAAGAAAACAGTGCCCAGTTTCAGGGCTCTATGCTCCAAAGGCAGGGACAGGAAGAGGCTCCTCCCTTTAATCCTCCCAGAAGCTTACGTGAGCCTCTTGTCCCTTGTAAATACTCAGTGAACCCAGATGGCCTTCTGACTGTATTCTCCATTCTCTCTCTCAACAGTAGGCAGCACTTGTTATACAAATGGGGAAACTGAGGGCCCAGAGAGGGGAGGAGTCTCCCCTTATAGCTACTAGCTCCTAGACCTGCCTCCCTTCTACCCCCATTCTTGGCACCTATTCCTTGCTGGTTCTCTGGACCAGTCCTTAGCCCAGCACAGACCAGGGTCCAGCTGGAGGGCTGGGGCCTGAAAGTTGCAGAAAGCGGGTCAGTGGAAGGTGGCCATGGCTATGGAGCTGGGGTGGGAGTGGGAGCAGGCAGGCGCAAGGACTCACAGAGCTTTTGCCCAGTCAGCAGGAAGCTCCAGCAGCTGGCAGCCTCAGTCCCAGAAGACATGGGCCCAGTGGGGGTGGGGGAAGATGGGACACTGGGAACAGAGCCAGCCAGGCCCTCCAAGGCAACTTCAGAGCTCAGGCCTCTTCACCCAAGCACACTCTTCCTCGCCTCCTTCTGCCCCGACCCTGGGGCACTGCCAAAAATCGTTGACCCATGTAGGCAGGAGCACATCTCTACTCCCTGCCTACTCCAGCCTCCAGGCAAACTTGTCAACTGGCAGTGCCAGAGCCTGCCACAGCCACTCCCAGCTTTGGGCCTTTGTGCAAGCTGCTCCATCTGCCTGGAATGCCCTCCTGTGGCTCATGTCACTCCCACTTGTCCTGCAGGTCTCTGTTTCTGCTCCTCTCCCTTTAGGAAGGCCCTCCTTCCCCCATACCCCCGCTGCCCAGCTTGGATTCCCCTCCATGGTCTCTACCTTATTCTCTGTCTCTCCACTGCCCCACACACTCTTCCAGAGTGAGATTCAAGCCCAAACCATTCAGGTAACACCCATGAATGACTCCATGAATGGCCCACCATCTGCCAGGAGGGACACCAGTAGACATCATCAGCCCCCTAGGCACCCCACCCCACCTGAGCACTACTCAGACTCACCATATCTCATCTCGGTGGTGAACAGGTCATTGCTGCTCCCCGAGTGCAAATCGGCCTCAGCAGGTGGGGCTGGGCCCCCAGGCACCAGGGCATTGGACAGGGTGTGGGAAGCAGGAGGGCCCGGAGGTGTGGTGGTGGCAGGGCCAGCCCCTGCCTCCCCAGGGCAGCTGCAGCCTGGCTGGGCAAAGCCACAGGCCCTGCCTGCAGCACGGCCACACTCCTCACTCCAGCGGCAGAGCACACCACAGGTGAACTGGCTGGAGTTGTTGTTGTTGATGAGCAAGACTTCCACAAAGCGGAAGGCTAGGGCAGCAGGTGCCAGCAGGCGCGGGGCCTCTGAAGGCTCAGCAGACAGGCACAGCTGCACAAAGTTCTTGTCGAAGTGCAGGAAGGTAAAGGGGCCTGAGCCACCACACAGCTCCAACCCTGCTGCCGCCTCCTCCTCCTCCTCTGGCCGCCCCGCCTCAGACTCTGCCTGGGCCACCGCCTCCTCAGGACTAGGCCGCAGACAGGTAAAGTTGACCAGATAGTGGTCCAGGGGCAGCAGGCGGGGGGCAAAGTGGGTGCACACCTGCTCCTGGCGATTGAAGCGCAGGTAGAGGGAGTACTTGGTGGGGTCAGGGTTCTCCAGGGTCCAGGAGCAGCCCGAGGCGATGGTAGGAAAGAGGTCCTGCAGCGAGAATGCCCCGTACAGCACGCCCGAGGCCAGGGCGGAGCAGGCGCTGGGGGCAGGGTCGAAGGCGGTGGCCAGGTGCAGGGACAGAATCACAGACAGTAAGAGGGGACAGGCTGGGGTCATCCTATGTCCCTTGCCCTGTAGAGAGAGACAGAAGTCAGCAGGCCCTGGCACAGACAGCAAGCTCTCTGAAGTTCCAATGACCAGCTGCAGATAGTTAGGCTGTGGTGCAAACCATGTGCTTTCAGGTACCTCAGGTCCACCTGTGCGATCTCAGACAAGGCACTTAACCTCTCTGAGCCTATCTCCTTACCTGTAAAATGGAGTGATGACAGCACCTATCTCACAGGTTTCCTACAAGGGCAAAATGAGATAAGTGAAGGAAAGGGCTCAGGAGAGTGCTTGGAATCTTGTGAGTCCTTAATTTCCACAGGCTTGAGTTTTTGTCACTATCATTCCATGGTTTCTCCTATTCAGCCCATCAACCACAGGCATCTGAGCCAGATGTTCAGATTCAAACCCAGCCACCCCCCACCCCACCTTTATTCTCCATAACTGTTGCTCTCAGTCACACTGTGTCGTGATCAGCTGTGAGGAGTGTCATGGGTAATCCAGCAGTAATTGTCAAATAGTGATGTTTGACAACGATTTGCTTTTCTATAAATCAAAGCAATTCAGTTATTCCCGGAACAATGTCATTCTCACTCACTTGCCTCACTGAGCACAAGAGAAAGGGGTGAAGTCACAGCCAGTGTGCCAGGGATTGTGCCCAAAGGAGGGAGGGCATGGCCAGGGCGAACGTCTTGAGTATCACTGTTGTGGATTCCCTAGCTGGAACAAGTCAGAGAGGCGCTGGGCAACAAGATGATGCCACCTGCTGGCTGGATGAGCCTCCTGAGCCTATGTCCTCATCTGCAGAATGGGTGCAGTCATTCCTCTCTCAGTCCCTCTTCTTCTACCATCTCCCCCACAGGATGAGCCTCCAAGGCCTAGCACAGAGCCTGCTACCCCCACCATGACCTCTGCAAAATGCTTTGCTCTTTGCTTTGCTCTTTCCCCAGGGCTCAGCTCAGAAGAGTGGGGACCAGAGTTAGATGACTTCTACTTTCCCCCAAAGTGCTACACTAAGCTGAGCTCCCAGCAGATGTGAATATACTCCAGGCAGGGGGATACCTAGGACAGAAGCCCCACCCTAACAGGGCAGTCAGGTCACAGGGCTTACAGGCACCATTCTCCCTGCCAGGCCAGGATGGAGCCATTCCCCTCAGGCACCCAGCCCTACCCCACTTCCCAGGGCCTGGCATGTGGTCTGGATCAGCGCTACTTCCAGTCCTACCCCCAGGAATGACCCACATGGCCCCCTCCTCCCTGCTGCAGCACAGTTCACAGCCTTGCATGGGCCCAGAGAGCCCAGCAATTCCACATAGAGAAGAAAAGATGAGGCTCAGGGAAGGGAGGCGACCTGCTCAAGATCACAGGAGAGTGGCGTAATGGACTGAATTTGGGACCTCAGCCCCAGCCCCCGATTCTCTCTCTCCCGCCAGGAGCCTCTTGCTCCTTTCCTTTGCTTGCAGCTCAGGATCCAGGCCAAATGGACAAGCTATTCGATCTGGGAACTGAATTGCAAACATAGGCTAGCTCACAGGTGTGGCTAGATTTTCCCAAGACACAGCTGCTCCCAGGGGACAGATTTCCCCTTGGCTGTTCCAAATAGAAGGAGGAGGGGGACAGGAATTAGAAACTCAACGCTACAAACCCTGCTGCAGCAGAGCTCCAAATCCCACATCCCCACATGCTGCACCTCAGGGCCCAGTCACAAACAAGCACTGCCCCGCCCCAGCCACACAGGGAGTGGGACCAAAGGGATGGGGAGGGAGGACAGTGCCAGGCAGCCCCATTCACTCAGGAGGAGCTCCCCCACCTTCCCATAAAGACCACTGGAACCAGGACAGGCTTTGTCTTGCCACCATCACCCTGGTCTGAGGCTGAAAAAGGGACCAGATCCCTGGCCTTCTCTACCTCACATCATGCCTGTCCCAAACTGTTCAGCCCGCCCAGCCTGCTGCAGCACCAGCGAAGCCAGCAGCTGATGATGAGTGACATCCAATCCCCCCGCTGCCCCCAATTATTTTTAAGCAGGCTGCAAAATTCAGGCCATGGCTGCAGCAGCAGAGGGGAGGTGGGGGCTCATTATAACTGGCCTCCCCTCCCCCACTTACAGCACAGCAGGGAACCTCCCCTCCCCAACATACCTCAACAGAAGTGGGCTTGAACATCCTTGTGCCCTGAGACACATACACAAAAGTGTGCAAGCACAGGTGTGTGTATAGGCAGGCACTCACAGGTGTTCTGCATATGAACAGACACACATGTACACACAGATATGCACACTGACTGATGAAAACCACAGAACTGTGATCTCACATGCACGCAGGGGTGCACACACACAGAGATGCATGTGTACTCCCAAGTGTGAAGGCACACACGCAGGTGTTTGGCCGTGAGGCTCAGCACATGCCAGCTAAGTGTCAGGTGTGATCCTACCCCATTACCCCTTCTCTTGTGTTACTGAAGCTGGGACCCTTGGCTCCACCTCCTGGCCCCCTGCTATTCCCATCCCATCAAGAAACACTAGGTCCACACTGTTCAGAGCCAAGGCCTGGCTTCTCCAGAATTAAGCCACCTGTAAACTCAGCCCAAGCCCACTCCATCTCCTCCAGACTCCTTTGCACCCCTCCAGGGATTTCACCCTGTGCCTGTACAGCCTTCGTAGTTCCTGCTGTAAAATAAGACCTTTTGTGTCACTTCCCACTCCTCAAAATAAGGCAAGGACCCACATGAAGCTGCGTGTTATTTAATTATTAATCACCTCCCTGGTGTGTGTGACCAGAGCCTGCCCTCCTAGGAGCACTGACCCAAAGTCCTCTCCCTGAGCCACCCCCTGGAAGGGGACTTAGAAGGATCCTTGCCTCACAGGCAGCTCAAGTGGTTATTAGCCATGAGTAACCACCTTGAGTCTCAATTTGCCCCTCTGTGGAATGGAAACCATCATTCCTACCCTCAAAACAGCATTCTGCCCTCTTACCGGGCCTCCCACAGAGTTCCCAGCACAAAGCCTGGCCCACCACCAACTCTGACTAGTTCACTTTCTGATCTTTCTTCCCTCCCCAGAACCTCACAAAGCCTCCTTTCTTTCGTGCTGAGGTCCAGGTCATTGCCTCTGAACCTCTGGGAGGCTGGCCACCTCCAAGCCCAGAAGACCACAAACCCTTCCAATGCACAAGAGGAAGTCAGGAGAAACACTGAGGTCGGTTGTGAGGAAGAACTTCCTGGGTCAGAGGAGGATCAAAAGGCTTCCTCCCTCAAGACCTCTCTGGGCTGACGTGGGTCTCAGGGACTCTGTCCTTAGCTGGAGGCCCCCAGCACACCCAGGAATCCCACTCTGCCCATGTACACTCGGGTCCCCTTCCTTGCAGACCCCGCAGGCCTGCCCAGCCTCTGGGTCCTCTTCTGCACCGAAAAATGAACTCAAGGCTTTTTCCCCAGCTGGAAAGGCCATGACAAGACTAGAGTTGGGGGCTTAGAGCGGCGGAGGAGGGGCAACTCAGGGCGGGGCCAGGCCTGGGGATCCCCAGGATTGACTCCAGTCTGCTAGACCAGCTGTGACAGGGACCCTGGGCTGCAGGGGGCTGGAGCCCCGGCCGCGGGCTGCGGAGGGGCAGCGAGTCGGGGAGGGCGCGGAGACGCGCACATCCGTCGCGTTTATCCACCTGGCAGCTCCAATTCGCCCGCCTGTCACTCATCCTCCGCCTCCCGGGTGCTTGCTGCGGGGCAGGAGCCCGGGCAGCCACGCAGGCGGGGACCCCCACTCGAGGCCTCCGGATCCCCTATCCATGTGCCAAGCCGGGGCCAGGATGCTCAGGGACTCCTCTCCCCGAGCTCTGGCACCCAGGGAGGTGCGCATCCTCGATCCAGCCTCCCGAGCTGGGGGGCGGGACCGAGGGGAGCGGGCGACACTTCCCCCACCCGGTGCGGCCTTCCCCTTCTGCCTGGCAGGGACAGTCGCTCCGCGACACTAGGGGTCCTTCTGTCGATAGAGGGGTCTACGGAGGCCTCCCGCACCTCCCTAAGGAGAAAAAGGCCAGCAGACCCGAGAGGGACCAGGGGCAGTCGCTGGCCCCCGGGGGCGGGGCCGCGAGGGCGGCAGGGGAGGGGGCGGTGACTCAGCCGCCCTCCACCCGCCTCCCCGGAACTTTGCAGCAGCTGGAGCCGCCGTTGCTACAGGAACCGAAAGCTTTTGTTCCCCAATGTCAGGGCTGCCCCAGCGGGCGGGTGGCTGGGAGGCTGCCACTCCCAGATGGGACCCAGATCCAACCACACTACCCAGTGGACTTCCAGTAGAGCAGAATGTCACGGGTTGGCGCCCCCTCCTTCTCCCTACCCGCCCTCACCGAGCCACTCACGCCAAAGCCAGGTTTCTCCAAACTCAAGCCAGGTCACTCACTATCTCACCTGCAGCTGCTAACGGCCATTGAAAGTTCCTGATGGTGTCTGATCTCCTGGGGTCAGGTAAAGGCACTCCTCTGTGCCTCAGAGTGACTGATTTTCCCCAGGGGCTACCCCTAACCCACAGCCTGCCTTTGGGGACATTGTACTGATTCCACTTCCCCAACCTATCCATTTGAACTTAGATCTCAGGGCCCTTGGCCTGGAGTTCATAATTGCCCCTATGGCCAGAGTTGATCCTAGAGAGGTCCAGTGAGATGTTGCAGAACCAGTGAGGGGGAGGAAGGAACTAATAAGCACAGGTTACCAGTACCCTTGCAGGGGGGAGGGCTGAAGATATTTTCTGTCTTTATTACCCTGCAGGTTGGAGTGAAGAGACTAGAACCTGTTTTGCATTAGGAGTGGAGTGGAGCGGGACTCTGACCTTGGCTTTGAAAAGAAATAGCATAACATACCTATCATTATTGAACACTGATAGGTGCCAGATACCCTATATGAAAAATCAAATTTCATTCTCCCAACCAACTATATGAGGCAGCCATAACTGACCCATTTTATAGAGGGTCAACTGAGGCTCAGAAAGATTAAGTAGCTTGCCCAGGTCACACAGCTTTTGAACCTAGGTCAAAAGCAAAGTTCCTAACTACTTACTCAGCTTCAATATCAGAGACTGGGAGGGAGGGAGGGGAGAAGAGATCTGCTGGGACCTACCTTTGTGCTACAGAAATGCCCACCACTGACACACACTCCCTTTTTGAAGAGCAGTGGGGAGAGGGCAGAAGGAGAGAGGAGGATGGGGAGAGGGCAGAGAAGAAGAGGAGAAGAGCCCTTCTGCCAATCTTGGTCTCTCATTTCCCTGTCATCATCACCCGTGCATACCCTGTGCAGTGTCCACAATGACCCCCACCACTATGGCAGCATAGGAGACAATCCTTTGGGTGCCTGCTCTGTCCCCAGGTCAGGTGGATTCCCCAACAGCCTACTCAATGCCCAAGCCAGACAGCCTACTTTGGAACTGCCCTGTGGGGAGTGTCCCTAGGGACACCTGCCCAACCCCAAACAAGACCAACCACACGGTCCTGAAGCCAGAGCCAATCCAGCCGATCTGTGCCTGATACTCAAAGGCTTCTGACTTGCTGCTGGGATTAACCCTCCCTCCCACCCAATTCCTTCCACCCCCAAAATATGTAGCCTGACAATCAGGAGTGTTTGGTCACCGCTAGCACGAGGGGGCACCCGGCCTCACCTACCAACCTCATCTCCCCAGGGACTTCCCAGCGCCAGTCCCGCAGCCACCGCTAACGCTGGGGCTGCGGAAACCCGGGATTGCCCACGAAAAGGGGCAGCGGGTCCCGGGCTGCGGGCAGGGGGCGCCAGAGGACACCCAGGGGCCTGGCAGGCAGCTGGCAAGGCAGGCAGGCGGGCGGCATCTCTCGGCCCTGGCGCCCCTCCCCCCGCGGGCAACAGACCGGTCGCCGGATCTGCACCGGCGGTGGCGCGGAGGACTTCCCGCGGCTGTGCCCTCAGACCAAGCCGACTGCGGGAGTGCCCGCCAACTTCACAGCCTGCACCCCACCACCACCACCAAATCATGCCGGCCCCGGGGGCTGCGGGAGGATGCGTCTGTCGCGGGCTCTATGCCCAGTGGTGGGAGAAGGATGGGAGATCCGACCAAAGATGAACCCGGCAGTCAGGGATGAGGGACCAGTGGAGGTCTCGGCCGGAGGGAGAGGGTCTTGGAGAAGATGTGGGGGACACGGCCCCAATTCCAGGCTGGGGGGGAGGGGACTTGCAGCGGAGATTGGCGAGGGAAGGCGGAACTCTGGGCAGATATGGGGGAAGGGGCACTTAGAGCAGAAATAGAGGGGAAGCATGGTCGGGGTACAGACGCTGGGGAGGGCAGTAACGACAAGGATGGGAACAGGAACGACTTTGGGCACAGATGAACTGGGAGGAGAGGAGTAGGGTCCTACACCCAGACTAAGAGGGGAGACGGGGAAGGGAGGGAGAGAGTCGAGCTGCAGGTTGGAGAGAGGGGCTCTAAATCAAGACTGGGGAGGAGGGGGGAGACAGTGCGTTGCACTACCGGGATCCGAGCCGAGACAGGGAAGGACTGTGATGTGTGGATGGTCTGGGTCAGGATTCTAAAGGTAGGGGACTTTAACATAGTAAGGGGGTCGGTCCAGTCTGGAGAAGGGGACAGAAAAGGGACTCACCAGAGACGAAGGGGGCCTCGGCCCCAGGCTTGGGAGTTCCCAAAAAGACCGGGGTGGGTGAGCGCTGAACGGACTCAGTTCGGGCTGGGGGAGAATCCAGCAGAGATAGGCTCGGAGAGCGCCCCGAGTGCGGGCTGGTGCGGAAACTCGGGACCGCGCCGCTAGGGTTCAGTGCAGGTCAGGGTCTGGGGCCAAACACTCACCTGGGCGCCGTCAGCAGCAGGAGCGGGGGCCGGCGCTTGCGGAGGCGGCCACGGGGTGCAAGTTTGCCATCCCTAAGGCGGGGGCCAAGCCAGGCGCAGGGCAGCCCTCTGCAGCCGCGCCGAGGGCCGAGGCTCCCGCTCCGCGGAGCGGCGGGGGCAGAAAAGGCGCCGCGGGGCAGCGCGGGGCAGGCGGGCGGGCGGGCGCCGGGCCGGGCGCGGGCTCCTGCCGCCGCCGCCGCCTCCTCGCCGCGCCGCCCCCCCCCCCCAACTCTCCCGCCCTGAGCACCGCCCGCGCCTCGCGCCGCCTCCTATGCGCGAGCGACCGCAGCCCCAAGCTCTGAATGCCGGTGCCGCATCCTCCTCGGTCTCCGAACGCTGCCGCCGCCGCCACCGAACCGGATTCCTCTGGCCGCTCCGGCCGCTGCCCGCAGCGCGCGCCGGGCCGAGTGACGGCCGAGGCGGGACGCGGCGCCTGCGCGGGCCAGGCCCGGGAGGGGGCGCGCGCCGGGCCGGGCGCGAGGAGCCGCGGGAGAAGGGGCGGGGGGGCGGGGGCGACGCGCGCCGCCTCCTGTTAAAGGGGGAGCTGTGCCAGCCGAGCCAAGCGCTCCCTCCCCCTCCCCGCCCTGGGCCCCAGGCGCCGGCGCGGGAGAAGCCCTGGGTAAGCCCCCGCCCCGCCGGTGGCCTCCTGGACCGCAGAGTGAAGCGATCCGCGACGCCCCTTCAGCAATACTCCAGACCAGAGGCAGCTTGCACAGCCAGGGTCTCCCTGACTCTGGAGGCTGAAGCATTTGCTCTCCGCCCCTCATGTGCATTGCCTATTACATGTCCCCTGTTCATGCAGTTGCCACTCATGTGCACTGAACTTTGCATATGCATACAGGTGCCCTACGTGTACATTGAGACGTTGCCTGGCTCCAGCATGCAAGTGCACAGTGCGTTAACATGTGCTTGGGTTCAGAATGCATGTTGCTCCTTCCTGTGCCTTAGGGATGCTATATGTATACGGGCTCACAGGTGCCACATGTGTGCTGTGGGTAATTCTTATGTAGGAGCCACATAGGTATGCTGCAGTGTGGCACGGTTGGTGCATACGCTGGTGTAAATGCTGTGATGTTGCATGTCCCTAGGCACGGGGATGCTACACGTGTGCAGTGAGTTCCATGTTTTCCTGAGACTATCTATTCCCATCAGTGCCTTTCCCTGTGCCAGGGGCGCCCCCATGTTGCATCTGTTTATGTAGAAGCCATGGAGATGCACAGACCTGCCCCTTCCCCATCCTGGCACTGTGCCCAGTAACAGTTGGGTGGGGCCTGAGCCCACATGGCTAAGGCAGTACCCAGGGAGATGCCCATGGCTCAGGGCTCTGATCAGGTGATTTGCGGCCTGGGCATGTTGCCACCAGGAAGGTGGGCAGACTGGGGACACACCACCACAGCCAAAACAAGTAGGTTAATCTGATGGGTCTGGTCAGAGAAGCCAGCAGGGGGCAGCTTTGCAACGAGGGTGGCATGGCTCAGGAAGTACTTTTTTGAAGGCTCTCTTGCCAGAAGGGGGCCAACCCTGTATGGGAAGTCCACAGTCCACCCAATCTCAACCCCTCCTTTCCACCCATATATCTTGAGTTTTGTCACCCTAGAGACAAAAGATAAGAGGAGCCCACTTGTCCCCAGGGGTAGTACCAGGAAGATGCAAAGAGAACCGCCCCCTGTTCCTTCCCTCTGTCCCTCCCCCTCCAACAGTCTCAGTGACATTTGTTGTGAGTGATTGTGAGAGATTATCGACTTTAATGGAAGGAGGTAATAAGGAGCGATGAAGGAATCTCACCCGTCGCCTTAAGGGAATTTATGAGGCTGCATGAAGCAGGGAGGAGGGCTGGGCTGATACCTTCCCTTTCCCTGCTGGAGTCTAAGAAGGCCAGTGCCTTGGACTTAGTAGCGATGACAGGCAAGTCTCCTGGATTCTTGCTGGGCACCCTCAAAACACCCTGGCATCTCTGGGTTTGAAAGCTCAGCTGCCACTCTGAAAGCTGAGCCAGGCAGGCCTTGCCATATGCAAAGTGTTGAGAGCAGCCCTGGTACAGTGGGAAATCCTGGACCCCCTACTTACTTGGGCACTGTGAGAGGAAATCATGTCACTGGGCAAACGAAGGGAAAGTGATCAGGACATGGGTTGCCCACAAGAATACAGGACAGACCCTTAGAAGTCTCCAGGACCCTAGCCCCTTCCACTCTTACAGGGAGCCTGCCTCCCTCTTTATGAATATTCATGATCATTTGTGTACTAGAAACCCAGCACCCAGAGAAACCCAAGCAGGTCCCTTGCAGATGTGATGCAGCTGGATCCCTAAGGCCCCCCTGCACTTCCTCCTCCCCACCTCCAGTATCCAGCTGGATGAGGGGTGATGGGAGGGGCTGGCTCTAGAGAGACAGCAACATTTTTGTCTGTTTTTCTGTTCCTTGGTAGCCCTCTGACTTCTTGACCCCATTCACCCAGCCACAACAATGTATGCCCTAGGAAAGATTGGTGGTGGGACAGAGTGAGGAACTGACAGAGTTGATCCCTCATACCCCAGGGTCTTACAGGACAGCCTGCAGAGGTCAGCAAAGCAAGAAAAACTGTGGGAGTCTGGTGACAAGAGCAGGACCTCTCAGGAGTTGGGCAGAGCTGGCTGGACTAGGGCAGACCTCTGAAAGGCTAAGCCTAGAGGTGCCTCCCTGCATCAGGGCTTCCCCACCTCCTTTCCCAGTAGCCTCTGCCCTTCCAGACTCACTCTGGTGATAATGCCGCCCGCCTGGGAGGACTTGGAGTAATTACAAATCGTTTCCATATTCAAATCCAGCTGGTTGAAGAGAAATTACTTCTCTTAACAGCCCAGGCGGGGGTGGGAAGAACAAGTCTTAACCCCAGGAGGGTCCTCCAGGGAGCCTGGGGCAGAGACAGGGCAGGAGAAGAGGTACCATCCACAGATTGCTCACAGAGGGCTTGGGCACAGTGGAGGGATATCCCCTGCATCCCCCACATACTGGACAAAGGACAATGTCCCCAGCCCATCTGTCCTATTAGGGTCTCCTCCAGGGCCTCTGATGGGATCAAGGGGACCAACCCCACAAGGGCAACTAGAAGCCAGGCTCCCTACCCTGCTCTCACATTTCCATGTTAGGTGACCTTGAGGAAGTCCCTTCACCTTTCTGAGCCTCTATCTCTTTATCTGTGAAATGGTATAAACCATCTCAACCTGGGCTCCAGGAAGATCAAAAGTATGGTTTAGCAAGGGATATGCCTTTATAATAATGATCTTATTACCAATTAAGTAATATTTTTGTTAACAGTAACAGCCACCAATGGCCCAGCTGGGAGACAGTACAGCTGTCAAAGCCCAAGTCAGTGGGGCAGCTCATGAGAGGCTGGTGGGTCAAGCTACTGGAGCTCCCCCGGCCAGCCTCACCCACCTGGCCTCAGCCTTGCCTCCCGCTGGGCCAGCGTGGATATGCTTTGTTGCACTTTAAACAGATGAGAAAATGTTCTTCTTCCTTTCCCAATGATTTATTTGGCTGAGAGCCTAGACAGGTTTCCTTTCAGCCAGTGGGACCTAGAACGCCCCTCACTCAGCCCTTGCCCACCATAGCCACTAAGCTAGACACTCCAGAGCCAGCCAAAGCTTTGGATTACCAAGGTCTTCTTTCAGTCCCAAACTTACCCTGGACATCTACCAGGAGCTTATCACATGTCCTCAAAGACACCCAAATCCATGTGACATTCTGCTCACCAAGGTCTGCCCCAGAGTTCATATGACCAATTCCTCACCACTCTGCATGTTATAGATCCTAAAGGGCTCTCCTAGAAAAGTGGAGTGCTCTCTCTCTTCCTACAGGAAGTCCTGCATGTCTAACTTCCATCCTTCCTGCTGCAGATGTCAAATGGGTTAGGAGCCTGGGACAATCATGGCTGGGTGTTTGTCATTTTCTTGGTGCTGGAGATTGGGGAGAGAGGGGAGGATTAGCTGTTCCCTAGCCAAATCTCCAAGGAGAACCAATACTTGGTTTGTGTGCAACCCAGTTGGGCAGCGCCTGCATCCTCTGGCCCTTGGCCCCTTGACGTAGAAGCCCTTTGGGATTCTGGGTGACCTTCACACACATCTCATACCAGAGGGTGTGCATAAGTGTTTACAGAGCCTGGTGCCAAAAAGATTCCTTTTTTCAATCATCCAACAAATACTTATTAAGAGTTTTTCTATGTTCTAGGCACTGGGATCCAGTCCATTGCAAGTTCATGAGTTGCTTTTATCACCAAAAATATCCCCAATCTATCCTTTCTTCACATTCTCACTGCCAACACTGGAATCCAAGCACCACCAACCAGCCCTAGGACTTCACCTCTGGGATCCCACTCCTGCCTCCCCACACCAGTCCACTGTCCTAGAGCCCACTGAGCCATCTCTCCTGAATGTGTATCAGTGTGTACCTTCTTAAGCACCAGCCACTTGCACTGCCCTAAGTACAGTGGCCTCCCAGGGCCAGGATGCTCTGGTCCCTACCAGCCTCTCCGGATCCATCTCCACTTCCCTAACCCCAGCCCACACTATGCCAAAGTTGGTTACAGTCTCCTTGCTGTTCTTGGCAAGCTGCAAACCCCTTCCCCAGCAATTCCCATTGCTGATTACTTCTTGTTTAAGGAAGGGCTTGGCTCCCACATCACCTCCCCCAGGAGGCTTCCCCGATGGCACCTCTAAAACCCCACTCCCAGTTGCTCCAATCTCATGCTCTTTTTATATATCCTTGGTAGTACTCATTACTCTGAAAACATGTTCTTTGTTTATAAATGTCACCTGTTGTCATCAACCCCTACTCCCATGCCCCTGTAAACTGTGAGTTCTGTGAAGGCAGGGACCTTGTTCATCTATTCACAGCTGAATCCCCTGGCACCTAGTACTATGCCAGGTACAAGGTAGGTACTCAATAAGTGCTTGTTGAGTGAATGCATGGTGAAAGGGAAAACAGAGACCCCAACCTCCCAGAGCTTCCTGTCTGTGACCCTCAATCCATGCTTGCCACTGGAACAGTGTTTCAGCTTCCCATGGAAAAGAAAGAGTTCAGGCTCTGGAGTCACACATGGCCTCCATCCCTCACTAACCATGTCACCTTAGCCAGGTCACTCATTCTCTCCAGGCCTCAGTTTTCTCTTCTGTAGAATGGAAATAATGACCCCCAAATTAGTAGAAATGATGACAGTAAGGTCCCTTATAAAGAACTGTACCCAGGGCAGTGTACCTTGCATGAATATGGGTCCCTTTTAGACTTACTCAAGCCTCTGGGGACATGGAGATGACTCAGAATCAGGGCCCTGAACTTGAACCCTTTACAACACCCCCCAAAAGAAGAGACCTATCAGGGGAGCTCTATCTGCTGGGACCATTGCAAAAAAAATGGCAGTGGGAACCCGAGTATGGATGTTGCTGTGGGAGCCCTAGGTTATGGTCCTACCAATGTGACCAGTACAGTGTGCATGTCAGATCCCTGAAGAGATGACCTGATCTGGATCCACTTCCCTGCAGGTCTCCTCTCCCCACATGGAAGCTCCTCTTCCTCTTCCCTTCAGGTCTGTGTAACATGTACATGCACATATCTGCATGTGAAATAACCCTTATCCACCACTGACACAGTCAGTCCCTGACCAAAGGCTTGTTTAGGATTCTCAAGAATACAAATAACCACATGACAACCAGGATACAATACTCCCAATTTTCTATCTTATCACTGCTCTAGGCTGGGGTCAGACACAACCCCTCCCAATCCCAAGCACTCTCTTGGTCACTTCCTCCAGATCTCATCCCTGGTGCAGGCCTTAAGGACAGGCCCTGGCAGCCACTCCAGGTGACCAGAAATGACACCACCACCCCTGAGATCCATGGACATGCAGTGGGTAGCGGTGCCTGCAAAGAGTTTCTCCCAGCTTCTTGCCCAGGGGAAGCACAGGAGAATCCCTGGGAGAAGGGCCGGGGCTCTCAGTGGGCATGGGTACACTTGACAGTGGAGGACCAGTGTGTTCTGGCTGCCTGGGATGCTCCAGGTCCTCTTCCCCTAGGCTCTGTGCCACCCGGAGCCTGCTGAAGTGGGCTTGTGCCAAGTAGGACACAATGGGCAGAGCAGGCAGGGTGGGATGACCTAGAGATTGGGGGACCAGCTCATGCTGTTGAGCCCCTCTGTGACCCGTTGCTTGTCACTTATTGTTCAAATTAGCCTTCAGAATAGCCTTCAAATTGGTTGGTCACCCCATGGCACAGATGAGGAAACTGGTTTAGAGAGCCTCACACAGTTTCTGCAAAGCCCTGCAACAATCTTCCTCCTTCTCCTCCTCCTCCCCATCCTCCTTGCCATACCCCAGAAGACAGACCAAGTGTCAGCTTTGGAAAACAATTTATTTGGGGATTACAGTTATCTTCCACAGAAGACCAGCTCCCTTGGGGGTGAGAGATTTTGGAGGCCTGACTCCCAGAGCTCAGCCCTTCAAGAAGAGGCTGGACACCCAGATTTTCAGGGAGGTTGCTAAAGTCAAGACACAGGACCACTGACATGTACCTGCCTCCCTGTCAGGCAGGACTACACAGCTCACCAACATACCCAGGAGGACATCCAGCCCCTGCTTAGACAGACACCACCACCGTGCATTGGCAGTACAGGCTGGCACCACAGCAGTCACTGCTGATGAGGGGTGGGCCTTCTATCTCACCAGCAACCCTAGCACAGCTCTGACCTCGGGGTTGGGGAGGCAGGCTGGGGGTAAGTCCTGTGGATGGGGTGGGGAGGGGGAGAAGGCTCTAAGTGTTGTGGTTGGAGAGGAGGGGCTTGGAATGCCTAGATGAGCGCGTGTTCTGCATGTCAGAGTGGGAGTGAGTGGGGCTGAGCTCGGGTACACGAGTAGGTGGTTGTGTGCGTCAATGTGTAGGGGGAAAAGTCTTGTGTGTATATGGTGTGCCTGGGCGCAGGTTTTATGTGTCTCTGCCTAGACTTTGTACGTCAGGAGCCTGGACCTTGCTCAGGGATCTCTGCTGTGTATCACACGTGTGTGCACGTGCCTGTCTGCTTGCAGGGTGTGTGGTACTCACACACTTCTTTTTCTGTTTATGTGCATGTATGGTGTAGAATGTATACGTGCGTGATGCTGGGGTCTGCACATCCACTCAGTGTCTGGGTGCATGTGAGGTGTTTCCCTATGGTGAGCCTGTCCTTGAGCCTGTGTGTGTGTGTGTGTGTGTGTGTGTGTGTGTGTGCACGCGCGCGCACGCGCATGCGTGCCCGTGCACATGTACACACAGACGGAAAGTGCTGTTAGGCTTGTGTGTGTTTGGCATCGGATGAGTTGCAGTATATGGCTTTTGCAGGCCTGGATATGATGTGTCTGTGTGTGTTGGTGTTCCGTGTGTGTCTTTGGCATCCTCTGCTGTGTGTGTTGCTATGTGTGCTTCAGGGAACCAGCAGGTCTCCAGCTTCCAGTGGGGTCTGTGTATGACATTGTTTGGTATGTGTCTGTGGATGGTTGTGTGCCCAGGTGAGGGATGTGATCAGTACCTGGAATGGGTCTGCAGATCTGTCCACATGGCCTGTGATTCTTACCTTCCAGGGGGACCTGTGAACCTGCCCAGGAAACTCTTCCTACTCCCTGGCTAAAACCTTGGCCACACCCAACACTGCCAGCCAGTGTGACCAGCTCTGTGCCTGCCTTCCTTGCAGTTTGCCTTCTGCAGGAACCCCAAAACTGCCAGCCACAGCATTGGGTCAAGGTCACATAGTGAAGAGGACACCAGACACACACACAGTACGGTTCCACACTGCTTTGTGCTTACAAAGGGCCCTACAGCCAAGGCTGTCCGTGCCCTGCACCCTGCCAGGTCTCCCCTGGAATGAATTTTAATTTCTGCTCACTAGGGATGGGCAGGCACAGTGAGCCCTGAGCCAGTGGGTTGGCAGGCAGCAGGGGTGCCGGCCACAGAGCTACGGAATGGAGGAAGGGAGCAAAGATTTGAATTTCAAAGGCACCAGGGGCTCCAAGTGCAACTGCGTTGTGCAATTGTGTGTGCATCACCAGTGTGTCTGAGAACACATGCCTGCAAGTGTGGCATGTGTCTGGGTGAACATATTTTGTGACTGTGCCTCTGTAAGGCCATGTGTAAGCCTGTGAGTGTGTGAGTGAGCTTGAGGATTTGTGGATGACTATCACAGGATGAAAGCCCCTGAGAGCTTGTTGGTGTGCCTGTGGTGCCTCTGGATCAGCATTTGCATCTGAGAGTGTGTGTTTTTAGGAGCATCTCTGTGTCTTTATGTGTTCATGTTCCAGGCCCTGTGTGTATCTGTGTATGCCAATGCATTTGTGTGTTTGGTGTTTATGTCACTGAGGGGACATCCACAGAAGAATGAGGGTGCGTCAGTGTGTCTATGCACACTTTCAGGGGAGTCCTCATATCTCCGTGGATCTGTGCCTGTGTGGGCATCAATTTGTAGGGATTACAAATTGTCTGAGAGCTTGTCTGTGCCTTTTGTGTGTATGAGTTCAAGCCCCTCTGTATGTCTGTGAGTACATCAGTGTGTTTGCATGCTTGGGTGTCTATCACTGTGTATCTGCAAGTCTTTGAGCCTTTGTGTGTGGCTGTAGGAATGAGCATTTGTGAGTGTGTGGTAGGGTTGGCAGTGTGTTAGAGCTGGGTGCAGGTGAGCAAAGTGCTGTGTGCCAATCCCACCATCTGCCCTCTCTGGGCACTGCACTGAATGGACTGCCCTCTGCTCACAGGAACAGCACCAACCCCTAGGCAACCAGCACCTCTCCCGAAAGCCTTGGTGCTGACCCATGGGTGCTCTATGGGCTCTCAAAAGGCAATGGCTGGAGAGGATGGGCCATTAGTGTTACCTGGAGGGGCATGTGACACTTGCTTCAGCACCCTGCTCTGCTGAGGGCATGGGGGCAGCCCATTCATCTTGAGCAATGGGCCTTCACCACTGAGATCCTTGCAGTCTGACCCTGTGCTGAGACTCCAGCTAGAGCACAGGCATTCTGGTTCCCTCTGTCAAACACACAACATTCCCAAGGACCCCTGACACCCACAGTAGTCTGGGACACCCAAGAGCATGTGCGCACACGCGCACACACACATGCACTGTGTATACACCTCACAGTCTCGGACCCTCTGAATGAAGAGGATTAAGACTTATAAGTCCCCAAGAATAGGGCAGCCTGTGTCACTCAGTGATGCTTCTTGGCCTTGGGGGCCCAGAGGTAGCTCACCCTCAGCTCCTAGAAGTGTTCAAGAAAGAGTTGGGGAGAAGGGACAGACCTCAAATCCAGGCTTTTCCATAAATGCTGTCCCACAGCCAGTTGCAGTCAAAGACTGGGGGCTGCCTATTGATGGGGGTTCCCCATCCCCATCCCCCCCGGGCACAGGAGGCTGATGTCAGGATGCCCAAGGACAATAAGGAATAAGGAGAGATGGAATGATGGTTTCAGGCCTCCTTCCTGCCAAACTGCAGCATTTTGGGAAGGGATGGGGGCTGCCTCCTCCCAGGATGGCTCAGCATGGGGCCTGGCACTGAGCAGCCACTCCAGAAATGCTTACTGACTGAACAAGAAAAGAAATGAGTCTGAGAATGCAGGACCACTTAAGAAGTGAGGACAAACCAGACAGAAGAGGCAGAACTAGTTAGTATACCAGGTTCTGTGCATATATGCATGTGTGTGAGCACTGGCTGTGTTTAAGGGAGGCTATGTGAATGAAGCAGGAAGTTAAGCTGGGAATACATCACTGAGGGCCTTATAAGCAAAACCCCAGGTGGGTTTTATTCTGACAGCAAAGGAGAGCTATAAAGAGTTTTCAGATAGAAAAGAATCACAGTCAAGTTTGTTTAAGAAACAACTGGGGCAACTGGATGGTGGATTTGAGAAAAGGACTGGCTACAGGTTGAATCATTCAGTTAACAAATATTTATTGAGGGTTTACTAAAAGTGGCCAGCATTGAGTGAGTCAAACAGACAGAATCTCCGACTCCAAGGAACTTCTAGATCCCTGGAACTGCTGTGCTTATGTGGATTTACCTTCTAATGGGACAGAGAGACAGACAGACACACAGAACATCTGTATAGATATGTGCAAAGAAGGAAAATGGTGTTGGGTAAGGGAGCAGGGGTGATGGAGGAAAATAGGGCCTGTTTTAGGGAAAGTGGCCAAGGAAGATGTCTGAGAAGGCTATATCTGAGCAGATACTTGAGGGAGGTGAGGGGTGTTTGGAGGAAGAGCTGGCCAAATAGGGGAAATTGCGAGTGCAAAGGCCCCGAGGGGGAGTGTGCCATTTACTCAGATGGGGAAAGATTTGTGGGAAGTCGATCATTTCTATTTTGGACTTGCTGCATTGAGGTGCCTTCAGGACATCCGGAGACAGTGACCAGGACACAGGAATGATTTGGGTAAAGATAGGGATTAAAGAGAATGGAAGTCTGGGCACTGATGCAGAGGAAAACTGCAGGCCTAGAGTCAATGGAGAGACTGCTGATAGAGATGGGGCCTGAGAGGTGCAGACCATGTGACTAAATGACATCTTCAGAGTGGTCCTAGAACCAGCTGCCCCTCCTCCAATCCTCCCTACTCCAGAGAGCGAGCCAGGAATACAGACTAGGTTGTTGACAGGAGACCCTTTCTAGCTGGCTTCCTATGGTCCTCAGGCTCCTACTGCCCCCATCCTGGCCACCACATCCAATTTGTCCAGCATTAGTGCTTCCTTCCTCTAGTCTGAGGCTGGTTCTTCAAGTCACTCACAGCCCCCTGTCAGCTGTTACCAAACCTGGGGAGAGTCTAGAGGTCTGGGACACAGACATCCCAGGGGGCTTCTGAGCCTGCTTCCCCTGGCTTTGGGATTTGGAGGATATTGAAACATGACCCTCGTATGATCAGAACCTCTGGGGTGACTCATCAGTCAGATGGGTTCAGTATTGTGCTGGTATCTGTTCAGCAACTGCCATGCCTGAGATGTAGCCCTGACTTGTAGAATCTGCCAGTTCTTGTGGTGTAAGTCCTCTCGATGGTCAGTTGAAATTACCAAGGTGAAGTCAACTGGCTGGGAGAAGCCAGACCTAGCACCTTCTCCAGAACCTTTCCAGAAAGATGGGAAGAAGCAGGAAGCCTCTGGTTTCAGTAAGGGATCCACTTGTTGGCAAGGAAGGAAGAAAAGCCTGGCTTCAACCCCTCCTTCCTTCTCAACCTAAGTCTCTCCCCAGGGAGAAACTCTCTGAGCCTCTTATTTGCCCCCACTGTTCCTCTAGCTGTAACCACCTGACATCCAGCCCAGGCCCTCTGCCCAGTGCATTTCCTACTTAAAAGGTGGGTTGGACCCCCACCCCACCCACTTTCCCTGCTTCCTTTCTTTAGAAACACAAGCCAGAAAGCCATGAGCCATGCCACCCTGACCCATAGCTATGGTCACTGTAGATCAGTGACCTGGATGTCTAGCCCAGCTATGCCACCAGCTCACAGGAGTTTCTGGGCCTCAGTTTCCCCATCTGTAAGATGGGCAGCAAGGTATTCACCTCTCCAACAGCTTTCACCTGTGAGATTCTGCAATTTCTGTCACTCCCTGCCTTAGCTCTGATGGCAGCTCAGGGCCTCCTCTCTCAAACACATGTCCCCAGCCTCCTAGACCCTCCCTGCTCCAGTGGCCCCCTACTGCCTCTGGCTCCCCAGGCTCCCAGATAAGGGGCCCAACTAATTACATTAGGATTTCATGCCAATTAGCAAACAATTACACGGGCAAATTGGTGCCTAATTTGGAGCAATAACGACAGCTTCATTGGCTGAGGAAAGATAGCTGCAAACAAGAATTCACCCCAGCCTGGCTAGATGGGGCCCCTGGAGGATGGAAGCCAGCTTTCTGCCCTGTCCTGGGCTAAAGTCTACAGTGCTTCATGGAGGATCTTAACCAACTGTATGCTAATTATGTGGTCTGCCCAGACCAGCGCTAAGGGAAGGGAGAGAAAGGGAGGGAGGATGGAGTAGAGGGAGAGAGAAGTTGAGCATACAGTGTTGGCTTCATGGTGGAAGAGGGGAGGCAGGGAGGAAAGAACAAGGCACTGGGTGAGGACAGTATCAATGTGACAAAGGCCTGAATGCTGGAATGAGTCAAAGAGTGCAAGGGTGATGGAGAGAACAGACCAGAGCACAGGATGGTGGGGAAACTGAGGTCACAGAGGTCTGGAGGGCCAGATTGGGACCATCATTCCAGGAAATTCAAACATTCTCCTGGAGGTCTTGTGAGCCACTGAGGGTTCAGGAATGGATAAGAAGACTGTGCTGAAACTTGTCTTGAGCTTCTGATCTTGTATCATCAGCAACCACCAAGCCCACCTTCAGCCTGCCATGGGGGTCTAATCTTAACATCTCTGGAAACCACTGCCCTTGTCCAGGACCTCAGAGACCATAGCAGTAGCTGCCAGTCCTGTCCCCTCCCCGTCACACACACCATTTCTTGTCCATATTTCCCAAAAATTATCACTCTAAGGCACAAACCCAACGACATTCATCCTTTGCTTAGACCTTCCATGGCTCCCTGGTACTGTCAGAATCAGGTTCAAGCTCCCTCCCTCGGCATCACTGCTTTACATCATCTAGCCCCTGGGGACCTCACAGCCTTCCCTCCTTCCCACTTCCACGCCTTCCCTGTGCTCCACAACTAGACACCATTTGCAGACAGCACCATTAGCCATGGCCTTGGCCATGCTGCTCACTCTGTCCAGCTTGCTTTCCCAACACCCTTTGCTGGCTACCAAACACATCTTCCTGGCTCAGCCTCTGTCTTCGCAATTCCTCCTGGAAGCATCAGCTCTTCCCTCTCAGGGTTCTCTATAAATGCCTACTGGTGGCTCTACACTGTGTGCCTCAGGCTTCACCAGGTCCACCTTGGAGCTGCTGGGGGCAGGATGGAGAGTTGATTTACTCCATGTCTCCACCATACACCAAAAGTGAATGAATAGGAGACAAGAGATGGAGACACTGAGGCAGAGATCCAGAGAAATATTCATGAATCTGGTAAGTGAGCACTTCTCTTAGAATGGAAAGCCATGTCAGCTAAGGATTCCCCAAAAGTAATGGCAGCTCTCCTGAGAACAATAGCAGAAAAGACTAAACTGCAGCATGAGGGATTGTGAGCAGACTCAAGGAGGGACTCCTTGCCTGGACAAATGATCAATGAGGAAGGACGGGAGGCCTGGCCCATCAAAGGGAAGTAAAGATAAGGCCAAGGATGAAGCCCAGACCTTCTCAGAGGCAGGGGGATGACTTGGCTGACTTTTCTGGGAGCTTAGTCCTCACTTGGGGTGCTGCTACTCCATCTCAAGGCCCATCACTCACGTTAATTACTGAGAAAAAGCCTATTTCTCCTCATTCCTAGACTCCAAATGACAGTATCATTAGGCTGGTAACGTGTGGAGAAATTGTGCGTGTCTATCTTGGAACATGTCCTGAGCTGGAATGGGTGGGGGCAGCCCCGGCAGAGGCTTGTCTCCAAGATACTCCCTGTGGCAGAGGGCCACCTCTAGAAGAGATGCTGTGCCACCCAGGCAGTGGTGCTGTAACTCTCTGTTCTGTGGGTACAAATATGGTAATTAAATTATATTGTCCAAAGGTATAGATAAAAGCCCACAACACACGAACCTTGCCAGACGTAAACAGAGCTGCTCTTGGATTTCCATAAGGACCCAGCCCTCCATGTCTCAGCTGAACTTGAAGTCAGGCCTATCTGCTGCCATGACCTTTCCCAGTCTTACCTGCACTCTTTTCTCTGAGTTCCTGCCCACCTCTGAACCAAGAGGCATCTAAGCACCATCTTGCCTCTGGGTGGGAGGAGATGGCTATTCCTACACCTTCCTGCTTCCCTAAGCAAGATTGAATGTGAGCAGAACACAGCTCCCAGCCCTCAAACAATAGCCACTGCTCTCAGCCTCTTCTTCACACCTTTCATCATGTTTAGTCAGCCAACCCACTTAACAGAAGGAAACTGAGGCCCAGAGAGGCAAGGTGATTTGCCCAACTTAAGTGTCGGAGCTAAGCGAACCCAGGTCTTTGCAATGCTTCATCTCAGCCTACCCAGCATTCCAGGAACACATTCTCTCTCCAGCTCTGTCCTCAAGAGCTGAGGCGGGTGAAGCAGAGGCAGGATGTACAAATATAATTATAGTTCAGTGTGATCCATGCCTGACACAAAAGAAAAGAACAAAAGGTTTATCCTCACCAGTAATCAAAGAAATGCAAATTAAAAACAACAAGACAATACCAGTTTTTACCTATTGAAATTAATACAGGTTTTGTTTTGCTTTGTTTTGTTTTTTAAAGACAGTGTTGACAAGAACTGAAATCTGGGTCTCTCAGGCTCTGCTGATGGAAGGGTACATTAGAATGACGTTTCTGGGTGGCAATGTCAAGAAGCTTAAAAACAGACCCTTTAGTGCTACTAATCTACTTTTAGGAACTCAATCCAAAAAAAAATAATCAAAGATTTTTAAAAAAGAACCTCATACAAGGATGCTTATTGCTGTTATTTACAACTGTGAAAAATCACAACCAACATAAATGTCTAGCAGTAGAGGGTTGGTTAAATGAATTATGATACATCCACATATAAGAATATTATGCAAACATTAAAAGTCATGTTCTTGAAGAATTTTTAATAACCTGGGGAAATGCTCACTATATAATAAGTGAAACAAAGCAAGAAACAAAACTGTACATGGATAGTCTTAATTTTATCAAGAAAAGACTGAATCAATTCATGTAAAGAAAGTCTAGAAGGAAATAAACTGACTTAATCTGAGAGGATTATGGGTGATTTTTTTTCCGTTTGTTTCGATTTATTCTTCTCTGTTTCTGCCAAATCTTCTACATATTTTCAGGAAAAAAAAAGTCATTAGAAATGTGTTTGTGGAGGGAGGAATGTGAAGAGAACATGACCCAGCCTGGGCAGAGCATTCCAGGAAGGCTTCCTGTCCCTGTCGGAGGTGGGGCCTACACTTACCCTAGAGTGAGTAAGCTTTGTCCTTGTCCGGTGGAAGGAGAATCGGGCCAGGAAAGTCATGTGCAAAGGCACAGAAGCAAGAGAGATCCCAATAGCTTCTGGAAACCCTCAGTAGCTTATGTGATCAGGAGGAGGAGCTAGAAAAAGAGACCAGGCCAGGAAAGGCAGAAGACCACCAGGCTGAAGAGTTCCACTTTGCTCTAAGAACAAAGTGTTGATGGGTCCTAGCTGGGAGGTAACAGGACCCAAACTGGGTTTTAACAAGATCTTTATAGCCACAGAATGGAGCCGGTGGGGGTGTGGGAGGTGGGCTAAAGCAAGATATGGAACGTAGAAACCAGCAGACAGCCATGAGGAGGTGTCCCATGGCCTGGGTGAGAGTGGGTTTGGCTTTGTCTGGGCTATGGTGACTGAGAGAATGAGAGGAGGGGCCCATTGGAGCAGTGATTAGAGCAGACTTGACAGGACTTGGTGATTAATTGGAGAGGGGAGGAGGGGTGGGGGAGGGGACCCTCTGCTGCTGACAGTGACCATAGCACTCCGAGATTTAGACTGCACAGTTTTAGGAGTGCTTCCTCCCCTACTGCACACTTGGAGTTTATCTGATATTCGGCAACAGGCTGGGAGAAGTTGATCCCATCACCACACCCCACTGACCTCTAGCTTACCTTGAGCACCCCTGCTGATCTTCCCCTCTACACTGCCAGCCTACAGCTGTTGCCAGGGTGTGGGGGTGCACAGGTGGGGTTAAGGAAAGGGGGGTGAAGGGTGTGAGCAGGGGCATGCCCAGAAAGGCCATGGCTAGTTTCCTCCCCGAGGACACAGACACACACTGTCACACACGGATACAGATCCACAGAGATAGAGAACAGTAACTCACAGAGACTCAAGACAACTCACAGGTGCTGATGTACACCCAGGGACACAGCCTAACAGAGGTCATCCATCACACACAGTCACGCACCCCAATAGTCACACAGACTCCAGCACAGTCAGCTTCAGCCTGGGTCTCACACACAAGCTATTGTACTCCGACCACGTCCCCAAGGTCCTCCTGCCTGCATCACCCCCAGCCACACACCCGCTTCTCCCTCCCTCAGGAGGGCTGACAGAGGGGCCATCACAGGGACCTGGCACAGGGACCTGCAGTCAAACGGGGCAGCCCAGCCAGGAGGAGGCCTCTGAGAAGGGGTTGCCATGGCAACAGGCTCCTGCAGAACCAACCAGAGTCTTCAATTCCCGGCTCTTATTTTTAGAAGTTGGGCCTGGACTGGTTGGGCCTGCCAGGGGCCAGGCTCCCACGGGCATACTCGAGGGCTCAGACACCAGCTGGAATCCCCAGGGCTCTAAGCCTCTTCCTCAGGGTCATGCCCAGGGGAGGGTCTTTGGCTCCTTCTCTCTTCGCATTGGCCAGGACTAACAGCATCCTTACCCTTCCAGGTCCAGGGTGGGAACAAAGCCTGCTGTCCCACCACACTGCAGCCTGTTGATGGCTGTGGTTTAATTTACAGCATGTCAGGGGATTGGGGGGCACTTGGCCCAATTTGTATGTGTGTGAGGCTGTGTGCAACTGTGTCTGAGTGTATTTGTGCGTGCATCATTGGGGCTGCCCTTCCTCCCAACTTTGTGCCTGTGTGTGTGTATGTATATGTACATGAGTGGGAATCCCCTCTTTCACAGGGCAAAACAGAGGGAAACACCACATAATCTCATTAAAGTCAGGGGAGGGGACGAGATCTCAGACTGGAAGGGTGGTGGGTTTACTATCCCCTCTTGTCCAGATCCTTCCTATGTCTGAGCAGACACCTTCTGAAGCGGAGGAAGGATGGTGGCGCAGACAGACCCAGGTGGACAAGAGTCTGAGCGAGGGGAATCTGGGAAGCTGAGCAAGCTGACTTTATGGCGACTCCTCCAGCTGCTGGGGATTTCTCTGTTAATCTGGGACTGCTCTGTTTGCATCTCATTTGCCTACATTTGCATAACAAGGGCCTGGCTGGCACCAGAGATCCAAATTCCTGGCCTGGGTAATTATGTGAAAAAGCCTCTGGAGACCGAGCAGGGATCCTGGGGTCCCAGCCACCAAGGCCCAGCTGCTGTATTGACTCCTAAGGTCCCCATCCAATCAACCCTGGAGTCCCACTTCTTCTCTAACCTTTGGGGCAGAAGGGGTGGGGATGACTGTGAAAATGGAGCGGGAAGGGTGACAAGATTAAGAATCAGGTCATTCTTGAGAGTACCCACCTCTTTCTTCCCGTGGGTGAGAGTGGCCAGAATTTGGTCAGAACTGGGTCTGAGGTAAGACTCCAGTGCCTCTGCCCCATTCTGTAGGAGGGATTCTTTGACCAGAACAACTAGGGTCAGATTCTGGGGCTGTCACTTACTAGCGCCAGGACTCTCAGGCTTGGGCAACAGAAGTCCCTGTTCTGGGCTCCCCACTTTTTATTTATTTATTTATTGAAGTACTGGGGTCTACACCCCAGTAGGGGGCCCTCAATCAGGCCCTACACCTTGATTGAGCCACTCCACCAGCCCTTTTGAGGTGGATTTTTTTGAGATAGGGTCTCGTGTACGGTTTGCCTGGGATGGCTTCGAACTGCAAGCCTCCTGATCTCTGCCTCCTGAGCAGCTAGGATTACAGGTGTGAGTCACCAGTGCTTGGTTTCCCCCACTTTAGATGACCCACTTTGGCCTCTTCTGCAGGAGACAAAGAATCTGAAGATCTGCAAGCCCACAGGGTTGTCCCCACCTGGTGCTCCAGCCCTCTTGTAGACCATGCCTCAACCCAGAATTCCTCAAGTCCCTGCTCAGGCGGCCCTAAGCCAGTTGCTGGGGCCTGTGGACCTCTTTCCCACCTCAAAGGGTTGCTATTTGCTAGGCATGTGGACCAAGCAGGTACTGGAATGTTGGCGTGTCCACAGGCATGTGTACCAGGCAGAATAAGAAGGGGATTGAATAGAAGGCTAGGAACCTCCTTTGATATTCTTGCCCTAAGCTCTTTAAACATTAGGGGTGGCTCTGACAAGCGGTTTGACCTTGGGCCAGTTACTTAACCTCCCTGTGCCTCCAAACGGGGATAATAATAGCTGCCTCCTAGCGTTGTTAGGAGGATGTACGGAATTATTTCATGCAAAGCTCTTAGAACAGTGCCTGACAAAGTGCGGAGTGCATAAGGATTATTGTCTGTCATCCCGGGACTTGGCGCTTTTCCACCAGCTGCAAAAAAAGCACTTTCTATTTCATTTTGAGAAACTGAGGAAGAAGTAGGGTCTAGGAGTATCCTTTCCACTCCCTCCTTCTCTCTCAGAGCCCAGAGCCAGGATCCAGGAGGGCAGCCAGGCCATTGGACGGAATATAATGATTTATTTAACGCCTTCATTGGTAGAGTGAGTTGAACAAATGAATGAATGGAAAACAATTAAATGAATAAGAGTCAAACCGAAGACCGGACAGGCAGAGCAGGACAGCCTGACAGGCAGAGGTTCTAGCTGTGGGACCCTCAGATCTGTCTTCCTGGCCACCACTGTTTTCTGTCTGTTTTCATTAGATGGTATAGGCAGGGAAGTGAGGGGCTGGCTGGGCTCTCTGCAAGTCAGCCCTGGCCTTCAGAGATGGCTCATCCCTGTAGGGATCAGAGGAAGAGTGTCTATCTGTGTCCTGAGTCCTTTTATTTCCTGAAGATGTTGGTGGAGGGTGGGTCTTGATGTGCCCCCACTCAGAACTTCCTTGCTATCCAACAACAGGAGCCCTAGCACATGCCCCATCCTGGTCTGGGGGCGTGTGTCAGGAGATGTTGGTGAGTCTGATAACCCCGTATTTACACCCCCACCCTATCTGGCAGAGCCAGGTCTCAGTGCGCCTGCCTGTCAGCCATCGGGTTAGTGGTGATGGACAGCTCTCTTGAGGCCTGCCAGCCTCCACCATCTGGCCAGGCTGGTGTTGGGGGAGGTGGGGAGGCCTGTCAAAGGACGCCCCTCTGGGTTCCCAGGCCTGACATTAGACTTACCTCAGACAGTGATGATGTGTGGGTATGCGGGGGTGATCTGGAGCCATCTGAGCTTACGTGTGGAGGCTAGGTCCTGCTGTGGCTGTGAGAAGCATTTCATGTGTCAGTACTCCTATTCGTCACCTTCTGTGTTTATGTGTTAGCAAGACTGTGTCCTTGTGGTCTGGGATTTCTGTGTGGAGCAGTGTCTGTCCAGACTGGGAGACAGGTTTGGGAGTTTTCTTTTTCCTTTTCTTTTTTTCTTTTGTTTTTTGTTTTTTTGAGACAGGGTCTTGCTATGCAGTCCAGGCTGGCCTCAAATTGACTGTTTTCCTGCCTCAGCCTCCTGGTCTAGGGGTTTTCCATGGGAATCTCTGAGTGGATGCAGGGGTGCTCTGTGAATTCCTAGTTCAGCTTTCAATCAGGAGAAATTAACCATCTAGTCCATTTCTTTAGAGGAGCCAGAAGTCCCTGTAAGGGAATCTATGTGCGCCAAGAAGCCCTAGAGTGTCCCTGCCTGTCCTCCAGCCCTGTTCTCTGGAGGTGACTCTGGTCTTAGGCAACACCAGAACTCCTAGGTTCCCTGGGAAGGGGTCCCTCCAGGAAGTGTCCCCCACCTGGCCCAGCAGAGACAGGACTCATGTAGAGCCTCTCTGACATATACCTACACAATTACCCAGACCTGGCACTGTACAGCATCACATAGGAGCCTGACACACACATGTATAGTCACAGACCCACCAGACACAAGCTTACATCGTGGTACATTCTGCTCACATGGCCACACAAATGTACAGGCACATGTGTGTTTATACCCTGGAACACACCTATACATCAGTAACACACATTCTTGCGAGGATGCACACACTTAGAGTCACACGTATGCAGACACCTTTTATATGTGTTCACATGCATTCTGTCTGTTCCTTATGTGGCTATTTTACCCTTACACCAGTTCTCTCTGGCCAAGGCTCTAGGTTGTTAACCCTTACCCACTTTTGAGAATGAAACTGTGTGTATTTATCTGTCTAAGTTGCTGTCTTAGCATGTCTGGTAATTGGTGTGGCTCTAGCTCTGTATAAGACAGGAGAGTGTCTCTTTGTGACATTGTGGGTATGTCTATGTGTATTTCTGGAAGGACTTATGTGTGCCTATCTGTACCCATAACTGTGTGAATGTGACAGTGACAGTGGCGGATTTTGTATTTGTGTGATTGCATCTATGGGTCTCTCTTGTGTGCATGCCTGCATACATTTGCATATTTGTACATGCCCGGTGTGTACGTGGCTCTGTGGTCCAGGCGCCACAGGCTGGCTCCATTGGCTCCTCTGTGGGCAGAGGCTGTGGTTGGGGGTGGGCCCAGGTGAGACTGGACTGAATCCCCCAGCAGTTGACAGTCGTATTTACAGAGCTCTGAGTAGGACATAATTGCTTCTATTAATCTTTCTCGGGTTGTTAATTGCTCACTTATCGGGTTGTGTATTATGCCGACTGTTGTTCTTAATTCTCCTCCATAGCTGCAGGTGTTTGCTGCCTTATTAACTGTTAATCGGCGCGGCTAGGGATAGAGGCTTAATTGGCCCCCAGAGTGGGACACAGGCAGGCCAGCCGGGTATTGCCAGGCTCTCAGCCTGTCCCTGGAACTCTCACCTGTGGAACACAGGTGGCTACCGGGAAAGGGCTGGCCTACCTGCAGCAGGCAGCAGTCTTATATATAGTAGTCAAGAGTGACAACTGCAAGGTCTGGCACCTATGCAGTCACACCTCCCAGAAGCCAACTGACCGATCACCCCCACACACATACCACCCCGCCACCCATCACCAATAACCTTCTTCGACCAGGATAAGAACCAATCTCATTAATTTTAATTATCTGAACCTAATTGAGAATTAACACCAACATGGTTTTTCCCCTTTGACGCTGCTTCTGTATCTATGTGACCCTACCAATCAAGAATATTAAGGTTACAGGGACACTGGGAGAAGGGAGAGCAAGAAGGAGCCTCCACCAGAGCAGGAAAGGCAAAAGACCCAGGAAGGACTTCCCAACCTTGGAGAGGCTGGAGTCCAAACAAGAAAAAGAACTTGCAGGAGAAAGTTCTGCAGCTCCATCCCAGCCATGCTTCTGTGCTTGCACAGCCACGAAAACAGAGAACTCCTTCCACTGCTCTGTGAGAGAGCTCTTCCTACTGAGTGGACTCCCTTGCTTCCCCACCCCCTCACCCCACCCCCACTCCGCTACATTGTAGCAGAGTAATCTGTTATCCACAATGGGGAACCTGAGACACAGAAAGGGTAAAGGGAGTAGTACTAGGGATCCCCAGACCTGTCTGGTAAGGACTCAGACATGCAGCTGTCCAAGTGAAATTCCTGTTCTCTGCTGTTCCCAGGGCCCTGCTCCAAGTCAGACATCTCAGTCCCACAGAGCACTTTCTCAGCCACTACCTCATTGGCTCCATCTTCAGCCTCTCATCTCAGCTACCACTGCTGCAGTGCCTCAGACTCCAGAGACTTTGGGATAGGAATGCAAGGGTTCTAGAAATCCTTGAGACTTCTTGAGAGAGATAAGGACTGGGAGTGGACAGGTCCATGCTGTACCAACCTGGTCTCCAGCCTCCAAAGACAAACAGGCAAGACAACTGTCCATCCTGCACCTGGAATCCAGTCTGCCCTGACATCTGGAAGTTCTGGTGTCTAGTTGTCATGTCTTGAGCTGCAAAAAAAATTGATTTGCTTTAGTTGGGTTCTAAAAGGAACTAGGCTCTAAGGAGGGAGAGAGGGAGCTACCGTGAGTGCCTACTGTGTGCCAAAGCAGCAGTCTGTGTATCAGTAGCATTCCACTTAACTCTCACATAACCTAATGAGTTAGGGATTTACTTACAGAAAGGGAAACTGAGCCATAGAGAGGGGACCTAACCCAAGGCCACACAGCCAGGAGAGGACAGAACTGGGTTCCAACAAGACTTGGCATTGTTTAGGGAACTGGGGAATCTCCCCAAATCTGGGAACACCGATAAGTAAAACACTCACAGCCCAGGTGCCCATCAGACGGGATGAGAGAAAATCAAAGGGGACTATCCAGAGATAGTTGCCCAAACAAGTTCCAGGCCTGCCTCTATGTTAATGACATGCAGATATATGTAAATTTGTACATGCAATTGCTCAAATCTTTAGGAGCAATGGGGTGGCACAGGAGCAGTTGCTATGGAAATCCAAAGGCGACACCTCCCCCACCCCCCATCTGCACCAGCAGACGCATAGACACGTGCACAAAGACCCAGGGTCCCTCGCTCCTGGGCCGAGAGGATCACCGAGTGGCAGAGGATGTGAATCAGAAGCCCCCCCATCCCCCCAAAGACTTCGTCCAGAGTGGGGAAAAATCTCAGAGCAGCGTCGCGATCCTAGCTGGTCCGAAGCCCCTTCCACCAAAACCCTTTGAGTAGCAGGGACTCCTATTCCGGCCTAGCAACTCGAGCCCCGCCCAGCGTTGCATAGCAACGTCCCTCGAGCCTAGCAACCGCCGGTCACGCCCCCTAGCAACGTCATGCTTAAGCAGCGTTCCTGGCCCCTGCCAAGATAGACACAAGCGAGGGGCTTGTGGACTGGGGCCAGAAGGTGGGTGGGGTCATGTGGTTCAGTCCCCCTTCGAGGCAGGCTGCAAGATTCCGGGGTCCGGTTACCGCCATGTTTCCGCGGGCAAGGTGTCAGGGCTCATGGTAGCATCCCATTTATGGAGATCAAATTAAAGCTCGGAAAGGAATGTCCTACCAAGGGCCAGAGTTTGTTCTTCCCCGAGAGCCTCTCCCGGCTCCCTGGGAAAAAGCTCCAGCCTGGGGGAGGGGTGCATAGACGTTTCCCCGACCTCGACTGCGTTAGGAAAGCCACCCAAGTTGCAGACTCCGAGTCCAGCAGTAGGTTTGCATAGTAATTTGCGTCATTTGCATAGAGCTCGGAGGCTGTGGCGTTCTCGGGCCCTTCAGAGCCAGAGAAGTTCCCAAAGGAACCCCGCTCTCTCCCCTGGTTTACTGTCCAGACCCCTCCTGTGCACCCTCCTTCCCCCGCCCCACCTCTCGCCCCATCTTCCAACCCCGGCGACAAAATTCTCTTACCCCGCCCCCAGCTCAGCCTTGGTCCCGCCAGCCCAGACCTCCATCCCAAGGCCAAGGGCCCCCTCTGCTGTCCGCCGCGGGTAGGGCAACCGTTGACTTTATGGGGCCAGGAAGAAAGAGGGGATCCCCCTAACAATCATCACCCCGCCTTCTCAATCCAGCAGGGTGAGCAGCAAGGTCCGTGTGCGGGTAGACTTGGAGAAAATGGGCAGCGGTGCATCCATGCAGGAGCTGGGACGAAGGGTGTGGTCCTGCAGTGTTTCCCCACGCTGGGCTGGGTTAGCCAGGCAGCTGGTTCCCAGACTCAGTTCTCTGGAGGTACATGCTACAGTGAGAAGCTGTGCCATCAGAGCCGCTGTGAGGAACTCATTCCAAACCCAAGGCAAGGCAGCACTGGCCAGTCCTAGCAGCAGCCTCAACCACCTGAACGCCTATCCCAGGCCTAACCCCTGACTCTCCCTGAGAGCTGGGAAGAGATACAGAAAGGAGTCAGCCTCAACAGAGACCCACAAAACAAACACGCAATCACATACACATACGGATACCCACACGCATGCACAAAGACCCTCACAGGTGCACACAGGCACATGGAATACGGTGGTGCTTTGTGCTACCCCATCTATCCAAAGGAGGGCTGGTGGAGTGGTTCAAGTGGTAGAATGCCTGCCTGGCAAGTGTCAGGCTCTGAGTTCAAACCCCAGTGTCCCAAAAAAAAAAAAAAAAAATCCACAAACCATCTATCCAAATGAGAAAATCTTGGGTCATTTAGTTTAAAACCCCTGCAATTTGCCCTCCTTTTGCTTGCTAGTTATCTGTGTGTCTCTGCCCCTTCAAAAGCCTGTTTCTCTATCCACCCTTCCCAGTCCTGCCTTCTCTTCACATCCTTCCCCCTACTTCAGGATTCTTGTTAAATGCTTCCAGAAGCCACTGTGCTCTGGTTCAGGACCCTAGACCAACAACTGGCAAGGCCTCACATCTGTGCACAAAAATTCAGACACCTCAAGTCACACCAGACTAGGACTAGGGTCTCTCCTGTCCAGCCAGCAGATGCAATCCTAACTTTGCCAAATTCTTTATTGAACCAAACAATCAACACCAAACAGACTGCAGAACAGGAAACAAAAAGGGCACGTGGGACAGCTGACCTCCCTCTTCTTCCACCTATCTCCCCTTGCTTCAGCATAAAAAAGGGAATCAAACTCCCTGTTCTGGTGGATAGGAGGGTCAGGCAGGGGAGACATTCAGAACCAGCTCAATCTCTAGGGCCCAAAGAGGGGTCAGGGTCTGGCCCAGAGGGTTCTGGAGCTGCAGGGGGCTGGCAGAGGAGGCCAAGAATCCCTGGGGCTTCAGGAAGCTGGATAGGTGCTACAGAGTGTGGGGGAAGGGGCTTCTGGCCTGGGGGCCATAGTGAGGCTTGGAGTTGGTAATTCATGGACATCAGGGCTTCGATGTGCTGGAGCAGACCTTGGTGGAGGCAGGAGGCATTGTGGAAGTGCTGGCCATGGCCAAAGCCATGGATGACTGGTGCTACTGAATAGGGATGTCGAGGCTGGCCCCAAGTGGTTTCTGAGGGCCACCACCCTCGCCCAGGACCCTTCCAAGTCTTAGACTCTGCCCACAGCCTCCCCCTGCCCCTGGGGAACCTCTGCCAAGTACAAAAGCCCCTTGGAGCTAGGCTGCCCTTGGCCTGGCTCTGCTGCAGGGTCCCTCCTGGGGGAGGGGAACCTTTCAGGGTGTCACTGGATCTTTTGTCTTCTGGCTGGTAACATCTTGTCTCCACTTTCGTATTGAAGGAGACTGTCTTTCGAGCCTTGCCCCGCACCGGACTGGACACAGCTGTGTCTGGAAGCTCTTCCTTGGGGAGCAGCACAGCTAGCAACAGACTGGAGTGAGTGGTTTCCAGACCTGGGAAAATGAGGAGGGATTGGCCCAAGGCCTGGAGGGGAACAACATGGAGCCCCCAAAGTTGCACTCTGGTGGTAGCACGTCTGGAGGTTAGATCCCATGAAGAGCTTCCTGGCAGTGACACAGGCCCCATGAGAGGCCAGGAAAAGTGAGTGAGAGGGTAAGCCTGCCCAGAAGGTTTGTAAGGTTCATCTGGCTGAGGGTGGAGCCTGGAGGATTTGACCTCAAGAATCTGTGGTTTCACAGATTCTCTCATCATCCCAGGACCTGCAGCCCAGAAAGGCAAAAGCATTTGCTGCAGAAAATTACAGTTCCCCTTTGAATCCAGAGTCTTCCTCCCCAGGTGCTTCCCTGGAGCCACACCTGGAGTAATCCTGGAACAGAGGACATGCCTGGACAGCACAGCTCCAGGGAAACACCGTTTCCTCCTGTTCCTGGTGATGTTCAGTCAATTGTCTCTGGATCTTTGTCTCTCTCTGTACCTGGGTCAAATGTGGCGTGAGGTCCCTGGAAGCTTCAGGGGTGTCTACTGGAGAGGCAGTGTGGGTCGTAATAGCAGCCAGCTTCTGAAGCCAGGCCGCCAGGGTGTGAAGCTTGGTTACATGACTTTGGAAGTCACTCGCCTTCTCCCTACCTCAGTTTCCTCATCTGTAAAATGGAGAATCTAATAGTACCATTCAATAGGATTATTTTATTTTTTTATTTTGGCAGGACTAGAGTTTGAACTCAGGGCTTTGCACTTGCAAAGCAGGCACTCTACTGCTTGAGCCACACACCTCCAGTCCATTTTGCTCTGGTTATTTTAGAAATGGGGGTCTCATGAACTATTTGTCTAGATTGGCCTTGAACCTTGATTCTCCTGATCTCAGCCTTCCAGCACCCAGACAGTAGGGTTATTTTGGGAGGATAAAAGTTCATCTAGGGGAAGGGCGAAGGGTGTAACTTAGTGGTAGAGAGACATGCTTAGCATGTATGATGACCTGGGTTCAATCCCAAGAACCAAAAAAAAAAAAAAAAAAAGATTGCATCTAGGTAAAACTCTTGGAACAATGGCTGGTATACAGTGAGCGACATTCAAACAGCCAAGCGTGAGTCTTTTTCTTTTTTCTTTTTCAGTGCTGGGGATGGAATCCAGGCCTCACAGTGCTCCACCACTGATCCACTTCTAGGAAACAGATGACTTGGGAACCACCCCCAGTCTGGCCACCAATGAGAGAAGGCAGGTGTGGTATGGGCAATGAGCACTCACCTGGGCCCCCCAGAAGGCGCAGTCTGCTAGGCAGGGGCTGGAAGGCAGGCAGGGGCAGCAGAACCACCCCCATGTGCTCCACAGCCCCCAGGGCGTGGCACTGCTTGTTGTTAAGGTAGGAGTAGAGCAGGCGACAGTTCTCAGTGTCCCTAGCCCCATGAGGACACAGTCTGACCACACAGATGTCCTGTTGTCACAGGAAGAGAGAGCTGAGGAGCAGTTGTCCTCTGAGTGTGAAGACACCCCCAGTCTCACCACACCACTGGGAGCCCACTTCCTTAGAGGAGGAAGCAAAGGGACTGGTCCAGGGTCACTCTGTACTCACACTGGGAACAAGTGGGGGAACAACATCCTGTCTTCCCAAACCAGGCCTCTGTAGCAGAGGTGAAAAGGGAGGGAGCTCAAGCTGGGGAAATGGTCGAGGAGAAGTGGGGGTACCTGAGAGATGTCGTTACCTTGGCCCCTGCTGGGCACATGCCAGCCAGACGGTCCCAGACAGTGTTGGGAGGAATGCAGCCTGCTGAGCGGACCACCTCTGGCAGAGCCTGGGGCAGGTAGGATGGCCAGTCAACCTCTAGCTTTCCACCCCTTAGGCAACTCATTCCTAGGCACCTGGAAGGCTAAAGCCTGGGTGATGGAGATGGGCAGGCAGTGTATAGAGACCCTCTGTGGCTGCCCAAAGAGCTCTAATTACCACCAGAGGCCTATATCCTGTCCTGGCCAAACTTCTACAAGTTCTTAGAAGCCTCCCACTCCTTTCTCTAACCTCCCACCCTCATCCGACACTTCAGCTGATCATTTAGTCACTCAACAATCACTCCTAAAACTCTCCTCTGGACCAGAGAGGTACTGGACACCACTCCTGGGCCCCTCTTGCTTTATGCCTTGGGGTACGGGATACAGGGAGTGTTTTGCCCTGTGTGCCTCAGCAGGAATGGGGCTGATGTCGCCTCTGCCCTCATGCCTAGCACAGGCCAGACACAGAGAAGGTGCCAATGACTCGCTTTAGAATGAGTACAGAATGAGTAAATGAATGCATAAGCAGGAGGTGGGTGGCTGGCTGGGCTGGAGAGCAGGGCAGGTGTACCTGGACAAGCCCACAGTTGTGTCCTGAGACCAGCTGGGCCTTGACACGGAACCGCTTGATGGAGAACATGTCAAGTGCACCCTCCCAGGGCAGTGGGCTGGGCAGGGCTCTTGTGGGCCCGGCAGACAGCTGGAGCCTAGGAGAAGTGAGAGAAGCAGGGCCATTAGGACTGTCCCCAGTACCTGCATCCATTTCAGACCTGACTGGAATATCCGTCCAAATGTGGCAGGAGGGAAACAGTTGGCTGGGATGATTGGTTCTACTGCACGAATGGGGAAACTGAGGTTCACTAGGATAAGAAGACTCGCCCAAGGCCATACAGGAAGAAAAACCCATGCTGTGTGTCTGCTGCCCGCTGGTGACCTCCCTACTGGCTTGCCCACCTCCTGGCTCCCAGTCCCACACCTGTCCTGGGACTCTGTGGGAAGTGTCTCCCTGGTGTTGGGCATCTCTGGAGAACATGTAGGAGCTGAACTTGGGGCTGTCTGGGAAACACTGTCCCCCTGGTTCTTGGTGGCTCTGAAGAAGTCTGACAGCTCGCTCGAGGCCTCCCAGTCTGTAAACAACAGCAAAATTGAAACAAAGGCAGGCAGAAACAGAAGCCAACCCATGGCTTGAGAGCCAAAGTTCATCTCAAGGTGACCTGAGGCATGAGGCATGGGGACCCCCACCATGACACCTTCTCCCTAGATCGCCCACCCCATTGTGGCTGATCCCTATGCATGGCCCCAGCCCACCCGCACAGATGCGGCAGTTGGGGTCCATGAAGTGCTGTTGGTGTTGGTCTGTGGTGTCCTCTGTCAGGGCAGGCAGGCCTGGTGGACTGCAGTTTCCAAACACTGTGGGTTCCTGGAAGGCAGAGATGGACAGATGGGAAGGTAGCTGGGCAAGTCGGGAACCCTCGTAGATAGGGAGCCTCAAGGATGCAGTCTGTCTAAATAATGTATTTTTACTACAGGACACTGGAATTGTAAAGAAAAGTGGATACCAAAAAACTGAATAATTAGAAAAATCACCCCTTGATGTACTGGGTATTTCTTTGTCAGAGTTTTTCTACATACAGGGCTTAGGGGTCCTTTTGCTATAATAACAGATTAGATACGGAACTTTGCATCCTCATTTTTGTCCACTGATTTTAGCAGCACCTGCCCTGTTATTCAGTTCCTGTGGCCACTGCAGTGAGGGGCATGTTGTACCACACATCACCTCTGTTGCTAGACATCTGGGTCATTTTCAGGTTGTCACTATTGTGAGCAGTCTGGAGGACATCTCTGTGCAGCATGTGTTTTCCTAAACGTTACCTTCTTCCTGGAGGTCCAGTTCTCAGAAGCAGACAGACTCAGGAAGAAGGAATGCTTTCAAGACTCTTCATGGCCCTTCAAAGCACTTTAAACGCAGGGAAACATGTGTGACTTACACCTGTAATCCTAGCTATTCAGGAAGTGAAGATCAGTAGGATCACAGTTCAAGGCCAGCCTGGGGCAGGGGCAGAGAGGGGAGCAGTTTATGTGACCCCATTCCAACCAAAAAAAGGTAGGCACGATGACATGTACTTGTCATCCCAACTATGTGGGAGGCAGTTATAAGAGGACTACAGTCCAGGCCAGCTTGGGTATAAAGCGAGACCCTATCTCAAAAATTACCAGAGCAAGCCATGCACGGGTGGTTCACGCCTATAATCCTAGCTACTCAAGAGGCAGAGATCAGGAGCATTGCAGTACGAAGCCAGCCAGGCAAATAGCTCAATAGACCCAATCTCAAAAAAACCCATCCCAAAAAAGGGCTGATGGAGTGGCTCAAGGTGTAGGCCCTGAGTTCAAGCCCCAGAGCAAAAAGGGCTGGAGGTGTGGCTCAAGGTGCAGATCACTTGCCTAGTCATGAGTTCAAACCCTAGTATTGCCCAAAAGAAAACCCAAAACAAACTGAACAAAAAATGTTGCTTTAGGAAGGTTGTGAAGACTCTGTGGCAGGGCAACAGTGGCTCACGCCTGTAATCCTAGCTATTCAGAAGGCAGAGATAAGGAGGATTGTGGTTTGAAGCCAAACAGGGCAAAAAATTCACAAGACCCTATCTCAAAAATGCCCAACACAAAATAGGGCTGGCAGAGTTGCTCAAGTGGTTGAGTGCTTACCTAAAAAGCGTGAGGCTCTGAGTTCAAACTCCAGTACCGTGGGGGAGGGTAGAGAAGATCCTGAAATTCTACCCTTGCCTCGCATCCACCTCTCAAAACAGTGGCTTTGGAGTGAGGTAGCCCCGGTTTGTGTCTCAGCTCCACCACGGTACACTACATGACCTCAGGCCAAAGGTTTCAGATGCAGCATTGCACCAGACCTGTCATTGCCAGGTCTGAATGAGGGGCTGTTTGTAAAAAGGGCACACAGCCAGTGTTAAAACAGAGTAAAGATTATTATGCATGTCTTCCCCTTCCCTGCTCGTCCACCTCCTCTCTCTCTTTTCTCCTGGGACTGAGGGCTTCTCTTTAGGGTCCCAGCGCCTCCACACACTGACTCTCAGTTTATTCAGGGAACATGGCTTGCTTTGGGTTAGGGAGCAGTCACACCCCCTGGGGGCTCCTGTCTGCACAGCAGCAGTTTTCTTCCATCTGAGTATTGGTGATGGGAGGCCTAGGAAGCAGTTTTGCTTGTCATGTTCACTGCACCCAGGAGGCATACTGAGTGAATGAATACGGGCCAAAGGGCCTACCCTGCACCCCTCTGCCTTGGATACAAGCTCATTAGTGCCAGGTGACAATGGATCCATGGATCACCCAACCAAGCCAGAGCGGCCTTCTGAGAATGACTGACACGGGCCAAGTGGAAGTTGTTGCTGGCTCCAGGAGGCCACAATACCTGGTCATCTGATTCTGGGGCTGCTGAGCACCATGCCAGACAAGAGGGAGGAGCCCAGGGGGAGGAAGGTCCTGGATGTGCCTGAGGGTGGAGCCAATCCCAGCGACAAGAGGAGGCTCAGAACCCAGACCTTGTCCAGGTACGAGAGCAAGTTCCAGGAGGGCCTCTGGCCGACTGCCTTGCCTACAGCATCTTCAAACAAACTCACTGGATAGAACAGGTCTCTGTCCCTTCTCTGCCTGGAATGGTGTAGTCTCCTGCATCCCAGCTACAGACCTGGCTGGGAAGGGGGTGACTGCGGTGATAGCCCTAGTACCACGCACAGGAATGCCTTGGAGTTAACCTGGAAGGAGCGGGACTAGTAGCACGGTGGCACAAACAGACCCATGAATGTGGTCCCATCTCGCACAGTGGCTGCCTAGACCCTGTGCAGTAAAGATGACGGTCCCTTCTCTATCAAGAACAAGAGGGTCACAGAGTAGACAGGTGACTTGTCCAAGGCCACACAACTGTGAGGTAAGGAGTAGGATCTCTGCCCAGTGCCAACTCAGGCCCCCACTCACCACCAGGTCCTCCAGGGTCAGCGTCTCGTCCAGGTCCCGCAGGATCTCAACTTCACCCTTGTGGGTCAGTTTGGAGACCGGAAGTCCCTGTGGCTCTTTCTGTTGCTGCTCAATGATTTCCAAGCCCTGAAGACACCGAGCTCAGCCAGGTTAGGGGTCTCTGGCCACCAAGGCCCCAAGTGTTCCCTTCTATCCCTCAATGCCCCTCTCCTGTGACTCACTGCCCATGTCAGCCCTTCCCTGTCTCTCTTGGAAAGCCCACCACCCTCAGCTATTCCCTCCAGATTCCACTTATTTACACTTCAGAGGTCCTGCCTCCTCCAGGGAGACTTCCTAGACTTCATCTTCACCTGGCTATACCTCCCCCTCTGCCCTGGGAGGCAGTGGTATTTAGGAAAGACCACAGGCTCTGAGGATTAAATTAAGGGCACTGAATTAAACAACATATACAGAAGGTGTGGCCTGATGGATGGCTCATATTAAGTGCTAGCTGTGATTCTAATTGTCCATCAACATCACCTACTTAAGATGTTTCTCAAAAGCCCAATATTTTTTTGTTTTTGATAATGAGAATTGAACCCAGAGCAAACCCATCCCAGCCTTATTTATTTATTTATTTTTTGGCAGTGCTGGGGTTTGAACTCACCTGCAAACCCTATCTGCACTTACCAGGCAGGCACTCTACCACTTGAGCCACTCCACCAGTCCTTTTTTCTTTAGTGTTTTTCTAATAGGGCCTCATTTTTATGCCCAGGCTGACCTGGACCATCCTCCCATTTACACTTCATTGGGATGACCAGCCTGTACCAGCACACCCAGCTTTTTTTTTTTTTTTTCTGGTTCCTGATTTTTTTTTTTTTCATTTTTCTTTTATTATTCATATGTGCATACAAGGCTTGGTTCATTTCTCCCCCCTGCCCCCACCCCCTCCCTTACCACCCACTCCCCCCCCTCCCGCTCCCCCCCCTCAATACCCAGCAGAAACTATTTTGCCCTTATCTCTAATTTTGTTGTAGAGAGAGTATAAGCAATAATAGGAAGGAACAAGGGGTTTTGCTGGTTGAGATAAGGATAGCTATACAGGGCATTGACTCACATTGATTTCCTGTGAGTGTGTGTTACCTTCTAGGTTAATTCTTTTTGATCTAACCTTTTCTCTAGTACCTGGTCCCCTTTTCCTATTGGCCTCAGTTGCTTTTAAGGTATCTGCTTTAGTTTCTCTGCATTAAGGGCAACAAATGCTAGCTAGTTTTTTAGGTGTCTTACCTATCCTCACCCCTCCCTCATGTGCTCTCGCTTTTATCATGTGCTCATAGTCCAATCCCCTTGTTGTGTTTGCCCTTGATCTAATGTCCACATATGAGGGAGAACATACGATTTTTGGTCTTTTGGGCCAGGTTAACCTCACTCAGAATGATGTTCTCCAATTCCATCCATTTACCAGCGAATGATAACATTTCGTTCTTCTTCATGGCTGCATAAAATTCCATTGTGTATAGATACCACATTTTCTTAATCCATTCATCAGTGCTGGGGCATCTTGGCTGTTTCCATAACTTGGCTATTGTGAATAGTGCCACAATAAACATGGATGTGCAGGTGCCTCTGGAGTAACAGTCTTTTGGGTATATCCCCAAGAGTGGTATTGCTGGATCAAATGGTAGATCGATGTCTAGCTTTTTAAGTAGCCTCCAAATTTTTTTCCAGACACACCCAGCTTTTTATTGATTGAGACGGGGTCTTGCTAACGGCCCAGGCGAGCCTGGAAACATGACCTTCCCATTCACCTCTGGAGTAGCTAGGATTACAAAGCTGAGCCACCAGGCCATACTTTAAGTTGCTTTTGAGATAGGATATTGCTAACTTTGCCCAGGCTGGCCCCAAATTCCTCCTCGCTCTGCCCCCCAGTAGCTCTTATAGATGTTTGCCACCACACTGGTCTCTCCTTTAGAAGGATCCATGCTTGGTCTCAAGTTCTGCTGTCATCACCTTGAAATTCTTAACAGTTGTTGAACGAAAGGCCCCACTTTTCATGTTGCCCCCACAATTAGGCAGCCGATCCTGTCCTCTGCTCACACCCCAACCCAGTGCCTGGACAGAAGCTCAGCCAGGAGAGGGTGGAGTCACCTAACAGACTCTGGTTATTAGTTCCAACGGGCCCCCACCCCATCACGGTGGATGGGGGTCTCAGTGGGCCCCATCAGTGTCCTCCCCTCTCACTGAGCCACCAATGAGCACCCTTCTCATTGGGACAACCCTTCTCCAAAGCCCACTCAGTACCATACCTTCCCTACCCCTGAATTCCCAGATAGGGCCAGGCCCATGGATATGGGATCCCTCTCCCTATCCAGGTACCAGGAAGACCCCCAGGCTTTTCTGGGGCTTCTGAGGCTGGGGTGGGAAGGAGCACTCAGGGACGCCTCACGGATAGTGATGACCACTCTGGACTCCAGGCTCTAGTCCTGCTGCAGTCCTCCCCTCCACACCCTTACATAGCCCAGCTCCACAGGAAAGCCAGTTTGGCACCTCTTGGCAGAGTCCTCTGTCCCAGTGCCCTTCACCTCTGCCTCTTTTCCTCCTTTTCTCCTGGAGGTCTGACCCTCTCCCTGTCTCTCTTATTTCTGTGTTTCCCTGGTTCCTGCTTCCCTGTCTCTGTCTGATCCCCCTCTCCTCTCTGTCTCTCCCTCTCCCCTGTCTTGACTTGGCTCTGTAGCTCACCCTTTTCTCCTCCTGGTCCCGCCAGCGGGACAGCTCCTGGGGGGCCAGCTCAGATGAGTTCATCCGTACCAGATCATGGGGGGTGACGTCACCATTAACCACTTTGAAAAACAGGTCCTGCAGGGGAAATGGGAGGACCTGCACCACCCAGCTCTGAGTGCCCACATCCCAACAACCTTCCCTCTCCTGGCACTCCAGAGAGAGGGGTGGAGTCCCACTCACTGGGTTCCTGGGGTTTCGCAGGTTGAACAGCAGGCTGCGGTACTTAGTCTTGTAGCGATAGTTGATGCCCTGTGTCAGGTCGAAGAGTGCTGCTTCGATGCCAGCAGCGATGCCCTCCACCTCCTCCTCCTCCCACAGCAAGTCCGGACGCTCCTGAAGGCTGTGGGGACAAGGACAGTGCTGTGGTCCCTGAGGATGTCCACACACTTAGCCCTATAGGGAGGAATGGGGGTAAGTAAACAGGATCAGAGCAACTCCTCCCCATTCCAGGGCCTGTTCCAGGAACTTTCCTCCATGGGCCTGTGTAATCTCACCCCAGCTCTGGAGGAGATGTTACCAGTCTATTACAGATGAGGTTGCTGAAGTTCAGAGATCAGCCAGTGATCAAAATCTAGATCTCTGGCTGGCAGAGTGGCTCAAACAGTAAGAGTGGGTCTGCCTAGCAAGCATGAGGTCTTGAGTTCAAACCCCAGTGCCTCCAAAAGAAAAAAATCTAGATTCCCCAGCCCAGGCTCCATCCCTGGGCAGTCAGGGAGTGTGAAAGGGAGCAAGTCTGGGATGGTGGGGGAGGGGTAAGGCATCATCTAGAGGAGAGGACAGAAGTGACACCGAACCTGCCATTGACTTACTGTGTAGCCTTTGCAAAGTGCTGCCCTCTCTTGGCTTTGTCTCGCCATCTGCAAATGAGGGCTCTGGGCTCAGATCTCTGAAATGATTCTAGCAGACTCTCACCATGGCTGTAAGCACTTGCTGCGGTTGACATCAAGGCCCCGGAGCAAATGCTGAGAGCCACAGCAGCTAAAGAGGAAATCATGGCCTTGAAGCCAGAGACATCCAGGTGCAAACTTCAGCTCTCTACCTGCTGGCTGGATAGATCAGTGACCTCCCTACTACCAGGTACTACAGAAACCCTCAGGGCGTGGCCTGGCCCTCGGCGGTGGTCTGTGGAGCAGCCTCTCAGCACATAAGTGGGATGGGAAGCAAGACCTTACCGACTCCATAGCGCCTCCTGCAGGGCACAGATCACGGTGGTCCTGGTCCGTGCCCCAGCATCCGGGGGTATCATCTCCTGCTGGGACTGAAGCTGAGCTGTGGGAGAAAGCCATGGGCCCCCAGGGGGCACCCAGAGGCACAAAAAGAGCAGACTTATGAGGCTCAGGCAGGCAAGGGAAGTCCCCACTCGGCCTGGGAGCTGAGCCCAAGCAGCCAGGAGCTCCTACCCTTTGGGAGCTCCCACCCCTTAGGCTGATGGGAGCAGGGAAAGAAGGGCTCTAGCAGGGCTGGGGCCAGAACTGGATGCAAATCCACCTCCAGTCCTTTCACCTGAGTCCTCTGTCCCATCTTGAAGAGGCTGCTGGTTTGCATCCTCCACCTGGCCACACTGTGGGAAGAGATGAGGAATACTACAGGTAGAGGCCAATCTCCTGGCCCAGGACCACTGCCAGTCCAGGACTTGAGATCCCTGCTCCAGTCAGGTGGCATGGAAAGCCCCACTCACACTCAGCTTTGTAGGAGGGGGTCTTTGAGGGAAGGGAACAGCTTCAGAAAAGCCCCAAGAGGTCCCACTGGGGCAGCAGGCCACATGAGTCATCAGGTTGCAAGCCAGCCTCAGACCGAAGCTCTCCAAATGCACTAGAGGCCCAGCCCTCCCACCTACCAAGTTCCCCAGTGCAGGAGGAAAAGCCCAGGCCAGCCAGCCAGTGGAGGCTAACCCCAGAGGGCCATTGTTCTGGGTGACCCTAAGCAAGTCACACCATCTCTGAGCCTCAGTGACATCTCTGAATCAGGTGGAGGTGGCCTCTCTCAGCAGGATTAAGGTCAGGAAGCCCATGCTGTACCTGGTGTCTGGCAGAGCCCGGAGTGGTGGTGGGTCTCTCCCTCCTTCTGGGCCTCTGGCTGGGCAGGGCTGAGGTGACCTCCATCAAGTCTTCCAGAGCCTGCAGCTTTGGTGGCTGCTGTCCCCCTGCCTGGCTGTGGCTAATGGCCCCCAGGAGATGGACTGTTGCTCCAGAGCTGTACTGCAGGGAGACCAGTGCTTAGGAACCGAGGAGTGGGGGCTGCCACCCTGTCCTACAGAGCACCCAGTCCAGCTACAGTTGTTCACTGTCTCTCCCCCACTGGCCTGTGAGCTCCATGATGAGCGTGCCTGTCTCAGTCCCCACTATCCAGTGTCTGAAAAAGGCCTCACTCTCTTGCGTCCCCTTTAGCCCCTAGTCACATTCAGAGGGGACCGGACTCTGTGCCAGGACCCTTCCTTCTCACCCTCCTGCTGACCAGAGATCCAGCTCATCAGGAGGGATACACCCTGTGGTAACTCCACCTCCTGTTCAAAGCTCTCTGTCATGCCTTTTTCATGCTCCTCCCCTGAGCAGCCATATACAGCCATCCCTCCCTCTATAAATCTGCCATTCACCTATCTATCACCCCTGAGAGAAATTCTTTCATGGTGCAGAACGATTTGTGGGCTCTTAACCATCTACCTCTTTTTTGCTATGGCTGCCAGGAAGCTCAGGTGTTAACTTTGAGTCTAGAAATTGTACCTTTCGAGGACTGGTAGAGTGTGACGGGTGTTGTAAGAAAATTTGTCCCTTCTCTTGCTTCCTTTAGGCGTTTATCCTACCTTTCATGTGCTCTGATTCTCTTAATTTATTGCAAAGTAAGGGAAATGTATTAAAAGCGAATGTGTCTGAAAGCTAATCCCTGTGTGAACAGTCATGGAATGGTCAGCACCAAAGAGGGAGGGGAGTGCTAGGCTGCACCAGAAGACTGCCTAGCTGTGGGGACCTGCCCACCCTCAACCCCTGGGCAAAGGAAGGAGGGCAGTAAAAAAGAAAAGTGAAAACCTACGTAACACACAAGCTTCACCCCGTGGGGCATTCTCACTTCCTCCTTGGAGAGAAAGAGGGTGCAGAGATTAGAATCCAAAGGATCCAGTGACTCCCGGGCAGGGAAGTCACAGAAGATGCTCTTTTTGAAAGGCTGCACCCTGTTCACTGGGCTGGCATTTGTTACAAAAAGAAGTTGGGTACAATCCAATGTCTATTAAAGAGGGAATGGTTATTAAATGGTGAAACATTACACTATAAATTCTGTGACCATTAGAAAGGGCGAGGGAGTCATAATAAAAATTACCTTTTACTGGGGGCTTATAAAGTAGCCGTCCCTGGAGGAAGCACCTCAGATGTGATCCTACTGAGGTCTCAGAACCAGGAGGTGTGTGCCATTTCTATCCTACCATTTGACAGATGGGGAACGTGAGGTTCAGAGAAGCTCTGAAAAGCCCTACAGCGAGTGAGCTGTAGAGCCAGTGTTAGGACATAGTTGTGTCTGCCTCCACGGCCCCGCAGTTAACTGCCACGTGTGGACAGATTCATGGGAAGATGTCCTGGTGCATTATTGGGGGAAGAAGAAAAAAAAGGCTTCAGAACAACATCTGCTGCATAAGGCCACAGATGTAAATATATATTTATAGACGCAAAAGAGATGCTATCTCTGGGGAATGAAATTACAGGGAGACCTCCACTTTGTCTGTGTATACACTTGGGTATTTATGTTATTCGAAATGAGCATGTATTTCTTTTATAATCAGAAGCATATTTTTTATTAAAAAGCAAGTACAGAACAATATATGTGGTATGCTACCATTTGCATTACTGAGAGAATGAATTTTTAAATTTGTATTTGCTTGAATACACAGAAAATATGCCTGGAAGTATCCACAGAACCTAATATCCATGGCTGCCAGGAAGGGGGAACAGGGTGCTGGAAGGGACACTTTTCACTTTTTTTTTTTAACCATGGGAATGAATCAAGCATCTGAAAAAAAACGTAATTGAGAAAAAGGGAGAAAGAAAGAAACAGGACATCTTGAGGGGTTGGGGGGAGACAGCAGGAAAGATATTAAGAACAGCCCTTCACAGAGAAAAGCCTTTGGGATGGCCTGGCTCTCAGGGGTCCTTGCGTCAGACTTATGCAGCTCCAAAGCACCAGGCAGCAGAATCAGATGCTGGATGGATCAGACCAGCATACAAAATATGGAAGCATAATATGCTCAAAGAAATAAAGGAAGGAGTTGAATGTGCAAGTGAAGGGCAAAAGGTTAGAAAATAAAAACATACACAGGCAGATAAGGTTGGGAACCCAACACAATTTCTGGAAATAAAAATAATCTAAGCATAATTAAAACTGAAAACTCGATGTACAGGTTTAATAACATATTAGACACAGCTGAAACCAATTAGTGAGCTAAAAGATAGCCTTAAAGACATTATCCAAAATATTCCCAGCACAGAGACTGTGAAATGCAGTCAGCACAAATGATAGAGTGAAAAGGACTAATTAACATTCCAGAAAGAGAAAGGAGTGAAAGACGGGCAGAGGCAGTATGTGGCTAAGAATTTTCCATAACTGATAAAAGCAATTCATGGATGGGCACCAGTGGCTCATGCCTGCAATCCCACCTACTTGGGAGGCTGAGATTGGGTGGCTCTCGCTTCCAGGCTAGCCCTGGCAAATAGTTCATGACATCCCCATCTCCAAAATAATCAGAGGAAAATATACTGCAGACATGGCTCAAGAGATAGAGCACCCACTTTGCAAGCATGAAGCTCTGAGTTCAAATCCCAGTCCCACTAAAAAAAAAGTCAGCAATTCACAGATTCAAAAAGCTCAATGAATTTCAAACAGGAAAAATAAAAGGAGGACCACACCTTGACACATCAACACCAGTGATAAGAAGATGGAAAACATAAGGATAAGAAGCAGTCCCCTGCAAGAGCACTTACTGTGTGCTTCTGCTGTGTTGACCACTATCAGATGCAGGTGCTGGTTCTGTTATTGCCCTCATTTGATGGAAGATGAAAGGGAGGTACATGGAGGCACAGAGAGGTTAATTAGCTTGCCTAAGGTCACACAGCTAGCAAACCAAAAAGCTTGGATTTAAATCCAGTCAGTCCTATTCTAGAAGGTCAGCCTTTATCCACTTTGCCCACTATGTCACAGTCACTAAAACACACTGTAGATATCAAGGAGACCGACAACTGGACTAGCAGCTAACTTCTCAGCAGTAATAACAAAAAGCAAACATTTTCAATGTGCTTAACGAAAATAACAATCAATTGTAGACCCAGATAAAATATTTTTCAAGAAGAAAGATGAAAAAAATATTGTGGAGAAAACAAAGGGAGTTGTTTATCTTCATAATTTTATTTTCCTCCATAAAAAAAAATGCTACAAAGGATGAACTTGAGGCGGAAGGAAAGAAAAATTATCCCACTTAGAAAAGCTGAAATGCTATGAAGAATTTTGAGCAAAGAAAATGATAAATATATCATTACATCTAAGCAAACATTGTATGAAATTACAATAACAGTGTGCAATTTGTGGGATTAAAAAATAAAATAGGACCAATTTACTGGGTAACAATAGCACACAAATTGGGAAGGTACGAGCTCAGAATTAAAAGCATTTCAAGACCCTAAAACCACTTCAGAGGAAGATAAAGATTTTAACTACTTTATCCTTTGCTAAGTTAGGTATTCATGCTAAATTTTCTAAGAGAATGACCAGCATTATATAAACAGAACATAGAAAACTTCCAAACACCTGAAAGATAAAAAAGAGTAAGAAAAGTGATCAATCTAGAAGGAGGAAATAGATGGAGGTGAAGGATAGAAATGCATGACAAATGCAAAACACAAAATAAAATGGGAGGGATTTGGTGCAAATGAACCAGCAACTAACTACAAGAAACGTAAATGTAGCTGGGTATGGCCGTGCACATCTGCAATCCCAGCACCCAGAAGGATGAGGCAGGAAGATCTTGAGTTTCAGGCCAGCTTGGGCTACACAGTAACATCCTATCTCAAAAGAAAAAAAAAAAAAAACTTAAATGAGTGAATACTTCAAATAAATACAAAAATTATCAGATCTTTAAAGAAAATAAATCCAATCATAAAGTATAAGATTTGTTTCTAAAATACAATGATGCAAAAAAAGTTAAAAGAAAAATAGAATAGTACATGAACAGGCATAGACCAACTAAAATAATGCTTTTTAGCTGTATTAATATTGGATAAAAGTAGACTTTAAGGCAAAAAATAAGAAGAAGCAAAGAGCTCACAGTTAAGCAGTTTCACCAGAAAACTATAACAACTCTAAACTTATATGCATCTAATAACATAATCTCAAAAACCATACAGCAAAAACTGGTGAAACTATAAGCAGAAACCAAGCAGACAAATAATCTGTAAAGATAAAAAAAAGATTCAGCAAAACAACAGCTTAATCTGTGTCCATGTTTCTATAACTGCTCGTAACTAGAGAATGCATATTCTTTTCAAGTACACAAGAAACATGTATGAAAACTGAGCACAGCCTGGGCCATAAGCCAGGGGCTGAGGATAGATGCAAGGGTCTTGAGTATGCTAGCCCCCGAACCACATCTTCAGCCCCATAAACCAAATATTAACAAGTTTCAAAGGATGACTATTTTACAGACTAGCACAATAGAAACATGACATGAGCTACACATATGCTATAAATTTTTCTAGTAGTCATAGTTTTAAAAAGTAAAAAGAAATAATTTCATATTTTGATTCAGTATGTTCAAATGTGATCAGTTCAATATGTAATAAACTTAAAATTTTATTGAGATTTACACCTTTTATCTGGTACTTATGTGAAACCCAGTGTGTGTTACACTCATGGTGCAGCTCAGTTTGAATGGGCTGGATTCCAAGTACACCAGGAGCACATGGCAACTGTACCAGACGACTCAGACAATGGCCACTCTTCTCTAACCACAATACCACTACTTTAGAAAGAAATAACAGCAAAAGAATATGCTTGGAAATGAAGAAACACAATGTAAGTAACACAAAGAAAAAGTGCAATAAAAATTACAAAATACTGAAATTGATAAGACTATATATTAAAGTCTGTGTATACAGCAAAAGTCATACTTAAAGGTTCATTTGTAGCTTTAAATGACTATTAAAAGGGAAATAAAAACAGAAAATTATGAACCAAGAATCTTTTTTGTGGTTCTGGGATTGAACTCAATTTTGCCAAGGATGGCCTCAAGCCTTGATCTTCCTGTGTCTATCTCCTGAGTAGCTGGGATTACAGGCACGCACCAGCAGGCCCAGCTTTCTGGTTTGTTTTTTTTTTTTTTGATATGGTCTTGCTAGGTAGCCTAGGCTGGCCTCAAACTCATGATCCTCCTGCCTCAGCCTCCTGAGGGCTGGGATTGCAGGCATGTGCCACACTCCCAGCAAGAATCATTTTTAAGATTCTATAACATAACAGAATAAATTGAAAGAAAGACATAACAGAATAAATTGAAAGAAAGACAACATTGAAAATATACATAAAATGAAGAAGGTCAACAAAACCAAAACTCTGCTGCTTTGAAAAAACTGATAATTCTCTGGCAAGAGGAAAAGAGAGAAGGCACAACTGGATGCACAGACACTTAAAAGACAAGAGGTGTTTGGGCAGGTGGTACAAGCCTGTAATCCCAGCTACTTGAGAGGACAGCCCCAGCAAAGTTAGTAAAACCCTATCTCAAAAACAAACTAAACTGGGTACCACTGGTTCACACACTTGGGAGGCTGAAATCAGGAGAACCACATTTTGAGGCCAAATAGTTTGAGAAACCCCATCTCCAAAAAAATAACCAGAACAAAATGGGCTGGAGGTATGGTTCAAGTGGTAGAGTACCTGCTTTGCAAGTGCAAAGATCTGAGTCCAAACCCCAGTCCCACAAAACAAAAAAAAAAGTTCCAATCTTATATAAATTATTCCGAAGAACAGAAAAAGAGAAATTGCTCTTTGACTCATTTTATGAGACTAGCAAAACCTTGATGAAAACCTCCTAAGATCACTTATGAGAACAAATCATTGCAGGACAGTTAACTCAGCAATTGAAATACAAAAATTATAAACAAAATGTTATCAATAAGAATTCAGAAAATATAAAAAAGACTGAACATTATCAAGTTGGGGTTGCTTCAGGAAGGCAAGGTTGGCTTAAAATTAAAAAACAAAAAACAAAAAAAACCCCAAAACTCAACCAGATGCCAGTGGCTCACACCTGTAATCCTAGCTAGTTGGAAGGCTGAGATCAGGAGGATCAAGATTCCAGGCCAGTCCAGACCAAAAAAAAAAAAAATTCACAAGATGCCATCTCAAGAGAAAAAAAGGTGATGCACGCCTGTCATCCCAGTGACAGCAAGAAGTTTTAATCCAGGTGCAGAGGCTCATGTTTGTAAATCCTAGCTACTCTGGAGGCAAAGATCTGGAGGACTGAGGTTGGAAGCCAGACCAGGCAAAAAGTTTACAAGACTCCATCTCAACCAACAAAATCTGGGTGTGGCGGCAAACACCTGTCATTCTAGCTATGGGGGAAGCACAAATAGGAGCCTGGTCTAGGCTGACCTGGGTGTAAATGTGAGACCCTATTTGAAAAACAGCTAAAGCAAAAAGACTGAGGGTGTGGTTCAGATGGTGGAGCACCTGTCTGGCAACCTCCTGTACCATAAAAAAAAAAAAAACTGTTTTTTAAAATCTCATTAGCTTTACTACAGTAGTAAATTAGGGGGTGAGAATTATATTATTATCCCTGACATGCACTGTGCATTCAAAATAATCACCAAACCAGGAACAGAAGAAAGCTTCCTTAACCTGATAGACATCATACTCAGTGGAATGTCGATATTTCCTTTAAAATGCAGAACGAGTCAAGGGTCCCTGCTATCAGCACTGTACTCAGTGTTATGGTAATGGTCTTAGCTAGAGAGCAAGGGGAGGAGCAGATGCACAGATCAGGAAAGGAAAAGACAAAACTGACATTTGTCTGTATATACTTGCTCATCTGGAAAACAGAAAAAAAATCCTAATAGATAAATTACATTAATTAATAAAGAGAGCTCAGCAAGATTTCCAGATATAAAATCAATAAGCAAAAAATCAATTGTATTTTTATGTGCCGGCAACAGCTAGAAACTGCAATTTTTAAAGTTACCATTTTATAAAAGTGTCAAAGAACAGAAAGCAGTACACTCAGACATCATGCACTTCTGATGCAAAGAGTACACCACTACCGGTGAAGTTGCTTGAGCCAAAAACTGATCTAATTCTAATCAAACCTCTAGATTCAACCACCAGTTTACAGCAGCTAGACAACAAAGGACCGTGATGGCTAATCTCCACTGTCAACTTGATTCAATTGAGAAGTACCTAGGAGACACACCAGGGCTGAGTAAGTAAGGGGGAACCTACCTTGAATGTGGGTGGCACTATCCCATAGGCTGGGGGCCCCATAGAATAAAAGGGGAAAAAGGAGAAAGCCCACAATCAGAGGGGTGCTTTCCTTACCCCTTCTCTCTCTCTCCCCCTTCCTCTCCCCTCTCTCTCCCTGCCCCCCTCCCTCCCTCTCCCCACTCTTGCTCCCTTCCTCTCCCTTCTCTCTTCCTCCTTCTCCCTTCTCTCTCCTTCCCTCTTCCCTCTCTCTCCCTCCCTTTTCCTTTTCTCTCCCTCCCACCTCTTTCTCCCTCCCTCTCTCCCCTCTCTCTCTCCCTTCTTCTCTCTCTCTCCTCCCTCCTCCTCTTTTTTCTCCCTTCCTTTCCCCTCTTTCTCTCCCCCCTCAACTGGACTCCCCTCCCCTCCCCCTTCCTTCCTACACCCCCCCCTTCCTGGTCACCATGAGATGAACTGCTCTCCTCTGCCACGCTCTCCACCACCACCATGATGAACTGAAACCTTCATAATGGTGACATAAATAAATCTTTCCTCCCTTCAGTTATTTTCTGATTTCTTTCATGGTGTCAGAAAAACTGACTAACACAGGGACCATGTGTAATTGCACCTTGAAGATGCAGTTACAGGATAAAGAACCTCGATTCTTCAGATTGCTAGAAATGAGAAGATATGGAGGGAGAGTCTACAGATTAAAGCAGATATAAATGACATACCAAAGAATTGTACCGTAGCCTTCATTCAGATCCCAACATTAAGAATAAAACAGCCAGGCACCGGTGGCTCACACCTGTAATCCTAGCTACTCAGGAGGCTGAGATCAGGAGGACTGAGGTTCGAAGCCAGCCCAGGCAAATTGTTCACTAGACCCTATCTTGAAAATACCCAACACAAATGGACAGATTTCTAGATACATATGACCATCCAAAACAGAACCAAGAGGAAATTAATAACCTGAATAGATCTATAACACAAAATGAAATTGAAGCAGCAATCAAGAGTCTCCCCAAAAAGAAAAGTCCAGGACCTGATGGATTCTCTGCTGAATTCTATCAGACCTTTAAAGAAGAACTGATACCAACCCTCCTTAAACTGTTCTACGAAATAGAAAGGGAAGGAAAACTGCCAAACACATTTTATGAAGCCAGTATTACACTTATCCCAAAACCAGACAAAGATACCTCCAAAAAGGAGAACTATAGGCCAATCTCCTTAATGAACATTGACGCAAAAATCCTCAACAAAATAATGGCAAACCGAATTCAACAACACATCAAAAAGATTATTCACCACGACCAAGTAGGCTTCATCCCAGGGATGCAGGGGTAGTTCAACATATGAAAATCAATAAACGTAATAAACCACATTAACAGAAGCAAAGACAAAAACCACTTGATCATCTCAATAGATGCAGAAAAAGCCATTGATAAGATCCAACACCATTTCATGATAAAAGCTCTAAGAAAACTAGGAATAGAAGGAAAGTACCTCAACATTATAAAAGCTATATATGACAAACCTACAGCCAACATTATACTTAATGGAGAAAAACTGAAACCATTCCCTCTAAAATCAGGAACCAGACAAGGATGCCCACTATCTCCACTCCTATTCAACATAGTACTGGAATTCCTAGCCAGAGCAATTAGCCAAGAAGAAGGAATAAAAGGAATACAAATAGGTAAAGAAACTGTCAAAATATCCCTATTTGCAGACGACATGATCCTATACCTTAAAGACCCAAAAAACTCTACTCAGAAGCTTCTAGACATCATCAATAGCAATAGCAAGGTAGCAGGATATAAAATCAACATAGAAAAACATTAGCATTTCTATACACTAACAATGAGCAAACTGAAAAAGAATGTATGAAAACAATTCCATTTACAATAGCCTCAAAAAAAATCAAATACCTAGGTGTAAACCTAACAAAAGATGTGAATGACCTACAAGGAAAACTATAAACTTCTGAAGAAAGAGATTGAGGAAGACTATAGAAAGTGGAGAGATCTCCCATGCTCATGGATTGGTAGAATTAACATAGTAAAAATGTTGATACTCCCAAAAGTAATCTACATGTTTAATGCAATTCCCATCAAAATTCCAATGACATTCATTAAAGAAATCGAAAAATCTACACTGAAATTTATATGGAAACACAGGAAGCCACGAATAGCCAAGGCAATACTCAGTCAAAAGAACAATGCAGGAGGTATCACAATACCTGACTTCAAACTATATTACAAAGCAATAACAATAAAAACAGCATGGTACTGGCACAGAAACAGACATGAAGACCAGTGGAACAGAATAGAGGACCCAGATATGAAGTCAGACAACTATAACCAACTTGTCTTTGACAAAGGAGCTAAAAATATACAATGGAGAAAAAGCAACCTCTTCAACAAAAACTGCTGGGAAAACTGGTTAGCAGTCTGCAAAAAATTGAAACTAGATCCATGTATATCACCCTATACCAATATTAACTCAAAATTGATCAATGATCTTAATATCAGACCACAAACTCTAAAGTTGATCCAGGAAAGAGTAGGAAATACTCTGGAGTTAGTAGGTATAGGCAAGAACTTTCTCAACGAAACCCCAGCAGCACAGCAACTAAGAGATAGCATAGATAAATGGGACCTCATAAAGCTAAAAAGCTTCTGTTCATCAAAAGAAATGGTCTCTAAACTGAAGAGAACACCCACAGAGTGGGAGAAAATATTTGCCAGCTATACATCAGACAAAGGACTGATAACCAGAATATATAGGGAACTTAAAAAACTAAATTCTCCCAAAACTAATGAACCAATAAAGAAATGGGCAAGTGAACTAAACAGAACTTTCTCAAAAGAAGAAATTCAAATGGCCAAAAAACACATGAAAAAATGCTCACTATCTCTAGCAATAAAGGAAATGCAAATTAAAACCACACTAAGATTCCACCTCACCCCTGTTAGAATAGCCATCATCAGCAACACGACCAACAACAGGTGTTGGCGAGGATGCGGGGAAAAAGGAACCCTCTTACACTGTTGGTGGGAATGTAAACTAGTACAACCACTCTGGAAAAAAATTTGGAGGCTACTTAAAAAGCTAGACATTGATCTACCATTTGATCCAGCAATACCACTCTTGCGGATATACCCTAAAGACTGTGACACAGGTTACTCCAGAGGCACCTGCACACCCATGTTTATTGCGGCACTATTCACAATAGCCCAGTTATGGAAACAGCCAAGATGCCCCACCACTGACAAATGGATTAAGAAAATGTGGTGTCTATACACAATGGAATTTTATGCAGCCATGAAGAAGAACGAAATGTTATCATTCGCTGGTAAATGGATGGAATTGAAGAACATCATTCTGAGTGAGGTTAGCCTGGCCCAAAAGACCAAAAATCATATGTTCTCCCTCATATGTGGACACTAGATCAAGGGCAAACACAACAATGGGATTGGACTTTGAGCACATGATAAAAGTGAGAGCACACAAGGGAGGGGTGAGGATAGGTAAGACACCTAAAAAATTAGCTAGCATTTGTTGCCCTTAACGCAGAGAAACTAAAGCAGATACCTTAAAAGCAACTGAGGCCAATAGGAGAAGGGGACCAGGAACTAGAGAAAAGGTGAGATCAAAAAGAATTAACCTAGAAGGTAACACACACGCACAGGAAATCAGTGTGAGTCAATGCCCTGCATAGCTGTCCTTATCTCAACCAGCAAAAACCCTTGTTCCTTCCTATTATGGCTTATACTCTCTCTACAACAAAATTAGAAATAAGGGCAAAATAGTTTCTGCTGGCTATTGAGGGGGTGGGGGGGAGAGGGAGAGGGCGGAGTGGGTGGTAAGGGAGGGGGTGGGGGCAGGGGGGAGAAATGACCCAAGCCTTGTATGCACATATGAATAATAATAAAAAAATAATAAAAAATAAACACACATACAAAATTAAAAAAAAAATACCCAACACAAAAAGGGGCTGTTGGAGTGGCTCAACTGGTAGTGCACCTGCCTAACAAGCATGAGGCCCTGAGTTCAAATCCCAGTACTGCCCAAAAAACAAAAAAGGTGAAGGAGCCAGTCCATGGATCACAATTTGCCAACCCCCACTTACAATCTACTTTTTCATATACTGGAAAACAACAAATGTGTAAGGTTTGTATGAAGAAAATATAAAACTACTGAAAGATATTGAAGAAAATCAAAACAAATGCAGGAATACATCACGTTCACGGATCAGAAGACTGAATACTGAAACGTTCTCTTCAACTGACTTACATATTCACTATTTTTCCCATCAAAATCCCAACAGGTCTGAAGGGGGCACAAACTGACAAGCTGGTTGTAATATTTATATGGAAGAAAAAAGAATTTAAGAGAGAAGATCTTCCTGTGTATAGTAAAGTTGGGAGAACTGTTTCACTAAGTCTCAAAAATTGTTAATAAGCTACTTTAATTAAAATGTGTAACACAGCAGGGCACCTGTGGCTCACGCCTATAATCCTACTACTTGAGATGCAAAGATCAGGAGGATAGAGGTTCAAAGCCAATCCAGGCAAATAGTTCACAAGACCCTATCTCAAAAACACACATCACAAAAAAAGGCTGGTGGAGTGGCTCAAGTGGTAAGAACACCTGCCTAGCAAGTGTGAAGCCTTGAGTTCAAACCCCAGTGCCCACCCAAAAAAGAAAGAAAGAAAAGGATGTATAATATTGGCAAATGGATAGACAATTTGAATAAGATAAGTGAGTATAAGGAGATCAGAAATCCAATCCCACATATATGGGAACTTGTTCTATGGCACCACTAGCGTTGCCTACAAATGGAGAAAGAATTTTCAGTGAATGGTTTGGGAACCATTGGGTATTCATACAAAACACTTAACTGCATCCCTGCTCCAAGTCACTCACAGAGCAATTCCAGGTATTATAGACCTAAATGTGAAAGGCAAAACAACACAGTACAGAAATGCATCTTCATCACCTTGAAATAGGACGGGGATAAGTTAAAGAGGGCTGGTGGAGTGGCTCAAGCGGTAGAGCGCCTCTCGAGCAAGCGTGAGGCCCTAAGTTCAAACCCCAGTCTCCCACACAAAAAAGATTAAAGGATACAAACTATGAATGATATGTAAGATATGAAATGATTTAATTTCTGAGAATATGCACAGAAGAAGAACTGAAAGCAGAAACTCCCAACAGGTATTCGTCCAATACTCCTACAATACTCCTAGCAGCAATATTCACAACCGCCAAAAGGGGGAGCAGTGCCAACGTCTACAGAGATGAACGGATAAAGAAAACATGGCTAATCCACACACAGAATATAACACCCTATGGTATGGTATGCTAAGTGAAACAAGCTGGTATAAAAGAACAACTATTGTTCTGAGATCCTCGGAAACGTCAAGTTCATGGAGACAGAAGGTCAGAAGGTACACGAGTGGTTACCAGGGCTGGGGGCCAGGGCACGCAGGGATGGGGATTACTGTCTAACAGGTGCAGAGTTTCAGTGGAATGATGAAAAGGTTCTGGAGAGGAGTGGTGGTTATGGCTATACAATAATATTCTGTACTTAATACCACTGAGCTGTACACCCAAAAGCTGTTTAAATGGTAAATTTTATGTCATGTGTAGTTTGCCACAATAAAAAAATAATTTTGCTTCACCAACAGACAACATGAGGAAAGCAAAACTGTAAGCCAAACTGTGGGACAGCATATTTGCAAAACACTTAGTTGGAAAGGAGTAGTATCCAGATATATAAAGAACTGCTACAAGCCAGGCGCCAGCAGCTAGCACCTGTAATCCTAGCTCACTGGGAGGCAGAGATCAGGAGGATCATGGTTCAAAGTCAGCCCAGGCAAATAGATCTCAAGACCCTATCTCAAAAAAAACTCATCACAAAAAAAGGGCTGGTGGAATGGCTCAAGTGGAAGAGTGACTGCCTGGCAAGCATAAGTTCAAACCCCAGTGCCACCAAAAAAGAAAAAAGAACTACTACAAATCAATAAGGTGAGTTAAACAGCAACAATAAAAACCTTTTTTTTTTTTTTTTTTTGGCACACGACTTAACAGGAAGAGCTAAAATGCATGCAAAGATTCTCCTTAGTACTAGGGAAATAAAAATTAAAATAGCACTAAGACACGATAACTTATCTCTACTTTGGCAAAAATTAAACTGATAATATCGTGCTAGGAAAGACTTCCGGTAGGGGTGTGAAACACTTTGGGAAATACCTGGCACTAAGTAGATTGGATGTGTGTGTACCCTACAGCCTGGAAATCCCACTCCAGAGAATATTCCCTGGCAATACTCTTGCCCACATATGCCAAAAAACATATACAGAGCTGTTCACAGCAGCACCGTATGTAATAGCAAAACTCCAGTGGCCATATGGAGTCAGCAAGTAAGTAAACCTAAACCCTGGTGAGTCCCTGCAGTGAGATACCTATGGCCAAAACTGAGAGCCCTGTGATCTTGGAGAAGTTACTTAATCTTTCTGTGCAGGGGTTTTCTCATCAGTAAAATGGGGATGGTACCAATATCTGCCTCGTCGTGTTGGTTGAAGGATCATAAGCAATGTTCAAGAAGCTTTGACGCATGCATGGAACACAGGAAGCCCTCCCCAGAAACATCAATGCTGAGAAGGTTTCTCGACTCCTGCTTTCAAGACACCCCCTCCTGATTCACTTCAAACAATGCTGTCCTTGCTGATCTCCCTCAATTCGCTCCCCCACCTTGACCTCGCCCCACCTGCCACTCCACTCCTGTAACACTGCAAGCTGCCTCTGTGCATGCCCTGGTATGTCCTTCCTACCTCCCTGCCCACGGAACACCTGTCTCCTGTCCTCAGACAGGATTCAGACAACCCCCTCCTCTGCCCTGCCAACCCTCTGGGCATCCACAGCCCCCTAGACTGCAGTCTGCATTCTGACTGTCTGATTACTTGTCTCTTCCCACTAGACTAACAAGATCCATGGAGGAGCTCCCCCCACCCCAAATGCTCAAGAAATTACAATAAGTCCTTTATACATCCAGGCCTTTGGCAGTCTGGCTGTACATAGATTCTGGAGTTGTACAGGCCTAAATTCAAATCCTGACCCCACCCCTTACTGGTTGTGTGACCCTGAGTAGGTCACTAACCGCTGGCAGTTTTCATAGTCAGTAAAATGGACGGTTACTGACTTTTCATGCAATTTTGAAAATTAAATGAGGTCACTTACATGGAGATCCTGACATACAGTAAGCACTCTAATAAAAAGGGCTGTTTCTCTTTCTCTCTCTCTTTCTTTCTAAGCAGTACTTGGTTTTGAATTCAGGGTCCCACACTTGCTAGGCAGATACTCTACCACTAAGACACACCACCAGCTGTTTTTCTTCCTTGTGGGGCTGGGAATCAAACCCAGTGCCTTACGCATGCTAGGCAAGCACTTCACCATTGAGCCAGACCCCCAGCCCCAAGAGCTATTCTCAGGCCACCCACCCACTAAAAATACTCCCTCCTCCCTCCCTCGCCTCTGTCGAAGCTGCACACAGTCTACCTTGTGCCTCGGAGGCTGGGTTGGGCCAGATGAGCTGTGATGGGCAGTCTGAGGGCAGAGCAGGGGACACTGACAAAGCTGCCCTTGCCACACCCCCTCCTACCCCAACCACAGAGCAGATAAAAACTCCCCCACCTCCACCACCACTTCAAACCTCAGTACTGAGAAGGCAATAGCATCCTGGCATCCTCCCCCCCACACACACGCTACCCCTGTGCAAGAGTCTCAATTTCAAGAATACAACACAGCCAGCCTCTCCTATCAACAATGGGACCCAGCAAATGCTCCCCACTTCTCAGAGAAGGGAACCAGGATTCAAAAAGCCACATCTCCATCTAAGGTCACCCTGAACCAAGAGGAAGAACCTGACCTTGAACCCATCTGTCTGCCCCTGCTTCCAGCCAGGCTGCCTCCAGGGAAAGGTACCGGGCGCTGTGCCCACGCTTGCCCACACACCAGTCAGCCTTGTCCTCAACCACCTCCCGCCCGTCCCTGTCACAGCCCAGCCTCAATTCTTTTCCTGCAGCTGGCACCGGTTGCCATGGCAATGGGTTGTTTGGGAAGCTGTGGGCTGATGGGCTGTGCCGCAGAGTCAAGGATGGGGCCTGGAGGAGAGAGCAGCTGTGGGCTGCTTCCAAGAAAGCTGGGCAGGAACCTGGCTCCACCACCACACTCCAACAAGCCCCCAAAGTGCTGCAGGCCTGGGAACCCCAATTCTGGGCATCCGATTCAGATATATCATCTGAAGCAGGGAGAAAACAGATTTGCCAGGAGGTTCACTCCAGCATTACTTACAGCAGGACAAAACTGCGTATGTCAATAACAGGTAGCATTTGGGAGCTTTTTTTTTTTTTTTGTACCAAGCAGTGTTAAATGGCAAATGTGTCATCTCACTGAATCATCACCACCACCCCAGAAGGTAAGTACTTTTAATACCCACGTGTGACAAATGAGGGAATTATGCCCATAAAGGTGAAGTCACTTGCCTAGGTCATTAAACGAAGCCAAGACCTAATGCCAACCTGTTTGCCTCTGCGGCTCTGCTCATAACACGCTATGATGGCTGGAAATGAGCAAAGGAAGTCCAACCCATCCTCGCCTCCTGACCCCTGTGGCTGTGACAAATAGGTCTATAGACAGCTGTGACGCAGGGCTCAGGAAAAGAACAATGTGTACTGACTTAGAAAGACCTTCAAATACTACAGAGATTAAAAACAAAGTTCAAGCCCCAGGATGACACTGCATCGTACGAACCTGTTCGTATATAAAAACAGCTCTGAAGTTCATTAAAAGGAGACTGGAAGGGTACAAGTGGTGAGCAGTGGATATCTCCCGACAGAGGGCAATTAGCCTGGGAGGCATTAAAATGGACTTCTTCACTCCAGAGTAAAACAGTAATTAGGAAAGGTTTTTAAATTGTGAAATTTGGTGCATATGATCCTAGGTGAAGAAAAGATACATATGTATAGGAAAAAGATGGAAGAAAGGACCTAGATCCAAGTATTTACAGGAGTCAGGGTGAATGTTGGCATTATGGGGAAATTCTTATTTCTACCCTATTTTCTAGGATGAATGCATATTATTTTTTAAATTAACAATTATTGGTCTGGGGGCTGGGTGTAGTGGTGCATGCCTGTGATCCCACCACTAAGGAGGCTGAGGCAGGAGGATTGAGAGTTTTAAGACCCTGTGTCAAAAAAAAAAAAGATTAACAGTTTTGAGTGATGTTTACAAAGATAATGTAATAGCGTTGCAATGTAGTTATAGTGTAAGTAGTGACGAGCACGCAGGCAGCTCGTTAGTTCCTATAGGAACTAGTTCTACTAACTGACTGTCTGGCATTGACTAAGTCATTCACCTCTTGGACCCTCAGTGTGCACATCACGGAAATGGCTGTATCAGTACCATCACCTTCATAGGGCTGTTACAAAGACTGAAGATGGTCTTAGCACAGAACCCAGCACGCATTAAGCAAGCTAGATGATAACGTGGAAGGTGCTCGCACAGGCAGCACAGTAAGCTCTCAAGACAGACTGCCTGGGTTTAGGCCCTGGATGCCATCTTCCATCTGTGTGACCTTGGATCTGTTACCTTACCTCTCTGAGCCTCTTGTGAAGATTATATAAACCAGGCACTGGTAGCTCACACTGGTTATCCTAGCTACTCAGGAGGCAGAGATCAGGGGGATCACAGTTCAAGGCCACTCTGGGCAAATAATTCTCAAGAACCTATCTCAGAAATAACCAACACAAAAAAGGGCTAGTGGAGTGGCTCAAATGGGAGAGCACCTAGGTATAAAGTGTGAGACCCTGAGTCCAAACCCCAATACCACCAGCAAAAATAAAAACCAAAACACCCAGCATCTGGGCGCCAGTGGCTCAGGCCTGTAATCCTAGATTCTTCGGAGTCTGAGGTCAAGAGGACTGCGGTTCAAGGTCAGCCCAAGCAAACAGTTCACGAGACTCTATCTCGAAAAATAACCAGAGCAAAATGAACTGGAGCTGTGGCTCACGCCTTAGAGCACAGGCTTTGCAAACACAAAGCCATGAGTTCAAAACCCCAGCCCCAACCTTCCCCTCCCAAAAAAATACCTAGGACATAATATAAATTCAATAAATGTGAAAAAATTCAACTATGTGGGAAATATTCACCAAAAGAAGAAAGTGCCATCTCCTAGCTTTGGTGTAAATCCAGGTTAGGTGGGGTGACTAACGAAATTCGCATTATTATAAGTGAAAGAACAATGGAAAAGGAAGCAGTAGACAGGGGAAACATGGCTGGGAGTGACTCCACAGCTGCGTGAGCCTGGAGAAGTCTATTCACCTCCCTGAGCCTCCGTTTCCCCACCTGGTAATATGGGCTAATGCCTATCCTATAGGGTTACTGTTCACATCAAAGGAGAAGCAAATTTAACATGAGTTATGCACTTTACCCTGTCTTGTCTTGTGCCAGGCACATCACACCATAATCTCACCTAATCCTCAAAATTACCCCATCAAACTTGAATTAGTATTTCCATTTTACAGATGAGAAAATGTAGGTTAAAAAATACCCCAAGATCTGGGCCAGGTGTAGTGGTGCTTGCCTGTAATTGCAGCCATATGGGTGGCAAAGGCCTGAGATCTTATCTGAAAAATAAACTAAGGTAAAAAGGTTGGGGAGCAAGGCTTAAGTGATAGAGCACTTGCCTAGCAAGTGCAAAGCCCTGAATTCAAACCCCAGTTACACACACACACACACACACACACACACACACAAATATACATATATCTTATGACCACTCAGGTAGGCAGTAGACAGAGGCAAGGTTTTTAAGACAGGACTTGCTGACAACAAAAGATAAGGGCCCTTCACAGGAATTCAGCAAACAGTTTATTTTCTCTTTCCTAACTTGGGGCCTCAGTTCACATAAAATAAGTGTACGAAGCCACGTGCAGTAGCACACATCTGTAATCCCAGCACTCAGAAGGCTGAGGCAGGAATGCAGGTTCCAGCCATGGCCATTCCAGGCGGGCGAGTCCCAGGCCACCCTGGTCTACATAGGAAGACCTTGTCTCAAAAAACAAAATTAAACTAAAAAACAGGTTCAAGAGAGAATGTTCACTAAGAGCTCTGCTCTGTTAATGCCACCATCACCTTGAGAGAAGTGGCCTGGCCCTTCCCATCCCAAACTTCCATGCTTAACTTACCTGTCCGGGGCAGCCTGTTTCATCTGGGCCATGCTGGCTGGGGTTGTCTGGGCTTCCGTCCATGCGCTGCTCTTGGGCACAGGACTCGGGACCTCTCCTTAGCTTCTTAGTGCTCTTGAAATTTCTCTGTCCCACAACTGGGCCTGTGCAGGCCTTGCTGTCAGCAGCCTCCAGGGAGGAGCTGAGGCCACCCAAGGGCTTGGTGGAGCTGACACAGGTGTCAGTGGTGATAGTGAGTCCTTGCCCTGGCCTCTTCCTGGACACTGGCTGGGCCTGGATCTCTGGCCCCTCCTGGTTGTGTGAATTAAAAAGGCCTTCCTTGCTGCCAGCCCCCACCTCGGGCTGTACTTCCAACTGCTCTGTAGAAGCCAGACCTGGCCCTCCAAGACACAATACAGGACCCTGTGTGGCCAGATTGTGGGACTGTCCTCCACAGGCCACTGGGAACTCAAAAGGGCCCTGGGGGCTGCCTGGCTGGGCTGCAACCCCTGTGGCCGGAAAGCATTCAAACACCTCAGCCACTTTGGTACATCCCACCCAGCTTCCTCCTGGCCCAATGTCCTTGGAAGACAGAGGCCTGCTGGGGCCTCCCAAGGACTCAAGGTCAGCACAGACTTTTGGGGGGCCTCCCACAGACTGACTGTCCCCACCAGGGCTCTGACCAAGCCTCAAGAAGCCACCAGCCCCCTCCCCACCCTGGGAACACTTCCTGCTTTTCTTTTTTGCCCTCCTAGGGGCTAGGCCAGGAGAGGAGAGCAGACTCCTTCCAGGGAGCTTCTCTTTGTTGTGTAGGGGGCTTCTTCCACTGCCTCCTGGAGACCCCAGGCCTTCTTCTTTGGCCTCTCTGCACCTGAGGCAGCTGGCCCCTTCCACCCCTGCTGGCCTCTCTATTCCTACTAGTGCTGTCTTTGTGAGATCTGGTGATATGCTATGAAGACTCTCGAGGCAGTGGGTAGCTAAGACATCATACAGGGAAACATGGAGCCTCTTGGAGGCCCAAGGTGTCCCACAGGAAGTCACAGTGGGCAGCTGCATGTGGAGCATGGGGCCAGGCGTGGAATCCTGGTTCTGCCCCACAGCTGGTTCTGAGAGCCCCAGGCTCGCCCCAGCATCTGACCTAGCCCTGGAGCTCAAACCTCTGTGGGTCTCCTCCTTGAGAACCCTCTTCCTACTGCGAGACCAAACCTGGGCCTCTGGTTTCAGGCCTGGCACGGAGCTGGCTCTTTGTGTCACATCTTCCTGGTAAAGCCCATATCTGTGTTGGGAACAGACAACACGGTCCTCTGTGCTGGAGCCCTCTACATCTCCCTCCTGGGACATGTCTGTCCACTTGCTGGGCCAAAAAGCACAACGCAGGCTGTATAGGGACAGAGAGGGGAGGTTTCATCATGGAGAGTCTAATGACCAGCCAGCCCACTCAGGACCCAGGCCTGTAGGATCCCAACTGTCAGCCTCCCTTCCAGGAAGTCCTCCGCCCTCCCCAAGCCCTACCACTTCTGAGGCCCAGAGGTGGGCCCTCCAGAGCATTTCGGACAGACCTGGCTCCCCCACCTCCAGACAGGGCTGGGCTAGTTTCCTACCTCTGACAATTCCCTTAAATAGGATGGAGTAAGAGCAGCTACTGTTTATTAATGACTTCTGTGCATTATGTCATTTCAGACTGGCAGATTCAGAGAGGTTAAATGACCCACCTCAGGATACACAGAAAGTGGAAGGGTGGGATTATCTCCCAAACAGAAGGCCCCCACTCAAAACCACTCCGCATGGGGCAAATATTGAAGGACGTTCATATCCAGCACCCCTCCGTCCCACCCCCATCAACCAGTTTCCCAGAATTGCCCTAAACAGTCCCCACCACCCAGGGAACCTAGCCCCAGCTCACCCAGCCCCTCTCACCTGGGGCCACCGCTCCCTTTCCCTCTACTTCACCTCATCAGGTTCCACCCAACTAAGCAGGGGCTGGGATCACGTGATACTGGGGACTGGATGGGGAGAAATGGGGCGGAGTTTCTGGAGATCGGCAGATTGCGGCTCGCCACGGATGCTGGCGTTCTCGCCCGCAGGGGGCGCTGTCTCCCTGCTGAGGGCTTCCGGGAGGAGGTGCGTGGGCGAGGAGTTACAGGCGACAAGGAGGGTGATGGCCGGCCTGAGGGTTCAAACTGGACCCTATGGTGGGGGTGGAAGTGCCTGAATTCCTAAGGGACTGTCAGAATCTGTTTAGATTTTTTGCCTATTTATTTTAATATCATTAAAATATTATATAATATTTAATTATATAATATGTTATATGTATATATATATATATAATTCACGTAGATGGAAATGCACATTCAAGCCTAATAGAAAAGTTAAGAATAAAACTTGTAAGCTTCCCCTAAACCCCCTTCTCCCGGAGAGCAACTTTTTTTAACCGTGTTTGTTGTTGATTTAGTTTGCCTGATTTCGTAACTTTGAATAACATACTCATACCTCTGTTACTTGGTTTTTCAATTTTAACAGTATTCATTGACTCCAGATATGATTTTACTAACCATTCTACCCTCTTCTCCTTCCAGCTTTTCTTTTTTATGTTTCTAGTTTTGCCCTATCATTTCTTTTCCTTTTTTTTTTTTTTTGGCACTGGGGATTTGAACTTAGGGCCTCACACTTCTAAGCAGGTGCTCTACCACTTGAGCCACTCTGCCTGCTCTGTTGTATCACTTTGAATAATCTTATATGTCTGTTTCTTCTGTAGCTTTTATTTTTTTTGCTACCTTGCTTAACACTGTTCTATTTATCTCAGTGGCCAAACATAGCTCCTGTCTTTGGCTGTCCATGGTGTGAAGTGGTTGACCTTGCCATCCCTCCCTACATCTGCCCTAAACTTAATTCTCCAGGGTGGCTTACAGCACCCTGGAAAGCTAACTCAGTTTGCCATAGCTGACCTATAGACTGACTCTTTTTTTTTTTTCCCAATGCAGGGGATCAAACCCAGGGCCTTGCCCATGCCAGGCAAGCACTCTGCCGATGAGCTACCTTCCAGCCTGATTCTTAGCATTGAAAGCCAAAGGACGTTCACATCACTAGAATAATGGAAATACTTCCTTTTCAGAACCAGGGATTGATAGGCCTTAGAGGAGATGGAATTCCCCAGCATGAACCCTGAGACCACTGACACCACAAGAAGCTTCCAGGTAAATGGAACACCACACCACACCACAGTTAGACTGAATGTGTTAGATCTGTAGCTCAATAAGGATGTCTCTCAATTTAATGTTGAATAAAAAGCAAGAAAATATTAATGAGAGACTGAGTGTGTAGTATATGGGACCTCTTTGTATTAATCTTCATGGTTTTTTTCTTTAAATTACAAAAAATTAAGTTTGTCTCACACACACACACACACACACACACTGTCACAATCTGTCTGCCAGGGTCAGAAATGAGGTAAGAGGGTTAGGTGCAATGGCTCTACCTGTAATCCTAGCTACTCAGGAGGTAAAGATGGGAGGACTGAGGTTCAAAGCCAGCCCTGAGGCAGGATGGGGAGTGGGGGGAGTTTGCAAGACCCCCATCTCAATGATAAAAAGATGGGCGTTGTCATTCTGGCTACTCAAATAGGAAGATTGAGAGCTTTTTTAAAAATCATACCTAAAGCAGAAAGGGCTGGGGGTGTGGTTCAAGTGGCAGAGCACCTGCCTAGCAAGTGTAAAGTGCTGTGTTCAAACCCTAGTACCATAAAAACAACACAAAAGGTAAGAGTTGAAATTGGATGTCACTGATGACTGTAACTGCTGCTCTAAAGAAATAATTCTTTTAGTGAGAACTCCCAGTATGGAATGTGCTAGTCTTAAGGACACAGACCTAACCAGGTCCCTTAGGAGACAGTGATCTGGGCCATTCTGGTCCATTTGGGTAATGGAGGCAGTGGAGTCTCCCACCACTGGGCAGAGAAAGGGAGTGTGGCATTATTCGCATCACAGGATGTGAAAATAAACACGATGGCTTCACACTTACACAATGCTACTTTGATTCAGAGATTGAGCTAAATACCAATATTGGCCTCTTGTTTACCCATAGTAACTTACCTACATCAGTCCTCAAACCAAATCTATGAGGTTCTACTGTTATTATTCTTATTTTGCCTAAGAGACTATAGACAGAGAAATCAAATAAGTTTATTAAGTGTGGTTCTGAAATCCAGCCACAGGGCTGGAGGTGTAGTTCAGTGTTAGAGTGCTTGCCTCATCTCTGCAAGGCCCTGGGTTTGATCCTCAGCATCACAAAGAAAAAACAGAACCCAGACAATCTCTGGCCAGCCTATTTTCTGATACCTTAAAATGTCTGATGATCGTCCAGGCTCACACCTGTAATCCTAGATACTTGGGAGGCAGTATCAGGAGGATCACCATTTGAGGCCAGCCTGGGCAAATAGTTTGTGAGACCCTATCTTGAAAATACCCAACACACACACACACAAAGCCTGCAGGAGCGGCTCAACTTGTAGAGCTCCTGCTTAGCAAGCATGAGGCCATGAGTTCAAACCTCAATACCGAGAAGAAGAAGAAGAAAAAAAAGCCATGGTAAGGTTTACCCAGGCTTTAGGCAATGCTATTTCCCCAGCTGTTTGTCCCCCTAGCTTCTGACAGCACCTGGGCTGCGTACCCCATTCCCACGTGGGTCTCTTTCTCAGCTCTCTGTTCTGCTCCATTGATCAATTTGACTTTCCAACCAATAGGCTACTATTTTAATTCCATGGTGCTGAGATACACTCCCTTAGGTTCTCATTTTTCATAATCATATTGGTTATCTATGTACAGTTATTCCTCCATACGAACTACAGAATTGTATTGTCAAGTTTGCTGAATAATTCTGTAGGAATTCATATTAAAATTTCATTGAAGCCAGGTGCCAGTGGCTCACAGTTCTAGGTCAGCTTGGGCAAAAAGTTTACGAGACCCCACCTCAATGAAAAAAAAGCTGGGCACAATAGTATATGCCTGTCATTCTAGCAATGGCAGAAAGTATAAACTAGGAGGATCACAGTCCAGGCTGGCCTGGGCAAAAAGTGAGACCCCATCTCCAAAATAACTAGCGCAAAAGGTCTAGGCAGGTGCTTTTTGGGCACCTGCCTAACAAGCACATACACACTGAATTCAAATCCCAGTACTACCTAAAAAAAGAAATGTCATTGAATTTACAGATTAGAGGTATAATTGAATATTTATTATACTGAGACTTCCCACCCATGAACCCATATTTCTCTCCATTCTTTCAGGTCTTTAATTCATTTTTGTGTCTTTTCTTCATTAGAATATTACATATTTTATTAAATTATTCTGTACTTCATAATTTTGTTTCTTATTACCTTTTCTGTTGGTTGCTGCCAACGTAAAGAAGGTCATTGTTCCTTAGTGACCTTACATTAAGGAATTTTGCTGAATTCTCTTATTAATTCTAGTTATGTGTCCATCGATTCTTTTGTAAGTGTACATCTTGTATGATCTTGTGGTCTGAAAACGACAATTCCGTTTTGTGATATGTCACATTCATTCTTTTTTTTTTTTTTTTCATTTTTCTTTTATTATTCATATGTGCATACAAGGCTTGGTTTATTTCTCCCCCCTGCCCCCACCCCCTCCCTTACCACCCACTCCACCCCCTCCCGCTCCCCCCCTCAATACCCAGCAGAAACTATTTTGCCCTTATCTCTAATTTTGTTGTAGAGAGAGTATAAGCAATAATAGGAAGGAACAAGGGGTTTTGCTGGTTGAGATAAGGATAGCTATACAGGGAGTTGATGCACATTGATTTCCTGTGCGTGGGTGTTACCTTCTAGGTTAATTCTTTTTAATCTAACCTTTTCTCTAGTTCCTGGTCCCCTTTTCCTATTGGCCTCAGTTGCTTTAAGGTATCTGCTTTAGTTTCTCTGCATTAAGGGCAACAAATGCTAGCTAGTTTTTTAGGTGTCTTACCTATCCTCACCCCTGCCTTGTGTGCTCTCGCTTTTTATCATGTGCTCATAGTCCAATCCCCTTGTTGTGTTTGCCCTTGATCTAATGTCCACATATGAGGGAGAACATACGATTTTTGGTCTTTTGAGCCAGGCTAACCTCACTCAGAATGAAACATTCATTCTTATTAACATCTTTTTGATAGGTTTTACCTTTGGTAGATTGGATCATTCCTTATGTCATAGTCATTTTTCTTTTTACGTTGTTTAGGATTTCTAGTACAGTGTTGAACGGCTATATGGGGAGCCTGGTCTGGTCCCTACTTCAGTGGAAAATTTCTGAAGTGTCACAATTAGATATGATTTTTGCTGTAGATTTTTGGTAAATCACATATATTAGGTTAAGGAAATCCCGTCCTGATTAAATTATAAATTTTTCTTTAATATGTCTTGAATTTTATTGTGTGTCCCCCCTCTTTTGCTTTAGTTATTTTTCAAATAGAATGTCACTTTATGCCCGGGCTGGCCTGGACTGCAGTCGTCCTATTTATGCTTCGCTGGTAGCTGGGATGACAAGCATGCACCACCATACCCAGCTTATATTGGTTGACATAGGGTCTAGAGAACTTTTTTGCCTGAGCTGGCCTTGAACCACACACAGTCTTCTGTGTCTTCTCCTCCCAAGGAGCTAGGAGTACAGGCTTGACCCACCATACCAGGCCTTCTAAGTACTTCTTTAGTTGTATCCTACAAGCCTGAACAAGTCATGGTGATGCTCTTCCTGCCATTCAACTGCAAATATTTTACAATTTCAACTATAATTTACTCTAGTCCGTGGATAGTTTTCAGAAGTTTGTATGTGTTTAGCTTTCAAATAAACTTAATCAATATTATATTAAATAATTTAGCCTGGACACAGTGACTCTTATCTGTAATCCCAGCTACTCAGAGACAATCAGGAGGATCATAGGTGGAGGCAACTCCAGCAAGAAGCTAGTGAGACCCCATCTCAACTAGGCATGGTGCCCATCACTTCAGCTACTCCTGTAAATAGGAGGATCATGGTCTGGGGTCATAAGACCCAATCCAAAAAATAACTAAAGCAGAAAAAGGGGGAGGGGGAGCCTGCTAGCATGCATGAGGCTCTGAGTTCAAACCCCAGTACCACCAAAAAAAATTAATTGTGATCATATAATATGATCTATATAATGTAGATTTTTTAGAGAAGTATTTAAGATTTTCTGTGTGATCTTATACATTGCCAGTCATTGTTATTATTTTTGTGTGGTTGAAAAATAATATAAATTATAACTTTAATAGAGTAAGATTTTCTTGTCTTTCTGTATTAACTTGAGTGTTTAAATCATGTTTTTCCAATCCAAAGTTATCTATAGCAACTTGGATCTATAGTGTTCCGTACAGAAGTGATAAAGTACTCCAGGTATTTTAAGCAGAATGAGGTTTAATGTAAGTGGGCACTGGGTGTTTTCCCAAAGTAGGAGTGGATTCGAAGCTGTTGCAGTGGACTCTAGCTGGGCCTGTGGACGGTATTTACTCTAATCTCAGAGGTCTAGGCAGGACCACGGACATTGTTACTACTGCTTCTCAACGTTCACAACTGGTGAGACCAGACACTGATACAGAAACACACCACAGCTCCAGACTCTGCTTAGAAGCAGGACCAGCCTCAGGTTTTGGCGCGCCTCTGCTTTTCCAGTCTTGCAGTGACTGGAAAAGTGCAGTGGGTTGTTGGGGACAAGTTCACATCTGGAGCCCCAGCTGTAAGGGTTCTGGGAAACGGCTTTCCTTCCCATCCTCTGCAGAGCAGGAAGGTGTGAGCACAGGGTGATGGATACGGTCAGTTGGCACTCACGATTCATCTACTTGATCCGTCAGTTTCTCAGTGCTGTTTCCAAATCTCACACTGTCGTCATGGACTCATCAGGTTTTCCCTTCATGTCTGTTAAGTTCCTGTTTCATATAGTTCAAAGCCCCTTTTTAGAAGTATACAAATTCATCCATTTTATCTTTTTGGAAATTGTAGCTTTCACCAGCCAAATGTCATCTCCCCTTTCTTCCTATTAATGTTCTTTTGCTTGAATTTAGATCTTATGATATTAGTGTTGTTATGCTGCTTTCTTTTGGTCAGTATTTACCTTGTGTCGTTTTTTAAAATTTTTTTACTCCCTTTTTTGTGATTCTGACATTTGAACTCAGGGGCTTGCTCTACCACTTGAGCCACCAGTCCATATTTTTCTATCCTTTTATTGTCAGTCTCTGTGTAGTTTTTTCCTCAATGTCTCTTTAAGTGGTATATACCAAAGCTAGATGTTAGAAATCCAGTCGTTGCATCTTTGTCTCAGCAATGTGTATAACCTCTTCATCTTACTGTGACGCCTGACCCATTTGGTCTTGTTTCTACCATTATTTTTCACACTTTCTTCTTACCACCCATTCTCTTCTCTTTTGGGTCCTTTTTGCCATCTTTAGGATGTATCAACTCTTTCTTCAAGAAAGTCTAAATTGTCACCACTCAGCACAGCTGTGCCTCTGAGTTCTGGGCTGCGGTGAAGACACTGGACCTCCCTGTGCCTCTGGACTCCTAGCAGCTGAGGACACAGCCAGATGCTCCAGGAGTCAAGGTCCTCATACTGCAGGGATGTGGACACAGGGCCAGGAGGAAGCTGGAGTTGAGTTTACTTGGGTGGATATGCTTGTGCTATGACAAATGGCCCTTTTCCAAGGTTGACAGATGCTGCTGGCTCCCTGACCAAGACTGCTGATGGGCACACATGACATCAGCACCACATCCCTGCTGATGATGACGTGGACACCTGGCTGAAGTAGCATCAGCCAGTTTTCTCCACTGCGCTCCATCCCATCTCCAGGGCCCTCCCATTCCACTCTTGGGGAGGGAGTCATTACACATGGCCACAGCTAAGCACTGGAGACATATGCACCCCTGCCTTGCAGGTGAAGACTGTGCATGGTATTTGGAATTTTGCATGGGAGACCAGTCCCTTCTCAATCATGTATTTCTATCAGTTATTCAGTCATTTATATAAGTGGGGACTTAAGGATATATGTTCCCTACTTTGGGCTGCAATGCAATGCTACTTTATTTTTTTGTTGCTCGAACAATTCCGGTTTAGGCTCCTAGGGGCCCTTTTAGTTAGTTCCTGTGTCTCTGACTTTTTGACATACCACCATCAGTGTGTGTGTGTGTGTGTGTGTGTGTGAGTGTGTTATATTTCCTATCTCCTTGGAAACCTTTCACCCCTCAATTTTGAACAAAGTTGAGACCAAGACTGACCCTTCCTTCCCTCACTCCTGTCACTTGCTACTGGGCCTCTGAGCCCTGAGCCCTGGCTGCACCTTTGAGCTCAGACACCTCAGAGCTTCTGGGACCTTGCCTTTTCCCACCTCTCCCACCCTTGCCCTGCAAAAATAGTGCCCTTTCTCCTGGCTGAGTTTGTCTTCCAGCTCAGCCCCAGAAAAGCTTTGTGAAAAGTATGTAGCTGCCACCCCCAGGGTGTGTGAAGGAACTTAGCTAAAGAACAAAACAACAAAACAGGCCTATTACTTCTGAAACCTACCTTATCTTCTGCATTCCTGAACATCAGATAAACTCTTTGACTGGCAGTCACCTGCTATGTCTCAAAGCATCAGTTTCCTCATCTGTAAAAAAGAAATAATAATAACCACCAAAGAGCTCCCATTGGCTGAGTACCTGCTATGGGTATCAGGTGAAAACCACCCAACAGAATGCCTGGCAACATAGCAAGTGCTCATTAAATAAGGTGTTATGGGCTAGACCTCTCCCCAGCCTCCCCCACTCATGCATCCTCTGCACTCATGCTAAAGGCCAGCCATGACACTGTCACACTCTCCTCACAACCCTTCCAGAATCTGGAATTCAGAAACCCACTTGAATTCAAGGTCGTTCCAAACCTTGCCTGGTCTCTGCCTCCAGCCTCATCCTCCCTGTCTCTGAAATTCCATCAGACTGTTCCTGTTCCCCAAATGGGCCTCACACATCCCACCTCTTCCCCTTTGCCTGAGTTGTGACGTTCTGCCATGTCCCTCCAGGCTTCTTCCATCTGGGGCTGCCCAGGCCCAGGTTTCTGACTCAGGAAAGCCTTTCCCAGCCACAGTGCTTCCCTTGAATAATTGTGAATATTCACTGTCTGTCTGCTCCCCGCCCCACTGGCCCAGCTGCCCACTGGTCAGGGTCCTGTATTTTTGGAGCAGGTGGTAAGAAAGACAGAACATGGCTTGAAGGTCCACAGACCCGAGTGTGAGACACACTGGATGGTGGCTCGAAGGCTCTCCAGCTTATCAGCCATGTGGCCTCACACAAATTCCCCAACCTCTTTGAACTTCATTTACTTTATTTATCAAATGACAATGGTGATAGTAGCAACTTTGGAGCAGTGCTGTGAAGACTGAGGCTGATAATGCAGGTGACACACATCACGTACTGCCCCCCACTTAGACAGAGCTTTACAAATGGTCCCTTCCTGTCTCCTTAACGTCAGGCAGCCAGGTCTGCCTGCTCTGCCAGGCTTCACTTATTGATGGATTCAAGGCTAAAAATAGAGCTGCAGCCTTGGGGAGCAGGTCCTTCCAGAGCCAGGAATTGATGCCCTTGGTGCCAGGATGAGGAAGGAGCCTGCTTCTCCCTCCAGGGACCTCTCAGAGAAGCACGGACCTCAGTGGCACTGCTTCTCAGGGCAGCGTGCAGAGGCCAGCTGGCCCAGGCAGATGCATTCTCAGGGCAACAACACCACAATCCATGTGCCAGCTTCTGCCCCAGCTCCACCATGCACTGCTGGCTGTGTGACCTCGGGCAAGCAACTTTCCTTTCCAGAAAACTGTTATTACTCCCCAACCTGGGACACTGACAGTGTTCATAACATTGATCGTTACAACAGAAAACTGATATTCGCAGAGGTCTTGAGGCTCTGGAACTCTTGGTGATGGTGTCCCCTCTCCAAGCTTCAGTTTCTGCATCCCTGAAATAGGCACAGTAGCCCTGACCTACAAAGCTGTTGTGAGAACCCAGGAAGACAAAGTATTCAGCAGGTCATCACCCATCTGAGGGCACAGACAGTAGAGACAGAAATTTATTTCTGCTTGCTGCTATTGATCGTCCAGTGTTGGAAAATGCAGAGAAACACATCCAACAGAAAAACTTGCTTCTCAGGCTGCTCACAAGCTGGTGGGTTAGTAGAGAAACCACTGCTATGCAATCCACTTCCCTGCTGTCAGCTCAGTCCTCCTGGCAAGTTGCTTTGTATCCCAGGACAAGACGCTGATTTAATTAAAGTAGACCCTGAACTGTGGGCAGTGGCCCCTGTTTTCTTTTCTGAAGCTTATTTTTCACAGTGATGTCAAGGGTGCAAATCTGGCTCCCAAGGGCACCGAGCCAGCCTGCTACAAGTAGACACATTGGGATGGCCCCAATTCAGGGCCATGGTCCTGGATTGTCTCTGCCCTTCCCTTCTTCCTGGGACAGGACATCAGGCTCCAACCATCAGCCCTTTGTTCATTTCTGACCCTGAAATGGATACAGAATTGCATCACAATAACATTTATACAAACACACAGTATCAAGGGAAAAAGAAAGTACAGCAGTCCTGCAGCAGGTCACAAGCCTTGGACACAGACACCGTGCAGTGTGAGAGGAAATCCATGTTCCACCAAGATGACATAAAAAGGAAGAAGCCCAGGTGATCAGCTGAGAGTGTAAGCGACCCCTAAAGGATGCATCCCGCCAGTGCGAATGCCCATCTGGCAGCAGGAATGCAGGTCCTGGATTCTCATCCTGGGTTTGGACCCCAGCTGTCTCACTGCATGACCTGGGCCAGGCACTTAACCTCTCACCCTCTTCATTCCCCAGAGAACATATCGCTTTGCTTGGTTGCATACTTATTAGTATTCTTGCTTGAAGACAGCAGAGTGCACTCGGGCTAGTTAAAGTAGAAAGGGGATTTAGTAAAGATGTTAGAGAAAAGGCTCTGGATGCAGCTTTTGGGAGTCTCTCCAAGACACACTGCAAAGTTGGACTCATGGAGACCTGCTTCCACTGTCTCTGGTTCCAGAACCACATTGCTTTGGCCACCATCCAGGACAGCAAAAAACAGCTGGCCCATAGGCAGCTATGTGCACACATCACTCATCTCCCACCTGGTATCTCGGGTAGAGGTATGAACAGGGAACCGAGGTCACACACAGCATGCTAGCTGTGAGGGAGGCTGCTTTGGGCTTCGGAAAGGAGAAACTTAAGTTATTGGGAGGAATCCAAAATATTGGAAGAAATGTTAAAAACAGTTGAGCAGTGATGAATGACAAGTGTTCAGTCCATCTTCCTTCTTGTCTGTTTTCTCCACTGAGATTGCAAACTCCGTGCAGACAGGGATCGTGAATGTCTTATTCACCATGCATCCTCGCCATCTAACACCGGCCTGTGATCAATGGGTATCTAGATGTGGGTACCAACAGAATGTCTGTGCTTTGTGCTGCTGGCCGGCTCAGTCTCACAGGGATGCAGCTGCGTGGCCTTGCCTTTGGGAAACCGCTCTTTCTTTGTGGGGTGTCCATTCCTCCCCAACCTCTTGCATGAATTGCAAAGTCATCTTGATCTTTCCGTTCTCAGCTTTGTCTCACCTCTTTCTGGAGACCTTACTTGATGGACAGTAACTCCATTCCTGCCACCGCCGTGGTCATCACTGCCACATCCTCGCACTGGGCACCCGGTTTGGTGGGATGGTTAAGAAGGCAAGTTCTGCCTGATTTCAAATGTTGACTTTAGCTCTTCTCAACTGTTGAAACTTGGGTAAACCATGTAACCATTCGGAGGCTCACTCTTCTCAACCTGGACTACATAACAAGACTCTATTTTCAAAAGAAAAAAAAAAAACGATAAAAATGAGTCACTTGTGCCAATCCCTCCAAAAGTAAAAAAAGCTGGGAGGTTGTGAAGAAAATTTTCTTCTACATGGTTATTTGAAACTAAACCCTTCCGGACACCTCTGACAGAAGGCTTTTTGGCTAAGACCTCTATTAGAGACAGAAAATGACTATTTCTATGACTCCAAACATATTTTTAGTTATCCATACTCATGGAGTTATTTTAAAAAAAAACAAGAGTTTCCCCTACACAATTTATTTAATTGGATGTCTTCTGATTTTGACTCCCTCTTACATTCTTCTTTATAATGATTTTTTTTTCTACCTTTAGACTTAAACAACAGGTTCAACAGATTCCTTTTTTTTTTTTTCTTGAGGTCCTAAGGATTAAGCCACTCTACCAGCCCTTTCTTGTGAAGGGTTTTTTTGAGATAGGGTTTCGTGAACTATTTGCCTGGGGCTGGCTTTGAACCATGATCCTCCTGATCTCTGCCTCTTGACTTATATATTTCAACTATTGCAACTCCTCCTCTTCTCGTGTACTAATGTATCCCATCAGGAAACCTACAAAGCTAGGTTGGCCAACACCCTAACTCCCTCAAGACTGAGCTATGTTTAAACACAAGGGGAGATTATAACAGGTACTTAGAACCTGCCCTTTTTTTTTCTTTTTTTTTTTTTTTGCAGTACTGAGGTTTGAACTCAGGGCCTACAACTTGAGCCACTCTGCCAGCCCTGTTTTATGATAGCTTTTTTTGAGATAGGGTCTCATGAACTATTTGTCCCCAACTGGCCTGGAACCATGATCCTCCTGCTGTCTTCTGAGTAGCTAGGATTATAGGCATGAGCCACTGATGCCCAGCTAGAAACTGCTTTTCTAAAAAGCACTGACTCCTTACTTGGCCCCACAAGTTAACTGGAAGCAGCATAAAAAGCCTGGCCTCCCTACCTTCATTTTATACCTTTTTTGCTCTGAGAAGCCACCTTGGAATCTAGGAAGGAGAGAACAGATCAATAACATCTTGGAACAAGAGTCAAAAATAGGCCAAGCATGGTAACTTAGTTCTGTAATCTCAGCTACTTGGGAGATGGAAATTGGGATGATCATGTTTGAGTCCAGTCCATGCAAAAAGTTAATGAGACCCCCATCTCAACAAAAAAGGTATAGGCATGATAGTGCATGCCTGTCATCCCAGCTATGTGAGAAATGAAAAGTAGAAAGATCATGGTCTAGGCCAGCCTGAACCAAAAAAAACAAAAACAACAACAACAAAAAAAAAACCCTACCTGAAAAATAACCTAAATCAAAAAAGGACAAGGGGACAGGATGGGTACTGGTTGGTGGCCCATGCATGTAATCCTAGCTACTCAGAAGACAGAGAGCAAGAGGATCATGGTTCCAGGCCAGTCCAAGCAAATATTCATGAGACTTTATCTCAAAAATACTCAACACAAAACAGGGCTGGTAGAGTGGCTAATTGGTATAGCACCTGCCTAGCAAGCACAAGACCCTGAGTTCAAACCTCAGTACTGCCAAAAGAAAAAAAGAGAGTCAAAGTTACCCCACAGACTCAATGACTTTCTTCTCATAATTGGGCCCCACCTAAGCAATCCTGGGGAAATGGTCAACCTGATCACCTCTGATCAGTGAGCCACAGCTATAAATGGGACTGTTTAATCATGACACATACCTCTCACCCCTGGCCCCAGTTCTTCCCCTATTTAAACCTATTTAAACGTCTGTACTCCAAAGGTGGGCTGAAGTGCTTACTTTTGCTTTCTCACAGCATACCCAGGCCTGGTAACAAATCTCCTGCCTCTGTCAAAAAACAACAGTAGCTAAGTGAGAGGATTGTCATAAGGTATAAATGAAAGAGTGCAGGGGAAGTTCTTCGAGCACCTGCCACCACCATGATGGTTATGTGCTAAGGCTTTCAGGACCACATTGCAATGGCTACCACATCCGTACCCCAACCCAACTGAGGCCTTCTGGAAACCAGAAACTAGGGTGTCCTTTCATATCCTGCCACCCAGATCAGATGTTCAAACAATGCTTGTTGGACAAAGTCAACCAAAGAAACTGCAAATGCAAGGATGAAAAGAAAAAACATTTAAAATTTGCGTAACAGAAAAATAACTAAAATTAAAATCCACTTGGGAATAGAGGAAAATGGCAAATAGCTAATGTCTATATCATGTCAAAATTCCATACACAACAATGAAAAACACATGAGTTGCTAAGAGACACCTGTCCAAAGGTCACGGGCAGGGGACTCAAGAGAGGAGCCAGATGTCTTAATTAAACACAGAAGAATGATCGAGCTTCCCTCAAAGAAACAGAAATGAGATATAAATGAAAGCATCAATAATAACACTACAGAACTCAACACAGAATTATTTATAACACCAAAAGAGTCCAAGAGCAGAAGGATGGCAACATAAACAATGGTATGGTGTTTCACCATTAAATAATTACGAAAACGTTTAAGCAAGTGCCTTGCTATAGTAAGTTTATAAGAAGTTAAATTTAAAGCCCGACACACTGTGCAAAATGTTCATCTGGACTTGGTGAAAGCTTGGCAGAAAACATGAGAAAATGAAAACACATTACCTTGGTAAAAAGAAAAGCTTTCCTAAGAACCCACCATATGAGGCCTCTGTACCAAAAGTTCACACACAGGTTTTGTCACTTACATCCCCAGTGAGGTCAGAGTTGTTCCTTTACAGGTAAGACAACTAAGGCACAGCAAGAGACAATGAAACCGGGTTGAGGTGGCCAAGTCAATAATTGGCAGCAGGATGCCAACCCTGGTGTGCTGGACTCCAAGTCCAGTGCTGTCTCCAAAGTATCAGAGGTGGATGGGGGCCAGAGGCTTTTTTTGCTTTTTAAACACTTGTTTTAGTGCTGCTTAAATGTCATTTGCACAATTAAAATACAATTCAAAGAAAAACAAAGCCAGGCATGGTAGTGTATATCTGTAATCCCAGCTACTCAGAAGAATAAGGCAAGAGGATCACAAATTTGAGGCCAGCCTGAGCAACCTAGAGAGACCCTGTCTCAAAATAAAAAAGGATGTAGCTCAGTGGTAGAGCACTTGAACTAGCACGTGCAAAATTCTGGGTTCAATCCCTGAAAGGAAGGAGTAAAGGAAGAAAAAGGGCATGGAGAAGCCATTTTAAATCTAAAAAATAAGAGAGAAGGCCACTGTCCCTCAAAGTTTCGCATGCTGAAGACTTGGTCCCAGTGTTACCTTGAAGAGATGGGATCTAGTGAAAAGTAATTAGGCACCACCATTGGAAGGGATTAACATCAGTCTCATGGGGATGGATCTATTGTCATGGAGAATGGGTCATTATAAGGGAGCCTGGTATACCTCCCTGAATCCATCTTCTACCATTTGCCACTCTCAGACACACTCAAACAACTGAGATGTCATCTGCCATGAGGCCCTCACCAGAGCCAAACACTTGCCAGTGCCATGCTCCTCAATCTGTAGAAGGAGAGCTAAAAAAATCTTCAAGAAGTGCCCAGCCTCAGGTACTTTGTTACAGTAACACAAAACAGACAAGGACAACAACAAAGAGGAAGCACACTATAGTTTGTCCCTGTGGACTTGTATAGGAGTTTTATCCCCAATCTCATATGTTAAGGGTATTAAGAGGGTGGAGAGATAATGTGACTGTGGTGTCTAGAAATGGGGCCTTTGGAAAGGGATTGGATTAGGTCATTAGAGAGGAGCCTACCTCATCAGATACTGGTGGCTTTATAAGGAGAGGGAGAGAAACCTCACAGTTACAGGGACACACACACTCCTGACATGTGATACAGCCGAAGGGACCTTCTCCAGAGCCTCCATCACACAGTCTGGACCTCCAGAACTGTGAGAGAAATAAACCTCAAAAGGCTGGCTGACTAACACAGACCACATACACATAAGGAGTCTCTGAAAAAGTGAACTAAAATATCAAATATCATCCAACAAGTATTCTGAAATGTGAGTCAAGAAAATGTTTTAAGCCAGGTGCTGGTGGCTCACACCTGTAATCCTAGCTACTCAGGAGGCAGAGATCAGGAGAATCACAGTTTGAAGCCAGTCCAAGCAAATAATCCATGAGACCCTATCTTGAAAAAAACCATCACAAGAAAAGGCTGGCAGAGTGGCTCAAGTGATAAGGGCACCTGCCTAGCAAGGGTGAGGCCCTGAATTCAAACACTAGTGCCACCAAAAGAAAATGTTTTAAGAAAAAAGGAGAGTGACAAGTTAATGAGACCCAGAAAAAATAATTGATAATAAGTATCTTCTAATAAAAAGTTATAAAGATTGTAAACTTTAGCAAGTATCCTTTGGGCACACAGACAAAAAGGGGCAGGATGCATACAAGGGGAAATACCAGGCTGGCCTCTGATTTCTTTACAGCAGCATTTGGTGTTAGAATACAGTAGAATGACACCTACAGATTCATCCAGGACAGAGAGTGTGACTCGAGAGTTTTATCTTCAGCCAAACTGTGTTTGACTATAAAAGCAAAAGACAAAAATTTTGAACATGCGTGGGAAGTTTGTAGGCTGAGGCAAAAGCACGGCCTGGCTTTGTTAGAACAGGGCTTCTTCCTTGTGGCGACCTGGAGTTTTAGTCAGAGTTTTATTTACGTTTTTATGCAACAGATCCATAAAGACGCAAGTATGTGTTGGGTCATGTGTCCAGGAATATAAATGAGCTCTGTACCAAGTGCTACAGAGTGATAGGACTGTTGGCCTGAAGACATGAGCTGGTCTGTGAAAGATGAAGAGGGGTCAGGCACCGGTGGCTCATGCCTGTAATACTAGCTACATGGGAGGCTGAGATCGGAAGGATCAAGGTTTGAGGCCAACTTAGACAAACAGCTCACGAGGCTCCATCTTCAAAATAACCAGAGCAAAATGGACTGAAGACTCAAGTGGTAGAGCACCTGCTTTGCAAGCACAAACACTGAGTTCAAATCCCAGTCTCACCAAAAAAAAATAATAATAAGGAGGAGTAAAGGAGAGAGAGGGCATCCCAGACAGGAAGAGTGTGTGCCAAAGCAGGAGTGTCTGTTCCATGCCTTCTATGCTCTACAATAGAAGCTAAGATGTCATCGAGGGTGTGGTCTGGAATGCTCAGATGTTCATCAGTTATTTTAGTTTTTATTTATTTATTTATCTTTTGGTAGTGCTGGGGTTTGAACTCAGGGCCTCATGCTTGCTAGGCAGGCACTTTACCACGTGATCCCCTCCTGTCCAAATGTTCAAAATGGAATGAGTGGGTGAGCTCAAAGCATCCAAGATTGGGAAAGGGCAGCAGGCCTTGAATGCTGGGCTTCCAGAAGGCTAAACCTTATACCATAAGCTACGTGGTCATGGATAACTGCAGTGTGAGAATGACTGTTTCATTGCAAGAAGTTTCAAAGGCCGGGCGCTGGTGGCTTATACCTGTAATCCTAGCTACTCAGGAGACAGAGATCAGAAGTATCACGGTTCAAAGCCAGCCTGGGCAAATAGCTTTAGAGACCTTATCTCAAGAAAACCCATTACAAAAAAGGGCTGGTGGAGTGGTTCAGGGTGTAGACCCTGAGTTCAAACTCCAGCACTGCAAAAAAGAAGGTCTAGAGGTTTTGTGAGGATTTGAGTTCTGCCATTCCACATCACGTAACTAGCAGTCATTCTTAATGTTGTACGTTAGAGTTGTCTATGCAAAGTCAGGGACAAGGCCAGGCTGCCCACTGACACTGCTTTTGTTCAACACTGTATTGGAAGTTCCCACCAACCCAGAGAGAAAAGGAAAAGAACCAAAGAGTTTGAGGATTATGACACTATCTGAATGCTTTTCATTGTTGAGTCAAGGAAAGTGCTTATATATTCCCTTTCTGAAGCCTTCTGTTTTTCCTGGAGTTGTTTGCTGTTGTTTTTGCATTCTGGGGATGGAGCCTAGGGCCTCACACATGCTAGGCAAGCATTCTACCACTGAGTCACACCCCCAGCTTTCCTTGAGTTTTTGTTTGTTTGTTTTTGGCAGCACTGGGGTTTGAACTCAGAGCCTCATGCTTGCTAAGCAGGCATTCTTACTGCTTGAGTCTCTCCACCAGCCCTTTTTCTGTGATGGGTTTTTTCAAGATAGGGTCTCTTGAACTATTTCCCCAAGGCTGGCCTCGAACCGTGATCCTTCTGATCTCGGCCTCCTGAGTAGCTAGGATTACAGGGGTGAGCCATGGGCACCCAGATTTTCCTGGAGTTCCTTTTCTTTATTCTTGCACTGTTTGCCTTTATTATTGAGGGCAGAATCTTCTAAGAACTCAGAAGGGCCACTATTCTTTTTTCTTTCTTTCTTTTTTTTGCCTGATTTTTGAGACGGTTTTGCTATGTAGCCCAGGCTCACCTCAAGTTCACTATCATCCTGAGTGCTAGAACTACAGGTGTGTCCTACCATGCCCTGCTAAGCTTGCTATTCTTATTCCCATTTTACAGATGGGAAGGAAGCTGTGAGGGGTTGGCCGAGTCCACCGGCAACACACCGTGAAGCTGGAACTCTTGCCTGTCTCATGGGGTGACTCCATCAACCCCATACAAAGACATGAAGAATACTTGGGGGTAAAGGACAGAAATACAGGGTCTCAGTTCTTTGAATTCCTCCAAATTCACAAAACGAATGACTAGGTGCCAAAGTGCACCTTGAGTGACAGTTTTCTGAAGTAATAAATGGAGGGCCACCCACGCTGGCCAATGTTCAACTCTCCGAAGGGGCCAAGCACCTCAGGACTTTTGTACATCCATCCCTTGGCCTGAAGTGCTCTTTCTTGGCTCTTGGGCTGGCTCCCTCACATTCTTCAGTTCTCCACCTTCTGGCACTTCATCAGAGAGCCTCACCCAGCGCTCCTTATCACCACTTCCCTGGGCTGCTCCAGGCTTTGTGACCAAGTCAGGCTCCTATCTCGCCTGCGGGAGATGCTTCCAGGTCTCATACAAATGAAGGTGTCTATCGAACCTTGTCACCAAACTAGCCCATTCCTGTGGGCTCTCTGCGTGGAAGCTAGTATATCCCATCCCTATCCTCTGCAGAAATGCATGAAGTAGAACATTTAGAAAATCCCATGATTTTCTGGAAGAACCCAAGAAAGGACATTTTAGGCTTAGGCAAACACTTATCTTTTTTTAGTGGTACTGGGGATTGAACCCAGGGCCTCATGTATGCTAAACAAACACTCAACCACTGAGCTACACCCCATCCTGAGAGGACATTTTAGAGAAAGAAATCCCTCACTCATTCTCTCCAGACCCCCACATGGATTCATCGATTTAGTCAACACATTTTTCGAGCGCTGCCCACGTGCCAGTCTGTGCTCAGCAGGGTGAGGGCTCGTGGTCCAAGGGCAAGTGAGGGCCCAGATCCAGCTGTAGTCCAGAGTCATGTCTACCCCCAAAGGATGCCCTTCCCTAATTCCATCAAAAGTCCAGGGGCTGGCAGCAGTCCTGCCCACGAACAAACTCACCCCACAGCCCAGTGGGAGGCAGACACACAGACAATTAAATATGTCATTAGAATTCACCCTTGTTTGCTAATGAACACTGGGTTTCTGAGAAGGGAGGGAGGGAGGGAGGGAGAGAGGGAGGGAGGCGCAGGGTCTCCTGGCTCCTAAACCACATCCAGCTCTGAAGCGGGACAGAGACAATCTAGCTACACCCACATTGGTGTCAAGCATCAGCTCTGGTCTCCAGCATCAATCTCTCCCTCTTCGTGACCCCTTTGATGACAAACACAGGTCCCTTAGATCCTGAAGTTCCCTACACTTGACCTTGCCAACTCCTTCAGCTGAGCTCAGCTCTCCTTCCCTTTGCTGCCAAGACTCATGTTCGGATTTACCTGCTGCCTGATGCAGAGGCTTTGGTGAAATGGTTCTGCAGTTGTACTTCCTGTCCCAGTCGCCTAAAGGCGACTTGCAGCCCAGGGTGGGGAGGCAACAGACCTGAGCAACAGCCATCTGCCATACTCAAGACTCCACTCACAGTGATGGCTAAAACCACCAAACACCTAGAAGTAAACAGACAGGAATAAAATAGCATAGCTCTACCGAAGGGCACAAAAGGACATGTGAGTAATAGAAAGAGACACCGTGTTCCTGGATGGGAAGACTCAGCACTGTAAAAACGTCACTTGTCTCCAAAGTAATCTATAAACCTAATGGAAGTCCAATAAAAATAGCCAAGACATTTTGGGGGAAATTTGACAAGCTGATTCTCATGTTAATCTACAACATGAGAGGAAAAAACTACAAAGAAGATACGCAAGAATAGAAGACCCAAGAAAAACATAACATTTTGTCATAATAAAATATACATAATATTCACTATTTTAACCCCTTTAAGCATACAGTTGGTGTGGTGTTGAGTATACTCACAATGTTTTATAATCATCACCACCATCCCTCTCTAGAACTTTCTCATCATCCCAAACTGAAATTCTGTACCTATTAAACAATAATTCCCCATTTCCCCCTCCTCCCATAAGAAAAAAATTAAGAGAATAAAAATGAGAACAGTCAAGCCAGAGATAAAAATGTTATAAAACAAGATAAATTCCATCTATCTATCCACCTATCTATAATATGTAAAACATTTCAAATCCATGAGGAAAACACAGGCTATTTAACAAACAGCCCTCCAGTTTGAGAAATATAAAAATATGAACTATACCTTACCCTGGACACCCATACAAAGTTCCTTTGAATTAAGATCCAAACTTAAAAATCAAAACCCCATAAAAGCATTAGAAGAAAAATAGGAAAGATGGCTAGATTTTTCTTTTCGTTTTTATTAGCATACACAGATTTGACTACACAAAAACAGTTAACTTCTGAATAACAGAAGACAAAGTTAAAAGACAACACACTGGGAACGCAAGCCTACTGTAGACATGCAAGAAGGCAACAAGAGCGTATTTTGAAATAATAACAATTTTGCTTTCATTTTTCTCACTTCCTCATATCAATCAGAGGCTCCACTGTACGTCCAGGAGAATTAGTGCTTTTATAGCAAGAATATAAAGAGGGAGAAACAGTCAATGTTCCCATGTCATTGTTTTTGTAACTTCCCAGACAGTCTACTGAAGCCCACATCAGAAACCACACGCTTGAAAGCCAAAGCCTTTGATTTGCAAGACGCTGCTTTTGCTGAGAGAAGGAAATGCTCTTGAAAATCAAAGGGGAATGTCCTGAAGGAAGCTGGAGGTAAAATTTGTGCCTTAACTATAGATTGAAAAGCACTTGTGAAGCCTCAGACTGTGTGCCCTGGGGAAGTAAATTGGGCCATGGGCCTGGAGAAAAGGAGTGGGAGTGAGCCATGACCTCGTTAGAGGTCAGGGGGGATCTGGGAGGCAGAACTGGCTCTGCAGGACTGCCTGGAAGGTAGGGAGTCAATACCCAGAGAGAGCTAAGCCCCCTGCATCATCACTGTGGGGGTTTCCAGGGGCCTGGGCCATCACCAATAGACACTCAAGTGTATGCCACAGGCAGCTTTGGCTGGAGAGCCACTAACCACTCAGCTTCTCACTGACGACAAGGACTTCCACTGCCAGCTGTCTGGCGTGTCAGGAGTGATGCCCACTCCTGTCCTGAGGCCTTTCTCACAATGCATTTCCTTTTGTGTGGCTCGGACTTCATTGGCCTCCCACCCCAGAGTGGGATCTTTGACACCCACAGAGGAGACCGTAAGAAGTGAAGACCCCAGCAATCTGTGCTTGGGTAGCACTAGATCATGATAAAATCTACCCTGGCTAAACAGCTCTACAATATGTAAAGAGGTCCTGTAAGTCAACAGAAAGAGACCTACAACCAAATAGAAAAATGGGCAGAAGATATGAAAGAGAAGTCATAGAAGAAACACAAAAATCTACAAGGAACGTGAAAGATATGTGCTCTCAGTTCTAACCCGGAAAACCCAAGTTTTGCTGAGCAAATTGGCAAAATATTAAAAGGCAGATAAGGAAATAAAGCACTCTTATTGCCACTAGTAGAGGCGGTGGCGATTTTGTACAGGCTTTTAAAAGACAATTTGACAATTCCACAGAAATAGTGAATGTGCATGCCTTGAAACTCAGCAGTCCACTTCAACCAAAACATCCAACCAGGAGATTGTCGACAAAATGATAATGGGATCTGTCTAATACATGTTTGTGGAGTTTTTCACTGTTGTGAAAAATTGAGTCACAATTGGGTATGGTGGTCCACACCTATAATCCCAGTACTTGAGAGGCAGAGGCAGCCAGCACCACAAGTCCCTGTCTCAAAAACTCAAGGATTGGGAATATTATTTAGTGGTAGAGCACTTGCCTAGCATGTGCAAGACCTGAGTCCCATCTCTAGGACCACAAAAATAAATAAATAAATAAAAAGCAAAAGAGCCATAGAAACTGGACTCAGAAGGAGGAAGAAAACACAGAGCAACTGACTAAGAGTTAGAGATGGAGGTCAGAGGCAGACATGGGCCCAGGGTGAATATACCAGTACAGAGACAGGGGAGATGGGGAGGAGACAGGAAGACACCGAGGCAGACAGAACGATGGGGAAGAGTGAAACAGAAAGTGACAAATGAGAGGTAAGGAGAGATAGACAAATGGGTGGACAGGAGCCTGATAGCACCCAGGACAAAGGCTAGAACTTGCTTGGACCTCTGGAGGGGCCCAGCCCCATGACATCTCATCAGGATCTCAGCAATCCCACCTGCCCCTTGACGCCCCATCAACCACTGGGCCTAAGCCAGGTGGCTGAGCAGCAGCCCCCCTTTCAACCCCATTCTCAGTTAGGAAGCTCAGGAAACTCTTGTGGCTGCTCAGGTGGCAGTGATGTGATCAAGTTTGGGTTTTCACAGAGCCCGTATCTGTGCTGAAAAAAAAAAAAATAGGTCAGGTCCAGAAAAACCACTTTGAGAAATACCGGGTACTCCTAAGAACAAGGGAGGGGTACAAATGCTCTCGTATCACACAAATGTGTGTGCTTATGTGCAGGTACACACACACACACCCCCCAAAGGTCCCACATACCAGTCTTGGTTTTGAGCCCACGTGACTCAGGGCAGCTGAGGAGACTGTTGCACATACCTTGCCTGAACCCTACTTCAAAGGTGCCCCACGACTTCCTTCAGCTTTCTGCCACTCAACCCTGGGTAGGCACAGCTTAGAAATCCAGAAAGTTAAGGCCCTGTGGCAGCTCTCATAGGAGAGAAGGTACTGGTGTCCCCGGGAGCTGCCTCTGCTTTCTGACCTTCTGTGGAACAATTCTGAGGGTGTGCCTTAGGATTCCTCTAAGAGGTCCTTCTGGGATTGAACCCAGTTGCTCACTGTGGTAACCAGCTCAGACAGTCATTTGTGCTTTAGGATGTCCCCAGTCAGGATGTGTTCCAATGCTGCCTCCCCCTTATTTCCAGTAACTAGAAGTCAGCCTGAGGTTCACATGCCTGGCAAGGTACCATAGCAGATGCTGGTGCTGCCACAACACTTCTCCTTGGCCCGTTCCGGAGGCTACCTCCAGACATGCTGTACCAGGCCCTTTCTGACTCTGCCACCTGTGGGCAAACTCTAGACCTCAGAGTTGTTGACTAGTTAACATCACTGAAGCCACCTTTGACCAGTGCAGGGTGGGAATTGGTGGCTAAATTCCCAGCTTCCTTTCCCTCTGGGGGAGGCTACTGACATGTTTTGTAATCTTTCAGGGGGTCCCTAAAGAAACTGAACCCCAGCTACCTGAGTGTGACCCACTTGTTAACTCATTTTTTATTGGCTTTCTTCCTTCCCTGTGTCCTTTTAATCTCTCCTTTAAAGATGCTTCCTAAGATTGTTTCCCAAAAATCTTACACCCAAATCCTTTTCCTAGGATCTGCTGTTTTGGGGAATTCAAACAAAGACAGATGCTTCATGGGTGGGGCTGTGCACTTAGACAGACACAGTGATGTTCCCATGGATCAGTGGTCTCAGATGACAAACCTGATCCTTCCATTCTGATAAAAAAAACTATCAACTTTTCTCATTAATCACTTCATCCATTGGTGGTTATTTCCTCAATCCATTATTACTTCATTGAGGGATATAAAAAAAAAGGATATTCTCTAATCCTATCAATCCTTCCACATTTATTAATTGGAATTTTTTTATATAAAGAACTTTCCCTCATAAACAAGGGTTTTTTATGTTGAGATGAAATAATAGAAGAGTGACAGGAGAAAGGCCTAATTCTTTCTTTTTTTCACTGCTAAATCTCAGAATAAGAAATTGTGCCCTAGTTCTCTCCAATAGTATTTAATGATATTTGTTTGATTTGAGGCTTTTTCTTTCTCTGTGTGGCATCAATGTGAGCAAATGAGTGTTGCAATAAATGTCATTATTCTTTCATCTTTTACCAGCAGGCATCCATTCTTGTTGCCTCCCATGTCCTTTGGTCACGATCCTATTACTGTTTGACTATGTCCTTGCTTTCTGTTCCAATGAGACAACCAGGCTCATGTTATCTATTTCCTGCCCTAGACCTGGAATCAGTCATTCCTCCAAGGAGCCCTAGTTCCTGGTCACTGCAGAACACAGCTGATCCCTTGTATTCATCGATAGTGGGTTGGTATTGCATTTAAGCTTTGTCAATGGACACAGCCGGCTAATCCATGTTTTGTAGTGTTTTGTGGCAGGGTCTCCCTGTGTAGCCCAGGCTGGCCTCAAACACATGATCCTCCTGCTTCAGCCTCCCAAGTGCTGGGATTATAGACACACACCAGCATGCCTGGCTTGCAAATCCCTACTTTTGAACAAGAAAAACAGAAGGATTATGAGTTTCTGCTGATCTTTTCAACTCAAATGTAACATTTCAGGGTTTTAATTTAATCTCTTTGATCTTATTTTCGTATCTCTTTTCTCATACACTGAAGATCTGAGATTCTAGCATTAACATAATTACTTATTTGCATTCTTTTGTGATTTTTATAAAATCGTTTAAAAAATGTCAATATTGTTTTTTTACTAAAAATAAGACTTTCAAATGAAGTTTTAAGACTTCTTTGAAGCTTTTATTTTCTTTAGGAAATATTTCTTTAGAGATGTACAGTCAGTATACCACGAGGTAAAGCCACTTAAAATAATTACTTTCACTGAGTGTCTGTATCACCAACGTGAGACACATTTAAGGCCTTTTATTTCAGATTGCTTTCACATTTTAGAGAATGCTATTTTTCCTCCTTTCCTTTGATTTAATGTTATTTTTTAGTGTATTAAATATTTATATGACTCCAAAGTCAATGTCACATAAATGTAGCTAGAGAATTTCATTTCTGTCGCTGTCCCTACTCTGTGCCCGCCCCACCCCCACCCCCGTAGGCAATCATTTTTATTATTTTCTGTTTGTTTGTTTGTTTATCCTTCAGTGTTTCTTTTTGCAAATACAAACAAATTTGTATACAGGCCCTTTTATTATAGTTTAGATCTTAAATATCCCCCAAGGCTTGTGTGTTGAAGGTTGGGTTCCCAGCTGGTGGTTGCGGAAACTACAGGAGGCAGGGCCTAGTGGAAGGAAGTGAGGTCACTGGGGTGTGCCTTCTCTCTCTGCTTCCAACCAACAGGAGGTGGCCAAATAGCTTTGCCATGCCACTCTCCACCGCCACGGTCTGCACTGCCACAGGCCCAAAGCAGTGAAGCTGTGACTACAGTCCGGAACCTCTGAACCATGAGGCAAATAAATCTTTCCTTCTTTGAAGTTGTTTATCTCAGGCATTTTGTCACAGCGACGGGAAGCAGACTCACAGTGTCCTCCATTGTCACACTAAAGCCAGCTGCACTGGATGCAGGCCTGTGCCTTGTGTTAGCGGTGTATCCTGGAGACGGTCGCTGCAGTGCACCTGCCATGTGTCTTTTTGCAATTAATCTCCTAATGAAGAATGGTAGATTATTTCCAATTTTTTGCCTTTTCAAATAATGCCATAATGAATAATCTTGTGAAAACTCATTTTAGTGTTTTTCCAGTGTCTCTTTAGGTTAGATAACTAGAAGTGAGAATATTGGCCAAAGGGTAAATGCATAAATAACCTTGTGTTTCCCTCCAAAAGAGTTGCACTCTTTTGCATTCCTACTAATAACCATATCCGGGCATTCATTCAATCAACACATATGCCTACTATGCCAGGCACTTGTTTATTTGCTTATGGCCTGATAGTGAAAAAGACAAACATGGTTCACTCAAAAATTTACAGTCCATGGCTGGGGGCATACAGGAAGTGATAGAGGACCTGCCCAGAAAGTGCAAGGGCCTGAGCACAGACCCCAGTATCTCCAAAAAAAAGAATTTAAAATCTGCTGAGGAGGTGAGTGAGAGTGAACAGTTAATTGCCAAAATAATCTTTGATATGGATGAAGAAGCATCCACTCTGTAAGAACTCACAGTAAGGAGGCTTAACATGATTTGCAAGGTCAGAAAGACCTCCCTGAAGAATAATATCTACGCTAAAATCTGATGAACAAATCTGAATTAGCCAGGAAAAATGAGTGAGGAAAAACTCTCAAGTTAAATTGAAAATCAAACTAGAAATTAAAATAATCAGATTAATAAAAGCAAGAAACAATTTATAGGTTACAGTGATCAGTATTCACAAGCTAATTTATAACCTCAGATTGTTTTATTGTCAAAGAAAGCTGAAAATAAACTGGGCACCAGTGGCTCATGCCTATAATCCTAGCTACTCAGGAGGCAGAGTTCAGGAGGATGGAGGTTCAAAGCCAGCAAGCCAGCCCCAGGCAAATTGTTCACAAGCCCCTATCTCAAAAAAAAAATCACAAAGAAAAGCTGGTGGAGTGACTCGAGGTGTAGCCCTGAGTTCAAACCCCATTGTCACAAAAAAAAAAAATGCTGAAAATAAACTAAATATGCAATTTAAGAATCTAGAAAAAGACCAAGGTAAACAGGAGTAGAAGAAAATAAAGATCCCCAGTATTATATGATAATAAAATAATAATTATGATAATAAAATGATATATGACACAATAATATAATAAAAAAAGGGGGGAAAAGATAAAATAAGGCCTGGCATGGTGGCTCACACTTGTAATCCCAGCTTTGCAGGAGGAAATTAGGAGAACCCCATCTCAACCAATAAACTGTGCATGATGGTGCATACCTGTGATCCCAGCTACACAGGACACATAGGTAAGATCACATTCTGAGGCCAGCCACGTAAAAAGCAAGACACTATTTGAAAAATAAACCTAAAGCAAAAAGGGCTGGAGGTATGGCCGAAGTGGTAGAATGCCTGCCTAGCAAGCCTGAGGCTCTGAGTTCAAACCCCAGTAACTCAAAAAAAAAAAAAAAAGAAGAAGAAGATAAAATAAGAAATGAAAGAAGTAGAAAAAAGTAAAGCATTTAGAAGGATAAGTTTAAAAACTAGTTCTTGGCTGGGTGCAGTGTCTCAAGTCTGTAATTCTAGCTTCTCAGAAGGCAGATAGGAGGATTGAGGTTCAAGGCCAGCCCAGGCAAAGCTAGGAGCCCTCATCTCAACCAATGGCGGGGCACAGTGGGAGAGTAAGGGGAGGGAGAGGAATGGTCTGAGTCACTAGAAGACTGCTCATTAGCTGGGGGGATGGGGGGAGGTGCTCAGGTGACATAGCTTTAGGGAAAGATCAGGAATTTGGTTTTGAGCAGCTTAAGCTAAGATAGCTGTTAGACATCCAAGAAGAGAGGCTGAGCTGGGGGTGGGAGGATATGCATGTGTGCAGAGTTAGGAAGAGTGCTCCAGAGGGCTGACTGTGATTTAGGAGTCACGGGCAACTTGGGGCTGGATGAAAGTGGCAAGTGAATGAAAACCCAGGGAAGATACGGTCCAAGACCCAGGACACCCAACACAAGAGAGGAGTGAAGAACAGGACCCACACAGGAGACAGGGCTGGAAGACCAATGAGGCAGCAGGGAAACCCCAAGGGGGTCACTCTTGGAAACCACATGTCTGAGAAGAAATGACAGTTCCCAAGTCAAATGCAGCTACTGGCACGCAGTTCAGGCTGGGAGAGAAGGGCTCCTTGGTGTGTGTTTAGAAGACACTGGGAAGATGGAACAGACAGCAAAAGTTGCAGCTGTTTGGAATTTTGTTGCAGATGTAGGTTTAAAAAAATTGAGGTAAATAAGGCTGAGGGTGTAGCTCAGTGGTAGAGCATGCCTAGCATGTTGGAGGCCCTGAATTGAAGAAGAAGAAGAAGGAGGGGAAGAGGAAAAGGAGAAGAAGAAGAAGAAAAGAACAGTAGCTGGCAGGAAAATCTGATCAAGATTTGTTTTGTTTTGCAATAGGGGAGACATCACAGAATGTTCATCTGCTGGTGGGAGTGACCTAGGTTACTAAAGCTGAGAATGAGACAGAAAGGATGTGTGGGGAGCCATGTCCCCAGTCCTGAAAGAGTCACTTAAGAGCACGAGAGAGTGAAGGGTCTGTAGCACACAGTGATGGCCAGGCAGCCTTTGGGACCCACTTAAGGTGTGTGGGGAAGAATCGCGAGAACTAAACAAGTTAATGTATAAAACATGGAAACAACTTGGACCAGAATCTGGCACATGGAAGAAGAATGCTTTGTAAGCATTAGCTATTATTGTCTAAAATTAAGTAAAGAAATGCCTAAGACAATCCAAACCACGGTATTATTAATTTTGTGATAAGTAAAAATCTATTCATGGCATTTTATGTATTTGCTATGGTCAAGAATTAATTGGCCATTAGAATGACAAGTTAGCTGGGGGTCAGTGGCTCACGCCTATAATCCTAGCTACTCACGAGGCAGAGATCAGGAGGATCACAGTTCAAAGCTGAAGGCCCTGAGTTCAAGCCCCAGTACCACAAGCACAAAAAATCTTGTTATGCCAATTCAATGTGTACTGGAGTAACCGATGAGACAGGCTCTCAAGTTGAAATCTCACTACAGTAATATGTAGTCTTGGAAATCTAAGTGAGTTTTAGGCTTCCAACATTTATTAGTTTAATTTTCTAGATTGATAAGAATTCTTTTGTATTTAAGAAGGTCTTGTTTATTAAGTGAGAATATTTAGATGCTTAAAAAAAGAAATCAAGGATGTTAAAATTTATCCTTGCAGTTTTATAATGGTGAAAGTGTTTAATTCACTGAGTTCGTAAATGGGACCAAGCATTATTCAACGTGTCCCTAAAAATGATTGTTAACATTTATTAGGCTTATAAATAGGATAATAATATTTGTAAGCTGAACATAAAAGCCTAAGGAAGGACCAAGGTTTTTGAATTTGTAATTTTAATAAACTGACTCCATTTTTAAAACCCAAAATAAACCTTCTTAATCGTCTTGTTTGCAGACACAAACCAACCTCAAGGACACCAGAGAACAGCAGCAACCAATTCCAGGAGCAGCTGATTCTTCAGGGAGAAGAATCAGAGCTCAAGACTATCAGAGGAGTGAGTTGAAGCCTCATGAAACAAGGGAAGGGGAGGGAAGCCTGGAAGGACAGAGAAGACTGATACTAAGCGTGAAGACTGGAGTCTTCAGGGCAGCTGAGTAGAATGAGGGAGACAACTTGAAGGGGGAAAAAAGATACCATCAGTGGTGAGCAGTCTCCACTGAATTCTGTATTACGGAGTTCTCAGAGCAACATACCCTATAAGGAGAGAGGGAGAGATATAGATGAAGATAGATAGACAGATGATAGATAAACAGATAGATACATGGATACATAAATTCACAAGTGATTTTTTTTTTTTCAGAGGGACTTGGGTTTGAACTCAGGGCTTTACACTTGCAAAGTAGGCGCTCTACAGCTTGAGCCATACCTCCAATCCATTTTGCTCTGGTTATTTTGAAGATGGGGTCTCAAGAACTATTTGCTCAGGCTGGTCTCAAACCATGATCCTCCTGATGTCAGTCTTCCAAGTAGCTAGGATTACAGGCATGAGCCACCAGTGCCTGGCAATAATAGATATTCAGTGATTATGGAGGTTAACAAGCCTCACAACAAGTCATCTACAAGGGATAACTCAGCCCAAGTTTAAAGCCAGAGGATCAGGAGAGCCGATGGTGTAGCTCTCCGGCTATGAACCGGGGGCTGTTGGTGCAGGTCCCAGAGCACAAAAGCCAGAGAACCTGGAGTTCCTGATGCAGGGCAAGTGAAGGTGTCCTGGTTCCAGGAGGCTGAATTTGCCTCTGCCTTTCTGTTCTATCCTGACCTTCAGCCCACTGAATGAGTCTCACGCATATGAAGAGAGGCAGATCTTCCTTGCTTAGTTCATCCATTCCAGTGCCAATTTTGTCCAGAAACATCTTACAAACATGCCCAGAAACAATGCTTTACCAGCTACCTGGGTATCCCTAAATTCAGTCAAGTTGACAAATGAACCTAACCATCACTAATCCCTTTTACATTATTTAGGACATGCCAATAAAAATATGAATTGCTTTGATTTTGGTTGCTGGAGAGCCTTCAAATACAACCCCAATATAGGATGGCATGTGTAGGGCCCTGGTTTAGGAGAATCAGAGGCCTCCAGACAGAAAGCTGACTGTTGAGGTGGTCCCTGCATCTCTGGTCTAGGAAGAGGTGGAGGTCAGGGAATGGGGAGCTGCTGTGAGCTCAGAAGGTCTGTGAGGCCTTCCTCTACCTGGAAGGAGCATCCTCAGGACGACTGCCTCTCTCCCTTGGCCTGATTCCTGGTTCACCAAACTGCGTTCTAGGTTTTTCTTTTCTCTGTTCTGCTTTTGAACTGCTTATTTAGTGTTTATTGTTGTGGGTTCTGAACACACCATCTTGTTAAATCCTCATGAGCGCTCTAGAGGGTAGCTCCTCCGTCAAGGTCACCTGACTGGTTAGCATGTCCTTAGAGCTCAAACTCTTAACCACTGCTAAGGTGTGAATGCATGAGAACTCACTAGCCTTTTTTGCCCCTCCTTCTACTGCCATGTGAGAATGCTGCTCTGAGAAAACACCACCGATGGTGCAGCCCCTGCCAAACACCAAACGTGTTGGTGCCTTGACCTTGGACTCCCAGGCATCTAGAAATGTGAAAAAGTGAACTTTTGTTGCTTGTAAGTTACTCCATCTCAGGTATTTTGTAATACCAACAACAACAGACTTAAGACAACTGCCATGCTTCATTGCTTCTCAGTAGCAAAGTTCACCTCCCAGAAACATTGATATCTGGCTTAATGGTCGTAAGTATGAGCCTGTCTCCTCAGGTACCAAATGGGAATAATGCAACCAGCGCTGGTGGCTCAAGCCTGTAATCCTAGCTACTTGGGAGGCTAAGATCAGGAGAATGGAGATTCAAGGACAGCTCAGATGAAAAGTTCACAAGACCCCATCTCAACCAATAGCTGGGAATGGCGATGTGTCTGTCATCCCAGTGACGGTGGGAAGATCGTGGTCCAGGCTGGCCTAAGCAAAAAGCAAGACCCTATCTGCAAAATAACCAGAGCAAAAAGGGCTGGTGAAGTGGCTCAAGTGGTAGAACAAAGCCCTGCATAGTCAGCACAAAACCCTGAATTCAAACCATACTACAAAGATAAATAAATAAAATAAAATAAAACATCCTCTGCATTGGGCAGTTACATCAATTAATCAATCAATAGTGACAACTGAGGCAGAGCATTAAAAAAGAAGGAAATATTCCTAGTTCTTTAGAAAGACCCTGTCCCCCACACTTGACAAGATAGTACAGAAAAGGAAAAGAACAGACAACCTCCTTTCCTCATGTTCATGAAAAACTCCTAAGTAAAACTGAAAGCTGGCAGAATGAGGAATGTGGTATTTCTTGTACACTGAGGACATACCCTTGTGAAAATTAGCACTGAGACCCTCAGTGTATTAGAAGGGAAATATACAATGATCAAGGAGTATTGATTATCGGAATGTTAGGATGGTTCGATATTAATAAATCTTTTAATGTAATTTATTCTAGAAAATAGACTATGATAATAGTTTGAAAGAAAATCATACCATGACCAAAGGGTATTCATTATAGGAATAAAAAGAGATCAATACTACAAAATCTATTGACATAATTTATCTTATTAATAAGTAGGAAAAGGAAATCATATTATATATTAAAAGATACTGAAAATACATTAGATAAATATAATATCCATAAATAAGACTTTTAAATTTTAGTGAAATAGAAATAAGTTACTTTCTTATACCTGGGTGCCAATGGCTTACACCTGTAATTCCTAGTTACTTGGGAGGCTAAGATCGGGAGGATTGCTAGTCAAGGCCAGCCTGAGCAAATAGTTCACAAGACCCCAGATCCAAAATAACCAGAACAAAATGGACTGGAGGTGTGGTTCAAGCGGTAGCAAACCTGATTTGCAAGTGTAAAACCCTGAGTTCAAACCACAGCTCCACAAAAAAAAGATACTTTCTTATTATTTTTTTAAAGGTCTCAAACCAATTTTAAACATCATGTTTTACAATGAAATTCTAGAAATAGTTCAATTAGGGATTCCCACCATAACTTTTTTTTTTTTTTTGGTAGGACTGGAGATTGAACTCAGGGCACTTGCAAAGCAGGTGCTCTACAGCTTGAGTCCATTTTGCTCTGCTTATATTGGAGATGGGGATCTGATGAACTATTTGCCCAGGCTGGCCTCGAACCTCAATCCTCTCAATGTCAGCCTCCCAAGTAGCTAAGATTACAGGTGTGAGCCACCAGCGCCTGGCTCTACTACTTTTTTGGGGGGGTTAGGCAGAACTGGGGTTTGAACTCACGGCCTCACTCTTGCTAGGCAGGCGCTCTACCACTTGAGCCACTCCACCAGCCCTTTTTTGTGTTGGGTATTTTAGAGATAAGTTCTCATAAACTATTTGCCCAGGCTGGCCTTGAACCATGATCCTCCCGATTTCTGCATCCTGAGTAGGTGCCACCAGCACCTGGCTGTACCACAACTTTTAATTAACATTTTTCTGAAAGTCCTTGTTGATTTAATTAGTGAAATGCAAGAAAAGAGATATAAGTATTAGAAAAGAGGAGCCAAAATAATCATTATTTAAAGTTCATATGATTATATATCTAAAAATTCCGCCCCCTCCGAAATCCATTAAAAATATCAAGTGAGTCCAGGAACATGGCCAATTGTAAAATAAATATACAAAAATCAATAGCATTCCCATCAAATGATAAAGAGTAATTAGAAAATATAATGAAGAAAGAGTCCATTCACAATACAGCAGCTACTTAGAACCTGCTTTTGCTAAAAACCACTGACTCCTCACCTGGTCCCACAAGGTAACCAAAAGCAGGATGAAAGCTTGGCATCCCTGCCTCCATTTTATATATGTCTCCTTAACTGTGAGCCATTCTCTCTTGTAGTATTCTTGGATTTCAAAACCGACACACAAACATTTTTATGACAAGGAACTGAAACAATCCCCAAGCAACAGCTAGCCTTACAGGACAGATCCCCCCTCCCAGTGAGGACAATTGCCTGTAGTGATGACGCTGCACCCTGGAGCAGGAGTAACCATGTCTTGGGAACCGGACTTTCTCCTCAAGTGATGACAGCGATAAGTACTTCTGCAGAACCACTTGCAAAACCGTAACTGAGATAATGATCAACCAGGCCTCAGTTTAACCCAGACTGTTATATGCCTCCCAACCCCTGCCCCAATTCTTCCTCTATTTAAAACTACAGCTCACGTCAGCACCTCAAAGATAGGCTGAAATTCATGCCCTAGCCTCCATGTTAATAAATCACCTTTGTCTTTCCTTCACCACTACTTGTCTCTGAAATTGTCATACTGGGGTGAGTGGCCAGAGCTGATGAGTTGGAGTCACCAGAGTTGGGCCTCTGGCCTAGGACACTGGTTAAAATAATATTACAAAAGCATGGCATAAATAGAAATAAACTTACCACAAGTGTGCAAAGCCTTCATGGGGAAAAGTCTATAGAGGGGATGGAAGAAGTCTTGGAGACAGTTAGTTACCTTGTCTAGAATAGAAACAGTCAACGTTTAAATGCCACCTATATTCTACAAATTAATATAAAAATTCACATATTCCAATTCAAAATCCCCAAGGCCTTTTCTTAGAGGTTAACAAAGCAATTCTAAAGTGAATTTGAAGAATAAAGATATAAGACTATTCAGGAAAAGTCTGGAATGTGAGTGAAAAACAATTTTTCTATCCCATAGAATATATTACAAAATCTGACAAATTGAAACAATCTAATACTGACACAGATGTGGGGTTTTGCTTTAATTGGGTGTGGCAAGGCACCAGACACAGACACAACTGGTGTGGAATGAAGTTTATCATTTAGTTTCCACAAGAAAAAGGCAGGCCACACCATAGGGCCACAAGGGCCAGCACCAGGGTCCAGCAGGAAGCCAGAATAGACAGCGTGGGCGAGAGGGGGGAAGTAGCTGAGAGGTTTAGGATTGCCTGATCTGAATAATTTCGGTGACTCTGAGACATAGGAATGGTCCCTAACTTGCTGATACCTGACCCTGTAGTAACTTGGGGCAGAGGGAGTTTTGGCTGGGCGTGGGAGGGTTTGATAAGAGAGATGGTTTAGCACTGGACTGGTCAGTTTACACTTGAAAGACTTGCTTCTTCAAGTTCTTTACTGTTTCTAGGAAATAGCTGGCCCTGGAAGGTCTGTCCAGATTAGTAAAACTCCAAGTTGTCAATGTATCATAAAATACAGAAAAATTTAAAAGTATGATTAATACAACAGAACAGACAAGTGATAATGAAACAGAATAGAAAGCTGAGACCAGAGTCCCCAAAAGAATTGGTTATATAATAATGATAGTTTTCCAAATTAATGAGAAATTGTCAATAAATAGCGTTGGGATGGTCTACTAATCATTTAAGAAAATTTCTGTAATTGTAGCTACTTGGGAAGCTGAGATCAGGAGGATTGTAGGTCAAGGCCAGCCTGGGCAAATAGTTCAAGAGACCCTATCTCCAAAATAACCAGAGCAAAATGGATTGGAGGTGTAGCTCAAGCAGTGGAGGGCCTGCTTTGGAAGTATAAAGTACTGATTTCAAACCCCAGTCCCACCAAAAAAAAAAAAAAAAAAAAAAAAACCCATAAAAGTTAAGTTGGAAAATTAACTTAAATTAAATTAAATTAAATTAATTTGAGATGTTCCAAAAGTCTAAGGGAAGCTATAACGTATGATAAACATGTACAGATGAATATTTTTTATAAACTTGGTGTAGAGGGGAGTTGCCAGATAAAATACAGGTATAGCCAGGCACCAGTGATCCTAGCTACTCAGGAGGCAGAGATCAGGCGGATCGTGGTGAAAATGCTTTTCAGGAAAAATAGAGCTCGTGGAGTGGCTTAGGTGTGGCCCTGAGTTCAAACCCCAGTACTGAAAAAAAAAAAAAAAAACTACACACACAAAAAAACAGGTATACTCCATGTAATATTTGGAGTATACTTATACTTTAAAAGTATTTGTTGTTTATCTGGAATTCAAATTTAACTGAGAGCCAGGCATTTTTACTTGCCAAATTTACCAATCCTAAGGAAGGACAACTTTTCTAAGAAAAGCCAATGACCAATCAACAGTAATGATAATCAAATAAAAGCAAACAAAAACTAAGGAGAATTACTTTTCATATGAAGTAGGGAAAGAAGGCTGGGGAAAGAGGGCTGGGATGTAACTCAGTGACAGAGCACTTGCCTAGTGTGTATGAGGCCCTGGGTTTGATCCCTAGTGCCACAATAAAGAGGGTGGGGGAATTAAAAACTGGCTAAATCCAGGCTTACTGAAGGGGTGGAACAAGGCATGGCCACTCCAGCCAGGACCATTACTTTTGTTTCCTTAACCGACCCAAGCCTGTGGAGACCTGACCCTGAGTATTTGTTTCCTCACCTTCGTAGTCTGACTTCTGCCATTGCCACACTATCAAGCTGCTCTTGCCTCATCTCTTAACTCAAATGGACATGTCTTGGCGTTGGTCTCATCTGGTGTCCCTAGTACTGTTCCTTACTTCTCTATCATCTCACCCTAGCATTGGTGGCCTCTCATGCCCTTAATCTTACACCTGGCTCCTTCCAGGTCTTTCATATCCACCTCCAGTAGTGGTTTTTCTCTCTTTTCTCTGGGAAGCCCTCCTGCTTCCAATCTTCATGGGAATTCTCATCCACAGACAAGGACTCTAGCTCCTACTGACATCTGTCTTCGGAGCCCCAGGCCTACAAATCCAACTGCTAACTATACTTTGACATCCACAGGTATCTCAAACTCCAATGACCAATATGGAAACATCATCTTCACCATGTTGGAGTGCCACCACCTTCTAACCAACTGTCCAGTTCACGACCTAGAAGGCACATTTTTGTGGTGCAGGGGATTGAGCCCAAGGCCTTGCACATGTAAGGCAAGTGCTCTGCCACTGAGCTCCATCACAGCCCTTGGTTTTTTGAGACAGGGGCTCACTATGTAGCTCAAGCTGACCTTGAACTTGATATGGAGCCCAGGCTAGCCTCAAACTTTCAATCCTCCTGTCTTAGCCTCCTGAGTGCTGGGATCCCATAGGCTGTGCCACACCCAGTCTGGATTTCCTTCTTGCTTTTGTTTGTTTGTTTGGAGGTACTGGGGTTTGAACTCAGGGCGTCATGCTTGCTAGGCAAGTGCTCTACCACTTGAGCCACTTTCCCAGCCCCCTAATGTCATTCCTAACTGCTCTCCTCCATGCACTTATGAACTGTCACCCAAATCATCATTATTCTGACTCTTAACCTTCTCTCCCATCTACCTGCTTTATTGTCACTGCCACCATCGCCCAAACCAACTTCAAGGCCTCCATCTCCCTCACCCTCCACAACCCAATATAAAATGGGCCAAAGGGTTGGGTGTGGTGATGCACACCTGTGATCCCAGCACTTAGGAGGTGGAGACAGGAGGACTGAAAGTTCAAGGCCAGTCTGGGCTGGGCTACAAAGTGACACTGTCTCAAAACACAAAAAAAAAAAAAAAAGAAAAGAAAAGAAAAAGAAAATAGGTAAAGAATGAAAAGAGAAAACCAAAAGAAATTCTAATGGCCAACAAAACATGAAAGAGCAATTGACTTTATTAGTAAAGATACATGCAACTCTTAATGAGAAAAATCCGGGATACTCTTTTCACCTAAAAGATCAGCAAAAACAATGCCAGCAGAGTACAGAGGAAGTTCTGGAGAGCCAGAATAGCAATACGAAGCATTTGGACAGCAGTTTCCAGCATCTGTCAAAGTTCTGAATGAGTAGAAACTATAACCCAGAAAGTCTTCTTCTGGGAATCTGTCCCAAGGAAATGACCTGGCGTAGCACAGGGCCTGTGAAAGTCAGTACCACTGAGCGCTTAGCCTGGGCATTTCCTTATTTAATCTTTAAGCAATCAACTCTGTGAGGCTGGGAACATTGAGCCCATTCTAGAGATGAGGCAAATGAGAGCTAAGAAAGTTCCCCAGGATGCTGGAAAAGATCAGGGCCCAGCCGCAGCCTGAAAGCTATATTGAATCCTCCTGGACAGCAAGGCCTTGACCTGGAGAGGGAGCAGGCCCAGAAGCAATAACTTCTGGGTACCTGCTGCTTGGGGGGGCCACCAAGGATGCCTCACAGGTGAGAGGAACATACCTAGAACCCAAGGGAACTGCAGAGGCCATGGCGAAGCTCAGAGCAGCCTCTGGCTATGGGCAGGTGCCCAGAATACTTGCTCTGACTTGTAGAGACACCTTTTCACTTATCTGGCTCAGAGAAGCAGATGGATGTCATAGAGCAGTGTATGAACCAGGAATTGATCCTCAGGGTATAGCCAGTCTACAGAGTTCAAGTCAGTAAAGCGTTTTATTTTATCTGTCTTCCTGCTCTGCCATTCTGCCACACGGGCATCACAGCCCCAGTGATGAAGAAGAGAGAATGAAAAATTAACCAGCAGAGGCTGCCACAGGGGGAGAGAGGACCGAGCCACCCCTCTGCACCACCACTATGGAGACTTGGCTAAAAAATAAATTATGAGGCTGAGGCAGAAGGATTGCTTGAACCCAGGAGTTCAGGGCCAGCCTGGTCAGCACACTGTCTCAAAAAAAAAAAAAAAAAAAGCAAGACCCTATCTCAAAAATACCCAGCACACAGCCAGGCACCAGTGGTTTACGTCTATAATCCTAGCTATTTGAGAGGCTGAGATTAGGGGACTTTTGGTGTGAGACCAGTCTAACAAATAGTTGATGAGACCCCATCTCCAAAATAACTAGAGCAAAGTGGACTGGAGGGGTAGCTTAAGTGGTAGAGCTTATCAAGCATAAGGCCCTGAGTTCAAACCCCAGTACTGCTCCTCAATCAAAAAAAAAAAAAATTCATAGAGCAAGTAGAGAAGCCAAGGGAGGTTTTGGAAACCCTGTTCCATTTCAGCATCTGCACAGGCAACCCTGAAGTTCACCTCTGGCTCGCTGAGACAATGACACAGCAGCTTGGCAGGGACACAGGCCTTTGTTGGGGCTCCGATTGCCTTCACCATGGGGCCTCTGCCAGAGGAGAGCTGAGGCCACCTGGGGACTGTAGTTTACCAACTAGATTGGAGAATTGGTAAACCTGTTCTAAGTATTTTTTAATTTAAAAAGCTGCCCTGATTTGTAGCACTTTCTGATTTCCATGGTGTAAATATTCCCACTGGGGCCAATTTCAAGCTGCCACAGTGTAACAGCCAGCTTACAGGATTCCTGAATATTTCACAGTTGGCTCTCAGGTGCCCATCGGGCCAGCTCACACACGGGTCCTGTAAGCCATCCTCCAGGGAATCCCTAGAAATAACTGGGGAGCCCTCTGAGGAGAGACTGGGGATTTATCACCATACAAATGGGGTGTTAAAACAACCAGGGAATTAAATCCAACTTTGTAATAACAAGCTAATCACGGAAAGAGCCTGGGCTATGTTTGTGTTAAAATGTTTTCACATACTTTCATTCTCATTATAAAATAGACACAATGCATATTCATTCATTCAAGAAGTACTTATTTGGAGCTGGGCACTGGTGGCTCACCCCTGTAATCCTAGCTACTCAGGAGGTAGAGATCAGGAAGATGGCGGTTCGAAGCCAGCCCTGGCAAGTAGTTCGTGAGACCTGATCTCAAAAATACCTGACACAAAGTTGGGCTGGCAGAGTGGCTCAAGTGGTAGAGTGACTGCTTAACAAGTATGAGGCCCTGAGTTCAAATCCCGGTATGGCCAAAAAAAAAAAAGTACTTACTGAGCATCTCCCCTCCACCAGAACTGTTCTTGACATCAGGATGAATAAAGTAAATAAGATGCTTTTGTCTTCATGGAGTTTACAGTTGAGTCACAGTTATAATCATCACAAAGAAGATTAAGCTTTTGCTGAAAACTACTGGCTCCTCACTTGAGCCTGCAAATGTCCAGAGGGTGACTAAAAGCAGGAGAAAAATTTGGCATTCTGCCTCCATTGTCCATCTGTCTTTGCTCTAAGCAGTCATCTTGCAGCCACCTTGGAATCCAGGAAAGACAAGACTGATTGATAGCATCTTGTGATAAGAGTCAAAACTACCCGCAGTCACCAATGACATCCTTATGGTGACCAGGCCCTGCCCACACCTCTGACAGCCTCTGACCAAGTATGCATGCCTGCCCCCCTGGCCCAGTTCTTCCTCTGTTTAAACCTAAGGCTCATGTGTGTACCCGGAAGATGGGCTTCAGTGCCTTCTTTGCCGGAGGCATACATGCCACATAAAGACCCCCTTTCTCTGCCCTTCTCCACTGCTCAGCTCTTTATTTGGAGCACTGTGGGGAGTGTTTGGACCTGACAGGTGGAGTCTCTGGCCTCTGACCTAGAACTCTGGTTGCAGGTGGTAGGGGAAGCCCTTCCTGATGAGTTAGCTTTTGAGCAGAGATGGAAATGAATTAAGGGGAGGAACCGGCTTTGCTCCAGGAGAGCAGCTCAGGCAGAAGGAAGGGCAGGTAGAAAGGCCCTGGATGGGAACAAAGCCGCAGGAGTTAGGATCAGCAGGCCTCCAGTGTGTCTGGAGCTCCATGAGCCAGGACGGCATGGCTTGAAGTTAAGCCAGAGAGGTAACTAGCAATCTAAATTTATTCTAAATGAGTGAGAAGACATTAGAGAGAAATAATGATATCTCCTCTGCATCATAAAAGGGTGTTGAGTCAAAAACAGAATGTGGGTAGGAAGAAAGAGGGAGCAGCTAGGCTACTGCGAGGGTTTGGGTGAGCCATGATGGTGGTCTGAGCTGAGGTAGTAGAAGAGGAAGAAATAAGAAGTGTGTGGACTGAAACGGAGCTTTCAAGATTTCATCAAAACTGGAGATGAGACAAAGGAAAAGAAAAGGAATCTTGGATAGTTCTCTTTTGTGTTCCCCACCCAATTTTGGAGCTTCCTAAGGAAGAGGAGTAGTGGGTGGGAAGAACTCAATGGAATGATTGTGTCTTTACTTTGTCTTTGTTCTTTTAATTTTTTTTTGGTTTTGGTGGGATGGGGGTTTGAACTCAAAGCTTCACATTTGCAAAGCAGGCTCTCTACTGCTTGAGCCCCACCTCCAGTCCTGTCTTCATTCTTGAAGGATAATTTTGATGGTATAGCATTCTGGGTTGACTATTATTTTCTCTCCACATATAGGATATCTGGAAGAAAAATACATACAGGTGAAACATGGAGATGGTGTATAGTTCAGATAGCATACATGAGGCCTTGTGTTTGAGCAAAGAAAGAAAAGAAGGAAGGAAGGGCAAGATGGAACAGTTTTCTACCAGCAAATCTAAATACTCCAAAGAAATTCTTTTTTTGTTTTAAATTTTTTATTATTCATTTATTCACATGTGTGTACATTGTTTTGGTCATTTCTCCCTCCTCCCCCCCTCCCCCACCCTCTCTCCTACTCCCCCTTCACCTCCAGGCAGAACCTGTTCTGCCCTTATCTCTAATTTTGTCGAAGAGATAAATACTCCAAAGAAATTCTAAATATTTTGTTTCAGACATATAGAAAATGACCCCAAGTAGTCCAGGTGCAGAGGCTCACCTCTGTAATCCCAGCTACTCGAGAGACGGAGATCAGGAGGATCTACAGTTTGAGGCTGACTTGGGCAAAAAAAAAGTTAGCGATACCACATCTCAACAAAACAAGACAAGAATGGTGGTACACATCTGTCCTCCCAGTTACGTGGGAGGCAGAGGTAGAAGGATCACCATCTAAGACTGACCCTGGGCAAAAAAGTGAGACCCTAAAGCAAAAAAAGGGCTGAAGAAGTGGCTCAAGTGATAGAGTGCCTGCCTAGCACCAAGTGCAAGGCTAGGTTTAAACCCCAGTACTGTGCCCTCCTCAAAAAAAAAAAAAAAATCCCATGGGTTGGTGGAGTGGCTCAAGTGGTAAGAGTTCCTGCCTAGCAAGTGTGAGACCCTGACTTCAAACCCCAGTTCTGCCAAAAAAAAAATCCCAAGTAGAAAATCTAAATGTACATTGAATGTATACAAAATAACAATATCTCGTGAGGTTTTAAAAATAAATATTTCAGGAACTGGAGGTGTTGTTCAAGAGATAGCACACGTGCCTAGCAAGGGCTAGGCTCTGAGTTCAAACTTCATTGCTGCCATAAATAAATAAATAAATAAATATTTTGACAAAAGGCAAAGATTGCCAGACTGGATAATAAAAATCCAACTAAATACTATCTGTAAGAAGTACATTTGGCCAGGTGCCAGTGGCTCACACCTGTGATCTTAGCTACTCAGGAGGCAGAGATCAGGAGAATGCATTTCGAAGCCAGCCCCAGGCAAATAGTTCGTGAGACTGTAACTCAAAAAAACCCATCACAAAAAAGGGTTGGTGGAGTGGCTCAAGGTGTAGTTCAAGCCCCGGTACAGCTAAAACAAAGAAGGACATGTGTGCTGGGGGTGCAGCCCAGTGGTAGAGCACTGTCTAGCATGCGTAAGGCCCTGGATTTGATCCCCAGCACCACGAAAAGAAAGAGAAAACTACATCTAAACTGGGCACACTAGTACACTCCCAGAGAATCACTCAGGAAAATCAAGAGTTCAAGGCCAACCTGGGGAGAGTTCTAGGCCAGTCTGGACTGCATAGTGAGACCCTGTCTTAAGCAACGAACAACAAAAACCAAAATAAAGCATAAATATGCAAAAAAAAAAAAAAAAGGCAGAAAATGGAAAGAAAGGCAGGAAAAGCACATAATATGAGTGCTTAGTCCTTCTGGTGCTGCTAGAGCAGAACACCTGAGATTGCCTAATTTATAGTGAACAGAAATTTATGCTAGAGGCTGAGAAGTCCAAGATCAAGGTTCTGGCATCTGGTGAAGGCCTTCTAGACACAGCAGCCACCGTAGGACACAGCGTCTAGCCCTGGCAGCATCCGTACTTCTTTCTAGCACTCATGGAACATTTCCTGAAATCAAACGTGAATATTGAGCAAGTCTGAACAAATTTCAAAGCACTAAAATGATACAGAATATGTTTTCAGACCACAATGCATTTATGCTATAAATTAATAATAATAATAATAAAAGGTAGCTACAAAATCCCTCTGTATTCGGAAATCGAGGTACTTCTAAATAATTTATGTTACTCATTGACTACATAAAATTATAGCAATGTCTTCTGGGGGTTAAAAAAGTGAAATTAAAACATACAGCCACAATTTTTAATCAGCTGGAGGTGCTTAATGAAGTTAAAGTGTTTAAGTTTGTTGCATATTTCAGGGGGAAAAAAGACATTGATTAATTTTAAGATTTCATAAGTCAGGTATCAAGTTGAATTTACTAGGGTAACTACCATGAGAATAGGAACAGAAAGGATAGCTTTCAAGCTGCAGGGAAAAAAAAGCAAGACAAAAGAAAAAAATGTAAACAAGGAGATACAAGGTTTGAATATACACAATGTCCATATGAACACTCCAGATTCTGCTTCTAGCTGTAGCTGGGGGCGGAGCGCGGGAAGACAGTTTAGTGATGGAGCTAGGCGTGTTGTACCAGGGTGCAGCAGACACTTGATTCCCCCATGCGATCCCCTCCGGCCTCATCAATTTCCATCTTCCAGTTTCTGCATCTCATTACCTGAAGGACAGGTATAAATACCGCAGCTCCCTCGCTCCTCTGTGAGATGCAGCGATCTCCCAGGCGCTCCCCAGGCCCCTGGTCTTTAGCTGTATTTGCCCCAACTCCTTCAATCATTTCCCACCATTCCCTGCTCTTCCCCAAAACTTCACCTAACCCCAGGTCTCCAGTGCTGCTTCTGGAGGGAGCCGACTTCTGGTCACATGGTGCCAAGTCCCATGGCCTGTGATGAAGAGAGCTGTTCGGCCAGGAGGCTGCTGGGCCTAAGAGCCGTCCCTGAGTGACTGTTGCTCCACTGGGTGCGCCTTCACAGAGGCCACATGGGAGAACTGAGAGAAGCACAAGAATCAGGGTTGGGCTGGCCACCCTACACCCTCAGCTGACAGTTCCCAGGGTTTGGAAGGCTCAGGGTTCCTCTTGGGGCTGAGAGGACAGTAGACAAAGCAGTCAGGAAGAGCATGAGGACCCCTGCAGTTCTGAGCCTGCTCCCTGGCAGGGACCGCCCTGATCTAAGGCCTTCTGGCCAGACCTTAGGGAAGACTTGGGAACTTCTGTTGCTGCTGTTGCTTGAGGCAAGGTCTCAGTTTGCAGCCCAGGTTGGCCTCAAACTCACAATTCCCTGCCTCAGCTTCCTGAGTGCTGGTTTTACAGGTTTGTGCACGATGCCCAGCTTATGACTTGGTATCTTTGTTGGCAAGTCTATGAACTTTCTTTCTTTTTTTTTTTTCTTTTATTCATATGTACATACAATGTTTGGGTCATTTTTCCACCCTCCCCCGCTCCCCTGTGAACTTTCTTAAGGGGAAATGGGCCCAGGATTTTTTGGCACCGTTTTGGTTTCAAAAGAGCTAAATGAGAACCTTCCAGTTTTCTTGCTCACAAGTTCCTTGAATTCTGTGGCTGCACTAAAGAGAATTTAAGGAACCACTTCAGTAATTGGGACATCCCCAATTCAGAGGAAAGAGGATTTGAATATATGTAAACTTCCAGGTGGCTGTTAACAGCCTTGGAACTGGAAAAGCTCCATTCAAACCCACACTAGCTGGATGACCTCCCTGGGTTTCAGTTTCCCCATCTGTCAAACAGGCATTGCTGTTAGGACTAAATTAAGTTATGTTTATAAAGAACTTAGTATGGTAACTGGCACATAGGAAATAATCAATAAATAGTACCATTAGTGTTACATTTGCCACAGCCTGCTTACAAGAACAGAAAATTGAAACAACTTCAATTCTATCGATGGCAAATTGGTTAAGTAAAGATATCCATGGTAGGATGTTGGGCAGCCATTACAAATCATGATATGGATATATTATCATAAATATACAGTGAGACGAAGCGAGAACAGATCAGTATTAGTGGATCTGTCTAAGGGGACTCCAGGAGGCAGGAAAGGGAAAGAGAAAGAGAGTGTTAGAGAGAGAAAAATATTGGGCTTGATTGGCTTGAGTGGTAGAATGTCTGTCTAGCAAGCATGAGGTCCTGAGTTCAAACCCCATGCCGCAAAAGTTAAAAAAAAAAAAGAGAGTGAAAAATATTGAAACATTCCATCGACATATGAACACGATGCACTATTGAATAATAGGGGAGCGTGGTGATTGAGAAAGAGTAAGTAATTGGGGTTAATCTGATTAGAACATAATGTATACATGTCTGAAAAGCCAAGGCTAACTCCCCTTGGACTGTCACTATACACTTAAAAATGAAGGACAGGAGGGTAAAGCAGGTCTTTTCCAGGATGGGTACCAGTGGGATTGGGAGGGCATAGGAAAGGGAGAAGGATATGGTGGATGTATTTTGCATTCATGTATGAAGACAGAACAATGAAACCTGTTGAAATTGTTCTGAAGAAGGGAGGGAGAACGATGGAGGTGGTGAACCCAGCTGAGATGTACTGTAAGCACATATATAGATATGACAGTGTATCACCTGGTATAACTAATCTATGCTAATAAAAAATTACAACACTGAAAACTGTTCATGTGTTTATTATTTAGTAGGAAAGAGAAGGTTATGTATCATTATACATGCTACAACCTCATTTTTTTTCTTTTTTGCAGTACTAGGGTTTGAACTCAGGGCCTTTACCTTGAGCCACTCCACCAACCCTGTTATTGTGTGTGTGATGGATTTTTTCAAGATAGGTCTCGCAAACTACTTGCCAAGGCTGGCTTTGAACCGCCATCCTCCTGATCTCTGCCTCCTGAGTAGCTAGGATTACAGGCGTGAGCCACTGGCACTCGGCTAGGACTTGGTTTTATGTTTGAATGCAAGTTGTATAAGTGTGCATGGATCCATGAGAACTGTGAATTGTGTGCATGAGTGCTTAGAAAAATGTTTGGAATGAGAAACAAAAACAGGTTTCCTGCCCACTGCTGCAGGTGGGCACATAGGTAGGTCTTTTTTTCCCTTATGCTTCTGTGTATTTTAATTTTTAAAAAATAATGATCTTGTGTGACATATGTAATAAAAAATAATGAAGGAGCTGGGTAAAGTAGTTCAGGCTTCTAACCCCAGCTACTCAAGAGGCAGAAGGATGGAGGTTCAAGGCTAGCCCTTACAAAAAGTTATTGACATCCCATCTCAACTAATAAACTGGGCATGGTGGGGCATACCTGTCCTTTCAGCTAGGCAGTGTAAATTCCTAGGCAGTTAGGAAATGGAAATAGGGAATTGTTCACTCCTGTAATCCTAGCTACTTGGGAGGCAGAGATCAGGAGGATCTCAGTTTGAGGTCAGCCCAGGCAAATCGTTTGAGAGATCCTGTCTCGAATATACTCAACACATAAAAAGGCCAGCAGTGTGGCCCAAGTGGCAGAGTGCCTGCCTAGCAAGTGTGAGGGCCTGAGTTCAAACCCCAGTACCACTACGACCACTAATAATAATAAAAGGAAAGAAAATTTTGTGGTTCAGAGCACAAAAGAACTCCAGATGTGCTCTGCTGCCACAAGCAGAGTATAAACGGAATGAAGTTGATGTTTTTCCAAGGAAGATGAAGCTTATCTGATATTTGTTACTGTGATAAAATACAAGACATAAAATTTACCATTTTAGTGCGCTTTAACTGTGCCGTTGGGTGGCATGAGGATGTTCGTGTTGTTGGGCAACCATCACCACCCTCCATCCCCAGAACTTTTTCATCTTCTTCAGCTGAAACTCCACACCATTCAGCAATACCTCCCCACGTCCCCTGCTCCCGCTCCTGACAGCTGCCATCCTCTTTCCTGTTTCAGAGAATTTAACTATGCAAGGTCACTCATAGATGTAGAATCAGACGGTATTTGTCTGTCTGTGACTGGCTTACTTCACTTAGGACAAGGTCTCCAAGTTTCATCCACCTGGAACTTGTCAGAATTTTGTTCCTTTTTAAGGAGGATATTATTCCATAGTACATACATACATGTGCATTTTTTTTTTTTTTGGCAGGACCGGGGTTTGAACTCAGGGCTTCACACTTGCAAAGAGGCACTCTACCACTTGAGCCACACCTCCAGTCTATTCTGCTCTGGTTATTTTGGAGATGGAGTCTCTCAAATTATTTACCCACCTGGCCTTGAACCTCTGTCCTCCCAATCTCAGCCTCCCAAGTAACTAGGATTACAGGCACCTGGCTTACATGTGCGTATTTGTATGTCAGTTTTGCTTTCCTACCCATCCACCCATGGATCCTTGGATTGTTCCACCCTTCGGCTGTTGTAAATATTACTGCCATTGCCATGGGTTTTTCACCAGCTCTAACTGGGATCCTCGCACAGCAGCCCCTGTCCAGCTGCTGATTAGATTTGATAAGCAACTACTGAGCTCCAGGGACAAGGCTAAGGACTTCCAGTCACTGCTTTGAGTAAGCCTGGGGACAACCTTTGACACGAAGGAAGAACCACAATCCCCATTGTACAGATGAGGATGCCCAGAGGTCAGGTCATGTGTCCAAGGAGCATCAGATAGGCTCCGAGAATAGAATGCATTTCTGTCGTGGTAACAAATGACCCCAAAATCTCAGAGAGCACTCCCCCACCCCCGACAAATAATCATTTCGCAGTTGTCTCACATGTCATCAGAGGTAGGTCTGACTCTACTCTGTCTTGTCTACACTCTAGGCTGACAGATGAAGCCCTCTCTGAGTCATGGCTGGACTCATGACAGAGGGAAAGAAAAAGATGGCAGACCACAAGAGAGCTCTTCATTCTGCTTAGAAGTAGCACAGTCATTTATTCCCAATGTGCTGCCCAAATCAAGTTGTATGAGGTCAGCAGGTCAGGGACACAGATCCTTCCCCCAAGAGGGACAGTGAATGATTTGAACAAAAAGGCAATCTACTCCGCTCCCATATGGGAATGACAGGAAAAGCACCAGGTGTCAGGCTGGGTCTGATGGCTGCTTCAATCTGCAGAGGTAGAAAGCCAAGTTTGTGAGAGCTCCAGACAGAAACATTGCCTCCCCAGAGCACTGATCCACCTTAACCGAACTCAAAGGAGACCAAGTGAACAGGCCAATAGTGAGAAAGGCATTGTGGGTAAACTAAAAATACAACTACCATCTGACTGTGCAATGACTTCTGGGTATAGACCCCGAGGAACTGAAATCAGTACGTTCAAGAGATGCCTGCACTCCTGTGCTCACTGTGCATTATTCATGATAGCCGAGATATGGAAGCCATTCAAGTACCATCAATGACGACTGAATTTTTTAAATGTATAAATATACAGTGGAAGACTATTAAGCCTTCAAAAAGGGGGAAACTCTGTCATTGGCAACAGCATGGACAGACCTGTGGGACTTCACACTAAATGAAAGAAGCCATGGTCTCACTTCTACGTGGAACTCAAAGAGGTAGACAGTTGACCACCACGCCCGGCCACTGGTAAACTCCCGACAGAGACAGAGAGACCGGGAGGAGGGGCACTGCCCATCCTTCTGGATGTTTCAAAAAAAAAAAAAATTTACCTGTTCATGAATTCTTTTCAGGTTTAAAAGTATGGGGATAAAATTCCTTTACTAATCTGAATTAATGAACCACTCAGTCCTTCGGTGGAAAGCTCTCCTCCTTCTGCAGAGCAGAATGTTCTCCTGAAAACTGCCTGAGGATGGTGTATCTTAGCAGACAGGACTTGGTGGGGCAGTGGGACATGGGGAACCTGCATAGCCCTGCTCCTCATTAGCTCTCAGGTGATTGTTTGGGACACCCGAATTTAAGAACCAGGATTTTGTGGATCCTTGGCACACTGAGTGCTCCGAAATGCTGCCTTCCCGCCACTCTGCCGCCACTGAGGTTGATCAAGTATAGCCACCTGTGACTTTGTCATTATTTACTGCAAACTAAAATTACTCACCCCTGCGGTCCCATGGTCCTCTTGGTCCCACTGGTGAAATCCTGCCTGGAATAGCCAGGTAAGGATTAAGGAATGCCAGGGAAAGAGCAAGGAGGCTCTGCCCTGCACATTAACCAGGCTCTAAAATATGTAAATAAAAAAACCAAATGTGTTTAGCTTGCTAGCTCTTGTGTAAAAAAGACCCCCCCAAGATAAACTCATCTATACTTATATATGCAAATTTATATATGAAAATCTGCATATGCAAATATCTAGAAGAATATGCAGAGAGCCTGGGGGGGGGTTGTTAAGGTTATCTCTGGAGACAGGGGTAAGAGAGACTTTTCACAATGCTGATTTTGAACCATCTGAGTGCATTTCTTTTTCAAAAATAAATTCATCTCAAATGTGAAGTGCAGCTCACTGCACCATTTTGGGGCTGCTGTGAATGCTGGAGCCTCCTCTCCACACATCCCTGGGGCTCTCTGCTCCCCCCACTGTCTTTCTGTCCAAAGCTCTCAGTCACTGACCTTGTCTTCACACAGGCAGATTTTGATCAGACTGTTAAGCCAGACGACTCTGCCTGCACTTAACATTCCAGGCCAGAGACAGCAAGAGCACACTTGCAAAAGATTTCATGACTTCAGCTTCGAGTGAGACGCAGGAGGTCAGTGTGCTTATGTAAGTCGGCACTGCTGCGCCCATGCTACGTGCTCCGGAAGGTAAGGTGTGCAGCCTAGCGTGACTTCCAAGGGACCAGAGGCAGCTTGGAGGAAGTCAGGGGGCTGGGGGCTTAGTGCCAGTCCTGCTGGGGACCTTCGCCAACCTAATAGCATGAGCTCAAGTGTAAAGCATCTGCCTTGCAAGCATGAGGTCTGGAGTTCAATCTCCAATACTGAAAAAAAAAAAAAAAAGTAACAAGAGTAATATGGTCTAGCCATTCTACTCACAGGTTTGTGTATGTGAACGTTCGTAGCAATTTTATTTCTAATAAATAACCTCAAACTGGAAATGACTCAAATATCCATTGATAGCAGAATGGATCAACAAATTATAGCCCATCCAGCCAATGGAAAGAAGGAAGGAAGGGAGAGAGAGAGGGAGGGAGGAAAGGAGGGAGGGAGGAAGGAAGGGAAAGAAAGAAAGGAAGATAAGAAAGAAGAAAAAGGAAGGAAGGGAAAGAAAGAAAGAAGAAAAAGGAAGGAAGGAAACAATAATTATTGATTCATGTAGTTACATGTGTAAAAGAGATTGGCAAAAAAGTTAGCAAAACCCCATCTTAACAAGCGGGACATGGTAGGGCTCGTCTGTCATCCTGCTATGCAGGAGATGTAGGTAGGAGGATCTCGGTCAAAGGCTGGTCCCAGGCAGAAGTGTGAGCCCTATATAAAAAATAAGTAGCCAGGCACTGGTGGCTCACGCCTATAATCCTAGATACTCAGGAGGCAGTGATCAGGAGGATCGAGGTTTGAAGCCAGGTTCTGTGAGACCCTATCTCGAAAAATCCTTCACAAAAATAGGACTGGTGGAGTGGCTCAAGTTGAAGGCCCTGCGTTCAAGCCTCAGTACTACAAATAAATAAAAAATGAATAAGTAAAGCAAAAAGGGGCTCAAGTGGTGTAGCACCTGCCTAGTAAGAGGGAGGCCCTGTGTTCAAATTCCAGTACCACCAGAAGAAGAAAGAGAAGGCCAGGAGCCAGTGACTCATGCTTATAATCCTAGCTACTCAGGAGGCAGAGATCAGGAGGATCAAGGTTCAAAGCCAGCCCAGGCAAATAGTTTGGGAGACTCTATCTTGAAAAAAAAAATCATCACAAAAAAAGGGCTGGTGGAGTGGTTCAAGGTGAAGGCCCTGAATTCAAGCCCCAGCACTGAAAAAAAAAAAAAAAAGAAGAAGAAGAAGAAGAAGGAAGGAGAAGAAGAGCAGTGGGACACAGAGATATTTAAAAGATATGGTCAGGAATGATCTCTAAGGCAGTGACAATGGATCCGGGCAGAGGGCTGGCTGGATATGATGGGGGTTTTACTTATTCATTTATTTTATTCTGTTTTATTTATTTTTGTGTGTGATACTGGGGTTTGAACTCAGGGCCTACACCTTGAGGCACTCCACCAGCCCTTTTTTGTAATGGGTTTTTTGAGATAGGATCTTGTGAACTATTTGCCTGGGCTGGTTTCAAACTGCAATTCTCCTGATCTCTGCCTTCTGAGTAGCTGGGATGACAGGCATGAACCACTGGCACCCAGTTTATTTTTATTTTTTAAAGGCTTCTCCTGGCTGTACAGAATATAGAAAAATAGATGGTAGTAGGGCACAGTGGAAGCAGAGACTCAGTGAACAGCTACGACTATCACATAGATGGGAGGGACAGCCAATTGGTCTTGCTGATGATGAATTGGATGCTGGGGAGGAACGAAAGTGAAAGACGGGGGAGGAGGGGATAAATGGGAAAATGTGGCATTTGGGTGCAGTCCCTCTTAATAGTAAGGCACTTCCTCCACTGAGATCGTGAAGGTCAAGGTGAAGATAGGTGAGCAGGCAGCCACAGTGACAAGCACCAATTTAAAATGTCCTTTCTGAGCCTCCATGACCTAGTTTAGAAAAGAAAGATTTGGAATAGGAAGCAGGGTGTGGGGGGGGAGTGGCGGGGGGGAAATGGCCCAAAAAAATGTATGCACATATGGATAAATGAATAAACAATAAAATCAGAAAAAGAAGAGAAAAGAAAGGTTTGGAATAGCTCCAGCGTGTGACATTTAGAGGAGAAACCAGGGAATGTGTAGAATGAAAACCATGTCCCATATACACCCCCAAACGTCCCATCGGACAGCTACCAGGTTGAAAAGCCTGTAGAATTATCTGGGCCTGTAATCCAACTCCACTGTGAATGCAAGTGTGCTTGTTAAAACTGTCTCCCAGGAAGGCAATTTCATTGAAATTCAAGGGCTTTGGTTTGTTTGGAAATTTGTTCAAGAATTGACTTTGGGACTGGGGATATGGCTCAGCAGTAGAACAAGGCCCAAGGTTCGATCCCCAGCAGTGCGAGAAAAAAAATTGATTTTGGAGGAGCCCGCAGCCAACACAACGTTCCTGGCTTTTGAGGCTCAACACACCTGCACCAGCGTGCACTTACTGCTGTGACGTCAGGGCGATTCCAGGACACTGCAAAGACCTGCTTCACCCCTTCTTCTAGGGTGATCTTGTCTAGATCTTTACACATCTAAAATACGGTTCGTTATAAATTTCTTTTCCTTTTATTTGTCCTTTGTCTTTTACAGTTAGTTTATAATCCTGGACATATTACACACGCACACACACACTCATCTAATCCTCAACAATCCTATAGGTAGACACTGTCCATTGGCCCCATTTCATAGGTGAGGAAATTGAGGCAGAGAGTAGCACCCAGGTCACATGGCTAATAAGGAGCAGAGCTGGAGTTTGAGCTCAGGAGTGAACTCCAGCGTTCATGGCATCTAAAGCATGCTACACCCTGACTTGCCTGGGCTCTCTTCTCTCTGGGCCTCAGACTATTGAGAAACAGGCAGAAAAGGGTGAGGCCCCAGCCTCTGGCTTCCAACCTCCAGGTCTCTGTGATCCTCCTCCTAAACAGCTTTTCTCTTTCCCATCAACTTGGCAGCACTCAACCGCCCTGATGAGCAAGAATGCTGGCAAACAAGGGAGCTCCTTTTGCTTTGTCTTTATCCACAATCCCCAAGATTCATGAGGTTGCACCCCGGCTATCCCACATACTGCTAGAGACTGGGCCGGGGCCACCCCTTCTCCACCCAAATTCAGTTGTGCATCAGGACCTTTAAAATGTCTGCATGCTTCATTCTGACTTCCCTTCCAAAATTCTTTCTGAAGGACATACATTTTATTGTACTAAATACACAAAACATAAAATTCATTTTTTTGGCGGTACTGGGGTTTGAACTCGGGGTCTCATGCTTGCTAGTCAGGCACTGTACCACTTGAGCCACTCCACTAATCTAAAATTTACCATTTTAACCACTAAAAAGTGTGTAGTTCAGGGGCACATAGCGTATTCAGTGTTGTACAACCATGGTCACCAATCCAGAATATTTCACCAGCTCCAAAGGGGCTGCACCCACCAACCGTCTCTCCCTAGTCCCCTCTTTCCTCAGCCTCTGATAACCACAGTCAGCATTCTGACCCTACAAATTGACTATTCTAAATATTTCATATAAATGGGACTGGGATGAAAGCATAGCTCAAGTATCAGAGGACCAAGCCTTGGATTCAATCCTTAGTACCACCAAAAAAAAGTAGCAAGCATCTGTGATTACAGGCATGTACCACCTCACCCAGCCAGTCGAACATTTTCAAACATATTCAAAAGAGATTTAGTACATTCACAAAGTTGTACATCTACCACACTACTTTCAAAAACATTTTTGTCAACCCAAAATAAAACCCTGTTTTATTTGAGCAGTTAGCTCCCTCCTATTTTCTGTCTCTATTTATATTTCATATAAATGGAACCATACACTGTGTGCTCTTTAGTGTGCGGCTTCTTTCACTGACTATGAGGCTTTTGAGGTTCATCCATGTGGTAACATATTATCAGTACTGCAGCTCTTTTGTATGGCTGAGTAATATTTCATTGTATGGATAGTGAACGTTTTGTTTATCCATTTCTGTCTTTGGGTTTCTGTGAATAGTGCTGCTATGGACATTCATGCACAAATTTTTGTTTGAACACCTGTTTGCAATTCTTCCAGGTATATATCTATGAGTAGAATTGCAGGGGTAGTTCTGTGTGTAACTGATTGAGGATCTGCCAAAGTATATTCCCTGGCAGCTGCACCAAAAATGTTCCAATTTCTCCATCTTGCAAATACTTTTTTTTTTTAACTATAACCATCCTACTGGCTATGAAGTGGTATCTTATTGTGAAAAGACCTAATTTTTAAATTTATTTATTTATTATTGCAGTGCTGGGGACACACTAGAGGCACACACAGGCTGGGCAAGCTCTCCACCACCCAGCCCCTGCTTTGATTTGCATTTCCCTATTGACCAATAATACTGAGCATCTTTTCATGGGTTTTTGGCCATTTATATCCCTTCTTTGGAGAAGTATCTCTATGAAAGTCTTTTATCCGTTTTCTGAACTGGATTGTCTTTTGTCATTGAGTTTAATACCTGAAATTTAAAAGTTGAAAAATTACTTGAACAGAAAGATATTCATTCATCACAGCAGTATTTATAATAGTGAAAGTCTGGTACAAGGTCAACGACCACAGCTGCAACCCAGCTCCTGCCTGTTACGTGTTCTTAGACCTTGTGACCTGCTGTAACAAAATAACACTAACTAGAAGGCTGATAAACAACAGAAATTGGTTGCTCATGGTTCTGGAGGCTGGGAAGTCCGAGATCAAAGCCCTGACAAATTCAGTGTCTGCTGAGGACCCATTTCCTGTTTCCCGGACAGTTCCTTCTCATTGTGTACTCTCACAGTGAAAAGGTCAAACTAGCTCTCTGGGGTTTCTTTCATAAGGGTACAAATCCCAATCCTAACACTTATCAAAAGACCCCCCCTCCCCAACTGCCTAATACCATCACCTTGGGGATTAGGATTTTAACATACGAATTTTGGGAGCCCATAAACATTCCAACTATAGTACAGTGTGTACCCCACAAAAAAGAGGTACATCAAAGTCCTAAGCCCCAGTACCTTAGAATGTGACCTTATTTGGTAAGAGGTTGTTGTAGGTGTAATTACTTAAGGTAAGGTCAGACTGGAGTACAGTGAACCCCTAATCCAGTATAACTATTTTCTCTTTAAGAAGTAGTCTTGTGAAGACCAAGACACAGGAACACTGTATTATGATAAAGGCAAGATTTTCAGCAAGCCACCAGAAGCCAGAAAGAGGCAGGAAGGATTTCCCATAGGTTTTAGTGGGAGCAGGGCCCTGCTGACAACTTGATTTCAGACTTGTAGCCTCCAGAACTGTAAGACAATATATTTCTGTTGTTTTATGCTACCTAGTTTCTGGTAGTTTGTTATGGCAGCCCTAGGAAACCAATACCCTACTGCTTACTTACAGTGCTGTCCTGGAATAGTTAGCTCAATAAATAACAACAGCTAACATTTCTTGAGTGCTAACTCTGTCAGGCTGTGTGTTAAGTATTTGAACCCATTCTTCCTTGAAATTGCCTAGCAAAAGGATTCTATTATCATTCCCACTTTGTGTTTAAGAAAACTGAAACACAGAGTGGTCAAGCAAACTTCCGAAAATTACAAAGCCATTGAAATGACAGAGACAGGAGTGATGGATATAGCAAGCTGACTCCAAGCTCTGGGGCTCTAACCCAATGTATTATGCAGCTGTTACAATAAATATTTGCTGGAAGGCTCGATGAGTAAATGAATGATGTGTCAATCTGCACTTAGTGCCAGGATAAGAAGTGAGCATAAGAAGCAGAGTGGAACGGAGGTGACGCCCAGGCGTCTGGCTCAGCTGGCCTAGTCAGTAAGAGAAGCCATGAACACATTTTAGGAATGCTGAGCTTGAATGCCAGGAGACAAGTGAGTGAGACATCTTAACAATGGTTGGGCAAATTTGTATGGTGCATTAGAGAGGTGTGGGGGTAGGACTGCAGATTTGGGGGCTGTTGGAGTGGCTCAAGTGGTAAGAGTGCCTGCCTAGCAAGTGTGAGGCCCTGAGTTCAAACCCTAGTGCTGCAAAAAAATAAATAAATAAATAAAAAGAATTACAGATTTGAGCTGAGCCTGGTGGAGCACACCTGCCATCCAGCTACGTGGGAGGCATACATAGAAATACTGAGTTTCGTGGAGGGCCTGGAAAAAAGTACAAGACTTTATCTGAAACACAAACTAAAAAGCATGCCAAAAAGCTCATGCCTGTAATCCTAGCTACTTGGAAGCCTGAGATTGGGAGGATGGCAGTTCAAGGTCAGCCCCAGCAAATAACTCACAAGACCCCATCTCTAAAATAACCAGAGCAAAACAGACTGGAAGCATGGCTGTAGCATGGCATCTGCTTTGCAAGCATGAAGCCCAGAATTCAAACCCCAGGCCCACCAGAAAAGAAAAAATAAATAAATAAAAACAGCAAAAGGGCGGGGGAAGTGGCTCACAATGTGGAGTGCTCTCCTAGCAAGTGTGAGACTCTAAACTCAATTCTCAGTATGGCCAAAAAAAAAACAAAAAACAAGAAAACAGTTAGAAATTGGGAGCCATCAGTATACTTAGTTGCAGGGTTGGGGCGAGATCACTGAAGTACAGTGTGTAGGAAAAGAAAAGCAAACCACCCAAAAAGAGCCCTGGAGACACTGGAATTCAGGAGGGCAAGTGAAGGACTTTACTTCTGAGCACAGAGATTGGGAAGGACAAAAGTCAGGTTCTGATGGGTTGAGGAAGTTAGCCAAAGGGAAGCGAATTGCCACAGGTGAGAAACTGAGAGGTGGGTGGATGGGCTGTGGTCAGAGTCAATGCAGAGTTGACTAGACACCAAGGAAACTCTTCATTACATTTCAGGAATTTGGCAAGCTGGTTAAATAGAGCTAATATTAAAAATTAAGTTGTAGAAATTTACAACTAAATACATTAAATTAATAACAAAGTTCATAAATTCTTAAAACTCATAAGTTCCTAATTATTTTACTACCTGCATTCTCATACTAACTGTATCTTATACACCTGTGTGGTGGCAATCCTAGCATGATGGACCACTGTACTCTTCCCCAACTCCATGTTCAGTGACATCAACCACAGCTTTAAATGCACTGTGGCAGGAGTATTCATACAGTGGAAATCAGCAAGAACTAAAAATCAGAGCTTGAGCCAGGCTGGTAAAGTAGCTGAAGGTGTAGACCCTGAAGGTGTAGGCCCTGAAGGTGTAGGCACTGCAAAAAAAAAAAAAAATTACAAAAGGGCTGGTAGAGTGGCTCAGGTGGTAAGAGTGGCTACCTAGCAAACATAAGATCCTGAGTTCAAACCCCAGTGCCACCAAAACAACAAGGAAAAAAAAATCAGAACTTGTTACTGTTCTGTTGATCATCTAGACTTAATAATGTAGTGGAGATCCACATATGGTAGCCCACAGCTATAATCCTAGCACTTGGGAAGCTGAGGTAGGATAATTTTTTTTTCCAGTACTAGGGCTTGAACTCAGGGCCTTCACCTTGAGCCACTCCAGCAGCCTTATTTTTTGTACATGATTTTTTGAGATAGGGTCTCATGAAACTATTTGTTTGGGCTGGCTTCGAACTTCGAACCTCCTGATCTATGCCTCCTGAGTAATTAGGATTACAGGTGTGAGCCACCAGTGCCCAGCTGAGGCAGGAGAATTTTGAGTTCAAGGCCAGCCTAGGCTACATAGTGAGACACTGTTTCAAAATAATAATAATAATAATAAAATAAAGTAGTGAAGTAAATGTTAGTGATACAGATTAGATTTAAATGTGCATCACATCTGTAACCATTGTACAGTAATAGCACAAAAAATTACACCAAAAAAATGAAAGAAATAATCCTCCAGAATCCAAAAACCATTGTCCGAAGTCACAATAAGTTTCTTACATCACTGATGAGTGAATGAACTACCATTGTCTTTGTTTTACTTTCCAGTCTTTTAACATAAAGGAGAGTATTCAACATTTATGTTGAGTTTTTTGAGCAACTATATGTTGGCTAGAACACAAGAGTTGGGAAGAAACCAACAAAAAGATTCTATGGAATCAATTGTTTATATGGAATTTACATAAAGAATACTGTGTCTTTTATTTTTTTAATCTGCATTATCCTTTACATCAGTAAAATTTACAGTAAACTAATATGCATGTATGTATGCATCTATGCATATTTGTGTGTATGTAATCATACACATGGAGGGTAGGTCATTAGAGTTAAGGTAGAAAAGGCCTTCAGTGCCAAGAGGGCTGACACAAAGCATGTAGGGAGGCCTGAGGAGCTCACAGCCCTGAGTGATGGGGAGAGAGCCAGAGGCCAGCAGCAGTGGGGGTAGTGGCTGGATGGAACAGCCTGATGACCATGGTCTCAAGCTGGGATTACTGAAAGGTGGAGGAGTAATGGTCTGGACATGGCCAGAGGGAGCTGACCCTTCATTTCCCATTGGCTGTTAGAACATGGGTCATGGGAGAAGGAGTAACCTCCATTTTTGAGGTCACAGAGAAGGAAGAGTTCTCAAGAGATGATCTGGTTTCAGATAATAATCATAGCTTCCATTTGTTGAATGCAGGGGAGTGAAGTGCCAAGGTCTGATCAGGGTTTCTGAGTGAGAAATTTCAGGTGAGAATTATGGCTCTGCCACTCAGTAGACACATGGTACCCAACAAGCTGCTTACCCAACCTGAGTTTTCATGTCCTGATATATAAAATGGAGAAAATATTGCCTACCTCTGAAAAGATACTTATCACAGTGCCTGGCACAAGGTTAACTTCCAATAAAATTGTAAATATTGTTGTGACAATGAAAAAACAAGATACAATGATACGTCAGGGGGGAGGGGAAAGGAATCCACCAAGTTAGTAATGGTTATCTTTGGATAGTAGGACCATGAATTTATTATTATTCAAAACTTCTACAATAAGCCTGTTTTAATTCTGAAAAAAAGATTTAAAGCAGCCAAGCACCATTGGTTCATACCTATCATCCTAGCTATTCAGGAGGTAGAGATCAGGAGGATCGTGGTTCAAAGCCAGCCTGGGCAAATAAGTTTGAGAGACCCTATCTTGAAAATACCTAACACAAAAAGGGCTGGTGGAGTGGTTCAAGATGTAGGCCCTGAGTTCCAACCCCAGTTCTGAAAAAAAAAAAAACAGAGGAGATTAATAGGAAGGGAAATCTTTCTCTTCCATAAAAACGGTTCCCAGGCTATCTCAGCACATAAAACAACTAAAAAGTCTTCTGCAATCCACACAGGCCCGACAGACAAATTCTTGCAAAGAGAAGAGTTTAGCAATTCCAAGTCATCCTTTTCACCAATTTTGAAAACTTGGTAAGTTCAAAGACTGTGCCTCTTCTATTTTCTGTCTCATCCCATGATTTTCAGATTTCAAGAGGATTTGTAATGAATAAAGGAGCTGTAAATTAATCTAAACATGATTCAAATCTTTAATTTATGTATTCATTAAATTTTTACATATTATCAATCTTAGGGTTCCAGGTGTTAATGGCAACTCTAAATGAAAGTCAAATATAATCATTTGCATAAAAGCATTAGCAGATGATTAATTGGTATTTTCACACAGCTGCAATGTACTCTGTACTTTAAGAGCTGAAAAAAAAATTATCTAAAAACATTTACCTATGCTAATCCTCGTGAAATTGCAGAGCAAATACCCTCCAGTTCTCCATGCACTCAGCCACAGTAATAGCATTTTCATTACTGAGGTCATATTTCATATATCCTAATTTTACAAGAAATCACAATTGTGCACCTTTGAAAATTAGGCTGATTTCTACATCATTCCTTGGATATTTATGTGTTGGGTTTCAAAAGGAAGATAGTGATTAAGTCTATTCCTGTTCACAAATTCTCATTTGGTGTTTCAGCATGATTTGAGGAATACATTCCAATTTCAAGGGGCCTAAACTTGAGGTGCCCTAAAAACTAAGTCTGAGGTAGAAAAGTGATTTCAGAAAAGTGACTTATCTGTACTGGGTACAAGCTGCACCTCTGGAGGCTCAGATTCAATCACAGTTTCTCAACATATGCAGGCTGGCTATCTAGTGCCTCTGTAGGAATTTAGGTCATGAATTAATGCACTGAAGATAAAATCAATTGGAAAATTTCTTAAATCAAATACCAATTCTGGAGTAATACTCTATGTGCAGGAGGAGCAGCCAATGGTAAGAAGAAGCCAATTGTAAACTATAAACCACTCTGTTCAAATGTCCTGGTTTGTTACTTGCAGGGGCCATTACACACAATTTGCGCAAGTTAAACCCACTGACAGGTCAGATTCCATACACACACACACACACACACAGTGTGCCAAACCTCTCCCACCCCCACACTCCATTAACAGGGACTCCTATTGAGGACAAAAACTCACAGGCACACATCCTAAGCATGAAGTCCCCAACAAACACCTTCCCACTCTACTCCAGCAGCACAGCCAAGCAGTAAAGCACCAATTTTAAAATCAGACAGTCTCAAATTTGAATACTGGCCCTGCTGTCTGCTCGCTATTACTTCACTTTTCACTTTCTCATCTGTAATAAGACCTATGCAGAAGTCTTATGAAGAGGCAGGTGAAACTCAGCGCAGTAGGAGATTCTTATATAACCTTTCCGAACAAAGATCTGATCATGTAATTTTTGTGATCAGCACTCTTCAGTGGCCCCCATTTCCCAAAGCAGAGCTTTGCAACGAGAGATATGATTCAGAATTACCAGGTGATATCTAGACATGGACTTTTTTTTTTATATAGAACATCGTCTTTTTTTTTACTCATATGTGCACACAATGCTTGGGTCATTTCTCCCCCCTGCCCCCACTCCCTCCCTTACCACCCACTCTGCCCCCTCCCTCTCCCCCCAACCCCCTCAATACCCAGCAGAAACTATTTTGCCCTTATCTCTAATTTTGTTGAAGAGAGAGTATAAGCAATAATAGGAAGGAACAAGTGTTTTTGCTAGTTGAGATAAGGATAGCTATACAGGGAGTTGACTCGCATTGATTTCCTGTGCATGGGTGTTACCTTCTAGGTTAATTCTTTTTGATCTAACCTTTTCTCTAGTTCCTGGTCCCCTTCTCCTATTGGCCTCAGTTGCTTTTAAGGTATCTGCTTTAGTTTCTCTGCGTTGAAGGCAACAACAGACATGGACATTTTGAATAAACTACCCAGTTCAGTCTGATGTTTCCTCCAGATTGAGAAACCATAAATAAATGCTCAAAAATATCTTCCTTTTTTTTTTTTGGTGGTACTAGTGTTTGAACTCAGAGCCTCATGCTTGCTAGATGCTCTACTGCTTGAGCCATTCCACAAGTCCTTTTCTTTTTGGTGTGTATTTTCGAGTTAGGGTCTCTCAAACTATTTGCCAGGGCTTGCCTTAAACTGCTGTCCTCCTGATCTCTGCCTCCCAAATAGCTAGGATTACAGGTGTGAACCACAACTACTTCGCTTCAAATTTCCTACTATGATACACAATACTCTGCTATACGAGTCCAACCACCTCACTAAATCAACGCAGTGTAGCCTCTGCCTACATTTTGCCTGCCTTCTTTAGTATACTGAAACTACTGTATCTATACTGAGATCTGTGAACGGCAAGCTTACTATGCCTAGTTTGCACACACTGCTTGAAAACTGTTGGCACCATCTTCACATGATGCATGCACACAGCAGTCTCCTTCATCTTCCTCAAGGATGCTCCCTGACCACCCACCTATCTCCATTGATCACCCTAGTCACCTGCTCTTCTTCCTATCCTCATAGCACTGATCACTACCTGAAAATGTAGGACCTGGTTATTCTCCATCTTCTCCAGTAGAATTTAAGGCCTATGAGGGCCTAGTATTTCTCTCCAACTGTATCTCCATGTCTAGGGTAATGTGTTGGATATAGCAGGTGCTCAAATACTTACTGAATACATTATCATCTCCCTATAGGGGCTTCACATGGCACTTCATAAGCTATTTATTTAATCCCTTCAAGTCACAGCTTTCTTGGTTTTTGTTGGTTTATTGTTTGGGACAGGGTCTCAGGCTGGTGGAGTGGCTCAAGTGGTAGAGCACCTGCCTAGCAAGTGTGGTGAGGCCCTAAATTCCACCCCCAGTAGTGCCAAAAAAAAAAAAAAAAAAAACCTCCTTGGAGACAAATGTCTTAACTATGCAGCCCAAGGCTGGCCTTAACTCAATTGTTCTGCCTCAGCCTCCCAAGTGTGGGCATTATAGGTAGACACCACCACATCCAGCCTCTCTTGACTATAAAGAAACTAATTCAAGCTTCTTCAATTCAAAGGGCAGGGGAAAGGTCAAAAACCACTGCGAGGACTTCAGGGGGGCCATGTAGCCTGCCTCATGGCGATATTGGACCGGCTTGTTCCTCAAATTCGTGTGCTGGTGCTGTCAACAATTGAAGGTGCCGAACAAGGAGTTAAGAGTAAAGCAAGCCCAAAGTTTATTGAAAGGAGAGCAAAGCATCCTAACGGGTGGGACTCCAGCCAAATGAGATTAAATAGGGGGCTGACTTTAGGCCCCCCCCCACTCTACTTTGAAGCTGCAGCTATAATTGGCTGTCTAACTTCTTGCTCAACCCATCTGGCTGCCCCCCACCCTTATCAGAGTGGATATTCCAAGAGGGTCTCATTAGTCCATCCTGTCCTTGAGACTTGTCACCTACATCTTATGACTACCGCTCATTATTCTGGTGAGCTTCAACCTTTTCGTTCATCTCAGGAAAGTTTGCTGTGTTGCTTTTCTTTAGGGGTCTGTACTTCATCCTCCTTAGGGGTCTGCCCTTAGGAGTACCTTTTGTGTTTCCCTTGTCCAGGAGAAAAAGACCATTGTGCTATAGCGCTTGAGTCAGAGCTGATTTTTCAAGTCTCACTGGAGGTTTAGCTTTTAAGGATGTCTTCCTTTCTCCTCTAAAACAGTTACTTCTGCCATTTTGTTTCCCTCACATTTGTCCCCTTACACTGGGAAAGCGAAACTCTGAGCTCCCCCACTCCCAGACCAGTCTCTCCTCTCTGCTGCCCTGGGCTGCAGCTCTACCCACCTCTGACCTTTGTCTATTCATGTCACACATGACCCAACACACGCACGGGCACTATGGGTGCATAGTGCCTTTCACATGCAGGTGTTCACACACATATACACACCACTGCAAAACTGGGAACATGTTGGTCATACACCTGCTGGTTAGCTCTGGGTCAACTGCCTGTCACTGATCCAATCACGTATGGCCTGGGAGCAGAGGAGGCAGCACCAGGATGGGTATCCAGCACACCTTCTAGAGTCCCATGACAATCAAACCTGCCTGGCACAAATCCATACCCTCCAGAGACCAAATCATACTGCTTCTCCCAGATGTATCTTGCTCTTTGTCATACTTCAACTTTCTTTTCTCTCTGCCTGAAATGTACTTGTCCCCCATCAACCTTCTCGTGTGCGCCTATGTGCACACACACTGGGAACTGAGCCTGTAGTGCATACTAAGCACACTCTACCTCTGAGCTACACTCAGCTCAACCTTTTTTACACATACAATTCAGTGGTTCATTGAATTTAGTTCATTCACACTGCTGTGCATCACCACTAATTTCAGAACAACCTTCAAAAGAAACTGCATACCCATTAGTGGTAACTTCCCACTTGCCCCCCAGGCAACACAGATTTGTTGAACTCTCTGGGTAGTATCTAGACATGGGTATTAAGCATATTGGCATTGCTGACAACACTGCAGTTAACCTTCTGAGAAACTGCCAGTTTTCAAAAGTGGCCGCACCACCACCTACGTAAGATGGCTCCAATTCTCCATACCCTTATCAGTTCTTGTTCCTTTGTATATAGCCATCCTAGTGGATGTGGAGAGCAAGCTCACTGTGCATCAGCCTCCCAAACCTCACACTTTAAAAGCCAGCTCAAATCTAACCACTTTTGGCATTTTATGGTGAGCCCCTGGGCAACTGTAGTCACTCCTGGTGCCCTGACACCATAGCTCACACCCGTTAAGTGTTCATCCATTATCTACTGAGCACCTGGTACATGCCAAGCACCACTCCAGGCGCTAAGTGTATTAACAAAAGACTCAACAAAACAAGCCAAAAACCTCCCATGCCCCTGTGGAGGTGATTCTAGTGGGAAGACAAAGTTTGCCAGGTGGTGGTGCGTGCTATGGAGAATACTGGAGCCTAACTGGGCGACAGCATGCCAGCAGTGTGGTGGTGGTAATTTTAAGTGGTCATAGAAAGTCAGACTGAAAAGTTCTACATTTGAGTAGGAACTGAAGTTTCAACTGAGGTATTTTTAAGATGTAGAGGAAACACTAGACATAGGTTTAGAATACAGAGAATAGAATTCAGGTAGACAGAAAAATGGAGGCACTAATAAGCAGAAACTGAAGTGTGGCCTCTGCCCAGGGTGAAAGCTTACCAGTGTGCTGTCCTAGAAGGCAAACATGTTATTAGTTTCCCATTGTTGTAACCAATTACCACGAACATAATGGCTGAAAACATGCTTAAAGCTGGGTGTGGTAGAGCACACCTATAAACCTATAAACTCAGGAGGTGATCATAAGCATCTGAAGTAGGTGTAGTCAACATTCTTCCTGCTAGCCTCCTTTTATCTTTCTCAGATTATCCTGTTTTCGTAATATATTTAGTTTGGAAAAAAAAAAAAAAGGCTGGCAGAGTGGCTAAAGTGGTAGAGCATGTGAAGCCGAGTTTAAGTCCCAGTACTGCTGGGGTGCATGGCTTCAAACCCCAGTACCATCAAAGAAAGGTTTAGGAGTCTTCAAGGTGAAAGCAAATGAGAGTACTGTGACTGAGGTGGTTCTAAGATCTATGTGAAATCATAACTAAACAGTCTGCATCACATACTCAATTGCACAATTGCTAAGTGCAGAGAAGGCTGTGTACTGAACTTAGCCAAAAATGGGAGTTAAGCCAGTATGATGAAGAGACGAGGCAATTTACTGTATAGACAAGAGTGATTACCACAGTGGAGCATAGACTCTAAAATGGGTAATGAAGGACACAGTTAGGCAGCAGAATCAATGGATTAGAATACTTGCTATGTAGTCCAGGCTGGCCTCAAGCTTGAGATCCTTTTATCCTTGCCTAGTAAGTGCCGGGATTACACACATGTACCAGTATTTACTAAAACCTTATGTCTACACATCTGATTCCTTTAGACTGCAATCCTCCAATGTGGGATCGGGATCTTACCTTTAAATCCTTGGCATGTTAGGTTTGTTGTCTGGATGGAAGCTTACCCACCCTCAAATCCTAAGATACATGAAGTTGCTAATTCCTCCCTGCTCTGTAAGACTCTAAAAATTGCAATGCTTCATCAAAACCTATGATATAGGCGGGATGCTAGTGGCTCACACATGTAATCCTAGCTACTCAGGAGGCAGAGATCAGGAGGATCTTAGTTAGAAGCTAGCCCCAGGCAAATAGTTTTCCAGACCCTATCTTTAAAAAAATCCATCAAAAAAAAAAGGCTGGCAGAGTGGCTCAAGTGGTAAGAGTACCTGCCTACCAAGCGTGAGGCTAAGCTCAAACCCTCTTGCTGAGAAAAAACAAAACTCTACGGTACAAATACTTTAAAAGGAGACAAAAGATGCTAAATTCCTAGTGCTGAGTCCAAGAATAGAACAATAAAATGAGCCAGTTGTATCTCAACTATGGTTAAGTAGGTTCTTATTGAACACCCAGGTAACATGGTTACCTTTAAACTTCCCAATCTCTATTTTACCCCCTTGCAATAAATTAGCAATGCCAAAAACAGACCTTGAAAAATACCACAAGAGCAGTGGGGAGGAACACAGACACAAACGAAAATTTTGGAGTGGAGAAAAAAAAAATGCACAAACAGCATGTAAAATATGTTTATTGTTCTTTAAAAGGGTTCAGGGTTTGGTTTTAATTCAGGCTGCACACCTTTTATCAGTCTGACATCTCTCAGCATGTCACACTGGCTTCCACTCACAATACTTCATTAAATCCAAAAGAGAAAAATTGTTTTAATTTTGAGAATAAAATCCAGTTCTGAGAACAATTAACATTAGTCTGTAATTTAAAACAAAATAGGGGCTGTTTCATGTTGCTTTCTATATCCTTCTCCTCCCACAGAGCCAGGAATGTAACTCTCCTAACTTAGGCAGGCACTGATCCTGTTGGACACTGTGTGCATGCACAGGTGTGCACCAGACAACCCCATACCACACAATGTGCAGCATGTCAAATGGAAAGGTTCTGATGGTTCTGATCAAAAACCTTAGAGTCAATAGTCTGTCAAAACTTAAGAGGGTAGGATGTTCTGATCTTGAGTCTATGTTAAAGGAATCTATTGTCATGTTCAGAAATAAAAGAACTTTGGATAGTACCATCATTTTTACTTTAAAATTCTAAAAACAATGTCAAAAGCATTATTTTTCATTTTCTGGGATGAGGGAGGAAAGAATCTACAGATTTGCATTTAGTTAAAAATCAAAACTCCGGCAATAAGAAATAGGCAGTTCACATAGCCAGCCAACGTCTGAGGTATTATCAGTTTGAGACAAGGTCCCAGTCCATTCCTACTGGCCTAGCTGATGCTAAAAAATGGGAAGCTTATGGCTCTGCACAGCGAATTCCAGCAGAAAATGGATGACTATAACCCTGTATTTGGGGCCATACAGCAGGGCACTGTAAATATGCAATTATTTAGGTGAAAAGAGTACAAGAGCCTCTGTGGATGCCTCTCTGCTTGCTTTGTCAATGAGGCCTGGTTATAGCTCCCTTCTGCAAATGAGAAAAACAGCTTTTCTACATCCGCACATTGAACCCAGCAGAGAATCTGCAAAAATGCTACCACACCCCTCCAACAAGCAGCACTATCCCTTTGCTACTCATTGGGTTGCCTGATGTCTCTTCTACCCTGTTACAGCCTGTGGACACACACTAGGCATTCCTGGTTCTAAACCAGTGGTTTTTTTGTTTGTTTTTTCTTTTCTCAAACAGAACCTAGTAAGGAAATAACAAGGCAAATGGTGGATAAACTGAACTGTACATACAGGGAGAAGTTTAGAAAGTAAACACCACAGGCATTTCTCAAGACCAAAATACTGTGAATTTGCTGTTGCTGCTTTGACTATTTCTGAAAATTCAGACTACAAGTAAGTCCTAAAAGAATTTGAAGCTTCAGCACTCTCTGACATCATTAGACAGAAAGTCACAAGAGTACTATAGCCCACCAATTCCACAGTTTGTAGAAAGTGTGCTAATTCTCTGCTTGGACACATCTTTAGTGATGACCTGGAGTCGTCTTCTTCTGAAAACAAGTTTCTGGGATACCCACTTAGCTTCATTAGTTGGGAAAGAGAATATTCTACTCTCAGCTAAGTTATATGAGCAGATTCCTCTTCAAATGCCATTTCCCCACTAATTTACCAAAACAAAAGGCTCTTGGCCCCCTTGTCTAATATTAGATCAAGGCTTTGAGGAAAAGAAACTAACATGAACACCCCATTATCAGTAAAGACTAAAAACCACCTGGATCATTTTATATATATAATGCTTTTTTTTTTTTCTTTTCTTTTTTTTTTTTTCTGGGTGTTTTTGTTTTTTTGTTTTTTGTTTTTTTTTCCTAAAAGTGCCCAGGTGGGCTTAAGGCTGCCAGACTGCACACACACCTACAGCAACAAGGGCTTCTTCTATTCCATTTACAACGTGTATGGGGGGGGGGGAGGATGAGAAAGGAGAGAAAAAGGGAAAAACATGCCCCTCATCTCCCCCAAATCCCACAATAGGGAGGTCTATGTGCCAAGCATAATGGAAGAGTGTGCTCCCCAAACACATGGTTCTGCACAGGTTAATATTCTGCTGGTTTCCTTAGAGACCTATTCTGAAAAAGTTAAAAAAGAGATTTTGAAATTATTCAATCCTGGCAGAAATTAAAACTCCAAAACTAGGAGTAAAATCATCCTTCACTGAATTAATCCCTCCTTCCTCTTTCTATTCTCTTTTCTTAAACATTTTATTCATGTTATAGAGGGATTTCTTTGTTGTTTGCTTTTTTCCCAATTATTAGGAGTTGAGGAGTACTGAATCCATCACTACTTTGATGACACAGGTAAGATTCCAGATTCACATTTCCAGGTACCAAGAGTTCCCTCTGAATGCCACAATTAAGCAAGCTTTCATTTGTTTCTTTCTACTGAACACAGCAATGCCCATTGGTATCTCTGAAGCGTAATCGCATCTTAGGTCGGTATTTCTCCAAGTAAAGCAGCTGCTTGGAATTAAATGCTCCCCTTCTTTTTCTGAAAATGTAAGAATGACAAATGTTACATAAAAAAAAGCAATGATTCACTGAAACACATTATTTATGGCCTAAGGCCTAACTAACCTCACCCTGCCAAAACCCAGCATATTCCCCAGGCAGTGTCACTTTTTAAAGATCTAAGTTGCAGCATGAACTTCCTAAGCTCCTGAAAGGAATTTTTTCCTTCGTTGTCATTACAGTCTATTTAAATAAAGATCAGAATTCCTTATCCACAGACATATGATTATATTCTTCCCAATTAGATTAATATATTCTTCAGATTAGAATGAGCACCAAGAATTTGAGATGCTTTTAAAACAAAAAAACAAAAAATCCAGAACATATCAAGCTGCAGCACGTTCAAGACATACATACATGGCATTCACTAAAATGTTTTCATCCTAGAGCTGCAGCTATGCATCTCATGCCCTGCTAGTCTCTTTTTCTTTCTTTCTTTCTTTCTTTGTGGTACTGGAGTTTAAACTCAGTACCTTAGGCAGTCACTCTTCTACCTGCATCACACTCCACACCCCTTTTCTTTCTTTTTTTTAAAGAAAGAAGGAAATGGAAGGAGCAAGACAGTAATTGTCAAGGAATTCTGGATAACAAAACAGCATGGCCCATTATTTCAGACCAATGCCAAGATTCTGTCTGGCCACTATCATCATGATTTTGTGCCTCAACAGGTCACTTAAAGAGTTCCAGGTAAGGAGGTGTAGCTCAAGTGATAGAGTGCCTGCTCTACAAGTGCTAAGCCCTGAGTTTAAACCCCAGTCCCACCAAAAAAAAAGAGTCCCATGTGATTAAACTGCTCCTCTATATGTTCTTGCATCCTGTTCATACAAAATTCCACTTGGAAGGTATTCTGCAATCTACGAAAAGACTAGATTAAGATGCTACCTAAGATTCCTGGATATTCAAATCATACACCAGACATATTCTATAATGTTCAAATTTGACACCCAAATCAGAAAATCTTTAAATCTATGAGCCAGTAGTATTGAATCTCTTTATAATGTGGTCTAAGTTTGTTTGTTTGTTTTTAACATCTTCAAACAATATTTTAAAGCCCAAACCAGCAAATTGTTCCGTACTACAAATGGCATACTTTAATTCCTTCCTCATATTTGATCTTTTTGCTCTATGTGTTTCTGAACTAAAGTTTCATACTCACTGTCTTATAAACTGAACTGCATCTTCATACTTCATTCCACATTCAATCAAAGCAAGTGCAACCAGCACAGGTGCCCTGCAGGAAGAAAATATCCATGAAATCTTTGGAATTAAATGATTTTTTAAAAACTCAGAATTACATCTTACCAAAAGCTTTGAGCTTTCAATTAATTTCCCTGCATACTAACATGTCTGATATTGTCATATATAGTAAAAACATCTCTTATTATTAGCGCATCTTTGGTGTCTGTTTTTAGTAAAACACTAAATTCTGAGCCTATAGTAAGAGATCTTTTCTTTTTAGGATCCCTCCCCGCCACCTTTTTGATGGTACTGTGGTTTGAACTTAGGGAGGGCCTTGTGCTTGCTAGGTAGCCATTCCACCACTTGAGCCACAACCCCAATCTGAGATCTTTTCTTCCTAAAACATCATCACAAGCCAGGTGTGGTGGTACATGTCTGTAATCCTAGTACTTGGGAGGCTGAGGAAAGAAGATTCAAGTTCATAGCCAGGTGAAGCTACATAGTGAGGCCCTATCTCAAAGCAAAACCCTAAAACACTACATTACATCTCAAAATCTTCTTATATATATGTATATATAGAGATAGATATCAACGTGTATACTGGTGTGTGTAAAATCAAAAATTCACTGCAGTAATTATCACAGTAAAACAAATGGCAAAATGTGTCTCAGAATTTTCATTACAAATTGATTTTATATTTCCTGACCACATGCTAAAAGATGCTGGATTTTTTTCAACAAAACTCTTTTGATGAGCTGAAGTACCAAAGAATTGATAATTAGGAACAGCCCTCTTTCTATTTTATAATCTAACAAAGGAAATGATGTTTCAAAAGCCCATACAGAACATCAACTGTGGACTACCTACTGGGTGGGATAGCTACTAGAAATAAAATTGCACCAAGTAAACTTTTTAACACTATCTTCAGCCTTCACGTTAGGTACCGACCAAAACTTCTGACCTGGACTGGAGGTATGGCTCAAGCAATAAAGCGACTGCTTTGTAAGCTGGAAGCCATAAGTCCAAACTCCCTTCCCACAAAACAAGAAAACCAACAAAAAAATCAAGTGTTCCCGTAGCTGGAGTTCAAAAGAGCCAGGCATGGTGCGTATCTGTAATCCCAGCACCTAGCAGCCTGAGGCAGGAAGATCAAAAGTTCAAGGCCAGCCTGGGCTACATATTGAGACTGACTCGAAGAAAAAAGTATAAAACATTAAATTAAGTTAAAAATACAAAAAAAACTTCTGATTTTATGACAAATGTACCACACTAAAAAAGGACTAGACAGAGTTTACAGTCTGAGTCACCATTACCTTGAGGCAATGGCCGCTTGTACCAATGTTTTAGGTCAAAGCATACATCATAAATTGGTTTTTAATTTGCTATTGATTAAAGTATTACACTATTCCAAGCAATGTTCATTGAAGTTTTTAAGATCTACATCAATTCTGTCTACACATCCTTTCACAAAACTTTAAAAGGTCAACCATCTGTTCTCACCTTTTAACATCTCATTCATCTCAATCTCAAATTAACCATGTATAGATTCACCTCCTATCTCTCTAAAATGATTTTAACTTTGTTGCCCACTTCAATGACCTAAATCTCTGATTACTTGAAATAGGGAAAAAAATAAAACTAAGTTCAACATGACATCAGAATCAGACACCAGATGAATGAAATACAAAAGGCTGTTATGACAAATCATCACACTAGCTTTTGCTCTCATCTTCTTTCCAGTCATTTAATATTTTACAAGCAAACTGCTACAAGAATAAAAATTTTTAACTGGCTTATTTAGTCATGATAATGAATGCTGACAAAAGGCTAAGAGTTTACCTTCCCAATCCTGCAACACAATGCACTGCAACACAGCAACCTGGCTCTTCACGAAATTTGGTTTTTAACAGATTCAACCAATCATCTACTATTTGATTAGGGGGTGGAGCTCCATCATCAAATGGCCAGTCCTGAAAAGAAATGACCTCTTACATTACATTGGTATTTCCTCTGGGACTTAATATCTTAACGCAGAAGAGCTGAACACAGTAGGGCAGGCCTAACTGAACTAACTATATCACATATACCTAGTAATACAATGCTGATCACTGCTGAAAAATCACACAAGATCAAAATTTAACTTTGTCAAATAATTTAGTTTTCTCAATGAAATGCAATCAGTGTCACACACATCTAAAATTTATCTTACAAAGATCACTTTATCACAGTCCTAACAGCTAGTGTTCTCTCAAATATTACACCTGAGTAGAGTAGTAATTAGCTATAATAGAGAAAAATTGTACTTAAAGCCAAGACTAAGTAAGAGAGAACAAATACTTATTAATATGATCTAAAAGTTTACTCTGGTAGTCTACCAGCTGGAGTTTCACTGGTTTCTACAAGCATTTTTGTAGATTATCCCCCAAATGACTCGTCACAAATTTAATAAAAAGATATTGCTGCCTTTCCCTGTACTTAAAAATTTTTGTTAAAAAAGGCAAGTAACAAAATTTTTAAAACCTTGCCTTACACATTTCCCATTTAACAAGGACAGTGCCACGCTCCTGAACAAATGGAGATCATTTTCTCAAGCATCCTTTTTGTATTCAACAATTTGAGTTGTCTTCTGACCCCACATGCATTACTATTAGGTAGGAGCTTATCTTCCTTGCTAAGCCTAGCAAGAGGTCCTAACAAACCAATACAAACGCGCAGGATTCACATTTTATACATCATCTCCCCTTATACACTGTTGGGGAATCTTTTTTAAAAATGGCTATCATTATTGGCTAACACATTAAGACACTAGTTTGAAGAAAAAAAAGAAAAAGCAACAGAGGGCTAAAATAATTCTGTACTCCTTATTGGCACCACTAGAACGCTTCACATACATAGTCCATTAGCCACAGAAGTACATTATGTTTGAATTGTCAACTACGACCCATAGTTAAAGGGCTGCCAGTGTTATTACAAATGTCACTACACAGTTTAACTGTAAATAGCAAGATGGGTGAACGCTGTAGTTGAGAGCTATGAGAGTCTAATACTCCCTAAAATGCACCTAGTTAAGAAAGGGAAGTATAAAATATGCTTCCCTTACTCACATAAATACCTACTATTTTTTAAAAAAACACTATTCATTTAGAAATATCTGAAACTCAAACTAACACATATGAAATCACCATTACTCCATTTTTATTGTGTCTTTGATTTGTAAAAGCAAAGGACTGAGAGGTCTTATTTGGGGAATATCCTCTTATAGGGAAATGTTCCCAACCCTCTTTTATCACTGGAAAATGTAAATGTATTTCACCTTAAATCTGTGTGGGGGAAAAGGAAATTTTGAGCTTAACGCTAAAGGTTCTTGTTTTTTTCAAGCTTAAGTTAGACCTTTAATTTTATCTGATCATAGCTATTTAAAACAAAACCAAAAGCTAAATTTAAAAACCTAGAACAAATCCAAACTTACCATTATGTTCTACAAACTAGGTACAGGTCTTTTAGTTCCTTTCTATTTCACAAAGGTGTTTACCAACACTACTGATTCAAACAGACAATGGTTGACCCAAAGTCATTTTCTGACCATGACACATATCAAAACAAGTTGATTTCTCATTTACTCACTAGAGAACATATTCACAATACAGTGAAATTAACTTATATTTGGTTTAACTTCAGAACTTAAAAGTTTTTGTATTTATTTATTCATTTTTGTAGTATTCAGGGCTTCAAGCTTTGCTAGGCAGGTGCTCTACCACATGAGCCACTCCACCAGCCCTTTTTTTGTATTGGGTATTTTCAAGATATGGTCTCTTGAACTATTTTGCCAAAGTGATCCTCCTGATCAGCCTCCCAAGTAGCTAGGATTTTTTTTTAATTTATTTTTTTTTTAATATAAAAAAATAAAAAACACAGGACTGGTTGGTGGTGGCTCATGCCTGTAATCCTAGCTAATTGGGGAGCTGAAATTGGGAGGATGGAAGTTCAAGGCCAGCCTGGACCAGTGTGAAGCCATGAATTCAAACCACATTAAAAAAAAAAATTTTTTTTTAAATTTAAAAACCCACAGGGATACATTTTACGCATGCATTTATCCCCAGTGATTTCCAGCCCATGGACAGTAAAGTCATTTAAATACAGGAATATAAGCAAATTATTATCATTCCAAACTACTGAAACAAAATTTTAAAAAAATGTTTAGCTATTTAATTTTTGTGCTTATAAAGATATTAAGTGAGGAAACTTTATGGCTCAGACATGAAATGACTGTCTTACCAAAAGGAAATTTATTGTTTCCGTACATGAAGTGTCTTCTCAACCACTGACCAATATAATACAGACTACAGAACTACCTCTCAATAAAAAGTAAGACCGTAACTTTGAATGGTGTATTACTTCCTTCCTACCTAGCTACTGACAAAATTTCCAGATCTTTTCCTACTGCTTTCCAACAATCAAGACCATAAGGTCATTTCATCACATACTCCTAAAAGCTACTCCTATAATTCAGACAGCTATTTAGGGAAGAAGGTATAAAATTTTAACTAATCTAAGACTCCTGTTTTCTATAAGGAAATAGCATATTTAGGTACTAGTGAGGAATGTGAGATAATTAAAATCACTTTATGTTCAAATCCAACTATGAAAGAACTCTAACACCACAAAAGCTCCTCAGAAACCTACCACAGTGTCAATGCAGCAAGATGCATTCTCCTCATTCTCTTCTTCTACCTTTTTGTTCTCTACAAATTATCAAGTAACTAATCTGGTACTTGTAAAGTGACAGAGAATATTTTTATATGTAAAGTAAGAATGTCTGATAGACATTACTTTGTTATATTCAACTAGGAGCCTAGAAAGGAAAGCTATGTAAAGTTCCTAGAGATGGGATGGGGAGGGTGAAGGAAGGAGATTAAGGTGACAGTTTATGGTAGATGAATTTCACATACCTGTATGAAACAGAACAAAGAAACCTCCTACAATTGCTTTAAGTGGGTAGGGAGGAGATTGAGGGGGAGAGACTATGGGGGCAATGTAAGTAATGTACAATATAAATCTAGTAAGAATTGTCACTATGCATCCCCTCTGTATAATGAATATGTCCTAATAAAAATTTATAAAAAATACATTTCCTAAATAAAAAATGCAAATTTCCATTTTCTTGAAGTAAGTGTGAACTAAAATTTTTTTGTGTTAAAAATACTCTGCATTTGTAGACTTAAAAGGACACAAATGAATAAAGATGTATTAATCCAAAAGAATTTTAAAAGACTGATACTGGGCTGGTGGAGTGGCTCAAGTGGTAGAATGCCTGCTTAGTAAGCATGAGGCCCTGAGTTCAGGTCCCAGTACCACAAAGATAAAAAAAAGAAAAGAAAAGCTTGATATTAATACTCATCTCCTAATTTTTTTTTTTAATTCTTCTATTCACATGTGCATACATTGTTTGGGTCATTTTTCCCCCCTTCCCTCCTCCCCCACCCTCTCCATCTCCTATTTTAAGCTTAAATCACAACTACTGTGTGCCAAGTTTTATAAGTATTTTTTTGAAAGGTACAACTTATTTGTAGCAAAAAACTAAAACTCTACACACTCACTAGAACGTGGATTCCTTCTTTTTCAACTGGAGCTTTATCATATGTAGCATCACAAACTCGAACCAGAGTTGTCACTCCATACTTCTTAAGTTCCTGTAAAGAAAAACAATTATAAGGGAACTTGCCTTTGGAACCTGCAACCAAAGCTTTAGAAATGTACTATTATAAGTTGAAATAATGAGCTATCTTTCTTAGACAAAGATCAAAATCGTTCTTGCTATAGTAACATACGTAATGGACACTATGCACTCTCAGTGGGAGGTAAGACTTTTTTTTTCTAAAGGGTAATTTGGTAGCATAACTCAATGAAATTCACATACACTTTGACCTAGAAATTCTATTTCTGGAACTATATTAAAAGGGAAAAATTAAAGACATACACAAAAATTTAGGTAGCAGAATATTACCACAGACTGCTTAGAATGGTTAAAAAGGTAGGAACAATATTAATGGTCCAAAAACAAGGGGCTAGTTAAAGGAAGTATAGCATATCCATGCAATATTCATTCATTCATGGATTCATTGCATGAATGCTTGACACTTTTATCAAAATACTAAGGAGCCTGGGGGAAGAAATTTTTTTCTACACATGTATTTGTACATATACCCACATATGTAGAAAAACATCCAGAAGCCAGGTAACTAACAACTGTTTTGAAATTGTATTATTCTGCTTTTCCGAATCTTATGATTTTAATGTAATAAACTCTCTTACTTTTTTTCTTTTCCATTCTGGGGATGGAACATGCACTTTCCACCACTTGAGCAGGGTGAAACATGCACTCTTATCACTTAAGCCATGCCCCCAGACCTTCTGTTTGTATTTTTGTTTTTGAAGGAAGGTGTCTACCTTTGCCCAAGATGACTTCAAACTCAAGATTCTTCTGTCTCCACCTCACCTCCTGCACCACCACACCCTGCTACTGCCTTTTTTTTAATGTAAAAACCAATAAATAAAAATCAATTTTGAAATTAAGATTAAAAAAATGGTACATTAAAAAGACAGCTAATGCACAATTACAGCCAGAGATGCCTTCCTTCTCTAAACTCTTCCTGAGGGGCTGGGGATATACCTCAGTGGTAGAGTGGCTGCCTAGCATGTGCAAGAGTCTGGGTCTAACCCTTGGGGTGGGGCTAGGAGTAAGATCCTCTTACTGCAGTAACTGCCTGAACCGCTGACTGCCTACCTTCAAGGGGTCATGCAGTGGCCTTTACTACTTTTAGAGTATATAGCCAAAGAATCCATAGGTTGAAAATAGCAACACCCAATTCAGCCAGGCTTAAAGGAGACTGAATAGCCTAAGGGCATACAAACCTAGAATCAACTTATACACTATGTACATGAAGTTAAGAACTTCAAAGAGACCAGATGTTAGTGGCTCATGCCTGTAAGCCTAACTACTTGGGAGGATGAGACCTGGGAGGATCCAGGTTCAAGGTCAGCCCAGACAAATAGTTAGAAAGACCTCATCTCCAAAATAATGGACTAGAGGTGTGGCTCAAGTGGTAGAACACTGGATTTGCAAGCAAGAAGCCTTGAGTTCAAACCCTAGCCCCACCACAAAAAAATAATAATAGTAATTTTTTATGGTAAGAATTTGTTACCAGGTCAAAACTTTTAGTTGGCTCAACTTTACCACCTATAAAATGAGAACCCCTAGGAAATCATCCAGATCTCTAAGTCTACTTCATAAATACAGCAACAGAAATCACACTTAGACTGAACAACCTGGAAATTCAGGACTGGAGGTATGGCTCAAAAGGTAGAGACTCTACTTTGCAAACAAGAAGCCCTAAGTTCAAACCCCAGTCCCACCAAAAGGAAAAACAAGTTTACATTCAAATGTCTGGTGAAATAACGAGTTTCTCCATTTCCAATAGGAAAAAAAAAAATTATACATCTGATACAATGCTACCTATTATAAGAACTTTGGTGAATGTCCCAAGGTACCCCAGCACAAAAATAATTCTTAAAAAAAGATTAAAATAATAATAATAATAATGCTACCTAACAACTTTGCCTCCCCCAAGTTTCTGGACTCCTATTTGTGATGAATATTATTATGAAGTCGTTCTGGGGTGTCTTTTTATCAAGGGTGCTAAGAACACGCGAGAGTTTTAGTATGAGACCTGGGTTAAGTGCCAGTTTTACCACGTACAATGTTCTATTGAATAAATCATGAGTCTCAATTTCAACATGTACAAAAGAGAAATGATAACAGTACCTACATCTTGCAGGATTTTTCTATCTGACTTTCAGCACATCCATCCATTGAATAACATTATTTATTGCAATGTTGAGTATATACTATGCTCAGAAAGTGTGAATATTTTAATTATTGAAAGCAGTAATAATAAACGTAGAAAGAACATAAGAAAAAAACGTAGTACTAGATTATCTTTACAGTATTCACAAATTACCTAAGTGCTCTTTCAAAAATCTATTGTAACTAATTTGACCCAATTCAAATCAGGATTGGGAGGATCAATACCACATTTCAATTACAGGGATTTTGCTTATAAAACAACCCCCCAAAAAAACCAAACTATGCTACCACCTTACCTCTGTGAACTTGCTGAGAGTAGCATTGGTAGGGTTGTGAGTTATCAAAAAGCGCAGGTTCTCATAGGAGATCTCCACAGGTGCTGGACGGTTCATTATGGCAAATAAGTGTGAGCGTGAGTGTGAGTGTAATGGGGAAAATGAAAAAAAATCAATAAATCTTGAAATGTTTCACAGCAGAAAACATTAAAAAGACCACTAAAATGCCTATTGTTGATCAGTATTTTCTCTATTCAACTTGTTTGTTCCTTATGACACTTCTCTCTTCAAGACAGGCAGAAGTATGCAGAATCCACTCAAATCCAAATTCAATTTGGGCCTCAATGTCTGCAGATGGATACCTTCAGACTCCAAAAAAAAAAAACCAACTACATAGAAAACTTAAGCAGCCTTTACTACATTTAGGCACTAGTGAGACAAGCTAAAAGTGTAGGTCGTTTCACTTTTGTTTACTTGATGCTAAATTTTACTGGAGTCATTAAAAGAAATATGCTTGCAATTAAAAAAAAAAAAAGCCAACAATTTCTGAGGCCGGTCTTGGTGTCCAGAGTCTTCAAGGCAATGTTAATTATGGCACATAGAACCCCCAAGCTCACTTGTCAGCGAAAACGCTGTGCTGAGCCTGGCAGAAGTCTGCCCTCACGCTCAGAATCGCCATAAATGTGCAACGTATATTCCAACGAAAAACCTGGGGGGAAAAAGCATAAGTAAAATGAAATGAGGTGGTAACATGGTAAACATGAAGCTTTAAATAAATACATTATTTGGGAGACAAAGACATGTAAAATGTCACCAATTCTAAATTATCGCCACCTATGAAGAATAGGATAAAGGAGTATACCCTTTTAAAAATCAGAGACTTGCTGAGTGCGGTGGCTCAAAACCTGTAATCTCAGCTACTCTGGAGGTGAAGATTGGGAGGATTACTGTTCAAGGTCAGAAAAGGCAAAAAAGTTAGTGAGAACCCATCCTCACAAACAGCTGAGCATGCTGGTATTCGCCTGTTATCTCAGCTACATAAGAAGCACAGTAGGAGGACCATGGTCCAGGCTGTTTTAGCCAAAAACTGAGACCCTACCTGACAAACAACTAAAGTGAAAGGACTGAGGGCAAGGCTCAAGTGGTAGAGCACTTACCTAGCAAGTGTGAGACCCTGAGTTCAAACCCCAGCATAATGGAACAGGAGAGGGACAGACAGACAGACAGACAGAGACAGGGGGAAAGGGAGAGATTCAAAAGTATTATCTTTTTTCCAATCTGGGGTCAAGCCTGTAATTCTAGCTTCTCGAGAGGCAGGGATCAGGACTGAAATTGAATGCCAACTGAGGCAAAAAAGTTAGCCAGACCCCGTATCAACCAATGGCAGGGCATGGTGATGCAAACCTGTCACCCTAGCTACGTATGGAAGACCAAGGTCCCAGACAACCTGGGCATAAAGCAAGTTTCTATCTCAAAATAGCCAACACAAAATGGTCTGGTAGAATGACTCAAGTGATAGAGCACCTGCTTAGCAAGGGTAAAGCCCTGAATTCACTCTCCAGTATTGGGTGTGGGGGATAGGGGGAGACTGCGTTCAATGAAGTTTCTGTGCTGTTAAGATTATTTCTGCTTTTTGGTGCGGATAGCCCTCCTGTAATCATGATTAACGTTCCTAAAACCCAAGCCTTTATGTAAAAAGTGCAGCAAGCAACAGCCTCACAAAGTGACACAGTACAAGAAGGGCAAAGATTCTCTGTTATGAGAATCAAACGGCATTAAGACAGGAAGCAGAGTGGCTATGGTGGGCAGACCAAGCCCATTTTCTGGAAAAAAGCTAAAACTACAAAGAAAATAGTGCTGAGGCTTGAGTGTGTTGAGCCCAACTACAGATCTAAGAGAATGCTGGCTATTAGGAGTGCAAGCATTTTGAACTGGGAGGAGATAAGAAGAGAAAGGGACAAGTGATCCAGTTCTAAGCTCCATTTCTTGTTTTTTTATGAAGAAAATAAAATCATGAGGTCAATTTCACTTAAAAAAAAAAAGATGATTTCTAAGGCTTCAAGTTTCAACTCCCAGTACAACAAAAAATAAAGATTATTTTTAACACATTTTTAGTATCTTAAAACTCACTTAAATCTTTTTTTTTTTTGGCAGCACTAGGGTTTGAATTCAAGGACCTCACACTTGCAAGGCAGACACTTACCACTCTTACCACTACACCAGACACTTAAATCATTTTTAAATGATTAAAGGTAAACTTTCCTTCTACGGGCTTTTTTTAAAGGAATTCACAAAAATACCCTTATTTTTCGGCCTTTGATGATTAGGTATTTCACACATATTCATTTTTTAAAATAAGGTATACCTGGCTGTGTGATAGTGGCTCACGCCTTTAATTCCTAACTACTCGAAAAGTAGAGATCAGGAGGGTCATGGTGGGAGGCTAGTCTCCCAACACATAAAAGGGCTGGTACAGTGGCTCAAGTGGTGGAACACCTGTCAACCAAGCATGACACCCTAAGTTTAAACCCCAATACCAAATCCCCCCAAAAAAAGAGAGAGATTGAAACCAGATAGAAAAACGCAGAAAAGATACTGGCTAGAGGCCATTTCAAGAAAAAAGTGAGATATAGGTAAGAACTGAGGCCTACAAACTTTGAAACCTAATCTATTCTCAAGTCTTTTGTGATTTTCTTATGGGTATTCTTTTTTGCTTGTTTGGCAATACTGGGGTTTAAACTCAGGGCCCCATGCTTGCTAGACAGATACTCTACTACTTGAGCCACACCCCTTTTACCAGTATTCTTGATGGTATTTTTATTTTGTAAGTTACATACTTGTGATTATATTAACATGGGTACAAATGCTAAAAGAAAAATTCTAAAATATTAAATATAAAATTCAAGCCAGGCAATGGTGGCTCATGCCTATAATCCCAGCTACTCAGGAGGCAGAGATCGAGGTTCAAATCCAGTCCAGGCAAATAGTTTGAGATCCTATCTCGAAAAAAGACAAAAACCTTCACAGAAATAGGGCTGGTGGAGTGACTCAAGGTGAAGGCCCTGAGTTTAAGCCCCAGTACCACACACACACACACACACAAATATATATACATATATATATATATATATATATATATATTCAAAAAGGCACCCTAAAAGCTTCAATAATACTTCAGCAAAATGAGTTACCCATTACTATGAAAATTTAAAACTTCCATACACAAAACTAAAATACACATCACCACTCTTTTAACTCGTAATTCCAACTGTAACCCCAAATCCACACAAAAATATTTTAAAGACTATTCCCTTGTACAGTCAAGGAATTTTACAGCTAGTGGAAATGCAGAGATGAACTACTCTGACCTTTTGAAAACTGAAAAAAAAAAAAAAGACTGGGTGTGGTGGTGCATGCCTATCTGTCATTCAGCTACATCAGGGCAGGAGGGAGAGAGCCATGAGGAGGAGGATCACCAGCCTGGACAAAAAGTTAGTGAGACCCCTCCCAACAAATAAGGGATATGGTGGCATGAGCCAGTGGTCCTAGCTACTTAACAGGAATAAGGAGGAGAGTTGAGGTGCAAGGCCAAACTAAGCAAAAATCAAACAACTAAAGCAAAAAAAAAAAAAAGCCAGGAGTAGAGGAGGCCAGGTGTGGTGATGCATACCTGTAATCCTACATGCACACATGCTGGGCAAACAAGAGGTAGAAGGATCTCTATTCAAGGCCAGCCTGGGCAAAAGATGACCCTATCTAACAACAAACTAAAGAAAAAAGGACTGGGGATGTGGCTCAAGTGACATGCCTAGCCTATCTGAGCTCAAAGCCCAGTACCAACAAAGAATAAAAAATAAAGATGTTGGAGGGTCAAAGACATTAACATGACTTAACTAAGACCACACAGCTAATCAGTAGTAAATCAAGGACAAGAACCTAGGCCTCCTAACTCCTTATTTTTCTTCAGTTTTGTAGGTAATCCAAAAAAGTGTATCTTTTCTTCAAATACCTGTTTCCATGATCATCTGCAACTGTGACCTTATAAGAAGGGAAGATTATTAAAGTAACTACTCAAAGAACAATGGTTTACATGCAGTGCAGAGTGAAACACAAGGAAATTCTACCCTGTTTGAATCCCTTTGGTTCAATGATGTTATCACATCTGTGTGTGTCAGCTGAGTCAAGGAAGTGAAAGGCCTGCATTGTAGCATGGCCAGGCTTAAAAGGTTACAGTTCTAGCATTAAGTTTTCTACCTAGTTTCTAGTGTTTGTCTGCTCAGCAAACAGAACAAACTTTATCCCATCCTATTCCTTCCATCTCATTTTGAAAGAACCATTTCCAGGGATAAGGATAATTCATCATTAGATTTTCAATTCTTAATACCAATAGCTCCAACAAAAGAATTTCTGCCAAAAAAAGTGGTATGTTCTATCAAACACTGTAATTCCAAGTTCAAATGAAAACAGAGCAAATTCAAAAGTATGGTGGGATTTTATAAAAGCAGCCCTATTTAATTTATCCCAATGTTACCGGCATTCTTTTAAAAACTGTATCAGTTCAACGTGAAGCATGCCTGCAATCCTAGCACTGGGACTGAGAATTCCAGGCAAGCTTGAACTACACAGTGAGTTCAGGGTCACCCAGTGCTACATATTGAGAACGTCACAAAAATAAATAAATAAATAAAAATAGGGCAGGGGCGGAGAGGTAGAGAGGTATCTAACCAGGGCTAAGGACTTGAGTTCAAACCCCAGTACTACAAAAAAAACACAGAATGTTAAAAAAAAAAAAAAATTCTATCAATTCATTCTCATCAAGCTTTCCACAGAAAAATCACATTTAGCTCAAAATTAAAAGATACAATAGACCTCTAATTTGATGGCCTATACCAAGTAACCACCAAATTAAAAACGTATTTTAACACAGATGCACAATAAAATAATTCTAGCTATGAGGAAATAAAAATCTAAAAACAAAGGACTGAAGAACTACAAGTAATCATATATTTACTGTATGATTTTCTTTACCAGAAATTCTACAGGAAGTCATGCAAATTTGAGTCAGCTTACTGTCTACAATCAGACAACATAAAAGCATAGCACATACTGTATATAAGACTAAAACCTTGCAACAATTTTTCCCTAGAACAAATTAATTTCACATCAAAAGACACTTGTACTTCTTATATTAAAATAAGTACAAATAACCTAATCTGTCAATAGTAAAGAATTTATCCAGATGAGGACCTAGACATTTTCCTTGCAAATGTCAAGAATTTATTAATTTAAATATTTATTGGAGTGTCACATACTCCATGGGGCAGCAAGGACATGGAACAAAAATTTCTGTCAAAATGGATCTTATATTGTCAAAATGGATGTTACATTTTAGTAACAACAACAACAAAAAAAAGACAAAAATGTTACTACCATGGGAGAAAATGCAAAGTAGGGGAGTTTGCAGTTTCAAAAAAGGAGGGAAGATATTAATTTTAAATAAGCCTATCGGGAAAGGACTTACTAAAACAAGTGGTATTTTATCCAAGAACCGGTGGTGTGAGCCAAGTAAGATACTTGGAGAGCATTTTAGGCAGAGATTAGCTGTACCAGAGATTATGAGGTGGGGACATGCTTAAGACTGTTCTAGGAACAGTAGGGCCAGTGCTACTGAACAGAGAGGACAAAGGGATGACGAGTCAGAGAAGTGAGAAAACCTCACAGACTACTATAAGGATTTATCTTTTATCAGAGACCAGTGACTCTCCAAATGAAGCCAGTAGAGGATTGTATTCAAGAGTGACAATTTATGTTTTAAAAGAACCACTCTAGCTGCTATGTAAAGACAGACTGTAAGAATAGTAAGGAAAGAAGACAGATGGGCTAGGAGCCTGTTGCTATAATCCAAAAGGATCTGTCCACAGACTGGACATGGCATTGGTGTGTGGGGGATGGGAGGGGAGTGTCAAGGCTGTGACTAAACATAAAAACTCATAGAAGCCTCAACTACGTATTCAGAGACTACTCAGACAGTAGACCATAAAATCTTTAGTTTATTTATTTTCTGCATTTTGATCATCTGAGAAAGTTCCCGAAGACTTGTAAACTAAAGAGAACTCACCTTTATTAAAAACTTATCTTCTGGTTAACTGGTCTCAAATTGAAATTTTTTTTACCTTTCATGACTTATCTCCCAAATCATCAGAGCCCTTCAGAAACAACAGCTCTAGCCTGTGTTACCTACCTTTGTTCATTCTCTAATATTGCATTTATCAAACTAAAATTGAACACACCTGGCTTTTGTTTGTTTGTTTGTTTTGGCACTGAGGTCTTACTGCTTGAGCCACTCCACCAGCCACTTTTTAGTGAGACAGGGTCCCAAAAACTATTTTGCCCTGGGCTGGCTTCAAACCACGATCCTCCTGATCTCTGCCTCCTGAGTAAATAGGATTACAAGGCATGAGCCACCAGCGCCCTGCTCACACCTGGCTTCCTGAAACTTAGGAGATTCAAATTAACATTATTTACCCTACCCCCACTTACTACAGTCTGAGAGAGTTGATAAAGTATCCATTAAATGCTACAGAAACTATGATCCAACATATCTGTAAATAAGCTAAAAACAGAAATCTTTCTGTTTTTTGCTTATTACTGGTTTAAAAAAAAAAACTTTCACAGTTACTCCCTTGGTTATTCCCACTTTTGCACTTCCTCATTTAAGGAGGGAACTTGAGACTGAAGTTCCAGTACAGAAATCAATAATCGGTTCTATAAAAAGAAAATATGACCTTGATGGTAGGAAATATGTCAAAGTTTCAGAGTCAGCAGCAGATATATGGCCTGCCATTCAGAAAAGGAAAGCAATTAACCAACAATCACAGTTAAAGTCCTGTGTTCCCACCCAAATGAAAAGGGAGTGGTTTTCAAATTTGTATGTACCCTGGTGTTTAGCAGTTGTTCTTTTCTAGTAATTTCTTACCTCTAAAAGTAATATAAGACAAAAGCTGATGACTCACACCTGTAATCCTAGTTACTCAGGAGGCAGAGATCAGGAGGATCGAAGTTCAAAGCCAGCCTGAGCAAATAGTTCTGAGACTCTATCTCGAAAAAATCCCTATGCAAAAAAGAGCTGGTGGAGTGGTTCAAGGTGTAGACTCTGAGTTCAAACGCCAGTATTGAAAACAAAAAAAGTATTTTCATGCCATACTTTAAAACATTTACCTTTCAGTACTGTTCTCCTCTAAAGATTAACAATTCTTCAGATGAATCTTTAGTCTAAAAATGTCATTTTCTTCAGCCGGACACCAGGTGCTCGGGCCTGTAATCCTAGCTACTTGGGAGGCTGAGATGGGGTGGATCAAGATTTGAGGGGCGATCTGGGCATATAGTTTGTGAGACCTCATTTCCAAAATAACCAAAGCAAAATGGACTGGAGGTGTGTCTCATGTGGTAGAGCACCTGTTTTGCAAGCTCAAAGCCCTGAGTTCAAACCCCAGTCCCACCAAAAAAAAAAAATATATACATTTTTCTTTTCATAAAATTTAAATGCCATGAACACATGGCTAATTTTCACTTTTTCAAAAAAATTTTTTTCAATTATATTGTTTAATAACATTAAAAATCCTAACAGTAATATTCTTTTACTGGACACTAATCTATTTTTCAGTTAATCTTTTAAATATTACATTAAATAGCTCTGTTAAATTGATTCTATTCATCCATACTTTATTCCCAGGCAAAGGTATCATGGCTATCCATTCTATGAACTTTAGTTAATGAGCATCTTAAGACTCCCAAGCCTCCTTAATGTTAAGTTGTTTTCCTAAACAACTGTGGTAACCTTCTTACAGTAAGAATTACCTCCAATTAAGTTGCTTTCCCATAAAATTAAGTCCTAACATTTATTTTCCTTGTTCCTTTCATCCTTATTTCTTTAATCTCAAAAGGCTAAGTAATTTTCCTGGTGAACAATTTAAGTCTTAATCATTTTAATTCAGTTTCCAACATCACTATACATACATTAACTCAAGAACTACTCACTGAATTGATTATTTCACTAATAAATATATTTAATGGCTCTGTGTAAAACTCACTGGTAGAGTGCTTGCCTAGCATGCTCCAGGCCCTGGGTTCAATCCCCAGCACACACACACACACAAAAAAAAAAACACTTAAGATTCTGACCTTCAATTGTATAAAGCAAATTCAAAGTAAAATCCAAAGGACACCTGGATTCAGCCTGTCAACACCACTTTGAAATGCTTTCTGCGCTATATTAGGACAGTTAAAATGACTGTAACAGCTGCAAGTTCCCTGAGGTTGCAAAATAGATACTTGGGAAAGGTTATTTGAATCACCTTTCAAAATAACCTACAGCTTAGGAGCAGCATGCAAAGCAAAAATTTCCAGGCTATTGTTAGCATTATTTAAAATATACCATGTTTCAGAACGTAGCACTTTATGGGTCAGCTTAACGCTCTCATTTCCCATTCTGTCAAATGTATTGACAAAATAACATTTTGTCTGGTATCTACCCCCAATAGAGGGAGAGGGAAGCTCTCTATGTACAGAATACAGAATAAAACATTCCAAAATACATCCTGTCAGCATAAATTCTTTTGTTCGAGCCTCAGAAATTTTTCTGCTGTTAGGGCATTTTGGTATGTTTCCCCTAAAACCAAGTTATACTACACTTCCTCTCCTAAACTCCCCCCCGCCAGCCTCAGACCTCCTATTTATGCTTCCTGCTTGGCCGGGATTATGGATCCACACTACCATGTTGTTTGAGAAAGGGGTCTCACTTTTTGTCCAGGCTGGCCTCAAACCCCAATCCTCCCAAGAGCCTCTCAAGTAGGTGGGATCACAGGTGTGAGCTACCTTGCCCAGTCCTTGCTTTTTATAAAATACACTTCACAGCCTTTAGCCCACCTACTGATTTACCAATAATAGCTTGATGTTCATTTTCACAAAACACAGTAACATTCACAATCTTTAAAACCGTACTATGAAGCTGGAGGGATGGCTCAAGTGATAGAGTGCTTGCCTAGCAAACCCAAATACCGAAAAAAAGAAAAAAAACAAACAAGAATAAAACCACACAATGAAAGTAAATGTTGCATATTGCATATGAATGTGAGAAAAGTAAAACTTTTATGATGGAAACTGGTAGGAATTGTGAATGACCATGGGAGAAAGGTAAGCCTTTGGTTAGAAAATCAGGAGGCCTTGCTTGACCAAACAGAGTATCAGAGCAATAAAGCTGTGCGTCATGACAAAGAGAGCAAATACTGTCAAACTGATGTTGTCTCTTCTGATCTGAGCAACTCCTAATCACCAAAAACACAACAAAAGTATTCTCTCAACTTATTAAATTCTACTTGATAGTTGACTTTTTTCTTAGTGAACCAATGAAATGAGTTTAACTAAATTCTACTGGTTTTGGATTTCCAAATGAAGATTCCCATCTCACCAGACAAGCAAAAGATGGGGCTGAGGACCCGGCTCAAGCAGTAAGAGCGCCTAGGTAGCAAGCAAGAGGCCCTGAGCTCAAACCTTGGTACCACCAGACAAAAAGAGAGAATGAATATTCTGTAACTGAGCCTGTAATCCCAGCATTTGAGAGACTGAGGCAGAAGATCTAGAGTTCAAGGCCAGCAGGAAGACCCTGTCTCAAAAAAAACAAAGGGCTGGTGATGTAATTCCATGCTCATGCTCATCACATGAGCAAGTCCTTGGGTTCGATTCCCAGCACCACAAAAAAAAAAAAAAAAAAAAGATACTTAGGAGGATAAAATGTATGACTTATATTTGAAATGCTTTTCACCCAGAAAAGATCTTTGCATAATTTAATCACCAAAAGGAAAGTTGTTTGTAACCACAAATGTAGACTAAAGAATGTCACTAGAATCCATTGTTTCTTTATCATATCCTCAATTTGCTGACAAATCCTACTGATGACTCATTTCCTTCTGTACTAACCAGTTACTCTGTTCCTTCATGATAGGCCTTTCACCAATAATGGAAAGTAGAAAACACATCAATTTGCTCTGCTACCAAAACCAATAAATATCAAATATGGATATAAATCCAATTACAAGTATAGTGATAGTACCTGGTAAATGTTTCCTGTAAAAATGTAGAAAGGAACAAAATATGCTCCAAAGCTTAACTGAAACTAATTGACAATTGGAAGAAAGCAGACCTAATTGTGAATTTGAATTCTTGTCAAATGATACATTAGTTAAGAGCCAACATTTTGACCACTGCAGAAATAAAAATACAAAGTAATTTATCTGATCTGCTAAAACAAATATATCATGTGTGCATTTTATGCCAAAAGAATTAACATTTTCTGAGAAGAATTAAATTTCAACCCAAAAATACTATGAAAGGAATTAAATACACCACTTCTCTAAAGATAAAGACCGTTTCCTGTTCAAAATATTTTTTCAAACCAGGCTCAACTAGCCAAGAAAGATTCACAGAAAAGCCTAACCTTAAAAATTCTCTAAATTGTAAAAAGCCAACATAGTACTATGTACATTTAGATTCAAATGATGAAATTTAGTTTCTAGGCCACTTAAGCTGAAGTTTTAACAGACCCAATGGGTAAGAAAGTCATGCATACAAGCCAGGCTCTTGCCTGTAATCCTAGCTACTCAGGGGGCAGAGATCAGGAGGATCTGTTAGAAGCCAGACGGTGCAAATAGTTCATGGGTCCCTATCTCAATAAACCCTTCACAAAATAGGGCTGATAGAGTGGCTCAAGGTGAAGGCCCCAGTACAAGCCCCATACCGCAAAAAAAAAAAAAAAAAAAGAAAGAAAGAAAATCATGCATACAACAAAAAATGTGTACTCAAGTCACATAAAAGATACAGGTGTAATCAATCAACTGCTCAAAGTATTTTTTCTGGGGAAGTCTTACAGGGATTGAACAAATAAGTACATCAGGGAAAACTCCCTTAAGGGAAGACTCTCCTGGACGCTGGTGGCTCATACCTGCAATCCTAGCTACTCAGGAGGCTGAGAGTTCAAAGCCAGCCCAGGCTGGCCTGGTTCGCAAGACCCTATCTCAAAAATACCTAACACAAAAAAGGCTGGTAGAGTGGCTCAAGGTTTAGGCCTTGAGTTCAAGCCCTGGTACCTCAAAAAAAAAAAAAAAGACTCTTAAGGAAAAACTAGGTTGGGCTGGGCATTTGGCTCCTCTGTGGTAGAGCATTTGCCTACCATGCACAAGACCCTAGTTTTGATTCCTAGCACCATTAAAAAAAGAAAAGAAACAAAAGAAAAAACTACCTTACAGATCATTTTCTCACCTTCACTATGGGCACCTGGATAAAGTCTGCAGTTCTGTGCAGCATCTTTCAGAGGTGCTAAGGAAGTAATGGTTTCTGGCTCAGCATAGCCCTCTAAATTCCAAAAAGCTAAAGATTTACATACAACGTACACTTCATGTCTATACCAAGCAATCTTATGAGGCATCAAGCCCCAAGAGACTGGCTAGCAAGTCAACTGAACTAGGGCATGTGGTTTAGTCCATAGACAAAAACTGGAGAAAACTACCACGTGGACACTTCTATTCTTGATAGTTCTGAAGTTGAAAATGGAAAATAAGACTCTTATTATATTCCACAGATAAACTCAAGTGACCATTTCCCAAAGTAATTATAATTGGTGGCATCCACTTAAAGTCTTGAGACTTAAGTCTCAAGAGGAAAAAATACTTTTATCCACTGCCATGTACTTAGACACCTTTTAACTTAAGATTCCAAAACTTGAAATTCAACAATCTACAAACCAACTCTCTTATGAGGAAAGCTGAAAGAATACCACTTACAGGATTACTGAGTTTTAAATATTATGATTTGTGATCTGGCAGAAAGATTCTAAAGGAATGCTTGAAATCTAAAGCACTGAAGCTTAATGTCAGACTTTACAAGTATCCAAAGACCACTAGATCGCTACCACTACCCTACTCATTAAGCATAACTTGCTCTACCATGTAACAGATCCTGATTTCTAGTTACTCAAAAAATTTAAAGATCCCCAACTTCTATTCAGTAAGTTTAATTGCTGATGGAACAGCACCTGGGAGGGGCGGGGGGGGGAGGGGGGGGCGGAATCAGCCAGGCCCGGGTGGTTCATGCCTGTAATCCTAGCTATTCAGGAGGCAGAGATCAAGAGGATTGAGGTTCAAAGACAACCACAGGCAAATAGCTCTGAGAGACCCTATCTCGAAAAAACCCTTCACACAAAAGGGCTGGTGGTGTGGCTCAAGGTGTAGGCCCTGAGTTCAAGCCCCAGTACCGAAAAAAGAAAGGAGGAAGAAGGGTTGAGGATTTAGCTCAGTGGAAGAGGGCAGGGCAGGGCGGGGTGGGGCAGATCGGGGCAGGGGTAGCTGAAGGTATGGCTTAAGTGGTAGAACACCTGCCTAGCAAGTGTGAAACCCTGAGTTCAAACCCCAGAACCACCAAAAAAAAAAAAAAAAGAAGAAGAAAGGGTGTAGATTGGGGATACAGCTCAGAGGCAGATCAAGGCTGGAGGTCCTGTGGGTCCAATCCCAGCACCAAAGAGAAAAAAAAAGTTAACTCAAGAAAAATGTATCCCATTTACCTTGTTCACAACTTTTTTTTCAACTATTTACATATGGAGTTTTCAGACTTTTTAAAATAGCTATATGCAAAAGCATTCATTTACTCTTCCTTAGTGCCATCAAAGTTCAATGATGTTGTAAATGGTTTCTGCTTATAAAGTTGGTTCGTTCAAATTAAATACTACTTGACTGACTCATGGAGGGAGTGGTCTGACTTGCTGTTCTGAGTCAGAAAATACCCAGTTCAGCAATTCTAAACTTTATTTTGTAAAGGTGTTCTAAAATGCCAGCCTTTTCTAGCTACTAAATTTAACAAACTGTGGTCTTTAAAAAGTCTTAGTGGTAATAATGCTTTGCCTTGGAGTTCAATTTATAATTAACAAAGTGCTTTCACATATATTTTCTTACATGCTCTTCATTATCTCCTGATTTAAGCAATCCACACATCTCAATAGAGAAACTTTCACCAAGTAGCAAATTCCAGTAGACTCTTAGCTTCAATAAATACACTCTACCCACCCACCCCCAAAAGAAAGAAAACCATAAAAGGCTGCTATATTTCTTTAATCAGACTTCCCTCTCCCAGACATATCCCAGGTGCCTCATAAAAACTGTCTCAAAGCACACACCCTGGGGCCCCAAGAGAGTTTCAAGGCAGAATCTTCTCCCACATAAAAGCCTAGCTTAGGCTCCAAAGGGCCTCAAGTCAGCATCTCCTAAACCATCCCTGTCCCTCTAGTCATTTGGTCTTCTCCATTAATTTCCATGGCTTTCATCTGTGCAAGATGCTAGGTCACTGTATGGGTAAGAAATCCCAAAGTCAGACAACCTATTGAGAGGGTAGTATGGTGTAGTGGAAAAATCAGGACTGAAGAGTCAGACAGACCCCAATTTTTAAGCCAAGTGTTATTATCTGTGTGACCTGGGATAAGTTCCTTAACCTTAAGTCTGTATCTCTTCATATCATCACCATTAAGTCAGTCCATGGAGACTCATCACCATTATCCCTAGTGCCTGGCAAACAGAAGCAACTCTAGATGTGCCAAATGAATGCAAAATCATTGAATGAATGATTTTGAATCAAATGAATGAGAATGCCTATCACCTTTATTATGGCTATGAGAATTAAAATGTTTAAAAACAAAACAAAACAAACACCAGTAGGACTGGAGGCATGGCTCAAGTGGCAGAGAACCTGCTTTGTAAGCTCAAGGCCCAGAGTTCAAACCCCAAGCCCCAAAAAAAGAAACAAGCAAAAGCAAAACAAAAGCACCTGAAAAATAGCAGACACTTAATACTAATTAATCCCTTCTTCCTGAGTATGGCAATACTATTTCTGCAAGTATGCTGCTAGTGATTGAGAAAAAGTACACTCTGAAGTAAATATAATTTTTGACCTCTAACTACGTATCAGTGATTTTTGATATGCAATTCTACTATGCCCATTATCAAAAGAACCACTTTATTCTTCGCTTATTCACAACTTCTTTTTGTTTTTTTTTTTTTTTGGCGGGGCTAGGGTTTGAACGCAGGGCTTCATGCTTGCTAGGTCTCCGATTCCCAACATCTAAGAGGCATCATAATTGTCTACGATTACATCATTATGGTATAAAACCGCTATCAAGGTAGTCTTCATCAGCAATCCCTACTTCCACAACACCAAATGGGAAGAGTCAATAACAATGATTAGTCCACTCAATAGGAAACAAAAAAATAGCCGGGTGCCAATGACTCACGCCTGTAACCACAGCGACTCAGGAGGCAGAGTTCAGGAGGATCGCTGGTTGAAGCCAGTGTAGGAATAATAGTTTGTGAGACCCTATCTCAAAAAAGCCCTTCCCCCCCGCCAAAAAAAAGAGCGGGAGGGGGGGAGGCCTGGTGGAGTGGCTCAAGGTGTACACCCTGAGTTCAAGCCCCAGTACTGCAAAAAAAAAAAAAAAAAAAAAAAAAAGGTAAGAGTCCTGGCAACTTCTCACCAACACAATGGTATACTGGTGGCAAGGGATTCTAAAGCCCTGATAACCATTCTTCAGTAACCTTAATTTCCTTTTGCACACTTAACAAACTCACTTCCTGCCTGAAAGTGGTAATACTGAGCACTGAAACAAGTATCTTATATTAATCCAGCAGTGGCTACGGTTAAGTGACGCCAAATCGACAAGCATTTGCTGAATGCTTACAGTGAGGCTGCAACCGGTCACTTTCTACATTATTTAACAAATTCCAGGAAATCATAAAGTAACCTGTTTTCTTGATCAACGTTATACTATTATTTTTTAGCTTTCCTCCAGAAGGACAGGAAGGAATCACAACCTAAGATAGTTCACTATGCCTAACAAGGTTATCTTTTACCTGAAAAATTATCAGTTCTTTAAAAAAAAAAAGTTTATACAGGCAAAAACGTAGGATCTCGGGCAAGAGCCAAGCTTGTGTGTGTTAGCGCTCAGAATTCCCGGAGTAAGATGGAAAACGCATCTTTGACAAATTCGGCAATTCGTGTCAACTTCATAAAATGAGGGGGTGGAATGGGGGTGGAGGAAATTACAGAAAGAAAAAAAAATAAAAGCCACATTCCTTCTGGCGAGGGAGGTAGTGGGGAGATCCCAGTGTCAGAGATCACAGTGTCCGCGGAAGACTTAACTTGAATTCACGCTAGGAGCTCTGGGTTAGGAAACTCCCTCGCCCCAGACACTAGGGCTCACTACCAACGCACACAAAGACCAAGGGCAGGGCCTCCACGATGCTCCCACGGGGGACCAACACAGGCACCCCCTTGCGCACCCCAAGATCGCCTCTCACCTTCGCCCCTGCACGCACGCTGCTCCCGCTCTCCCCCCTCCAGGCTCCCCCGCACCGACACTGCCCCCACCGCCTCTGTCCACGCACGCACTGCAGACCGCGTTCTGCCACTCCCACGACCCCGCCGGCCGGTCACCCACCCGCGCGCTCCACGCTGCCCGCCGCGCTCCCCGCCCCCGGCCCGGCCCGGCCCTCCTTCCGGGGACGTGTCTCGGGCCTGCTCTAATGGCAGCGGCGCCTCCCGCCCTCCCCTTCCCGAGCTCGGCCCGGGGGCCGCGCGGGGCCGCCGGGAGAGGCGCACTCACGCTGGCGAGCTGGGGACTGGGCATTGAAGTCCGGCGGCGGCGGGAGCGAGGAGGCGCCTCTCTCCTCAGTCACCTCGGCGGCGGCGGCGGCGGCGGTAGTGGTGGCGGCGGCGGCGACGACGACTCCCCCCCAGCCTCGGCGCGCGACACCCGGCCCGGCCCGGCGGCGGCGGCTGCGGCGGCGCGTGTCCACGAGTCCGTCTTGCTGCTACTGCTTCGGCCGCCGCTGCGTCTCCTGCTGCCGCCGCTGCCCCCGCTGCCGCTGCTGCCCTGTGGCGTCGCCTCGCACCGTGCCCGGCCGCCGCTACCGCTCCAGCCGCTCCCGGGACGGACGACGGTTACAGCCTGGCCGATCGCGATCGCGCCGCCGCCACCACCACCGCCGCTGCGCGCGCAGCCGGAACCAGCTCCCGCCGCCGCCCCTCAGGGGGCGCTGCGGGGCGCGGCGCGCTCGGCGGCCGGACCGCCCTCGGCGCTGCTGACTGGCTGTCGGCCGCTCGCCGGGCGGTTGGCCCCGCCCATCTGCCCCGCGGGCGCTGACCCACTGCCCTCGGCGCCTCCCCTCGCTCCTCCTCGTGGTTCGCTCCGCGCCGCACTCCAGGCTACGGAAGGCGCATCCATGTGACCGGGGGGGGGGGGGGGGGGAAATGTTAGTGCCGAATGGCCCGGGGTGTCGCCAGCCCACGCTGCGCCCCGCCCATCCACACCTGGGCTGGGGCAAGGACCCGCGGCAGCCGGTTGACCGGCAAGGTCGTTGTGCTTTATTCCCGCTCCGAGGCCGTGCGAACTGCGACCTGGGGCCAGGTCCTGATGGGACGGGGTGGCGGCCGAGCCCCGTGCTTGGGGATTTCCAGCTCAGAAGTGGAAACCTGGGCAGTTGAGCTCTTGGCTGCCCTTCCTGGAGGCCTCAAATGGCGAGTGCATCTTCGCGAAGGATATTTCTGCACCGCTCTCCAACCCCCACCTCCGCCCGCAAGATACACAGACTTCAGAACCCTCCCTAGTCAGACCCAAATTCGGTCTGCAGGATGTTTGAACTTGGAAAAGTGATTGCCTCTTTAAGTACTCTCAACTCTTAAACGGAAATAATAATCAGCTACTTGCTTTATGGATCTCTTTTCAGATATAATAGAAAGTATAGGGGGAAAATGCCTGACAAAAAGGAGACCCTGAATTTCAAGATTTCCAACCTAACTAATGTCCCTTTTAACGACACGGATTATCCTAGAGATTCTCTAAGTGGAAAGGGTTTTTGCCTCTTGAGTTTGGAAGATGGCCAGAAATTCTCTGCCAGATCATGCGTCCTGAGTTTTGGTTTGGAAAATGTGGTCACCAGTGAGTTGGGAGACTGGTTTGAGCCACTGCCAGATGGCAGCCAGTAAAGCCCTGGAGGCTGGCTTGGGAGGAAGGGAGGAGGCTCCCCCAAGAGAGTTGGGGGTGGGGAAAGAAGATCTGTGCTCTCTATCCACCCTGGGAAGTCTCACCTGCCCAACTTACCTAGAAGGAAATGACATGCCCCTTTTTTTTCCCCTCTGCCTCTCTCGCACCTCACCACCACACGTTCGTTCTGCCCTGTGGGGAAAAGCAGTGGTCAGTCATCATTAGCACTTCCCCACAAGACAGACCTGGGGCATTGCTCCTGACCAGAAGGTTTCCATTAGAGCTCAGCACTAAAAGGGAAGGTCTTATGACTCAGCCGCAACGAGCCACAGCACAGAACCAGGATGTTTACCACCAGCAGGTGGCCCAAAAGGGGGTATTCTAGGGCAAGGCAGACCGGCTGACTGGCTGGCTGGTTGGCAGGGCTGTGTGGGAGTTGAGAGGCCTTGAGGAGCGAGAGGAGATTAGAATCAAGGTCCCTGGGTGAGGAGGGACTCAGCTGCTACTTGCCTTTTACTTTCCTCCAGCAGGCAGCATTTTCCACTTCCTAGAAGCACAGACTGCATGGGAAGAATTACCTTCCCTGCAAAACTTTTGCTACATCTCCTGGTTACTGAGTCTGCCCCTAAGTTCTTCAAACATCTTATGCCTATCCCATCATAGCACTGATAACCTTATATTGTAAATGCCTATTTTCGTGATTCTTCCCTGCTTAGACTGATCTAGTAGATTGTTGAACAAATGAGTCTTCCTTTCATCTGGCCCTCAGCGTGGCCCTAAAATACCAGTAAATAATAGAAAACATAAAGGTAACAAAAATGGCTATGATAATGACCAATTATTAAGCATCGACTCTATTCTAAGCCCTGAGTGAGGTGTTTTTAAATGTATTATCAAGTTTATGTTAAAGAATAACTCTGTGAGGAAGGCATTATTACCCTTTTAAGTTGGAACAGAGGCTCAGAGAAATGAAATAACAGAAATAGGATTTGGCCCAGGTTTTTTGTGCCTCTGGAGCCCAAATAATCGTGTTAGTTTCTGACGTCAACAATTTATGTCCCTCAGAGTAAGCTGGAAAGCCTTCTGGGATGAGACATCCCCTCCTCTGAGAGTGAAAGGCCTGAAAGTGCCATTGCACCACCACTTTCCCCTTACCCCAGGCCAGCACAGAGATGCCCAAGCCTCTGACATTGAAATGGTTTCCCTAGGAGGGCTGCAAACATCAGGAACTGGGCTGCAGGTGCCTTATTAAAGCATGAACCACCCTTGGCAATGAGTTTCACACATAAGTGACCTGAGTTTATCCAGGGCCATTGCTGAAGCATTCCAAGTGCCATTAACTTATTAATCCTCCCAACACCCCTGTGAGACAAAGCTGGTGGTATTCTTGGCTGATTTTATAGCATATTAGCTCCTTGGAAGCAGAAGCTGTGTGGGCCTGCCACACACAGCAGTTAGGAAAAGAAATAATGGTGATAATAGCAAAGAAACTCGGGTGTTGGGGTTGGGCCAGAGTTCCCAGTCTACAGTTTCATCTGGCATCCTTGCACTATCATGTACTTGCTGTGTAACCTTGGCAAGTGACTTCATCTGAGTATCAACTTCCCCTCTATAAAATGGAAAAGGTAACACTACTCACAACATTGTTTGAACCTTGAGGAGTTAATGTACATAACTCATGAAGCACTCTACTAGACACACAGTAAATGTTCAATTAATGTTAACTAATATAATTATTAGAATGATACTTAGTAGTATGGAATAAATGAATGGAATGAGCCCTGATACTATTGGCTTTGTAGAGTTTATTTTAAAATTGGAGGCTATACCCAGGTATAGTAGAGCCTGTAGTCCCAGCTAATTAGAAGGCTGAGGCAGGAAGATTACTTGAGCCCAGGAGATCGGGGCCTACCAGGACAACATAACAACACCCTATCTCTAGACAAAATTAAATAAAGCCAGATGTGATGGCACACACTTATAATCCCAGCACTCAAGCACTCAAGGGGCTGAGGCAGGAGGATATCAAATTCAATATACCTGGCATATCTAATGAGCTCCTGTCTCAATATTTTTTTAAATAAAATTACAGTTTTTTGTTTTTTTTTTTGCAGTATTGGGGTTTGAACTCAGGGCCTCATGCTTGCTAGGCAGGTGCTCTACCATTTGAGCCACTCTGCAAACCTTGCTTTGTGTTGGGTATTTTCAAGATAGGGTCTCTCAAACTAATTCTTTGGGCTGGCTTTGAACCTGGATCTTTCTGATCTCTGCCTCCTGAGTACCTAGGATTACAGGTTCTGCTACTCACTATAAGCTTTGTGACCTTGGACAGATGTCTTTGTGAGTGAACCTCTGTCCTCATCTACCACATGGAAAGATAGCTCTGAAATGAAGCATTTGAAAGTGCTGTAAACTGTCAAGCACTGTGAAGACATTAGCTGTGGTTTCAGAAAGAGCATAGGCTTAGTAATACATTTGTACTGAAATATCAGCTCTGTAAGTTAAAATTCCTGACCTCTAGTTTCCTCTTCTGTAATATGGGAATGGTGATCAGACCTATTGCATGGTAGGGTTGCAAAAACCAAATGATTAAAGATAATAGGTTTAAAGTTGCTGGCACAGTGGCCCATAAATGTTACTTCCCTACCTTCTTACAAACAAGTCTTGACATTGAGCCTAAAGTAAAGGAAGTGGCAGGGTGTGGTGGGAAATTTATGCAACCAACAGAGCTCAGGTTATTCCTGGGTCTGCCACTGTGTAACCTTGGGAAAGTTACGTGTCTTTAAGCTTTCATATTCCTTAACCTGTAACACTACGGTTTTTAGGAAGAGGAACCGACACTACCTCTCAGTGGGGTCTGCTCAATAAATCAGAGCTGCTAACAAACGCACAGGCAGGCCTAGGAAGAACTCATGGACGGGACCCAGTTGGAAGCAACTAAGATTCCCCTGCCTTGAAAGCAAATGGGGTCAGGAGCTGCAAAAGAAGCGACCCGGACTCCACAAGAGTTCCGATGAGCATGGGAGTTTCCCGCCTAGCATTGCGTGGTCGTCTGGACCCTGCCAGTGGACCCGTCAGAAGGAGGCCATGAGAGGGCCCAACCCTCTCCGAAGAGTGATAACCGAGGAGGAGGAGGCAGGGGGAGGAAGGAATGTACTGATTCACCGCCCCACCCATCCCCTGCCTCTAATCTCTCTTCCGGAATTTGACAGCCCTCTTTTACTGGGGGGGACGGAGCAGGCAGGGCGCGGGTTCCTGCCGGCTGCAGAGCCCTCCTCGCCCCCACCCGCGCCTCGGAGAGCTAGCAAGCGCAGGAAGCCTGGGGAAGGCCCCGCAGCGTGCTCCCAGCGGCGGTGTGCGTGTGGGGGAGCCCAGCGGGGAGGAAGAGGAGCTGTGGATTGCGGGACAGGCCGTGGGTCCGTGTGGTCCCCCCTTACCCCCGCGAAGAGTTGGCGCTCCTGGTGTCAGTGGGAGCTGGAAGGCTTCGGTAGAAGCTGGTCTTGGGCCTGATAGGACTGGAAGGTTCTGGCCTCCTTCGGGATCCTTCCCAATCAGGAGAAGAAAACGACTTCGGGAACTGGCAAGGCGGGGAGAGGGAGAGTTGAGAAACAAGGCTCCAGCCTCTTTGTTTTAACTTACAGAAGGAGAGAACGGAGAGCTGGCCAAGACAGAACTGAGAATCAATAGTGGCCTCGAATCCCGTACTTGAACCTGCCTCGGGTTCAGTTCACAGCATTCCTTTTATTTTATTTTGTTTTCCAGTACTGGGACTTGAACTCAGGGCCTACACCTTGAGCCACTCCACCAGCCCTTTTTTTGTGATGGGTTTTTTCAAGATAGGATCTTGCCAACTATTTGCCCTGGCTGGCTTGGAACCATGATCCTCCTGATCTCTGCCTCCTCAGTACCTAGGATTACAGGCATGAGCCACATGCGCCTAGCTCACAGAATCCCTTGATACCTTGTGACTCAGTTTCCAAATTTGGTGGTAGGAAAATATCAAACAATCTATTAAAAACTGAAATTAGAACTGTTGGAAGTGAAACAGCAAATCTCCCTACATGAGGGGATTAGGAAGTAATCACAGTGCTCACAACTAATACTTACTAAGCACTTACTATGTGCCAGAGACTGTTCTATACACTTTATATGTGTTAACTGATTTTCACAACCCTAGGAGGTGGGTCATATTTTACATTGGTATCCATATTCTCACTTCTTTATCCTCACCTTAAGAACTGAGATGAATTAACAACAAAGCCACTTTATCAAGGTCACCCAGCTAGTATATGATAGACACAAGAGGATTTGAATTCAAGAAGTTGTTTTTGGTGTGTTTTTTTTCAGGAGGATTTAAACCAGTGAGTATTTTTCCATGACCCCACTCCTTAACCACTACATGGTTACAATCTACCTACATTCGAGGCACAGGTTTAACTGTGTAAATGCTCTTTATTATAGCAACTTTTTTCAGAGTGACTATAGATTATCTGTGCCTGTATAAATGTTTAATATATGCTCTCTGACCAGATAATGTTTCTACACACTGAGACCTCAAAGCACCAGGTTAAATGGGGCATTCAAGGTTACATTGTGAAATTGAGACCACTCCTTCCACCAACGATGCAGAGCTTTTTGAATTCTTTCAGATGCTAGGGCCAGAATCTTGACCTTTCCCGAAACAGTGGGTCCCATTTTACACTATTAGTGGTAATCTGCCACATCAGTAGTCCTAACTTGACCTACTGATGTGTTTTCAAGGATGCTGAAAAGGTTGGACTGTTTCCCTCCATCCTCAACATAACCCTACCTTGTCCTCAGTTTATATGCATGGAAACTGCACAATTGAAGGTCTCCTTGGTTGAAAGGCAAGCTGGCAATTTGCCTTTTCTTGAAGTGAAAACTTCACAAAAGAGAAAAATAAACTGGGCCCTACTGGCCATTTTCATATTATAAGAATTAGACTGCCAGATCTTTCCTCCCTAAACACAGGTTTTGGTAGGTGAGAAACCAAAACTACCAACTCTTGGGAAATCAGGTCTGAAAAAAACCTGAGAGGTCATCTACTGCAAGCCCCCCTTTTAAAGGACCAGGTAAAGAAAAGGAGGTCTCCAGGTCACTCAGAGATATTGAGGGCCTGAGAGGGGACTAGGAGGGAAGAGCAGGCAAAGGGACCAGAGATTAGGTTAGCCTCAAATGTCAAAGCTTTTCTAAGCCAAGAATGGTGGTGCACACCTGCAATCGCATCACCCAGGAGGCTGATGCAAGCCTGGGCTATGCAGAGACCCTGCTCCAAAACTTAAAGGAAGGACCTTTTCTTCTATTTATATTTTTCTGGTGTTTTGTTCTTGTTTATTTTGGCACTGGGGTTTTAACTCACGGCCTCATGTTTGCTAGGCAGGTGCTCTACCACTTGAGCCACTCCACCAGACTTTTTTTATTTGTGACGGGATTTTCGAGATAGGGTCTCAAGAACTTTTTGCCCGGGGCTGGCTTTGAACCACAATCTCTGCCTCCTGAATAGCTAGGATTACAGGCATGCACCACTGGTGCCAGGCTTGTTTTGTTTTTTGGGAGGGTCTGCCTATGTTGCCCAGGCTGGCCTTGAGTTTAAACTTGTGATCCTCCTGCCTCAGCCTCCCAGGTAGCTGAGGCTACCACACTTTGACAAGCCATCCTTCTTAAACTTTTTAAAGTTTTTTTGTTTTGGTGCTACTGTTTTTTTTGTTTGTTTTTTTCGATACTGGGGTTTGAGCTCAGGATCTACCCCTTGAGCCACTCTACTAGCCCATTTTTGTGATGGACTTTTTCGAAATAGGGTCTTAAGAACTATTTGCCTGGGGTGGCTTCGAACTTTGATCCTCCTGATCTTTGCCTCCTGAGAAGCTAGGATTACAGATGTGAGCCACCAGCACTTGGCTGACACTGGAGTTTGAACTCAAGGCCTTGCACTTGTTAGGCAGCTACTCTACCACTTGAGACACTCCACCAACCCAACTGTTTTTGTTTTTTTTTAAGTTACAAAGATGGATGCTTTATAAAATAAAGTCTCTTGCAAATCTACCCCAAGAAAGAACCATTATTAACAGTTTTTTCCTCTACGTTCATTTTTTTCCTCTGTGTGTGTGTGTGTGTGTGTGTGTGTGTGTGTGTGTGTGTGTGACAGAAATAGGATTGTTTTCTTTAACGAGTGTCTTGGACAGTGCTCTATGTCAGTATATTTAGATGTAACTTGTTCTTTTTAAAGGCTGTCTAATGGTATGGGGCTGAACAATAATTTATTTAACAGGCTCCCTATTGATAAGTTTTTGGGTAATTTCCAATTTTTTGCTGTTAAAAGCAAGCAGTTCTGCAGTAGACATTTCTGCACATATATCCTGGAGTACTTTTAAGGGAACTCTGTAGGATAAATCCCCAAAGAAACTTTCTTAAAACAGCATGCTTTGCCAAAGGCTCGGCTTAAGTGGTGCAGCACCTGCCTAGTATGTGTGAAGCCCTGAGTTCAAACCCCAGTACTATCAAAAAAAATGACATGATTCCTATGACTAAAATAGCATGCTTGGAGGGGGGGTGCGAGGGGAGGTGGCACAAACAATGTATACACATGTAAGTAAATGTAAAAACAATAAAGGAGAAAAGAAAAAAAAAATGGCATGCTTCAGAATGGCAGGAATGGCTCAAGTGGTAGAGCACCTGTTTTGCAAGCCCGAAGCCATGAATTCAAATCCTAGTCCCACCAAAAATAAAGGAAAAAAAAGATCAATTTTTTATTAAAAAAAAAAAAACCAGCATGCTTTAAGAAAATAAAATAAATATAGGCTAGATGATAGCTCAGTGGTAGAGAGCTTACCTACCACTGAGGGATGCATGAGGCCCTGGTTTCCATCCCCAGCACCAAGAAATGAAAAAGAAAACAACATGCTTCATAAATTATAATTTTCATTTTATTCCAAAGGCCCTGATATAAAAAGCCTGTTCCAGATCAAAATCCCATAAAATGCTTACATGTTTCATGTAAGTACATTTGTTTCATTGTTTCATGATATCATTTGGATAAAAACTTCATTCCTTTGGTCAACAACAGTTATGAGCTCGATCATGTGGTAGGCCTCAGAATCCAATAGTAAACAGACAGTAGACCCTGCCCTCTTTTTTTGGGGGGGTGCTGGGATTGAACCCAGGGCCTCACCCATGCTAGGCAAGCACTACCACTGTGCTACATCCCAGCCCTTGACCCTGCCCTCAAGGAGTTGGCATTGATGTTGTGTCAGCAGGCAGTTACAACACCCTGAGATGAATACACAAAAGTGGGAACTCCAGGAGAGAGAAGAAAGTACATCCAACCTGCCTGAAGAAGGGCAGGCAAAGAAAAGGCTAAGAGTAATAACAGTTTGAATCATCCAAAGAGGAAAGGTGGTAAGCACCCCAGCTTGCAGACATATATAAGCAGAAGCTAAGACATAATCGCCAAGAAAGACTGGGAAGATCATTAACCAGATCAGTAGTTCTCTGCTAGTGGAGTGACTCAGGCAGTAGAGTGCCTGCCTAGCAAGCATGAGGCCTTGAGTTCAAACCCCAGTTCTACAAAAAAAGTAAATAAATACATAAAAAAATTTTTTAAACCTCTGTTAAGCAGATCAGTAGCTCTCAAATGTCTACCCTCAGACTAGTCCTAGTGCATGGAGATAGGGGAAAAATAAGGATAAAATGATGAATTTTTATGTGCTAAGCTTATTTGGTTTAAAAGACAGTCTTTTTATTCAGAGAGTATATCCCTAGTTTTTTGGAATTAAAATGTGAAGCAGTCTCAGGTTCATAAGACAGTTGCGTTTCTTTAATGTTTTCAGTTGTCCAAACCAAAAGCTAGCAACTGTATTTCCGTCTCCCTCCTTATTTTTGAAACTTTTAACTATTGATATTATCTCAGAGTTGGAAGACCTCTGAGCCAAATGACTTGTAAGGTTCTTTCCATTTTTGTGATTATAAGATTCTGTGCTCAACAGTGATTAAGGCCTGAAGCTAAATTGAGTTTAGAATCTGTGAGCCAAATCCTTTCAACAGACCCATGGTGAATTTAAATCTGTAAGTGCATGAGTTAAGGAAGAGAAACAAGAATTCCATACCCTCTAAAACCCTCTTCATTTTTTGGTTCTCAAACCACAGAGTACCTCAGGTTTCCATATAGACTTGCTCCCCTGCTCCAAGGAACACAGCAATGAAGAAGAGAGACCACAGAAATAACAGATAAAAGTGATACTGGAAAAATCAATTTGGTGCCGTTTTCACAAACCTTTAAAATAGAGCAATTTAAGTGATGATGGGGTTTCATGACCAGCGGCGACAGCTTCTGAAGGGAATGCTTGTGTGTTCTGGCATTTCTCTGAGTGAACGGGAAGGGAAGGAAAATTATTTTTTCCCTCTCTGCCCACTTATAAGAAAATGTAGGCAATGAAAAGGAAAAGTCTTCCATAATGTCCCATTAAGGAGAACAAATGAAATGCCACTCCCTGAAGCCAGAAAGCACAAGCCCTCAGCACTGGGTAGCCTCCCCCGGGATGCTACAGAAACTAAGTGCTCACCAACACACCTGGCACTGCTGTTACCATGGTGACTCCTCACCTTTTGCATTCCTGAACTTGGGGGTTGAGGCTGGTGCAGGGCACAGTTGAGTTTTCGTATTTCTCCTTGGCTTCTGGAAAAGGGGAGGACAGAGGAAGGACTCTAAAGCAGTTTGCCTGCTGTCTTGGCTTTTTGTTTTTCAACTGTGTTCTAGGCATCACTAGGCAAGGGGTCCTATAACAGTGGGAGGGTGTGGAAATGGCTCTGATGGAGCCCAATAGTTCAAATCTCAGCTTGTCAAGGAATCCATTTTTTCATTCAAAGACACACAAAGCTGAGAGAGTAGGAAGAGTAGGCCCATAGAGAGCTGGCAGTCTAGAGGGAGCAGATGAGCGAAAAGCACTTTGGCAGGTGCTGGTTCTATTACCTCATGAGGAAAGGGAACCATGTGAAACCCAAACCCAACTGAGACAGACTCTTGGGAAGAGTCCAGCCCTTAGGGACACTTGGGTCCACAAGAATTCAGCCTGAGGGCATCAATAAAATTAAGGGTGTAAAGTGGGGCCAGGCATGGTGGCACATGCATTTAATCCCAGACCTCAGGAGGCTAAGGCAGGAGGATCACGAGTTTGAGACCAACCTGAGCCATATACTGAAACCCTGTCTCAAAAAAAAAAAAAAAAAAAGTGTGTGTGGGAGGGGTAAGACTTACACTCTAATTTCTGGCAGGTCAATTTACTTTCCTGAGCCTCAGTTTCTTCAGCTATAAGCCAAGACTAATAATAGCTACTTTACTGTTGAGAAAATTACATTAATTAATACATAAGAATGAAGCAAAGAACAGGTAGACCCAAACCTGGACTCTCCAATCCTCAACTGTGTGACCTTGGATAATTCTGAACTGTAACCCCTCAGTTTCCTCACTCAGAAAAGGCTATCATAATCACACTAGCTTGTGAGGGTGTTGCTGGAATGCAGTAAGATAAGGCACGTGACCCACATGGGGTCAGCATACAATGAAAAGTAGCTGCTTCTAGCTTCAGAAGCAGAACTCCTGATCAAGAACTGGATGGGTCATAAATCAGATATCATGGTCATTATTATTGTTACATGAGTAGAGAGCCTGGCACCCGGCTGACCCTCCGAAAACATTACAAATCCCAATCTTTTTGGACTCTTTCCTTAGGCTACTCCACCTTTGCCCTCTCTCCAGCTTTTAAGTGTATCAACTAGTTACCTTCCTGGTCAAGCAGGGTATAACTGGAAACTGCATCCCCTCCCCAACATCCTTCTCCTCACCCCAGCCTTAGCCTCTCCACTAGCCTGGCCCATGGCCTGGCTGCACAGGGTTTCTCCAGAGGGAGCCTAAGGTGGGGGAAAAGGCTGGGAGTGTGTCAACCCTCCCTTGGCCCACTTCCTCCTCTTTGAGTGTTTACTGGAGCCTGCCTGAATTCCACAGGAACCTTTGGAAGTGTGCACTGACAACAAGGGCAGGAAGAAAATGATACTGTGCCTGCCTGGGCCTCATGTGCCCTGGGCTCTGGGACACAGGAAAGAAATAGCAGGTAGTAGGTTGAATCCAGAGGAAGGAGCAAGGAAGGCAGGCTGGGAAAGGGAAGCCATGGCTGGGGACAAGCTTCTGGCTAATGCCTGGCTTAGTTTCCAGAATCAACTCAGGAGGCCAATGAATGGGCCCTTTATCTCTAAGCTGGGTGGAGGGGGCCACAAAAGGGGGTTTCAGGTGATGAAAGCCTCAGAACCAGCTGAGAGATTCTCATCCCTTCCTTTACAGCGAAACCCTAGCAACTTGAGAGAAGTCCTTGGAAGGCTCTTGTTTTCTAGCCATTTGCCCAGGACCCTCATCTGGGAGGCCCTTCCTCAACCACAGGAGACCTCCTGAGAAGAGCAAAATCCACCATAGTTAAGGACATGGGCTTTTGGCAGCCAATTCTCAGCTGTCCAGTTACTGGCTGGATGCCCCGAGTCATTTTACCTTACTCTCAACTTCCTCCTTGCAAAATAGAATCGTAAGAGTCTCACCTCACAGATAAGGGCTCAAGGCCTGCAGAACATTGCCTGGTAATGGTTAAAGCCCTCAATAACTGTTAGATGTTAAAGACTTGAGCCAATGGCTCACGCCTGTAATCCTAGCAATTTAGGAAGCAGAGCCCAGGAAAATAGTTCATAAGACCCTATCTCAAAAACACCCATTACAAAAAAAAAGGTCTGGTGGAGTGGCTCAAGGTGTAGGCCCTGAGTTCAAGCCCCAGTACTGCAAAAAAAAAAAAAAAGGCTTGAAGAGCCTTTTTCTGAAGCTAGGCTCCAACTGTCCTCCTTCTGTGAATAAATAATGACTATTTCCCAGTTATCAGGAAAGGATCAGACTTCCCCTCCCCCACAGCTGTGAAACCCAGTAGCAAAGCTTGCTCAAGCTCCTGAGTCATTCAGCAAAACCAGCCCAAGATAATCAGGGGATCAAGGAAACTAGATGCAGAATGGGGAAAACCCCAGCCACACAGCTGGGGCCTTCTCTCTGGGCACCCCTGATGAGCTTTTACTGTAGGTGCCACCAACAAGATAGCACCTGGCACCTGAATGGCCCTCCTTTCCCCAGAATAAGATGTCAGCCTCAGCTGACAGGCCTTGCCCTGGAATCTTGTTGGACACAAACTCTTTGTCTTTGGACAAACGCTTTCTACCCTCCACACCCGGTGCTGGGGGACCTGACAACTGTCTCTCATCCTTACTGCCCCCTCATTTCTGCTCAGCCACTCCACTGACTTTCATCACACTCATCCTGATCTCTTCATTGCCAAATCCAAAAGACTGCCTGAAGGCATTTCCTTCTCTCTGTTGTGTTGTAGTTTTTTGAGACAGGGTCTTCCTTAAACTCACAATCCTTCTGACTTAGCCTCCTGGGTCCTGGGATTATAGGCCTGCACCATCATACACAGCTTTCCTTCGGGCTTTCTCTGAACACTTTGGTACTGCTGATCACTCTTCCTTTAAACTATCCCTTCTGGGCTTCTCAAAGGGCTGGCAGAGTGGTAGAGTACCTGCCTGGCAAGTGTGAGGTCCTGAGTTCAAAACCCCAGTACCACAAAAGAAAAAAAAAAAAAACCATGATGTTTTGTGCTGGGAAAGGAAAAATCCTTCTGGCTTAGGTATCAGGGTAAATAGTAATGTCGATTCACCAAGATTGGGAACACAAGCCGGGCACTGGTGGATCACAATTATAATATCCTAGCTACTCAGCTGACAGAGATCAAGAGGATCAAAGTTCAAAGCCAGCCTGGGCAAATAGTTTTCGAGATCCTATCTCAAAAAAACCATCACAGAAAAGGGTTGGCAGAGTGGCCCAAGGTGTAGACCCTGAGTTCAAACCCCCATAATGCAAAAAAAAAAAAAGATTGAGAACACAGGAGAGGAGTAGGCTTGTGGGAAGACAGAGGTGGCTTTCCAGGGACATAACTGTTGAAGACACAGGCTAAATCTGGGAGGGAGCAGGAGGAGTAGGAAGGGAAGAGGGTTATAGCAGAACCATGAGGAGCGAAGATTAAGCCAGGAAAGCAGCCAGAACGACTGGTTGACTTTTTTTTTTTCTTGACCATACCAGGGCCTCACACTTGCTAGGCAGACACTCTTATCACCTGAGCCACTCCACGAGCCCTTTTTCATGCTGGGTCTTTTTTAGATAGGGTCTCAATTTGCCTGGTGCTGTCTTCAAACCAAGATTCTCCTGATCTCTGCCTCCTGAGTAGCTAGGATTACAGGCATGAGCCACCAGTGTCCAGTCAAGCAGCCATGTTCTTAACACTGTATTATAAATCTTCCCCTCTCCCCTCCATACCCACTGTTTTCACTTCAGTAGAGGCCTCACTGTGACCTGAAGCCTGGATTATTAAGTCTTGTGTAATAGTAAGTGGGCTCTAGGCCTTAATTTCCTCGACTTTGTACTAAACTCCTCTTGGAGTGTGTGCCCAACTCCAGTCCTGTTTCTGAGAACCCACTGTGGCCCACAGGCCTTGCCCGAGAGGTGCCCTTGGACCCCTCATTGACCTCACTGAAGCATGCATGGCTGTGGCCACAGAGCTCAAAACCAAAGTTGCACATTTGACCTAAGCTGGGCAGAATTCTGTCTCCAGGGGCCCTGAAACTGGGACATAGTGACTCTAGTTCAAATGCTCTCAAGGGTTACAACAGTAATGAAAACAAGTGAAGCAGACCAACGAGGGACAATGGGGACAGACAGCAGTTGTGGCCATGGAAAGTGTGTGCCTCAGCTACAAGCAGCAGCTGCTACTCCACTCTAGCAGATGGTTGCCATGGAAATACAGACCCAGAGCTGTCAGATATCCTGATTTTCTAGTCTCTTATGTGAAGTTTCCCAATTTTTGAATTTTGGGCACCAATTCATTCTTCTAAATACCACAGGCTAAACATTTTTTTTTTTCATCACATTTGGCTTATAGGGCTGACAATTGACAACTGGTGCCAGGGAGTTGGGGTTAGGCACTGGACTCCAAGCTTGAGACAGCCTCTTCCTGTTGTATGTATAGAGAAGCAGAGAAAGCCCTCTGCATGAAAGAAAGATCTTGAGGCTATTGGTAGCTGACTTCTTGCTCCCCAGATATGCCACATTGCCTGGCCCTACTCCTCTTGTCCTTCCCAGAGCTCAGGACTATGTAACAGCTAAACATCATGGGCTCTGAAGTTAGACAGACTTGTGTTCGTGCTGACTCTGACTCCCTGGCTGTGTGTTCTCAAGCAAGTCATGTCACCTCTCTGAGCCTTAATACCTTCCTCTAGAAAATGAGCTACTTTCCTCATAGGGTTGTTATTAGGATTAAAGAAAGTATTGCTCACAAAACTCTGTGCTTGGCACCCAATGAGCACCCAGGGTGGTTAATAGCCCCTATTACTATTATTTGACAGCCCTTGCTCCCAGAGCACTTGCCTGTTTGTATAATTCGCTGAACAATTACCATTTGCTCTTATTACTTATCACTATTTTATCTGCCTTGGTATGTTACAAATTTTCTTTTCTTCTTTTTTTTGTTTTGCATTGCTGGAGTCAAACCCAGGGCCTCACTGTGCATGCTGGGCAAGCACTCTACCACTGAGCTGCATCTCCAGCCCTTATTGTAAACTTTTATCTCTCTTCATATGGGGTAGGGGCAGAGAAAGGATTGGAACAGTGTTTTGTACACAGTAGTTGTTCCACAGACATGTTGGTCCACTACTTGGAATTTAAGCTTCCTGGGAGAGGGACCTCCTGTATCTGATTCCCTTTTGTATTCTTGGAGCACATTGCTGAACACATACAGAACGATCAATAAATGTATAGAAACAAAAACATGAAAGGCTTCTCCTCAGCCTCACCAGCTTTCTTTAATGTACCCTAGGAAGTTCTTGGTGCAAGTCTCAATGCACTGTTTCTAAATAACCTCAGGAATCTCTGTTAATAACACCCTACTTTTTGGGGAAATTCCTTCCCCTGCACAATGTGACAGACCTACCTTTGCTCTGGAACAGCATGTGACCCTGGGCTAGTGTATCACAGACAGCTGCCACAGGAATTGCTGCAGAATGGGCTTCATCAAAGACAATCAGAACTGAAACTATAAGAAAGGGGAAATTTGCATTCCTCCCTGAGGAAGCTAAGTCATGAGAACATGAGATTGAGCCACTAGTGACCCGATCACCACCACAGGAACGTTCCAATGAAGAACACACAGAGAAAGGTCTGAGAAATGGAAATACATAGATTCCTGGCAGTGTCCTTGAGCAAGTGGCTCCAGCTGTGCCTGAGACCAAGTCCTTGACTTTTCTGTTAGAGATCACAAATTCCTTATGTTTGCTTGTAGCTTGAGTTGGGTTTCTGTCACTTATATTCAAAAGAATCCTGATTAATATTCTGATTTTCCAGACTGGAAGTCATAGTAAATATATACCTACACCTTTATAGGACTCTGCCAGCCACAATGATATCCCTTCTGTAAGAACTGCCCCCTACTCACAGACTAGACTAACCAGCTGCGTGTGCTACCCAGCCATGCCTCCCCAAGTCACAACTGGTTGGACCAGAAGTAGTCACATATCTCGGGTAATCAGATCAGATTCTCTGTCCTGGAGATCTGAGTTTAGGATGAGAGGTCCTAGTCCAGTCTGGCTGCAGGCTTCAACTAAGGGATGTAAAATTGGAAGCAGAGAGGTCACATTCATGGTGCAGCAGAGAAACAGTTTGCTGAATGAGAAGAATGATGCAGACGCATTTAGACAAACAAGCTGGAGGCCATGATTTCCCAGGGAGAAAGAAACAGAAAGTGAGCTAGAGAGCGCTACTTCCTCATCACTCATGAGATTAACTACTTCTCTTGGGCTCCATGAGACCTTCCTGTGCTCCCCCAATTCCCTCCCTCCATCATTACCCCTCTTTTTTTTTTTTTAACTTAAAATAGCTATAGTATTGTTTTGACTTGTAACTGAAAAATTTTTAGGCAACTTTCCTAGGAACAAGTGTCTAGTAAAACTGTCCTGTTCACTAAGCTGACAAGGACCCTGGCTGGCTCAATTGAGACACCCAACACTGGGTAACCCTGGCCAGAACATCTGGATTCACAAGACTGGCTTTCTCCTCTGTAAAATGAAAATAATAATGCCTACCTTACTCGGTTGTTGGGAAGATTGAATGAAATAAGGTAGAAATAAGAGCTGAGCACAGGGCTGGGCACAGAAACTGTGCAACCACTGTGTGTGAATGCAGAAAAAGGGTTAGGACCAAACCTAGAGCCACCCTTCCCTGGTAGGTCTCACAGCCAGGACTAGGAAAAAAAAAAAGAAGTCTAAAGAGAGCTCTTCTCACTATCAGCACCTTTTCCTCTCATCTGCAAAAATTTTTCAAGAGTGTCAAGGGGCAAGGGGAGCCAGGTGCTGGTGGCTCATGTCTAAAATCCTAGCTACTCAGGAGGCAGAGATCAGGAGGATACAGTTCAAGGACAGCCACAGGCAAATAGTTCGAGAGACCCCCCCCATCTCAAAAAAGAAAAAAAATCACACACACACACACACAAAAGGGCTGGCAAAGTGGCTCAAGGTGTAGGCCCTGAGTTCAAACCTCAGTACCACAAAAAACAAAACAAACAAACAAAAAGGAGCGTATAATTTTTAAAGTGCTATAATTTTTATATTTTTTACCTGTAATTTTTAAAGTGCCCATTCTGGAACTCTATTCTAATGGTATAATCAGACAAGAGAAATCACACAGACATAAGAGCACTCGCTACAATAGTGTTCATATTAGAGGAAAACTGGATATGGCTTTAGTGTCCAACACCGTGCCTTGCTTATTAGATGCACACAGTCGAATGTTATGAAGATGTGGAGAGAAAAACAACATTTTAAACAAAAACAAACATGGAGTAGAGTGCAAAATGCTATGTGGTATAACATAAAACTTGTCTGGATTTTTAAGGTAAAAAGCCCAATGCAACAAAGAAATTTCTCCTGTTCTCTTACATTCCAGCCCCACACAGTCTCACACACCACCTGCCTGGTAAGCCTTCAAATTCTCTGCCTTTGGGGCTAGTTGGATAGAAAAATTTATGAAGAATTTATGTAAGTTCAAGTCCTGAGGTCTCCAACCTTAACAGTATGACAAGGATTCATGGCATTCTCTGTGAAGGTTTCAAAAATGTGAATACTGACTATCTCAGGCCATGGGATTTCAGGTGATCTTTTTCTGTCCTTTGTACTTTTCAATATATTATTAGAAGCCTTTATAATGGGCATATATGAAAAAATACAAAAAAGCTATTTTCAAGGAAGGTGGTCTGCCTTGATTTTACTTTCTCATACATTGTCCTCGAATCGTGTTCAACTAGAGACTCTATTGACTCTACCTGGCTGCCCAGTCCTCTGGGAAACTGCTCTAGTCAGGAGCATAATGTACAGAGATGAGGGCCTTCCATGAACCTGGCACAGATGCTAGACAGCTCACCACTGTCCTCGTGTGGTTAGAACATGTCAGCACCTGCTGCAGTTAAACGGCTTGCTCAGTGCATCACGACAGCCAAGGTCATCCCTAGAGGCTGACTTCTGGCTACCCCTGCAGTCAGGGTGCTGTACCCAGCATCAGTAGCTCAGCACCCCACTCCCAAACATGCCATGACCTTGGCTTAAACAGACTGAACTCAAGGACTGCAAATCCATCTGGGCAATACTATCTACTCCAACTGCTAGAACAGGTGGAGAGCTTTCCTGTCCACTAGAAAGCAGTGATGGTCAGGACTAGGCTTGGAGATGGTAGAAAGGAATGTTGCCAGAAGACAACTGAACTCTTACCCTTGTATGCTTCCCTTTGCTTCTCAAAGTATTTCCCAAGGCAGCTGACATGAACAGTAAATTTATATAAAGATGTTTGCTGCAGAATTGTTGGTAACAGAAAAGAGTATCCCTTAGTGGAAGAGCATTTTGCTAAAGTGGAAGAGTATGCAGCTGTTAAAGAAGAATGAGTTAAGCGAGGCGCTGGTGGCTTACCCCTGCAATCCTAACTATTCAGGAGTCAGAAATCAGGAGGATTGCGGGTTCAAGGCCAGACCTGGCAAATAGTTCATGAGACCCTATCTCAAAAAAACCCAATACAAAAAAAGGGCTGGCAGAAAGGCTCAAGTGGTAGAGTGCCTGCCTAGCAAGTATGAGGCCCCAGTACTACCAAAAAAAAAAAAAAGTGGGGTGTATTTTTTTTAGCATATATTAGTTGTATAGAGGGGGTTTCATTGTGACCTCTACATATGTGTACAATCTATGTTAATGAGATTCACCCCCTCCATCATTCTTCCTCATCTCTTCCCACCTTCTTAGAACAATTTCAGCAAGTTTCATTGCTGTATTGTCATAAATATGTACAAAGTACAACAACTATATTTTCCCTCCTTCACCCTCTCCATTTATCTTGTCCCCTCCCATGGTACCCACCTGCTTTGAGTATGTTTTTTTCTTCTTCTTCTTCTTCAAACTCCAAGACTGGAGTTTGAACACTTGATAGGCAGGCACTGTACCACTTGAGCCGCTCTACCAGCCCTTTTTCAGTTGAGTATTTTTTGAGACAGGGGCTCTTGAACCATTTGCCTGGGCTGGCTTTAAAATGCGATCTTCTTGATCTCTGCCTCCTAAGTAGTTAAGATTATAGGCACTGGCACCCAGTTTTGAATGTATGTTTTAAATAAGGATGTTTGTAACTATAGATATATTTAGACACTAGAAAGTTTTAATTGGCTGGGCACTGGTGGCTCATGCCTGTAATCCTAGCTACTCAGGAGGCAGAGATAAGGAGGATCGAAGTTCGAAGCCAGCCTGGGTAAATAGTTTGGGAGACCTTATCTCGAAAATACCTAACACTAAAAAAGGGCTGGTAGCATGGCTCAAGGGGTAGGCCCTGAGTTCAAGCCCCGGTACTGAATAATGTCTCTTGGTGTGGAGCATAGCAGGAAGAAGAACTAGTTTCACAGTATAATCTCTCATACTGATAAATTTATTTATTTATTTATTTTGCAGGGCTGGGCCTTGAACCTAGGGCATGCTAGGCAACTGAGCTACATCTCCACTCTTGCTCCTGTTAAATTATTTATCATGCTTAAATAATATTTTTAAAAGATGGTTAGATATAGCTGGGCACCAATGGCTCATGCCTGTACTAGTTACTCAGGAGGCAGAAATCAGTAGGATCATGGTTCAAAGCCAGCCCCAGACAACTAGTTCTTGAGACCCTATCTCGAAAAAAACCCATCACAAAAAAGGGCTGGTGGAGTGGTTCAAGATGTAGGCCCTGAGTTCAAACCCCAGTACCAAACACACACACAAAAAGATAGATATAGATAAATATAGATGGATGGATGGATAGATGGTCTATATTTGGGTTCAAATATAGATTCTGAGACTCACCAATTATATGACCTTAAGTAAATCACTAATTTACTTTAAGCTCAAATTTTCTCATCCCCAAAATAGAATTATTAATGTCAATCTCATATTTGTAAGGGTTAAAGATAAGCCTTGTTTAAAGTTCAAGACGACCTCATTTCACACCTGCAGGGGGCGCTATTCACATTGTCTTCTGTAGGACTGGCACCCTCTGAAGTTGAGCCTTACCATGACCCTGTTGCTTCAGAGTCTAGCACATAATAGATACAGAGAAGAAAGATTCTATTTCTCATGTCTATTATCTCATTTTAATTTCTCATTTCTTCAGACAATTTTGTACCTGAAGAAACAGGAAGGAATCAGGGCCAAACTTGACTTGGAGCATAAGTCTCAGAAAATTGAAAGCAGAACAATAGGAAGAAGGCTGGTGGAGGGGCTCAAGTGGTAGAATGCCTACCTAGCAAGCATGAGGCCCTGAGTTAAACCCCACCACTGCCAAAAAAAGAACACTAGGAAGATTAGTCTAGAGGATATATGTGAGAACCTGAAAGACAGGATAAGAATTGGGGATCACAGTATCCAGAGGAAAGGAAGAAGTAAAACTATCTCTATTTGTAGATGACATGATCTTGAATATAGAAAACTCTAAATAATCCACCAAAAAAGCTATTAGAACTAATGAGTTCAGTAAGGTTAGAGGACACAAACTTGATACACAAAAATCAGTTGAACTTCTAAACACTAGAAATGAACTATGTGAACTGAAATTGAGAAAATGATTTTATTTATAATAGCACCAAGATGAATAGACTTGAAAGTAATTTTTTTTTCAGTGCTCGGGTTTGAACTCAGGGCCTACACCCTGACCACTCCATCAGCCCTTTTTTGTAATGGATTTTTTTCGAAATAGGGTCTCGCAAATTATTTGCTCAGGCTGACTTCGAACTGAGATCCTCCTGATCTCTGCCTCCTGAGTAGCTAGGATTACAGGCATGAGCCACCGGTGCCTGGCTGAACTTGGAAGTAAACTTAACAAAAGAAGTACAAGACACTGAAAACTACAAAACATTGTTGAAAGATATAAAACAAGACTTAAATAAATGCCAAGACATCCCATGAACAAATGGCATTCTGGGGAGTCAGGTAGCAATACTCCCCAAACTAAGCTACAGTTTCAATGCAATTGACGTCTGTAGCTCAGTGGTTGAGTGCTTGCCTAGCATGCATGAGGCCCTACGTCACATCCTAGGACCAAAAACTTTTTTTTCATGTGTCTTTTTTTTTTTTTTTTTTTTTGGTGGAGGGCAGTAAGTAATTGTAATTTTAGGTGATCCTAAAATTCATATGAAAATGCAAGGTACAGTTGGGCATGGTGATAAATGCCTGTAATCTCAGCACCTAGGAGGCTGAGGCAGAAGGATCATGAGTTCGAGGTCAGCCAGAGCTACATAGTGAGACCCTGTCTTTAAAAAAAAAGAAAAAAACAAGAAACATAGAACAGTCAAAACCATCTTGAAAAAAGAAAGAACAGATTCAGGACTTACTTCTCCATGTCAGAACTTATTATGTAAAGTAATAAAGACAATGTGCTATTGGCATACAAGTAAACATATGAATTAATGGAATAGAAATCACAGTCGAAAAATAAACCCTAGCTAGGCGTGGTGATCCACACCTGTAACCCCAGCCCTAGGGAGACTAAGGCAGAAGAATCATAAGTTCAAAGCCAGCCTGGGCTACATAGCAAATTTGAGACTAGCCTGTACTGTATGGCAATATCCTGCCTCAAAAAAAGAAGAAGGAAGGAAAGAAAGAGAGAGGGAGAGGGAGGGAGCAAGGAAGGAAGGATAGAGGAAAGGAGGGAGAGAGGGAAGAAGGAAGGAGAAAGAAAAAAGGTAAAGAAACAAATCCTTACATATATATATATATATATATATATAGTCAATTTTTTACAAGAATGTGACCACAACTGGACACTTACAAGCAAAAGAATGCAACTGGACCCCTATTCACACCACACAAACAATTTAATTCAAAATGTATCATAGATCTAAATGTAAGAACTAAACAACCATAAAACTCTTAGAAAACATGGGAGTAAATCTTCATGACATTACATTAGGCAATAATTTCTCATATATGACACCAAAAGCATAAGCAACAAGAGAATATAGATAAAATTGACTTTGTAAACGTTAAAGCTTCTGTGTTTCAAAGAACACCATGAAAAGACAACCCAGAGAATAGGAGAAAATGTTTGCAAATCATATACTGTGTCAGAAAAGGGGCTTGTATCTAAGAATATACAACCCCAAAATAAAAAGATAAATTATTCAGTTGAAAAATTAGCAGTTGAAAAATGGGTATAGCTCATGGTAAAGCAAGTGCTTATGGCATGTGCACAGCCCCAGGTTCAATTTCCAGCATTATGCACGCACACAAAAAAAATGAGCAAAGAATTTAAAAAGACATTTGCCCAAAGAATACATACAAATGGCCATTAAACACCTGAGTGCTATTTCTGGACTACTCCCCAAGAACCCCAGTGGCTGTAGGACCTGGCAAGAGTATCACCCAAAAAGCTACAGGTGTAATTACAGAAAAATTAAGCTTGGGCAAGTAGCATAGAGCAATTGGCTGAGACAGTAGGCCTCATTACTCTTTCTAAATGCATCTATTTATTCAACAAATGTTTATCAAGCACCAAATAGGTGCCAGACATTATTAAAGGAGCTGGAGACTCAGAGATGAACAAAATTGATCAAAATCCTGTCATAATGGTGTATACACTTTGGTGAGAAGACTGATAATAATCCAGGATATATAGCATCTTAGATGATATTAAATCCTAGGGAAGGAAAACAGAAAATGTCTGTGGAGGATGTGAAATTTTGGCTAGGGTATCCAGGAAAAGCTCACCAAGATGGCATCACAATAAAGACCTGAAAGATGCTCAACCAAGTCACGGGTATCATGGAATTATTAGAGATCTCCAGGCAGAGTAAATAGAGTATACAAAGATTCCAAATATGAGTGGAACAGAGTGAGGGAGAGTGGGAGACTGGAAAATCAAACAGGAAAGGTTTCTGGAATCAGCACTGAGAAGGCTGAGGCAGGAGGATTGTGAGTTCAGGCCAGCCTAGCGCTTCATAGTAAGATCTTATCTTTAAAAAAAAAAAATTTAAAGGGGCTGGCAGAATGGCTAAGTGGTAGAGTACTTGCTTAGCAAGCATGAGGCACTGAGTTCAAACTCCAGTACCGCAGAAAAAAATTAAAAAAAAAAAGGACCTGGAAGCATGGTTCAAGTGGTAAAGAGTCTGCTAGCCACTCAAGGCCCTGAGTTAAAGCCCCAGTATCACCACAGAGAGAAGAGAGAGAGAACACCTTATAGCTCAGAGTAAGAATTGTGGCTCTTACTAATCAATTTACCCATTGAAGTGTTTCAGGCAGAGAAGTAACATGTCTGATTTTCTTTAAAACAAATTAAAGAACTAAATGGAAAATCTTGGACACCAGTGATGAGGTTACTACAACCACTGAGCTTGGACCAGAATTGAACAGTGGATAGAGTAAGGAGTCAGTTCTGGAAGCATTTTGAAGTAGACCTGATCAAGTGTGTTCATGGATTGAAACTAAGGTGAATTTAGAAGGAGAGATGCTAAGGGTTCAAGGGTTTTGGCCTAAGTAACTGAAAGATGGATTTGCAGTTAATGAATAGGTTAGAGGGGAGTTGATACCAGGAACTCAATCTTTGAGATATCCATTGGACATTCAAGTGGATATGCCAAATAGGCAGTTGGACATGCACTGGTGCCTCATACCTGTAATCATAGCTACTAAGGAGGCACAGATCAGGAAGACTGCAGTTTGAAGCCAGCCCAGGCAACCCCATCTCGAAAAAACCCTTCACCCAAAAGGGTTGGTGGAGTGGCTCAATGTGTAGGCCCTGAGTTCAAGCCCCAGTACTGCAAAAATAAATAAATAAATAGTAACGAGAGATCCAAACGGCTTACTAGCTTTCTATTGAGCCATTTCCTAGCCTTGTGACCTTACACAAGTCATACTTTCTTCTTCTGATAAATAGAGAAAAACAGTTAGCTAGTCCCCCAAGGTTGTTGGGAGGATTAAACTTGATTAATAAACTAACTGGTTCATGGGAGGCTCTGCATAAATTATTGCTACTATTAAGTTCATCTAAACATGCATATAGTTACTGGAAATATAAAATTGAAACACAGACCCTACCTTCAATCTCAATGAAAAAAACTTAGTCAAAGCTTTCAACAATCATTTGTGAAAAATCAGCAAGTCCTGGCACCTGATTGGGCAAAGAGAATAGTCAAAAACAATGGAAGCAATCTAGGGGATTGCAGGGCAAACCAGAATGCATGCCTGCTCCTCACACCAGCTTACTGTAGCCTTGGACTCATAAACCCTCCACCACTCATTTTACCAGGAGGGTAAACTCTAGTTCCCTGGAGATATAAAGGTGTCCAAAGTTGCTCAGGGGAAAACCACTAGATGTTGTGATGTTAATCACATCACTTGCCCATGCCTGTTTTCCCACCTGCTCTCTTCTTGATTGAGCTCTTTAGGACTTTGCCAGTCCCAAGGGCCCTGAGTCTAATTCAGCTTATAGACAGCAGGAGAAATAGCTCAGAGACCTTGTATGACACTGAAGAATGGCAAACATGACTGGGGAGATGTAGCTCAGTGGTAGAGTCTAGCATGGGCAAGTCTAGCTTGTCTACCATGGGCAAGGACCTATGTTTGATCCCTAGCACCAAAGTTGGTGGCGGGGTGGACACTAGGGAAATCCCTAAACCATCACGAAGAAAAAGTCAGGGAGCATAAAAGAAGAGCAGCTACCATCAATTCTTTACTGGACCAGGGGCTGTGAGAGATGTTTTTAAGAATGAGAGTGTTGCAACAATGGGATTGGACATTGAGCACATGATAAAAACGAGAGCACACAAGGGAGGGGTGAGGATAGGTAAGACACCTAAAAAATTAGCTATCATTTGTTGCCCTCAATGCAGAGAAACTAAAGCAGATACCTTAAAGCAACTGAGGCCAATAGGAAAAGGGGACCAGGAACTAGAGAAAAGGTTACATCAAAAAGAATTAACCTAGAAGGTAACACACACGCACAGGAAATTAATGTGAGTCAATGCCCTGTATAGCTATCCTTATCTCAACCAGCAAAAACCCTTGTTCCTTCCTATTATTGCTTATACTCTCTCTACAACAAAATTAGAAATAAGGGCAAAATAGTTTCTGCTGGTTATGGAGGGGGTGGGGGGGAGAGGGAGGGGGTGGAGTGGGTGGTAAGGGAGGGGGTGGGGGCAGGGGGGAGAAATGAACCAAGCCTTGTATGCACATATGAATAATAAAAGAAAAATAAAAAAGAACGAGTGTTGTGAGGATTAACTATGCAGCCGCACAGCACATCTGCCTCAGGATCTGAATTCACAAGTGCACAAAGAATACAATAAATGTTGACTGTCATTTGTGTGACATCTCTTTTAATACAGCTGCAAGATGGGCTCCAACTGAGGCAGCCTGGTTCAGTAGTATGTGCTCTTATGTCACACAAATCTGAGTTCAAATGCTAACTCTGCCACATCTGGGCTTTTTTGACCCTAGGAGAGGCTCTTTACTCTCTGTTTGTTCATCTGTAAAGTGGGGAAAATAATGGTACCAACCAAGCAAAGATTCATCTAAAACCCTTAGTGTAGGGTCTGGGACAAAGCAGTTGCTCAATAATCATTGGTCTAGTACTATGATACTGATAAGAATGGGACAGAGAAGTTCCAATGGTTGGATCACAGATCCCAGCTCCACAGTCAAGTAGAATAGACTCATATTTTGGGCCTACTCAGCATCCTTCTTCTGGCTGAAATACCTTAATTTTCTTTTGGGAATCACCATCCCTTATTCTCTGGCCATTTAATTTAGGTGGAGTTAATAGCTCTCTTCCAAGCTCTGGAAGCAAGTATGTGACACAGGTTCAGCCAAATGTTTACTCTGTTCCTCTGGTCACCTTGATTGAGAGTAGACTTGTAACTCCTGATGAGTCAATTGAAGAATGCTGAAAGTTTTGATGAGCCCATTGGGAAAGAGAAGAACCCTTCTTTGACACCGGGAGATAAAGTTTGGAGCTGCTAGGGACTGCTAGGGAGAGAGAGTGCCTGAGTGTGAAGCAAATCCAGAGGAACTAGAACTCAAGGATGCACAGAGACTACAGCTTGCAAGCTGAGCTCTTGCCTCAACTTCTGAACAGACTTGTCTAAAGCCTATGCCTCAAGTTTCAAGTACGTAGGCAATAGTGAGGTAATAAAATACATCCTCTCTCTCCTCTCTTCCCTTCCCCTTCCTTCCCCTCCGCTACCCCCACCCCCCTTTCCTTAAGACAACCAAGAGAATCCTCATTTGGTGAATGTATCAGTCAGGGTCCCAACTGAAAACAGATGGCACACTGAAATTAGTATAATTTGAAGAGGGTTTATTTACAGCAATGTGGGAGGGTGTAGAGGAACCACAAGGGACAGTGTGGCAACCTGGGCTAGAAACGACTGAAGAACTGTCAGCACCATAAGGCCTAAAGGGATGGAGGAGATAGTTACCTGAACCCAAAGGAAAGGAGTTTTGGAAAAGAAGCCTGCTTAAGAAAAGCAGTGGCTGTCAATCAAGGCACCTGCCAACCTGTGGCAGGAACAAGGGAATAAACCCCAGCCCTCTCTCTTCTCCTGCTTCAGCCACCTCCCCACACCCCCACAGGCTGAGCCCAGCAAGAAGCCAGAAGGTAAAGGAGCCTGCTCATGTGTCCAGACCAGTCAGATCCAGAATTGGGCCAAGAAGGGTGAAGTGTAGATCTGCAGGGCAGACAGCAGGTGACTAACCCATCTAAAAAGTGACAGCCTGGTTTAGCGATTTCTCACAGTCCCACAACGACCATTTGAAGGCACCTCACAAAAATTCTTTTACTTTTAATTTATGTACTATTTTGCAGAGCTGGAGGGTTGGTAGAACAATAACGCTGCCATTTTATAAATCAGCGGCCAGTTTATCCTCAGGTCCCACCTCTTGGAAGATGAAGCCATTCCCAATAAACAGCCCCGCCCTTTAACAAGATTTCCCTCGCTGGCAGACAAGGTCCACCCAAACTCCACCCCCATCAGGACCCACCCCTGCGCATGTGCCAACCAAGCTCCATCTCCATCAGGGACCCGTGCACATGTGCCAATCTCTTACCCTCCGTCTTCCGTAAAAGGCCATGCCTGGCCCGTACTCACTCACTCTCTTTCCCTGCGCCATTAAACCCTGCTCTTGGACGTGAGTTCTTCTCCTGAGCTTCCTTGGTGAGCGGCGTCAGCGTTTTTCCTAACAGGGTTGAATCCAGGGCCTCGTACATTTTAAGCACACACTTTATCATTGAGCCACATCCCCAGCCCCATTCCAGAATTTTGAAACTGGTGTCGTTCCCTTTGGTCTTTCCTCCCTAGAGAAGAGCACATTGGATGGCATATGGGAGGCTAGGAATCTGAGTATCTAGGAAGAAGTCACTGCTCCAGCCCTGCTGGATTTGCAGGGAGAAAGAAGCCTATAGCCTAGTTTCCGTCATGGCCAGAGAGACTTGGGCTTCCCTCAGGCCCTTGCCCTGCCAGCTCCTTTCCCTCCCTCCACAGAAATCTGCCTGCTGGCCAATGTGGCACCACTCACTAAGCATTACCAGACAGTAGCTCAGTGACTTCCCTTTCTCTCTGCAGGAGATGTCTGCTTCCTTCTGCAGCCAAGCCAGAGAAGCTTCTGGGATTCCCCACTACTGGCAGGTGCCCAACAATGTCCTGAGGAAGGAATGAGCTGCATCCAAGTATCTCATTTTGGCCACACTGACACTTGTTCCCTCTTCTTTCTTCCTGAAACCGTCATCCTCATCTTTGCCAAGATGGACTCCTTCTCACTTCTCAAATCCAGCTTAGACCTTAGTGTCTCCTCAGGTCTTCCTCCAAACTCTCCTACCTCTACCCTTTCCTGCTACCCCTACTGAGTGCTTTCTAGCTGCCCATTACTGTGCTGGTTGCCTTCTGGAAACCAACTCAGTGAATCCTCATAGCAGTTTTTAACGTATGTGCTATCACACATACATTAAATCTTTTGGGATTGGAACCTCCTGCACTGTGCCGTGAGGCAACCTTGGGGGTGATTACTTTATTCACTTCAACAAATGAGACAACTGAGGCTCAGAAAGAATACATTACTTGCTTAAGTCACACAAGCAAGCAAAAGGCAGAGACAACCCCCAAAGCCAGGACTTACCAACCCAGAAGAAAATGTGTTTGGAAGGTCATTGTTTTGCTGTGTCCCAGGTATGCACAGAGTTACGGAGTAACTGGAGTTCTGAGTAACACAGTCAGTCAGTGAACCTGATTCATTACATAAATGAAGTGAATACTCTGTATAGCAATGCTATGATGAAGTTTCTGCAGCAAACACCACCATTGTCCTTTTGCAGTTAAATTCATGTGGCTACCACTCTGGCTCTTGAACCACAGTGAGATGCCAAATACTTAAGAATTCCATGGGTGATATCAGTGTGAGATTAAGAATTTAAGACAAGCCAGGCGCTGGTGGCTTACACCTGTAATCCTAGCTACTCAAGAGGCAGAGATCAGGAAGATCTTCGTTTGAAGCTAGCATGGGGCAAATAGTTCACAAGACCCTATTTCCAAAAAAAAAATCCATCACAAAAAAGGGCTGGTGGAGTGGCTCAAGGTGTAGGCCCTGAGTTCAAGCCCCAGTACCACAAAAAAAAAAAAAAAAAAGAAGAAGAACAGGACAGATGAAATAGAGAAAACAAAGAAAGTCACTGAAAGTTTCTGGTAAGATGCTCAGGCTATTGTCCTGCTGCAATCTCTGCTGCCAACAAAACTATCTTTAGCCACTTAGAAACATGGCCCTGCTGTCACTTCCTCTGTGAAATGTCTCATGTGATATTTTTCCCCAGTATAAACAAGTCTTTTTTTTTTTTCTCCATCTTAAACTGTATGTAAATCCCTCAAAAAATGAATGCTTTTGGCCAGGCATCAGTGTCTCACACCTGTAATCCTAGCTACTTAGAAGGCTGAGATGGGAAGGAAAGAGGTTTGAGGCCAGCCCAGGCAAATACTGATCTCCATAAGTAACCAGAGAAAAATGGACTAGAAGTGTGGCTCACGAGATGCAGCTCCTGCCTAGCAAGTACAAAGCCCTGAGTTCAAACCCAGCACCACCAAAAAAAAAAGAATGCTTCCTTCCCATTTGTTCCAGCAAAATCCTAAAATTGACTCTGATTAACTGCCTTGGTTCCATGCTTAACACTGACCCAGTTATGGGGCTAAAAGATGGAGTATGCTGACCAGCCAGGCTGGGGCGATAAGACCCTGCTACACCAAAACCACACAGAGTGAGAAGAAAGGGATGGTTCTAAGGGAAAACTGGAGGACTGAAAAGAGGAGAATGAACGCTGAGTAGGTAAAATGACAGATGTCTGGTGCAGGGATTCAAGCAATGATACTGGTAATTATAACTCAGTCTGATAAATGACAATTTGGAAGGAACTGGCACTAGACGAATGCACAGGAGAAACCTAACCCAGAAGAAGTAGCAGGTAAGCTGAGATCTCAGGAGGAAGTACCCAAGGCAAGGAGGGTTTGTGCAGGGGAAGTTCTTGAAATATGTGAGCTATTGGCCTGAACATTCACAGGAGCAGTGAGAAAGAAGGCGATGGAGCAGATTGGGTGCCTTGAAGTGCACATAGCAGAAAGGAAGGAAGATGGATTTGGAGTAGAAGAGATGAAGATTTCAGTTTGGGATATTGATCTTGAGAGGCATGAAGTCCATCCTATCATAGATATCAAAGAGTTGGCTATGTGGGTATGGAGTTTAGAAACCAGAGGTCTGGATGTGATCAAGGCAAGAGTGGCCTTTGACCATCAGTGAGTGGTCACTAAAAAGTTATTGAGCATAGGAGAGAGAGACCTGGCTGAGAAGGCTAAGAGCACAGGCTCTTTAAAAAGGACATTCAGGGCTGGAGGTGTAGCTCAGTGCTAGAGTGCTTGCCTAGCATGCATGAGGCCAAGGGTTAGATCCCAGCCTTGGGGATTGGGTTGGAGGCAGACATCCAAATGGCCAATAAACACATTAGAAAGCACATGAGTAGATCATTACTTACCATTGTGTGGGTAGACACACTGAAACTATGAGATAAGCCAGACATGATGGCATATGCTTACAATCCCAACACTTGGTAGGCTGAGGCAAGAGGATCATGAGTTGGAGGCCAGCCTGGCCTACCCTATCTCAAAACAACAACCACCACAAAAAAGAAAGGAGAAGAAGAAAAACTGAAAAGAAAGACACAGAGAGGGAGTGAGATAGCACTACACATCAACCAGAGTGGCTGAAATTTGAAATTAAAAGGACTGATAATATCAAGGATTGGCAAAGATATGTAACACCTGGAACTTCCATAGCCATATGTAAGACAGTAAACTGGGACAATCACCTTGGAAAACTGGCAGTATTTACTAGAGCTAAACATAAGTATCCCTCTTGAGTTAGCAATTCCCCTCAAATATACAACCAAGAGAAGTTAAGTGTTAAGTCTACCAAAAAGATGTGAAAGAGAATGTCCAGAACTGTATTGCTCAGCATAGCCAAAAGCTGGAGACAGACCATATGTCCACTGTTACTCATGTGTTTGCTTGGTTTCAGAAAACGATACTCCAAAATGTGCCTGCCATTTGGACTTCACTCTGAGAACCCCTGGGGAGCAGTGCATGCTGGGAAGGCTTTCTCTGGAGTTTCCCTGTCTACAGGGAAAATTCCTTCAGGCAGGATCCTCTAGGAGACTTTGCATTGTTGTGAATCCCTTCCTCAGATACTCAGCAATGCAAAGAAGACTAGCATGGATGTCACACTCAGAGCCCAACAAACTCTGTTCCTGGCAATTGTCTGTTCTTGAGCCTCACTTACCTCCCCTAAAAATCATTTGCTTTTCCTCTAAAATTGTTTATCTCTTCCATGTCCCTCTCCCTATGAAGAGGGTATATAAAATTCTAAATCACATATAATTATTGGGCACTCACTTTCCTGTGATGCCCCTGTGCATATAATAAACTCATAAGCCTGTTCTGTTAATGTCTAGTGTCCATCTATTTTAGCAGACTGTTACTGAAACTTCAGAAAGCATGTCTCCCTACATGTTTATTCAATAGAACACTACCCACTCACCCATCCCCAACACACAAAAAAACTAAGTACTGACATGGATGAATCTTACAGGCATAATGTTTAGTGAAAGAAGCCTGATCAAAAATCATACACGCCGCGTAAAAAGCTCAAAAACAGGTAGATAGTTGATGAAAATGAAGATCAGAAATAGTTTCCATGCTGTGAACAAAAGGAACTTTTTGGAGTGCAGAAAATGTTCTGATTCTTGATCTGGGTGGTGGTTAGAGAGGTGCAGACACATATTAAAATTTATCAAGTTGTCCATTTAAAATTGTGTACAAGCTGGGCATGGTGGTATGCATCTATAATCTCAGCACTTGGGAAGCTAAGGCAGGAAGATCACAAGTTTGAGACCAGCCTGGGCTACGTAGAAAGGCCCTGTCTCAAAAAACAAAAACAGGGCTGGTGGAGTGGCTCATGTGGTAGAGTGCCTCCCCAGCAAGCATGAAGCCCTGAGTTCAAACCCCAGTTTGGCAAAAAAAAAAAAAAAAAAAATCTGTATATGGGTCAATATATATATATATATATATATATTATATATATATATATATTATATATATATATATATATATATAATGTATATATACAGTGCTTGTCTAGCATTTAGGAGGCTCTGGGTTTGTATACCACCAGAAAAAAAAAAGTGCACATTACTGTGCGTATTTTATAACTATGGGAGTTTATCCCATTTCTCCAAAGATAGCACTGATCTAGGAACTACGGGTATTTTATTTATTTATTTATTTTGGTACTGGGGTTTGAGCTTAGGCTCTACACCTTGAGCTGCTCCACCAGCCTTTTTTTGTGATGGGGTTTTTCTTTGAGATGGAGTCTCTATTTTGCCTAGGCTGGATTTGAACTGTGATCCTCCTGAGTAACTAGGATTACAAGTGTGAGACACTGGTGCCCTGCCCTTCTTTTGATTTCATCTCTACTCCACCAAGCCTCACCTCTGTGCCAAGTTCCTGTGCTAAGAGCTGGGAATACAAATAAGACATTACCACTGCACATTAAAAGGTACCTAGCAATTGCCAGGCACTGGTGGCTTAGGCCTGTAATCCTCACTACTCAGGAGGCAGAGATCAGGAGGATCTCAGTTTGAGACCAACCTGGGCAAATAGTTTGTGAGACCCTATCTCAAAAAGACCCATCATAGAAAAGGGCTGGTGGAGTGGCTCAAGGTGTAGTCCCTGAGTTCAAACCCCAGTACAGCAAAATAAAATTAAAAAGCTGCCTAGCAAGAGATTGGTGCCACCGGGGCTGAGCTCAATGGTAGAGCATGTAAAATGTGCCATTCCTTGGGTTCAATCCCCAACACCAAAAACACCCTTTTCTTTTCCTCTTTGTTTTGTTTTTGTAGTGATGGGTATTGACTCCCGGACCCTGAGTATACAAGGCAGGAACTTTAGAGATACATTCCCTGTCCTTGGTTTTTGAGACACTATCTCTGTAGGTATCTCAGGCTGATCTTGAATTCTCCATCCTCCTGCCTCTGCCTCTGATTACCATGTCAAGCAGGTGTCCTTTTTGAGGTTCCCCAAGGATGGCAGAAAGGTCATTGCAGCAGCCAACTCATCCATCAACACATGTAAAATAATAATAGTCACAAGCAACCACCCTTTATGAATTGCCAGGTGCTTTATGTATGTAACATTTAAAAAAAATACCTATTTAAAACCACAACTGCCTGGAGCTACTTTTGTCTGTTCAGGGAGTGGCATAATTTTTCTCTGGGTAGATGGCTCTTTGTTTAGGAAAAACTTAATAATTTGCTTTGGCATGAAGAATGAAGCTCCCCAGGGTTAGGGCAAGACAAAGAGAGCTGCTTTGCTTTGCAAATTACAGCAGGAAAAATATGGCTGCAGTGAGAGGGAGAGGGGCTGAATACAGGAGGGGAGATTAGGAGGCACGGTGCATTTAGGGAGATCTCGGATGTTTTTGTTTTCCCAGTCTCCTTGGGCTAGAGAATTACCCCTTTGCCTTGCTAATCCCCCTCATTCTTGAGATTTCACCTTTAAAAAATCACTTCCTCTTATCATACAGCCTTCTGAAAGAATGAGGAAAAGCTGTCTATTGACATGGAAGAAGGCACTGAATATATCGTGAAGCCGGCGGGGGTGGGGGGGTGCTGCGGAGAGCCAGCAACTGGAAGTCTAGGTGCATTATACAATCCCATATGTGACCACAACTTGAATACACTATAGAAAATTCCTAGAAAAGTTCCTAACACTACATCAACAGCTGTTACCCTGTGTGTGTGTTTGGAGGGGGCGGGGAGGGAGGATAATTAGGAGCTTCTATTTTCAATTTACACTTTTTACTTTTAAACATTTATCATGAGATTTTATCCTTTCTAAAAGACTTTTCTTCCAGTTAGCCTTCCTTGACTTCTGTGGTAGATCAGGTCCTGGTGGCATCCTGTGCTCTTCCTTTGTGACATTCAACATCTTTGTAATGACCTGTTCACTGATGTCCCTGCCCCTCCACCTCTGCACTCATTCTGCTCCCCTCAGTTCCAAGATCACAGAGACCAGGAGTTCCTAACAAAGTGCTTGCCATATTGACCAAATGAATGATTTCTTTCACCTTTCAAGTTTTCTCTTGCTTGTCCTTGAATATTCCAGAGAAAGGAGAAAGCAGCTCAGTCCCACCTGTATATGTGTGCTGCTCAGACCTAGCTCACAGTGTTTCTGCCAATTCCCTACCCAGGCCTGGGTGAGATGCCCTCTTTCTCATTCTGGAAAGAAGCAAAAAAGCAGCTGCTCCTGCCCTCTTCACTGCCTCAGCCCTGAGGGACACCAACAACCTGGGAGATGTGTGAGCAGGTGGCGAGCCAATTACTAGAACAGGCTGGGGCACCCTGGCTGACCTTGGCAGAAGCAGGGACTGCTTCCTTTCCATCTTTCTTTTCTTTTAGCAGCCAGGGGAGGAAAGAATGAAGGCCTAATTGCTTTCACCTTGAGAAAAATCTGCTGCTGACCATGTGCAGAGAGAATCACTCAGTTATACAGCAGGGGGCTCGAAATTTTATCAGATTGAGATGGCAGATATTTTCCCTGAGGCTCTCTGACTAACAACCCAAGAGAAGAGAAGAACTTGGCCTCACACCCCTCCTTGCTCTGCCCTACCAATCACACAGTGTCAGCTGAGCTAACTCTCTTTTTCTGTCCAGAACCCCACAGGGAACTCTGCACGCATGCCTCCTCCCCACCCAGGCCGCTGTCACTAAGATCATGCCTTCACTAGGTCTTGCCCAGTCCACAACTAAGGCTGCTGGGAGAGAACTAGAGTTGCCACACAGGCCTCCAACTGCCAGGGTGGACGCCTCTACAGCCTCAACCAGCCTCTCCCTGCAGAGTTCAGACAGGAAAAGTGATGTGAGTCAGGAAGGGACACTAACCAGCCATGTGTGCCTGATTCTGCCTGGACACTTCTGACAATTAAGGCAGAGGATGAACTCTCTTGCTTTCTCCATCCCTGATGAAAAGCAAGTTCAAAAGCCACACTGTCCCCATTCCCTGGAGTGAAGCCAGGACTGTGACAAAGAGGAAGAACTGTAACTCAATAGAGAGGTCTTGAGTGATACTGATGCTGTACAGAAAGTCTGCCACCAGAAGCTCAGTACTAGAGCCACTGAGAACCACCCAGGGAGCATGAGGCACTGGCTTTAAATGATTAATGATTATAAAGCTTCAGGGCACTCTCTGGTCAACTGACTGGATCCCAAATAGAAATTTCCTTTAAGAAATCCTCAGTGGGGAGAGGGGAGATGACCCAAACAATGTATATACATGTGAGTAAATGTAAACAAATATAAATAAATAAACTGGTAGAATTGAGAAAAACCAAAAAAAAAGAAAGAAATCCTGGGGTGGTGGTCTGGTGGAGTGGCTCAAGTGGTAGAATACCTGTGTCAAAAGTTCAAGGCCCTGAGTTCAAGCACCAGTACTGCAAAAAGAAAGGAAGGAAGGAAGGAAAAAAGGAAGGAAGGAAGGAAGGAAGGAAGAAAGAAGGCCCTATGGAGGCAATAGAAGTCCACAGCTTCATATATAGACCACTTCAACCATTTTCTAGCTATGTGATTTTAGTCATGTCAGTTAACCTCTCTGAGCTTCAATTTCCCCATCTGTAAAATGAAATTAATCATAATACCAATTTCAAAGGATTGGCATAAGAATGATATTAATATATATGAAGTATTTAGTACAACACAATGCTAGGAAGTGCTCACTAAGCAGTAGCTATTTGCATTGTTATTATGGAGCTGTCAGTACACACTCCACCACAGACACCAAGGAGAGATGGAATGTGCTGGGGCCTTTAAGACCCACCTGGTTTGAAATCCTGATTCTTTCCCTTCCCATTTATGTGGCCTTGGGAGAATTAAATTCTTTGAGCTTCAGACTCCCTCTGTAAGAAGACATCAATAACACATACCTTGTCAACAAGATAGAGTCCAGTTGTCACCCAGACCAAACATGGAGAAGGTGCTCAAGAAATATTAGCTGCCATCAGCACAGAATCATCACCCTCTTTCTAACATCCTTCACCTTTCTTGTTTGGTAGTTTTTACTGAGAGATGAGGGTCTGCTCAAAGTAACTGACTTTGGCAAACATACTGATTTTCACAAAGCCAGTTGTTTCTTGCCTGTCCTGATCCTTTATGCTGTCTCTGCTATTTGATCCTGGTAGCCACCTCTGACTTTTTGGAGCCCTCCTCTCCTTTTGTTTTCTTGACTCTTTGATTCTCTGATATTTGTCCCTCTCCTTTCTCGCTTCTTCCTAGGCTCTTCATTTTCCCTGATTTATTCTGCTGTCCTCAGACACCTACATTCTGCCTGCTCTTCCCCAAAGAAAGGCCTCATGATCACCAAAAACAAGCTCAAACTGTCCTTAATCCTTATTTCTTTCAAAAGCATTCAGCTTCTTGTTTTTCTTTGCTCTCTTTCCAAATCCAGTCAATTGCCAAACATCTCTGAATTTTCCTTCAAAACATTTCTCACATCTACCTTCTTTTCCATTTTTCTTCTTGTCACGTGAGACCAATATCAGCTCAGGTCTGATCTAGTTTCAAGTGCTGATTCCAATCCATATTAAATATTGCAGGCTTCCTAAAGAGATCACATTAAGCATGCAGATATTCTTCCTCCATCCTTTCATCTCCACTCTAAATCTTTTTAAGCCCTTTCCTTCCTACAGTAGACTTGGGCATTCAAGACCTTCCATATCTGATTACCTAGATTTGACTTTCCATCAAGGCCCCATCCAGATTCTCCATTCTATATATGCCTTCTCCATGTCCAATTTCTCTCCTTTGCATTTGTAGGCTCTTCAGCTTGGGGTACCCCTTTCCATTTCTTCTCCTATTCACTTTCAACCCATCCTTGACCTAGCTCAAAACTCAACTCCCTCCTGAAGCCTTCTCTGACTACTCCAATTGACAACAATCACTTCCTCTGAGTTCCCTTTGATGATGTTGGGAGGGTGGGGAGGGAGGGATGAAGAACTGTCTGTCTGAGGAATTGGCCAATATCTGCTGGCATACCTGCCTGGGCCTTCTACTTATACAGGAGGGCAAAGATGCTACTTTCCACACCCTCTTGCATGGTAGAGCATTATGTTTTAAAGAGGAACAAACTTGTGTTCAAATTCTAGACTGTTACTTTCCCCCAGGTTGTAAGCCTTAGCAAATGACCCAACTTTTCTAAATTTCTTATTTCTCATCTGGAAAATAGGAGTCATAAGGCTTCATAGACTGGTGAAGATTAAATGATAACATATGCAACTACATTCAATAAAAGGTAAAGATTATTATAGTTCCTGGCACCCTGCGGTCTAAACATTACTCATGCAGTCCTACTCATCTGTATAGCCAAACAGTAATGTACACAGACTGTGATATTTCACTATAGGTATATCTGCTTCCAAAACAGCTCTCTTTTTCCAACTCTCCATTTTTATAAATGGCACCACTGTTCCAAGGCTCCCAGGCTCAAACCTTGGCAATGTACTCAGTTTTTTCTGTTGTTTCATGGGCCAAAACCCATTGGCGCTTAACCATGGTCTGTCTCTAACTGTTCTGAGAATGTCTTAACTCCCCATTGGGATTGTAAATGCATTGAGAAGAGGAACTTAACACAGATTTTGTGTCTATTACACTGGCATAAAGCAGGGACTTAGTACATATTTGTTTTCTGAAAAGATTACATCAGCAAATTAATTTGCAGGGCAAGTGTGAAGGAGATATGACAATCTGAAAAAAGGATAAGATATTCTGTGATTATGTTGTATCCCTTCTGTTTCATGAATTCATGAATTCCTCCTACTCATTTGTTAATCTTCTTCTCTGAAGTGTACTATAAGCATTGTTCCTTTTTTTCTTTCATTTATGCTACATATCTAATTACATAGGGATTTTACCAAAATTTTTCAGTTTTTTTTGTTTTTGGTGGTGCTGTCACCAAAAGATTTCAAGCTTGCTAGGCAGGTACCCTACCCTTGAGTCACATCACCAGCCCCAAAAGAAGCAAGACCCCACTGGGCTTTTTCAATTTTTAATTGAAAATAATACAAAAATGAATAAATGGATGATAAAACTTTCCCCTTTACTCCCACTTCTCAAAGATAACAACTAGGAACATTTTGCTGGGTTTCCCTCCGGCACTTTTTCTGTTACACTGGGAATTAATATCATATACTAAAACAGAATATGAAAATAATCTTTTAAAAATAATTGTTTCTCTTAGATTTTATGTGCCCCAAAATGGCCACTGGAGGAAGGGACTAAAATAAATCCAAGATGTGAAATAAGTGAGTAAACTTCAAATCTGTTCCTCAGCACTTTGATACAGCACTACTAAAGAGTACTTACCACACTGTGCAGTATGTATATGTGTCTCCCAGCTACCTTAGACACTAGGCAGCAATTGCGATTAATTTTTATATTCCAAGTACCTAATTTGCACATAAACAAGTATATTGAGTAAAGAATGACTTAACTTGGACTGAAGGTGTGGCTTAAACTGTAGAGCACCTGCCTAGCAACTGTGAAGCCCTGAGTTCAAACCCCAGTACTGCCAAAACAATTTTAAAATTTTGTCTATTCGTCAGTGTCTCAGCAGGAGACTTAACTAAACTGAGATAATTCTAGAAACTTTAATCAAAGGACTATTCAAGAGGTATCAGGGCTGGCAGAGAGTCCCAAGTGGTAGAGTACCTACCTAGCAAATATGAGGCCCTGAGTTCAAATCCCTGTACCACCAATATAAAAAGAGGCCAGAGGCTAGCAATAGTAAGAAGGCATTACCATGCCTGATTGAAAAGGCAAGGGTAGTAAATGTTGTTTCCTGAGCCATGGAAAGGGGCCACCAACAGAAGCTGTTGTCTTGGAAAGAAGTAGCCACTGCAAGAAAATTTAAATATAGCCCAGAACAGGGAAAACCCCTAAACTCTCTCTTCTCCTGGATACCAATCTCCTAGTGCCTCCCATTGACTAAACTCAAGTGACAGAGAGGCCAGAGAATATGATCTTTGGAGTTTAGCCTCCCGGGACATAAGGCATACAAGGTCAGAGAGTGAATGGGAGGTGGTAACACATGGAAGTCCCAGTTACTAACTTCATCAAAGCCAAGTGATTTCAGTACAGTTTTTTTCCATCTGGAATCTAAGTAGTAAAAATAGCCACCACTCATGTTCTTCATGTCAGATATGAATGGAAGTTGGAGAGGAAGAGAAATAATCAACAAAGGTAAGATATCCCCAGAGCTGTAGACCCTGCCTCAGTAGGTAGCCATCAGGCTAAGCTGGTTCTTATAGCTGCCTTCTTCCATTATTTTAGTCCATGTTCCCAGACCCTTTGCCAGCACTTTGGCTAGAGGTGATTCTTTGCTTGGTAGGATGACCCAACCATTCATTTCCACAGGACTCACGCTGTTCATGGCCCTGTCTTTATTGCCTTGCTACAGCTTTACACCAGCAGTTATTAGGTATGGGAGCGCTAACAGGAATGTTGTTGAATCCATTGGAAATAGACATAGATCTCCTTGCCACTGTTGGTAGTAGCAACCTGATTTCCACTTGATGATCTGGATCAATCCCCTAGCCAATATTATAAACCCCTTTTCTGCCATTGACTCAATAGCATGAATATCCCAAAATGACCAGGGGGAAGATTAACTTCCAAATAGAAGCAATTTAATGTCTGTTGTTCCTGGAGAAAGCATTCCTCCCTTGGGAAATAGGACTTCCAAACCCAATGAACCTAAAATTGTAGGGATAAAAAAGCAAAATTTCTATAAATGAAAAATTAAGTATAAATGTGAAAAGGATCACTCCAATTTCCACCCTAGGACCTCGTATTCTGGCTGTGGAAAAGAGGGCACTCTATACCAGTGACTGGTTTAAGACATGTACCATATACCAAAGGCATTTACCTTTGACATCACTCCAACCTTGCTGTCTATTAGATACATCTCCAGGAAGCAGGGGTCTGTGATTTACTAAGTCATTCCTATGTCACCCGGAATTTGCCCTAAAAGTGTGATATCTAAATTAAAAAAATTCCTGGTGACCTTACCACCTCTCTGTGAAAGTGTTCAAAAGACATTTTGGTTATTTGAAAAAATACCTTGCATTTTCATCATCCAAAACAAACAAAACCATGAATATCCTAAATTCTGTCATTCTGTAATTTTCTTTGTAGATTATGTGGGCAGTTTCCATCCAGGGTACTTGGTTTTTGAGAACTTTTTTTTTTTTTTTTTTGGTGGTGCTGGGGTTTGAACTCAGGACCTCACACTTGCTAGGCAGGTACTCTACCACTTGAGCCACTCCACGAGCCCAAGAGTACTGGGTTTTTACCACACTATTTGGTGACTAGTCATCATTAATATCTCTCTTCTCACCCAATACAGTACAGAATGTTTCTACTACATTCATTTCAGTAGTTTTACAGATGTGCCTTAAATCTGCTAGTAAGAACAATTGCTAATTATGACCTGGTTGTTGTTTTGTGGCATTCATAAAATGTGCTATGCTCTGTAATGCATCAACAAAGCATCAAGTGGGTCCGGTGTTGAAAGTTAAGAAACAGGGCATGGTGGAATACGCCTAAAATTCCAGCCCTTGGGAGGCAAAGGCAGGAACATTGTAAATCTGAGTCCAGACTAGGCTACATAGGAGTTCTTCAAGATGAAAAGATAGTGGCCCAGGTGCCAATAACTCTCACCTGTAATCCTGGCTACTCGGGAGACAGGTATCCGGAGGATCAGGCTGTAGCTGAGCCCTGACAAAAGTTCCTGAGACCCCATCTCAATAGAAAAAAGCTGTGAGTAGGTAGCACGAGCCTGACATTCCAACTAGGAAGGAAGCCTAAAATAGGAGAATCATAGTCCAGGCTGGCCTGGGCAAAAAGTGAGACCCTATCTCAAAAATAACCAGAGCAAAAAGGGCTGGAGACATGGCTCAAATGGTAAGAACAAAGTCCTGAGTTCAAACCCCAGTACTGCCAAAAAACCTAGTATCTCAAGCAGAGCAACAGAGCTGAGTTTGTTACAAAACTTATGTGACCCAATAGAGACCTATTAAGAAATCCTGCCTCAATCAAGAACTGAAGCCTTTGGAGAGTAGTAGCATGGACTCCAGAATAAACGTGAACTATGGAGTGCCAAATTTACTCTGGCCAAGATCCATGATGTTGTGCCCAGGAGTTGCTGGCCCATGAAGGCAAACAGATGCTTCGGTGACTTGTCCTCATCACAGTGCTGGAGGAAGGCAAGGTGAAGCAGGATTACATCCTGAGCCTGAAGATGGAGGATTTCTAGGCCACAAAAAGAGGAAACACAAAGAAGGGCCAGGGTCCCCAGAAGGAGAGGTTTAAGCCCAGCCCTCCCCTCCTTGGCTGGTAGATTAACTAGTTTTTCAACCCGATAATAAAATAGAATCAACACTTTGGAGACAAACAGAAGTATCTCAGAATGACAAGTGCCCTAGTGAGCTCATCTCATCGCATAGACAGTGAGTCACTAACCCAAGAACTGTAGATCAATTTTGCTGGTAAGTGATTCCTTTTATGCACATCTTCCCTGAAGGTTAGCGATAAACCCAGTGAGTCACTTTACTGGGGCACAGACTGATGCCATCTTTTGATAAATTGGATTTTCTGAAAGTCCACTTAAAAAGTTTAGCCAGGGGCTGGTTTAAGTGGTAGAGTGCCTGCTTAGCAATCGTGAGGACCTGAGTTCAAAATCCAGTACTGCCCACCCCCCCAAAAAAGACTAAAGCTAAAAAGTTTAAGCAGGCCCCCCTTCTGTTTCCCACACCTTACCCTGGAGTTGTGGCCTCAGAACAAGCAGCTCTTGAAAGTCTCAGGCAGGTCTGGGCAGGCCTTTTCCACTACTCAGAGAACAGTAACATTTTGATTTTTCCCTCCCGTGTTCCTGTTCTTCACGTTAGGAGAGAACAGAGGTGTTCAAACAGTGTGTTTTGCTCTTTTCCACATGGAAGCTCAAAGTTTCAGCTGATGGATGATTATTAAGACTGACTGAGAAGATTAGGGAGAGGCACCTGAGACTTGTGCAGGCCCTGATCCATGTTATTCTACTGCTGAAAAACTTTCAATGACTTTCCTATGCAACTCAAGAGGTTTATACAAGTAAAGTTAAACTCATTTTTTTTTATTTAAGCAGGCTAGATGCCTCTATGATCCAGACACACCATACTACTTGTGGGTCCTCAGATTCACCAGATTCTGTTTTTATTTCTTCTTGTTTTTGAGACAGGGTCTATGAAGCCCAGGTAGGCCTTGAACTTGTGATCTTTCTGCCTCAGCCTCTGGAGTGCTGGGATTACAGTTGTAATCTGGGAGCCTGCTCTTGATGACTTCATGCTCTTCTCCAATCCTTCACTGTAACTCCCAAGGGTCTTCACATTCAGCTCGGACACAATTCCTCCAGGAAGCATTCTTAACCCCGAAGACCGTGTTAGGTGACACTCCTCTGTACTACGATGATACTTAGGCTAGCATTTACCACAGACTTATCTGTCTTCCCCACTGACATCAGCAGCCTGAGCATATTCACCATTATATCTGTAGCATTTTAGCATCATAGATGATCAAAAATGTTTTGAGTACTTATCGAAATAGCCTCCTTCTTGGTCTTCAAGCTTCTATTCTTCTCCTATTTTCTATACAACAGCCAAAGAAAATTCCTTAGCACAGCCTACATAGCCATGAAGGATTCTGACTCTGCCTGCCTCACCCCATTCACTTCTATCACTACTCCCCCTGTCCTGCTCACTGTATTATCCAGCCATATGTTCTTTCATTCCTGTTATTCATTCAACCAGTTCCTGCCTCAGGGCCTCTGCACATGCTGTTCCTTATATGCCCTTGCTATGGCTGGCTTCCTCTCCATCTGAACCCTTCAAAAAGGTATCCAACCCCACCTGTTCTCAATCATTCTATCACAGTATCTTGTTCTATTGTTTTTCTAAAACTTATTTTTACTTTGTTTGCTTGGTATTTTTCTGTCTCCCCTACACAGAAAATTGCAAAAACACCAGTGATCCTGTCTATTTTGTTCACTGCTTACTGTAACACCCAGAACAATGACTGGCATCTGTTGGGGAAGTATTTAATAAATATTTGTTGAATGAATGCATGCATGCTACATGAAGAAAACAAGTGCCATCTTGAAATAGTTGCCTTGGGTGGGTGTGGCCCTTCATGTTCTGACAACACCATCGTTGCTCAAAAGTATTTTGGAATCTCATCTTTTATGATTGACTTTCAGGTCTCTTTAAAAGTTACATAAGAAAAATCAGACTCACTACTCTGCAGTCACACCAAATTTTTTACTCAACATCTTTCTCCCAAGCTTGATTTCTACCTTACTCACTCACTTTGGCTTTGAATGATCTGTTTTCCAAAATCCAATTTATACTCAAGAATAAAAATGTGTCATCTGTGGTAACAGACTAAAGAATGGACACTGGGCTCTGATGGGAATTTGAAAAGAGGAATTCAAAAACACACGAATACTTACACATCTCATTCTGATGTGTAAGTTTGGGAATGTTGTATTGGTTTAAAAAAATTACCTTATTTTACAGTGAAACCTTAGATGCTGGGATGACCGTGTTTTCACTCTTGTATTAGTTTCTCACTTTAGTTATTTTTTAAGTATTTCCACTTTAGAGAACTCAATTTCTAGAAAAGAAAAATCCAATAGGTTAATAGGCAACTCAAGATCTAAACGACTTACTTCCTTCTCTTCTATAAAAATCACTCAGATACAAAATTCATGCAAGTATATCACTCAGTCTCACCAGTTTGTTCCCCTCTTCTAGTACTTTCCTCTGACAGTATGGACCTTCTAACTCTTTTTTTTTTTTTTTTCTCTTTTGTGATACTGAGCTTTGAACTTAGTGCTTCAGGCATGCTTGCTAGGGAAGCAATCTAGCACTTGAGCCATGCCTCCAGCCCAACCTATCTTTTAACACATCCCCTAGAAAAATTTTATTCTTCCTTCTAGGCACAACAGGTCAACCATTAGTCTTTCAGAGCTCTCACCCTAGATAAACCTCCTTCAGAATTAATTCCAATCTCCTTGATCGCCTAACACATAGGTGTCAGCTTGACTTTTGAAGCCAGTCTCAGTGAGGGTAAGGTGCTGCATTCTTCAGTCTTTTTCATGGCTGTATCCCCAGTATTTAGTGAGTATCTGGTACATGGTAGTGACCAAAACGTATATGTGTTGAAGAAGAATGAATGAATGTTTTTCTGTTCTCTTATCTTGCTTATACTACCGAGTTATTTAAATGTCTTCCTCCCCCTTCTAGGTGTGGTGTGTCAGCACTTGGGAGTCTGAGGCAGGAAGATCATGAGTTAGAAGACCATATACTAAGACCCTGTCTCAAAAAAGCCAATAAATAAATAAATGACCCCCCCTTCCCACCGTCCATTTCCTATATAAAGAGGACCTTGGCCTCATTCATTTTTTCCTTTTTTTAATATTTTTCTGAGGCATGATGAGGAGTCAGGGGGCTTTAGGTCCAGAAGGTAGCATTTATTTCATTATTAAAATTCCAAAGTTTGCTCTCAGATTAGCCAGCATTAGTGGAGTTCCTGTTTTGCTTTTCTTCTCTCAGAGCCCAAACAAAACTGATGTTAGAAAATGGGTCCTAGGTTCTGAGGATTGTCCCCTTCCTTGACCTGAAATCTGCTAACTATGCCCCGACTGACTGTGTCCATATGTCATGTCCCTTAAGTCTAGAATGTGAGTTCCTTTCTTTCCCTACACGCCTCTGGCTGCCATTGCTTTCCACCATCCTGCTTTAGTCTCTTCTCTGATAATGATCCCTCTAGAACAGGGTCACTACCTCAGATGCTTAAAGAGCCAGGCTGATAGCATGAATGCATGGGGAGTTGGAGGCAGTGCCATCTAAAGGCAGAAGCTAATCATTGCTTGGAGGAGTCCAAGCTCAGGGTTCCACATGTGAAATTTCAAGAAAAATTAGAGGAGACTAGGGATGTAGCTCAGTGGCACATTTGCCTAACATGTGCAAAGTTCTGGGTTCGAGTGTCTAGCATATTGAATTTTAGGCTAAGGAACCAGCCTATGTGTGGTCAGGAATCTGGTTTATTTGAGGAACTGAAAAAAATTAAAAAGTCAGGACTGCTGAGCACAGAATCTTCAGAGACTGGCATAAGATGAGGTAAGAAAATCAGGCAGGACCAACCATGCAGGCAGAGCCAGGTGAGACATGTCAAAGAAAATTCTGGTCTTTATCCCTAGGGTGATAGAAATCCACTGAAAATGTTAAACAAGGGTGTGTGTGTGTGTGTGTAAGAGAAAACAAAGGAGACAGATGAGCATGGTCAAATTTGAATTTTGAAAATAGTATGCTGAGAATAGTAAAGGGGTGCAGGAGTGGAAGGAAGGGACCAGTTCAGATTCAGGTGAGGCATGATGTCACCATGTCACCTCAGATGGAGGCAGAGGCAGTGGAGACAGAGAAATGTAGATGAGATTTGTGATACTTATGGGGTAAACAACAGGATTTAAGAATATTGCAGGGTCGGGGAGACTGGAGGTCTGGCTTAAGCTGTAGACCACCTGCTTTGCAAGCGTGAAGCCCTGAGTTCAAATCCCAGACCCACAAAAAAGAAAGAAAATTAAAAAACAATATAGCAGGGATAGAAGCAGTGGAGAGAAGTTAGGACAACTCAGATTTCCGCCTTGTACAGTGAATTGGAGGAGCCGTTCTCCCAAGATAGGAGACTCTGAGGGGGAGCAGGTCAGTAGTGAAGGCAAGGGCAGAATGGCAGTTTAATTACTTTGCAGGTATTTATTCTATCAACAGGCATTTATGGAGTATCTGCTTTGTCCCAGCCTCTGTTTATAAAAAAAAAAAATGGTTCCTGCCCACAAGCAGCTCATGTTTGGTTAGCAGGACGGGTGCAAAAATGATAGTAATTCAGATATCACACGGGCCTCAGGATTTATATGTTCAAACAAAGCCGTATGAGCATTAATCACCCTAATTCCTGTTCATACCTCTACAAAGTCCCCTTCAAGTATTTCTGGGATGCTTCTAGGAACTTTTCACATGTGGTTGTCAGACTAGATAGTAGGACCACAGCCACTTGCCAAACTGCCCCTTACCAAAGGTGCCTACCTTGGAAATGTTAAGGGCAGTATGGGCACTAGAGTGAGACAGGCAAGGAGCAGGACCTTGACGTTTAGTTGGCCTTATGGTCCTTGGGTGAGGCACTGGAACAGGCCTGGAAACAGGAGAGGCTCCATGAAAAAGGAGCTACTTTAAAGTTTCTGGGCCTTGGAGTAGCACAGCTAGTATCTGTGGTTTGAGTTTTACTGGGGACATACTAAGTTTGCAGGGCCTCTGAGAGGAAGGTGCATGGAATTGTCTGTCTAGATTTGGAACACAGAAGTTTGACCTAGAGATCTAAATTCCAGAGTTGTGAATTCTAGGACATACTGAGTTGAGCCCATCCTCTGCTGGAGTCCCAGCATGGAAGCACCCTGACCCCACTCCACCTGGCAATTTTCCAAACACTCCACACTTTGCCAACTCATGGTTGGAGGTTGGGGATTGGTCAGTCACTCCTTTCTGTGCATTTCCACAGCTTTTATTTTCTTTCAAGACTGGGGTTCGAACTTAGGGCTTCATGCTTGTGAGGCAAGCACTCTAGAACTTAAGTCACACCTCTAGCCTTTTTTGCTCTCATGGCATTTTTGTGTGTATGTGGTACTGAAATTTGAACTCAGGGCTAGACAGCATTCTACCACTTGAGCCACTCTGTCAGCCCCCTTTTTGCTCTCATTATTTTGAAGATAGGGTCTCACTTTTTTTTTTCCCTCCAGGTGGACCTGACCTTGATCCTGCTACTTTAGGATATTTTATGCACTTCAGGTGACAATGGGAAGATAGGCTTGCACCGCCACATCCCGTTATTGATTAAGAGAGGACTCACAGACTTTTTGCCTAGGCTGGTCTTGATGAGTAGCTAGGATTGCAGGTGTGAACCACCAGCATCTGACTACCACTGCTCTTTTTTTTTTTTTTTTTTCAGTACTGAGGCTTGAACTCAGGCCCTACACCTTGAGTCACCCTACCAGTCTTTTTGTGATGGGCATTTTTGAGATAGGGTCTCAAGAACTATTTTCCCTGGTTGACTTTGAACTGTGATCCTCCTGATCTTTGCCTCTTGAGTAGCTAGGATTATAGATGTAAGCCACTGGTGCCGGCCAAGGGAGCCCTTTCTATCCCAGGAACTGGCTGCGATACAGAGGATGTAGACAGGCTTTCAGATGCTGGCTTCAGGAAAATCAGGCAGCTACACTTGAACAGCATTCCTTCCAGGCACTACTGTAGGGACTCTGAGTGAAAGTGACAATCTGCCGGCAGGCACTTGATAATGTTCAGAGTAATAATAACAGTGGCCTCTATGCTAGTCAAGCACCTACTAATTGCCAGCCCTGGGTGTAAGTGCTTTATAGCTGCTTATCTTTTTTAACCCTAATAGCCCTGAGGTAGATATTGTCATAAACTCAGCTTTATCAAAGGGGAAGAAGCTGAGCAAAGTCAAATCATGTGCTCTGTCACCCGAAAGGGAAAGATAGGCAGCAGGCCCTAAAATGCCCTCACAATCACCATGCTCTCAATTGCGTTGCACCACACTTTAGAAACTGGATTAAGGAAGGAAATAGGGTAGGAGAACTAGGGAGGAAGGAAAAAAGGAAGGTAGGGTGGAACTACCCAACTCCAAAACAGAGTATAACTAAAAGTCAGTGAAAAGGATACAGATTCAGACCCACAGACAAATGAACAGATTCAGACAAAAAAAAAAAAAAAAGACAACCAGTGGGTAATAGGTTGTGACCCCACCTGTTTGGGTGTGGTGAAGTCTCCACAGCCAACAGAAGTCACCCCCAAATATTCATTAGGCACTAAGTCATAAAAATCACGATCATTCCTGTTTATAAGCCATATTGTCAGGAGGTTTACACTGCTATTTAATATTTGTTAATGTTCACAACAAGTATGCAAGGTAGATGTCTTGACCTCCACTTTATAGAAGAGGAAACTAAGGTTTGAGAGGTTGTGATTTTCCTAATAACACAAGCAAGGACAAGGCATTAGTGGGTTTAAAATGGACTGCCTTGCTCCAAAGTCAGTCTGTTCACAGGCTGTTAATCCTCAGGTAAATCAGGCCAGCATACTGTGGTCAGTGCAAAATGAACAGATCTACAGGCTTTCAGGGCAGGAATTACTCTTCTCTGCCCCCTGGAAGTCCCCTACCTCTACTCCAACCCCAACAGAAGGCTGCTGTATCACTTGAGTGAGGCCTCAGATATTATCTTTTGGGTTCTCACCAGGAACAAGAGTTCATGGAGAAAGCAAGTAAAGGTCTGGCAGAAATGTGGAAAAAGACTTTTTTTCCTTTCTTAGTTTTTCTTTTCATTGTATATATTTAAGGTGTGCAGCATATTTTGATATCCACATGCAATGACTATTGATGCCAGTGTAGCAAATCCACTACCCAGCTCCTTCTCAGACACATCTGTATCAAAGTTTTATTAGCCTTAGTAGTTCAAGGTACCTTTATCTAGGCATCTCATTACAGAGCAAGGACACATCAGTCATTTGTAACACCACCACCACCCAAGCAAGATTTTCAAGGATAGTGGCAGAAATGAATTGCAAGGGAGCTGCAAATCCTCCATGCCCCCTTTCCCCTCCTCAGGAAGATGGCTTTTTCAACTTCCTATTCCTTCACAGTCTTTCCGTGAAAGCATCTCTCACATTTTCATCTCTGCTCATTTATTCACACTTTCTCTTGCCTGGAACTCATTCTCTCCTGGTTAAAATCTATCTTCTACTTTGAACTCCAGTTGCACTTAATTTTCACTTATCTTTTGGCACTTATCACATTACATTCTTCATTATAATTATCAAAAATATTCTTTAAGGAGAAACCTCATTCTATTTTATGAAATGAAGTATTGGCCTGATTCTAGAATCACAAATAAAAGTCACTTAAGATTTTTAAACTAAATTTGATATTTACTTGTCTTTTAACAGTTCTGGCAACCAACAAAGGAACCTGAAGTATTTATTGCTAATGACTCCTGAGACCCCTTGAGGAATACAGAAGAAGCACCACAGTCCCTGTCTTCTTCATGGAGTCACAGCCACTGGTTGTAAGTTAAGTTCCTTTTGGATGAGACTCTGCTCATTTTGCATTGAGCCCCCTGAATATTTTTGACTTTTAAATATTTTTAGTTTGTGCTGTGAGAGCCTTTTGGGGTTTGCAGTGGCTGAGGAGTTACTGGCAAGAGTAAAAGTCAAGACAGAAACAGGACAGAGAACAATAGGAAGACATGTAGGTGTCTGACTGGATAGCAACTGATGAACAGGGTGTGAATTTTGGCTTTCGAAAATTCACAGGATTGGTGTTTTTTCCTGTTGGTTTCATTTTCTTAGGGGAAATCATTGGCTCAGTTGGTCAATAGGATGTCAGAGCCAACATCACAATTTGACTGGTGAACAGGGAATCAGGTGTGTAAGATAGGGTAGTTGACATTAGGTCACCCACCAGCCTTAAGAAGACAGGTAATGAGGCACACTGTGCTATAAGACCTAACTTTTGTTTGGTGTGGTGTTTCTCTTAGGCTTTTTTCCCCTCCTGCGGGACTGTTTTTTATTTTTATTTTTTAAACTCAGGACTTCGAGTTTACAAAGCAGGCGCTCTACTGCTTGAGCCACACCTCCAGTCCATTTTGTTCTCGTTATTTTTGGAGATAGGGGTCTCATGAATTATTTGCCTGGGCTGGCCTTGGACCATGTTCCTTCTGATCTCAGCCTCCCAAGTAGCTAGGATTAGAGGCATGAGCCACCAATGCCTGGCACAACACTAGGTATTGAACTCAGGGACTCCTGCTTGCAAGGCACTTGAGTCACACCATGCCAGCCATGCCTCCAGTCCCCCATAGGCTTTGATCTTGGCGCTGAGATTCCTTAGATCTAAAATATAAGTGGTTTACAGCAATAATCATGCAGGACAATCAAGAAAAGAACAAGGGTTCCTTGACTTGATGTCCTGCTGTAATGGTGTAGTGGTCAGAGGATGGAGATATTCTCAGAGTAAATGATTCTAGAGAAGGATAAGTGGGCTCTTAAGAAGAGTGGTAGCTGGGCATGGTGGTTCCTGTCTGTAATTCCCACTACTCAAGAGGCAGAGACACGAGGATCATGAGTTCCAGGCCAGACCAGTCCAAGCAAAGTTATCCATACCTGTCTCAAAAACAAAATAAAAAGCCAGAAAGGACTGGGACACAACTCAAGTGGTAGAGTGCTCAAGTGGTAAACATAGTGTGAAGCTCTGAATTCCATACCCACTACCAGAAAAAAGAAAAGACAACCAGTGGATAATAAACTCAGACCCCACCTGTCTGAGTGTGGTGAAGTTTCTACTTTTGTGATAAAATTTAATCTCTACTTGTTACTGGAACACCCTGGGAAGAGGACTGAGGACAGGTGAGTTCATATTGAAGGCTCTGTCTTTGGACAAATAGGGGAATTTAGAAAGTCTTGCCCTGCTTGCTTATTGGCAATCAACATATTAACACAACATATTTAAGGGTGGCATTTCCTGAACGCTTGCAAAGGCTAGCTTTAATGAGCATTTCAAGCATAATTTTTTTTGTGTGTGTGGTAATCAGGGCCTTCACTTTGAGCCACTCCATCAGTCCTGTTTTTGAGAAGGGTTTTTCAAGATAGGGTCTTGCAGAACTATTTGCCTGGACTGGCTTTGAATAGCGATCCTCTTGATCTCTGCCTCTTGAGTAGCTAGGATTACAGGAGTGAGCCACTGGTGCCCCATCCATAATTGTTAGGGATGAATAAACTAGCTGAATGTGAGATGGGAGTTTATATATTGAACTTATCATAGTTTTAGAAGTCTTTTTAAGTAACTTGAAATTTTAAAGCCATACCATGTTAAATTAATATTCGTAAAATGTTTGAATTATTTTTATGTAAGTTAAAATACTGAAACATTAATTGCTGAGCATAAGTTTAAAGTACATATACTGTGATATCTTATTTATTTGGTGGTATTAGAGGTTGAGCTCAGGACCTTGTGCTTGCTAGGCAGGAACTCTGCCACACCCCAACCCTGGTGTCTTTGTTTATTTGCGATGCTGGGGTTTGAGCTCAGGGTCTACACCTTGAGCCACTCCACCAGCTCTTTTTTGTGTTGAGTTTTTTCGAGATAGGGTCTCATAAACTATTTGCCCGGGCTGGCTTTAAACGGTGATCCTTCTGATGTCTGCCTCCTGAGTAGCTAGGATTACAGGTGTGAGACACCAGAGCACAGCTGGTATCTTTATATGGTATAGAGAAGCTAAATAGATTTGGGCCTGTTAATAAACAAAAAATTATTTTACAAGGATAAAATGTTTCTAAAAAATACGAAATGGTGGTCATCTACAAAATGCTGATACAAAAGTTTAAAATTGCTTACTTCCTAGGTTTTCCCTAGAAGTTGAGGTTACTAAGAATTAAAATTTCTAACTAATATATATGATCATTAAAACCAGAATAAGTCAACTCCTTGTATGAGGAAAGTAAGAAAAAAAGAATGAGTGGTTGTTCCAAAACAAGAAAAAAGTATAAGACAAAAACTGAGTGGATAAACTTGTAGAAGTTTTGTGGAAGATAAATTTTTTTTTTTGGTTCTGGAATCGAACCCAGGGCCTTACCCATATTAAGTACCACTGAACTGTACTTCTAGTCCAGAAAATCAATCTTGTGGAAAAAACATTTTGTGTGATCAAACTGGTTAAAATTGCAAGAAAATGATAAATTTCTCTAAAGTAAGCAGGATTACATTAATGCGAAAGTAAGATATGAGTCAGACTCAGTGGCCCATGTCTGTAATCCTAGCTACTTGGGAGGTGGTGATGGGGAGGATTAAAGTTAGCAAGGCTCCCTCTTAACAGAAAAAACTGGGTGTGATGGTTCGAGCTTATTATCCCAGCAAAAATAGGAGGATGGAGATCCTATCTTGAAAATATCCAGAGCAGGGTTGGAGGTGTGGCTCACAAGTGACAAACCGTGAGTTCAAACCCTAGACTGCCAAACTGCCTCCTCCCCCCAAAAAACAAACTACAATAAAACAAACAAAACCCTAGAATGAATGTGCTCTTCTGTTAAAAATAATAGTTTCTCAAAGTACTGATCTGTTCTTAAAAGAAAATAGTTCAAAGTTGGTGTGGTTTGGTTTTTTTTTTTGCTGCGGTACTGGGGTTTGAACTCAGGGTCTACACCTTCACCAGCCCTATTTTTGTGATGGATTTTTTTCGAGATAGGGTTTTGAACTGACGACTGGCTTCTAATGGAGATCTTCCTGACCTCTGCCTCCTGAGTGCTAGGATTACAATTGTGCGCCACCAGTGCCCAGCTTCAAGAAAACTTCTTGTGGTTTTTTGGTTTTGTTTTTTAAATTAGGACTTTGATTACTTAAGTATCTTCTCATATTGAAAGAGCTAATTTTTTTTGGGGGGGTGGTACTGGGGTTTGAAGTCAGCGCCTAATGCTTGCTAGGCAGGTGTTCTACCACTTGAGCCACTTCCCAGCCCAAGAGCTGGGGGTTTTTTTTGTTTTGTTTTGTTTTGAGGTATCGGGGCTTGAACTCAGGCCCTTCACCTTGAGCCACTCCACCAGCTCTATTTTTGTGAAGACTTTTTCCAGATAAGGTCTCCTGGAACTATTTCCCTGGGCTGGCTTGAGACCATGATACTCCTGATCTCTGCCTCCTGAGTAGCTAGGATCGCAGGGTGAGCCACCAGCACCTGGCTAGAGCTAAGTTTTTATTGACAGTTATGCAACCTATATTTATCTTATTATTTTTATGGTGCTAGGATTGAACTCAGAGTCTTGTGCATGCTCAGCAAGTGCTCTACCATTGAACTACAACTCCCAAGCTCTGTATTTTCAAGTCTTTTAATTATTAATCTGGCTAAATGAATGACTATTATTTATTTCAGAGCTGTGATCTCATTACTTATTTACATTTTTATTAACATATATTAGTTGTACAGGGGAGTTTCACCATGACATTTACACATGTGCTTACAATGTATCTTAATTAGATCCACCCCCTCCATCATTCTCCCATCTCTCCCCCCTTCACCCTTTATTTTGATCAAGTGTTTTAAAACTGTTGACTTTTTTTTTTTTTACAAAGTTCCCCAGATCAAATTCTAAATTAAGTCTTTTTTATCTCAAATTAACTTTAAGATTTTCCTGTTGGGCTCCTGGATATGTCATCATATTTTGGTTGTTAAAATGCTGCATGCCACAGAAATAAAACGTTTTCCACTTGAATATAAACTAGCTAAGGATAAGGGTCACTTATGAATGCTGTCCACTTAAAAGTACTGTACCAGACACTGGAAATTATATACATCTATATATTTTTATATAATACATCATATAATGTATTATATAGTATATTATGTAATATATTATATAGTATATTATGTAATAATACTAATAATATCTAATACACATCATGTGTAGAGATACTTTTGTTTTCATTTCTGTAAGTAACTTGGTATTTTCTCTACCTTACCCCCAAGAGGGTAGTAGCCAGGCCTGTATAGTCCCAAGTTAAAGGGACCCAGACAAGGATTTCCAGAAATGCCTTTGCAAAGTATGGGTTCAGAGGGAAACTGATCCAGAAGGAAAAGGAAGGAAGCCAGAACTTTGAATAGAGGAAACAATCTGTGGAGTTTAAGGGAGAGTTAGAGAGAAGGCACCAGGTCTTAACTGGGAAGTAGAGACCTAGGTTGCATGTGGAAATGGCACCCCAGGACGAGAATACCTTGGGTGGGTGTCTATGCCTTGGGCTTTAGAGTCTCTTTGAGCACAGTTGGCATGATCCATTGTGAAAGGTCCAGCAGAGGTGGGAGGAGCCATTCTAATGATGCAGCCAGTACAGATTAAAGATCTGGCCGCGAATCCACCATTTTGCAGAAGACACAAGTCAGTAGAAGGCAGTAGTGTCTGTAAAACAGCTGAAATGCTTTTTTGTGTTTGTTTGGTGCGACAGGAGCTCGCTACGTCGGCTGGGCTCGAACTCGTGATCATTCTGCTCACAGGCTCTTGCCATCGCGCTGGACTAAAATGATTCCTTTAAGATTTCTCTGATCAACAATGGCTCATGTTTTAGAACCTACTACATTGAAAACCTTGGGCTTCGATGTCTTGGATTCCCAGTTTTGAAGCTGTAACCTTTTTTTTGTGCAGACTTCAGATTTATCTCCCCTTTGCGCTTAATTCAAGCTCTAAGTAGGTTTCAGTCTTCCCACCTTGCCAACCTTCCTACATTTCTCTCTGCAGGCTTTCCTTTCCCATCCTTGTCACTCAGCCCAGCCTGAGTCTCCTAAGCGTTCCCTTCTTCGTCCCACTCCCTATTTGGGCGGTCTCTCCCTCCTTTTCTCCAGCCTCAGACGGCCCCATTTCTCTTTTCCCTCCCGGGTGCCCACAACGCTCTTCTCTCATTTCCCTGCTTAGGTGGCGGCCCCGGACTCCTATTACGCTGCTCTCCTCGCTCCGCAGCGCAGCTCCTCACGCGTCCTCTCCGCCCAGCCGTTGGAGGGGGCGTGGCCGCAAGTAACAGGTCTTCCGCCCCACACTCCGCGGGCCCGCGCGCAGACAAAGACATTCCACAGCCCCCGCCCCCTCCGCACACTCGGCCAGAAGGGGGAGGAGACACGTGTACCGCTAGCTGCGAATCACGTGGAAAAGAAAACGAACGAAGCCCGCGGCCGTCCACGCATGCGCACCAAGCTCTGGCCAGGCGGGCTCTAAGGGAAAAACGAAGCAGGGAAGAGACATCTTCTGGCGCCGCGGAGGTGCGCATGCGCCCTGGCCTGACTGGGGACTTTGTTCTCCGCGGAGAAACCCAAGGGCGGTGCCGGAGAACGGCTGCGCACGCGCGTCTTCTCATTTCCGGTGCTCTCTCTCTCTCTGGGTCGCTCGGGTCGGCTTCGGTCGCTGTTGCTCCCGCTCTCCCACCCCCGCCAACCGCCGTCGGGCCTCTGCCGCCGTCGCCGCGTCGCTTCCTCGCTAGTTCGCGGTACATCTTTCGCGATGCAGCGCCGGGACGACCCAGCCGCCCGCATGACCCGGTCCTCGGGCCGCAGTGGTTCCATGGACCCCTCAGGTGCCCACCCCTCGGTGCGTCAGCCACCGTCTCGGCAGCCGCCGCTGCCTCACCGGTCCCGGGGAGGCGGAGGGGGACCTCGGGGGGGCGCCCGGGCCTCTCCCGCCACGCAGCCGCCGCCACTACTGCCGCCCTCGGCCACGGGTCCCGACGCGACAGTGGGCGGTCCAGCGCCGACCCCGCTGCTGCCCCCTTCGGCCACAGCCTCGGTCAAGATGGAACCGGAGAACAAGTACCTGCCCGAACTCATGGCCGAGAAGGACTCTCTGGACCCGTCTTTCACTCACGCCATGCAGTTGCTGACGGCAGGTAAACGGGCCTCGGGGTCCCTCCGGGCCGTCCGGCCACCGAGACCATGGGTGGCCAAGGCTTTGTTCCTTTGCTCCCGCCCCCCCACCCCGGGAGGGGGGGACCGGGCATCGCGAGCTCCTTTCTGGTCCCCACTTTGGGGAGACCGACTTGGGATGCGAGGGAGGATTTTTGGGCCGCCGTGGAGGCCGGAGGACGCCTCGCGATCTCCGAGCGCGAAGAGCTTGATGGATAGTGCGGGGCTCTCGTCCCCTTCCCGACCCTGCTTCCTCCACCCCGTCTTGCAGCTGCCCCGCGCCAGGGCTCAGATCCTTCTAGAAGTGAGCCTCTAACTCCCGGCTTCCCCCGGAGCGAGAGCCTTGTCGATCACGGGTGGCGGGGAGCGCCTCTGCCGGGGGTGTAGGAGGTGGAGGGAGAGCCTGAGCGAGGTGGGGGGCCGCAGCGCCCGGTCCAGCGCGCCGCTGTTCGCCGGGGCCGACTGGCCGGGCTTAGCTGTAACTAGCTGAAGTCCCGAGGGTCTTGGGGGCATCTGAGCTTTGGATTTCCGAATCCCCTTTACGATTTCGGCCGATCAAATGAGAATTGCCGAGGAGGAAGGTTGTTCACCTTCTGTTCACAACATGTGTTCGCCATCATTCAAGACAGTAAAAGAGGGACGACTGAGGGAGATCAGGGACTCCAGGTTGCTTGACGTTCTCTAATGAGGTGCACAAAAACTAAGAGAAGTCGCAAAGTGCTTGCACCTAAAAGGCTTGATCTTCCTGTTGTTTTAGTTTCTGCTTGAGTAGTGAAATAGATTAGGAATGGTAGCCTTTGTTCTCTGTAGACTAACGAGCTGTCTTTCCCTGATCAACACTTGCCACTTAGGCGCACTGATTTCTCCCTCAAGCAACTGACTCTTGCTTCTAGTTATTTTAATAAGCATTTTTTACAATGCCTAAACTTTATTTAGGTCCTCAACACTGAATGATGGCAAGATTGATAAAGTGGACAGTTTATTAGAAAATAACTATTTTCTTCCCTTTGTTCTTTATTTCCCAACATTGATAAGGGATCATATAAGCACAACAAACAAAACACGTGGTCAAAAGTAAAAACATACAGATTAACTGCTTACATTTTCAACTTAGTGCTTTGCTGTCTGTAATACATTCAGATTTAGATTGTGATTTTTTTTTTTTTTTGGTACTGAATCTTGAACTGGGCCTACTCCCTGAGCCAGTCCACTAGCCTTTTTTGTGAAGGCTCCCGTCAGTTCCAAGCGGTGTCATTAGACCGACATCAGAAACTAGTGAAGGGTTTTTTCGAGATAGGGTCTCGAGAACTGTTTCCCCGGGCCGGCTTCGAACCACGATCCTACTGATTTCTGCCTCCTGAATAGCTAGGATTACAGGCGTGAGCCCCCAGCGCCTGCCTCTGTTGTATTCTGATGAGCTTTTTCTTTTTTTTGCGCTACTGGGGTTTGAACTCAGGTCCTCACGAAACACCGCTCTCCCATTTGAGCCACGCCCCTAACCCTTTTTTGACTTAGTTATTTTTGAAACAGGGTCTTTTATTTTTGGAATAAGTCCGTTTTTTGCCTGGGCCAGCCTGGAGAACAACCCTCCTATTTAAGATTCCCCAAACCACCACCACCACCACCAAGCCCAGCTTTATTGGTTGAGGTTGGGGGTGGGGGGTGGGGATCTTCAGTCTTTTTGCCCTGGCTGGCCTCGAACCATGATTCTCCTGATCTCTGCCTCACAAGTAGTTGGGAATACACTGCACTCAGCTAAGGATTGTTTTATGTTTTTCAAATTGGCTTGTAAATAGCAAATTCGAGTGTTTCTTTGATTGTGGAAGCATGTGCCTGCAGACTCAGGCATGCTCCTGTGTGGTAAAGGTTGACTTGGTGGTCTTTTTTTTCCCCTCAAATCTTTAATCAGATTAAATGCAGGAGAATAAAATAACTATAAGGTCTTAAGGTGTAGGGTTGGAAACTGACCTTTAACTAGTTAACCTGATCTTGGAAAACACTCCCAACCTCATCTGTAAGGATAGTGAGTGCAATTTCCATTGATTGATAATCTTTTTTTTTTTTTTTTTTTTTTTTTTTTTTTTTTTGCAGTACTAGGGTTTGAACTCAGGGCCTCATGCTTGCTAGGCAGGCACTCTACTACTTCAGCCACTCCGCCAGCCCTGATCTATAATCTTTAAATACAAGTTTCTTACCACAATTTTTTTCTAATTATGAATCTATGGTACTGAAAAAGTATGAAAACAAGATATATTTTGCCTTTCTAGCCACAAATGCCTGTGATATTCATCTTTTAAAAGATGGTTTCTAGCTGGTGGTTCATGCCTGTAGTCAATCCTAGCTGCTTGGGAAGCCAGCCGAGGCAAATAGTTTATGAAACCCTATCTCCAAAATAACCAGAGCAAAATTAACTGGAGGTGTGACTCAAGTGGTAGAGCACCTGCAGGAAAAAAGCCTGAATTCAAACCCCAGTCCCACCAAGGAGTTATGGGGGGGGGGGGGAGTAGGACAATGATGGCTTTTTAGATTAACCACAAAAAGCTGTTGAGCTGGCAGAATGGTAGAGCACCTGCCTAGCAAGCATGAGGCCCTGAGTTCAAACAATACTACCAACCCTCTCCCCTCCCTCAAAAAGCTGTTGAGCCTTCAAACGTTGTGATTTTTACTCTCCTCACAGCTTAACTTTTGTTACCAAGAGAGTACTAAGTTTTTTCTCACTTAGGCTTTTTGAAGACTTTTTAACTAAATTGATACTTTCATTGGAAAAATGGGATTGAGGTAGTGTTAACTCACTGACACATGACATATGTGGAGATGTTGGAGACTTCCTTACCACAAATGAATCTTGGTATTTTTTGGTGGTACAGGGGTTTGAAGTCAGGGCCATTAACTTGTGAAGAAGGTGGTCTACCACTTGAGCCACTCTCCAGCCCTGTTCTATGTTGGGTGTTTCAAAGATAGGGTCTTGAGAATTATTTGCCTGGACTGGCTTCGAACTTCAGTCCTCCTGATCTCAGCCTCTTAAGTAGCTAGGATTATAGGCATGAGCCACCAGTGTCTGGCATAAATGAATCTTGATGTATGTCGAACTTGGCTTTTTTAAGGTGGTATTGTTTTGTTTTTTGAGACAATGTCTTACTGTATAGCCTAGTTTGGCTTGACCTCCAGAATGCTGGGATTATAGATATGTACCACCATGCTGGTTTAAGGTATTTTTGAATAATATGGATTACAGTAAAGTCACAACTAAAAATGTGAGGAGGTGAGACTTGGAGAAGATAGTATTCAAACTCTGATAATAAGAACACATGTAAGAAAAATTTAGCTAACATTTATTGTACCAGGCCTAGGATTGAGCACTTTACATTAAGTATTCAATTTCCATGATGAGAAGTTATTCTTAACCACTTTTACAAACGAGGGAAGCCAAGCCACGCTGAGATTGATAATTGGCTAAGATAACAAAAGTAAGCAACATTACCAGGGTTTGAATTCAGTCTGTATCTGGATATACACATTTGACACCTCTCTCTCCTCCAACAAAAGTTTTCACCACTATAGTGCCTACTATAGATTGTAGTTTTTAAAAGTAAGGTTTAAAAGCCTGGCATGGTGGTACATACCTTTAGTCCCAGTGCTTGGGAGGATCTTGAGTTCAAGGCCACCTTAGGCTACATAGTTCCAGGTAAGCTGGCTACTACTATTAAGACCCTGTCTCAAAAATACAAAACAGCTGGGCACTGGTGACTTATGCCAGTAATTCTAGCTAACTCAGGAGGTTTGAGGTTTGAAGGCAGCCCTGGAAAATAGCTCACGAGACCCTGTCTCAAAAATACCCAACATTAAAAAAAAAGTGCTGGTGGAGTGGCTCAAGGTATATGCCCTGAGTTCAAACCTCAGTACCGCAAAAAAAAAGTAAGCTCTAATTGGACAAAATGTTCTAAGAAAATCTGTGGGAAAGTATCAGAGTATTAAAAGGGCAGTGAAGATGAAGCAGATAAGCAGAGGTACAGAAGGAGGAAAGCAGAGAGCAGAGCCTAGCTGTAGATCTGTGACTTGAGTTTCACGGTAACGTGAGGAATGGGGAGAAGTGCCAGTGAGATCCAGAACACCCTTCCTACACCACCCACACAGCTCTCCTGACCCTTTCCCTCAGTTTATTTTGCACTAACTAGCATTTAGTATACTATACTGTCCTTCAAGGCTAGACTGAGCTCCACCAGGGTAAAGATCTTTCATCTACTTTATTCACCACTGACCTCTGCCTTAAAGAGTGCTGTTTAAATGGCCTCACCCTAAATATTTTATAAATGAATATTCATCTTCATTATATGTTGGGAAAATAGTTGATACAGTTCTGAGGAAAGTAGATACTGACTATAGACTTCTATTGGCCAAATTGATATTCAGCTGTGATGACAATTAGATTTATTTACAGACATCAAGGACTCAACCACCCATGACTATTTTCTGAAAGGAAAATTAGTTTTTAATTGTGCTAATTTATATAATTATAAATTATATAAATATAAATTATATATTTATATAATGAACAAAATGGTATTATATATGTTGGTTCATTTTCTACTTTCTATAAATAGGAAAATAGACAAGACTCAGAAATAAGTATACATTTGAATAGATTGTAACAATCACCAACAGATCTTGCTTTGAATCAATAGAGAAATATGGTATATCCTTGGAGGGGTGGGGATACTAAAGGTATAGAGGACGATACTTTTTAATGAACCTGTTGATTTTTTTGTATTTTCCAAATGAATTCCAACTGAATTTATTTTTCCAACTTAAGTTGAATATAAGGTTGCAAAAAAAAAAAAATGCAGGTAAGTGAGTAAAACATGTTTTTAGAGCTCGGCATGGTGGCTCACTCTCGTAAGCTACTCTGGAGGCAGAGATGGGGAGAATTATGGTCCCAGTCTGGTTCTGGGCAAAAAGTAAGACCCTATCTGAAAAACAACCTAAAGGAAAAAGAACTGGAAGCATGGCTCACATTGTAGAGCATTTGCCTAGCAAGCATGAGGCCCAGAGTTCAAACCCCAGTACCGCCAAAAAAGTTTTATAGAACACAAATACTAACAAGATAAAGCAACCTATCTGCGATAAAGCAGGGTGTTTTACTTGCTTTGTTTTTCAGTACTAAGCATGTTTACCATAGGACTTGGGTCTTGTTATTCTAGAGAAATTAAAACTCAGGTTCAGAGCTGGATGTAATCCCAGCTACAAAGGAGGCAGAGGTAGGAGGATTGAGATTCAAGCTGGCCCTGAACAAAAACTTGAGACCCTATCTGAAAAATAAACTACCAGTAAGCCCACCACGTTTGCAAATTGCTTGTATTTTGTTTTTTTGGTGGGACTGGGGTTTAAACTTCACATTTGCAAAGCAGGTGCTTTGCTGCTTGAGCCACGCCGCCAGTCCATTTTGCTCTGGTTATTTTGGAGATGGGGGTATCCTGAACTGTTTGGCCGGACTAGCTTTGAACCATGACACTCCCAGTCTCAGCCTCCCAAGCAACTAGGATTACAGGTGTGAGCTACTGGTGCCCAGCTTTGCATGCAGTTTTGACCAAGCATAGCTTAAAAAAATTGTTTTGTGATCAAAAGGAACTTCAAACTCAAAGTTTAAATTCCTGTGTGTGCGTTATTTAGCGCAGTTGATTCGGAGAATCAGCCAGTCCTGTGTTAAAGTCAGAAGTGTTTAAATCGGTGTATGATCTGCTGAGTGTTCCCCGCCCTTAATTTTGCAAAAATGAGCTTCTCAAAAAGCAAGGTAAAAGTTCTGGGAATCTTCCCAGTCCAGAAAGAACACATAATGTGCTTAATTTAAAGTGAAAAGGTTAGGTTTGCTGAAAAATAGCATGTCTTCATTGGAAGTTGTGCAGCATTATGAGGAAAACTAATCAGGTATCCACAGTATTCGAAATAAAGAGCATGAAATAAGATCTGGTTTTTGGTGAACAACATTGATGTGTACAACAGTAATTTTTGTGACAGTAATGTAGCACACTATGCAGTTTCAAGTTATGGATGTTCAGGTAAGGGGGGAGAGGGAGGGGGTGGGGGGGACAAGGGGGGAGAAATGACCCAAACGTTGCATGCACATATGAGTAAAAGAAAAAAAAAGTTATGGATGTTCAGACCCACTGTATGTGTGGTATAGGTAAATTTTAGTAATTTTTGAAGTACTGAACTATATACCCTGAGCATTTGCTGCTTTTCCTCAGTGGTCTCCTTGAAACCTTGTATCTGTAGATACCAAGGGTCTGCTCTAAAACAAAAGGGACTGGGGGCATGGCTCTAGTCTCTTGAGTGCAAACCCCAGTACTGCCAAGAAAAAAAAAAAGCCAGGCGCTGGTTGCTCACACTGGAGCAAGTCATTAGCAAGACTCTCAAAAATATCCAACACAAAATATCCTAGTGGAGTGGCTCAAGCGGGAGAGCACCTGCATAACAAGCAAGCATGAAGCCCTGAGTTCAAATCCCAATACTGGGGGAAAAAAAAAAAAGAACAGTAAGACAGAATTGTGAGTGTAGCTAGGCTCTTAACCTGTAATTTCAGCTATTCTGGAGGATCATGAGCATCCTGGACAAAATCAGTGAGATGATATCTCAAAAAAAAAAAAATAAATAATTCAGACTGGAGGTGTGACTCAAGTGGTAGAATGCCTGCTTTGTAAGCAGGAAGCTCTGAGTTCAAACCTCAGTCTCCCACTGTGCTAGGATTATAAGAACACATCACCTTGCCTGGTATAATGTAATATTTCTGGGAAAAAAATGGAGATGAAGAACAGATCAGTGGTTGCCAGTGGTGAAGGAAGGAAGTGATCGTGGCTATATAAGGGTAGCATGAGTGATCTCTGTGATAGAACTGTTCTGTATCTTAGTGACTGTTGTTTTTGTGTGTATGTTCTCTTTTCTACTTTATTTTGTTTATTTTATTTCAGTGGTACTGGAGTCTGAACTCAGGGCCTACCTTGAGCCACTCCACTAGCCCTTTTTTGTGATGGTTGGTTTTTTTTTGAGAGAGTTTTGTGAACTATTTGCTCTGGGCTGATTTTGTTCCATGATCTCCCATCTCTGTCTCCTGAGTAGTTAAGATTACGGGTATTCATGGTGCTGGGAATAGAACCCAAAGTCTTGGGCATGTTCGGCAAGTGCTCTATCACTGAGCTAAGTCTCTTAGCCCCCTCTTCTTTTTGTATCATGAGTGTGATTAAATAGTGTTAACTTATAAACATGCATTCAAATAACTGAGATCTGAATAAAGCCATTAACATTGCATTATTTTATAGCTGGGCGCTGGTGGCTCATCCCTGTAATCCTAGCTACCCAGGAGGTAGAGATCAGGATTGCAGTTCAAAGCTAGCCTGGGCAAACAGTTGGTGAGACCCTATCTTGAAAATACTCATCACAAAAAAGAGCTGGTGGAGTGACTCATGGTATAGGCCTTGAGTTCAAGCCCCAGTACCACCAAAAAAAAAAAAATTATTACATTATGTAATTTTTTATTTTTGGCTGTACTGGAGTTTGAACTCAGGGCTTTACACGTGTTAGCAGGTACTCTACAGTTTGAGCCATGCCTCCAGTGCAGCATTATATTAGTGTAAATTTGGGATTGCAGTATTATGGATATGCATGGTGTTATCATGGAGAAAACTGGTGAAGGGCATATAGGTCTTTTCTGTATTATTTCTTAAAATGGCATATAAATCTTTTTTTTTTTCCCATTTTTCTTTTATTATTCATATGTGCATACAAGGCTTGGTTCATTTCTCCTGGCATATAAATCTGTTATCTCAGAAGTTTTGAAAGTTTTTAAAAAGAAAAATCTTTAAGCTCTAAATTGTGCCCTAAGGAAAGGATTTGGGAGAACTGTGATCAATATGCCATAAGGTTTGCCACTGTCTGGTAATTTGTGAATGGAGCCACCTATAAAAGGGCTGTAAACTCAGACTTGGGGGAAATTTTTGGAATCAATAACCCACCCCTTAGCCTATATTGTATTTAACATTGTGAGTTTGTATCTTTTTCTGGGGAACTAGTCTGTAACTATCTTTCTCTCAAAGAGGCCTATAACCCCTCTTCCACAGAGATTAAAAACCTGTTGCTCTAAATGCTCTGCTTAAACACTATTTTCTTTTCTTTATTTATATAGGTAGTACTGGGGCTTGAACTCAGGGCCTCACAATTGGTAGGATTTGCTAGGCAGACACTCTGTCATTTGAGCCACTCCACCAGCCCTTTTTTGTGATGGGTTTTTTAAAGGTAGTCTCACAAACTATTTGCCTCGGGCTAGCTTTGAACCTCGATCCTCCTAATCTCTAGGATTACAAGTGTATGCCACTGATGCCTGGCTGTTTTCTTTTTTCCTTCTCTCTTCTCTTCTCTTCTCTTCTCTTCTCTTCTCTTCTCTTCTCTTCTCTTCTCTTCTCTTCTCTTCTCTTCTCTTCTCTTCTCTTCTCTTCTTTCTCTTCTCTTCTTTCTCTTCTCTTCTTTCTCTTCTCTTCTCTTCTTTTTTTCTTTCTTGTACTGGGGTTTGAACTCAGGGCTTTCACTTTGAGCCACTCCACCAGCCCTGTTTTTGTGAATGGTTTTTCAAGATACAGTCTCTTGAACTATTTCCCTGGGCTGGCTTTGAACCACGATCCTCCTGATCTCTGCTTCCTGAGTAGCTAGGATTACAGGCGTGAGCCACCAGTGCCCAGCTATTTTTAAATTATTTTTTAACAGTAATTTGATAAATAAAATGTATGGGTTTTTTTTTTGTCCATAGATTACCAGACTTGTGATTCAAAAAAGATTATACTAACAGAAAAACTATAAGGGATTGATTTAGTCATAAGAATTGTTAAGAGAAGTTGTGGGCATTAATGGCTCATTTCTTTCATTCAGTAAGTGATTACAGATGCCAGTTGTACATTAGGCATTGTACAAGAATTGCAGGTACTCAGTTTAGTGGTTGTAAGAGTCCAGAAATTGTTGACGAGAAGAGGGGATGCAGTGATTAGAAGAACCAAGTGCACTGGGTGTGTAGAGGATAATGTGATACCTGACCTTTTGGAGTAGATTGACTGTGAATCTTTCCCTCCTAGAAACACTATCTCTGTATGCCTTAGTTAGAAAATCTGGACCATTGACTAGTTCTTATGCACCCCTTATCAAATGTGAGTTAGTGAATTAGACACAGTAGCCTGTTTTTAGTTAGGCCAGTCCTATTGGTAAAGTTTGTATATAATTTTTTTTAAACATACATGGTATTACTATTTCTATGTACTTTGTTTCTTTTTATTTTTCTTATTATCCCTCTTTTTAAAGTAAGATCACACTTTAAGTATGTAGTAGAGCCAGGACTCAAACCCAACTCTCAAACCTGGTTTTGTCTAGTTTCAAAACTTAGGTTTGTCATGGTGCACATCTGTAAGCCCAACTCTCCAAAAGCCGAGGCTGGAGGATTGCAAGTTCAAGGCCAGCCTGGGGTACATTGTGAGACCTTGTGTCAACAACAGCAACAAAAAAATCCCCCAAAACTCATGTTCCTTCCTCTGAGATAAATTAAACAGTCCTAATACTTGGGAGTTTACAGTGATAAGACTTCAAGGGGAAAGTTTAAATTACAGTAAAATAGTAAAAGAAATGGCAGAAGGTTAGTTGAATTTACTCTGACTAGTATAACAAGTAACTTGGGTTTAACTGTCCAGTCACTAGTTTTGTGATCTTGCATGTTACATAATTTTCCTGAACCAAGGGTTTCTTTCCTGTTAAATGGAGTTAGTACTGGTTATAAAGAAGCCATTGGGTAAGATGATTAATTATAAGTACCTGGCCAGGAAACAAATGGGTCACCTCTTTGTGTTGTTTACACCTAAGCTTTTCTTTCTTTGGCTCTTGGGATATCCATCCAAGGTTTCCAGAGGCCCAAGCAACGATCACTTTAAGGAATCAGTTTCAGAAATGTTGTCTAGAAAGTACTTTTGCCTGAAGATAAGCCATTTTTAGGAAGTTTCTCTCTCTCTCCTTTTTTTTAATTTCATGCTTTTCATAATAGGCTATTCCAGCTCCCCCAGAAAAGTCAGGCCAAAGAGAGAGATACAGAATTGAAAACAAAAAAGAGAGAAAGATCATAACCAACTGAACTTCTTTCATCCCACTCTTTCTCTATCCCATCCAATATTCATTACCTTTAGACTGCATTACAGTGTCTAAGGGTATAAATTGTACTTCCTAAAATTTTATAAAATCAGCTCTTTGCTTAGAGTCCTCTCATTCCCCTAATTTAAGAAGCAAGCTGGTGCCAGTGGCTCATACCTGTAATCCTAGCTACTCAGGAGGCAGAGATCAGGAGAATCATGATTCAAAACCAGTCCAGGCAAATAGAAATAGTTCTAGAGATCCTATCTTGAAAAAACCCTTCACAGAAAAAGGACTAGTAGAGTGGCTCAAAGTGTAGGCCAGGGGGGGAAAAAAAAGCAACAGGAAAAGCTAAGGTTTGACACTAGACAAAAGCCTGGGTTTTACTATTTGTTCTGGTACTTTTAACAATTTTATGATTATTTAACCTCTTTTGAGTTTCCATTTCCTCATTTATAAAATGGGGATATACCAGCTACTTCACTGAGTTATTTTTAAGGATAAATGAGGTACTGGTTGTATGGTATTTGGTAAGTAGGCATTGAATAAATTTTCAGTTCCTCCACTTCCAAATACAGAAGATAACCCTATTGAAGACTCAGGTTGCTTCTTACATAGTTGTTTAGGCTTAACTATGATTCTTTTATCTTTGCAACTTGAATTCAGGGTTTTGAGCTGGCAAAACAGTGCTTGAGTCACACCTCCAGTCCATTTTGCTCTGGTCATTTTAGAGATGGGGTCTTGAGAACTGTTTGCTTGGACTGGCTCCAAACCTCAATCCTCCTGATCTTAACCTCCCAAGGAGCTGGGATTAGAGGTGTGAGCCACCAGTGTCCGACTAAGTAGTTATTTAAAAAACTGATAAGGGTATAAATTTACAGAATATGTTTGTAGTAGAGTATCTTTATACAGTAAACCAGTGGTCCCTACACCAGCAATAGCAGTATCGCTTGGTAACTTGTTAGAAATGGAAATTCCTAGCACAAATCCCAGACTGGGGTTGGGGCTCACCAGTTTAGTTTAACAAGCCCAGGTTTAATGCCCTGCCTTAAAATTTTAGAAGGTAGAAGCATAGTATGAAAATATTATAAGGAGAACATTTTGTATTTTTTAGAATGTTTTACTGATTTTTTGGGAGTTTAAATTTCCTTTTATCACTATTAGTGGGCCATATAAACTTTCAGGTACTTCTCATTCCTTGGGCACTCTGTACCATCTCTGTTAGAATTCCTGTCATTGTATTTAACTGTACTAAATTGCGACCCCAATAGAGTGAGAATTACAGTATGTAAACAGTTAATCATAACGGGAACCATAGTTGACTTGCTCTGTGTCTCCTGCCTTTAGTAAGTCTCCCATGATGGCTTAGTGATCATACTATTGTGTAACCCATCATCTACCTTTTAGGAAGCACTCAAATACTTGCAGTCACTCAGTGAATAAATGAAGTTTCTTTGTCTGCAAAGGTTCTGATGAAACTTTTTTTTTTCCTGTTGGTATTGGGGTTTGAACTCAGGGCTTCACATTTGCTTGGCAGGCACTCACTCTACCACTTGAGCCACACCCTCATCCCCTTTCCCCCACATACACTTTAGTTATTTTCAGGTAGGGTCTTGTGTTTTTGCCTGGGCAGGCATCAGACTGTAGTTTTTCCACCTATGGGCTCCTGGGTAACTTGGATAACCCACTTGAGCCACCTTGCCTGACTTACTGATTGAGATATGGGATCTCCCTAACTTTTTGCCCAGGCTGGACATGAACCTTGATCCTCCCAGGGATTAGCCACCATTTCTGGCTTGTTTTTTTGTTTTTGAGACAGGGTCTTGCTGTGTTGCCCAGACTGGCCTCAAAAGTTAAGATTTCCTCCCTCAGCTTTCTGAGTGCTGGGATTATAGGCATGTGCCTTCACATCTGGCTTGATAAACTGTCTTAACCTGCAAATTCAGAGTACCTTGGTGCTGATGAATGTGCCTGTGGTCTCAATGGTAGTGATGGTTTCACTGGTGTATATTTATCCCCAGCCTCATCAGTAAATATGTGCATCTTTTGGTACATCAGACATACCTCAATAGAATAGCTTAAAAAATAATACTTTCTTTGCATTTTCTTCTTTAGGGCATTGATTGAATCTGGGCTAGATAATGGTGACTAAAATACTTTCTAAGAAATGAAGTTTGGGCCAGGCACCAGTAGCTCATGCCTCCTGCCTGTAATCCTAGCTACCCAGGAGGCAGAGATCAGGAGGATAGAGGTTCAAAGCCAGCCCCAGGAAAATAATTCTTTAGTCTCTTATCTTGAAAATACTCAACACAAAACTGGGCTGCTAGAGTGGCTCAAGTGGTAGAGCACCTGCCTAGCAAGTGTGAGGCCCTGAGTTCAGACTCCAGCAGCACTTAAAAAAAGAAAGGAGCTTTAATTGGTAATTCATACATATGTTATTTTATTCTGTCTTTATAGCAACTTCAAGGTAGATATTACCTTTGTTTTATAAATGAGGAAAATAGCAATACAATTAACTTGTCTAAGTTCATACAACTAATGAGTGGCAAAGTAAGATCCAGCACTTTAACCAGACTAAAGTGGCTCACGCCTGTAATCCTAGCTACCTGGGAGGCTGAGATTGGGAGGATTGAGGTTTGAGGCCAGCCCAGGAAATAGTTCCAGAGACCACATCTCCAAAATAGCCAGAGAAAAGTAGACTGGTAGACTGGAGATGTGGCTCAAATGGTAGAGGCGCTTGCTTTGCCAGCACAAAGCTCTGAGTTCAACCCCTCAGTCTCACCCCCCTAAAAACCAAAACCAAAACCGTGTCTTTCACACTTATTCAGAAGCACTATTGCCACAGTGAAATTTTAATGGAGCTAATTTAAATTATTGATTTTTGTTTCTTCATCAAGATACAGCTTTGTACTTTTTTGGTGTTTTGAGACAGGTTCTTTCTATGTAGCTCAGGCTGGCTTCGGCTTGCTGTGTAACTGAGGCTGGCCCCTAACTTTACAATCCTTATGCCTTTGCCTCTTGAGTGCTGGGATTATAGGTGTGTACCACCTGGTCCTTTATATTTTTTCTTGATGAAGATTTTGATTTGCTTAAATTCCTTTATCCCCCTTTCCCTATCTAACCCCATTAGTTATGTTAAATCCATTTACTGTTAAGTCAGGAAGCATTTGAATGACTTTGTAAAGGCTTCCGATTAGGGTGAGAACCAACTTACTATTACTAGAAAAGCAGGTTTTGGATTTTCTAGTCAGCCTCATACAGCTTTGGTGCCTTCAGCCATTCTATCTAAAAGTAGTACATGCATCTGAACTATTTGGTTTTATTATACAATACTCTATGTTACTGCTCTAAGCCGTCTTGGTAATTTGATTTGTTATTTACTTATTTTGTGGTACTGGCTTAGAACTCAAACTTGCTAGGCAGGTGCTCTACCACTTGAGCCACACTTCCAAAATTGTTTGCTTTAGTTATTATTCACATAGTGTCTCAAGTTTTTGCCCAGCTGGCCTCCTAAGTAGCTGGGATTGCAGGCTTAAGCCACCATGCCCAGCCACACAGTCTGCCTTTTTTTTTCCAGAGCAGAAATAAATTCTGTTTTTTCCTATTCAGAAATTGAGAAGATTCAGAAAGGAGATTCAAAAAAGGATGACGAGGAGAATTACTTGGACTTATTTTCTCATAAGAACATGAAGCTGAAAGAACGGGTACTGATTCCTGTCAAGCAGTATCCAAAGGTAAGGCAAAAAAAGTGCCTCCCTTCTAAGTTAATGTAGGTAGGACAGTCATTGGCTGTGATAAAGTCTTTTGGGAATTGCAGTGCATCAGACCCAAAGCCTGTGAAATTTTCCATATTTTTTTTGTGGTACTGGTGTTTGAACTCAGGGCCTCACACTTGCTAGGCAGGTGTTCTACCACTTGAGCCACTCCACGAGCCTTTTTGTGAGTGTGTGTGTGTGTTGGGTATTTTCAAAGTAGGGTCTCTTGAACTATTTGCCTGAGCTGGCTTCGAACCTCAGTCCTCCTGATCTCTGCCTCCTGAGTAGCTAGGATTATAGACGTGAGCCACTGGTGCTAGACAGTTCCATGTTTTAGCTACCTGTTTCTGGAAGTTGAAACATCAAAGCACATAGTTATTGTCAGGAAGCATGCTTTCTCAAGTGTCCAGTCCAAGGGCAAAAAAGAGAGAGAGAGAGAGAGAGAGAGAGAGAGAGAGGAAAAAAAAAAAAAGCCCTGAAAAGTTGTTCTCTGTCAGTAGATTGACCTGAAATTTAAATTTTAAAAATATAACAAATCCTTTACTGGATGAAGTTAATTTTGTTTCTACTCATTTTTGTTTGTTTGTTTTTTGATATAAGGTCTTGCTATGTAGTGGAGGCTGGCATATAACTTGTCCAGACTGGCCTTAAATTTTCCATCCTCTCGCCTTAGACCCTCCATGCTGGGATTAAAGGTGTGAATTACCACACCAGGCTTCAAATTCAAAATTTACCTTTTAAGGAAGTGTTTTCTTCTTTTTTGCAGTACTGGGGTTTGAACTCAGAGCCTCACATTTGCTAGACAGGCACTCTACCACTTGAGCCAATCCAAAAGCCCTTTTTTGTGTTGGGTATTTTCAAGATAGGGTCTTGCAAACTCTTTGCCTGGGCTGGCTTCAAACCAGTACGTGGCTCTTTATTTTTAAGGAAAGTAGCTAGTTTAGTTTACCAAATATGCTACCAAGTGGTACAATACTGTTTGTTCTTTTCTGAGATCACTGTCTTAAAAACGTTTATATATAGGGCTCAGGATTCACTTAGTGATAGAGCACTTTCTTAGAATGTACAAGGCCCTGGGTTCAATCTCTAGCACCAGCAAAAAGAAAGAAACAGTTTATGTTAAAATGTTGATTTATGTTGAAGTATTAGGGTTGCATTATATTATGGAATGAGCACCAGACTATTATCAGAAAATCTAAATTCAGGTGTAGGAACTGTCACTTACTAGTTGTGTAAACTTAAACCTCAGTATATCCTTCAGTAAAATGGGCACAGTAATATTCTACCTATTTTACAGGATTGTTGGAGATCAAATGAGATAATATATTGAAAATTTTTTAGGAGCATGTGTATTTAGAAATCTGGTTATTTGTTTTCTGTCAGTTCAATTTTGTGGGGAAGATTCTTGGACCACAAGGGAATACAATCAAAAGACTACAGGAAGAGACTGGTGCAAAGATCTCTGTGCTGGGAAAGGGCTCAATGAGAGACAAAGCCAAGGTAAGCTCATAGTAGTGTGGCAAAAGAACACCCTGATGCCTTCCAGTTGCCCAGTGTCCAGTATGGATACCTTATGAAGCAAGCATTTTGTATATGTACAAAATAAGAATTACTGATTGATTGATTGATTGATTGATTAGTGGGGCTGGGGTTTCAACTCAGGGCTTCATTGCTGGCAAATTAGGCACGCTAGCACTTGAGCCACACCTCCAGTCCAAAATAACACTTCTTTAAGCTTTTATTGAACGCAAGAGATACAAACCCAGATTCATGTACTTTTGCTTGATAATGGTGGAATAGCCTACTTGCACCCTGGTGATTATTTTCTTTGTGACTTTTGTCTGCATAGTAATAGAAATAGTAGTATTTTGGGCACTGATAACTTTTCTGTGAAAATTTGAAATGGGAGTTGGGTATGCTAAAACTTACCCATATTAAAGATAACAAAATGTGAACTGTACATCCCTTTCCAGTAACATGAAAAGTGAGAGCAATAGTGTTGTGAGTTCAGATGAGTTTGTGGATTAGATGGTTTGTTTTCTAGCCAGCTGGAATGTTATCTACTAAAAGAGTATGTTCCAAAGGGAACCAACCATGAGTAATCCTGACATTAGAACCTACCTAATGCTTCTTTTCCATGCCATAACCCTGTACCCTGTGTACTCTTCGTAAGTACCAGGAAACTCCCCCCTACCACATGTCTTAGCCTTAAAGGGCCAGCTTTTTAGATGAGGCATATCTGCTAAAGTCTTAAAAACTTGCTCTTTCAGGCCTCCTTTTCTACAGCTTAATTGACAAATGTTTTCTCAGACTTTTTTGTCCATTAACTTTTCTCACTATATGCATACAGTTAGGTTGAATCACGGTCAATGAGATTTAAGTGAGTTTTTCTTAGGTCTTTCCTCCCTTGGCACTCCCTAGACCATATAAGCAGATAAGCAGAGCTGGTAGTGATTAACAGCGCTACCTGGGATTTAAAAAAAAATGCTTGGCCATTAATACGTACATACTTGCATGCAAATAAATGCTTGACAAACAGCTACTATCTGAATAGAAACTAGAACTAAATCTTTTTATTTTATGCCGTCTAATAAGAGTTCCAAGTGAATTCTCCATTGATTTAACATTGTTAACCAAGTATACATTTGACAGGTTACTATTAAGTTACTATCTTCCAGAGATTTTACTGTCTTCTTAAAGTGCACTGTTCTCCTTAGACGTTGAGGTTATTTCTTGCTGTTTATTTGGTTTAGAGGTAAAAGTTTTTTCTCATTGCGATTTGATGTTTCTCTGTACTTTTCCACAGGAGGAAGAGCTTCGCAAAGGTGGAGACCCCAAATATGCCCATTTGAATATGGATCTGCATGTCTTCATTGAAGTCTTTGGACCCCCATGTGAGGCTTATGCTCTTATGGCCCATGCCATGGAGGAAGTCAAGAAGTTTCTAGTACCAGTAAGGAAATCCGTATTCTTTACCTTCTGAGCAAAGGAGACCTAGGGTCATGTACTGGGATTTTGTTTTTGTTTTGTGTGTGTAGTACTGGGGAATGATCATAGGACCTTGTGCTTGCTAGGCCAGTGCTCTACAACTTAAGCTATGCCTGGAGCACTTTTGTGATCCTCTTACCTCCACCTCCTGTGTAGCTGGGAGTACAGGCATGTGCTACCATACCCACCTCAATAATATACTATTGTAAATATACAGGGGTTCTTAATCAGGGTCTCTGCTTGACCTGAAATTATAGTCCAAATTCTGGATCTATGTTTTTCTTTTCTTTTTTTTTTTTTTTCCCAGTATTGGGGTTTGAACCCTAGGTTTCATGCTTGCTAAAAAAAGTGCTCTACGATTTGAGCCACTCTGCCATTCCTTTTTTGGGTTGGGTATTTTTTGAGATAGGGTCTCACAAACTGTTTACCCCAGCTGGCTTTGAACCTCGATCCTCCTGAGTAACTAGGGTTACAGGTGTGAACCACTGGTGCTCGGCTGTATTGGGTATTTTTGAGATAGGGTCTCACCAACTATTTGCCTAGACTGGCTTCGAACCTCAATCATCCTGATGTCTGTCTTCTGAGTAGCTAGGATTACAGGCATGAGCCTGGCTGCATTTATGTTCCTTGTCTGAGGTTTTCTACTATTTGTACCCAGTTTTCAATGCACTATTCCTCAAGGCTAATGTGGTTTTCATTGTGTACTGGGTGTCATCAACACCTTGGGTTCATAGTGTGTCTGCATGCTAGTATCTGTTAGCAAAGATGTAATTAAGTCTTCAGCACACTCGGTGTTCTGGTACATTGATACAGTTAAAGAGGCTGATGTGAGGTTTCTTCAGACTGTAACCAAGCCTCAGCAAAAACGTGGGACAGACCAGGGTTTCTGTTTGGTGCCACCTAGTCAGGTTATAAATTGATATTCCTTTATCTGAGTGTTCCAGATTTGGGATTTTAATGGAACCCTAGTCTAGACAAATAACAAGAATTTACATTTCATAAACTCCTTATACATAACCTAACTATGATTTTGTTTTATTTATTATTTTTATTATTATAATTATTGGGTTTTTGGTGCTGAGGATTGAACCTGGGACTTTGGATATAATAGGCAAGTACTCTTATAACTGAGCTATATTCTTAGCCCTGATGATCATCATATATAATATTTTTAATGTGGCTGTATTTTGATTGTGACCCATTACATTGAGGTCAGGCGTGGAATTTTCCACTTACAACATCATGACAGTGTTTCAGCGTCTTGTATTTTCAGATTAGGGATGCTCAACCATATTACTATTGAACAAGTAGAAAATGGTACTGTTTTTGCCTTTTAGCAAGGCTTGATGGTTGTCAGAGCTAATAGAGTTGAATAATTAATGCCAATCATGAATCTTGATCTTTGAGGATTTGGAATACTATTCACCTAAAATTGAGTAAGTGCCATGCTTTCATCACTAAAACTATGAGGTGAAGTACAGTCTTTGGCTTTCTGTAATGTAAAATGAGGGCATTAGAACTAAATGTGGTGTGCAGAGGATGAATTCATACGCAGTGTGTACCCATAATGGTGAAATCTCAGGATTTTAATAGTGTCTGAGATGTCTCAACAGCTGCCTAGCTTTCAGTTACCTCATCTTCATTAGAACTAGATTGTTGAACATCAAATAGCCAATTTGAAATATTCTAGTGCCTTTAAGTGTGAGGCTCTTGAGTTCAACCTCCAACACTGCCAAAATAAAATATTCTTCTGTAATTCCAACTACTCAGGAAGCTGAGGCAAGGAGGATCACATATTTGAGGAAAGCTGGGGCAACTTAGGGAGACACTGTCTCAAAAACTGGGCACCAGTGGCTCACGCCTGTAATCCTAGCTACTTAGGAGGCTGAGAGCAGGAGGATCATGTTTTGAGGCCAGCCCTGACAAAAAGTTTGCAAGACCCTATATTGACAAGTTGCTGAGAGTGATGCCTGTCTTCCCAGTGGTGGGAAGCTTAAAACAGGAAGATTTCAGTCCAGGCCAGCCTGAGCAAAGAACAAGACCTTGTCTCAAATAATCAGAGCAAAAAGGTCTTGGAAGTATGGAACAAGCGCGAAGCTTGTTTCAGACCCCCAACACCACCAAAAAAAACAAACAAAAATCCAAAATATCCTAGAGAAAAACTCACAGCTGGTTAATTTTTCCTCGAGGGAATTCTTTTTCTCTTTGAGGTTTTCTATGGAAACATCCTGAGCTGCCCAAATTTCTGAAGGACTGCAAAGAGAACACCCATTTCCTCTTTGTTGGTCTCTAGCCTATTTCTCCGACAAGACAGGTTAGTTTACAGAGCTTCCATGTAGATGAATCTTTGGAAAAGATTCCTGCCAGGAAGATCTGGCTTTTCTCAGTGTTGGTACGGCACTTGGTGGAATCTGAGCAATGTTCTGGCATTGGTACTTGATTCTCCAATGTGAGTCTCAAGCAGTAGTGATACGAAAGTTACGGGGGGCATTTCTCTAGTAACTAAAATGTTCTATTCTTGAAGTTGTATCCACCTAAGATACACAACAGTGCATGCAGAATTAAGAGGGAATGGCTCTCAACAGGAAATGTGTAAAAAGATTTGCAAATGGCCTTGATTCAGTGAGCCTACTTTTGCTCCCATCACTTGAGCCCTCTGTTTTCCAGGGAGGCTTCAGAGTAAAGCAGGAAAAGGACTATGATGGGAGCTTTCTCTGAGTCTTCTTGGATAAGTTGTCATTTTACTTTCCTGAGGTTCAGTTTCCTTTTTTTTTTTTTTTTTGTCAGTACTGGGGTTTGAACGCAGGGCCTATACCTTCAGCCACTCCACCAGCCCTTTTTTATATGGGTTTTTCGAGATCAAGTCTCATGAATTATTTTCCCAGGGTAGCTTCAAACCACAATCCTCCTGATCTCTGTCTCTTGAGTGGCTAGGGTTACAGGTTTCTTGTTCATCCTAAACATTTGTTAAATGTCTGATAGATGGCTAACACTGTGTTTGGGATAAAATTATAAAAAATGGCTCCTGCTGAAGAGCTCCTAATTTGAAAAAAAAAAAAAACAGACAAAACTATTCTAAAATGATGTGACAAGTACCTGGATAGTGAATACTACAAGGGTGCCTTTGGAAAAGGGGAGGCGTGGGGTGACATCAACAGAAAGTTATTTAAGAAGTTTTATGGATGGGGGTATACCTCAAGTGTTATAGTGTGTTTGCCTAGCAAGCATGAGACACTGAGTTGAAACCCCAGTTCTGCCAAAAAGAAAAAAAAAAAAAGGAAAAGAAAAATTCTATTTCAGGTAAGTCTTGTAAGGGTAGAGTTCCTCAGGTGGATGAAAAAATGTGATATAGCCTGTTAATTCAAAGCCTAGATGTTAGAGACAGGAAATTCTGAATTTAGTCTTGGGTCTACCACTTACTAGCTGTGTCTTTGGACTGGTTGAGTCATACTCCCTGAATCTTTTTTTTTTTTTTTGCAACTGTAAAATAGGAAGATCTGCCTGGAGTCGTTTTGAAGATTAAACTGAGAAAATCTATTGAAAGCTTATTATGTAGTACTCAATTCATAGAGCTTCATTAATGGTAGTGGCTTCTATTATCCCAAGAAAGGGAAACTTTGTAGAGAAAGAATGTGTGAGAGTATGCAGGTTCTAAACTACAAGTTGTCAGCATAGCTTGAGAGGAGGTTGTATATAGACAGGATGGAAGTGATCTGGAGAGCCAGGCAGGGACCACATCCTGCAGAGCTCCATCTGAATAATGAGGGGGGTCAAGACTTTCTCAAAGAAGTGACATGCAAAGCCATGGGCCAGTGACTCACACATGTAATCCTAGCTACTCAGGAGGTAGAGATCAGGAGGACTGAGGTTCGAAGCTAGCCTGGGAAAATAGCTCGTGAGCCCCTATCTCGAAAATACCCATCACTAAAAGGGCTGGCTGAGTGGCTCAGGGTGAAGGCCTTGAGTTCAAGCCCCAGTACCACAAAAAAAAAAAAGAAATGACATGTAGGGTGTAATATGACTCAAGGCTTCATATGGGCCTTGAAAATTGTTCTTAGCCTCCAAGGCTTACATGGACCAGATGATTTTTCAGGAGAAGACAGAGATGTTATACAATGTTATCTTTTATTCTTAGGATATGATGGATGATATCTGCCAGGAACAATTTCTAGAGCTGTCATACTTGAATGGAGTACCTGAGCCTTCTCGTGGGCGTGGGGTGCCAGTAAGAGGTCGGGGAGCTGCACCTCCCCCTCCACCTGTTCCCAGGTAATGATAAAAGTAGATAGTCAAAATGGGATGCAGATTTGATTGCTTGAACCATCTCTCTCTTTGTAGCTTTAATCACTAACTTAAGAGGGCTCTGTGGATTTGTGTGTTTCATTAACTATGGAATTCTACATCTTGGGCACTTTAACAATAGTCAAGTGCTGCAGTCCTGCTGAAACTTTGGGGTTTTAGGCTTTGGACAATTGTAGTTTTTTTTTTTTAATGGTCTGGCTTCAGACTTTTACTTGGGACTGACAAGCTGGATTATTCAGACCGTCCAAACCTGTGTAAGGTGCACCTGTATACTATGAGACTTGAGAAGCTCTCAGTGTGGGTCCCTTATCCACAGGCACCATTCCTCTGTGCTTTCATGTAGTCTGGTTAAGGCATCATAAAGAATTTACAAATCCGAACATGAATGTGGCCTATTTATTAAAAGTTCCATCTGTGTTTTTGTAGGGGCCGTGGTGTTGGACCACCTCGGGGGGCTTTGGTGCGTGGTACCCCTGTGAGAGGTGCCATCACTAGAGGTGCCACTGTGACTCGAGGAGTGCCACCCCCACCTACTGTGAGGGGTGCTCCAGCACCAAGAGCTCGAACAGCAGGCATCCAGAGAATACCTTTGCCCCCACCTCCTGCACCAGAAACATATGAAGAATATGTAAGAATATTTTTAACAATGTACCTTTTCCCAGTATCTAGAAGATTGCTAAAGAAAGCTGAATGACAGCCTCTTGGTCCTTTATAGGTAACAGGGACACCTATAAGATCTGGAATCTGTCCTCTTCTTGCACAGTAAAATGTAAATGTTGGGAAGATTTTTCCATTTTAGGCATGGTTTACTATCTGTGTAGATTAAATGGGAAATAAGCTGTGCTTTTTGATACTAAAGCTGAATTTTGTACTTTACTTCCTACCCACACTTGTCCTGTGGCATACTTGTTAGGGTTTGGTTTCTTTTTAGTAACTCTTTCTTAACTGTTCTACAGTGGGTATTAATATTTTGGAGGAAAATTTCATGTCTTATTAACCCAGAAGCCTGTCATAGCCCCCTGGACATTCCCTGCTGTCTGGGATTCTGACTTTCAATTTCTTTTTATTTGTTCCCAGGGATATGATGATACATATGCAGAACAGAGTTATGAAGGATACGAAGGCTATTACAGCCAGAGCCAAGGGTGAGTCAGGCACTAGAAGTACTGTTGTGTATCTTAGGGAGTTGGAGTAACTGATTTACTGATTTAGACAACACAAACCTAAGGAGCAGTATCTCTTATATTTTAAAGGTATCTCCTCTGCTTTTTGTTTGTGTTTTTTGTTTTGTTTTGTTTTGTTGTTCTGGGGTTTGAACTCAGATCCTACAGTTTAAGCCATTCCTCAGGCCCTTTTTTGTGAAACGTTTTTTTGAGATAGGGTCTCACAAACTTATTTACCCAGGCTGACTTTGAACCTCGATCTTCTGATCTCTGCCTCCTGAGTAGCTAAGATTACACGTGTGAGCCACCAGCACCTGGCTTGTTTGTAGTTTTTTGAGATCAGGTCTCACTGTGTAGCCCAGGCTGGCTTTGAACTTGCTATGTAGCCTAGGCTAGCTGCAAACTCTCAGCCTCCTGAGTGCTGGGATTACAGAAGTGCATCACCATCCCCAGCTCTGTCCTTTGCTTTTGTCATCTGTGAGGCACACATTTGGATCAGCAAATTTGGATAACTATGAATTTTATATTAAAATTTAGAATCTGGGAATAGCAGATTTAAAATTCTTAAGGTGTGACCACATGGAAACAGAGAAAATATCTTTAAATTTTTGGTTTATTAAGAAATGCTACAAAAGAAAAAAAAAGAAAGAAATGCTACAGCCACATCAGAGTTCCTAAAATTTTAAGAGGAAGCTAGAATCCTACTATAATCTAGGTGTGTTTTTGTTTGTTGGCTTTTTAAAATGCGTTTCTTTTAAACATCATATTTTAAAATTTTGTTGAAGAGAGAGTATAAGCAATAATAGGAAGGAACAAGGGTTTTTGCTAGTTGAGATTAAACATCATTTTAAGTGTGTATATGTACCTTACCTATAATTGAAAAAGAGTCTTAGGATTCTATACTAAAGAACAGCTCTTTCCTTACTTGTTTAATCTCTTCAGGTGAGCCCTATGAATACATGATTATTACACTGTGATTAAGACTTAATTTAGGATTGTGTGGATTGTATTTTTTTATTTTAAATTATGTGACATCCATTTTTCCTTGCTATAGTTTTCAATTTTCTTAAAAAAGACATTTTAGTAGCATCTATTAGTTGTATAGGATGGTTTCATTGTGACATTCCCATATATGCTTACAACAGACATTTTTTGTGAGTACATATACTAGTACATATATACATAGTTTTTTAAAAATATTTTTAGAGTTTAGAAATGGGAGCATTTGCCTATATTTTACACACAGTATAATGACTGAGATTTAGAAGCTGAAACAGTCACTCTATAGCTTCTTAACACTCTTATGTTTGGTTTGCAGGGACTCAGAATATTATGACTATGGACATGGGGAGGTTCAAGATTCTTATGAAGCTTATGGTATGTCTTTATTTCTGTGATGGGGTAAAATAAGTAAGTGCCTGGGAGAATACTGGTTGACTAGGTCCTTGGGAGCCAGACAGTCACACATCTGAGGAAAAACTTTTAGAAGACCACTGTGTTGGTAGATGTTACATTAGGAGTCCTAATTTTATGGTGTGCATATCTTAAAATAGGACTCAGACCCAGCTTGGCCAGGTTGGAATAGTAGACTTTTTAGCTAATGTTGATTGTTTCTACTTTCAGCTGGGGATGGCTAGACCTGGGTTATGTTTCTGGCCTTTGCTGTTTATACCTAGGCCATGTTGGTAGATAGTAAGAGCTTAATAATATATAGCTCTACTCATTTCTGAAGACATTTTGGATCTCACTAAAAAACATCTCAGTGCAGAGATACCAGCTAAAAGGGATTTAGATGACAAACAGCTCACCAGAACAGGTTAGGGGCAAGAATAGTTCTGTTAGAGGCTGCAAGGATAGAGCCAAGTCAGGGTAGTACTGGCACCAAGCTCCTTACTGGTTTGGAGACATCTCAGCTCAGTCCTGATCCCATGAGAGTAATGGAGGCTGGAACACAGCAGGACCTTCTCTTAAGGTTTGGTTGAAAACAGATTGCTCAAGTATATTCTCAAGAGCCAATTATGGCCTCATGTTAATGGGCCGCTCAGGGGGTGCCATGTTACAATAGATGCAGAGATCTGCCTTTTAAATGTGAGGTATTTTCAGTATACCTGAGGGACTTTCAGAGAATCCTTGGCAAAGAGCAAAGAGATTGTAAACCAGTTGCTTCCCTACCTCTAGCTAAAACAGGAGTATTATAGGCCCTCCCAAACAACAACAGGCTGAGCTCAACCACTTGGCATGATATGGAGTAACTGGAATCAGTTGTTTGGCCAGGGAAACTTTTTTTTTTAAGCACCAGTTTTAGCTAAATAGCTCTGGACAGTTGCCATTAGTAGCACTGCATTACTCTGCTCTTGTGCCACTGTTAAGAGGGCAGATGAAGGGTGATGGAGTGGCTCAAGTGGTAGAGTTATCTGCCAAGGAAGTGTGAGGCTCTGAGTTTAAACCCCAGTGCTGCCAAAAAATAAAAGGGGGAAAAAAAACCCGAAGGACAGATGATTGTACTTAGGTACTTACCTTCATCATCAGGCAGTACAACAGGGTATGTGTTTGACTAAAACTGCGTTTCTGTTTTGCTGGAGAAAAGACATAACTAAAGATGCAGACTGCTCTTTGTGCTCCTGGTATGATGCTGCCACAGTTAATTGGTTCTGGTCTCTACCATTATAAGCAGAATTACAAAATAAACTGTTTTGTTGGTACCCAAAAGTCTCTTGGAAAATGATGGACAAATGTATTATACTAGGGATATAAGTAGGGTTCTATGTGACTTTGGATCTGTGTAGAAGTTTAAGACCTGTGGTGATGGCAACAGGTGAATGCAGGCATCTGGAGATATACTTAAGGAATGGATCGGCATGGTGAAGGTATGAGAATGAGTGCAAAGAATAAGCTTGAACACAATTTTAAGAGGTCAGCTATATAAAAAAAAAAAAAGTCAGCTATAGAAAGGAGTAAGTGATCCTATCTCTTAGGCTTTTTACTGCCACAATGGAGAACCATTTGAGTGTGTCACCCATGTTGTCTGGCTTGTCTGGACTGTTGATACAAGAAACGAGATAAGGAATTCTTTCAAACAGTTCTATAAATGTAGCAGTTAATTGTTCTTCCATTCCCCAGAGCAGTGATTGCTAGCTCTGCTGGTGGAGAGCCTCCTTTAATGTGGACTTTGCTTGCTTCCCCAAGAGAAACTTCTCCATATGGAAACTTGACTTGCTATTGCCTGGAAAGGGGGCTTCTTGCTTCCAATCTGAAAGGCTTCCCAAGTTTTGTTACCTTACTGATGCTGCCTGCCATACTGCTTTGGGAATAGGAAAGACCCATTGCAGACCCCAAGATTAATGACTCCCCTACTATCTCAAACAAGGTGTTGGGTTTATTCAGGTTTGGGGACTGGTATATCGATCATGATGCCCATGGAGAACCTTGTTGCTGGAGTACTACAGAGTAAATGCCAGGCTTTTCTGAGTTGTTCATTTCTGTCTCTACTCAAAACTGGGAAATTGTGCAGGCTTACTCAGGAGGTCCAGAGTAGACAGTAAGGACCACCAGGGAGGTATCAAGACACTAGAAGAAAAGTAGTATTGTTGTGATCCAACCCCAAATACCATTAAACTGTTTTTGCTTACCCCACAGGCCAAGATGACTGGAATGGGACCAGGCCGTCACTGAAGGCCCCTCCAGCTAGGCCAGTGAAGGGAGCATACAGAGAGCACCCATATGGACGTTATTAAAAACAAACAGGAGGGGAAAAGCTTATCAGTTATGAGCAAAGTTGTTACTGATTTCTTGTATCTCCCAGGATTCCTGTTGCTTTACCCACAACAGACAAGTAATTGTCTAAGTGTTTTTCTTCGTGGTCCCCTTCTTCCCACCTTCCTCCATTCTTAACTCTGCATTCTGGCTTCTGTATGTAGTATTTTAAAATGAGTTAAAATAGATTTAGGAATATCGAATTAATTTTTTAAGTGTGTAGATGCTTTTTTTCTTTGTTGTTTAAATATAAACAGAAGTGTACCTTTTATAATAAAAAAAATAAGTTGAGTTAAAAAAAAAACCAACAAACCTGTTAGTTTCAAAAGTGACATTGCTTGCTTAAAGGTTCTGAAATAAAGGCTTGTTAACTTTCTCTTAGTTTTGATTTGAGGCATCCCGTAAAGTTGTAGTTGCAGAATCCCAAACTAGGCTACATTTCAAAATTCAGGGCTGTTTTAAGATTTAAAATCACAAACTTTAACGGCAGTAGGTGCCACCATGTAAAAGTAAGCTCAGACGAATCTAAAAACATTTCCTTTAAAAGCACATGGCGGTTGAATCTTAAGGTTAAATTTTAATATGAAAGATCCTCATGAATTAAATAGTTGATGCATTTTTTAACATTAATTGACTTAAAAAACAACAACAAAATTAGGTTTGTAAAACTGACTTTTTCATTATGTGGGTTTTGAAATCTAGCCCCAGACATACAGTGTTGAGAGATACTTAAGGGGAGGAGTAGGTTTTTGAAGAAGTTGATTGGGGAGGAGGAGCTGGCCACTTAATTGAATTTGATGCAAAGCTTTTTAAAATCACAATCATTATAGTACTAATAATTAAAAGTTCAGTATTTAAAAAGACAAAGTATTTTGTCCATCTGAGATTCTGCACTCCATGAAAAGCTCATTTGGACACCAGGAAGCCAAAAACCTATGATTTTCATGAAGTTGATGGTTGTCAATATTGAACTGTTCCCAAGATAGTTAGTCAAGTATGTCTCAACACTAGCATGATATAAAAAGGGACACTGCAGCTGAATGAAAAAGGAATCAAAATCCACTTTGTACATAAGTTAAAGTCCTAATTGGATTTGTACTGTCCTCCCATTTTGTTCTTGGAAGATTAAATGCTACATGTGTAAGTCTGCCTAAATAGGTAGCTTAAACTTATGTCAAAATGTCTGCAGCAGTTTGTCAATAAAGTTTAGTCCTTTTTTAATCAAAGTAAATGTGATGAATTGTCATTTTTTTGGGTGGACAATAAAATAGTTTTCTCTTTCAAATAAACTTAAATTAACTCTAAAGTTAATGGGCTTGTTAAAAGTTGGAGACATTCTTAAAAGTGGTTGGGGGGAATTATTTTAAGTTTACCAAAAAAAGTTTATTGAGTTGTTAAGTTTTAGTTAAAAAATAACCAAAGCTTTTTCACCCCCTGGAAGTTGTTGAAAGCAGTTTCATCCAGTCTTGTCAAAAGTTCTAATTTCTGGAAAGAAAAACCCAACTGACCAAAACTTGGATTGTTTTCATACATAGCCATCATATTTAATATAAATGCCAACCACCCTAGTTTGTACTTTCTGTACAGCCCCTAGGTGGCCCTAAAGAATGGATCAAATCTCTGATCTGAGAAGGGGATAGCACCTGATTTTAGATATGATAATTTAGCAAACCCTGGGTGCCCTTAAGGGATTCCCTTCCAATCCTAGAAATGCTGTTAATTCACTTGGCCTGGGGTGGGATCTGGCATGATAGGCTGGCCCTGAACTCTCATCTATGAGATGAAGAGAGGAAATGATGGAATTGGTTGGCCCCATTTCCACTCCTGTTAACTATCAGGGTTCTCATGCCTTCCCTAACAGAGCCACCTAAACTGCTCGGGGGTGAAAAATCCTCTTGTATGAAGTGCCAAGCTGCCTGCAGCAGTGCATGATGGACATTTTTTTTCTTTTTAAAACACACCAACAAAAAATGTATTTATAGATTGTGATAAAGTGTAAATAACTGAATTTTCAACCATGGTTTGAAGTCAGCTTTCAGGGCATTATGTCTTGTTTTGATGAAAAGAGATCACTCTATACCCCCCTTTTTAAAGGAAAATTATCGCAAGAGAATCAGGATGTGTAAAGCTAACATGCATCGCAAAAAACCAAAGGTAACCTAAATGTCTGATTTTAATAGCACATATTTCTCTTTTATAATAAACTGTGACAGCAACTTGCATAAACAGTTCTTTAGCTGTTAATTTTAATGTTAAAACTTTGCAAAACTTGTTTAATAAAAATAGCTGTAAAAAGAAAAAAACATGCTGCCACATAAATTAGCCATAACTCTTAATAATCCTGCCCATCACAAGTGAACTGTAATGTAACCTGGGCACAAAGTCTGACATCTTAAATGACACATTGTAAAATTTCAATGATTGTAGAATAGACCTCCTGCTGCACCCCAAAGAAGGCTTTCTGTTCAGCTATTTTAAAATGTACAAGGATGAGCCCTACAGGATCCCATATTTATATTCACAGTGAAATATTACTTAAAATTTCTTAAAAGTTGCATGTTTCTTTCCTGTAATGTGTAAACTGCATGCAGGATCTCTATCTTTTATTTTGTGTGTCTTTAAATTTTCCTCTTCAAAAGATTGATATCTTATTTCTCAATTTTCAGGTGATTGAAAATTCTTGAAGCATTTCCTGGAATAGAATGGGTAGTGAAGACCCATGCCAGGTATGTTAAGGTAACTTTCTGGTAAGGACAGTAGGCCTTTTATCGTAACTATAGACCAGTAATGCTAGGAAGTGACCTGCAAGATGGTCGGTTTTTCTATGGTCATTTGTACCATAGTCATAATTTGCTCAAAAGTGAGTTTTCAGTCCCATAATGAGTTTACTTCTGATGGTTAAGAAGACCTGATTAGACCTGATAGTGTCAACTTACACATCCATTGAATTCTACTCTATTCTGTTAACCTGCCAAAACGATGTTTCATTTGGAGTTTATTGATTGCAAGCATCAAAGTGGCTAATTGAATAAAAGGAAATTTATTGGAAAGATATTAGGGACTCTGATTTAGTGCAAAGACTAGAAAATATGGCTTGGGAACCATAGCAGCTCGAAAGAAGTGGGATAGCAGTGGTAGACCACAGGAAATGATCTTGGAACAGGAACTGGATGCTTGGGCACTATTACTAGAATTTGCTTTCTTTCTCCTTCGATTCAGTATTCAGGTTTTAGGGTAGGAACATCAGACTGGATTAGCCTGAGTCCAGTCTTCAGTAAGAGAATAATTCCTCAAAAGGAAGTTGAGTGTTACTGTGAGAGGGAAATGGATGCCATGGAGCCAAAATACAAACGTACGATAATATATATTTTACAGAAGTAACAGAGACTTAATGAGGATAAGTGACTTCCCAGGTCACATATAGCATGGCACAAGTTAATGAGTTCCCAGAATGTATCATCTTAACCATGTAGTATGTAGGAAAGGGATATTACTTAAACTCAGAAGACCTTATTGTGGTGTAGTAAATGGGATATAGAGCCTGACAAGCCTAGAGTTGAATTCTGTAAGCTGTTTTTTGCTTAGTGACCCAAAACAAATATTTTTTCCTATATCTGGGGAAGGAAGATGGTGATAATGTATACCTCATGGTGACTGGTGAACTGAGAAGGAATTCTAAAAATACATAGGCTGAGGGTATAGCTCAGTGGTAGAGCACTTGTTTATTATGTGTACAGCCCTGGATTCACAAAATGCATAAAGCCAACCAATTCAGTGCTATATATATATGTATATATACTAAATATTACTGTTCTTTTCCTAAGAATCCTTTGACTCCAGTTTAATTCCATGGTTTGCATAGTTGGAGGTTTTTACAGCAGTGAGCCTTCCTGCTCCTAGAAACTACTGAGGAACTAACTGGCTGGTTTCTCCCTCTGCCACTGAGTGAGGTGGTAGGGTTAGGATGGCGCTGAGGAAAAAGACTCTGAACTAGATAAGCCAAAGGCACTTACAGCTTTTGAGAGTGAAATGGGACTCTCTTGGAGCTCATTTCTTCCAAACCTACCTCTCAGCTGGGAGCTTCTGAGATCTGGAGGCTATAAGGAGCCTTACTACACATGTGTAGTAAGCACACTAAGGAAATCTTATGTTTGATGTTGGTCACATGAATATCTAGGGAATTTAGGTGGGAAATACCCTTAATTTGAAAAATTTAGTCTCAGCTCTTCCTAGGGTAAACTTTTCCAAACATAAATGTTTTTTGTGTATATTTAACTTAATATATTAGATAATATATTAATAATATAAATAGAGATTATAAAAACCTTAGTGAAGCAAATGAACATATCCATCATCTCAGTTACCCTTTTTGTGTGTGTGGCAAGAGCAGCTAAGATTTGGCATGAACTCCATATACAGAGTAATTTAAATACCTATAAATCCTCATAGATCTCTAGATTTGATCATACATACAATACATTGTATTTTTTTACCTACATCTTCATTTCCTCATTTCTTCCTCCTGTCCTATTCTAGGATAGTCATAAGAGCAGAAATGGGGTGGAGGGATATAGCTCAATGGTAGAGAGCTTGCGTAACACTGAAATAAAAACAGGAGAACTGGGAAACTCCTTTTTTTTTTTTTTCATTTGGTCTGTGATTTATGCTTAGGTGGGTTCCATTGTTTGGAGACCCAGGCTTGCCAGTGTATATTTTAGTCATTTGATCTGAGTGTCTTCTGTAGCTCTCACTACCTGTGAACTTTCACTATAGTTCTGTCAGCTTTGTAGGCAAGCAAGAGTATTTGTCATGGTTCTGCCTCATTTTAGCCTTTGTCACTTTAGACAAAAATAAATGCTAAATAACCTCTCTTCATGTCTCTTTCTTTGTCATTAAATGAAGTTGATAACAATATCTAACATTTATCTCCATCAAAATATCCTAAGCAGTTAAAAAATTTTGTCTCCTCTGATCCTTTTTGCTTTTTTGAGATTAAATTCATATAACATAAAATGTATCATTTCAACTGCGATTTTTAGTATATTCACAATACTCTGTGTAAACATCACTATTTAATTCTAGAACTTTTTTTTTTTTTTTTTTGAGATAGGATATTCTAAGTGTGTCTCAGCCATTCAAATGCTACAATGCCTGGTATAATTACAGAACCTTTTTGTCCGCCCAAAGGGAATCTAGTCCCTATTAGTATTCACTCCCTCTTCAGCCAGCAGGGACCTTTTCGCCCAAGCCAGCCTAGACCATTGATCCTTTTTTATGCCTCCCACATAGTTAGAATGACAGGCACGTGCCACCATGCCCAGGTTGAGATGGGGCCTTGCTAATTTGTTGCCCAGGCTGGCTTCAAACTTCAGTCTTCTTTTTGCCTCATAAGCAGCTAGAATTATACACCTGCTCCTGGCTTATGTTCAGTCTTAAAGGATAAATAAGAATTTGCCATGCTGAAACAAATAGATGGCCTTTTTTTTTGCGGTACTTGGATTTGAACTCACAGCCTATGACTTGAGCCACTCACTCCACCAGCTCTATATTCGTGATGGGTTTTTTCAAGATAGGGTCTTCTGAACTATTTGCCTGGGCTGGCTTCAAACCTCAATCCTCCTGATCTCTGCCTCCTGAGTAGCTAGGATTACAGGCTTGAGCCACCTGCGCCTGGCATAGATGGCTTTGAGCAGAAGAATTTTAAATTCTGCCACCTCTAAAGCTAGTTATTAGAACTTCAAGTGAGTTATCCTGTCCAAGTCTGTTTTATCATCTGTAAAATAGAAATATCATTTACGTCACAGCATTTTGTGAAGAGTGAGTGAGCTAATGCATTTAAACATTCAATTTGTGCTGGGAATGTTGCTCATAAAGCACGTCTTAGCATGTATGAGACCCTGGGTTCAATCCCCAGTACCACCAAAAAAAAAAAAAACCAAATAAATTTAACATGATATGTAGTATGCATTTAATAAACATTATAAGCAGATGTTAGAAGACTAGGTAGTGCTGGTTTTGAAAAGCTAGTTTAGGGAGGTATTTAAAGCTTCAAGCATGAGAGTGACATGAATCATACGTGTTTGCCACTGTTCTGGCAAAGTATAGAAAAATTTAGGGAAGCAAAAGGCAAAAGCTTCCCATAAAGCTCTCCACTTTTTTGCCAGGGAGGGGTATGGATCTTCTCCCTCCCTCCCTTGTTGTCTTCCTCTTGCCTGGAGGCCTTTTGCCTCTTTTACAAAAAGGAGAGTCCTGCCAGGTATTTGGGCTGTTTCCGACAGCCATATGTTAATTGGAATCTTTTCATATCTTATGTTTTTCACTCTCCCGTAATAAGAATTTTTCTCTTAAGGGATTGTTAAGCAAGGCTTTGCTTCACCACTTTGTTCTGGTCCTAAATGGATAAGGTCTCTGCCTCCATTTTAAGTTCAATTGTATGCTCACTCTGTACTAGGAGCATCATACAGCATCAACCACTGTATATAGAGTGGGAAACTAATGTGTAGAGGTTAGAAGGATCACAGGGTCAGAAAGCTGGAGTTGAGACCCAAGTCTTTCTGTGCTTACTTTGCTGCCTCCTGATATCTTCTCTGTAAGTAGCATAGCCAGGAGATCAGCTTACACTGAAAGCAGTTCCTAAACTTGGTGTATAGAACGGGTGCCCCTTGCTTGATTTCCAGATTCCTAAAGGGAAAGACTTAGATCTTTATAAGTCCTTACTTTCTTTCTGGACCTATGCATACCTCCTGATTAATAGTCACTGCATGTTTAAAGGTAGCAGTGATGAATATTTAATCACATAGAGCAGACAGACTGGAAACAGCTGTCTGAGACAGCAGCTGTTGGGGGGAGGGGAGGAAGTACATTATGCTTCCCAACTACTCATTCTTTTGTTTCTTGGCCTAGAAAATAGACCTGTCCCTTAGATCCCTTAGGAATAAAGACACATGGTAGACCATGAGCCATAGACCTATTGCCTGGTTGCTGCCCTGGGCTCCCAAGGATGCTATCCTCAAGCAGCAGATTGAACCTTTTTGTTGGGAAATGGGAAGCAGAAATGTTCACTGACATCTCCAATTGATTCTCCTATTCCTGGGCTGGAGTCTTCTACACTATTGTCTGTTCTGGGACTGTGGAGCTAATATACATTCTCATCTAGTGTTCTAAATCCATCTCTTCTAAAATGAAGGAGAAAGTCTGGGCATAGATTGGTGCATGTCTGTGATCCTAGTGCTCTGGATGCTGAAGCTGGAGAATGGCATTCAAGGCTAGCTAGGACTACATAGCAAGACCCTGCAAATACACTATATGTATGGAAAGGATTTGAATTTCATGACATAATGGCTGAGCCTGAGCTTCTTAGCATTTCTGGACCACAGATGCAGTAGCCTCTCATCAGTGAGTGTCTTCCTCATTCCCTGTCTATGCTGTGGTGGTTGTCTTTGTTTACATCTCAGACAGGGTGAAAGCGGATGCACAGCTAGCCCTGTGCCTTTCTCCACCTAGAAACAGGGAGTATCTACCAGTCTCCCTGGGCGCCATGGTATGTATGAGAAGAGACAGAAGGGTTTGGGATCTGAAAAAGGGCAGACTTTTCTGGGGTCTTCTCACTCCAGGAGCTTTAAATGTAAGTTGGGTGCGCCCCATCTCTCAGCTCTTCGCGGGAAACAAACCTTGCATCTAAAATAAGGGCTGTAGGTGTACCCCAGTGGTATAGTGCTTGCCTCACATACAAGAGGTCCGGGGTTCCATCCCCAGCATTGTGTGAGAGAGTTCTCTAATAGGATACTTCATACACTTCTTTCCAGAAATTAGTACGAATAACCCATTTCATTCTTTTTTTGTACATTGACTGTTAGAAATTGGAACACCTACCATGTGCTAGACACTGGAGATTCAGAGACGTATGAGCAATGCCAAGTAGTCACTGGCTTCATGGAGCTTGCAGGACATTTGGAAAGACAGACATTACACAGATAACTCATTAGCTACATAAATAATTTTAATTTTGATAAGTTCCATAAGATCGGAGGGCTTTGAGGTGACAAAGGAGGACTTGGCAGAGGGCTTGGGAGATGGTTTGGGGAATGCACATGGAGCACATTCTAGGTAGAAGGTAAGACTGAGGCAGGTTCAAGGTAAAGTAGGAAAATGGACCTTATTCTGTGAGTATCACTGAAGACCAGATAGGGGATAGCAAAGAATGACATTATTAGATTTCTGATGTTTATTTTCAGTGCTGGGAATCAAACCCAGGGCCTTAACTAGGCAAGCATTCTACCAGAGCCACACTCCCAGCCCAGATTTCTGATTTTAAAACTTCACCTGCCGATAAGTGGAGAATGATAATGGGAACCTGTTAGAAAATTCTGATAGTCTAAGAAGAAATGAGAAAGACCTATAGTAGGGCTGGGGGGGTGTAACTCAGTGGTACCCTGTCGTAGGGCAGTATCACTGGAAATAATAGAGTAATACACAGATTCAGAAGCATTTAGGAGGGCTGCAGGCATTGGCTCAAGTGACCTAGTAAGCACAAAATTCTGAGTACAAACCTCAGTACCATGCACACATACACAAAGCAGCTTTTAGGAGATGAAATAAACATAATTTGGTGATCAATTAGATGTGGGAGGAGAATATAATAAGGTTCTTACTGGGTGGAACAACTGGGTTGGGGGACAAAAGAGAAATACTGCTACAGGCTTTAGCATGAGATACCCAGAATTGAGTTACTAATAACATCAATGAGAAGATGAATTTCTTTCAAAAGCTTTAAAGCTGTTTGTTGATATTTTTCACATCTCAAGAGACCACAAAGTATTTTCCTACATATAAAGCTGAAGACCCCAAAACTTGTATTAGTAATACCCCAGAGGTTTAGTTCATTTTCCCCCAGATCACTTAGATCAGACATGGCCAAGGTGAGAGGCATGGGGTTTGAGGATCATATTTCAATATCTGACTGACAGCAAGATGAGAACTCATACATAGGGTGTAGCCTTATTTGAACTCAGGACTTCATGCTTGCTAGGCAGCTACTCTACCACTTGAGCTACAACTTCAACCCTGGACTTCTGTTTTTTACCCATCTGCGTACCTAGAAACCTTTGTACTGAGTGATACAACTGGAGTTGTGCTGTGGAATGAGGAGATTGTAAGGGAGACAGCCTGGCCATATGGGAAGCTAGGAGACCACCCCCTCACACCCCCAAGGCAGTTTTATGTTTCTTAATTTTCCATTTTGTGTCTTTGCAGCTGTCAGAGGACTCTGGAAACCAGGAGGCTACCTGCTGCATAAAGGCTGGCCTGAAGGCAGTTGCCTAGCACAGAGAAATCCAAGAGAGGAGATCAACAGTTTTGTTTCACCCTACTTCTTGATCTGTCTGATTTACTCACAGAAAGCCAGCCAGGATCATCCTCTTAAGTCTTTAGGCCCAGAATGGAGTCCTTAGGAATGCAGGGGATTGTGAGGCTAATATTCAACCTGCTCAAGACTTAAAGAGTTGAAGGTGTCTAACAGTACTTGTAGTGTGACCCTCTAGATCAGAATATACTGGCAGCTCTTACTGTGCCATTCCCAGTCTGTCTGCTTCCCCTTAGCCTCCCTCAGAACTGGTTGGAACACCTCTACTACCACTTCCTATTCTTCCCCATGACACCTGTGTTGTGAACATTAACCTGGACACTTCTAGAGGGCTTTCTGAGAGGGTAATCACCCTCTCTGTAACAGGCTAAGGAAAGCCAAAGTTTATTTACTTTGAGTTATTTAACCTGAGCCTGTTTTTCTCTTCATTGTTTACTTGTCTTAAAAGCTCTTACAGGGTAGGGCTTTTCCTGTTTCATTTCTGTACTATATTCCTCTACAAGTATCCGCCCCTGCCTAAGGAGCTCAATAAAGGTTTGGTCAAGTGATGAATGTTCCCACTCTGGTGGCTTCTGTCAGCTTTGGGGAGAGAGCTCTCCTGTCTAGCTTCCATATTCCCTGTAGCTCTTACAGGGCCAGCATTTGTCCTAACATTTTTCTCTTGAAGGACTGGGAAATTAGCCTTTGACAGGCTTCTGGTTTCCTATGGCCAGTGCTTAGCAGATTTACACTGAGCTTCCTGAGAGTCCTTATTGCCTTGTTTGTCCAAAGGAAGCAAGGGGAAGGACTCGGTTTAGGGAGGGAGCCTGTCTGCATTTTAACTGTGCCTAGGGCAGTCTAATGTGCTTGGCTTCATGCAGGAACAGAGAGAGATGTAATGGAAAGGGGTGAAATCAGTTGATTACATTGGGCAAGCTATTTAACCCCTGAACCTGCTTTTGTCTTCATTGTTGATGACTATAAATAGTAGCTAATAATTTAATGATTGCTTAGTATGTACCAGGTACTACATCAAGCATTTATATACGCTGTCATTAATCCTCCAAATCCATTATGCTTTATTATAGATGAGGAAAAACTCAGGCTTGAAGATAAATTTAACTTGCTATAGTTTAGAAAAATGTATTATCAAACCCAGCTTGGTGGTGCACCTCTGTAATCCCAGTGCTGGAGAAGCTGAGGAGGAACATGAGTTCAAGCTTGAGCTACATAGGGAGATACTTAAAAAAAAAAAAAAAAAAGGTTACCAGACAGCCACAAAGTGCTTTAAACGGCAAATTTTTGGGGATGTGGGACTTACAGGGCTAAACCTGAGGAGGTCCCAGGCAAACTTAAAATGAATTTGTTATTGTGCATCGGAGGCTCAGTCCAGGGCCTGCCATAAAGGCTGCTTCTTGGTCATCTAAGTTTCCCTCTTGTGGCCACAGTCCCTTCAATTAGCATTTGAGGACCTGCTTTAGTTCACCAGACAAGGGATACATTCCGGTGGAGATTAAGGAAACCAGATAACATCCAGTCACAGATAAATGGAGGCACAGCAACTGGGTCCTTGTCTGAGGAGCCAGCATTAAGTCAGGATCCTGGACAGATACACCCATAACCACTAGGTATAGGATATTTATTTAGGAGCCACAGAATTCTACAGGAAAACTAAGGTCTGAAACCAAACATGAATTCAAATCTCAGCTCATCACTTGTATATTTTTCAGGGCCTGTTAATTCCATAAAAGGGATAATAATACCCCCCACCCTGTTGAAAGGGATCTGAGAAATAAATGTATTTGAAATGCCTAGCACCGGGTATAGATGTAATATTGCCCAACATTTTTTTCCTTCCTCTTACTGCAGGCTGTGGATCTTATCAGTCAACTATCACTACCTTCCTCCCATTAGAGTCCCAGAGACCTTCCTTTGAGAGTTCTGATCTAGGAGCCAGGGCCACCACTCAGCTGCCCTGCATGGCAGTCACTTAACAAGCTGAGATGGATGGCCTCCAGCCTTGCCTGAGCTACTGTTTTGAACCATAAATATTTTAGAAGGGCCTTTTCTCTGGCTGTTGCCAGGGTGTGATGGGCTCTCAGGGGACTGGGGTGGGAGTATGGAGGTAGGGCCGACAGCCCAGGGCCTAGCAGCAGAGCTAGCCCTAGAAGGGTGGATATGAGGCCTGGCCAGAAGCCAGTGTTCACAGCTCTGAAAGCTGTTGCTCTGCCTGCCTGGCTTCCCTTTCTTGGGCCCCTCTGAGCTGTCACAATTGCTTTCAGGCCCAGCTTGGCTCTGGTGTGCTATTTGGTCTTGGGTCTTCATATTAACATCAGTAATAGAAAATATCCCTGCCTATCTCAGCACAGGTAAGTGGAAAAGACACTTTGTGTGAAGCTTTGTGTGAAAAGCTAAGCTAGTAAGCCATGATTTGATAAGCCACTATACGCCATTGCCTTTCCAATAGACCTGGAAACTGGGGCTCCTAATGCCATGTGGATATTACCTTAAAGACTGACTCTCAGTTACGACACTTCTCTTTCCTCACACTGCCCCCGGTGCCTTCTAAGACTCTCAGGCCTGGCTAGACTATTGGGCCTGGCACAAAGTATCCCAGCTGCACCTAGTAGCTTAGCAGAGTTGATGAGTTTCTGGTTTGACATGTAGAAACCCAGCCTTACAAGTGTGTCCTCCCCCTTCCTTCCTAGACAAGGTAACATCTGACTGACTGTCAAATGCTAGGTTGTACAGCATGCCCCATCCCCTCTTCTTTGCCTGGGTCTAAGAAGGAAAGGGAGGACTAGAGAGGGGGTGCCAACCAAGATCAGTACCCAACTCTATTTTCCTGTTGCTTTGAAAGCTCTGATTTCTTTGTATCGGGTGCCCTCTGGGGGTTGTGATGTGTACTGCAACGTGGTAAGATAAATGTGAGACTGAAGTTCAGGCATGAAACGGCTTGTGCTATACCAAGGACAAGGATTGCTCTACTTCCTGATGAAAGGCACTCCCCTTCTCATACAGTGGAGTGATGTATGTGTCTGATACATACTCTCCATCATTAATCTCCACAATGAGTGAGAATTAGCCTACTTTCACAGGTAAGACAGACTTAAAAGATGAGAAATCAAATCCAAATACCTTACTATGTTAGCATTCAGGATCTCCAAGTGATCTGAACTGGAACTGTTTTTCCAACTTCAGTTCTCAAGGTTTGCTCTTCTGGAACATAACCTACTTCTGGACCTTTGATTATGCTGTTTCATTACTTCCCCACTTCCAAATTATCAAAAAAAATGAAAAATTTTAAAAAGGACAAAAGAAAAAAAGTATATTACCTATCAAAACTACATTTAAGTGGGTGCCAGTGGCTCAGGACTGTAATCGTAGCTACTCAGGAGGCAGCGATCAGGAGGATCAGGGTTTGAAGCCAGCCTGGACAAGTACTTCAGGAGAGAGACCCTATCTCGAAAAAACCCAAGAACAAAAAAGGGCTGGTGGAATGGCTCAAAGTGTAGGCCTTAAGTTCAAATCCCAGTACTGCAGAAAAAAAACTACATTAAAAAACAAAAGTCTAAAGACTAAATAAATGCAGTTTTCCAGGTTTTCTAAAGTTTACATACATTTTCTTTGTAATATGAGAAGATAAAATGAGAATAGGTTGGTGGGTGGCTCTGAGGTGTAAGGTGTTGGGTGGCCCTGGAAATTAGGACATGAAGACCCTGGACCTTGCTGTAGGTTTTTGTATTGAAATTCATGTAAGTATTCCTGCTAGCATGTGAAAGCCAGAGCAAATCCTTGGGGGTCTGGATAGCTGCAGGTGACATTTCGTCAAAGCTTTCAATCTTAAAATCATATTTGTTTACTTTGTATTTCATAATTATCTTTTAATAATAATAGCAAATGTTTAAGTAGTACTTATGCACCAGGGATTATTCTCTGCACTTGACACAAACTTGATTCTCACCATAATCCCAAAAGGCAGATACTAATACTGTCTTCCCTTTGAGGAAACAGGCAGAGAGGTTAAATAACTTATTTTAGTATTGGTACTAGGCATAGTGGTACATGCCTATAATCCCAAAACTCAGGAAGCTGACACAGAAGGATTGCAAGTTAGAAGCCAGCCTACCCTATAGTAAGACTCTACCAAAAAAAAAAAAAAAAAAAACCTGGAAATACTGTCTTCTATTTCTTTGAATAAAACAGACACTCCAGAAAGTTGCTTTGTGTTTTATCTGTGGTTTCAGTACGTCTATTACCAAAGGTCTACATAATCTAGAGTCAAATCTGTTATCTAGAGGACAGGCTTGCCAGCTTTGGGCCTTTGCCCCAGAATACCATGAGTAAGGAAGAGATCTTAACTCCTGACCTCCTGTGACAGGGTTGGGCTACAGCCAGTGGCATTTTCTCCAAAACTGACTCCTGAAGAGTCAAGTTACTCAGGAAATGAGGGCTCAGAAAGGGGAAGTGAGAGCTTGGAAGGTCACAGATGTGAAGAGCGAGAGCCTAACCAACATTCTGGTAACATGATTACTTCCTTTAGAGAGCCTATAGGAAGCAGATGTGAAAGGCCCAAATCCCTAGATGTTTCTGTTAGAGAGAACTGGAATAGAAATATATATCCTAGATTATTTCAGTTGGAGTTGTCAGATACCAACCATAACAGAAAAGTCCATAAAGGATTCAGGTTTGCCTGGATCCAGGAGTTCAAATGATGCCACAAGAGATTTCTTGATAATGTTTTTATTACCAAGAAAACAACTATTTCATTGTCAGCTAAGTTTTCCCCAAAAGGTGACAAGATAACCACTAACACCTCCAAGTGTATGTCCTACTTGGTTAGCCATCCCAGGGGGAATAATCAAAAAAGTAATGAATATTGGGCAGACAAGGTTAATAGTGAACCTGTACAAGGTGGGCTGGAACCATAGGTAATGGATGAATCACATGCATGATATAGTGCCTGTGAGTGGCCTTATCCTGTTAAAGAGTTGTATGCAAGCCCATCAATTCAGTAAACCTTTCCTGAAAATTTATTATGTGCAAGGTCTAGCACTTGCCTAATATGTATACAGAAAGACATTTCTCTGCCATTGCTTCCTTTCTATAGAAGTACAATAAACTGTGTGTGTTTTTTTGCTGGGGATAAAACCCAGGGCCTCATGCACACCAGGCAAGCACTCTACCACTGAGCTATACCAAACTCCTATTCATTTCCCAGAAATCAGCTCTGATGTCATCTGCCATGAAGCTTTCTCTTCCACTGGTCACCCTCTGCCTACCTCTGAACTTGGTACATTATGTCCCTAATGAATTGATTATTCTGTCTTCCCACTAATGAGTGGCAACTTGCCACTCATTCATCTCTGTATTCTTAGGACATAGAAGTTGCTAAAAGGTGCTGACCTGAATTAAAATGTATTCCCAGGCTGGATGCTGGTGGCTCATGCCTGTAATCCCAGCTACTCAGGAAGCAGAGATTAGGAGGATTCGAGGTTCAAAGCCAGCCCCAGGCAAATAGTTCAAGCAACCCTATCTCCAAAATACCGAACACCAAATAGAGCTGGTAAAGTGGCTCAAGAGGTAAGAGTGCCTTCCTAGCAAGCCTGAGGCCCTGAGTTCAAACCCCCAGTACTGCCATAAATAAATAAATTTCTTCCCAGGTTTCTTCCTGCTCAGTTTTTCTTTCAAGAGCTGGTTTGCCACTACCTTGGTTCAACTGAATTAATACATACTGGATAGTGTTAGACTGGGGGTTGAGAAGATACATTTCAAATTCAGCATTCTCTAAAGACTCCAGTACTATCAGAATCTTATTGACTGAAAAAAAGCTCACTCCTAGAATCTACTCTGTTTACATCCCTCCTGACTGGAAGCCAGAGAGAGAGAATGTGTGTGTTGTTGGGGATTGAACCCAGTACCTCAAATATGCTATGAAAGTGCTCCACCACTGAGTTACGTCTCCAGAGTGACAAGAGCACATTTATGTTGAATTGGACTCCAGATTTCCATTTGTCCAGGCTTGGACACTATTCTGTCTTTCATACTCTCTGATACTGTTAACAAATCCTGTTGACTTTACCTTTAAATCCAGAATCCAACCATGTTTTACCCAGACCATGGCCATGGCTTCCTGTCTCATTTTCCTGCTTCCAGCCCTACATTTGATCCCCAACACTGGGCAGAGGAAAGTTCAAAGCCTCAGTGTCCCCTGTCTCATTAATAGTAAAAGCCACAGAACTCTACATGAACCATCCCTTCTGTTTTCATCTCATGTCTGCTCCACCTAAGCCATACTGGCCTCCTTGTTACTGTTCCTGAAGGTGTAGCCCAGACTAGCCAATCCTCCTGCCTCATTCTCTTCAGTTCCCTAATTACCAGCATGTGCTACCATGCCCGCTTCTTTGTTATTCCTCAAACACACCAGACACACTTGTGCCTGAGGGCCCTTGCACTGACACTTTCCCTGGAATCCCACTCTCTAGATATCTGTGTGACTGACTCATTCTCAGTGAAGCCTACTCTGCCCACCCTATTTAAAATTGCAACCCCAACCCTCCTTTCCTGTTTTTCTTCCACACCATTCTGTTCTAAATTTTGTTATATCTATCTCCTCCCACCTGACTGTAAGCTCTGTACATATCTGTTAATTATGTAACTCACTCAATTAATATTGATGTCTACTATGCACCAAGCACTGTATGAAGCAATGGAGCCACAGGTGATTAAAGTTGCTTATAAGTTTTGTGAGGAAAGAAATGCTGACAATAGTAGTGCTCATTTATAGAATCCTGTTTGAGGGCTGGCAGAGTGGCTCAAGTGATAAGAGTGCTTGTCTAGCAAGCATGAGGCCCTGAGTTCAAACCCCGTTACCTATGTACCCCCCCAAAAAAAAGACTGCTTCCTGAGTTGGGTGCTTGCAAAACATAACAATGATGGCCACATTGATTAAAATAGTTTTACATACATTATCTCATTTAATTCTCACCAAGACTTACGGGTGAATGTTACTAAGACCCAAGAAATGGGGGGGGTGTGTGTGTGTGTTACTGAGGTTTGACTCTATCACTTTGATTCATACCCCCACCCCTAAGAAACAGGATGTCAAAACTCAGAAATATCAGAATCAAGATCTGAACTAAGATAGTGAAAGTCAAATATGAGAAATACTTAGAACTTTGGGTCAGCAAGACTAAGTCAAAGATTGGATATGGGGGCTGAGGAAAAGGGGAAGTGACTCCCAGGATTTGACTGAGGTGGACCAAAGTACTAGAAAGCCCAAGGGAAAGATGAAAACCCGGGGATGCATTGAGTTGGACGTGCGTGAGGGCTGCAGATAAACGGATACAGATCATCCCTCCAGCAGGTTCCGGCCTCTCCCCCGAGCCTGAGATGCTGGGAGAAGGTTCGCACGCACGGGAAGAACAGGAGGTCGGGTCCGCCTACCTCTCGGGTCTCTTCAGCAGCTGCTGCGGCAAGGGCGTGGAGGCCCGCGAGACAAAGAGCGCTCAGGCACCGCCTTTATCTGGGTGGCCCCTTTAAGAAGCGCGCTCCCGGCTCCTTGTATGCAAATTTCGCGGCGAGGCCGGCGAGCGCGCGCGACGGATACCCGGAGCCTGGGCTGCGGCTGTTAGTCCTCTCCCGGCCGCCGTCGCCTCCGACATATTGCCCGCAGGAGCTGCGGCGGCGAAGCGGAGAGCGCCGGGAGAAGGAGATGGGTGAGCAATGCGTACCGGGCTCCTCCCGGGAACCAGCGGACGCGGGGCCCAGGGTGCGGAGCTGCTTATCGCGGCTCCACGCGGACTGGGTCCGCAGAGGGAAAGGGGAGGGGGAGGGGATGCGGGCGCAGGCGGGACCCCGCCCCCTCCTGTAGTTTAGCGGGGTGGGACATCTGTTGTGGGGAGGAGGGAGAGGGACATTGGGTGGTGGGCGGGGCTTCCGCAATGTGGAGTGTTTGTGGGGGCTTCGGTTTTGGTGAGGACCCACTGGTCCTGCTAGAAATGGGGGCGAAACTCGCTGATGGGCATGGCTTCACGCTAAGGGAGGAGCTTCTGGACTGCAGGCGCCGGTGCGGGGGCAAACTTTCTGAGGTTGTATGGGATTATACTGGAGGTGAGAAGGAGACCTTCCTCCAGACCAAGGGAACCCATTCTTTTGAGCAGGGCTTTTGGGCTTTGGGGACTTTTCTGGGTGTGTGCGCGGGTTTTCTGCGATGACAGTTGTGTGTAGGCGGGGCTTCTGGGCTGAGGGGCTCTTATGTAGGTGCAGAGCTTCAAGAGAGTGGGTGTGGGCAGAGCTTTTGAGCTGAGAAAGTTTGTGTGAGGTTTTCCAAGCCAAGTCTAACAGCATACGAACAGAGCTTCTGGTCTGGGGGTTTGTTGAGGGCAAAGCTCCTGAATGAGCACTTTTTGGAGATGTGGGAGAACCTTGTGAGCTGAGGAGGCATGGGCTGTATGTGAGTGGAGGCTGCTGTTGTCATGAGTGTGGGCAAGTTATAACTTCGATTAAGTGCTTTGTGCAGGATGGTACCTTTAATCTTGAGCTGGACTGCTAAACCTAGGGATATAGGTTGTAAATCCGAGGTTTGGGTCCACAACTACAGCTTATCCCTATCCCTGAACTCAGGCCTTTGGTCATGAGACACCAGGGTCATGAGAAACCTGTATCCACATGGGGCCCCATGCAAACCAGAGCTGAGAGCTCAGAACTCAGACCCTTACACTGCCTCTGATGCAGTGAGAGCTCCGTTTCCTAATCCAAAAGTCCTATCTTGCTGAGCTCATTCACTCATCAACTTATACTTACTGGGCATTTTGGTTGGGATAGGAAAAACATCAGGGAAAAAGACAGATAAGGACTTGGTGTGGTGATACATGCCTGTAATCCCAGTACTTGGGAGGCTGAGGCAAGAGGGTTGTTGAGTTTGAGGCCAGCCTGAGCTACATAGCAAGACGCTGTCATTTAAAAACAGAAACATAAGGTTTCTGGGCAGTAGTGGCTCAGGCCTGTAATCCTAGCTACTCAGGAGGCAGAGATCAGGAGGATTGAGGTTTGAAGCTAGCTCGGGCAAATAGCTTGTGAGAGAGACCCTGTCTTGAAAAAAAGAACATCACAGAAAAGGGCTGGTGGAGTGGCTCAAGGTGTAGGCCCTGAGTTCACACCCAGTACAAAAAACAAAACAAAAAAACAGATAAGTTATTGACTTAACTGGCCTTCCATTTTAGTAGGAAAGATAGATAATAAACATGTTCAGAAATTAATATGATAATTTCAAAGAGCAAACTGTGAAAAAAAATACAAATAGGATAGTGAATGATGGGGCATCTCCTTCAAAAGTGGCAGTAAGGGCTGATGGTGTAGCTTAGTGTACCGCACATGCTTAGCATTCATAAGGTCCTGGTTTGATACCCCAAACTGCAAAAAAAAAAAAAAATGTAAAAGAGCTGGGTATGGTGGCACACATCTTTAATCCCAGTTACCCAGGAGGCAGAGATAGGAGGACCATGGTCCAAGGCCAGGCAAAAATGCATGACCCTATCTGAAAAACAAACTAAAAGAAAAAGTACCATGGGCTTGGCTCAAGTAGGTCCTAAGTTCAATTTGCAGTAACACACACACACACACAAAATGTAAATAGATAGAAATTTTAAAAAGAAGAAAATAAAATGATAAATATGTCAGCCAGAGAAGGGCTCTCCAGACAGAGGATACAGCAAATGCAAGAGGTGATAATAAGCTTGGCTTGCTAAGGAAAGAAAGGCCAAGGTAGCTGGAGCATGGGGTGGAGTGGGAGGTGAGGCAGAAAATGGTAGGAGATGAGGCTGAAGAGGTAGGCAAGGGCCACAACATAGGTCCCCATAAGGATTATCAGGTAACTGTTAGCTAGTGTCATTGCTGATATCCTTGTATGCCCTCTTCCTTGAGCATCTACTTTATGTTGAGCCCTACAGGAGGACGAAGAGGTCCCAACAGGACATCTTACTGTCGAAATCCACTCTGTGAGCCAGGATCCTCAGGGAGTTCCGGTGGAAGCCACACTTCCAGTGCATCAGTGACCAGTGTCCGTTCCCGTACCAGGTAAGCTACCTCTGCCTCTCACCTTGCACTGTGCCAGCATAGGCCAGGATCTCCAGACTGGACTCTAGGCTATGATGTCCTAGATGCTAGGTGAGGGCTAAAAGGGGAGTGAGTAGCAGAAAAGGTCCAGAGGGAGCTCAATCAAGCATGGTCACTTGGACAGATAACAGTGGGACATGGTAGAATAAGCCTAAAGGCCTTGATTACAATTACATTTCTGCTCCTGATTGGCAGGTGGTTTGGACAAATTGCCTTCTTTGAGTGGGCTTCCTTTTCCTCATCTGTAAAATAGACCTAATAACTCCTTCCTGGGAGATGGTGGAAAACCTGAATGAAATTAGGGAAAGAAAAGACTTTGTTAGCTCCTTTACCTGCCAGGCAAGATTAGGACAACTTCATCCTTGTTGTGAACTGCTTTTGTGATCTAACCCCACAAACTCCACAGTCTTGTTAAGGTTCTCTGATTGGCTTCTGATGTTACTCCCTTTCCACCCCCAGGAGCAGTTCTGGGACAGGCCTCTCAAGCCCTCCACTGGCCACCCAGACAGTTGTGCCTCTGCAGCACTGCAAGATTCCTGAGCTCCCAGTCCAGGCCAGCATTCTGTTTGAGTTGCAGCTCTTCTTCTGCCAGCTCATAGCCCTCTTTGTACACTACATCAACATCTACAAGACAGTGTGGTGGTATCCACCCTCCCACCCACCCTCCCACACCTCCCTGGTAAGTGCTCAGCCAGGGCCAGCTCTGTGTGTGTGTGTGTGTGTGTGTGTGTGTGTGTGTGTGTGTGTTTCTTGGTTTCAGTTTAGCATAGCCTACCAAGCACCACTGGTCATGTGGCCCCATGCTGGGCATGGTGGGCGTAAAGGAACAGGAAACTGATGACTCTTTAACACTCCTAGTGTGCTCAGGACCACACTGGCATTGTAAGAGTAGCAGAGTGGAATCTGGCACAGACTTTGCCTCAAGGAGCTCAGAGTCTTAAGTCCTGTCCAGGAGATGAGCCACAGGAACACAGGGGTTCACAGGATAGAAAGAGCCCTGGGCAGAAGAAGAGGTATAGGGACAGGGCATGGATATGGAGAGCGAGAGGGCTCACACACCATTCTCTTATTCCCAGGGACTGTCCCACTTCCCTTCTCTGGGTCCTGTTCTACTCCTCTAGGTAATTTCCTGGCCTGACTCAGCTGGAGGCCAATGAAGGTCAGAGAATGGGGACAGTCTCTGTGGAAAGGACTGGGCAGAGGGAGGTGGTGGGTATGAGAAAAGCCCATGTATGGACAAGGGGCCCACGTGACCCCCAGGCCTCTGCCCCCTGACAGAACTTCCACCTGATCGACTTCAACTTGCTGATGGTGACCACCATTGTTCTGGGCCGCCGCTTCATTGGGTCCATCGTGAAGGAGGTGATTGGGTCCTAGAGGATGCCAGAGTCTTTGGGACTCCCTTTTCCCCCTGGGAGTGCCAAGGAGACACACCCAACCCTTTAACCCTGAGGCATTTCTTTGGGGCTCCCTTTGGACTTGTTTGAAGAATATTAGTCACGTCCCATTTGCTCTCAGAATTTACTGGGCATCAAAGAGAAGGATTCACCTTGCCAAGTTCTGCCCAGCCTGCTGCACAACTTTCCCTGGGTGGGATCACAGGTCATGCTGGGTGGGATTTGGGGATAGCTCCTGTGGCCTCCATCCAAGGCCCTATTCCATCCTATCTCATCCTGACCCAGGCTTCTCAGAGGGGGAAAGTTTCCCTCTTTCGCTCCATCCTGCTGTTCCTCACCCGCTTCACCGTTCTCACGGCAACAGGCTGGAGTCTGTGCCGATCCCTCATCCACCTCTTCAGGACCTACTCCTTCCTGAACCTCCTGTTCCTCTGCTATCCGTGAGTACCCCTCGCTTTACCCCTCACTGCCTAGCACTGGCCTCTAACCTCTTCCCTTGATGTGGCTGGGTTATCAGGCACCCCGGGCTGGCAGCTATTATAATAACCTCTCACATGGTCTGATGACATCCCCTGAGATCAGGATGATTAGTTTCTTTTGTATAAGAATCTGAGGCAGCATAATTTACTAAAGCTCCCACTGGATGGAGTTTAGAATGGGACTCAGTTTGTGCCAAAGGGATGTTCCCAAAGGGAAATGCATGAGCTTTGTCTCCCTCTGTCTTCCTTTTCTCTCTCTCTGGTTCCTTTCTCTTTCTTTCTTTGTGTGTGTATCTAAGTGTTTGTGTAATCTCTGGTGCCTCCCCTAGTCTGTGTGCTGGCAAGCACCTGCATGTTTGCATTCTCTAGGTGTCTGTGCATGAAACACACCTGTGTATGTGTGTCTTGCTGTTTGTTAACTCACTCACTCCTTCTATTTAACAGAACCTAGATTGTTGACAATGGAGAGAGTGTCTGGGAAGATCCCAGGACTGCCCGTTTCTGGCCTAGAATCAAGGAGGGCTTGAGCGAACTGTCTGATTTGACTGCCTGAGGCAGGCTCCTGGTTGCCTCAGCATTACAGTCATTTCCCCAACCATGGCCTTTCTGGTTAATGAACTTTCTCAAGTTGGGCAAACCTAAGTTCCTAGGAAGCGTTAGAGCAAGGTAGTCCTCCCCTCTACTCTGCATGACTAAGAAAGTTCTGGCATAGGAATTCCATCACAATTATATCTATTTTCTTTCTTTTTTTTTTTTTTTGTGATTCTGGGGTTTTGAACTTGGGACCTCATGCTTGCTAGGCAGGTGCTCTAACACTTGAGCCACTTTACCAGCCCTTTTTTTCAAATGAAACACTTCATGAATTTGCATGTCATCCTTGCACAAAGGCTATACTAATCTCTGTATCATTCCAATTTTAGTATATGTGCTGCTGAAGTGAGCACAGTTTACATCTAGTTTTTAATTGTATGAGTGACATGGGTCTTATAAAAACATAAAACTGTACAGAAGCTTTTCTCTTTTCATTGTACTGGGGATTGAACTCAGGGTCTTGCACTTGTCAGGTAAGTGCTCTATCACTTGAGTCACGCCACAAGTCCCAGAACCTTTAAAATAGAAAATGAAAAGCCCCACATAAACTCAATCCCCAGAAGTCCACTCATCATTTGCAGCATATTCCAAGTTTTTTCTATGCAAGTACATACACATAGACTTTTTTTTTTTTTTTTTTTTTGCAGTCCTGGGGTTTGAACTTAGGGTTTAAGTGCTTGCAATGCAGGTAGTCTACCACTTGAACCACACCTTCAACCACAGATTTTTAAAATAATTTGGACTGGTAGAATGGCTCAAGTAGTAGAGTGCCTGCATAGCAAGTATGAGGATCTTACTTCAAGTCCCAGTACTGCCACAAAAAAAAAAAAAGACAATTTAATAATGTGTGATGTTATATAATTTAGTATATTTCTTACATAATCATATAATTTGGATATATTTCCATAGCAATACATACAGGATTGGACTTATACTGTTCCACTGCATAGAATTTTTACAATTTGATCTATTTGTCTTCTATTGGCAGACTTTTAAGTTGTTCCTAGCTTTTCTTTATTTATAATGAGAAACATACATCTTTGTACACTTCTACAATATTATTGCACATTAGATTCCCAGAACTAGAATCACTGTAAAAGATATGTCTATTTATATTTGTTATGGATATTAACAAATTGCACTTCAAAAGTGTTGTACTGCTTAAAACTGTCAATAGTTGATTTGATACTTTATGGTTACTACTTGTGAATCTGTTCTCCTTGGATACAGACATCACCTATGTCCATATTTTGCTTTATGTTTCTTAAAATTTCATCAACAAAATGCATCATAAAACAATCAAATCTAGTGCTAAAAAGCTTATAATAAAAGGCAGTAGCCTTCAATTCTACCTTCCAGACTTTTGGTTCTCACTCTTCAAGAGCAATCTCTTTCATTTTCTAGTTTAAGTATTTCTTTAGTTACCTCCTTTTTTTTTTTTTTTTCTCCTCCACTTCCACCATCTCCTTCTGTGAACCCAACCTCCATCATGATGCTTTTTGTTTATTAAACAAATTTTATTTAATTTTATTTAAGTTTTATTTAGTAGGAGGCATGGCAAGGCCCTAAGTTCAAACCCTAGTACCACCAAAAAATTTAGTTCATATAATTAGTAAATTTACATAATTAAATTTCAAAAAGTTTAAGAGGATAGAGTGAAAAAGACTCCCCTTGACTGCTGCTTCCCAGGTATCCAGTTTCCCTTCCAAGAGGTAGTCACAAGTGTTTCTGGTTTCCTGTAGATCCTGGGTAAATGTTCAGTGCATATACAGGCATACCACACACAACACATGTGCAAGCACATTGATTCCCTTATAATGACACTTGATAATTTAGTTCACCCTCTACAAATGCCGTCCACAGTATTTAATAGCTGTTAATATTTTTTAGTTTTCTATCAGTTGTCTTTGTCAATAATAAAAGAATCCTAAGGGTTAAGGATGTAGCTCAGTGGTAGAGTACTTGCCTAGCATCTGCAAGACCCTGAGCTCCATCTCAAACATCACACAAAAAATATTTTTATTCCATCAACAATAGTGTTTTGAATCACTTTTATGCCAGGGCTCACGTCTATAATCCTAGCTTCTTGGGAGACAGAGATCAGGAGGATCACTGATTTGCCAGCCTGGGCAAATAGTTTGAGAGACCCTATCTTGAAAATACCTAACACAGAAAAGGGCTGGTGGGGCTCAAGTGGCAGAGCGCCTGCCTAATAAACATGTGGCCCTAAGTTCAAACCCCAGTACAGCCAAAAAAAAAAAGAAAGAATATTAGCAACTTAATCTCTACCTCCACATTTCCTCCTCTTACTTCCTGGCAGCTGTACTCGTGTTTTTATATTGTCAAGGTCATATTCACATTCTATATAACTGTTTACATTTTTCATCTAAGGCTAATTCTAAAAATTAAACACCAGTAAGTAGCCCTAATATAACTACATTTATGAAAATATCATCCATGTACATAAATGACATTCCTTCTTTGTAGTTATGGAGTTACGTTCTTGGGCCTCTTGAAAAAGATGTTCCTAGTATCAAAATCAAATGGTTTTTCTTTCTTATATTCCATCAACTGCTTAAAATCATGTCATATTTTAGTTTGCTTCATATTTAGATTGTAATTTTATTATATAGCTTTTTATTTTTCTTGAAGTTCTCATTACCTTTCTTTTTTCTTGTTGACAAAATATTGATGGGCCTTCAACATATCCTCAAGTTTATACAGCCTTTCAAACACGCTACCTGTTGCCTAGAGTCCATTTCTCCCCCCTTGTCCCCGCAAAGACATTCCTCCTGGAGGCCTCCATCCTCCTGCTTCAGTCTGGAGTCATTGTTCTTTAGACCTGACGTACAGCTCTCAGCCTGGGAATTCCCTTCACTAGCCTCTGGGGTTGGATCCCTATTTCCTGGATCTCATGTCTTCCTCTTTCTTGGTTTTCTTCCTTATTTTGTTGGCATGCATTATCAGATAATTTCCTTAACAGTGGATATTTGGGAGGCATTTTGAGTCCTTGCATGTCTAAAAATGTCTTTATTCTGCTTTTATACTTGATGGTTCAACTGAATGTAGATTTCTAAGTTCAAATTCATATTTTCCCAGTTTTGAAGATATTCTTCAATTGTCTCAAAAATCCAGTGTTGTTAGTGAGAAGTTTGATTCCAGTTCCTTTGTTGGTGACTTGGTTTTCTTTCTTTCTTTTTTTTTTTTTTCCTAAAAGCTTTTCAAAATAGTCTGTTTCTCTTTTGATTATTTCAGGTTTCACAAGGATGTGTCTAGTGTAAAACTTTTGTCATTTAGCCTATCAGTATTCTAGGACTTCTTTAACCTGGAGATTTGGGTACTTCTTCAGCTCAGGGAATTTTCTTCTATTATTTCTTTTATACCATCTTTCTCTCCATTTTCTTCCTGTTCTCTCTGGAACTTCTGTTCATTAGATGGGAGACCTCATAGGTTGATCATCTGTTTTCCTTATTTTTTCCCTTATATTTTCCTTTTTTCTGTCTTTCCCTTTCCTTCCTTTCTCTTCTTCTCACTCCATTTTTTCCTGTCTTCAGAGAGATTTCTTCAACTTTGCCACTGTTTTTTTGGAGGGGAAGGCTTTGAACTCAGGGCTTCATGCTTGCTAGGCAGGCTCTTGATTCATGCCCATTAGCAGTCTGGCAACTTTTTTATTGAAATTTTTTTTGAGCAGTCTTGCTTTTGTTGTTGTTGTTTAATGGATTAGGTTTTGTTTTGTTTTGTTTTTTGGGAGTGTCTGGGTATGTAACTCAGGCTGGCCTTCAACTTGAAATCCTCCTGCCTCAGCCTCTGAAGTGCTGGGGTTGCAGGTGTGCACCATCATAACCACTTTTCATACTTTTCAGCTCTAAGGCCTCTGTCTTGTGCAAGTAAAACATGTCATTAGTAAATGTTTTTTTCCTCATAGCATCCTGTTCTTATTTTAAAAATCTCTTTTGTTCCCTCAATTTATCTTTCCATAGGGGATCAATTTTTCTGTTTCATGCTGATAGTTTTCCACATATAGGTGGTTTCTTTGGTTATTTACTTATATTTAAGAATGAAAGACTGAGTAACAAGAGTGTGTTTTCCCTCTGCCATTGTTTCGGGGGGTAGGTTTGACTGGGAGTTGTAAGTACGTGGCCTGGGCATACTGGCAGGCTTTGCGTGAGGTGCCAGTTATCAGGCTGTTGACCCCATAGGTCAGAAAGTGGGGGTAGGGATATTGTTTGGAGATGCTCCCATTTCAGACCTCATTCTTCTCACCCAGAATATTCCATTCCTTTTATGAAGAGTCCTTCAGGATGGATTGTGTGAGGTGAATGGGGGAATAAAAGTACTGACTCTTATAAATAAATATGGATCTTTCTTTAATCCTGTTCAGCCTTGCTTCTCACTTTTACACTATGACAAATGTGTGCATTTCAAGCCAGAATCTCTCATGAGTCACTCTGGGAAGATTGCTCCCACCCCTAAGGCATCTCATAACATATTCTGGACCACTGCCTGTGGTTACTGAGCACTTAAATAGGGTACTCCGAATTGCAATGTGCTATCTAAGTACGAAGTGCCCAGATTCTGAAAATGTACTGCAAGTAAAGTAAAATATCTAATTAGTAAATTTCATTATATGTTGAAATAATATTTTCCATGTACTGGATAACGTAAAATAAAATATTAAAAATAATAATCTCTTAATGTGGCTACTAGAAATTTTTTAATTACCTGTGTTTCTCTCATATTTCTGTTGGAAAGCTCTGCTCTAGATGATGGCTTTCTTTTCATCTGTCAATATCTCCATCTACTTTCTAAATTTGTCACAATCATTTGTGTACTGTTGACTCCACTCACTTTTTTTTTTTTTTTTGCTAATATAGATTTATTTTCTACTTTTATACTGTAATGTATTGGATGGAAAGGAATCTGCCATCTTGCATATGAAGATGCTTCTAACTTCCGATCTGTCAGAGCAATCACTTACTGTCACCAAATAATGTAATTGATCACAGAAGCTGTCTGCATTCCTTCTTAGAGGCAAAGCCATGGAGCTTCTTAAGTACTTTCCTGTAAGATTGAATCTAAGTCCCTCCTAGTCTCATGTATGTTTCCCTTCATTTGCACAGGTATCCTGAAGAGTATCTGGAGATTCCATTTCAGCCCTCTTTCATGTCCTCACAGAATCACAGGCAACTTTCTTCTCTAAACAAAATTATATTGATCTTCTATTCTTACCCAGGCAATATGCAAGAACTTGTAAAAACACTAGTTTAATGCCTACCCAAGAAAAGAGACTCAATACAAGCAAAGGAAACTGAGGCTTGTAGAAGTTAAGTAACTTGTCCTAAATCACAGATTTCATAAGTGCTGGGATTTTAATTCAGGTCTCTTTGATCCAAAAGAGGCTTTTTTTTTTTTTTTTTGTGGTAGTGGGGTTTGAAATCAGGGTCTACATCTTGAGCCAGTCCACCAGCCTTTTTTTGTGAAGGGTATTTTCGAAATAGGGTCTCGAAAACTATTTGCCCAGGCTGGCTTCAAACTGAGATCCTATTGATCTCTGCCTCCAGAGTAGCTAGGATTACAGGTGTGTGAACCACTGGCTCCTGACAAGGCTTTTCTTTTCTTTTTCTCTTTCTCTTTTTCTTTCTCAAGAACTATTTCCTTGGGCTGGCTCAAACTGAAATCCTGATCTCTGCCTCCTGAGTAGCTAGGATTACAGGCGTGAGCCACCAGCACCCCAGTACTGCCAAAAAAATATAAATAACTAAGCCTAACTATATAGTACATATCAGCAACAATGTAACTTTCTTTTCATGATGTTTTTAATCCATGGTTGGTCAAACTTGCAGATGCAGAATTCACAGATACAGAATATAGGCTAACTATTCTTTCTGGCTATGGGTCCATCTTGTTTTCTCTTCATATGGCACCAACCACATATTCAAAATACCCTAACTAATTAGTCCTATCCCTGCATGAAGGATGCTGCTTGAGGGTGGGGGGACTTGCACTGTTTTTTTTTTCTTTTTTGGTAGAACTGGGGTTTAAACTCAGGGCTTTATGCTTGCAGAAGAAGCACTCTACTGCTTGTGCCACACCTCCAGTTGATTTTGCTTTAGTTATTTTGGAGATGAGCCTTGTGAACTATTTGCCTGGGCTGGCCTCAAACTATAATCCTTCTGATTTTAGCCTCCCCAATAGCTAGGATTACAGGCATGAACCACCAGTGCCCAGTGATTTGCACTGTTTCAAGGGTCCATTTGAGTGCCTGGCACATAATAAGCTCAAAATAATTATTTGTTCCTGAGCTGCCATCTTCTACAAACTTAAAGGCTGCCTCTCATGTATGCATCCAATTATACAACTTTTGCCTCTTTTTTGTGCACTGTCAGTTCTTTAAATTAACTAATTACTGGTAGTGTTTTTTGTTTTGTTTTGTTTTAAATATCTGTCTTGATCTGTCTTGATCTGGGCTTGATCTGTCTGAAGCCCAGACAGAATTGCTTGAGCCCTGGCTCTGTTTCTTCCTTTGAGAATTTACTACACTGCACTGCACAGCTTCCTTCACTGAAAAGGGGGCAAAATAACAGTACCTAATGGATATTGTTCTTAGAAGAAAGAAAGAAGAGAATGCATATAAAGGAGTACAGTGCCTAGAACATAGATTCTGTCCAGTGAATGTGGGGGTGTCAAATTATATCACTAGGCTGTTGGGGCAGGGCTCCCTACTGTATTTTCAGTATTCAGCATGCACTCAGTACTAAGACATGTATTGAATGACTGGCCATTGGATGGAAGGCTGGATGTCTGGGAAGATGGGTAAATTCTACTCTCAGCATCCAGGAGGGTGAAGGCCCAGAGGGGAAAACAGAGTCTCCTCTAGGGCTGAGCACTGGGATCCTGGCCCATGGGCAGACCTGCCCTCATCACTGTCTTCCCCAGCAGGTTTGGGATGTACATTCCGTTTCTGCAGCTGAACTGTGATCTTCGCAAGACAAACCTCTTTAATCACATGGCCTCCATGGGGCCCCGGGATGCTGTCAGCGGCCTGGCAAGGAGTCGGGATTACTTGCTGACACTTCGGGAGACATGGAAGCAGCACACTCGACAGCTGTATGGCCCAGAAGCCATGCCCACCCATGCCTGTTGCCTGTCACCCAGCCTCATTCGTAGTGAGGTGGAGTTCCTTAAGATGGACTTCAATTGGCGGATGAAGGAAGTGTTGGTCAGCTCCATGCTGAGTGCCTATTATGTGGCCTTTGTGCCTGTCTGGTTTGTGAAGGTATGTAGTTCAGTGCAAGGAGAGAGGGTCTGGTTAGGACCTTACCTTACTGCCTGCCCTCTTGTTTGCATAAATAACTGCTGGCTTTTTGGGCAGTACTGGGGTTTGAACTCTAGGCCTTACACTTGCTAGGCAGGCACTCTACGACTTGAGCCATTCTACCAGCCCAATAACTGCTGTTTTTGATGGGATTTCTTATTTGTGCTTCGAAGACCTGAAGTAACTACTGTCTCCATTTTAGAGTGCAGAGAACAAGGCTCCCCAAAAGGAACTGACCTGCCCAAGGTCACCCAGTCAATAGGGAGACATGGTGTTGTTACTCATAATACTTGATAATAAAGAACAATAACTTTTTTATTTCAGTGGCTGTTTTGACACTAAGTCAGTGTCCAGCATGTGACAGTGTCCTGCTTTGCATTAAGTCGGGAAGCCAGGAGTTATCCAGATCTGAAAGACTTCAAAAGCTTGTACTCACTCTGTCTTACTTAAAGTAGCCTCCTGGGAAGGTACCTCAGCTGTAGTAGACTCAAAACATTATCCCAGGATGCACTTTACCTAAAGATTTAAGGTTGAGAGGACTAATGTCTGTTGAGCGCGTACAACATTCCAGGAACTTTCATGTGTATTATAATTCTCGTAATGTCTCTCGGAGGTGGTTGATAGTTCCTCTTATCCTCATTTAACAGATGAAACTAAAGCACAGACAAGTTAAATGACTTGTCACATGGTTAATATGCACCCAGGTCAAGATTGGAATCCACGTCTCTTGGATTCCAGGGCCTGCTCTGGCTAAGAGAAAGAAAATTTTCTTTGTAGGAAATTGACTGATGGGCACAGGATCTAAGCTGCCTTTGTTGGGTGTTTGAGTCTTGGTTTCAGACTATCTTGAGGTCTCCCCAGAACTGTCCTAACTTGTGAAGTGGGTAGATCAGGGAATGAGGCCATTATGGGCATCCCAAGCCTGACCCACTTCCTGCTGTCCCCAGAACACACATTACTATGACAAGCGTTGGTCCTGTGAACTCTTCCTACTGGTGTCCATCAGCACCTCAGTGATTCTCATGCAGCATCTGCTGCCTGCCAGCTACTGCGACCTACTGCACAAGGCCGCTGCCCATCTGGGCTGTTGGCAGAAGGTGGACCCAGCTCTGTGCTCCAACGTGCTGCAGCACCCGTGAGTTGCCCTACCCTGATTTGCCCAACCAACCTCTGCCCTTCTTTGCCCTCTTTCTCATTAACTCATTCATCCAGCTACTGAATAGCTACGGGAGCTTGCATCCAGAGTAGGATGTGATGGGGCCCAAGACAGACCTGTTCTCTGTCCTTGAGTTAGCTTGCAGTAAATTGGAGATAGGAGGAAGAAAGGTGGTAATACATGGACTCATTGACTCCCTCATTCACTGACTCATGTATTTATTCACTCATTGACCGATTTGCTCATGCATGCATTTATTTATTCATTCACTGCTTTATTCCTCTGTCACCTGCTCACTCATACACTCAATCATTAGGTTACCTGCTCTTTCAGTAGATATTTACTTCTGTTTAATCCATACCAGGCCTGGTGCTATATATCAGACAAAGGAACTGGCACTTTTACCTATAGGGAAGCATACCATCCCAAGGTGTGCTTCAGAAATACCACTTTGTGACAGAATATGGTGCTCTGTTAGCTGATAGTATATCCTGGTTAGGGAAGGAGGGCCACAGGGAAGAAATGATAGATGAGATCCTTAACAAGTTCACAGACTGGTGAGGCAGATACCCATGTACACAAATAGTTAGGATGAGTGAGGCAAAAGTGTCCTGGCTGTAGTTTAGCACTATACCAGGGCAGAGGCAGATGTCACTGTGCTCAGGAGCCCTGAGATCCTGTGCTATCCTTCCTTTAGCCTGAATCATTCTTCATTAGTGTCTAATATTTCTGCAGCCCTTTATCAAAGTACTTTTTGGCACAGGTTATACTAATTTTCCTTGCATTCCCCCATTAGACTGGAAGCTCCTTAAGGCCAGGACCGCCTCTGAATCACATTTGAGTCTTGGGCCAGGACAAGACCTGGCAAAGAGGAGGTCACTATGTCAGGTTTATAGAGATAATGTCCACCAAGGAACAAAAACGCAATAGGAAGCCACAGAAGCTTCGCCTCCTGTGTTGGCCCTCCATGCCAATCAGGGTCCCTTTCATGCTCTGCAAATGACTGGCATTGCTGAATGGGCCAAAAAGGGGCTTGGCTTAGCCTCAGTTTCCCCCATCCAAGTACTAACCAGGCCTGACCCTGCTTAGCTTCCAAGATCAGATGAGATTGGACACGTTTGGGTGGTATGGCTATAGACTTAGCCTCAGTTTCTGAAGGGAGTGGGGAGTAGAAAGAACGTTGCTGAATATGAGGAGTAACCTGCTTGCCTGTGGCTCACTGAAGTCTTCAGATAAGATCCAGGTTCCTTTGCATGGTTTCCCATCCACGAACTAAGTCCTGCCAGCCTTTTCTGCCTCGTCTCTTCCTGTGTCCCAGCTCATACTCTGCCCTAGCCACAACAAACCTCTTTGGGTCCTCACATGTTTTATACAATCTGCATCCAAATTTTTACCATGATATGTCTTTTGGTTGGATGCCCTTTCTTGCCTCCTTTTCTTGGCTAACACTTACCCTCTTTTAGCACTCTGCTGCCTCTAGGAGTACTTTCCTGACCACCCAGAGTGGGTTTAATACCATCCCCTATGAGGGGCCTCTCTTCAGTGCCCCATAATACCATATTCACTATACTTGATGCTTTCTGCTGTGTTAACTTAGCTTCCTGACTGCCATTCCAGGACTAAAAGCTCTGAAGGTCAGGGCTTTCACCTATCTAGCACTCAGCTGCCTCCTCTGTCTCACCAAAATGCCTGGCTTATAACAGGTACACTGCAATTTCTTTGTGGTTTTGTATACAGTTTTATTATTATTATTATTATTTTTTTTTTTTTTGGTGGTACTTGGGTTTGAATTTAGGGCCCATGCTTGCTAAGCAAGTGCTCTACCACTTGAGCCACACCTCCAGCTTTTTTTTTTTCTTTTTTGCTGTACTGGGGTTTGAACTCAGGGCCTACACCTTGAGGCCACTCTGCCAACCCTTTTTTGAGATGGGTTTTTTTCCAAGATAGGATCTCAAGAACTATTTGCTGGCTTTGAACCATGATCCTCCTAATCTCTGCCTGCTGAGTAGGTAGGATTACAGGCGTGAGCCACCAGTGCCCGGCTCCAGCTCTTTTTTTCAAGTAAAATTTACATAGAGTAAAATGTACAAATTGCAAAGTATACAATTCTTTTAGTTTTGATAAAGGCATATATATCATGTAACCTGCCCCCATAAAGATACCGGACATTTCTAGCCTCGTAGAAAATTTCCTCATGGTCCTTCTCAGTGACCTTCCTCTTCTCAAAACAACCACTCTTCTGCTTTCTTTCACCACAGATTAGTTCTGCCTATTCTAGGAGTTAATATAAATGAATATAAATGAAACCATAAGTAGATACTTCAGCTTCTTTCATTCAGCATGTTATCTGTGTGGTTTATCCTTGTGGTTGTATACAACACAATAACTAGTTTTCAAGCAAATGAACTAATAAGGCAGGAGTGTGAGTTAGGAGGGAGCTGCTTGTAGGCTGTGGTTCTCAGTCTCATGGGAGATCTCACAAGATACTGGAAGAAAGTTCACTGATGTCACCATCCCATTTGGCCTCTCAGTGCCAGGCTTTGTGGTATGCTGTGAGGACACAGGCTTGAATTGGATACTGTCCCCCCTCCTTAAAGGGTTCTCAATCTAGTGAGGATACAGACAGGTAAATAAATAAGTGACAAACACTAGGGAACGTGGACCAGTAGCAAGAGATTCCAGAAACAGTAAAAGTAGGCTCAGCTCTGGGGGTTTGAGAAAGGCTTTCAGGAAGGGCCTGGGTTTTGAAAGATGATGAGCTTGTCCAGGGATAAGTCATCAGGAAGATCAGTCTAGTTGGAGAAGGCAGCTTATGCAGGACAGGAGCAGTGCAGTGTGCTGGAGGAACTGGAAGAGCATGAGCTGTGTGGTGGGAGTCATGGGAAGCCACACAGGGTCTCAGAGACCATGTCAAATCAGGGGGTTGCTGGGAAGCCTTTAGTGCATTTTAAGCAGAGCATGGTCAGACTCAGCCTGGAATTTTATGGAGACCATCCAGGCTGCTGTATGATAGACCCATTAGATGCCAGAGGTAATATCAGATGAAACAAATGCACCCAGAGAGGAAAAAGGGTTTTCTTGACAATTCCTCAGCCTTAGACCTGCTGATTCCCAGTGCAGTGAATTTCTCATGGTTCTTTGCCCATTGTACAGAAGAGGCAGCTGAAACCCAGAAAAGAAAGTCACTGTGTTTTAAGCAATATAAATGGTAGTAGGACCCTGGTGGTCACCCTGTGCCCAAACATCTGGTATGCCCTTTTGTGGGTGAGTTGGGGATAAGAAGTACTTTTGGACTGTACCTCCAGGTGGACTGAAGAATGCATGTGGCCGCAGGGTGTGCTGGTGAAGCACAGCAAGAATGTCTACAAAGCAGTGGGCCACTACAACGTGGCCATCCCCTCTGATGTCTCCCACTTCCGGTTCCATGTGAGTCTCCTTTCCTGGAAAAGAGGGCGGGGCCTGATCTAGAAGGCAGGGGGCAGAGAGGATCAGCTGGGAGAAAGATGATATCACAACAAGAGAAAGCTATTTTCAGTATTTTCCAAACCCAAAGGAAAGCACATACAGCAGCACGAGGACAGCCACGCAGGTTATCACTTCATAACTGTGGCTCACTTAGTAGTGGATCTTTCAGAGCATTGTATGGAAGGGAAGAAGATCCTACAATAAAAGAAAGCGCTCTTGTCAGTGAAAATAATGATCATTCTTTGCTATGTGCCAGGTATTATGCTATGGACTTCTGGCACACCATTGTGTGTGAGAGAAACACCAAGGCTGTCCCTATTTTCAGATACGATACTGAAATTGGCTTAAAGAGATTAACTTACTCAAGGGTGCCTTTCTGGGAAACATGGAAACTAATGGTAATGACACATGACTCAGCACTATGGAAAAGGGCTGCTCAAAATCAAGTAGGCTACTGGTCTCCATTTTATTTATTTTACTGTCAGAATCCCTGTTTTCAACACAGAGACCAAAGTCCAGTTTTTGGGTTTCATGGCACTGCTCTATTTGGAGAGGTTGAAACTCCCCTTCACTTCCCTCTCAGCTCTGCTGAAGCTCCTAAGAGACCATGTGAAACTCGTGGCTCTAAGGATTATAGTTTGAGAAATTACTGATCTGGGATGTTGCCTTCATTTTGCAGTTGAGAAATCTGAGGCCCAGAGAGGGAAAGGACTTGTCTAGACTCTTGTAGTCTGTCAGTGCAGAGCTGAGCCTAGCATCTTGGTCTCTTGAATTCCCGTTTCCTGCCACCTCTGCTCCTGTTCTGTAAGCACCTCTTGAGGTTAGTTAACTTGGTCTCTGCAGAATTGAGATTCCATAGATATTGAGCCCTCGTTTGAACTTAGCAGAAAAAAATTTTTTTGAGTCCTACATTCTACCTTGCTCTGAAACACCAGTTAAGAGTAAGGTGTTGCCATGCACCCTGGAAGTTTACAGCCTAGCTAGGGATCCTACCCAGGAATAAGCAGGTACTCAGGCTGTAGAGTTTATAGTAATTTTCCATGCTTTTGATCTCCGGCACCTCAAAATGAATAATTTTTTCCATGACGATGCCATAAGATTCTAAATTGTGCAGGGTATAGCTCAGTGGTATAGCAGCATTTATCTTGTATATGCAAGGCCCTGGGTTCAATCCCCACCATTGCAAGAAAATAGCAAAAAAGAGATTCTAACTTGTTCAGGCCCAGTGATTCCCAAGAGTATGACATATAAAAAGTTGATTTTAGGCCAGAAAAAGTTTGAAAGCAGGCAACACCTCTGAAGAAAGGCTTTCTGAAAGAAGTAGAAGTTGAACAGTATATTAGTCTATGTGGAAGCAGCACCTCTGTTAGGAGGAATACAGAAAGCAAAAATATAAGGTGGCAAAGTGCACACCCAAGTCTGCATGGGCCACAAGAGCTTTTCCCCTCCACTGGCCTACCCAAACCCCCCTTCTCCCATCCAGGAGGCAGTTTTCTGGAACATACCTTCTGATCCATACCTACCCTTTCCTGGGTAGTTCTTTTTCAGCAAACCCCTGCGGATCCTCAACATCCTGCTACTGCTGGAGGGTGCTGTCATTGTCTATCAACTGTACTCTTTAATGTCCTCTGAAAAGTGGCACCAGACCATCTCACTGGCCCTGATACTCTTCAGCAACTACTATGCCTTCTTCAAGCTGCTGCGGGACCGCCTGGTATTGGGCAAAGCCTACTCGTACTCTGCCAATCCCCAGAGGGATCTGGACCACCGGTTCTCCTGAGCCCCGGGGTGATCCCAGAGACAGCATCCAAGCTTCAGCCAGGGGCTCCCTGGCAAGGGGCTATTGGGAATGGTTGGGTGGGGGACAGAAAAAAAAAACAGACAAAAAAAATCCACCAGAGCTTTGTATTTTTGTTACGTACTGTTTTTTTCTTTGATAATTGATGTGATAAGAGGAAAAAAGTCCTATTTTTATACTCCCAACAAGCCTGTGTCCTGTGGTTCTTTCCCTGTCTTGCCTGTCAGTTAGAGAGCCAAAGATTTGGGATTCTGGGCTGGGATGTTCCACATGTGGCTACTGGAGCCTCGGTGGGCTCTGCCTTCTCAAATGGACAGGAAATGAGACACCAGAGGCCATGGTACTGTGGATTCTGCTGCCAATTGAGTGCTCACTTTGATTCAGATGCTGTTTGGTGTGTATTTTAGGCCTTGTAAATCTAACTTTTATGACAACCTTAGGAGTTGTGTGCTGACACTCCTGCAGATGAACTGGAGATTGGAGAGCTACAGTGACTTGCCAGTGATAACACAGCTAGAAAGTGGGAGAGCTGGGCATAAAAAAAAAAAAAAAACACCTTTGAAAGATGACACTACTGACCTAGCAGAGTGCAGTGTCTTAACTCAGCATGCAGTCACTGCAGTCCTGCTCTGTGCCATATACTGTGGTAGATGGTATGGATGCCAAGACACAGAAACAAGCAGTACTACTCTGGGATTAGTACAACAGTTACAAGGTACAGAGTATCAAAGGGGAGAGAATGTCAATGCTCTCTGGGTTTCTTGGAGGAGGGGATAATCCTAAAATTAATCCCAAATTGGATTAATCACTTCACAGATGGACAAGAGGAAGAAAGGTATTCCAATGAAAGAAAAGGGCACACCCACTGGCACATAGATGTGGAACACCCTGGTATGTTTGGGAAGGATAAGCAGAATGTGGTTCCTATAGCAGGAAGGATAAGGAAGCAGGAAGGCTGGGAACATCAGCAGAAGCTGGATGGTGGAGGGCAATGACCTTAGGTTAGGAAGATACATGTGAGCAGGGCCAAGTGCTAGAATGGAAACAGCTGCTTAGAGGGTCACCTGGCTCACAGGATAGGATGGAGGGCTCAGGGACAGACAGGAGCAAAGATCCAGACATGCCAGGAGTTGGTGGCTCACACCTGTTATCCTAGCTACTCAGAGGCAGAGATCAGGAGGATTGTGGCTAGAGGCCAGCCTGGGTGTATAGTTAGTTGAGACCCTATCTCAAAAATACCCAACACAAAAAAAGGGCTGGAGGTGTGGCTCAAGTGGTAGAATGCCTGCCTAGCAAGCATGAGGTCCTGAGTTCAAACCCCAGTACTGAAAAAAAAAAAAGAATCCAGACAGTCATAGACATTCTCTTCTATACAGCCCACATTCTTTGAACTCTACTAGCCACAGTTCACACAGGTGGATGAAAGACACCTCAACACATGGTTTTAATAGTTGCAAAGATAAAGAAGATCTGTCTCTCCTTCAGATAACAGAGAGAGATAGACACAGCTTGTAAACAAATTAAGGTGTGAAATGCTAAGAAAAACGTGTCCAGGTCACCGCAAAGAGAGTGCAGACACTCCCACTGGAGAGACAGGCTTCTCTGAAGAGGTGGTGGCTGAGTTCTGTCTTGAATAGTTCACCACAGGATCAAGGAGGGTAAGGGAACACACTGCATTCGAAGTAGAGGGAACAGCATATGCAAAGGCACAAAACAGGAGTGAATTTGGGAAAAAGTGGCTCTCTAAATATGGTTGCAGCCTGGGTTGCCTGGTGGCAAGAAGCCCAAAAGCTGGTAAGGACAAGCCTGTGAGCCAGATTGAAATGTTTGGGCATTACCTAAGAGCAGAGTGGAAGTTGCTAATAAGAGTGACCCTGTAAGGTCTCTCTCTTTCTGTCTTTTTTTTTTTTTTTTTTTTGGTGGGACTGGAGTTTGAACTCAAGCCTCTGCACTTGGAAAGCAAGTGCTCTATCTCTTGAGCCACACCCACAGCCCAGGGTCTCTACTTTTAAGGAGATAGGTGAAGCCGGATATGGTGGTACACATCTGAAATCCCAGCAGTGGGAAGTCTGGGGCAGAAGGATTAAGAGTTCAAGGCCAGCCTGGGCTACATAGACCCTGTCTAAAAAATAAAGTGCAACATCAAATGGGGTTTTGCGTGGTGGGCCTGGGTTTAGTCTTAACCAAAAGGCTTCCCTTTCCCCTCGCTAGACGCCTGTAATCCTAGCTACTCAGGAGGCAGAGGTCAGGTGGATCGCGGCTGGAAGTCAGCCCAGGGAAATAGTTCCACAAAACCCTATCTAGAAAATACCCATCACAAAAAGGGCTGGCAGAGTGGCTCAAGGTGAAGGCCCTGACTTCAAGCCCCAGTACCGCAGCAAAAACCAAAAAACCAAAAAACAAAACCCCTCGCTAGTTGATGTTTTTGTTTTTTGGGGTTTTTTTCCATTTACTGGGGCTTGAACTGTGGGCCTCATGCGTGCTTGCTAGGAGCCAGACCGCCAGTCTCTGATTTCATTATTTATATTCAGCTCAGGGTCTGTAACTGGCCTTAATTAGTTAAGAAAGGGGTACGTTTCTGGGAGGAAAAGTCTGCGGAAGGAAGCCTCATCATAAAGAAGAAATAGTCGCAGAACCATCTTGAGAACTTGGCACGCTTGATTTTCTTTAGCATGTATCCCTCGCATTCTCCTTGCAGCCACTGCTTTCACATTCCATCCCTATTCCTCACTTTTAGCTGCTGCGGTCCCTTTAAGCGCGCGCCTTTGGCGTCAAGGCGGCGGGGGAGGGGTGGAGGAGGGGCAGGATGAGACGCGTTTCGTACCGGGGTGGAATGTATGTCCGTCTCGGGCCACCGTCCTGCAGGTCCGCCATATTGTCTGCTGAACCTACCGCTGAAGGTACCGCCGCTGCCGCCGCCGAGTCTGAGCGAGCGGAGCCGCGATGGGTAAGTAAGGAAACCTGGCAATTGGGTCCTCGGGCTGAGGGCGTGAGGCCATGAGGTGACGAGAGCCTGTGTCCGGCCTGCGGAAGATGTCCACCGCCTCTGCAAATAGGCCTGCGGGGAGAAGCCCGGCCGGAGTGCCTCTCAGGCCAGTTTGGGGCCGGGCCAGGGCCTCTCGGGGAGCAGTCCAGGGGGGCCGGTTCCAGGAGACACCTTGGCACGCCTGGAGCCCCCACGTGGTGGCCGGGGCCGGAGCGCCCGCGCCCCCAAGGGCTGGGAAGGGGCCCGCCCTGCGCTCCGGGCTGGGGACGGGCCCGGGCGGCGGGCCTGCGCCGCTAAGGGCGCCTCCTCCGGGCGTGTTCGGCCGACGCGCTTCCTGACGGGCTTCAGTGCCTCCCCCGGCTCGAAGGAGTCCCATTTAACGCCGTGGGGCACAGTCCTCTGGTGAGGGGACGCCTGGCGAGCCAGCTGCGGACCGGTAGCCGGGGCAGCCGGGCTCGGGGCAGCCGGGGCCTCTGAAGGCCAGAAGAACTTCCCGAGCCCGGGCCGATATGGTGGTTTTGTTGCGCTCCCGAGTGACAGCCCTCGTAGTGTTGGACAACCAAAGGCCAAGACCTCTTGGCCACACGTAGGTCGCGGACTTCAGGTGTCTGGTTAGGAGAAAAGGAGCGACCTGTTGATCTTTTTTGCGGGGACTCTGGGTCTCGGTCCAAGGGAATATGATGGTGAAGTCTTTGGATTTAGAGACAAAACCAGAAGTGGTAATTTCTCTGCAGCAGTTAAAAAAAAAAAAAAACTCTTAAGTCTGCTACTCTTTGTGTGCAGGCATTGTTCTGATTCTTTACACGACTCAGTTTACTTAATTTGTGTACAACCTAGTGACATAGGTATTGTCGCTATCCCTATTTTACAGATGGGAAAGTTGAGATTTGGAGAGGTAAAGTAACCTACCCAAGGTCACACAGTTAGTGACTAAACCAGGGCAAACACTCCTAGGCCCTACTACTGCTTTTTAAAATGGTTCTGGCCCTCTAGCGGTTGGGCTGGCAGAAGGGGAAAGAAAGCTTTTATCCCTACATAAACTTGTCAAGGTGTTTTTCCTAGTGAGCCTGCTTTGAAATGTTTAGTCTGACCAAAGTTGAAAAAGTCCAGAGTGAATTGCAGACTCCAGCTATTTTGTGTGCAGGGAGCTAAAGGAGATTCTGACATTTTTTAAGATCTCTGATCCTGAGGACATACATAAATTGTTCCCTTGAGCTGCAAGGCAGTGACTTTAGAGTCAGATTTGGTATTATAATCAGGCCTGCCACTTCCTCTCATCCAGAGAAGTCTCTTAATTGATAGATGAAACAATGCCTGTGGAAGCATCTAGCACAGTCTACAATAAATGTTAACTTTCCATTTCTGACACTTCCTTTCCTTATCTCTAGAAAGGGGAAGAGTTGCGGTGTTACCCAGGTTTGGGAGACTAAATTAGATAACACAGTGTTTGCATACAAGTAAGGGCTGTGTAAATATCAAAACAGATTCCTTTCCATATCCAATAACGTTAAGCACTCTGGTTTCCAGAATTCTCTGGAAATGCTAAGATTAATAAGCCTGTGTTATGGCTGTAGCTTTATGTATCACTGAGCTTTGGGACATAGCTCAGTAGTAGACCACTTTTCTACCATATGTGAGGCCCTGATTTCAGTCCTTAGCACTTTTTTTGGTTTGTTTGTTTTTGTTTTGTTTTTTATTTGCTTTAATCCATAGCACTTTAAAAAAGGAATTTTTTTTTTTTTGGCAGTACTAGAGTTTGAACTCAGAGCTTCATAATCACTAGACAGGTGCTTTACCAATTGAGCCACTCCGACAGCCCCTAAAAAATGGGGACTGGAAATATATAGCTCAGAGGAGAGTGCTCGCCCAGTGTGCACAGTGTCATGCGTTTGATTCCCAACACTGCAAAGACCAAAATGATATTATATGAAGAAAAAATTTAGGAGCATTTGTATTATAGATAGACTTTGTACTGGTTTTCAGTGAAATTAATTTTTATAGATTGGGAAACAGTCTCAGAGAAGATAAGCAGCCAAATCAGGAGCAAGATTCTTGCCCATTTTTCCTGCACATGAACCTCTCAGATTTAAGTTGTTAAATAAAATTAGTATTTTACTAATTAAAATTTACTGTTAAAATTCAAGATGGAAATTCTTCAGTGGAACAACAAAACCCGACCAAGGTCCTGAAGAGAATGTTTAGTATATAGAGTCAGGTAACTTCTCCCTTTCCAGCTCTATCTCCTGTCTCTTTCCCCCTGTCCTACTTTGTCTTTTTCTGTCAGCTTTAAAAAAAAATCTTACTAATGGAAGATTACTTACTAATGGAGATGGAACTAATGTAAGGATATATTTAATCCTAACAGCTAATCCACTATAGTTTGGGTAATCTCCATTTACAACAATAAACTGAGACTTTGAAAAGATTATGTAACTAGTCAGGGCTGGTAATCTAGGCCCTTTGAGTCCTGGGGATAACACCACCTGCCCTCTTGAGAACCTGCTATATTTTGCTACCTCTCAGGTATACCCTCCTCCAGTTCTTGGCCTGTATTCTATACTATTTCTACTGTGCCAAACTTGACTATCCCTAACAGACCTTTGTAGTGGTTTCACTGCATTAGGAACACTCTATGGATGATGCTTACACTCTGGAGGGTGCTTTATTTAGATCCTTCCTAGCAAAGACTTCAGTCTCATGAGTTTTGGCAGGTACTGGATGTCTTATCACCATTTTCACTACTTTGCTGACTTGGGAATCTGGCAACCCTTCCCCAACTCCAGGGGGTAGGTCTTGATATAAACTCTAACCAGTCATTGTAATTCTATCTCCCTAGCCAATGATTGATTTAGATGGTGACATATTATTCAGTTCTGGCTAATTAGATGTGAGGGGAAGCCTGGGAGACTTCTGGAAAAAACTTTCCTTACTTAAAAGTGATTTGCTAACTTTATAAAATTATTTGCCCATTTGTACTTTAACCTAGGTCTCACCAAAGTGGGACAGCCTCAAAAAAGATAGAGATAGGAAATCTATATTAGTAATAGCTAATGCTTATACAGAACTTGCTAAATGCTGGGTGCTCTTCTGAATACTTTATATATTAACTCATTTAATTCTTAGGTTCTCATGTTTTAGTTGAGGAAACTGATGCACTGAATGAGTGGCCTAGTAACTGAAGCAAGGTCCTAGCTAGTACAGTCATGTATCATATAACATTTCAGTCAACAACAGACTGCAGTTGTGATGATCCCATAAGATTATAATGAAGCTGAAAAATTCTAATTGGCTATTGAACATACAGCTGAAAAAGAAGCTTTTTCAGACCTTAACAAACTCTTAAAAAGTTTAAAAACATTAGTGTGGCACAGTGGGGTGCACCTTTTGTCCCAGCCACACCCCCAGGACTTTTTGCTTTAGGTTTTTGGGTGTTTTGCATCTCTGGGGTTTGAAGCCTTTCCCAGCCCTTTTCTCTGATGGATTTTTTTGAGACAGAGTCTCAGTACTTGCCCAGGGCTGGCTTCGAACCTTGATCCTCCCTGTCTCTGGTTCCCGAATAGCTAAGGTTACAGGTGTGAGCCGCTGCCACCTGTCTGCTTTATTTATTTATTTATTTATTTATTTTTGCAGTACTGGGACTTGAACCCATGCCTACACCTTGAGCCACTCCACTAGCTTCCCCACCCCCTTTTTTTTTGTGATGAGTTTTTTCAAGATAAGGTCTCAAGAACTATTTGCCCAGACTGGCTTCAAACCTCAGTCCTCCTGATCTCTGTGTCTTAAGTAGCTAGGATTACAGGCGTGAGCCACCAGCACCCGGCCACCTGTCTGCTTTAGTTATTTGTGAGTTAAGGTCCCACGTTTTTGTCTGGCCTGGCCTAGGCCACAAACCCATTTAACTTCCCACATACCTGGGGTGACAGGTATATACCACCATGCCTAGCTTATTTGTTGAGATGGAGTTTCATGAACTTTTTGCCCAGACTAGTCTGGGACTGTGACTCTCCATCTCCATTCCTGAGTAGCTGGGATTATAGGCAGGAGCCACTACACCCAACTCTCATACTTTCTTTTGAACTGCTAAATTAGCTAACTTTGGCACTGTCTTATTTCAGGGCTAAAATAGGGTAATGAAGGCCACTTCTAGCTTGCTTTTGACTGCAAGCAACAAAACCTTTTTAACCGATAACCTCGTGGTCAGAGGAAATTTGCCACATCTCTTCTTTTAGTTTCTCTCCAGCCTTATCTAACCACCCAACAGTTGTCTCACATACTTTTAGAGAAGGAACTAAACCACTGATCACTCCCTGGGTGTCCCACAAGAATCTTAATCACTCCCTCTTCCTGACCTGCATCTCGCATTTTTGTTGATGATGGCACAATTGGCATAGACACTAAGATAGAAACCTTATCCATCTTTGATTCTTTACCCTTTTTCTTGTCTTTCATGTGGTAGATATTGTGTGACCCAGAAACCGAGGTCTCCCCTGAATTTCTTTGTATAGTAATTCAGCATAATCTCATAAAAAGTATTCTATGGCTTTTAACCTTGCTGAGTCTTAGTCTCCTCAAAATGAATATATGGATAATGCTGTTTTTAAGTTTCAGTGAAATAGTGGATATCAAAAAACCTTTTGTGAGCTGGTTGTGGGGTAAGATGCCTGTAATATCAGCATTCAGGAAACTGAGGCAGGAGTATTGGGAGTTCAGGTAGTTCAAGGCTAGCCTGGATTACATAGTAAGACAAAAAAAACAAAATGCTGTAAATTGTAAAGGTATTATTACTTCAAAATCCTCCAGACTAATTTTTCTCTTGCCTCCTCTATCATTGCCAGTTCTGCTGCAGCAGTATTAGTTGATCTTGTCCCTCTACTACTTAGCTTGGGAATCTTCACATACTCCTAAAATCCTGACCCACAGGATTTGTCATTCAGAGTTTTCCTCTCTCTCTCCCTTTGGCAGTACTAGGTCTTGAATTCAGGGCCTCATGCTTGCTAGGCAGACTCATGGTTTTCCTGTTTACTTTTCTAGTCTTATTCTACTTAGCAGTTATCCATATATCCTCTTCTGCTCAGATTTCTCCTTTGTTACTTAAGTCTTCCTAGTGGAGAAGGTGGCAAAATCAGTCCTCCTCCACTCATATTTTCCTGTGGAAATCTTTCATGTTTTTCAAGATATAATTTAAATGCGAGCTATCTCCTTTATGAACCCTTCCCAGATACTCTTGTCTTCCACGTTGGAAGGGAACTCTCTTGAGTTCTGTAGCACTTTGTTCTTACCTTTCATGTAGACCTTTTCATTTCCTTTCTTGTATTAGTTACTCTGAATAATTCATTCTTTGACCAGTTACATAATCTGCAGTATTTTTTGACTCATCTCTCCCTTTTTTTTTTACAATACTGGGGCTTGAACTTAGGGCCTGCACCTTGAGCCACTCCACCAGACCTTTTTTGTGATGAGTTCTTTCAAGACAGGGTCTCTTGAACTATTTGCCCGGGTTGGATTACAAGCATGGAGCCACCAGCACCCAGCTTGACACATCTCTTAAAATAGGAATAATAGGATTGTTAATGGGATTTAAGTGAGGTATGTATGTGCAGCATTTCAGCATGGTGCTCAGCACATAGTAAATATTCAGTAACAAATGGCTGCTAGTCCCTGAACAAAGTGATTTTTTAAGTGTGTTGGGGGGCAGGGGGGAGAAATGACCCAAGCCTTGTATGCACATATGGATAATAAAACAATAAAAAACAAAAATAAGACAAAAAAAACATGTACTATTTAACCTAAACTTGTTGAGACAGTATCTCCATCTCAGTCTTCCTGCCTCAACCTCCTGAATGTTGAGATTAACAGGTATGTACCACCAGGCCCAGCCCAAATATTACAGATGCTTTAAAGTCTAAAAACATGAAGTTAACCAAAGATTGAATATTTAAGGCCAGATAGAGCTCAAGAATTGCCTGACTTGGAAATTTTGCCTGAATTAATATGTATTTTTATAACTATTCTTTAGTCTGTGTGTTTCACAAAATTTTCTGTATTTAACATTTTAAAGGATTGAAGACAAAGTTGGTTTTTGTTTGCTTGTTTTGAGACAGGGTCTTGCTGTATAGCCCAGGCTAGACTATAACTTGTGATCCTCCTGCCTCCCAAATGTTAGGATTACAGATGTGTACCACCCTGCCCAGCTCAAACATTTTTTTTGTACTGGGGTTTAAACTCAGGGCCTTGGGCTTGCTAGGCAAGCACTTGAGCCATGTTGCCTCACACCCGCCCCCCACCAGCCCTGGCCCAAACATTTTAAAATGCCTTGCTGATAACAATTGCTTTATGTATTCAGTAGGTACATCATTATCATCATTATTTTTTAAGGAACCGAGTTTTGAACTCAGGACCTACACCTTGAGCCACTCAACCAGCCCTTTTGTGTGTGTGTGTGTGTGTGTGTGTGTGTGTGTGATGGGTTTTTTCAAAATAGGGTCTCAAGAACTGTTTGCCCAGAGCTGGCTTTGAACTTCTGTCCTGATCTCTGCCTCCTGAGTAGCTAGGATTACAGGCATGAGCTACCAGCGCCGGGCAAGGAGATTCTTTAAGCAACATGGTTGTCCTTGCAAGGGATGATGATGATGGCAATGACTAAGGTGGCAATAGTAGGGAATTCTTAAGAACTAAGAATTTGATGTTTTATAGATTACTCTAACCTGTTGTCCACCACATTCTGTTGTCCTCATTGTACTGTTTTCTGATTTATATTTATAGCTTAAGACTTTTTTTTATTTTTCCAGTACTGGGGCTTGAATTCAGGGCCTTCACTTTGAGTCACTCTACCAACCCTAATTTTGTGAAAGTTTTTTTTTCGAGATAGGGTCTTGTGGAACTATTTGTCCAGACTGGCTTCAAAAAACAGTCCTCCTGATCTCTACCTTCTGAGTAGCTAGGATTACAGTCATGAGTCACTGGCACCTGGCTTAAGGAAGTTTGGGGTTTTTTTTGTTTTTTTTTTTTAATAAAAATAAACCTATAATTTTTTTAAATGGGGGAATTTGGATCAGTAGGACTTGGTTGTGGACTTCATGTGGTGGTGGAAGCTGAGTGAGGACAAGAAACAAGCATGTCTCCTAGGTCTCTTGCCTTAAGCAGTGGAATGAATGGTGATGCTATCGCTATCCAAACTGGGATGAGTTTAAATTTGGACGTTTTGAAATGTCTCTGGTCTCCAAGGGGAAGTGTCCAGAAAACAGTAAAATATATAGAAGTTTGGAGCTCAATAATAAAGTCTGGGAATGGAAATAAAGATAGAATTTGATCATCTGTATATTTATCTGTCTATATATGGTAACTAAAACCATGAAAGTCACTGATAGCGCCTAGGAAAAACGTATCCAGCAGGACTGGGCTAAAAACAGAGAATGGGGCTAGGAGTGTAGCTTGGTACAGTATGTGCATGGCATGCACAAGGTCCCTGGGTTCAGTCCTCAACACCAAAAAATAAAAATGAAAAGAACTTAAAGTTACATCAGTTTTAATGGGCAAGAAGCAAAGAATCAGCTGCCAGAATTAAAGGAAGAAAACAAGGATTGATGGGTATCTCAAAAAAACAAAGGAAAGAGTATTTCAAGAAGAAAATAGCAGCTGGACTCCAATTGGCTCACACCTGTAATCCTAGCTTCTTTGGAGGCTGAGGTCTGGAGGATCACAGTTTGAGGCCAGCCTTGGCAAAGAGTTTGAGAGACCCCATCTCCAAAATACCAGAATAAAATGAACTGGAGGTTGGGTTCATGTGGTAGAGTGTCTGCTTTGCTAGTGTGAAGCCCTGAATTCAAACTCCAGTCCCAAACCCTACCCCCACCCAAAAAAAAAAAAAAAAAAAAAAAAGGAAATGCTTATCATGGCTGAATGTTGCCAAGAGAGCAAGCAAAAAAAAAAAGAAAAGACTCAAAAGGTCTGCTGAATTTAGCTTGATGTACTTGATCAGTAGCTTTTACAAAAAGTTTTGATGGTATAGGAACAAATTAAAATGAGCTAAAGAGGAGAGGCTATTTTGAGAAGTTTGGATGTATTAAAGAGGAGGCAAGTTGATGAGGCTCTTGCAACATTTAGCCAATCGATATGAACAGCTGAATGAGGACAGTTGCACTAGGAACGGAGAAAAAGACAGACTCCAGAAGTGTTGCATGTAATGACAGTGATTAAGTGAACTGGAGTTATCAAGGATGACTCAAGTTTCTGACCTGAAAAGGTGAAAATATATTGACACGAATCTCTAGTCCGTTACATGATTGATAGGTGTTTCTCTACTTATTTTTCTTTCTTTTTTTCTGGAGGAGGGAGGGTTGGGTGCTGTCTATGCATACTGGGCAAATGTTCTACCACTGCTGGGGCATGGTGGCTCACATCTGTAATTCTAGTAATAAGGAGGTGGAGGCAGGAGGATCTCAGTTTGCAGATCAGCATGGGCTACCTAGGAAGACATTGTCTCAAACACCCCGCACTAAAAAATGTTCTGCCACTGAGCTGCATCCCCAAGCTCATTTCTGGTTTGGGTTTTGTTTTTGTTTTTTCCTTTTTTTTCTTTTTTCTTTTTTGCATTACTGGGGTTTGAACTCAGGGCTTCATGCTTGCTAGACAGGCGCTCTACCACTTGAGCCACTCCCTTTTTTTGTGATGGGTTTTTTTGAGATATGGTCTCTCAAACTGCTTGCTGGGCTTGCTTGGAAACCTCAATCCTCCTGATCTCTGCCTCCTAAGTAGCTAGAATTTTAGGCGCCAGCTACCAGTGCTTGGCTGTTTTTGTTTTTTGAGATAGGGTCTTACCATGTAGACAAGATTGACTTGTAATTCACTATCTTCCTGCCTCAGCCTCCCAAGTGGTGGGTGGTTCATTTGATTAAATTCTCCTCTCTGATAACTGTTCTCTTTTAAATTTGAAGAATAAGACTGATTTTTCATCAAGATTGTTACATACCACCTATTGCCATTCAATGACCATCATTTCCCCTGTCTTATTTCTACTATATGATCAGTCTCTTAGAAACAAAATGCTGTTTTTCTCCAGTAAAAATCCTAGCTACCTAAGATCTTAGATTGCTGTATTACATGTTCAGGTAATAAACCATTTCCGTCCTGTATCCCACAGTGGCTCTTTTGAAGAGAAGTGCCCTGAACACAATATTCCTGATGACTGACATTATAGTTTTAAATTGTTTTCTGTCCCTAATAAATGAGGTTGGCCCCTTACTAGTGAGTCTTGAGACCTGGAAAAGGTCTCTGTCACAAATACTACAGTTATATAGTTGCTTTTTACTGTGAATTCTCTGATGTCAGCTAATGCTTGAATTTGTAACGAAGGGTTTTCCATACTCATTGCCTTTGTAATCTTTCAAATATGAATTCTCTGATATGCTAGATGTGACTCTTGATAGACTTTGCCACATTTATTAAATTTCTATACTTTCTCTCTACTATGGATTATCTGATATTTGGTGAGATATGAGTGCTAAAGAAAGGACTCACCACAGTCGTCACATTTGTAAGGTTTCTCTTAATGTAGGAATTAATCTTACATGCCCTGAGTACTGAATTTATACTAAAAGATATGTCACAGTATTATGTTTGTGAAGTTTCTGTCTGGCATCAGTTCTTTGGTGAATCCTGATGTCAGACTTTTGCCTTAATGTTTTCTACATCCAGATCATGTTGGCTCCTTCTTACTTTCCGGACTAATTGATGGATGGTAAATCTTAAACAAAAGCTAAAGGCTGCCAGGCTTAGTGGCATATTCCTGTAATCAGCACTCAGGAGGCCTAGGCCATAGTGAGACCTTGTCTCAAAAAACCAGGGGCCAGGGATGTAGCTCGGTGTTAGAGTGCTTGCTTAGTGTGCACAAGGGAGGGGAGGAAGGGAGAGAAGGGAGAGAAAGAAAAGAGGAAGGAAAAGGAAGAACCTAAATGTTTCACCACATTTGTTACATATATAAGGTTTCTGCTGTATGAATTCTCCAGTGTCTTATATGGCTTGGTTGTTGACTGAAGCCTTTGCCGCATTCACTACCTTTGTAAGGTTTGTCTTTATTATGGAAAACCATGCACCATGACTCCAAATAATCCACATTCAGGTCTTTGATGTATAACTTTTTTTTTTTTACTTTCTTCAAGGTGGTAGAGATCCTCATGTGCTAATGCTCAATCGCTGAGTTAAACCCTCAATCCTTCTATATAGCTTTGATTGTAATTTATTTATATAAATTGGAATATATCCAGTTGTAATCCAGTTTGATAAATTATATAAAAACTGTAATTTTGTGGGGGAGGGCTATTCTAGGGTTTGAACTCAATACTTTGAACTTGCTAGGCAAATGCTTTACCACTTGAGTAATGACTCCAGCAATTTTTTTTTTTCTCTTGATTTTGAAGCAAGGTCTTGCTATGTAACCCAGGCTGTTCTCAAACTCACAGTCATCCTGCCTCAACCTCCCGAGTGCTGGGATTACACCACACCTGGCAACAAAAAGTTTTTTGAGATGGGGAATCTTACTCTATAGCCCAAGTTAGAGTTGAACTCAAGATCCTCCTGCCTCAACCCCCAAGTGCTAGGATTACAGGCATGCACCACTGTGCCCAGTTCAAATTTTAAAAGCCAGTTGAAATTTGGCTTTCTCAATAAAAGTAAAACAATTGGAAAAGCCAGTTTATTAAAATTGTATTTATTTATTATTTTATTTTCCTGTGGTACTGGGACTTAAACTTAGGCTCTCACACTTACTAGACAGGCACCCTTACCACCTGAGCCATCCCACCAGTCCTAAATTTGCACTTAGTAAATTTTTAAACTTTTGCTTGATAATTATCAAAGCCCAAGGAATTCACAGAGGCACTGAAGATCAAATGTGAATGACATCCCCGCTGCAGCCAGTAAGCATGCTAAGGTCCACTTTTGCTATATGACTTCAAGATACAGCAACCAATCAGGAGAAGTTCCCCCACCCCCATCATGGTCATCTCTTCACCATAATTTTGTGGCATATAGCTTAACTATTTTATCTACCTTCCATGAAGTCAGTGTCAGTGCTGCTCATGAAACACAGAAGAATAAAGTTTTGTTAGGTAAGATTGACCTTTGGCAGGCCACATACCATTTTCATATCTGATTGTACCCCCTTCCCCAGCCACTTTTACTCTTTAGGTACAATATTGCCTTACAAAAAAATCATTTATGCCAGAAGTTTCAAAATTCTCATTTTTTAGATTTTAAAAGGCATTAAGAGTGCATGTAACTAACAACACCTTCAGTAGAGACTGGGATAGAATCCTATAGTCAAATATTATTAATATTTCTGTAACAAACCTTTTGTTTGCTATTTATCTAGCAATAGATAAATAGGAGCTATAAATAGTCTCATGTCAGTGTAGTTTAAGTTTTCTGCTAAATGTGTTTTGAGACCAAATTTACTGAAAAAACTTCCTGTTTTCAGAACTATTGATTTTAGAATTCTAAATAAGGGATTGTAGGCTATAACTTAAGAAAAATATATTAGGAGCATGTTTATGGAGAAGATACTTTTTTTTTTTTTTTTTGTGGGACTGGGGTTTGAATTTAGGGCTTTGCACTTGGAAAGCATGTGCTCTACTGCTTGAGCCACTCCTCCAGTCCATTTTGCTCTGGTTATTATGAAGATGGAGTGTCTCCAACTATTGGCCACTTGCTGATCTCAGCCTCCCAATTAGCTGGATTACAGGCAAGAGCCACTGACATCCAGCATGAGAAGATGTTTTGTTTTCAATTTTTTTTTTTTTAAATGGAATATAGTTTGCAGGAACTCCTCAGGGGTTAGATACAGACTGCAGAAGTCAACAGCATTTAAATTTTGGAAGACTCTAATTGTCTATGAGACAGTTTGAAATTTCTGATTTTGGGATGAAGTAAATGATAAGGAATAGCCCCACCTTTTTTTAAGCTATAGTCCAACTTTCAAGGGAATAAGGACAGAATAGAAGAATGAAGACTCAGAGAAAGGAGCTAGGATGTTAGGGAAGAAAGAAAAAAACACTTGTTTAATAGAGAGCAAGGACATACCATTCTCTTTGATCCTAAATTCCTGAAAATTGCCTTCATGAGCAATTAAGGCCTTTCACTATAGGAGCTGAGAAAGAAGTAACATTGATTCAGCATTTAGGCCCATGACACTTTCACATTACCTCATTCTACAGAACCCTATAAAGTTTAATATCTACATTTTACAGAGGCAGAAGACTCAAAGATCATAATTTCATGCTTTTGCAGTTGCTTTTGGAAACCAGCTTACCAGACTCCCATATCAGTGCTCTTTCCATTGCATCATGTTGGAAAGAATTGATAAAATTCTTGGGGGTTTTGTTTGTTTGTTTTGAGATAAGGTTTTGCTATATACCCCAGGCTGACCTTAAACTTTCAATCCTCCTGCCTCATCCTCTCAAAATGCCGGGATTATAGTTGTGCCCTAACACTGGCTGAGTTGGTAAGTTTGGGGGCACCACTGGGTATCTGCCCATAGCATGTCATCATCAGCTTCTTCCTCCTCTTTCTTCTCCTTTTCTTCCCCACCCCCACCCCCGACTTCTTTCATACAAGTTCGAGAAAGAAGTGCACTTCTTTCATAGGCAAGTGCTCTAGCACTGAGCTACATGCCACCCAAGCATGTCTTCCTATGTTATAATTTCCTTTGTATGGCCTCTCAGCCTTGTTGTTCCTCATGTTGCCCTAATCCCTTCCTTCCTACATGGGTGCTTACAAGATTGCCACCCAAATGTAGCTCAGCTCCCTCTTTTTCCATTTATGCAGGTTAGACAAATTCTTCTTTTTAATTTGTCAGAAAACTGTTGGAAAAACCCTTTTTTTTATTAGTAACAGTTAAAATGAAGAGCTAATCAGAGGGATTTGTGTAATTCAGTTCACAGACAATGCAGAATCCTCTGTCCAAACTGGGGTTGAGGGTGTTATACAATAGAGACCAGGTAGCCAACAGCTTCACTCTTGTATTTCAAAGGCATTTTACTTGGTGAACTTTTGTTTTTATGCTTCTCTAATCAAACTGCTTTTGATCCCCAAACTGACTTGAGCTTTCTGATCTGATCTTTGCTTCTGGTGTACTGCTGAGCCTCGCTACCCCCATTACCTTCAGAAATACCAACCATCTAGCCTCAGAGACCAATAGCTCAATGGTATGGCACTTGCTTAGCATATGTGAGGCCCTATGACCAATCTCCAACAGAAAAAAATAAATCACTACAGAGCTCACCACCCGGTAGTTTCACCCCCACCCTCTGAACTTCTTGCAAACTTACATTCATTATCTTGTACATTTTTAATGGGGTGAGATTAAACTAAATTGTAAAGCTTCCTGAAGGCAGAAACCTTTACAAATTACCTAGCATACTATTTGTGTCAGTTTGGAGTTGTTTATGTGTGTATATGTATGCACACATACTTGCATATACATATGTACATACGTGTATGTATCTTGATTGCTTGGACAGTGCAAGTGCTTAAATATATTCATTGAATATTTTTGGGTTGGTTAAAGTAGAAGTTGAGCTCTTTGTTTTCCCTGTTTTTAATTCTTTTTAGTTCGTTGTAGCACCTAGTAGCAGTAGTGTTCACTAGGGCTTAAATGTAAAACCTCATGCTTGCTAGGCAGAAACTCTGCCATTTGAGCCACTCTGCCAGCCCTTTTTGTGTTGGGAATATTCAAGATAGAGTTAGGAACTATTTCCCATGGGCTGGCCTCGAACTACGATCATCCTGATCTCTGCCTCCTGAGTAGCTAGGATTACAGGTGTGAGCCACTCTGTCCCAGGTAGATACTTCTTTTAATGCAAACCTTTAAGGAATGTTCTCCATTCACATGTTGAACTTTTAAAAAGATTTTCAAGTCTTACACCAGACTTAAATGGCATTTTCTCAGCTTATACTGTTCCCCTCAACTTTGCTTCATTAATGCTGTTACCACCACCACCTTGTTTATACATACCCACAGCTTCAGAAACAAGAACTGCGAGGATTAACTCAGATGATTGGTTTTGGTGTTCTTTGAAGTAACTGACTAGCTTCAGGTAACTATCTACCAGTACCTACAATGTACTACTTCATTTGTGCATATTATTATTTAGTCAGCTGACATTTGTATTCCTGTTCATGGCAAGAACTGACCATACCTCATTTGAAAGATTAAATCAGGCAATAGTATTTACAACCAAGAGCAGCACTGAAACTGCTGAGAACATACTTCTTCCAGGAAACAACAGAGGAATCGCCTTATGGTTGATAAGCTGTTAAGTAAGGTATATGTAATGGTGGGGACACTGGCTGTCAGAAAGACCTGTATTAGACTATCCCACTTAGTAGTGGGATCCTTCTGCAAGTTACAGCTCAGTTTTCCCATCTCTAAAATGGGGTTCCTGAGCTGGGTGTGGTGCTTCATGCCTGTAATTCCAGCACTACATAAAATTAGGCTACTTTGAGATGCAGGGCTAACCCTTGATATAAATAAATGAATGAAAAAATGGGGGTTCTACAGGAGCTTAAACAAACCCCTTAGTAAATCATTACCAATCAGATATGAATTGACTCTGAGACCAATCTATAGAGATTAGAGATTGATTTTTAGGATATTTGAAAGAGCTTTTGAATAGAAGATCCTGTTTTTAGGCTAAATTCAGTAGATAAAATCTTTCCACTATAGCCAGAGACTTTGGAAAGCATTCTGGACTAACCTGAGAAGACTGCCTCAACAGCAAGCTGTGAGAACACAGATGTGTTTCTTGGCAGAAGCATTGTGATCCTTGCCTGCCGTGGTGCCTAACAGAGACCAGGAGGATTGCAAATTGTTCACGAGACCATCTCTGGAAAATACCCAACACTAAAAAGATTGGCAGAGTGGCTCGTGATAGCGCGCCTGCCTAGCAAGCATGAGATCCTGAGTTCAAGTCCCCTTACTACCAAAAATAAAAAAAAGATAAAACTATGAAATGCTCGTGGAGTGGGGAAGGAGGTGACCCAAACAATGTGTACACATGTGGATAAATATAAAAATGATTTAAAAAAAACAAAATTATAAAACACTTACAAGAAAACTTAGGGGTAAATCTTCATGACCTTGGATTAGGCAATGGTTTCTTACATTTAGCACCAGAAAATAAGCAGTAAAACACACACACACATACACATATTGGACTTAATCAAAATTTTAAATTTCCATATTTCAAAGAACACATCAAGAAAGTGAAAAGATGCTGGAATGTAACTCAGTGGTAGAGCACTTGCCTGGCATGTCCAAGAAACTGGGTTCAATCCCCAGCAATGCAGGAAAAAAAAAAAGAATAAATAAATAAGAAAAGAAAAAACCAACTGAATTGGAGAAAATAGAATACTTTAAAATCATATATCCAATAAGGACTTGTATCTAACATATGTAAAGATCTTTTACAACTCAGTAGTAGAAAGACAATCAGTTTAAAAATGGGTAAAGGGGCCTGGTATGGTGGTGTACCTCTGTAATTCCAGCCCTTGGGAGACTGAGGCAAGAGGATCATGAGTTCGAGGCATCCTGGACTATATACTAAGACCCTGTCTCAAAACACCAGAAAAAGGAAAGAAAAAGGCAAAAGATTTGAAGTCAGACACTGGTGGCATCCTAGCAACTTGGGAGATCAGGAGGATTGAGGTTCCAGGCCCCCTAGCAAAAAATGTTCATAAGACCCCATCTCAACAGAAAAAAGCTGAGCATGGTGGCCTGTGTCCCATAGGCGGATGGTGATGCAGGCCAGCCTGAGCAAAAAGTGAGAGCCTATCTCCATAATAGCCCAGAGCAAAAGGATTAGTTAGAGGCTTGACTCATGCAGTAGGGCACTGAGTTCAAATTCCAGTATTGTCAAAAAAAGATTTGAGTAGACAATCTCTGAAGAAGAAATACAAGTCCGTGACATGTTCAGCATGTTCAATTACATGTTCAGCAGCATTGGTCATCAGAAAAATGGCAACTCAAAACCAAATGAAATGTCACTTCGCTGCCTAGAGCTGTAATTAAAAAAAAAAACTAGTATCCAGTGTTAGTGGGCAGGGGTGTGGCTCAAATGCAGAGTGCCTGCTTTGCAAGCGCAGGGCCTTGAGTTCAAATCCCTAATACCACCCCCCGACCCCCAAAAAAAGCAAGTTAGTGAAGGTTTGGAGAAATTAGAGGCTTCATACTCCACTGGTGGAAATGTAAATTTATAGTAGTTACTTTACAAAATGCTTTTCCAATTCCCCAAAAGGCTGATGAATTTCTGTATGACCCAGCAATTACATTCCTAGATACATACCCAAAAAAGGGAAAGGATATGTTCTTGTATTCATTAACCATTTATATTTCTTTTTTTTTTAAAGTGCTTATTCAGGTTATTCCATTCTGCAAGTTACCTCTTCATTTTTTATTGTATCATTTGCTATGCAGAAGCTTCTTAGTTTGGTATAATCCCATTTGTCTGTTTTTATTTTTGCTCCCTGTGCTTTTTTTTTTTTTTTTGGTGGCACTGAGTTTTTAACTTGAGGCCTCACATTTCCTAGGCAGGTTCTTTTACCACTTTTTGTGATGCCAGCCCTTTTTGTGATGGGTTTTTTGAGATAGGGTCTTAACGGGCTGGCGTCAAACCACAATCTTCTTGATCTCTGCCTCCTGAGGAGGTAGGATTACAGGCATGAGCCACGACTGGCACATGGCGCTTTTGGGGTCTTATCCAAAAACATCTTTGCTTCTAGCAAGTGAGAGGCCCTGAATTCAAACCCTAGTACTGCCCAAAAAAACTTCGCAAACACCAATGTCTTAAAGTATTTATGGTGTGTTTTCTTACATTTAACTGTTTGATCCATTTTGAGTTGCTTTTTGGTATGTAGTGAATGGTAGGGAATCTGCATTCTTCTGCATACGGGTATCTATGTTTTTCTAGCCCCATTTATTGAAAAGACTTAATTCTCGAATATGTGCTTTTGGCAGCATCTTTCAAAAACCAGTAAGCTGTATGTATGTAGGTTAATTCTCTATTCTGTTTCGTTGGTCTGTGTATCAGTTTTTATGCTTGTATCATCTTATTTTGGTTGTAAAAGCTTTATAACATGTTTTGAAGTCAGAGGTACTGTGAATGACTCCAGGATTGTCAGGATTTTTCTTTTTACTAAGGATTACTTTGAACATTTTGGGTCTTTTGTGGCTTCATGAAATTTCTGATACTTTTCTTTTAAAATTATTTTTGTTTGAGTTGTTTTATTTTGGTTTTTGAATGTATTGGAGATTGAACTCAGGGCCTCATGCTTGTTTGGCAGGTGCTCTACCACGAGACACTCCCAGCTTTTTATTTTTATTAGCGTTTATTAATTGTACAAAGTGAGGGGTTTTATTGTGATATTTACATACATACATACATACATAAAATGTACTTTAATCATATTCACCCTCTATTACTCTTTTTTTTTTAATCTTCCATACCCCAGTCCCTTCCTTTTTTTTTAGCTTTTTTTTTCAGTGCTGGGATTTGAACTCAGGGCTTTGCACTTGCTAGGCAGGCCTTCAGCCCTTTTTGCCTTAGGTTATTTTTTAGTCTCATGTTTTTGCTTAGGGCCAGCCTGGACAATGATCATCCTACCTACTACATCCACAGTAAGAGATCCAGCTTGGACCACAGACACATGCAGCCATGCCCAGCTTGTTTTTTGAGATGAGCTCTTGCTAGCTTTTTGTCTCCAGTCACAGTGTACTCAATCTCTGCCTCCCATATAGCTAGAATTACAGCTGGCCTCCAATTTTTTTTAAGTGGGTTTATTATGACTTTTTCATATATACATACAATGTACTTTGATTATAGGAGTTTTCAGATTTTTTTTCTATTTGAAGAATTGATCACTGGGTAGTATGGACATTTTTAACAGTATTAGTTTTTCCAATCAAGGGAGATGAATGTTTTTGTTCATTTTGTGCTCTCTTCAGTATCTTTCATCAGTGATTTATAAGTTTCATTGTAGAGGACTTTCACTTCCTTTGTTATTGGTGTATAAAAATGGTACTATCATAGGGCGCCAGTGGCTCATGCCTGTAATCCTAGCTACTCAAGAGGCAGAGATGAGAAAGATCATGGTTCAAAGCCAGCTGGGGCAAATAGTTCGCAAGACCCTATAGAAAATACCCATCACAAAAAGGGCTGGTGGAGTGGCTCAAGGTGAAGACACTGAGTTCAAACCCCAGTACCGAAAATAAATCAATAAATAAAAAACAGTATTATCAGGTTGGCATCATGGTTCAAGTGGTATATCACCTGCCTGGCAAGCACAGCACACTGAGTTCATACCCCAGCACCACCAAAACAAACAAAAAAACTGGTACTATTCCTTGTAATCCCAGCACTCTGTAGGCTGAGGCAGGAGGATCACAAATTGAAGACCAGCCAGCCTGGATTATAGAGTGAGACCTTGTTTCCAAAAAAAAGGAAAAGCCAAAAAGGAACAACAAAAAAGCTACTAATTTCTTTATGTAAACTTTTTATCCTGTAGCTTTACTGAATTTGCTTATAAATTCTAGCAATTTTTTTGGTGGAGTCTGTGTTTTTCTGTATTTAAAATCATGTCATCTACAAACAGGGATAATTTGACTTCTTCCTTTTCCAATTTGATTGACCTTTATTTCTTTCTTTTGCCTAGTTACTCTTACTAAACTTCAGTACTGTGTTGAATAAAAGTAATGAAAGTGGCAATCCTTGTCTTCTGATAGATCTTAGAGGAAACACCTTCCGCTTTTTCCCAGAAGGGATTTACAGAAGGAAGAGTTTTTACCATGAAGAGATGTAGAATCTTATCAAATGCTTTTTCTGCATCTGTTGAGATAATCATGGTTTTTGTCCTTCGGTTAATGTGATATATTACATTTATTGATTTGTATATGTTGAACTATCCTTGCATTGCTAGGATAAAATCCACTTAATCATAAATTTTTGGCACTACTGGGATTTGAACTCTGGGCCTTATGCTTGCTAGGCAGGCACTCTGTTACACCCCCAGGCCTGAGGGATTATATTTTTGATGTGCTATTGGTTTTGGTTTGCAAGCATTTTGTTGATAATTTTTTTAATTGAATTTTAATTTTGAATTAATAATACAAGTTAACTCCCTTGATGAGAATTTTTCATCTGTGTTCATTAAAGGTATTGATGCCTGTTAGGAGACTTATTACTGATTCAATCTTCTTACTTGTTATTGGTCTGTTCAGGTTTTCTATGCCCTCATGGGTCTTGGTAGGTTATATGTGTTCAGGAATTTATCCATTTCTTCTAGATTTTTCCATTTGTTGGGGTATAGTTTTCAAAATAGTCCCTAATGGACCTCTGTATTTCTGTGTTATCGCCTTTTTTTCATCTCTAATTTTATTTGAGTTTTCTCTTTTTTCCCTTGTGAGTCTAGATAAGTTTTGTGTATTTTGGCTGTTTTCGAAGAACTAACTTTTCCTTTTCTTGATCTTTTGTGAAGGTTTTGTGAGTTTTCTTGAGATACCATATATTAATAATACAGAGAATTTCATTATAATTCCATATATGAATGTAATGTAACTTGAACAAGTTCATACCCTCCATCATACTTCCATACCTCCTCCCTTTTTTTCAACAGTGTTTGATGGGCTTATTCTCTTGTTTATTTCTTCCCTGGTCTTTGTCATTTCTTTCCTTCTACTTATTTGGGATTTGGTTTATTCTTGTTTTACTAACTCCTTGAAGTACATCATTAGGTTATTTGAGATCTTTCTCTCTTTTTTTTCTTTGACGTATGAATTTACTACTATAAATTTGCCTTAGTAATGATTTTGCTTTATCCCATAGGTATGTATGATATGTTATTTTTTCATACTCATTTCAAGAAATTTTTTAGTACCCTTTAATAAATTCTTAGAGACCCCTCAGTTTTCAGGAGTAGTAGTTTAATTTCCATATGTGTATACTTCCCATTGTTCTTGTTTAATCTAGTGTTCTTCTGTTGTAGTTAGATAAGATTGATCTTTCAAAATTTGCAGTTTTCAGCTATTACTTGATTAAATAGGTTGGTTTGCAGCATCTTTTCAATAAGTCCCAAGATGTAAATACTTGTTCCCTTCAATTTTTTTCTCTTAATACTGGAAAAAAAAAAAAAAAGGCCTGGGGACATGGCTCAAGTGGTAGAGCACCTGTCTAGGAATTGGGAGACCCTGAGTTCAAATCCCTCCAAAAAAAAGTAGCTGTTGATAGATCTCAATGATAGAGCACATGCTTAGCATATACAAGGCCCTGGGTTCAATCCCCAGCATGCGCACACACACAAAAATGTCAAATAGAATGAATAGTGTCACTGGATTTAGCAACCTAAACTATCTTTTTTTTCTGAGGCATCTGTGTCCTGACACCCATATGCTGGGGATTAGACCCAGGGCCTTCCTTTGGTATGCTAGGTAAACAGTCTACCACTCAGTTTCAACCTCCAGCCCTGTCCTGTAGTTTTTATAATGGAGTATTTTTATTCAGTTTTCATATCATTTCTGAAAGAAACCTATGGTCTCTGGGTTTCTAATGAGCTACCCTTCTATAATCTGCCTTTGAAAGATAGGCTCCATCTCAGTCACAAGGAAGGTTTCTTCACGTACACTTATTTATTAAGCAACTGTTACATCTACCTTGTGTCTGAAATAATGAGGTAGCTTAATAAGTATTTAAAAAATACTTGTGGTAATTCACTTAACACATATTTATGATTCTATGATATAGATGCTAACCCTTATAGAACTTATCCTATGGAAGACAGATTTAAATTGTAATCATTGTAAGGAAGAAAATGAGACCAGGTGTTTGATCAACATAGGGCAACTTTGGGTTGGCGTAGTGACGGAAGGACCTAAGGACCCAGCAGTCCCAAAGCTAGGGAAGCATTGTAGGCAAAAAACAGTTTAATGCCCAGGATTTAACAACAGCAGATTTAATTAACAGCAATTTATTTTCTCATAGTTCTGGTAGTTAGCAATCTGAGATCAAGATGTCACAGCAAAGTTGGCTTCTTCTGAGACCTTTTTCTTTGGCTTCCTAGATACCCGTCTTCATATTCACGTGGTGTCCCTCTCTTCTTATAAGGACACCAATTATTGAATTAGCAACAACCTCATTTAACCTTAATTACAAAGACTGTCTCCAAATGTAGTCATATTCTGAGGTACTGGGTGTTGGGACATCATATGAATTTGAGGGGAATACATTTCAGCCATTATAGGGCCCACACCTATTTTGTATTATTACTGATGGCCCTTTGGTTCTAAAACCTTAGAAAATATGTGGTAACATTAGATGTTTATTCTTTAGAATTGGAAAGTAAGATTTCAGTGATCTGTTATTTACCTAAAGTTATTTCATTAAGAAACCCATAGGCTGTCTAAAGCAATAAGGTGCTAGAAGAGAATTACTTGTTCTATGGATTTTCTTTTTTTTTTTTTTTTAAATGGCACTGGGATTTGAACTCAGGGCTTCATGCTTTCTAGGCAGGTGCTCTTAGCATTTGAGGCACTCCACAGTACTTTTTTGAGATGGCTTTTTTGAGATAGGGTCTCACAAACTATTTGCCTGGGGTTGGCTTCAAACTGCGATTCTCCTGATCTCTGCCTCCTGAGTAGCTAGGATTACAGGCGGGACAGCGCCCGACAATTGTGGATTTTCTTGATCCAGACCCAGCAAGTAAAGAGTGTATGATGGAACAACAAGCACCCTGTCCTAGTAGATCCCTGAGAGATAACCCAGTCTTTAGGTATGGATTTCAGATGATTCTGCTGATGTTCATCCTTGTAATTATTTTTTCCTGCTTTCTTCTCCAGTGAAGTCATAGCAGATATTTATGATAGTTTCTTATCACCATGGTAACTGAAGAAGCAGAGTCTGCTTTCCCTTCCAATTTCACTGTCAACTCTGCTTGAAGGTGGGGACAGCCTCTGGGAGAGCCCAGGCTTAGTCATGAAAAACCATGTGTCAGGTAATAGGGAACAGCCTTCCACAGTCCTGTTTTTAGGAGTCTAACTTTTAACAAGTAGTCTTCAGGCACAGGGGTAACCAGGGTAGAATTTAGAACTTTTTTTTTTTTTTCCGAACAATAAATCCACTTGGGCTTTGCCAAGTGGATGTGAAGACTTGCTCTTCTAAGCCTCTACTGCTGCCATAGGTTCCCTAAGCTACTTTCTAGAATGACAAGGGGCACCTTCTCTGAAGTCTCATTTCCTCAGCTTCAAAATTCATCACTGTCCCCTCAGTTTCCAGCTCACGTCTCTTTTAATCAGGTATTTTTATGTACTTCTTTATTCCCATCTCACCCTCCCACCCTAAAGTCATCTGCTGCTTGCAGAACAGCTTAAATCTTACTTTTGGAAGATTTAAAGTCTGCCATTACATTCACACCTCCCCCTTCAGAAAAAGGGCCATGATAGAGTTAGTTGTCCCCTTAAGTGTATCTGTACTTTTTATCCCTTTGCAACACTTAGTCACTGTTTCAGATTAGAAATTGGAGGATAGGAAGGAACTGCCTGTAAGGGGATAACCAGGTCAATTATGCTTCAGGCCTTTCTACCTACTTCAGCACAATCAGCTTCATTTTTATTAGGTTTTAGACATTGGGATTCTATTTCAGATGTAGTTAAAGGAGATACACTGTGATTTAAAAAAAACATTTTGTAGCATAATATATCTAACAAGATTGGCCCTTTAACTATTTTTAAGTGTACAATTCAGTGGCATTGACTACATTTACAGTGCTATCACCACTATCAATTTCTTACCACCTCAAACAGAAATTCTGTACCCATTAAGCAACAACTCCCCATTTTCCCCTCCTCTCAGGACCTAATAATCCCTAATCTGCTTCCTGTGTGTGCATTTGACTACTGTAGGTATCTCATGTAAGTGGAATCATATAATTTATACTTTTTTTCTTGTATAGTTCATGGGATTTTTTTCCTTATTTCACTTCAAGGTTCATCTGTGTTGTAGCATGTATCAAAACTTCTAGCTAAATATTTCATGATATGCCTACAGCACATTTTTGCTTATCCATTCAACTGTTTTTCTACCTTTTGGCTGTTGTGAATAGTGCTGCATGAACATTGGCTACAAGTATGTATTGGCTTTGTTTTTAATCTTTTGGGTATATAACAAAGAATAGAATTGCTGTATTTATTTGTTCATGGTTTTTTTGTTGTTTGTTTGCTGTTATTTTGGTTTTGCTTTTCAGTACTGGATATTGAACCCAGAGCCGTGTGCATGCTAGGCAAATGCTGTACCACTGAGTTAATATCTCCAGCCCTTCTTTATTCTTTCATTTGCAATGCTGAGGATAAAACTCAGGGTCATGCATATGCAAGACAAGTGCTCTACCACTGAGCTGCATCCCCAACCCTTATTTTTTATTTTGTATTTCTGTATTCACCATTCCATTCCATTGGTCTATTATGTCAATAACACATTTTTTAAACTGTAGCTTTGTATAAGTTGAGCATCCCCAACCTCAAAATCTGCACTAACATGATACCACAATTAGAAAATTCTACACCTGACTTCATGTGACAGGTTGTAGTCAAAATGAATGTGCACTAAAAATATTGTATAAAAGGATCTACAGGCTATGTGTATAAGATGTATATGAAATATATACTTTTTTTTTTCAGTGCTAGGGTTTGAACTCAGGGTTTGTATCTTGAGCTACTGCAGCAGCACTATTTTTGTGATGGGGTTTTTGAGATAATGTCTTGAGAACTGTTTGCTCAGGCTGGCTTTCTGATTTCTACCTCCTGAGTAGCTAGGATTACAGGCATGAGCCACCAGCACCCAGCTCATATGTGAATTTTTTGAGTCCCATACCCAAGATATCACATTGCCTATATGTCAATATATAATGAACACGAATCTATACATATTTGAGATTTTAAATATTTTTTTTGCTGGTACTGAGGTTTGAACTCAGGGCCTCACACTTGTTAGGCAAGCGCTGTAACACTGGAGCCACTCTACTCTACCACCCCTTTTTTGTGTTGGGTATCTTTAGGATAGGGTCTCATAAACTATTTGCCTATGTTGACTTTGAACTGTGATCTTACTGATCTCTGCCTCCTTGGTAGCTAAGATTACTGTTCATAATTTTTTGCTCCTCTACCCCCCACTTTCCTTGTGAAACCAGTTATAAATATATTAGAACACATAATATTTTCACATCTAGACTACTGAGTTATCATTTCTGGGTCTTTCTCTATTGATTGATTTTTCTTCTGATCACTGATCAGATTTTCCTCTTCTTGGCATGTGAAGTAAATTTTTTTTTTTTTTGACAGTACTGGGGTTTTACCTCAGCCTTGTGCTTGCCAAGAAGTTGCTCTATCATGAGCTACACCACAGTTCAAGTAATTTTTAATTGGATTCTGGATGTTGTGAATTTGTTTGGTGTCTCGATTTTGTTATCTTTTTTAAAAAAGACAAAGAAGACCTGGGCAATAGTGGTCATGCCTGTAATCCTAGATGATCCAGGAGGATTGTGGTTTGAAGCCAGCCCTGGCAAATAGTTCACAAGACCCTATCTCAAAAATACCCAGCACAAAAAAGGGCTGGTGGAGTGGCTCAAGTGGTAGAGTACCTGCCTAGCAGGTGTAAGGCCCCAAGTTCAAACCTCAGTACTACCAAAAAAAAAAGAAAAAAAAAAAAAAGACAAAGAGGTTAATAGGCAATTAAATACCGTTCAGATTTTTGGTTTTTGGTTTTGATGGTACTGGAGTTTGAACTCAGGGTCTTGCACTTGCTAGGCAGGTGCTCTGCCACTTGAGCCACACCCCCATCTGCAGGCCTTTGTGTTTTACCAGTTTAAGGCTTATTTTAAGTGTTACTTTTATTTTCTAGGGATAGTTCGATCTCACTGCTAATGCATGGCCCTTAAGAGGTCTATATTGAATGACCTGAGTGATCAGTGAGGAATCTCCTTTGTATTTCATCAAGTGCTTCCCCAAACCTTTGTGAGTCTTGGGACAGTTTAGGTTATAGTTTCTCAGTTGCTTTTTGCCTGACTCATGCAGCTTCACTCTGCATCTGTGCATTCTTAGTCTTCAGCAAAGACCTGGAGCGCCTGTGTATCTGTGTGCACACGCCCTGAGGATTGAACCCAAGGCTTCAGGTTTACTAAGCTCACACTTTACCACTGAGCTGCATCCTCAGCCACTTCAGTTTCCCTGAAGTCTGTGGTCTCTCTCCTCTGCAACAAGTGAGATTTCTGTGCTATGTGGGACCCCGCTTCGTGCTCTAAAGATGATGAATAACACTCACTTCTTTTCTCTCCCTTTCTTGGGAACTGTTGTTATCCAGTGCCTGAAACAGTTTACAACAATAGCAATCCCTGCTATTCTATGATAACTGGAAGCAGAACTAATATCTATATTAATACCAGCAAAATAAGACAAAAAGCATGGTTAAGGAATAACTTGATTCACTTTATAAAAGTAAATTATTGACTCACAGCAAGATAAAATAATTCTAAATGTTTATGCCCCTAATGAAGCATGTTAAAGTATATAAAGTAAAATAAATGTACAGAGTAAAATAGACATATTCATATTGATAAGTCAAAAAAATCAGTAAAACAGAAGAGTTGAGCAGTGTGATAAACAACTTCATTTAACAGACATTGATATACAAAATGCCATGCACAATAATGGAAAAATACAGATTCTCCTCATGCACATGTTGAATACGTAATTAAGAGGAAAAAAGCAAATCTCAAAACATATAAAACACTTCCTAGGACTCTATTATAATATTATTAGATGTAAGTAGCAAACATTACTAATTTAAAAAACATGATTAAATAAAATCCATAGAAATTAGATATTCAGAACTGAATTATAATGATTTTAATTTGAAGGAACTTTTAAGTAAGATATTATAGAAGTAGTCTAGGGCCGGATGTAGTAGCTCATGTCTGTAATCCTAGTTACTTAGGAGGCTAAAATCAGGAGGATCTCAGTTTGAGGCCAGCCCAGGCAAACAGTTCATGATACCCCTTCTCCAAAATAACCAGCGCAAAATGGACTGGAGGTGTGGCTCAAATGGTACAGAGCCTGTTTTCCAAACATGAAGCTGAGTTCAAACCCCAGTTCCACACAAAAAAAAAAAGAAAACCCTAGTAAACTGTTCTTCATGATGTGTTAGAAAATTCCTTAAAATTAGTAACATAACAAAGATACCCACTATAACAACTTATTTTTTTGCATTGTGCTGGAGATCCAGCTAGTGCAGTAAGACAAAATAGAGTCTTGACTTCCTGGTCTGGGGTGTAGCTCAGTGGCAGAATGCTTACTTAATATGGACAAATCCCTGGGTTCAAGCCCCCAAAACAGAAGGAAAAAAAAAAAAACTTGTAAGTATGAGGATAAGAAAGAAAAGAAACCTGTCATTTGCAGATAATATAATTGAATACATAAAAATTAACCTAGGGGCATGACTCAAGTCGTAGCAATTGCCTAGTAATCTCAAGACCCTGAGCTCAAACTCCAGTACCACCAAAAAAATGTTTAAAATAGGAAGGGCTTATGGAGTGGTTCAAGTGGTAGAGCTCCTACCTTGCAAACGTGAGGCCCTTGAGGTCAAACCCCAGCACTGGAAATAAATAAGAAAAGCCTAATGACATATTTTTGCAGTTGATAAGAATTTAGCAAGGAGCCTGGACATAAGGAGCAATCTCCTTCCCACACCGTTAAAAAGTACCTACAAATAAATTTAAATGTTGGAGATCTTTATTGAGAAATTTCTAAATTTTTATTGAATGGCATTAAAAGAAAATCTAAAAAATATTTTATAGATAGTACAATTCAATATTGGACAAGGATAATTCAAATTAAAATACAAAGAGGATACTTTTCTTGTGTGTGAGCATTTAGTAAGCTGATTGCATATGGCCCAGAAAATCATATACATCATGGTTTAACTTCGTTTTGTTTTTTGCTATACTGGAGATTGAACCCAGAGCTTTACTCATGGTAGGAAAATGCTCTACCACTTAGCTACGTCCCCAGCCCTTGTTTTGGTAAATTTTATTTTTGAGACAGGGTCTCTTTAAGTTGGCCAGGCTGACCTTGAACTCACTAACCTCCTGCCTCTGCCTCCAGAGTAGCTGGGATTATAGGCCTGAAGACCTCTATATGTCCCTATGACTACTTAAGAGGTTTTAGTTAGAAAATGAAGATCAAGATGTTATTTGCCATTATCACTGTGTTAACATTTGTACTGATGCTATAAAAGCAGTGGTGGGTAGAACTGCTGATGCCTTAACACAAATCAGGCCAGTGCCATCAAACTATGTGTCACACCTGTAATCCTAGCTACTCAGAAAGCAGAGATCAGGAGGATTGCAGTTAGAAGCCAGCCCCAGGCAAATAGTTCCAAGAAACTCTGTCTTGAAAAAAAAAAACAAAAAAACAAAAAAAAACATCATATAGAAGGGCTGGCAGAGGGGCTCAAGCAGTAAGAGCAATTGGTTTAAACTCAGGGCCTCACACTTGCTAGGCAGGCACTCTACTACTTGAGCTACTTTACCAGTCCTTGAGCTACAATACCAGTGTGTTGGGTATTTTTGAGATAGGGTCTTGCTTTTTTGCCCAGGTTGGCCTTGAACTGATCCTCCTAATCTCTGCCTCTTGAGTAATTACAGGCTGACCCACCCATGCCTATTTTTTTTTTTTTTTTTTTTTTTTGGTACTGGGGTTTGAAATCAGGGCCTACACCTTGAGCCACTCTACCAGCCCTTTATTGTGATGGGTTTCCTTGATTTAGGGTCTCTCAACCCTATTTTCCAGGCTGGCTTTGAACCACAGTTTTCGTATCTCTGCCTCCTAGGTAGCTAGGATTATAGGTGTGATTCACCAGCTCCTGGCCTCTGTACACTTGATTAACACTATTTTTTCTTGAAAGCATGACCAACAGCTGGGCATACCTGTAATCCCAGCTACTTTGGGAGGCAGAGACAGGAGGATCTCGAGTTCAAGGTCCCTAGGGCAAAATTAGCAATACCCTGTCTCAAAAACAAAGTAAAAGGAAAAGGGCAGGAGACATAGCTGAAGTGGTAGAGTGCTTTCCTTGCATTTACAAGACCTTGAGTTCAGTATTCAGTAATACACACATAGACACACACACAAAATCAGTGATGTACAAACTAATTATTCAGACTTAAGTATTAGGCAAACATTTTCTTGAAATGCATGAAATGAATCAGTATTTGTCAATAATAAAATTTTAGCTTTCAAGCAAAAACTAGAATTACCAAAAATTTGTGTCTACTACTGAGTCCTCAATAGCTTCCCCGATATGTTTGTAATAGGAAAAAACTTGAAGGGAAAGGACTAACAGAAAAATAGACAAATTACAATGTAGTTATACAGTGAAATAGTATAGGAGAAATGAAGAAAATATAGCTACATGCAAAAACATGAGTGAACCTTAGAAACTCAGCAAGTGGAGGAAAAAAAATTTTCATAAGACTAAACACAGTATAGTACACTATTTAGGGGTATGCATACGTGATTAATGGCAAAGAGAAAAGCAAAGATGAAGACAGTTCATCTTTTGGAGGATGAGGACACGTAAAATGGGAAGAAGCCAGACGCTGGTAACTCATACCTATAACCCTAGCTTCTCAAGAGGCAGAGATCAGGAAGATCGTGGTTCAAAGCCAGCCCAGGCAAATAGTTTGAAAGATTCTTTTCTCAAAAATACAAACAACAACAACAACAAAAAAATACAAAACAGGGATGGTAAAGTGGCTCAAGACCCTGAGTTCAAACCCGAATACTGCAAAATAAATAAATAAACAAAATAATGGGAAGAGTCTACACCTAGATTTAGGTATATTGATGATGTTCAAGTTCTTAGATTTGGTGATAGGGTTACAGATGTGTGTTGTATTATTTTGCTTGGTAATATCTGAGTTTATTCGATGAGTCACATACTGTTATCTCTCTTGTGGGGTTGATAATAAATTGTGAGCACTTACCCTAGCATTTGTTTAGGAGATACTTTACACATATTAACTTATTTAACCCTTATACTGATTGAGCATTGAAATCCCAAGCGTTTCTGGTCCCAAGCATTTTGGATAAGGAATACTCAACCTGTAACAATGCTATAAAGTAGGAACTATTATAAGCCTGTTTAAAAGTAATCCTGAAGCATAGAAATTAAAGGAACTTTGTTCAAGGTTGCTCACCTAGCAAGTAGAAAAGCCAGAATTTGAACCCAGACAATCTTTCTCCAGGACCTACACCTTTAACTAATATGCCTATACCAATTGCTATACCACCTATGTAACAAGCTCATTATTATTAAAGGAGACTATGTATATGCTCACATATATTGGGGTGAAAGTAGCATAGGAGGGATTACTCATTGAGAAGCTGTGGAGTAGGGAAGGACGGGGCATGAGTATAAGAGTACAGTGAAAAGGAAATGCTACCCTCTTGAGAGTCTTTGACAGTGTATTTCTGTCTTCCCTTTTAGAGCCCATGGCAAGCCCAGGGAAGGACAATTACCGAATGAAGAGCTATAAGAACAATGCTCTAAACCCTGAGGAAATGAGACGAAGAAGAGAGGAAGAGGGCATTCAACTCCGGAAACAGAAACGGGAGCAACAAGTGAGTTAACCAGCGTATTCTTAAACACACTCATCAGGGAAATGATCTAGCCTCAATGGTTGGCCTTCACTTGCACACTTACCTTCCCCTCAGCTTAGCTATTTAGTGGGCCAATTATCCAGTTTCCTTTTGTAAAGAAATGTTGGGAGCTTTGAGAAAGGAAGAACCAGTCCTTTATCCCCTTTCTGTGAGACGAACACAGACATCATTTTTGTTTTTAATGTAGCCTCCTAGTTCCAGTTCCTTGTGCCTCTTGTCTTCACACTGCAGTGTTAGGCCTGGCCTTTAGGTGTAACTCCAAGCCTGGTCCTTAAGAGACTTATCTGGGCTGCCTTTTGTTTTCTCAAGTCTGTTCTTTTAAGTACCCCTAGTATTGAGCCTGTATTGATCCTATACTCACACCCCACTACCAGATTGGTGCCTTGCGCAGCTCTAGATTCAGTCACCTAACCTGCTTTTTTTTTTTTTGGTAGTGCTGGAATTTGAACTCAGGGCCTACACTTTGAGCCACTCCACCAGCCCTTTTTTGTGAAGGGCTTTTTCGAGATAGGGTCTCACCAACTATTTGCCTGTGCTGGCTTAGAACTATGATCCTCCTGATCTCTGCCTCCTGAGTAACTAGGATTGTAAGCATGAGCCACCGGCACCCAGCCACCTAACCTGGTTTTGCCCACTTTCTTGCTATACCATTATTCCTTTCCTTCAAAGTCTTTCATGCACATCATCTTTTATGAAAAAGGCAGAGAAATTCCTAAAAGGTTTGTACGTGTGTTTATAAAAATGCTCTCTTTAAAAAATGTGAACAGTGGACTGGCAGAGGAGTACCTAAAGTGGTAGAACACCTGCCTAGCAATCGTGAGACCCTGAGTTCAAACCCCAACCAAAAAAAAAAAGTGAACAATTAGATGTAACATAGAAAGTAAATGTGGTATGTTTCCATTTAAAACTTGGCCTCATTTTCTTAATTACTGTAGCATTTCCTTGTCATTAATGCATTGCATTGGGTTATTCTTGATTTTCTTTGGTTCAGTCAGTAGTCTACTACTGTCTCCTAACTTTACTTTCAGCTTTTTAAACGGAGAAATGTGGAGCTGATTAATGAAGAAGCGGCCATGTTTGATAGTCTGCTGATGGACTCTTATGTGAGCTCTACAACTGGGGTAAGGCTCATGTGTCTGAGGCAGGTCTGTAACATAACTGCTTCTATAAAACAGAAATTAGATGGTTTGTGTCATCTAGTAGCTTCGCCAATAATACTGAGCTTTTTCTTTTATGGGCCCTTTTGTAGACAGTCAGCTTAAAGAGTTAACCAGGGTTCATCTCTGGCAATACCTAAAGAAACATCTAAGGGAAGTCGTCAGTTGCTTTAGAGAGTAGGAATCCCTTTCATATGTTTGAACTTGAAGCAGCCATAGATAAACAAACCTCTTCTCCTAAGCCTGTCTTTTATGCTATTTATTCTCTTATCCCACTGTCTTAGAAAGCAGCGTACCAAGCAGAATTAGGTGCTCACATCTGACTCTAGTGCTGTTTGTAAATTCCTAAACCTGTTTTATATTCTAGGAGAGTGTGATCACAAGAGAGATGGTGGAGATGCTCTTTTCTGATGATTCTGACTTGCAGTTAGCAACCACACAGAAATTCCGGAAACTGCTCTCCAAAGGTATAAAGACTGGTTTTTGTTAGGGGCCTTTTTAGTGACCTCATCAACTACTTTTCCTCTTGCTCATTCTGCGCTAGCCCTACTGTCCTTGGTGCTCCTTGACTAAACCAGGCACCTTCCCACTTTTGCACTTGATATTCTCTCTGCCTAATGTCCTCCACTCCCAGATATCTATGCAGCAGCTCCCTCACTTCTACCTTACTAAGTCTGCCTTGAACCCTATCTAAAATCAAATGCTGTCTCCCATCCTGAGCAGTATTTAGTTTCCTTACCTTTCCCATACTCTTTTTTTTTTTTCTTCCTACATTATCCAGTCATTCTTCAAAATCCACAGGGAATTGTTTTCCTCCCTTAATATAGAATAGCATACTATTTGTACATAACCTATAAACATCCTCCTGAATACTGTAGATTTATCTCCAGAATACTTAATGCGGTGTAAGTGCTATTATACTGTATTGTTTAGGAAATATGGATAAGAAAAAAGGTGGTACAGATAATTTTTTTTTCTTTTGTGCTTGTTTTGTTTCTGAGACACTCTTACTTTATAGTCCAGGCTGGCCTAGAACTTGCTTTTTAAAGCACATGCCGGCCTCAAATTTGGGATACTTCTGCCTGAGCCTCTCAAGTGCCAGAATTACAGTCATGCATAGAGCCCAGCTGTGAATATTGTTAATGGGCAGTTGGCTGAATGCACAGGTACAGAACTCATGGATACAGAGAGCAGACTATACTTACTACTTTATAACTATAGAATAGCTCTCCCCACTAGAATGTAAGTTCTTTGAGGGCAGGGACTTCGGGTTTGGTTAGTACTATATGCTCAGCACCTAGACCTGTGTGGCATATAGTAGTGCTCCAGAGACTAGCATATAATATGAAAAATACCTCTTGCCTCAGTTATATTAAGCTTTATTCCCAGGAAAAGACCACTGGTCTGTCTTAGAAGGGAAATATGTAGACTAAGGTTGCTCATTCCTTAGGCTTTCCTCTCTCTCTTACCATTTTGTGCTTTCATTCAGTAATCCAAAAATGAGCATACCTAAATTAGGATTTGCTTTACACTTTAGTATGTGATACACATTATACAATTCAGAGATATTGCAGGTATTATTAAAACCGTCTTACCAGATAGGGCATTTGGGAATGTTTCTAACAGTGCTCAGAAGTATGTAGGTTTGCGAACTAATTCCAGTAAATGAATCAACCAAAGCCTCTCCTTTTCATCTCTTTTTTTCTCTCCCTCTTCCAGAACCAAGTCCTCCAATAGATGAAGTTATCAATACCCCAGGAGTAGTTGATCGGTTTGTAGAGTTTCTGAAGAGGAATGAGAATTGTACATTACAGGTAAAAACTACAGAGATATGGTGACCAGATAAAGCTTTTCATCTAAGAAATTATAGTAGGATATTTCTCCAGATACATTTCTCAGGAAATAGACAAGTAATAAGAGGACATCTAAGGGAAGTTGTCTGTTGCCTCAAGATCTTGGCTTCAAAGAAGAAAGGCAAAATCTCTTCCTTAAAATAACCTCAATAACTATGTGAAATGATGCATTTGTTAATAGCTAGATTTAACCATTCCACAATGTATATATACTTCAGGGCATCATGTTGTACATGATGAAAACATGCAGTGTTATCTGTCAGTTTAAAAAAGAATTTTTTTTACTCTCAAAGCAAAGATACCAGAATATGACAGACTCACCATTTCATTAATCAGAGATTCGAGACCACTTCTAACTATCTGTGTGACCTGAGGCAAATCATTTATCCTGTCTGGCTCTCTCCTCCAGACATGGATAATGAATAAATCCATTGGCACTTGCTAGAAACTCAGCTGAAAGGGACCTTGAAGAGAGTCTTCTCATTCTTATACTCATTTCAGAAATGAAGAAGGTGAAGCTCAGGAAATGAAACAGTTACCCATGGGTGCTATAGTAGTGCAGAACTAGACCTGGACCATCAAAGCCCAGTTCCATGTTCCCATTATATCATATCACTGTTCTTCCTACCACTTGAAGGGGGAAGGGGAGGAGGCTCATGTTTGGTTTTGTTTTTATTTGGCAAGAAGCTTATTGCTTTGAGCCGGCTGCTTAGTCTGGAATGACATTTCAATTGTGACTTAATCTTACTTTCAGTTTGAAGCTGCTTGGGCTCTAACAAACATTGCCTCGGGAACCTCTCAACAGACCAAAATTGTCATTGAAGCAGGGGCTGTCCCAATTTTTATAGAGCTGCTTAACTCAGACTTTGAGGATGTACAGGAACAGGTAATGCTCAGATTTAGTTCATTCTTGATGTTACTGATGGTATAAGATGGTGCTGATGGTATAATAAAAAATATATTTGGTTTTCTCCCAGTTCTTGGCACAGCGCTCTTGGAATTTTCTGAGTATTGAGTGCCTTCTATTATTTATAGAGCCCTTTTATTACTTGAGTCTATATAATGAGGCGACTCAGGGGAACCTCTAGATAACCCTCAGATGGATTTGGTTTCCAGAAAGACCAAGCACAGGATTAGAGTATGAGAACTCTGAGCCTCACCTCCCACACATGTCTCCAGGAAGTTGGGGGAGGGCTACATCCCTGTGCTGGAAATGTGGCAGAAACCATGGAAGCTCTGTACTACAACTTCTCCTTACTGCATACCTTGCCCTGTGCATCTCTTTCATTTGGCAGTTCCTGAGTTGTATCCTTGATAATAAACTGGGTAAGCATAAGTAAAGTGTTTCTTGAGTTATCTGAGTCATTCCAGTGAGTTACCAAAGCTTGGAAAGATTTGTAGTAATACCAAAATTTATAGCTGGTCAGAGTACAAATGACCCCTGGGATTTGCAGCTAGTGTCTGAAGTGGGGGAAGTCTTGTGGGACTGAGCCATGCATCTGTTCTTACTTCAGGAGCTAGTGTCAGAATTGAATTGTTGGACATACAGTTGGTGTCCATAAATTGTTAGTGTGGGAAGAATTCCATATATTTGATGTCAGAAGTGGTGTTAAAAAATAGACACCACACAGTACTCATTTCTCAGTAGTCACCTTTATCTTGTGGATATAAAGGTATAAACTTCCATTTCTCCCACTGGATTCTTTCTAGTAGGATAGAAATGGAGAGTGGTAGTGGGATCTTTTCTCCTTTACCTACATACAGAGCTGATCCAAGGTGGCTACAGGAATGAAACTTTTTCTTCCCTTTATCCTTTTCCAGGTATGGGCATGACAGTCTTGATTTGACTTCTGCTGTAGTATAGATGGCAGCTTGTCTTCCCTCACTGAACCAGGACCTCCTTGGGGAAAAAAAATCCTTATAGAGCAAATGCTCAATGGGATTTCAACAGGGAGGTTACCTGAACTTATTTAATATCTCCAGCCTTGACACTGTTAACAGCCTGATGGGTACTTGGTAGTACTGACTATAAAGTTGTCACAGAAGCTATCAGGCTCTGTGGGTGACAGTTACATCATCACCTTTTCAGGCAGTCTGGGCTCTGGGAAACATAGCTGGAGACAGTTCCGTTTGCCGAGATTACGTCTTGAACTGTTCCATCCTTAATCCTTTGTTAACGTGAGTAATTATTATCATTTGCACCTGGGGCATCTGTAAGGCGACCATGTTGCAGGTCATTTGGGGGCAGCTTACTTGATCCCTTAGGATGATAGGTAAATATAAAAAAATCTAGACGTGCATTTTAATTGCTAGAGTTAAAGGTATCTTTTGAGAATAGGAAGATTGCACCCCTAGTCTGTGTCAAGGAGGATATTGTTCCTCACCTCATGGTACTGTAGAATCTCATGTTGTTCCTGTCTGCTTCATTACTGAGCCAGGGAGAAGGGTAGGACTAGCCCATCCGGAAAAATCCAGTTTTCTCTACGGAATACATTGATTTGCTGTGAGATTATCCATAGGTACTTTGGACAGCTCTTTCTCATAGATAGAAACCCTAGAAAGGGGCATACACACCCTTCTTCTGTCCCTTCCCCACTATATACCCGTAGGGTAAGCTACATCTAAACCAAAAGAGATGAGTGAACTGTTTTTCAGAAACCTCAGTCTCATAGGCTGCCCCATCACTTTCTTAGACCGTAACACAAAACCATTCCATTCTACATAGCTATGACCCTCCCACTAAACCTTCAGCTTTTATTTTCAGAGGAAGCTACTCCTTGTGCATAACTTGTACCCAGACTTACGGGTATTGTATGTCCTACCTTAAAAGCTTTAGTCATTATGGTGATGCACAGATGTAATCCCAGCACTTAGGAGGCTGAGGCAGGAGGGTCAAGAGTTCAAGGACAGCCTGGGTTCAGTAGCAACATGCTGTCTGAAGAAACAAAAACAAAAGAAGCTTTGCAGCCTTGCTCAATATCTAGCCTTGATTTATTCCTATTGTGTGTGGTGTTAACTTGCCACATCTGGTCCTAATTTTCTGTGCATAGGTCAGCATAAACCGTGCTCGATTTAAGTCTGTGGGTAGGAGAAAAAGGCTGCCAGTCTTTGGAGTCTGATTAGATTTGCCCCCAGGGTTTGTCGGCAACAGCTCTGTACTAAGGCATCAATGCTCAGGGTCTGGCTTTGCTGTTTCCTTCAGACTCCTTACCAAGTCCACACGACTGACAATGACACGGAATGCAGTGTGGGCCCTGTCAAACCTCTGCAGAGGGAAGAACCCACCCCCAGAGTTTGCAAAGGTGAGAGCTGCTTGCCACTCCCTGAGTGATAGCAGATTCCATCCTAGGGCGTTTTTAAGTTTTAGGGGTATCCCTTGGAGTCTTAAATTATGGGAAACAGAAAGAGGCAGTTGTCAGTGAAGTAGGTAAAATTGTGTGCCTGGATGGTAAAGTGAAAAGGTAGGTTGGAAGGTTTGGGGGTTTTTTGGTTTTTTGTTGTTGTTTTGGTGATACTAGGGTTTGAACTCAGGAGTTCAAACTAGTGGTAGGCACTCTACCATTAGAGCCATTCCACCAGCCCTTGAAGGTTTAATGTAATAGTGATCCACAGGATCTAGCATTATTTGTTGGGAAGGAAGTTAGTTAGGGTTAGTGATAGAGCTGATTTAGCCCTGTCCCTTTGTGAGTCCTTATTCTATGATTCTGCTTCCAACAGGTCTCTCCTTGTTTGCCTGTATTGTCTCGCCTGCTCTTCAGCAGTGACTCAGACTTGCTGGCAGATGCTTGCTGGGCCCTCTCTTACTTGTCTGATGGCCCCAATGAGAAAATCCAGGCAGTCATAGACTCTGGAGTCTGCCGGAGATTGGTCGAGCTTCTGATGTGAGTGTTCTCAGAGAGGGTAAAGGTTTTCTAAGCTTTTCCAAACTCATCCCAAATTGCTACAACCAACAGTTTGCTTGAATACCCAAAGGTCTGGAGCCATGTGGATGCTGCCAGCCTTGGTGGTCAGCAGGGCTGAATATGGTATGCTGGCCCTTGACTGATGGATGACCTCTTCCTCTTCTGTAGGCACAATGATTACAAAGTGGCTTCTCCTGCCCTGAGAGCCGTGGGTAACATTGTCACTGGGGATGACATCCAGACCCAGGTAAGGAAGGATTAGAGCATAGGATCTAAACTCACCTGCTATGAGAGAGCATTGAGGAGAACTTCTTGTTCTTCAAGACCAGCCCAGGCAAATAATTTGTGAGACCTCCATCTCCAAAATAACCACAGCAAAACAGACTAAAAGCTACAAAAAATGTAGCTCAAGCGGTAGAGTGCCTGCTTTGAACGAAGACCAGTTCAAGCCCCCCCCCCCCGGCCAAAAATTAATTAATAAGGGTACGGATCTGGGTGTTGAATAACTAGCATAATCTGTGGGATTCATCAGATTTCTTACAGGTGAACAGGCACTCACTCAAACCCACACCCTCATTTTCTAGATCATTATGTAGGTATGTGCACACGTGGACATTGAAATATATACAATTTATCATGTTAACATTTCTTTTATTTTTTCAGTGTTTTTAGGCAAAATTATTTAATGTCAGTAAATTATTTAATAATATTACAGGCAATTTGCTATGTTTTGATTGGTTTACTGCACAATCAAGCTCACCTTTAAAGTTGATTTTTCTTCCAAGATAGCCCTCTTTAAAAGATGCTTAATCCAATTGTCCACAAAACTTGGGCTTTTTTTAAAACATGGGCCACTGGAATTGCAGATTGGAATTATTGATGGCAACTTCAAAATTCCCCATCTGAGGATCTGTGGGATTTAATTTCCTGAAGCAATTTATTGTTCAGTCCTAGGAGATGAATTGTAGAAAGTACTTCATATTTTGGCAAATGATCTATAATACCAAGTTTTTCTAGAAAACATTTTTCTCATTGTATCTTTTCACCCATGAGCTTAAGCAAATTGTTACAGATCTCATTGTCACTACTGCAATGCATTTACTATGATGGAAGCATGACCTGTGTCTCAATTTGGCCACTCATGTTAACCATTTCAGCATATACAGTTCAATGACAAATAATACAGTAATTTTATCTTAATTTTTTAGAGAACTACCATAATGTTTTTCATAGGCATTGCATCATTTTACATTCCTACCAGCAATGTACCAGATTCCAAATTCTTTGCATTCTTCCAACACTTGTTATTTTCTGTTGTTGCTTTTAACAACAGCCATCCTAGTGGGTGTGAAGTGATAATCTCATGTGTCTTGATTTGTATTTCCCTAATCAGTGATATTAAGCATCTTTTTTGTGTGCTTATTAGCTATCTATATATTTTTAGGGGAGAAATGTCTAATCATGTCCTTTGCTTGCTCATTTTCATTGTTGGTTTGGTTCAGGTTTCTTTGTTTTTTGGTTTTTTTGTTTTTGTTTTGATTTTTTTAATGGGACTGGGGTTGTGTAAACTCAGGACTTTGAGCTTGCAAAGCAGATGTTCTACCGCTTGAGCTAGACCTCCAGCCCATTTTGCTCTAGTTATTTTGGGTTGGCCTCAAACTTCTGTCCTCCTGACCTCAGCTTCCCAAGTAGCTAGGATTACATGTGTGAGCCACTGGCACCTGGCCTTTGCTCGTTTTTTAATTGGGTTTTTAGGACTTTTTTATTGTATAGTTGTAGGAGTTCTTTATATATTCTGAATATTAATCTTTTATCACATACATGTTTTGCATGTATTTTCTTCCATACTGCAATTTTTCTTTTTCACTATTTATGATGTCTTGATGCGCAAACATTTTTAGTTTTTATTAAGTCAAGCACCTAATTTTTCTTTTGTTTCCTGTGCTTTTGATGTTCTAGGTCATTCTTAACTGTTCAGCCCTCCCTTGCCTCCTGCACTTGCTGAGCAGCTCCAAGGAGTCAATCCGAAAGGAAGCTTGCTGGACCATTTCAAACATCACTGCTGGCAACAGAGCTCAAATACAGGTAGAACAGGCAGGAAAACTGAGGGGCATAGAGGCGTCAGAACAGGGGACTTTGTGGGATATTTGCTTCCAGAAAAAGAATTTGTTTTAGAAATGGGGTCAAGGGAAGACTAGGAGTATAGCACAGTGGTAGGGCACCTGCCTAGCATATGCAAGGTTTGATCCCCAGCACCACAAAAAAAAATAATAATAATTGGGGTCAGTGTGTGCTATTGGTCAAAGATTCTGTGTAGTAGAAGCTAGGGTCCTTATTTCTCTGTAGCCTGTCAGCTAAATGGGAAGAACAAAGGAGAATTTCAAGCTGGGGGAAGATGTGTTAGGTGATTTTTATGCTGGATTTGCTTTCTCAAAGTGACTTTCTTCCCTCCATCTCCTTGCCCTCAATCCTCTATAGGCTGTCATAGATGCAAATATTTTCCCTGTGTTGATTGAAATCCTTCAGAAAGCAGAGTTTCGTACAAGGAAGGAAGCAGCCTGGGCCATCACCAATGCCACATCAGGAGGGACCCCTGAGCAGATCAGGTATCACATTCCTTTCCCATTATCTTGAATGATATGTGCACTCTCTTTTGCTCATGGTTTACAGGTAACATCTAAACTGCTTTTGCCGAGATAGCTCTACCCCCTGGTTCAGCTGCAACAGGGTTTAACTGGTAAGCTGCTACAGTGACACTGGACTCTGAAGTGGATTCCTGCAGAGCATGACGTTTGGTTCCTTTTCCCTCCTGAAGAATACAAACCTATGGCACAGATATCCATCCCACTGTACTACTTTCTACCATCCAGAGAACTAAAACCTGCATAATTTTCAGTTATTCACACGTGAGGGGGAATCGTGCTATGGATCAATCAGAGAAGCTGCTTTGGGAAATCTTTTTTTTTGTTTTGTTTTGGTTTGGAGTTTCTTTTTCCCCCTCAATGCTGGAGATTAAACCCAGACCCTTGTGCATGCTAGGCAAGTGCTGTACTGATCTATAGCCTCAACCCTCTTTGGGAAGTCATTTTTGAAGATGAGACTGAGAGAAGCAATAGAAAGCTGTTTCATGTGTGTTTTACTCTTGGGGTTTTCGGAGACAAGGTCTTGCTGTGTAGCCCAGGGAGTCTCAGACTCACCATCCTCCCAGCTCATCCTCCTAAGTGCTAGAATTACAAACATGCACCACAACATCCAACTTGTGTATGTTCTCTTACTTTAGTTTTCATTATCTGAACATTAGTAGGAGTGGTAGGAATTGGAAAATGTTGTGATCTCCACTTGCAGCCTACTGATGAGAGCATAGTCAGTATATACAAAGCCTTAAAAAGGGATAGCCATTTAGTTAAACATGAAGGATAAATATAGGGCTGTGAAAGGCCTTTTAGACAGGGAAAAGCATAAATAAAGATTATAAGAATCAAATCTGAAGACCTTCACCCATTGACTGGAATGTTGTTTTGTTTTGTTTTGTTTTTGGTAGGAGTAGGATTTCACACTTGCAAAAGCAGGCACCCTACCACTTGCCACACCTCCAGTCTTTTTTGCTTTGGTTATTTTGGAGTTGGGGGTCGCAAAGTATTTGCCCAGACTGACCTCAAATCATGATGCTCCCAATCTTAGTCTCCCAATTAGCTAGGATTACAGGTGTGAGCCACCAGCACCTGGTTTGTAATGTAATATTCTTGGAAGGAAGTAGTAGAGGCAGAGCTAGAAAAAAAGGTAGAAGGGCTGGGTATAGTGACTCACCTGTAAACCCTAGCTACTTAGGAGGCAGAGATTAGGAGGGTCATGCTTCAAGGCCAGCATGAGCAAAACGTTAGCAAGACCCCCATCTTAGCAAATAAGCCCAGGTGTGGTGGTCCATACCTGTAATCCCAGCTATGCAAGAAGCATAGATAAGAAGATTGCAAGCCAAGATTGGCCAAAGGTAAAGGCATGAGACCCTATCTGAAAAATAACCAAGGCAAAAGGGCTGAGGGCATGGAAAGCCCTAAGTTCAAACCCAATACCTCCACAAAAAGAAAAGAAAAAGAGGTAGAAGTCATATTGTAGAATCTGTATTACCATACAGTAGAGTTTGGACTTGGAAATAAGGATTCTGTGAAAAATTTTAAGCAGGGAAATGAATATTGCAACCAAGGAGACATTAGAAGAAGGAGTCTGGTGGCATACATATGGGAAATGAATGGGAGGGTGGAGAGATTGAGATAAAGGCAGGTAGTTTTCAAGACTCGGTAAGAGTAAATTTCTGTGTGTGCTGACATGTATAAGGCAGAGCCATAGACCAAAGCACCTGTCCAGCACTTTAGTTGCTTTGCATTAATTGAAAGCTTGCCTGGTCTGTGGCCCCCAAGGTACCTGGTGTCACTGGGCTGCATCAAACCCCTGTGTGACTTGCTGACTGTAATGGATTCGAAGATTGTTCAAGTGGCCCTCAATGGACTAGAGAACATCCTGCGTCTTGGAGAGCAAGAGGGCAAGCGTAGTGGCTCAGGGGTCAATCCCTACTGTGGTCTCATCGAGGAAGCCTATGGTAAGTTCCCTCATCCTAACCTCACCTCTGCTGGAGGTAAAGATTCCAGGTCTCCAAAGTGATACAATATATAGATGTTGTTGGGGGGGTGGGTAGAAGAGTAGGGAGAGCATCCATATCTTTCATGATTCTTAAGTCTGTCTCTCTAAAACCAGTGAAAAGGGCTGGTGGCATGGCTCAGGCAGTAGAGCACCTTTCTAGCGAGTACAAAGCCCTACGTTCAAACCCCAGTACTGCCAAAAAAAAAAAAAGAGAGCTGGATGTGTGCCTCAAGTGGTAGAATGCTTGCCTAGTATGAGGCCATAAGGCACTGAATTCAAACCTTGGTATCACCAAAAAAAAAAAAAACAACTAAAAATAAATACAACCATTGAATAACTCCTGCTCTAGACAAGTTATAACATCCACGGGGTTTCATATATTCTCACAGGAGTAACAAGATGTACTAAGTTGGGATAGAGCTAAGATTTGTATTTGGGTCATCTTTCAAATCCAGGTTTTTATCCTACCAGTTCCTTCTTCCTTTGGGAAGCAGTAGATAAGTTCTCTTTCAGTAAATAGGTATGGTACAGGAACAAAACTTTGAGAATAACAGGTGGCAATATATACACATAGGAGAGAGATGAGGAAGGATGATGGTGGGGCGAATCTAACCAAAATACATTATAAGCATGTATGGAAATGTCACAATGAGCCCCCTCCCCCCAGCAACTAATATGTGCTAATAAAAAATTTTTTTAAAGATACAAAACTGATAATGGTATCAGGAACTTGAAGGCATATGTTTCTAGTGGAGTTTCTCACAAGATCCCATAAGAATGCTGTATTGACTCATCACCCATCTCTGAGAAGAGAGGCAAATAGTGATTTGCCCAGGTGTAGTTTAAAGCAGACTCAGGACTAGAACCTCTTATTTTTAACTGACATTTTGGCCTTTTCCTTTGGGATTCTATAATTTGAAGAATTTTTGACACTTTTTTTCAGGTCAAAGAGTAATCTGATCTTATTACTTGTGTTTGTGAACACTAACATACCTCAGGGAAAATAAAGCACATAAATGTTTCATGCATCCACTGAAAAGCCCTCACACTTCACTCTCCTTCCTTTCTTCTTGCCATCATAGGCTTGGATAAAATTGAATTTCTCCAGAGCCACGAGAACCAGGAGATCTACCAGAAGGCCTTTGACCTCATTGAGCACTACTTTGGTGTAGAAGATGATGATAGCAGCCTGGCTCCCCAGGTGGATGAAACACAGCAGCAGTTCATCTTCCAGCAGCCTGAGGCCCCCATGGAGGGCTTCCAGCTATAATGTCTGCCTCCGGGGAGGGGAGGGGATGGGAAGCACCACCAACCAGCAGAAGAGCAGCCCTCTGGTGGGCGGGAAGACAGCCCCCCATCATCAGCTACCGTACACCTGCTGCCCTGGAGACTGTGCTCTTGACATGCTCTGCCCCCTTCCCTGGAGGGAGCACCCTCTGGACTGACAGAACCATCTGAGGCTCACATTTGGGTTTTGTGACAAGAAGGGGACGTGTTGGGTTTTTCTTCCTTACACTATATTTTGACTGCACACATGTCTTTAACCCAGGAGCCCAGGGGTAGACAAAGGAGGACTGAGGTAATCAATTTGCACCTTTTTTTAATTTTTATTTTTTTCTTTAGTGGTGACTTCCTTCCCGTTTATCTTCCTTCATCCTTCCCAGTCCTCTGCCCTGATCTGTGTAACTCTTATCTTGGGTACTTGAGCAGATGGAATTACCCCAGAGGTGGGAGGTGGGAGGGGAGGGGAGAAGTCCAAAACAAAGTGTTCTTGCTCTGACAGAATATTAATCTTATATGCTTGGATTGAGTTATTTAATTGTTTTTTTTCCTTTGCACATTTTTCTTGTATTAAGGTTGCTTTTCCCAAGAGCCATGAGTTCCTGGTTTTAGAAATCCCAGCTGCCAGCATTGTCTGGGAATAGAGGCTGATAGGGAGGCCACCATGAGACAAAGGCCCCTCTCTCCCTCTGACCCTTAGCCCAGACCTCCTTAATTTGGGAGACCCCTCACTCTTCTGGGGCATTTACACCAGTGGGAGTGGAGGGGAGGAGCACAGGCCTTCAGACAGGGCTTCCCAAGTGTAGCTACTGACCCCATGTTTCCTACCCACCTTCCAAATGGTGCAACCCAACTTCATTTGTTTACTTGAAAATTCCCCTCAGAGTTGAATGAACCTCTGAGGTGGCTGTATTTTCTCCTAAGCTTGAGACAGGAGGCTGTGGTCCCTTTCTCCTGAGGAGAAAAGTTCTTGCTCTGATGACCCATAAGTTGCAGAGGAGGTTGGAGTGATAGTGTCATGTATTGGGATAGTCAGGGATCCCTGCCTTTGGCCTTTCTTCTTCCTCTTCCATAGTTGGATCATGTATATTTTACTTCCAAAGGAGAGAATGTCAAATAGCTCTGTATTTTTTTATATTCTATATATTAGGTAGGTCAATCTTAATTGGTCTGAGGAGAAGGAACCGTCTGTAATTTCTTTGATTAGGATACTGTGAGGAACACAAAAAGATGTGGAAGCTCTCCTGCTCAGAAAGCCTGAGCTTGGTCCTTTTCCTCTCTGCTTGGATTCTGGACCACCCCTTGGGACCAACCCTCAGCTCTGGAACCTTTATAAAGCAGATCAGCGTGTTGTGATTGTCCCAGTAGCTGAAGGGAGTGAGGAAAGGCCTCAAAGCCTGGTGACATCTACTACTTTAGTCCTCCTTCTTAGCATCCTGCTTGTATCAGGAAACCCAGAAAGCAGTCTGCCTTCTCAAACTCAATCTCAAAGGCCATTATCCACATACTTTGTCACACACAGCTGCCTCTCCTATTATAGAAACTTAGCAGCCTGAATATTCCTGGAGAACTGTTGGTATCTTCCCTGTTTGGGATCCTTGTACCTGGTTTGAGTTTTCCTTTCCTTGTGACAATTATAATCCAGATTCCTTTTCTTTGTCCCTGAGTAAAGCTAGTGTAGTGCCTCAGTGGCTTGCCTGTGCCTCTGGTGGGTTATATATGAGAGTAAAGCCCAGCTGTTGGGGATGTGGTAGAGGAAGTTGTCAGCTAATTGTAGAGTAGCTGTGGAGCTGGCAGCAGTCTGCTCTGCCCTTTGCATCATCTGCACTGTGGTTAGTTAGAGATGTCCTGCTCTAAGCTACAAACATCTAAGAACGACAAACATTGTCGTTCTTGCTCCCATTCCTATATAACCCCTTTTGGCTCAGGTGAAATCTATACCCCTTTGCTTACGGAACTAAAGTTCAGGTTCTGATTGTTGGCTATTGGTCTTGAATTTGCCCTCACTCAAGAACCATTTTCTGAGGAAGACATTTAGGACTAGCAGTTTATACTGAACAATCACACTAGTCTTGTGCTTCCATGTTGAGTCAGACGCTACTTGTCAGTTTAGGATTGGCCTCCCCAATCTCCTGGGAAGGGGTGGGACCTTTTTCACCTGGCCTGTTGCCTCCATTACAAAACTATTCCAAAGGACAACTTCCACCACTGCCCACCATCAACCTTGTCTGAAGGTCAGAGCAACTTAGCAGGATCTACTTTATACATCTCAAGCAACAGTTAAAACAGTTAAGTTCCTGACTACAGCCAGATTCTTAGTGTGAGACAGAAATTTTCTGCTTTCCCAACTGGTCCTCTAAAATCTGTTTGGCTTCTGATCTGGGTCCTCTAACAGATGGAAGACTGTTGGTCATGCAGCTGCTGCTTAAAGCCAGTTTCTCCAAAGACTTTAAAGGCAGAATTCTACTGGTACAATGTGTGGACAAATTTCAGAGAAAACTGGCTTCTTGGAGATTTTCCTTGTGTCTATCCCTAATCATATTTTCCCTAAATTTCCTTATAGTCCATAGGTGAAGTTCTTTCAGCCCAAAGAGGGAGTAACTTTTTTTTTTTTTTTTTTTTTTTGGTGGTGGTACTAGGGATTGAACTCAGGGCCTTGTGCTTGCTAGGCAGGCACACTACCACTGGATCCATGCCCCTAGACCATAACATCATCTTTGTATCTCTTCCTCTCCTTTGGCCATCTTGTGAAGAGCTACTCTTTTTGGACACCCCACCCCTAAACTCTAGATACTGCCCTAGGTGAGATCAGAGCTTTTCTAGCAGATTTCTGAATGGTTAATGGCTAATCTGGAGGGGCTTCCCAGTCTATTAGAGCTTCTCAGTGAGCCATGTTTTTGGAATCCTCATATATCAACACATGACTCTTACATCCATTTTAAGATCTCTAGTGGGGGTGGAGGTATCTAGGTGTGGATTAAGAGAACAAGGGTCTTTTTCCTAGCTCGGATGTTCAAGTACTGATTTGAACAGTGCCAGTTACTGTTTATTGCCAGCCTCTCTAGGCATTCCACCCCCAGGTCATCTTCTCTACTACTAAAAGGGTCTCTGGTCTTAGAAGCCTATCTCCAGTTTGCAGCTATCTCCAGGACCATCAGGCCTTGGTGATAGCTGCAGCCTTCTGGTAGAACTATGGGGCTTCTGTCCTCCACACACCAGCCTGGTTACTTGGGTCTGTGGGCACAAATGACCCTTCCAAGGAGCACGAGTTGATGACTTCATCTTTTGGATACCTTTTATGTACCTCCTTACCTAGGACCCTTATATCTACAGCTCTACCTTTGGTTCCCTGGAATCCATTTCCCAGGAGCCCCATTTTTTGGAGCTAAACTGCACAGATTATAGCTGCTATTGTACTTAATTTTGAGAGGAAAAAGACTCTAGGCAAGGACTTTCTAATTCTCTCAATCCAAACTAATTTAAAAGGAAAACTGCCTAGCAAAATGAATTATTTCCATTTTCTCATGTCTACTTGCCTGGGAAGCAGAGGAAAGCCTAGTGATAATAACCTCCTCAGCCCACATGCTTCTCTTTGAAGGCCCTAGCTCTTTTGTTGAGGCCTCCTCTCTTCTTCCCTAGACTTACTCAGCTTGGTATCACCCTCTTAGGTATTCCTTAATAGATTGATCCTGTGGGCTCAGATTCTAGGTTCGTAGTTCAAAACGGGAACCAACTTCTTTAGGTCCCTACAGACACTCCAAAGACCCAATAGAGATGGCTGGGGGACTTCCCTGGCAGGCTGGGGAAGGGTTGTAAGGCACCGAACCATAGGAAATACTTATGACCAGTAGCAGCATCTTCCAGGAAGTACTGCCCTACAAGGTAGTGAGGGTGAAACTCAAAATGCTCAGTGTGTGTTTCTTCTGGCCATTTAGGATTACACATTCTAGACCAACTTTGTCCAGCATTTTTTTGTGTGTTTTATCATTTGAATTCTTTTGTTAAACCAACAACCTCAGAATTTGACCCTGTAGGGATATAAGTGGTGGGTACTAGCTGCTCTTTGGCCAAGGCCTTCATAAATGATTAAGTCATCCAATTGTCTATCCCCTACCCCCACCCCAGAAAAAGACCATGACAAGGGAAGTATTTGAGATCGAAACCAACCAAATCTGTGTCTTAAAACTGTTGTTTTCCTTTGAGAGGGCATTTTACTTCAAGCCTGGACTGTGTGCAGGACCAAAACTGGCTGTGCAAGAAGCATCGTTAAATTAAGGGACCCAGAACATCCTGGGAGAAAGGTTTGTGTGATGTGTTTTCAGGGGCTTGGGCCTGCCTACCTACTTCTGAGCTAGCCTAACTACTAATGCCCACATTTGAACATACTGGGAACCTCTTTGCTACTCACTAGTCCTGCTCTCCTTTGTATGTCTGGCTTTTAGCCTCTATGCCATGCCCAGGAGGCTGTAAAGGAGGAAATCACAGCTCACATCCTGAGACTGGGAACCCCTGACTCAGGTTCCTTAAAGAGTCCAGAGTATGTGACTCGAAGGCTCTGGAGCTGGATATTGGCTTTTTTAGCCAGCTCTTGTGGGAAATGCCTTTTTTTAACTTAATAAGGGAAGGGGCCATGAGATCTCAGCTACCCAGCAGACAGGATGTCCCCAAGCACGGCTTGGGTTTGCAGCTAAGGACCTGAGGAAGGTGAAGTGAATCCTCATTGCTGTTGCTTTCCAAATTCATTTTCTTTCATTTTTTTAAGAACTCTAAATTCTGGCTATTTTTCGTGTCCTCAGGGCCCTTGGGTAGACAGAAAGCTTGATGATTTCAGAGCAGACATAGGCCAAGAAACCGTGTAGCATTGAGTGTGCTGAGTCCAGACAAATGATATTTATATACACATCCAAATTTGAAGAGAAAATGTATTTCTTTAGGTTTCAAACACTGTAATAGATATAAAGCAAAAATAAAAACCTGTTGCAAAGTTCTAAATTGTCTTCTTTCATTTAGAGTGACCCTGGATGAGATTATTTAGAAGTGAACAAGGATTTTAAACCTGTAGCTTATCAGTGGAAATGAGAATTACACCAAGCCAGCTGCCAGTGGCTCACATAATCCTAGCTACTTGGGAGGCTGAGATCAGGAAGATAGCAGTTCAAGGCCAGCCTGAGGCAAATAGCTCGAGAAACCCCTATCTCTAAAATAATAAGAGCCAAGAGGCAGTAGAATACCTGCTTTGCAAGTGCAAAGCCCTGAGTTCAAACCCCATTCCCACCAAAAAAAAAAAAATTATACCAAGCTGGACACAAAGGCATGTGCCTATAGTCCCAGCTACTCTGGAGGATGAGTCAGGAGGATTGCTTGAATCTAGGAGTTCAAAGCCAGCCTAGGCAACAGTGAGACCTCTGTTTCAATAAGAAAAAACACCAACTTGTTTCTGCTATTAGATTTTTTTAATTGGCTTTATTGCCATGGAATTGACATACAATAAATCCTATGTTTAGAATGTACATTTTCATGAGAGGCAGAGATGGAAAAATCATAGTTAAAGGCCAGCTTAGGCAAATAGGGCAAAAAAAAAGTTATGGAGACCTGCATCTCAACAAGCAAGCTGGTTCCTGTCTATATCCCAGGTAGGTGAGAGGGGGAGGTATGAGGATCTCAGTATAGCTGGCCCTGGTCAAAAAAGTGAGACCCTACCAAAAAATTAAGGCAAAAAAGGCTGGGACATGACACAAGTGGTAAAGTACCAGCAATAAGTGCAAGGCTCTGAGTTCAAAACCCCAGTATCACAAAAAATAGGTAATTTTGACAAGTTCATGCACCCATGAAACCATCACAATCAAGATGGTGAACATATATCTATCACCTCCCTAAGTGTCTGCCTCTTGGGAGTCCCTCGTCCTCCTCCCATCCCAGCAAACAGTGATGTGTGTTTTCTCACTTTAGTTTGAATTTTCTAGAGTTTCTCTAACCACTGTAGATTCAGCATCATTCCACAGCCTTTTGTCCTTATTAAAGTCAAATCTCAAATCTCTCCCTTAAGTTTAGATCAATTCCTAAAGCAGATTTAGTGAAGCAACCAAAAATTGATTAAACCCACAAGGAAGGTAGTTTGTGCTAGGGATTGAAGATGGGGTCTCGAGCATGTTAGGTAAGCACTCTTAACCACTGAGCTACAACCCCACCCCAAACATTTTTAAAAACCATGAAATAGGTCTTGAACAGTACTATGTGGCAGTATTAAATTTAAGTTTCTGCTCAGCAACAACCTGCAAAAGCTGCTATGTTTTACTGTGATCATCTCAATTGCTGCTTGTCCCAAGTCTACCACATGCTAACATTGTGGTATCCTTTTATAGCAGAGGAAAAGTAACCTTTTAACCCCTGTTTCTGTCAATGTTTTGTATTGCCTGCCTTCCCTGTAAGCACTTCCTGCCATATCCTCCACCTCATGCATAACTTTTTCGTGCTTACTAGATCCTTTCTCTGTCAAGAACACCTTTGTGGGCTCGCTCTCTCTCTCTCTCTCTCTCTCTCTCTCTCTGCTTCCCTTTCTGGCTGCTCTCGCTTCACCTCAGGCCCAGAAACAACAGTCAAGCAACCATGGGCTGAAACCTCTGATACTGTGAGCCAAGATAAATCTTACCTCCTTTAAAAAAAAAAAAACACCTTTGTGGGCTGGTGGAGTGGCTCAAATGGTAGAGTGCCTGCCTAGCAAGTGTGAGGTCCTGAGTTCAAACCACAGTACTCCCACCAAAAAAAAAAAACACCTTCTTTGTATATGTGACATCTTCAAAAGATTTCCAACATGGCTGGGCACCAGTGGCTCACCTCTGTATCCTAGCCACTTGGGAGGCAGAGATCAGGAGGATTGAGGTTCGAAGCCAGCCCCAGGCAAAAAGTCATAAGACCCAATCCCAAAAATAACACAAAAAAGGACTAGTGGAGTGACTCAAGTGGTAGAGCGCCTGCCTAGAAAATGTGAGGCCTGAGTTCAAACCCCACTATCACCAAAAAAATTTTTCAGCACTTCACTGCTAATGTTGTAATAGAAGTCCAGTCCTAATCTTCCTTTCCCTATTTAGCCTGTCCCACAAGAGAGCTAGGATAAATCAGCAGAGCAATGAGAAGACTCTGAAGTGACCTTAAAGCTGGGCCTCATAAGTGCTTGTTTTTTGGCACAAGGGCATTTTGGTGGTGGTTTGGTTTGTTTTGTTTTGTTGTGGTATGGGGGTTTGAACTCAGGGTCTTCACCTTGAACCAGTCCACCAGCCCTATTTTTGTGATGGGTTTTTTCAAGATAGGGTCTCACAAACTACTTGCCCAGGGTTGGCGTCAAACCTCGACCCTCCTAATCTCTCCCTCCTGAGTAGCTAGGATTACAGGCATCAGCACCAGTGCCCAGCTTGGTGGGATTTTTTTGTTTTGTCTTATGGATAGTACAGGGGATTGAACTTAGGTCCTCACGCTAGAACATTCTGGAAGAACAACATCTGCAAAAAACGGAAAAATCCTGGAAATAGTGAAAATAGTTGGGAAAAAAATGGCAATGGGTGGGCTGATGTAGTGGTTGAAGTGGAAGAGTGCTGCCTAGCAAGAGTGAGGCCCTGAGTTCAAGTCCCAGTCCCACAAAAGAAAAAAATGGCATAGGGCATGGGGAGGATTGGCTGGGAACAGGCAGAAACCAAACTAGTTTCAGATTTATGTTCAAGGATTGTTAGGGTTTATTCTGCATTTATAGGCAATGAGAATAAAGAACTGTGATCTCACCTGAGATAACAATTGTGTTTGCTTCTAAAAGATGTTTCCCTAAACTAACAAATCACAATGGAGAACCACGAAAAAAAACTGGCCTTTTTTCAACTTTAACCCTAGTGTAAAAGGGACCTTGCAGTGGGTGTGCCAAAGAAAAGGCTCGTGAATCTGCCTAACGCCAAAGTCCCTATGCAAGGATGGATCCCTTCCTGAAGACTGACTGCTAAACTGGTGATAGGGAGAGAAAAACAACCCATTTTCATAAGTTACTTGGACTCTGCCTCAGGGAAAGCCTGTTCTGGTGATTATTCCCTCTGGGTAAAAGGCGGAGTAGTAAGTAAAAAGAAGAGAATCTCTACTTTAACCACTCAAATATGGACGTGGCCTTGGACAAGTTATCTAGCTCTTGCCTCATTGTCCTATACAGTGACACTAATTTTTCCAGTTTACCGAACAAACTACTTAAATCAAGGAATTATGAGGATCAAGCAATAGATACAAGGAAAACAACACAATAAGCATTCAGAACTATCGTAACACCTCCATTGGAAGAGAGAGAAAATGAATGCCCAGTCACACAGCAATGTGGGGGATTACTTTAGGATTTAAATACTTAAATCCTGCTTCCCAGTCCAGCGCTTTGTATTTCTTCCTGAGTGCTCAGATTTCCTACATAGAGTCAGACATGTTCGCAGTATGGGAGTACAAAAAAGAAGAGCCAGGCGCTAGAGTTCGGGGGCCGAACATAGCTTGCGCGCTCTAAAATCGTGGCTCACACAGCCTGTGAGCGGACTGATGGCCCCTTTCCGACCTGCGGAGCACCTATTTGGATCTTAGGATGAAAGCCCATTCTATTGCATCTCGGGAGTTGTGGCCTACCCCGATGCATGAAGGGACAGGTAGTCCTTTCACGCCCCCGTCTCCGAAGCCACCGTCCTTTGGTCTTTCCCAGCACGCTCTGCGGCAGTGCCGGCTGCTGATTGGCTGCTGCGGGAGCGGGCGGCCCTTCAGGCAGCGGTTACCCGAGGTTTCCGGTGCAGAGCAGAGTGGGGGACGCCGTCCGACGTCGGCGGTGAGGTAAGTCCAGCGGCGGCTGATGAGACGAGAATTTCAGAGGCTCTGTGGGCCAGGACGCATCGACCAGCGGGGGATCGTGCTGATTCCGCGCGTGGGCTATGGAGCGCGGGAGGGTTGATGCTTTGCGCATGCGCGGGCGTGCCGCGCGGCTGGAGGGCGCTTAGGGCGTGGGTGTGTGCGCGCGCGCGCGGGGGCCCACGTGGGGTCTGCGAGGCGGGGGAGGGGTCAAGACTTGGGCGTCCGGCCACGTCAGTCTGCGGCCTAGAGCCAATCCCGCCCTCGGCCTGCTGCAGGGGGTCGTGTCGTGCCGGGAAGTGGCTTTGGGAGAAACGAGGTCTCTTTCCTCACTCTCTCCAGGAGCAGCCCTCCGAAAGCCTGCCAGGGCACTCTAGAGTCCCCTGACTGGCCAGCGACAGTGCTGTCCGGTGAAGGCCAACCAATTTGTTTGAAGAAGCTTTGTGCGCCTGGTTTTGGGTTTTCTAATCCAGTCTGCGGAGAATTTCGAAGTCTGAATAATAGCAACTGTATTTGTTTCTAAAGGGTTTGCCCTTAACCCAGCATTGCAAATCATAATGAAGAACCAAGACAAAAAGAATGGACCTGCCAAACAGTCCAGCTCAAAAAGCAGCCCGGGTCAACCGGAAGCGGGACCAGAGAAAACCCAGGGACGGCCCAGCCAGGCGGCTCCTGCGACAGAAGCTGAAGGTTCCGCCATCCAGGCTCCTGGGAAGACGGAGGGTGTGTGCCAACTCTGCTTTTCCAGCGCCAGAGGGAGGAGTTTGTGGTAGTGGCTTTGCTTTTGGAGTTAGAGGCTGAGGCCACTGTTTGCCCAGGAAGGAGGAAATGCAGAAGAAGAAAGGAAATAGTGCCCATCTGTGTAATCCCCACTTTCCTGGAAAGGGAGTAGAGCCTCCCACTCTCAGCCCTGGAATAGAACTGTTGGGAGCAGGCTCTGACAGGTTTAAACCTGAGCCACTCCACCAACCTATCTGACAGGTTTAAATGTGGTGACAGTTAAATGAGACACCTCCACCAGCAAAGCCAACTCCCCCAGAAACACCTCAGTCGCTGGTGGGTAATTGCCCTTTCTATTTGAGGCGTTTCTGGAACTGTATGCATAGAGAAAAAATGGCTTTTGAGGGGAAGCAGATGGGCTAGAGGTTGAGTTCTCCTTACATACTTTTTTTATGCTCTTAACAACATGTTCAGGTGGTAGTAAGAAATAGAACATTTTATAGTAAACTGAGGCTTAAAGAAATAGGCAACATTTAACCCAAACCAGTGAGTCTGGCTGGGCCTGAAAATAATCCCAGGCAGTGATCTGAACTTATTTCTCATCCACCCCTTATCCTTTCTTGCTATAGGTGCTCAAGCTAAAACAGCTCAGTCTGGGGCCCTCCGTGATGTTTCTGAGGAGCTGAGCCGCCAGTTGGAAGACATACTGAGTACATATTGTGTGGACAATAATCAGGGGGGCTCTGGTGAGGACGGAGCACAGGGTGAGCCCTCTGAACCCAAAGATGCAGAGAAGTCCCGAACCTTTGTGGCAAGAAACGGGGAGCCTGAGCCAGTGACTCCAGTAGTCAACGGTGAGAAGGAGACCTCTAAGGGGGAGCCAGGCACAGAAGAGATCCGGACAAGTGATGAGGTTGGAGACCGGGACCATCGAAGGCCACAGGAAAAGAAGAAAGCCAAGGGTTTGGGTACGAGAGGGCAGCTACTTGTAAGATTCGTAAGGGGAGGGAGGTTGGACTTGTTGTTCCATGGGCTAGCCTGCTTTGCCAGCATTCAGAGAAAACTACTTTTCAGAGCAGCCAAAGCCAGTGATGTAGGGTCACAGCATAGATGTGTGCAGGTTCCTCACTGCAAGACGTCCTACCCTTGGGAGTGAGTGGGGGCTGAAATCCAACCTGCTCTTCTCTTTGAGAAAGTGGAGAATAGGCCCGATAGACTGCTGTGCTTACCACAGCATGTGATCTTGGGCATATCCTTTCCCCTTTCTGCGTCTTAGTTTGCACATTTTTACAGTTAAAGAATTGGATTACACCAGGTTGAAAACTGAAATGCCTACATAAGCTAAGTTAGAGAACCAGGAGAGGGTCTACTTCATCCAAAGAGTTGACTGCCACATGGTTAGTTCCATGCTCTCAACTGACTAGTTGAATTGGCAACCAAAATAGTAGGAACCCAGAAAAACCCACCCATGGGTTCTATTTGCAGTCTCCATGTTAATCTGCTTGGGCCTCCCAGGGTTGATACTTCAGGAACCTGGTCTATGCTGTACATAGTAAGGACTCAGGAGACAGCTGGAAAGCAGTGAGGAAAAGATAGTGGTTGTCATTTGACAGCAGGGTGTGTGTATGTGTTTAGAATCTAGGTTAGGCTGGGCATGGTGGCCACACCTATAATCCCAGCACTGAGGAGGCTCTTGAGTTCAAAATCAGCCTGGGCTACATAGCAAGACCCTGTCAAAAAAAGAGAGAGAAAAAAAAAATCTTAAGTTAGGTGATATTACTCCCATGTCCTGGTCTCTATTTCCTCGACCTATTCTAACAACAGGGATTTTTTTTTTTTTTTAAATCTTAGGATCACATATATGGCAGGGATATTCACTTGAAAGTTCAGTTTGGCTATCTCTTTTTTTTTTTTTTGGCAGTACAGGGGTTTGAACTCAAGGCCTCACACTTGCTAGGCCAACATTCTACCATTTGAGCCACTCCATCACCCCTTTTTTGTTTTGGGTGTTTTCAGTATAGGGTCTCATGAACTATTTGCCCAGGCAGACCTTGAACAGTGATCCTCCAGATCTCTGCCTTCCGGATAGCTAGGATTATAGGTGTGAGCCACTGGCACCCAGCTTGGCTACATCTCTTGACAGGAAGTTAGTTAATTTTTCAAGCAAGCCTAAGACTTACTCCTTTTGGGATCTTACCTTGTCATGAGGTCCTTCCTAGCATTCAGCAGTAGCCCTGAATTTGCAGGTGGAACACCGGTTGGTAGAGCTGGCAGTGTTTTCCTTCTACCAGTGGTGCCCACCAAGAAGATTCCATAGAAATTCATTCATTTGTTCAGTAAGCATTTGTTAGTGAGCACGGAGTCTGTGGTGGTACTGTGGTGCTACATTGGTGGCAGGATTAAGTTCTTCTTCTAGCACCTTTTAAAGCTGCTTCATTACTCACAAGTGTGAGCCGGGGCCTGGAGGGGGCCCCCAAGAAGGGGTTTCATGCCTTTGCTCCTTGTGCTTACAGGGAAGGAGATCACATTGCTGATGCAAACACTGAACACGCTGAGTACCCCAGAGGAGAAGCTGGCAGCACTGTGCAAGAAGTATGCTGAACTGGTCAGTCCCCTCTTCTTCTGGTATTCTCCCTACCTTTGGAAAGTCAACAGGCTTTGAGGTGGAGGTGCAGGGGCAGCTGGCTGGCTTAATTCCTGATCAGATGTTCTCCAAACCTTTCCCTGGGGCAGACTGTAGAGGAGAAACGAAATGTGACATTCTTTGAAAAAAATTTCTCAGATTCCCAGGTGTTAGAGCCATAGCTCCTGGCCTGGGTCCCAGGTACCATAAGATCTTGCTCTTACATGTTTCTGTATACATCTCTTTAAAATGTAGAGATGCACTGTGCCGTTGTCACACTTAACAATATTAACACTAGTCACTTGCTATTCATTTTCCTTTTACTCCAGAGCAGTTCTTCATCTTCTCTCTTGTTCCCCATGATATTGACCTACTGCAGAACCAAATTCGTTATTCCGTGTGATGCCCTGCCTCTAGCTTTCTTGTCTTTGTGGTAGCACTTAACTTGTCCCTTTTTCTCTTTAGTTCTAAGTTAAGTGGAAATTAACTCTAGATACTTAATCAAATTCAATTTTTGCCACAAGAATTCTTAGGTAGTATTCTCTGCTTTATATTGCACCACAAGAAATACCAAGTGTGGTCTTTTGTTTTCATAGCATTGGGGATCGAATCCAGGGCCTCGAATATGCTAAGCAAATTATCTACCACTGAGCTATAGCCCTAGCCCCCGTGTATGGTTTTTCGGTGTTGTAAAAGTGTTGAGTGAATTCATGGGGCCAGTGATATCGCTCTTGTCAGGTCCCCCTCAGAATTTGAATTAGTAGATTCATCCATTGATGGTCATTGCCTATTTACTTATTGTAAAATCCTTTCAAACCATCTACATTTCCTAGTTGGTATTCTTAAGGAGCTTATCTCATCTGTAAAATGGGGTGAAATATGCTTCCTGCTTAATGGGATTCTTATAAGAACTAAATAAAAGAAAAATATAAAGAAGATAAACTCCATTTTGGAAAGACTTGGCTAGGGAAAGATTACTAGTGCAAAAGAGGAGGAAGTGAGCTGCTAGAGTGATCTGAGTAGAGGAGGGAAACTGAGGACCTATTCATGAGGACAGGGCTCCACCTCAGTGAGAGCATGGCCAGGTCTGTGACTTAGAGGAAAGGACAGATGCAAGTGGATTGGTGAATGGGGACTTTGTGCCACTGCTCCTGTAGTTTCTTCTGTGTGTTCCAGGGAAATAAGAAAGGTGGCTATAACCGGAGTGAGGGAGATTTGAAGGAGAGGATAAAATAGGTGTCTGGAAAAGGAGTATGAATAGCATGAGAAATGTAGTGGGGCCAGGCGCTGGTGGCTCATGCCTGTAGCTGCTTAGGAGGCAGAGATCAGGAGGTTCAAGGCTCGAAGCCAGCCTGAGCAAATAGTTCAAGAGACCCTATCTCAAAAAAAAAAAAAAAAATCACCAAAAAGGTCTAGTGAAGTGTCTCAAGATGTAAGCCCTGCGTTCAAGCCCTAGTACCGTGAAAAGAAAAAAGAAATGTAGTGGGATTGCTAGACTGCTAGACAGGTGGGGTCTTCCCAAAATTAGTGACTAAAATTACAGCGAGATTCTTCAAGGAGGGCTGCTTCACTGCTAGTGCTGAGTAAGAAAGAAGGTGCTTTACAGGGTCAATGGGCCAAGAGAGTGGAAGATAAAAGAAATGTAATCCAGGTAAGAAACTGAGTGATTGTTTAAAGGAGGGCTGAAAGAGACTGAAAGGTTGATGAGTCAGTGACATCTAGTAGACATCCAGTAAGGTAAGAGACTTTCTAGAGACCACAAAAACTGGTGGGAATGACCTAGAAAGAGGTGGTGGTAAGTCCTGGTCTGGAATCTTGGAATTGAACTAGCTACCAGGTGCAGTTTCTGGTAGTGACAAAGACTAGACCTGTGCTGTCCATGATAGCAGCCTTTAGCTAATTGATGTATGACTAGTCTGAATTTGGATCTGTTTGAAGTATAATATACACATCAGCTTTCAAAGCCCTAAGATAAAAGGAAGGAGTTAAAACAGCTCAAATTAATTTTTTTAGTTGATTCCCTCTTGAAATTCTGATGTTTGAGGCTGGAGATGTTGCTCAGTGGTACAGTGCTTGCCTACCACATACGAAGCCCTGGGTTCATCATCAGCACTGCAAAAACCTAGTGTTTTGAATATTCAGATTAAATCATTGTTGTTATATTAGGGACTGGGGATACAGTCCAGCAGTGAAGCTAACATGCTGAGTGAGACCTGGGGTTCAAGCCCCATCACCACCACCACCACTTCTAGAAAGGAAATTAAATTTCACCTATATCTTTTTTACTTTTTCCGTGTGGCCAACAGAAGATTTTAAATTATATATGTGGGTCACATTTTATATCTGCTGTCCAAAGTGGTGTAAGATCATGGGAGGTAAGCCAATCTAGAAAAAAGGAGTGAATCTGTGGACTTTGAAGACAGGGGCATCAGAAGGATTGTCTGTTTATATTGAAGTAGCCAAAAAATGAGAATAGTAATCATGGTGGAGTGTATAATAGTGAATTCTGGAAGTAATGAGAAAGAATGGTGGGGGGTCTGTGAATGGTTCAGAGATGGGGTTAGGGTTACAGTCACACTCTAGGGTTTGTGTAGCAAGTTGGGGCTGTGAAATGATATGAAGTGTCAAGAGCTCCCTCTTGTCAGAGCTGATATAGAATCTGGGATCTGCTGGCCTTGTGACACACTGCTCCCAGTGAGTTGTCCTTTCCTATCTCCCTTAGATGGGCCCTTGGGCTAACGTAGGGAGTTTGTAGGGGGAGCACGTAAAGGTCCTAGCCATATTAGCCTGTGAGAGTACTCTTGGCCTGAGCTGCTGCATGGAGTGGAAGGAAAGAACACCGCTCACCTCTGTTCAGGAGAGCCCCTCCGCCCCCCCCACCCCCACGCACTTACTGCCCTCTTCATCCCCAGCTGGAGGAGCACCGGAATTCACAGAAGCAGATGAAGCTCCTGCAGAAGAAGCAGAGCCAGCTGGTTCAGGAGAAGGATCACCTGCGAGGCGAGCACAGCAAGGCTGTTCTGGCCCGCAGTAAACTGGAGAGCCTGTGCCGAGAGCTGCAGCGGCACAACCGGTCACTCAAGGTAGGCAAGGGTGTGGCTTGGGTTTCTTAGAATTCATTGATCTTTGGTGGATTTTCCCTTTAAAAGACACAATATAAAAATGTACTCCCCAGGGCTGCAGGTGTTGCTCAGTGGTAGAGCACTTACCTAGAAGCCTTGGGGTTCTATCCCTAGCATAAGGTAGTATAGGCACACCACCCAGTAATGGCCTGCCTTTGAGAGGACTACTTACTGCTAGTACATGTCAAGTGGTTACAGTAAAAGAGTAAAATTGCTAAGAAAACCACAAATGAAGTGGGCTCAATATTTCCAAGATATAGTCCCTTGCTATGTTAGTCAGTTTTACCTTTGCATAACAAATACCTAAGTGAATCAGTTCATAAAGACCAAAGGTAGCCAGTGGCTCACACCTGTAATCCTAGCTACTCAGGAAGCAGAAATTAGGAGGATCATGGTTGTAAACCATCCCCGGCAAATAGTTTGTGAGACCCTATCTCAGGAAAAAAAAAAAAATGCACCACAAAAAAAGGGCCAGTGGAGTGGCTCCAGTGGTAGATTGCCTGCCTAGCAAGCATGAGGCCCTGAGTTCAAACCCCAGTGCTGCCAAAAAAAAAAAGACTAAAGGTTTATTCTGGCTCATAGTTTTGGAGAGATTCTAGTCTACAACCAGGTGAGGCCTCTGGTGAGGGAGGGGGTACAGAACATCATTGCAGGAGTGCATGGCAGAGCAAAAGTTCTTACATCATAGCTGGGTAGCAAAAAGATGGGGACAGACTGGGTCTTATTATCCCTTTAAAGGCACACCTACAATAACCTAAAGAAAAGGTTCCAGTGCTTCTCAATAGTGTCACAGTGGATACCAAACCTTTTCCAAATAAACCTTTGTGGGTCCTTAAGATTCAGAGTATAGCACCTGATAAGCAGAGATGTAGCACTTGTCCAGAGGTTCATCATTCAGAAGCCTGAGTTCTATTCCCGTTGTGCTTCTCCCAGTATAGGCTAGTATAGGATCACTCTGTGATTAAAGCCTGCTCACTGCCATGAACTCTTTTTTTTTTTTTTTTTTTTTTTTTTGAGGCACTAGGGTTTTAACTCAGGGTCTCATGCTTGCTAAGCAGGTACACTTACCACTTGAGCCACTCCACCAGCACTTGCCATGAACTCTAGATGTGAATAGGTGGTATTTTGAAACTTGTTTTGTTTTTAGTTGATGTCATTTAGAATATTGTCCATAAAGGTAACATACATTTGTCAAAGATGACAAGGGCTGGGCATGATGACTCTCACCCACAATCCCAGCTGCACAGATGGTAAAAGGATTACCATCCCAGGCTGGCCTCTGGCAAAAATGCAAAACCCTGTCCAAAAAATAACTAAAGCAAAAGAGGCCTAGGGTATGGCTCAAGTGATACAGCACCTGTCTAGCAAGCACAAAGCCCTAATTGCAAACCCAAAAAAAAAAAAAAAAGGCAAAACTGTTTTTAAAAATTAAATGTAGCTAGGTACCAGTAGCTGTAATCCCAGCTACTTGGGAGGCTGAAATCGGGAGGATTTAAGTTCAAGGCCAGCCTAAAACAAATAGTTGGAAAGACTCCAAAATAACCAGGGCAAAATGGACTGGAGGTGTGGCTCAAGGAGTAGAGCACCTGCTTTGCAAGTGTGAAGCCCTGAGTTTAAACCCCAAATTCACCAAAAAAAAAAAGTAATAATTGCCCACCCTCCTCAACTCCAATACCACCATTTATTTCATCCCCGTGAAATAAGCCACTTAAATGTTAGTTTAAGTGCAGCCTTCTAACATTCCTCTATATATGTAAAATCTTATGTTCAGATTTTAAATGAAATTATGACACCAGTACTGACTGATTGCAGTACTGGAGTTTGAACTCAGGGCCTTAATGCTTGCTAGGCAAATGCTCTACTGCTTGAGCCACTTTGCCAGCTATGTTTTGTGTTGGATATTTTCAAGATAGGGTCTTGCAAACCATTTGCCCAGGCTAGCTTCAAGCTGTGATCCTCCTGATCTCTGCCTCTCCAATAGCTAGGATTATAGGTGTGAGCCACTGCACCCTGCTCACCAATACTCTAGTAGTTTTGTATCCTGTTCCCTTTTCTCACTTTAAACCTTATCTTTCCATCTCATTTCACACAGGGCCATCTCATTTTTTTTTAACAACATTGTTAGGTAGATAATAGTATATTTGATCAGTGGCCAACTTAAAATATTTTGGATTGTTTGTAATTTTTCACCATTACAGAGCTGCAATGAAAATTCTTATTCTGTATGTACAGTAGTGTAGAGTTTATCTATAGAATAAATCTCAGCATTCAGATGGCCAGTTCAAAGAGTATGCAGATTTTAAATTTTGATAGTTTTTTCCAAATTGCCTTCCAGTAAGGGGACAATTACACCCCCATCAACAAAGACTGCCTAGTTCTACACAACTCTGGATATCACTGAATGATAACAACTTGGTCTCTGGGAGGAATGAGGGAACAAACCACATTAAAACAGGAATATTTGGTCTGAAAGCTGGGAAAACAGACGTCAGAAGATTGAAATTGCTGTAGAATGGCACTTAACATGTGTGCCTACATTTTTCTAGGAAGAGAATCTCACTTGATGTCGCCTGATTTATACAGGGATACATTAGGAAACCCCAGTGTATGCCTGCCTGCTTCTTATTTGGGTAGCAGGAAAGGCTGTTGGCAGAGACTCTGTGAACTAGTTGGGGGAGCCTTGTGTGGCTGGCTAGGAAGCAGTGAGTGATGGTGCTGGGGCTTGTTTCTTTGCCCAGGAAGAAGGCGTGCAGCGGGCCCGGGAGGAGGAGGAGAAGCGCAAAGAGGTGACCTCACACTTCCAGGTGACACTGAATGACATTCAACTACAGATGGAGCAGCATAATGAACGCAACTCCAAGTTGCGCCAAGAGAATATGGAGCTGGCTGAGAGGCTCAAGAAGCTGATTGAGCAATATGAGCTACGTGAAGAGGTGAGGTTGTTGTGGTCAGCCACCATGGTCAGCATATTGTCAGACACTAGGATAGCTAGTCACTGGGATAGCATTCTTCAGATTTTGTTTCATTCATCCTCCTTCCTTGAAAAGAGAGTAATGTCATTCCTCATTGATGAGGAACTGGAGTATGGAGAAGCAACTCACCAATAGCCACACAGTCCACAGTCCCTTGTCCCAAATGCCATAGCCAGGTATCTGCTATATTTAAGCAGTGAAACTTGCAGATAGTCACCTCTTTTATGAGCAGCCTCAAAATGGTGTAGATGAAGTTTAGCTGACAGCTTATGACAATATCAGTCTTAAGAGATTTTTAGAATTTGAAATTTTAGGGAAGGAGGCTAGACCCTTGGTCAGTAATGGACTCCAGGAGCTATTGTCCACAATTACTTGCTGCTTCTGCCATTTGAAAGGACTAGCATCAGCTGCTTCCTCCCAAGCCCTTGAGTCTTTGGATCCCCTGTGCCAGTCACTTGACTAATTCTGGGCCTCATTCTTTGCCATGAGAAGAGAGAACTGCAGCTACTTTAAAGAGTTGGCAGGAGGCTTGTTCTGGACCAGGTTTTTTTTTTAGGGCCAGGATAAGACAAGCAAGACCTGTGGTCTTGAGCTCATAAGTCAGTATGGTGATCTTTTGGGTACAGGGACTAGAGAGGACTCCCTGACCCACCCCTTCTTACACTTCATCCTGTAGGAGCAAGACTGCTTGTATTTGGTTTGAGAGCAGTTGGTCTGGTTCTTATCCCTCAGCTCTGAAAGACATGGAGGCTTTCTGGGCCACTAGAGTGAGGCAGCCACTCCAAGAATCTGAGTATTCTCTTTTCTTATCCACCCGCCCTTTCCCAAAGGCAGAAAGCTCTTGGTGCTGTCTGTTCAGGAGGAGGTATGGATCCCCCAGACTCTGTGGCTTCTCACTTATAGTCCTCCAGAACCTGTCTGAACCCTTACAGTCAGATTCAGCCATCCCATTTGCCCTTTCTGAGCCTTTGAACCTTATATCACAGACAACTGGAACTCATTCTGTCCCATACTGGGACTGTCTTCGTGATACCTCCCCTTCCCCATTCAAAAAAAAAAAATTGAAGCCAGGCGCTAGTGGCTCACACCTGTAATCCTAGCTACTCAGGAGGATCATGGTTCAAAACCAGCCCAGGCAATCTTGAAGAAACCCATCACCAAAAAAGGGCTGGTGGAGTGGCTTAAGGTGTAGGCCCTGAGTTCAAACCCAGTACCACACACACACACACACACACACACGCACACACACACACACACACTTTGATTCCCCACATTCCTTATTTCATTAAGTCCAGGGGATTTTACCTTTGATGTAGTACTTGAGTCTGTCAACCTTCTCCATCTGACTTTGACCTGGTCTAGGTCCCTAGTGCTCATCCAGAACCAGGGCAGCCATTCTTTAGGATGCACATGTCTAGTCTTGCTTATAGATATGACAAGTTGGCCGGTGATGTAGCTCAATGGTAGAATGCTTGCCTAGCATGTGTAAGGCCAATCTCTGGCCGCTGAGCTGGGTTGTTTATAAATATGTCGTTCCCAATCACAAGGGAATCAGGGACTGCAAAAGGTGAGGACAGTTGGTCAGTATTGGATCCAGAAGACATGGGGCCTGCATCCTGTAGTACACACAGAAGTCTTAACATGTCAGATCAAAATGGGAGGCCCTGGTTTCCACAGATGGGACTTCCCTACAAGCCCTGGGCCTCTCTGAGAAAGGATCTCCTAACAAGCAGACCCTTCCTACCACTTTCCTGCAGCATATCGACAAAGTCTTCAAACATAAGGACCTACAGCAGCAGCTGGTGGATGCCAAGCTCCAGCAGGCCCAGGAGATGCTGAAGGAGGCAGAGGAGCGGCACCAGCGGGAAAAGGACTTTGTGAGGCTCATGCTTCAGAGCTGGGGATGGGGGGAAGGAGGGCTGGGTTCTGGCTTAGCTCAGGGTTTAGTTTATATGTATAGGAGATGTTCTGCCTAGCCAGTCAGTCCACTGCTTGTCCAAATAGCAGTTTGACAGCCTCAGTGGGTTTGGTACTTTGGCATACAGAGGGCAAACATAAGTTAGGTGCCTGTGGCTCATGACTGTAATCCTAGATACTTGGAATCTGAAAGATCAGGAAGATTGCAGTTTGAAGCCAGCCCCAGCAAGTAATTCATGAGACCTCCATCTCCAAAATAACCACAGCAAAATGGGCTAGAGGTGTGGCACAAGTGGTAGGGCACATACTTTACAAGCATGGAGCCTTGAGTTCAAACCCCAATCCCACCAAAAAATAAAAAGAAGGCCAAATACAGCCCCTGGGGGCTTCTGACAGGGTCGCGGTCCTGTCTTGGAAACAGCTCCTGAAAGAGGCAGTGGAGTCCCAAAGGATGTGCGAGCTGATGAAGCAGCAGGAGACCCACCTGAAGCAGCAGGTGAGACTGGAACCTGATGAGCCTTCAAGATCCCTTGCCTGGGCCCCACCCATCTTGGAATAAAGCAAGACACTAATTCTGGGGCTGACCCTGCCCCACCTGCTGTGTGTTTAGCATCTGTATGAATGGTGCTCAGGTGGCTATGTGAGCTCATATGACTTCATTCCTACCTCAGGAGTGTTTTGTTTTTTTCAGGCAATGGGGACAGAAGAGTTGTTTTTAGTTTTTAAGAGGCAGGGTCTTGCTGGGCACTGGTGACTTACACCTGTAATCCTAGCTACTCAGAAGGTAGACATCAGGAAGATCACTGTTCAGAGCCAACCCAAGCAAATAATTCACAAGACCCTTTCTTGGAAAAAAAACATCACAAAGGGCTGGTGGACTCAAGGTGTAGGCCCTGAGTTCAACCCAAAACTCAAAAAGAAAAAAAAAAAAAAAAAAAAAAGGCAATGTCTTAGTTTGTTGAAGTCATCCCGAATCCTATTTTCCAGGCTTAGCATTTTGGATTATATCCTTAAAAATACACTGATTAGGTTTTGTTTTACTGGAAAATGGTATCTCAATAGACCAATGACTCAACATGCTAAGGAGATGTCTGAGTGAGTTGACCTGAAGTACCTTTACTAGAAGCCCAGTCTAACCTGTAGGCTTCTTTCTCACCCAGCTGGCCCTGTACACAGAGAAGTTTGAGGAGTTCCAGAACACTCTTTCCAAAAGCAGCGAGGTATTCACCACATTCAAACAGGAGATGGAAAAGGTAATGGTGGTTGAGGCCAGGTGTGGCTGCAGGGGAACAACCACTTCATTCAGAATTGAACATGGGATCTGCTTTCAAAAAGCCACCACCTAGGGTAGCTCACCAGAGCTGTACACAGTATCTGGGATTAGTATCAAAGGGGGCCATTAGAGGGAATCAAAACCTTTTCTCCTGGCGAAGGGGTGGTCTTGTCATTCTTATTATCAGAGGCATACATTGGTTAGGTTTGGTTTGGTTTGGTTTGTTTCAGTGCTAGGGCCTATGCATGCTTAGCATAGCACTCAACTACTGAGTTACACTTCCAACCCCAATGGTGGATTTTTAACTTGAGACTTTCTGGTGGCAAACTGGCACAGACATGATGATCACCTTGAAGACAAAGATGCACAGACAGCCCTGCTCTGACTGTTTTCCTTCATCTGTTATGTAACACAGATGACTAAGAAGATCAAGAAGCTTGAGAAAGAAACCACCATGTACCGGTCTCGGTGGGAGAGCAGCAACAAGGCCCTGCTTGAAATGGCTGAAGAGGTGAGTAGAGGGTGGCTGGAGCTGGGGATAAGGGTGCAATTGTGGTGTGTCAGGCTCTTTCCTCTCCCTTCTCCCACTCAGTGACACTGAAGTGGACCTGAGATTCCCAGATCTGTCCAAAGGCAGTGCCAGCCTCCCATGGGAGGGGGGCGGTCCTGTGGTAGATCTGCAGTGAACCCAAGGGAGCAAATGAAAGAAGGGGTTCAAGGAGCACAAGAAAAATAGGTCTCCCAACTACACGTGTGCAGCTCATGTGCAGAACAATGTAAATACTTTGTGACTTCATGACCTGCAATGTAGAAGAAAGGAACTGCAAGCCAGAGTGTCAAAATGGGTTGTTGTCACCTAGTTCTTTGAACATTATTTTGAAACCTGAGGTTGGTGTTAGTATCCTGGGTTTTTTTGTTGTTGGCAGTACTGGGATTTTTTTTTTTTTTTTGGTCTGGTACTGGGGTTTGAACTCAGGACCTATTCCTTGAGCCATTCCACCAGCCTTTTTTTTTTTTTTTTTTTTTTAAGATGGGGCTTTTTCAAGACAGGGTCTCACGAACTATTTGCCTTGGCTGGCTTTGAACCTTAGTCTCCTGATCTCTACCTCCTGAGTAGCTAGGATTACAGGCATGAGCCATCAGTGCCCAGCTGGTACTGGGATTTAAACTCAGGGCCTCAGGCTTGCTAGGCAGGCACTCTTAACACTCTGCCAGCCCTGTTTTCTATTGGGTAGTTTGGAGATAGGGTCTTCTGAACTATTTTCCCAGGGCTAGCTTTGAACCTCAGTCCTCCTGATCGCTGCCTCCTGAGTAAGTAGAATTACACTGGCACCTAGTTTAGTGTCCTGTTTTGCAGGTGAGATAGTCTCAGAAGCCATGTTCTTTGCCATGGTCATCTGGTAGCTGTCTTGTCTGACCTCCAAGATGTTCCCCTTGTCTGTACTACACTGCCCCCAGTTGATAGTCAAGTCATGCCATAAACCAAGAGACCAGCTTTTGAATGGAGACTGCTCCCAACCTTGTTGAAATGAGTGTTTCCTACTGAGTGTGGTTTTACGTCAGGGTTTGCTGGGAAACCTGGCACTGAAAGTTCCGTTTCTCTCCCCAGAAAACACTCCGGGACAAAGAGCTAGAAGGCCTGCAGGTAAAAATCCAACGGCTGGAGAAGCTGTGCCGGGCGCTGCAGACAGAGCGCAATGACCTGAACAAGAGGGTACAGGACCTGAGTGCTGGTGGTCAAGGCCCTCTCACTGACAATGGCCCTGAGCAGAAGCCGGAGGCTGCTTCTGTCTCCAAGGAGCAGGGTGGTGAGGGGCCTGGGGCTCAAGCACCCAGCTCCCCAAGTTTCACAGAAGCTTCTGGCTGCCCAGGAGCTCAAAGCACAGAAGCTTTAGGCCAAACAGGGCCCCAGGAGCCCGCCTCTGCCACTGCCACTGCCTAGAGATCCTGGTGCTTGGGGCGTGCTGGGAAGGGAGCAGCAGCCCAGCCAGGCCTGGCCCATACAGCTCCCATGCTGAGCAGCCCAGTGCTGAGGCCAGGATGTTTGGCATCTGGCACTTTGCAGTTTTGGATTTTGTGGGTCAGTTTAACATACATGGGGCATATGTGCAAGGCCTCATACAGTTACATCTGTAAGTGTACAGTGGGCTTGCACTGAGGGTGGGTGTACAGATGAAGTCAGTGGCTCCTCTGTGAGCTGAAGTCTTACAGAAGAGGTGTCATCTATAGCTGCTATCACAGTGAGCTAGCAGGTCAAGTGACTTGAGTATTTACTTGCCTGATTTGGAACTTATACCCCTCCCAGCCCTTCAGAGCTCATGACAAGTAATACACCCAGGCCTGGACTCTATTTTTTGTGAGCAGGACTGGGACAGTTCATGCTCTTTTAGCTTCCCTGGAGGCTTCATTGCTTCTCTTGGCCTGAGAACAATGACTGGGCAGAGCTTTGAGGTAGTACTTGATGCTGATGGTTGAGCTGCTTTCCTGCCTAGGACAAGGAACCTGGAGGCTGTTTCTGTATGGGATGATATGATGACCAGGAGCCCTTTGGGCACCACTTCCCCTGCCCTCTGGTAGTACCAGGACCAGGCCAATGTTGCTTCTCAGTAGCCTTATCATTCACAGGTGCCTCTCTAGCCTGCACAAATGATTGACAAGAGATCACCCAAAGGATTCTTTCTGAAGGTTTTAGTTTTGCATGTGACAGTTCATATTGAGGATCTTCTAAGAAAGGAAGAGGGGTGCTATAGCAGTGGTCCCAGGTGCCTGGCCTCCAGTGCCCTACCCCTCACCAACTCAGCTGGCTCCTCTGCCATGCTAGTGCTGAGGTTTCCTATTTGGGAACATCAGATTATTAAGAGAAAAGAAAGGGCTTCTGATGGTTTTGGCATCAAGCTTGCCTATATGTTTCAATCCTGGGAGGCCACTACTGGTTCCCATCACCACCATCACCATGCATTTTTCTGGGCCCCAGGTCCAGATGCCCCCTTAGCTTTATGGGTCTGTTTTTGATTCTTTCCCACCCCCACCCAAATGGGCAGTCCTTGAGATTTTTCCCAGGTGACTACTTTGCCCAAAAAACGAGTTCTCCTTGGGAATCCACTTCTAATGTTGAAGCTCCCAGGCAGGGCGCTGAAAGGTAAAGAATGAATTTCAACTATAGACTTGGCCCAGGAAATCCACAAAGTGACTCCAGCATTTGTGTTGCCCATCCCATCACTCCCTTCTACATACTATGTTTTATATTTTATGTTTAGCAGCTCTGTATGCTAAAAGTTCTGGTTTCACACTTGCCATAGTTTTGGCCAGTCTGCACAGAGTAATTTTCTGGGGCAACAGGATGAGTTTTGGAAGCAAGCCTGTGCTGGGCTAGAGGTACAGCCCCATCTATAGCTGAGCCTCAGCTTCAGCAAGCTCAGGGAGCCACAAACCAAGCTATGGTGGGTGGGGTTTTGCTTTTGTTGAACTAGCTCATTGTCCTGCAAGTCCCTTTATCTCCCACAACTCACCCTTAAATTCCCCAGATAAATAGGTTCACGAAGAATGTTATGGATTGTGTTGTGACTTAGACCAGAAATGGCAAACTGATTCCCTCCACTCCCTTGTCCCAGGCAGGTGTCACTGATCTGCTTTAGAGGGCTTTCTGTTAGCCTGGTATATCCTTAACTCAAGATACCCCAGCAGCAGTTTGAGTGTTGGGACTTCTTTGCCATGCCTGGTTGAGATCCGCACTCCTGTGTATTTCTTCCCTTCTTCCAAATCCCTGTATCTGGCATGATCCCTGCCTCTTTCCTGCTCCGGTAAAGCCGCCTTCCTCCTCCTGTTTCTGTGCCAGATGGAGGTACACAAACTGTTAACTCCACAGGATTTGCCAGATCATAGAGATGCAGGGAGGAGGCAGAGAGATCTGCCTGCCCCTTTGGAGAAAGTGGAAAAGCCTACAATGACTCGTAATTGTCTGCCTCGCTTCAGCTACCTCTTAAAGCCCATGGGGAGTTGGGGCTATTGGATCCCAGTGTGTGGGATGGGAGGCTACAGTGCTCAGGTGGCCTAAGACCAGGTGCAACCTTGCTCTAGCTTCATCCATTTCTAGGCACCCAGACCCATCTATAAATGGGAGTCTTTCTCTTCCTGTCCATTGACCGAATCTTACCAATCACTACAGCTGCTCTGCTTTCCAAAGTCCGCCCAGGATCCTGGGCCAGATGCAGGGGAGGTGGCCTATCTGTGAGTGAGGGCCAGTGCCTTCCTCACCCAGGTGAGTCCCATACACATGACCTCAGTTTTAGGACCAATAGCTGTGTTGGTTTCTTAGATTGTTAGCTTTTCCTCCAGGGGACCACAGTAGGTAAGGCTCAGAGCCCAGGGACCTTGGCTCTGCCAACAGTTAACTTGTATTTAGGACCTTGTTCAGTTGATAGCTTCATGCACACCGTGTCCGCAGCACTTTTTGTCTTATTTTCCATGAGGTTTTTGGACCATGGGCTGAGCTCAGGCACTTTCTGTAAGAATGTTATTTCTGTAAAGATGGTTATTTAACCCTCTTCCACCCCCATTGTGGTGGCCCTGCTGAGTGCTGCCCCAGCACTCCCACCTTGCACAGTACAGAGGTGGTCATCCTGGACAGCCAAGCACCTGCCTGCCCCTCTTTGCCCTGCTTGGGAGTGGAGGGCTGCTTCTGTCCCTGTAACTTACCACCCAACCTGGCCACCCAGACTTGTTTGAAACTGTGCTGATAGCTTTTTTTGTCCCCTTTTGGTATTCACAACAGCCAGGGACTTGATATTGATGTATTTTACACCACATTAAATAAAGAGTCTGTTGCCTTACTTGTTTTGCTCCTGACCTGTGTGGTCATTTGATACTTTTGAATCCATTCAGTCTCCTCCATTGTCACTGGCTTCTGTGGATCTGCTACAAAGTGGCCATGACTGTACCCTGACATCCTGCATCTTCCAGAATAATCTGCCTTCCAGTAGTCACCACAAGCTCAAGACATTGACTGACTTGGCATGTTTGGCAAGGTGCTTACAAACATAAGAGTGTCAGAGGATTTCTTTCACTAAAAAAAAAAAAAAAAAGCCCTGTGTGATGGTTCAGGCATGAAATCCCAGCACTGGGGAGCAGAGGCAGGATTGAGTTTAAGGGCATACCTAGACCTTGTTTGTTTTAAATAATCCCTGGCCTTGGGTCACAGGCTAGTGAGGGGAGAGGTACTTTTAGGGAACAGGAGACCCTGCTAAATGGCAGACAGTATAACAACTTCACTTAATGTGATAGTTCACCTGGGAATGCAGGAGCTCAGGAGAGTGCTGAAGGAAAAGTCTGGGGCCCAGAACTGCTGTATCAGGGAATTTGAGCCAGATCTACAGAGGAAGGAGGACACTGAAAGTTAGGGATAGGCCATCTCAGGCCCAGATTTAACTGGGTGGGCACTGTCATCACTGCTATGGGTCTGTGCCATGGGTAGCTTACCTTGGCACTGGCCCAACCCAAGGGGATATGCAAGCATCTCCAGGTTACTTTGGTTTTAGGCAAAGTTTTGTTTGTTTTTTTGGGGTTTTTTTGCTGGGTTTTGGTGGGATTGGGGTTTGAACTCAGAGCCTGGCACTTGCAAAGCAGGCACTCCACTGCTTTAGCCACACCTGTAGTCCATTTTGCCTCGGGTGGTCTTGAACCATGATCAAGTAGCTAGGAGCTCAGGCGTGAGCCACCAGCACCCCACTAAGACTACATTCTCGCTATGCTTGATGGTGTACATCTGCAATCCCAGCACCCAGAAGGCTGAAGCATTAAGATCTTGATTTTGAGGCCAGCCTGGGTTACATAGAGCCTATCTTAAAAAAAAAAAAAAAAAAAAATTCTCACCAGGCACTGATGACTTGAGCTTGTAATCTTAGCTATTTAGGAGGCTGAGATCAGGAAGATGAAGGTTCCAGGCCAGCCAGGGCAAATGGTTTGTGAAACTCCATCTCCAAAATAACCAGAGCAAAATAGACTGGAGGCATGGCTCAAGTTGTAGAGTGCCTGCTTTGCAAGTGTGAATCCTTGAGTTCAAACCCCAGTCCACCAAAAGTCAAAATTCTTCATTCAGCCAGTTTCTTAATCTGTTTACTCACTGGAGATTAAGCTGAAGCTCCTATATGGGTGATGTCCTGCTGATGGCCTCACCCAGCACCCTAATCCTGTGGGCCCTAGATTGGTTAGGCACAAAGGATGGTATGAGGTGAGTGCTCAACAAATGGCAAGGGCAACCTAGGTGCCTTTTACTCAGTGCCTCTGCAGGTAGATGGGTCCACCCACTCACTGGCTATGACAGTCTTTGCAGAGCCTCTGCCCCTTCTAGCCAGGGTCCTGATGGATTGTAATGTTCTGTGCCCATCACATTGGTTCCAAAGATCCCCTGGAGGGGTGAGGGGATACCGTCCCAACTCTGGGAACTTAGAAGCAACGCAGCTCTGAAGAGGCTTCTGGATCCCCAAGGAAACTGCTAAGCATGGGAACCCCAGGGGTGCTCCTGGACCCTCTGCCACTTTGTTGGAGGAGCTGTGGCACCAATATAGCATCTCTGGTAGGGGAAGAAAACTACATCGCTGTTGTGCTCCTTCCATCTGAACCCCCACTATTGAAAGTCCTGAGTTAGTGTTCCCCTTTCTAGCACACGCAGTCTGGGCGTTGGAAGCACCAGGTAGAGAACTGTGCCTCATTTTCCCTCTCAGCCAGAGGCCCAGGCCAAGGAAGCTGCTCCTGCCCAGAGGCAAAGGTGGGCGGGACAGCCGTGTCTCTTGCCCTGGGACAGTCCTTTTGAGCCTGCTGGGTAGTCTGGCCAAGGATGAGGCACCACGTGCTGCTCTGGGGGCCTGAGCCAGGACCGGCTGCCAGATCTTTAAATAGCTGCTACACTGATCCAGCCTCCAGGGCAGCACCAGCAGCACGCAGCCAGCCTCCTCCTGGCACTCAAGGTTTCCCTGTGGTCACTGGAGTCAGGTACCAGGGAATCTTGTCTTCCTCTGTCCTGGTGCTCCCCACACTTGTCTCCTAAGTCTGGGGGGGGGGTCCTGTCACTTCATCAGCAAGGAGTGGGTGAGAATATTGCTCAGGAATGACTACAGGACAATGACAATTATAATTCAGGGTTGTCCTGAGGATTAAATGGATACATGGTTGTCTTCGCTCATTTATTCTAGCTGCTGACATTCATTCAGCTATCTCTCTCTCTCTCTCTCCCCTACCCTCCCTCCCTCCCTCCCTCTCCCTCTCTTCCTCTCCTCTTTCCCCCTCCTCTTCCCCTCTCTTGTCTTCCTCTCTATCCACCCCTGGCTCTTTTTCCTTTCTCCTGAAAAGCTATACCTTCCCTCCAAAAGTGACGGAAAGGAAAGCCAACAGGGTCACCTTAGTTCAGGAGGGAGGTAAGGTGAGTGAGAGGAACAGCTTAGTCAATGTGGGGACGCTCCTCCCACCATGCGCCATCCCGAGCTCCAGACAAAGCCACTTTCTCTTTAAATGCAAATCACCTCCGCCCGCTCAGCCCCTCGGCCGCGTTCCCGGGAGGAGAGTGCGCGGGGCCGAAGGAGCTTGCAGCGGAGCCGCACTCCAGACCCCAGACCTCCAGGTCAGTAACCCCCAGGGGGAGTGACGCGGGCAGGGGCGGGGTGTCGTGTCTGACGCTCGGGCTCCCATCCCGGCTCCGGGCTCCCGAGCTTAGTTTTACCTTGGAGCGTGGGAAACGGACTCGGAGTTGCCCGGCCGCTCCAGGGGAGCAGGGACTCCTACTCCAGTTCTATCAAGCTGCTGCTGGGAGAGGCAGAAGATGCGCCCCTGTCTCCCTTCCACCACGCCCCAGACCCATTCCGTGCCAGCCATGTGCCAGTTTAAACGTCTAATGCCCCGCCCCACCGCCACCGCCCTCAGTGTGGTCAGGGTTGGTGGCAGCAATCTGGAACGAGCCCCCTGGAGAGGAATCCGGCAGAACTGAGGCTTGGTGGTGGGACTGGACGGGAAGCCGGCTAAGCTGTGCCAGCCACCGGCGCAGCTATTGTTGGGAGGCCCAGGCAGCTAGCTGCTTGACCACCCACCCCAGAGACTTTCTGCTTGGAAAAGGTGAAGCTGCCTGAGGCTGTCCCAGGGAACTTCTGGGAGTCCCTGGCGTCTGCAGTTGAATGTAGGGTGGAAGAGGAGATGCTACTGTCTAAAGGGGGTCCAAATGAGCCCCTCCCCTGTGCTTCCTGCTTCTGTCCATACCGGTGGCTACTGCTTGATACTGGGGTCTTCCCAGGCGCCCGCACCCTCACTTTGGTCAAGTCTTAGGCTGACAGAGTTGGTCAGCATCTGCCCAGGCAGTTGATAAACAGAATGGGGCCCTAAACCTAATCTGGGCTTTAGCCAGCTGGCATCCACCGGGTCTCCCCCTGCGTTTCCTCTCCAGCCCCGCCCTATGGGCCTCAGGGACAGAATTCCTGTTTGGTCTAGCCCTTTCAGGAAGGGACTAGGCTTTCCCAAAGAATGGGGCTTAGGGTGGGCATTGGAAGGTCCTTCAGATGCACATCCCAGCAGCAGGCACTGGCATCTGACCCTATTACAGAAGGGACAGACACTGACTGTTGTGAGAGAACAAGCTCAAAGGTTCCAGGGCCCTTCCTATTAAATAGAGTCCCCCTCCCACGCGAAGGCCCTTCCTTTGCAGCTCTCAGGGGCTGCTGAGTGAAGGGACAACTTAATCCCTCAATATCTTCATAGGGTGGCCTCCTTCCCAGACCTAAGGCCCAGCCAGCACCCAATGGATGACAAAAAGAAGAAACGGAGCCCCAAGCCTTGCTTGACCCAGCCAGCCCAGGCCCCAGGCACACTAAGGAGAGTCCCTGTGCCCACCAGCCACAGTGGCTCCTTAGCCCTGGGACTCCCTCATCTGCCGTCCCCCAAGCAGCGAGCCAAATTCAAGAGGTAGGTACAGAGGAAAGCAGGGCAAGGAGGGAGGTCCCCCAACTCTGGAAGGTAAGGGAGCCTTCCGCCTTTAGCTACTAAGCAATAATTGATGCCTTATCTGTAGCTGGCCCCAGCTGGTCCCTGATCCTCAAGTACTTGGGGAAAATGCCAGGTGGGTCACACCTCAGTGTGAGGCCCTACCTGGGAGCAATCCACAAGGAAGTGAAAGTCAGCAGAGCCTGCTGGTTGCTTTGAAAAGGGAAGAATGTTCTAGGCTGAGGCTGGTGGAGTGACTCCAGGGTAGAGCGCCTGCCTAGCAAGTATGAGGTCCTGAGTTCAAACTCCAATACCGCCAAAAAAAAAAAAAAAAAGTTCTAGGCTGAGAGGCTTGCTTGGTATAAAAATGGAAGAAAGGTATTGGCTCCAGGAACCACAGGTGGTTTGGGGCCTTGGAGTGTCATGGAACAAGAAATGATGAGGGATACCTGGGGGCACAATTTGAATTCTCTGAACTTTTTTAAATGATTGGTACTTTGCAAGTACCAAATACAATGTGTCTTTTTTCAATTGTTCCCAATAAAAACTGTTTCCCTGGGGCTTTGCATACCACCTGCCTGAGAGGCAGCTCAGGGCTGGAGAGAACAGTAAGAAATGCAACTGGAGAGGAAGGCCAGGCTCACAAGGGCATTCAGTGTGATCCTGAGGAGATGAAAAATTCAACAGTTTTTAGAAGAGGGGCAGAAAGATTTTTTGAGAGAGGTAAGATAGTTTTGGTGGCAACTCTCCCCAAATTTGGAGCAACTCTCCCCAAATTTACTGAAGACCAAGGACAAGTGATTCAACCGAGTCACAGGAGGATAAGAGAGAAGCCCTTGCAGGCATGGCTCTGGCTGTGCCATTAGTGCAGATTTCTTTTTGAAATCTTACATCCTCCACCTCCACTCAATTCTTCCCCTCTACCCATAGTGGTGTCCAGGGCAGGGCTACAGCAAACGTCCTTTTGTATTGGGAAGTGGATGGGCAGATGAATTAGGGCATAGACAGATGGTGCAAGAGATCCTGGCTGTCCCCCACTCATGACCATGGTCATGTCCATCCCACCCAGAGTAGGCAAGGAAAAATGCCGCCCGGTGCTGGCCGGAGGTGGGGGTGGCTCTGCAGGCACACCCCTGCAGCACTCCTTCCTGACTGAGGTGACTGATGTCTATGAGATGGAGGGAGGACTGCTGAATCTGCTCAATGATTTCCACTCAGGCCGGCTGCAGGCCTTCGGTGAGTCTTGGGGTTGGGTGGAGAAAGGCTGGAGTTGGGGCTGGAGTTTGTAGTCTCTGGGGTGTGGCTGGGACCAGCATCCCAGGCTGGTTCCCAGGGCTCAGACAGTGGCTATCCAGGGAAGGAATGCTCCTTTGAGCAGCTGGAGCATGTGCGGGAGATGCAGGAGAAGCTGGCCCGGCTGCACTTCAGCCTGGACGTGTGTGGGGAGGAGGAAGACGAGGAAGAGGAAGAGGATGGGGTCGCTGAGGGGTTGCCTGAGGAGCAGAAGAAGACGATGGCAGACCGCAACCTGGACCAGCTGCTTAGCAATGTAGGTCATGAAGCTGGGTGCTTTGGATCCCAGGGGCACAAGGCGTGGGGGAGGTACATGCTCCAGAGGTCATTCCTGGCTCCCACTGAAAAGGTAGGGGTGCATGGACCCAAGAGCTTGTGAGCACCTCAAACTCTACAGGAAGAGGGCCCCTAGAGCATTTGGGGTTTATTCTGATCCCCCTCCTGATAGAACCTTCCTTTTCTCTCTGTTGATAGCTGGAAGATCTCAGTAATTCCATGTATCCTTTCCAAGGGACCTGACAGGGTACAGGTGTCTCCCAGTGAGGGAAGGATGAGAGATGAGATGAGGTGAGCTTCCTCCTTCCCACCTTCCTCCAGGAATATTCGCTCATAACCAACATCCCCACCCCTGCAGTCACAAACTGCCCCCACCCAGGTAGAGGAATATAGAAACAATTTCCCAAATAGTAGGAGAAAGGTGGATACAAGGAATATGTTTTTCCTACTGATCAAAATCTTTGCAGTACTTTAGCTGACACCAATACATGGCAAAGCTTTTCTGATGTCCTTCCACCCTTTCAGCATTGGATTTTTTTTTTTTCCTAATTTAGACTATGTCCTCATTTAGTCCTGTGAGGAAAAAAAAAGGTCTCCCTCTCTCTGATCACCCTCCCCCCATCTACAGTGTTGCTTTACTGTCCAACTCGGATTTGGATGAAAAGAGGTGCAAGTGACCTAGCAAGAAAAGCAGGCAGGGTGGGCTGGAGTGTAGTTCAGTGGTAAGGGCGCATGCTTGGCATGCATGAGCGCCAGGATTCAAACCCCAGCACCCGCCAGGATTCAATCCCCAGCACCCCCACAAAAAAGGTCAGGGTGGTACTGCAACCCAGACCGGCCCTCTGCACGGCTGGGAAACCAAGTTTGTGCTGTACTGGGAGACAGATGGAGGACTGGAGGCCAGAGCGTCACAAGTCACAATCCTTGACTGGCACAGACAGAAGCTGCACCTGGCCGAGAATGCTGAGCCTCAGGAGCAGTCAGCTGCGTAGTTCTCGGACCCAGGCCCAGACTGGCTCTCTCAATCCCTCCAACTGTGACTTTATATGAACTCGGGAGAGTATTCCACAGCCCCCTAGGTGCTATGGGGGTGGGGGGCACTGGATGGAATTAAACCAAAAAGAAAGCAAGCAGCTCCGTGTGGTCCTTGCGCCTTTCCTCGCGGCTCACTAGGCTGGGAGGCCGGGACTAGAGCATGGTTGCCGTGGAGACGACGGGGCAGGGCGCCGCATCTGCGCATGCTCAGGAAAGGCACCGCCCAATGACGCGCTGCGCAGGCCCAGCGCACGGTTGACCGGCCGGGCGGTTGGTGTACATGGAGTCGGAGTTAGTTCGGAAAGTGTCAGCGCTGCAGGTTCGTGTGTGTGTCTGTGTCTGTGTCTGTGTGTCTGTCCTGGAGTCTCGGCCTGGGTCCTTAGAGCTAGATGAGGATGTCACGTTCAGTCCCCTTTCTTTGTGCCAACCTCCAGAAATGCCTCCCTCCCCCGCACCACCGCACTGAACAAAGCCAAGATCCACGGGTTTCCCTAAGCGCCCACCTCCTGTCACTCAAAAGATCAGAAGAAGAGCCTTAAAACTAAAGCGAGGAGGAGGGTCCAGCCCAGCATCCTCCCTTGAACTCCCAGAGCCCCAGCGCAACTGTCACCCATCCTTTCCCCTTGCAGACTCCGGATTCTCCAGGAGAATCCTCCAAGATGCCTCCTTTCTTAAAGTGGTAAGGGCCTTCTCTCCCCTGTTCACACCAGGCCTGCGTCCGGGGCTTTTTGGTCCGACGCCAGTTCCAGAGCCTGCGAGCTGAGTATGAGGCGATTGTACGAGAGATCGAGGGTGACCTGGGCACACTTCAGTGGACTGAGGGCTGGATTCCCAGACCCCGATTTCTCCCAGAGGTAGTGTGCACCCCAGGGGGACAAGGGAAGGGGAAGCAGGAAGTGGCAGGGGAAGAGCTCACTCTTCCTGCAGACAAGCCTCTGTCACTGGGAGAGGCAGCATACTCACTTCACACCCCAGTCTTCAAACCTACCCACTTGTCTGCTAGATTTTGGCACCCAGTTATGTGCAGAGATCTAGCCCTGGGACTCTCATACCTCTGTGATTTCAGAAGGCAAAATCCCATCATTCTTGGAAAGCAGGAGAGAAGGTACAAAATCCAGAGCAGGAACTATGGAGCCACTTCCCCTGTAAGGATGCTGAGAAAGAGTCTATCTGGGAGGAGATGGTACTGAAGTCAGGAGAGAGTTTATCAAACCCAGGCAGTCGTCCTCCCTGCAGAGATGACAACCCCTGGCCTCAGGCGGAGCAGAACAGGAAAACTAGGAAACACAACCAAGAGGAGACCAGAGACATCTCCAGGAAGGAGAACCCAGGTACCTCATACCTCTGCCTAGATCAAGGCAAGACCCTGGCCCTCTCTGCGCCTTAGTCATCCATCTGAAAAATGAAAGGGATGTGCTAGATAAGTTGCAACCCTTTCTTCCCTCTCTCTTTGCCTGGTTGGAGGAAACACATGGGTGGGCAGTGAGGGATTACCAGGGTGTAGGGCTAGACCAATTCCTAGTGTCTACCCCTCAAGGCATTCTCCTTTCTTTCTTCCCTCCTTCAAAGAAGCTACAGATCCAAGATTGTCCCACAGCCAGGATGAACTCCAGGAGCTCCAGTACCACCGCAACCACTTGGCCATGGAACTGTTGTGGCTACAACAGGCCATCAACAGCAGAAAAGAGGTTAGGCACTAACTTGGAGTTCTTCCTGAATGGGTTAATGGTAGGGATTGGGGAGAGGCCTCCTGCCATGCCTGCATGGTACAGTATCTGTTCTCTCCCAACAGTATCTAATTCTCAAACAAACACTGAGATCCCCAGAGGCCAGACCAGACAAAAGCCCAGTGTGTGTCCAGAACATGGAGAACAGGTCTGTGAGAAGGCCTGGTCACAACCAAGCCCACTGCTGGAGGACCAAATCTTCAGAGATAGGATCAATGGAGAGCTAGACTATGACTCCTGCCAAAGGAGCAAATCACAATGCTATAAAACCCCAGAAAGTCTGACCACTGCAGTCAAAACCACTGTTGGAGCAAAGGATGAGGAACGATGCTATAGGAGGGCTGGACCACAGCTACCCATACCATCACCCCACCAGGCTGGAGGGGATAGGTTCACCAAAGTACCAGATCATGGTGGATAAACCTTTAAAGGGACCTGCCTGCAGCACATGAAACTCCTGGAGGACCAGATCCCTGGAAACCTTAAACACAGGAGCCCGTTACAGAAAGGCCAGGACACAGCTGCCCATCCTCTGTGAGGATCCAAATATTGAGGACAGGACTCCCAGGTGGCCAACCACAAAGAGAATGACTGCCAAAGTGCCAGGCCACAGAGGACAGGCCTCTCAGAAGACCACAGGATTTGGGATGGAATCTTGGCAAGGCTAGAACATGGTAGCCTGGATCTCAGAAGGAAAAAACCACCCAAGGGCCAGATCCCCAATGCTAGAAGTCCCAGAGATGGAACCTCCAAGGAATTTAGTCATGAAGGATGGGGAAAACAGGACTTTTTTGTGGAGGGCATGTCTGCCACAGGATTAGACCAGACAGGAGAGGACCAGTGGAGGAGCAAGCTATGGAAAGCAAGACCGCCAGGCTGGAGCCAGGGGGATGCTCTGAAAGGGTGAGGAAAGTGGCCTTCATGCTGCCTCCCTGGTACCAGCTCTACATCCTGCCCTTGCTCCCATCGTGCCGTTGTGGCTACTAGGGCCAAGAGGTGCTACAACAGAGAGTTGGCACAAATGCAGGGAAAATGATGGATGGCACCTTTTTATTCTCTGCATGTGGCTCAATCCAAAATTCAGATTAAGAAGCTCCCTAGAACCAGGCACCAGTGTAACATGCCTGTAATCTTAGCTCCTTGGGAGGCTGAGATCAGGAGAATCATGGTTCAAGGCCAATCCAGGCAAATAGTTCAGAAGACCCCATCTTCAAAATAACCAGAGCAAAAATGGACTGGAGGTGTGACTCAAGCAGTAGAGTGCCTATTTTGCAAGTGTGAAGCCCTGAGTTCAAACCCCAGTTCCCCCCACCCCCCAAAAAAAAAGTTCCCTGAGGAAAGTAAAGTAAAGTGAGAACTTGGAGAATAAACGTTTTCCCTTGGATTCTGAGCTTTGCTCCTTTCATCTCCTGCCTCTGGCCAGGACAAACTGGGCTGTTCTGTTCATCTCCTGCTAGCATAGGGATTATTCCAAAGCCAACCTGGGAACCATGACCCGGGAGCAGAGACAGCCCTCCTCTTTGGGGAACAGCCCTCAAGCTGATCCCTCTTTTTTGTTTTTGTGGTAGTGGTGGGGAGCCTGCAGGCCATGTTGATACCTCTTGAGCTCAACTGTGGGCTTCAGAGTGTCCCAAGGCTCTGGAGAGGACTGAGACTATCTGTGTTTAAGTAGGCTCTATGCTACTCCCTTTTATTGAGCTCTACGGTCTGCCTTAAAGTGATCATACCTATCCTGCAAAAAAGTGCTCTGACCAGAGGCTCTCCCTACCTTCCTGGGTGAGAGAACAGGACTCCACCTCTGGCATGACTCCAGGTCTGCCTTAGTTGCCTGGAAACAGCTTTGCGTCTCTGGCAGACAAACTATGGCAGGTAGCAGTCCAGCAGCCAAGAGAGTAGTGGTATACCGGAATGGGGACCCCTTCTCCCCAGGCCGCCAGCTGGTCGTGACCCAACGCCGCTACCCCACCATGGAGGTCTTCCTTTCTGAGGTGACATCAGCCATACAGGCCCCACTGGCTGTACGTGCTCTCTACACACCTTGTAACGGCCACCCTGTCACCAACCTGGCAGACCTACAGAATGGAGGGCAATATGTGGCTGCTGGCTTCGAACGATTCCACAAGCTTCAGTGAGTGGGTTGGGGCTGGTCAGAAAGCCTAAGGGAGGGAGGCAATACATTAGGAACAGTGTCTATCCAGTACTTACTATGTGGATACTAGGCTTTATACTTTTTCTCACGGAACCTGGGGGAAACTGTATCTCCACTATCTAGAGAACAGAAACACAGTGAAAACTTGCCTAAGACTACATGAGCAACAAATACTTGAGCTGCAGTTCTGTTAGTAAGGCTTATGCCCATCACAGCCTACAGGAAAGAGACCATTCTGCAGGTTGAACTTTTTTCCAAATTAGATTTCCTACCACCATCTCCAGACACACTCAATACATCCATCACTTTCTCCCTGTGAACTTAGACATCCCAAAGTCTCCTATTTAAGTAGCATCAACTCCCTCTCTAGGGTGGGCTATCTTCCAAAGTGAAAGAGGAATTTGAGATTTGAGTTTCCACCTCAGATCTGGCTCCCAAGTCCTGCTCTGAGCTCTCAGCTGAAGTTGCTTTATTAAAAGGTAAGGAGCAAGGGTTTGGGAGCTAGGCAAGACTTAGAATCTAGACTTGGTCACTTCACTTCTCTGAGTCTCATACAAAATGGAGATAAAACCACCTACTTCATGAATGTAAAATTTCTGGGACATGGTAGGATATTTAATATGCTCCTTGCTGTCCATTTTTAACCTTATGGTTTGTGTTTGAGACATGCCTGGATTTTCAGCCTGACTTAGCACCTGAGGAATCATAAGGCAGATTTAGGTGCCAACACATGTTTCTGGATTGAGAAAATTGAGAAGACCAGGGAAGCTGGGCCCTAGCCCCACATTCTGGCAGTTGCTGGGCTGTCAGTCTCAGGCTCCAGGATGATTGGGCCCAATATGTCCTTTCAGCTCTTTACCCCATGGAGGGAAGGATCCAGGTGGGAAGAGCAGCAAACGACAAGTGAGTCCTGAGGGAATCTGACCTCTGACCTCCCTCCCTTCCTGGGACTGCTACAGTCTGGTGTGGGAAGTCTGCCAGTTCCCTGAAGCACTCCATACCCACTGGAGACTGCTGCTATCCTTTCTGGGGTACAGGACTTCAAGACACTTGCCCCCCATTCCTGCCCCAGCCCTTCACTTATCTCCAGGGTGTGCTCCCTCAAAGGAAACACACATAGGGATGGGGTAGTTATCATGTTACCTGGGGGACCCTTTGGTAAAAGTTGTGTCCAGTCTCATCACTCTTTGACCCCTTTCCTGCCCAATGCTTGATTCCTTCCTGCTCACCCCACACCTTAACTCTCTCCTGATTTGGGGCCTGGTTTGGATTTCAGGATCCTCCTATGACTCACCACCCATGTGATGGGACCTTTGTACAGTGGATGCCTGCAGGTGCCCCCTGCTATATCCAGTAAGTACCAGTGTTAGGTAACCAGGGGTATTTCCACTTCAGTGAGACCATGAACATGGAGGCATGTTTGTTCCAGGTGCCACTGGTTACTGGTGGGAAGATTAAAAAATCCAACATGCTTGGTGGGCAAAAATGGATCAGTGGTTCTTGAACCCTCTTCTGGCCCCTGGACCTCCTTCCTCTCACATGTAGGGATTCTTAGGGACTTTCCTCCTTACCAGGCTGCCCTTTGTCTCAGTGTGTTCAGGAATGGGGACCTGCTAAGTCCCCCATTTAGTCTGAAGCTGTCCCAGGCTGCCATCCAGGACTGGGAAACTGTGTTGACGCTCCTGACTGAGAAAGCAAAGTTGCAGAGTGGGGCTGTGTGCAAGTAAGTATGGGATTGGGGAGGCCCACAAGGCCTCAAAGAGAGCCTCCCTACTGGTTTCAGCTATTCCCAAGCATGAAAAGGCCAAAGGAAAGCATACTCCTTCCAGGGGGACTTCTTCCAATGCTACTGGCCCAGCTCCCTGAGCCACACAGTGCAAGGTGACCAGAAGCAGTGGGCATCCTGTAGTAGTGGTACCTAACCCCTCACTGCCTGCTGAATATGAAGTGACATCTGGTCCATGAGCCTTTACCCTGTTCACCTCTCCCCCAGACTCTGCACCTTGGAGGGGCTCCCACTATCAGCAGGGACAGCTCTGGTGAGTGGCTGTCATTATGTGGCTGTGGGAGATGAAGAATTCAAGGCCCTCCCCTATCTGGAACTGCTGGTGCCCAGCCTCTCCCTGCCCAGGGGCTGCTGGTATGTATGTGGGAGGCAGAGGGTCACAGTGGGAGGGCCACAGGGTACTGCAGAGAATACTTTCCCACTCCATGTCCTCTGTCCATTACAAGGCTTTCCTTCTCTCTCTCTCTCTCTCTCTCTCTCTCTCTCTCTCTCAGTACTGGAGTTTGAACTCACGGTATACACCTTGAGCCACTCCACCAGTCCTTTTTTGTGATGGGTTTTTTCGAGACAGGGTCTCGTAAACTATTTGCCTGGGCTGGCTTTGACCACAATCCTCCTGATCTCTACCTCCTGAGTAGCTAGGATAACAGGTGTGAGCCACTGGCACCCAGCCATTACCTTTCCTTCTTTCATTGCAGGTATCCCCCGGACCTGAAGTGTAGGCCCCACAGGCAGGGGGTAGGTGGTACAGGGGCCACAGCTGGGGAAGGGGAGTACCTGGCTGAAAACTCTGACCTTATCTTACAGCATCCTCTCAATAATCTTGTGAAACAGATTATCCCCATTTTCCAGAGGTGGAAATGGAAGTTCAAATGAGTAAAGTGATTTGTTCAGTATGACACACTTACTGAGTGGCACAGGCCCGACCAGAACTGTGACCTTCAGGACAAGAGTAGTAGAACCTAAGATCTTCTTGCTAGATTATATGCTAGGAGAGACAACTGGCATACTTGACATAGAAGGACCTAAGGGAACCTCACTCCCCATCTTGTTCCAGGCCTAAGCACTCCCAAAAGATGAGCCAATGAGTACACGACCTAGGGATGGGAAGCACTGTCTTGTTTCATTGGCTAGCTTCCAGTGCCAGGCATCAGCTGCCCTGTCCCTGGATAGGCAGCCATCAGTGAAGAGAGAGCAGGGAGGGAGGGCGTAGGCTATGAAGATGAACAGTACTGCCTCTTCCAAGCTCCCTGAGGCATCGGAGCACTCTGAAGCCTGAACTGGGGAACAGGAAAGGTGAAGACAGACAGGAGCCAAGATTCAAGCCCAGTGTCCCTTATGTAGGCACAGGGCTACAGGGTACAGGCAACCCAGCCCTCTCCAAAGGAACCAGAAGTACAAATTGAGCCATCTGCTTTCTATGCCAGATCCCAGCAAACCATTCAACCAAGAAGCAAGCTCCCTACTCTCTCATTTCTAGCAGGTGAGGGAGCCCAGTACTAGGGATTGAACACAGGGCCTTGTGCATGCTAGCAAACGGTTGGGGATGTCTGTAGGGTAAAAATGCCTTAGCGTAACAACTCCCCACCTATATGTCCCTTGTTTCTTCACAGGGACTTGTCATATGAAAAGCAGCACATGGGAAGGGCAATGCTTAAAGCAATGACGTTTCAGGGGTGGGATTTGCAAGGGTTGGGGGATCGGAGCCAAAGTCCCGCCTCAACCTCCCTGCCATCCTCTGAGTTAATGGGGAATGTGGAACAAGCTTAGGGGAGAGGAAAGGGTTGGTAGAAAAGGTCAAGGCTAAAAAAGCTGAGGGTCCCACAGCCCCCTTGGGTATCTGCCAATGTTGCCTCCCTCATTAGGAGTTAAGGGAGTCTATAGGGCTCCCCACCCAAGAAAAGAGATAGCAGGGGCACAGGAAGTAGCAGATGATGGAGACATCTGGACAGAGGAGTCTTTGGATCAGGTAAGCTGACAGATCAGGAAGCCATATATTGAGATGGGAGGAGTTCTGAGCTAAATATTGGCAGTCCTGGGCCCCAGGAACAGGTCTTCCCCCTGCAACCAACTATAAGCAGATCTCGTAACATCTCAGAGCCTGACTTCGTACTTCCTTAAATGAGGGAGCCCTTCCTCATTTTTACAGTCTTCTCCATTCCCAGGGTTAGGGACCTCCTGGCTGGGGCTGTGTTGGGCATAAGCACGGTTTTGTCTGTCTCTACTTCCTCCAGAGGGCAACACAGATAGTGGAAGAAGCTCTGTCCTTGGAACACCAGCCTGGGGCTGGAGCTGCATCCTCAGCCTCAGCCCATGGTCTTCCATCTTAACATCCAAAAGCCCCACACAGAAACTGGAGACAACTACCTAGTAGCCACTTTTTGTCTTCAGCTCCCACCAGACTTCCTGAGGAACCACACCTCCCCTTAGCTCACAAGGATGTAGCCTTTTCAAGTCCCTCCCCATTCTGTTCCTAAGCCCCACCAGCCAGTTTTCCCCATCCTCACTGAGCAGGATAACCCTCGCTGTGGAGGCTATTTCCTTAAGCTGTGGAGGCTATTTGCTTACTTGGGATTCTTTGGCCAGAGAAAGGAATGGCGAACTGAGCTTGGGAGAGAGACCACAAATGTGGAAGCAGGTTTGTCACAATAAAAGAGCACTTATTAACCTCTGTCTGTTTACTACACATTTGTTGAAGGCTGACTGTCCAGGTGTTGCTCAGGGTGCTGCAGGTAGACACTTCCAGGGTCATAGTTGTCTGTTTGTTTGTGGGGGCCTGGCAATTGGGCATTTTCACCACCTCATAGATGAGAACACAGCTCCTCTCTCCTACATCTGCCATTCTGATGCACCCTCTTCCCTTCAAGTCCATCCCTAAGTCAGTCAAGGCACTGAGCACTGAGGGCCTCCTGTTCAAATTTCTGGCTCAGAGACTTCTATGCAGCTGGGGCTTGCAGTCCATGGAGCCTGCCACTGTGATAGTCCAGAACAGGCCAGATTAATAGTGGCTGGGTAATAGTAGCCTGAGATGACAACAGGAAGGGAGCTGCTTGGGCAGAGGCTACTGAGGGTGACTCCTGTGCTAAATCCCAGCAGCTGAGCACCCCTCAAAGGTTACAAAACCATATTGTGCTCCATGAGGTAGATGTTGTCCCACAGAGATGAGGAAGCTGAGGCTCAGAGAGGGCAAGAGGTGGGTCCATCTGCTCACCACCTATTCCTTGTGGTCCAGGGCTTTCCTGGAGATGGCTGAGCTGGAAGTGGGGGTTGGCTCAGTCAAAATGTAGACAATTGTCCCTGGGTCTTGCTCACTGAGCTGGTGATGCAAAGTGTAATTCCTGTCACAGTGAGCACCATGCCAATGACTGCTCCTGGGATAAAGAGAAGAAATCAAGAGACTTGGGCTGGAGGCACAGCTCAGTGGTAGAACACTTACTAGGGCCCTGCGTTCAAATTCTAGTATTGCAAAACAGAAAGGAGAACAGGGGAAGGGAGGAGAGCATGGGGTGCTGAGCCCAGCCAGACCAAGCCAGGCCAGAAAGAAGGAGCTGGTACAAGACTGGTGGAAGGGCTCAGATGGGGCCTGGTCCAGATTCCCACCCCCAGCCTCTGTCTTCAGACTTCCCACGGAAGGAAACTCATATGGTACAAAGAATCGAGACAGCTGCACAGGAAAGGGCAGAATGGGAGAAGGACCCCTCCTCTCTCACCCATGGGAGATGGACTCTGGGAAAGAAGTAACCAGATATATCAAGGCCTAAGCAGCTGCTTCCCAAACTCTCAGTAACCTGACTTACGTTTTCCACCAATATCTTCTCCAAGGACCTTCCCAACAATCAGTGTGAAGACGATGGCCAGAGAATTACAGATGGGCACAGCTAGGGTCAGATCTAGGAGTCAAAATGAGAAGAGTCCCTGAGATGCAAAAAATGCCTTTCTAGGCACCAAATATTTTCATTTCATTATCATCATTTCATACATTTTAAAAAGGTATCAGGAGCCAGGCACAGTGGCACACACTAGCACTTGGGAGGCAGAAGCAGGAAGACTACAAGTTCAAGGCCAGCCTGGGCTACATGGCAAGACCCTTTTTCAAACCTCTCCCTCTCCAAAAAAAGATATCATGACTCCATTTTCCAGAGGAAGTGACAGCATTAAGTCTTTTTTTTTTTTTTTGCTGGCACTGGAGTTTGAACTCAGGATCTAGCACTTGCTAGGAAGGCACTCTTGCCACTTGAGCCACTCCACCAGCCTTTTTTTATGATGGGTTTTTTTCTAGATAGAGTTTCAGGAACTATTTGCCCAGGGCTGGCTTCCAACCGCCATCCTCCTAATCACTGCCTCCTGAGTAGCTAGGATAACAAGCGTGAGCCACCTGCATGATTAAAAGTTCAGTGCTTCCTCAGGATTATAGCAAGAAGACATGAAATCTGAGGTCTGGGATCAGCCTGATTTGATAGATAGTAAGAATGAGGTCTTTGCACTCAACTCCTGAGAACATTTGGGCAGAGAAGCACGCATTCAAAGCCCAAGGATGCAGTAGAATGAGTGAAATAATACCACCAAGCACAGCCGCTATTAAGCACATCCTATGTGTTAGGTGCTCTGTGCACATATTTAATTTTCACAACACTGCCAGGAGAGTATCATCAGCATTTGACATAAAGGAAACAAAGGCTCAAAAAAGTCATATAACTAAAGGCAAACTGGGAGTAAGCTCTTACATTGAGAGGAGCCAAAGCAGCAGCATAAGTTGTCCCTGTTTCCCTTCCCCATTTGACTTCCCGGGTCCCTTGCCCTCCACAGTCCCAGAAACAAAAAGAAGAGAGCCCTGTAGAAGAAACCAGGGAGAAGAAGCAGGACACACAGGAGAAAGAAGATATTCTCTCTGAGAGAGTCGAGAAGGCAAAACTAAAGGCCAAATATCCAAGCTTGGATACAAAAGCCTGGAGGTTTTGACTTCCCCATGAAGAGGCTCCAGAAAAGGCAAAAGCACTTCAGGACTACAAACAGGTCAAAGCCAAAATGAAGAATAAGCTGCTACCAAGTGCAGGACCAGATAAGAACCTGGTGACTGGTGACCACATCCCCACCCCACAGGATCTGCCCAGAGAAAGTCCTAGCTCATCACCAGCAATGTTATAGGCTAATGTAGAAGATGCATCAACCTCAAGTTGTGGCTCACAAAACAAGATTTAAATTTCCATTCCTTAATTTCTAGGTCTGTGAAGGAGAAATATGACCTTAGTAATAAGCCCAAAGAAACTAGTCTTTCTGCTTGTGCCCCGCAGAAGGTAGTAACTTCACATGATGTCCCAACCAGCATTCCTGGAATCCCACCACTGAATGGAGTTTAAAGCTCCTTGCTAGCTGGACACTACTGGCTCATGCCTATAATCCTAGCTACTCAGGAGGCAGAGATCAGAAGGATCGCAGTTTGAAGCCAGCCTGGGCAAATAGTTTATAAGACCCTATCTTGAAAATACCCAGTACAAAATGCTGGTGGAGTAGCTCAAGTGATAGAGCACCTGCCTAGCAAGTGTGAGGCCCTGAGTTCAAACCCCTGTCCTGCCAAAGATAAATAAACATCACTTCCTTTATCAGATATTATAGGATGAGTTTAATAAAGATAATCTGATGATAATAAACATAATTTGATAATGGACTAAGGTATAGATCAAGTGGTAGTAGATTGCCGCTTTGCAAGCACGAAGGCCTAACTCAAACCCCAGTCTCACCAAAAAGGAAAAAAAAAATACACAGAGCTGGGCCTCAGGTAGAGGGTATCATGGCCCAGGATCTGTTTTGTAGTTTTAACGCTCCAAGGGACTGACTTCCAATAAGCAAACTAAACAAAACAGACTAATGGTGTTAACAACATGGTAATATATACTTAAAATTTGTTAAGCGGACAGGTTTCATGTTGTATTCTTATCACATGAAAAAACAAAAACAAAAACACTGGGGTTGAAGCTCAGTGGTAAGAGTTGCTGTGGGTTCAATCCCCACCAACATATATACACAAAGTGAGGCTTAGTAGTGTACAACTGTAATCCTAGCAACTTGGTTGCTGAGGCAGGAGGATCTCAAATTCAAAATCAGCCTGGGTTACATCATGAAACCCTGTCACTAAATAAGTAAATAGCCAGGCACTGGTGGTTCACTCCTATAATCCTAGCTTCTCAAGAGGCAGAAATGACAAGGACAATGGTTCAAAGTCAGCCCTGGGCAAACAGTTCCCAAGACCCTATCTCAAAAAAATCCATCACAGAAAAGGGTTGGTGGAATGGCTCAAGTGGTAAGAAGGCATGAGTAAGTAAGCATGAGTCCCTGAGTTCAAGCCCCTGTCCTGCCAAAAATAAATAAATATCACTTCCTATAGGATGAACTTTGATAATAAACATAATCTCTGACTGAAGTAGGTCATAAATGTTTAATAAATAATGACTACTGTTTTGACTGCTAGAAAAGATGGATATTGCCAGGCATGGAGGCTCATACCTATAATCTAAGCACTTGGGGGCTGAAGCAGGAAGATCCTGAGTTCCAGGTCAGCCTGGGCGACACAGTGAAACCCAGTCTCAAAACCAAAAGAAAAAAAAAAGACCAAAACCAAAGCCAGCACTTGACCCAGCATAATTGAACTTTCCTTCCTCCTCTGCAGCTGCACAAGACTGCCAGGCCCCAGATCAACTCTGTGCCTGGCCATGTATTCATCACCAGCCCACTGTGCCCCTGCAAGCAGAGAATAGGTTATAAATAGGGAACCAGAGCTAGGTGTTCTCCCTCACTAAAGGCAACAAGCTGCCTCCCCACAATGACGTTCCCAGTGGCCTCCACCACTAAGCAGAACAGCTTCAGGCCAGAGACCCACCTGTGGATGCCAAGATGAGGTAGTAGAGAAGGGAGCCACACTGGTTGAGGAGAAAGGGCATCAGGTACTGGAAACAGGAGAAATCTGAAGTCAGTGTGATTGCTTGACCAAGCAGCACTACCTTTCTTAAGGTTCTACATATGCCTTTCCTTGGAGGCAAAGATAGTTCTAAATGCCCAGGCCTGGAGCACTAAGCACTGTGAGGCAGAGAGAAACAGGCTGAATGAAAACCTTTATCCTGTGCCCCCTCTTCCTCAGCTCGGCTAGTTCCCATCCTCCCTACATCCTGCAAGGCCTTGAGTACCATTGTCGCCCCCTCTGAACCCTACTCCAAGTGCCCCAGCGCGAGCCTCCCTCCTCTGAACTCATTTTATCTGTACTGCTCTCCTTGCCCTTAACCCTGAGAAGCGCTGTGTCCAAGTCCTGTCTTTCCCAGTAGCCTCAACTAGCAGACTCAGGGTAGAGGCTGTTCTCTATAAACCTCCTTGTCTCCCAGCCACTCTTCCCAGAGCAAGCTGAGCCCAAACCCTCCCTGTGGACAGGCTGACAATATTTACCTTGTAAAAATTGGTGAAATCACAACAATAAAATATTAATAGCAGGCATAAATTGAGCACTTATGATGTTCTAGGCCCAATGCTAAGTGCTTTATGTGTCCCACCTCACTTAATTCTCACAACTGTCCTATAAAATGGTTATCATTATAATCCCCATTTCACTTATGATGAAACAAGACACTCATGGAAGACAAATGACTCCTCTAAGACCTTCTAGTAAAAGGTGGGGCTGGGATTTTGGCCCAAACATGTTTGACTATGAGACCAACTTCTTGGGGCTACTCCTCCGAGAGAGGGGCGATTCGCAGACGCACCTCAGTATTCAAGAAAAGGGTCTTCACCTCCTGCAGCAACTGCCGGGCCCAGGACCGCTCATGAATCTGCTGCAGGCCGGCGGAGGCCCGCTTCAGCAGCGGCTGCGTGCCACCCCACAGAGCGGCCACCAGCACCAGCGACAGCACTTGCCCTGAATGAGAACGGAGATTCGAATCACCCCAAGGCGCAGCCCCAAACCCGCCTGCGGGGCAGCTAGCCTCCCGCACTTTCGTCTCTCAACGACTCTGGCTGTGCTGGGCGGGGAGGACAAGCCCCGGGGGACGGAGAAGGTGAGTCCGGGAGCCCCGAGTCTGTGGTTGGAGGAGGAGGGGTGCAAGACGAGGAAACGATCTCCCCGTGGGGGTCCGCAAGTCCGAGGGGGGCGGGGCAGGCTACCCACCCAGAGATGCCGCCATGGCAACGCCGCTCCTTTCTACTTCCGGGAACCAGAGGGCGGAGACCCCAAATCCGGAAGTGGCTCTAAGGCCTCTTCCGGCTCTACTCACATTGTCGCTCTCTTCGCGTCACCATCGGGATGGTGAGTTCCAGTGTTGAGGGTATTGTGGTAGAGGTCCCGAATCCCGGCAGGGGCCCGATTCCGGGCACTGACTGTCCTTGTCCTGTCCCCACAGAAGCCGATCCTGCTGCAGGGCCATGAGCGATCCATCACGCAGATTAAATATAACCGCGAGGGAGACCTCCTCTTCACCGTAGCCAAAGACCCTGTGAGCGTCGGCGTGAGGGCGGGCGGGACAGGCGGAGGGGGCCCGGGAGGGGCGAGTTCATTCTGCCCGGACGGCGGGTGAGCGCGCCTGTTTTACTGCCAGAGGGGAACCTAAAAACTCCCCAGTATGAAAAGGAGGGAGAGATCACCTCGCGGGTAGGTCGGCGAGAGCATTCTAGCAGACAAGGTGGGAAAGAACATGGTTGCTAGGAGGGAGTAGCCGGGGACAAGAAAAGCAAGATACCATTGTGGAATGGGACTGGAGTGTGGGGGGGTCATCTCGTTCAGGTGGCTGATTCCTGGGAAGAGCTAAACTCTGCTACCAGGATAGGAGAACAGACCACCTCTAGTAGGGTAGAGGTGACCCATGGGCGACAAGCTGTGTTATTACAACACAGGAGGGTCTGGGGTTATAGCTCAATGATAGAGTGTGTGCTTAGTATGCAATGGGCCCTGGGTTTGATACCCAGCCCAGAAAGACAGAAGACACAAGGGACTTAATGAAGGTGCCCTTCGTTTCAGTCCAGTCAGCCCAGTCTTACTACATGATCTGCAAGCCCTCACAGTACTGCCTTTGGGGACACCTACTTATGGAATCAGTTAACTAATGGTTAACAGTGGATACTGGCAAGTTAAACAGACATGATTTAAATCCTAATTCCTGCATCTAGGAGCACTGTGACTTTGGGCATGACAAGTTCCTTAGACATTATTTCGTTGGAGCCTCACAGCTACACTTTGAAGTCTCTTAAGTGCTAGGATTACAGGCTTGTGCCTTCACATCCTCTCGTCTTAGTCATTTTAAAGATGGGAAAGTTGAAGTTGAGAGCGGAGGAGCACTCTATAGTGAGATAGTGACAGAGCAGTCACTGAAACCCAGACTTCCCTATGGTCAACTGCTTCTGTTTGGATAGGACACCAAGGTTACTATTTTTCTGGACTGGAGCCCAACTTGACCTTTTCTTAGAGATTCTGAGTCCAGGAGAGGGTGGGACTGGCAAATGCTCTCCTTACAAGCATTCCCCTGCTGCTTTCCTTCAGGAAGGGAGGAGGATCCAGGAGTTGATCTTTTTATCAGCTCTCTTTACCAAGAATTGAGCAGGAGAGAACAGAATTAGCCTGGCTAGAGGATTTGGAGGGCTTTTAGGGCAAAATAGGAGGCCACTGGTTTTCTTGGGATGTGACTCATTCTGTCCTTTGACTCCTCCAGATTGTCAATGTATGGTATTCCGTGAATGGGGAGAGGCTGGGAACATACATGGGCCATACTGGAGCTGTGTGGTGTGTGGATGCTGACTGTATCCTTTTTGCACTGAGTTTGGACTCCTAGTCTACCAGCAATGGAGACACTGACTAGGATGCTGTGGGTCTAGAGAATAAAACTTCCTACTCCCAATCTCTTCACTGGTTGAGGAGGCATTCAGGGCAAGTTCAAGTTCTGGATGAAGAACTTAGAATGCTCTGAGGTAAGAGAGAAGAAAGGATCTTTGGGGATAAACTGGGAGTTGATTCCATTGGCCTTCCAAGAGGGAAGTCATGTTTCTTAACATCCTCTTCAGGGGACACCAAACATGTCCTCACTGGCTCAGCTGACAATAGCTGTCGTCTCTGGGACTGTGAAACAGGTAAGCCTAGGTCATTCACTTTTTTAACAAAAATTGACCCACCTACAGTGTACCTGTCTAAACAAACAGGTTTTGGGGAGATAGAGATAAATTCAAAGACGGCTCCCAGTCTAGAGAATAAGAGACAATAAGATAATAAGGTAGAAGTGTTATAGTAATTTAGTAAGTACAGAGTTTTGTGGAAGGCCAGAGGGGGCAACTGTTTAGAGAGGGAATGGAAGCAGCCTGGGAAGGTTTCCCAAGGTGTAAGTGTCATATGAGCTGGGGCTTAAAGGAAATGAAAGAAGTCATCACAGAGTATCATATCCAAGTCACTGAATCTGGTTGGAGGTCCTGCTTCTTGGGAGATAGATAAAGCTGGAATGGGGAGAGAAGCAGGCTACACCAGAACAGGCCTTGAAAGCCAAATTCAGGGACTGGCTTTGTTCTATAGGGCTTGGCATGCTGGGGAGGTCCCTGAGTGGGGAACAGTGGTGGTCTGGTTAATTTTAACAAGGTCTAATAGGCAGTAGAAGAGCTAATGATGAAGACAGGAGAGTATTAAGCTACTCTGTTCAGTAAATACTTGTCCACTTATAGAATGGCCACCGGGGACTTGTAAAAATAAACCATGTCCTTACTGGGGAGGAATGAAATAGAGGGGGAAATAGACTGCAGAGTGGTGAGCTGTAGTCACCTGAGCAGGAGACAGAGTGAGATGTGATGATAGACAGGCGTAGGGTGTCCTCCCTGTGTTAACAATGGACAAGGGATAACCCAGACTCTGCCTGTCTCCAGGGAAGCAGCTGGCCCTACTCAAGACCAACTCAGCTGTCCGGACCTGTGGATTTGACTTTGGGGGCAACATCATCATGTTCTCCACAGACAAGCAGATGGGCTACCAGTGCTTTGTGAGCTTCTTTGATCTACGGGATCCAAGCCAGATCGGTAAGGGCCAGGCCAGGGTTGGGGTTGAGGTGAAGGATGCAGCTGTAGAGCTTGGGGCCTAACATCTGCTGCTCCACACAGACAGCAACGAGCCCTACATGAAGATCCCGTGCAATGACTCCAAGATCACCAGTGCCGTCTGGGGACCTTTAGGGGAGTGCATCATTGCAGGCCATGAGAGTGGAGAGCTCAACCAGTATAGTGCCAAGGTAAGGGGTCCAGTGGAGCCTGAGCCCACTATAGTAATTCCTTAGAAAAGGCAGGAGAATGTAGTGGTTAAGAGCAAGGGCTAGATTCAGATAGAGATTGCACCACTCTACCTGTGTGGTCTTGGGCAAGTTATATAACTTCCCTGAGCCTGTTCATTTCAAGGATCAAATGAGAACAGGTGTTTGAAAAACTTGTCACAAAGAACTTGTGATCACAAGTAAGCATTTTCCTGCCATCACAAGGACCCAGACCCTATACTGGATTCTTAGGACAAAGAAGTAAATCAGACATGGTCCCTGCCTGTGAGAAACACAAGCTTGCAAACAACTAGCACACAAGTCAGATTGTGAATTAATTGTGCCACCATAGAGGTTTCAACCAGCTCTGTCACAGAGTGACACCAAGTGATGAAGAATAAATAGGATGAGGGTGTGACTCAAGTGGTAGAGTGCTTGCCTGGCATGCTTAAGATCCTGGGTTCAATCCCCATTACCACCAAAAAAAAGAAGAAGAAATGGAGCTTCCAGCAGGAAGAATAGAATATTCCACAGATAAAAGGAACAGCCAAAGCAAAGGCTCAGAGTTAAATTTGTGGATTTTTCAGGAATCATTGGAATGTGGTATTGCTGAAGAAAGGGACTATAGAGCCCATAAGTCCTTAAATGTCAGAAGGTAAGAGCTGATTTTCCTCCAGCAGTAGGGAATCTTTTTTTGACAGTAGTACTGGAGGTTGCACTCAGGAGCTTGTGCTTACTAGGCAGGTGCTCTATCACTTTAGCCACACTCCCAGCCTGAAGTAGGCAATCTTTAAAGGACTATTAATCAGATACTCCATTTAGAAGGTTTCTGCAGGCTACAGCTTGGAGGACAGACCTAAACTAGCCAATAGGCATGGGAACGTAGAGTACTAGAGAAAGTCAGGAGATAATTAAGAGTTGGGTATATGGTGGTACGTAATTGTAATCCCAGCTACTTGGGAGCCGTGGCGGGAGGATTACTTGAGCTCAGGAACTTTAGGCCAGCCTAAGCAACATAGTAAGACCCCATGTCCAAAAGAAAGAAAGAAAGAATGTGGGAGGCATGAGGGAGGGAAGGAGGAAGAGATATTTAGGGGTGACTGATCAGATGAGGGATGATGAAAGGATGAAGTACAAGCTGTCTCAGGACTGGTGTTGGGAAAGTCTCACTTTTCCTCCTTCCTCAGTCTGGAGAGGTATTGGTGAATGTTAAGGAGCACTCCCGGCAGATCAATGACATCCAGTTATCCAGGGACATGACCATGTTTGTCACTGCATCCAAGGACAACACAGCCAAGGTGAGCCTGGGCAAGGGGTCTGGCAGGGCTGTACCTATCCTCATGCTGCACATACTCAATCTACCTAACTCGCCCAAAGAAGGTGCCTGTTAACAGGTTTCTCTCATGCCTTCTTTCTCCAGCTCTTTGACTCCACAACCCTTGAACATCAGAAGACTTTCCGTACAGAACGTCCTGTCAACTCAGCTGCCCTCTCTCCCAACTATGACCATGTAAGGGAATCCCACTCAGGCTTCCTGCTGAGGCTTCAGAGAGTTTTTTGGAATCTAGATATTTGTCTAGCAATTAAGCTATGAAGGGGGCAGGAGTGTGGTGTCAGGCAGAGAAGAGATTCCCAGAGTAGTGACAGGATGAATGATTGGGTAGCCTTGGGAACTGGGCAGGAGGTAGCTGAAATGTCTGTTCATCCCTGCCCTTGTCTCCTCCCATTGTGTTATGGGAGATACTAGAGTGTATAGGGCAGGAAAAAAAACAAGAAAATAGACCTGGCTTCTGTGTGGGCTCATCTGCACTTTCTTCTTCCCTTTAGGTGGTGTTGGGTGGTGGTCAGGAAGCTATGGATGTAACCACAACCTCCACCAGGATTGGCAAGTTTGAGGCCAGGTAAGGGGGAAGGGAGTTCTTCCAAACTGAAACTACACTGGATGTCTTTAATAAACACAAACCATATTGGACACTAGGAAGTACAGGTAGTGTGACAAGTATATAACATTGCAGTTAAGATCTTGAACTCTGAGGCCCTTGACATCTTGTATTTTTCTATGCATAAACTTCTCAGTTGTATAATGGGACAGTGATAATATACTTACCTTGTAAAATTGTGCAGATTAAATAAATGAGTTAATTTTTGGCACAGTGGATCACCCCCAGGGAGCCTAGTTATCTAGGAGATTGCACAGTTTAAGGCCAGCCCAGGCAAAAAGTTCACGAGATCTCACCTCAACCAATAAAAGCTGGCCATGGTGGTTCACACTTGTCATCTCAGCTACACAGAAAGTGTAAATGAAAGGATTGCAACTCAGGCCAGCGTAAGCACAAAAACAAACCCTGTCTTAAAAATAACCAAAGCAAAAAGGGCTGGAGGCATGTTTCAAGTGATAGAAATAAGTTCAAACATCAGAACCGCCAAAATTGTGTAAGCGTGTGTGTGTGTGTGTGTGTGTGTGTGTGTGTGTGTGTGTGTGTCAGAGAGAGAGAGAGAGAAGAGGGGAAGGGATAAGAGAAGGAGGAAGAGCTATTTAGGGATAATTAATGGATGAATTAATATTCGTTAAGTTCTTAAGAGTACTGCACAATATATAATAATCGCTCAGAGTTAGCTATATATTTAGGCAGACATTTAGATCTAGTCTGCTCTATATTCATCTTATTTCATTTCCCCTTATCCTAATTTCCCTGCTTTATTAATTTTGTTAAATAGTTTGAATCTTGGGAAGTCCTACCTTAGACATGTTTCAGAAGGATATGCAGAATGAATTAATTGGCTCTCTCCAGGTTTTTCCATTTGGCTTTTGAAGAGGAGTTTGGAAGAGTCAAGGGCCATTTTGGACCTATCAACAGTGTTGCCTTCCATCCTGATGGCAAAAGGTAGGACCCCAGTGAAGGGAGTGAGTCTAGCCCCAGTCGGACCTTCACCCTTCCCATGCCACAGCTCCACAGGCCTGTTCTTGCCACAGCAGGCATCTGACCAATCCTTGGCCATCTTTTTTTTCAGCTACAGCAGTGGTGGAGAAGATGGCTATGTCCGCATCCACTACTTTGACCCACAGTACTTCGAATTTGAGTTTGAGGCTTAAGAAGTTGGATCTCCATTCAGGCCAGGGAGTCTGTTCACAGGAAGTTTTGGACTCTAAGAAATAAATTAGTTTGGTAATAAATGATTCCTGGTCAGACATTTTGTGAGGTCTGTCTCATCGTTTTCCCTCCTCACTGATACTTCAGCAAGCTGATGCCAGTTGTAGATACCTTTATTATTTAGGCCTTCTCCCTACAATTCACACACTTCAAAGAACTTCAGTATTCTGGGCTAGCCTAGGTTGCAGGTACCCTACATCAAGGTCAAAGGTCCTGAGGGGCCTGGAAGAGCCTCAGCTGCTATTAAAGAAACCAGCACTTAAGGTAGGAGCTCACGCTGAAGCTGTTGACTGAGAGTCTTCTGTGTTCTCCCTTTCTGTCACTATTTGCCACACCCTCTCCCATGCTACTTCTGAAGGCTCAGGTGGGCGGGTCCAGCGCAGAAACAGACCTGAGGAGGAAGAAGACAGGTAAGGAATCTGAGCAGAGGAGATATCTCCCCAGGGGAGGTGGGGAGGGTCACCTTGCCACAGCCGAAGGCTCTGGGGCTCCACAGAGGGCCAGATGGCCAAGGGATTGAGGACGTAGAGTGGGTTTCGAAGTTTTCGTTGCTCTTTCAGCTGGTTGAGCCCAGACCACAGCGAGTGTGTTCGAGTCCTCACTTCACAGAGGCACCTGTAAGGGAGTAAGGGGATGAATTTCCAGCCCCAGCCATGCCCTCTGGGATTTGGGGTGGGGAGGGAGGGAGGGAGCCCCAAACATCTTGGGCAAACATCTTTTTTCTTGCAAACATTCTTGCCAGTTAGTTCTTGTACTGAGCACTAAAATAAAACAGGAAAAAGACAGTCCTATTCCTTACTCAGTTCTGTTCAGAGGGGGAAGCCAATTTAGCTTTGTCGAAGTATCAGGGAAGACTCATTAAGAATGGGCTGTTGCTGGGCGTCATTGGCTTACGATTGTAATCCTAGCTACTCAGGAGGCAGAGATCAGCAGGATCACAGTTCAAAGCCGGCCTGGGCAAATAGTCCTGGAGACCCTATCTTGAAAAAAACCCTTCACAAAAGGCTGGCAGAGTGGCTCAAAGTCAAGGCCCTGAGCTCAAGCCCCAGTACCACACACAAAAAAAAAGTGTGCTGTTTTGCGCTGAGTCTCAGGAAACATTCACCAGGGGTGCAAAGACATGTGTTTTATGGATCTGGAATGTTCTCCAAAGGCCCGTGTGTTAAAGGCTAGGTCCCCAGCTTGGTGCTTTTGGGAGGTGGTGAGAACTTTAAGAGGTGAGGCCTAGGAGGTTTTCTTCAAGTCACTGGAGACATACCCTGGAAAGGGACAGTGAAGATCCTAGCCTCTTCCTCTTCTCTGTTTTGAGACCCACCCATGAGTGGCTTTGCTTACCATATACTTCCCACTGCTTTGCCATGGGCTCAGTAGCAATGGCGTCAATGGATCATAGACTGAAACCTCAAAACTGAACCAAAATAAGCCTTTTACAAATTGATGATCCTAGGTATTTTATTATAGTAACAGAAAGCTAACTCATGTAAACACTTGAGGGAGAAATGCATGAGCCAAATTGAGAAAGTGGGAACAGGCCCAGTATGAATATGATAGGTCCAGACCAGTGAGTTGCTTTTTAAAAAAAATGATGGGCTGGGGCTGGGGCCTTGGCTCAAGTGGTAGAGCCCCTGCCTAGCAAGTGCAAGGCCCTGAGTTCAAACCCCAGAACCACCAAAAAAAAAAAAGTTAAAAACTGATGGGCTGGATGTGATGGCACACGCTGTGATCCTAGCACTTGGGAGGTTGATGCAGGAGGATGGTGCCAGCCTGGGCTACATAGTGAGATCTTGTCTCAAAGAAAGAAATATTTCAATTTTAAAATAATAGATTTTTAAACTCATGAATATGACCCCAGCACTCCAGAGGTTGAGGCAGGAGGATAGAGAGTTCATGACCAGCCAGGGCTACATAGATCTTGCTTCACAAAAACAAAGACCTGGCGCCAGTGGTTCACACCTGTAATTTTAGCTACTCAGGAGGCAGAGATCAGGAGGATCATGGTTCCAAGCCAGCAAATAGTTCTTGAGATCCTATCTCAAAAATACTCAACACAAAAAGGGGCTGGCAGAGTGGCTCAAGTGGTAGACCTCCCTGGCAAGTGTGAGGCCCTGAGTTCAAACCCCATACCAGCAAAAAAAAAAAAACCCAAAGCAAGCGAGTGGTGGAGTTGAAATTTGAGCACAAGTAATTTAACTTCACTTTCAATTTCTAGTGCTCCAATAGGATTAACCTTGCAAAGTGGTAGAGAGCCCCCAGAAAGCATTTATTTTGCAGCAACTTCCCCCTTCAGTCTTATGAGATTGGAAGGAAGGCAAGGGAGGACAGTTTTCCTAAAAGAAATTCATTGGAAGGAAAAGATGGTTTCTAAAGAAGTGAGGTGCTGATGCAGGTATCTGCCCCTTCCCTGTGCCTGCCCTTGTCCCCCCACGATACCCCATTAGCTCACCTTTCCTTCTCGCTGTTGCACAGGAAGGTGCCAAAAGGGGAAGCATAGGCGTGCTCAAATAGTGCCAACAGCAGTCCCTCCCCAAACTCCAGTGACAGTGGGAACTGATGGCCCAGCTGCCACACGCAGTCCAGGAAGAGGAGAAAGGTGGGTGCCTCCTGCTTGGGGCGAGCGTGGGAGAAGGCAGAGTGGGCACAGCGCATCTGGAAAGGGTGACCAGCCTGGGGAGGGGGCAGAGTTTGTTTTTTGGCAGCACTGGGTTTTGAATTCAGGGCCCTTAGCCTACTGTTAGTGGCAGGCACTCTGCCACTTGAACCACACCTCCAGCCCTAGGAAAGGGCAGGTAATGGGCACCAGGAAGAAAAAATTTCTGGATGGAGACACAGGGCTGGGGCTGGGTGGCCACCTACCTGAATCCACTCCCGCTCCACCAGTTCCTGGAATCCAATCATTGTCCGGCTTGTGGGGTCCAGGATGAGTTGAGCCAGCGAAGTCACAAGCAGGGTGCTATCTGTGCCTTCAGCCCCATGTACCAAGATGCAGGCTCCTTCCCTGTGGGCCCAGGGCTCATCAACAGTGGCAACTCCTTTTCTACCTGAGTGTCCAGGCCAGGAATAGAATGGGCCCAGTTCTAGACTATTTGCTTACTGAGTCATGGTTTTGTGCCAGGGTTGAGGGCCCTGTCCATCCTACCCCATTCTCATAGGATAGGAAACTTACCTCTCCATGCCCTGTGCTGCCAGGCAGGCAGTGCTCAGTGCCTCCTTCACATGTGCCAGCCAACGGCATCCCTCTAGCCGACTAAGCCAGCGGTCCATGCTTTGTTCTGTGTCCCCACAGGCCTCCACCAGGCGCATGAAGCTCTCCTGGAGGGACCGCCCCCTAGGCAAATGGGAATCTGGTTATTCTTTCCCCAGCCCAAGCTCTTGGTGAGCCCAACCTGGAAGTGGGTAATATATTCCTCTGAGGAGTCCATCTGTAAGAGGGACACAGGTCCCTTTGGTGAGCCCAGTCTCATGAGGCATAGAATCCACTGATTCTAATCTGCTGGGGGGGCACCAGTAGCTCATACCTGTAATTCTACCTACTTGGGAGGCTGAGAACAGGAGGACTGCAGTTTGAGACCAGCCTGGGCAAATACTTAGTGAGACCCAGTCTCCAAAATAACCAGAGCATGGGGCTAGGGTTGTAACTCAATGGCAGAATGCTTGTCCAGCAAGTGCAAGGCCATGGGTTCAATCCCCAGTACCACAAAATAAGTAAATAAACCCAAAGCATGAACTGGAGGTGTGGCTTAAGCAGTAGAGCACCTGCTTTGGTTGTTTTGTTTTTGTTTTTTCTTTTGTGGGACTGGGGTTTGAACTCAGGGCTTCACGCTTGCAAAGCAGGCACTGTATCATTTGAATCACAGCTCCAGTCCTGAGCACCTGCTTTGGAAGAATAAAGCCCTGAGTTCAAACCCCAGTTCCACCATAAAAAAAGAACCCTAATCTAATGGAAATGATTTCAGTATCCTTAAGGACTCCCAAGTCTGATAGGGACACCAAAGATCATTTGAGGAGACCTAGTCTATTGGGAGGGGCACAGCATTACCTAGGGAGGGGTCACATTGCCCTCTGGGAAAATACAATGCCCTGGAAAACCTCTAATTACCCTTGAAATACCCTACTCTGATGGGAACAAGTTACTCCCTGGAGAGCCCCTGTCTGATGTGAGAAACAATACTCTTGTGATTCTGCATCTGTTCCTGCCTCCCAGAAACCGCTCAGGTCACCAGTGATTCCCAGAAGATCTAAAGGAGACTTTTTTTTTTAATGGTACTGGGGTTTGAACTCAGGGCCTCAGCTTGCTAGACAGGCGCTCTACCACTTGAGCCACTTCTCCAGCCCTAATGGAGATACTTCAGCCCTGTTCAACACCTTCGGTGACTCCCTACTGCCTTTAGTATAAAGTTACAAGACTTTGCTCTGCCCCCATCCTCCCTTTAGTCTCATCTCCGTATTCCCACTTCATACTCTGTCTACCACCCTGAAGTGTTTGCTGTTCTCCAGCAGGACAAATGACCAGGCTTTCCCTGTTCCCACACCTGCAGCTCCCTTCCCCTGGAATGCCTTTCTCCCTCCTTCTCATGAACTCCTCCTCCTCTTTCAGTTCTCAGTGAAGCATCCTGTTCTCAAAAGCATCCTATTCTCAGGAAACCTCTCTCATATTACTAAAAGAGGGTGGTTCCTCTGTGTTGTTGCTTATCTCACTGAGTTCCAAATGCCCAATTACTGCTGAGTTCTGTTAATCTGGGCTGGTCACCATGGCAGACTCTGCACTCAATCATATTTTGGATAGGGAAGCAATTTACTCTCCTCAAAGCATGAAACCTCTCTCAGGACCTCTTCTTGGCACTACCATCACCTGGAGGCACAGAAATAGACATCTACACAGGCACAGCCTTCAGGGTAGTGTGTGTGTATGTGTGTGTGTGGGGGGGTTGTTTTAGGAAGACCAATTTCTGTTTTAGGTAAAGAGGCGCTTTTTCTTTTCAGGCAGAGTTGGGGTACTTAGTGATGAGCTCTCATTTGGGGGTCCAAGAGGGGATGGGTCAGCTGGTGTGATGGACGCCAGAAAAACCTAACAGTCTTTGAGGGTCCTGGGAGAAGCCCCCTCGCCCCTCACCCCCAACCCCACATCCATGAAGAATCCTGCAGGAACAAGCTTGGGAGAAGATGCAAGGTCCCCTACCTCTCCAGGGGACGATGCAGCCGCTTCCAGCCAGGGTAGGCAGCCTTAGCCTCTGTGCCCCCCCCAGTCATGCGGGCTTGTTTAGCGGCCTGGGCCGAACGCATGTCCACAATGAAACCCCGGGCCCCAGGGCAAACCCCAGCCAGCACAGCTCGAAGCAGCTCCTCATCCTCAGCGCAGCGCCTCTTCTGGGGACCAGTCAGGGGTTGGCTGGAGCGGAGCAGAACCTGCAGACAGTAATCCATCCCGTGTTCAGAGACTAAGCTCAGGAAGGCCCTAGGCTGGAGCCAGGAAGGGCGGACTGGAGCTCAGGGGCTTTAGGGGCAGAATTTGCCAGGCTTTGGAGACCCGGTCTGAGAGGGCTGTGGCCGGGTGGGAGAAGGACCCCATAAGTAAGTAGACCGCTGATGGGCAATGGCTTGACAAAGAAGAGACTTAAGTTTCCAGGCACTAAATATCAAGGGACCTGGGCGGAGCCAGAGAAAGGTGAGACCCAGAAACGTGGAAGGGGCGGGGCCAGAGTGGGTGAAGGGCCTAGTGAGCAGAGAAGGCGGGGCTTATCCGAGGCAGGGTTGGGCGGGGCCAGAGTGGAGAAGGAGCCAGGCCACAATCTGGCGCGAATTGGCCGGGCCAGGGCAGAAAATGGCCTGGAAGATCCCCAGGGGCGGAGCCTAGGGAGGGGCGAGCTCACGGTTCCGCTGCGAGCGTGGTGGTAGCTGAGCACTGGGAAGCGGCCTCCCTGGCGGAAGCGGGCGCTGCGCGCAAGGGCGGTGTCGTCCACCGCGCGAGGCACGATCACCACTCGGGGGTAACTGGGACACAAGCTGAAGTCCTGGTTCACTTCGCTCAGCCGCCACGCGTTGGTCTGCGGCGCAGAGAGGGACAAAGGCCAAGTGTAGGGCACCCAATGAGTGTTTTGTTCCCATGCCCCTGCCAGACCTAGCCCTTCCTCATCCCCAGGCCCTCATGACCGCGCCCACCTCGCGAGCTACTCGCTTGAAGTAGCGTTCGGGCGGGTGGAAGTGCCAGGCGTCGCCCAATCTCAGGCCCCTGGGACGGTAGAAGAACGGAAAGGAGGTGATGACCGACTCCAGGGATGACAGCGCCTGGGGAAGGAAGTCAGGGGCTCTGACAAAGATCGAAATCGTTTCCCTCGCGCTCACTCCAACTCTTCCTTAGCTCCCACCAGGACACCCTGCATCCTGGCGCCATTTAGTTATGCTCCGGAATAACACTGAAAACGGAGCCCTTGTGCAAAATAGTCCCTTTTTACTCCCCCACCCCTATACGGAATAGGGGTAATTTAAGGGTCTCGGAGACGCCCCTGGCATACCTCGATTGAGCGGGCGATGTCCAGCGTCGCTTCCACGCCCTCTATGTCCAGCTGCAGCACTCTCAGGTCTTTACAGCGCAAGGTGATAGTGCCCGAGTCACCTGCGACCCTGGGGATGGACAGACGCACCCAGGCTCAGTGTCCCCCGCCCCCTGGCAGAGTAGGGAAACAAGTTTCATACGATTGGACCTAATAGAGTCCGCCTGCTCCAACTGAGCTGGCCCTTCTCCCCTCGCTCTGCGGAGTCGCGCGCTCCCCAGTTTGGGGGACGTCCCCGCCACGTCTCACCGCTTCTCGATGGAGTCGACACAGCGCAACAGCAGCAGCCACAGGTCCGGAGTCGACTGGGGCGCTGGCGACAGCAACAGGTGGTGGCCCGTGACGCACAAAGTGCCGCGCAGTGGGGGCGCCTCCGGGCCCTGGAGGAGCTCGGCTTGGGCCCGGTTGGTACGGATCAGCTCAGAGAACTCCATTCTAACAGCAGGGGCCCAGCAGGACCTACTTTGGTAGCTTCAGGCGGGGCTAGCGCGGGATCCCAAAGGGACAGGAACTGGCTGGGCAGCTGAAGACTCCGGTAGAACAGCTGTTAAGGAGGTCCCTCAGAGGAAGGGAGCATACAGTTTCACACTTTCTCTTCCTATTGTCAGTATCATTTAGGGAGGACCCCGGCCAGAATCTGTTAAGGAAACCTCAATTTTATCATCTGTGAAATGGGGAGAATACTCTTGCCTTTAATCTCGTGCCTGGGTCTCAAGAGGCACCGGATTTAAAAAAAGAAAAAAAAATCTGGGGTGTTGGCACTCCTGCTGACTTAAAAAGAAAGAAAAATAACCATCTCTTCCCCTGTACCCTGGTAGATGGGCTGGGAAGTGTGGGTGTGAAACTGGGAACTGCCTATTTCCTACCATAGGTCTGAAGCTTGGGTGGGGAAAATCCCTTGGTCCACCTTAAATTGAAGCAGCTGTGTAGCTGGTGCCCCTCCCCTCCACAGCTGGAAGTCCTGCCTGTGGGCACCCAGGCCATTCTGTCTGTGTCCTGCCCAAAGGAGAGGAACCCATCCCCTATCCCTCCATCCTTTCACCAAGCACATATTGCCGATGCAGTAAACTAAGCTATGTGTGTGGTGTTGGTCAAGAATAACTGAGGAGGAACTGTCTTCTCACGGGGTTTTTAGTCTGGCAAGAGACACACTTAAACAGCTAAAATTAGGAGACTAAACTGATACGCTGCAGGACTCATCCATCCCATCTGTCCACCCATCTATGTATTATTTTATTTCTTACTGCTGCCTACATGTGCTGAGCCTCATTAAGAAGAAGAATTTCCAGCCATACACTGGTGGCTCACGCCTGTAATACTAGCTACTTGGGAGACTGAGATCTGGAGGATTACAGTTCAAGGCTGGCAAATAGTTCGAGAGACCACATCTCCAAAATAACCAGAGCAAAATGGACTAGAAGTATGTCTCAAAAAGCGTAAAGCCCTGAGTTCAAACTCAAGTCCCACCAAAAAAAAAAAAACCAAAATAATTTCTTAGCCTCCATACTTGAGCCTTTTTTTCAAGTGAATAAAGTGAAATCATAGGTGGACCCCCATTATATAAGCATAAAATTGGAATTCTTCACCAAATATGGTGTCCTACATCTGTAATAACAACACTTGGGAGACTGAGGCAGGAGGATAGCAAGTTAGAGGCCAGCCTGGACTACAAAGTGAGACCAACTCTGACTCAAAAAAAAGGAACTGTTCTATGAAAGAAACCAGACATGAAATTCCTGACCAGAAGCAGCAACTGGGATGGGAATTTGATAGACATGCAAATTATCAGGCCCCACCCCATGTATACTGAATCTGAAATTCTGGGGATGGGACCCAGCAATCTGACTTAGCCAGCTTTTCAGGCGATTCTAGAGCTAGGATCTAACTCAGTGATAGAACGCTTGTCTAGCGTGCCCAAGTCCCTGGATTTGTACAGCATGGGAAGAAAGGAAGAAATGAAGGTAGAGTTAGTCCTACGAGAAAAGTAGTAAGCCAGAAGCACTGGGGTTTCTTGGTGTGTGTAGTAGTCTTGCCTGATCTGGGAGCTGGTTAAATATATGTGTTCAGTTTAGGAGAATTCATCAATCTGAACTTCGGACCTGTACATTTTTCTGTACAGATATATGTTATATTTCTTTTTTTCTTTTTTTGGTGGCACTGGGGTTTGAACTTAGGGCCTCACATTTACTAGGCAGGTGCTGTACCACTTCTGCCAGCTATATGTTAATTCCAATACAAAATTTAATAAAGAAAACTGCTCTGGTTGAAACCCTGGGAAGGGCAGGGAAAGGGAGGTCTAGGAGCCCATCCACAGTTTTGCCCTTCCTCTGTAGACAGCTCTTCAGTGATTTTCAAGGGAACCTAAAGCCCCATAGAGTAAATTAACTTGAAATCATTGACCTGTCCCAACAGAGGCTTAGGCAGAGTGAGTGGCTTGCCCAAAGTCTCATTGAACCAGCACCGGAGCCCAGGTTCCTAACTCCCAGGCCAGCCTTCTGAACCCTAGACCTTTGCTGAAGGGCTAGTGCCATGAAGAAGGATAGGTGGGCTAGTCAGCCTCAGCCTCCTCCCGTCCCACCTTCCTTGATAAGTCTGGGGAAGAACGCCAAGACCTGTGTGGATGATGCTTTTCTTATCCTGGATCAACTTCCTTTCTGGGAACTGGGAGCCTACTTCTGGGCAGACAATAAAATTCATCCAAAGGGCCAGAAGAGCGGGGCTCCTCCTGCCCCCATCCGGATGGGCATCACGTGGCCCCCGGTTAGCAGTCCAGGAAAATTCCAGCCCTTGCTCACTTAGCCACACATACCCATCTGCTCACCCACCCTGGCACACTCAGCCTCCCTAACTCCGCCTTGAACACTCAACATTACACACTCTCTGGCACATTCTTTTCATCCTCAGCTTCTGCCACCTCTCCCCAGGCTACATTACCAGCCTTCCTACATCCCAAAGTAGCAGCCCTGCTCTATCACTCACTTCAAAACCACCATGTCCCTGGGGCCACTGAAATTCCAGGCAGTGGGTGAGGAGGAGGAGGAAGAGGAGAGTCTGGACTCTGTGAAGGCACTGACGGCCAAGCTACATCTGCAGACACGGCGGCCCTCATATCTGGAGTGGACAGCTAGGGTCCAGAGCCAGGCCTGGCAAAGGGCCCAAGCTAGACCTGGGCCAGGGGGACCTGGGGCCATCTGCGGCTTCAACTCAATGGATTCTGCACTTGAGTGGCTCCGACAGGAGTTGGTGAGTCTGGAGGGGTGGACAGCCTTGTACATGGCCTTTAAGTCAGTCCTCTTTAGGACCCAAGTTCATGGGTGTGGGGAGGGGATGAGAATGGATTACCCCCCTCCATTAACTGCTCACTCCCATGTCCTGGGGTGAAGGAGCCAGTGTTTTATTCAGGGATGTTGCCAAAGAAGGATTCCATCCCATCTACTGACCCTGTGTTCCTGAGGCACTGGTGACAGAGTCTTTGGGGAACCACTCAGGGAATTGCTATACCTAAGAGATACAGTGGAGCACTTGGTGCCAGGCAGAATCTGTCAGGAAAGGAGTATGGAATATTAACTGTCAACCTAACACGTGCGAACTTGGAGATTCTGCCTGGTTGATCCAGGATGGCCCCAGGCACCTACATTTGCTTAGTAGCTCCTTAGTTTGGTTTGAGAATCATCAATGTGGAATAAGATTTGAGCGATAAGGGAGGGTTGAAGCTGGGTGAGAAGGGGCTAGGGACCCAGCCAGGGTGCAACGGTCCAGAGTACTGACCAAAGGGAACAAAGACCAGTGAGGCTGGGGGCCGGTCCAGCAGACTCACGCCCCCTCTCGGCCGCAGCGGGAGATGCAGGCTCAGGACCGGCAGCTGGCAGGGCAACTGCTGCGGCTGCGGGCCCAGCTGCACCGACTGAAAGTGGACCAAGCCTGTCACCTGCACCAAGAACTGCTGGACGAGGCCGAATTGGAGCTGGAGCTCGAGCCCGGGGCCGCCCAGGCCCTGGCCCCTCCGCTGCGGCACCTGGGCCTCACGCGCATGAACATCAGTGCCCGGCGCTTCACCCTCTGCTGAGGGCCACCTGAAAAGAGGGAAGGGAAGGGTGCTTGTGCCCCAGAGATGCCAGCGCCTGGGGGCGGGGAGGGGCACACTGAGGTTTCCGAGAGCTGAGTTATGAGTGCACAAAACCCCAGCTGGAAAGGGAGAGGGGAGCAGCTCCCGCCCTCAAACTCCTCAATAAAAGCCCTCTGCAATCCATCAAGGTCTCTGCAGTCCTTCATTCAGGATTCCACTGCTGGACAGAAGGCCCTGTTGGGAGTGGAGATGAACTGAGGGAGCCACAGCTTCAACTCGGCTTTCTCCATCTTATCAAGATCGGAAATGGGAAAGAATTTAAGATCCTAAGTCACCCCCAAGGGAAATGAGTTAGGTAACTTGGGCTGCTGAGGAATACAGAATCTGGTAGTCCTGGGTTCAAAGCCAGTATCCCCACTTCTATCTACCAGACGTTGAGGAGATCCTTCGTCAATCCCTGAACATCTCACCTCTAAAATGGAGATATTGATGGGCGCCGGTGGCTCACGCTTGTAATCCTAACTACTCAGGAGGCGCAGAGATCAGGAGGATCAGGGTTCAAAGCCAGCCCAGGCAAATAGTTCTGGGAGACCCTATCTTGAAAAACTCTTCACAAAAATAGGGCTGGTGGAGTGATTCAAGATGAAGGCTCTGAGTTCAAGCCCCAATACCACAAAAATAATTAAATAAATAAATAAAAATAAAATAAAATGGAGACACTAAGCTTTCAGGATGAGGAGCCCAGGAATGAAGGAATGAAGGAATGAATAAATAGGTGCTACTTCTCACTACACAGGTAGCTGGATATGCCTTCTGCACAGTAAGCACCCAATAAGTGTATTACTTCTTGTTCTCATTCTGTCGCTGGCAGTGTTATCACTCAGGCTGAGGCCCAGAGGTGGACTGTGAAGTTCTCAGGTTGACAGGCAAGGGCAACTGGGCCCTGCACCAGACCTGGAGTCACATCACTGGGCTCTGACACTCTGAAGGATTTTTTTTTGCTTTGTGTCTCTCAGCCTTTGTTTCTGTGTTACTCTCTTTGTCTGACTTTCCAACTCAGGCTTCCTCTTCCCCCCACCCATTTCCTGTCCCCCCTTCCCTCTGCAGCTGAGGTGCACCCAGCTTCAGCTTCCACTTCACAAACCCCAACAATGCTTGTGGGCTCCCCTCCCCCACCTGTTCACTCAGTGTAGCTCAGAAGGTGACGCATTTGCACTTTCCTCCCAGTGGGGTCAAGGCCTAGCTCTTGGGCCTGATGGGGCCACCCAAAGTTCCTTATATCACTGGTGACCTGGCCCTTAGCCCATGATGGGCGCCACCCTCAGCCTGACCCCAGCAAATGTCCTGGTCTGCCTGCTGCTCCGTGGCAAGGTTCCTGTCTCCTGCCCAAAACAGAAAGTCCTGACAGTCCGCTGCCTGTGCTGAGTGCCTGGACAGAGTGTGCTATCTTCCATCTATGGCAAGAAACAGCGCCAGGCTGTACATTCTGCAAGGGGCTGTGGCCTTGCCATGATGAGTGGTCATTGTTCTGCCTCCTGCCTATAGTAGAGGCTGTCTGTCACTTTGCCTCTTGAAGACATGGGGCTGTCCTGCCTGCCTCCCCCAAAACAGGATATTGTCAGCATTCTGTTTGTAAGAGGACTGTTAACCTACCCTTAACCTTCCCTGTGATTCTATTAAGACAATTGTCCTGTGCCACAAGAATGATATGGATACTGTTCTATCAGTGACCTAGCAACCTCTCACCTCATGTCTGCCTATAACACCCATGGTCTTGTCCCCAACTATATAATGGTGCTATGTCCTTACCTCTGACCTTGAACCATGCCATTCTGCCTTTGTCATTAGACTGACTCCACTCAGCAATCACACTGTGAGCCTTCCACTGAGAGGTGAGCATGTGTCTGCTCGCCCCTGCTCATGAGGTTCAAAGGCTCACTGAATCTCTTGTTCGTGTATGCACAGGAGGGAGGGTCTGTCAAACATCCTCACCTCAACTTCAGACCTCCAAGTGCCACCCTCAGGGTGAGTAGGGGCTGGTCTAGAAATGTCTGGGACCTCAAGGGGCTGAGGGGCAGGGGGCTATGGTGGCAGGAAGTTTAGGGTGCTAGAGGCTTGTGGTTGGGCTGCTGGGGCCTGGTTGGCTGCAGAGCCCCAGGAGGAGGCAGGAAGTCAGGGTGGGACGTGGGCGCGAGGAGACAGGTGGTGGCTACATTGGCAAGGGGAGCTGAGACTGGGTCAGGGCAGCCAAGCCAGGCCGGGAACACCATGTGAATGGGCCAGAGGGCTCCAGGCTGGGCAGGTAAGGAGTACTGGGGACAGGGGTCAGGGCTGTGGGAGCCTGGTGAAAGAGGGCTGCAGCCGTGTGTAGGGCTAGGCTCCCAGGATGCAGCAGTCCTTCAAGCCAGAAGACAGAAACACCAGGCTTGAGGTGTGGCTATGTCTTGGCCACACCTCAGTGGGATCATAGAGATCTGGCACATGGATGTCAGGTATTTAAAAAGCTTTCAAGAATCACCAAATCCAGTCCCTTGTCCTATGAGGATGAGGTTCCCGAGGCCCAAATAGGGTGATGCACTTGCTGCCTGTGGTCTCTCGTTGGATAGGGAGATGTGATAGTCAGGCTTGAGTATGAGGGCCAGGGAATCGGTTCTTCTGGCCGAAGACCGAAGAGAGAGAGACAGTCACACAGCACATCCAAATGGACATATGAGAAAGACTTTAGCCTCAGTGACCAGCATTGCCTGAGAGAAGGAGTAGCTGCAGGGTGGGGGTGAGGGGGTGGATATGTGAGAGGGTGTTTATTGTTGGGGATGGAGTTTCCAGGGCGGACACATCTAATCTGACTTTGGGAAGTTGGAGCAAATGAGAATGATGGGAGAGGGAAGAGGAAGGGCTATTTTTATCCAGGACAGGGGTGCAAATGGTTCTGAGCTAGGAACTTCTGAACTTCCTTCTGGAAAGTTGCCATTCCTGCCTTGCCAAGTGTTGCAACAGGATGTCCCCCCTCTGTCCTGTCTCCTCCTGCCTCAGCCCCAGCTGGGGCATGTTGGTCCAGTTAGTCCTGCTGATTTCTGCTTCAGACCCCAAGGGATGGAGGCCCAGGTAGTATCAACTACCTTCCACCCCCTCACATTCTGACTCTGAGCATTCAGCTTTGGGGGGCAGTCCCCAACTCAACCAGACTTTCCAGGTTTCCTCTGCCTCACAGGAGTTTTTCGTGGCACACACTTTTCGTCTAGTCAGCATGTCCCAGCCCTTCTCCTGTCCTCAGCCCTGACAAGAGGCCACAGGCCTTGGGGCTGGAGACAGACCTGTGGCCTCTGGTGGGGGCTGGGGTAGACGTTGGATCTCCCTAAGCTTCACCTGCTCCTGGACAGGCAAGAACAGATCCTCTGCCCAGCCACTCAGCTCTGTGTTGACTGAGAGATGAATCAGACAGGATCCCTCATCCTTGGAGCTCAGGACAGTAGCTCTTCTCGAAGGGAGAAAGGCCAAATGGACAGGGGCAGAGAATGGGCCGAGGGAGCAGAGAAAGGAGAAGGCTTCTCTTAAATGGATCTAGAAATCTTCTTGAAGAATTGAGGCAGTTCCAACAAGGACACAGTCTCATTTTGCAGAGTGCCAGGGACGTGTTCCCTAGGACCACAAGGGCAGAGACCTCAGAGGAAGAGAGCCCCGGGGTGTGGAGCGGTGGGAAGAACATGCATTTCAGGGTCAGGAAGACCCACACACAACTCCAGGTCTGCTGTTTCCTTGAGTGAGTGGCTTCATTGTTCTGAACCTGAACTTCAGTTTAGTTGTCCATAAAGAGGCAATAATAAATTCCTCCCTTTCAGGGTGCTTGTGGGGCATCAAAGAGAAAATAATGACTATACTGTGCTCTGGGTAGTACCTGACACACAATAGGTGCTTAAAGGAGGCTAAGTACTTCCTTCCCCTACAAATAGTGTACCAAGTGGAGGAATGTCCACACCCAGAATAACACCTACCCAGCGCCTTGGCCTTGGCAAGGCAATGAACCACCCATTCCCTCACACTTGCGGTGTGGCTTTGCAAATAAGTTTGTTTCTTGTATGTAGTGGGTATGGGAACTCAAGCAAGCTAGACACTGAGCTGGGCCAGGGTCTGCCTTAGATGAGGAACACACACACACTCACACACACTCACACATACACACACACACTCCAAAACACCACACACTATCATCATAGGAAAAAATATAGTCTGCTCAGAAGCAGAGGCAGAGACCTCACACACAACACAAGCAGATACTCCGGTTTCTCTTCAGATTGCATAAATACTCAGCCTTTTACAACACAGGCTGGATCCTACAAATTCAAACACACACACACACACACACACACACGCTAATGACTTCAAGGCTAAACTCAATTCAGTGAGAGCAATTCTGAGGAAAGAGGGTGGGATGGGGCAAGGCAGGACCAAGATATCATCCAGGTATTTTTCCTTTTTGCTGGTGCCCATAGCTTCGTGCATGCTAAATATATGCTCTGCCACTGAGCTGTACCCCAGGCCAGGAATGTGGTCTTTAATAATCCTCCTCAGTGTGGATTTTAAGAGTATCTGAAGCTGCACTTCCAACCCTTGTACTAAAGAACACCAAGTCCATGAGGCACCTGAAAAAGAAAAGGGCTTGGGGCTCAATCACCAGGGCCACAGCTATAAACCCTGTCCCCCAGGAGTGTCACAGTCAATGCCAGCTTGTTAGTGTTCTGTAAATCTCCCCAGAAAAGAATCCCAATTTATTTCATTTGACCCAGGGCTTCTCAAACTTCCTGGACACAAAACTTCTTCTTTTTTTTCTTCCTATGCCAACCTATTCCATGCTTATACTTTTTTTACACTTCTTTTTTCTTTCCTTTTTTTTTTTTTTTTCAGCACTGGAGTTTGAACTCAGGGCCTACACCTTTAGCCACTTCACCAGCCTTTTTTTGGTGTGTGTGTGACGGGTATTTTAGAGAGTTTCGCGAAATATTTGCCTGGCCAGGCTGGCGTCAAACTATGATCCTCCTGATCTCTGCCTCCTGAGTGTATAAGATTACAGGCGTGAGCCACAGTGCCCAGCTCATGCTTACATTTCTTGAGACAAGGACAGGAATGGAAGGTCAGGAAGAGCTGCGTAGTTTATTCTCCTCAAAGGACACTGTTTCATACGGCATAATGGCACATGCCTGCCTGTAATCCCAGCACTTGAGAGGCTGAGTGTAGGAGAATTGAGAGTCCAAGGCCAGCCTGGGCTATATACTGAGACCTTGTCTCAAAAAAAGGAAAAAGGAAAGGAAGAGGAAGAACGAGGAACCATGGCAGCTTTTTGCAGTGGTCTAGGGAGGAAGAAGTTGGCACACCGGGTAACGGCTGATGTCTGCCTTCCAGATTGTAGAGCTCATGTGGTGCTATGGAAAAAAGGTTGTTCACAATATACATAGGTAACCAGCATGAGGTCCTGCCCAGTCCAGTGGAAAATCCTTATAAGAAGACTTAAAGAAATGTAACTTGAGCTGGAGGCTTAGGTAAAGTGGTAGAGTACCCGCCTAGCAAGTGTGAAGCCCTGAGTTCTAACCCAGTCCTGCAAAAAAAAAAAAAAAAAAGTATCTTGTATGGGAAATATATAGATTATAAGAATGTACAGCTTTTGTCCCAATTTATTTCTCCATTTCCCGGATACATTTGTGGAAGGCATTTCACAGGTCTTTGTGGGAAGAAACAGAAAGAAATAACAAAAGTAATTAAGAGAGTTCAAATAATGGGGTTTCTGCCGGTTACATACCACAATCCGATGCCTCAAAGATCCTAAAGTTTGTAATATCGAATATTGCGAATAAAGTATATGAGGCCACTGTCAGTAAACTGACTTTATAATAAAGAGAGAAAGAAAGAGAGAGATCAGAAACTCAGCTCCTTTACTCCTACTTTTGGAATGTGCCTCCTGGGAACTGTCTAGCTGCTAAAAGACACAGGGTGAAGAGCTTAGTCCCCAGAGCCAAGCAGATCAGGGTTCAACTCACACCTATTTGTTCGTTATGAGGCCTCAAACCATTGCTTTATTCTGTTTAGATTTCAGTTTTTGCATCTGTAAAATGGGCACTTACTACATAGGATTATCAATCAGAATCACACTAAGTAATTCAAATAATGCAAATAAAATAATGTGTGGCACAGAACCTGGCCCTATACACACATATTTACATGTAAATTGGCTTATTCTCTGAATTTGGTTCTGCAACATTCTTGCGTTGTACCTGGAGCTCATACATGGAATTTTAGCATTTATCAGCGTTAGCTAAAAGTTAGCTTACATAAACTGGGTAATGGTGGTGATTTTCATGTTACTTCCGGCAAGTATTGCTGTCTGGTGTCGTCTTGTTGGGAGTTGCAGACATTACTGGTCAGCCAGCGAATGACAGGTTATACAGCGTCCTGAAAATGAAGTGACCCACCAGAGGGACCTCTCTCCAACACAGGCAGGGCTGGGATTGGAATGTCCCTGTCTGCTCACCTCCGTGGCCTCAGCACTAGAAAAGAGCCTGGGATGCAGAAGTGCCCATTTCATTCCTGTCAATAGCCTGGTCAATTTAGAAAGTTGCAGCTGGAGCTACGGTGTGGCTTAGGGGTAGAGCATTTGCCTAGCACATGTGAGTCCCTAGATTCGATCCCTAGAACCTCAAAAAAAAGAAAAAGAAAAAAGAAAGTGTGGCCCCTCTAAGCCCACTAACAGAGCTCTAAGCACAAAGTTCTTTCTCACAGGGAGGAATTTCCTACCACAGGTACATCGAGATATGTGTGAATGATTTTAGGACATGATAGATAAATATTTACAAATGTTAGTTTATAGGACTGGTGGGATGGCTCAAGTGGTACCAAAAAAAAATTTAGTTTATGTATTTTAATGTGCACTTATGCACATTACATACAGCTGGTGATGCTGCCTTTCCACTTATGGTAGAGAAGTTTCCATTTCAGATAAGCATATTAAAGGGGCAAGAAGCAAACTGAGTGACTTATGTATTCCTTTGCTATGATCATTCTGTGATTTGGGGTAAATGTTGGAAAATATGATTTTAGCAACCTACCGCCAAGCAATGTATGTATAAGGTTCCAATTAATAAATTGCGAAACTAAAAAAAAATTATTAAAGGGGAAAAGGTGGTCTGTTGAAATGCCAAAAATCAAGAGGGAAAATGAAAATGATAGAACATTTTAGTCCGGAAGATGGTTTATGGGAGTTTCACTAGGCTGGAGCCTTACTTAGAGCTTGGCAATCTTTACTGCTTTCTGAGAATTTCTGGGAGACTGTGTTATGGAGGCTCAACTCACTATGTTCATGTCATAGTGATCCAATTTTTTTTTTTGTGATACTGGGATTTGAACTCAGGGCCTCATGCTTTTCGAGGCAGGCGCTCTACTGCTGGAGCCACATTCCAGCCCCACTAGAAATTATTTACCATGCCTGCCAACCCTGATTTTGCATATCATGATGAGGTTTTTGGGGATATCGATAGCTAAGGCCCTTCATTGTACATATGCAACTTTGCTGTAAACCAAATCTTGGCCAGAGGAAAAGACCCCTGCCTGTAGTCCCAGAGATCAGGAGGATCGCAGTTTGAAGCCAGCAAATACAAATAGTTCATGAGACCCTATCTTGGAAAAATTCATCACAAAAAAGGGCTGGTGGAGTGGCTCAAGGTGTAGGCCCTGAGTTCAAACCCCAGTAGCACACAAAAAAAATGTTTTAAATGATTTCTGACATATTTTGTGCCCAGCCTATAACCATGATCTACAGTAGACTAGCCTGCCATTCTGCATTTAAGAAGGTCAAGCAAGAAGCTGACACACATTTCTGACAAAATGTTCAACAAATCAATAGGTCTGTAGTTGAAGGAGGAAAAGTGATGCCTTTTAAATTTTATTTTATTTTAAAAGGAGACAAAATATTCTAGGCCTGGCTGGATGAGATAACATCTGTGAGGATGATGAAAGTGGCCAAGTCTGCAAGAATCAGAACTCATTTTTTCCTTTTTTTAGTTATGATCCCATTAGGTAGCCCAGGCTAGCCCCAAACTCTCAATCCTCCTGCTTCAGACTCCCCAGCGCTGGGATTACAAGCATAAGCCACCATCCATGGCTCAGAACTCATTTTGATGATGTGATTCCTAAATAATCCTTGGATCAGAAAATATAATCCAGGAGTTTTCACAGTCTGGAATTTTTTTGTGTGTGTGGTACTGGGGCTTGAACTCAGGAACTACACCTTGAGCCACTCCACTAGCTCTTTTTTGTGATTTTTTTTTTTTGAGATAGGGTCTCATAAACTATTTGCCTGGGCTGGCTTTGAACCTCCATCCTCCTGATCTCTGCCTCCTGAGTAGCTAGGATTACAGGCATGAGCCACTGGCACCCAGCCTGGAATTTTTTTTTAATCAGTTATATACTGTGTGATCAGAGCCACTGTGTATGTTAGGTAAAGTGGCCTTGTGCCAAGGGGCAAGAAAGGGTGGGGACTAAGCAGGTGTGGTGGTATACACCTGTAATCCCAACACTTGGGAGGCTGAAGCCAGAGGATTGGGAGATGGAGGCAAGCCTTGGCTCTATGGTGAGACGCTGTCTCAACAAAACGAAACAAAAAAGGGTGGGAACTGAAATCCAGCTCTCACTTCACTCTTTCTACAAGCTTGAAACTCCAGGGAGGAGTACTCCCTTTAAGGGGGGCCCAAAGTGTCCTGTGGACCATGCACAGCCTCGAGTTTGACCAGCAACATGACACACCCTCTTCAGAGATGGTATAGAATCTGTAGAATTCTCCCTGTTGACAAAGGGTTCCTGAGTTGGGAAAAGAGGATGTCCTCCTTCATTCACCTCAGAATCTGTCCTCATTGCTGGACTGGGGAGCCCTGGGGACTCCTTGGATCTCTCTCTTTTTTTTTTTTAATTCTTTCTTTCAGACAATGAGAAATTTATATTAAGCTTTAATTTTGAATTCTTCTTACTGGCCTCATTATTAACCTGGTTAGATCATTTTGGCTACCCAGAAATCTTTGTCAAATTGAGACTAGAAAGATGAGACCCACATTTTGCATGACTCAACTGTGCATCTGTGACCTCACAATTACACAGGGACAGACAACTCTGCACCCTTCCACTGTGTTACGCATTCCTCTGCCCACACGGACTCATACAAACTCATGGATCTGCACACAGTCACAGTGCTCACCTGCTCATTAGCACAAACTGGCATTCGCCAGTCAAACAAAACTACAGAAGCATGCATTCCAGGTCCAGGGAGCATTGTCCTGGCACGAAAAGCCTCTGTTAGCAGCACAATGGGCAAGTCTTGGACAAGAAGACCAGTCTCTTTGTCTAGCTTTCTTTGTGACCTTTTCAGGTCACAGCTACTTTAGACCACCTCAGGGTGTAAAGAGTAGGGGAAAGTGGCTTGATGAAGGATGGAGGGGCTGTGTGCCAGTGGTTTACACCTGTAATCCTAGCTACTTGGAAACTGAGATCAGGAGGATCACGGTTCCAAGCCAGCCCTGTGCAAATAATTTGTGAGACCCTACCTCAAAAACTCATCACAAAAAAAGGGGCCGGTGGAGTGGCTCAAGCGGTAGAGAAACTGCCTAGCAAATATGAGGCCCTAAGTTCAAATTCCAGTGCTACAAAAGAAAAAAAAAAAGACCAAGGGGCCTGGTTTGAGTTCTCTGTCAAGAACCCAGATTCTCATTATTATTATTAATTATTATTATTAGTAGTAGTACTAATAGTAATAGTATTTTTGAGAAACCATCTTGCTATCTAGCCCAGGCTGGCCTCGAACTTGCTTTCCTCTTGCCTCAGCCTCCTGAGTGCTGGAATTACAGGCATGTACTACCATGCCCAGCTCCATCTTTTTTTTGGGCAGTACTTGGGTCTGAACTCTGGAGCTCACTATACTAGACAAACACTCTACCACTTGAGCCGCTCCTCCAGCCCTCTTTTTTCTTTTGCACTACTGGGGTTTGAACTCCGGGCCTACACCTTGCGCCACTCTATCAGCCCTTTTTTGTGATGGGTTTTTTCGAGATAGAGTCTCAAGAACTATTTGCCCGGCTGCCTTCAAACCCCGATCCTCCTGCTCTTTGCCTCGTGAGTAGCTAGGATTATAGACATGAGTCACCAGTGCCCAGCTAGCCCTCTATTTTTATTATTTCTTCTCTCCATCTGTGAGATGAATTACGTTAGTGCTGGTGAATTACGTTAGCGCTTCCTGAGCTCTTCCCTCCATGGTTTTCATGATTTTGAAGTTTTTGCCTACAAACTTAACCTCATTTAGATACTATATTTGTTGTTTTCTTACTCACTTTTTAAATTTATTTTTGGTGCTGGAGATTGAACCCAGGGACTCACACATGCTAAATTCAAATTTTCATTAGAGACTTAACAAAACAGTCATTGAAGAAACAATGAGCGGGCTGCCGGTGGCTCATACCTGTGAGAACCTGAGAAATAGTTTCACAAGATCCTATCTCAAAAAACTGTTCACAAAAATAGGGCTGGTGGAGTGGTTCCAGGTGAAGGCCCTGAGTTCAAACCCCCAGTACGGAAAAAAAAGAAAAAGAAACAGTGAAAGGATTTGTCAAACCCAGGGCCTCATTCATGCTAAGCAGTTATTCTGCCTCTGAGCTACACTCTAAGATCCTGGCCCCAGTCTTACTGGGTGTTGGATCCTTTCTGGTGGGCCCAGTTAAGTCCAGAATATGCATCCTGCCTGCGTGCAGGATCCCTTGGATCCTAGCTCAAGGCTTCATGGTTCCTTCTCCCTCCCCAGCCGATCCCAGCTTGGACCAGGTACCAGCTTCCAGTCTTGTGATCTCCAACCTAGATTCCTTCTGCCTCTTCTACTGGCCTCTCCTCACTGCTGCACCCCAGTTCATCCCCTCTTTTTCCCCCCAATACTGAGGATTGAACCAAGGGTTTTGTGCATGCTAGGCATGTGCTCTACCACTTGAGTCTCACCCTCAGTCCCCCTTTTGACTTTTAAATTTTGAGACAGTGTCTCCCTAGGTTGCCCAGACATCAAACTTGTAGTCCTCCTGCCTCAGCCTCCTGAGTATCTGGGATTACGGGTGTGTATATCATATTAGGCTCTCATCCCCTCTTCTTTTGTTTCTTTTTGCAGTATCTGAATTTGAACTCGGGGCTTTATGATTGCTAGGCAAGGCAGGCATCTTTTTTTTTTTTGGTGGTAGTATTTGGGTTTGAATTCAGGGCTTACATATTTGCTAGACAGGTTCTCTATCACTTGAGCTGCTCCAACAGCCCTTTTTTGGATTTTTGAGATAGGACTGGCCTGGGCTCAAAATCTTTCTGCTTCAGCTTCCCAACTGCTAGGATTGCAGATCTGTCACCATTCTGGGTTCACTCTCTCTTTCTCTCACTCTCTCTCTCTGGTGGAGTTTGAATTTAAGGCTTGCTAGGTAGGTGCTCTATCTCTTGAGCCTCACCTCCAGCCCTTATTTTCTCATCTTAACCCCAAACTGTTCTTTTGCCTTTTTCCAAAGCCTCCAAAAATGTCAAGCCTGTAAGTGATCTTATTGATTTAAGCCCATGGCTCATCTGATGTTGGGATTTCTGTATAACATAAACAACCTTTGCTTTTCCAAGACCCGTTTGAATCACAACCAGTAGGAAGCTCACTGCCCACTGCCCTCCTAGGCAGCTCAGCTCATCTCAGGCTGGGTCCACAGTGCTCTCAGTTCTTTTGTAAAGGCTTATCAGCCAATCACTTTCTGGCCGTAATAAAATGAGCTGTCAAGATATCATTTGTGCCAGGCACTGGTGACTCACTCCTGTAATTCTAGTTACTTGGGAGGATTGAAGATAGGACCAGCCTGGGCAAATAGTTGCCAAGACACCAGCTCTAAAATAACCAGAGCAAAACAGACTGGAGGCATGGCTCAAGCAGTAGAGCACCTGCTTTGCAAGTGCGAAGCCCTAAATTCAAATCCCAGTCCAACCAGAAAGAGAGAAAGAGACAGAGAGAAAGAGAGATTATTTGTTGTTGGGTGTGATGGTGCACACCAATAATACCAGCTCCTTGGGAGGCAGAGGCAAGAAGATTGAGTTTGAGGCCGGCCTGAGGAAAATTAGCTAGTGAGACATTATACAAATACAAACTGGGGATGGGGGAATGGCTCAAGCAGTAGAGTGTTTGCCTATGTGGGAAGCCCTGGATTTAATCTCCAGTACAAAAAAAAAAAAAAAAAAAAGACATTATTTGTAGCATAAATGATCTAGCAGGATTTCCACAGGGCCCCAAGGACTCCTAATAGTAGGGTCGAGGGAAGAGTGAATATGTTACTCTTTTTCCTAAAATCTCTTGATTTGGCTCAACATCCCACGGACACTTTACAAAATGCAAAAATCTTCCGTAATAGGTCCATATCCTTTATCTTATATGAATAAGGTCAAGTACCACTCGTGTGGTGCTAGAAATGCACATTGTGACTTCTGGTACCTGTGGGAGGCTATGACTGGCTCAGCTGAAGAAACATAAGTTTAAAACAAAGAGGATTATTTGACAGTCCCATTTTCCTGCCCTCCCAAGCAGGGGAGGGTAAAGCCAAATGGGCACTAGTAGAAGTCCTCCCAAGCTCTAGCTTAATCTAACAGTATGTAACAGTATTTAAGATGATGAAAGGAATTATGATCTCTGTGACTGAAGAGGAAAAGTAAGAATCAACAGTCACACAATAAATTTCACAAGTAGTATTTGAATGTAAGTCTTTAAGACTCCAGGGCTTGTCTTCTGAGTCTTGCTAACCAGAAGCCTCCAGTGCTCCTATCTCTTATGAGACCTGGAGTAGATGAGCAACTCTAGCTTCGCTCTGCCCAAAATAGCTTGTGTGAATTTAGACAGGCCTCTCTGGGGCTCACTCAGCTCATCTAAAAGCAGAGATTAAAGCCGGTGTGGTGGTGTATATCTGTAGTCCCAGCTACTTGGGAGACTGAGGCAGGAGGGTCACTTGAGCCCAGGAATTTGAGGCAGCCTGGATAACATAGCAAGCCACTGTCTCAATAAATGAATTTATTAATTAAATAAAATCAGGCTTGAAGGGAGAACGTGAACTAATTCTCCACATACCAGCTGACATTTGCTATCAACAATAGTTCGAGGTGCTTGGGTTTTCAAGGCAAGTAAGTACAGCTTCTATTTTTTGTTTTTGTTTTGTTTTGAAAGTTTTAGCAAGGATTTATTTTAGGATAAAGTATAGACAAGGGCAGGAGAGGGAAAAAGAGAAACATTTCCTGTTCCCTACATAGGAAATGGGAGCAAAGACTCCTTATAGGTTTTTTTTTGTTTTTGGTAGTACTGGCCTTTGAGCTCAGGGCCTCACACTTGCTAGGCAGGTGCTCTACCACTTGAGCCACTCTGTCAGCCCCTAAAATAAATTTTTTTTTTCATCTTTTGTTTTTTTTGGCAGCACTGGGGTTTGAACTCAGGGCCTCACACTTGCTAGGCAGGTGCTCTTACCACTTAAGCCATTCTGCCAGCCAAACACAAGATGTGAAGTAAGAAAATAATATAGGGGGAGGGGGAGGAGGAAGGTTGATATATTGTGTGCACATATGTAAATATCACAATGTATCCCACTATGCAACTATTATATGCTAATAAAAAAAAGTCAAAGTAGCTCAGAGCACAGACTGTGCTAGCGTGCAGGGGCCTCTGTGTGTGTGTGTGTGTGTGTGTGTGTGTGTGTGTGTGTGTGTAGCAGAACAGACTGAGGGATGAAGTTGATGTTAATATTAAAGGTCTTAAACACATGGTAAATTACACTCTGAGGGCCAGTACTTTCCAAGCAATCTGAGGAGCAGCTGGAACAGGGATGTCTAGGGCCTCAGAGGGAGCTCACCCCACACATGCATGCTCTCCCTTGTGCAGAAGAGCTCCACTTTTACCTGCTGTATCTATGGAGTTCTGCTTGGTTTCATCTGACAAAAAGTTTCCACTGCTAAAACAGGCAAACAAACAAAAATGTTATGGCCTACAGGACGTCTGAAGGGTTTTCACTGGTGAAAAGCAAAACCTTGTTAGAAGAAGCCTTCTGAAGAAAACTGCTGGTGTGGGTGTGGGTGTCTGTGGGGGTGTAGGGACAGGATAGAGGCCTGAGGCTGGCTCTTGGGACCTGGAATCTCTGTCAGCTTCTGTGGCTGGCAGAGGAGATGTGATTAAGAGAGGGGACAAGCATACTCTCTGGAAGGGGGAGGATCCTATTGAAATTTAGGTCTCCCCGGGGCTTGGTGAAGTGTGTGATCTCTGGGAGGTAGTTCCCCAGCTCAGGGACTGATAGGGGGTGGGGAGGCAGGAAGTGGGTAACTAGACTAACAAAGGTGCCTGTGGCGGTTTACCCATCCCAGGTGGGAGGGTGAGGCCTAGAACTTGGCCTGGGTCTGGGGCTTGGTATGAAGTTAGGTGGGTCAGGAAGGCTCAGAGGAAGCACTAGTCAGGAGCTAGGATCCTCCATTTCAGCTCTTCTGTGGCTGGAGAATGGGGACCCCTGAGCAGACAGTCTCCAGTACTTTTAGAAATCCCTAGGCCAATGCCCTAAGATGTTTGAGGCTGGGGGAACAGTACTAAGGGAGAGCTCCTTCAGCCCACTCACCATTCCCTCAGGGACCATGGGCTGTAGCTGCAGTTCAAACCCTGAAGATGACTGGATGGAAAACATTGATGTGTGCGAGAACTGCCACTACCCCATAGTCCCACTGGATGGCAAGGCCACGGTAAGAGGCAAGACCGGGTTGGTGAGAAAGTCAGTAGGGTGGGAGTACACCTCAGGAGAAAGAAATGTGCCACAACTATAGGTCCTTGAAATAACAGAGCAGCCCTCTTCCCTAGAATACAAGAAGAAAAAGAGGCTCTGAGTGGGGAAGGGACTCTCCTAAGGTCACACATACACAGTTGGCAAATTTGGGGATAAGACTTGGCCATGATGGAGAAATGGAGAGCAAGACAGAGGGGAGGGGAGCCAAGGTCTAATTCTGTCTTCTTTCTCTGACTCCACCATCACCCCCCATCTCACAGCTGCCCATCCGAAATGGCTCTGAAGTTCGGGACGCACTGGTCACCTATGAGGGCTCCAATCCACCAGCCTCTCCACTGCAAGGTGACTCCAGACATCAGGGTGGGAAACATAAGGCCTGTGGATCCTTGGCTGAAGCTTCCATCTGTTCCCCACCTACTCTCTAGCCTGTCCTGCCTCTCTTGGCCCCAGTCTTGTTCCCTACCCTATGACTCCAGAACTCCCTCCTCCCTACCAAGCCCAGGCTAGCTCTTTTTGACACTCCCTGGTCCCGTCTTTACAGACAACCTGGTTATCGCCCTGCACAGCTATGAGCCCACTCACGACGGAGACCTGGGCTTCGAGAAGGGTGAACAGCTCCGCATCGTGGAGCAGTGAGTGCCCTTTCACCCCACTCACCCTGCTCTGGTGGATTCTGAGGAAGCGGTACCGGGTACCACAGTCCTCCTATGGTCCCTGGGCTTAGGTTGGGCGCCTTTGGGACAAAACGGGGGGGCTCCAGAGTGCTCAGCCCGGGGTGCAATAACTCGGCCTAACTAGAGACTCTGACGAAGGGTGTCTTGTGGCAGAGCAGGCCGCCCTGACTGATTCTATGGTGCAGGAACGGCGAATGGTGGAAGGCTCAGTCCCTGACCACGGGCCAGGAAGGCTTCATCCCCTTCAACTTTGTGGCCAAAGCAAACAGCCTTGAACCTGAACCGTGAGTGGGGACCCGTCGTGGGGATGGGCGGGGAGCAGATCTAGTGACCTCGGGGCAGGGAGTGGGCCTGGGGACGGTGAATGCTTGAGAGTGCTAGAAGACGAAGCGGCCAACAGACGACAGACTTCGCATCTGCCCTGCGCAGCTGGTTCTTCAAGAACCTGAGCCGCAAGGACGCAGAGCGGCAGCTCCTGGCACCCGGGAACACGCACGGATCCTTCCTCATCCGGGAGAGCGAGAGCACGGCAGGTGAGCTGCGAGCGGCGGTCTCTGTGGGCGTGGCCCCGGGATGTGGGCGTGGCCCCGGAGTGTGGGCGGGGCCTCGGTGGGCAGGGCTGTGGAGGTGCGGGCTGGGCACTGCAGGTTGCAGAGGTGCGGGCCGGTTGAGCTCTCCAGTCTAGGGGTGCGATGGTTTCGTGACTCACAAGGGGCCACCCCTCCCTCTCTTTCGCGTTCTTTAGTCCGTTATTTCGTTCATTCATTCACTATTCAGGATCCTTTTCACTGTCTGTCCGGGACTTCGACCAGAACCAGGGAGAGGTGGTGAAACATTACAAGATCCGTAACCTGGACAATGGAGGGTTTTACATCTCCCCTCGCATCACTTTTTCCGGCCTGCATGAACTGGTCCGCCATTACACCAGTGAGCACCTGCAGGACCCCCTCACCCGTGCCCTATTAGCCTGTCTTCCCCTAGTCCTTCATCAGGAGTACCCCTCAACCATCTTTCAGGGTACTTCTTCATTCCTGGCAGTGGATGAGGTGTAATACCCTTCCCTACGACTGCAGATATCGGGTGACAGACCCCAATCCCCATCCCTCCTCAGTCCATTTCCCCTAAATGGGAACTTGGAAAAGTGGGGATTAGGAGGAGCAAAGGCTCCCATACTGACAGCCCTCCCCCCTCCCTTGTTTTTGCAGATACCTCTGACGGGCTGTGCACGCGGTTGAGCCGTCCCTGCCAGACCCAGAAGCCCCAGAAGCCATGGTGGGAGGACGAGTGGGAGGTTCCCAGGGAGACACTGAAGCTGGTGGAGCGGCTGGGGGCTGGCCAATTCGGGGAGGTGTGGATGGGTGAGTGTGGCTCTCCATGACTTTGGGGAAGTGGGGAAGGACATCCATCGAGATCATAGGAGTCACTCCACAGTGACCTACTCAGGGTAGCTGCCTGCTCCCAGGAGCAAGAGCTCTGCAACTCCTCCAATCCCTCCCACTGCTGACCAGGGTACTACAACGGGCACACGAAGGTGGCAGTGAAGAGCCTGAAGCAGGGCAGCATGTCCCCTGATGCCTTCCTGGCTGAGGCCAACCTCATGAAGCAGCTGCAGCACCAGCGGTTGGTCCGGCTCTATGCTGTGGTTACTCAGGAGCCCATCTACATTATCACAGAATACATGGAGAATGGTAGGTGCCACAGTAATGCCTGGCCACTGGGGGATGCTGCTGACCCCTCTGTCACTACCCCAGAGTGGGAATGTGCTCTTTCCTCTGGACCAGCACCGAGGGTTTGTAGAGGAGCTTTGTAGGGTCCCTATGACTCACCTCCAGAGGAGAGAAGGTGTGTCACCTGACTCAGGCTGGGGGCTCAGCGTAAGGTAGCAGGTTTGGGAAGAGCATTTGCTCTGGTCTCTACCTGCGGTCTCATTTGCCTTCTTCCAAGACCTACCTGGATCTCAGGGTGTCGGAGCTCTGAAAATGGGGGATCCCTAGTCTCATTTCTCTCCCCTCTGCCTTGAAGCCTATGGAGGGCAGATCCGTTCCCTAAGCCTGTTTTTCTGCTTTAGATGAATCTGCCAACCCCAAGGTCCTCCATGGACTGCTAATAGACAGAGTAAGAACCCCACCAAGACAGATATGAGCTTCTAGGCTCTGCTTTACTCACGTTGATTTGCAGTGTGTGACATAGGCCAAAACCCTGTAATGTCTCTGATGCTCATTTCCCCCAGATATAACAACAGAAATGTAAAGGAGTGTACTCAGAGATAATATATTCATCAAGGAAGCTAGGCACTGGTGGCTCACACCTGTAATCCTAGCTACTCAGGAGTCAGAGATAGTTTGAAGCCAGCCCAGACAAATAGTTTGTGAGACCCCATCACAAAAACAGCTGGCAGAGTGGATCAAATGATAAGAGTGCCTGCCTAGCAATCATGAGGACCTGAATTCAAACCCCAGTACTGTAAAAAAAAAAAAAAAAAAAAAAGATTTATCAGGGGCCCTAGAGTTTGACTGCCTGGTTAGAGTCATGGTTTTACAATTGTATGTATAACTTTGGGTTGATCATCGCTTCTTTCTGCCATGGCTTCCTCATCTGTAAAGTGATGGTGCTAATGCAATACCATCTTCCGCAGAGTCTTCATGAGGATGAGTTAAAACAGTACCTGCTCTAAGTTTTTTGTTTCACTCTGATTCTTTGGGAGTACAAGATTTGTCCCTCTTTCAGAGAGGAAAACACCTGTCTGGTAGGCTGATGTGTTCTGTAAATAGTGAGCAGGTTTCATCCTGGATGAAACCTGGTGGTTTCTTGGAGTGTTGGGTTGGGAAGGGTTCTGAGGCTCACTGGAGGTGAGTGCTGGAATTGACAGTACCATCTACTGCTAACCAAGGAACGGCCACATATTTGCTGTGTCTGGGTGAGGGCTTCCTCTTTGGTGACTAATTCAGCCCTGTAGCACAGACTATCATTCTCACATGGGGTTTTAATCTCTTAGATAGGGCAAGTGGCCACTAACTCCACCCCAGCGGCTCCCATCCATGGTTTTCTCCCAGCTGCTCTCTCCTACCAGACAAGTGGTCTCTCAGGCCCCAGGCACCTGTTTCCCTACTCTATTCAATACATTAATACACTCAGCACAGGCCCTGGAAACATAGATGGTAGGTACTGGAAACATGGGTGAATTAAATAATTCCCGCTATCAGGGAAACCTGAATTTTTCTTTTTTTGGTGGTGTGGGGTTTGAACTCAGGGCCTTGGCACTTGCTAGACAGACACTCTACACCTTGAGCCACTCCACCAGTCCTTTTTTGTGATTTTTTTTTTTTTTTTGAGATAGGGTCTTGCAAGCTATTTGCCTGGGCTGGCTTTGAACCTCCATCCTCCTGATCTCTGTCTCCTGAGTAGCTAGGATTACAGGTGTGAGCCACTGGCACCTGGCTTGCTCTGATTATTTTTGAGATAGGGTCTCACTTTTTGCCCTGGGCTGGTCTGGACCACCATCTTCCTATTTTACACTTCCCACTACAGCTGAAATGGCAGACACACACCACCATGAGATGGGGTCTCATGAGCTAACTGCAATCCTTCCAATCTCAGCCTGCCACATAACTGGGACAGGCTCGCCCCACTGTGCTCAGCTATTGGTTGAGATGGGGTCTTGTGAATTTTTTTCCCCAGGATGATTTCAAACCAAAATCCTCCAAATCTCAGACAGCCTGCTAAGTAGCTAGGATTACAAGCTTGAAACACTGCACTCATCTAGGAAACCTGATTTTTGTCATGGATACTGGGTAAATCAAAGTTTGTGCCATGGGGAAGTTCCAGCATGTCATAGAAATGTAGATGATGATGCAATTTATTGTACCTGACAGGAAGCTTCCTGGAAGTGGTCTAGCAGAACCATGAAAGAAAAACTTTTTCATTTTTGGCAATACTGATGTTTGAACTCAGGGCCTTGCACTTGTGACGCAAATGCTCTACCACTTGAGCTACTCTCCTAGCCCAAAAAGTAGAATTTTCACAGAGATGAAACAGAGATTTGGGGGTGAGAGTCTAATGGTTTGTGTGAAGAATCTGAAAATTGTCTGTTTAAGTGAAGTAAGACAGGCAGGGTAGGGGAAAGAGGGAAAGCTACAATTGTGTACAGTACAGGGCTTTGGGTGCCCAGTTTAGGAATTTGAACTCTTACCCTGTGACTGACAAGAAGTCTATAAATCCTTCAGTCACACCCCACTGGAAAAGGGTCTTCCCATATCCTGAGCATCCTTACCCTAAACAGAAACTCCTACCTTCTCACTCCATATCCTTCCTTTCCCCACGTCAGACACTGCTTCCAGACTCCACTTGGGGAAGAAGGGTCTGGGGGCCTCCTCTTGGGCAGCTTGGGTCAGCAATTCTTGCTTCCTCTAACAGGGAGCCTGGTGGATTTTCTCAAGACTCCCTCAGGTATCAAGTTGACCATCAACAAACTCTTGGACATGGCAGCCCAAGTAAGGAGATTGGCAAGGGACTGGGTGCAGGTATAGGCCAGTGGGGTGAAGACTGATGACCTGTACCTGGCCTGCAGATTGCAGAGGGCATGGCATTCATTGAAGAGAGGAACTACATCCATCGTGACCTGCGGGCTGCCAACATCCTGGTGTCTGACACCCTGAGCTGCAAGATTGCAGACTTTGGTCTAGCACGTCTGATTGAAGACAATGAGTACACAGCCAGGGAGGGTAGGTGTTTGATATGAGGGAGGTCTGGGGCCTGCAGTGTCTGACCAAGCAGACTCAGGTAACCTCACTCTGCCTCTTCCCAGGGGCCAAATTTCCCATTAAGTGGACAGCACCAGAAGCCATAAACTATGGGACATTCACCATCAAGTCTGATGTGTGGTCATTTGGGATCCTGCTGACGGAGATTGTCACTCATGGCCGCATCCCTTATCCAGGTCAGTGCCAAGGGCAGGAACTGAAAGATCACAGAGGTTTTCCCTCTCATTTCTTTTCTTTCTTTTTTTTGCAGTACTGGGGTTTGAACTCAGTGCCTTCACCTTGAGCCACTCCACCAGCCCATTTTTTGTGATAGACTTTTTCAAGATAGGTTCTCATGAACTATTTGCCCTGGCTGGCTTCAAACCATGATCCTCTTGAGCTCTGCCTCCTGAGTAGCTAGGATTACAGGCACGAGCCACTGGCACCCAGCTTCCCTCTCATTTCTTCCCATGCTCAGAATCTGAAATTTCTGTTTCTCCTCTATCTTCCCGGGGTTGTGACTCCAACATCTCCAAGAAGATGTCACATCTCCCAGGACTGTCTGTCTCTGGATCTCTTTCTCCTTTAATAACTTCAGCTCTTTTCTTTAGTTCTGTCACAGGTCACCTAATATGACAGACGTAGATCTGGCCCGGAGGCAAGAGGCCTGCCTTTTCTCACCAGATCAGACCGTGATGCTAACTTTGATCAGATTGTTCCTTCTTTCCCTGTTAAATATGGGATCAAAACAGTGCCTTGCCTATGCTAAGTTATTAGTATTCATTACTTTGGGGAAATCATATCACTTCTGTGACCCTCAATTTCCTGATACAAGAAACAAGAGACTTTGTGAAAGACTCTGACCCCCATAATAGGTGCTCATTAAACACTGAAGCTTTCCATCTATAGAGGGAGAGAGACAAGTAAACAACTGCCCCCCCCACCTGCCCTCCATTTCCTGGACAATGCCTATAGCCTTGAATTCAGCCAAGATGAGTTGAATTTTTTTTCTTCCTGCTGCTGGACCTTGTGCATGTTAGGTAAGCATTCTACTACTAAGATACACCTCCAGCCCCAGGGGTGGAATTTTTTGAAAGGAACTTGCTAAGAAACTTGCTAGGAAAAAAGCACAGAAAGAGAGGAGTAGGGAAGTTATGGAGCAGTTGGATTTGCTCAAGCTCCCCACATGCCTGGAGCAATGTAACAGAACTTTGCTTCTAGGGAGGTAAAGGCATCTTAGAATCAGGTGAGAGGTCAAAGGATCTCCCTTCCCTCCCTTGGCTTAGGCATCACTGTCCAGGGGCAGTGTTAGAGTTAGACCAGGTATCCTGCCTAAGGTCCTTATTGCTCTTCCACTGTGCCCCAGAGGCAACCCAATAAAGACTATTTCCATTAGCCAGGTGTGATGATGCATGCCTATAATCCCAGCTCTGGGGTAGGCCACATGACTACATAGTGAGACCCTGTCAAAAAACAGCCCCAAAACCCCCCAAAAAAACAGCCCAACAGAATATCTCCATCAGAAGAAGACAGGTGGGGCTGTAGGTGTGGCTCAAGTGGTAGAGAGCCTGCTTTGCAAGTGTGAAGCCCTGAGTTCAAATCCCAGTCCCACCAAAAGAAGAAAGTAGGCAGTAAAAACATGGTGACAAAGGGCAACTGACATGTACATCAGGGTCAGGAACACAATGGGGAGAAACAAGCACTTTGGTGACCTTCAAGCAGAAGGTTCCAATGAAGGCATGAGGGTCCTGGCCTGAAGGCATAGCTCAAGTAGTAGAGCCCCTGACTTGTGAGCACGAGCTCTGAGTTCAAACCCAGTACTGCCAAAAGAAAAAAAAAAATAGGACTTTTGTAAAATTTGCCTACTTCCAAATATAGGTGATCGATTCAAATTGTTTTAAAACACCATATGGGCCAAACTGAGTGAGTCTGTGGGCTATATTTAGCCTGAGTTTGCACCCTTGATTCTAGCCACAGATTTTTGGTTTTTTCGCCTGCATCCTACAATGTTCTGATTTTAAAATATGAGACACCCATAGGTAGAGGCACCGCTTGGGCAAGACCTGGGCAAACAGGGTCTCTATTGACCAGGGCCTAGACCCAAGCTTTGCAAGAGCAAAACCATTTTGCTAGAACCCTATAAGAATTTGGTTTTGGGAGACTACTTGTCACAGCCTTCTCTCAAGAGACTGAAGGAGAAACCAGAGGACTGAAGGAGAAACAATACTTACTTGGGGTTCACATGCCAGAAGCCTACCATGGAGCCAGGACTAGCAAAGAGAGAGGGAACCAGTCCATCTTTGTCATGGGGGTCTAGTGAACCTTCTCAGCCCTAGGCAGGATCTATTTTCTGGGACCTGTGGACTATCTGGTGTCCTTATGCAGCATCTCATGTGCCTGGTCCCAAAGCTAGAGATACCTCCCATCCTCATTATTCCCATGAAATGATAATAATCACAAGTACTCCTAGGAAGCATCCCTTAGCCAGGTACGGTACTTGGTGCTTTGTATTCACTATCTCAGCAATCCTCATAACAATTGTGGAAAAAGGAACAACTATTTACTCTGTTTTCCAGATGAGAAAACTGAAGTTCAAAGAGGTAGGTCACTCAAAGTCCTACAGTTAACGTGTATATTGAGTGTGTAAGCTATATCAGGTACTCCAAGTTTTATGACTGACATTCAGCAGGTTATCACTAGGAAGGCCTACCAGGGATAAAGACCTTTAGTTTGGTACTCACTTGATGCCAGTTAAATATTCTAAACATCACCAGTGTTACTCAGCATTCTACTACTGTAACAAAATACCTGAGATAATCACCTTAGAAAGAAGAAATACTTATTTCAGCTCACAGTTTCAATGACTGTTTCCCCTGTGTCTTTGGGCCTGTGGAAAAACAACATATCATAGTTGGAGTGTATGGTAGAGAAACCTGATCACCTCATGGCAGCCAGGAAGCAAAGAGAGGAAGAGGAGGGGCACTGGTCCTGATATCTCTTTCAAGGGCACATCCCCAATGACCTAACTTCCTCCAACTAGACCCCTCCTCCTAAAGGTTCTGCCACTTCCCACTTGCACCATGTGCTGGGGACCAGACCCTTAACACATGAGTCTTTGAAGGACATTCAGGATTCAAACTATAAGGCTTGCAGAGTGGCTCAAGTGGTAAGAGCACCTGCCTAGCAAGTGTGAGGCCTGAGTTCAAACACCAATGCATGCAAACTATAGCATCAGCTCTACCTGTGGGCTGCCAAAGCCTGGAAGCTTGATGTCCTTTTTCCCATCATCCTCCAGGGATGACCAATCCTGAGGTGATTCAGAACTTAGAGCGAGGCTACCGCATGGTGCGGCCTGACAACTGTCCAGAGGAGCTGTATCATCTCATGATGCTGTGCTGGAAGGAGCGCCCAGAGGACCGGCCCACCTTTGACTACCTGCGCAGTGTGCTGGAGGACTTCTTCACGGCCACAGAGGGCCAGTACCAGCCCCAGCCTTGACAGGCCTCACTGTTTGTCCTGGGGCTCTCCCTGTCTCATCAGCCTGGCTTGGGGAAGTAGAGTTCTTGTGCCATACCCATGTGTGGCCTATGCAAAGTGGACTTAACACATAAACCCCACCCACATGTAACACAAACACACAAATCTTGTGTCTTGTACACACATCCTGTACTTGTGTGTCTCTGCACATATATTTTGTACATGTGGAGCATGTGCATGTATGTTTTGGACACCATCTAAGGTGTTTCTTTCTGGACCCTCCCATTTCCTGAGACCACAGAGAGGGGAGAGGACTGTGATTGACACCTGCTTCTGCCCACCACTTTTTTTCCTCAGGTCATCTAGAAGCTCCTTGCGGGCTGGAACCTTTTCTGTGTGCTCTACCTCGGTGCCTGGCACACATCAGGAGTTCAATAAATGTCTGCTGATGAAGGCTGCACATTTCTTTGCTGCACACTCCATCTTCTGTTCCTTTGGGGGAGAATGGGGGTTTGAAAGATGGAAACTAGATCACCCTAAGTTAGGGTAAGAGATGGGATGAGTGGATGTCTAGATTTTTTTCCAGCCCTAGTGACTCTGGGGGCCTAGAAGAGGGTCCCACAACTCTGCTCTGTGGACTCTGCAAACGTCTTCAAATGAGACAGTGTTCCTTACCCCTCCCCAGAGGATTCAGGGACACTCTTACTTGGAACTTCTTAAGGAGTGGGTGGGTCACAGGACCTTCTTCCCCTTTATATAAGGCCAATAGCATGTTATTTATTTTTTTTTATAGCTACTGATTTTCTTTTCTTTCTTTTTTTTTTTTTTTTTTGGTGGTACTGGGGCTTCAACTCAGGGCCTCACACTTGCTAGGCAGGCACTCTACCACTTGACCCACTCCAACAGCTCTTTTTTTGAGTGTTGGGTATCTTTGAGATAGGGTCTCACAAACTGCCCCGGGCTGGCTTCAAATCAAGATCTTCCTAATCTCTGCCTGCTGAGTAGATAGGATTACAGGGGTGAGCCACCAGACCCCAGCTCACCAGTCCTTTTTTTGTGTTGGGTATTTTCAAGATAGTGTCTCTAGAACTATTTGCCTAGGGATGGCTTGGAACTGTGATCCTCCTGATCTCTGCCTCCTGAGAAGCTAGGATTACAGGTATGAGCCACTGGTGCTCTGCTCCGAGAAGGTGACTTTAAAGCTTTGAAAGTGAGGGAATGAACCATGTGATACGAGATGTGGGTAGCTAGAGGGACTAGCCGAGAAGTATGCTTACCTGAGAGAATAGATCCTATGGGTCCTGAGATCTTATGACCTTTATAGAAGCCCTTTTGAGGAAACTGCAAGAATCTTCATGGAAGGTAGGCTTGAATAGGGATCTGCCTTATTCTATTTCCTGAGTTTTGGGATTACAGCTGAGCACCATCATGCTCAGACCAGCCTTCTTACTACTGTCTGAGTTAGCCAATTTATAAACTGAGGAGATTTTGCATAAAACAGATTTCTGCTTTGCTTGAAAAATGGAAGATTTGGCTACCTTGTATTTATGGAGCAGGTTAGGGGCCATTCCATCCAGGTGGGACATGAATTTTCTCCCTTTGCCAGAGTCCCTTCCACTCCCAGACAGCGAAACCAAGTCTTACTAGCTATTTATCATCAATCTTGTGCCATTATTCTTTTCTCTTTTTCTGTTTTTGAGGTACTGGGGTTTGAGCTTAGGGTCTATACCTTGAGCCACTCCACCAGCCCTTTTCTGTGAAGGTTTTTTTTGAGATGGGGTTTCTCGAACTATTTGCCTGGGTCTGGCTTTGAACCTCACTCCTCCTGATCTCTGTTTCCTGAGTAGCTAGGATTACAGGCGTGAGCTGCTATGCTGTAGTTCTTAAAGAGGAAAATGAAAAAATTTTTTGGCACCCATATTTCCATGAAAGGAGAAATTTAAAGATACCTGAACATGGCAGTGTATTTGACGAAAGATGGGAAAAGCCATATTCCTTTCTTCCTCTCTTTCTACCTTCCTTCTTTCTTTGTTTTCTTTCTTGTTTTTTTTAAGATAGGGTCTTACTGTGTAGCCCAGGGTGGCCTCGAACTCATAATCCTTCTGCCTCAGCCTCCTAAATAGCTGGGATTACAGGTTTGCACAACCATATCTGACTCATATTTCTGTAAGTGAAAAATCCAAGTTTTAGAATATACAAATTTACAGCAGCATCGTTAATATTCAAAAAATGAGAACTGCCCAAATGCACAGGAACAGTAAAACTAAAGAACAAATTATGTTACAGTCACACAGTGGGCGACAAAAACATGCAAACAAAGAATGTCTGAGTCATGACAGCATAAACACATTCATTTATATTACTTGCTGACCTCTGTAGGCATTTGAGCTTATGAGCTTTCACAAAGCACTGGCACACCCATGATCTCATTGGATCCCCACCCCCACCTTCTCTTTAGGCCACTGTGTACAGCCCTGGAGCAGGTGAACTTTGCTCTCTTAGCCTTCCTGTTTTGCAAATTGGGAAATGGAGCTTTAGGAAGGTTAAGTAGACCCACTGAAGGTGAAAGTAGTGACACAACTTGGAATTGGGTTGCTATTTCAAGAACCACCTAGTCTTAGATTTTCTGTTACCTCATAACTAAAGGTCCAATGCAGTCCCCAACCACTATTTAGAAAGACGTAAAAGGGCTGGATGTGGTGGTGCACGCCTGTGATCCCAGCACTGAGGAGGCCAAGCAGGAAGATCACTTGAGCTCAGGAGCTCCAGAGGAGCCTGGGCATCATCGTGAGACACTAGTGGCGGTTAAAAAAGAAAAGCATAACAATATATCTTACTGACTGTAGGGCCACAGATAAGTAGCTAACAGACCAGAATGCTTTGCACATAGTAAATGCTCACTAAATATTAAGGTTATTATAGCTGCTATTTTTTGTGGTCTTTCAGCTTCTGATAATGAGGAGTTGATGACATGGACGGTTCTAGGAGGGTGGAGGAGGGTTTTACGCCTCATCTAGCCCTGTCCCCCAGGCATCTGGCAATCTCACAGTGTGTGCTACCGAGATCTAATGGGTAGAGGCCAAGCATGCTGGCAAACATCTACAATGCGTAAGACAGACCCTATAACAAAGAATTATTCAGCTCAACATGTCAATGGCACCAAGAATCCTTGCTTTCCTAATAACGGGACAATCCCATTTCCTCTGTCTAAAGACTCTTCAGTCACGCTGAGAGACTGATGGGGTTAGGCAGTCTTTGGAGTCAGAAAGGCTGGGTTCTGCCACTTTGTTACAGTGTCTCTGGTGTAGGCATTCAAAAAGTATGCACAATTGAAAATTGAATTTCACTCCTAATTGCATGGCGTTGACCAATTCACAAGAGCCTGAGGTTCTTTATCCTTATCCGGAAAGTGGGGATAAAAGCCCTCCACCACAGTCATTGCCAGGAATAACTGAGAACAGTAGTAAAGCTATCTATTGCACAGAACTTGGTTCATGGCAGGCTCTTGACAGTTTTTTTCCCCATTTTTTGTCGTTTTATTTTTCCCTCTCTTGTTCCAATCCAGGTTCATAGCTGAGTGACCTTGTGCAAGCCATTTTTCCCCGATCGGCCTCAGTTTATTCTCAGGAAAATTAGAAAGCTGGCCTCTGACCTCCAAGCACGCTTCCGACAACGAAACGCGACGGTGAAGTTTACAGAGCTGCTTTTCTCCCTCGGGACTGATGGTACGGTCCCCAGCAACTCTCCCACCCCTCTGTCGCAGACCTTGGTACAGGCCCAGGGGGCCCTAGACAGCCACTCCCGGCTGCCCTTGCCCCCTGCCGAGTTCCGGGCCCGTCCCTGCGCAAGCTGATTGGCTGGAGCGATGCCCGGGCTGCGCGGCTATAGGTGAGCCCGGGAGGGGGCGGGCGGGGCGGCTGAAGGACCACCCCTCCCCCCCCTCGGGTCGGACGCTGCGCGGCGCGGCGGGAGGGCGGACTGGCGGGTGGACGGACCGACTGACTGGAGGACCAGAAGGCAAGCAAGATGGCGCATACTCAGGGCACCAGGAGGAAAGTCTGTTACTACTACGACGGTGAGCACCGTCCTGGCGGCGGGGCAGGGGCGGGGTCAGGGAGATGCGAGAGGGGAGGCTGGGCGTTAGGGAAAGGCCGAGGGAGGAGGCTAAGAGGACGTCAAGGGAGGGGGGAGGCCAGGAGGAAAGGAGGTCGAGGCGGAGGGAGGAGGCTGAGGCCGGAGCGGGTCGTGTGGGGGGAACCTGGGGCATTCTTGATGGGGAGATTCTGAAAAAGTCCGACGTGGAGTTTGGGTGGGACCCTTGGAGGGGAGGCTGAGTCTGAGGGGGGAGGCAGACTGATGGAGACGGTCGCAAGGCTGTCTTGTCCACTTAAGACTACAAAGGTCTTAAGCTGTCGCCTTCCCTCCTTGTCGTTTTTGGTGAGAGTCCTGCAGGACTGGCCACCCGCTTCCCCTCCCCCAGCCTCCGAGAGGGGCCTGCAGTTGCTGCTGGGAAATGGGGCTCCTGGAGTTAAAGAAGAAAGATGCAACCTGTTAAAAACGGACTTTTCATTGAGCAAAAATGTATGAAGCAGTTTACGGTGTTCTAGGTTTGCATAGGTGTGCTGTGCCAAGGGGGCTCCCCAAGTCACCCCTCCCCTTCTCAGCCTACGGCTAAAGGGGGGCTAACCAATGTCAGAACCCTTCCCCTCCCCCCGTATGGTGCTGGGTAAGGAGAGCTCCGTGGCTAGGAGGCTCCCAGCCCAACCCGAGGGATCGGGAGGGAGAGCCTGAGGAACAGAAGTTGTTAGCCAGGCACAGGGACGGCAAAGATAGAGGTGAGTGCCAGGTACAAAAATCAGCAGGTATTTGTACAGTATGGCTGAGGCACAGCCTTGGGTCTAGTGTAGAAGGTGGGGAGCAGGACAGGGGAAGGATTGCAAGCGATCAGACAAGAGGACCAGATCGTGAAGGGTCAGGCATGGCATCCTTCATGGCAAGTCAGACATTATTCCGAGAGCATTTGTGAATCATCGAAGTTTGATGTAGGTTAGTGCCATTGCCTGGTTGATGCCTTAGAAATAACACAAGGGCAGAAATTAAGCTAATGAATGAAGGAGTGAAGAGGAAGGCTTGGATCCCAAGTCTGTGGTATGAGCAATTTAACAATGAGAGTTTGGAGAAGGCCATGTCAATCGACAACTTTGGGTTTTATTTTTACTTTATTTATTTATTGGTGGGACTGGAGTTTGAACTCAGAGCTTTGTGCTTGCAAAGCAGGTGCTCTACTGCTTGAGCCATACCCCCAGCCCATTTTGCACTGATTATTTTGTAGTGAACTATTTCCCTGGGTTTGCCTCAAACTTTAATTCTCCTGATCTCAGCCTCCCAAGTAGCTAGCATTACAGGCATGAGCCCCCCTGCACCTGGCTTATTTTTATTTTTTAAGGATAATTATAGAGATGTTTAGGAAATATCTATTCCTGTAGGCAGTTGGCCATTAACATCTGCATTTGAGAAGATAGAGATTTTTTGGGTTGTTGTTGACATAAAATAATACAGAGAGTCATTTTAGTTTAGAAGAGAATGCTATCACTTAAGAAGTGGTATAGGGTGAAAGAGAAGAAGATCACGGATGAAATTCTAAGGAAGTAGACTGAGGAAAAGGCTAGTGGCCCTCATGCTCTGTACTCCCCTGTTGTGGTACTTGTCAGTGTTTCTTGGAATTGCCCATTTAGTTGGTCACCTTTTTTTACTTTTTTGCTGGTACTGGGGATTGAGCTCAAGGTCTGGACCTCGAAAGTGCTCTATTATTTGACCCATGTCCCTAGTCTTTGGTGATGTTTTTTGCAAAAGTAAGCTCCTTGGAGTAGAGGGGCCATGCCTTGTTTATTGCTATATCCCAGCCCCTAATACAGTGACTAGATGACAGTAGACTCTCAGATATTTGTTGATTAAATGAATAAAGGATACAGAGAGAGTACCCAGAGAGGTTAGTGAACCAGAAAGTATTGGGTTACAGAAGCAAAGGAGGGAGGGGGAGTGGGCAAGTGTTGGCAGTGGTTAGGGCAGAAGTTAGATTGCAGTAGATTCAGAAATGAATGGATAGATGAAGAGGAAACATCAGGTTGAAACCTTTTCATTTATTTATTTTGGTGGGACTGGGGTTTGAACTCAGGGCTTCACTTGCAAAGCAGGCTTGAGCCACACCTCCAGTCTTTTGTTGTTATTGTTCAGCACTGGGGTTTGAACTCAGGGCCTCATTCTTGCTAGGCAGATGATCTTACTGCTTGAGCCACTCCACCTGTCCCTTCTTGTTATGGGTTTCTTTTTTTTTTTTTTGAGATAGGGGCTCATGAACTGTTTGCCTGGAGCTGGCTTCCAGCCTCAGTCCTCCTGATCTCAGCTACCTGAATAGCTAGGATTACAGGCGTGAGCCAGCAGTGCCTGGGGGTTGAAAACTTTTAAAGGGAGGCTGTGTGGGTAAGGAGAGAGGGTTGCTAATAAAGGGAATATATTGTTTAAGAGTTGAGCACATTCAAAGTTGTATGGAAAACAGCCAAAAGAGGGAGAAGGTGAAGGTACAAGAAATGGAGTAGTGAGGGAGGTTCCTGAGGAGGCCAGATGAGGTGGAAACCAGAGGCTATGTAAGTACACTAGCCATCAAGAGTTCCTTTCATGAGAGGGCAAGTGGTAAGGAAAAGTGCAAGTGCTAGGTAAGTTTAAAGGGGAGAAGATGGGGAGAGAGTTAAGGGAATTCTCAGGATGAAGTAAAAACATTTCTTTTCCTGAGAGTGGGGAAGGGTTGTTGGTAGAGGAGGAATCTTGGAGAATGGAGATATAATTAGCTGTTGTGAAAGAGGGAGTCAGGGAATAAACTTGAAAGGACTGCTGGGCAGTGGAGGGACCATTTGAGGCTGGAAACTTTGTTGTTTTTGTTTGTTTTGCTGTACTGGGGTTTGAACTGAGGGCCTATACCTTGAGCCACTCCACCAGCACTTTACTGTGATGAAGTTTTTCAAGATAGGGCTGCCCAGGCTGGCTTTGAACCATGATCCTCCAGATCTCTGCCTCCTGAACAGCTAGAATTACTGAGAATTATTTCTTTTAAACTTTCAGGAACCTAATTAAAAACTATTAAGAAAAGGATGATGTCTCTAAGCGCCGCCCCCAGGTACTCCCTTTGCTTTCCAGATAAGGTATCTTAGCTTCCCAGGTCTGAGCCTTGGATGGATCCAGGCTTGATAGGCAAACAAGGTACCTGATACTTGAGGCATGAAAGCCCAGGCCTTTTTCCCCCTGGGTCCTGAAAGCTCTGACTACTCTGACTCATCCTGAAGGCCTCCAGGGAGAGAGCTTGGGGTATGTGGTTCACTTGAGTTTAGAACATTGCTCAAGGATCTTTCTACCAAGTACACCCACAGACCTCTCTAGATTAAATGTAAACTTAAGTGGGTATCTGGGAAACCCAGTGTGACTTTTTGCATTTGGATTTGGAGTCGGTAGAGGATTTGAAGTCAGAAGAGCTGACTCCCATAAGAGCTGTGTGATCTTGGTGAGAGACTTAATTTTTCTGAGTCTCAATACAATTTATTGAATTTTTTTATTTATTTATTTTGGTGGGCTGGGGTTTGAACTCAGGGTTTCACACTTGTAAAACAGGTGCTCTATTGCTTGAACCACACCTCCAGTCCATTTTACTCTGGTTATTTTGGAGATTGGGGTTTCTCAAACTATTTGGCCAGCCTGGCTTCCCATATAATAGGATTATAGGTGTGAGTCACCAACACTTAGCTAATTTATTGAATCTTTTTTGAGCATCCATGATGTAGACAGCATATTAGTCCTTGCCTTCTAGGAGTGCCCAGTCTTGTGGACATAGATAGGTAAATAATAAGGATACAGCTGGATTCAGTGCCTCAAGCCTATAATCCTAGCTAGTTAGAGAGGATCTCTAGAGATTGGGAGCATCTTGGTTTGAGGCTAGCCTCAGCAAAAACTTTGTGAGATTCCATCTCGACCAATGGTAGGGTGCTGTGGTATGTGCCTGTCATCCCAGCTACAGTGGTGGGGGGGTGGGATGAGGGGAAGCCCAAATAGGAAGATTTCGGTCTAGGGTAGCCTAGGCATAAAGCAAGAATCTATCTCAAAAATAACCAAAAGTGCTCACTTCAGCAGCACATGTACTATAAATAAATAAATAAAAGCAAAAAGGGCTGGTAGAGTGGATGAAGTAGTAGAGTTCCTGCCTAACAAGCATAAGATCCTGAGTTAAACCCTCAGTACCACCAAACATAATAAGGATACAAAACAAAATTTATGAAGTGCTAATACAAATTTTGCATAGAGGAAAAGATGATTCATTTTGATCCAGAAAGGATTTGGAGCCTTAGCTGGGCTTTGTAGTGTGTAGATCTTCAGAGAAGAAAAGAGGCTTCAAACTGGGCATGGCAGCATATGTCTGTAGTCCCAGAATTTGGAGGCTGAGGCAAGAGGATCACAAGTAATAGGCCAACTTGGGCTACATAGTAAGACCTTGTATTGAAAAGAGAAAGGAACTGGGCACTGGTGACTCATGCCTAAAATCCCAGCTACTTGGGAGGCTGAGATTGGAATGATCACAGTTTGAGACCAGTGCAGGCAAATAGTTCAAGAGACTCCATCTCCAAAATAAAAAGAAGAAAATGGACTGGAGTTGTGGCTCAGGCAGTAGAGCCCCTACTTTCAATTGTGAAGCCCTGAGTTCAAACCCCAGACCCCCCCCAAAAAAAAAAAAAAAAAAAAAAAAAAAAAAAAGGCAGGAAGAAAAGAAAAATGCATGCAGGTCTGAGGTGAGGACTAAAGATACTTTGGCATGAAGGTGAATGTCATGTTCAGGAAGTAGAGCACAGTCCAGGCCATAAGAATTTCAGACTTTTTTTGTTCGTTTTTAATTTTTTTTAGACAGGATATCACTATCACCAGGCTGGCTTAGAAATTAGAAATCCTCCTGCCTCAGCCTCCTGATTGCTGGGATTATAGGCATGACCTACTAACTCTGTTTTTGTTTTTTTTCCTTTATTTTGCCGTATAGGTGGATCTCTGTTGCCAGTTGCGGTATGGAAATAACCATGGATAATAGATAAACTAATAGGCATGGCTATTTCCAACAAAATTTCATTTACAAAAACGGGCAGCCTCCCTGCACTGGCAACTTACACCTATAATCCTAGCTATTCAGGAGGCAGAGATCAGGAGGATCTCAGTTCATAGCCAGCTGAGATAAATAATTGAAAATACTTAACACATACAAAAAAAACCTAGGGCTTTCAGAGTGGCTCAAGTGGTAGAGCACCAGCTTAGCAGTTGTGAGACCCTGAGTACAAACTCCAGCACAGCCAAAAACCAAAAAAACAGGCAGCCAGAATAGTGGTGGAAGGTAGCAGGAGATGAAGCTTGAAAGTCAGATAAGTAAGTCCTTGAATACCTGAATACCGGCCTACTGACATTATTTGCTCTTTAGTCTGTGGGCATAGTAAGCCATTAAACTTTTTTTTTTTTTGTGATGTTGAGGATGGGACCCAGGACCTTGCAAATGCTAAGCACGTGTTTTATCACTGAGCTACATCCTTTAAGGAATTTTGAGTGGGGGATGGGATGTTGTTAGAGTTGTGGATTAGGAAAATAACTCAGTGACAGTGAGCACACAGTTTGAATTGAAGGCAGAGGGGCCACTTAGAGGCTTGCAATAGGCGAATGAAACAGTGATAAGAGTTCGATTTTCTTTATTCCCTGTCTGACCTATTTTCCATCCTCATTGCAAAAATCTGGTAAGAAAGTAAGTGAATGTACTTTGGCACCATAAAGCATCACAATATGTAAGAAGCAAACTGTTGCTTATAATAGTTTTGAGTCATGATTAGGGAAGGAATTCTTGTATAGTGAGATGAGTCACCTTACTGGCTGCTGTTTCCAAGCAGCTTTGGAATAAACCCCTCATATTACCTAGTACATAGGGGTTCCAGGAGAAGAAAGTAGGCTGGAGTCAGCCTTAAGTGCTGACCTCATCCTGATCTCCTGCTTTTTGTGTTTTTGTTTGTTTTTCCTTTTCAAATTACCCTTTTTGTTTGTTTGTTTGTTTATTCATATGTTTGGGTCATTTCTCCTCCCTCAAATTACCCTTCTTTAAGGAGGGAGAAACTCTTAGAAACTTGAAATATGCCAGAAAGAGTTTTCCTGGGAGTTTGCTGTAAAAATTTTCCTGGGTTCACCTGGGGGCATGTGTTGAACTGTGTTACTGATGCTGTCACTCTTCTTCAGGGGATGTTGGAAATTACTATTATGGACAAGGCCACCCAATGAAGCCTCACCGAATCCGCATGACTCACAATTTGCTACTCAACTATGGTCTCTACCGAAAAATGGAAATCTATGTGAGTTAATGGAGTGTTGCCCTGCCCGACCTCATTGGCTCTGGGCTCTGGTTCCTTATGTCATTCATTCACTTGTTAATCAGACATGGAGGGGCTGGATGTGTGCCTCAAGTGGTAGAGTACCTGCCTAGCAAGTGCAAGGCCTCCCTGAGTTCATACCCCAGTACTGCCAAACAAACAAACTGGGTATTGAATGGCTATTGTATGGCAGGTACAGTACATGATAGAGATTCTGGTTTTGTTTTTATTTGGGAGAGGGAGTTCTGGTGTTTGAACTCAGGATCTTATACTTGGTAGGCAGGTGTTGTACCACTTGAGCCATACCGCCAAGTCATTTTTTTCTTTAGTTATGAGGGTCTTGAGTTTTTGCCTGGGACTGGATTTTGGTCTTCCTACATACGCTTCGTGGGATTATAGGTGTGAATCACTACACCCAGCTTACTTGTTTGCTAACTTTTGCCTGGGCTTGAACCACTGTCCTTCAACTCCAGAGTGGAATTACAGGTATGAACCAGCGTACCCAGTGGGATTTTATTTGGAGTTCACCCTAATGGTGAGACCTACATGTAAGCAAATATACTAGTGTGAATGTGCAACAATTAAAGAATGTAGAGGATATAGAGATAATGAGGAGTAGGGAAGGAAGAAGGGAGCCATGGAATGTTTCCTGTCTGAGCAGAGTTCTAAATTTTGAATAGAGTTGGGTGTGGTGGCTCACTCCTAGCTACCTGGGAGCCCTGAGACTGGGAGGATCACTGTCCAAGGCTAGCCTGGGCAAATAGTTCGGGAGACCTCATCTCCAAAATAACCAGAGCAAAATGGACTAGAGGTGTGGCTCAAGTGGTAGAGTACCTGCTTTGCAAGCACCTGAGTTCAAATACCAGTCCCACCAAATTAAATAAAGATTGAATAGAATTTAACATGGAGTTCAGAAAGGCACTAGTATACCTAGTCAAAAGAAGAACGTAGGCAAAGAGGCAGAGGTAAAAATAATTTGGTGTTTGGAGAAAATATAAGTAATTCAGTGAGCAGGTTCACAGTGTGATTTCATACTGTGATTTCACAGTACAGCCAGAGAGGTCAGCAAGGGTTGGATGGTGGGCTGGGCCAAAAAAAAAAAAAGGTGACACTGTGCTGAACTAGATGCCAGATGTCTAGCTGCTAGAGACTCTAGTTACTAGAGAGTATAGACTGAACTGGGCATTGTGGTCCACGCCTGTAATCTCAGCCCCCAGGAAGCTGAGGCAGATGATTGCAAGTTTGAGGCCAGCCTGGGCTACACAGAGATGCTGTAGAGAGAGAGACACAGAGAGACAGACAGACTAGATGAAATCTAACTTCTAGACTCAGCTTCAGGTGGTTTTTGCCTGATCTTCCAGTTTTAAAAGAGAAACTGGAAATCCCGATTATATAAAATCTCCAGGTTAAAATGTTGGCCCAGGGTTTTTGTCTTTGGCAGTACTGGGAGCACATTCAGGGCCATGTTCACACTAGGCAAGAGCTCTTACACTGAACTACTTCTCTGCCCTGTTCTTGTTTTTTAGAATGTATCAGTACATCGGTGGACCAAATTTGGTCCAATGGTTCCTAGTTGAACCTCTTCTGGAATCAGTGAGGGACAAGTGAAGGGTTTTAAATGAAAGAAAGATAGGAACAGGTGTGCATTTTACAAGTGGCAAGGTCAGTTAGACTGCTGCAAGAGTCCAAATGACCACATGAGGGGCTGGCAGAGTAACTCAAGTGGTAGAGTGCCTGCCTAGCAAGCATGAGGGCATGAGGCCCTGAGTTCAAACCCCAATGCCATAAAAAAAAAAAAGCGTCCAGCTGAGCTGAGCCAGGCACCAGTGGCTCATGTCTGTAATCATAGATACTTGGGAGGCTGAGATCAGAAGGATCAAGGTCAGCTAGGCAAATAGTTCACAAGATCCTATTTCCAAAATAATCAGAGAAAAATAAATGGGAGGTATGGCTCAAGTGGAAGAGCTCCTACTTTGCAAACACAAAGCCTTGAGTTCAAACCCAGTCCCATCAAAAAAAAAAAACAGTCCAAATGAGAAAGTAAAGAGAAGTCTGGGGCCTATGTTACCTTATGGCATGAGTCTGTTGTTAAAGTCTGGGCTGACAGCTTCAGTAACCTAGCAACAACAGCATCCTTCTCACCATTCCAGAGACTAAAAGGAGATGCGTCTTCTGTCCCAGATGGCCTTGTCATGTCTCTGGGACCAGTGGAAATACCTGGGGAAGCAAGGAGGGAAAAAGAGGAACAGGCCGACCTTGGGACTAGAGAGCATTTTTTAGGTATGAAGGGCAGCTGGGAATAGAAAACATAGGAGGTTTTCAGGGATTTCCTTTCTTTTTATTCAGAGGAAAACCCCTCTCAGAAGCTTCCTAGCAGATTTCCCCTTTTATTTCTTAGGGCATTTGCCATTCTCAGACCATTCATGAGTATAGGCAGATAGGATTACCAGAACAGACTTAGACTAAGCGTGATTTGATCCCTGCAGCTGACACATTACCAAGAAAAAGGGAGAGAATGGCTGTTTAGGAGGCAACCAGCAGTGGTTACCATAGGAGATAACACCTTATTGGAGATGATGTCATCTGTATGGGATTCTGTTCTTTTTTGGGAGGTGGGTACTGGGTATTGAACCCAGGTCTTTTTGCACATGCAAGGCAAGACCTACATGTCAACACTTTTCATTTTCTGTTTGGTTGTTTTGGGGGGTTTTTTTTGGCAGCGCTGGGGTTTAAAACTCAGGGCCTCACACTTGCTTGGCAGGCTCTCTTACCCATTGAGCCACTCCACCAGATCCCCTTTTTATTTTTTATTAGAGGTACTAGAGTTTGAAATCAGGGCCTCATGCTTCATGTACTCCATTACTTGAGCTACTCTGCCAGCCCTGTTTTGTGTTGGATATTTCGAGATAGGGTCTTACGAACTACTTACCTGGGCTGGATTCTCCTGAGTAGCTAGGATTGCAGACATGAGCCACCATTGCCTGGCTTCTTTTATTTTGATACAGGGTCTCACTAAATCCCCTAACTTGTGATTCTTCTGCCTCAGCCTCCTTAGTTGGGATTATAGTTGTGCACCACCATACCTGGCTCTGTGGTGTTCTTATTGTAAATTCCTAGAGCAAAACCCTAGAATTCCTAAATGCTTTCATCCTAAATATTCTTTCTCTGGGCTTTGATGTGTGTATCCCTTTCTCAGAGTACAGATAGCCATTTCAGTATCTGTCCAAAAATTGATGGCTTTTGGGAATCATTCCTGGGTGCAGTGGCTCCTGCATTCCTAGTTACTCAGGAAGCAGAGATAGGAACACTACAAATTAAGAAAAAGTCATAATCAATAAGCTGGCATGGTAACACACCTGTGTTCCCAGCTATCCAAGAACCCACTGGTGGGAGGATGGCGTTCTGAAGCCAACCCGGAGTGAACCCTGAGGCAACCCTATGTGAAAAAAAACTAAAGCAAACAGTGGTTGAAGGTGTGGCTCAAGTGGGAGAGCGCCTGCCTGGCAAGCACAAGGACCTGAGTTCAAACCTCATTACCCCTAAAAACAACAAAAAAGTTTTATAGTAGTTGCTGTATCACCTGTTTCTATACCTGAAGGAGATAGGTCGAGGTTTTTTCCACTCAGTTTCACTGTCTTTGGTCCCTTCTAGAATCCTCTCTGTACATTGTAATTAACCTTTTTTTTTTCTTTGGTGGTATTGCTGGGGCTTAGCACTTGCTAGGCAGGTGCTCTACCACTTGAGCCAAGCCTCTAGCCCCACATAGGATAATTAATGTGTCCCAGACTCTCCACTGTCATTTTATTTTATTTATTTATTTATTTTTGGCAGAACTGGGTTTGAACTCAGGGCTTGCTAGGCAGGTACTCTACCACTTGTGCCACTTCACCAACTTTCATCCTCATTTTATATACAGTCACCATCCCTTTTTTTTTTTTTTTTTTCAGTACGGGGGTTTGAACTCAGGGCCTACACTTTGAGCCACTACACCAGCCTTTCTATGGGTTTTTTCAAGATAGGGTCTCGCAAACTATTTGCCTGGGCTGGCTTGGAACTGTGCTCCCCCAATCTCTGCCTCCTGAGTAGTTAGGATTACAGGCGTGAGCCACTGGCAACTGGCATTGTTTCTATTTTTGTGGTGCTGAAGACTGAATCCAGTGCCATCCACATTTTTTGCTAGTTATTTTCCCAAATAATTTGTTCTTGCTATGTATCCCAATCTAGGCTGGCATTTACTATGTAGCCCAGGCTGGTCTTGAACTTAGAATCCTCTTGCTTCAGTTTACCAAGTGCTGGGATTATAGATGCATACTACCATACTGGCTAAAATTTTTGTTTTGTTTATTGTTATGCAATGCAGTTCTTTTCCATTTAAACATATATTGGAAGTCCTGCTATTTGTTGTTTCTGTGAGCTCTCACTCTTGATACTTTGTTTCTTGTATATTTTGTGGTTTTTGACTGTGAGGTCACCTGGTTTGGAACTTTGAGGCCTGGGATGAACATAGGTTCTTAAAAGAAGATTTGCTTTTACTTTGTAAAAGAGGAGGCATTTGAGATGGTCTGTGTCCTTCAGAGATTAGAAATGAAGAATAAATTTCAAGTAGTAGGAAGAACATGAGCATAGGTGGGATGCTCCATAGGTCTTGTGAAGGAAGAGCTGTTTAAAGTATAATATTTATGAAGAAGACAGGAATTACATTGGGAAAGGAACCTTTTGAAGTTATTGACTGCCATGTCTAAGAGTTTAGAATCTTAGAAATAGTCATTGAATATTTTGGACCAGGGTATTGCCTTTAAGGTTTTTGTGATACTAGTATGGAAGAGGATATGACTCAGTATAAATGCAACCATTTAGAAGGTCATAAATAATACAAGTGAGAGTTAATTTATTACTTCAACAGATATTTATTGAGCAGCTGTATAGGCCAGGCACCATGCCTATAAGATAAAGACCTGCTCCTGGTCTGCTAGAGTGGACCAAGCACACATGAAAGGATGAGTGTGATAAGGAAAGTATAGGGTTCCCAGGGGAGCACTTCAAAGAGTTAACTGAGGTCAAAGACAGCTTTCTGGGGGAACTGACTTTTCAGTTGCAACCTAAAGGTTGACTTGAGGGTGTGAAGTGAAGGAGAACGGTGTTCTGTTCTAGGTCATAGCATGTGGAAAGGGCCTAAGGTGAGAGAGAGTCCTCTAGGGGAATTGCAAATCCCCAGATTGGTACAGTGCAGAGATAAATTTAGCCCCTCAGACATGTTTTGTTTAACCCACAAAGTATTTTTAAGAACTTTATATTAGTGGCTAACCTTTAAAAATGTTTAATTTGACCTGAAAGAATCTGGCAATTTCAGTGGCTCATGGCTGTTACCCTAGCTACTTGAGAGAATGAGATCAGGAGGTTTGAGGTAAATAGTTCATGAGACCCCCATTTCCAAAATAACCAGAACAAAATGGACTGGAGGTGTGGCTCAAGCAGTAGAACGCCTACTGTGCAAGTGCAAAGCCCTGAGTTGAAACCCCAGTCCCACCATAAAAAAGAACGTGGGATTTGGACCCAAATGTCCTCATGGCACTAATCAGCTACAGCTATGGAAAGGGTGTCCTCTGCCCACCAGACTTCTTATTTGTGGTTCTAAGCACCAGCTTAGCTAAACTGCCTGGCCCTTACAAGTACTTTGGATTTGGTGCTCCATGGGCTAAAGCATAAAATATTACACCTAGGATGCTGGATGCGTGAGCAGGGATCAACTACTCCTACTCTGATTTTCCAAGCCAGGGTTACAGAGTTTGAGCCTGGCAGTGTGAGCAGTAAAGTCTCTGAAGTATTTTTAGAGGGGAGTGACATGATTCAATTTATACTTTACTTTGCCTGTAAGATTGAGGATTCACAGTGGTTAAGGTCAAGCCTTGGATACCAGGTAGGAGATTGCTGCCTCAATCCAAGTCAAAAAGGTGGTGGCTTGGAAATGGAAGTGCAAGATTTGACAGGTATGTTGGGGGTAATTTCAAGAGCAGTACAATGTAGTAGATGGAGAGGAATCACAGGTGATACTGTGGGTGTTGTCTTGAGCAGCTGAGTGGATAGTAATAACAGGAATTCTGGGAAAGATGAACATAGGGAGAAATAGGGTACTGAATGCAATCAAAATTATGGAGGGTATAAAGCTGGGGGTGTAGCTCAGAGTATGTGTTTAGCATGCACTAGACCTTATGTTCAATCCCTTGGACCCCCCACCAAAAAAAAAAAAGAGTTTTTAAAGGAGTTTTGAAGTGTGGTGTACAGCTTTCATCTTAGCACTGGGCAGGCTGAGCTAGGAGGGTTGTGAGTTCAAGGACAGCCTGAGCTACATAGCAAGACACTGGCTACAAACAAACAAAGATTATGGAGCCATGCATGGTGGCTCACGCCTGTAATCCTACCTATTCAGGAGGCAGAGATGAGCATGGAGGTTTGAAGCCAGCCTGGGCAAATAGTTTGTGAAACCCTATCTCAAAAAAAACCCATCACAAGAAAGGGCTGATGGAGTAGCTCAAGGTGAAGGCCCTGAGCTCAAACCCCAGCACTGCCCCCCAAAAAAAGATTATGGAAATGAGAGAGACTGCCAATAGTTTGAAGTGAGAAGGCAAAAAATTTATGTGTGGGGGGAGAGTTTAGAATGACATTTAGGCTTTCAGCCTGAGTGGATGTTGGTTTCATTAACAGAAATAGTAAAAGAAGTTCTGGGGTTTGGGAGCATGGATCAAGTGGTAGTGTGCCTGCCTCGTCAGCTTGGGGCCCTTGAGTTCAATCCTCAGTACTGTCCCCCTTCCCTCCCAAAAAACAAATAAAAATAAAACAGAAGTTAGATTTGTGTGCTTCTCAGCTCTTAATAACAAATTTTTATTTATTTATTTATTTTTTTGATGATAATGGATTTGAACTCAGCCTCTCATGCTTGCTAGGCAAGTGCTCTACCACTTGAATCACAGCTCTAGCCCTCAACAATTGTTGAGTCCAGGTGAATTTAAAGTGGTTCTATGATTCTTTGGTGGAGCTGGCTGGGAATGTATTGGAACTATGAATTGGGAGCTCAGAACAGTGACCAAGATGGAGTTAGAGTTTGGGTACCAGCTGTCTAGAAGTAATAGCCAAAGCAGGGTTTTGATGACATTGCCAGAGGGTAAAGGGATTAGTGTAGTGAAAACAATTTGGAATTTAAATCCAAGTCTTGCTTCTTTCACTATGAGTGTTTTATTGTTGTTGTTATTGTGGTTTGGTCTTGAAGGGTTTTTTTTAGGGGGAGGGATGTTTTGTTTTTGAAAAAGGATTTTGCTATGTAGCCCAGGTTGGCCTTGAATTCACCATTGTCCTGCTTCAGCCTCCTCAGTGCTGGAATAACAGCTTCCACCACCATGCTTGGCCTTTAGGTATTTTGACAAACCAAATCTCTTTCAGTTTTATATTCCTCATTAAGTTATGTGAGGATTAAATAAGAGTTAAATAGAACTTAGAGCCAGACCTCTGGGTTTATTATGACCTGTTTAACTCTGCATCAAGTCTCTCATCTCTTTTTTTTTTTTTTTTTTTTTTTCATTTTTCTTTTATTATTCATATGTGCATACTAGGCTTAGTTCATTTCTCCCCCCTGCCCCCACCCCCTCCCTTACCACCCTCTCATCTCTTTCTGCTGTAATTTCCTCATTGCAAAATGAGGGTAATAGCAAGGTGGTCACGCCTGTCATCCCAACTCTGTGGGAGACAGATACAGGCCAGCATGAGCAAAAGAGTTCATGAAACCCCATATCAGCAGAAAAAGTTGGCGGCATGTGCTTGTCATCCCAGCTACTCAGAAAGCATAAATAGAAGGATGTGGTCCAGGAAATCCAGGCCATCCTGGGCAAAAAGCCCAGGTCTATCTCCAAAAGACCAAAAAGGACTGGAGGTGTGACTCAAGCAGTAGAGTGCCTGCCTAGCAAGCGAGTGCAAAGCCCTGAGGTCAAACCCCAGTCCTGCTCCCTCCCCACCAAAAAAAGAAGCTAACAACAGTATGAACTTTTAAAAATTGTCTTATTATTAATTAATTAATTAATTTTATGGTACTGGGGCTTGAACTCAGACCTATACCTTGAGCCACTCCACCATCCCTTTTTTTGTAATGGGTTTTTTTGAGATAGGATCTTGAGAACTGTTTGCCCAGGCTGGCTTCAAACCAGGATCCTTCTGATCTATGCCTCCTGAGTAGCTAGGATTATAGGCGTGAGCCACCAGTACCCAGCTATTGTCATATTATTGTTGTACTGGGAGGAACATTGTGACATTTACAACAGTTTTTACAAAATACCATAGTTGAATTCGCCCCGTCCATCATTCTCCTTTATCCCATTCTCTACAGTATGAACTCGAAAAGGTTGTACAGGTCATCTGAGACCACATATAAAGAGCCTGTAACAGTGACTAGCTAAAATAATGTGGTCAAATGTCTGACCTGTAATGAGCATGTAGACACATTTGACATTGAATAACTCTGGGACAAACAACTCTGAGAAGAATTTAATGGCATTTCGTGTGCTGTTCTTTTCTCTTTTCCTTTCCTTTTTTTTTTTTTTTTTTTTTTTTTTTTGGCAGTACTAGAGTTTGAACTCAGGGGCTTTACACTTGCTAGGCAGACACCACTAAGTCTCTGTACCAGCCCTGGGTTTTTTCTTTTGATCTTGCTGCTGGTTGTACATTCTTATCTGGACCACTGGCTTGGGTCCAGATTGTGGGTACCTTTTTCTTTTTTCTTTTTTTTTTTTTTAATGTTTTTGGCAGTACTGGCATTTGAACTCAGGGCTTCATGCTTGCTAGGCAGGTGCTCTACCACTTGAACTGCTCTGCCAGCTTTTAATAAAGATATAAAGAGTCAGCTTGACAATGATGCATAGTGCAAGTTTTAAGCAAAGGATTAAGAATTCAAGGTTGAAATTGGTTGTGGTGGAATGTACTTGTAGTCCCATCTACTTGGGTTGTGAGGCAGGAGGATCATGAGTTCAAGTCCAGCTTGGAGAACATAGAAATCATAGTTGGAGAAATGCAGGTAGATACATTGTCATCCTGAAAACTGCAAGGGCTTATATGGTAGCAGAAAGCATGCAGCTCATCCTTTGAAAGGCAGCTGGAGAGACACTCTGGGATAGAAGATTAAACCAAGATTTTCAATAAATTTCTGTAAACCAAAAAAAAAAAAAAAAAAAACTGACTGGTACAGAGTAAACACTCAGTAAATGTTAGGTATGTATTATGTGTATTAAATGCTTTATAAACTATAAAAATATTGGCAACTACAGAAGAAGAGGGTCATCTTTGAAAATGACCTATCTTTAAGGGACGGAAAGAAGAGAGAATTTTAAAAAGGAAAGTACGATTGGGTGTGGTGGCACATGCTTGTAATCCCACCACTTAGGGGGCTGAAGCAGGTGAATCATGAATTTGAGGCCAGCCTGGGCTACATAGTGAGACCCTGTCTTAAAAAAGGGAAGGAAGAATTAAACTATTGGGATAACTAGGACATTACCATGTCAAGGAATTTAAGTGGGTAGGATGTGATCAGAATTGTTAGTTTCCTAGCTACACAGGAGGTAGATATTGGGAGGACCTCAGTTCAAAGCTTGCCTAGTCAAAAAGTTCCTGAGATTTTCATCATCTCAAGCAATGGCTGGGTGCAGTGGTGTAGTACGTACCTGTTTCCCAGCTACATGAGGAAGTACAAATGGGAGGATCACAGTCCAGGCCAGCCAAGACCATAAAGCGAGACCCAATCTCAAAAATAACCAAAAAGAAAAAAGTGCAGGTGGAGTAGCTCAAGTGGTAGAATGCCCATCTAGCAAATGCAAGGCCCTGAGTTCAAACCTCAGTACTGCAAAAAAAAAAGAAAAAAAAATTATTGGTGTAATGATTTATAAAGGATTTCCCATTTATCTTCTTGACTTCTTGGAGCCATTTAGCCCATAATTACATATTGTGATATCTAATAATAAAAAGTAATTATAAATGTAATTGTAAGTATAATATCTAGTAATAAAAAGTAATTGTAAACATAATTTAAAATATTGTCCCATCCTCACATCTTCCCTATGAGATGAATTTAGGAAATTGTGGTTCAAGAGGACCTTGCATGCCTAAGCAGCAGAACTCAAGCTGCAGTCTAGGTCTACTGATATGCATTCTCCTTTGCTGATCTGTGTCTCTGATTAGATTGTAAGTTTCTAGATACCTAAATCTAATCATTTATTTTTCTCCAGCACCTAGTTCAGAGCTGGGCAGAAAATGTAAGTGTCCAAACTAGACTTGAGAGAAGACTGGTATTGTCAAGAATAACTTGCCCTTCCTCCCTTCTGCCCTCTAGCGCCCTCACAAAGCCAATGCTGAGGAGATGACCAAGTACCACAGTGATGACTACATTAAATTTTTGCGCTCCATTCGTCCAGATAACATGTCTGAGTACAGCAAGCAAATGCAGAGATGTAAGTCCATTCTGTTCCTTCCTTCTCTCAAGCCCTCAATTGGATTTCTCTTCCATTGGAGATGCCTACCCTGCCTGGCTTGGGCCTCTGTTCAGCTGACATCTGATTGCCCTTGCCCCTAAGGGTGCCAGAGTGCTGCTTTTTTCTCAGTTTATTTATAGATAGAGTCTTGCGCTTTTGCCCAGGTTGGCCATTTGAACTGAGATCTATCTCTGCCTCCAAGTAGCTAGGATTATAGATATGTGCCATCATGGCATTTTTTTGTAAAGTACTTGACCATCCATAGATTATGGACTCTCAGAAATATCCTGGAACTAATCCCCCATCAGTACTAATGGATGGCTGTATAAATATGGTACATAGAAAATATTTCAGATGCACAAAAATGTATAAAAAATGAATATCCATATACCTACTGCCCAGCTTAAGAAAAAAAATCATACAGCTGAAGTTCCCTGGGCACCACTTCTTGATCACATTTTTTCTTTCATTGTTCTCTGATTCCATGACCACTAGCACCACAGTATAAAGTATATGCTGAAGTTAGTGTTTAATCTTATACATCTCTTTCTGCAATAGGTTTCTTTTGCTGCCATGGCTACAGTTATTTTGAGACAGGGTCTTGCTGTTTTGCCAGGCTGGTCTCAAATTCACAATCCTCCTGCCTCAGCCTCCCAAGTAGCTGGGATTGCAGGCATGTACCACTGCTCCCAGATGCCTTCTCTGCCTACCCCAAGTCCCCCATCTCTCACACAGTTATTGCTCCCATTCAGTAAAATTCCAGCCTAAGAATAAGAAAAAGCATTTTTTCCCATTAATTTTTTATTAGGATATATTTGTTGTATAGCGGGGATTCACTATGGCAATTCCAAATAGGCTTATATTGTACATTGTTTAGATCAAGAAAAAGCATTTATAAGGGGAAGAGGGAAAACTCAGAGAAAAGTCCTGTAGTCTCATAGATTAATTCAAGTGTGTATCTACTCTCCCTTCCCTCCACCTACCATTTCTGTCTAATCCCATAGCTGCTGCTTTTTTTTCTGCAGTACTAGGGTTTGAACTCAGGGCCTACACCTTGAGCCACTCCACCAGCCCTTTTATTGTGATGGATTTTTTTTTGAGATGGGTCTCACAGAACCATTTGCCCAGGCTGGCTCTGAACCTCAATCCTCCTGATCTCTGCCTTCTGAGTAGCGAGGATTGCAGGCGTGAGCCACCGGTACCATAGCTTCTTGAACCAGAAATAGATGGGCTGGCTGTTTGAACCACATGTTGAATCCTGAAGGGCAGTATTTTTTTCATATCTAAATACCTGTTCACTCCCATGGGGACTTCACATCCCAAACAGGAGTATAGACAAAACTTTGGAAACTCAGGCACTATGACCTACTGCAAGAGGAAAGGACCTGAAGGGAAAATAGCCTGGCCCCAGGGAGCACGGTTCTTATTGACATAGCCTCCCAGTGTTTACCCAGGAAGTGAGGAAGAGCCACCCACCCTCACTCCCTTATGTAGCCACACTGTCAGAGCTACACTGTCTTGGGCACCTTCCAGGGATAACTCGAGGTCATTGCAAATCCTGAACTTCAGTTATGTCTTAAGATGTTACCACCATCCAGGCTGGCTCCTCCCACCCTTCTCATCCCAGGGCTCCTCCTGCTTGCTGTAGTTTGGGAACCCCTGTTGGTAACAGCAGGTGCAGTAAAAAGACAAAGCAAGAGAGTAAAGATCTAGCTCTATACCTGCCTCTAATTTTTTCTGTATCATTAATGCCACAGCAATTTCCTTTTCTGTGAGAGACTTAGTCTTAGGGTTCCTCTGTAGCTCTGTGAGACTATAACATCCAGGTGTGCTTTCCTTCCTGTCTGTTTTCTTTCATTTGCATTAGTGTTTGCATGTGTTTCCACATTATGCACTAGTTTGTACTTTTACCCCTGAAGGCCTGAAATAACTTTGGTCCAGCTCTTACTTGTGGGTGTGGTAAAAAAAAAAAAAAAAAAAAAAAAAAAAAAAAGCACTGGACTGTGGGAGTAAAGACACCTGGACCCTGATTCTGGTTCTGCCTCTCCCTGGTTATTTAACATTGGTCAATTCACTTCACTTCACTGTATCTGTTCTTCTGTATAGTGGGGTATATCTGTCTTGTCCAGTTTATAGGGCTGTTGTGAGGATCACATGAAACTGTATATGTGAAAATATACTGGGGAATGACTAGGTGTATTTCTCAGGGTTTTAGGCCAGATAGCCCAATGCTTGAGGCTTGAATATGCCTCTACTATTGACTAGCACTTCCCCTCTCTGAGCCCATTTCCCCATTTATAAGATTGTGTAAGGATAAGTGCATCAGGTTTTAAAAGCTTTAAGCAGTGAATGGTAGTTATATAGGTCTCTGTTCTTCACTTCCTTGTTGGTCAGTGGGAGTGGGGTCCAGGAATAAACTCAGGCTCAATAAAGAAGATAAATTTTTCTCCTTCATGGAACAAATCAGCATTTTTCAAGGTGCTAAATAATTCTCCATGTAAGATTTCCCATGCTGGAGGCAGTGGTGTTCCTATAGTCTCAGCTACTTGGGAGGCTGAGGTGGGAGGATTGCTTTGGGCTCAGGAGTTCAAGCCAGTCTGAGCAACATAGCAAGATCATGTCTCCAAAATAGATAGATAGATAGATAGATTGATTGATTTCTGTTAATTTTCTCAACAGGTGGGTGAGGTGGATATTATTATTACTTGTTGTAGTAATGAGCTAAAGCTCTGAAAAGTTAAACAGCTTGACCCAGTCACTTGGCCAGCAAGTGGCAAAGCCTGGACTAGGACCCAAGCCTTCCTAATCTATTGCTTTTTTTTTTCTTTTGGTGGGAATGGAGTTTGAACTCAGGGCCTCATGCTTGCTAGGCAGGTGCTTTACCACTTGAGCCACTCCATCAGCCCTTTTAATCTAAATTCTGTACTTTTTTCCATCAGCTTATAAATATCTAAACAAAAACTGAAGAAAATTGTAGAGACTAACCTTTTGCTTATTTCTTTCAAGTCAATGTTGGTGAGGACTGTCCAGTATTTGATGGCCTGTTTGAGTTCTGTCAGTTGTCTACTGGTGGCTCTGTGGGTAAGGAATATAAATCCCCTCCCCAAGGGCTTTGCAGGGGCTCTTCTAGTTCTAGCCTTTTAGGCCAAGATCCTGATAGGGATGATCTGTTACCATAGAAAATGGTCTGTGGCCTTTACTTTAGATCTTTAAACCATCCTTTTGCTTTAGTCCCAACCCAGGTTCCATCTCTGACTGCTACTGGCAGGTATCCCTAACTGGCCTCTACCTTCTAGAGCTCTTACTACAGAAATTCTTTGCAGATCTGATGATGTTGTTGAGACACTGAAAGCAATTTGTGAACTGCAAAGTGCTGTAGAACAGAAGTGTCATCATCTGTGTCTTATCAAAGAGCATACTAATTACTTGAGAGGCCATAAATACTCCCCACATGTCTGCCACATCCATTTGTAACTCCTGGGTTGCCTTTAGGATTACTGTAAACCCCTTTCTTAACAAGTAGAGTCATGTGTCACTCGAGAACGGCAACACTTTAAGAAATAATGCTGCTAGGTGATTTCATTGTGTGAACATCATAGAGTGTACTTAGAAAGTATAGCCTACTACATACTTACATCATATACTTTGTACCATGATGAACAAAACAACATGAGATTAAATCAATCACAAGAGAAAGTGATGTAACCAAGAGATCAACAAACACGAGATGTGTGAGGCTCTTTGCCAGTATAATATGGCATACTGTTTTACAGTGAACTTTGTTTTTGTAAGTTGGAGTATCTAACGATAAATTAAAAAGTTAAACCTAAGTAAGCGATAGTAAATACATAAACCAGTAGCAGTCACTTATTAGAGTGTTGTTACTCTATGCAGTTGGCAGCACATAGGTTTGTTTCCCCAGTACCACCACAGATATGCGAGTAATGAGTTATGCTGTTAAGATGGCTACAACTTCATAGGTAATTGGAATTTTTCAGCTCCATTATAACCTTTTTTTTAAAACATGATTTTATTTTGGTGGTACTTGGGTTTGAACTTGGGGCCTCACATTTGCTAGACAGGTGCCACTTGTGCCACAACACCAGCCCTCCATTATAATCTTATGGACCACTATTATATATGCAGTCTGTTGTTGACCCAAATGTTATATAGTGCTTGTGTTATTTATTTTCCTATGATCATTGTATACAGCCCCTCCCTCTAAATAATTTTGGAAAATAAGGATGTATACAGAAAAAAACCAAAATCACCTACATTCACACTGTTTGTAGATGACCACTGTTTCATTTTGTTTGTATGTCCATCCCTTTTTCTTTGTGTATATATAACACTTATGTTTTACAAAAATGTATGTTACATTATGTACAACTTTGTGCCTGCAATTTTTACTTAGTAAATTTTTTTAAATTTCTTTGTAGTATTAGGTAGTGTGATTTCTTTCTCTTTTAAAAAAAATTATTTATTTATTTATTTGTGGTGTACTGGGGCTTGAACTCAGGGCCTTCAACTTGAGCCACTCTGCCAGCTCTTTTTTGTGAAGGGTTTTTTTCCAAGATAGGTTCTCACTAACTGTTTGCCTGAGCTGGCTTCAAACCTTGATCCTTCTGATCTCTTCCTCCTGAATTGCTAGGATTACAGGCATGAGCCACCAGTGCCCAGCTCTCTTTTTTGTTTTTGAGACAGGGTCTCACTAACTTTGCTTTAGGCTGGTCTTGAACTTGAGATTCTCCTGCTTCTTCTCCCAGAGTAACTGGGATTACATGCATGTATCCACCTCACCTGCCTCAAAATCAATGATAATTTTTTTTTTAACTGTGTGGTACTGGGCATTGAACCCAGGGCTGGTACATGCTGGCCAAGCACTCTACCACTTGAACTGCTGTAGTGTGGTTTTTACTGGCTGTGTAATTATTCCACAGTATGGACGGACTTTGATAGAATTTGTCCCCTTTTGTATCATTTGAATTGTTTTGTGCTCTGAGCCAACACTATCTTTGATATCTTTTCCAAATTTCTTGGAATACTTAGACATGCAATCTGGGATATATACATGAGTATATGTGCACTTACACATAAACACACTCATACTTGCTCTTTTACTCTAGTGTTTCAAGTTTTTACAAAAGAGCATTTACTCTTTACTATGACTGATTTTTCTTTTTTTTGATGGAACTGGAGTTTGAAGTCAAAGCTTTCCACCGGCAAAGCAGGCACTCTACCCCTTAAGCCACACCTCCAGGCCCATTACTATGATATTTTTATTCTACTCTATTTCATTTTAAATACATATATATACTAATCATGGTCCACTAAATCAATTTTAAGGTTTACTAATGGGTTACTAACCTTGGTTTGGAAAAATAGCCAGTATCATGTTTATTCCCTGTTGGAATAGGGTAGGGGCAAGATGCTGGCTGTGAATTGCACAATACACCTGTTGAATAGGCAAGCCCTACCTCTCACTGAGTTCTTGGGCATCTTGTGGGAAGGAGAGAATGTTTTAATAACAGGCTTATGTTCTCTTTTTCCATGCCCAGCAAGTGCTGTGAAACTTAATAAGCAGCAGACGGACATCGCAGTGAATTGGGCTGGGGGCCTGCACCATGCAAAGAAGTCTGAGGCATCTGGCTTCTGTTACGTCAATGATATCGTCTTGGCCATCCTGGAACTGCTAAAGTATGCCTGCCTGGCCTTGTCTCTTGGAGGAGCATCTTAGGCCAGGTTCCCACTTCCTTCTCCCCCTGGGCTTGCCTCCCTAGTTTGCTTTTCCTATGGTGTGCTGGCTAGGATGTGTTCAGTGAGTGTCTCTGGCCATCCTCTCCTTGACGGGGTCTTGGTTTGATCTGAGCCCACGGCAAGATCAGGGGCAGGCGCTGCTCAGATCCTGCCTCCAGAGTGTCCCTGTGTGGTCGGAGTTGACCCTGGCTGTAGAGTAGGAAGATCGGACTTGGTCAGCTTGGTCAGGCCTCTGGAGACACCCGGCCGCTCTTCCACCTTCCTTCAGCCAGTTTCCACGTCTCTGGTGCTTAGAGATACCTGAGGGAGGCAGCTAGCCTGGTAAGCTGGGACCTGGCGCCCTTGGCGCGTCCCATCCCCAAAGAGCCCCCAGACCCCTGACCGCCTTCTGATCCTAGGTATCACCAGAGGGTGCTGTATATTGACATTGATATACACCATGGCGATGGCGTGGAAGAGGCCTTCTATACCACAGACCGGGTCATGACTGTGTCCTTTCATAAATACGGAGAGTACTTCCCAGGAACTGGGGACCTACGGGTGAGAACTCTCTTTAGGGGCCAACCAGCTCACCCTCAGCTACCAGCACTAATTCTCCTATCCTGTGCCACTAAAAACCACTTCCCGCCTCTTTTGCCATTCAGAACACCACACTGCAATCTGGGGCACCTACCATGGTTTCTTTCCCTCCCTTAATCTGGAGGAAGGGAATGATGAAACAGAGTCAGAAGGATCAAGTTCTACTGATTCATTGTACTTCCCTTCACATTATTCTTTTGTCCCATAAGGCTTGAGTTTTAGACTCAAAATTAGGACTCTTAATGGATCATCTCAAGGGTTTTAGTATTTTCAGGTCACCTTCCCCTGTGGCCATCTGACTGCATCAAATTTTGTATCTGATATGGAACAGTTACACACATTTCCCCTTTACTGAAGCTGTCCATTGAATTGTTCCATCTGCTTCTGTTAGCATGAATACAGAGGAATCAGCCACTTTGCCATTCCAGTAGCCTTTGGGTAAAAACGTAGCACTAATTTAGTTGTTTGCTATGGCAAATATTAGAAGTTAGTTACAAGAACTTTTTCCCCTGCTTTTCTAACCTCTCTCTTCCTACCACACCTCCTTAGAGAGGAGAGAATGAGGGTAGAAGAATATGTAGTAATTAAAGTCTCTACAAAGGTTGTTAAGGGTGGATATTATTTCTGTGACCCAGCTGCATTCGAGCTCTAATTCAATCCAAGGCAGAAATGTGCTTTGAGGTTGGATATTCAAGTCTGGATCCATAAACAGCTCTCAACTGGCTTGTGGGTTGCAGTAATGTGTCCAGAGATGTGAGCTGGACTTGCCAGCAAAGGAAATGATCCTAACCAAAGTATCCCTGCTCTGTCCTTGCTCACCTTATGGGCCCAACTTGTCTTTTTCCTTAGCCTTCCAGCGCCCATCCTTGAACTCCTCCTAGCTTTGTTTTTCAGTTTTACTTTAATGTCCTTCTTGATTAGGATATTGGGGCTGGCAAAGGCAAATATTATGCTGTTAACTACCCACTCCGAGATGGGATTGATGACGAGTCCTATGAGGCCATTTTTAAGCCGGTAAGTGGCTTTATCCACCCCTTGGGCTACAAATGGGATTGGTGTAGGGAAATGGTAGCAAAGCACTTCACCATACCTCAGGGATCTCTCCCCCCTATGGCTAATTGGGAAAGGAGAGGTGTTTCAGCCTTGTATCCTGTAGTCAAAGGAAGAAAAATTGCCCACATATTTGTTCATGCCTTTTATGTGTCCAGTTCTCTGCTGGATGCAAGAATGCTTAAGACATGATCTTTACCCTCACGGTCTGTAGGGTGGAGGTGGAAGGTAGCACACACAGTAGCACGTGCAGTGCTGTTTTATATCTCCATTTTTGGGGGTCTGTTCCTGGAAGAGTATTATGTTCTTTTGGTAGTGGTATGTTTCTTGGTATCTACACATTTACAGAAGTAGGGGCTTATTCTAGTCTTTCCAGACTGGCCGTGCCTGAGAGAGCCCTTTGGTAGTCAACCTGTCCAGAGATTCTGGAAAGGCCATCTGGTATGTTCTGTGGGTGGGCTTGCTACTGGAGTCCTTGAGCAGACTGACCTGGGGCTGTGTTTTGGAGGGATGAACAAACGAGTGAGACACACCTACCTGTTGTCCAGGCTGGGGAGAGGGTAGTCAAGGAGTAGCTCACAGAGGTGGTGACATTTGAGCTTTTGAACTTCTGAAAAATGAGGCGCTACCATATGAAAGATAGGATGGCGCTCGGAAGAGGGGACAACATAGAAAATGCGAGACGGAGTAGCATGTATGTAGGCAGCCACGGTGTGTGTGGGACAGTGGAAGAGATGACAGGAAATGGACACTGGGGTCCACATGTTTCTCTTTCTCCTTTTACCGTCTTTCATCCACTTACATGTGTACATATTGTTTGTGCCACCTCCCCCACCCTCCCACCCCCTGGGGTCCACATTTTAAAAAAATTAAGTATGAACTCATGTTGGTCTGTATTTCAAAGGGAGCCTTGAATGCCACACTGAGTAGTTAGAGCGTCACTTATATGTAGTGAGTATTAACCTAAGTCAGGTAGTCACTCAGCAAACAAGTGCCTACTATGTGCCTAGTAGTAAGGGTACAAAGAAGCCTGAGTTAATGGTCTCTTTCCTCAGTAACATCAGACTCTAGTTTGAATGATATATATAGGTGCCTCCTTGTAATACAAAGCTCAAAGTCCATAGGATCAAGTGAGATGCAGCTAGGGGTTGGGAAGCTTCCTAAAAAAAAGTGGCACAGGAGCTTGGACAGTGAAAGAAGAGAAGAGATTAGGGAGGTGACAGGGAGGCCATTCAAGGCTCAGAGTTTTGAGGGCTAGAAGTATCTTGGAGATCCTTTCAAATTGAAAAACTCCCTTTTATCTACCACATAAAATAAAGAGTGGAAAGATAGGAGGAGTGGGTGAGTGGGTGGGTGATAAGAAACAGAAGAAAGCACTGCACCTACCTTTCTGATCCTGAACCTCACCTGGCTTTTATTGAGGTTGGTGGTGACCAGAATGTGTCTGTTTAGGTCATGTCCAAAGTAATGGAGATGTTCCAGCCTAGCGCGGTGGTCTTACAGTGTGGCTCAGACTCCCTGTCTGGAGATCGGTTAGGTTGCTTCAATCTGACCATCAAAGGTGAGACCAGGTAGCACAAGAATGGGTGGGCAGAATCCTGCTGGGTGTTCCTGTAACCCAGCACCCCTTTTCCCTCCAAAGGGCATGCCAAATGTGTGGAATTTGTCAAGAGCTTCAACCTGCCTATGCTGATGCTGGGAGGAGGTGGTTACACCATTCGAAATGTTGCCCGGTGCTGGACATATGAAACAGCTGTGGCCCTGGACACAGAGATCCCTAATGGTATAAGTTACAGGCCAGGTTGGGCTGAGTGGGAGCTGAAGCTCATGTGCCCTGAAGTTCAGAGCCCCTTCCGCATTTGATCTTTAGACCTCCCCTGATACTAGTCATTGTCTTCTGCCTACCCTCTTATGATTGACAGGCCAAAGCTGTCAGTTTTTCCCTACTCCTTTTTTTTATAACTTTTTTTTAAATTTATTATTGTGCTGGGGGTAAGGAATGTTGGCATTTACAAAAGTTCTTACAATATAGCAAATATATTATAGTTGAATTCACCCCTTCCATCATTCCCTTTTATCCCCCTTCTCCCCATCCCTACTACTTTTTGACTGTCCCCTCTCCCTCCTTCTTTTGGAATGGACATTATCAGTGGTCATTTACAGCTTTGGAGCTGCTTCTCTATAGGGTTAATGGGTTAGTGAGTGAAGGGAGTGCCAACACCAGGGGCTTGGTTGGTCCTTCCCCTCCTAGTGACACATACCACTAGCGTGGACACTAGAGAGTGATGTTAAAAAGAATAAAATTCTGTATGCACCCAGGATTTACCTATCTTGGGACATCCTTCTTTTATAGAAGGGTAAACAGACCCAGAGAACCTGTAAATGTTTTTCTCGTGGCCAGGTCTAGACCTTCATTCTTCTCTCTCCGGCCCCACACAGAGCTTCCATACAATGACTACTTTGAATACTTTGGACCAGACTTCAAACTTCACATCAGTCCTTCCAATATGACTAACCAGAATACCAATGAGTACCTGGAGAAGATCAAGTGAGTATATCCCTCAGCCACTCCTCCACATTTCAGGCTCAGGATTGTCCCTAACCAGAGCCCAGCCAACTTCTCTCCCATTGACTACAGACAGCGACTCTTCGAGAACCTGAGAATGCTGCCCCATGCACCTGGTGTCCAAATGCAAGCAATTCCTGAGGATGCCATTCCAGAGGAGAGTGGCGATGAGGATGAAGAAGACCCTGACAAGCGCATCTCCAGTAAGACACACCCAGGGGCTTTACCTTCCCACTCAGTAGGCAGTTCTGACTTCCTACACATTTCTGGTTCCTAATTTACCCCAAGATGCCCACCTGTAGAGAAACCCAAGTTTCAAGTTTCTGAGCCTGTAAGAACAGGGTAGGGAATCTTAAGTCGCTCCCTTTTCCCTGGTGCTGGGGATTGAACCCAAGGCCTCATATATGTCAGGCAAGTGGTCTCTACTACTGAGCTATACCTCTACCCTACCCTCCCCACCACACACACACAGGGGAACACTGGGCATAGATCCTGAGAATCACAGTTCCCTGCTCTCCCACCCATATTTTCTGTTCCTTGCCTCCCAGTTTGCTCCTCTGACAAGCGAATTGCCTGTGAGGAAGAATTCTCTGACTCAGATGAGGAGGGAGAGGGTGGCCGCAAGAATTCTTCCAATTTCAAGAAAGCCAAGAGAGTCAAAACAGAAGATGAAAAAGAGAAAGACCCAGAAGAGAAGAAAGGTGGGTTTGGATTTGGCAGAACTTAGGTCTAGAGCCCCAGGTCCTGCCAGCTCCTGTGGGGCTCTAACTCAGCTCCTTGGGCCAGTGGCAAGGCCAGAAAACAATGATTATACTGGCTCGGTTTTTGGCTCTCACATACCACCCAAGCCCTTTCCCCAGCACTTCACCCCACTTTCCCAGGGGGCTGCCTCCGCCCACTGGGTTCTGGCTCCAGCAGGCTGGGAAACCGGTCCAACCTGTTTGTTTTCTACAAGGCTCACTGGGAGGACCGGGGATGGGCTTTTCTAGCTTTTCTCTGTCCCTGAGCAGTAGTATTAGGAAAGGGGTTTGGGGTAAGTGAAGACCCCTGGGTCTTTAGAGTGGCTGCCCTCAACCATCCCTGAACTTTTACATTCTAGAAGTCACAGAAGAGGAGAAAACCAAGGAGGAGAAGCCAGAAGCCAAAGGGTGAGGAAAGAGCTGTCTGCTGGCCATCTCCCTGGCATTGGAGCATCACCCCCTTTGTCCCACCACTCTGAAAGGGAAGGCAAGGGACAGCTGGTCCAGCTTACAAAGGCCTCTTTCAGGGACCAGTCTGTTTGTCTCTGCAGTTCTAGGCAGAGCTAGGAAGCCCCAGCCCCCAGCAGTCACCTGGGCAGCCAGGGTCCTGTGGAAGTCATTGTATCCACACTTTTGCCTCAAGGCCTCTGGGGTAGGTTTATCTCATGCTAGTCTCTGTTCTTTCCACAGGGTCAAAGAAGAAGTCAAGCTGGCCTGAGAAGACCTCCCAACACTGGCTTTTTGCCAAGTTCCCCCTTTCTCCCAAACCTTCAGATTTTATATTTTCTATTTCTCTGCATATTTATATAAAAATATATTAAATATAAGTATCACCAGGGACTAGATAGGAACCAGGGCCCTAAGCCCAGGGCAGCAATGCTGAGAGAACTCTTCTAGTAACTGTCTTGCCCCCATCCTTCCCAAGTCTTTTAGTTCTGAAGCATAAAGAGTACAGGTCTGGGTAGAAGGATGCAGCCATAAGACAAAATCCTGAAATGCCAAGTGCCTGCTTAGTAGCTTTGGGAAGGTACCCTTATTAAGCATTCTAGAAATGGTGGCTGGGTCTTTGGGGGAACCCCTGTTTTTCTCAGGCTCCTAAGGTAGCATCAGCCATTTTTAGACTGATTCTGTTCTCATGCTTTCCCATTGCCTCAGGTGAGCCAAGAAACTCACACTGCCCTGTCTTCCCCAATTCTGCAGGTGGAGTTTGGTAGTCCAGCTTCCTTTTTTGAGATACACTATTTTCATTTTTGTGACTCTTTGTAATAAAAATGGTACATTTCTATACCCTCCTGAGCTTGTTTCCGAGCAATGTCCCTGGGTTGCCTTCAACTTTTTGGTGTCCCTTCTGGTAGCCCCCTCCACAGAAAACCCCAGGAGCTTACCTGCCTCAACCCCTTCCCTTGAAGTTTCCACCAGTCTTCTCAATCTACCCCCAGAACACCCCCCATTAAAACACCACTAAAGGGACAACATTTATTCCTTTTCCAAATGTTACAGTAAAACCAGGTAGAAGAGAATGGTTTTAGCAATTAGAAAAAAAAAAGGTACAAATCTGGGGTTTGGCCATTAAAAGTTATTTACAACAATGGGAGAAAAAAAGACAACAAGAAGTTGTTTCACATTACAGACCTCCCTCCCACCCCGAAGCCTATATTACTTGCTTACCAAGTCAGAAAAGAGACACAGTTGATGCACAAGCTGGAGGTTTGAACTTTAGTAAGACATTTATAAAAACCTAGACAGGGCAGTGTCCTCCCCAGCCCAGGTGCCACTAGGCACAGCACAAGAGACTAAAAAAACTCAACAGGGGGAAGGCTGGACACTCAGGGTTTTGGGAGCATAAGCACCCCACTTCTGGCTCAGGGATTTGGAGAGTAGGATAAACAAAACCTACTTGGAAAAGAATTGGGGAAGAAAACCAGCAATTGCCTTCTGCAGGAGTGGGGACAAGGAAGGAGGTAGGGCCAGGAACAGGAGCATTTCACATCACTAACCTAACTTGGGAAACTGTAAGGGACCATCTTCAACTGGCCTTAAGAAGCAGCCCAGATGGTTGATGGGGAGAATCCACAAGAGGGAGAAGAGCGAAACGTGGCTAGGATGGGGCAAGAAGCCCCTTCCTTTCTGGGCACAGGAAGGCAGCCGGGGCACCAGGTCCAGGCAGTGACCTCACAAGGACAGCACAGTTTTTGCAGCTTAGAGATCACCCACCTGCCCCCTCCCCGCTACTCATTCTGCTCAGCAGTGGCCGATGCAGGGCCACTCTCCGGCCCCGAGGGAGTGGATGGCTCTGCAGCCTGGGGCCCTGCCTCCTCTTCTGCGTCTCCTCCCTTGGAAGCAGCACTAGCCTCTGCTCCCTTGGCCTGGGGTTCCTGGCTCTCAGGGGTGGCAACAGCCTTCCCTTCCTGGGCAGTGCCCTCGTCGCTGCAGGCGCCAATCTCCCCCTGCTCCTGCTCTTCCTCTGTGGGCGAGGAGGCAGAAGAATCACCCCCGCCCTCTTTCCGATTTCTCTTGAAGGACAGGCCGCTCAATTTGAAAGGCTTCTTGAAAGAGAATTTCTTCTTCTTCTTAGGGGTCTCCTTGGGGGGGGCCTCCCCCTTGGCCTCAGCGCCCTGGCTAGGGGGTGCTGGCTCGATGGCATCGCCAGTGGCCCCAGTTGCCTCATCTGTTCCGTTCACGGGGGGCGACTCCCCTTCACCCTTGGGGGATAAGTCTCCATTGCTTTTCACGTGGCCATTCTCCTGCAGGGCAGAGGAGACAGCAGTGAGGGCCGGGGCTCTTCTCCCCCTCCCCCAGCCCGCTCCTGGCCCATTCCAGCAACGGAGTCTACCACTTGGGTCTACAGCAACGCGAAAGTCCGGCTTTAGCTTCACCCACGCCCGGGATCCCGTCAAACATCGCCCTCGCCCCCCACCGGCGCACTGGGACAGCCGCGGAGGCCGCGACCGGCAGGAGGCGCTGGGGTCCCGGGGCCCCCACCCGCCTCCCCCGGGGCGCGCTCGCTATTCCGCGCGGAACCGCTCCGGGTCGCGGATCCTGGGCAGGCGGGCGGACCATGCCAGGCGATATTGGGCGGGAAGCCGCCCGAGGCGCTGCCTCTCGGGCACCTGGACAGCCTATTTTCTCAGCCTCCCGCTTTGTGTAAACGGCCCCCACCCACCCCAGGCCCTCTCCACATCGAGCTCCCCGCTTCAAAAAACACCGCGGACCACCGAGGTCGGGCCTGCGGGTGGGGTGCCCTCCCCACCGAGCACCCGCCCCGCGGCCCCTGGGCGCCCCCTTGGCGCGGCCCAGCAGCGCCTTTGTTCCCCGCGCGGCACTCGCGGCAGCCGGGGGGCAGCGCCGGGGGCCGGGACCGTGAACAAAGAAGGCGGCGGGGCCCGGCCGGCGCCCCCTCCCCGCCCCTCCCCTTGCTTCGCCCGCGGGGGCTGCGGCGCCGAGAACAAAGGGACCGAGCGGGGGAGGGGGCGCCGCGTGTCCCGGGCCGGACAAAGCGCGCGGCCCCGGCCCAGGGCCCTAGAGGGGGCGAGGCCCGAGAGGAGGGGGCCAGGTCCGGCCGCGCCGAGTGCACCCACCTGTCCGTTGGCCTTCGCGGGGGAAGTGCCTGCTGCCTCGTCGGCGGTCACGTCGCCCCGGGGAGCCTTGGAGCTCTGGCTGCCCATGATGAGGGTCTACTGGGGGGCGCCCGGAGCCGCCCCGGGCTCGCGCCGCAGGGGATAGTTCGGCCGGGTCGGCCCGGTGGGCGGAGGGGTGGGGCTGGCGTCTGAGGGGGAGGGGTGCCGGGGGAAAACCGAGCTGTACCCGGGCTCCGCGGCGACCCGCTACGTGCGCCCGCCGCCGCCGCGCTCCGCGCCAGAATGCCGTCCGCCGCCCGCCGAGCCGCCTATATATATGCGCCCAGGGCTTGGGGCGGGGCCGGACATTTAAATGAGCGCCCAATCGAGGGGCGGAGGCGGGGCCGGGTCGCGGGCCCCACTTGCGCAGTGGGAGAAGCCAGCGGTGTGCTGGCCCCCATCCCACTCCACCACGCAAGGGTAGGTAGGGTCTGGCGTGGGAAGGAGAGGTGCGGGTCCTCGCGCGAGCTGGACCGGGAGGAGGGTCCTCGAGGCAAAAGGTGCGAGCCGTCATTCCGTGCCCTCACCGCCCCCCTCTCAGAGTGGGCGGCCCCGCACCGTGGAGTAGCTCCGGTCGCCTTGGTCCTACACTGGCTGCCCCAGGAAGCCTCTACTTGAACTCTTGGTAGGGCTCTCTTGTCTAGACTCGTCAGACGGCTGGACCTGAGTTACACACCAGAAAATGTGGTCATAACAGTCTCAGGGCCTCACACTGAGTTGGGGCACCCCCTTAGGCCAGAGGTTCCACCCACGTCCCTGTCCCTGCCGGCCTGCTGCGTCCCTGCCTGCCTGGGAGGTCTGACCTAACCCGGGGTCATTCTGGTTAGGCTGATGGGGCCCATCCTCAGCCGGTTAGAGGCCAGCTAAGGTAGGAAAGCACAGAGAAATTCACCTCCAACCCTCCTGCCCTCCGCCTGGACCCCATTACAAAGTCCAAAGGGTGGGGAGGACCCACCCTTCACGGGCATTTCTCTCCTCTTTTGAAAGTCTAGGGGTCTGAAGCTCAGTGTCCCCCCTCCCAGATCTGTTCCTCTACAGCAGGGCTCCCCCAGGACTCCAGTGAGGGACTCAACAAACCTCAAACTGTCCAGTTTTTGAAGGGGAGGGATGGAATGCCACCAAGTCTCCCTCCACAACTCCAATACCCCTTGGGGACAACCCTCAAGGCTCTCCACCCCAGCCTCCCACCCTGCCTTGGAGGCCAGAGCTAGAGGCAGGGGCTTCCTGTTGGGACTGGAGATCTTGGTCTTCTTCCACTTCTTCCCTTGCCTGGTTATGCCAGTAAGAACCCCAGAATCCTGGCTGGCCCCGGCTGTGTGTGTCTGGGTAGGTATATGGCTGCCTGCCCTCAAACCCCAGGAGAAAAGCAATGGGGGCTGGAGGAAGCGAAGTGTTGCAAAAGCAAGACTGTGTCCTGAGCAGCTCGGCATGTACCCTCCCTCCTAGGAGTAAGGCCTCTTGGGAGGCCCAAGGCTGTGAGGTGTGGAGACACCCGAGGGCCTGAGAAATCGGGAACTCCCCACAGATCTGGCCACAAGATTAGGTGGCCTCTACATCTCGCATTTATTCTGTATCCTTAATCCCTACCCCCACTCAAACTACAGTATACTCTCAGCTTCGTTTAGCACCACCTCCCTCATTTTACAGATTTGGACTCCAGGTTCAGGGTGGACAAGAGACATAGACAAAGGCACACAGCTGCTACCAATAGCTGCGGGTTGAGAGAGGGTTTGGAGAAGTGTGGGCTAGAGGTAATAAGGATACTCCTGGAAGAATTTCTTGAGATCTGGGGCTGCCTGGTGAGAACTGGAAGCAAGAAGAGCTACTTTGGGGCACACTCTCTCTTGGCCCCCCCAACTCTGAGGGCTCTACTTCCCCACTTTACACTTTTCTATCTCAATAAACTCTCCTGCTTTACACTTTTAAAAAAAAGAAGAAGAAGAACTATTTTGGAATGGTGAGGGCGCTGTGCCCCCACTACAGCTCACTGACAGTACAGCGACTCCTCCACTCCCTACCACTAAGGGATGGCCATCGTGACCTGCTCTCTGTCTCAGTAACAATAGAGAACCCACAATGCTGCCAGGCACTGCCTGCACAGGCTGGCAGGGCTCACATGGAAGTTGTGTGAGTCCTGAAGGGGCTGAGGTCAGAGGTTAAGAGCAAATCTTAAGGCTCCTGATCTCCAGGCGATGCCTGACAAGGTTGAGAGGCAAGTCTCCCAGGGGATCCCAGGAAGAGGGCTAAAAGGTCCAGAGTGCCCAGAGCCCTAAAGAGAGCCTGGTCTACAGCGGGATGCCCTGCCACCCCACCAGACATCCTAAAAGGCTGGGGAGGAGGTGCGTGGGAGCCCAACCCCTCAGCAAATCCAGGTCCCAGCAGAATCTGACTTCTGGAAGTGGGAAGAGGAGACTTAAAATGATTGGGGGGAAGGTACAGCACCCCACAGCCTCCTCCTTCGTCCACACTGTGGGTCCTTCCTCTCCAGCTGCTGCCAACCCAGACAATGCACCCATTGTTCTGGCTCTCCCCAGAGTCCGCGTGCAACTGTGTGTGACTGTACCGCTCTGTGTCTGTGTGTGAGACTTTGGGAGTGTGTGTGTGTGTGTGTGTGTGCGTGCCAGGTGTGTGCATTTGATCTTTGTTGGCTCTGTGTGTTCAAGTGAAGAAGGGCTTTACTGATACCTGGTGACTCTTTGAGACTTTCTTGGTGTGTGCCAGTCCTTCCCTGAGACTGTGTGTTGGTGACTATATCTGGCTGTGACTGGGTATGTGACTGAGTGTGTGTGACTGGGTGAGATAATACCTATGAGTGAGGGATGGAACCCACTATATGTTCGTGAGAGTGTTCCTGTGAGGGGCTGTGTGCCTCAGTAGGTCACTGAGGCAAAAAACCTGTGAGTTTCTTTGTCAGGATGTAGTGACAGGGAAAGAAGGAATGGAATGAATGGGGAGGCTACAGAGATCAGACATCTGTGTTCACATATCCCCATATTTCTCCCAGTTCTCCTGGTAAGGAAGGGCTCAGACCCTGGCCCTGGGGAATGAATTTCCTAGCAGAAACCTGGGGCCTCTGGAAAGACCCAGGGCTGATCTGATAGTGGGAGGAGGACAGAAGAGAACATTACCCCATGAAGAAGGGGCCACTGTATGGCCTCTGAGGGCTTGGGTTCCTGTCACAGGACTCAGAATAATGCCAGGTGAGGTCTAGGTAAACAGTGTCTAGTCAGAGATGGAGGAATGGGCTTCCTAGTGGAGAAACCCACATGTGTAAAGAAAGGCCCCCAGATGGAAGAGACATCAGAGCACGGCCCCGTGTTCTGCTGGAGGCCCTAGGGAGTGTGACTTGGAGTAGCCCAGTTCTCAGCTCCAGGGTCCACATCTCTGGGAGCATCAGCTCTATCTGGAGACCTCAGGTCTGGCCAGGGGTGGCCTCCTGCTCTAGCTCTCTCTCTTTGGTGGCGGTCTGCTCATCTGTACAGTGAGAGGGCGAGCCCCTGATTCACAGTGGCAAAGACCCAGTCCCTCCTTCTGCTCGCACCAGAGAGAGTAAGTGGTGAGTCATGCAGGTTCCCTGCCCTTGGGGCTTTTCCATCTAGCTTGAGAAACTGGCAGAGCCCTAAGGGGAAAAAGAACCAGACCCAGGGCTAGATGAGAGGCCTGTGGGCTGCATGAAGGAGGAGGACACAGCAGAAGCAGTGGATGTTCTGTGTGCAGATGGGGGTGGAGGGAGAGGCTTAGACTGAGCCAAGGCTTGGGAGATGGGATCTGAGGATTTAGTGGTTGGCTGAGTACAGAGATGGTGGGGACAGGGGATTGATGCTGCTGTCCCTGTTTTTCTGTTTTGTTTTCTTTTGTCAGTACTGGGGTTTGAACTCAGGGCTTCATGCTTGCTAGGCAGGTGCTCTACCACTCAAGCCACACTCCCACAGCACATTTGCTTTTCCGTTTTGGACAACTACCAGTGATGCAGATCCATTGACTGAGGCAGGGTATCAGAGGGAAGAAGGGTTTGGGGGAGTTGCTGAAATGCACCTTGCTGTATTGGAGGGGTCCAGGAACATTCTGGAGAACACAGGAGGCAGCCTAAAGTCCATATGCTTCAGCACACGCTTGCACAGATTTCCAGAATCAGTGCCCAAAGTCTGGCTAGTGACCTTATAGGGACAACAGACAGAGGTTTTAAGCCAGAACTGACCTCAGGAAATCTGGTCACTGCCAGTAAAAGGGTAACTTCAGCCAACAGGTGCATGAGGCACCCAGGAACTCCTGGGCAGCAGTAGCACTGCATGGGCGGGGCAGGCAGCAGGGCAGGGCCAAGGAAGGAGCCAGCAGACTGGGGTCAGGAAGAACCTCAGAGGGCAAAATCATAGAGATGTAGAAAGGTAGGAAAGACCAACAGTACAAGTGCTTATGGCTGCAAGCATTGATTAGGTGTTTCCTGTATGTCCAGTCCTATGCTGACTGCTTTCCATAAGTTATTACCTCAGGACTGGGTGAGATGTACAGCATAATGACTCCCATTGGCAGAGGAGGAAGCAGAAGCCCAGTGAGGGAGTGAAGATGGGAGAGAGTAAGAGAGGGAGGTCGAGAAAAGCAGAAAGTGTTTTTTAGGAGTTTTGAGAACATGAAGGAGTAGTGCTCTGCTTGCTGGTGCCATCCCAAAAGGTGCTTCAGACTGAGAGGAGCAGTCAAGGGGTGGCAAGGAGAGGCAAAGCAGCTGCCAGGACCCACAGGGCTTGACTCCCAGAGCCAGGGCTGCTTCTCATGGGCCTGGGTTGGTTGTAAGCAGAACCCAGCTCTGCAGCCTTCCTGTCATATATAGCCCTTGAAGCCTGGTACAGACCCTGAGTCACCTCATGTCTCTTCACTGGGACCCACCATCCAGTCACCAAATCACAACAGAAAATTCCCTGTCAAAATTTTAGGTCACCCAGGACTTTTGTTTCTCCCTTTCTCTTCCCTTCCTCTGAAGTGTAGGGGGAGAAGTGGGGCAGCTGCAGAAACTAGATAGGACCAAATCACTATCCGGTAGAGCTGTCTTTCTGGGGCCTGGTTTCCCAGTGGCCTGAGGCCAGTGCTCCTAGCTCACCTGTTTACCTCCTTAGGCTTCATGATGAGGTCACCAGAAATTCAACCCATTTATCTGGGCTGTTGTGAGCTGTTGTTCCCTCCTCTTCTCACTCTTCCTAACTTTCGGTTTCTTTTCAGCCCTTGGGTGCCTTGGAGGAAGGAGAAGGCCAAACAGTAAAATTTGGACTGCTTACAACTTCCCAGCCAAAATCCCCCAGGGAGGGGAAGTCCCTTCACAAGGGAAACTGAAACCCTCTCCCAGAACAGTCCCCAATCCCACCCCTTCCTTTCCAAAGCTCCAGCTTTGCCCCTTGACTCTTCCATTCAGCCTCTTCCTCCAGGTCATCTGGGTCATGCTATTACTAATTTCCCACTTGGTCACCAGGACAAGTCCCCTCCTCTTGGAGTCTCACTCTGCCCATTCAGTAAAATAAGGACATCCTGAGGAGCTACTTGCTGTTGGGGTTCAGTGAGGTATTGTGTTGAGGTTGTTGTAGTGATAAAGAGCCGGCTCCATCCATCACCATGTGGCTTCAGGCCCTCTCTGAGCCTCAGTATCCTCATCTATAAAATGGGAAGAATCATAGTACTCATTATGTAGGGTTATTGTGAGATAAATGAACAGTGCCATCAAGCCCTTAGAAGGAAGCACTTGAGGCACAGGGCACCTCAGTAATGTTCCTGGGTGCTGTTACGTGAAATTCTCAGGCAAAAGCCTGACAGACATGCTAACTCAACAGTGAGCCATTCCTTCCCTTCTCTTCCCTGTCTGTCCCAGGAAGGGGGCCTTGGCCTCCAGCATCTTCTTTTGAGGCCAAATGGTGAAGGGACTGATTGGGCCTTTCTAAGGATGCTGAATTGTTCAGGGGAAATTTATTCAGCTTCAGTCAATTCCTTAAATACTAAAGGAATGAGCCTCTCTCCCAGAACCCTGAGGATTCTTTCTTTCTCTTCTTGCATCCCCAAAGTGTCCTTTCAGTGATTTTTCCCAGAGTCGTGCTGCAGAGCCTTCCTCAACACACTTCATCTGTCTGTTCCCTCCCAGCCCCTCCTCAAATTCCCCTTCCCCTCTGCCCACAGGACACTGGCAACCCTTCCCCAATGCCCACACTTGCAGGTTGTGACTCAAAAGAGATCAGCCCCCAACCCCTTTTCCTTCTTCTCTCCTTGGCCCGTGGAGCTCCAACCCTGCTGGCTTCTTGGCTCTTCAGAGTGTTCAGCTTCCTTCCACTCAGGGCCAAAGCCTGTGTTTCCTTTGCCCACCAACTTTCCACTCTTCTCCCAACATCCAGATCAAACCATTCCTGAGGAGCTTTCCAGATTCCCAAGAGGAAGGAATGACTTCCCCAAGTGCACTCCACAGCTCTGTGCTTAGAGATTCCACCTGGCACTTGCCATATCATATTGACCCAGTTGCCCAAGCCAGGAATCTGGGCAGATCTGAGACACTGTAGGTCTCAGCTCATTGTTCACCCAGTGTCTGCTGCCTCCATCCTGAGGAAGGCCCTCTTGTACCTGGGCTGAGTCATGTCATCTTTTCACTGGTCTCTCTGTCACTAGTCTTGCCCCTAGCTATTCTCCACTGTCCCTGGGTCACTCTCTGGGTCACTTTCCAATAGAGAGTGCTCAATATACATACATACATACATGCATGTATATATGTATTTATTAGTACTGGGGTTTGAACTCAGGGCCTTGAGCTTGCTAGGCAGGCACTCTACCACTTGAGCCAATCTACCAACCCTTTTTGTGCTGGTATTTTCTTTTCTTTTTAATTTTTTTTATTAGGATATATTTGTTGTAAATGTGCTGGGTGTTTTTGAGATAGGGTCTCATGAACAATTTGCCCAGGCTGGCTTCAAACCATGATCCTCCCAATCTCTGCCTCCAGAGTAGCTAGGATTACAGGCATGAGTCACCTGCCCCCAGCTCCATATTTCTTTGTGTGTGGTGGTGGGGATGGAACCCAGGGTCTCCTGCATGCTAGGCAAGTGCCCCACCACTGTGCTACCCCCCAGTCAATATTTGTCAATGAACACTGTATTGAGTGAAACAATGAATGAAGGGGTGAAAGAAATGTAAAACCACACATGCTCCCCTTGGATTTAAACCTTTCAGTGGCTCCCTGTTGCTCTCAGGACAATGTCTGTGCCTTGCATTTAAGGTATTCCCTAACTGATCCTCACCACACACACTGGCTTCCAGCCCAGCCATGTCGCATCCTTCCTGCCTTTGCATCAGCAGTCCCTTCTGCCCGATTGTCCTCCTTTTCTGCCACGAAGGAGGGAAAGGAAACAGGCTTGTTGCAATAATCCAGGCCAGAAATGATGGGGCCCAAAGGAAAGTTAAGGGAGAGGCAGCCAACACCAATCCTAACTGCTTTCAGTGCTGGGGCTAAGAGTGTATGCAGACTTAGAGCCCAAGTTAGAAATGCCTAGAGAGCCCCCAGCAGGCTGGCAGGTAGTGAATACAGGAACCTGGACTTCAGAGGAGAAATCCCTGTCAAGGTAACAGCTGGAGGTGACCCCATGCTTAAAGCCCCGGGATCATAGGATCAACTAGAAACAAAGTGTGGCCCAAGAAGATAGAGCCAGGACTCACCAGCATTTGGACTGTGGAAAGAGAACCTGCAGGTTCAGTCATGGCCAGGAAGGAAGATAAACCTGGAGCAGAATATCCTCCAGGCTGAACAAGAAATGTTTTCCAGAAGGAATGAGTGACCCACTTGTCAAATGCTGCTGGAAGGTGGAAAAAGATAGGGAGAGAGCTAAGGGTGTTCAGAGCAGCTATAGGATGTGAGAAAGGACTAAGCATGCTGGGAGTGAGGAGGAAGAAAAGCTATGGAGGATGCCAAGGGGTCTGGCTTGGGCTAGTGGATGAAGGGGAGCCAAGCCCCACACAGCAAATCTATAGGAAGAGTGGTGGGGTGTGTGTGGGCAGGTTGACTTGGGAAAACTTTGGGATATCATTAGGTTGTGCGGGTATGGCAAGAAATCTGTTGGAGAGAGAATGAAAGATCTGTCTCTCCTCTGTGTGTCTGAAAGAATCTATGCTCATGACTGAAATTGTTATCTGTAGCCTAGACCTCTGCTCAGAACTCCAGCTGCCCTTGGAGGCCACTCAGGATGTCCCACAGGGACCTATAGGACAACAGGCCCAGGTATACTCTAGAAGGAACAGAATTAGAGGCAAGAAACCAGGAGGTGTCAATTGGACTGGTCCAGACAAAGGCAATGGTGACCTGAACTAGGTGAGGGCACAGGCAGGGGAGAAGGGGATGAAATCCAGGAACGGATAGCCCAGGGGTAGGGACCAGGCTCTGTGTAGAGGGAATGAGACTGAGAGTCTGCTGTTCCTGGGATCTGGGTTTGGTGCTGCTCTATAGTTAGCGGGGATGGGTGAGAAGTGAGTCTTATGGTGTTGGGAGGGGACTACTATGGGCCACTGAGCAGATGTGTGTCAGGATGGCAGCCCAAAGGCTACTTCCTCTCGCCATCCGCACTTTCTGCCAGACCTTTGCAAGAAGGTATGGGTAGGATACAGCCGGCCTCACACTCAGATAGGACCTGGGAGAGAGTATAAGAGAAAACACAGGGACAGCTCCCCTAAGGCCCTGTACCCAGGTGAGGACCAGAAACTACTTCTTGGACCATGTCTCTTTACCTGCTTTATTCATAGTTCCCTATTTCCTCCTTCATAATACTTAACTCCTTGTTCCAGCCTTTGAGGTCTCTGAAACTCTGGCCTCTGCCGACCTTACTTCAGGCAGTACCCACCTCTGCTGGGTTCATGGTTCCTTCATTTCACTCTGCAGTTCACCAAACCTTCCTCTGTGTCGCCTCTCTGCTTGGAATGCTGCCCCCCAGGTCCACCCATCCAGTGCTGACCACCTGTCAAGTTCTAGCTCAAAGGACCCCCTGGATGTCTTTCCTGATTCATCTGAAGTCCTACTATCCTACTAGTCCCCCAAACATGTAACCCTCCTGACATGTCTCTGTATTTCTTTCTGTGCTAGAGAGAGTACAGAGAACAAGAACTGGTCTGGTTCATCCAGCCTACCCCTCTGGGGGTTCATAGGTGGTACGGGTACAATGGAAGAGTCAAGAAGTGACAGCAGATGCCCTAGCTCTGAGGGGTTCAGTCAACTCAGTGTATGTCCATGGAAAGAACTGAGATTACACCCCCAACAAAGTGGAGACAGTTTGAGAGAAGCAGAGCTATTTTATTTAGGGACCTGAGAAGGGAGGGAAAAGGTAGATAATCTTCATCTGTAAAGAGGGGACACTGAATCATGCAGAGCTCCCAGGCCATCTTCCTGGTCAACCCTGACTTGGTGCAAGTCCACCTTGGGATAGTCATGCAAAAAGCTTGAAACCTGTGTCCTCACATCCTTGGAAAACAGACATCTGTGACATTCCTCTGGATCCCCAGGACACAGGATGTATAGCTGAGCACACTAGGTGGCCTGAGCTGAAGTCCCTCTATGTCACAAACTAGCTGGTATCTTTGGATAAGTCATTTAGTGGCTATGAGCCTCAGTGCCTTCATCTGAAGACAATGTGGATAGGGGTGGTGTCACCTCACAGGGTCGTGATGAAGATTAAAGAAGACGATGTATGCAAAGCTTTAGCATCGTCCTTGGCAGAGTGTGGAATAAATACTGGTTGTTATTATTGCTATTTTTCAAGACACCCATGTTCTGTCCCAGTTCTACCACTGTTTTCCTCTCTGCACCTGCCTGAGTCCATAAAGTAGGGTGTTGAGTGCCTGTAATCCTAGCTACTCAGGAGGATCCCGGTTTGAAGCCAGCCCAGGCAAATAGTTCACGAGATCCTATCTCTAAAAACCCTTCACAAAAATAGGGCTCATGGAGTGACTCAAGGTGAAGGCCCTGAGTTCAAGCCCCAGTAATGAAAAAAAAAAAAAAAAAGTAGGGGGTTGAGGGGTTAAATAAGACAATGGATATGCTGGGCACTGGTTGTTCACACACACGTATAATCCTAGCTACTCTGGAGGCAGAGATCAGGAGGATTGTAGTTCGAAGCCAGCTTGGGCAAATAGTTCATGAGATCCTATCTCAAAAAATCCATCGCAAAAAAGGCTGAATGGAGTGGCTCAAAATGAGTTCAAATCTGTTTGGCAAAAAAACAGGTATGACAGAAGCTTCTAATGAGTGATTATCTCTATCCTTTGAAGGACACCTCCCTGGAGTTGTCAGGAATTCTCAACCCCTCTTCTGTCAGGTCTTTACTGAGCTATCTGTCCAGGGAGGCTCTGCTGCCTCAGGGCCAGCACACGTCCTCCTCCCTGCCCACAAGGCAAAATAAAGGAAAGGGCTGGGGTTGCCTCAGCAGGGGCTGTGGTTAGACAGGACGAAGGACTTCCTTCCGGGCTGCAGGATGCTGCCCTGGGAAGGAGCCAAAGGTCGTGGGACTGATGCTGCAGGAGGAGGGGTTGTTTCCAGAGGAGTGGCCAAGTCTGGTTGGTTAGGTCAGAGCTGGTCAGTGGAGTGAACCAGCTAGGCAAATACCCTGAGGACCCTGGAGGGGCCCTGTTTAAATCCACCTCAGGTTTACCAAGATCATAGAGACAACAGACAGGAACAGAGCTACGGCTACACGGATTCTCCAGCACAGAGCCAGAGGCAAGGAGTCATCTACCAGACATACACTGTCCCCTCCAGCCAGGACACTTCCACAGGCTGGAAATAGCTGATCTTTCATCCTTCCAGCCTCATTTAAGACTTACCATCCTCAGAGAGACTCTCTCAACCAACTCATGCACTCATTCAACAGTACTGAGACCACCATATGTCAGGACTACCTAGACCTGTGAGCAAGACAAAAGTCCCTGCCCATCCCGTATGAAGCCACACCTGGCCAGCGCCTGGTCTCCTCACTTACAACATACTGTTTGTGTCTGACCCCTTTTTATGGCCTGTCTCCCTACCACATTATAATCTCCAGATCAGGGACGCAACTGTTTCACAAACATGAACTCAGTGATTAACTCAAACCACTAAAATAGGCCCTTGATAAATATTTGTTGAATAAATAAATGGACACAGAGATCAGAGATAGGGCACACACAGACTTCGAGATGCGCAGAAAAGTGAAGAACACAGACACACACAGGGTGGTCTTCTCCACAGCATCATTCAAGCAAACCACAAGTCTTCCTTCTCTTTGGTCATTCAGTTTGGCTGCTAGGCCCTGAACTGGAGTCACTATTTTTTTTGTGTGCTGTACAGGGTTTGAACTCAGGGCCTACACCGCAAAGGGTTTTTTCGAGATAAGCGTCTCCCAAACTATTTGCCCTGCTCGCTTCGAACGGCGATCCTCCTGATCTCTCCCGAGTATATAGGATTACAGTTGTGAACCACTGGCGCCATAATAACCACAGGCACCGGGGCGGCTCCCACTGCGATCCAACCCCTTCCGGTCCTCTAGCCTGGAAGGCCAAAGCAGCCTCCCTGGACTTGACTTGGCGCTCGGCCTGGCCCTTCCCCCACACCCTGGCTGGGCCCCTCCCCACAACCCGCCCTCTACGAGTCCCCGCCCACCGGCCGGTCCCCTTACTCATGGCTCCGCCCCTCACCGCTTCTCGCGGGCGGAGGGGAACTGGAGGTCTCTTTCTCTTTCCTAGAAACTAGAGGTTAATGTTCTGGCACCGGTGCTTCCACCTGCAGGGCGGGAATTTGGGGCAGGCAGAGAGGAGACAGGCCTCCCCTCCCTCTGGGTCTCCGCCCCTTCCACCCAGCCCCGCCCCACCCCACCCCACCCCACCCCTTCTTTGCTCTGACACCGCGGTCCTCGACTCCGGGGACCCGCCCCTTCCTCAGACCCCGCCCCCACGCAGGCCGCGCCCCGCCCCCTCCCAGGAGCCCGCCCCATCCCGCGCGCTCACGTGAGGCGCGGGCGCGCGCTGTAGCAGCAGGGCTAGCTTGCCCACCGTACGTCTGCCAACCCGGTGGCCCCTGGCAGCAGCTCAGTTTGCACGCGGGCCAGCGCCAGGCAGCGCCCGGCGGGCGGTGGCGCCACGGGCTCAGCCAGTAGTCACCCAGGTTGCGGTGGGCTGCGGCCCGGGCAGCTCCAGAAACAGCTCCAGATTCTGGAGGTGCGGGGCGTGACCCGGGGCCGCCTGCAAAGGAGCAGAGCAGCAGTCACCCCAGAAGGGCACGACGGGCGGGAAGAGGGGTCCACCTCGACTCGAACGAGGCAGGGCACGGATCGGGGTCACACTGGTCGATTTAGAGGGATGGGGACTGGGAAGGCTCCCCTCCTCCCTCCGCCCCTTCCCTAACCCTCCCGAGGTTCTGGGTGCCTCCAACCCTAACCATGCTGCCGGCCAAGGCACTTTATCCTGCCGGCGCCCTCCCTTGGGCCCCCTCACCGGAACAGATGAAAATTCACCACGAACCCGACAATGTCCGTGAATAACATGGTGTCTAATCCTCCTGCCCTGGTTTTGGCCGCTTTAATACCTGCCTAGGCATGGAGGGGGAGGCAAAAACTCCCATAGTACCCCCACCCCCATCCCCAGGGCGCAGTTTTTAGCAAGAGGCCTTAGCTGTAGAGGAGGTTAGGGGCAGAGCTGGTTGGGGACACAACTGTTTTCTCTGGTGGGGCCTAGACTGAGCTGTGCCTCCACCAGCCACTTCAATGGGAAGGAAGACTGGTCACCAGATCTTCAAGTTCCCCAGGCATACATCCCCCCGGGACAGAAGAGCAGGGACAGGAGAGGCAATAAGAGGGGACCAAGGGCAGCAAGGTCATTTACCCCTGGGAGAAACCCTTCTTCCAGCCTTGCTCTCAAACCCCTGATGCTGTGTTCAGGGGAACCCATATCTCAAGAGGACTTCCTCTCTGGCCGGCTGTCTGCAAACTTCCAAACACACATATGTCTCAAAAGAATATAAAGACTCTCTGATATCTCCTCTCCCCTCAAAAGTTAAAAATCCTTGATCTGGTTTAACCCACTCTTGGCTAAAGAAGAAACAGGATCAGACAGAAGCAGAGAAAACCAAAAATAAAACCCAAGCTTCCCACAAGTCTACCTGTCACTAGAAAAGATGAGGTAATCCTTCTGTACCCTTGTCCTGCTCAGAGAATGGGGTTCAGGGCTCCCTGTCCAGGCTGGGCCCTGCTCCCTGACCCCTCTGGGAATCCTGAGGAACTTGCTGGCCCAACTTCCTTTCCTACACTGCCAGTTTGGGATATCCACCTCCCCCTCCAAGTGACTCAAGCTGGCTGCTGGGTAGAGTAAGCAACTGTTTTGAGCCCCCAGTGCTCAGCACAGGTTCTGGCTTGACCCCAAATTGTTCAGCCATATTTGGGGTTCTGATCCCTTTTCCCTCTTTGGGGAATCTCCCTCCTCCAATTCCTTTCTCTTTCCCATCTTCAACTTTTCCCTCCCTGATGGCTCCCAACCATCAGCAAACAAACAGGCCCTAGTCTTAACCATCTTTGAAAGAACAGAAAGCCCTGCTTGACCCCACACCTTGCTCCAGCTCCCCTTCACAGCAAACATTCTTGACAGAGTTGTGTACTCACTTTGTTTCCACTTCCTCCCTGGACCCCTGCAATCTGGCTTCCTCCCCCACCATTCCACAGAACAGCTCCTCAAGGTCACCACTGACCTCCTGGTTGCTAAATCTAAGGAATGCTTTATCTGACTTGACCCCTTAGTGGTAACTGACTTTGACACAGTCAAAAACTCCCTCCTGTTGTTTCAGATACTTTGGGGCCCTTGTTTTTGGGACACTGTGCTCTCTTGATTCCTTGCCATCTTTGTCAGGTGCTGTCATCCAATGTTCACTGCCTAATCTTGGCTGATCTTGGGCCCTCTACAGTGTGTACCTGACAGTCCCATGGATTCCCATGCCTTCAGCTTGTGTCAGAGACACTTTTGCTTCAGCCCAGCTATTGGAGCTCTCTACTGGATGTCCCACCTCACAGCAATCATGCCCCACACTTGCCCTCCCTCCATGTTCCCCAGCTTGGCTCGTTTTCTAGTTGCCTGAACCAGAAATCTGGGCTTGGTTCTAGAGTCTGCCCTGTCTCTTTTTTTTCATATTCAAGCAGATAAGAAATTCTGGCCTCTCTAGGACATATCTAACATCTCATTGCTTCCTTCCATTTTCTCCACCCACACCTGGTCCAAGGCCCCATCACCTTGCACTTGGTGGGGAGGAATTCTGCAATAGCCTCCTGTCTCCTTGCTGCCATTCTAGATTCTCTATATGATCTGTCCCCACAGGAAAGCTAGGGTTGTCCTTCCAAAACATGAGAATGCCCTGTGTCCCTCTGAACAGTTTCTTCAACACAAAGTTCACAAATGAACCCAGAACCAGGACATTTCCTACTCCCATGTCTTGCTTGTTCAAGTGTCAGTTCCTCATGAGAGCCATTCCCCAAACCATGTCCAGGCCAGGTAGCTCTGCCACTCCTTTTCTCCACAGCACTAGGACCTTGACTCTATGGACTTCTCAAGCAGTCACTCACTAGCTAGTCTAGTGGAAAAAGTCCTGAGTCTTCCCATTCTGGGCCCCAAGATGTGAGAATGAATATGACACAGCCTCGCCCTCCCTGAGTCCCCAGACAGTCATTAAACAGGGATCAGCAACATATGGGACAAACAGGTGCTCTGGGAGGGATGAATCATGGTTAGGGGAGTCCTCCTTGACAAGTGACAACTGATGGAGACCTGAAGGATAAGTGTGGTTCCAAGGAGAAGCTAGTCCAGGCATGGGTTGAAGGAATTGAGTGAAAAAGCAAGCAGGGAGGCTGGCTAGCAGGCTGCTGAAGGAACCCAGATGGGGCTTCACTCAGGATGGGTCTCACTCATGTGGAATTCGGGCAGAATAAATTGTGTTTGCTTGGATTGGGGGTTGGGGAAAAGGGAGAGGATGAGATGCTCTGTCTTCATCCTCGGAGAGTAGGTGGGGAGAGGGCAGTGGTGCTCAGACACCATCTCCCTGTAGTGTCCAACCCCTGTTCTACCTGATGGGGTTACCTCATGTTTTCCTGTGGTCCTCATTCATCCTTTTACTTAGAGAGGCAGATGGAGGGTCTAGAGGTCAAAGGCCTAGTACAAGGCCTGCTGAGAAGGCCTAGTACAAGGCAGGGGGGAGGAGAAAGAGGAAGTTGGGTTCCCGGATGTGATGGGGCTTCAGGGAAAGTGGCTCTGGGGTTTCCTCAGAGCCTGGAAATTCCACTGTCTCTGGTTCCGCCCAAGACCCCAGGTCCTGAGATGGTCAAATCCTGTGACCCAGTCCTTGGAAGTGCTAGGGTCCTCTCTAGAGACTGTGAGTGTATGTTTGAAGGGCCACAACCTCCCCCCCTCCCCACCAACCCCAACAGGTCTCAAGATGGTAAGTGAACATCAGTGTGTACATCCTGTGAGCTGTCCCAATATCTATGACCTGTATGATCGATCCCGAACAATCCTCTCACCCTAGTCCTCAGAGGCCAGTTTGTCCCCATCATACCTATGAGACTTCAAAGTGTTAAAGAACTCACTCAAATTCACACAGCTAGGATGAGGCAGAACAAGGATTTGAACTGAGGTTTGACTGACATCAGAGTCTCTGCTTTTACCTCCTGTGCTATATTAAGCCTGTCCACCCCTTGCTTGATTGGCTGAGTAAGGGGAGGAGGCTTTGTGGGGGATTTGCTGGTAGTTGGGGTGGCTACCCCCCTCTCATATCAAGCGATGGGAAAGGGTAGTGCTGACGTCAATTGTTACTATGGTGATACAGCAACCCTTTCCCTGCCATCTCCATGGAAACGTGGGGGGTCCATCTGTACTTCGCCCCCTTCTTCCAAAAGAGGGACCCTAAGGGAGGGGCCAGCTAATAAAATGTCTGAGAGGGAAGTCAGGAAAGGTAGTGATTCAAGCATCCCCTTCTCCTGGTCCCTCATTGCTCAGGCCCAGAAAATAAGGCTGGGATCTGGAGGTCCTGCACTGGAGTCTGGGGACAGCTTTACCCTTGAGAATGAAGGACGAATCTTTGCCTTTCTCACCTGGAGATTCTTCTGGATATGCCCCCTCCCCTAAGTTCTTGGCTTCTGAAAAGAAGGCAAAAGGGTTTCCCCAGCCCCCTGCAAGGCTGGACATCACCCAGTCCCTGGGGACAATGCCCTTGGCTGTTTGGCTCTCTGCTGCCCCTTGAAGCCAAAGATCTGAGTAGCAGCAGTTTTGGCCTGTTGCTCAAGGGCTGACTGGGCCAGGGCTTCCTATCTGGTACTGTATAGGTATGACCTTATGAAAACCTTGCAGAAGGTGATTTTGGTCTCATTTTCCAGAATTGGAAATAAAAGCTGAGAGGCTTAGAAAATTGGTCCAAAGTTGTACACTTAGAAAATGGCAGAGGCAGGACTTAAACTCAGACTGAATTTAAGCCAGTGGCTGCTCCAGGGGGAAAGAAGACATCCAGGTTAGAGCCTATTATACTCCCTATTGCCCTACAGAAAAGTACAAACTTCTCAGCCTGGTACTTGAAGACTCCCTAGATCCAGCTTCTTTTAAGTCATCCCAAGATCCCCTGCAGTAGATGTGGGCTCTCAGCCCGATGTGGTCCTGGAAGGTGTCAATGAAAACTGAATTCCTGCCAGATGCTGGTAGCTCCCACCTGTAATCCTACCTACTCAGGAGACAGAGATTCAAAGCCTGCCCAGGCAAATAGTTTGGGAGCCTATCTCAAAAAGAAAAAAAAAAATTCACAAAAAGACTAAAAAAACAGGGTGGTGGAGTGGCTCAAGGTATAGGTCCTGAGTTCTAACTGCAGTACCACCAAAAAACCCCTCAAACCCTGAATTCCTTGCACTTGCCAACCACCTTCCTGCCTCTAGACCTTTACCCACAATGTTCCCACCACCTGGAACGCCCTTGGCCCTGGATCATGACACAGTAGATCTGACTAGCGCCAAGGTCTGGCCCATTAGCAAGGTCCGTTTCTTCTTCTTTTTTTCTTTTCAGTACTGGGCCTTGAACTCAGGGCCTACACCTTGAGCCACTCCACCAGCCTCCTGATAGCAAAATTGGAAAGTAAATAAATGATTCAGCCTTTGAATCATGGGCCTCTCCTATTTTAAGGTAACCAGTCTGAAGGCACTGAGAATCACACATCATCTTGGGGACCTTCAGTAAGTCTCTCAAGGCTTTCAGGTCCTTCACTTGAAAAATAGGAAATGAAGAAACCAGTTTTTCAAACAACCATTTTCCCAAACTCAAAATGGACTGGGGCAGTCCCTAAACCCTACTAAACCTTTCTAAAGCTGGAGGTGTCCGTGGTCACAAAACAGCAGGTAGCTGAACGTAATTCCAAGGCCAGGGGTGTGGTTCAAGTGGTAGACCTCCAGGCCTTGAGTTCAACTCCCAGCATCGTAGCTAATTCCAACTCGGGAGAATTACACGGGCTTGTTGTGACCAGTTTCTTTCTTTTTTTTTTTTTTTCTAAATTGTCTTCCCATTTTTTCCTTCCCAAACTCCTGCGGGTCGCCGGTGTCTAGCATTGGAATGTGAACTTCAGTGGGGAACCAAGGACAGGGATAGGGAGATAGAAGGCCGCGAGGGGAAGTCTGCCCGAGAAGGGTCATGACCGGCAAAAACTGGGAGGAGGGTGGTGCGGTGCAGAGGACGGACTAGGAAGGGCCGGCCCTAGCGAAGAGATGGTACTATTGAAATGGAGAGGAGCAGCTGGTGGGCCCCAACCGACGGATAGACATACACGGCCAGCCCAGAATGGAAAGAACAGTTTATGCTGTGCTTTATTAAAATGTGCATCATTCTTTTATTTTAAAATGTGCATCATTGTCTCGTGCTCTGCGCGTGCGACCTCAGCGTGGTGCCCCGCGGCGGGCCTGTCCCGCCCGGCTCCCGCGGAGCCGCCGTGCGCAGGCGCACTCAGGTGGCGCGGGCCCGTGGGCTCCCGCCCATGGCCAGGTAGACGTCGATGGGCACGTGCAGCAGCGTCAGACAGTGGCAGCCGGGGCAGCGTCGTAGCGGCCTGGGGAAAACAGCGCGCGCGCGACAAGGGGGCGCTGAGGCCTAGGTTCAGCCCCAGGAAGTTGGGGAGCCCCCGGGGTCCTCCCGGACTGGGGCTGGGAAGTGGGGCGGGGCCTCACCTGACCGGATTGTGCTCCGTAGCTACTGGCTCCGGGCTGTCCTGGGACTCGGGGGCGGCTGCAAGGCCAGGGGAGTCTCCGGCCTCAATGGGGAATCTTCGACCTTGCGGGGGCTCCTGGGCACTCATGTCCGGCCCCGGGGCGCTCTGCGCGGGGAGTGGCGGTCAGGCCGCTGGCCCCCTCTGCCCGCGCCCGCCCCCCGGGCCGTTGCTCACCTGCCGGAGGCCGAGGCCGAGGCCGGTCCCAGGCTGAAAGCAGCTGCCCGAGCCCTGGCCTCTGGAAGACGCTCCGGTCCGGGCGGAGCCGGGCAGGTGTCTGCGCCGCGCCGGGGCCGGGGCATCGAGGGGGAGGGCTGCATTGTGACCCGAGCCACGGCACACTGACCTCACAGAGCCTGTTCCTCCCTCCGGGGAACCCTGCACGGCCCCGGCACTTAATGCGGGCCTGAGCCTGGAGCTAGAGGGTCTGCTCCTCGCGCGGAGGCCGGTCATGCCATCCCCCACCCTCTCGATGGAGGCGCAGGAGCCGAGGGCAACCCGCTGGGAGGCGGCATCCACGCGGAGAACCCCCACGCGCGGAGCCGCAACTCACTGCCTGGCGCGGGTTGTGGGGAAGGCGGTGACTTAACCTGTTCTGGGTTTGGTGGTGGTGGTGAGGACAGGTAGGGCCATTGCCCATTTTGGCCAAGGGTCACACAGCATTTACATCACAATTGGGCCAGAGTTTTAAAATGTCTGACCCTCTCGCGCCGCACCACCCGTGGCTGTGTCCGGACGGAGAATGTTCTAGCGCTGGAGGCGGCTGTGGATGAAGTCCTTGGGGGGAAAAGGAGCAGGCCAAGGGCGATGGTGGAGTAGAGCTGCCTCGCTGAGGCAGCATGAGCTGAGAGGGTGATAGGAAGGCGCTAGACAGCATGGAGGACTTTCTGCTCTCCAATGGGTACCAGCTGGGCAAGACCATTGGGGAAGGGACCTACTCAAAAGTCAAAGAAGCATTTTCCAAAAAACATCAAAGAAAAGTGGCAATTAAAATTATAGACAAGATGGGAGGGCCAGAAGGTGAGCTGGGGGCCCATGTGGAGGAAGGGGGTGGGGAAGCAAGGTGGGCTGGTGCTTCCTTCAGTCAGAAAAATTCCCTCTTCTCAGGGCTAGAGGTGAGGCTGGAGTGGTAGAGTGCTTACCTAGCAAAAGCAAGGCCCTGACCTGAATTCAAACCCCAGTACTGGAAAAAAAAAATTTAGGGACTCCGGAAAACCAGGTTATGGCCTTGGGTTAGGTAAGTGGGAAAGAGAGGGCTACTGGGAGTCCAAGAGCATCACACCTTTCCAAGTCCAAGATTAAAGTGGCACAGGTGACGGGTCCATGGGCTTCTTTTCCAGAAGAGACTGGCAGAGGCCACACCTAGGGCCAGCAGGTGCCAAGACAGGTGGACGTGGAAAAGAAGATAAGCCTCCTAGAACTATGAGATCAGAAGGCATGGGTGGGTGGAGCTGGCCTTTGGGGATTCTTTGGTGTCTTAAGTCCCTCAAATATCTGGATACTGTTGTCTCAAAGACTGCTCACAATAGTCCCAGAGTGGTAGAGAGTAGTTCCTGTAACAATATATTAACTACAAAAGTCATAGAAATGGATATTCTTTGCAATGTTCAAAGACTATAATCTTTTAGTTTGAGACTATTAAGGGAGCAAAGGCACAGGACCCAGACAGGATGGATAGAAACTGGGAGGAGTGAAGAGTTAGGCCTTTCTGATTTTAATAGCTCATCTCTTCTTCCCTCTATTTCTTCAGAGTTTATCCAGAGATTCCTGCCCCGGGAGCTCCAGATCGTCCGTACCCTGGACCACAAGAACATCGTCCGGGTGTATGAGATGCTGGAGTCTGCTGATGGGAAGATCTACCTGGTGATGGAGCTGGCTGAGGGAGGGGATGTCTTTGACTGTGTGCTGAATGGGGGGCCAATGCCTGAGAGCCGGGCCAAGGCCCTCTTCCGCCAGATGGTCGAGGCCATCCGCTACTGCCATGGCTGTGGCGTGGCCCACCGGGACCTCAAGTGTGAGAACGCCTTGTTGCAGGGCTTCAACCTAAAGTTGACTGACTTTGGCTTTGCCAAGGTGGTGCCCAAGTCACGTCGGGAGCTAAGCCAGACCTTCTGCGGCAGCACAGCCTATGCCGCCCCTGAGGTGCTGCAGGGTATTCCCCATGACAGCAAGAAGGGTGACGTCTGGAGCATGGGCGTGGTCCTGTATGTCATGCTCTGTGCCAGCCTACCTTTTGACGACACAGACATCCCCAAGATGCTGTGGCAGCAGCAGAAGGGGGTGTCCTTCCCTACTCATCTGGGCATTTCGACCGAATGCCAGGACCTGCTCAAGCGGCTCCTGGAGCCAGACATGGCCCTCCGGCCTTCAATTGAAGAAGTTAGTCGGCACCCATGGCTAGCAAGCACTTGATAAAAGCAATGGCAAGTCCTCCCCAATAAAGTAGGGGGAGAAAGCAAACCCAAAAACCCGCTTCTAAAATGGTGATATATATTTTACACTTTAAGTTTACTTATCCTAAAACTTACCTACACCCTCCCCAGACTTCCTCCCCTCTAAAGATCTTCATGGAACCACGGGCCTCATTCAGACTTCCCTTTTATTAATAGCTGACAAGTAATTTTCATACAGGTGTTTAAAGCTAATTAAATTAAACCCCAGAATCATCTATACACAGGGGGAGGAGAGGAGGAAAATGACCAAGAGCAATTGGAACCACTGTTACTACAACTTCCTTTCCAAATAAAAGCAGAAGCATTGGGAATGCAGAAACAGCCTCCTGACTCCGTCTTGGTGAGAGGCCTACTGGGGCCCCAGCCCTTCCTCATCCCAGAGGCCAAGCTAAGTCTGAGGTGAGGACAAGGGACTTCTTCAGTACCCACACTATAATCCCCACCTGAAGTCACTGCTGCAGAGTGTAAGTCCTGCCTAGGCTCCAGTGTGGGTGCCATGGGGGACAGAAACAGATCCCTAGACATCTTCCAGCTTCTGTTGAATCTCTTTAATGCTGTTATGGCAAGTCTGTAAAAGGTTCAGAACAAAGTTCTTTTTTCGTTCCTTTTTAATTACAAAACTAACAGCTGTTAGAATCTTTTTTTTTTTTTCTTTTCCTGGCTATAAAATACTCTGGGGAGATGCATTATAATTTAAAATATATAATATTGCACAAACAACCAAAAGGTTAATTAAACTAAAGAAATAATTACAAAGAGAAAAACCCATCTCATCAAAAAGATTCAGCATTCTCTCCATCCCACCCCCTCACTGAAGGTTTGAAGTGAAGTGCCCACCACTCTTGGTGCCCTTGACCACGATCCCTTTAAATCACTGGTGGACACACCAGTTTACATACAAGAATCATCAGAGCAGCATCATGAAGCACCAAGGTCTCCAGGAAATCACTGCAGCCCTCAAGCCCAAGAGAAGTGCGGCTTTACCAGGGTGGAGAATGCGAGCCACAAGCAGGCTCTGTCTTCAGGAAGGGCAGCCTCTGCAGAAGCCGGCTGAGTCTCAGGATGTCCGCCCCCAGCATGTCTCTTTGGGAGCAGAGGGCTGAGTCCTCACTTTTGCTCACCACTCCGTACCGCTAGTAGCCGGTTTGTATCCTAAGCTCCAGGGAGATGAAGGTAGGTAGCTGCTTGGACCAAGTATCCTGCCAGGCAACACACAGAGGGGCCTGAAGTAGCCCCCTCCCTTCTTAGGGAGGGGAAGAAATGCAAGAGTAGGCTCTTGCAGTGGCACAGCTGGGCTAAGGACTCGGGTGCATCTGATGTGAAGCCCTAGGAAAGTATGGGGACATCCCTGTGTGGGCTGGAGGATAGAAAAGACAGGGGTGGGGGGTTTGGTCTTAGATTCTGAACCCTAGAGACACTTTCCAGGAGTGGAAAAATACCTGGGGTTGGGGTGGGGGTAGAGGAAGATTCCCAGGAGAGGCAAATTTCCCAGAGACAAGTGCCTCTTACCCTCTGGGCCAGGAGTTAAAACGTGCTTGAAGTCCCTGTTTAGCCAAGGGCAGGTGGCATAGCCTTCCTTGCCTGTTTATGGGTGGACAGAGTATTGTCTCAGCTTCCCCCAAGAGACTGGTGGTTCATCTGTATCCATGTGGAAGGGTTAGACCTATCCCTTGGGGTCCCTCCAGAAGTCCCCAGGAACAGTGGGTGTTCCGCAGAGAAATGTAGGCTCTCTGGTGACAGGGTAGGTGTCCTTCCCCTTAGGTCATCCTAAGGTTGGCACAAGTTAGAGCTCTGGGCTTTGGATTTAAGAGAACCTCTTCACAAGGTGTAAGCAGAGGCCCAAAGGACCAGCAGAGTTCTGTACCCAAAGCTGTAGATGGCAGAGGCCATTTGAGGGACATTCTCAGTATCTTCCAGGGCTAGGCTGAGTTGAGTGAAGGAGGTGGAAGTTGCCGTGGGTGGAGGAGCTGCTTGCTGTGGCTCCCCTCATTCCCAGTCCTCCCACTCTACATCTTCCAGCTGCAAATGCAAGGGGACAATGGAAAGCACAGACACACTTACTTCTCTGAGTTAAGCCCAGACCCAACCTTCCCTTGCTAAGCACAGTCACCTCCATTCTGGATAGCTGTGCCCCACTCCCCTGGGCCATATCCTCCCCTGGCTGGGAGAGTAAACTTCTGGCTTTAAGTAATATGTCTGGGGAACAGAGATGAGGGATGGGCCTGTTGCTTTGTTTCAAGACCAAAGGAAGTGCTCCCATCAACCAACTCTAGACACTGTAAGGGATGTCATAAGGAACCAATCAAATCAATTCCTTAAGGAGAATTGGTCTCCTGCTGAACAGAGTAAGGCCATGCCTGTGAGGCAGAAAACTTGAGAGTGACACTGTGACTAAAATCAGGGTGGCATGGTAGTACCCTAACTCCTGGCTAGTCTTTCTTTTGCCTTATTACTTTTGGCCTGCTGTCAGCTGATATTGGTAGGAGGGGTTATAAAGAATGACCGCTCAGTTTTTTTTTTTCTGGTACTATGGTTTGAACTCAGAGCCTTAACACTTGCTAGGCAGGTGCTCTGCCAATGACTCTGCTCAAGTTTTTTGTTTTTATTTTTTTAACAGTGTTGGGGATCAAACCAGGGCCTCAATGAAGGCTAGGCAAGTATCCTATCACCAAGCTATATTTCCAACTCCACATATATGCCACCTTTTGAACAGAGCTGCAAAGGCACAGAAAGCTAGCAAACCTCTATAGCATGATAAGGTACTATGGGTATAGTGAGGTCAGAGGTGCAAAATACTCTTGAGTAGGTCATTACTTCCCCTGAGGTTTCAGCTTCCCAATGTAAAATACAAGACCCTTCACATGTCTCTCTAATCTGCCCACATCTTTACATGGCTTCATGATTACAGGACAGAAGGAATCACGTGGTTCTTAGATGACAGTGGGAGTAACACTGACTTCAATCATATCTGGATTGGAGTCTCAATTCTGTCACCCATTAGCTGTGGGAACTTCGAACTGTTTTAGCCTCTCATTCTAAATGATCCACTCTCAGGTTTGGGTGCAGCTCAGTGGTACACTTGCCTTAGCATATATGAGGCCCTAGGTTCCATAGATAAATAAAAATAAACAAATCGATAAATAACTCACACTTCATTCTGGGAGGTTACCAAAGAATAAAAGTAAAAGGCTGATTTGAGCTTAGTAACTGGAATGGGTTTTGTTCATCACTAATGTCAAGAGTGCGCCCATATCCTAAAGTGTTTAGGGATTATACCTAAAGTGTTTATAAGTATCATTTTCAATTCCATGTTTTACATGAAGAAAAAGTTAAGTGACTTGCTCTCCATCACATTGGTCATTTGTCTCCAAGACCAGGAACTTGCTCTGGCCCCACACCTAGGGACTATAAATCACGAAGTCTGGGGCAAGTTTCACTATCTTTATATATCTAAATCTATATATGTGAGGCAGGGTCTTGCTACATAGCCCAGGCCTTGAACTCATGGTGCTTCTGCTTCCGCCTCCCAAACACTGGGATTACCGGTATGTACCACTACGCCCTGCTAACCATCTATATTTTTAAGTAGTCCTTGCATGAATGTGATACAGAGCTAAGGCCAAGAACTCTTCCATACATCTACCCTACAACTGACAAGAAGCAGAACCTGCCTACTGTTCTGGGCCTGAGTGGGAAGCCTCACCTCCCTTCCTACAGCCTGCCACCTCAGTTAGGTGCAGAGAACCATTCTGAGGGGACAGCTGGGCTTTATGGGAAGGTCTCATATCCTGGCATCACTGGGCTGACTTGTCTGTGGCTGATCAGGCTCACTCACCTCAGCAGAGGCATCTACTTTGGAAAGTGCCATCTGCACTTCTTCTTCGGTCATGTCCAAGTCAAAATCCTTCTCCCAGTCTTCACTGATGTCTGTGCTTGAGCCTGGAACCACGAGTCACAGTGTAAAAAGCAATGGGACAGGAAGGGGATACCTAAAGAGGTTTAGCTGGAGGTGATGGCAAAGATACAACAGGGCTGACAATACACAAAACAACTCTTTATAATCTACTTTTACTCTGGCTCAGTAATCTCACTTTTAGGACTTTAAGGAAAAATCCTGGATTCAGTAAAGAAATTAGCCAAAAGGATGTTCACTGTAGGGCTGTGTCATAGTGAAGAAAACTCAGAATCAACATGAATGTCCACTGATGGGGAATTAGAAAACTAGATGGTGCAGTTACATGATGATTGAATATAACGTGGCTTTTAAAGGTTATGCTGTGGAAAAACATTCACAGTAAAATATTCTCAAATTGTTAAGGAAGAAAAAGCAGGTTGCTAAAGAGTGGAGGAGCACTTTGGCCCAGAGGCTCCCAGGGAGTCACAGGAATTTACCAGAAAAAACATGAGCCTCTTCCTCTTCACCCTCCATTTTACCTAACTGATCTGGCTCTCCATGACATACTCCAGGCACATTTCCACTTAGGGCCTTTTCGTGGCTGTTCCCTGTACCATGAACTCTCCTCCTCAGTTATCTCTTGGGCCAACTCCCCCCCACTCACTTCACGTCTTTTCTCAGATCTTACCTTCATGTGACCTACCCTGGGCAGCCTATTTTAAATTGTAACCCTTTGGTCGGGCGCAGATAGCTTACACCTGTAATCCTAGCTACTTGGGAGGAAGGGCAACCCAGGAAAATTGTGAGACCCCCCCCATCTCCAAAATAACCAGAGCAAAATGGACTGGTAAAAGCAAAAGAGCTCAGCTTTGCAGGCACTAAGCCCTGAGTTCAAATTCCAGTCCCACCAAACGGGGGAAAAAAATTATAACCTTTCCAGTCTGGAAAGAACTTCCAGAACAACCTTTCCAGTTGTTCTTTTTTCCATTTTATGTATTACTTTTTAACCGATAATGCAGTAAGACTTACTATGCTTATTGTCTAATAATAGAGGGACTACAATGTGAGCTCTGTGAAGGCAGGAACTTTGTTTTCTTATGCATTCTTAGTACCTATAATAGGTAGTTGGCACCCAATGAATATTCATGGACCCTTTATACCAGCAGTTGGCAAACTATGACCCATGGATCAAATCCAGCCTACTGCCTGTTTGTGGTAACAAAATTTTGAAACACAGCCATGCTCATTTGTTTACATGCCATCTGTGGCTGCTCTCATGCATTAATGGTGGAGCTCAGTAGTTTCAACAGACTATATGGCCAAAGAAATCTACAGTATTTATGATCTGGCCCTAAACAAAGTTTGCCATTTCCTGCTTTAGGTGATTCTGATGTTGCCAACTACAATGTGACCATCACTGCCGAAAACATTTCTACTTGGGTATGACTTTTTTTCCCTCCTCCTGGTGCTAGGGACTAACCTCAGGGCCTTATGCTTGCAAAGCTAGCCTCCCTCTTCCACTAAGCTAAATCCCCAACCACTTTGTTAAAAATTTTTATCCTTTACTTAGGATATTTTTCTATTCTTTTTTATAATGATACTTAAAACCTAACAGTAAGACAGAAAAGTTTTCAAGGACTGGCAGAGTGGCTTATGTTGTAGAGCACCTGCCTAGCAAGCATTAGCCCCTGAGTTCAAACCCCCGTATCACCAAAAAAAAAAAAAAGTTTTCAAAAGCCAAACAGAGCTATAGGATGGGTAAAGATGGACTTGTGTGACTTGACGGTCTACCTTATAAAAGCAATTTTGCAAATTGCTGTGTTGCTTTTTTATCTTTTTTGACAGTACTAGGGCTAGAATTTAGGACTTTATGCTCTTTTAGCAGGTGCTTTACCACTTTTTTTTTTTTTTTTTTTTGCTTTAGGGTCTTATGTTTTTATCTTGGACCATAATTCTCCTACTTCTACCTCTCATAGCTGCGATTACAGATGTTTGTCCCTACTCCTGGTTTGTTGAGATAGGCAGGTCTCAAACAACAATTTTCCCAATCTCTGCCTCTGGGCATGATTTTTATAGGCATATTAAAAACATACATGTGAAAGTTATCAGTGGTAAGCTAGATGCCGATGGTTCACACCTGTAATCCTAGCTATTTGGGAGGCTGCGATTGGAAGGATGGAAGTTTGAAGCCAGCCACAGCAAATAGTTTGTGAGACCCCCATCTCCAAAATAACTAGAGCAAAATGAACTGGAGGTGTGGCTCAAGTGGTAGAGTACCTGCTTTGCAAGCTCAAAGTCCTGAATTCAAACTCCAGTCCTCACTCCCACCCCCCCCCCCAAAAAAAAAAGCAGAAGCAAACTATACAAATAGCTGCCCTGCTCCACATTCTGCTCAGAATGCTCTGTTCCCTCTTCCTCTCCACAAGTGGTGTAGTCACAGAGCCAGGCAGAATATTGCTCTTCTATCTACTGTGCGGTCTTGGGCAAATGACTTTGGGTTTCAGTCTATAAAATGATAAAAGAACCTTCTTTGCAAAAAACATGGGAGAAGCTTATTAGAATGCACATTTCTAACTTCCCCTTTCCCTGGCCTCCACTGAGATTCAGCAAGTCTAGGTAGTGGCCCAGGTACCTGTGTGATTCTGTGGAGACCTGAGAAACAATGGCATTAGAATTAGAGGTATGAATGTCAAGTGCCAGTTATGTATGCACATAATTGCTGTTTAACAAATGGACCATACTTCTTCTAAAGGCCCTGTCTCAGAGGCCTAACTACTTAGCTCTGTCTCAGAGCTAAGTAATTTTGTGCATGGTCCCATGGCAAGTCAGGGCAGATCTGCATCCAAGACTAGTACTGACCCCTGAATCTAAATCTCCCTGTACTGTCAGGAGCCTTGGGTGGCACTCATACGTCAGTGCAGCTTCTTGTAGGTCAAAAGCTCACTTAAGAGCTGTGGCTGTGACCATGACATTTTTCCTAGTCTCTGGGACTTGAAACTCCCTCTTCTCTAGGCTTAAATGCTAGGGTAGACCTTCCCAGCAGTGCAAGAGTATCAGCAAACATTTCTGGAGCATTTCACATGCTCCTCTGGGCTAGTTATCATCAGTCCCAATTTACACATGCCAGAATGAAGACTTCAACAGCAGAGTCAGATGGGAGTCTGGGTGTTCTGCCATAGGCCTCCTCCCACCATCTCGTACTGTCACATGAGGAGATTGCTAAGCTCTCCATTACACTGTGCACGTGGCACAGACCTGATCTACTTAACTTAAGACTTCATTGATGGAGTTTGCTGTTTGTTTCTGTTTTCAGGTTATTACTAACCTCAAAGTGCGGTCACAGTTCATTTGATTCTGTATAACTGGCTCTCTGCTTCCTAAGATAAATGAAGACAAAAACAGCTCCCAGGTTCTATAGTCAATGGTGAAGTAGGACCTTCAACCCAGAGCTACAGGTGACAGGCCTGCCCCAACCTCCCCTCCCCTACTAAGCAGATAAGTCCTGGGACAAAATGCAGGTGGGAGCAAGTCTGCAATGACAGGTATCACTCTGGGAGACCCTATGCTAGGCCACCCCAAGAGACTCTGCTGCACTACCCAGAGACCAAGACTCATGTCATCCTAAGAGGTAGGTACAAGAGGAAAAAGAAGTCACTGTCTCCAAATCTCTGCTTTTTTTTTTCCCCTTTTGCCACATTGGAGATCAAACCCAGGACCTTGCAGCGATAGGCAAGCACTCTATCCCTGAGCTACACCACAGAACTTATTTTTTTGAGACAGGGTCTCACTATATATCTTAGGCTGGCCTGGATCTTATTCTGTAGCCCAAGCTAGTCTCAAACTCCTGATCCCCCTGCCTCTGCCTTTGGAGTGCTGGGATTATAAGTATGTACCACAAGTGGCACCATTACTCCCTTTAAGATTTCCTTCCAGGGTTGGGGGGTGACTCAGTGGTAGAGTGCTTGCCTAGCATTCATGAGAATCTGTGTTTGAGCCCCAGGACCACAAAAAACTCCCCAAACCACAAGAACACAGGGGAAAAAAAAAATTTCCTCCCTCTACTATATTTGTATTGTCCAGCCTAGTCCAAGACCCTAGCTTCCCCCATCTAACTACAGTTGATTTGGGGGTGGTTCTGCATCAACTCTTCTTTTTGCATGGTCCAAGTGCATGAGAGGTAGCATAACAGAGTGGTTGAGAGCTTTTGTTGCATCTCCCCTATAATTTCATCCTATTTCCAACTGTTACTAATTTTTTCTGATCACCCTTCTTTGCAGCCCAGTTCCAAATACCTATAATTCTTTAACCTTCTGTTTCACTATCCTTTGTTCCCTCTCCTACCCAGCTAAAATTCCACGAGCCATCATTCTGATCACTTCTTACATATACTTGGGACGTTTTCCTTTTCCTCTATTGATTTTACCCAGCTAAACCTGAGCTCTAGTTAAATCCAACTTCCCATCTGCTCTGTGCCTACTGAATGTGGTTGGATAAAAGTACAACAGGGCTGCTGGGCATGGTGGTACATGCCTGTAATCCTAGCACTTGGGAGGCAGAGGCAGGAGAATTGGGAATCTGAAGCCAGCCTGGGTTACACAGTGAGACCCTGTCTCAAAAAACAAACAAAAAAGTACAACAGGGCTGACTGGTTTCACTTAAAATCCTTTCCACCATCTCAAAGGGGCCCTGGTGCCACTCACTCAGTAACTTTACTGTACCTTTCAGGCCCATGATGTATTATTCCACTCTCCTACAGGACTATCACACTCTTCTAAATATTTTAGTGATCTCAGGGTGAATGATCTTAGTTCCTTTTCCAAAAAAAAGCAGGAGGAACTGCACAGATGTGAGGGCTTTTGTGAAGGGTGAATGATACACATATCCAGTGCTTAGCATAGGTCTAAACACACAGAAAATGCTCAAAGAATGTTGCCTATTATTACTGCCATCATTTCTCCAAAGCAGAGCTCTACCTAAATTTCTTTCCTGATTGAGGTTTATTACAAAACAATTAACTTCAATTTATAGCATAGTAAACAGAGGCTTAAAGAAGCTCAATCACTTTTCTGAAATCACTGGCTTGTGAGAAAAGTTGGGATTTGAACCCAGAACTATGATCCCCAGACCCTGAGCCCTTAGCCTCTTGTGGTCTGCTGCTTTATGGCATCAGTAAAAAATTTTGATTCCAGCTTATGACGTTAAGTTCTTAAGCTCTATTTAAGAAGCAGCCTGCCCAGCCTTCCTGTACCTCCCTTTCCCAGGAGACAATATAGAAAAGGGGGTATTGGTCACCACCCCTTAAACATACCCCCTCAGCCTGGACTACCACTCCCAGCACCTGCCCCAACTCTCCACCTCTCCTATACAATGCCTGTCTCCTCGGTGAAACACCACTGGTGCTCATATTCCTTCTTTCTCTGAACACCTCCAGTATCAAGCCTGTCCCATACCACTTCATACTTCATCACAAAGACTGCCGTTTCTGCCCCTCCCCCCTCAGTGTCTCATAAAGAGCAGGTAGGAGGAGCTCAATGGATGACCTCACTGAACCAGGCAGAAGGAAAGCACCATGTTAAGAAACTAGATATCCTGAAGTTTTCATCAGGGAGCAGGGAAGGACTGAAGTGGGCCCAATTCCCATCCACTGCAGCAAACCAGTTGTTTACGTGCAGCAGGCCAGGCCTCACTTGCTGGACAAGTTTTACGGCTGTGATTGGTACTAAGTGTTGGCAACAACAGTAGCATGTGTACCAAGGGGGGAAGGGTGGTCTTGCTAACAACTGGCAGTTTCTGGAGAGGGGTTTTAAAAGTGACAAAGGAACTGATATTGGGGCTGTGGCTGTGGCTCAAGTGGTAGAGCACCTTCCTAGCACTGAATTCAAACCCCCATACCACCAAAAAAAAGCTGACCTTAGGTCTATCTTTGTTCTTTAATTTCTGGATTTAAAGAAGTTGCTCTTTGACATAAACTCGGAGTCCCCAGTCTAAAACTCCATTACACAGATAAACTACAGCTGTATTACTGAAGCTGTATCACCTAAGTTCATAGGCACTCGTTTCATTCTTTTTTAAACTGTGTGAGTTTTATATACATATTGCTTAGTAATAATGAAGACTTAGGGACACTGAAACTGATTTTCCCAAGGTTCCAGAGGGCAGAAGACCCCTGACATCAACATCACAGCATTCTCAACCCAGGAAAAGGCTGAACTGCCCCAGAGGACAGAAATCAGCACTGTGTACTAGTTACAGGAATGGCTGTTGGATTAGATAGACTTGGGTCTGATTCTAGGCTTGCCATCAGGTGAATTTGAGCAAGTTACTTAATATTTCTCAGTCTTACTTTCTTCATCTATAAAATGAAGACAATAATACCATTCTCACTGGGTTGTGAGATGAAAGTGAAAAATATTTAACCCAGAGCCTAGCAAAACTTTACTTCGTTGACTTTTTTTTTTTTTTCAGTATAGGGGTTTGAATTCAGAGCCTATACCCTGAGCCATTCCATCAGCCCTTTTTTGTGATAGGTTTTTTTCAAGATAAGGTCTTGTGAACTATTTTTTACCCAGGCTTGCTTTGAACCTCAATCCTCCTGATCTCTGCCTCCTGAGTAGCTAGGATTACAGGTGTGAGCCACTGGCACCTGGCCACTTCGTTGACTTTAAGATCTCAACAACTGTAAGATGCATCCTCCTTTCACAGACCATGTGTATGCTAGACTTGATGAAATACAGTAATAAACACTCGATATATAGCAGCTGTCTTCCTCATCAGTATCACAAATGAAGGAAATTGCTCCTAGAATGGTGACAAGGCACAAGGAGACATATCTGCCTTATAAGGTAGCAACTCTCACTTGCCCTGTCAACACAATCCCCTGAACCTCCAGACCTACCTTTTTTGCCATTGTTGGAGGGTGTAGACTTCCCACTGTCTGAATTCAGCTCGAACACACGTAAGTCTGTAGGCACCTCCTCTCTCAGAGTCTCTACTCTGGCTGGAGGCCTGGGCTCTGGACCACTGGTGCGGCCAGCAGGGGTTAGGGGCTTAGAGGGAACTGGTGGTGGGGGTCCAGTCTCGCCCTCATCCATAGTCAGGCTCTGTTCCTCCAAAGATGCCTCAAGCAGCTTTTGAGACAGGTCTCTGGGCAGCACTGGTGCCTCAGATGCAGTGGCAGGGTTGGCAATCTGTGTCACGAGGGATATGCTCTCACTGCTCTCAGACGGAGTCACCTCTGTGGGAGGCTCCATAGAAGTCACTGCAGTCTCTTCACAGGGGCTCTGGGGACCAGGTATTACTTCAGGGGATGTTGAAGTTGTGGCCACAGGAACCTTTGCCTCTTTGGGAGATGGTGAAATGCCCATGAATTCCTCTGTAGAAATAAAGGTACAAAAAAGAGGGCAGTGTACCTAGCCAGCACAAGGCAACCATGGAACTGTCAGATCCTACCCAGCTTAATCCCAATGAAGACTAGGACCTTTTCCCTCATCCACTCCAACGCAGTTCTTCTGTAGATACTCCCTGGCTAGTCAAAGTCCTTCCTACCCATGGGACCATGTTAGGCTGGTAACAATACTGCCCAAGATAGTGTAAGAGATTAGAAGGCCAAGGCTTGAAAGTGGGTTGGTTTTGGGCTCAGGTCAGGCCCTGCTATATCCTAGAAGTATGAATAGGCAAGCCACTTCACTTTTAACTTCAGTACAGGGATAATGGAGCTGTGCTAAGGGCTACACATGAAAAGCTCGTAGCACAGGCTGAACATATATTATAAGCACTTAATAAAAGCAAATATCTCATCAGAGTAGTTCTAACATGCTGGCCTAGGCTGAATTACCAGGTAGAGGATGCTTAGCTCCCTCCCTAACCCAGTGGTTCCCAAACCTGACTGGCTCTTAGTAGTACCAGGAGAGCTTATTAATTGGGCCAAAATCCTACAGTCTTATCTAAGAGGTGGGGAAGGGAATCTGGATTTTCAATGTGCTCCCCAGTGACCATGAAGCAGCTGGTCTATGGCTAGCAGAGCAATTTGTTCCAACAGACACACATGATTTCTGAACCTAAGCTCAGGGTTCCACCACCCTTGTTTGACATCCCCTTGTTACTTCTACCTATGCTCAGAACATACACTATGCCCATTCCCTACCCATTCTCTGGGTCTCTCCAGGCCTCCTGAGTGTCCCACAAACAGACCTTTTGCTTGCCGAACACATCTGGACACCTTACCTTCTTCTTCCTCCCAGCCAGGCTCTTCACAGATGCTCTGTTCTGCCCGTTGCTTCAGGGCATCCCTCCGTGCCTGCTCCTGAGGGTGAAAGAGGAATGGCCAGCAGTAAGGGTACTCTCTTCCCAGTACTGCTACTGACCCCAGAAAGCTTGGCACCCTGTCTCCTTTCTTGCCTCTACAAAATTCAGCCTGCTTCCCCCAGGGCTGAGTAGGTACCTCCCCAAGCTAGTCCAGCATACCTGCTCCAGTTGGTAGACTTTATAGAAATAGCGATGCCAGAATTCTGAATGGGAAACAGCTGCTGGAACCTAGAGGAAAGGGAAAGAGGAAGTGACAATTTGGAAGTGTATGTATGGGCTCTGTGTACCCACCCTTATCAGTCTACTCCCACGTGCTCTGGATTTCAGATATAGGAAGTGGCTTTGCAGGAATTGCCAAAGCCCTTCCACTGTACCTCAGTTTCAGCTGGACCCATTTTCCTGCCCCAGCTTGGCCAAGAAAGGAAAAAAGAATTCCCATCAGGCTTTGCTCGCCCTTCCATTTCTCACCATTCACCGAGTGCCAGATGCCTGTCAAATCAGCCTCTTCCATGCAGATTCTTGGCTCAAGACATAGCTGGTCTTACTCTACAGGGTTTTCTACTGCACATGTCCCTCCCACATCCCAACCCAAGCCTGGAACCAGTTGAGGTCCTGCTGGCTGGGCCCTCACCATCTTGGTGTAGAGGGCCCTGATGGAGGGGCTGCCTACAAGGAGCTCTGAGATCTCCCCCTTCTTCTCCTCCAAGCAGAACTGGGAAAGCCAGGCGTCAAACAATTCCGGGGGTCCTGCAGAGGGAAAGACGCTGATAGTCAGTTCCCTGGGTCTGGAGAAAGAACATGACCTACAGACATACTTAAGCCTGGATTTGGACAACAAGGAAAGCACAAGGGTTTTTTTTTTTCATTTGGTCCAAGGTGGTTGATTAGGCAGGGTGAAGAGGTAGGTGGGCCCTACTAGGATGAGGGTATGACACTAAGTGATCTCCAGAAAAGGCTGTAGTTCCCATTTTCTTACATCCTGATGGCATTTTAGTCCACTGCACTGGACAATGACCTCCCCTCTCTGAAACAGCTGTTCTAAGGTCACCAGTAGACCTGTGTTGCCAGAGTCAATAGCCACTTCTCTGTCCTCCCTCATGTAATTGTGCTACCATTTCTGACTAGGAGCTACTGCCTTCCTCTGGAAGCTCTCTTCTCTCTGGCTTCTCATTTTTTTGTTTTTTTCCTCCCACTTTTCTGGTTGCTCTGAGTCTTCACGGGCTCATTTTCTTTTCCTTTCCTTATCTCTTCTCACTTTTTATTTTCTCTCAAGATAATCACTAAACCATGAATTTCAACTTTTTCCTCCCACTGACTCTCTTTGTAACCCATGCTATCTTTCTGGGCTCCAGATCCAGTTGCAAACACATGTGCTCATTTTTCTTCCCACAGTTATCTATCAGACGCTGAAGGATCATCCTAGACTCCTCTCCTCACTTGCTCTAATTCCACTTCTTTAGTGTCCCTACATGCACACCTTCCTCTCCATTCCAACAGCCTTTTCCTACACTCTGGCCTTACCTCTGACATGGGAATTTTTACCAAGCTTCCTACCTCATCTTCCTGTCTTCTGTCTCTATTTCATCCTTTATAACACGGCCTCAAGGGCTGCTTTACAAAATGCAAAACCTCATCACCTCAGGCCTTAAAACCTTACAACAGGGCTGGAGATGGAGGTGTGACACAAGGGGTAGAGTGCCTGCCTAGTAAGCATGAAGCCCTGAGTTCAAACCGTCATAAAACAAAACAAAACCAAAAAAACCCTCCAAAAGTTGTTCTCTACAAGAGGAATTTTTAAGCTAAAGTCCACAGATGATCTTCAAAGGGTCAAAGAATTCCTACATTGCACACAAAATTTTGTAGAGAGAGGGTTTGTAATTTTTAATAGATTTTTTAAGGACTTTGTGACTAACAAAAGGTCTAGACCCACTACTGTAAGTCTTTTAGGACCAAATTCAAGCTTCTTACTTCGCACACAAAGCCACCTCCATCCTGGCTTCCATAGCACTCTGGTTGCTTTCATTACCTCATGTATACTCTAATCCAGGGTCACCAAAAAGCTAGGGACTCCCTATTCAAGCATACTGTTCCCTTTGCCTGAATACCCTTCTCTACTTCTAAAAATAAAACTAGTTTACTTCTAATTCACTCTTAAAACTTTAATTCAAGGACTGGAGGTATGGCTCAAGTGGCAGAACGCTTACTTTGTAAGCGTGAAACTCTGAGTACAAATCCTAGTGCCACCAAAAAAAAAAAAAAAAAAAACTCAAGAAAAAAGCCTGAATTCAAGTGTTACTTCCTAAGCTCCACGCTGCGTTTGGTCCAAATACCCATCGTTTTGCAGAAGCAGTCACTCGACAATTTTTTTTCCAGTACTGGGATTTGAACTCAGGGCCTATGCCATGAGCCACTCCTCCAGCCCTTTTTTGTGATGGGTATTTCCTAAATAGGGTACTGCAGAACTATTTGCCTGGGGCTAGCTTCGAACCGTGATCCTCCTGATCTCTGCCTCCTGAGTAGATAGGATTACGGGTATGAGCAACTGGTGCCTGGCACTTTATGTGGTAGGACCCCATTTACATGAAAAAATGTCCAGAATAGGTAACTCCACAGAGGGAGAAGGCAGAGTCATGGCTCCCAGGGCTGGGCAAGTAGACAGTGGGTGTTGACTTTGTAATGAGCCCTGACCTTCCTTTTTTTTGGAGGGGGCAGCACTGGAGTTTAAGCAACAGGGGCTTAGTGAACAGGAGCCAAAGGGAAGGCAGGCAAAGCAGCAGGGCTGAGAGACAGGCTGAGCAGAAAGGAGGAACCAGAGAAGCAAAGTCTCTGCAGAGTTCAGAGCTAGAGTGAAGACAGCTGGGGTTCAGGTAGGAAAGGGATCATTAATCCACCCCATAGGGCGTAAGGTACACATACACAGGTCCAGCTCTGGTAGGGGGACTTGGCCTATGCTACTTGAGACAAAGAGGACCCACAATCTATCCCTCTTGGTGTACCTGCCCCACAAGTCCCCCCACTGCTATTCCCTCACCATCAGGTTCATTGCAGTAGGTTGCCGGATCTGACTGTAGAGTGTAGAGGCGAGCCTGTCAGCAACAGAGAACAGAAATTCTGAGGAGGTAGTTATGGAGAGCACCCCTACTCTGTAGGGTACCCAATTAACCACAACCCAGTTTCTTCCCTGTTGGAAAACAAACTCACAGGGTACTTGTTAATGAACACTGTAGCACTGGGCTACCCAAAAACTGGGGTTACCAGAAAAATGGTCTTTCACCTAGTATTCCACCCCTGGGAATTAAGATAATACAATTAAGCAGGCTATAAAATTATATGTATAAAATGCTTCTGAAGCATGTGAAATATGAAAAACGTCAAATACAGTTATATTAATAAAGTCTATAGGGACAAACTATGAAATAATGCAACTATACCCAAATTGAAACCATTAAGAATTTCTTTGGCTGGAGGTATAGTTCAGTAGATTATTTGCTTAACATGCACAAAGCCAGGGGTTTGATACACACCACTACCAAAATAAAGGAAAGAATTTCTTAATTTTAGAGCCAATCTGGCAAGTGTACTATAAAATGTGCCCCCAAATAGGGCTACAAACTTCAGTTGATAAACAGAAAGCCCCCTTCCTTCCTCAGCATTACATGAAGCATGTGGCTGTCTGCAACAGAACTTCAGCAATTGGTTTTGGTGATAACTTTTTGTTTTTAACTTACAATCTTATATTTAATAACTTTCAGAACTCACATGTTCACTAAGTGATGTCACTTATGCTAATACTGAAAAACATGCTTGAAAAATCAGCAATGTGTAATAGAAATTCAGTATCATGAAGGCCCAAATGCCATGACACCACACTGTAAACTCAGGAGAACAGGAGAAATTCAGATCATGAAATAGACTTAATGATGAGAAAATAAGATGTAACACAAATATACTGCCATAGTTGTTGGTCTAAGTGCTCTGAAGACACCCTCTCTCCTGGTACATTTTTTCCTAGTGGTTAGTCTTAAATAACTCACATGGAGAAAATTATGCCCCCCAAGACACTCTCCACACTGCCATTACGGTTAAAAGCTGAAAGAAACCCAGTTGTGCCATACTGAACGAATTCATTGTAGGACTTTAAAGACATTAAAGTGGTGGTTAAAAAAATGCTAATAATTTGTTGTACTTTTTCTTTTTAAAAAAAAGCAGGCAACAAAATTGCATGTATGAAGTGCTTATTTGTTAAAAAGAAAAAAAAAATCCCAAACTATCTTATGTTTGTAAACAAAAGAGAAATGGAAGGTTATATACTAACAAGAAATCAGGCTTCTTTCTGGATGATGGAATTATGGTCTTAGAAATACTGTAATTATCCTTATTGGTGTTCTCCAACTTAGTTATACACATGTTTACTTTTTGGTCTGAGCATGTCTTGCTTTTGTGAATAGTGCTTGGAAGTTAAAGCCTGGCATCAATATGGGAAGCTGCCAGTGAACTACCTTGGTGCCATCGTAAGGCTCAGCTGTGCCAGAGGGAGTACCCATCAGGGTGATGACATCGCAATCGATGGTTTTGTCCGGTGAGGGAGCAAAGGTGTCTGAAATCACCCCTAGGAAGTCAGACAACCCCTTCTTCATTTTTTCTGTTGCCCCAGAGGAGCCTTCAGTCTGCAGAGAGAACCAATAGAGGAAGCAATTATCCTAGGAGCAGGCTGCAATCAGGGGTCTGGGGGATGAAGTATCAGGAGGGCAAAGGGGTACTATGTGTGAGGACATAAGAGTGCTCATAGCCCTTCACTACATTTCCAGGGCTGGAGAAGGAAGAGGCAGTCAAAGTCCTCCACTCCCAGCTGGGGATGCAGAACAGGGCCAAGGTAGGCCTGTGTAAATCGGAGCAGAGATTCTTGACTGGCTATTTCATTGAAATATTAAGGCCAATTAGGCTTATAAAAATTGGTAAGAGAGGATCCATGCCATTTCAGCAGGGAAGAGGGCCTGTGAGTAGAATGGTGAAGGTACTCTAATACTTGTTTATTACAAGACCTAAACCCTCTTTGAGTTTCACTGTCCTTATTTGTCAAATGCAGCTAAATAAGGCATGGACAGTGCCTGGTACAAGGCAAACAATAAATAGCAGCATTGGAATGTAATTTCCCCATAATTATTGCTCAGGAAGTAGGATATTTTGTTTAAATGTTGGGGAAATTTGAACAAGAACAGGTAGTCTTATCATGCCTGGGTCCTGGGACCAGCGTACTGGGGCACCAAGCTTTAGCCAGATTGGTCAGCATGCCCTCCAGTAGGCAGGGATGGGGAACTGAAGCTGGCCTGGAACTTGCTATGTAGCCTAGACTGGCCTTGAACTTGTAACTCTTCAGCTTCAGACTTACAAGTGTTTGGGAATACAGGCATGTACCACCATGGTCAGCAAATTTTTTTTTTTTTTTTTTTTTTTTTTGGGTGGGACTGGGGTTTTAACTTAGGGCTTTGCATTTGCAAAGCAGGCACTCTATCACTTTAGCCACACCTCCAGGCCCTTTTGCTCTGGTTATTTTGGAGATGGGATCTCATAAACGATTTGCCTGGGCTGGCCTTGAACCACAATCCTCCTGATTTCAGCCTCCCAAGTAGTTTGAATTACAGGCATGAGCTGCTGGAACCCAGCTTCCCAGGCATTTTCAACCTAAAACCTATCATAGTGCCTGGACATGGGTGTACAATCATTTGCTGAATGAAAAAAAGGGATAAATGAGTGAAATAAATAGTGGTGTCTGGTACTGGCTAACTCATAGTGTTCAGCAAGGTCTGTCATTCATGCTTATCAGTAATTGTGGTTAGCAGACAGACAGTATTTTAAAAGAATTCAATAAAATAAGTTTGGCTAAGAAACCCCCAAACTTGTTTTCTTCCTTCTCACCCTCCTGTCTTTTTTCCTTCTCCCCTCCCTTTTTTCTTTTTCTTTTTTTTTTTTTTTGAGATGGAGCCTCATTTTGTTGCCCAGGCTGGTCCTGAACTCCTAGGCTCAAGAGATTTGCCTCAGAATCCTGAGTAGTTGCAATTATAGACACTCACCACACACCTACCTCAAAACTTGTTTTTTAGGCTAGGCACCATATTTCCTGCCTGTAATCCCATCTACTTGGGAAATGGAGATCTGCAGGAAAAGAGTTCAAGGCCAGTCCTAGCAAAAAGATGGTGAGATCCCATCTCAACCAATAACGCTGGGTGTGGTGACACATGTTACCCCAGCTTCATAAGGTAAATAGGAAGACAGTGGTCCAGGCTGGACTGGGGAACAAATGCAAGACCCTACCTGAATAATAGCAAAAGGGGTTGGGGATGTGGCTCATGTAGTAGAGTGCCTACCCAGCAAACGTGAGGCCAAATTCAAACCCCAGTACCACCAAAAAAAAAAAAAAGCCCACTAACTTGTTTTTCATAACATGAAAAATCTCAAGGTGACTGACTGAACTGGTGACCAAATGAAGAAATAACAATCTGTTCCAGTGTTCACAGAAAAATCGTAATACAAAGACCAGCATACTTGAGCTGGGTGCCAGTGGCTCATGCTTATAATCCTAGCTACTCAGGAGACAGAGATCAGGAGGATCAAGGTTCGAAGCCAGCCTGGGCAAATAGTTCCCAAGACCATATCTCAAAAAAACCCATTACAAAAAAGGGCTGGTGGAGTGGCTCAAGGTGAAGGCCCTGAGTTCAAACCCCAGTACTGCAAAAATGAAACAAAATAAAACCAGCATACTGTACTTCACTGAAAACTTAAATGTGCAGGGACATCTCTAATGATTCACAATTTTCACCTTTTGCACTGCCTTTAAATCTAATTCCTATCTAACCAGAAGATTCTACTGTAGATCTTTGATTAACAAAAATAGGGCCAGTGAAAACATAAGCTAGCATAAAATAAACATGACTGAAGTACATAAGAATATTTTCTCGTATCTGTTTTGCAACAGATATTCAAAGTTCTAAAACTGTACTCCCCTATGACCCCTTCTAATATTTTATTTCTTTAGTGTTTAAATGAGATATATATTTTACTTGATGCCTTATAAACCAAAATGTTATTTATTTATTTTTTGTTTATTTATTTATTTTAAAGCCACCAAGGGTTTATTTATGCTTTTGTTCATTTATTCACAGGTGCATACATTGTTTGGGTCATTTCTCCACCCTGTCCTCCTCCCTCACCCTTCCCCCCTCTAATATTTTATTATAAAGAAAATATTTTGGCAACAGACAAAAATTTGGCAAGCAGAATGTTCACTGCAATTCTGCATACAACACTAGAAAAAGTAAAATAGAAAACTAGGAATTGGTTAAATACACATAATGGAATGCCACACCATTTATAACACTGTAGAATGATTAAGTCAAAATGTAAGTTAAAAAACATTATGGTATGAAGCTGGGCATGGTGGTTCACTCCTATAATCCAAGGCTATGCAGGAGACAAAGGTAGAGGGATTGCGGACCAAGGCTGGTTCTGTGCAAAGACACAAGGCCCTGTGAGAACAATAACTAGAGCAAAAAGGGCTGGGGTGTGGCTCAAATGGTAGAGTGCTGCTTAACAAGCATAAGGCACTGAGTTCAAACTCTAGTACTGCCAGGCATAGTAGTATAGGCCTGTAATCCTGGCACTTGGGAGGCAGAGGCAGGAGGATCATGAGTTTAGGGCCAGTTTGGACTACATGACAAGACCAAAAAAAAAAAAAAAAACCAAAAATCCTAGTATATAACAAAAACCTTAAAAAAACCCCATGGTATTCAAATGATTTGTTTTGAAAAAGAAAATGTACGTGGGGATAGGATGCATCTCCCCAATGTTATCAATAGTTATCTCTGGGAGATGGAATTATCAGTGTCTCTAGGTTAGTCTTATCTTTTCTTTTATGCATTCTTTTACTTATATGTACTTTCTAAATTTTCTATGAAGACTTTACTACTGGAAAACATTTGCTGAAACAGTACAGATGTGATAAAAACTAATAATTTATATGTATATATGTGTACATATATATATAGGTTGTTTGCTTAACACAAATTCCTTCCAAATGAGAGGAAAAATCTCCGTATTTTCCCCCAATAGGGAAAAAATTATCACCTAACCAGAGAAAGATTGGGAGTGCCCACTAGGATTCCAAAGCAGGTCAGGCTGTAATGGGCAGTCACTCAAGGTATGGACAGTACTCACAGCCAGCTTCTCCTTGACCACACTAGCCGTGGCTGCAATGGTGCAGGCTGTGTCATGCTGTACCACCTGGGTAAACTCAGTCAGGTCCCGCTTCATGAACTCCAAAGCTTCAGAAGACTATGGGAAGACAAAGAAAGATGACAGAGCTGGCAAGCCCCATCACATTTGTTCTTATTCCATGACATGACATTCCATGTGGAAATGTCAAATGATGTGGGATCTTGGGGTCAAAAACAATGCTCACTTGTCCCAACTCCACCATACAGGATTTCCTGACAGCAGAAAGTGCAGGGAAACTCAGCCTAGGTGCTCACAAACTACACAGGCAATAGTAAGCCTTTAGTCTTTGGGGTTTTTTTCCCTATAAAATATGGGAGGTGGACCAGGTCAGTGATTCTCAAAAGCAGAATGGGAAAGGGGGGCACAGAGAGTCTGCTTTGATATGCATATTTCTTTGAAATTTCAAATAATATGACAACATAAGTGATTTTTTTTTTTTTCCATCAAAGGAAGGGCAGATTCTCTCCGTGGCCCTCTTGGCTCCACCACTCCAGGGTTCTGTTCATTCATGAAGGTTCACTGGGCTAAGTGACATCTGCTCCTGTTGAGCCGACCTGCTTCTCACACTGTACTCTGAGCCACCTTGATCCAGGACAGCCTCAGCTGCCTTCTCATTTGCCTTGTTTACATCATGCTCGCCAACTCCAGGACAGCTTCCTGGACCATTTCATCTTACATGGGATTAATCACCTATACTTTTTTTGTTTTGTGACAGAGCCTCGCTATGTAACCCAGACTAGCCTTGAATTTATGATCCTCCCACCATAGCCTTCTCAATTCTGGGATTATAGTAATAAACCACTACATCTGGCCTTATTTTCCCAGGGCCACCTGTACTTTCTAAAGCTTTTTTTTTTTTTTGTTAATATTGGGAGTTTGCTCTCAGGGCCTACACCTTGGGCCACTCCATCCAGCCCTTTTTTGTGAAGGGCTTTTTTGAGATAGGGTCTCGAGAACTATTTGCCTGGGTTGGCTTTGAACCATGATCCTCCTGATCTCTGCCTCCTGAATAGCTAGGATTACAGGCATGAGCCACTGGCACCCAGCTTAAAGCATGTTTTTGAGGAGTGTTCTGATGGTTTGTTTTTCTGGGAAGGACCTACCTACTTCTTATCAGCCTGAGAAGTCTGTGAGTAGAACAGTGTCATGTATAAACTAGAGGCTTCTCTGGGCAAGGTAGTGGGGAAGAGTTAGGAACCGTGCCTTCCTATCAGACTCCAGACTCCTTAATTGGGGACAGAAGGTTTATTTATTAACTTAGTTATTTATTAATGATCATGTAGTCTCCGATGTGGAGCTAGAGGGGTAATTTATTACTTCACTCTGTTCATCAATGCCTCAGTCCAGGCCAACCTGCTCCTTTATCGGGACTCCTCCCCGGCTGTGATCAGATACCTCTACTACACTCTCTTTATGACACCCAGTGGGTGCTTTGTGGGTCAGGGCAGACCAAGTTGCCCTGCTTCACATTCTTCAATGTTTACAGACTATCCCAAGATCAAGAATAATATCTTTACCTTCACTCACAAGGCTTCTAAAATCTAGCCTCTGTAGACTCATCCTCCACCACTGGGTCCTGATACTGAGCTCCAACTGCCCTTCCTCAAGTTTCTCAATGCCCTAGCATCTTCTCTACCTTAAGGAATCTGAACAGAGTATTTGTTCTCCTTGAGAGCATAATTCTAACTCCTCAGAACCAACAAGTGAACAGATACACGAATAAACCCTTTCACCTGGTTGACTCCTGTTCATTCTTCAAGTCTATGCTTCCATGTCACTTCCCTAGAGAAGCTTCTCTGATGCCTCCTCAGGCTCAGCCACCTGCCCCGATTATCTCTCTGCTCATCTCATTTATCATATTCACACTCTATCTTACTCGTTCAGTGTCTGCCTTCCTGGATAAACTGTGAATTTCATGATTCACTGCAAAATCCATGTGTTTTACTCACTGATGCTCCCCTGGTATCTGACACAGGACCTGGTATATAATATATGCTCAAAAACTATTGCTTGCTAAATGTACATGTAAGAAGGCAATTTTAACTATATAACCATCTGCGTGGCTATTTGATGAATGGGGGTCTCCCCCACTAGATTGTGAGCTCTAGGAGCCAAACATGAATAGACATTGCGTTGACCCTCAAGAGGGTCACAGACTATTGGGGAAAATGCTCACATAATAAACTGATGTGCAAAGGCAGAGTAATGACTAGCATATTATGAGGAGGTTGGGAAAGGAGTACTGAACTGGGTGCTAAAGAATGAATAGGAGCAAAGGTTGGTGGTTCACACCTGTAATCCTAGCTACTTGGAGATGGAGATCAGGAGGACTGTAGTTTGAGGTCAGCCCGGGCAAAAAATTTCACAAACTCCAATAAAAAGCTGGACATTGTGGTGCACATCCCAGCTCTGTGGGCAACAAAAATAGAAGGATCACTATCTAAGCCTGCCCTGGCATAAAAGTGAGATCCTATTTGAAAAATTCCTAAAGCAAAAAGTTTTGGGGGTGTGGCTCCAGTAGCACAGCACCTGCCTAGCAAAGTCCTGAGTTTAAACTCCAATACTGCTCCCTCCCCACAAAAGTAGAATGAATAGGATTTGGCTAAGGAAGTCTGGACATGGGGTTTACTGAAGCCTATAAGCATTTTAGTCCTGATGAACATAAAATGCAAAGCAGAAATAAAGCTGGAGATGTTGACAAAAGTTTGAAGCAGGTGGGACATGATGAGATTTTCACTTTCAATAGGTCACTCTAGTGACTGGCATGGAGGATGGTTCAAGAGTGACAAGATTAGAAGAGGGAAGAAGACCAACCAGGAGGTTATTGCAATAACACTGAAAAGAAAAATAAGAATATGAACAAGGATAGTGCTTCTAAGGATGGAAGATGTGATGGATTCAAGAAATACTAGGAGTGCTACCAGTTAAGAGACAAAGTATTGAAAGAGAAGCAGGTTTAGAGAAAAGATTGTGGGGCTGGGGATGTGTCTCAAGCAGTAGAACACCTGCCTAGCAAGTGTGAGGAACTGAGTTCAAACTCCAGTCCTGCCAAAAAAAAAAAAAAAAAAAAAAAGATTGTGATGACTTTGGGCATGCAGAATCCAAGGTGACCATAGGATATTTAGGATAGATAGCTATGTAGGACAGTCATCCAATAGGAGCTATCCTCAAACATTGAAACTCAGGTAAAAGAACCAGGAGTCACTTTAACATGAAGAGGAGGAGCTCACTCAGGAAGTCTGAAGAGTGAACATAACAGTGCACTGAGGACAAGAGAACTCCACCTTTAAGAGTCAGGCAGTGGAAAAGGAGGTCATCATCAGTTAGGAAATGAAATTCTGGAGAGGTATGTGGAGAATTAAGAGAGAATCATGTCACAAAAGTGTAGAGTTTCAAGGAAAAAGAGTGATCGCTAGTGTCAAATGCAGCAGAAAGGTCCAGAAAGATAAGAGCCAAAAACCACCCACGGAATTTGGCAAGTGGAAGATGAAGCTGAGTGTGACTACAGATAAGTTTATAGATGGTGGCTTTAGGGGTGGGGAGGGAGTTAAGCAAGATTACGCTTGTTGACCTCAAATTTCAAACAGTATGTGAGGTTAGCCCGGTGCAAGTGTCTCATGCCTGTAATCCTACCTACTTTGGAGGCTAAGATCAGGAGGCTTGAGGTTTGAGGCCAGCCCAGGCAAACAGTTTGTGAGACCTCATCTCCAAAAATAACCAGAGCAAAATGGACTGGAGATGTGGCTCAAGTGGCAGAGGCACCTGCTTTGCAAGCATGAAGCCCTCAGTTCAAATCCCAGGCCCACCAAAAAAAAAAAAAAAAAAAAGAAAAAGTACATGAGGTTGTCTCCTGGAAATGAAAGGGACAAAGTTATTGAACAGGGACTTGAGGTAAGAGTTTCTGAAGGGGAGGAGAAGCAAATTTAGAGCCTGAACAGGTTTGTTGGGGAGTGCTCAAGTCCAGAAGAGGTTCAGCAATCTGTGATGGACACAAAGAACAATGTGCATTTGAGGAAACATGTGTACATACATAGGAGGAAGTGATAGGAGGAGGTAAGGAGCAGAGAAAGGAAATTACGGCAGCCTCTCAGAGTTGTTAGCTTTGGGGCAATGAATGTTAAAGGAGTAGGGAAGCCAATGGCCCAGATGGAGCAAGAGTCAGGATGGAAAGCAAGGCCAGGAAAACATCAAAAGGCCAGGAGAAAAACTGGAGGAAAAATGGGCTGGTGTTAATGCCTAAGAGTTTCCCCATCACCCTCAGCACTTAATAAAAATAGTTAACACTTACACAGTACTTAATGTAGTAGGCATTATTCTTAGTTCTTTATGTATGTTATCATTTAATCCTAGTAACAATCCCACTAGGTAGGAGTTATTATTTTTATCTTACAGTTGAGGAACTGAGGCCTAGAGAACTTAAATAACTTGCCCAAATTCATACAGCTAAAGAAGAGAAAATTAAGTCTTCTCTTTCAAAAAAGGCAGAAACAGCACCCATCACCCCTTGCTTTAAATTGGGTATTCCCCAGGAACAAAGAAGGAAGGCTGACCAATTACCCATTTTTCATGAGTTATTGTAAGATCAGCCTTGAGAAACACACAGGAGGCTCTCATGCCAACACTTGCTGAATGTCACCTTCCTTCCAGGAAATTGCTCTAAACAGGGAACATGCTACATTGGGGTCTCTTACATTAAACTTTAGAGTAAAGTCCTCATCAACAACATAAACAGATCAGGGAACCTTCACAACTACTGGGTGATAGCTGAGAGGCTGCCCAGAAGTACCTATGTCAAGGGAGGGAAAAAAATGCTCCCAGAGTAGAGGGCTGAATTAAATGAGGTCAGAAGCTTCCTGGAGTCTTCCCTGAAGCAAGACTCACCCCACCTGCTTGAGGTAAATACTAATTAAGTTTTCCCACAGTTTAGTTGGGCTGTTTTAAAGAAACTATTGAACACTGGCGCTGCCCACTGGCAGGGTCAAGTAGGGTTTGTGGAACAGGGATTGCTTAAGCCTTCAAGGGTCTCCACTCTTGGCTATCAATCTTTCTGCCCTACTTTGTAAACCACTCAGACAGAACTCATCAGGCACCATTGTGTATGCCTGAGCTTATCTCTGGTCTGGGTTCTTGCTTTTCACCTGTTGGGGGCGGGTTGGCCTGGATTGGGTTCCTTCTCCTCAACACCTTCCCTGGCATGTTCTTGACTACTGAGACTAGACAAGATATTTGTTACTTGCCTTTCACAGTACTTAGCACAACAGTAATTAAACAGCTATTTGACTATTTGGTTGACGACTCTCTCCCCACTAGATTCTGAGTTCTGTAAGGCCCAGGACTGCATCTGTTTGGCTAAGTTCTCGGGACCTGTCAAGAGTGCTGGTTGGCATATACTCTAATACTCCAATGACTATAGGAGTAAGTTTTTTCATTGCTAGATCTTTTTTCTTCAAGGCCTATATATCCAATGTCCTCTTTTCCACCAGAGAGCTGGGCAGGAATAACTTGCTCTTTCCTATGGATTCCCAGGAAAGGGTTGTTTCAGCTTTCTAAAAAAAAATCATTATTTCACTGTGGCTACTATGGCACTGGTCGGCGTCAGGGCCCATAGGCAGATAAGGGCTAAAAGAAGGACCCAGGTTAGCCTCAGGGAGGCCAGGAGCCCGCAAAAGTCGGGCAGGGCTGGGGGACCAGATTGCAATAAGGCGGCGCAGGCCTGGCCAGGGGAAGAAGGGCGCTGGCCCGGCTTACCTTCTCTTTGACTGCCTGGTAGCTCTGCTGAAGCCAACTCCGCCACCACCCCACGTCCTCCCTGTGGAAGACAGACACATCTGGGGGACCTGCGGTGCGACTCCTGCCCTCCCAAAGATCGGCTCTCAGTTTCCCCTTCCGATGTGGCCCGCAGGCCGAGGTTTCGGCGGCCGCTTTCCCACCCCACACACTGCAGCTCCACTCTGCCATCTCAGCTCCGTCCGTCCCCGGGCTCATCGCCTGTTCCCCACAGGCGCCCAGGCACAGCACCCCAACCCTAGGAGAATTCAGGCCCCAACGCCCGAGAGCGGAACGACGGGCTCACCCTTCCGCCATCTTGCCCGCATGACATCACCACTATTTACCGACCTTTGACTTCCGACACGGCTCCGCCCCTTCAAGCACCGCCCCGAAGCGCGCGGTCCAGTCCTCGAACCGGCACCGCCCTCAGTCCAATCCCCACCCTGCACAATCATTAGGCCCCGCCTCCCCGAGCCCTTTCCAGTCTCAGTCCCGAGTTCGCCTTTAAATCCCGCCTCTGAATTCTCGGCCCAATCCTTATTCAGTTCCGTTCCTAGGCCCCGCCCCCTCCAACCTCGGCTCTTTCTCTGCAGCGCCTGACGTGGACTCAGTGGCCTCGGTGGGCTAGCTTTGTGCTTCTGGCTGGCTGGACCACGAATTGAGAGTAGAGAGAAGGAAGGGAGAGAGGGAGGGGGTCGGGCTCGAACGTCTGGATCCTGGAGCGCAGGGCTAGGACCGCCCCCCTTTGTGAAACCAGCTGCGTAGCGGCTTGGCTAATTCAACATACGCAGACTGCCGGGACTCTGGGCCAGAGTTTGGAGGAAAATTAAAAGATGTCTTTGAGGCAGCCGTTGGAGGACTCCAGGATTTTGGAGAGGCAGACACATATTCAGATATTCACATATCACAGCTCTGGGGGCCCAGCTCAAAACAACACGAACTGAATGTGGTTCCTAGAAACCCGACACCGCTTGAAGGAGGGAGATTGAATTCCATTGAATTGGGGGTTCGGAAATTCACAGCACCACCATCTGCCTTGCCTCCTTCAAAGGATGTGCCTTGCCTAAGGTCAACCCCTCCACTTGATCCCATAGTCTGCCTTAGGACATAGCGCTAGTAAATTCTCCCATTGCTCCCCCTATTTGGTTTTTTCTTTAATGAGATATTCCTGCCTGTCAAACATATTGTTACTTCTCCCTCTTAAAAACAAGTAAACAGTAAACACTTTTTTAAAAAAACACGGGTTTTTTGTTGTTCGTTTTCGACAGGGTCTTGCTATGTAGCCCAGGCTGGCCTGGAACTCAAGATCCTGCTGCCTCAGCCTCACAAGAGCTGGGATTATAGATGTGCACCAACACTCCCAGTTTAAAAACCAGCCCTCTCTTGACACCATACTATTTCTCTTTTCCCCTTTACCTACAGGAAAATTGAATTGTCTCTCACTGAATTGTCTCTCACTTCTTTCTCATTTCTGTTGAATTCCCTTCAGTTGGGTTTTTAACCTCCTCACAAGCCATTGAAATAACATTTTTAAGATCCCTAAGAGCAATTGGCTTATTTTCAATTCTCATCTTTCTTGACCCATCAGCATCTTACATGACCCAGGTGACCTCTTCCTTCTCCCCCCAAAGGCTTCTTCACCAGCTTTCAGGATGCCATGCCCTCCTGACTTCTTCCTACCTCTTACCCATCTTCTCAGTGTTCTTTGCTCTCTTGTTGCTGAATGTCTCAGAGCTCAGTGTTTGATCCCCTCCACGTGTATATCTACAATCAGTCTTCAGGTGATCTCAAGTCTTATGACTTTAAATGTCATCTATATACTGGTAACTGTCCAATTTTCTCTGTGATCCAAACATCTTCTCTGAGTACCAGGTTCATTATGTCTATTTGGTTGTATAATAGTCCTATTAAATTTGAACAGGTCCCCAAACAAACTGTGTATTCACTTGAAAACATTCCCCCCATCTGTAAATGGTGACTTCATTCCTCTAGTTGCTCAAGCCAAAAACTTAGAAGTTATCCTTGGTTCATCACTTTATTTTATATGCCAAAGCTAATCCCTCAGTAAGTCTAGTTGCCTTTGCCTTAAAAAACAAAGCAAAGCATAGCAAAACAAAACAAAACACCCCAAGGAATCTAGTCATTTTTCATCACTTCCATTGCCACTAAGGAGATCCAAGCCACCACCATCTCTCACCTAGTTAATTGCAAGTCTCTGGTATCTCTCTACCTTCCTTAAGTCTAATTTTAATTTGTACTAATAATTATCTTTTTTTTTCATTTTTCTTTTATTATTCATATGTGCATATAAGGCTTGGTTCATTTCTCCCCCCTGCCCCCACCCCCTCCCAATAATTATCTTTTTAAAAACCTACAATGGTGGGAATGTAAAATGGTTCAGCTGCTCTTGGAAAACAGTATGGTGATTCCTCAAACAAACAGAATTATTGTATGATGCAGCAATTCCATTTCCAGGTTTACACCTGAAAGAACTGGAACCAGGGGCTTGAACAGATAGTTGTACACCCATGTTCATAGCAGCAGCACTCACAATAGCCAAAAAAGTTGGATGCAATCTAAGTGTCCATTGATGAATGAATGGATAAACAAAATATGAAATGTACTTAGAATGTATTATTATTCAACCTTAAAAATGAAAGAAATTCAGATACATGCTACATGTAATATGGACGAACCTTGAAAACATAATGCTAAGTAAAATAAGCCAGTTTACAAAAGGACAAATTTTGTTTGACTTCATTTACATGAGGGATCTAGAATAGTCCAATTCATAGAGACAAAAAGTAGAATGGTGGCTAGGAAGGGTCCGGGGAGGGGGGGCATTAGGGACTTTAATAGGCACAGAATTTCAGTTTGGGATGATGAATGAGTCCTGGAGGATGATGGTGATGGCTGCACAACAGTGTTAGTATAGGCAGTGTTGCTGAACTGCTCACTAGTTCAGCTCATACACATTTAACCAAAAACAGTTAAAATGGCAAATTTTGTTATGTATCTTTAATCATAGTAATGATAATAGTAAAATAATAAAAGATCACAACAATCCTCCTCTACCCAAAGTTCTCCAATATCTTATTTCACTCAGAAGAAAAGCCAATAAGGCCTCATTATCTCCTTTAAGGCCTTTTGTGGTTGATCTGACCTTACACTACTGTCCCCCTTGGTCACTCTATGCTAGATGCACTGATTACTTTGATTTTCCTGAAATTTTCTGGTACTTTCCTGACTCAGAGCCCTTAAACTTGTTTCTTCTGCTTTAAATGCTAACTTTCATCCTCTTCAAACCTTTACTCAGATATAATCATACTGGTTCTGACTACATTATTCAACCAAAAAAAAAAAAATCTTTTGACAGTACTGGGGTTTGAACCCAGGGCCTCAAGCTTGAGTCACTCCCCTAAGCCCTGAACACCATCTTTAAAGTTGCAGCTTGCACCCCCAGCACTCCCATCCTTCCCTGCTTAATTTTTTCTCCATACCACTTGTCACCATCTGACAAGTTTTTCAGGGTTTTTTGGTTTGTCTTCTTGAAGTGTTAGAGACATTGGTTGAACCCAAGCTCTTACACTAGGCAAGCATCCCTGGCCCCACCATCTGGAACAGTATATCTTTTACTTTTTAAAAAAAGTCGGATGCCAGGGTCTCACACCTGTAATCCTAGCCACTCAGGAGGCAGAGATCAGGAGGATTGTGATTAGAAGTCAGCCCGGACAAATAGTTTGCAAGACCCAATCTTGAAAAACCCTTCACAGAAAAGGGCTGGTGATTGGCTCGAGGTGTAGGCACTGAATTCAAACCCCAGTACCTCACGAAAAAAAAAAAAAGAAGAAATAAGGTCATATACAGCAACTTGGGAGAAGTACATTCATTGTAATTCTCCCCTCTGCCCTGTGAGGAAGGAACAATAAAATTCCTCAGGGCAGGCTTGCTAGACAGGCACTTGAGCTGCTCGCTAACCCTGTTTCATGCTGCACATTTTCTTTTTTTTTTTTTGCAGACTGGGGTTTGAACTCAGGGGCTATACCTTGAGCCACTCCACCAGCCCTTTTTTGTTTTTTTTTTTTTACTTTATTTTTATTTATTTATTTTTTTCATTTTTCTTTTATTATTCATATGTGCATACAAGGCTTGGTTCATTTCTCCCCCCTGCCCCCCACCCCCTCCCTTACCACCCACTCCACCCCCTCCCGCTCCCCCCCTCGATACCCAGCAGAAACTATTTTGCCCTTATCTCTAATTTTGTTGTAGAGAGAGTATAAGCAATAATAGGAAGGAACAAGGGGTTTTGCTGGTTGAGATAAGGATAGCTATACAGGGCATTGACTCACATTGATTTCCTGTGCGTGGGTGTTACCTTCTAGGTTAATTCTTTTTGATCTAACCTTTTCTCTAGTTCCTGGTCCCCTTTTCCTATTGGCCTCAGTTGCTTTAAGGTATCTGCTTTAGTTTCTCTGCATTAAGGGCAACAAATGCTAGCTAGTTTTTTAGGTGTCTTACCTATCCTCACCCCTTCCTTGTGTGCTCTCGCTTTTATCATGTGCTCATAGTCCAATCCCCTTGTTGTGTTTGCCCTTGATCTAATGTCCACATATGAGGGAGAACATACGATTTTTGGTCTTTTGAGCCAGGCTAACCTCACTCAGAATGATGTTCTCCAATTCCATCCATTTACCAGAGAATGATAACATTTCGTTCTTCTTCATGGCTGCATAAAATTCCATTGTGTATAGATACCACATTTTCTTAATCCATTCGTCAGTGCTGGGGCATCTTGGCTGTTTCCATAACTTGGCTATTGTGAATAGTGCTGCAATAAACATGGATGTGCAGGTGCCTCTGGAGTAACAGTCTTTTGGGTATATCCCCAAGAGTGGTATTGCTGGCTCAAATGGTAGATCGATGTCCAGCTTTTTAAGTAGCCTCCAAATTTTTTTCCAGAGTGGTTGTACTAGTCTACATTCCCACCAACAGTGTAAGAGGGTTCCTTTTTCCCCGCATCCTCGCCAACACCTGTTGTTGGTGGTGTTGCTGATGATGGCTATTCTAACAGGGGTGAGGTGGAATCTTAGTGTGGTTTTAATTTGCATTTCCTTTATTGCTAGAGATGGTGAGCATTTTTTCATGTGTTTTCTGGCCATTTGAATTTCTTCTTTTGAGAAAGTTCTGTTTAGTTCACATGCCCATTTCTTTATTGGTTCATTAGTTTTGGGAGAATTTAGTTTTTTAAGTTCCCTGTATATTCTGGTTATCAGTCCTTTGTCTGATGTATAATTGGCAAATATTTTCTCCCACTCTGTGGGTGTTCTCTTCAGTTTAGAGACCATTTCTTTTGATGAACAGAAGCTTTTTAGTTTTATGAGGTCCCATTTATCTATGCTATCTCTTAGTTGCTGTGCTGCTGGGGTTTCATTGAGAAAGTTCTTACCTATACCTACTAACTCCAGAGTATTTCCTACTCTTTCTTGTATCAACTTAAGAGTTTGGGGTCTGATATTAAGATCCTTGATCCATTTTGAGTTAATCTTGGTATAGGGTGATATACATGGATCTAGTTTCAGTTTTTTGCAGACTGCTAACCAGTTTTCCCAGCAGTTTTTGTTGAAGAGCACCAGCCCTTTTTTGTGATGGTTTTTTTTTTTTGAGATAGGATCTCTTGAATTATTTGCTGACTTCAAACCTTGATCCTCCTGGTCTCTGCCTCCTGAGTAGCTAGGATTGCAGGTGTGAGTCACCAGCGCCCAGCTGTATGTAGCTGACCTCAAGCTTGCTGTGTAGACCAGTCTATTTTGAACCCTTGATCTTCCTTCCTCAGCCTCTGGAGTACTGAGGTTACAGGCATATACCACCATGCCCAGCCTCACCAAAGGTTTCAAATGAGGAAATAACTTGTGTCGTGAAAATGATGTGACCAAATCATTACATGCTAATGTTTGTGACCCTAACAGGGCCATTACTCAAAACAGGTGAGCATTTTACAAATGAAGAATTTCTTCCCAAGGTCACTAGGAAATGACCAAACGCTGATTTGAACCCAAAGCTGTCTACTAAAATTGTTTCTCCATATCTCATGTATTAATTCTTAACTTCCAGCCTTATGTCCTGCCACTCTACCCATATGATAAACTGTGGAGCAGCCAGGACTCCCTCCTGCCCTTCGCTATATTGGCCATATTTCATTCCTCCGCCTCCAGGCCTAGCACAGTACTTGCCTGTGAGGTCCTCAAGGGTTGTGAACTGAGCGAGACTCATTGCTTAGAACTCTTTGATCCTCATCTGTTCATTCCCACCGAACCCTTGGCTCCCTTCCATTACCTTGGCACTAAGAAGATATAGATTCAAATCCCAGCTTAGCCACTTACCAACCATGTGGCCTGGGGCAAGTTAACTTCCCCAGACTTTAGTGTCTTCACCCTTTAAATACGAATCCTGTTTGTGGTGAGAATTAACGAAAATAAGTAAAACAGCCATGGCATAAAGTCCTACACGTGGAAATTATTTTCTTAGCCCCCTTCTCCTATCCTCAGAGGCTCACACAATGCCTGGCACTGCAACATGATAGAGGGTTGGACTGGAAGTCAGCAGAGCAGGTCATAGTTTCTCTCTGGAACTCATTTTTTTCACTGTTCAGTGAAAAAGGTCTTTTATAAAGTCTTGTATAGTTCTGTATGAATGCAGGTGCTCTATTGCTTGAGCCACACCTCCCCTGGCAGAAGATTCTTGCTCTAGGATACTGGTTCTTGTTCCCAAGAAATTCTGACACCAGGTGCCACCAGATGGTGCTGTGGACTCATTCATGCGCAGCCTATTCCCAGTCTCTAGGAAGGGCTGTCGGTAATCCTGGGACTCCTGTGGTTCCCCTGGAGAGAATAGGCTTTCTCCATGGAATGCAGCCAGGCCTGGGATGATGCTAGGAGGCAACTCAAGGCTTTTAGACCTTCTAACAGTTTCAAAGGCACAAGCACACTATGGTTCTGCCATGGAGCTTCCAACATAGAGTCAGCAGGAAGAAAGTCCAAATCATTTGGGGGATCCAGTGCAAAGTGAAATGTCCAAATTGCTGGCAAAGGCAGGACAGGGAATGCCTAAAAGTCAGCAGAGTGGTCCTAGTTAAGCTTGCTAGAGCTGATTGTTAAGTTTTTTAGGAATTTTATGAGCTGTTTGTTGAACACAGTCTAAGTAAGTTATATGAAAACTTAGGTACTAAATACCCCCAAAACCCATCACTATGCACTTATTTTTATTAATTTTTGTTATGGGGTCTCATTGTGTTTCCCAAGCTGCCCTGGAACTCCTGTTCCTCCTGCCCTGCCTCCCAAGTAACTGGGATTACAGGCTATGATTATTTATACATTTCACTATCATCTATATTCTTGAAGTGACTTATTTATTTAACCTATATGGTAGAAATATTGCCTTTGTAATCCTTTCTAAGGCTGAATCTTGTATTTATGACTTTCCTTCTTCACCATTATTCATTATCGAAGGTTCCATCTGCCTTCAGTCAGCAACAGACGGTCAAGTTCTTTGCCCACAGGAGAGACCCAACTCTTCATTCCTATGAGATGGGTCCCTGGGATTTCCTCCTTCTCAGCATTGCTGAGGCTTGCAGCAGCTCTGATCATAGGTTTTTGCAGCAGTCATAGGACTTCTAGGGATAAAGTCGATTCTATCACTATACCTCTCTGCTTCCACTCTTTGGCAACAACCTATTTCTCTTTGAGTACCAGAGTTTAAAATTCTCAAAAATAACCTCCTTCTTACTTCTATGTTCAGTGGCATGAAGTGGCCTAAAAGGTCGAGTGGCTGTTTCAACTTCCAATTTGGCAAACCAAGAAGCAAATAAAAATAAAATTTTTTTGAGACAGGATCTCACTACGTAGTCTAGGCTGGCTGCAAACTTGTGGTCTTCCTGCCTCAGCCTCCCAAGGGGTGGGATTACAGATGTGTGTCACCACATCCAGCTAGCAAACAATTTTTAGTGAATCAAAAGTCTTGTGTGAGAAATCACTTCTTCATTCAGCCCCTGGCTTCTGAACTTTGTATTGAGTTAAGAGGGAAAGAATACACTGGATTACAGAATATACTGCTTCCAGTAGATGACTTTATTTCACAAGGTGTCCTGGTACCATGTGTACCAAGACTGGTACCTTACCTGGGCCTTCAGTAGGCCTTTCCACCATTGTAGAAAGCTGGCTGATGGAGCACAGGTTACACCAATGAATCCTGTGGCATCAGCTCCTTGCTTCCCTTTTTTTCTTGGGAAATATTTTCCATGGTCAGTGACTTTCACAGTGGGACACTAAGACTGTGGATGAAGTTCGAATAGGAAGGTTTTGACAGAGGAATCAGAAGGCAGGGAACATGAATCTGAACCTAGGGTTAGCGCCTCTTCCCATGAGACAAATTATTCCTCCTTCACAAGAGGCACAGTCCTATGTAATCTATCTGCCACTGAGTATTTGGTTGGTTCCTCATGTGTGACTTCAGATGAAGGGTCCAGGGTTGCTTGTTACCACCTTGAAGAAGTATATTTCTGTTCTCTCTCTCTCTCTCTCTCTCTCTCTCTCTAAGGAAATATAGGCCCCAAAATGACCATGTGGAGAAGAGTGATCTGGCCAAGAGATTCTTTATTGCTGGGTGGGAGAGGGAGAGAGCAGAGAGAGCCAAGAGAGAGAGGGAGAAAGGGGCAGGGGCTTAAATACCCCTCAGTGAGACTGGGCATGATCTGATTGGTCAGGATCTTATGGTTCATCCTGATTGGAGGTTGGGGCAGAAGGAGGATTCAAGCTAGACTTGAGGCAGGACTGTGACCCTGGGAGGCAGGACCATGACCCTGGAAAACAGGAGCTTAAGGGTGCAGTAAGAACTAAAACCTATCTGTGCCATTATTGCCAACACTTTCTCTCTCTCTCTCTCTCTCTCTCTCTCTCTCTCTCTCTCTCTCTCTGTTTCTCTCTCTCCCTCTCCCTCTTTCTTGGTCTCTCTTGCTCTCCCTCTGTCTCTTTCTCTGTCTCTCTCCCTGTCCCTCTCCCTCTCTCTCTCTCTCTGTCTCTCTCCCTCTCTCTCTCTCTCCTAGAGCCTCACACATGCTAACCATACACTCTACCACTGAGCTCCACCTCCTGCCATGACCCTGTTCTTAAGCCAATGCAATCTCCATTCCAGTCACCTCTATTCTCTTCCCATGAACCAAATAAACAAGAACTGGACTGGCCAGGGGCAAGGTCACATAGTATTAACTGATTATGAAGAGCTTCCCCCACAGGGTGGGACCCTGGTGAGCCATCATTTGACATACCCACTGTTTTGTGAACTGGGACCATTCTAAGAAGCCCATCTTTCCCAAACCTGTTTGTCATTAACTTCGATCTTTTAAGACCCTGAACTGCTAAAACCATTAACCACCACCCATGAACTGGTGCATATCCTAGCTTCAGAACATCTCTACTTCCAGGGAACATGGACTGTGGAATGTTCTGCTCACAGCTCTGCCTGCTGAAGAATTTCCTTCTCTACTAATCCTTGGGGCCAACAAACCTATTCTTGCTGTTTTTCTTTTCCTTTACAGTGGAGCCTTGTCACAGTCACCCATGTAGATGTCAATGGTCTAATGATCCTACAGGTCTGTCCTTATTCCTGTTCTGGATTTTTTGTTCCCAAGCCTCTCATCTTGTTTCCTTCAGGAACTGCTGCCCATGATTCAGTGTTGATCCTTGTTTTTTTGTTTTTTGTTGGTAGTGGTGTTTGAACTCAGGGCCTCAGGCTTGCTAAGGAGGTGTTCTTACTGCTTCAGCCACTCTGCCAGCTCTGTGTTGATCTTGATTTCAGGACACCTCTCTTCTGAGAAAGTAGAAAACCACATGCCCTGTTCCTAGTCCTGCTGCCAGGAGGAGTTCCTTTCTCAGCTATATCCTTCAGCGCCACCTTGAGTGGGGCTCTCAAGCCAAGACTATCCATATCTGGCTCATACCAGCACCTGTATGGCCCTGCTTCAAACAATCCCACAATTTCTGTTTCCTATGACAGGGGTTGAAGTCATGGTCACAGTGTGGCAGGAATGAGCATACTTGGAGTGTGAACAACTTGCTCATTGTTCCGTCAGGACTATTCAGGCCATGTTCTATATGGATGATTTCCCTCTGAGAACCACTGAACACTGGTGGAAAAAAACACTTTGGTCATGATGGCCACCTAAGGTTGTGAGGTCACCTAGTGCCCCATGGTCAAGTGTGCAGTCTACCAGAACCCAGTAAAAATCCAGGAACTGTTTCTAAAAAGTAAAATCCTCCAAATCCTAAGGGCCTCTGTGATGAGCTCCACTAGTGTTGCAACAGGCTCCTGAGAACACCCTCATTTCCCTTTGGTACTTGGAGCTGTGGATCTGTTCAGTCATCAGGGCCAAAAAGTCCAGCTGCTGGCATTACTCTCTGGACCAGCTGCAGGAGGTTCTCTTGCCTTCTCTCATTCTGTCTTATTCAAAGATGGAAACTAGCAAATTGACAGAAGTCATGTACCCAATAATGTATGTTGCTCTAAAATATAAAGAAACCTATCAAACATTGTGTCTCCTTCTTAGATGAAGGCAGCTGCAAGTGCAGGAATGTGTCTTTTGCTTTGCAGTGAATGTTCTGATGTGGCTCAGACCATGGGATTTCCAGAATTTGGATGAACTGGCAAGCTGCTATATTCCCATAGGATTTACCTTCCACCCTTTGACACCTGCTATTTTATTATTTTGGGATTCTATCAGACAATGCCACCAATATAGTGGAATAGCGAAACAGCCTGAGATGGAATGACAAATACTTGGATTGATTCTTTTTTTGTTTTGTTTTGTTTTTTAGCAGCACTGTGGTTTGAATTCAGGGCTTACACCTTGAGCCACTCTACCAGCCTTTTTTTTTTGTGATCGGTTTTTTTGAGATAGGGTCTCATGAACTGTTTGCCTGGGTTGACTTTGAACTGTGATCCTCCTGAAAGCTGCCTCCTGAGTAGCTAGGATTATAGCCATAAGCCACTGGGGCCCAGCCAAGATTCTTTTTTAAGTTTAAAATTAAAAAAAATATTTTTGACTGACCCATAATAACTTACATATTTTTGAGGCCTAATGTTATGTTTTGACTCATATATAATATATATCAAATCAAGGTAATAGCATATCTATCCACCTGAAACTTTTGTTTATGGAGTAGGGATCAATCCCAGGACTTTGCTTTGCACATTCTAGACATGTGTTCTGCTACTGAGTTACCATCCCCGGCACTATCATCTTAAACTTTTATCATCTCAAAATACTCTCTTTTAGCTATTTTGAGATATACAATGCATTATTATTATTATTAGTTGTGTCTACCCTACTGTGCCACAGAACACCAAAATGTACACCTGTCTTATTGTACCCTTGAATTGACTCTTAGCCTCCACTCCACCCTCCTTTTCTTCCAGGAAATGTAAAGCTAGCAATATTACCAGACTCCCTTGAAGCTAAGTTTCTGTATACAAATGAGGTTCCTTTAAGTAGGCACACCAGCATGATTTTTGGGAAAGCAGAAGTATGGCAGAAGTCCTTTTTCTTCAGCTATGGATGCTGACAAGCAAAGCCTGTTTGAAATACCTAGAGCGTCTTCTGTTTCCTGCATTGAATTGACCGATACGGAGGGTGAGAGTCATGATTCCTGCAGACTAAATTAGGGTACAGAGCAGAAGCTTGACTTCCTTTGAGGTAGGATTGCTTCTTTATATTGTTTGTCAAAATGGAGAAAAGTGCATTTGCTTGATCAAGTTTTGGGAGTTACTCTAAGGTGCTCCCCACAAAAAGCCACATCTGGAATATCAGTTGCAACCGGGGCTGCCATTTGCTTAAATTTGCAACCACATTTGATTTGTTTACTATTTCTCCTCCTTCTTCTGAGTAGCTAGGACTACAGGTGTGAGCCACTGGCACCTGGCTTCATTTCTCTTCTAATAGAAGTGTTAACCTGGGTGTCAAGGTGGTATTCTGCCAGTAGTTTAGGATATTTCTTCAATTATACAAAGGAGAACAAAACTATCAGATGGATTTGAGAACTAGATCCATTCCCAAATGGATCTGGATTAAAATTTCATTGTTACCTAACTCCCAATGTCTCATGTTGTGTCTTGGTACTAAGCCTCTCTCCTGCCATTCTGTGATCTCCCCCTATACTACCAGAGCTGGAAGCTGGCAATACTTCCACACTCCATTGACAGGTGTGTCCCTGTTAGGAAGGCACTTGGCTATCCTTGAAGGTGGGGAGAAGAGCCCTTGTGCTCTGGCATTGTGGGTCTGCCAGCATTATCAGTCCAAGAGTGGATCATGCCACCTTTTGCTCCTTCAGTGTTGCCAGTGTCTTTGCAACCAGGTCCTTACATTAAATACATTTCTCCCTGAAATATGTGGAATGGTCTCTGCTTCTCTGTTTTTCTTATTAGACAACAATCCACACATTTCCGTAAGCCTACACTGTTGTGCAGCACAGAGGCATTCTGGGTCTACAGCAGTTAGTGTGGCTAAGGGGTATTTCAGTATAAGGTTTTCAGAGAAGATCAGGGGAAATATTTATAGTGTACACTTTTTTTTGGTGGTACTGGGGTTTAAATTCAAAGTCTCACACTTGCTAGACAGGCACTCTACCATTTGAGCTACTTCACCAGCCCTTTTTTTGTGTTTTTTCAAGATAGAGTCTAGAGAACTATTTTTGCTCAGGCTAGCCTTGAACCACAATCCTCTTTTTTTTTTAATTTTTATTTTATTCATATGTGCATACAATGTTTGGGTCATTTCTCCCCCCCTTCCCCCACCCCCTCCCTTATTCCTCCACCCCTCCCTCTCCCCCCTTATCCCCTCGCTACCTGGCAGAAACTATTTTGCCCTTATCTCTAATTTTGTTGAAGAGAGAGTATAACCAATAATAGGAAGGAACAAGGGTTTTTGCTAGTTGAGATAAGGATAGCTATACAGGGAGTTGACATGACATTGATTTCCTGTGCATGTGTGTTACCTGCTAAGTTAATTCTTCTCGAACTAACCTTTTCTCAAGTTCCTGGTCCCCTTCTCCTATTGGCGTCAGTTGCTTTAAAGTATCTGCTTTAGTTTCTCTGCGTTGAGGGCAACAAATGCTATCTAGTTTTTTAGGTGTCTTACCTATCCTTATACCTCCCTTGTGTGCTCTCACTTTATCATGTGATCAAGGTTCAATCCCCTTGTTGTGTTTGCCCTTGATCTAATGTCCGCATATGAGGGAGAACATATGATTTTTGGTCTTTTGGGCCAGGCTAACCTCACTCAGAATGATGTTCTCCAATTCCATCCATTTACCAGCGAATGATAACATTTCGTTCTTCAACCACAATCCTCTTGATCTCTGCCTCCTGAGTAGATAGAATTACAGGCAGGAGCCACCAGTGCCCAGCTAGACTTGTGTTATTACTGGATCTTTACTTCTTAAAGTCCTATACTTTCTTTTTATTTCATGATCTATGCAACTGTAAATTGATTCATGTCTGATAATTTCACGAGAGATAAAAATTATCTATTGTGTCAAGCTAGTAAGAGTTTACTGGAAATGGAGGTATTTTTGCCTCTTCTGCTATTGTTAGAAAAGTTAAGTGGGAACTTGGCTGTCTGTCTGGGATCAGTTAATTGTTTACCAAGAGTTTTTTTTTTTTGGTACTGGGATTTGAACCCAGGGCCTCACACTTGCTAGACAGGTGCTCTTCCACTTGAGCCACTCTGCCAGCCCCAGAGATTTCTGACTTCCTGTCAATTCTGCAACTTACTGGTAATTCTTCCCAATTGGTATTTGATAGGTGGCTGTAACTGCCTCGCTTCTCCCAACCCAGACCCTCTCTTCCTCCTTGAGATTGGAGTTATTTCCATTGTAGACCTGTGTATCACTTCTCTGGTTTAGAGAAGATGGTCAGTGAGGTGCTTTTAAATGACTGTTCCATTCCCCATTAATTGTCCTTCAGCTTTGGTAACAGAAGTGATTTCTGAGCCTTTTCAAAGAAGACAACTATTGTGTTGGTGAGCAAGATGCATAAAAAGATCCAATAAACCATTCTTTCCCCCAAGACCTTCGAATTTCTTCCTCTTATTTCTGGCAAGAGACTTCCTCTGTCATGCAAATGAATGATGAACCACTATCATATCCAGGTCGGCATAAACCAACACTTTTAGGCTTGCTAGAATAACACCTGCCAGCTGTCAAAGGGACCACATTGGATGCGGAATTGCTGGTGAGTACACTCAGATCAATAAATTCATTTTGTTCTAAAATTATATTGAGGCATTTCTTAGTTAAGTGCTCTCCAAATCCACCTCCAAAAATAGTCCCCTGCTTTTTCACTAAACAAAATAGCAAATTCCTGCAATTTTTTTTCCCTGTGGGTATACCTGTTCTTCCTTATTTTTATCTATCTGCTTTCTATCCCTCAGGACATGCTAGGTATGGGTTTTGGTTCTCGTGAAGGGACCAGAAGGGACTTGATTTTCCCAGCAATGAGGATAATTTTCTCAATGAAGGGAGGATCCAAGTAGAACAAAAGGGAGAATAATTCGCCCCTTCTTTGCTGCCTTGCTCCTTGACCTGGGACATCTCTTCTCACCTCATCCTGCACCCAGACTGGGATTTATGCAATCTGCTCCCCTGGTTCTTAGACCACTGGACTCAGACTGAATCACACCCTTGGCTCTCCTGGGTGTCCACCTTGCCCATGGGTGGTCAGGGACTTCTCGGCATCCATAGTTCCAAGAGGAATTCCCTTAATCTGTCTGGCTCTAGGTAGCTGTCTTTCTCTCTGAGAGACTTATTAAAAGAATTCCTTTTAATTATATATGTACATATACGTATATTATATAATGCATATGTATGTGTATATTATACATAATATATATGTGTTGTATGTGATCTCCTATTTGTTCTGCTTCTCTGAAGAATTCTAATACATCATATATAAACTGGGGAAGTAGCTGATTGGTAGAGTGCTTGCCTAGCACGCACAAGGTCCTGGGTCCAATCCTCAGCACTTCCAAAAAGAAAAAGAAAGAAAAAGAGAGGAAAGAAGGACGAAAGAAGGAAGGAAGGAAGGAAAAAAGAAAGAGAGAAAGAAAGAAAGGAAGAAAGAAAGAAAGAAAGAAAGGAAGAAAGAAAGGAAGGAAGGAAGGAAGGAAGAAAGAAAGAAAGAAAGAAAGGAAGGAAGGAAGGAAGGAAGAAAGAAAGAAAGAAAAAAGAATCCTAAAAAATGTGACCTTTTGTCTCTGGCTTTGTTCACTCAGCGTAATGATTTGGAAGTTCATCTAAACTGTAGGAAACATCAGTATTTTATTAGTCCTTTTGGCTGAATAATACTCTATTGTTTGTTGGGAGCTGGAAAAAGAAAGATTGGAATTAGACCCCAGTTCAGGCAAAAAAGTTATCTATCTCAAAGAACAAGTTGGGCTTGGTAGTGACACTGGATTGTTGCTCCCTGGCACAGTTGATGATTGAAGACGCCAGACCAGGTGTTAAGAGTTAAAGCAAGCATAAAGTTTATTGAAAAGACAGCAAAGCTCCCTGATGGCTGGGACTTAGTGAAAGAGCTAAGCCAAAGAATAGTTGAAGTCCCGGAGATGACATTGGGCATTAACTGGCTTAGGTCCAACTATTCTATATTTGTGATTGGTTGGCACCTAGTCAACTTCTCATTGAATCTGACCACCTGTCTGTCCCTCTCTTTATCAAACTGGACATTCCAAGAGGGTCTGGTCAGCTTGGAAGTTTGCCCAACTCATCCTGGCCTTTGGGCCAACTAACCCCATAGTGCAGCTGCATCTTGTTACCTTAGTGAGCGGCTTATTATTTCTCTGAGAAGCCAGTTGTTTCCCACACCTTTTTAGATGCCTCCTTTTAAACTGCCTCTCTCTTCCAAAATAAGCACCTCTCATTGCTCCCCTTACAGCAGTAATGCTGCAATCTCAGTTATTAGGGAGACTGCAATCTGAAACCTCCTAGGGGGGAAAAAAGTGGGAGAACTTATTGGAAAAATAGCTAAAGCAAAAAAGTCTGGGGGCATGGCTCAAGTGATAGAGACACTTGAAGGCTCAGACTTCAAACTCCAATTCTGCAAAAAAAAAACCCCAAAAAACCCCCCAAACCCTCAATTTATTGTTTATATATACCACATTCTGCTTATCCATTCATCTGCTAACGGACACTTGAGCCATTCCCACTTTAGGATATCATGACTAATGCTACTGTAAACACCTGTATCCATGTTTGAATTTCTCTTGGATATATACCTAAGAGCGAAATCGCTGGGTTGTATGCTAGTCCTATGTGTAACTTTTTGAAGAACCCACCAAACTGTTTTTCAGAGTGGCTGCACTGTCTTACATCCTTATTGGTAATTCACAGGGTTTCTACTTCTCTACACTTCTCTACATCCTTGAAACACTGGTTATTATATTTTTTTTTTTGAGGGGGACTGAGGTTTGAACTCTGGGCTTCACACTTGCTAAGCAGGTGCTTTACTGCTTGAGCTACAAGTCCAGTACATTTTGATTTGGTTATTTTGGAGATGAAGTCTCTTGAACTAGTCCACCTCTCCCCTTGGGCTGGCCTCTAACTGCAAGCCTCCCAGTCTCAGCCTGCCAAGTAAATAGGATTACACGTGTCAACCACCTGGGCCCCCTTTATCTGCCTCTTTTTTTTTTTTTAATTAAAGTCATCCTAGTGGGTGTGTAAGGGTATATCACTGAGTTTTTTATTTATGTTTATAAATATTTTCTTTCATTCTCTAGGTGTGCTTTCACTATTTTTTTTTGAGACAGGACCTTGCTATAGTAACTCAGGCTGGCTTGGAACTCATGATCTTCCTACCTCAGCCTCCTGAGTGCTGGGGTTACAGGCATGCACCGCCATACTCAGCTTCACATTCTTGTTAAAACACAATATTTTTTCTTATCAGTTGGAGTCCAATGTCTCTATTTAATAAAGTTTTATTTATCACTTGTTGTGATTCCTTCACTGCACATCGAGGTCACCTCGCTCTTACTGCTTGAATCACTCCACCAGCCCACTTTGTTTTATTTTTTGATATAGGGTCTTATTATATAGCCCAGGTTTGTCTTGAACTCATGATCCTCCTACTTTAGCCTCCTGAGTACTGGGTTTATAGGTATGGACAACCTTGCCAGGCTCTTTTGTTGCTTTTGTTTTTTGGAGATGGGGTCTCATGTACGATTTGTGTGGGTTTGCCTGGAACAGTGATCCTCCCAATCTCGGACTCCCAAGTAGCTAGGATTACAGGTGTGAGTCATTGGTGCTTGGCCATTGGTTTTCTGATATTCAAATCTAACTGTACTTTTCTTTTTTAATTCTGTCAACCCCAGTTGGTCCCAGAAGTCTGAGGAGAGGGGCTGCTTGGCTGGGCAGCAGGAGTCTCTGAGGAGCCACAGTCAAGTGGATCCTCTGAATGGCAGAAAAGCAATGGGAGAAATCAAGTGCTGACACTGGAACATTCTGTCGCTGCAGAGTGCAGAATCATTGATGCTGTGGTATGATGGAGCAGGAAGTGGATGGGAACAAGGATGGCTCTTCCCATGTTCTACTGGCCGCTGGCAAAAAGAATGGTGGTTTTTAAAATTAATTTAGGCATCACACAGCAGACAACAGAGTAATAACCAGCACAGTTGGGCACCTGCCAAGAAGAGCATTTTCTCCAATATTCCCCTTGTCACTGGTGGGGAGTCTCAAATAACCCTGGTCGAGAAGTTCTCAGGTCCTTACTTCTCGGAACAAAACACTGAGTAAAGAAACAGATTGCAAGCAGTAGTACAGTTTTATTGAAAGAAAAAGGAATGTCTAGACAGGAGGAAACACTGCAAGACAGAATAGTGGGCTCTGGCTAGATGGCACAGAAGCTGGGATTTTTATTCAAAGGTACAGTTTGTAAGTTGTAAAGGCAAACAGCAGTGGGAAAAATCTGGGCGATCTTTGCAGGAGGGGCTGGGATGATTGATAGGTTTGATTGACAGAAGGATGTTACATACTTTTCCTTTTCTTTTTTTTTTTGCAGCACTGGGGTTTGAACTTAGGGCCTCACGCTTGCTAGACAGGTGCTTTATCACTTGAGCCACTCCACCAGCCCCTATAACTTACTTTTTATGGCTCCTGTTCCTCCCCACAATGCATTCTGTTATAATTACATGCAAGAGATACAGTCTATGTGTATGGAGCTCTCAGTAAAGGGACGTCTCAAAAGGTCATCTGAGGATAAGTTCCCCAGCCTTCAGTGCACTAACTCCAGGACTTTCTCTTCTACAGGAGCATCATCTTTTCTCATAGTGTAGAGGCTATTGAGTTAACCACAAAAAGGGGGTTCCAAGAACATTCCCCAACCAGATGTCTCTTAAAGGGGGTGTGTCCTAGGCAGGACATTTATGACCTTTTAGGGTTTTTTTCTTTTTTTTTTTGGTGGCACTGAGGTTTGAACTCAGGGCTTTCATGCTTGCTAGGCAGGCACTCTTACCACTTGAGCCATTCTGCTGGCCCAATTTATGACACTTTATCTGGTCAGTCTCCACCCCTTCTTGACTAAGCTCTACTTCCCTTTTCTCCTGCCTCACTCACAGATGTGGTAGGGTGTGCCTATAATCCAGCTATACCGAAAGCATAAGCAGGAGGATAGTGGTTCAGACCAACCCAGGCAAAATCATGAAACCCTATTTGAAAAAAAATTGGCTGGGTGAGGTGGCTCAAGCTTGCAATCCTAGCTACTCAGGAGGCCGAAATGGAAGAATTAGGTTTGAGGTAAGCCCTGGCAAAAATTTGACAAACTATCAGTTCAACCAATGGCTGGGCATGGTGGCACGTTTCTATCATCCCCAGCTATGCAGAGAAGCACAAATAGGAGGATACTGGTCCAGACCAATCTGGACATAAAGTGAGACCCTATCTAAAAAATAACCAACACACTAGGCGCCAGTGGCTCATGCCTGTAATCTTAGCTACCTGGGAGGCTGAGACCAAGAAGATTGCAGTTTGAGGCCAGTCTGGGGAACTAGTTTGTGAGATACCATCTCCAAAATAACCAGAGCAAAATGGACTGGAGGTGTGGCTCAAGCAGTAAAGCACCTGCTTTGCAAGCACGAAGCCCTGAGTTCAACCCCAGGTACAGCTGTGTGTTGGATCCCCAGCACCAAAAGGAAGAAAAGAGGGAAGAAAGAAAAAAGGAAAAGGAACAAAGTATACCCAGCATCTACCATCCCATCTTTCAAGATCACCAAGAAGGATTTTGCTTGGTAGTAAGCATGAGAGCCCAGAAAGCCTCCACAGACACCTGAACATTTACTGGTGGAGAAGCCTGAAGCTCTCACAGCCCCCTGGGCCCAGCAGCTCAGCAGATTCAGTTCTACGAAAAACTGGGTAGCCTTCTCCACCCTCCCACAGCCTCAGGAAGCACCTGGGCAGCTGGCCCTAAGTGGTCTGGCACATCAAGTCCTCCAGGAACCAAGCGGATGGCCTCACTCATCAACTTTCACTCTGAGAAACAGCCTGTAAGAACCTGTCAATCAGGAAGCCCTGCCCACCCACTCATAGCCCTCTGTGATTGGCTCAGCCAGCCAAGGCCCCAGGAAGCAGCTGGGCAGCCCTGCCCATCCTTCTGAAACCTCTGGTTTTCAGAAGCTAAGACCCTGGGTGATACCCTGCTCACACACCATGGCCCCCGCAGAGCAGCTCTGCACATTCACCTACAAACCCTGGCAACAGCTGAGCAGCCTCCCCTAAGCAGGTCAGCCCCTGGAGATCCTGTGAAGTCAGCAGGTCTCCCTTGGACAGTGAAAGCTGTCTCCATGTGGCCCTCAGACACTGTAAAGTGCCCCACCCCACTTCAGGGCATGCTCACCTGGGCCTACCACAGTGACCTTACTCTCTCTTAACCCTCAAAAACTGACAAGAATCATGCCTGTCCTGCTGAGCCAGCCAGGACCCCTGCATGGGCCTACTGGAGCTGCCCTGCTCTTGTACAACCTCCTGAAACTGATGGACACCCCACACCTGCAGCTGGGATACCACAGCCAGAGCTGCCAATGAGCCCACCCACTTAGGGGAGCTGCATCCCAGATGGTAGGCAGTCCTACAACCCCTAGGGCTAGGCCACTGACACCATAGACTAATGTTGATCACAGTTGAAGAAACTACACAAACATGACACTACAACACCCACCAAGGTCAACACAACCTATCCAGCTGACATCGTAGGGCAATTTGCCTGGAGAAAGTTTTTTTTGCGATGTTGAGGATCCAACTTAGGGCTTTGGGCTGGTGGAGTGGCTCAAGTGGTAGAGCACCTATCTAGCAAGCCTATCAAGTGTAAGACCCTGAGTTCAAGCCCCAGTACCATCAAAAAAAAAAAAAAAAAAAAGAAAGAAAGAAAAGAACTAAGGGTTTGTCCATGCCAGGTATGTGTGCCCTACCGCTGAGCTCTATCCCCAGCTCCAGGAGAAAGCCTTACTACAAAAGTTACTCTTAGCTAGATGCTGGTGACTCATGCCTGTAATCCTAGCTACATAAGAGGCTGAGATTAGGGTGATTGTGGTTTGGAGCCACCCTGAGCAAAAAGTTCACAAGACCCCATCTCCAAATTAACTAGAGCAAAATGGACTGGAGGTGTGGCTCAAGCAGTAGAGCTTCTGCTTTGCAAGCATGAAGCTCCGAGTTCAAACCCCAGTCCCACTAGGAACTGTAGCCCAAGCTAGCCTTGAACTCAAGATCCTCCTGCCTACTTCAGTCTTTTTTTTTCGGTACTGGGGCTTGAATTGAAGGCTTACACCTTGAGCCACTCCAGCAGTCCTATTTTTTGTGAAGAGTTTTTTGAGATAGGGTCTCGAGAAATATTTGCCCAAGCAAATAGTTCGAATCCTCCTGCAATCTTCCTGATCTCTGCCTCTGGAGGAGCAAGGATTACAGGCGTGAGCCACAAGTGCCTGCCCTGCCTTAGTCTCTTGAATGCTAGAATTGCAGGTGTGTGCCTAACATATTCTTTTTTTTTTTTTTCAGTGCTAGGGATCACACCCAGGGCATTGAATATGCTAGGCAAGTACTGTACCACTGAGTTACATCCCCAGCCCTTTAACCTATTGCTCGCAACAATCATCAGGTATCTCTTGACCAGGTGTCCAACTCTCTATATTTCTATCTATCATCTATCCTGTCATGTGGGAGATCAAACCCAGGGCCTCATCCATGTTAGGCAAGCATTCTACCACTGAGCTACACCTCCAGCCTGAAATTTCTATTTTTGTATATAACTGGAAAGAGTTCAGCAGCTCCCAACTCTGTTATTTTTTTTAAGTATATGACACATACATTCTCAATGGAAGCCTTAGGGAATCCTCCAGAAGTGTTAAATTGTAGTTTCTCAAGTCCCACTCTTACTCCAGGTGCTCCTATCTGGAGCAGATGGTGACAGTGGCTGGCCACAGTAAATGCAGAAATAATACTAAGAAAAATACAGTTGTCTATGGTTTTAATTTTAGCACCACGGCAGCTGCCATAACCACCTTCTCACAATTAGCTCCTGTAATAGGCCAGACACATCCAAAATCCTGGGGCCACTCAGAGTGTGACTCACTAGTGAGGGCTTTTTTTTTTTTGGTGGTGGTACTGGGATTTGAATTCAGGGCCTCATACTTGCTAGGCAGGTGCTCTACCATTTGAGCCACTCCACCAACCCTTTTGTGTATTGGGTATTTTCAAGAGAGGGTCTTATGAACTGTTTGCCCAGGCTGGCTTCAAACCACGATCCTCCTGATCAATGCCGCTGAGTAGCTAGGATTACAGGCATGAGCCACTGGTGCCTGGCCATAGTGAGAGCTTTAATGTTTTTAGTTTTTGCTCATTGCCAAGGCTTCTTTTAGCGATTTTATTGGTGGCCTCTTTCTGATATCAGAATATGCTCTGTGACTTTCCAGGGTGGCTACAAGTATGGCCCTTCCTCCTCTGCAGAACAATACAGACAGTCTTAGTGAGAAGGTATGTAGTCTTTTTTCCACCTTTCCTCAGGGAAATCATACATAGTTACATACAGCTTGGGTATGTATACTCCATGCCCTGAATATGCCTCATGTTTGCCACTCTTTAGTCAGTCTGGGGGGAATATGTATTGTCCTGTGATTACTCTGTTCAGTGATTTCACTGTACCCAAACTGTGGGAAACCATGTACCCTGTGCACCTCTATCCATACATTCATATGGCACCAAGGTGGGAAACTGAACATCTTTTATGTTTTATTTTTTTTGGTGGGACTGGGCTTTGAACTGGGCTTTACTATTGCAAAGCAGGTGCTTTACCGCTTGAGCCACACCTCCAGTCCATTTTGTTTTGGTTATTTTGGAGGTGAGGTCTTGCAAACTAATTGCCTAGGCTGGCCTCCATCCTCCTGATCTCAGCCTCCCAAGTAGCTAGGATTATAGACATGAACCACTGGTGCCCATCTGAGACTAAACATCTTAAAAATTCATTGTCCATCTGGTGGAGTGGCTCAAGTGATATAGTGTTTGCCTAGCAAAGCCTAGCAAGCATGAGGCCCTGGGTTCAAGACCCAATACTGCCAAAAGAAAAAAACAAAACAAAACATTATCCATATAGGAGACAATGCAATTGGAATGGACTCACAGGAGAAGCCTGATATCATCACAAGATGTCACCTTTATATTCCTTCTAGAAACTTCTTTCCTAGAAACAGTCTTAGGACCACCTAAGTAGAAAAATATGTTTTTATCATCTGATAACTCTCAAGGAGCCACCATCTAAGGATTACCCAAATGTCAAAAAAGGGCCTCACACATTTCTCCCTTTCTGTGTCTTTAGGCAAAACATTGCCAAGCCAGGAAAGGAAATGTGCTCCTGGCCCTACTCAGCACCCCTGCAAGTCAAGAGCGAGGTCCTTGGCCCTATGCATGTATTGGTGGGAGGACATTGTGGTTCAGTGAGGAGGAAGTCTAGCATCCTATCCTGGGCCAACTGTTGCACCATTAGGAATTTGGGGACAGCTAGTATTGTGGGAACCATGGCTTTATCCAGCAGAAGCACGTACTTCTGCAGGGCATCCTTGGGCCAGAACATCTCCTAATGTCAGGGGTAGGGATACTGTTTTCCTTTTTTATAGAGCTTTTGACATCTTATGGATATTCACAGTTTGTCCATAGTCATTAGAGGTTTTTATAAATGTATCTTTTGTCATGCTCCAGAAAGTTTGTTTTTTTGGTTTTTTGGGTTTTTTTGGCAGCACTGGGGTTTGAACTCAGAGCCTCATACTTGCTAGGTAGATGCTCCACCACTCGAGTCACTCCACCATCCCTGTTTTGTGTTGGCTATTTTCAAGATAGGGTCTCACAAACTTTTTTCCTGGGCTGGATCTGAATTGCACTCCTGCTGATCTCTGCCTCCTGAGTACCTAGGATTACAGTCATGGGCCATCATTGCCTGGCTCTCTCTATCTATCTATGACAGGTCTTACTATGTAGCTTAGGCTGGCCTCAAACTCAAAATAATCCTGCCTCAGGCTCTGGAGTGCTGGGATTATAGGTGTGTACCAACTCACCTGGCTACAAATCAACTTATTTTATTTTTGTGGTGCTGGGACTTGAACCCAGAGCCTGGCACATGCTAGGCAAGCACTCTACCACTGAGCTTCATCCCCAACCCCTATATGATATGTGTGTGTGTGTGTTGTGTTTGTGTGTGTATTTGATGGTACTAGGGTTTGAACACAGGGTCCTGTGCTTGTTAGATGGGCATTCTTTCATTTGAGCCATGCCTCCAGCCTGACTGTGATTTTTTTCTACCTGCTATGATATTTTTAATCAAAATGATTGAGGATGAGGCAAGGGAAGCACGTGGTGCCTTCTGCAACAGTTCTTCTTGGGAAGGTAGGATGGATTGTCCTCCAGAAGTCATCCCTTGGGAATTTTTAATTCTCTACTCTTTGCTTTGGAGCTCCTAGGTTTTAGATTCAGAGTCACAGTGCTGCGCCATTCATGTGGCTGGGTGTGCTGGATATTGTCAATTTACTCTCAACCTCCATTCCCACCTCTAGTGTCCTTCCCTGTGCTGCAGAAACAGGAAATGGCATGGCTATTTGGAAGGTCGAAGTGAGTTGGAGGCCATTGTTTCAATGCTTGTTGCTGATAACAGGCACAACCTGTGGATTAGAGGAGAAGTATAAGGGGTTTCTGCAGCAGAATTTCAGGGTCTACTCACTAGCCTTCTGAGGGTTGACTGGCTCTTTCAGGGGCAGATCCCTGGATCATAGTCTCAGCAGTGTGTCTGATTCCTTGCCTTCCTGAGTACAGCAGAGATGGTTGCAACCCTGGTGCAACAATTTGGAGTCGTTCCTGCAGGGTCCACCTCTCTAGGTTTCTTGAACTATGTCACCTAATTCCTTGTATGAATTCTTTTCTGTTTAAACTAGCCAGAGTAGGTTTTGGCTTACTACAACTGTACCTTGAAACATGCACAGGAGTTCAGATCTTCTAATACTAAAAGTTTTGTTAGTCTAGGTGGAGATAATGAGCTCAATAACAGATCAAATGAGATGGAGGGTTCATAAAACCCTATGCCAATTGCCAGGGGCATGCCTTATTTAGGTCACCCTAAAAAGCCTTTTTTCTTTAGCAACCTGGAATGTTACTTAGTTGTCCAGCACAGGAGACATGTGTCATACCATAAAATTTGTTACCTAAAATTTGGGTCCTGGATGCAGGAAATGAGAAGCTAATACTGCAGGGTGAGTATCATGGATAGTTGTAATTAAGGAGAAGGCACCAATGACATGACTTCCCAAGTTAGAAGATACAAAAGGCATGGCAGGTGCAGTGGTACACATCTATAATCTCAGTTCTCAGGAGATAGGGGTAGGAGGATGATGAGTTCAAGACCAGCCTGGGATACATAGCAAGATGCTGTCTCAAGAAAACAAAAAAAAAGGACTGGAAAAGTGACTGAAGAGATAAAGCCCCTGCCAGCAAGCATGAGGCCTTGAGGTCAACCCCCAGTACCTTAAAGAAACAAAAATGGTGCTGGGTGCTGGTGGCTCACACCTGTAATCCTAGCTACACAGGAGGTAATAGATCAGGAGGATCATGGTTGGAAGCCAGCCTGTGCAAATAGTTCCGTGAGACCCTGTCTCGAAAAAAGGGCTGATGGAATGGCTCAAGGTGAAGGCCCTGAGTTCAAACCCCAGGATTGAAAAAAAGAAAGAAAGAAAGAAAAGAAAAAAGAAAAAAAACGGGCTGGGTGTGTTGGTACACTCCTGTAATCCCAGGTGCTTGGAAGGTAAGATAGGATCACAGTTCTAGGCCTGCGTGGGAAAAAGTTATTAAGACCCTATCTGAAAAAAACAAATTAAAAGTAAAAGGGCCAGGGGTGTGGCTCAAGTGGTAGAGAGCTTGCCCAGCAACTGCTTGGCCATGAGTTCAATCCCCAGTAACACACACACACACACACACACACACACACACACACACACAAACCAATAGGCTGAATAACTGGTTGCTTTTCACTTCTGATGACTTCATTGCTGTCCTGATGATCACAAGTCCTTGGGACTGCAGCTAGCCCAGGGGACTAGCTGGTAGCAGGAGAGCCATACAAAGAGAACAGATGTAGCTGTTGTTGTCCTCTGAGTAGCTGGCTTAGTAAGAGATAAGTAAACTGCTTTTCTTTGATGGATAGTGTAATGGTGTTTGGCTGACATTTTACTACTAAAATTAATAAATTGTCTTTACAGTAAATTGCAGTTTTAGATTTTTGTTTGTTTCTTATTTATTTATTTTTGATGCTAAGATCAAACCCATGGCCTGACACATGCTAAGCACACACACAAACCACTGAACTATAGCCCAGGCTCTTGTGGTTTAGTTTTATTCTATTCATTTATTTATTTTGCAGTACTGGGGTTTGAACTCAGGGCCTACACCTTGAACCACTCCACCAGCCTTTTTTTGTGAAAGTTTTTTTCAAGATAGAGTCTTATGAACTGTTTTGCCCAGGCTGGCTTCAAACCACAATCCTCCTGATTCCTGCTGCCTGACTAGCTAGGATTAGAGGCGTGAGCCATTGGCGCCCAGCTGCGGTTTAGTTTTTGACAGACTTTAAAATATGTTTTAAACAAGCATTTTCCATCTCTACCCTAACCACAATTACCAGAATCTTTTATTGGGGCCACCACTATCATATCATCTCTCTCTCTCCTGCTTAGCATCTTTCAAAGATGTCCATTGTCCTTATGAAAGAAAACTCTAAACACGCTAACTTGGCTTACAAATTCCTATGTAACTGGCCTCTGCCTCTATCCATTCATGTTTCCTGTTACCTGGATTGGCTATGTAATTTGTGGGGTTAAGTGCAAAATGGAAATGCAGGGCTCCCAGTTCAAAGTCATTAATAATTGCAAGAGGGCAACCACAGAGCATTAAACAAGCACGTGCCCTTTCCAAGTGTGGGGTCCTGTGTGGCGGCATGGTCTCTTGCCCATGAATCTGGACTGTCATCTATCCCCTCACTCCAGTGGTATCCCCCTGTTTCTTAGACATGTTCCAATCTGCTTTATTCCTTTATATGAACTCTTCCTCTGCCTGGAACGCTCTTCTGTCTCGTCTGTGTGTGGAGCAGTCTACCTCATCCGGGTCTCAGCTGAAATGTCACCAACTAAGAGAGGCCATCCCAAATTCTCAGCCTAAAGTAGCCATTGAATCATTCTTTGTTATTGTCTATTTTAATTCTTTGCTGTCCACTTTGTTTCTCTTTTTTTTAGTTGTGTATTTAATTATTGGCCATCTCCCTCCGATATTCTTGAATTGTGTCCCCACCAAAACTCCTATGTTAAATTCCTATTCCCTAGCATCTTAGAATGCGACTTTATTTGGAAATAGGGTGATTGCAGATGTAATTAAGATGAGGCCATACTGGATTAGAGTGAACCCTTAGTTCAATACGACTGGTATCCTTATAAAAAGGAGACATTTGGACACTGAGAAAAACATAAGACAAATGCCATGTGAACATGATGATAGCCATTTGTAAGCCCAGGAGAGAGGCCTGGGAACAGATCCTTCCTTCACAGTCCTCTGAAGGAAGCAACTCTGCTAAACCTTGATTTAAGACTTCTAGAATTGTGAGACAATACATTTCTGTTTACACCACCGGGTTGGTGGTACTTCGTTACAGCAGTCTTAGCAAGCTACCATCCCTCCCCTCTCATGAGAACTAAGTTCCTGATATAGGTAATGAGGCTTGTATTGTTCACAGTTGTCCCAGAACGCACCTGTACTGTTATATAGCACTCTACTGCCGCGAACGGTTTCACTAGTACGTATGAACCTGCAAGCCTAAGAGGGGAAGAGAGTTGTATCTTTTGTAACCACTACTCAGTGAAGGTGGGTTGTGGAGGTGTGTGCAAGAAAAACCTGTTGAGTAAATTAAACCATTTCACTCACTTCCAGATTTCTGCAGGGAGCGTCGTAGGTAAAATGCGTGCGGACTGGTAAGTCATAGCTCTAATTTTCCAGCTCGTTGTGCTTTCAGCTCTCCGGACAAAGAGACTAATATTTGGCAAGTCTGTTAAGCAGGACTCATCATAAGACCGAACCGAGATAGAGCTTTTTGCAAGCACTGGTCCTTGTCCCTTTCGGCATCTTGGTACTTGTAGTTTTGTGCACTCTATTTTTACCCGAAAAGCGAGGGCTGAGACCACAACTCCCATCACCCCGTGAGCACTGGCGCTTTCAGAGCGCATCCTCCGGAGGGGGTGCCCGGGCCATTGACAAACATGCTGGCCGGAGGGCCCACCCCCTGGGCCTCAGAGTCTCCACGATTGGCTAGCTGTCCCGCCTCTCACCGAAGGGGCGCCAGGTGAATGAAAGGGGGGCGTGCCGGCGTGCGTAGCTCAGTGGCGGGGCGACAGAGCCGGGTGGAAGGTGAGAGCCTACCAGTGCGTTTGCGCTGCTGCTTTCGTCGGTTTGGGGAAGACTCGTGCACCCCCGGAGGCTGGCCCCGGTGGGGGGTGGGGGTGTCCCTCTCATTCAGCCTCCTTGCCATCGCCCGGCCCTGGCTACTCCCAGGACTCCAGCTGCGCGAACCCGCGCTCAGTGGCGGACCCCCTCCCTCCTCCTGCGTGGGGAGAGCCGGCGTGGCGGCTTGTGCCCCCTTTCTTCCCAGGCTTTAGGTGGTCCAGATGGGGTTCAGAGCGCCTGTTTATCCTGACAGTGAATGATGCCGGGCGCGAGGGCTCGGCCAGGCTGGGACAGTGTCCGCAGTAGCGACGGTCACTTTGTCCGTGGGAGGCCATAGGAGGGGCCAGGCCGCGAGTTCCCATCCCCGGGGGCCAGGGACTGCGCCCAGTAGCTGATTCCAGTGGTCTCTCCAGGTCTTCTGACTCCGGACAGTCTGGAGTTCTCCCTATCCAGAGAGCAATTTAACGAGTTGGCCTTAAAATTCCTCCTGTGCAAATGGAAACTCTTCCTTGTCGTTCCCTTCCTCTCATGTTGTTGGGGAAAGGACTGACTTCCCCACCCTGTCGCAGGATGTCCTGGAGGGTTTGGGGAGATGGGTTAGCATAGTGGTCAAGGATGTCGACTCTGGAATCAGTTGAAGGTGGATTCCAAATCCTAGCGTAGACATGTAATTCTGTCTTTGAACCTCAATTTCTTCCTCTCAAAAGGGTGTAATGATATCCACTGCACTGGGTTATTGTGAGGCTAGAATTAAAGTGCTTGTAAAGTAGTTTGCATAGTGCTTCCTAAGAAGTAGTGTCTAGGAAATGCTAATGATTGAGGAGTGGGTTTTATTCTTAAGGTCGTGGAACTGGAGAAGTGTTATCAGAAAGAGTAGACTGGAGTTCTAGGCTGCTTTTGGCCTCTGAGCAAAGACAATTGAGGTCTGGCTAGGATTCCCTCAGGGTATATAGGCGTTTGCATCGCAGGTAATAGTAAGGGCATCTATCCTCCTGGGACACAGCACTGTATGTACTTTCTTATTTTTTCTTTCCTGACATCTTCTTTGGGTCAGCAGTGTAAATAGGTAGTAACTATTGAGTTGAATTAGAACCCTGGGTAGATTTGGGGGTTCCTTCCAGAGTGTGGGTAAGTGTGCTTCTGAGAGCAGTGTACCCTCAGCTGCTCTTCTGAGAGGAATGGTGATCCTCAGCTTGCCCCAGGTATCCAGAGCACCCCTGGCCAGTGGAGTGTATACCTCAGTATATACCAAGTACAGGACTGGGAAAGGTTTGAAGGAGTACATGGCTAGACTTTTGCAGAGTCGGGCATATTTGCATGGCCCAAAAAAATATTTGCCATGAGAAAGTCAAAAGAGATGGATTTGGGTACCATTGTCAGAAAGGAGCATCTTCCAGTGAAAGAAGGAAGTGGGCAGAGACCCTGGTTTGCCAACAGCTTACTACTCTATCGTTCCTCCTTTTTTTTTTTTTTTCCTTCTTAGTTAAAAAACAACAAAAGCAATGTTTGCACATAGTAAAGCATTCCAATTGTATAGGGACATCTTTTGTTTCGTTTTGAGGTAGGGGTTTCACTAAGTTGTCCAGGCTGGGTTAGTGGTCCTTTTGCTTCAGTCTCTGGAGTAGCTGGGAGTCCAGGTGTGCACCACCACATCTGTCCAGAAAGATTTAAAATGAAAAATGAAATGTTCCTCAACATACTTCTTATCCCCAATTCCTCTCCTCAAGACTATATGCTGTTAACACTTGTATAACTTTCCAGAAAAAAAATTAGATATACCAGCAAAATGCTTATATGTGAGGGATCAATCACACTGTACGTTTTGTTTGGCATCTTGCTTTTTTTCTTTTAATGTAGTTTGGTGACCTTTTCATATGAATATATGATATGAATCATGAATACATGATTGTTATCAAACTAAACAACAATCAGAGAGAGATTCTCTAGAGATTAGTTTTCTGTGGGAATAGACTAGCATAGCAATGGGACTGCATGCACATAGTAGAGTATGTACCTGTTCAAGGAGTTTGAGTCAAAGAGAAGTTTTAAAAGGCAAAATGAGGAGGATTACATAAGATATTTTTGAAGTAGTCCTTGGCTGTAGGGATCAATAACCTGGGTGGCGACAGTTCAAGACTAAACAGGCAGTTGTTGGGCAGACATCCTTACAGAAGTATTTATTATGTAGGGTTGCAGTGGTCTTTGTGCAAGGTTGTGTTTTTTTGCTTGTTTGTTTTTTGGCAGTACTGGGGTTTGAACTCAGGGCGTTGAGCTTGCTATGCAGGTGCTCTACCACTTGAGCCATAGCCCAAGCACATTCTAATAGTCTTTTGTGATAGTTGTTGTTATCAGGAATAAACATGAGATACCCTCCTTCACACCCTCCTGGCTTTTAAAAATTTTAGTTCTTCTAGGGTTTGACACAAGTGACTCCATTTGAATCTGACTGTTTTAATAGTTGTTTACCCTTTCACAGAGTGACTATAATATCATTGATTTAACTTGTCCTCTATCGATGGATGTTTAAATTGTTTCTTTTTCTTTTTTTTTGGCAGCACTAGGGTTTGAACTCAGGGTCTCACACTTGCTAGGCAGGTACTCTTTACCACTTGAGCCACTCCACCAGCTCAAATTGTTTTTCTTTTGTAGGACTGGGGCTTGAACTCAGGACCTTCACCTTGAGTCACTCCACCAGCCCTATTTTTGTGAAGGGTTTTTCAAGATATGGTCTTGAAAACTGTTTGTCTGGGTTGGCTTTGAGCCAAAATTCTCCTGATCTCTGCCTCCTGAGTAGCTAGGATTACAGGCGTGAGCCAGTGGCTCCCTGTTCAAATTGTTTCTATGTATACAAAAACATGGGATGAAGCTGAGGCAGGAGGATCATGAGTTTGAAGCCAGCATATAGAGTTAGATGCTGTCTCAAAAAGTAAAAACACAAAAACAAAGAAAACCTAGCCAGGCATGGTGGTTCACAGCTATAATCCCAGCATTCAGCAGGCTGCAGCAGGAGGATCATGAATTTCATCCTTGCAAGCCACATCCCAACTTTTTTTTTTTTTTCTTTGATATGGGGTCTTACTAGGTTGCCCAGATTTGTCTTGAACTCCTGGGCTCAAGTAATCCTCTTAACCTCAGCCTTCCAAGTAGCTGGGACTATAGACTGCACCTTGTTTCCATTTTAAGTTTTGACAAATATTGCCAAACTCCCCTCTAAAATAATGTCCAAATTATATCTCCACCAACACTGGGTCTTATTAGCACATTGAAAAAAATGTGATTTTTACCAATGTGATAGGTTTTCTTTCAGTTCTGAGGAAGAATAAAAGGTAGTATTTAAATGGACTTTTTGTTTTGTGTGTGTGTCTTGTTTTTCCCTTCCTATTTCCACTGTCAAAGGCAGTAGCAGAAATGCTGGGAATGCTTGCTCTATGTAGAAAGAGGTGAGAACGAATGTGGGCTTTAGTCCGTGAGAACTTTCAGAGATGATTTATTTGAGAATAGTAGAATTTTTCAGATACATGACACTTCTCTTTTGTCTTTGAGCCAAAATGTTAACTTTAACTACTTTGGATGGAAAATTTTCTCAAAATTAAGACATTACTTAGGACTGGCAGAGTGACTCAAGTGGTAGAGCACCTGCCTAGCATTCGTGAGGCCCTGGGTTCAAACCCCAGTACTGCCGAAAGAAAGAAAAAAAAAAAGACAATTTTCTTGAGCTTAAAATGAATTTTATATAAGAAGATAGGAATCTTCTTGATGCCCTAGGCCTATCAGTTATGGCCCTGGGCTACAATTTAGCCTTGTCCTTAGGCCAGTTTGAATTTTGAATATGTAGGAGTACTTAATACTCCTAGTTAAATGGCCTCAGAGTGGTTTTTTTCCTAGGTCTTCTTTTTTTTTTTTACTTTTGACTTTTTACTAGCTGTTACTTTTATCTTTTATGTTTGTCAGTTTATCTGCTTACAGAGACTCCTCTTTACTTTCTTCTTATTTGGGTCTTTAGTTTTTTACTCATCACTCATCAAATTTACTCATCACTCATTACAAATATGTATAAAGTAGATGTAAATTGCCTTCTGTTTTTTGTGTGGTACTGGAGCTTGAACTCAGAGCCTTCATCTTGAGCCACTCCACCAGTCCTATTTTTGTGAAAAGTTTTTCGAGATAGGAGCTCACGAACTATTTGCCCAGGCTGGCTTCAAACCTCGATCCTTCTGATCTCTGCCTCCTGAGTAGCTAGGATTACAGGCATGAGTCACTGGTGCCCAGCTATGTATAAAGTATAAGTAAATTGCCATTTAATAAGGTTGTCATGGGCCTTTTATAAGCAAAGTCTGTGCAGTAATCTATAGGCCTCGGGGAATCTATTTTGCCAGTAGAGGGAACTTTTTGCAGAGAAGTTGGGTGAGGTATGCTTGTAGAAAGGAAGAGTGGTTGGAGTTGCTACTGGTTGGCAGCTTGAAGGAGGCCTTTTGTGATTGCAGTAGAGGGAGATGATTACACTTGTTTTTTGGATGTGCAAGTTCCTTATATGAAGTGGCATACCATTCATATATTTGCATATAAAACATACACATCCCCTCCCATATACTCAATGTCACTTCCAGATTACTTATAATACCTAATAAAATGTAAATGACATTTAACTAGTTGATATCTGTATTGTTTAGGTAATAATTACAAGAAAAATGTCTACATGTTCAGTATAGACACAACTCCACCCCCCAATATTTCTAATCTGCAGTTTGTTAAATTTATGGATACAGAACCTGGGGATACATACCTTCTCTGAGCAAAATGGGTCAGTAGATAAAGGAGTAATTGATAGCTGATTGGGGTTTGTATGATGGGAAGAGATGGAGGGGAGAGCATAGGGAAGAGGGTAGGCATCTCTGTCTTCCTCATTTCTGGGCGGATTTTAAACTGATTTATACTTGTTCTACTTAGCAGGGTTTTTTCTTGTTGTTTGTTTTTTTTAATAGGACTGGTGTTTGAATTCAAGGGCTTTGTGCTTACAAAGCTGGTACTTTACTGCTTGAGCCAGGCCTTCAGTCCATTTTTCTCTGGTTATTTTGGAGATGGGGTCTTACGAACTGTTTGTCAGGGCTGGCCTCCTAATTTCAACCTCCCAAGTAGCTAGGATTAAAAGCATGAGCCATCAGTGCCTGGTGACTTAGCAGTTAAAAAAGAAGTGTGCCTTTTAACTTAGTAAACATACTTTAGCCAAAGTACTCTGCCAGATGCTGTGAGGGCTATCAAACTGAATAAGACATGCTCACACCTTCAAGGTACTTGTAGTTCAGCAACAGAAGTAATGGAAGGAATTAAGCAAGGGTGGTGGAGTTCATTCAGTTGGGAATCTTTTACTGGCAAGTAATAGAAAATCCAACTCAGACCAGCTAAAGCAAAAGGGACTTAATTGGTTTTTGGCCCAGCTTGAGCTGGGACTCTGATGGCATCCCCATGTTCCATCAGCTGGGTTAGGCTGTTGACTTTGTTTGGCTGGCTCTTCTGGTGGTGTGGCAGCAGCGTCCCCCACATCCTGCAAAGATTCTTTTGCTTTTCATTGGCCCTGATTTTAAGACCCATAGCCATCTCTGAGCCATCTCTGAGCACTCTGATGATCTGCACATAGGCTGTGTTGATTGTAGTCCATCCTACACACCTGGAGCCTGGGGATGGATGGATGCAACAGCTGTGTGCAAAGCACAGGCAGTGCATGCTGAGTAGCCAAGGACTCAACCAAATGTTTCTGCAAAGGGGTGATAAAAGGGATGGCAGATTGGGTCATGGAGACTTTTTTAGTTTGGGGTATTTTCTATATATCGAGCTTTGAAGATAACAGCACTCAGCATGTAAGAGCATTGATTCTGGAGGCTGACAGAACAAATTTTGAGTCCTAGCTTTGTTAAGGCCGAGTCCCCTCCTGTCCTCAATTTCTTTATTGGAAAAATTGGGACATTATTAGTACTTACTCACAGGGTTTTAATTTATTTATTTTTATTTATTTATTTAGAGACAGAGTTTCACTGGATAGCCCAAGCTGGCCTCTAACTAACCATCCTTCTGCCTCGGCCTCCTAAGAGCAGGAATTGCAGGTGTGCAACACCACACCTGGCTTCCTTCACAGGGTTTTCATAAAAATTAATAGAAAGAATCCATGTAAAACATCCTGTACCCACATGCGGTTAACTATAGTTATTTTTTGTTCATTTTCATTAATTAACCGAGTTGGATAACCTCTTGGTTTTTGTTAGATCCACAACCTATATCATAAAAACACAGTTGAAACAGTGGTTCTGGAAGAATTTTTTTTTTTAATGAACATTTAATTGTAGGGCTGGGATTCGTGAATTAACTTAAATAAAAATCTCAGCAGAGATACAGGCCCCTCCAGGGCAGCAGCAGCAGCCGACGGAGAGATGGAGATGCAGTCCTATTGTGCCAAGCTCCTGGGGGAGCTAAATGAGCAGCGGAAGAGGGACTTCTTCTGCGACTGCAGCATCATCGTGGAAGGGCGCATCTTCAAGGCGCACAGGAACATTTTGTTTGCTAATAGCGGCTACTTCCGCGCCTTGCTCATCCACTATATCCAGGACAGTGGACGGCATAGCACGGCCTCCTTGGACATTGTCACCTCCGACGCCTTCTCCACCATCTTAGATTTCCTGTATTCTGGGAAGTTGGATTTGTGTGGGGAGAACGTGATTGAAGTTATGTCGGCTGCCAGCTACCTGCAGATGAATGACGTGGTGAACTTCTGTAAGACCTACATCAGATCGTCCCTTGACATTTGCCGGAAGATAGAGAAGGAGGCTGCCGTGGCTGCTGCGGTGGCGGCGGCAGCTGCAGCCGCAGGTCATCAGGTGGACAGTGGCAGCCCCAGTTCAGGCAGGGAGGGGACCTCCTGCGGTAGCAAGAGCTTGGTGTCCTCCCCCGCCCAGGGAGAAGGAAGCGTGCACTGCACGAGAGCGACCCCTTGCGATGACTGCGGGGATTGCCACCCCTTGGAGCTGGTGGTGAAAGACTGCCAGGGCGGTGGCTTGGCTGACAGTGACCCATCTACTCTGTCCAGAAGAGTGGAGCCCAAGGTGGAATTTGATGCCGCTGGAGCCAAGGTGGGGGCTGGTGACCAGCTGCAGCAGTACGCAGCCCCGCTGGGCCCGGTGCACATGGAAGAGGGTCTCCCCGGCAGCCAGGCGGTGGACTTGGCTTACAGTAACTACCACGTGAAGCAGTTTCTGGAGGCTCTCCTGCGCAACGGGGCTGTCCAGAGCAAAGATGACTCGGACCATCACTTTTCCCGGAGTTTGGAGGGAATGCCAGAAGGTGCAGGAGTAGCCATGAGTTCTGTGATGGACGTTCAGAATGACTGGTATGGAGAGGACTCAGGTGAGCTCCATTAGTGTTCATCATCTCTGCGAGCACCTCACTCCTGTGCCTTGTGTTCTCCCGTCATCGTGATTGTCATTGATATGGTCATTGTCACTGCCGTCATCATCACCACCATAATCATCACCACCCTTATTGCTGCCACTACCATAATCACCAATATGTATTAATTGAGCACCTACTCTGTACAGGACAATGTTTCTTTATGTCACTTTGTGTTTTATCTCTATAACCAGAGAGTAGTCCTTCTTTCATACCCACAAGGGCTTGGTCCTAGGACTCACCTCTGATAATAAAATCTGTGCATGCTCAAGTCCCTTATATAAAATAAGTCTGCATATGTTCAATACAAACACGAGTTTTCCCAAAAATATTTTGATCTGTAATTGGTTAAACCTGTGAGTACCGCGTGCTGACTGAATAGTATGTCAAAGGCAATTGGAAGACACAGAGCCCCCTCTCTTCCACTAACCTGCAGTGGGGTCTTAGTTAAATCTCTGAATCCCCAAGCCTGCTTTATCATCTGTGAGAGGGGAATACTTGTTCCTGCCCTGCCTTTCTCACAGGCTTGTCGTGAGCACCAGAATGGAAGGTTGTCAGAATGTTTTCTCACATAGGAGGGTTTTTTTTTTTTTTTTTTTTTTTTTGTGGTACTGGGGCTTGAACTTAGGGCCTTCACCTTGAGCCACTCTGCCAGCCTTTTTTGTGAAGGGTTTTTTCGAGATAGGGTCTCACAAACTATTCTTCTGATCTCTGCTTCCTGAGTAGCTAGGATTACAGGCATGAGCCAGATTTCTGTGTCTCCCATCCAGGCACTAACCAGGCCCAACCCTGCTTAGCTTCCGAGATCAGATGAGGTCGGGCAGTAGCTTGACTGTAGACAGATTTCTATTTCTCTCTGTTGGGCATGCTACCTCACATATAAGTAGTTAGGCAGTGAACAGGATGTGGTTGATGAGGCTGTCTGCTTGGGAATATTTCAGAACTGGTGTTTGGCTTCATTGGAGTCAATTTTTATATGTTTTGGTAGACGTGTGTGTGTGTGTGTATGTGTGCATGTGTGTGGTGTTTTGTGGCTGGGGATCAAACCCAGGGCCTCACACATACTAAGTACATACCCCACCACTCACTGTAACACCAGATCCTAGATTTTCTTTTTCTTTTTTTTTTTTTTTTGGTAGTACTGGGGTGTGAACTTGGTGCCTCAGGCTTGCTAGCTAGATAAAACTTGAGCTACTACACTAGCCCCAGATCCTAAATTTTTGTTGTTTTGTTAAGAGAGGATCTTACTATGTAGTCCCACTTGTGATCCTCCTTTCTGTGCCTCTCAAATGCTGTGATTACAGACATGCACTACTATGCCTGGTTTTAAACATTTGTGTGTGTATGTTTTGTGGAATCTGGATTTGAACTCTGGGCTTTGTGCTTGTAAAGCAGGCACTATACTGCTTGAGCCACACCTCCAGTCCATTTTGCTCTGATTATTTTGGAGATGGGGGTCTAGAGAACTGTTTATCTGGGCTGGCCTCAAACCCTGGTCCTCTCCATCTCAGCCTTCCAAGTAGCTAGGATAAAGGGCATGAGACACTGGTGCCTGGCTAGCCATTTGTGTTTTCAGAGAGTTTGGTTATTTCTTTGAGAAATTCTGAGATAAGTTAACCTAGCTAACTTTGGTTTGAACTCAGGGCTTTGTGCTTAAAAAGTAGGCTCTACTACTTGAGCCACACCTCCAGTCCTTTTTACCCTGGCTGTTTTGGAGATAAGGTTTTGCTTTTTGCCTGGGCTTGCCTGGAATCACCATTCTCCTGATCTCAGCCTCCCAAGCAGTGAGGATTACAGGCATGAACAACTGTGCCTTCTTCTTCTTTTCTTTTTTTTTTTTCTTTTTTGCAGTACTGGGGTTTGAACTCAGGGCCTTCACCTTGAGCCACTCCACCAGCCCTTTTTTTGTGATGGATTTTCAAAATAGGGTCTCGGAAACTATTTTCCTGCGCTGTCTTCAAACTGCAATCCTCCTGATCTCTGCCTCCTGAATAGCTAGGATTACAGGAGTGAGCCACTGATCCCAGGCTCTAACTCTTCTTCTTAAGTGAAATAATTGAATTAAAAGGTGTCTTGTAGGCAACAGGAATAAACTTGGCTGTCACTTTACTGAATGAAAAGTGGTATGAAATCTCAAGCCAAGAAATTAGTGAATTACCTTTCTAGTTTACCTTTCAGTACCAAGAAGTGAGTGTTTTTTAAATAAGGGGAAACCAGTTACTTTTATTCCTTACTAAATGGCTATCTTGAGACTTTAATTTATTTCTTTCTGGACACTGTGTGTTTGATTGAAATTAAACTTGAAAATGTTGCTTGCTGTCTCCAGAGACTCTGGCTTAACCAACTCTAGTTCAAATACTGTCTGTTTTAGTGAACACCACACTGTAGGGACTTGTTAAAATTCTCACTTCCATGTGCACAACAGCATGTCACATACTGTGACCACCCTAGGTTCTCCTCATGCCCCAGGAGTCTGGCAGAGGAAATGTGGAGACAGGAATGGTTTAGTCAATTTCCTAAGAACACAGGTCTGGGAAGTAAGTGGTACAGTTTAAACTGGAAACCTGGGCTGGCTTCATGTCACTCACTAAAGGAACTAACTGAAGGCAGCACAAGAGGATAGAGGAGTGAAATGCAACAATTCTGTCTTCCAGCCTCTCGTCTGGAAGCTCATCCAGTATCAAGAAAAGGTCATTTGTTTCTGCACCACTTTCCTTCAAGTCTGGACTTGATTGGCATGCGAAGTCAGGTGCTGTGGTAAGGCGGCCCTGGCCATGCCTATTGTCTACCAGCTTTTTTTTTAAACTCAAGGCTTCATGCTTATAAGTGAGGCACACACAAAGTGGGCACTCTATCACTTGAGTCACTGTCTAGTTCATTTTCTCCGGTTATTTTGGAGATGGGGTCCCAAGAACTACTCAGGTTATCCTCAAACCTCAATCCTCCCAATGTCAACCTCCCAAGTAGCTAGGATTACAGACATGAGCCACTGGTGCCTAGTTCAGCTTTTGATTTGATTCTCATGGCTTCAGGGAAAATTTATTCCAAGTGTCATGGCACACAGTAAGATTGATTTGTTTGGTTGTTCATTTATTTGCTCCAAATATTTGAGCACTTTCCTTCTGAAGGCACAAAGATAAGACAGACATGATGCAGCCCTCAAAAAACCAGTGGTGTCTTAGAGGAGATCAGGCATGTTTGGAATCACCACATTTGGACTCTGAAAGACACTCAGGTGTGCATTCACAGAAGTCCAACACAGGCAGAACTGGCTTTCTACTGGGAGACAGGGAGGCCATATGCACAGGGCATCCTAGGCTAAGAAAAGGAGACATTGGGGGAAATTGACTGGAGTGAGATCATGAAAAGCCCTAAATGCTAAGAGGTAAAGATTTATCTATTGGCACAGGGGACTTTGGAGTAGTTTCTGAGCATGGCAATAAGCAGAATCTATGCTTTGGGAAGATTAATTTGGTCTCAGTACATATAATGTGGAGATGGGAACCCAGGGTAGGGAGACTAATCAGGAGGCATCGCTCATCCCTCAATCAGCAGGCCCGTCATAGCCCAAGGTCCTCCTGTCAACTTCTCTTCCCCTAGACTCCTCAACCCCAGCTCCAGGACTTCCCACCTCTTCTGGGAACACTCATCCACATTGGTTGCCTCAGTTGGTTTACTTCTACTGGGTTCAGCCAACTGAAGTTTGGCTTCTACCCCTCCACAAACCCAATAATACCACTTTCATGAGGCCAGCTATACATCTCTACAGCTGACCTAGTGAGCAAAGTTCAGCTATTATCCTAACTTACCTTTCTCTCTCTCTGAAATTCTTTCCTCCCTGACTACATTTTGTTTTTTGTTTTTTTTTTTTAAGTACTGGGGATTGAACAGGACCTCATGCTTGTTAGACAAGCATCCTACCTCTGAGCTACACCCCACCCCCCATTTTTTCTTATCATTTCCCATTCTTTTTAATGTCAGTGTGCTGACTTTCTTCTTTGACGTCTCCTCATTCCTTTTTGTCATTCATGTATTTTAAGAAGTGTTCATTGAGCACTAGGCATTGGGAACACAAAACTATCCTTGTCTTCATGGAGCTGATTTTATTTTAATATTTTTATTAGGATATATTCTTTATTGTGGGGATTTGAAGTTGGAGCTGATTTTAGTGTAGGGACACAGACAATGAACAAATAAGTGTGTTGGATGATGAAAATCTTACGACAAACTAAAGCAGGGAAAGGCTAAGCATTAAGAGGATGATATTTTATTTGGTGTTGATAGGAAAGACATTTCTAAAAGTTGCTTTTGGGCAGAAACCTGATGGAGGGAGAGAGAGCATAAACTGTTCAGATATCAGGGAGAGGACCATTCCAGGCAGAGGGAAGAGCACAGAGCGAAGGCCCAGGTGCACGGTCATACTTATGAATGAACAAAAGGTGTGAAAGGATGCTGGAGAGGTGGGAGGGGCTGAGCAAGGCTGACAGTGTGGGAAATGAGGCCCAAGAGGCTAAGTGAAGGCAGGCCAGGGAGGGCCTTGTGGGCCAGGGAAAGGCTGTGGATCTTACTCAGAGATGGGAAGCCACTAGAGGGACTTAGCAAAGACTGACTTGAAGTGATGTAGATGTGTAAAGGATCTCTCTGGGTACTGCAAAAAGAACAGTCTATAGGGGAGCAAGGGTAGAAGTAGGAGGACTACTGGGAAGGGATTGCAATGACCTGGGGAGAGATGTGCTCTCCAAGTCAGTGCTGTACCAATAGAGAGCAGAGGTGTGGTGGAGCGCTTGCCTAGCATGTGTGAGGCCCTGAGTTTAAGTCTCAGTACAAAAAAAAAAAGGTCAGATTTGCTAATGGTCTATATGAGTAACATGAGGAAAAAGAGGAGTTGGGGGTGACCCTAAGGTTTCCAGTTTGAACAACTGATTTAAATTTAAACATGGTGTTGAGATGCCTGTTGGTTATCTGTATGGAGATGTTTGATAAGCAATTGCATAGATAGATACACATTTGGGATCCAGAGTGGACCCATGGAATTAAAAACTTGTAAGTGCTGATGGAGTGGCATGGTAAGAGTGCCTGTCTAGCAAGTGTGAGGCCCTGAGTTCCAGTGCCTCAACAAAACAAAACAAAACAATATTGCTGGAGGAATGGCTCAAGTGGTAAAGCACCTGTCTAGCAAGCGGGAGGCCCTGAGTTCAAGCCCTAGTACCACAAAACAAACAAACAAAAATACATTACAAAGCATGCTTATTTTATTGATGGGAATAATCCAGGAGAGAGGGGGACAATTTTAATGAAAGAGGGACATACTGGAGCAAGGGGAGTTAGGGTCCCATGTACAAGAAGAGAAGCTGATCTTAGATGGAAGAAAAGACCATTCACAGTAATAAGAGTGAAAACACGTCATATGGGTTAAGGTGGGAGGTTGGGAATGTTTGGGAGAAGGAGCAAGTTCTCTTTTGATGACTCTTTCTTCTCGAAAAAGAAAGCATGGACAACAACTGAAAGTGAGGGAAGGGGCAGGAGGAGTTGGAGTTTTGAGCAAAAGAAGGTTGTGAAATCATCATTGAGAGGAGTGGGAGAATGAGTGGACCAGAGAAATGGCCAGAATGCCTGGGCAGAACCAACAGATCTTACAAAGTGATAGGTCATGGATTTAAAAATGACTAGAACACAGAGTTGTGTGTTTTTCTCCAGTGATGTTCAATTACTTGTTTCAGCTTTCTACCTGATAGCTATGAGGCCATGATTCTCATCCCTGACTATACATTAGAATGGGAGGAACCCTTTAAAAATATGATGCTGACTGGGTGGGGGAGGGGAATAGCTCAGTGTTAGAGTGCTTGCCTAGCATGTATGAGGCCCTGAATTCAACCCCCCAGCACCACAAAACATATGTAAAATAATAATATGATTCTTGAGACCTCTCCCATCATTGGGATGGGAACTGGACATCAGTATATATTTAAGTTTCCCAGGTGAATCTAGTAGGCAGACTAGATTCTCAACTAAAGTTGAGATCTGTTGGTTGTCTAGGATCAGGTTGCTGAGGTGGGGTGGAGGACAAGGATTTGGATAATAGGAGAGGAGGTCAAGGAACAGGGAGGCCAGTTTATTGAAAGGAGGATTTCCAGATTTCACATCAGGAATTATGCCAGGAGTTGTACTTGAAGTTGATGTGATGGCATTTCCAAGGAGTGAGGAGATGCCCTAGGAAGCTGGATAACTGTAAAGGGAAGGGCAGCAGTGGGATGATCATATGGTATGAGGGTCAAAGGTGTTAGGGTTTTAAGGAGGAATGAGAGATAACACAATGGAAATGGTAGTGAAGCCCAAGGAGGACCATACCCACCTCAGACCCAGGGGCATCAGGGCTGTGGGACAGGCTGTGGGCTGGCAGGTGCTCAGGTGAGAGCAAGTGCTCAGTCAAATCAAGCACCCCAATCCTCTGAAGACTTTCAAAAGTATTCTTACCCTTTTTCCCTAAGCTCCAGATGGACCTCTCTAACGGCAGCCTTACCTCAAACACAAAATCCACACTGACTTCCTCTGTGCTTCTGCAACTGCTTTCCTTCCTGGGTTCCTTCCTCAGTTAATTGTGCCATCCTGCTGGGTGCTGGTGGCTTATGCTTGTAATCCTAGCTACTCAGGAGGCAGAGATCAGGAGGATCACAGTTCAAAGCCAGCCCAGACAAACAGTTCACAAAACCCTATCTTGAAAAAACCTATCATTAAAAAGAACTGGTGGAATGGCTCAAGGTGTAGGCCCTGAGTTCAAACCCCAGTACCAAAAAAAAAAAAAAAAGAATTGTGCTGTCGTTCAAGTCAGTTAGCTAACCCAGTCTATCAGGATTATTTAGAATCTTTTCTGTCTCTTCTTCCTCACAATGCAGTCATCAAATATTGGTCATGTGATTTCACAGCATCCATGGCATCCATCCAGAGTCCTGCGCCTCTCTTAAATCTTCTCTTGGAATGGTCCCCAGAGGAATCTTTTAAAAGTCAAATCTGGCCATGAAAATCTGACCATGTACTTGCCCTGCTTAAAATCCTAGCTGCTTACAGAATAATGTTCAAGTTCTGCTGGGTGTGGTGACTCAGCCTGTAATCTTACCTACTTGGGAGATGGAGATTTGGAAGATTTTAGGTCAAGGTTAGCCCAGGCTAAAAAGTTCGCAAGACTCCATCTCAACCAATAAAAGATGGGGAACATGGCGCACACCTGTCAGCACAAGCTAAATAGGAGGACTACAGTCCAGTCTGGCCCAGGCATAAATGTGAAACACTGTCTCAAAAATAACCAGAGCAGAAAGGCCTGAGGGCATGGCTCAAGTGATAGAGCACCTGCGTAGCAGGCACAAGTCCCAGAGTTCAAACCCCAGTACTGCCAACAACAATAACAAAAAACTTAAAAGAATAAAGTCCCAAGTTCCTTAACATGTCAGCTCCACAAGAGCAGGGAGTTTTGTCTCTTATGTTTACCACTGTATCCATTTATTTCCAGGGCCTAGAACAGAGCCTAGTACACAGTGGTGCTCAGTATAAGTTTGCTATATCCATCACAGCGTGGTTCTTGCCCCTTCCTCAGCCTCATTCCTAACTCCCCTTCCCGCATTCCACCTTACCATTTACTTCCGTGTCTGAGCATGTGTTGTCCTTCACCTTAGATACCTTTCTCTGTCTGGAAACTCCTGGTGAACTCTTATTCATCCTTTAAAACCTTGCTCAAAGGTCACCTCTTCTATGAAATCTCTTATAATCATCTCTTCCTTATCTACTATATTCATCACTTTGAACTTCATATTATATGAGTATGCTTATGTGCCTTTCTCTCCTGCTAGACTTGGCTTCTTCTTGGTAAAGATCAATCTTAACTCAGTGCCTAGCATATAACAGGCATTTGAGTAAACTGGTATATTGTGGAGGCAGATCAGGAAAGAAGATGGAAGGTGCTGAGTTTATTCATACATTTTGGATAGAGAAGTAGTAAACAGTTGCTTTTTCCCAAGCACTTATGCTGGGTCCATTCTGCTGTTGATATTCAAGGGTACAATGCCAAGATGGTGACATAAATACCATAGTGTGAAGGGAGCGAGCCAGATGAACTCTGAGCTGCTGCTTTTGTCCCAGGAAATACATTATCATTCCCATTTTACAGGTGTTTCTCAGGCCCTGCGGTGTGACTGAGGAAGATCATAGTTCAGCTTCTGTCTGCAGTGATGAGCTATGAGGCTCTGCTGTTCCTTAGGAAACAGGTCTTGGAGTCACTGTAGATTTTGCAAAATATCAGGCATTATCAGGATGGGAACTAGAAAGCAAAGAGAATAATCTCTACCCTTATACAAAAGAAAGTCAGGAGGCCTGAGGTGGCCCCAGAGAAAAGAGTTACTCCAGGGTTGAGAGAGCACAGAGCCTGGACCACTGAATTGGTAAACAAATGCTGGGGAGATGATCTCAGAAAACGGCTGAGATGGATGAGTATTTGCTATGTGCCAGGTGCTGTACTTTAGGTGTCATTTCATTTCCTTTTTACCCCAGTCCTGAGCAGGGGTACTGTAGTCGTACTTCTCGGACTCATGAGGATGCCCAACAGCACACAGCTGGAAGGTGGTGGAACCAGGACTCAAAGCCAGGTTTTTGGACTTGGGAAGTTTGAATCCCTCTCATAGATGATATGATGACCAAAGCCGTAAATGCTTGAAGGACATAGATAGAAAGACCAAGTCTTGGAATAGCGCAGTATGTGTAACTCAGAAAACTTGAAGGAACAGTTTTCATACATGTGGGTGATAATCATGTCACTTAATGGTTTATAAACAAGGTAGGGGGAAAAGTTGGAACAAAATTTAAGTGAATTCCTGGGTACTTGATGATTTCAGATATAAACTAAATTGCTAACAATTTTAGGTCTGCATTAGAGCACACCTCTTCTACATATTCCCGGAGGATATTCTTAGGTACTGTTGTCCAAGAAAGCATGCATTCTGGTACAGAAGTTGGATCCATCAGAGGACTTTTTCAAACTTTTGACAGTAATGAGATCAATTCAGCAGGTCTCTGTTGAATACTGCTGTATCAGAGTCTGACACACTTGGAGCTTAAACAGCAGGCATTTATTTTCTCACAGTTCCAAAAGTTTGAAGTCCAAGATCAAGGTTCAGGCAGGTTGGTTCCTGGTGGGGCCTCTCTTCCTAATCTGCAGCTGTTCACCCTCCCACTGTAACCTCACATGGCCTTTCCTTTTGTATGTGCCCTGCGGTAGGGGTGGGGGGGTGAGGGTGGTGAGAAAGAGAGAGAGATCAGTCACTTTCTGGTATCTTCTTATAAAGCCCCAGTCTATCATTAGAGCCCCACCTTTATGACCTCATTTAATATTAATTACCTCCTTAAAGGCCTTATCTCCCAATATAGTCACATTAGGGGTTAAGGCTTCAATGTATAAATTTGGCGGAAGGTGGGGGGTACAGTTTGGTATCTAACAAGGTCTCTCCTTTTTCATGTTCTGGGGTTTGAACTCAGGGCCTACACCTGGAGCCACTCCACCAATCCTTTTTTTTGTAATGGGTTTTTTCAAGATAGGGTCTCACAGAACTATGTGCCAGGGCTGGCTTCGAACTGCAATCCTCCTGATCTCTGCCTCCTGAGTAGCTAGGATTACAGGTGTGAGCCACCAGCTCCCAGCCACGGTCTCTCTTCTTACTGTCTTAAAATAAAATCAAGCAGAACAGGCCTTGTGGAGTGGCTCAAGTATAGAGCTCTTGCCTAGCAAGTGTGAGGCCTTGAGTTTAAACCCCAGTGCCACCAAAAAAAAGAAAAAAAAAAATCAAGCAGAACAGACAGACTCTCTCAGAGTGAGTATTGTTTGAGGAAGCTTTCCCAGCTGTTCACATGAAGGCATATGTGTTTTGATCTTGTAACGTAAGCTGTGTTTCTGACTGAGTCACATTTAGAGACACTGGAGAGCTAGTGTGTTACACAAGAAGTGCACTTGACTCTCTGGCCTCCTGGACGCCAGAGTGGGAATTGCACACAGTGTCTTGCTGTTGATGGTGCAGTTGATGACTTCTCTCCATTTGAGCTGGTAGAATCCCCCAGCTCTGGAGCCTGTCCAGTGGCCAGGATCATTGCTGCTTACAGTACAGCTAAACCAGTCCGTTGGGTTCCTCAGGTGACGTGCTGGTGGTCCCCATCAAGCTCCACAAGTGTCCTTTCTGCCCTTACACTGCCAAGCAGAAGGGCATCCTCAAGCGGCACATCCGCTCACACACTGGTGAGCGGCCCTACCCCTGCGAGACCTGCGGCAAGAGGTTCACGCGACAGGAGCACCTTCGGAGCCACGCCCTGAGCGTAAGTGTCCTGGCTGCCCGCGCTCATGGCAAGGGCTGTTTGTGATGTTATCTAGTAAAGTCAGCCTGCCTTCCACTTCTCTGTCCCCTTGATTTTCAGAGAATTTTAAACATATGTTTCTGTTACTGAATTGAAGCTGGGCGGATGCACTTAGAGAAAGTTAAAACTGACATGATAACAGACTAGTTTCCTAAGGGGAAGCCTTAAGAAAGTTTAGGTCCTGCTCAAGGGTGGTTGTCATAAGGTGGAAAACACCAGGGATTGGACTTGGGATTGTGGGTCTTTCCCCACCTGTGCAATGCCAAGGATAAGTAGCATCCCCCGGGCTGGGGATGGGTACACTGCCATTTATAGAGCTATCCATGGGCAGCAGACAAAAAGGGCCTTAGCTTAAGGAAACCTCCCTCTAACTGTCCTCTAGAATGCTGTGTCTGTGTGAGCTAGTGGTTTCAACCAGCTACAGAGCACTTGGGCCATTTAGAAAGATGTTGCACTTATGGCCATCCTTGAGCAAGCAATCAATCTTTGGAAAATCCAACGTAAAAATAGTTTGGACTTCAAAGGAGGCTACCAAGAACATGGGACTGGATGTGAGAAGATCTGCTGTAACATCTGTCACCTCATCAATAGCCAGGGTTGATTCAGCTGATCTGGCTAGGCGGGTGTCCCCTTCTCCCCTCCCTGCCCATGTGAGTCCTTCCCTACGCTGTGCCTTCAGTCTAAGAGGACGACCTTCTCCCACAGAGGAGGACTGGTCTTCCATCAAGGGTGTAGGAGTAGCTGCACTTTCCTGCTAGAACCTACAAACAAGCTCTCAAGAATGTGGGACTGAATGCTTATGCGGCATGCATGGGTGAGGTTCTAGGTTTGATCCCAAAAATGAAAGGGGGGGAGGAGAGAAACAAGGGAGGGACAGATGAAGGAAGGGAGGGACTGAGAAAGGAAGAAAGGGAGAGGGAGGGAGGGAGGGAAAGGGAAAGGAAAGGAGAAAACCCATGGAGGGGGTGGGGGAAGGGGGGAGAAAGAAAAAAAAAGAAAAAGAAGAAAAAAAAGAAAACCTATGGAACCAGCTAAAAATATTTGCAAGGCCTATGTCTGATAAGGCTCTAGAGTATATAAAGGACTCTTAAAAAGAAAACAGTAGAAACCAGGTACTTGCAGCTCAGGCCTGTAATCCTAGCTATTTGGGAGGCTGAGATTGAGAGGATCGAGGTTCAAGGCCAGCCTGGGCAAATAGGTTTTGAGACTTCATCTCCAAAATAACCAGAGCAAAATGGACTAGAGGAGTGGCTGAAGTGGTAGAATTCCTGCTTTATAAGTGTGAAGCCCTGAGTTCAAACCTCAGTCTCACAAAAACAAAAAACAGTAAAAAAAGATAATCCAATTAAACATGGGCAAAGAATTTGAGTAGACCTTTCTCCAAAAAAGATATACCTGAAAGTACGTGCAACATTGTTCAACAAAGCATGCAAATGAGAACCGACATCAGAGGCCCCTTGGCACCTACTTGGATGGCTATAACTGTTGACTGGCCTGCATTGGCTTCTCCCTGTGCCTGCCTCTTGTGCGCACCGTTCATCCAGAGCTCTCTAAAAGAGAAGTGTGATTGGGTCACAGAGTCACTGTTGGTTTGAATTCTTAAAGAGAATACATGTTAGAAAGATACTTTCTTACAGCGGGGCTCCACCCTTAGGGGGACCCATGTGGGGTAGCATGCAAAGCTCTTCTCACAAGTAAGCAATGCATTTTTCAATGAAAAAGTCAAGGGCAAAGCACCTGCTGGCTCATTTGGGGAATACACCATCTACTCTAGCAAGTCTGCCTTCTTAGTAGTGGAACAATCCAAGGTACATACAAAAGGAATGCCTTAAATACTAATCGGTTCACCAGTGCTCTTTTTATGCCAAGCACTAGCAATCTGTCCCTGCCCTCTTGGGGCTTACACTCTAGTGAATTTTATCAGTGCTTTGTGAGAAGTACAGCAAAGGAAGACACATAGGTGAGAATATATAGCTGGAGGACCTAAGCTAGTCCAGAGCATCAGGGAAGATGTCCTTGAAAGGTGTTAGAGAAGGATAAGGTGCTGTTGAGGGGGAGGAAGGAAAGTTCCACACATGTCCAGTGGCCCTGGGGTGAAAGGTTCTTCAAGAGACTGAGACAATGGCAGAAAAAGCAAGGGGAAGGGAGTGGGAATGAGTCTGGAGGTCAGGCAGGGGACACATCACATGGGGCCTGTAGACTATGGCTCTGCTGCCTTATCTGTGACATTTACTGTGTCCACTCTGGTTACAGGTTCACAGATCAAACCGTCCAATCATCTGCAAGGGCTGCAGAAGAACCTTCACAAGCCACCTGTCTCAGGGGCTGCGGCGCTTTGGGCTGTGTGACAGCTGTACCTGTGTTACAGATACTCACGATGATGATGACAACTTGACTCCCATCAACCTTAGCCTGGTGGAGGCTTCATCGGAAAGCCAAGAGAAGAGTGACACAGACAATGACTGGCCAATCTATGTGGAATCTGGTGAAGAGAATGACCCCACTGCAGAGGATTCTGATGAAAAACCACAAATTCGGCCCAACTTAGCGGACCAAGAGACACACACATAGCAATCAGTTGGTGGGGAAGATGTTGTAGAATGTGTTCCTGATCATTCTGAGCTGAAAGCCACCATTTGTTCAATTTTATGGAACCCTGAAGGAATGTTTTTTTCACTGTTGTTACACTTGCATTTTTGTGAGACTACATGGTAGAGGCTGGATATTGTAACTCAAAAGACTGGTGATTTTTTACTGTGGTGCCCTTGATTCTGCAGCCTCCCCTTAATTCTGAGTGAATCAAGGTGGGTCCTGAAGCTTCTTGTTTCCTGCTGACATCCAGATTGTGGATAATAGGAGGATAAGGAAATCTCCATGCTTGTTTCCACACTGTCTCAATCCTCTGCATTCCTTTACCTTCATCCTCTTTCTCTGAGAAGATGGGCAAGAATACATTAAATTTTGGGACCAATCCTTGCCAAGCCTCTCCTAATGAATTCCACACTTTAATGATCTGGCAGAGCATTGAAGAGAAATCTTCACTGACAGAAAGCAGGCAGGGTTGTTTGGCTACATAGTCATAAAAGGTGCTCTCTTAAATCTTAGACTGTAATTCTAAATTCTGGGAGTATTTATGTGCAGATGAGCATGGAAATTAGCTGAACAGCTCACGGGGTACCCCATTTGCTCAGTTAAATTAAATTTTATATGAACCTCAAAAAGAGAGCCTACATGTTGGTGTTGGGTGGTTTCCCTGTCTGGTTTGATATGTGACAATTCCACACTCACAAATAACCTGTTCTAAGATCATAAAGGAAGTTATTTGGGCAAAACTCAAAACATTCCCCTGCTTTTTCTAGCCATTTCCTTGAGACGTCACTGTGGAACCTGGAAATGTAGCTAACCCTAACATACTTTTTTTTTTTTTTTTACACCTTGAGCCACTCCAGCAGCCCTTTTTTGTGATTTTTTTTTTTTTTTTTTTTTGAGATAGGTCCTGTGAACTATTTGCCAAGGCTGGCTTTGAACCATGATCCTCCTGGTATCTGCCTCCTCAGTAGCTAGGATGACAGGTATGAGCCACTGGTGCCCAGTGCCCAGAATTTTTATTGGAGGGAAAGTCAAAGCTCATCTAAACACATTGTATTTCTAAATCACTTAGCTTTTAAAAGAACCTCTTGAAGGAAAGAGAAGGTCAGTGGAACAGTTTTTAAAGCCAGTCTGCTTTTCAAATCTGCAGCTGAGCAATCACTGACAAAAGGGTCTAAGCTCCTTTAGAGGGCCCACTGGCAGGAGGGGCACTGGGGATAAAGGATGTACTTGAAGGTGCTTTCATAAATTTGTCTCATGTTAAAGTATCCAAAACAGACTTTTAAAAGAAATCCTCTTGTCTTCCTTTAATTTCAGTACAGTGTTTTTCAAAAGGTAGTCAAATTGCCTGTCTCCTACCTCTTGAACAAGAAGAAAAAAAAAATCAATAGATTACAAATTGGCTTATTGGTGTTGGTCTGGACATTAAAGAATTGGAAAGCTTTTCAGGATTTTTCAATGCGGGTTATTGAACCCAGGATCTCATTCATGCTGAGCTATACTCCGAGCCCCTAGAAAGGCAAAGCTAAATTGTACCTTTTGGTAGTAGTTAAGAGTTCTAGGACACTGTTTCTCAAACTATGGCCATAGTCAGGTGCTATTCTGTGAATTGTTTTCTACTGGTCTTTGATAAGGAATTAGAAATTAAGAGTGAACGTACAGAAACTTTTATGACATGTTGACCCTGCCATGACACCATGTATGTGGTCAGTGACTCCATTTTCTTGAACAGGGTATGGACCAGCTCAAGTGTGGCCTATCTATGAACCAGTTCTACAAAGCTGGATACCAGGCCATATAGGAGGACCACATATTGGAAATTTAAAAACTGGTCTTTTATCACATGTTGTTTGAAGACCAGAAACACTTCTTGCCTGAAATGAAAATATGAGCTGTTATTTTAAAACAGGAATCTAGGCAAAATGCTATTTAAATGGATGTATAGATTTTCCAAGGAGTTATGTTTGATATTTTTACTCCCTATTGTTAATTTACTTCTGATGTTTTAATATGACTTTTCTACCTCACAATTCAACTCTCTGCCTACTTTCATCGATCATGTGACCTGTTCATTATCACTTGGTAAAAATTCACATTAGAGATTTCCCTCTCTGGCAGTAATTCTCCTTTGGGGCGCGTTTACCCTGTAGAGGACATTTGTTGGTATCACATTCAGTTACAGGGCATTGTACTGCTGGCCTCAAGTGAGTGGAGGCCAGGGATGCTGCTAGATATCATAAAATGCCTAGGACAGCAGTCCCATGACAACGAATTATCATGCTCAGAATGTATGTAGTACCAGGGTTGAAAAACCCTGCTATAAGTAGAGTTTTTTTTTTCTTTGTTTGTTTGTTTGTTTGTTTTTTGTGGTACTCGGGTTTGAACCCAGGGCCTATACCTTGAGCCACTCGCCAGCCCTTTTTTTGTGATGGGTTTTTTTCAAGATAGGGGCGCCAGAACTGTTTATATTTAGTGGTCAGTATAAAGAACCACAGTGTCTTTGAGGTTTAATTCATGGTGCTAATGATTTTTGGGGGGAAGGGGTGTTAGCATCAACCCCAGCACCAAGCAGGTGCTCTTCATCTGAGCAACACCCCCAGTTCCTGGTGCTATTTTTATAAGTAAATTCACAATTGGGCCCAATAAAGACCATTAGTGATTAACTGGCACATTTAGTCCAAGTTCACAGGGGATATTTTTGTCTCGTAAATATATTGCATGATGGAAGCAGGTTTCTTATTTGTAATGAAATTAAAAGTTGGCATTTTTAGGCAGTTTTTCTTTTTGGGGGCTGACCCCTCCCTTCTTGGAGGCTGGGAAGCTGTGTGAATAAGGCTGTACCCATAATAATGAAGAAATGGTTCCGAGCACCATGGTTTTTGATCATTTGGCAGAGAGATGTCATTCTGATGTCAAGATTTTGGGGGCCACTAGTCTTTGGCTTAATGGTCTGCCAAATGGTGTGGAATTGAGAGTCTTAGTGGTTCAGGATGCTGTGAACCAGGGCTTTTTGTTGCTCACTGATGTGATGAACCTGGTGGAGAGGAAGGCAGCAGATAGAGATGCACGTGCTGATCTGAGAGCAGTGGGAAGACTGCAGTGGCCCTGGGTTCACTGAACTCAGACTTGCATTTGGCCCTCTGGGTTTGTTTACATGTCCCTGTGCATTGAGAATAAAATGTTCTCTACGAAGTCTAGCGTAAGGAGTAGAGAGGGGCGTGGGCTGGATGGGTGACAAGTCCCTGTCACGCTGTTCGAGCATGGCCACCTTACTTCCTGTTGTTTGTTTCTGTACCTGGCCCTGTGGTTCATGTGATCATGCAGTCTTCTATCCTGAAAGGGGACACCTTATTCTGTCACTTATGCTTCATTGTCATGCTCTTTCTGCCTGATATTACTATGTTCCTCGAACTTTTCATTGTAGCATTGGAAATTTGAATTCTCTTAAATGATGCTTCTGTAGAGATAAATGAAAAGTTTTGGGGGACTAGGAGTAGTTTGGTTGGTTTCGTTTTCTGGCGGCACTGGGGCTTAAACTCAGGACCTCAAGTAGACTTTTCTACCACTTGAGCGACTCAACCACCTGTTTTTTTTTTTTTGTATGTTGGGTATTTTCGAGATAGGATCTCTTGAACTATTTGGCCACTAAGTCAAAGGATTTGAGAGCTAGGAGGGACCTTAGAGATAGTCTTCTCCAAGTGCATTTTACAGAAAGAAGAAATGACGAGTTCCTAGTTCCTACACAACTGGTTAAGATCAGAAACCAGGTCCTGACAGGCCTATGTTGATAAGAAACATGTTTGAGCAGGAGAAAAGACCATCCATAGATAGAGTTTGTTGCCTTGGTTACCTATTAGACCAAAATGCTGTTTTGGCCTATATGATAAAGTATGCTTTGTGTGGTCGTGGCCTGCATTCTTGTAATGCTCAGACAGGGAGGGAGGAAGTCTCAAGTTGAGCATAGGGGTGCTCATTTACTTTCTCTGTCCCATATGGTATGATAACCATCAAACACACACAAAAATGTGAATAGAAATTTCTGTCTGTCCACTTACTTAATGCGCCTATCATGTATTTGATTTTAATGTTTTCATTTTATTTGTAAAACTTTCAAGAGAATAGCCAGCATTTTCTTGAAATTACTCTTTCCAATCTCTCTAACTGATTTTTTAAATAGAAATTGGATATGATTCAGGGAATTTGTCAGGACAATCTTATTTGAAACAGAAAACTACACATCTTTGGTTCAGCAGCCCACATGCTATTATGGCATTGAGTGACAATGTAGTTTAGGTATTTCTTAATTCAGTGGGTTTTTTGGGGGGGGGCAGTAATGCAATTTGAACTCAGGGCTGCATACTTGCTAGGCAGGATCTCTACCACTTGAGCCATGCTGCCAGTCCTTTGTGCTCTGGCTGTTTTGGAGATAGGGTCCTGTTTTTTGCCCCGGCCAGTCTGGACCATGATCCTCCTATTTTTAGGCTTCCCACTAGCTGGGATGAGAGGCTCATGCCACTACCACTGTACCCAGCTATTGATTGAGATGGGGTCTAGCTAACTCCCTGTCCAGGCTGGCCTTGAACCAAGATCTTCCCCATTTTAGCCTCCCAAGTAGCTAGAATTATAGGTGTAAGCCACCACTGCCTGACAATTCAGTGGATTTAAGTAAGTTTACTGCCAAAGCTAGTTTCAGTTGAAGGTCTGCAATAATATGCAACAGTTATTAGTAAAACACATTAGCCTCTTAGTCTAAAAATATCTAGAAATAGTGTTGTTGGCTATTAATGAAATATTTATCAAATTTTGAATTAACATTACTTAGGGCCATCAAAGATGCAAATCATCTTTAATTTGGTTAAATCAAGTTGGGATTCAACAGGAAATAGACTCAAGCTAAATTTTCTTCTCAATTTGTATAAAGCCAGACTGAAATACCCTAGTGACAACTTTAGAGTAGGTACAGCCTCTGCCAGGTTCAAGAGGAAGTCTTTGTTCCTTTATTGCTCATTTTTTCCCTTTGAAACAAATGCATTTTCTGACCTTCAGAATTTGAAACTGACCTGGATTAGGCAACTGCAAATTTTAGAATAGATGAAATAGAGAATTAAAGATTGATCTTTTCACATGAATGAGTTAATAATTCTTCATAAGTTGAGTTAACTTTTTCTCAGTGCAATTATTTTACATGAAATTCTATTGAGAAATTTTATGGACAAGATTTTAGTTAAAGGAGGGGGGAGACACGAAGTAAAACTATTAAATAGAGCTCTAAAGAGAAGAGGTTCCCATCAAACATTTCCCATCTCTTCATCCCATGGTATTAGGACTAACTATTTACTTATATGAGACATTTCTGGGCACAGATTCTGTGCAGGAAGACTGACCACTGCTTGACGAACAGGTAATGTGGGACACCACATAAGAAAGAAGTAAGGCAGATAACACAAAAGTCACACGAGGTGCAAACATGCTAAGCTCTGAGTTCTACAGCCACACACTCTCCAATAACTACCAGAAGAAAAATAGACTTGACTTCGTCTTTGGCTGCCAAGTTTCTGAGTGGCTTAGTTCATCTTACAAAGGCATTTGTCAGAACACTTATTTTTAAAAAAAGAGAAGTCAAAGTTGGTAATGATCTTGACCATTAACACAATAGCAACTGATACTTGTTTAAGAAGTAGGAAGCTTTCTGCTTTGGGGAATTGAATTGGCCTTCATGTTCAAGTGGTTATGTGCCAGGTATGTTTATATGGTCCAGTGTTGTCCAGGTTGTGTGTTATTTTGCTGTTTTTACTTTTTTATATATAAAGAACTAAAACCAAGAGAAAATAAAGTAATAAATGAGTGGATATAATCTATATAATCTAAAATCAACTTGTCATTTGTGTTGTCTTGGCATTCCAATTTTAATGTAAGTCTTTAAAACATATGGGCATATTTTTGTTTTAAAAATGATTTCTGCTTAAACAACAGTTTTGAATATTTCTCTTTTGAAGACAGGAGGTTGGCTCAGTTTCAACAGTGTATTGATATAATTTTACATTTTTTTAATGTTGAGGCTGAGTTTATTTAAGATTAACTGGGCTTACTGCCTGCTCTTGAGTAAAATATTTATAGCCTGGAGATTTTAAAAAAGATTCCCCATAACAATATAGAACTGCTAACACTAAATACACTTTCCATCTGTTGGAACTCATTAACTTCATTTAGTAGGAAAAAAAATGTTACTAGCTGGAAATCATGTTTACTGCCTGGTGTTTGTAAATAAAGTTTTATTTGAACACAGGCACATCCATTGCTTTTTGTATTATATGTGCCAACTTTTGTATTGAAATGGCAAAGTTCAGTGGTTGTGACAGGTACCTTTCATCTGCAAAGCCTAAAATGTTTACTAACAAATGGACTTAATAGAGTTTGCCCACCTTGAATCTGGAGAGTTAGATGGGTCAGGGAATCTGTTACCCTGCGTGTGGGGAAGATGGAAGTAGAGTAGGTCCCTGCTTTGGAACAATCTGTGAGCATCTCTAGGATTTAAACATGTCTGATATGTATGAGGGCCAGTGGAGGGGCATAGCTGAGCTGCATGAAGTGTTCAGTGGAAGTCACTGAAAGGATCTGTCCAGGACAGAGATGGGCACCTGGCTCAGCTCCAAGGAGGTGTGCCTGGGCCTTCAGTTTGAGAACCACAGGCAGCACTGCTTTGAACACCTGATGCCAGTTGGGAGGACAAGGGCTGCACTTCCATAGCACTGCATGGCCTTGGGGCATTCTCAGAACACCTGTGGCTCAGAGGCAGCAGTAAGGAGGATAAGGCCAGCCAACTGGGTTTTCATGGGGACCCTGGGGGCAGCTAGGACCTCAGCTTTCTAGGCACCTCCAATTTAGCAGCAGATGTCCCAGAGAGACACCAGAATACCTGTCTAGGTCAGAGCACCTTCGGCCTCAGGGAACAGATGTAAAACAAGCTTACGGCAATGATTCTCAAAGTGTGGCCTCAGGACTGAACTCATCAGCATCATCCTCCGGGATGCTGATGCAAACTACACTTGGAGAACAGTTTTAAGAGCAGCTTGGTGTGGTGGTGCCAACTTGTAATCTCAGCATTCAAGAGGCTAAGGCAAGAGGACTGCAAGTTCCAGGCCAGCCTGGGATACGTAATGAGACCCTGTCTTACCAAAAAAAAAAAAAAAGAAAGAGAAAATATGATGTGATTTTAAGAGCATTCAAGAGAGGAAACAGCAGATCACTTGGAATTAGAAGCTAAGGGCTGAGGCTGCACTGGTTGGTCATGCCCCTGACCTGTGCCCCTTGTCTGCTCTCCATGCTGGCATGAGGTTCCCCAGCCACCCTCAGGACACCAGCCTACTTGTCAGCTCTAAATGGCTGCCCTGGTTTGGCCTGACCACTGCCCTGTCCCTCAGCTAAATATTCTAGAAGAAAATGCCTGTTTCTGCCCAACAAAGGAGTTCCTTGAAATTCCACAGCATTCTTTGGGTATTGCAGCTGGGGCTCTGACTGGGTGTGGGGGTTTACTTGGGTAAAGGACAGGGGACAAATCCCCTAAGAAAGGGCCCTGGAGAGGGCACGAAGGATGACCTCCATGTGTCCTAGATCAAGAAAATCATGGCAAGCAGGGTGTTTTGGGAAGCCCAGGTGATACACCTCCAAGACTCCCAGACTTAATAGGGGAAAACTATAGGTGGTTGTAGGGTTTTCTATTAAAAGAAGAAAAGAAGTCTATTTAGTTATACACACAAAAGAACTGAATTTGAAAACAGGTGTTCAAACAAAAACTTGAACACAAACACCTATAACAGCTCTATTCACAATGGTCAAAAAGTGTAACCACTCAATATCCAGCAACTGATGAATGGAAAAACACAATGTGGTTTATATAAACAGTGGAATAATATTCAGCCATTAAAAGGAATGAAGTTATGTTACAGTGTACCACATGGATGAACTGTTTCATGTGAGAGAAACATGTGATGAAGGACTGTATATTGTTTAATTCAATTGATATGAATTATCCAGACTAGGCAAGTCCATAGAAGCAAAATGGTGGGTGCCAAGGGTTGGGGGAGGAGGAAATGGAGAATGACACCTAGTGGTCTGGGTTTCCTGTTAGGATGGTGAAAAAGTTCACCTGCCTCAGCTTTCTGAGTTCTGAGATTACAGGTGTGAACCACCACACACATTAAATAATTCCTTTAAAAAGTCACTGGGAAGAAAGACAAAAAAAAAAAGAAAAAGAAAAAAAAAGTCACTTGGTGGTCTAGCACAGTGGCTCACATCTGTAATTCCAGCTACTAAGGAGTCAGATCTGGACAGAATTGTGGTCTGAGGCCAGCCCTGGACAAAAAGAGAGACCCTAGCTGAAAAATAACTAACAGAAAAAGGGACAGGAGCATGACTTGAATGGTAGAGTGCCTGGAAGCATGAGGTCCTGAGTTCAAATCCCATTATCATGAAAAGAAAGTTATTGGGTCCCAAACAATCTTGTTGCTACCAAATTGGTAGCATACCTCATTTAGGTAGATTTTCCACATAGCATTATAGAGGCTTTGGTGAGTTTTTTTTTTTTTCCAGTACCAGGGCTTGAACGCAGGGCCTATACCTTGAGCCACTCCACCAGCCCTTTTTGTGTTAGGTATTTTCGAGATAGGGTCTCACAAACTATGTGCCTGGGCTGGCTTCAAACCACAATCCTTCTGATCTCTGCCTCCTGAGTAGCTAGGATTATAGCTGTGAGCCGAGCCACTGGCACCGGGCACCATTCTTTTTCTTTAGTCCCAGCTGGCCTGGACCTCAATCCTCTTATCTGTTTCCTGTGTAGCTGGGATGACAGGTGCATGCCACCATGCTCAGCTATTTGTCTCCCAAATTTTTTCCCCTGACTGTCCTGCAACTGCAACCCTCCTGATCGCTGCCTCCCAAGTAGCTAGGATTACAAACTTGAGCCACTGCCCCAGCAAGGGGAACATATTCTTGCCAATGCATCAAAATTACATCATCTTCAAAAGAGGCCTCACCCTCTTGCCTTATCTTCTGGAATACTCCCTGAAAGCCACTCCCTTTCATGATGCCTTGTTGGCTTTCTTCTGCTTACCTATCTCTTCCTCATGCCACATGCTCTCGTACACTTCACACTGGTGAGCGATCACCTCTCCCATAAGACTCGGTCCTGCTCAGCTTCCTTTTCCCAGGTCTCTCCTCCCTGAGGAAGGAGCCATGTCTCATTCATTGCATAGTGGCCCCAACACTGGTCCTTCTAATGTTTATTGAGTACCTGTAGGTGCTAGGGACCCCGGGTGAATGGATGCAGCCTTATGCCTCAGTGTCTTCTGACCTGGTGGGGAAAACAGACTCATGAGGCCCTTTCATACTGATCGCCAGTGCTCGGAGCACCTAGGAGGGGAAACAAACCTAGTGCTGGGGGAGCCAACTGTCTGGGCACAACCTCTGAGGTTGGCTGCCTGCTTTCTTTTCAAAGGTCACCCTGGAAGTCTGCACAGTGTGGCCCACTTCATAAGTGTTGTGCCTACTCTACCTCAGCCAGACATTGGCTCACAAGTTTTATTGGGGGGAGGGGTGCTTAAGTGCAGGCTTCTAGGAGCGTGATCACAGATGTTAGACCCCAGTTCTCTATTCTAATATTGTGCTGTGGGTGGCATCCCCGAGTCCTGTCCTCTGGCAACACTGCATGAGGAGGATCCTCCTTTGGAAGCCCTTGCCTGTTCCACTCTGAGAGACACTTCTCTCCCCATCTTGGGCAACTTACCAAATCCCCTGGTAAGCAGTTTCCTGTCAGTTCCCTGGAGGCCCAAGTCACTAAATGAAAACATACCGAGAAGTCAGCTGCTGCAAGCACAAGCCCAGATTTGGTGCTTTCAATATTCATCTGAACTTTGTTTTCAAAAGTGGGGAGGCTCAAAGGTCAGCTACACATACCTTACTTTATGTTCTAGGTAGAAAGGGTGTTTCTGAAGGGGAAAGAAAGTGACAGTCTGTCCTGGTTGTTGGCAAGAGTACTGATCCTTCTCCTACAAACACCTCCTCAGGGCTGGGGTGCGGCTCAGTGGCACAGTGTGTGCTTAGCGCGCATGGGCCCTGGGTTCCACCCCCAAAACAAAAACCCAAGAGAAAATCAATCGAAAAACCCACCTCTTCTACCAATTACAGAACGACTTGGGTTTAAACACTTCTTTTGTTTATTTTTTTAAAGTTGTAAGTATAAATTTAATTCTTTCAGTAATTACTTCAACAGGCTTAAAAAATAAGTACGACAACAGTCAGGTGAGATCAGGCTTGCTCAGGAGGGTGTGGCTGAAGACTGTACAAAACATTCAAATGGTTAGTGAGGAAAACGCGGTGAAGCATCTGGAAGGACTTGGCAGCCATTCATTTGTTAACAATCGTACATTCATCAGTATTATTAAACAATGTTACCCAAACTTACGTGACATTAAATTGAAGAGGATTTTATTTTATGTAATTAAAATATGTCACAGAAGATTAACTAAGCCATTAATTAATTTTAAATTATGTTGTCTGATGAGGTTTTGGGAAAATAAGCACCTGATATACCATTTTTTGCGACTGCAAATTTATAGTTTTTTTGAAGGGCCACTTGTCAGTATGTCAAATTTTTAAACATGTGTATCTTTTGACCTAGCACTTCTTCTTCTAGTGAATCTCTTCTAGAGAAGGGCAGGCAGGTGGGCTGGGCTTGGTGGCCTATGCTGGTCATCCCAGCTATAAGGGAGGCCATGGGTAGGAGGACTGCAGTCTGAGGCCAACCCTGAGCAAATGCACAGTACCCTAGCTGAAAAATAAAGTAAAGCAAAAGGGCTGGGGGCATGGCTGGAGTGGTAGAGGGCCTGTGTGGCAGGCAAGCAATGGGGAAGGGATGATGGATGTACCTGGGTAGGTCAGGAGCAGGCTGGAACCCAAGAGCATTAGCTGGAACCCAACCTTCTGATGTGGGTCTTGCAGAAGCCAGGGTCCTTCATCACAGAGCAAAATACTTTTAACTGGCCCAGGAGTCAAGCAAAGCAGGAGAATGGAAGAGAAGGTAAACTTGCAGCTATGGCTTCATGCCCAAGGAGGTAAATCAGAAGATCACCAACAGTGGGGCACACAAACATACATGTTATATTATGCAACCTTTAAAATGAGTAAAGTTATCTATCTTGGTTTGGAGGTGGTTTGAGCTGTCCCCCAAAGATTTATGTGATGGAAGCTTGGTCCCAGTGTGGCAATGTTTGGGGGGGGGGTGTTCTAGTAGAATGTGATTATGTTGTTGGGGCAGCACCCTCAGATTAATAAAGGTCTCATGGGACTGGATTAGTTCCCACAAGAATGGGTTGTTAGAAGAGGCTGGTTACTTCCCCCTGCATCCTTCTTCTGCATGCAACACTCATATGTGCTCCCATCACTGTGATAACATCCGCCATGAGGTCCTTACCAGAGCTGAGCAAATGTCAGCACCATGCACTTGAACATCCAGAACTGTGAGCTACATCAACATCTTTTCTCTATAAAGTACTCACCCTCAGGTATTTTGTTATAGCAACAGAAGAAAATGGATTAAGACATTACCAGGTATATAGTGATACCTGCCAAAATGGCTGAAATAAATAAAACTGACAACAAATGTTAACAAGGATGTATACTGACTGAAACTCACATACATGATTTTGGAAGTATAAAATGGTATAGACACTCTTGGGGGGAAAAGTATGGAAGTTTCATATAAAAGTAAACATGCACCTCCCTATGAAACAGCAATTCCACACTTAGGCACTTACTGAAGAGAAGTAAAAACTCATGTTTGTACAAGATTTATACAAGAATGTGTATAACAGTTCTATTTATAATATCCCAAACCTGGAAAAACACCAGGTGTCCATCAACAAACATGTCCTGTACATTCATACAGTGAATTCCTACTATGACATGAACAATAGGAAGGAACTTAAAAAACATTATGGTAGATGGGCGCTAGTGGCTCATGCCTGTAATCCTAAATATTTGGGAAGCTGAGATTGGAAGGATCAAGGTTTGAGGCCAGTTCAGGCAAATAGTTCTTGAGACCCCCATCTTCAAAATAGCCAGAGGAAATGGACTGGAGCTGTGGCTCAAGCGGTAGAGTGCCTGGCTTTTGTGAGTGCCTGCTTTGCATACTCAAAGCCCTGAGTTCAAACCGTAGTCCCACAAAAACAAACAAAAAAACAAACAACAAAAAAAACCCCACAACATTATGCTGAGGGAATACCTCCTACTCCAAAGAGCAAATGTTTGTAATTCTATTTACATGAAGTTCCAGATCAAGTGAAATGAAAATTTCTGGAATAAAATTGGAGCAATGGTTGCATATGTGGAGTCAGGGGAAGAAATGACTTGAAAGAGGCATAGGGAAATTTATTGGGGTGGTGATAATGTTGTGTATCTTAATTTTGGTTACGTAAGCGTATGGATTTTATTTATTTATTATATATTTTTAACAATGTATGCACACGTGAAGGTGTATGGATTTTAAAACTCAACAAAACCAGGGTGTGGTGATCATTCCTGTAATCCCAGCACTTAAGAGGCCGAGGGAGAAGGATTATGAGTTCAAGGCCAGTCTGGGCTGTGTAGTGAATCCTAGACCAGCCTGGACTAAATGGGAAGAACCTGTCTCAGTATTACCACCCCCCAAAAAAAAAAACCTCAGCAAAAACATAGATGTAGTATTTGTACATTTCATTGCATGCAAATTTTACCATGAAAGAAAAAGTATGCAAACTGAATGTTATCATCATCATCATCATTATTACTGTTGTTTGTGGGCATGGAACTGAGGGCTTTGTACATGTCAGGCAAGCACTTTACCACTAAGCTACACCCCAAATTAAACTGAACTTTTTTTTGTGGTACTGGAGTTTGAACTCAGGGCCTACATCTTGAGGCACTCTGCCAGCCCTTTTTTGTGATGGGTTGTTTGAAATAGGGTCTTGTGAATTATTTGCCCAGGCTGGCTTTAAACCAGGATCCTCCTGATCTTTGCCTGAATAGCTGGGATTACAGGCGTGAGCCTTTGTTGCCCAGTTTAAACTGAACTTTAATTAATGATTGATATGGCAGTTTGTTTTTTTAGGAGGAAGTGTATTGATGCTTGCAATTTACTTTGGAGTGCATCAAAAGGGAAAATGAATGGATGAATGGACAGAGCAATAGACAGATACCAGATAAAACAAGTGTAGAAAATACTAAGGGAAGCATCTAGGTGTGAGCATGCAGCTATCAAAAGAGAGTTGTAAAATTCTTTCAACTTTGTTATATGATTAAAAATACTTAAAATATTATGAAAAAAGAATACTCTCCATGTACTGACATGGAGAGATATCCAAAACAATTGTTAAAAATAAGCCTCAGAGTACTGGTGTGGTGGTTTATACCTGTAATCTTAGCACTTGGGAGACTGAGGCAGGAGGATGGAGAGTTGAGGTCAGCCTAGGCTATACAGTGAGACCCTATCTCAAAAATCAAACCCATGGGCTAGTGGAGTGGCTCAAATGATAGAGCCCCTGCCTAGCAAGTTGGAGGCCCTGAATTCAATCTCCCAATACCACAAAATAAATAAACAAATAAATAAAATCAGAGGATGTAGCTCAGTTTCATTCCCAGGACCAAAACAAAGCAGAAATTCAAACTCTAGGGGCCCGTAGGCAGGGCCACTGACCAAGGAGAGGTGATGCCCAGTCCCAATCTCCTGCTTAGCAAGCATGAAGTCCTGAGTTCAACCCCAGTACCGCAACCACTTCCCCCTCCCCCAACCCCCGCATCCCACCGCCCGGGGAAAAAAAAAAAGAGAGAAAATCAGCGCGTAAGAGAGAAGATGGCAACCGAGCGTAAGTTTCCCATTTCCTCCTCCACCTCCTGCTAGGACAGCGGAACCTCTAAATAACTGAGAAACTATTGGAGCATAGAGATCGCAGATGCATCTTTCCCTGAGTTGTTGGGAGGTATTTGCTGAATGGAGGCAGGATGCAAGGTTTGAAAAATGGAACTTCTTAGGAGGCAGCTGGGCAAGACCATTGACACCTGCTTCCTGCATCAGCACATTAAGAGGCTGGCTACTTCCCAGATGCATGTACTCATAAAGGAAGTTCCTCTCTCTCTTCTCTCTCTCTGGTAATACTAGGATTTGAACTCAGGCTCTCACACTTGCTAGGCAGGTATGCTACCACTTGAGCCTCGCCCGCCCACCCAACACTTTTTTCTTTCAGTTATCTTGAGGCAGGACAGATCAGTGAAAATGAAGCATGGGGAACAGCAGCCAGGAGTTTACAGGTAAGCATTGTACTAACAAATAGCTTGATTAAAAGCATACAAATCTTGCTTTCTTTGCTTTAAACTTTATAAACTGCAACATTTAGTGAAAAGGTAAAAGAGCAGCTGTCTCCTTCTGATCTTGCCTGTTTGTCCAAATAATTAGTGTGCTCTGAGAAGTATACAAGGATATCTCTTTAAAAAAAAAAAAAAGAGACATTTTATTGTGAGAAAGAACACCTGGGAAAATGACATCTCTGGCCACAAGAATATTTACAAAGATGGACACCTGTCCTGAAGGGAGCATCCTTTGAACTCTCTGGGCCCAATTGATAAGATGGTGTAACAGCAAAAATGATAAAATATACCAGGTGTCAGAACCAAGGGGCACACTTATCCTAAGCTATATTTGAAACAACTCCCCCATCCTACTTTTTCACCTTAAATACCCTGATGTTAGAGCCCTCATTGTGCCTATTATCAGATGTGCCCACACCTATGTCTGGATTATGTACTATATTCTATCTTTCCTTTGCTTTACTTTAATAATAAACTTTCTTTCTTGGTCTCTATATGTTCTAAAATTCTTTTTTTTTTTTTTGTTTTTTTTTTGTTTTTTTGTTTTTAGTAACATCATGAACTTGGTACCCAAGGGCCAGGTAGAGGCCTCCTCCCTTTGAAGACCTCTTCCCTGGAGCCTTTGCCAATTCTAGTAACAATTTTTTTGGATAAGCTCTGGCATTAATGCCGGGGCCAGCCTGGACCATGATCCTCCTACCTAAGGCCTCCCTTGTAGCTGGCAGCACAGGTGCAAGTCCCCATGCCCAGGCAAGGAAACACAGTTCTTGCTGGCCCAGCAAACAGGAAGGACATTTTCCCAAACCTTAAGAGAGAGAGATGCACCTTGTCAACTCTTCACACTAAGCCTGATAGAGAAAAAGACACATCTACTCTATTTTTTACTGATAATTGTTTATTAATTCAACAAACATTTACTAAGATTTGTCATGTATACTACAACAGTAATCAAAACTGACAAAGAGGACTGGGGGTGTGGCTCAGTGGGTGGAGTCTCTGCCTAGCATATGTGAGGTCCTGGATTTGAGCAGCCCATCCTTTCCCCTCAGCACCAAAGAAGGAAGAGGAGAGGAGAAGACAGACAAGGTATGAAAGCTGGGTAGTAGAAGTTCATGCCTGTAAGCTTAGCTACTCAGGAGGCATTGCAGTTCGACACCAGTCTGGACAAATAGTTTGCAAGACCCTATCTTAAAAATATGCAACACAAAAAAGGGTTGGTGGAGTGGCTCAAGTGGTAGAGCACCTGCTTAGCGAGCAGGAGGCCCTGAATTCAAACTGCAGTGCCACAAAAAAAAAAAAAAAAAAAAAGACAAGGCATGAAACTTATATTCCAACTTCCAACTGGGGAAGATAAACTGTAACAAAGATGTGTCATATATTTTTTGGATGGTGATAAGATTAGAGGGTTTTTCCTCCTCCCTTTGGTGTTGGAACCCAGGACCTCACACATGCTCAAAAAGTGCTCAACCACTAAGGTACACCCTCAGCCCCTAGATTAGAATATTGGGAGAGAGAAACTTACTGGATCGGGAGTGCTGCTTTGGTGAGATGGTTAAGGAAGATTTCTCTGAGGTGGTGTCAATGGCACCGATACCTGAATACAAAGGCAGTCAGAGAACAAGACTGAAGGGCCTGATGAGACGTGTAGGACAGGCAGTTCATAGAGGTAGAAAGTAGATCTGAGGGCCCAGGCTGATGGCCGAGTGGGGTCAAGTGGGGTTAGTATTCAATGGGCAGAGTTTCTTTTTGGGATGATGAAAAAGTTGTGAAAATGGATAGTGATGAGAGTTACACAATATTATGAATGTACTTTATGGCACCAAATAATACACTAAAAAATGGTAAATGTTGCCAGGCACTAGCGGCTCACACCTGTAATCCTAGCTACTCAGAAGGCAGAGATCCAGAGGATCAAGGTTCAAAGCCAGCCCTGGCAAATAGTTCCACGAGACCCTATCTCGAAAAAACCCATCACAAAAAAGGGCTGGTGAGGGGCTCAAGGTGTAGGCCCTGAGTTCAAACCCCGATCTGCAAAAAAAAAAAAAAAAAAAAAAAAGTAAATTTCATGTTAAGTAAAATTTATGCTAAGTTAAATTTACCACAGTGGAATTTAAAAAAAAAAAAAAAGGATAGCGAGGTTGCCAGCACTGACCAAGAAAAATCAGGGCAGTGCCAAGTGCTGCTGGAGGATAGAGGTGGGGAAGGGCAGGTGGGCATTCCCTCTGTCAGCCTCTCCTCCAGATGCCCTAGGCCAAGAAATTACACAGCCTCCTGGTGCCTCTTCTTCCTGAGTTAGAGGTTACTAACCTCAGGAGGCCGCTTGTGCACAGTGACAGCAGATGGGAGGGGTCAGCGTGGGACTGTGGTGCCTGGCACTCCCTTCTCTGCAGCTACTCCCTCTCCTTAAATTCATCCTGACCACATTAGTCATCTTTACTGAGGTAACAACCATCCTCAAAACCTCCGAGGTCTACAACAGAGGCCAGCAAAATTCCTCCATAAAGGGCCAGACAGTTCGGGCTCTGTGGACTGGACATAGACTCTCCATTGCAACCACTCAGATCTGCTGTTGTGTGAAAGCAGCCATAGACAATATGTAAATGAATAAGCATGGGGGTATTCCAATAAGACTTTATCAACACAAAAATATGAACATCATATAGTCACTTATTTTTAAAATTTTTTTGTTTTTGTTTTTGGAGACAGGGTCCCACTGTATAGCCCAGACTGGCTGGTTTTAAAGAACAGAAAGAAGAAAGAGAGGCAATGTTTTAAAGAATTGTAAAGGAACTTGCAATCCTACTGCCTCAGCCTCTGAAGTGCTGGGATTACAGGCATGTACTATGCATGGCCAACAAATAGCTCTTTCTTTATATGCAGGTCAGCTTCTGTGACTCTCTTCACCTGGGTGCACTGCAGGAGATGCCCCTGCTTAGGTCATACTGTTCTTACTGCAGAGAGGAAGGACAAAACTGATGGAAATGCATGACACCTGTTCAAGTTCCTGTGTAGAACTGTCAGGCTGTTACTGCTTACATTTCATTGGCCACAGCAAATCACAAGACTAAGCCAGGCAGGGAAGAGCACTCTGGCTACATAGAGGCATCGGAAGTCACAGCAATGGGTCGGGTTGTTTAATACTATTGGAGTAAAGGAAAGACTAGTACAGTATACATCCTGATCCCCACACATGGGACAACACTAGCCCAAGTGCAGTTCAAGGACTAATGCGTCTGTTCTATGAAAGGTATCGGAAGTAAAACAGACATTTTAAAAGGTTTATAGGCCTGGCAACAGTGGCTCACACCTGTAATCCTAGCAACTTGGGGGGAAGAGATCAGGAGGACTGTGGTTTGAGGATAGCCCAGAAACAAAAGTAAGACCCTATCTCAAAAATACCCAATACAAGCTAGGTGCCAGTGGCTCATGCCTATAATCCTAGCTACTCAGGAGGCAGAGATCAGGAGAATCATGGTTTTAAGTCAGCCTGGGCAAATAGTTCAAGAGACCCTATCTCAAAAATAATTAATACCAAAAGGGCTGGTGGAGTGGCTCAAGGTGTAGGACCTGAGTTCAAACCCCAGTACTGAAAAAAAAAAGTGTTGCACTAGAAGTTAGGGTACCCCATAACTCATAACTCCAGGAAACATGACTTCACAGGACAAAATGTAACCATCATGAGAAAAATTATAAGGTAAATCACACACACACACACACAAACACACACACTCAGTGTGTGTGTAATTTAGTAAATTGCTATTATATACATATAGGTGGTATATATAATCTAAGAATTATTGGAAGGTGAAGATCAGAAATTTAAAATAAAAATGATATAGAGATTATATTCACAATATTTAGTCAATAATGAGAATTCGTAAAAAGAACCAGGAAGAAACATTAGAATTGAAAATGTAATCATTGAAAGAAAGACTACAAGAGATATAATAATGAAATGATGGAAATAGCTTAAAAAATATTAGTAAATTTCAAGATCACATTGAAGATCTTCCTAGAAGACAGCAGGAAGGAATAAAGAAATATAGAACATAATCCAATAAGAAAAAAATACATAGAATATAAAAAGGACAGGCTGGCTGAGGATGTAGCACAGTGGTAGAGCACTTGCCCAACACACACTGGGTTCAATCCTCAGCACCAGGAGAAAGACTGAGACAGAGAGACAGACGGACATACAGAGGACCAAGGTACTTGGAGGATAGAAGTAGAAATGTCAACATCATAAAAAATCAAGGGTTCCAAAGGTGAGGGGAAAATGGAGAAGAGGAAATAGTATTTTAAATAATGAAGGCAACCTGCCAAAATGTAAAAAAAGAATGAACGTCGTAGATTAAAAGGGCTCATAGACTACCACACAGGAAAGTTAAGGAAAAAATCTACAGCCAGGCACATCATACTAAAATGTAATAATAACAAATGTAAAATGTAAGTATATAAAGACAAAGAGAAAATTGCAAAGGCTCCATAGAAATAGCAAACTGATGCCACATCACTCAAAAGCATCATTGGATATGTGATGAAAAACAGCAACATGTTTTGAAGTATCAAAGGAAGAGAGAATTGATGGTAGAATTTTATATCTATTCCAATAGTCACTCATGTTAGATCATAGTAAAAATGTTCTCCAGTGCACAAAGCCTCAGCTTCTTACACAAAGACAAACACTGAAAACAATCTTCAGAAAGTGTTCAAGATGAGAAACAAATCCAGGAGATACTGCAAAACATGGGAGAAATAAGACAGACTTCTTTGGGAAAGTCTATCTTTGTCTCTCAAGAAAAAATGTAGTAGCACACACCTTTAAATTTAACACTCAGGAGGTTGAGGCAGAAGGAGTTTGAGGCCAGCCTGGCTACATAGTGAGGACTAGAAGAGTGACTCAAGCAGTAGAGCACCTGTTTTGCAAGCATGAAGCCCTAAGGTCAAACTCCAATCCCACCAAAAACAAAGCAAAAAGAAAACAGTTTAAGATTATAGCTGTGCCTCAAATGGTAGAGCTCTTGCTTAGCAAGCATGAGGCCCTGAGTTCAACCTTCAGTCCACAAACAAACAAACAAAAAAAACAATACAGCACAAGAAAACTCAACCTATGTTAGTGGACCATAGGGAAAAATAGCAACCAAAAAGGAATAAAAATATAAAATGACACCACAGAAGTAAGCCTTAATTTAGTTGTAAATACAATTAACTGAATTGGATTAAATTCCAAACGAAAAGGCAGAAACTCTTAGGCCAGATTTTTTAAAATTCCAAAGATAAGATTTATCAAAACATATGTTTAGCTGGGCATGATGGTACATGCCTACAATCCCAGCTACTTAGGAGCTGGAGGTAGGAGAATAGAGTTCTAGGCCAGCTTGGACAAAGTTAGCTAGACTCTATCTCAAAAATAAAATTCAATAGAAAAGGGCTGGGGGGCATGGCTCAAGCAGTAAAGTGCTTACTTAGCATACACAGGCCCTAGGTTCAATCCCTGTACTATGAAAATATACATACATACATACATATGTACATATATATATATAAACCATATGAAATAGAAAAATTGAAAATAGAAAAATATAAAGATCCATACCAGGTATATTTAAAAAGAATTCAACTGGTGGAGTGGCTCAAGTGGTAGAGTGCCCACCATACAAGCATGAGGCCCTGACTTCAAGCCACTGTACCACCAAAAAAAAAAAATTAAGAAGATAACAACCCTAACACTTAAATAAGATTGAAAATTTAAAAACATCAGGAGATAAAGATATAGAACACAGGATGGGGAGTAGAGGAAGAAAATGATTCCATGTTACCAGACATTTTTCCACTTGCAGAAACAAGGACTGCAGTAATTGCATGTAATTATTTCTCCTCCTCCTCCTCCTCCTCCTCCTCCTCCTCTCCTCCTCCTCTTCTTCTTCATTTTTTTTCATTTCCCCTTCTCTCTCTAAGTGCTGGAGATTAAACCTAGGGCCTGGCACATGCAAAGCACTCACTTTACCACTGAGCTACATCTCCAGCCCTAACTTTTTACTTGCTGACAGGATGTCATGATGGTATTATGAATGAATAGATAAGACATAAGCATTACCAGATAGTGAAAAGTTCCTGATGAGACATTGGGTACTCCCCTTCACAGGAAGGGTAAGACTTCCCCCCCCCCATATTGGCCATTGAATTAGGTGGAAATATTTTATTGATTTTTTTTATGAGAAGAAGTTCTCATAGATGACTAGTATGCAAAATGATGGACCGTGTCATATACTAGTATTGGTTCAGTCTACATACTTTCCAATTCCCTTCTAGCATGCCTTCCTATACTGCACAGGCTGGCAGCTCAACTACATTTCCCAGATTCCCTTGCATCTATAGTTCATGAGAAATGTGGTGCAGCAGTCATGCCCATGGGTAAATTGGCTCCTCATGCAAGCACAGTCTGAAGTCAAATGTCTCTATGGAGGAGCTTGGTTCCTAATTTCACAATGTCAGGAGGGGGTGGTACTGTGTGTTCTATGACAACAGCCATGTAGTGTAGTTATGAGTTTCTCCTGGGTGCTGTTGTCCTGAATTGTTAGCATCTAAACATGGTTCCCTGGCCTACCTGGAGATTCACAAGCCACCTAATACTGTCTAACAAAGCCCTTTGTTTAAACCACTAGAGTTAAGTCTATTCTCTACAAGAACATCTATATGTATATCTATTAATTTTGAAACAATAGAAACTCAAGTAAAATATATATATATAGGACTGGGGTTTGAACTCAGGATTTTGCACTTGCAAAGCAGGAGCTCTACCACACCTCCAGTCTATTTTGCTCTGGTTATTTTGGAGATGGGGTGTCACAAACTATTTGCCTGGGCTGACCTCAAACTGTGATCCTCCTGATCTCAGCCTCCCAAGTAACTAGGATAATAGGTATAAGCCACCAGTGCCCAGTTTCAAATAACTACATTGACCATAGAAGAATGTTAGCTGCTCTCAATCTCTTTTCTCTTCTTTCATTGTAATAGAATTCTTAGCTATACACAAGACCACCTTATCTGAAGATTCTATTTCCCAGATTCTCTCATAGCTGGATATGGCTAGGTGACTAAGTTTTGACCAAAAGGATGCAAATTAAAGTGTGATATAGCAGACTCCAGCAACTGTCCTTAAGAGATAACAGATATGGAGTGGGGAGAGGAGGGAAAATGATGGAAGGGGTAAATCTGAGATATAGTGTTCATGCATATGTAAATATCACAACGTATCCCCCCATGATACATTATATATTAGAGAGAGAGAGAGAGAGAGAGAGAGAGAGAGAGAGAACATACCCTCTACCCTTTCTTTCCTTTTTTTCCTCTGTTCTGCTCTGAACATGGGGTTGGAGGTCCATTTTATAATAGAGGAGTGTGAGGGCCACACCTCAGCATGATGGAGAACAGTGTTACTAGCAGCTTACCCAGTAAGTATCTACCTCTAGATTTTTACATGAAATGACAACAAAAATCCCAAAATGGAAACTTTCTTTCTTGTATAAGCCATTGTTATTTTGGGTTTTCTGTCATTCTCAGCCACAACAAATTCAAATTAATCAGTAGTCAATACATCATGTCCCCAATTCACTTCTTCATCTGTAGATGTGTCAGTGATTGGTTTAAAATTCCCTATCATCCAATCTCTGATCACTCTGATCCACATCTTATAATGACTCCCAAAGGTACAGTTGTTTAAGTTTAGCTCCTGAAGTACAGGTCCTCTTGATCTGAAGACCTACAAACTAAAGAGACAAGTTATCTGCCTCATATCCAAAATGTGTGGTTGAACAGACAGGATAGCCACTGTGGACATTCCTGTTCAAGTTAGAGGAAACATAGGCACAAATGAAATACTGGTCTATAGCAATTCTAAAATCCAGCTATGAAGTGAAAATTCCTCGATTAGGACTTAGGACCTTGGGATAATTAACAATGGTTTCTGTCCTCCAAATCATCCTTTCTTTTGCATGAAAGGCAGCCTGTGTTTGCAGTAGTGTATCTTTACCAGTAGAATTTTGGAAGTTAGTAGACAAACATCTTTCCATGGGTACTGGCTCTGACTCCTTCCACCCAAGGTGTCAGTGTTGCTCTGAACATTCTTGTTTTGTTTTTTTTTTCTATTTTTTCCTTTTTTTTTTTTTTTTTCAGTGCTGGGGACGGAACGCAGGGCCTTACACTTGCCAGGCAAGTGCTCTTCCACTGAGCTAAATCCCCAACCCCTGCTCTGAACATTCTTAAAAGCATTGTTGATCTCTTGTGAATCTTCTTGGAGTTTACTACATTAGAGAAAACCACCCCACAAAACTCCAAGATAAATCCATCTTCTTTAGCCTCTGCTGTCTTTAGCCTCTGCTGTGGGACCATGCCCTTAAACTCTCAAGCTTCTTGAGGCCTATGGTTTGAGAGGATCCATGAGCCACACCCTTAAAATTGTTAGAGACCATTTTGTCTAATTGTACGGTCCTCTGAAGTACCATATTAGACCCTTCTGAGATCTTAACAAGGATTTTTATAGCCACACTTTTTTTTTCTCTTTGAAGTACTGGGGTTTGAACTCAAGGCCCTGTATTTAGTAGGCAAGAGCTCTACCACTTGAACCACACCCCCAGCCCTTTATACACTCTTGCTCTAGATTTAATTTTTGCTTAGAAGTTATTTTTTTCACCTCAGCATCATTTACTACCTGGACAAGCTAAGAATTTTCATAACAGCAAGTTCTTTTTTTTTTTTTTCAATAGCTCTCCCTCCCTTTAACTCATCTCTCTCCTCTTACATTTTACTAGCAGCAAGAAGAAACAATGTAGTTCCTTCAACAATGGTAGGAAATCTCTTTAGCTACATCACCAAGATCTTTAGGAACATTTTCTACTTTTCATCTCACCACAGGTAACAGTGTTGCTTTTTTTTTTTTTTTTTTTTTGCCAATATATAGTCAGGATTCAATAAGATTTTTAGGTTTTCCCATAAGCCCTCACTTGCAGCTTCCTCTAAGTCCCTCAAAACTTGGAAAGTTCTTCAAGCTTTCAACTATACTCACCTCAAAATTCTTCTAGCTTCTACTCACTGCTCAAGTCACATATTTAGGTGTTTGTTATGGCACCATGTCTAGGTACCATAATCTGTATAAATTATCAGTACTGCATAATAAATTACCCTACAACTTAATGACTTAAAACAAGCACAAGATTGGGATTGTAGCTCAGTGGTAAGAGAATCTGTCTAACACATGGGAGGCCATAGGTATGATCTCTGAGTATCCTCAGGCAGGTGCCTTCTCCCTGAGCAAATGATTCAAGACAGAAGGAACAAGCAGGAAGCCGCTGAGCCTCGTATGCCCATCTGTCATCATTTCCACTTTATTCCATTCTTTAGAAGCAAGTCACTAAGTCCAGTTCACACTCCTGTGGAAGGAATTTTGGGCCTACCTCTTGAAGAGAGCCGTGTTAAACAATGTGTGAGCATTTTAAAACAACTACACCTATCGCTCTTCTCTTGACTTTCCAGCTTCAGGGGTATAGTAGAGTTAACATTTTTCCTATCTAGAAGAAATTCCTCTCTTTTAACTTTTTTTTTTTTTAGGACTGGGATTGGAACCCAGGACTTCACATTTGCAAAGCAGGCACACTACCACTTTAGCCAAGGGTCCATTCCATTTTGCTCCCATTACTTTGGAAATAGGGGTCTCTTGAACTATTTACCTGGGCTGACCTTGATCTCAGCCTCCCAAGTAACTAGGATTACAAGCATGAGCCACAGGTGCCCAGCTTCTCTGAGCTTTTGATCTTGCTGAATTTGTAGAAATCCAGCCACTATTAATTATTCTTTCTGTATAATCAATATCTCCTTCTAATGTTCATGCTGTCCGTGTTTAAAACATTCTCTTATCGCTATTCCAATCTAGTTACCACCCTCTCTCTTCACCTGTAATTTTAAACATGGTTCCAAATTATTTGACATTCTTTCCATTAAAAGATACCCCCGTGGTAGATATTGGTGGTTTGCACCTGTAATCCTAGTTACTCAGGAGGCAGCGATCAGGAGGATTGTGGCAAATAGCTTGTGAGACCCTACTTGAGAAACCCCTCACAGAAATGGACTGGTGGAGTGGCTCAAGGTATAGGTCCTGAGTTCAAACCCCAGTACTGAAAAAAAAAAAGATATCCCCTTGTACAATTAATATCTCCTTCTGCTCAAACCTGCTTTAACAAATAGAACATGTATGGCACTGTGAACTAACGGATCCTTTTGTAGACAGGTGTGAGGGGACATGCAGTTGCCTCCTAGTTCTCTAGGCACATTGCTTCTGGGACATTTCCTCTCAGAGCCCATCATCCATCATCTTGGAAAAAGCCCCAGCCACATGGGAGAGGCCACATGCAGGTGCTCTGGGTGACAGTCTCAGATGAGCCCCAATACAAGTGATGTCACGCCAGGTCCCAGACCTGGGAGTGAAGAAATTTCTGGATGACTCCAGTTTCCTGCAGTTCAAGTCACCCTCAGCTATTGAGTCTTCCCAGGTGAGGCTCCAGATACGGCATAGGAGACAACCCATCCCTGTGGACACTGTCAAATTCCTGACCCATAGGATCTATGAGCATAAGAAAGCAGTTTTAATTTCATACCACTAAGTTTGAGTTGGCTTATTACACAGTAAGAATAACTGGAAAATCCCCTTTACAACCAACTCTGTCAAACGAGTTGTCTATTCTCATCATCTCCGTTTCTTTTCTCCCACTTTTTCCTCTAATCTGGACTCCACCTGCCATATTGTGAAATGTGGATTTGGTCTTGCTCTCTTTCCTGGCATAAAACCTCAAGATTATATTTTTGTATGCTAAGGTGATTGGTGGCCTGCAGCTTTTAGGTAGCTTCAGGAAGGAATGCAGTCATGTCTATGTAATGAAGTGTCCATAATAACCAAATAGGAAAGGGTTCCCAAGAATTACTGACAGCCAGCTGAAAGGCTGAATGTGAGTAGGTTTTCAGAGAGTGGCACACCCATGAAAACTGGGGTGCGGGGAGCTTCTTCCAAACTCTGTCCTAGCCACCTCTTCATCTGACACTCATTGGTATCCTTTGTAATATTCTTTATAACAGAGGGCTGGGGATGTAGCGCAGAGGTAGAGCGCTTGCCTAGCATGCAAAAGGCCCCGATTTTGATCCCTTGTACTATGATAAACAAATAAATAAAATTTTATTCTTTATAATGAACCAATGAACTTAAATGTTTCTCTGACTGAGGAGGAGATTGTGGGAAGCCTAGTTTCTAACCAGTAGGTCAGGAGCTTACAAATGGTGTGTCAGAAGGGAAGGGCCAGTTTTGGGATTAAGTCCTCAACCTGTGGGGTTTGACATTATCTCCAGGTAGATAGCATCAGGATTAAATTGGAGGACACTCAGCTGGTGTCTGCTATGGAATTGCTTGCTTGCTTAGTGTGTTTGGGCACACACACACACACACACACACACACACACACGTTCCTAGGAGTTTTCTGTGCTGACTTTGAGAGTATAGCAGAAACTGAGTTTGTTTTTTCACTCTACCCTCACACCACCCCTCTATCTTTCAAGCTTAATAATGTTTTCTGAAGTCAATGACTTCCAAGTTGTTAATACAATGGGCATCTTCTCTTACGCCTGATGTCTTAGCAGTATTTAATGCTATTGTCCTGTTCTTGCTTCTTGAATTACTCTCTTGGGCTGGCGGAGTGGCTCAAGCATTAAGAGTACCTGCCTTGCAGGTGTGAGTAATCCTAGCTACTCAGGAGACAGAGATCAGGATGGTAGTGGTTCAAAGCCAGACCCAGGCAAATCGTTTGAGAGACCCTATATAGAAAAATCCTTCACAAAAATAGGGCTGGTGGAGTGGCTCAAGCTGAAGGCCCCAAGTTCAAGACCCAGTACCACAAAAAAAAAAAAAAAAAAAAAAAAGAGTGCCTGCCTAGCAAGTGTGACACTCCAGTGCTGCCAAAGAAAAAAAAAGTGCTGGTGTCATAGTCATAATCTTGAATGACTCTCTTTTCTTGTTTCTATAACACCACATACCCCAGGTCACTTTTCAGACTCATTTGCAATTGTACTTTCTCTAATCAGCCACTAGATGATGGAGTTGCTCAATGCTGAGGCAGGAAGACAATGTTCTAAACCAGCTTAAGCTACATAGCAAGATCCTATCTCAAACAAAAACAAATAGCAGCTTGGTCCTGAGCCCTCTCCTCTCATTTTATATTCTCCATTCTCTTTCTATGCATATGCATGGCGTTACGGACTTTAGTTCCCATTTATATGACATTGTTTTTTGCTACCCGAGCCTGGCTTTTTTTTAACTGGCACACACTGAGTGCTATTCACTTATTTTTATTTATTTATTTTGGCAGTACTGGGGTTTGAACTCAGGCAGGCGCTCTACCACCTCAGGCTAGGCAGGCGCTCTACCACCTGAGCCACTCTGCCAGCTCCCCATCTACATGACATTGATGACAAATTTTTATCTCAAACAATTTTATCTATGAGTTTCAAGCCTTATATCCTGCTGCTTTCTTTCCATGTACTTGTGTGGGTTCCTAGTTGCATAGAGATTGACCTTGGCTAGTGTAGACAGAAATGAATATACTTCACAGAATTACAGGAAGGGACAGAGCACAGGGATGGCGGCTATGCTAAGCAGCCAGAAACAATACAGCAGAGAAGTGGCCTGGTGAGGACACCAGCACTGTTCTCAGCAAACAGGAACATGGCAGCTCACCAGAAAGTGCTGGAGCTACAGTGGATGCTGCCACCAGAAAATTGACATTGTGACATCTGGAGATAATATTTTGCTACAACTTCCATTACTGCCAGAATGCACCTGTTGTCATCGCTCCCTCTTCAAGATGTGGGCAGCTGATTGTCCAAGTATAGATCATGGCCATTGTTCTAGCTGCAAGGGATTCTGGGAAAGCAAGTCACTGGCATTTTCACATTCTATTGCAGAAGGCTGAGCTCACCTCCAATCAATTAATCATAAGGTAAGGAATTCCCCGAACATATAAATGAGTTGCAGATGACATGCATATCAAAAGAATGAAGATGTTCAATCTACATCACAAAGACACCTAACATGTCCAAGCTGGATTTACTATCTTTTTCATCCTCCTACTCCACAAGAAATTTTAAAAAAAAAAAAATCTGGTCCTCTTCCAGGCTTTTCTCTCTTAGTGAACAGAACCATCATCCACCCAGTTCCAGAAGCCAAAGGCTGGGAGTTGTCTTTGGCTCTCACTTCCCCCCCACTCCCCATTGTCAACCTATTATCTCTAGGATTTATGTCTCCACTATTCTTAATCTCCTCATTTCTCCCTATCTCCTCTGTCTCCACCCTACTTTCAAGATTCCCTCATCTCTTTAGCTGGACCACCATAAGCTACCCTTCCCTCCCTCCAATTTATCCTGCACACAGTCATCTCTCTAAAATGCTTAACCTCATCATGTCACATAAACTCCACCCAGCTTAAAACACATTAATGTCTTCCAGCGTTCTTCACACAGCCCACAAAGTCATGCTAGCCTGCTTACCTCTCCCACCTCATCCCCCCACACTCTCCCTCCCTTTGCTCCTAGCCTCATTAGGCTTTTATGCTGTGCTCCTTCCAACCAAGCACCTTTGTACATTTTGCTCCTGACTGATATAAGGCTCCTGACTGCTCATACTTTTGCCCATTAAGTCCCAGTTCAGATTTCTGTTGAAGATAACTTCTTCAAGCTAGCCTTCCCTAAACAAGCCCCTGCCTCCTAGCACTGTGTACCTTTCCTTTAGGTTACCCAATTTTTGAATTAAACATTTATTTGATTACCACCTATCTCCTTCACTAGCCCTGCAAGTCCCATGAAGGCAGGGGCCAGGTAGAGTTTTTGTAACCCAAGAGCCTACGTTAAATATCTTACCCATGATAGGGTGCTGAATAAATATCTGTTAAAATTGGAATGAATGCTATCCCTGAAGATTTTTTTTCTTTCTTTCTTTTTTCTTTTTGTGGTACTGGGGTTTGAACTCAGAGCCATACACCTTGAGCCATTCCACCAGCCATGTTTTGTGAAGGGTTTTTTTAAGATAGGGTCTCAATAAAGAGGAACTTTGATCCTTCTGACCTCTGTCTCCTGAGTAGCTAGGATTACACGCATGAGCAACGGGCGCATGGCTTCCCTGAAGAATTTGAACTGAAGAAAACCAAAAACCCAAGCACAGATTCAGAGGGTAAGTACTGGTAAAAGGTGGAGCTCCAGAAGTGAGAAGTTATAGAGGAGGCAAAATCGAGGTGAGGGAAAAATCTCCCATTACTTCTTCCTGGCAATAAAGACTTCATCACCAACCTGATGTGTTCTCTTGAGGAATGTGATTGTAGAATTCTTTTGCACGTTTTAATCCACTAAGGGTAAAATAAAACTTTTGGTACCAAACATGGAGGTCCATGTCTGTAGTCCCAGCTACTTGGAGGCTGAAGCAGGAGGATCTCTTGACCTCAGGAGATCCAGGCCAGCCTGGAGAACACAGCAAAACCCCATCACAAAACCAAAATACTAAAACAAAAACCACTTTTGCTATAGCAATATCCAGGTCTTTCTGAGGGACTCTTCAATGGGGATGCTAGCAGAATAGCTGAGCACCTTCAACAATACTGATACCCAATCGTTTTCAAACAGGTTTCCACCTACCAATTCAAAATGTGAGGTAACAACTAAACAGCAAATAGCAAAGCACCTCTGGAACCATACAGAAGTGACATTAAGAGATCATTGTAATACTCTGTACCCTGAGTGTAACCCTCAAAATGCACAGCTAATTACTGATGAAACAAAAGTAATAAACTCTGTTCAACATGACTGATTAAGACATAGGAGAGGAATCCATTAAGAAATCAAAGGCATGCTTTGAAAATTTGAGGGTTTTTTCCTCCAGTTTTACTGTAATACTATACTTCTCATTACCTGATCCCAGCATAAGGAGCTAGAAAACTAGTTTATAGAATATGTGTAGTAAGATCGAAAATTTAGTAATTTATTATGTTAGCAAATGTATAACCTGACGTTTACTCTCTATTAGAGAATTTCTCATTATTCTCATATTAAATATGTCAGAAGAGAATCTTGATGGACAATACTAATTTTATATTAACAAGAATTACGTCCTCTTATCTCAGCCTCTTTGGTGGGCTTTTCTCTGAAAATGAAATGCGTGTGACCTGTAAAGCTTTCTAAAACATGGTCCGACTAAAATAACTGCTTTGACCCGGGGGAGAACCCTGTGGAAACCGCTCATATTTGACGTTGCTAAACTTAAGTAGGATAATGTCACATGTACTTATACAGTAATTGTGGGCACGCCTAAGTCCCTCCCTCTTTCCTAAACCAATTTCCCCCCACATCCTAGAAATCCAGCCCTTCTGCCCTCCGGAGGCGCCTTTCCCAACGTAAAGTAAAATTTTAAATTTAAGCTCCTGACTAAAATAATGATCCGCAGTCAACGGCTGGTGAATCTGGACACCCCGGCGCGTCTGGAGGGTGCAGCGGGGTGTGGGCAAGGGCAGGGGGAGTGGGCCAAGCTGCTGGTTGGTGCCTGAAATCTGTGCGTTGCCCCTTTAATTGTGTCCCCAGCCCTCGGGCGTTTCTGTCCAACGCCCACGTCAGCAAATACCTTTTGTTTCTCTCACGTTGGGGCTACTTGTTTTAGGGCGTAAAGCTACGGCTTCGGAAGGGGGTCTCTCCCCTGCCGAGAACCGGGAATCCTCCTCAGGCGGCGCGCGCGACCGGCCGGGGCGCCGCGGCCCGCGGTAAGTGGCTGCGCGCGGCGCGGAGCAGCGCGGGCGGAGAGCGGGCGGGGCGTCGGGGCTGCCGGAGCGGCCCGCGAGCCTGACTGCGGGCGGCGGCGCGGGACTCGGACGGCCGGGACGGTGGCGGCGCTGGCCGCGTGGGGATGAGGCCCGCGGCGCGCCGCCCGCAGGCTTCCCGGCCCGAGAGCGGCGGGAGGCGCGGAGGCGGGCGGGCGCCATTTGCAGCCCGGGGCGCAGCGCGGTGGCGGTGGCGGCTCCGAGGGCTGGCGACGGTCACAAAGGCGCAGGAGGAGCCGCGGCCACGGCGGCCCGCGAAGGGCGGCGGGCACCGGCTCCTGCCGCGCCCGGCCTCGCCTCCGCGCCCGCCCGCCTGCCAGCCCGCGGCTCCTCCTGCGCGCCCGGGAGGGGGTGCGGGACAATGGCCGCGCCGTCGCCGCCCGCGCCAGCCCCGCCGCCCAGCTCGGTCCGGCCTGGCCCGGCCCGGGGAAAGGCGGGAAGGCGCCGCAGCCTCCTGGCGGCGGCGACGGGAAGCCGGCGGGAGACCGAGCCGGGCGTGTCTGGAGCCGTCGGGCGCGGCAGACGCGGGAGGGCCGGGGCCGGCCGGGCGCGGGCTGCGGCGCGGTGACGGCGGCCGCCTGGCGGGGCGCGCGGGGCGGACGCGGGGCCCGGGCTCCTTGGGCGGGCGGGCGGGGCGGCGCCTTGGAGCTGGCTCGGAGGCAGTAGCCCGAGTTCCTCGGCACGTCCTCCATCCTTAGCTTTTATATCCCGATGCGACAGTTCTGGGCTCAGGACCGAGGGCAGACTCTGCTACGCCCAGCAAGTCTCGAGCCCCGGCCGTTGGCGCCGGAGCCGCGCTAGCATCGCCCACCCGGAGAGACCCTGCCTGCCTCGGTGAACTAGGCGGCAAGTGGCCCCTTCCCGTTCAGATGCGCGCGTTTAGCCTTGACTCCACCAGTGGCCATATTCCACGTCCTTCCAAGACGTGTTTGGAATGGGATTCACACCTAGCGGGCTCCTAAACCACACACATCAGTATCACCTACGTTCTGTTTTAAAATTTAATTGAAGTTTTAAATGACATTCATTTTTTAAAAATTAGCATGCCTCACCCATGTTCTTAATAAATCTTTATATTTACAGAACTTTAGTAAATGGAGCGCTTCCATTTAATATTCCACATAAAACCTTTACCTGGTCAGGCTATTATAGGTTATTCCACTTGGCAAAGGAAGCACATGCTAAGCCCAGAGTTTCACCCGCAGCCTGGAGCTGAGTGGTGATAACCTCATAGGCCTCAAAGATCCAAAAATCTTCACTAATTTTTATCATTTAAATCTTATTTTTAGATAAAGCAGAATTTCTGCCTAACAGGCTTAACTCTTTCACTGACATAATTATATGTTAATATATAAAGGGTTTGATTTAAGTTTTTTGATCCACCCCCCGCCACTCCCCCCCGAAAATTTGCTTGTTACTTCTGCTTGAAATTGAGCAGTGGCTCCCAACTTCAAATGGCTTCTGTCTCATCAGACCAAAAGCCAAATGCACTACTGAAACTGGTTTCACCATGACCTACCCCTTCATAATCTGCCTACTTTTTCTGAATCCATCTCCCATTGCTCTACCCATCCTTCCTTGATGTTCCTCCAACACCCACTTGCAGGCTCCATCTCAGGGCCTTAGCTGTTGCTGTTCGATTTCCCTTTAGACACACCTATGACTCTTTTACCTCCTTTGGACTTACTCAAATGCCATCTTCTCTGTAAAAAAAAAATTTTTTTTTTTTTTTGGTGGGTTTGAACTCAGGTCTCACGCTTGCTAGGCAGGCGCTCTATCACTGGAGCCACTTCACCAGCCCCTTAAATGCCATCTTTTCAATGAGGCTTTCTAACTATGATTTTGATGCTCTTAAATGTTTTTATCTTTCCTTACTGTCTTAGTCATTTTAGTCCATTTGTGCTACAATTACAAAATATTCAAGAGTTGGTATTTATTTTATTTTTTAATTAATTTTTTTGGTGGTACTGGGGATTGAACTCAGGGCTTCACACTTGATGGGTGAAAGTTGGTATTTTTTAAAGAGCAGATACTTATTTTTCACAGTTGTGAATGCTCAGAAGCCTAAGATCAAGGTGTTGGCAGTGCAGTGTCAGGTGAAGGCTGCACACTGTTTCCTTGTTGCTACATTTTCTAGAGGAGATGACAGATGACCGTTGTGTTCTCACTAGCAGGAGTGGAAGAGATGAAAAGAGATGGCAGTACTGGGGTTTGAACTCAAGCCCCCTCAAGTTCTTTTAGAAGGTTGCTAATCCCATCCATGAGAGGAGAGCCCTATGGCCTAATAACCTCCAGAAGCTCCACCTCTTAATACTGTTGAAATGAGGATCAAGTTCCAACAGGACTTTAGAGGGGACACACATTCAAACTGTAGCTCAAATGTTTCTGTACTTAATTCTAAATATTCTCAGTGTTCAAAGATGTTTATCCATCAAAGAATACAATTACCACCTGTTTGCTGATGTTTAGGATCCACGTATTTTCTGCTAAGGTGGCTCGCAAGATTCATCTTGGTGACCCTGATGGGACACACTAAGTTCTAGATTAATGTTACATATCTTAAAAGAGATGATCTTCTAGACCACAACCTTAATTCAAGTTATGGTTGTTACCTTCAGTCTACTCATAGAAATGTGTCTTTTCCTTTGATTCTAAAGACCTTCAAACTTAATGGTTCTTAAAATATGTAATTGTATTTTCTAACACCTTTGTAAAGATCATTGAACTTAATGGGAATCTTGAATTCTGTAATGTTCTTACAGCTATTTAACTCTTAGAGATATTTAAAATATTTCCACTTGACTTTTGGATGTCTCACATAATTAGTCTAACTTGGTGTTGAAATTTAAAAGGTCGATCTACTGAAAGAAAATCTTTAGTGTGACTGGAGGCATGGCTCAAGTGGTGGAACGCCTGCCTAGAAAATCTGAAATGTATTATTCATTTCCATGACTTAATCATGTATTTGGAAAATAAACCTTTCTTGATGCACCAAGAGTATTATTAATTCTTATAAGTTTTGTTAAAATTCTGTAGCTATATCAAGTTGTAACTGACCCCAGGGAATAGGACAATTCCTATTTTCTTGAAAAATCCTCATCTTTGGTTTTTTACTGCCATTACCTTATTAAATTCCTCATCTTTTTTTTTTCTTTTTTCTGAGTTGGGGAAGATTGCACCCAGGGCTTTGTGCCCTCTGGGAAAGTGTTTTACCATTGATCTACATCCCAACATGCCCAGCCTCTCACCAGTTCTTTTTTTTTTTTTTTTTTGGTGGGTCTAGAGTGTTTGAACCTAGGACTTCAGGCTTGCAAAGCATGTGCTCTACTGCTTAAGCCACACTTACAGTTCATTTTGCTCTGATTATTTTGGATATGGGGTTTCTTCAACTATTTGCTCAGGCTAGCCTCAAATGTCGATCGTTACAATCTCAGCCTCCCAAGTAGCTAGGATTACAAGCATGAGCTACTGGTGCCAGGCTTCTCACCAGTTCTTATTTTAACTATTCCCTTAAACCTTTAAATAGGTTTTCTTGGTCCTGGTCCCTTCCACCAGTTCTCTTCCTCAAGTTTCATTCTGGTAGGCAAAGTGGATCATTGTATCAACAATATCGAAGATTTACTGAGCCCTTGCTGTGTGTCTGTCATTGTGCTAGACATTTTGCTCTTTTTCTTACATTATTAGTGGGCAGAGGAATGTAAGACTTAGGCATTTGGCTTTGGGCTTGGTCTGCCTAAACTCTAATCTCTGTTCCCTTGCTCCTTGTGCAGTCCTGGAGAAGATTTCCTTTTAATTTCTCTGAGCCTTAGTTTCTTTAGCAGACAATGGAATCACTGCAGTTATTGACTTCTTAAGACTGTTGTTGAGGACTGATAGGAGACATGAGCACAAAGTGCTTAGCATAGTGCTTAGTGAGATCCAAATATTAGCAATTTATTTTAACTGAGTTATAACTAACCCTAAAATTCACTCTTAAAGAGTACAAGGTCAAAACAAAAGGAAAAAAAGAATTTTTTTTTAAAGTAAAGAGTACAGGTCAGAGTTTTCTGGTATATTCACAAAGTTGTACAACCATCACCACCCTCTAATTCCAGAACATTTTCATCACTGCATAAAGAAACCCCAAGCCTAAAAACAAATCAGTCCTTATTCCTGTATTTCCCTAGCCCCTGATAACCTCAAGTCTACCTTTTTGTCTGTGGATCTGCCCATTCTGGACGTTTCATATGAATGAAATCATAAAATATATGGTCTTTTGTGACTAGCTTCTTTCACTTAGTGTGAGGGCAGTTCAGGGGTTTGAACTCAGAGCCTTGTTTGTTAGGCAGCTCTACCACAGCCTGAGGGTTTTAAGGTTCACCCCAGTTAGCACATATCAGTACTTCCTTTTTTAAATGGCTGAATGACATTCAGTTGTATGGATGTGCTACGTTGTGTTTATGCATTTGTCTATTGATAGTACTGAGTTCTTCCTACCCTGTAGTTGTAATGAATAATGCTACTTTAAACAATCATATACAATATTCTGTGTGGACAGATGTTTTCATTTCTGTTGGATCTATACCCAGGAGTGGAAATACTGGACCAAATGGTAAATCTATGTTTGGTTATTTGAGAAACTGCCAGACTTTCCAAAGTGGCTACACCATTTTACATTCCTGTCAGCAGTGTATGAAACTCCTGATTTCTCCTTGTCCTGGCCAACACTTATTTTCATGTTTTAAAAAAATTAGGATTGGTGGAGTGGCTCAAGTGGTAGAGCGCCTACCTAGCAAGTGTGAGGCCCTGAGTTCAGACCCTAATACTGCCAAAAGAAGAAGAATTAAAAAAAAAAAAAAAAACCCTCATTCTTTCAGTGGGCTCTGTTTTTAGGTTGTGGCCTTCACAAGTATTTCTTTGGGCTGGTGTGGTGGCTCAAATAGTAGAGCACCTCCTTAGTAAGTGTGAGGCCCTGAGTTCATACCCCAGTGTCACCAAAAAAAAAAAAAAAAATTAGTAGTTGGCTGTGATGGTCCAAACCTTTAATCCCAGCACTCTGGAGGCTGAGGCAGAGGGTCTTAAGTTCCAGGCCAGCCCCAGAGACCTGTCTCAAAAAAACTCCCCCCCCCCCAAAAAAAATTACTATTGTCACTAGCTTTGTGCTTAGTGCTATCTAGAGACTTTGATTTACACTTCCCTAGTGTCAAACATCCCTTTTTTTTCTTGCTATTTGTCTTGTTTATCCTGGCTATTATCTTACTGAATCCTCTAAACAGACTTCCTTAAAGGTTCTTAATGGTTCATATCCTCATTTTACAAAAAGGAAAGTGATATTTAGAGTTAAATAACTTGACCAAGTCACACAGCCAGTCATTGGTTGACTTTATAATCATGTCATTTTTAAACTTTATCAGAAATGCCCCCAGAATCTACAAAAGTGGAAGGGCTTCAAGATCTGGCTTCTGTATATGTCTCTCATTTTATCTTGTCTCTCCTTGGGTTGTGTCAATAATCAGAGCAAACTTCCAATTTCTTATCACCCCTGAAGTCATGCTGCTTAACAGGCTATTGGTCTCTTTGCACTTGGCCCTCTCTTTGTTTATAATACTCTTTGCCCTCTTTTTTCATGTTATGAACTTCTGTTCATCCTTCAAGACCCAATCCAAATGTGCCTCTTGGAAACCTTTCTGAAAACTCACAGGCACAGTCATTTGCTTCCTTGGGTCCCTCCTACTATGAGTATTTTCTTCATTGCATTGTAACTTTGTTTAAACCTCTCTTTCTGACTCTCTCTCCTGATAGTAACTGCTTCAGAGTGCTTACCTTTTACCTGTCATCTTTGTATTCCCAGGGCTAGGTGTAAGTGCTCAATAAGTACATCTTGAGTGACTGCCTTGTCAGAAGATGAAATTGTTTCCTTGCAATTGTTTTTCTAACTCTTCAGAAAATCTTCACTGCTTTGTGTCCTGTGGCCCTCAGCTACCTCTGAAACATGAGGGTACCATAGGGGCTTGTAAAACCTCACCTTCGGTTTCCTTTTTTTCACTGCCACTGTTGGGTAAGGTGCAACATGAAATCCTTATGATTTCAGAATATTTGGGCTAGTTTTATTCTGCAAATTATGTTTCATCATCAATAGCCACATATTTTGGCAAACCAAGCCATAATTTTATCTAAGACCTTCTTGATATATATAATATATAATATTTATTCATATATATGCATAGTATTCTAATATTCTAAGTCAAAATACTAAAATTTTAAACTTTTAGGTTGCAAATCTTACAGAATACAGCTCTCTCTCTCTCTCTCACTCAGAATACAGATCTCATTCTTATGAAATATATCACAGTAGACACTGTGATAACACTTTCTTAATTTGAATAACAACCATCCTGGTTCCTAGAGCATAATGAATTAGGTAGCATTTGAAACAAGGAAATGGCAAACATTGTTTCTTTTTCTTTTTGGCTGTACTGGGGTTTGAACTCAGGGCCTCATAGTTGTCTGGCAGGTGCTCTACCACTTGAACTACATCTCCAGCCCTTTTTAGATTCAGTTACTTTTTGTGTAGGGTGATTGATCGGTCAGTCTATCCTCCTAATCTGCACCTTCTGAGTGGCTGGGATTACCGGTGTGAGCCACTGCAGTCTGGAGCAAATATGGCTTCTAAAGGACACTTCTTCCTTAGGGTGAGGTCTACATTGACTAGTTAGAGTACAACTTTGCCACGCCCTCAGATGAAAGTGTAGTTTGGAATGATCAGTCTCTCTTTGGATACTCAAATACCGTGGAACCAGTCAAATTTTTTAGTTCTGTGTTCACCTTTGTTAGCATTCTGATGGCCAGAAGAAAGTGTGTAGTAATGAAATTCTAAAATATTCACATTTTCTATCTGGTAGAAGCAGTGTTTGCTTCTGAGTTCAAATCCTGTACCCACCAAAAAAAACCCCAAAAGACCAATAAAGTGGTTTGCTTTATTATTATTATTATTATTATTATTATTATTATTATTATTGTTAGTTATCAATTTGTCTGGTGCTTGTAGTAAGCCAGGCACTGCTGTAAGCATTTTTCTTGGATTATCTTTTTATTTACTCTGAATCAAACTTTATAAGCTCTAGATATTATCTCTGTCCCCATTTTACAGATAAAGAAACTAAGGCATAGAGATATGACTTCCCTCATCTCCCAGTTAATGTGTGGAGAATTCTCACAGGAGGGGGGTCTTATTCCAGAGCTTGTACCCCAGAGCACACTGCTTGAAAGTGTAGCGCATAGCCAGACTACTCTCCTCTGTGCTAAAATATGGAGGCAAATAATGTCCCAATCTATTGTCTGGATCTAGTTGCAGGAAAGAAGAAGTGGTCTGATATTTTAAACAGAAAAGGATTTAATAAAGAGAATTGGTTGCATCCTTACAAAATCATCAGAAAGCCTAGGGGCAGTGAACCTGAGGTTAGACCTTCAGAAATGATTTTCAGAACAAGACTGCTCAAGGGTCCTATCAGGGAGGGAATCAGGAGGCTGCCTGACAGTGATCTTGTTAGCTGCAATTCAAACATCAAGAAACTACCTCTCAGCTGCCACTCAGCACCCACCAAATAGGGACTGCTGCCTCCACCATGCTTGTCTCTCTTTTTTAAATTATCATAATAATTATTAATACATATTAATTGTACAAATTAATGGGATTTGCTGTAATATTTCCATGCATGCACACATCATGTATTATCTCTTGACAACCATGAATCTCTTTTTTCCCCCCCTTGGCAGTGCTGGCATTTGAACTCAGGGCCTTGTGCTTGCTAGGCAGGTACTCTACCACTTGAACCATGCCTCCAGCACAGCCATGAAGCTCTTGACACTAGAAAGCTTCCATAAATGTGCTTGCCAGAATTAACAGCCCAAACAGTAAAAAGATGGTTCTTGCCTAATTTTTGCCTTTCAGATCTCACAGAACACCTCATAGATGGGCCCCATTTCATATGGGGAAACTTAACTGCAAAGGAGTCTGGGAAACACATTTTTTAGTTTTCCAGAAGGAAGTTGGAAAGGATGTTGAGTGTGAATTCAGAAACCTACTCTGATATCTATAACTTGTTGGTTGTCCCTAAAAATGACATCTCATCACCATGTACAAACTGTTCAGGGCACAGACTGTTTTCAGAAATCCATCTCTTAAATTGCTACAGAATTAGCATTTGCCAGTCCCAGAACAGACCCAGTACTGGACCAGTTAATGTGCTCTTAAGTAGTACTGGAGAAGTTGTGAAGCTGTAAGAGTAACTCCATTCACTGAGGGCCCTCCTAGCTTGTTAGGGCAGATGAGCTTTTGGTATGGCAAGAAATTGTCCTTAAAAACTTAATTTTGTCAGACATAGTTGCACAAACTTGTAATCCTAGCACTCTGGAGGTTTGGGAGTTTGCAGCCAGCCTGGGCTACATAGTAAGATCATGTCTCAAAAAAAAAAAATTAAAAATTTGGTGGCAAGTTTAGCTTAATTAATTGGCTTCACAAACATCAAATTCAGTTTTCTATTGCCTGTGGAAATAAAATTATTCCCTACATTAACAAAATAATGGTCAATGAAAATGGTAGTTGAACAGATTTTTTTTTTTTCTTTCTGGAAAGGTTGGAATACAGTAGAAACTGGAACTGCTTTTTAAAATGACAGAAGTCATTGTAGCTGCTGTAGCAAATTGTGGTACACTCTGGTTCAATCTGGCAAATGGAGAGTTATAAAAGATCTGTGTGTCTGTGAAGCACGATAGATCAGGGAAATTGAGGCTTGGGAAACAGCAGCCAGGAATTCAGATATAAACACTGCATTAATAAATGCCTCGATTTAAAGCATACAGTCTCTGTTTTCTTTGCATTAAGCCTTATATCCCTCAATAAGCTGCAACATTTAGTAAAAAGAAAAAAAACGGGGGGAGAACAGCTCTCATCCTTTGACCTTGCCCACTTCCCCAAAATGATTAGTGTGCTCTGAAAACTGAGCAAGAATATCTTAAAGAAAGACACTTAAGGGGGAGGGTGGGGGACTCTCGGCAAAATGATTCTATAAAGGGAAGTACTTATCTTGAGGATGGACACCGGTCTTGAAGAGAGCATCTGGTAGGACCCATCCTTTGTTTAACAGGATCTCCAAACATCTATTTCATAGTGACCTATATCTAATGAGTGGGCCAACTTTGAAATCTTGGGTCCAACTGGTAAGGCAGTATTATAGCAAAAATGGATAATTATACCAGGTGTTAGGACCAAGAGGAGCACTTTTCCTAAGGTAAATTCGAGCCAAACCCCCAACCTACTTTTTCACCATAAATACCCTGATGTTAGAGCACTCATTCTGCCTGTTATCAGATGTGCCTGCACCCATGTCTGGGTTGTGTACTATTTCTATGTTTCCTTTGCTTTGCTTTACTAATGAACTTTCTTGATCTCTACCTTGATGTGTCCTAAAATTCTTTTTAGTGACATCACAAACTTGGTACCCAAGGGCCAGGCAGAGGCTTCTTCCCTTTTGGAGACCTCCTCCCTGGCACATCGCTGGTTCCAGTAACATCAACAGTGGACTTTCTGAACATTATGTACTAGGATCCGCCCCCCCAACACACACTTCTGTTTTAACTGAATAGCTTTTAAGATATGTTGAAGTTTCAAGTGCAATCTTTAAAGCTTTTCTATTTGATTTTCTTGCATATCACATTGATGCCGTGGAAGGAAAAGGGCACTAGGACTAAATGTTGCTTGCTGTCTTGGTATCAGGTACTGGCTTGCCTTTGAAGTCTGTTTTCTTAAGAAATTTCTTTTAAGCTGGACGCTGGTGCTCACATCTGTAATCCTAGCTACTTGGAAGATGGAGATTGGGAAGATCACAGGATGAGATCAGCCTGGGCAAAAGGTTTTTGATAACCCATCTTAACCAATAACTGGGCACGGTGGTATGTGCCTGTCATCCCAAGCTCCTTGGGAGGCTGAGTTGGGAGGATGAAGGTCCCAGGCCAGCCCAGGCAAAATGAATGAATGAATGAATAAATAAATAAATAAATAAATAAATAAAAATTTGCAAGACCCCATCTCAACAGTAAAAACCTGGATGTGGTAGTGCAAGCCTATCACCTCAGTTATGATGGGATGCATAAAAGAGGGGGATTTCAGTCTAGGCCAACCTGTGTAAAAAGCAAGATCCTATTTCAAAAATAATCAGAGCAAAAAAGGATTGGAGGCATAGCACAAGTGGTAGAGCACCTGCCTGATAAGCAAAAAGTAGGTTTGCTTTTAATTTGCTGTAACATATTTAATATGGAAAGCTTTTCTTGCAAACTGTTATGTTTAGATTGAACTAAAACACAGATATATTATAAATATAATTTAAATAAGGAAATGTTTCTTTGTGTTATTTTTTTGGTGGTACTGGAGTTTAAACTCAGGGCTTTGCCCTTGCTGGGCAGACGCTTTACCACGTGAGCCATTCCCAAGCCCTATACAAATGTTTCTTTTTAGAGTTTAGAGCACTGGAGAGCTGAGGCTGGGACCCTGTTAACCTCCTCCCTCCCAAATAAATTTTTAAGAAAGAAAACAAAAGAGTTTAAAACTTAATTTCTTTAAAAAGGGTTCCAAGATAATTTGAGGCCATTTTTCTTCTTCTTTTTTTTTTTTTTTTTTTTTTTGGTGGTTCTGGGGTTTGAACTCATGGCTTTGTGCTTGCTAGGCAGGTGCTCTACTGCTTGAGTCATGTCTCTAGTCCTTTTTTTTTTCTGGTTATTTTGGAGATAGGGTCCTACTTTTTGCCCAGGCCAGTCTGGACCCTTGTCCTATTTATGCTTCTACTGTTTGCTGGGATGACAGGTTCTGTGTCCAGCCTTTTTTCGAAATGGGATCTTTTGCATTTTTTTGCTTGGGGTGGCCTGGAATTTTGATCTTCCTGATTTCAGCCTCCCATGTAGCTTGGGATTATGGACGTGGACATGAGCCACCACACCCAGCTCCCAAACGATATATATATATATATATATATTTTTTTTTTTAACTAATAATCTGTATGAGATTATCTATTTTTACATGCTGAAAAATGATCTCCTAGAGATGCTTCCATATAATTTACTTACATAAGTAAACATTTACTTATTTATTTAGGTTTTTTGAGAGGAGGCTATCTTGGAACTCACAATCTTCCTGCTTCAACCTCCCATGTGCTGGGATTACAGGTGTGGCCCACCATGCATGTACTTCAGCAGATATTTTGGTCTTGTATTACAGAAGTGCATGAAAAATAGGTATTCTTTTTCTCCACAGGACAATTCCCTACGTGGACTGTGTTTGACTTGGAATCTTCCCCTTTTTTCTCTGTTCAGCTTACTTAAGCAGAGGTTCAAGAACAGCATTCATAAATTTCCAGGTATGAAAAAAAATTTTTTGGGGGGGGTTGTTGAATCCAGGGCCTTGAGCATGCAAAACAGATATTCTACTACCGATTGTCACCCTCTACCTAGGTATGAAAAATTTTAATTCTTGATATTATACATGACTTAAGTATGCACATAAAAAGTAGAATTTTGTAACTGTAGTTTTTATATTTCAGAAAACAGATTTATTGCTTGAAAATTCACTCCTTAAAGCATTAAGTGTTCTGAAATTCTTGGCCAATTCTCCCTGTTCACTTATTGTTAATTTTTTAATGCCATTTTTATTTTGATTAATCTCTTAAAGAGATACAGCGTGTCCTTCTGAATGAATGTGGGCTGAAATTTTAATTCATTGCCTCTCTTGTATATGTATTTCTCTCTTAAACAGAGACTCATGTTACTCGGAACTGAATATGATCAATACCAATCCTTTCAATTTGCTGAGGAGAATGGAGGCATGACTCAAGTGGCAGAGCACCTGCCTAGCAAGTGTGAGGCCCTGAGTTCAAACCCCAGCATCACCGAAAACAACAATTTGCTGAGAAGGAAATTAAACCTAGAAAGGGCCAGTTACTTGTTCGTGGACATATAGCTAATTTAGTGCTAAAATTAGTATTAGAGGGGCTGACAGAGTGGCTCAAGTGGTAGAGCACCTGCCTAGCAAGCACAAGGCCCTGAGTTCAAACCCCAGTGCCACCAAAAACCAAAAAAGAAAAAAAATGAATAAAATTAGTATTAGAATTCTGATCTCTGGAAGTTATTCCTTGCAGCTGTGGAGTCACTCTCCAGATTAATACCATTTCCTGTAAAATGGGTAAGATAATACCGCCTACTGACTGGATACAGTGGGTGAGGACTAAATGAGATAATGTAGATTGTCACTTTTATTGTCCCTTGGCCCTTTAATCCCCTTCGCTGTATCTTTTTTTTTTTTAATAGTACTGAGATTTGAACTTAGAGCCCCATGTTTGCTAGACAGACACTCTACCACTTGAGCCACTCTGCCAGCCTTTCACTGTGTCTTCAAAACTCCCCAGTCTGGCTAATGTGCCATCAGGCTCTCCTAATCCTCCCGTAATGCTCTGTAACACTGACTTCTTCTCATCCTGCTCCCCCATCATGGATGATCCTCCAGTTTGTATCTCAGCCTTCTTTCCTCTGAGCCGCTTCATCCCTGCTAATAGCCTAATTATTATTTGTGTATATTTCCTATGCCTCTATCTTCTCTGCCTCTCTGAGTGTCAGATCAGTATATCCAGTGGCCTGGTCTCCTCTACCTGATTTCCCACTTACCTCAAATGTACATAAAACCCAACTCATTGCTTTTCTATTAAACCACTTCTTTTTCTGGACTTCGCAATTTCTATTAGTGACACCATTGAACACCTAGGCTGTAAAAGACATTGTTAGGCCTGGGTATGGTGGCTTACCTCTGTAATCCCAGCTACTCTGGAGGTAGAGATAGGTGGATCCAAGTTTAAAGCCAGCCCAGACAAAAAAGTTAGTGAGACCCCCCCATCTTAACAAATAAGCCTATTGTGGTGGTGCATGCATGAATTTCCAGCTATTTGGGAGGTGTAGGTAGGAGGATCATGGTTCAAGGCTAGCCTGGGCAAAAAAGTACAAGACCCTGCCTAGAAAATAAGCTAAAGCGTAAAGGGTTGGAGACATGGCTCAAGTAGTAGAGCGCCAAGTTCGAGGCCCTAAGTTCAAACTCCAGTACTGGGGAAAAAAAAAAGGGCACTGTTGTTTCTTAATATCTTTCTGGCCTGCCACAGCCAATGAACATTGAAGCCCATGCATTTATTTCCCATTCAAGTCACTGTTCCTTCCTTTCCATTCCTGCCATCATCACTGCATTAAGCCATTTAACCAGACTGACGATTGCAACAGAAATGGAAGAGCTGTTATCCTGGAACACCTCCCTCCAACCTTTCTTCTTCTCCTCAGTAAAAGTACAACTTCTTTACTTTTCACAATGGAAAGCCAACTAGTTACCTGTGGCACATGAATATTGATTTAAGTTGAGACACTGACTTTCATCATTTTGGGAGCTCCTAGGATAGTTTAATATTGAATTATAGGCTAGATCTGGTTAAAAGCAATGCAATAATTAATATTTCACTGACTTATTTGACAAACTTTTAAGAAGCTTATAGCTAAATGGATTCATATGATTCAAAACTCAAAAAATGTTAAAAAGTATACCATGTAAATTTCCTTCCCATACTATCTCCTGTCTCCCAAACCCCACTGGCAACCACTGTCATAGGTTTCTTGCTAATCCTTTCAGACTTTCTGGTTACTTTTCACCTTTCATATCTGTACCGATAGATAGATAGATAGATAGATTGATTTTTTTTTATTAGGGTTTGAGCTCAGTTCAATAGATAGATATAGATAGATAGATAAATATAGATATAGTTTTTTTATGGGTTTGAACTCAGGACTTCACACTTGCTAGGCATACGCTGTACCACTTGAGCCACACCGCTAGACCTATACTTTGCTTTTTTAACTTAATTGTGCATTATAGCCATATTGTGTTTTCTCATCCTTGTTTACAGTTGTTAGCATTCCATCTTGTGGATGCAGCATAAGTTCTTTAGCTCTCTTCTACTGATGGACATTTTTCTAATCTTTCGGTATTACAAACAGTGCTGCAGTGACTCACCATGTAACTATTGCGTTTTGATCATGTACAAGTGTACCTGTAGGACACATTCCCAGAATTGAAATGGTTGGGGCAGAGATTAGAAGCTTTTCTAACTTTGAGAGTCATTGTCACATTGCCTCCCAGCTTGTGCCACTTTCTGTTCCTGTCAGCGCTCACTGACTGTGCCAGTGCAGAGAGAGCAGTGATTGAGAGGTTTTCCTACAGCACTGTCAATGTTACCAAAGTTTTGGATTATTGGTAAGATGAAAGGCAGAAATGACACATTAATGTAGTTTTAATTTGTGTTTATATTGTCTCATATTTAAGTCTTTGGGCCATATGGATTTATCCTGTTACAAGGTTGGATGTGTAAATCCTGCATCATTTTTTTCCAGAAGACTAAAATTGTTCCAGTGTGTCTTAGTGTGTTTTCTGTTGTGTTAACAGAACACCAGAGACCGAGTGGTTTATAAAGAATGGAGGCTTATTGGGCTGGCAATGTGGCTCAAGTGGTAGAGCCCCTGCCTTGCAAGTGTAAGGCTTGAGTTCAAACTTCAGTACTACCAAAAAACAACAACAAAGAATAGAGGTTTATTTTTATAAATGAGGCCAAGCATCCTTTCATATAATTAAGGGACATTGTATTTCTTCTTCTGTCACTTGTCCTGTTTTCTCTTAGGTTATTGTTCTTTTTTAAACCAATTTCATATAAGCGTGGTATGTATTATAAAGATTATTTTCTTTTCTGATAGAGATTTTTTTCATTTTTTCATTTGCCTTTGCTTATGGTAATTTTTGTCCCAGAGAGGTTTTATTTTTCATAATAAAATATATCAATGTTTTATTCCTTCTGTATTTTGACTCAGGATTATAAAGCTTTTCCCACTGAGTTTTATAAAGTCTTCCATATTTTCTTTTAGAACTTTTATGGCTTTTTCTTCATATTTAAGTTTTCAAGCCATATGGAATTTATTCTGGTATGAGTTTTAAGTGTAGATCCAGAATAATTTTTTCCCCAGAAGGCTAAAAATGATTCCAATGTCTTAGTCTATTTTCTGTTGCTATAACAGAATGCCTGAGACTTGGTGATTTATAAAGAATGGAGGTTATTTTGGCTTACAGTTTAGAGGCTAGAGTCAAAGAGTATGACACTAACACCTGCTTGGCTCCTGGTAAGGGTCTTGTCCTGTGTCATAACATGGCAGAAGGATGGAAGAGGTCACATGGTAAAAGATGAAGCAAGAGATTGCAGGAGAAGCCAAATTTGTGAAATAAGCCAGTATGGAGGTAACTAAGGAGTTCCATGAAAGTAAGAACTCACCCAGTCCTGAAAGAATTAAGCATTCCCAGCATTAATCCCTTCATGAAGATAGAATCTTCCTGACTCAATACCTCTTAAAGGTCCTATGACCCACTGTTACACCAGGGGCCAAGTTTAACATGAGTTTTGGAGGAAAGGAACCACATCAACTATAGCACAGTTGTAATTTGTTAAATTGTTCATCTTTTCATCAGTGGTTCATAATATATTAAATTCCTGGGGTATTTTTATGGATTCTTTTAAACATAGTCTACTGGTCTGTCTTTATCTTTATCATCAACATCACAGTTATAACTACTTAGTTATATTTAATTTTGTTTGAGACAGGGTCTTGCTGTGTTACCCGGACTGGGCTCCAACAATTCTCCTGCCTCATCCTCCCTAGTACCTTGAACTATGGGTGTGCGCCATGGCCACCTACACAGTTGTAATTACTGAGGAAGTATAATATATTAAAATTTCTGTTGGTGCTAATTTCTTCTCTCTTTTTTTTTAATTTAACTAGCTATTTTTGTTTATTTTCCAGCTTAAAATAACCTGATAGTATTATATTACAATCATTTTATATTTATAAACCAACTTAGGAAGAACTGACATCTTGATATGTTGTGGTTTTTTGGCAGTACTTGGGTTTGAACTCACAACCTCATGCTTGCTGAGCCACTCCAAAAGCCCTTTTTTATGATGGGTTTTTTTTCCGAGATAGGGTTTTGCTAACTGTTTGCATGGGGCTCGCTTCTGACCGTGATCCTCCCGATCTCTGCTTCTTGAGTAGCTGTGATTACAGGTGTGAACCACTGGAGACTGCTTAATATATTGTCTTCTTTTTTAATGACAAATTTTTTATTTTACAATCTCAATTTTGATCCACATAGCACCACTGACACGAGTACACTGATGGAAGCGATGATGTGATCACCAGAAAAGATAGTACATGATTATGCCAGGCTATAATTAAGGCTAACCAATAAAAATTCAGGTCCCGATACCAGTTTGAGTCCAGGTCGAAACTCCAGATCATTAGAACCCTGGGTCTCATTTTCCAAGGAACCTTGGAATTACTTTTTATGTGCTATGGCATGTCCAAAGACATGACCAGTTTCTACATGTGAGAAACCAGCTGACTGAGAGGCAGATGAGAGAGTCCAGTTCCCTTTAGCAGTGGAGAGAGCTCTGATCTGTGTCAGGGACAGGCCCAAAGCAAAGTCCACTTGCGCCTGAGCCTCCAGTCAGGTGAGGAGGCAGAAGCCTGGCACCATCTGAAGACAAGGGAAGCAGGGCTGCCACTACTCTGCCTTCGTCGCCAGCCTCACTCCAGGCCCAGGCAGGGCCTCTTTTGTTCTTCATGATGACCCACCTGACTCCAGAGATTAATCTCTCCATAGAACACTGGTCCCTACATTATGAGGGTGGACTTGGAGCCCCTTATATCACTTGACAATGGAGCACACAGCTGAAGTTCACACGTGACCCTATCTCCTCCACACCTGCTGGAAAGGAGGAATCACAGTCTCCCTGTGATCAGCTCATGGGAGGTGCCAAACCCTCTCAGAAGAGAGTGGGTTTAGTTGCAGATGTGTAACTGTGCACACTAGATTAAGAGAAGATACACACTTTTTTTTGTTTTAGGGTACACATAAATATTTGGCTTTCTAAACTTAACTAAATAATTTCTCTGAATTATACACAATGGTTTGGTATCTCTGGAAGCTCTATAAAAAAATAAAAAGGAACTCTTGCTCAAGCATAACCCAAACTGAGGTCTACAGAGATGCATGAACCTGTGCCACTCCCCTAGCTGCACGTGAGCCAGGATGCAGTCTATACTCAATGCCCCTGACAGCAGTGTCAGGACAGCTTGGATGCTACTGGGTGACTTCTATGCTATGGGTTGCCTGCTCCTCTTAACAGTCTGGAAAATACTGATCTATGGACACTACTACATTTAGATTTCAAACAATTTTAAGTACTCAGTATTAGGTTGGGGGAGCACCAACAATAAAAGTGTAGGATCTGTGCTTTTAAAGTATAACTATTGTAAACCATGGAGGGTGTCATTATTTTTGCTTAGTGTGTAATAATCTAGGCTGGGAGAGATGTCACATGGAGCACAGGAGTATGAAGAAATGGAACAGAGAAGCAGAGAACAGCTTATCCTGGGTAGAATGTGTCATATGGAACTGGACTTCAATATCTGAATGGAGAAAAGGCTAAATGCACCATGAAAACTCCCACAAAACATGACTCCACATCGTGGGAACAAAGACAAACACTAGCTCTTTTCTGATGTCCAAACAGGAGCTGTAACATTGATAATACAAATTGGTTAAAATACTGCTGAGACAGCATACACAGAAACAATATCTCACTTGTCACTCCCTACAAGTACATATTCCTTTTACAACTTTGTTTTTAAAACCAGAAAAAAAAAAAAAAACCTTAAAACTTCTATCTAACAGATAATTTATTCAAAGATATACAGACCCTTAGTCCAAGAGAATGCTAGCCTGGACCCAGTGTCAGCACCATCAAAGGGCAGTGTCTATGACTTCAACTCAAGACAAAAATTAAAAATATAATACTTTCTGAGGCCTAGGACCAGTTCAGGATACACTTTAAAGCATGTATGGCAAACAGGCATGTCCTCAGGGCCTTCCTTTCAGACTGGCACCAAGTCACCACAAGTTACACGTAAGTGCATTTTGCATCACTGTACAGGGACATAATATTCCCATCACCTCAAACCTGGATCCTCCTGATCTCAGCCTCCCAAGTAGCTAGGATTATAGGTGCCCAGCTTGCCTTCCTTCCTGCCTGCCTGCCTTCCTGCCTGCCTGCCTTCCTTCTTTCCTCCTTCCCTCCCCCCAGCCCTCCCTCCCTCCCTCCACTTCTCTTTCCCTCCCTTCCTCCCTTTATTTTCTTTCTTCTTGTAAACAGGATCTTGCTAATGGCCTAGGCTGGCCTCAAACTTGGACTCTTCCTGCCTCAGCCACATTTTTCTCTTTTCTTTGGCCTAATTACACTGGCTAAATTTCTCCAGAAAGCTGTTAAATGACAGTAGTGACAGTGGGCGTTATGTTGTTGACTTTACTGGGAATTCTTCTATTAGGAAGCTAGATTTTGGGCTAAGATGGACATTTTTTGAAAATGTTATTTTAATTTAATTTTTTTTTGTTTTTGCAATGTTAGGGATTGAACATAGGGCTTTACACATTCTAAGGAAGCACTCTACCACTGTGCTACATCGCTAGCTTGAGGTGGACATATTTTATCACCAAGAAGCTTTTATTTATTATTTTAAATTTAGTTTTAGTTACTATTTTTAAAAAATTGTTAATTTTAATTTTTTTTGATGGGACTGGTGTTTGAACTCAGGACTTTATACTTGCAAAACAGGCACTTTACCACTTGAGCTGCGCCTCCAGTCCATTTTGCTGTAGTTATTTTGGAGATGGAGTCTTGGAGTATTTGGCCAGGCTGGCAAACCTCAATTGCCCTGATTTCAGCCTCCCAAGTAGCTAGGATTACAGGCGTGAGCAAGCAGCATCCAGGTAGAAATGTTTTCATTGAATAAATAATAAATGTCCTTGACTTAGGGCCAACAGAGGAAAAATCATATGAAGAACTTTTTTCTTTGTTTGGTAAGGATATTAGTATAGATACTGAATGCCTCTTACATATCAAACAATTAACTGTGAGAAGACACACATAGAACAGACATGGGATCTACTCATATGGATATTTCAAAATGTCATATTGGGTATATTTTTTATCAAATCCCTTTAAAAAGGACACACGATCACTTTAGAAAACAAGAAAAAATACTAAATTCCTAAAATTCCAGTACTCAGCTGAATTTACTATTAACATTTTGTTGTAACTCTTTTCAGTAACTGTGTATGTGTGTATCTGAAGCAAAATTGGGCTAATAATATCAATAAGGATTCTATATTCTTTTTATTAATTATTATATTGTTAATATTTTTCTAATTGTTAAATATTCTCCAAAACATAACTTTAAAAAGGCCTAATAATATTCCCATTGAAAGTATCATAACTTATTTGACATTTCTTAACTATCTTAGTTACTTTAGTGAGGCTGAATAAGATTCTGGAATCAAATTGCCTGGGTTCAAAAATCTTGGCTTTACTACGTATTGGTTAGATGTCCTCAGACAAGTTTATTCACCGAACTTTCACTTCTTCCTCTGTAAACTGGGGACATTGCTAGTATGTACTTCATAAAGTTCTGAATTACATAAAGTGCTTAGATTGGTATCCCATAATATGTGCTCAGTAAACATTCAAATTTTCCCCACCTTTTGAAATTATCAATAACAGTGTAGTACTCTGACTGCCTTTTTGACTATTTTCTTAAATTCCTAGAATTAGGAGTCAAGGATATAAACATTTTCAAAGCTCTTTGATGAGAAAACAGAAATGTTTTCTAGATTTATACCAACCTACACCCTTAATAGGAATGTATGGTAATGCAACTACACCAAACTCTTTTCATCAATTATTAAAATCTTCTGACTGCTCTCTTCCATTGATGGCTCCCAAATCTTTATCTGCAGCCTAGATTCCTGAGTGTATATCCAGACTTTTTTGTGATACTGGTGTTTGAACTCAGAGCCTCCCACATGCTAGATAGGCACTCTACTGTTTGAGCCACTCCACCAGCCCTTTTTTGTGTTGGGTATTTTCGAGATAGGGTCTTGCAAACTATTTGCCCAGGCTGGCTTTGAACTGTGATCCTCCTGATCTCTGCTTCCTGAGTAGCTAAGATTACAGGTGTGAACCACCAATATCTGGCTGGATCCAAATATTCTTATGCTGATTTTATGTTCTCTGTGCAACAGTTTGATAATGTACTTTCCATATCACTTAAAAAAAAGAATAGTGTTTTTCCTTTGGGAGCAGCTGGGTCAAGAGGAGCGTGGCCTTCTCCTCTCCCTGCTATGGTATGTGCTCGTCCCCTGATATCATTGTACTCTGAAAAGGGGTATCATCCAGCAGAAATGCCACTTTATCCACTGTGTTCAAGGCTCTCATTTGACCAGATGTTGTGAACTTTGTTCATACAAACCTGTGTGAGAACAACAGGCAACACTATGTTGCTAGTGAATTAACAGGTCACCAGACCAGTGCTGAGTCTTGGGGTACTGGCAGAGCTGCAGCTTGAATTCCCAGAGTTTGAGGTGGTGGGACAACTGTTCTGACCAGAGTACTTTTGGAAATATGTGTTGAGGAGGGTGCATGTTTGGGCCAACCAAAACCTGGCGTAGTTGGCACCGCAGAGTGAACACAACCCAAAAGTGATATGCCATCTGCTCTGCTCTGGCTGCTTTGGCCTTACCAGCCCTGGTCATGTCTAAAAAGGTCATTGTATTAAGGAAGTTCCTGAACTTCCTTTGGTGGTTGAAGATAAAGTTGAGGGTTACTAGAAGACCAAGGAGGCTGTTCTGCTTCTTAAGAAACTCAAACAGGTATATGCCTCTCAGCGAATGAGAGCTGGCAAAGGAAAAATGAGAAACCGCCATTGTGTCCAGAGCAGAAGACCCTGCGTCATCTATAATGAGGACAATAGCATCATCAAGGCCTTCAGAAACATCCCTGGAATTACTCTGCTTAATGTAAGCAAAGTGAACATTTTGAAACTTGCTCCTGGTGGGCACGTGGGATATTTCTGCATTTGGACTGAAGGTGCTTTCCAGAAATTAGATGACTTGTATGGCACTGTGCATACAGCTGCTTCCCTCAAGGGTAATTATAATCTTCCCATGCACAAGATGATCGTACAGACCTCAGCAGAATCTTGAAAAGCCCAGGGATCCAAAGAGCCCGTAGAGCACCACGCAAGAAAATCCATCGCAGAGTCCTGGAGAAGAACCCACTGAAAAACCTAAGAATCATTTTGAAATTGAACCCATATGCAAAGACCGTGTGCCAGAACACCATTCTTCGCCAGGCCAGAAACCACAAAATCTGGGTGAGTAAAGCAGAAACAGCACTGGCAGTCAAATCAGATGAGAAGGGGGCTTCAGAAAAGGGGGCTGAAGGTAAGAAGCCTGTAGTGATTAAGAAAGGAAAGAAGGCTGTTGATGTTAGGAAGCAGAAGAAGCCTTTGGGGGAAAAGGCTGCTGCTACCAAGAAAGCAACAGCTGAAAAGAAGCCTGACACAGAAGAAAAGAAGCCTGCTGCATAACTATTAAAATCTGTTTTATTCCATAAAGGTCAAATAATAAGGGACAGCTTATTTGAATAAAGACTTGATCAAAGATACAAAAAAAAAAAAAAAAGCATAGTACTAGAGATGTAGCTCAGTGTTACAGAAGCAGCTCTTGGTACAGAAGGTATACAAGCATGTAGCATGTGCAAGTCCCTGAGTTCAAACCCCAGCAACCATAAATTAAAAAGGGGGGAGGAGAATGTACTGGTCTGTGGAAACCAAATACCAATCCTCTTAATGTTTATGGTTTTCATCCTGATTTATAAAATGGCATCCTGTCTTTGAATTATGTGTATCTCTGAGTCACCACATATATATATATATATATATATATATATATATATATATATATATATATATATATATATATATATATATATACATACCCCACATCCCACTTCTTAATAAGGTAATGTTATTGATACCAGTGACATAGTTTGACATTATGCAAAATGGAGGCCAGCAAAGTCATTGAGTCTCAATTTTACAATTGCTCATTTGAAACTATAGTGAAAGCTAGCAAACTGCACACTATCACTTGAGCCATGCTCCAGTCCTGATTTCTTTGACTTCCTTAATCTGAGGGCCAAAAAGGACTTTTATTGCTTTGCTTAGTTTCCATTCTATAGAAAATTGTGCCACCAAAATGATTCATCCCTAGGAATTCTAAATAAATAGTATTTTACCATCTTTACTCTATCCCAGTGTTAAGCTTCTTACATCTTCTCAAGTATGATTGATACTTTAAAATTTTTATTTTTTAACTGGGTACCAGTGACTCATACCTGTAATCCTAGCTACTTGGGAGGTTGGCATTGGGACAATTGAGGTTCGAGGCCAGCCCAGGCAAATAGTTCATGAGTCCCGATCTTTAAAATAACCAAAGGAAAATGGACTGGAGGTGTTGCTTGACTGGTAGAGAGCCTCCTTTGAAAGTGTGAAGCCCTGAGTTCAAATGTGAGTCCCCACACACACACACAAAGGTTAAGCTGTAATGCGCCCATGGTACTCTGGTCACTTCAAGTGTGACACTGAATTAGCTAAGTGGTGATGTAACAGATGTCTGAGTAATTGAGGCAAATTGCCTATTTTTTTGTTTGTTTTGTTTTTGGTGGGAAGGGGATTTGAACTGAGGGCTTTCTGCTGGCAAAATAGGTGTTCTTCCACTTGAGCCACACCTCCAGAACATTTTGCTCTGGCTATTTCGGAGATGGGGTCTCGAGAACTATTTGCATGGGCTGGCCTTGAACCCATCTTCTGGATATCAGCCTCCCAAGTAGCTAGAAATGAAGTGTGAGTCATTGGCACCTGGCTCAAATTGCCTGTTTTTGACAGAAATTACATGGAAGCAGACTGAAATACCCTATCTGCTCTTTTCCAGATATACCTGACAGAGTTCTACTCCCAACCATGTCTATACTTCTTAGGAGAAAGGATTCATTTCTCTGTCCCTAATCTCTCCACAGAAGAAAATACTAAATATTATAAGTACACATGTTCAACAGCAAAATATATCTAAAACAATTAATAACACATAGTAGACCAATTATCCATCATTTTGAGAGTGTTTAAAAAAACTCAACACCTTTTTTTTTTTGGGTGATGTTGGGGTTTGAACTCAAGGCCTCATGTTTGCTAAGCAAATGTTCTACTGCTTGAGCCAGGCCTTTAGCTCATTATGTTGGCATATTATAATACAATTTGGATTATTTCAGGATCTCATTGTAAGAAACATAAACACAAGTTCATTTAACTACAATAAAATAGTTTAAAAGTATTGAATAGTCTATACTGATCATACAGTCCTCTCACCAAGTGCAGCACCAAAATCAATGACCTCCTCTGCTACAGCAGTGATGCAGAATTTGCACTTTAGCAGGGTGCCAGTGGCTCACACCTGTAATCATAACTCAGGAGGCAGAGGTCAGGAGGATCACAGTTCAAAGCCAGCCCAGGCAAATAGTTCACATGACCCTATCTTGAAAAAAAACCTATCACAAAAAATTGGGTTGGTGGAGTGACTCAAAGTGAAGGCCCTGAGTTCAAGCCTGAAAAAAAAAAGAATTTGTCACTTTGCAAGAGAGTTAATTCTGTTGTTGAACACCTTCGCCCAGTGTTTCTCAAACATTTCTACCAAAACCCACAGTAAGAAATACATTTTACATCATGACCCAAAAGACATATACTTGTGATCCTGAGTGTGAATCTATCTTTCTATCTAAAACAAAAGATTCATGTATGAATTCTTGCTACTTACAATAAGCCCTAATGTTTTTAATTCGATTTTGTGATCTTTAAAATCCTGGTAATGATCCACTAAATTGATTTCACATTCCTACTAATTAATTGAGACTTAAACTTTCCAAGCCTCAGTGTGCTTCATAGAAATGAAGGTACTGTATTAGGGCACCACAGCTTAAAAAAAAAAGAAAGCATCAATTCTTATTCATCCATCCATTCATCCATTCGTTTAGACAGGGTCTCACTATGTTATCCAAGTTGTCCGCAAATTCCTGGGCTCAAGCTAGTTCCTTCCTCAGCCTCCAGAGTAACTGGGACTACAGGTGCACACCACTTAGCTCTGCCTAGCTAAGATAATTTTAAAAAGCTGATCTTTATTGAACTAAAATCTGTCTTCCTTTAGTCCTATCCATCGGTCCATTTTTCCTTTTAGAACTACACTGAACATTAACTCACAGTTGAACAAATACTGATGGAACCATCTCTCTCCCAGACATTATGCTCTGTGCTAGGTGTGCTGCGCTGAACAAAACAGTTTTTTCAAGCTCAGATTCCAATGATTGGTCTAGAGGACTAGTCTATAAGAACTACTAAATGAATAGTTCTAGTTCCTCCTCCATGTCACCGCCCTTAAGAGTCAGAAGACAACTATCATGTTTCCTTTTAGCCTTTTCCCCAAACCATGCCTCATATGTGGTTAGTTCTATGACAATAACGATTGAGCTATAGTGATCAACTAAAACTCCCTGTGCTAAAGATGGGGTTATTAAGTAGACCCTGATGAAGTAACTAAAAAAGGCTTGTATGAAGTTGGGGAAGAAGTTATGTGAAGATACATCTCTTCTGGGTGTGGAGTGTCCTGGGAGAGGGGACCTCTGGACTGAGGTTGGTGGGTTGGGAAGCATCAATAACACCTGTGTGGTTAGAGCCGGGGGCAAGAATGAGCTGTATTTAGTTTTAAAGGGGGGAAAAGGGTGTACCCCACAAATCATAGATAATGAGGGTACACAATTAAATCCCATAGCATGACTGAAGAATTTCATTGTTTGAAGTCATCACAATAGAAAGCAAAAAAAGAAGTAAATCCAATCTAGTCCATTGGGCAAAATGGTGCAAGAAATCATTTAAGTTAAGTGTAATTTACCTAAATGGCTAGCAGACATGGAAGACACCACAGTGATGAATCCACAAAGTTTTTCCCATGTAGCTCTGACAGTGCATTATCAAATAGTACACTGTCAAACCCTGGAAAGGGGTGCCACAATGGACCTCTCTATTATAGGTACAAGTGTGGATTCACCTGCCTCAGCTAAGCAGGAAGTGTACTCTTCTGCTAGGAATGCCAATCATAGTTCACTTTGTCTGGAAATAAATACAGATTGTTTGTAGAGGTTGCAGCAAAGCTATTTTCCTTGGGTGCCAGGCTGTATGAAGAATTTTCCTGCTGAAGTCTAGACACACACCACTGACTTCATCCTTCTTTCTCTTGCCACCTGCACAGATTTTGTGTAATTTCAAAACCATGTGAGGCTTATTGTTTTCTTGTGCTGCTTCTAGGCTTGTATCTTGCTTTGTGTGTCTGAAGAAAGATGCAGTCATGATAACACTGTCAGATCCATTCCAACAACATTCAAACTTGTCAAATACGCGGTTATTTTCATACAGTGAATAAAATTCACTTCTGAGGAATTCGTGTACCTGGTATGTTTCCCTCAAGCCTGTTTTCCATATTTAAGTCCCAAATTTTGATTGACAAATAGTTTCTATTCATCATATAGTGACCACTGTGGCTGAATTTTATATCAGAAATAGAGGATAGAGGGAAAAGGAAAGGATACTGAGGGGTGAAGAGATGGAAGTACGCTACATATATACACATGAAGACAGCATAATGAAACCCACAAACACGGTTTGAAAAAGGGAAGAGGAAATATGAGGGGTAAACTTGTTCAAGATGCCAACTCCTGCCAGGTTGTGCTGCAAATGGTGACCCTGCTGGGTTCCTCTGGCTCTTCCTGAACTCACCCCCCTCACGTAGGGATGGGGAAGTAGAGAGGGATGATGGCTAGGGTTGGCACCTGTGAGGGAAGAGGCAGAAGGAAAGTGGGGCTGGTAGATCAGCCAGCAGGATGGTGGGCTTCACAATGGGGCTTCCCCCACTTGTCTTCCTTCTCTCTCTCTCCCACTGTTGCAGCTGTGGTTACAACAGCAATGGCAGAGGCCAACATGATTCTTTTTGTGGTTTTTTTTTTTTTTTAAACTCAGGGCTTGGTGATTCCCAGGCAGGCACTCTACCGCTTGAGTCATACCCCCAGTCCCCAGCCTCATTCTTTTATTATTATGATGATGATGAGATATTCATTGTACAGGGGGGGATTCATTGTGACAATTTCGAATAGGGTTACAATGTACATTGGTTAGATCACCCCCACCATCTTCCTCCTCCAGCATCATTCTTAATGGTAAAGTTTCAGCAGTATTTTCATTAAGTCGATGTTTGTTGTCAGGATTCTATTCCACACTTTATGGTTGATCCTAGCCCATGTAATAGAATAAACACAACAAATGAGATATAACAATGGAAATAAAATAAACCTACACTTATTTGCAATATACAACTATCCATAGAGAGTATTTCAGAAAATCTTCAGATAAGCTATTAGCACTAATAAGAGTTTAGCTAATAAGAGGTTCCTAGACATGAGATTAATATACAAATATGAATAGCATACCTATAAACCAGTAATTATGCAGTAGAGAAAAAGTGCCCATTCACTATAGCAATAAACATATAAGCAATAGGAATAAATAACAAAAACATGTAATAGCTTCTACATATTTGTTTGTTTGTGGTACTGGGGTTTGAACTCAATGCTTCACATTTCCTAGGCAGGTATTCTACCACTTGAGCTATACTGCCAGCCCCTAAAGCATGTAATATCTTAATAGAGAAAGTAAGTAAATATTGAAGGATATGAAAAAAGACAAGTAAATGGAGAAGCACACCACATTTACTTATGGTAAGTTAAACATTATAAAAATGTGTGTTTTCCCCTAAATTAATCTATAAATTAGATTTTTAATTTCTTAGCCAAGCTTGGTAAGATGATCCTAATGTGTATTTTGAAAAAGGAACAATCAGAATTTAAAAAAAAAATATTTGAAGAAGAAGAACTGAACTAAGTTGGGGGGTTACATTTTCAAGTTTTGGTAATTAAACCTGCAAGGTATTGGTGCAGAGACAGGCAAATAAACCAATGAACTGAAAAGATAGCTCAGGAATAGATCCCTGGATTATGGAAACAATGTGTAACCATTTATAATGTTTTACAAACTAGTGAGGATATCTGTTCAATAAATGGTGTCAGAAAAATTGTTTATGCATATACCAAATTAGAGTGTTATATGCAGAATAAATTAAAGTAGATTAAAACCCTAAAAGTAAAAAACAAAAAACAGAACTTTAAGAAATATCTTTTTGTCACTGAGATTTCTTATATAAGATACAAAAAACATACCATTAGCAAATTGGGAAATTTGACTATATTAAAACTAAAAGTTTTATGCCAGGCACCAGTGGCTCACACCTGTAATTCTAGCAACTCAGGAGGCAGCGATCAGGAGGATTGCAGTTTGAAGCCAGCCTGCACAAATAGTTTGTGAGCCCTTATCTCAAAAACACCCATCACAAAAAATGGGCTGGTGGAGTGACTCAAGGTGTAGGCCCTGAGTTCAAGCCCCACTACCAGAAAAAAAAAAATCCTAAAAGTTTTGCCAGGTTTGGTGGTGCATGCTTGTAATCTCAGAAGGCCCAGGCAAGCATAGATAGTCCCTATTTCAACACACAAACAAATAAACACCACCACCAAAAACTAGACTTTTTTTGCAATGCTAGTGATCAAACCCAGGCCCGGGGCCATGTGCATGTGAGGCAAGTGTTACTGAGTAACATCTCCAGCCTTTGATTTTTTGAAACAGATCTTCCTGTGTAGCTCAGGCTGAAATTTAACTTAACTTTGTACTCCAGGCTGGCCTCAAAGTTGAGTTCCTCCTGCCTTTGCCTCCCAAGTGCTCCAACTACAGGTGTGGGCCACCATGTTTGGCTAGAAGTTTCTTTTTAATGTAAACCACCTTAAAGTTAAAAAGGCAATATACATAACTAGAAGAAGATATTTATTTGTAAAGCATATAACTGATAAAGGACTAGTATGTAGAATATACAAAGTATACCCATAAATCAATTCTTAAGACAACCCAAAGTAAAAAGAAAGATATTACACAGCTAGCATTAGCTCAACTCTCTGCCTCCTACCTAGAGACACACTCTTTGATGTATGCCCTTGCAGTTTTTACCAATGGACAAGAAGATATTTCCCCTTCCCTTGAGTTTGCTTTTGGCCATGTGATTTGCCTTGGCCTACAGAATATGGTAGACATCAGAGTGTGCCAGTTCTAAGCCTAAGCCTTAAAGGGATCATGTATTTCCAGTTGGTCTTCTGCACTTCTGCCATTGTCATGAGAAGTTGTCTGGCCCAGTCCACTGGTCCTTTAAGGAAGATATGAGATGTATATAATTCAATCACCTCAGATTCAGCCTAAATCAACTGAATCCTAGTTATATGAGAGGACTCAGACAAGGTGAGCACAGATGCCCTGATAAATCTAGCCTAAATCAGCCTACCCATAGGCATCAGAGCTAAGTAAAATGATTATTATTGCATTACTGTTTTTGTGGTTAATTGTTATGCATAGTCTACTAGATTTTTATTTGATTTTCTGAAATCCTTGGGGTTCTAATTCTCCTGTTTGTCATGCCTGCTGATTTGTTTTTTGTTTTGATTTTTTTGGTGGTGGTTCTGAGGTTTGAACTCAAGGTCTCATGCTTGCTAGGCAGGCACTCTACCATTTGAGCCACTCCACCAGACCCTTGCTTTAGTTATTTTTGAGACAGGGTCTTAAACTTTTGCCTGTGCCAAACTGGACCATGATCTATTTATGCCTGCCGTGTAACTGCACACCACCACACCCAGCTTATTGGTTGAGATGAAGTCTCATTAACTTTTTGCCCTGATTGAACCACAGTCCTTCCAATCTCTGCCTTTGGAGTAGCTGGGATTACAGGTGTAAGTCACCTGCCAAGCCTTGGCTTTTTTTTTTTTTTTGACAGGGTCTTACTATATTGCCCAGCCTGGTCTCGAGCTCCTCGGCTCAAGTGATCCTTCAGTCTCAGCCTCTCTAGTGCTAGGACTATAGGGACCCACTGTGCCTGACTGATTCTTCTTTATAAAGAATGATCTTGCTGGGTGCCAGTGGCTGATGCCTATAATTCTAGCTACTTGGGAGGCAGAGATCAGGAGGATCACGGTTCAAAGCCGGCCTAGGTAAATAGTTCATGAAATCCTATCTTGATAATACCCACTACATAAAAGGGCTGGTGGAGTGGCTCAAGTGGTAGAGCACCTGCCTAGCAAGTGTGAGGCCCTGAGTTCAAACCCCCCCCCAAGAATGGTCTTCTTTAACTTTTTTGATTCATTCAGCATCATTGGCTGAATATCTGTTGTAGCCTGTGTATACGTAAGGAACAAGGAGCTGGGTATACATAAGTAAACAGGACAGGAAAAGTCTCTGTTCTCTTAGACTTTATGTTTTAGTAGGAGAAAACAGATAAAGGGATAGAGAGTTGGAAAGGGAGGGGTTCTTTATAGATGGTAAAGGAAGCCTCTGGTAAGGTGACATCAAAGCAAAGACCTAAAAGGAATAAGAATGTGAGTTCCTTACATATCTGGGGAAGGATTTTTCAAGCAGAGGGAATAGCAAGTACAAAGGATGCATGGTAGGATCATGCCTTGAATGTTCAGAGATCCTTGAATGAGAGAGGTCCTTGTGGCTGCAAGGTAGTAAGTGAGGGGTAGATTAGTGGACATGAAGTCAGAGAAGTATTGGGAGGGGGACATGCAGATCATGTAGGTCCTTTTAGGTCATGAGAACTTTGGGCTGGTTGGGGAACCATTGGGGGGCTTTGTACAGAGGAGTAGCATGATTTCAGTTATGTTTTGGAAGGATCACTATGGCTTCTGTATTTAGACTAGACCAAAGTTACAAGGAGACTAACAATACTGCTAGTAGAATAGCCACTAGGTGATAGGGATGGTGATTTGGATTGAGGTGGTGCAGCAGTCATGGAGATAAGTGGTAGGATTTTGGATCTGTTTTGAAGGTAAAGCCAACAGTATGGAGTCAGCTTTGATTCTATGTTTTTTTATCTAAACAGCTGGTGGAATAGTTACTATTTCCTGAAATGGGCAAGACTATAGGGAAGGCAGATTTAGGATGGGGGTGAAAAAGAGTGTGTTGTTGATCATGTTAAGCTAAGATGCCTACTAAACATCTAAATGGGGGTGCAGGTATACAGATACATGACTCTAAGATTCAGAGAGGAAATCAGGAGCTGTATATGTGAATTTGAATGTCCAAATTCAGATGGCATTTTAAACCATGAGACTGGATGGGATCCCTAGAGATCTTCTCTACCTGCATCATTCCTTAGAGAAGATGTCTGAGGCCTGGGGCATTCTAACACATACAGATTAGGAAAATGGAGACTGAAAAGGAATGACTAATAACGTAAGAGGAATGCCATGAAGAAGTGGTATCCTGGCACTCAAGTGAAGAATGGGTTTTAGAATGAAGAGAGTGATCAACTGTGTTGGTAAAATGAAGACAAATGAGTTGGGTTTGACAACATGTGAGTTTCTAATGAGCTTAAGAATAGTTTGGGACTGGAGTTGCTCAAGAGGTACAATGCCTGCTTTGCAAACTTGAAGCCCTGAGTTCAAACTCCAGTTCCACCAAAAAAAAAGTGGGGTGGGGGCTGGTAGAGTGGTTCAAGTGGTAGAGTGCTTGCCTAGCAAGCATGAGACCCTGAGTTCAAACCCCAGAGCTGCAAAATTAAGAAAAAACATTTAAAAAAAAGTTTGATATATAGCAATAGAATGGGTTCTAGAGAGAACAGAAGGAAAAGTGAAGTTGGCAGACACAAATAACAAAATAACTCTTTTAATGAATTTTGTGTATGGGAGCAGAGAAATGTAGTAGCTAGAAGTAAATCTGAAATTAGGGGAAGTGTTTGTGTATTTGTTTTTAAGAGAGGAGATATTAGATACTATGTTTGTACAATGTTGGAAACAGTCCATGTACATAAAAAGTGGAATGATTCTGAGTTCACCTTATGTAGAGCTTATTTCTTAGTGGCTTTGGTTCTGAGAACATCCCTCCTGAGCACAGTGTATTTGCTTCTGCAAGGTACCCCAGGGGCACCACCAGCCAGGGACTAATTTTTGTGTTAATTTTTCAGGGATTAATTTAAGGGAAGGCACAATTTTAGATCTGAATACCTTATCTAGGAAGTTTTCCACTGAAGGCTTTATAAAGACAAATTTTCTTTACCTTTTCCCTAGATTTATGGGCAAAATTTACTAGTCCCTTTTTCCTAAGGTTGCAGTCTTTGGAGGGTTCCAACCTCTGACCTCTAATTGATCAGGGTTTTATTTTACTGATAAAAAGCTAACTGAATCCATATGTCATTACTGGTCCACACATGTGCTTATAGCTCTAGCTCTGCTCCCTCTTCTTTGTTGGCATCTAGGAATTTCTTGTTCTTTCTTGCAAGCTCAGCCATATATTTAATAAGCTTAGGTTATATTTTAGCCAGCATCTTCAGGGATTTGTGCCAGGAAAGAGTATGCACTTTCTAGACCATTTTTATAGAACTAAAATCTTTCCCCTCATTCTAAGCCAACTAATTCCTGGTCTCCTTTGAGGCCTCAGCTTAAATGTTACTTCCCAGAGAAGTGTTCCCTAGCCCTCTCCCATCCAATCCAAACTACTTTTTTGTTTTTTTTTGGTGGGACTGGGGTTTGAACTCGGGGCTTTACACTTACAAGTAGGCACTCTACTGCTTGAGCCACACAACCTAGTTTACTTTTGATGTTGCTTAAAGAACCCTCCTTAAGTTAGCATTTAATGTGCCATTGGACTTATATGACTATTAGTTTAATGCCTGATACTCCCTCTGGTTGAAAACTACATGCAGGTAAGAATCAAGTCTGTTTAGCATACAGAAGCCTCAACAGCATGTGCTGATAAAATAAACACTTTTCTAAAAATCTAAGTAATAAACAGTATAATGTTAAATGATCTCTTAAAATTTGCTATCTTCTGTGTCTTGGGGACTATATCCTTCAGGAAGGAGAGTGGTTTTGATGGAGGAAGAAAGAGGCTTCTGATCACTATTTTCGTTGACTCATCCTTCTCAGTAACCATGTGTCTTTCCCCTGCAGAATGGAGATCTCCTCCCATCAGTCTCACCTCCTGCAGCAACTCAATGAGCAGCGCAGGCAAGATGTATTTTGTGACTGCAGTATTCTTGTTGAAGGAAAAGTCTTCAAAGCACATCGAAATGTATTGTTTGCTAGTAGTGGCTACTTTAAAATGCTTCTTTCTCAGAATTCAAAGGAGACAAGCCAGCCAGCCACTGCTACGTTTCAGGCATTCTCCCCTGACACTTTCACCGTCATCCTGGACTTTGTCTATTCTGGCAAACTCTCTCTTACCGGGCAGAATGTCATAGAGGTGATGTCCGCTGCTAGCTTCCTTCAGATGACCGATGTCATTAGCGTATGTAAGACTTTTATTAAATCTTCCTTGGACATTAGTGAGAAAGAAAAAGATCGCTATTTCAGTCTCTCAGATAAGGATGCCAATTCTAACGGTATAGAACGTTCCTCTTTTTATAGTGGCAGCTGGCAGGAAGAAAGCAGTTCTCCACATTCTCACCTCAGCCCAGACCCAGGAGCAGGTATAATAACTGGAAAGTCGTGGAGTAAGTATAATTACCATCCAGCCTCCCAAAGGAACACTCAACAACCTCTGGCCAAGTTTGAACAAAGGAAAGATTCCATGAAAAAGACCAAACATTTGAGATTGTCACAGCCGTCTGAAGCTGCTCATTATAAGTCAAACAAAAGAGAAGCACGGACATCCGATTCTTCCAGCCATGTTTCCCAATCTGAAGAACAAGCTCAAGCTGATGCTGAAGTGGACTCTGCTCCTATTGGCTATCAGTACAGTCAAGGATCTGAGGCCACATCCAGGAGTTTTCCAGGTACCCAAAAAGAGCATACATTCCCCTCAACCAGGTTTCAAACACCTGTATAAATCAATCCTGTCTCAACATACTCTTAATTTTAGGTGTTATGGGAAAATGTGAAAAAACATTTTTTTTTTAACTGTACTGGGGAGTGAACTCAGGGCCTTGTGCTTGCTAGGCAAATGCTCTACCTTTTGAGCTATGCTTTCAGAATTTTCATTTTTATTTTGTTTTTGAAATAAAGTCTTTCTGACTTTGGCCTCAAACTTGATCCTCTTGTCTCTACCTCCCAAGTAGCTGGGATTACAGATGTAAACCATCACACCTGGTGAGATGTCTTATTTTTATGATAGTAATAAAATATAAAAAAGACTATTATGTTGATAGTTTGAAAATAATCCTCTACTCACCCACATAATGCTGAATTAGAGTAGAGAGATTAGAAATCTATATCATACAAGTATATGAAAAGTAAAAGCAAAGGGATAAATGTGTAAATAAAGTTGATAAAATATTAAGTCCTTTTACTTTTGGATTGTATTTATAGTTTTAAAATCTAGTATGACTTTTTGACATTTAAAATCTAATGGTAAGACTGGTGAAGTGGAGTGGCTCAAGTGGTAGAGTGCCTCCCTAGCAAGCACAAGGCCCTGAGTTCAAGCCCTAGTACCACCAAAAATATCTAATGGCTCTTCAAATTTACCTTTACTATTGAAAAAAAAATCCAATGGCTTTTCTCTACTATGTTAAACAAAAAGATGAGCGTCAGTCTAAATTTACCCAGATTTTATAATACATAAAATACTGAAGTTATAGTTCTGTATATGAGGTTACATTGACAATCTTGTCTCAATAAAAATTTTTTCTCCTTTTTTTTAACCTTTCCAAGATTGGATGCATCAACTCCTTTCGGATTCTTTGTGTTAATAGAATGTTATTATTAGCTCTCCAGTGATTTAATCAAACTGTCTCATGACAGATGATCTGCCCAGGATGCGATTCAAGTGCCCATACTGTACCCATGTGGTGAAGCGGAAAGCAGACCTCAAGCGCCACCTGCGCTGTCATACAGGAGAAAGGCCCTACCCATGCCAAGCTTGCGGAAAAAGATTTAGCAGGCTAGACCATCTAAGTAGCCATTTCCGAACAGTATGTATATGATTTTCCATCGTTTTACTTCTTGAGAAATATGTGCATTTATCTGCTTTAGGGTAATCTAATTTACAGAGGGAAATTTCTTCACACAACTCTACCATATTAAAAATCCTTCAAAGTTAATGTTTCTATTTTGCACATAATGCATAACTTTATATACATATATATATATGCACATAAACATATATAGATGTATACATAAACATATATAGTTAGTTATTCTCCTTCGAGACCTTGAGTTAGATACTCTTTGGTGCTAAATAGTTTTATATTTCCTTTTTAATTTATATCATATTTAATTTGTTTTTATATTTTGGTCTGTCCAGAGCCAAAGATAATGCAAATTGTAAATGTTTTAAGTGTCTAGGTCAGAATCACCAGTTTGGACTCCCAGCATCTCCCAGTGGTTATTGAATGTTGGCCTGGTAGATCTCAGTGTAGCTGCTTTCTGACCTCTCTTTGCTACACCCCTTTCTAGTCTCTGTAGTCAAGGAAAGGAGGGAGGAAAGGACAGAGGGAGGGAGGGAGGAAGGAGGGAAGGAAACAGAGCTGCTGCCAATCAGGGGTTCATTGTCAGGTGGCAGAAAACTTTAGGGGATTTGCTTTTCAATGCCTTGATGGTTTAATAAGATAATGACACTATAATTGTTCTGTTCATCTTGCAACAAAATTTTTTTTTCTGAAAACTGTGTTTTCTCACCTATACTTCTATTCCATTTATAAGGGTTCTTTATAACTTTAAAAGACTACTCACTTTAAGGTGATTTCTTCATGCATTGCATTAATAGTCTTTTATTCAACAAGTATATATGGAGTACCTTCTGTGTGCCAGATGCTTTACTAAGTGTGAGGTGGACAGCAGTAGCAAAATCTCTGCCTTCATTAGCCTCCTGAAGCTAGCATTTTATTTGGTTTTTTTTTGTTTGTTTTTTTATCACGTGTTCTTTTTATTTATTTATTTTTTTTTCATTTTTTTTATTATTCATATGTGCATACAAGGCTTGGTTCATTTCTCCCCCCTGCCCCCACCCCCTCCCTTACCACCCACTCCGCCCCCTCCCTCTCCCCCCCCTCAATACCCAGCAGAAACTATTTTGCCCTTATCTCTAATTTTGTTGTAGAGAGAGTATAAGCAATAATAGGAAGGAACAAGGGGTTTTGCTGGTTGAGATAAGGATAGCTATACAGGGCATTGACTCACATTGATTTCCTGTGCGTGGGTGTTACCTTCTAGGTTAATTCTTTTTGATCTAACCTTTTCTCTAGTTCCTGGTCCCCTTTTCCTATTGGCCTCAGTTGCTTTAAGGTATCTGCTTTAGTTTCTCTGCGTTAAGGGCAACAAATGCTAGTTTTTTAGGTGTCTTACCTATCCTCACCCCTTACTTGTGTAGCATTTTATTTGTTTGTTTGCAGTGCTGGGGACTAAATGCAGGGCCTTAAGCATGCTCAGCAAGCACTCTACCACTTCAGCCTCATCCCTACACCATGAAGCTACATTTTTTAAAATTAAAAATAACCTTTTAAGTCCACACCTGTAACCTCAGCATTTAGGAGAAAAAAGCAAGAAGATTGCAAGTATCAGCTCAGCGTGGCCTACATAGTGAGTCCAAGGCTTGCCTGAGCTACATAGCAAGACTATCTAAAAACAGACCTTGGGGATGTAGCTCAGTAGTAGAACACTTGCCTAGCATGGGCAAGGCCTTTGATTCCATCCCCAGCACAGCAAAAATGAGGGAAAAAACCCAACTTTTGTAAGTAAAAAAGCAATAAATATATGTTGTAAAATATAAGAAAATAGAAGTGAAAATACTATATTTTTACCATTTAGATGTTACTATTCTTAACAATCCTATTATATATATATATATATTCTTCCAAATTTTCTCCTATGTATATATATATATATGTATGTATTTTATACAAAAATGAGATTATACTATACATGCTATTTTGTAACTCCCTGTTTTTAGTGAATAAGCTCTACCTTTCTACCTCAATAACTTTGATCTACAACCAGTTCAATTTCAATATTTCCTCATAGTCACTACAAATACCTTGCACGGCTGATTTGTCCAAGCTAGAATCTAATCCAGGACCATATATGCTATCTCACCATTAAATCCCTTAAGCATATTTTTACTCAAACACAATTTCTCCCCTACACACACCTTCCTGCCCCATAACCCTGGATTATTGAAGATAGTGAGCCAATTATCTTACAAAATATCCTATCTCTGAAATTGTCTGCTTGCTTCCACATGGTATCATTGAGTTTGTTCCTTTATTCCTCCTCCATATTTTCTATAAACTAGAAGTTTTATATAAAATCCTAATGGATTTGGCTAGAAACATCAAGAGCAAAGTTGTATATTTCAGATTGTGTCATTAGGAGAGGCACAGGCCTGGTGGACTCATGATGTTAAAATGGGTCTTTCAGTTGGGTATGATGGTGCATGTCTGTAATCCTAGCTTCTCAGGAGGTAGAAACAGGAAGATCACAAGTTCGAGGCTAGCCCAGGAAGATACGAGACTGTATCTCAAAAAATAAGTAAATTAAACCCGGTGCCAGTGGCTCATACCTATAATCCTAGCTACTCAGGAGGCAGAGATCAAGAGGATTGTGGTTCCAAGCCAGGCCAGGCAAATAGTTCTTGAGACCCTATCTTGAGCATCTGCCTGGCAAGTGTGAGGCCATGAGTTCAAACCCCAGTACTGTCCAAAAAAGGGGGGTGGTGGTGGTGCTGAGGGTGTAGCTCAGATAGTAGAGCATTTGCCTAGCTAGTGTGAGAGCCTGGGTTCAATCCTCAGTACCACCCCCCAAAAAATAAGTCTTTCTCTCAGTGTTTTGTTTTTGGTTTTGCAGCATTAGTAGGATTTGAGCTCATGGTCTCACTTGCTAGGCAAGTGCTCTATCACATGCGCCATGCCACCAGCCCTCAGTCTCTCTGATGGGATGATGATCCTCTGATTCCACCACTGTGCACCTGAGAGTATTGCCTTGTAATAAAAAGCAATGTGTGAAACCACTTTGGCATCACCACAATCCATTTCCCTGTCAACCATTCATTTCATGAAACCAATTGATAATCTCTGTCCAAATTAATAATTTTACTTGGAGTTGTGGAATGATTTACTAATTGTTTATCATTCCTCCTACATTGTTAGTTAGCAATCTACAAAGTAAAGCAGCCTTCCTTTATCATCTGGGACTTTTTGGTTACTCTGAAATACAGTTCCTTCAGGAGAAGCAAAATAAATAAATAAATAATTTTAATAACCAATTCTCAAAGTAAAGAGTAGATAGCAGCCACAAATGATACCATCTGAGCTTTTTCTGGTTTTATTATTTTAGATATCACAGTATGTCAGAAATTTCCTTTTTTTATTATTATTTAGCTCGGACTAGCTTAGAACTTGAAATCTTCCTGCCTCAGCCTCTTGAGTCCTGGAGTTATAGGTGTATACCACTACATATGGGTTTTATTATTCTTTTCAACATTCACATTTTCACAGTTTTAGCCAGTGAACAATCTCTACCTTGAAATGGCACCCGTGTCTTTTGTGACAATACATTACATTTTGGAAGTGTCCTTATTCTCTGACCACAAAAGAAACTTAGAACTTTCTATATCACAAAGCTGGAATCAGCTACTTCTCAAAGGAGCCATGGTTTCTTTTAGTGAGGAATAAAATTAGAGGCCAAAATTTGGGCACTTATTGTTGTAAGGTGTCATTTTTTTTATATATTAGTAGAAAGAGATAAAAGAGATGATTTTGTTTGTTTTGGGGTTTATTTTTAGTGGGACTGGGGTTTGAACTCAGAGCTTCACATTTGCAAAGCAGATGCTCTGACACTTGTGCCAAACCTCTGGTCCATTTTGCTCTGATTATTTTAGAAAGAGGATCTCACAAACTACTCAGCCTGGCATCAAACTGCAATCCTCTTTATCTTAGTCTCCCAAGTAGCTAACATTATAGGCAAGAGCCTGCATATGTATGTTTTTAAATAATGAGTTCCTGTTGACATTTTCAATTTTGATGTTATAGTGTGTCACTTAATTTCTTTGACTTCATAATTATATTGGAATATGAAGGATGAACAGGAGTCTGTGTCAAAACTTTGTAACAAAACATGTGTTACATGTGACACCCATAATCTTATGATCTCAAGAGAAATAAGGATTTACTCAAATTGTATACTTTCAATATTTGCTGATTAAGCAGAAGATAGTAACTTTACTAAACAGTGTTCCATATATTTTCTTAGGAATTTTACCAGACTATATAAGCTCTCCTGGATTTTTTTTTAACTATGTTTAGTGACCTATTTCTATACTGTCCTGACTTTATTTAAATGAATATTCCATGAACATAATCCAACATTATATAATTAATTCTCATCTTTTTTTAATTAGAGCCCATAATCTACAACTTTAACAACTATTGAAGAAAGCTTTTTATTACTAACTGTAATTATGATATATTCATTGCTTGCAACTTTTTTAACCAAAGTATTCCACATCTGTGAACTCACTTGGCCCTCACTTTCAGCCTTGTGAATAGTAGCCCCATTTGTGTTAAGGAAGTAGGCAGAGATGATAATAGGCTGATGTGAGAGAACCACTGTGCTGCTTATTTATGAACAGTGTCCTTTCAGACTAGTTAGGTTGCCCACCTGCCTGGATGGCGCCCATATCAAACCCATTAAATATTCTGACCGTCACTTTGAAAGCAAGGTTATGATGTTTAAAATTATTTACCTGAGATGTATGGTTACTGAATGACAAAGTTAATGACAAAAACAGGACTAGCAGCCAAGCTTTCTAATTCATGATGTGGTGCTCCCTCTCTTCAATCTTTTACTAATAAAAATAGACACTAATTCTTCTGTGCAAAAGTAATGATGAATTTCTATTTGGGACACTGTTTTCTTTCTTTAGCAAAATAAAAAAATTAATACTCGTATGAAACAAGGAAGGTTTTTTTTCTATCCAAATTAAAATATGTAAAGTCTTCAATGTATGCACAGTAGTATTTGCAATTGTTATTATCCTGAGAAGGTGTCCCTTGATGCTACTAGACTAATGGATATGTGACGTTATTAAGTATGTAATACTAATAATAAAATTATTATAGCTATTATGTAGAGAAGGCTGATATCTAATATTTCTGTAACATCAATTCATCACCAAGACTTACGATCTTTTCTAATAATCAGATGTTAATTTGTGTTCCATGCATGGTCTAGAGCATCTTAATCATATGAACTGACAACCTAAAATATCAACCTGACCTGCTTTTGAAAAATCCTTTTTTTATCATTATTTAAATTCTCTACACAGATTCACCAGGCATGCAAACTAATCTGCAGAAAATGCAAACGCCATGTGACTGACCTAACAGGGCAAGTGGTACAGGAAGGCACCAGGCGCTACAGACTGTGTAATGAGTGTCTTGCTGAAGTTGGCATAGACAGCCTCCCCATTGATTTGGAAGCCGAGCAACATCTTATGTCCTCATCAGAAGGAGATAAGGATTCCCGGTGGCACTTGAATGAAGATGAGAATAGATCCTATGTGGAGATTGTAGAGGATGGGTCTGCTGATCTGGTCATACAGCAGGTTGACGACAGTGAAGAGGAAGAAGAAAAGGAAATAAAACCCAACGTTAGGTAGCTGTGATGTGAACCAACATTGCTGGCATGTCTGCAATTTACACTGACTTCCTATGTGCTCTCTTTCCATGGTCAGAGTCTGGTTAACATATTTATCATACTGACTTACAAGAAATGACCTGATATAACTTGCATGCTTCTGAACAGGCCATTGTATCCATTCAGAACTTTGCTGCTGCACTGGAAAGAAAGACCTAGCTTGACTTGGCATGATGGATGAACAAGTATCCTCTTACGTTATTGCAGAGATACCTTTTTTTTTTAATATTGAAAAATCTATTTAGCAAACTTTTTTCAAAGAAAATATTTTAAATAAATTTATCACAACCAAACTTTATGTAAGACAATATTAAGGTGTTTCAAGGACACATACATTAACAATATTGAACTCCATAGAGAACCAGGTAAGAGAACATTTAAGGTAACCCACCTACCTGACCTAATAAGTCTTTCTATTAGTTTCAGATCTGAAACAACCCATCATTATCCTGCTGTCCTAAGTGGTTTAGGATTATGGCTGAGGACTAAATGTTTGAAATCATGTGTACTTGAAATTTTTGTAATTAAATTAAAAATTACACTTATGAGCAGTATGTTAAAACAAACAAAAAACCTGCTGGGCATGGTGGCTCATCCCTGTAATCCTAGCTACTTGTGAGGCTGAGATTGGGAGGACTGAGAGTCGATGCCGACCCAGGCAAACAGTTCAAGAGACCCCCATCTCCAAAATAACCAGAACAAAATAGACTGGAGGTGTGGCTCTAGAGGTAGAGCACCTGCTTTGCAAGCATGAAGCCCTGAGTTCAAATCCCAGTCCCACAAAAACAAAACAAAACTAGAGACTGACCAAAGATTATATATAGGACCATATTTTAGTTTTGTTTAGTTTGGCAGTACTAGAGTTTGAACTTAGGGCCTTGCCCTTGCTAGGCAGGTGCTCTACCATTTGAGCCATACCCCTAAACTTTTTGTTTAAGTTATTTTTCAGATAGGGTCTCACACTTTTTGCCTGGGACCAGCCTCAGATCATAATCCTTCTACCTTAGCCTCTTGCATAGCTGGGGCTACAGCTGTGCATTAACACACCAACTCGTTTTTAGATAGGATCTTGTTATCTTTTGCCTAGGCTGGTCTCTAACTGCAATCCTCTTGATTGCCAGCTCCCACCTCCTGAGTAGCTGGTATTACAGGTGTGAGCCCACCATACCCAGCCCTTGTTTTTTCTTTTTCTTTTAGCACAGAATCTGTGTAGCCAAAGATCACCTAAACCCAAGATTTTCTTGCCTTAGCTTCCCGAGTCCTGTGATTATAGGCATGCACCACCACACCTGGCTCCCAGACATCATTTTTTTAGGTTGTTCTCTCTCTTTTTTTTTTTTTTTTTTTGGCAGTATTGCATTTGAATTCAGACCTAGGCAGGCGCTCTACCACCAGCCTGAGACATCTTTTTTTTAAAAGTGTGATACATGAGGCTGGTGGAGTGGCTCAGGTGGTAGAGCGCCTGCCTAGCAATCATTAGGCCCTGAATTCAAACGCCTGTACTGCCAAAAAAACCACAAAAAACCCAAAAGACAGGATACATGTATTGTCTAAAAGCCAAGGTAGTTTATGAAGATCTGTCAATACAGTTCTCTTCCTCTCTAAAGAAAAAAAACAAAAAAATCAAACTAGGAGGTTCTTACCAATTCTTAGAATTGTTTTAACATTTATGTAATACTATATTATTATTATTACATGACAAAGTGCTTGCTCCCTTATTTTCTCACCTAATCAGTGAGCTAGAGATAGAGATTACCTCTGATTTACAAAGGAAGAAATTAAGATCAGAAAGTTTAGAACTGATGGTTGGACAGGTTGTGTTTTTCAACACTCCTTTCTCTTCTGTCTCTCCATGTGTTTTTTAAAATGGCAAAGAATTGAAATCAAAGCTCACCACTCTGCAGTAATTATAAAAATAAGACAAAGGATGAAAGAAGAATTGAGTCATCTTCAAAAACACCTATCTTCAAGTTATTATAGTATCTATTGACAAATTCATAAATGTTAGTTATTTATATGTAAATGTAAAATACCTAATCATTTGAAAAAATTTTTCTCTTAAATGCCTTCAGGATTTTTGCTTCACTTGTTTATATTTTTCAAAACAAACTTTTCTCCTAGGATACAAAGTTAAGTTTAAACTCCTCCCCTGTATGAATTAAGAAAATTCTAAAAATTATAGCTAAATTGGAAAAGCATTATTTTATTCTTAAAGATAAAATCTAAATATCAAGCTTGGGAGATTAGCTCAGTGGTAGAGTGTTTGCCTAGCTTGTGTGAGGCCCTGGGTTCAACGCCCAGCACTGCAAAGAGAGAGAGAGAGAGAAAAATCTAAATACCAGAAGAACTGAACCTCCTTGTAAACATCTTTGTGAATCAGCACAGAGAAGCCTGACACAGTTTCCTTATGATTTGAAGGCTTCTTGTATTAAACAGAATTTTTAAATACTATGACATACCTCAACATACTTTCTTTTTTTCTTTTTGAGACACAGTCTCACTATGTAGCCCACACTGGCCTTGAACTCATTTTATTTTTTTTGCAGTACTAGGGCTTGAACTCAGGGCCTGAATCTTGAGCCACTTTGCCAGCCCTTTTGGTGATGGGTTTTTTTCAAGATAGGATCTTGTGAACTATTTGCCTGTACTGGCTTTGAACCACGATCCTCCTGAATAGCTAGGATTACAGGCGCAAGCAACCAGCACCCACCTGTCCTTGAACTCATAATATTCCTGTCTCAGTTTCCCAAATGCTGGAATTACAGGTATATACCAATATTGTATTTTTGAGGTTACTATTTTCTCTTACTATTTAATTAATGATTGTCTTTGATACCAATTTGTGTGCTACAAGGCTTAATTTCTTTTAAAAGTTTTTCATAAATTGGGCTGGCGGGTGGGCTCAAGCAGTAGAGTGCCTGCCTGGCAAGAACAAGGCCCTGAGTTCAAACCCTGTACTGTAAAAAAAAAAAATCGTAACTAGATGAACAATACCTTTGTTTTAGAATATGTAATTCTGAAACTTTTCCAAAGTTTCCTTGATGGCAAATTGCCAGTTTTTCCAAGACTGACTGGTGTGTTTCAGGTTCATTGTTTTCCCAACACAGCATTCCTAAATCAGCGCTCTTAACAATTAAAGTTCATTCTAGTGAGAGAGATACCACTTGCCATTCTCTAGTCTTACCAGAGTAATAGTAATACTTGTCAAAATTATAAAATTACTTGATTTTTAGTGTTAGGGCCAATAGGAAAGGTGACTGGTTTGAGCTTTATTCCTAGAAAGAGTACATTCTAATGCACTTTAGTCCGTGATCTAAATGTTCTCTTTCCTATATATTGTCTTCTGCATGAACACCCACGGAGCCCCCTGAGCACAGGGCCACTTTTCAGAAACAGTGCTTTCTTGTAATTGCTTCTAAATAGTTTGTGAGAGCCTATCTCAAAAAACCCTATCACAAAATATTGAGCTGGTGGAGTGGCTCAAGGTGAAGGCCCCAAGTTCAAGCTCCTGTACCACAAAAAAAGAAAAGGAAAAAAAAAGCTTTATTTAATGCCAAGGATTTGTGTGTGGGGGGGGGTACTGGGGCCTGAACTCAGAGCCCACACCTTGAGCTACTCCACCAGCACTTTTTTGTGACGGATTTTGTCAAGAGAGGGTCTTGTGAACTATTTGCCCGGGCTGGCTTCAAACCATGATCCTCCTGATCTCTGCCTCCTGAGTAGCTAGGATTACAGGTGTGAGCCACTGGTGCCCGGCCACACGGATTGTTTTTTAAACATAAGAAAAATAATGGGAGTTGGTTAGACCGAAGTTTGTTTTTGCAGAAATGCTGCTTATCAGCTCCTGAATGCCCTTTAATACTCTGTAGTCCTCAAGAGTGTCAGATTGATGGAATGAAGTGTTGTAATAATGCCTTCCTAGCATCTGCAAGAAACAGCATGGATCAGATCAGCCATTCAAAAGATTGCCTTCACTCAAGAAACTCGAAGCCAAAAAAAGACCAAGAAAAAAAAAAAGAAAGAAACTCAAAGCCAGGCGCCAGCGGCTCATGCCTGTAATCCAAGCTACTCAGAAGGCAGAGATCAGGAGGATCAAATTTCAAAGCCAGTCTGGGCAAATAGTTGGCGAGACCCTATCTCAAAAAAAAAAACAAAAAACAAAAAAACCCATCACTAAAAAGGACTGGTAGAGTGGCTCCAGGTGTAGACCTCGAGTTCAAATCCCAGTACCACACACACACACACACACACACACACACACACACACACACACACACACACACACACAAACCAAAAAACCTTGGGATAACTTGTTTCACCGAAAAGCTCAACATTTGAGGGATAAGCTCAGATGTCAAGGGCTAAGTCAAGCTGTTTGGTTAAAGTCTCCCACAGTCCTTTCTGCACACTGCTCTGCAGAACTTGAGAGCACAACACTGAAAACTATGGATCCAGGTAACTTCTTCAAGTATTCTCACTTCATTGCCCGTATTACTCACTGTGTTCATAAGCAGGTAACCAAGACAGGATCTCCTAAGGAAGTAGTAACTCACACCATTAGCATACAGTGTTCGCTCTGTAATTATCAGATCTCAAGATGTTTTAACGGCAAAAGTTTTAATGTTTTTCAATATTATTTTCTGAATAATGCAATCAAAGGAAACATGGGAGCTGGGGGCTTAGCTCAGTGGTAAAGCCCTTGGCTAGCATGCATGAGGCACACATTGGATCCTCTGTTCCATTTTAAAAACAAAAATAATTTAAAAAAAGCAGTTACTGCTTCCTACGTGGCCAACTTACTGCTTTTAATGGATGAAAAAATTCAGTGTTGATTACTTATGAGCTTGGAACTCAGTTTATTAAAGCTGCTTTTCTAAGTGATGCTAAGATATATTGAGATTTTCACTCATATTAGTTTTTAAAAATATGTTGAGTCTAAAAATTAATAGTGTAGGGCTCAGGTGGTAGAGCACCTGCCTAGCAAGTGTGAGGCCCTGAGCTAAAATCCTAGTACCACCAATAAATAAATAAATAAAAGTAAAAATAATAGTACAGAAAATCACTAAAAGTAGTACAGCATAAGATGTATGTAGGTGCATGGCTCAAATGGTAGAGCAGCTGCCTAGCAAATTCAAGGTCCTGAGTGCAAATCCCAGTACTGCCAAAAAAAACCCCACATATATTTAACTGGGAAGGTAATAATGAGCACAAGAGGACCAAAATTTAGAGTGTACATGGACAGTTCTATGTTATTTTATATTAAAGCATAATGATATTACTATTTATCATTTTTATGTTTTTCTTTACATATGAAGTAGGACAGATATCCCATATGAAAGGTAAAGAGAGCAAAGCACAAGCAGCAAAGCCACCTGCCTCAGACAGCCGGGGAAATGATGGGACTATAGGATGGTCAGATTTTTCTGAACCCTAAATATCACCTGAATTCGCTGACGTGTATTGTGAATCACTCTATTTTATAGGATGATTTTATCCAAGTAACAGTCAATTGTTTTAAAGTTCATTGTTTAGTCATTGCATGTGGATAAATCCTATACAAAATAAATGTCATATAAATGATATAATTTTAGTTATAAGGGTTTTAATGATGTTCAGGCTATCACAGAAATGGCAATATTTAGCCAGCTCGTTTATTTATTTATTTTTTAGCCAGCTGTTTTAAAATGTGAAGTATAATTAACATTTCATTTTGATACAGAAACTTCATAAATCTTCATGCTAATGGAACCTTGTATAGACCAGAAAAATGAAATTTAGACATTATCTATAAATTTCATTTTTGAACATATCAGCATTCTCTCTCCAGAACTGTTTTCATGCCACCAAACCAAAAAGTGACATATCTAGGTACAATGATAACAAGGAAAACCATACACACCAAGAGAAGCAAAGTGACATTTTTTTTTTGGCAGTACCAGGGATTGAACCCAGGGCCTCATACTTGTATTGGGCATTTTTGAGATAAGGCCTTTTGAACCATTTGCCCTTGCCTCCTGAATAGCTAGGATTACAGATGTGAACCACAGCACAAAGCAACTCTTAAAGGCACACTATTTTAAGATTACTTAAATAGCATGCTAAATAACCTTCTCAATTTCTTTTTTGGTCTTCTCACACCAGCAAAAGCCATTGCATGTATACTTTGTCACCTTTAAATAGGAAGTCAAAGACCAGGGACATGCCAGTCACCTCTTTACCTCTGAATTTCATTAGATCACTTGCAAACAATACAGTTTAGGAATTATGACTAAGACGTTATCATGCTTTGCCTCATTATTTCAGATTTCTAGATATACGTTCCATTACGTGGTTTCTTTATTCCACTTGGATTTATTTATTATTATTATTTAAAAAAATTTTTTTTTTTGGAGGTAGGGTCTTGGTGTGTAGCCCAGGCTGGTCTCAAACTCAAGATTTTCCTGCCTCAGCCTCATGAGTGCTGGGATCACTGGGCTTGGCCACCACTCCTGCCTAGAGGAAACCTTTAATCCTTTATTGATATTACTTATAACTACTGAATTCCTTTATTAAAGAGTGACTTATTTTTACTCAGCCCATGAGGGGAAAAAATAGGACATTTATGCCCACATCAGGGGATCTCAACTTGTCTACATGTTAAAATCACTTGTGGAGCTTTTAAAAATACAGATGCCAGGTTTGAGATGTAGCTCAGTGGTAGAGTACATGCATGCACAAGGCCCTGGATTGATCCCCAGCACCAGAAAAAGATAATTACAAATGCTGAGGAAAATCACAACCTTGTTAGGTGTGGCCTAGGCCTACACCTGGCTTACACACAAAATAGGTCCCCCATTTAGGGTTTCCCTTTGTCTTTCCCATATACTAGGGAGATACTAGAGAGAGGCAGTTGGATCATCTGACCTGCCCATCCACTCGGTCTGAATCCTATCATTAAGGAAAAAAATTTAAAATACATATGCGTGGGCTGAAAGTATAGCTCAATGGTAGATTGTTTGCCTAGTATTCAGGAGGGCCTGTGTTCAACCCCCAGCACTGCAAATAATATCATTATTAATATACAAATACCTAGTCCAGACAAATACTAAGTTTTGTAAAATTTCAAACCATGGTTTATATACTCTTATCCAAAGTTCTTATTACAGACAAATAATATCAGCACTCTAAAATAGTGGGAAGTCTTAAAGTAGCCCATTTTTGCATTGGGATCCATCTGCATTTTATTTGATTACAGGCATAGCATTCTGGGAATTCACATACCACCCTACTTCGACCTAATAAAAGAACTATATTATGAATACATGACTGAAATACTATGTCCTGAAATTTGCTTTGATGTATTCTTTTAAAAGAAAGGAACCTGAACGCTCTTGAAGCACTACGAAGCTCAATTGCTACACATCAGAATTCTACCGAATCTTCTTTATTCCCATTAAGTGTAATACTAGAGAAGAAGGATAATATTAAGAAGTTATTTGAAGAAACCTTTAGACAACTTGGGGACAAAAGCAATTTTCTTCTTTTTTTTACTTCAGTTATTGCCATTCACTTTAAAACTAACTAGGCAAGGCATGGTGGCTCACACCTATAAACCCAGCTCCTCAGGAGGTGAAGATCAGGAAGATCATGATCCAGGCCAGCCGGAGTGTAAACTGTGAGACTCTGTCCCCAAAATAACTAAAACAAAAAGGGTTGGGGGCGTGGCTCAAATGATAATGATGGCTTGGCAAGGGAGAAGCTCTGAGTTCAACCTCCAGTACTAAAGAAACCACAAAAAACATTAAAGTATGACCATCTGATTTCCATTTCGATGGTATGTCTTCAGTCTATACATGACAATTACATTCCTTGAGTCTCCTACAAAGAATTTCTTACAGTGACAAAATGGGACTTGCATAATTCAAGAGAAGGGTAAATGCTAAAGTAAAATATACTGTGCCTTTTATTGTGCATTGGATTGACTTAAAACTTCTCCTTATCCAGAGGAAAACACAGGTTAACAACAACAACAAAACCACAAGAAACAGCAGGCAGGGGAAAAGCCTATAAGCATAGGTGTTATAAGACGATCCTGTATTTTGGGTCCCTATTTTTTAGCCTAGCTGGTTGAGGTGGTAATGGCCTGTAACCCCAGCACTGGGGAGGTTGAAGCTGGAGAATGGAGAGTTCGAGGGCAGCCTGGTCTACATAGAGAGGCCCTACCTCAAAACACCAAGGGCTATGATGTGTGTGGTTCGGGGGTCGCGTTTGCCTAGCATGTGTTACTAGGATTGATCTGCACACGATTTTGGTTTTTCTTTTTCGGTACTGGGGTTTGAACTCAGGGCCTCTTGCTCACTAATTGGGCGCTCTACCGCTTAAGCCATGCTCCCAGCCCCTTTTTGCTTTGGTTATTTTGGAGATGGGGGTCTTGTTTTTTGCCCAGGTCAGCCTAGGACCTGGCCCGTGTTTTCCTATTTTAGCCCCCTCTCCCCACCCCAGTCGCCGGATAGCAGGCGGTCACCGCCACGCCCCGTTTTTTGTTGTTGTTGTTGAGTGGGGGTCTAGTGGACATGTTCCTGGGCTGGTCTGGAACCGTGCTCGTCCTGATCACAGCCTCTCGCCTAGCTGGATTACAGGCGTCGCCACCACGCCCGGCTTGAAAGCCGCTTTTGCCTCAGCGGGGAAGGTTACTCGCGGGTGGCCAAAGTGGCTCTGTGGCTTACTTCCCGGGAAGACGACACCCGCCAGCAGGAGGAAGAGTTAGGAACCTTTCTTTTCTTCCTAGTCCTGTCTCCCCACAAAGTCACTCAGCACCCAGCAGCTAGACCTCCAGAGAGGCCTCGGACCTACCAGGCACCCCTAAAGCTAGAACTGGGGCGAGGTACAGAACTGCCCTGTGTTGCACACGGGCGCCTAATAAAAAAACGGCGACGCACCAGGTACCGACTAGATTCCAGCGCCGTCTTCCATGAGGACGGGAGGAGGCAGAGGATGCGAAGCGGGCGTGCCGGCACTCAGGCTCGCTCGGAAGTCACTGGACGCCACGGGCAGCCACTCCGCGCCGCCTGGCCAGGGTCGCTGGCGCCCCCACCAGGCAGCAGCTCCAGGGGCCTCGGGCGCCCCAGGAGCCCACAGCCAGCCAATAGGAGCTGAGAAGGCGCAGGGGGCGAGGCCTACGCTCCAGCGAAGAACCACGCCTCTCGCATCCGGCCGGCTGCCTGCGGCCTGGGGACCTCGCCCGGACGCCTGGTGTCCGTGTTCCCGTCCACCACACTGCCCGCCTCTTCCTTTTAATTTTTCTTGGTGTGACTGGGGTTTGAATGCCGGACTTTGACCTCGCAAAGCAGGTGTTCCACCGCTTAAGCCACATCTCCAGTCCATTTTGCTCTGGTTATTTTGGGGAGGGAGGGGGAGCCCACGAACTACTTCCCTGTCTGGCCTTGAACCGCGATCCTCTGATCCTCTTGATCGCAGCCTCCCAGGTAGCTAGGATTACAGGAGCTGCTCTTTCTTTCCTCCCCCTCCCTCTCCTTTTTTAAAGTCGTAATTCTTTAAAAGAACGTGGAGCAACAAATGATTTAATCCAACAGCCCTGTAAGGTGTTGCAGATGAAGCCAAGCTTGAAGGAACCTGGAAACAGGCCCGACTCCGACCTTTATGTACAACAGATATAAATTCCCACATGTGGGAAGGCGAGGCATGCACAGCGGCTTTTGGAAACCTTAACACACATAACGCAGAGGAAAGAGGAACTTACATTCAAGCTGGGTTAGTTTTGAGTTAGGATGGGGTCTTTGAGTTGAGATAGGGCTTTTATCTGTTCCCCAAGCTGGCCTCCAACCTCACTCCTACCCATCTCTGACTCAGGAGTGGCTGGGATTATAGGCATCTACCACCATACCTGTCCTCACTCTAACTTTTTGTTTTGTTTTTGAAACAGGATCTTCTTATATACTACACACTGGCCTCAAACTAGTTAGTGCTCCTCCTGCTTCAACCTCCCAAGTGCTGATTCCAAGCACGTGCCACCACACCCAAACCAATCTGGTTTTAAAACAGCCCAGATCGACAACTCTTTTTACTCTGCATTTGGTTCTCCTATTGCTTTAATGTTATTCTACTGTTCATTTTCACAGTTGAGCTCCAATTAGCCTATGTTAATCAAGGGAGCTCCCCCTGCCCCAAAGAAAATCCTATCTCAGCCTGGAAACCTGCCCTAACTAAGGTAAAGTGTTTTTTTTTTTTTGCTTAGAGAGCTACACTGGAACGTGCCTGAGTATGAAGAATATCTGTACAATAATCCAGTCATACTTCATTTGAAGAGCTGCTTTAAAACCCCAGGTTTATCAGCTCGTCTTCATTAATGCTACTTTCTGTTAAATACCCAGAAAAAAATAACACAGTGCTCATAGCTTATCCTTCCTTTTAGTTAAGTTCAGCATGATGTTTGGCACCACCCAGTGGCAGTCTCATTGTCATAGAAGTCCCAACTTAGCAAACTTGATTATGAGAGAATTCCTCAATCAACAGAGACTGAAGTTGTAAATTAAACTTAAAGCAATTTTATTTTTTTAAAGGTCATCTAGTTTCAATCCCCAACACTGGAAAAAAAAAAACACAAAAAACACAAAAAAACTCCAAGTACTTTATTTTTTAAAATTCTCCTTTTCTTCTCTCTCTCTCTCTATATATATAGACTGTCTTTAAAGTTGTTGCACCTTAGGGGCTGAAGTAGCTCAGTGGTAGAGTGCTTGCTTAGCATGCTGGAGTTAAATTCCCTGCACTGCAAAAATAAGTAAAATAAAGAATACAGGTTAGAAGGAAGGGTTCTTTGTAAGGCGTATATCAAATTTTTCTTATGAGAAAATATAAAGTATCATCATCACTGCTTAAAAGGAAGTGAGAGAAATCAGGATGCTTCCTGGAGAAGTCTTCTAATTAGTTCTAAGAAAACAGGACAGCAGCTCTGTCCCACAGCAATCTAAAACAAGACCTCCCTTAACAAATACATGGAAAACACCTTTACCAATTTGGGAAAAAAGGCAAAATTCTAGGTGCCTAGGCTATGCCCTGATTGTCCATTTCTGTTTGTTTGGTGGCTTGAACTCAGGGCCTCAAGCTTGCTAGATAGGTGCTCGACCACTTTAGCCACACCCCCAGCCCTTTTTTGCTTTACTTACTTTATGGATAGGGTTTTGTGGTTTTGCCAGGAGCCAGTCTCAGACCACTATCCTCCTACCTATGCTTCCCACATAGCTGGGATTATAGAAGTATGCCAGCACACCAAGCTTATTTTTTGGGGATGGTGGGGGGGTCTTGCTAACTTTTTGCCTGGGCTGGCACTAGAACTACAATCCTCCTTGTCCTTACCCTTCAAGTAGTTAGGATTACAGGTGTGAGTCACCATGCAGGGCCCCTGATTTTCCATTTCTGAAAGTTAAAATTTTCTGTTCTGTAAACTTCCATTTAGCAAAAGATACTATAGAAATTAAATTACTGTATTTTCTCAAAAGGAAGAAAAAAAACAACCCAATAAAGAACCCAGTTCTTTATTGGACTTTTTTCACAGGAGTCTTTTTCTTTTCGGTGTCTTAAATATCAATGATCACAAAAACCTCTGGCTTCTCTTCATTATAGACCTGCATCGCTGAGTATGTTATTGCTTTGACTTCTGTTCCCTAAAGGTGGGGTTAGAGAAAAACAAATATGAAAAAAAGACACTGAAATCAAAATCTTTAACTCTAGTAACAATTAATAGAAAGTCAAAAATGAAATATTATCCTGAAAAATTTAAAATCCACATGAAACAATGACTTACAAAATAAGTACACTATTACATACCAATTGAATAAAAATGAGGCACAGATTGAATAAAAATGTACACAGAAGCAACAGCACTGAACTGGAGTTTGGAAACGGGGCTCCAATGCACTTGGTTCCACGTGGGCAGGGAAGCTGTCTGACCTGTGTGAGCATCCGTTTTTTCATTTATAAAATGAGCTGAATCAAAGAATACAAGCTTTTCTGCTCTGGCCCAGAGCTCTCCTTAGTCCCTACCCACGCTCTCATGCTCTGACCTGGGCTCTAGGAACTCAAGTCTGCTCTCTCCCCCCAGCTGCTAGTATCTACTCACCTCCTGGGATTCTCTCTCCAAGTCTAGCTGGAGAGCTCACCATAGGAGTCTGATACACTCCCCACACCCTGCTCCAGTTTAGAACCATAGGATTGGGTGTCCTCTCAGTTTTCTTCCAGGTCTAAAAAGAACCTAGTATAATTCTGTGCATCACCAAATATATCAAGCAATAGGTGAATATCATTTGCTAGCTCTACAGCCCAAAACCCATGCGAAGACTTCTCAGGAGGAGATGAGTAGCATCGACTCCACTTTTCCCTCTGCCATCATCACCTGGGAAACCGTAACCTAAGTCAAATTCAACTTTCTGCCTGAGGCGGCACACACCATGTTGACTGGTGTCATCTCACTTATACATCCACATCTCAAAAGGGCATTCAGCACTGACCCCTAATCGTCCAGGGACAGCTCAATTCCCTTTCTCCTTCTCTGAGACAATTACTTCCCATCTCCTCTGGCATCCTTCCCTTCTTATTCTCAATCTCAATCAACAATGCTTCAGTAAGCACTGGCTCATGTTCCCACCAACAATCTACCATCTCTCCATGTATCTGTTCTCAAATCAGCCTTCCCTGTAGTAACAATGAATGGCTTGTCCCTATGCCTGACAGAAGGCCAAGCCAACTTGTCCCGTTGAGCACTTGACCTTACACCCCTCCCCTTACCAAGGTCTTGGCTCTGAAATTATCCTCCCTCTTTCCACCGTATCAATTTTTCCTTCTTCTAAATCATTTTCACTTGATTTAGACAAAAAAAAAAAAAATCTTTCTCCATTACTAGCCATAGTCACTTCCAGCTATCTTCCTGTTCCCCCTTTTTGCAATTGCTTCAAAAACACTGTCTATAGTCAGGCACCAGTGGCTCGTGCCTAGCTACTCAGGAGGCAGAGATCAGGAGGGTCGCTGTTCGAAGCCAGCCCAGGCAAGTAATTTGAGAGACCCTCTCTTGAAAAAAAACCTTCACAAAAAAAGGGCTGCTGGAGTGGCTTAAGGTGAAAGTCCTGAGTTCAAGCCCCAGTACTGCAAAAAAAAAAGCCTATCTATCTATCTATCTATTGCCTCTACTTTCCCATCACATCACCTGAGTCTACTGACTAGTAAATCTAGGTCCTTCTCTTACTTGTATAAGTAAGAAATGGCTATTGCACACAAGTCCCTCATCAGGCTCCGTTTTAGTGAAGAAATGACGCAGCAGTTACCAAAAACAACAGGATTTTTCGGTCACCTAGAACTAATTTAGACCTCTTCGGCCTAAACACAAGGATCATCAAATTACAGCCCATGGGCTGCTGGCTGTTTCGTATACGCTCACAAAAGAAGATTTTTTTTTTTTTTTTTTTTGGCAGCACTGGAGTTTGAATTCAGGGCCTCACACTTGCTAGGCAGGTACTCTTATCACTTGATCCACTCCACCAGCCCCAAGAATGTTTTTTCATCTCTAAGTGATTGGAAAATAAAGATCAAAGATCAAAAGAATATTTCAGTGCACACTTGGACAGCACATAGACTAAAGTTGGAACAATATAGAGAAGATAGGCATGGCTTCTGTGCAAGGATGATGCGCACATTCGTGAAGCGTTCCTTTTTTTTTTTTAAAGAGTATTTCATGACATCTTAAAATGATAAGAAATTCAAATTTCTTTTTTGTTTTGAATATGTAGCCTTAGGATCACGAGTAGCCTCAGCCTCCCAGATGTTGGACTTACAGGAGCACACCACCATGCACAGCTAGAAATTCAAGCTTCAATGCCCATAAATAATTTTAATGGGCTGTAACCATGCTCATTTGATTGTGAGTGGTCTGTGGATGCTCTCGTGCTACAATAAACGTACTAAGTAGTTGCTCATCACTTCAACCACAAATCTTAACACATTTATTTGGCCCTTTACAGAAAAGTGGCCAGCCCATTTCAACAGATTTAACTATTACAGAGTGAGGCCACCCAGGTTGGCAAGTACAGAATCTAGAGAATCACAGAAGGTAGAAGGTATTTTTTAAAGACCTCTAGTCCACATTGTGTAGTGTGGTTCAAGCAGTAGAGTACCTGCCTAGCAAGCACAAAGCCGAGTTCTAACCCCAACACTATGGAAGGGGGGTGGGGGTGGAACTAGCTAAACACGTTCACTGTAGAAGATACCAAGTCTCAAAAACGCAAACGGACTTTTGAGTTCCACAACAATCCATAACAAACTTGACCCTAGAACCCATTGCTAACTCTCATTCCACCAATCAGGTATGTAAAATCAAGTGTTTTTTAACATAATCCAGACAGCTCAGAGATGTTTAAGAAAAACTTATCATTTCATACCAGTTAGAACCAGTTGAAGTTTACTGTCACACATACAGTCATTATGGTAAGGAAGTATAAAATATTTTAATAAGCTTTAAAATATACCTGAGGGTGCTTGGACAGTGAAAATTCTTCTCCCCACCTTGAGAAGGAAAATGAAAACATGATTAAGATGTTTAAATTTTTACATTCTCTCTTTCTTTATGTATTTCCTTTTTTCCTTCCTTCCTCCCTTCTTTGATAGTATCAGGATCTGAACTCAGGGCCTCACACTTGCTAGACAGGTACTCTACCACTAGAGCCATGCCCCCAGCCTCTCCTATTAGATATTTTAAAATAAGCTTTATAAATGTAGTTCAGATACTAAAGAGCCAAAATGAGATGGGAGGACTAGAGGGGCTAAACAGTTGGGCACTGGTGGCTCAGGCCTGTAATCCTAGCTACTTGGGAGGCTGAGCTCAGGAGGATCTTGGTTTGAGGCCAGCCCAGGCAAACAGTTTATGAGACCCCCAACTCCAGAATAACCAGAGCAAAATGGATTGGAGGTGTGACTCAAGCTGTATAGTACCTGCTTTGCAAGTGTGAAGCCCTGAGTTCAATGACTAGACTGTTTCTAGTAGAGTCTCAATAAACACTTAGTGAATATTTCATAATAGTGTACAACATTTAAATTTTTCACTGTACTCAGAGCTACAAAACCAGTTAAATAGTTATCTTCTATGGCAAAAGCAGGTTTGAATACTAGAAACACAAAACACTAGATTCAACAATACTTTTTGAGCTTAATTTGCCTTTTCCAACTTTTCTCAAAATGCCCACGTCTGTATAGAGAAAGCTCTAGAAAGGTACTCTCCTAGAACTTGGACTGTTCTCCTTCCCTTTACACCAATGTGGCTGAACACAGTAACATGATGCAATAGAAACACCAAAGTTTTAACATTCTGTTCAACAATTTCTTACTTAACGAAGTGCCTTTAAAGAAGCCTGTTTCTTTACCTATTGAAAAACAAAGGAAGTCGTACATCACCATGCATGTAATCCCAGACTAGGGAGGTTGAGGCAGGAGAATCATGAGTTCAGGTTAGCCTGAGCGATATATAGCAAGACCCCACTCAAAAAAAAAAAAAAAAAAAAAAAAAAAAAAGAGAGAAAGAGAAAATACCAAAACTTACCCAATTGACCGTAATTTGAAATTTCTTTGATCAATATTGAGTACTTTCACTTCCTAAAGAGGAAAACAAATAATTTTTTTTTATTTTTAAAAAAGTTAACACTAGACCATCTACTAAAACATGTCTAAGTTACCACTTTTTCTAGAAATAATAGCATACAACTTCTCTGAAGCAAAGCAAATTAAAATATTAAGGAAAACAGAACAAGGGCTGGTGGAGTGACTCAAGTGGTAGAGCTTGCCTAGTGAGCATGAGGCCCCAGTGTCAAAAATAAAATAAAATAGAACAATGAGGCTTGGTGTGGTGGCTCACATCTATAATCCTAGCTACTCAGGAGGTTGAGATCAGGAGGACTGCGGTTCAAGGCCAGCCCAGACAAAAAGTTCTTGACACCCTCATCTCAATCAATAATCTAGGCATGCGAGGCATAAACAAGAGGATCACAGTTCAGGCTGGCCCTGGCAAAATTCAAGACTCTACCTGAAAAATAACTAAAGCAAAAAAAATGGCTTGAGCCATTCTGCAAGTATACAAGGCCCTGAGTTCAAACCCAACAGTACCACCAACCAAAAAAAAAGAAGAATGAAAAAAGAAAGAACAAGCTAAACCTATTTCAAGGCAATTAGATTTTTCTTCAATATTCAAGAGGGGTACACTTGAAAAATATACAACCTAAAAATAGGAATAAAGAGGCAACTACAGGTACAGCTCAGTGGTAGAACATGTGTTTAGCATGCACAAGGACCTGGGTTCAAATCCCGGCACACACACACACAAAAGCCAGGCCTGGTGGTGCACAACTATAATCCCAAAACTTGAGAGGCTGAGGAAGGAGAGGGGGATATCTCTGTAAGATAAATGGTAGAGGAGGAGGATATAGCATTTTAATCATTCTCAGCCTATTTTTTTTTTTTCTCAGCCTATATTTTACTTGATACTTTGAGACTTGATGTCTATAGGACAAGTGACTCAGTTGGTAGAAGACAGGAAGAGAAACTGGAGCTGGTAAACAGAAGGAAGCCTTCCAGAACAGGGAGGGCCATGTGTTAAGACAACATTAGAGGGGTGTCCTTCTAGAGGTTGACAGCAGAAGCAATCTCTATCTGGCTTTTCCTTTTTTTACATTAAGGAGAATTAAAATCAGTGGAACTAGGGCAAAGTAGCAGAACTGCTAAACTTCAAATGGAACAAGAGGAACACATGCTCAGGTGCAAATACAGCTCAAACTTAGGAAACATAACACTGTGGAAGAGGACTGTGGGCACAGTCTTTTTTTTTTTTTGTTTTAGAGTAGATGCATTCTTATCATACAATCCTGATTAATGACAAGTACTACATGATCAAAGATCTGAATACAAAATGCATACATATAGGCAAACTCAGGTTAACCAACAAGTGCCTATACTTTCTTATCTTAATCATCTACATGATTTAGTTTTGCACCACATGTCCTATTTTCAATCATTTGTTCTATTGTAAGATATGAACCCACTTGCTAAAACCCTTGCTTACCCGGGGTATGAAGAATTCATCAGCACTGAATTTATAAAGCCATTCATCCAAAAAGTGAAACAGAAGAGATTGTAAGTCATCTCCTACACAGGATCAAAAAGGTCATAATATGATGCTTAATAATGCTGGTCTCTAACAACTTGTCTCAATTTTAAAGTGCAACGAATTTCTTAGGCTAGTTTACAGACTCACAGTCAATTTTATTGTTTGTATAGTGAAAATATACTCAAATCATGTAGAACACCACGTATCTGTTTAACACTTATCTCCTTATCAATAAATCAATTACCTTGAGTTTCTACTTCAACTGTTTGGAGGGGCTCCACAGTCCCAGTATCTGTCATGTAACCAAACATGGCCATTGCACACTGTTCAAATGCTTCCTCCAGAGTATCTCCCCATGCATGTAACCTAAAGAAATACATTCATACTCTGTGTAATGTATTTCACTGAAAAAGAGAAAACTCAACAGCAAATCAAGTCAATTTGATAAAGACAAAACTAAAAACCTAATTTAATGGCATCAAAACTGAGTGCTTTTAACTATCATTTTCATGTTTCAAAGAAACAAAAATAAGAGGGAAAAAACTAAAACTAGAGACATCGCTGGGCGCGGGGGCTCACGCCTGTCATACTAGATACTCAGGAGGCAGAGATCAGTAGGATAGAGGTTTGAACCTAGCCCAGGCAAATAGTTCACGAGACCCGATCTTGAAAATACCCGTCACAAACAAGGGTTGGTGAAGTGACTCAAGGTGAAGGTACTGAGTTCAAATCCCAGTACTACAAAAAAAAATCTAGAGCCAAAGCCATCCAAATTAAGATATTCAGCCTTCCTATTTAAAGACATGGTTTCAAAGGAACAAACACCAGCTATACTCACTGGACATCTGCTGTATGATCCAAATCTGAGGGAGAGAGGGAAAAACATTTATAAGTCACTAAACTTGACTCTCAAACCATAAGAAAATAACTCTAGTGAGACAGCCAGCAGCAGCAGTGGTGAGGAAGAAAAAAAAAACTAAACTAAAACAAAAGAAACTCTAAGAACATCATCTTAGACCAGCAAAGTGACACGTCTGTAATACTACACTCAGGAGGCTGATGCAGGAGGAGCAAAAAAAGTTGAAGACTAGCCTAGTGAGCTCCAGTCGAGCCCGGGGTACAAAAAAAGACCTTATCTCAAAGACAAGGAAGAAAGCAGGGAAGGAAAGGGAGGGAGGAAAGAAGGGAGAAAAACAGGGAAGGAAGAAAGAAGGAAAGAAGGAAATCCTCGAAGAATAAGAAAACATGAGGCAGCCTAGCCCATTTACCTATTGCTATTTAGTTACTCAGCAAATTTAATTGTTTTATTAAGGTTTTTTTTTTTTAAGCCAAGGCTCATATTTAAATGAATGACAATTTCTGGAAGGTAGCAAGGATGCCTAGGTGTTCTAAAATGTCCAAACTAGGTGCATTGTTGTGTACCTGTAGTCCCAGCAACCTTGAGGTTGAGGCATAATGACCACTTGAGCTTAGGAGTTCACTGCTATCCTTTATTTTTGGAGGTGGTGGATAGCAATTACGGTTTCTCAATTAACAAATGCCATTTGCTGCTATCAGTTACTTTTCCCTAACAAAATAAATCAGTTTGGGTTTTTTGTTTGTTTCTTTTTTGCAGTGCTGGTGATCAAACCCACTACCTGGAGCATGCTATCCAAGTGCTCAACCACTGAGCTGTATTCCCTGTTCTAGTATCTTTTCTAAATATCTACTGTGTGAATGATCAAAATTTTATCAACTACCACATCATACAAAATATAAAATTCCAGATTTGTCTCATTTCATGAACAGCTAAAATAGTTTTTAAAAGTAAACTCACAAGACATGAGCTTTTTCCTGATATTCCTCCAGGGAAGACCGGAAAGGTCTAATTGCAACTATAGCACGTTCCATTAGATCTGTTATGTAGACATTTTCAGTCTATTCTTCACTTGTATCTTGACTTCCATCAATTCTTCCCATTCCCATCACAGGACATGAGGGCTAGAAGGAATACTTAGAGGTTACTTAATTCCTTGATTTACAAGGAATTATTCCCTGGCTTACAAAACCAAAAGCAAAACCAAAAACCAAAACCCAAAACAAACTCCAATGTCCATCAATAAGACACAAAGTATAATTAAACAACAGAACAAATAGAACAGTGCTCATCAATTTATAAAGCATGAACTACTGATACATGCATCAACATGAATCTGAAAACACTGAGAACTGTAATGCAGAACTCTCAGGACATGTTATCGAACACTTGCACTTGACCAAACTCTAGCATGGCCAGAGTAGCCATAAGGCCACATCCCTAGGTGGGGGAGGGCATTAAAATTCCTGCCTGAGAAAAGCTCAACAGAGGCAGAACTGTTTGTTCTAACCACCTCCCTTTCTTACAGCAAGTACTCAAAAGGGCTTTTAACTGTGAGTCAGCAGTACCAGAAAGGGTTTACAATTGTGAGTATCTCTTACAACTTAGAAGTATCCTTCTCAAGGACCCGGGAGACATTCCTATGAAATGTAATCATCCCTACAGTCTGGACCTCTATCTGCCAGTCTGTGGGAGGACAGAATACAAACTTCCAGAACTGTTAGATAGCAGACACAGGCCTCTGCATTTACACCATTTACAATGACTAATCCTTTGTACTCTGTCACTGCTCTGATTCTACTGAGCCTTCCATCTCTCCCTGTAAAACACCCAATCATCTTTGTACAAATCAGACTGGAGTTCAGCAATTTTCCCTATTGTCAGTAGGTACTAAGTAAAATCTGAGCTCACCATTCTAACTTGTGTCCAGTTGTATTTATCTTTGGTGTAGGTGATGAAGCTAGACATAAGACAGTCTATACAGTGTGATTCCATTCATACGAAACTCTAAAAGAAAATTAAGCTATGGTGATAGAAAACACAAGTGTTTGCTTCAAGCTAAGGGGATGAGGGCTGACTGGAAAGGAGCATGAGGGAACTTTTTAGGTTGATAGACATGTACTGTATCTTGAAAGGAAGGATGTTACACAGGTGTATCCATTTAGCAATGGTCTTTAGGATATGAGCACTTTGCTCAGGATTGATGTGTAAATTATTCTTCAATTTTTAAAAAGAGAGTAACACATTGCTATTGAACAATGGTTCTCAAATTTTTCTTGTCTCAGGACTCCTTTACTCAAAGATTATTGAGGATCTCAAAGAGTTTTTGTTTATACAAGTTACATCAGTATTAGCCATATTAGAAATTTTAACTGAGAGAAAACTTTAAAATACTTATTCATTTAAAAATATCAATAACTGGACACTGTTAGCTCATGCCTGTAATCCTAGCTACTTGGGAGACAGAGATGAGGAGGATCACAATTTGAAGCCAGCCAGGGCAAATAGTTCTGAAAACATTATCTCAAAAATACCCAACACAAAAAAGGGTTGGTGGAGCGGCTCAAGTGGTAGATCACCTGCCTACCAAGTGTGAGGCCCTGAGTTCAAACCCCAGTACTGCCAAAATACACACACAAAAATGTTATTTTAATATAAATAATACAATTTATAAATAATTATTATTAATTATATTATATAATTAATAATAATATTATTAATTATATTATATATTCAATAATATAATAATTATTAATTATTAATAATTTTAATATAAATAATACAATTTTATTAAAAATATATTGTTAAAAATTGAGAAGAGTGGCACTGTATTGTATTTTTTTCAAATTTTTTTAATGGAACTCTTCATGAATTTTTATGTCATCTTTGTGTAGGGGCCATGCTAATCTTCCTTGTATCATTCCAACTTTTAGTACTTTTAGTATATGTGCTGCCTGAGCGAGGGCGGAAACATTTTTAATGTGCTGCAATATGTTCACTTAGCTCAGAGTGCATAAATAAAATCCAACCTTGGGCTGAAGCTATAGCTCAGTGATATGGCATTTACTTAGCATGCATGAGTCTTGGGGTTCGAGCCCCAGCACCAAGAAAAAGAAAATTAAGTTCAACCTCACAGGTATGCAAGAGACAAAAAAAAAGGCAAGGCATGGGAGAGAGGGGTAGCTGGGCATGTGGTGCTCACCTGTAGTCCCAGCTCTAGGGATGATGAATCAGAAGGATCATGAGTTTGTGGTCAACCTGGGCTAAATGGCAAGACCCTGTCTTAATTTAAAAAAAAAAAAAAAAAAGGGGGGGGGAGCAGGAGGGGGTGGAGTGGGTGGTAAGGGAGGGGGTGGGGGCAGGGGGGAGAAATGAACCAAGCCTTGTATGCACATATGAATAATAAAAGAAAAATGAAAATAAATAAATAAATAAATAAATAAAAATAAAAAAAAAAAAAGGAAAGAAAGAGAGAGAGAGAAAGGAAAAGGAGGGAAGGGAAGAAGGGGAGAGAAAGCAAAGACAGAATTCCTCTCCCCCTCCCCTCTAGGGATTGGGCTTCACTCATGCTATGGCAAGCACTCTACCACTGAGGTACACTCTTATATCCAAAGGAGTATTTTAATATTTTTTTCAAATATTGGCAGTACTGGGGGTTTGAACTCAGAGCCTCACAATTGGTAGGCAGGCACTCTACCACTTGAGTCATCCACCAGCCCTAGATATTCTTTTTTGACATTATACCAAACTCAAAAAGTGGTAGCTAATTTTTTGGGAGAGGTTTAGGGGAATTTTTGAGATAGGGTCTCAATACGTATTGCAGGCCAGTCTGAAACTCCTGATCCCCCTGCCTCAGCCTCCCAAGTGCTGGGACTAAAGAGGTGCATCATCACACCTGGCAAAATAATTGTTTTTTTAAAGGTTAACTGTAACGTGGAATTTGAAACTCTAACGGTGAACTTTTTGTACTCTGTAACATTAAAATTCAATGATCTCTTGTGTGCTTAGAATAGATTTTATCCAAGCAAGGCATGGGAACCCAAGTAATCCCAGTACTGAGGCTGGGGCAGGAGGATCTTGAGTTCAAGGTCAGCTTGAACTACATAGTAAGACCCTTTCTTTAAAAAAAAAAAAAAAAAATCTTTTGGAAAAGCAATTTGAGAAGTTTGTTCCTCAGACGCACTTCCACTTGTACAAAATATGGAAATAAAAAGTGTATTCACTGCTACATTGTTTTAATAGTAAAACAGTTCAACTACCCTAAATGTCCACCAATTGGAAACTGGTTTAATTAAGTAAATGCTAGAACATCTGTGCAGTTACACATAAGAAAAAAGTAACTACAGTTGCTCAAGAGAGGGAGACTAAATGGTCGAGGATCAAATTGAAAGACAATTTTTTACTGCATGGCTGTTTGTTTCTATGTTGCCCACCTTCTGGGTTCAAGCAATTCTCTTATTTCGGCTTCCTGACTACAGATGCATGCCACAATACCTGGCCACTTTTTGAATTTTGAACCACATATAGACGACTAATTAAAATGTATTTAAAATTGTTTTTAAGTGAAAGATATGTGAGGGAGATAGGCTGAATCCAGAAAGCAAAAATATGATAAATACTTTTAACTTTTATATAAGAGGACAATGGAAAATGAATGGAAGACTTTAAGCAGAGAAGTGAGACTGATTTGTGGACCCAAATCGTAGCCACCTTTAGGAATGACAGCTTAACTTTTAATATAGAATTGAGGAGATGGGGTGGGGGTGTGGCTCAAGTGGGCGAGCACTTGCCCAGCAAGCCGGAGGCCCTGAGTTCAAACCCCAGTACCGCCAAACTAAAACAACAACAAAAGAATGTAAAGGCCTGCACTATACTTTCACGTGCTTTATTACTAGTGGTGCTGGGATGGAGCCCAGGGCCTCACATGTGCTACGAAAGCACTCCACCACTCCCCCAGATCGCATCGATTACTGCTTATTCTCCAGGTGAAGGAAATGAGATACAAAAATAGGTAATATAAAGACCTAAAAATCTCTGATACAGATCATGTTACTAACGACACGATCGAGGTGAAACACCAAGTCGGAAATCCTTTTTCTTTTTTTTGGCTTTCTTAGTCCTCTAACCTAGTCCACTATTGATATAGGACCCCGCAAACTCTTGAAAACACCAATGTCTTTACAATAAATGCACTAGTAACATTTACAAAGATGAACGTGACTTGGCACAGGTGAAAGAAGTTTACAAGACTGCAAATGTGGGAGCCCAGATTTTCTGACTCTCAAGCCACGTGCCTTTTTTATTTTGCATCTCTCCGAGGACAAGTACAAAAAATACAATACAGGGCGCAAACAAGGCACAACCCAGGGGGCGTACAAGACGAGACCGGAAGCCCCAGGTAAGAAGACGGGGGTGCCCGCGTGTCCGTATCTCAAGACAGAAGAGAGTGGCCTACTCACATTCGTACTTCCGATTGACGGGAGGATACTTGGCCTTGATCGCCTTCTGCTCCTCAGTCAAATTATAATCTCTAACATCGTTCTCTTCTTCAGCCATGGCGGCAGAATTGGGCACTCTACTTCCGCCCTTCGCCTGCCAGACTTCGACCCCGGGTTACAACTTCCGCCCTAGACTCCGCCCCTTCGCTTGCTCTGTTGAAAGGCTAGTACTCCATTCTTCGAGCCCAGGAAAGGGTTGCCCCTGAGACTTCCATCCGTAGGCCCTGAGGCCTGAGTGACGTGTTTAAAAGGCCAATGCCCCATCTTCTGCGTTAACATCACTAGTTCTTCCTAAAAACTGGTGAAACAAGATGAAGGACACCTCGAATTAGATAATCTCTGGGTTTAAGAGGTGAAGCCTTTTCTCTCCGCCTCGCCCTCAGAGTTGATAACTAGATGCGGAATCACTCTAGATTCCTCATAGTACTCTGAACGTGTCGGTACTATAACGGCCCTTAAGAAAATGGCTACTCCCGGGGAGTGTGCGGGATAAACCTCTCACGTGATCTGAAAGGGCACAGTCCCCATCAGCCCGGGCGCGCGCGCAATAGGTGGAAGTCGGTTCCCGGCGGTGTTGGGGAAAAGGGGCGGAGCGCGCGCCTCGGGCCCCCGCCAAATGCGACACTGTGCGTCGGGATAGGCCGCGAACGAGGCTGCCCCGCCCACCCGGCCGTTGGGTGCGCTCCTATTGGCCATTGTTGGCGCGAAGGAGCGCGAGCCGGCCCTCACGCAGGGGCCGCAGGAAACAATAGAGGCCGCGCGCGCGGAGCGAGCGCTCGGAGCCTCCCCGCCCCTCCCGCAACGCTCGACGCCGGGATCCCCCCGGAACGCCTGCCGCCATGGCCGACAAGGAAGGTGAGAGTGCCTGGCGGTCCGCCTTGGGAAGGCGGGGGGTGCCGGGGTTGCGTCGTGGCCTCCACGGCCGAATAGGGAGGGCAGGCCCGACTCTTTCCGAGCGCACTCCCAGTAAAGCAGGCGTAAGGAGGGAGCTCCCCGCGGGGCGGGCTAACGGCGCGTTCGTTCCTCGGGAAGACACGCAGGGCGCTGGGGAACGACGCCGGCGGCGGGGGCCCGGCGGGAGCACGTCCCTCTTCGCGCTGGCCGTGGGTCCCCCGCCTTCGGGGCCCGGCGACCAAGTCGCCTCGCCGGCGCCATGGGCTTGGCGCGCGCGAGCGAGCCTCCGAGGCCGCGGCCCCGAGCAGGGCACCCAGTGTCCGGCGGGCGGCCCTAGCACTTCCGGCCCGCGAAGGTGGAGCCGCGTCAGTGCTGCGCCCAGGCGGACAGACGAATCCCCTCCATTTCAGAGGAGGACCCCGGAGCCAGGCCCATAGTTTTCGAGAGCTTTATACGCTTCCCGTCGCTGTTCGCTAACTTCATTTTTTTTAAAAACAAATTTAGCAGCCTTTGACGACGCAGTGGAAGAACGTGTGATCAACGAGGAGTACAAAATATGGAAAAAGAACACCCCTTTTCTGTATGATTTGGTGATGACCCATGCCCTGGAGTGGCCTAGCCTAACTGCACAGTGGCTTCCAGATGTAACCAGGTGACACGAACATCTTTAACCATAATTTTATATCCTTTCATTGTAGCTTTCCCTGCTTTCTGCTCTCCCATCACCTGGAGAAGGCATGGAATTGGAGTGTATTAGTGATGTTTTATTTTGGCTAGGCCAAAAAGTAAAGCAAATGATGAAATTATTTTGTAATTTACACGGCAAGAGGAAACACTGTTTTCTGTCACTCATACTAAGTTGAATAGTCATTACAACTGTAGTCAACCAAATAATACACAAAAGGTAGAGTCCAGTTCATTCAGCAAAAACACTTTTGAATCCCTAGTCATTTGCAATAGCTGGTTAACATAATACAAAGATGAGTATGAGCTATGCCACCAAGGAGCCCATTGCCTAATTGAAGAGATGGGTGTCAATGTGTGATGAGAGCGATCATAGGTAATTAAGGTACTTAAAAAACATCTGAAGGGGACCCTAGCTAGTTCATACTTTCTAGTAAAACACCCACTGGTAAGGCCTTGCGTTCAATCCCTTGCACAATTTTTTTTAAAAAGAAAAGAAAAACACCTGAAGGTGGCATTGTACTGTTTCCACATAAGGAAGTTGGGCATAGTGAGGGCTGTGGAGACTAATTACATGTATTACTACACATGGGTAGTTTACCTTTAATAGAGGTGATAGCATCTCATCTAATTTGGCTTAACATTTATTGAGGTTCTGCATATCAATGGATACAGATCAATTATAATTGTTACAAGAGTGGCACAGAAGCCAGGCAACTAGCTAATACCTATAATGCTAGCTACTTGGGAGACTGAGATTGAGAGGATTGAGGTTCAAGGCCAACCTGGGCGAATAGTATGTTAGACCTCAGCTCCTAAATAACCAGAGCAAAATAGACTGGAGGTGTGGCTCAAGTGGTAGGGGGCTGTTTTGCAAGTGCAAAGTCTTGAGGTCAAACTTTAGTCCCACCAAAAAAAAAAAAAAAAACAGCTTAAGAGTGGCACAGATCAGAACAAGAGAACTAGAGAAATATATGTCTACTTGGAGTATTACTGTTTGCTTCCAGAAGGAACTGACAGTGCAAAGATGAAGACAGATATAAGTGGTGGTTATTAATGTTAGTTTTGGCAAAATCAGTGTGCCTGTTGAAATAATTGCTTCACTTTTCAAAATAGCATTCAAAAATTGACACACATTTTACAAATAACTTAAGAATAACACTGTTACCTTTATAGTGTGTATAAAACAAGGAAACTATTTTTTTGTGATAGGTTTTTTCGAGGTAGGGTCTTGCAGACTATTTCCCCAGCCTGGCTTCAAGGCGTGAGCCACCTGTGCCTGTCTTAAAATGGGAAATTTTGAAGGCTATTGTACAAAACTGTAGCAAATACTTTAAAATTTGGAATTGGAAGTGCCTTTCTTGACCAGGAGTTGCCACATTCAACGGATCATTGATCATCAGAAATACTTGGGAGTTCAGGATAAGGGAAGTCACTTCTGCCAGAAGTTTTCATTGATAGTTAAACCATTTAAGAACATGTGTTGAGTGCTGGGGTTGGTGGCCCACACCTGTGCTCAACATGCTGGAGGCGAAGGCAAGAGAATCATGAGTTGAGGCCAGCTTGAACTGTAGTAAGACCCTGTCCTAAAAACAAAACAAAAAAAACTTGTTTTGAGTACCGTGGGAAGGTAGTTGAATGGTGATTCCGTATTTATTATAATTATGTGCTAAATTGTGTATATTGGACTAATGAGTTCTACTATGGCTCACCCCATACCTACTAAATCATTCTGGAACCCAGATATGATTTTTAAGTTTCCAAGGTGGTGTTCTGGTTGGGTTGATTTGAAAAGCAACCAAAGTAGAATAAATTCCCCAAGGCTGAAATCTGCACTATCTTAGTAACTTACTGCTTTAGCAGATCTAGGTACATAATATATTGGGAGTTCAGAGGAGTTGTTTGCTTAAGGTAAAGATTACATACACAATCAGCCCTTAAAGTGTCTACTTTTTGTAGGTTTGTTTCTGCTGTTCATGTCTTTCTTTTTCTTTAACACATTGTAGTTCTGCAGCATTGTTACTCTCTGGTACTTTGCCTAACCTAAACACAGGCTTCTTCAATTTTGTATTCACAGTCCTTTTTTCTTTCCTATGTCCTCTTAGTAAGATAGCTGTTCCTCGCATCTTGCCTGTTGAATCTGTACAGAGGAATTCCCTTTGGTATCTCTAGACCCAACTTTGAGTTGTTGCTGGATATTTTTGTTTTGTTTTGTTTTTAGTTGAGACAATGTCTTGCCCTTTAGCCCAGATTGGCCTCGAACTCAGGATGTCTCTCAATGTCCTAAATGCTGTGATTACAGGTGTACCCCACCACACCTGGCTTCTGGAACCATACTTTACACTGTTAGATAGTCCTTCTCAGGTAGCACAAATGATGTTAAGCTATTTGTCCCTGCTTAGAAACATTCTGTGATTCCTCGTTCTCTACAGTATAGAATTCAGAATGCCATAAGCTCAAAAATTGCAAAATTGAATACTTTTTTTTTTTTTTTTTTTTTTTTTTGGTGGTGCTGGGGCTTGAACTTAGGACCTCCACCTTGAGCCACTCTACCAGCCCTTTTTTTGTGTGTTTGTTGGGTTTTTTTTGAGATAGGGTCTCACAAACTATTTGCCCAGGCTGGCTTCGAAAAGTGATCCTCCTCATCTCTGCCTCCTGAGTAGCTAGGATTACAGGCGTGAGCCACCAGTGCCCACCTGAATACTTAATACCAAACGTAGTCTTTTATTTAAACTCCCATATTTTATGTACCTTTCGTGTAGTGTATATTGCCTAGTATCTTGTTTACATCCATCACTGCTTTTGTTTTTCTACTGTATTGTGGATTGAACCCATAGCCTCTTGTTTGCATGTGCTGTACCACTTGAGCCATGCCCTTTTGTCCTTCCTTTGTTTTTGAGATAGGGTCACCACCTCCAGCCAGGTCCTCATGCCTTTGCCTCCTGGGTAGCTTGGACTGTAGCCGTGCACTACCACGTTCAGCTGTTTGTGGGTTTTTGAGGAGAGGAATCATGTCTTGATCAGCTTTGTACTTAGGCTGGAGATACAACTCAGTAGTAGAATGCTTGCCTAGCATGGTCAAGGCCCTGGGTTCCATCCTCAGCACTGCAAAAGGGAAAAAAATCTTTGTGTTTCACTAGCATTTGGAGTGATGTACCCATTAAGTACATAGTAAATATTTGAACAATTAGTCTACCTAATGTTCTTGCCTTTTGGGGGGGGCAGCGGCGGACAAGATACTGTGGATTTACATGCTGGATGCTTTACATACTAAACACACACTACGTTTTCCTTTTTTTCTTTCTTCTTTGAGATAAGGTCTTGAAATGTAACCCAGGCTGCTTGATCTCATGACTCTCAATCCTCCTGCCTGAACCTCCCATGTGCTCGGGTGACAGGCATGTGTCACCACACCCAGCCCTTTCTTTTCTAACAAAGAAAATATTAATGTACCCAACAATTTTCCTTCTAACTCATTGTAAAGTGTAAAATTAAGTACGATATAGTTATCTATGTACTATAGCCTTATGGAAGATGTATTAAAAGTAGGAAATAGGTCTCTTAATGCATATATATGTATATGATTGGCTTTTGTGGTCTCTCTTGATGTTACTAATCTGAATAGTGACCGTTTATTGCTATTACAGACCTGAAGGGAAAGATTTCAGCATTCATCGACTTGTCCTGGGGACACACACATCTGATGAACAAAACCACCTTGTGATAGCCAGTGTACAGCTTCCCAATGATGATGCTCAGTTTGATGCATCGCACTACGACAGTGAGAAAGGAGGTAGGAATTTTTTTTGTTTGTTTGTTTGTTTTGTGAGTCTGGGCTTTTTTGAACTTCAGGCTTTGGCCTTGCAGATCAGACACTCTGTTGCTTGAGCCCCACCTCCAGCTTGGTAGGAATATAAAAGTGAAAGAACTTAATGTTGTACGGGTTATATCTTTCATGTCTTTTAATTGTCATTTTAGAAGATCGTAATTCAGTAAAGTAAGTTCTCAAGTTAGAAACTTAGAGCATGAGTAGTACTGGTGCTTGAACTCAGGGCTTTGTCCTTACTAGGCTGGAGCTCTACTGCTTGAACTACTCCTCCAACCGGAGAAAAGCTTAGGAAAGCTGAGTTTGCAGTCTAGAAGAAATTTACACATACTTGGGTTTGTACTTTTGCAATAAATTTCCCTCTACTAAAAAACTGGTGATGGTGGAGTTTCTATATTTGAAAGAAGCAAAAATTTTCCATATGTTATTGTTCATTGTCATTTCCCCTGAGTAGATGATAATTTGTTCATTGAGTATGGATGGATCTAAATCTTACATTGAAAATATAAAACATATATACAGAGCATATACATGTACTGTGGTATTAGAATTTAATTGGAGGAGCTATGGGAAAAATGTTTCAGAAGTTTTGGTTTTGCCTTTATTTAGGCAGGAAACAAATTCTGATTGGTAATATAATTATGTTTTTGTGTATATATGTTTGCATATATATTTTGTTACTGCATGATGTTTTTCTACCTATAAACCTACCTCCTGGAGATAACTGTTATTAAATTGATACATTGTCTTTTAAAAGAATGATCCCACCTATTGGATCTTTCAGTCAACAAGTATGTTGAGAACTAGGCATGGTGGTTGGACACAATTATAATTCCAGCCTTTAGGGAGACTGAGGAGGAGGGTCACAAATTCAAGGCCAGCCTGGGTTACATTTGTGTTTTCTTCGTGGGGGTAGGGGGGTATTGTTGTTTTTGATGGGGCTGGAGTATGAACTTGGGACTTCGAATTTGCAAAACAGGTACTCTACTGCCTGAGCCAAAGTGATCATTTTTGCCCTGGTTTTTCTACATGTGTTTTGGTGGAACTGGGATTTGAACTCAGGGCTTTATGCTTACAAAGCAGAGGTGAGCCATATCTCCTGCTCTGGCTTACTTGGAGATGGAGTCTTGTGAACTATTTGCCCTGTCTGGCCTTGAACTGAGATCCTCTCAATCTCGGCCTCCCAAGTAGCTGGGATAATAGGTGTGAGCCACTGTGGCCTGACTCATAATTTGCTTTTCTGACATTTATCTGTGAAGGGTATGGAAACCTGCCTCCTTTTAGCTCTCTACTGCCTCCCCCCCCACACACACTTAGAGATAGAGTCTCACTATGTAGCCCAAGCCAACTTTGAATTGTTTCCTCTGACACCCTCCAGATTTTGTGTCTTTTTTTTGCAAATGCTTCCCATTCTTCTGGTACTGTGTTTTGACCATTAGAACTTTGATTTTTCTGATATTTATTTTGGTGTTATTAGGAATGGGCTAGGAATACAGTCTCTAAATGGTTAGCTTGCTGGAGCAGGGGAGAGTGCCATAGATTGAAGGCAGGGACTAGCTAGCAAATGCTAAGTATGCATTCTACCACTGAGCAGCATCCACAGCCCACAATTGTTTTTAGTACCATTTATTGATTAATTCGTTTTTTCTACTGGTTTTATTTTTATTTTTGTGGCACCGGGATTTGAACTTAGGGCCTCATGCTAGGCAGGTGCTTCTACCTGGCCACTCCACCAGCCCTTTTTTGTGATGGTTTTTTGTTTATTTGTTTGTTTGTTTTCAAGATAGGGTCTTATGAACTGTTTGCCTGGGCTGGCTTCAAACCAAGATTGTCCTGCCTTCTGAGTAGCTAGGATTATAGGCGTGAGCCACCAGCATCCAGCTCTGCTGGTTTTAAATGGCATCTTTTAGCATGACTCCCCAGTTTTACTTTTTTGTGTGTGGTACTAGGATTTGGAGTTTGAGTTCAGGCTTGCTGGGCAGGCACTCTACCACTTGAGCCACTCTGCCAGCCAGACTGTTATTTTTGTTGTTGTTCTGTTTTGTTTTTTAAACCTTGTTTTTTTTGATTCTCCAGTTTTGTTTTTTGAGACAAGGGTAGCTCAGGCTAGTCCAGAACTTTCTATAGCCTAGACTAACCTCAAACTCTAAATCCTCCTGCCTCAATCTCTATAGAGTGTTGAAATTACAGGCAAGTGCCACCATGGCCTACTCAAATCTTTTTCTGGTAATTGAGTTTGTTTTGGTGCTTGGAATTGAGCCCAGAGGCTCACACATGTGCCTCTTAACAAGCAGGGTGGATTTGTTTATTAGTTTTGGCGGTACTGGAGCTTGAACTTAAGGCCGCCTAGTGTTTGCAAGTGCTCTATCATGCCTCCAATCCCTGATGGAGTTTCTTTGAGAGGCATTAAACTAATAATTGTTAATATTCTGAAGAGACCTTATCTCTAATGTTTAGTGTTAAGAGAAACAGTACAAAAAGTACTGTAGTATATATGGAAATGATTCTGCAAATCACTATAGTTGATCCTTACAAGAAAACTGAGGCTTCAATTTTAAAATTTATCCCAAGGTTACATGTTTTATCATCTCTTATTTTTCCTCTTCCTCTAATCCCTGCCTCATAAAAAAATCTTTTTCTGATCAGTGGAGTAAGTAGCCAATAAACTGTTGAATCATAAGATAATTTGGATATTTGACTCGGGGTGTTAAAATCTATTCTTCGTTTTAGAAGATTTACATCGTCATAAATGGCATGGTGGTGTATGTCTGTAACCCCAGCACTGAGGAGACTGAGGCAGGAAGATTGTGAATTCCAGGCAGCCAAGTGCAAGTGGCTCATGTCTATAATCCCAGTTACTCAGGAGGCAGAGATCAGGAGAATTGGGGTTCAGAGCCAGCCCAGGCAAATAGGTCACGAGACTTTGTCTTAAAAAAACCCCATCACAAAAAAGGGATGGTGGAGTGGCTCAAGGTGTAAGTCAAACGCCAGTACCAAAAAAAAATTCAGTAAGCAACAGAGATACGTGCATTTGTTATATTAGTGTATTATACTTCAAGGTTGTTTTTTTAGGGCTGGCAGATTGACCCAAGTATGCCTGCCTAACAAGTGTGAAGCCCTGAGTTCAAAGTTTAGTCCCACCAAAAAAAATTTGTAGTTTTTTTTTTTTTTTTTTTTTTCTTTGATGGGACTGGGGTTTCAATTCAGGGCTTTGCACTTGCAGAGCAGACACTCTACTGCTTGAGCTTTACGTCCAGTCCATTGTTTTTATGTAGAGAGAAGCAAACAAATTAGACAGTTAGACCTTAACTTTCATTCAGTTATGCATTAATACCTCAAACCTTTCTTTCCTGCTTCAGATTAGACTTTCACAAATCACTTTGAACATGAGAACCTCTAATTTCAAATAGGATATAGTTCATTGGTGGAGTGTGTGCCTAGCATGCATAGAAACATGGTTTTGATCACCAGCACTGCAAAAAAATTTTTTTTTCTCTTTATTTAAGCTGAATTCTTACTACTAAGGTATTTTGTAGTTGAAGAAGTCCACGATACTAAAGTCACCCTTGTTATATAGTGATTACCTCTTGGTCTGTAGATTCTGTGCCAGCTGTTACTTTTTCTTGTATGGTACCTCTTTTGTGATAGTTGTACTCTATTTTTTTGGGGGGGGGTGTCATAAGTCCTCTATAGTTGTATACTTACCAGAGTGTGCTTAGACTGAAAAATTTCTTAAGCCCATGTATTGTTTTATGCTTTTTTGTATGAGGAGGTGCTTTTTGCTTATCTGGGGGTTTTGTTTGTTTTTCTCCTTTAGTCTTTTGAACTTCTATTTTAAAAAACAGAAGCATTTAGTTTGTTCAAGACATTTTGCTTTTGAGCTTGTAAAAGATATTTCAAACCTTGATCCTCCTGATCTCCTTTTCCCAAGTAGATGTCTAGGTCATGTCTACTATTGTATCACTTTGCTCATAAAAGGCCTTCTCTGGGTCAACACATACAAAATACAGAAGAGTTCTTATTTTCCCCTCACTTGTAATAAATTTATCTTATTTTCAGAATTTGGAGGTTTTGGCTCTGTTAGTGGGAAGATTGAAATAGAAATCAAGATCAACCATGAAGGAGAAGTAAACAGGGCCCGTTACATGCCCCAGAACCCTTGCATTATTGCAACAAAGACTCCATCCAGCGATGTTCTTGTTTTTGACTACACAAAACATCCTTCTAAGCCAGGTACCTCCTCTTTTCTAGTCAAAGGTTCCACTTATTCCAAGTTTAACATCTTGTGGCTTGTATTAATAGATGTGGATATTTTCCTTTATGTTTCTTCCCTTAAGTGAAAAAAAAAGTGCTTTATTTCGTAGAACAGAGTAACAGTCATATAGCTTAAGCATTATATATTTGATCTTTTTGTTTATAAATGTTAAGAGCTTAAGACATCAAGATCAGTGTTTCATTTTGCTTGGTAGACCCAGAGAAATGGTAGACTGGGTAGTCTTGATGTGTCCGTTACTACTTTGCAGACCCTTCTGGAGAGTGCAACCCAGACTTGCGTCTCCGTGGACATCAGAAGGAAGGCTATGGGCTTTCTTGGAACCCAAATCTCAGTGGGCACTTACTTAGTGCTTCAGATGACCATGTACGTATCCTTGCAATTTTGAGGCAAATCTGGGCTAGTTACCAGTTGGTTTCTTTTTTGGGATGTGTGGGGAAGTGAGAATCTCTTACATAATGGTTAATTTTACATTTAAGACCATCTGCCTATGGGACATCAGTGCCGTTCCAAAGGAAGGAAAAGTGGTGGATGCAAAGACCATCTTTACAGGGCATACCGCAGTAGTAGAAGACGTTTCCTGGCATCTGCTCCATGAGTCTCTGTTTGGATCTGTTGCTGATGATCAGAAACTTATGATGTGAGTAGAACCCATTGTTTATTTTTTATATTCATAAGGTTTTTTTTTTTTAATTTTATTTGCTGACATAAAACTATTTATATGCTCTTTTTTCTTTCTTTTTTTTTTTTTTTGTAACTAAAGTTGGGACACACGTTCAAACAATACTTCCAAACCAAGCCACTCAGTTGATGCTCACACTGCTGAAGTGAACTGCCTGTCTTTTAATCCTTACAGTGAGTTCATTCTTGCCACAGGATCAGCTGACAAGGTCAGTTTGGTTTATTTCAAGAGAAATACATAGGATGAATTTCTGCAGCATCTTTTCAATGTGCAGAGATCTTTTAGCTAATGGTTTTTTATAAGAAAAAAGTTATTGATCTTTCTTTCCTTTTCTTTGTGGATATAGACCGTTGCCTTGTGGGATCTGAGAAATCTGAAACTTAAGTTGCATTCCTTTGAATCACATAAGGATGAAATATTCCAGGTAAGAGAAACCCTTGCTGGGGTTTTGTGAGGTTTGGTGTATTTGTTTTTAGGACTACCTTTTGCTTAATTCACTGCTAAAAATAATCGGAGTCTTCTATATGTCTATGCTAATCTCTGTGGGAAGTGATATTGTTTTCCTCTTTTTTTTCCTGTAGTTTTTCATGCTGGACTTTGGCCACCTACAGATTTGAGATATTAAGAAAACTTATGGTGGGGGGAGGTAAGGGAGGGGGCGGGGGGAGAAATGACCCAAACATTGTATGCACATACGAATAAAATAAAAATCTAAAGAAAAGAAAAGAAAACTGATGGTGTGTGGTGGTGCACACTTATAATTCCAGCACTTGGGAGGCTGGGGCAGGAATATTGGCAAGTTTGAGGTCAGCCTGGGCCACATGAGGCCCTTTCTCAAAAAAGAAAAAAGACAAGACACGCCTGGCAGTGGGCAAGGAGACACCTCATTGATGGTGTTGCTCTTAAATCAGTCAAGGGCAGAGCAAATGACAGTCCTTTGTTCATCCTAGCTTGCTGCCTGGATCAGTGTTTATTGCTCAGGTACTGTGAAGGATACATTATGGTCTTTGTTGTCAAAGACCTTAAAATTTCATAGTGGAGCTGGATATGATGGCACGTGTAATCACCACTTGAGGCTGAGGCGGAAGGATCATGAGTTCAAGGCCAGTTCGGGTTACATAGTGAGACCCTGTTTGTTTGTTTTTCTTCTTAAAGGCCCCAGAGAGTGGGTACATGCCTGTAATCCCAGCTACGGGCTTGACTTAGTGGCTTATGTGGTAGAGTGCATGCCTAGCAAGCATAAGGCCCTGAGTTCAAAGCCCAATACAGCAAATATATATATATATATATATATATAGGTACATAGGCAGAGATAGGAAGATTGAGGTTTGAGACCAGTCTGGCCAAAAAGATTTTGTGAGAGCCCATCGCAACTAACCAGCCAGGTACGTGTATAATCCAAGCTACATGGAAGGTAGGAAGATCCAAGCTACATGGAAGGTAGGAAGATCCAAGCTATGAGGCCTGCCATGGGCGGACCCTATCTGAAAAAACAAAGATGGACTGCGAATGTGGCTCAAGTGATAAAGCACCTGCCTGTCAAACAGGCTCTGAGTTCAAAACCCAGTGCTGCCCCCAAAAAATAAAATCATAAGAGAAACATACTTAGAAATTATAATAAAAGATTGGCAATTGCCGTGGACCTTGTTTTTGTTTTGAGTCGAGGTCTCAGTTTGTAGCCCAGACTGGTCTCAAACTCATGATTCACCTGCCTTTGCTTCCTCGGTGTTAGGCCTATAGAAGTATGCCACTGTGCCCTGTGGACCTATTTTGTCTTTGCCTTATCTCTTTATCCTTTCCTTATAATGGTGTCCTTCCCTGAAGAGTATCCAAATTCTTCCTTACCTATTGGTCAGTAATGCTCTCTTTACAAATCATCCAGCATTTTCTTTGTAAGATTATTGTTGTAAGGAAACTTTTATGAGTGGTGAGGGGTAGGAATCCTGAGGATTGAATCCCGGGCCTCTTGCATACTAGGTGGCGTGCATTCTACCGCTGAGCTACACCCCAAGCTCAGTAAGAAGTTATTTTTAATCATCCTTATTTATATGTGATTTATAACTCATAGTAAGTATTTGAGAAAATAATTACTGTGTCATATGTATTTAGGATGGGCTGGTATTTCTTTTTTGGTACTAAGATTTGAACTCTGGGCTTCATACTTGGTAGTCAGGTGCTCTACTGCTTGAGCCATACTTCCAGCCCTGTATTTTAGTTCTTATGTCAGAAATGGATTGTATTTGACTAAAGGTCAGAATTAGACATTAAAATAAGATCTTCAAAAATATGAGATGGAACAGAATCTTATATCCTAGGTCTAGTAATGAGTTCTTTTCATAAAAAGAAATTATGCAGCTATCAGTTTTAACTATATTTTCTGTATTACTTTAATTTTTTTTGTCACAAAATTTTTTTGTTAGTATAATTTTAGGTATTTTTTTCTTCAGTATTCTAATTCATGGCTTTTCTGTTTTCTTCATTCTTTGTAGGTTCAGTGGTCCCCTCACAATGAGACTATTTTGGCTTCTAGTGGTACTGATCGCAGACTGAATGTCTGGGATTTAAGGTGAGTCTTGTATTAGTTATTATCTTCATGAAGTTATTGTCTTTATTTACACTTTGCATACATAATTACTCAGAGTAAATCTTTACTTTTAAAATTACCTTTTTGTGCTAGTAAAATTGGAGAGGAGCAATCCCCAGAAGATGCAGAAGATGGCCCACCAGAGTTGTTGGTATGTTACAAGCACTGAGGCATATTGAAGTAGTCTGAAATTTTTTTTAGTAGTCTATAATTTAATGTCTGCTATCTGCATTTCACATTTTGTTTTCATCCCTCTTTCAGTTTATTCATGGTGGTCACACTGCCAAGATATCTGATTTCTCCTGGAATCCCAATGAACCTTGGGTGATTTGTTCTGTATCAGAAGACAATATCATGCAGGTGTGGCAGATGGTAAGTGGTCATTTCTTGTAGGGAATTATATAAATGAGACGTTGCATTATTTCATATGTATGTATTTTATGGCTGTAACTGCCACCTCTGTTTTCTCCCATATGTACTTGCAGGTGCATTGTCATTTTTAACTACCTGTTTTACCTTTATCTGATTGTTCTACTGGTTATTTTTAACTCTGCTACACAAAACCAATCTTTATCTCTCCACTTCTCCTTATTCCCCTTTGTTCCTCCTGACTTTATTTTCTAACTAGCACCAGTATTTTCTCTCGCTAACCAGGTTTTAGAACTCTTAAAATTCTCCATGTCTATTTACTTTAGTCTATCTCAGGAATGTTTCTCCAATCTGTCCTCATCTTACAAATACAAAGATGTAGCTGGGTGCTGGTAGCTCATGCTTATAATCCTAGCTACTCAGGAGGCAGAGATTGGGAGGATTATGGTTGAAGTCTGAAGTCCTGGTTCAAACCCCAGTACTGCTTAAAAAACAAAAACAAAAGCTAATATAAACATGTACATGAGCGGGTATACCACAGTATGAAATACTACTGTTTTTATAAGACCTGTCTAGATTTTTAAAATATTCCCTAATTCTATACCCCAGTTTTATGTGATCACCCTTCTGTGAATTTTCAGAGTTCATAGAATTTAATAAAAATAATCAGTTCAAGGAGTGTTGCTCAGTTATAGAGTGCATGCTTAGCATGTATGAGGCCCCATTTCCCTGGGGGGAGAAAATGGCTAGTATACACTAATAACAAATAGCTACATTCTGGTGATGGGTGATGATGATGGTTACCCAACAGTATGACTATACTTAATGCCTCTGAACTGCATGCATAAAATGACTAAGATGATTTGTTGTATGTATCTTACTACACTTTTATTTCAAATGATGGTATTATGATCAGTGAATTAAGAAGAATCCTCTAGTATCTCAGGAAGAAGCACCAGGGGAAAGTTTTTGACTTAACATGAGAAAGATCTCTTTAAAAAAACAGAATAGCAATATTAGCCAAATATAAGAAATAAGCTGTGCATTGTGGCACACATCTATAACCTAGCATTCTGGAGGCCAGGACAGGAGATTCAGAGTTCAAAGCCACCTGGGCTTCAGAGTGGCACCCCATCTCAAATATGTCTGATGATGTAGTTTAATCCTTGCCTCACATGTAGGTGAAGTTCAGTTCCTCAGTATTGCAAATACATGTGTATGCAGGCGTGTGTGTGTGCGCGTGAGAGACAGAAATGAGTGTTTGGCCCAAAAAAAAAAAAATAGTTTGAAGAGGAGCATGCTAAAATCTTGTATATCTAGTTTCATGTTTAAGGATATATAACTACAGTTGGCCTTCTGTATCCATGGATTGAATCAGGCATGGGTGGAAAAAAATAATAATTGTATCTATATTGAACACGTATAAACCTTTTTTATTCCCTAAACGACATAGCATAAGTATCTGCATTGCTTTTATATTAGATACTGTAAGTAATCTAGAGATGATTTAAGACAATGCACATAGGTAATACACAAATACTATAGCCCTTTATATGAAGGACCTAACCATTCAGATTTTGGTATCCTGTGGAGTATAGGGGTTGTCCTGGAACTAGTCTCCTTTGGATATCAAGAGAGAACTGTATTTAGAAGGCCATTTCATCCATAAGGCCCTAGGTGCAGTCCCCAACAACACACACACAGGCTGTTTGCCAAAATACGGTGTTTTTTAGGAGACTATTTCTTGGTTTCTGTGCACATTTCTATATTGTAATATTTTTATTAAAAGGATGTTGTTAACGTGTAAACAATTTACCCCACCCTCTTTTTGGAACATAGCCACTCAAAAGTATAAAAACTTCAAAATTCTGATGGGAAAGTGAACTGGGCTGCCTTGAATAGGCTATCAAATATATTTGTTAGAAGTGTTACAGAAGAAAGTTGCACTAGATCTCCTTCAAGGCCATATTCTCCATTCTAAGTTGTTAGTTTAATAAGTAAATCACTTCACACTTCTTGGCACAGAGCACCTAAGAAACGGAGTTTTCTAGGGTGATGAGTATCTTTTGTCATTCGTGATGATTCCCTTTGCACCACACTTGAATTTATGGTACTATTTTGGTGGGGGTGGGACCCCTAGGAAGTCTTATACTGAGGCTAGTCATCAAAAAGACCAAGCAGTTGATTAGAACTTGGAGCTTTTTGGCCAGTGGGGTGAGAGGGAGTATTATAAAACTTGTAATTTGATGAGCTTCTGGGTTGGTGAATACATGACTTACTGAGGCATGGCCACAAAAGGGCTGAACCCCTTCCCTATCTATTAATTTCTTCCATTTGGTTCCTTAGTTACATCTCTTTTTCTTTTTGGCATTGCTGGGGTTTGAACTCAGGGCCTCATGCCCCTGCCTTTATAGCTATTCTGTCAGCCCTGGTTACATCTTTTATTGTAAAAATCAGTAATAAACCAGGCATGGTGACACACATCTATAATCACAGGACTTAGGAGACTGAGGCAGGAGGATCAAAAGTTTGAGGGCAGCCTGAACTGTACACTATGACTCATCCTCAAAATAACAATATTTAAAAAGTGGGGTTGGAGCTTGCCAAACATGCCCAAGTCCCTGGGTTTCGTTCTCAGCACCACACAAATTCACCCACAGAGTAAGAGTTGAGGATAAAGCTCACTGGTAGAACACTTATCTTGTATATGCAGGGTCTTAGGTTCCATTCCCAACACTAAACAAAATAAACTTATTTCCTGCTAGCACTGGAATTATAGGTGTCCACTACCTATAATTCCAGCTACTTGGGATGCTATGAGAATTGAGAGTTTGAGGCCAGCCTGGGTTACTTAGTGAGACTGTCTCAAAAAAAATAAATGATTGCCTGAGTTCCATGAATCATTAGCAAATTATGAAGCCAGGTGGCGGGGATCAGGAGAATCCCCGAATTTGTAGTGGTGCTAGATATATCTAGAGACCTAGTAGCCTAGAGACCTGTGCTTGCAACTATCCTAGGGTGAATACAGTCTTATGGAATTGAGCCCCACAGCCTATTGAGTTTGATGCTAACCTCAGGTAACTTAGTAGAAATGGGGTTTATTTTTAGAACAGTTTTTATCTCTCCAAAGAGAAACTGTTTGCCATTTACTTCTGACCTTCTCATTTTTACCACCCTCCTGAACACTAGCCAATCTACTTACTTACATGGATTGGCCCATTCTGGACGTATTGTCAGTGGAATCACAATAGGTGATTTTTATTTGCTGAATTTTCCATTTTATAAATATATCACTTATCCATCAGTTGGAGGACACTTGGCTTGTTTTTACTTTTTAGCTACTAATAGTTATCTGGACAAACAATAACGAAACCTCACTTTTGGGAATGTTCTAATGTAGAGCCCTGTGGTAAACTGTCTTATTTTTAGTGGAACACACCCATGCCTGTTCATGACTTGTGTTCATTGTACATTGCCTCTGGCTGCTTTTCTCCTACAATGTCAGAATTAAGTAGTTGAACTATATGCCCCCCGCCCCGCAAAGCATAAAATATTTATTATCTGGCAGCCTGGCCTAATCTCTTGTGGAAGCCTTGACTTCAGGGCATAGTGTTATGTTTACTAAATACCCTCTTTTTCTTGTTTTTGGGCAGGCAGAGAACATTTATAATGACGAAGACCCTGAAGGAAGCGTGGATCCAGAAGGACAAGGATCCTAGATATGTCTGCACTTGTGATTTTAGACTCCCCTTTTTTTCCTCTGAACCCTGAGACTGATTTAACACTGGTTTTGAGACACACAGACTTTGTTTAGCTATCCCCCTATAATAGGTACCACCAACAATACTATTACCCAAACAGTGGGTGTTTTCTAAATATTAACTGGGGGGACTTGATTCAACAAAGCCACAGACTTATATTTAAATTTTCTTCAGGAATTTTTTAGTAACAAACCCAGGTCTAAAGTAGCTACAGAAAATGTTATGTGTGATTATTTTTTTTCTTAAGCTATATCCCCAAGTTTTTCGGATTCTTAAGTAAAAGCTAGAGTAAGTAAGGAATAGAGCCAAATGAGGTAGGTGCCTGAGCCATGAAGTATAAATATTGCAAGATGTCATTTTTATTCAGGAATTAGGGGAGATTCGAGTCATACAGATTCCTACTCTTAAACTTTCACACCTGACTTTCCAGGATGCACATTTTCCTATGTAGACAAGTCTCTTGGTTTCTTCAGTTAAGTCAAAATTACATGTTCCTCCTTCCCCATTTATTTTTGCTCATTAGTGTATTTCTTGAGCTGTTTTCATATTATTCCTTTCCTTTCTGTGAAATGGTTTTTGTTGTGTTATTATTTTTTTTAACTTGGGACCACCAAGTTGTAAAGATGTATGTTTTTACCTGGCAGTTGTACCACAGGTGGACTGCCAAGTTGAAAAGAGTGAATTGATAGCTTGTATTTGTTCAAATTAAATTAATCCTTGATAAGAGTTGCTTTTTTTTTTTAGGAGTTAGTCCTTGACCACTAGTTTGATACCATCTCCGTTTTGGGTGACCCGTTTCACCAGCAGGCCTGTTACTCTCCATTACTAACTGTGTAAGTGCTTATAATGGAATAAATTGCTTTTCTATATAACCCCATGCTAATGGGTTTTATTTAATATATATCATCCATCAAATCCCAGTCTCTGGCTTGTAGATTAGTAGTTCAGATGACAGTTTATTTTCTATGGTCTTTCACTATCAAGAGTAGAATTAAATAGACCCAGAGCTAGAAAAAGAGCTTTACTTCTTTCCAGGAAAAGTGAAAAACAGAGGTGCACAAGCTAGTCTGATAAAATGACATCTTTTTAAGTTTGTCCCTAGAGACTATACAGGCTTTCAAGAGTGTCAAAGGCAGTATGGTACAATTTAAGGCAGACTTTAAATCTGGAAAAGTACTTGATTTTCTTAAACATGGGTTGAATCTCCCCAGTATGAATTTCACTGGGGCCTGTACTTAAAGGTTAGAAATAATAGGTTCTGAAAGAAAGTCTTTACCAGCAAATGCCATAATCAGGTAAAATGCCTGGTGCTTTCCAGTCACTCAGTTTTTTGACTGAGCAGATCACTCTTGATCCCAAAACCACTTAAGGTCTTTGGGAAAATCTGAATAGTCTCAATTTGGTTCAAACCTGAATTGGTTCCTTTTCTTCAGCTCTAGTTGTTTTAGGGTATAGTGAAGATTAATCTTGATACAATTTTAAGAATAAATTGAGTCTGCATAGCGTTTAAGAAAAAGTAAACTTTGTAAAAGGATCCATTTAAAATCTAACACTCCATAGCACAAAGGAATTCAAACTGTAAACCCATATAGTTGAAATTGGCTGCCATTTTGACCCCAGCTTTGTCCCCGAAAATAAGTGTTTTTTGGTTTGGGGCAACATACATTCTTCACAATACTGCAAGGTGTGTCCATATGTTCATCCTTTACTCAGCAGTACATGTGAGGGTTGCTGCTGGAAGATAAGACTTATTTTTCCATTCCTTGGTGCATTGAGATCAGTACCAGCAGCGTAGGAAATAGAATCCAGATAAAAGTTGACTGGTGTTCTGCTTAGAATCTTTTTAAGCAGGTTGACCCGTATTTGCAATTTTCATGGGGTAAATTGCTTGCCAAGTTCTGGCACGTTTTTGTCTGTGGGAAAATATGTCCCAAGGATACTTAGTGATCCTTTGCTAAGAAGTTCTTAGGTTGTTTCTGGATTAGATTCAGCCATACTTTTCTAAACAGCCCCTGTAAGGTTGAAGGAAAAAAAGAGTTTATACTTCCTACACCTTGAAATAATACAGTAGAACATTTATAACAATGAACTTTCAAAGTTTTGTTTAGTACAAACTATCGGGGATAGACTGCTACAGTGTGATTTACATTTGATCAGGGATGACATTCATCTAGCAAATACGGTGCCTCTTTGCAAAATGGAATGAATGATAACTTCTGTGATGGTGATGAGAGAAATAGTAAAAGTTTTTCTAAGTTGGTGTGCTGGTGCACACGTATAATTGCAGCACTGGGGAATTACAGTACCTGGGATTCTTTAGATTTGCTTCCTTAGTCATTCCTTTTTCCTGTCCACACAAAAATATTTGTCAGATCATTGTCCCTAAATAAAGGCTATAATAATTACCAAATAATAATAAGCATGACTATTTAAATGTAGGTAGGACACAATAAAAGAAAATCTAGAAAGTTAAGAAAAGCGTCAGTTAAAACAGTTACTTGCAAATTTGAATCCAAGATGCAAGCTTAACTAAGAAATGAAGAATATAATGTACATCTGTATAATATACAGCTTGACACCGACCTTTTCGTAGTGCTCAGTATTGAACCTCTATTCTCATGCATACTAGGTAAGCACTCCACCACTGGGCTTACAAACCCCAGCCCTATCCATAGGGTTTTTAATATTTTTTAGGGTATTTTTTGTTTTGTTTTGTTTCTCCTCTAGGGTTTGAGCTCAGGGCCTTGGGCTAAGCACACCTCTTAAAACTTGAGCCATACCCTCAGCCTTTTATAGTTTTTTGGGGGGAGAAGAGGGAGTATTTTTAATCTAAAGAAATCTCGGGCTTTATTTTGTATTTCCAGACAGAGTGTTGCTGTGTACTCCAGCAACTTCAAACTTGTGATTCTCCTGCATCCTGAATGCCGGGGTTATGAGTGTTGACATTGCACTTGGTAAATCTAGAACTTTAAAAGAACATTATCGGTAGAACAGAAGGGATCCTAAATAGTTCACAGGTCCGAAAGCTGCCGTCTGTTTTGCCTAAAAGTAAGTCTGTGAAATACAGACCATTTCCCTACTTCTAACCAAAACCAGTCTTTTTTTTTTTTTTTTTTTAATATAAGGAAATTAATGAGTAGACATGTTGGTTATTTCATATATTAAGCCATAGTTCTGGCCCTCAACCTGTAAACATCCATTCTCATGCATTTTTAGATGTTTACAACAACAGTAATTTAGTCCTCCTGTCAGCCTCCTTTGTCACAGTCTGAATTTGGTACCACAACTGCCCTTTTGCTGTACTAAGGAAATTGGACAGCAGGTGGAGTGAGGAACAGACTGCCAGAGCCTAGATGTTTTTATCTGCTAAAGAATTTTTTAAGTGGGACTGGGGTTTGAACTCAGCTTCCTGCTTGCAAAGCAAGTGCTCTACTGTTTGAGCCATGCCAGTACATCTTAAAGAATTCTTGGGGGTAATTAGATCCTGTTTTTGAGTCCTAGTAGAAATTGAAACATTTCAAATAAACTGGATTCTTAACCCTGGGCATTTTAGTGACATAGGGTATTCCTGAATTTTGTCATTAGATAATTAAATTTTAAGAAGGCATTAGTGGGGCTGGAGGCTTGGCCCAAAGGACAGAAAACCTACCTAGTAAGTGCAGGGCCCTGAGTTCAAATTTCAGTGTCATCCCAAAAAAGGAATTAGGGGTTAGGGGGCATGACTGACGTGGTAGAGTGCCCCTCTAAGTTCAAACCCCACTAACCACCATCCCCCCCACACACAGAGTAAAAAGCAATGGCATACACACATAACACACATAATCCTAATTCTAGCTATTTGGGAACTGAGGCAGGAGGATTACAAGTTTGAGGCCAGCCTGGGCAATAAAGCAAGACCCCACCACCACCACAAAAAGAAAGAAAGAGAAAGCGTTAGTATTGTTAGGAATGCAGTAATGATGCAACCACCTCTCTTCTACCCACAAAGATCACCTTGGGACTGTATCTCGATTCCACCTGCCTGAGAAGTCAGAACATCAGCCTGTTCCAGACTCTTGGGTAGCATAGCCCTTTAAAAAGAGAGAGCCATTCTCCATCTGATCATGGATGAGCAAAATTTGAAAATCATTTCCCCAAATCTTTCTTCTTGTTTTTCACTTTTGAGTGAAATTTTTCCTGAGCCCTCCCTACCATCCTCTTAGCCAATATTAGATGAGATTTTTTGTGGCAATGAAAACTGACTTATAACTTGAGAGCTCTTCAGCAAGACTGGTCCTTAGTTGCTCCATCTCTTTGTTCTTCTGTTGCTGGAGTTGCACCCCACTTCTTAACTGCCTCTGTCTCGCTTCCATCTCCTCCAGCTGTTCCTGCATGAGATGGCCAAGAACAAATAAAAGCCTGATGTCTACTATAGTTTATAAAGTACTTATACACACTATTTAAGTATTGAGACTGGTACTGTCTTTATAGGACAGGTTAGGAAACAAGTTCAGAGAGGTTATGTCTTACCAGTGAGGCTGATTTTGAGAATGGTGACCTGGAAGAAGTTTTATCTGTTACTCACTGCTTGCTTAATAAAATCTTAAAAAGATTGAACACGTATGCAAAGGGACTTTAGTTTCACAATCTTATTGCTGTTGGAGAGTGTTTTGGTCCTTTACTTGGTAGGCTGAGAGTTTCATCCCTCCATGTGCAAGTTTGTTTCTATTAAGATAAGTAGTAGTTGTTAGGCGCCAGTGGCCCATTCCTGTAATCCTAACTACTGGGGAGGCAGAGATCACGAGGATTGCAGTTTGAACCCAGCCTGGGCAAATAGTTCACGAGACCCTATCTCAAAAATACCAAAAAAGGACTGGTGGAGTGGCTCAAATGGTAAGATCATTTCACAACTAAAACCAGGTTTAAAGTCATATGTAAGATTTTTTTTGTGGTACTGGGGATCAACTTCAATATCTTGTGCCAGTGTGCTATCACTGAGCAGCATTCCTGTTCAAAAATTCTAAGTTGGAAAACATAATGCCTAGGAGCCCTTGAGCTTTCAGACAAATGTCCCATTTCCCATTCTGCCAAAAACACACTGAAATGTATTCTGTAAATTGTCCCTGCCTGGGATTAATGCCTGGAAATGAGGTAAGGAAGGTGTCAGCCTTTGGTCTCTGGCTTAGCTGCTAGCTGACTTGATTCCTTACACAGGATGTGAACAAAGGGGTGTGTTGGTATGAGAAAGGTATATTGTAAAGGGACAGTTTACTTACCTTAAGTAGGAATCCACTTTGGGTATATGCTATTATTAGAAGGATCTGAGTCAGCCTTGACATTACTGTGCCACATCAGCCACATCTGAATCTCAGCTTTCGCTAATACTGTCAAAAGACACTTTTTTAGTGCTCAGCCATGGCTATGTGCCACACAGAGATGTGACCTTAACCACTGAAGAGAGGCATCTGTCCCAATTTCCTAAGACTCCCTGCCCAGCAAACCTGTTTTGGTGAGGCACAAAAGTACATGGTTGGGGAAGCAGTCTGCAGTATTGGTGATACATTCTGTCAGGCTGGAACAGCCCCACTGGAATGAAAGAAGGATTGTTACAGTGGCAGTCAACCTACATAGTACACTGCTAGGTTCACTTTCTAAAAACTTATTTTACTATCTCAAAATCCTAAGGCTTTCTGTTTTCTTCAGTAGCATTCAGAACCCCTCTAGTTTGATCCCTGCCTCTATCTTGAACCTCCTTTACTCTTCCACACTCTCCACTATACAATAGAGAAGCCACTAAAGTCACAGAGGTGACTGTGGCTGGTAAACATTTGAAGTGTGGCCACTCTGGGTTGATCTTCTATACATTAGAATAGATTGACTTGGCAGATTTCTAAGACTCGGCACAAAAACATCCCTGTGTTGAAATATATTTCTGCCGGGTGTGGTGGTGTGCATCTGTAATCCCAGTACTAAAGGATGATGAGTTCATTCAAAGACTGCCTGGAATACATGGCAAAGGCCCAGTTTCAAAACAATGCATAACTATGCTCCAGGCACCATTGCAAGAGCTTCACAAAATTAGCTCATTCATTCCTTGGAACTCTGATGTGACAGATTAATCTCATTTTTATTAGTTCTTTCCTAAAATCAGGTGTAATCTCATTTTACATGTATGAGGAAGCTGATCCACACATTTTCCAACTTCCCAGTTAATAAGTGATAGAACCAGGCTTTGCCAACAGCTTAGAACTCATACTGCTAACAACTCTTCTTTGTGACTTTCATTAGATATAGTCTCTCCTGTGGTTTTCAGACTTCTGAAACAGCAGAAGGCCAAATTAGAGTGACTCCTTTTTACCTGTTTTATATATTAGCATTCCAAACAAAATTCTGTAGGAAAAGGGGGGAGGAGGAGTCCTTGGCTTTAAGGGAAAACATTTGCCTAAAACCATATATAGTTTGGTGCCAACCTACCTCTAGCCTCATCTTTCTGCTTAATCTCATTCCTTACAATTCAACCACACTGAGCCCACTTCCCAAAATAATGTGGTTTTGTGTTTCCATGATTTTGTATGAGCTGTTCCCTCTGCCTGGAATACCTTTCCTGCCTCAATATATTCTTCAATACCTCTCAGCTCCAAGCTTTGAGGTAGTTGAGTGTGGACTTGAGCTATATTGCTCAGTTAGATCCTGGCATGACTCCCAAGCCGTACAACCCTGGACAAATGACTTAAGTTCTCTGTCTTGCCTGTTTTCTCTCATTTTTCAAACACTTCAGACCTTAATGGGGGGTGGAGGGGAGCGCTGAAGAAATGAATCGTATGAAGAACTTCAAGTAGAGTTGGGTGCCAGTGGCCCATGCCTATAATCCTAGTTACTCAGGAGGATTGCAGTTTAAAGTCAGAACAGGCAAGTAGTTTGCAACGCCCTATCTCTAAAAAGAAAAAAAAAAAATCATATAACCCGGCACTGGTGGCTCACACCTGTAACCCTAGCTACTCAGGATGCAGACATCAGGAGGATTGCAATTCAAAGCCAGCATGGGCAAATAGCTCATGAGACCCTATCTCAAAAAAAACCCTTCATGAAAATAGGACTTGTGGAGTGGCTCAAGGTGTAGGCCCTGAGTTCAAGCAAGCCCCAGCACCACAAAAAAAAAAAAAAACCTTCAAGTATGCTGAGCACCAGTGGTTCATACCTGTAATCCAAGCTATTTGGTAGGCTGAGATCGGGAGGTTCCAGACCAACCCAGGCAAATAGTTCGTGAGACCCCCATCTCTAAAATAGCCAGAGCAAAATGGACTGGAGTTGTGGCTCAAGGAGTAGTGAAAAGCACTCTTGAAAAGTAATCAGATGGGAGATCTTTCAGAAAGAAGAATTTGGAGCCAGATGTTAGTACTGTACATCTACTATCCCAGCATTTGCTGTAAAAGAGACCACACTGAAGTCCCCTCGTAGTGCCCAGCAGCATTTAACTCAACACTTACCTGATAAGGCCTCCAAGCCATGAGAAGTAGAGAATACAAAGAAAAGTAAAACAGGCCCTACCTTCTGAAAGCCCACATAGCCTAGAGAAGTAGACGTAATTGTTTATTCACTTAGTATTTATATCCTACTCTGTTCTAAAAAGGGATTAGAACTGGCTCACACTTAATCAGAAATAACTTGAATACAAGGGAGATGGTGACATGCACAAAAAAGGAAGATGAGGAATAGAGATTTCATCCTAGTCTAAACACTGGACAACTTTAAGGTGGAGAATGAATAGGTGGGACTTACAGGTGAATGTGGTAGAGGGGAGGGAATGCATCCATTCCAGGTGGCCTCCTTCCCTCTGGCTTTATATATATCCAAGAGTGATTCACTATTAGGAAACGGTTCCATGGAAAGAACACTGAAATCTTGGGATTGGGTAGCCCCAGCCCTAGGGTCAAACTACTTCAGTTCACTGAGCCTCAGTTTCTTCATCTATAAAAAATGAAAATCCAAGCCAAGTTTGGTGGTGCATGCCTGTAACCCCAGCACTCAGGAGGATGGTGAATTTGAGGCATCTTGAGCTACATAGTGAGACCCTGTCAAAAAAAAAAGGTCCTTGACTTGTAGGATTAATGTGAAGATAAATGAGATAGTTCGTGTTAAAATGCTGTGTAGCCAGCATAGTGCCAGTGGCTCACACCTGTAATCCTAGCTACTTGGGAGGCTGAGATTGGGAGGATCAAGGTTCGAAGCCAGCCTAGACAAATAGGTTACAGAACCCCATCTCTGAAATAGAGCAAAATGGATTGGAGGTGTGGTTCAAGTGGTAGAGTTCCTACTTTGCAAGCACAAAGCCCTGAGTTCAAATCTGTCCCACAAAAAAAAAATGAGCTGGGTGCCAGTAGCTTATGCCTGTAATCCTAGCTACTGCCTGGGCAAATAGTTCTTGAGACCCTCTCTCGAAAAAACCCTTCCCAAAAAAGGGCTGGTGGAGTGGCTCAAGGTATAGGCCCTGCTGGGCACCAGTGGCTCACGCCTGTAATCCTAGCTAATCAGGAGGAAGAGATCAGTAGGATTGCGGTTCAAAGCCAGCCTGGGCAAATAGTTCACAAGACCCTATCTTGAAAAACCTTTTACAAAAAAAACGACTGGTGGAGTGGCTCAAGATGTAGGCCCTGAGTTCAAACGCCAATACTGGAAAGAAAAAAAAAAGTGCTGTGTAAACTAAAAATGCAAGCTCCTAACATAGGTCTGACTGGATGAATGAAGAATGGAGGAAAGGAATGAGTGAGTGGTCCCAAATAAGCTGTTCTTCCTACACAGGATAGGATCCTCCAGCCACCCTTTCCTTCCCCTGCTTAAAAGATCTGTTTCCCTTGCACATCCAAGGGTCCTACCCTGTACTGCTGCACTTCCTCATCACGTTTTTGCCTCACAAGTGTGATCTGGTCCTCCAGGTTCCTGTTTTGCAGGAGGAGCTGCCGGACCTCTGCTTGTAGAGGTCTCAGAGCTTCCTTCATCTCCTGGATCTCGGCCTGGGTTTTCTGCAGAGCTTTGGTCCCCGCTTCTTTCCTCTCCAGCAGCCGCAGTAGCTGAGGCTCATATTCCTCTTCCAGGCCCTGGCGGCTCTCTGCCATGAGATTTTCAAACTGGGCAGACAGCCGCCGGCTCTCCTGGAGAAAGTGCCCATCCCTCTGGCTTGGAGGTGCTTCTAGTTGATGCCGCAGCTGCTCTTTCTGCTTCTGATAGGCATCACGGAGCTGGGCCAGTTCCTCAGAAAGCTGGGCTGCCTTTGTAGTCAGTGCTTCCCGGAAATCAGCAAACTGAGCCACATCCTGCTGTCGGCACTCCAGCTGGTACTGGTAGGCCACACATTCCTTGGTCACCTTGAACAGCTTCTGCTTGACCAGCCGGATCTCTTCCCTTAGCCCATCCCTCTCCAGCTCTGCCTGGGCGTGCAGCTTATAGGAAGCCAGGATGTCCTGATGGACTTGCTGCACCTCCTGCAGGGCTGGTTCCCGGAGCAACACAAGCTCATGGATGAGCTGATCCCGCTCTTCTTCCAGCTGGGCCACTGCTTGCACACACTGCTGGAAACGGCTCTCTAGCAGTTCCAGGTCCTCCATGCTGAGGTTCTCCTCTGCACTGGAGCTTGACTCTGCTCTGAGGCTCTCCTCAGGGTTAGATTTCTCCCTTGCAACCATCTCTCCCTCACAAACAATCTGCCCTGGGCTTGGACTCTCAGCTGACTCCACAAGCTCCTCCACAAATTGTATTTCATCTGGCTTCACAGGCTCCTCCATGTACAGCATCTCCTCGGTACTCACAGGTTCTTCCATGTACAGTGCCTCTGGCTGCTCAGACTCCTCAATATACAGGGTGTCATCTGGCTTATCGGTCTCTTCCACATAGAGTGACTCTTCAAAGTCATCTGTGCCTCCCAAATAGAGAATGTCTTCTAGGTTCACCATCCCCTCCAAAAACAGAGGAGCTTCTGGTTTTAAGGTCTCAGCCTCATTCAGGGATTCAGAGTTACCTTGAAGAGAATTGGCCTCTGTTCTTGTTTCCCTGCAAGAGAAATGATTTAAAGTAAAAGGGCAGCCACAATGAGGATGTTTGTTACTAAAGCCATTAGCCACAGGCCTGAATTGTAGCTGGTTCTCAGATCTCAGTGGCCACTTGTCTACTCCCTTCCCTCTTACCCATCTACCCCCTACACGCAGTCTATTGTTTTGATTCCTTGACAAAACAACTTCAAGGACAAGAAACACCTGAACCCCTACTTATATGCTCCACAGTCATAGCAAAATTCTAATGTTGAAGTAGAACCTTGGAATTCTTATCTTCTCAACTTGATTCTCCCTTCTAGAATCAGACAGTTCTGCTTTTCCATATAAAATCACACATTCCTTGGTCACCTTAAAGATAACTAACTTGAAGTCAGGTCCAGGTGACTCATGCCTATTATCCTAGCTACTTAGGAGGCAGAATTCAGGAGGATCACTGATCAAAGCCAGCCTGGGTAAACAGTTCTTGAAACCCTATCTCAAAAAAACCCGTCACAAAAATAGGGCTAGCAGAGTGGCCTTGAGTTCAAACCCCAGCACCAAAAAAAATAACTAGGAGGCTAGGGATTTAGCTCAGTGGTAGGGCACATGCTTAGCATGCATGAAGCCCTGGGTTCAATCCCAGCACAAAACAAAAAAATCTCAGTTATTTCATACATGCCAACTATCCAGTGCCCTCCTCATTTGAGTCACCTCCTTCTGACTGGACTCCAGATTGTCACTGTCTCTTGGGGATGGAAATTGAGAGCAGTACTCCAGGTGTGCTCTAAGCAGTGGTGTTCCTGGACACTATATTTCCTATGGAGACAGCCACGATTTCCTTAGCATATACAGCAGCTCTATTGTATTCCTGACAAGTGCTAAGTGATAAAATCCTTAAAGACTTTTGCACACCAAGTGTTTTTAAGTCACATCTCTCTTATATTTATAAAATGTTTGCTCAACATAATTGTACATATGGAGTCAGTGTGACATTTCAGTATACAGTGTCTAATTGGTCAACTCAAAGCAATTGGCATATTCATCATCTCAAACATGCATCATTTCTTTGTGCTGGGAATATGAAATATCCTCTCTACTAGCTATTTTGAGATACAGTATCCAAGCCATATGTTTTATTCCTGTAAAACTTCATCTTGTTAGAATTGACCCATTCTTGCAGTCTGCCAAAGGCTCTTGAATTCAGATTCTGTGATTCCATTGTAGGAGCTCTTTGACCTAGCTGCTTATGCCTGCCAGCACTCCTGCTCTCCTGCTTTTTTGGCCCTCAGATGGCTTGGGCTTTTCCTGTTTCAAATGTATCTTACCTACCTTGAATCTCTGAGCACTTTTTTTTTGGAAGTCATTAAATATCACTGAAAGGGCCTTTGTGTGTCTTTTTGATAGTGACTTTCATCATGCTCTACATTTTATATTGAAACTGGGACTTTAACTGGATATGTATATTAGGCTGACTTTGAACTTAGGATGTTCAAAACTGAGATGAAAAATGTGAAATGATAAGTTGTGAAAGTGTTCAGATTTTATGTTTCCCATTGCAATTTGCATATTGTCCAAGACACAGATGAGAATAAAAAGCATTTTTTCAAGTAAAAAAAAAAAAATATATCACTGAAAGGGCTTGAGGGCATGCCTCAAGTGGTAGAGTGCCTGCCTCTAGTTCAAGGCCCTGAGTTCAAACCCCAGTACTGCAACAACAGCAACAAAAATCATACAATAATAATAATAGGTTATACCTATTAAGGAATTAACTGTGTACTAATCCCTGTTCTAAATGTTTTATATGTACTACTCATTTAATCCTCCTAACAATTCTATTAGATAGCTATATGTATTCTTCCCATTTTATAGATCATTAAGCTGAAGTTGAGCTTACCTTGCTCAAGGAAACTTGGATAGTCACTGTGCTCCAGATATAAAACACACAAAATATGAGCTTTCAAGCACCTTTTTTTTAGATATAAATGAAGAGCCACAAGATTTCAAATAATTTGATTTGTTGGTATAGAAAAGCCTCGTACTTGTATCCAAGTTTTAAGCTCCCTCCACCCCAGGTCCTGGAGATCAAACCCAGAGCCTTGAACGGATTAAGCATGAGCTCTACCACCGAGCCACACCTCCAGGCCCTAGGCTCTATCAACTCCACATTCCCAATATAGATATTTTTCTTTTAAATTGATTTGTAGGCTGGGTGACTTAGTGGTAGAGTGCCTGCCTAGCAAGTGTGAGGCCCTGAGTTTAAACCCCAGTACTGCCAAAAAAAAAAAAAAAAGTTTCCAGTCTCCATTCCCCCTTCTCTATTCCATTGCCATGGCCTATCCAAGTCATCGCCTCCCTCCTACACTTCATACCACCTTTTACTGGCCCTTCTTGCTTCACCCTGTCTGTTCTCTACAGTGCCATAGTTAGCTCACTACAACATAATGTTGCTCCACTTCATGTTTTCAAAGTCTTAAATATGTGGCCCCAATTTATCTTTTTTAGCCTCAGTTCACATTACTTCTGCAACCCACCTGGTGTCTAACAACCCAGAACATGTGTTAACTTTTCACACCTCCCACTCTGCGCCCACAATATGTAAAGGATACAGCTAAGAGATGCAGCTTCCCAAACACCATGTGTCTAGAGAACAGGCCTGCACTACCTTGGAAGGTAGAGCTCCTAGCACCAGGAAAGAGTAGCTGTACAGCCAGCCAGGCCCACGTTGCTGCTCAGAGAGACTGCTTTTCCTAGTCCTCACATCCTGCTCCTGCAGAGCCCCCTACCTTAGAATGTCTTAACCATTCTAAGGTACTATGTTTTACATGAATACTGGTTTATGTAGTGCTCATCTACTGTTCCCATTGTATAGATGAGGAAGCCACAGCACAGAATGAAGAACTCAGTTAAGGTTCCACAACTCATTATAAGTGCTGGAATGGAACCTGGAGAGGCTGCAGTACTTACCATTCTGCCTAGGATAGGCATGAGGCCTAGAAAAGGTAACTGTAGCATATATAATAAAGCTTGGCACATAGCAGTCAATCCATATTTCTAGGGCTAGAGGTGTGGCTCAGAGGCAGAGCACTTGCCTAGCATGTGGGAGCCCCTAAGTTTGACCCCCTAGCACTGGAAAACAAGTAAAACATACTTACTGGGCTGGGGGCATGGCTCAAATAGTAGAGTGCTTGACTAGCAAGCATGACACCCTGATTTAAAACCCCAGTACCACCCCACTCCTCAAAAAGGCAAAATAAAAAACCTGCTTAGGCTGGCAGAGTGGCTCAAGTGGTAGAGCACCTGCCTAACAAATGTGAGGCCCTGACTTCAAACCCCAGTACCACCAAAAAAAAAAAAAAAAATTAAATTTCTATTCATCTTTCAAGCCCTGCTCAAACGTCATCTCCTCTGGAAGTGTTTCCCAAACAAGCCCAACCTATGTCCTCTTGACACTGAGTGCAGCTTATCTAAACACAGTACTTTGCATTATGGAAGTATATGTGTCCATATCATTAACAGTGAATTTCCTAAGGGATAATATAGTTCCCCTGCTTTGTATCCCAGGGTGGGGCCCTTGGAAGGCAGGCAGAAATACCTGAGCTCCAGGGAGGAAACTTGGCCACTGTCAAATGACAAAGCTGGAGGTAGAACCCAGTCAGCTGACCTCCAGGCCCACTGTTTCCCAACCTGTGTGCCAGATGCTGCCCTCACACTGCTTGTCTCTCTACAGAATTGGCTAAGAAGCAGGTTATGGGAGGCTAACAGAGGAGGGAGTAAACTCAGCTGTGACCCCTCAACTCAGGTTTCCTTGGGCCCCAGGCAGCCTTCTGTCTTCACCACTCTGTCCCTGTCCCCAGAGGACTCCCAACAACTCCCTAACCTTGTCCATCAGGACTGTGGCTGGGTGTGTGATATGGCACAGGCAAAAGTGCATGTGTCTGACTCCATCTGTACCTGCATATGTGTATGGCAGTCCAGGCAAGTGTATGTGTAAGACTGCTCAGCGTTGTCCTCTCATGTGACAATGGAGGGATGCCAGCAGGTGTGTGTATTTGTGCCTCCACCTCTTGGAATGCTGGGGAAGTCCCAGGGCCACAGTTTGACCTGGGCAGAAATACTCCCCACTCACCCCAATCCACTAAACCACAGGTTCCTTCTCCCTGACCAGTGGTAAGCCACAGCAGATAGATGGGCACCATGCCCTCCTGCCCCTGCCCACCCATGGCTCTCCCCACCCCCATCAAGCCAGACAGAGAACTGGCTGCTTGAACAGACTCTTAACTTCAAGCTGGCAGGTACCCAACCGTGCACCAAGTGGCTTCCAGCAGCGAATTCACTGGTTGACCCCATCCCCAGTTGACATTTGGAGAAATGAAGGACAAGTACTGTCTTTAGCCAGCTGAGCCAAGTGGATTTTGAGCTGTTGCTGTCCTGAAAGGGTTAATTTTCACACAGCCAGTACGAGGGGGAGGGGCATTATAAAAAGCCACAGACCAACCGAGGGTGCCAAGACCCCGGGCCAGAGCTCCCCATCTCCCTTTCCTGGGTGGTTCCCAGTGCCCTATCCGGGCTGGCCCACTACTCACAGACAGGCAAAAGAAAGCGCGAGTGGGGGAAGGGAACCCGTCCGCACCCCCTCCCCAAAGGGGCGGCGATGCGGGCCCTGGAAGGTCCTACCTCGCGGCCTGGGCGGCGCCGTCCCCGCTGCGCTGGGGCTCGGGGCTGGCCATGGCTGCGCGACCCCGGGCTCGGCGGGCGCGTTATTAATAGCCCGGCCGGCGGGCGGCTGCTCCGGCGCCCGCGCGCGCCGCACTGCCAGCTGCAGCCGACACCGGATCCCGGCCGCCCTGGGCCGGGCGCACCCACTTGGCCAGGGCTCCCGCCCGCGGGAGGAGGGAGCGGCCCCCGCGGTCCTGGGGGCGGGGAGAGGGTGGAGGGGGCGGTGGGGGGCGGCCTGGCGATGTTTCCAAAACCAGGCTCTTCCCGAGCCTGCCTTCCCTCCGCCTTCCCCTCTCCGGGTCTGGGTTGCAGTGGGAGGAGAGGAAGGGGAGAATGTCCCCTGTCCAGCCATGGGGAGCAAGGGTTGGGGGAAGGCTGAACCTCTCGCCTGCAGATGTCCGGGAGTGTCGGCGCCCTTCAGTCCCCACCCGCGCCGGGAGTTGGACAGCGGCCACCCTCTCGGTGCTCGGCAGCTGTCGAGAAGGGGTGGGGCCGGGCGCCGGCTGGAGGAGGGGGTTTAACGGCTACACCCCATGCTTCAGGGGACAGCCTGGGGCCTGGAGCCCATGGGTGGAGTTAGGGAAGGTCGGCGGGAGGACCGCTTTCCTCCCCCACCCTGCCATGCTTCCTAGGGTCTCTCTTCAGCTCCACCTGACACCTCAACTCAGCAGCCTTCTATCAACTCTAATGCTCACTCCCCTAAATCCTCGGCCCACCAGTGTCTGGGTCAAACCTGAAGTCTTTCTCCCTAAGAAGCTTCTGGGCCCCCTCCCAGACCTGGGCCTACTCGGGCATTCTCCCTCTAACTCCTTTTTTCCACTTAAGTCCCTGGGTCGGGTGGAGGAGGAGAGGAGGAGGACTTTGACTCAATCTCAGAAGAACGCTATGCACTACACCAGGCGGAGGGATTGGCACATGTGTTTAAATCAGAGGCCTTGCATGTGGGGTGGGGGTGTCTTGTATGTGTGTGGGCCTGTGTGGTGCGATCAACATGCCCACAGCTGGTAATGTATGGTCATGGTTTTGTGTGTGGAGTGGAAGATTGTGGGGTTGTGTGCCCATGTGTGACTCTGATGACTGTGGAGTAATGTGGGGGCTGGGGGGATGTGACTATGTGACTGTATGGGGGCAGGAGAAATGTGTATGGTGATGGTGCCCGTTCTGAATTATCCTTTGAGGGAATGAGACACTGACTGCAGTGACTGTGGGGCATGAATATGATCCTGTGTGTGGTTGTGATTGTGTGCCTGACCATGGAGGCCAAGGCGTGGGGAATGTTCACAAGCAGAGATACTGAGTGTCCTTCATGTGGACTGGGGCTGTGTACATGTGCATTCATCTACTATCTGAGTGTGCCGCCTGTGGCTGTATATTTATATCACTCTGTCTAGTGCAAGGCGGTGGGTGGAAGATTAACACCCAGGGAGCCTGATATACCCTTGTAAGGTATGCAGGAGAAAAAGTCAGGTTTTGGAGGCTGCTGGTCATTTTCTGACTTACCACTGAAATATTCAGGGGAGGAGGTTGGCAGCACCTCAGCAGCTGCTTGTTTGACAGTTACTGCCAGTCAGAGGGGAGCAAGGGAGCAAGGGCAAGGTCAGCCAGAGCCTGTTTGCTATGGGTACTAGGCAACAGGCAGCAAAGGAAGCAGTTAGAAGGGCCAGCCTTTCCCCTCTCACCCCTGCCCAGGAGCTGGTCTTGGGCAGACCCCCAAGACTGCATTCTTAACCCTTCCTCACTTCCCCTGACCCTCCTTTGGGCTGAAATACTGAATTCCCAGGATCTAGAAACTCCTCCACCAGTGGGTCTTGGTGCTTACTGTTTCTTCTGCCTACAACACCTTTTACAGCTCTTCACATCCCAGCTTCCACTCTTCTTTGGGCTTAGCCCACATAGCATCTGATCAGAGGGATGCTCCCTCCCTAATGTCTACCCCATTTATTCTCTGTGTAGCACTTACCACAGTCTGTAGAATAGGTTTATTTTCTCTGCTTCCCCCTAGAATGGGAGCAGAGACTTGGTATGTCTTGTTTAGTGCTGTGTCCCCAAGGACAAGGACAGAGCCTAGTGTGTAGTAGGAAAATTTGTTGGATAAAGGAAGGAAAGGATGGTCCTATCTAGTCCAATTTGGGCAACATTTGATGCCTGCTGAGTGCCAGGCCTAGTCCATCTACACCAAGGGGCCCTAGGGTACTCTGGGAGACAGACATGCACACATGCCCAGATTGTGTCCACCCAGGCAGCTTGAGGTGAACCAGGTCACAGGACTCAGTTCCTTTGGCACTTGGTGTGTACTGGGCCTGTGTCAGAGAAAACAGCCTTATTTGGCACAGGCCTACAAGATGCTCACTGTGTAGAGGAAGCTATAATCAGCTCCTGAGGAGACAGGCCTAAGCAGAAGATAATGCCAACTCACTGTGCTAAGCGATGTGGGGATAGACACTGAGACCCAGGGAGGCCAAGAGTGGGAGAAGCTGACTCCGGGACAGAGTAACCTGAGCTTGAAAGAATGAAAAAAGATGTTCCAGAGCCAGGCACAGAGGGTGCTTTGAGAGACAAGTTCAGTCACTGTCAGCCTCTCCATGAAGCTAAATCTGGGAAGAGAACAGCCAGTGGCTGGCTATTCTCTGCCTGACTTTGTTTTCTACACTTCTCGTTCTGCTGTGACCTGGGACAGACTCCTGCACATTCTCATGGTCCCCTGGCCTTTTTGGCTCCAGGTGGGGTTTATCCCATATAAGACATGCAGAATTGGGGGAGGGGGAGAGTGGACCAGGCTATTTATCATGCTTCCCTTCCTCAGGCTCAGGGAGTGACTTCATCCCACTGTGACTAGTTCTGGGTGCTTTGTAATTCCTGACACTCCTCTGAGAACAGTTCCTTCATGACCCCCCTTCCAGCAAAGGTCTTTTGTTTTGTTTTTTGGTGGTACTGGGGATTAAACTCAGGTCTTGTGCTTGCCAGCCAATTGCTTAAGCACTTGAGACACTCCACCAGCCCTCAGCAAAGGCCTTGAATGTGCATATTTCTTGCTGAAACTCCTAAAGAACTAACCCAGGACAGTTGGGCCCTGGCCAGAGAATTTGGGGAGACCCTGTTTCTAAATCATCACCCAAAATCAGAATCAGAAAAGTTGTGATTAGTTGTGACCAGATCAGTCAAGTATGGGGCTGTAACTCAGTGGTGGAACTCTTGTATAACATACACAAGGCCCTCAGTTCCTTCCATCTCCAACACAGAAATAATAGATTGACTAAATAAAAAGAAAAAAGAAAAGCTGCAAACAGATGCCACCCTGAGTGAAGAGATACCTCCTGTCCATGACTCTAGCAGGGTCCCAACATTAGGGATCTTCCTTACTCCTTAGTTCCTTACTTGGGCCTGCAGTTATTCTGGCTGGGAGAATGGAGCAGGGAGAGGTGGGAGGAATGGGGAACTGAAAGAGGGGTGAGCTGGGGAGTCAGCAGCACCAGAGGGCAGCCGGGGAGGGGGAGCTTTTAGCAGCAGTCCCCAGAGTCTGCCCTCTATGACTATGGGAAGCCAAACTCCCTGAATTCCAGTTCCCTGTCAGTAGAATGCATAATTAATTCCCTCTTCACAGGATTGTGAAAAGCAATCAAACCAGAGGCTCAACACAGTCACTAGTGGATGGGAAGCTACTCTGAAAACTGAAACCAGGGTCACCATTGCTCGGTGATGGAAAGACTATTCTGCTTAGTTTCGTTGTGTCAAGAGCTCCCATAAGCCACTCAGAGATAGGAGCAAGGTGGTACAAAGATGCCCTAAAAAGCCCTCAAGCTTTGGAGGCACATTTGTACTTACTCATCCTGTGACCTCAGGAAAGTCACTCCACCTCATAGACTGTCTTCTCTGTAACACTGATTAACAATTTTTTTTTTTTTTTTGGTGGTATTGAATTCAGGGCCTCACACTTGTTAGGTAGGTGCTCTACCAATTGAGCCACAACTCAATCCTGGATAACACTTTTTTACATCAAAGGTTTGCTGTGAGGATGAACCCAAAGCACAAATACCATTAATCAAGTGCCCGAGAAGTATTAACTCTTATTTATTCATTTATTTGTTTGTTTGTTTATGCTAGTGATTAAAGCCAGAGCCTCTTGCATGATAGGTTCATACTCTACCAATGAGCTACACCCTAGCAAAGATAATCTTTTAAAAACAAAGAGAGAAATAAAGAAAAAAAAAATTTAAAGAACAACAAAAAATAAATAAAAATGGAGAAAGAGCCAGCTTTGCAGTGACTCAAGCCTGTAATTCTAGCTACTTGGGAGGCAGAGATCAGGAGACTAGAGGTTCAAGGCCAGCTTGGACAAAAAGTTCTCGAGACCCCTCCCCATCTCAACCAATGGCTGGGTGTGGTGGAAGGTGCCTATCATCCCAGCTATGTGGGGAAGCACAAATAGGATTGCTTCCAGGCCACCATGGGCAATCTGAAAAATAACCAATGCTAAAAGGGCTGGTGGAGTGGCTCAAGTGGTAGAGCACCTGCCTAGCAAGTGCAAGGTCCTGAGTTCAACCCCTGGTATTGCCAAAAACAAAAGAAAGAAAAAAGAGTGAGAGACAGCATCTCACTATGCAGCCCAGGCGGGCCTCAAAATCCTGGGCTCCAGCCGTTCTCCTGTCTCAGCTTCCCAAATTGTTGGGACTACAAGCACAGGCTCTCACACCCAGATTATTATTTTCAAAACTCCTCTTTCAGACTGGGGGTATGGCTCAAGCAGTAGAGTGTGAAGCCCTGAGTTCAAACCCCAGCAACAACAACAACAAAAAATTCCTCTTTCCAGCCAGTCACAGTGACTCACACCCATAGTCCCAGCTACTCAGAAGGCTGAAGCAGGAGGAACCCTGGAGCCCAGCATTTCAAAATCAACCCAGACAATAATAATGAGACTTTGCCTTAAAAAAAACAAAACAAAAGTCTCCTTTCTCCCTCTTATTCTCTCTAATGTTACAAAGGAACTGACTGTGGCATGACTCTTCATTCATTTCAATAAGTTGCAAAGCAGGTGCTCTATCATTTGAGCTACACCTCCAGTACATTTTTTGCTCTGGCTGTTTTGGAGATGGAGTCTCTCAAACTTTTTGCTGGGGCTTCCCTTGAACCTTGATCCTCCCAAACTCAGTCTCCCAAGTAGCTAAGATTACAGGGTTGAATCACCCATGCCTGGCAAAGCAACAGTATCTCATGCCTGTAATCCCAGTTTCTTGGGAGGCTGAGATCAAAAGGATTGTGGTTCCAGGCCAGCCCAGGCTAATAGTTCACAATACCCCATCTCCAAAATAACCAAAGCAAAATAGACTGGAGGTTTTGCTCAAGTGGTGGATCACCTGCTTTGCATCTTCAAAGCCCTGAGTTCAAACCCATTCTGCTCAGCCTCCTGAGTGCTGGGATTACAGGCATGAAGAATCATATCTTTAGCTGGGTACCAGTGGCTCACATCTGTAATCCTAGCTACTCAGAAGGCAGAGATCAGGAGAACTGCAGTTCCAGGCCAGCACAGGGAAGTAGTTTGACAGACCTTATCTCGAAAATACTCAACACAAAAAAGGGGAGCGGAGTATCTCAAGTGGTAGAGCACCTGCCTAGCAAGCATGAGGCCCTGAGTTCAAACCCCAGCACCACCAAAAAAAAGAGAAAGAAAGAAAAAAGAGCAATATCTTTATTACTTCATAGCTGTATGCCTAACCCCTAGTTTTTCAATAAATAGTGGCTGGAGCTGTAGGTATGATTCAGTATAGAGTGCTTGCCTAGCATGTGGGGGACTCTGGCCTTAATTCCCCCAAATATATAGATAAATAGTCTATGGAATATTACTCAGCCACGAAGAAAAATGAAATTATATCATTTGCAGGAAAATAATAGAACTGGAGATCATCATGCTGAGCGAGATAAGCCAAGCTTAAAAGGCATGCTCTCGCTCATTTGTGGAACATAGACCTAAAATGCTGGTGATTGTGATAGTAGTAGTAATGTAATGTATAATATAATGCCGTAAGGACATGACTGTATATGGGGACTGTCTAGGAAGAATCAGTGGGAGGGCGACAGGAAAAAGAAAGGATACTGAGGGGTGAACAGGAAGGTAGTATGCTGCCAAACACTGAAAGAGGGGAGAAGAGGGTGAGGGGAATGAGAATATAGTGGAGGGAGTAAACTTGTTCAAGCCATACTGTATGAATGTATGGAACTATTACAATGAAATTCTCTCATATTATTAATATGTGATAATTTTAAAAAAATAAATACATCTGTAATCCTAGCTACTCAGGAGGCAGAGATCAGGAAGATCTAGGTTTGAAGCCAGCCCTGGGCAAATAGTTCCCAACATCCTATCTTGAAAATACTCAACACAAAAAAGGGCTGGCAGAGTGGCTCAGGTGGTAGAGCACCTGCCCAGCAAGCATGAGGCCCTGAGTTCAAACCCCAGTATTAAACATAATTTTTAAAATAAATAGTGTTTAAATGAGCAAGTGATCTTAGGTATTTACCATCACATACTAGATGGTAAACTGGGCATTTTTTTTTTTTCAGTTTTTGTGACAGAGTCTCACCATGTAGGCTGGCCTGGAACTCTCCTTCCTCCTCCCTCAGCTTCTCAGGTGCTGGAATTACTGGCATGCACCACCACACTGGGCTAAACTACTCATTTTCTCTACATCATTGCAAAGAATCCTCGGAACAACTGTATGCCACATTGCCTGTAATAAAGTTCATTTACGGATGAGTGTAAGCAACGATGTTGTCAAAGTCACAGGCAGGAAATGGTGACACCCAAGATTCAATACATTGCCTCCACTAATGAGGCTTCCCTGTGTCACCGTCATTGCCATTATCCCTACCTCCAGAAGAGGCTCATGGTCAGACTGGTGGGGATTCAGTGGCCCTTCTCTCAAAGTTACTCCCAAGGGCCCAGGCCTGGCCAGACTTGTTTATATCTCTGGGCACATTAAGCTCCGGAAATGAAGTAAGGTGGGTGTTAGATGAGAAACTGTGGAGGAATTGCCCAGCATACCAGAGGCACTCAATAAGTGCTATTCTTTATGTCTTCCTTTCTCGCTGCCCTCAGTGACTGATATCTGGCACCACTAATTTGGTTCATCACCAGGACAGAGGACTCGGGGTGTTTCCGAGTGGCGCACTGGGCAGGTTAGACTCTCCGGCAATACCGAGAACGACCTCTAGGGGCGACGCCACACCGACCCCCCTGGGACCCTGGGTTTGTCATTCCCGCCAAGGCCGCGTGGGGCCGCCCGGGCCTTGGTTTTCAGGACCCACAACGCGGACAGCGGGGAAGGCGGAGCCCGAGTTGAATCAGGGTTGTTCTTTGGAATCGCAGTAAATTCATAATAAACAAGGGCTGGAGGTGTGGCTCATCGGTAGGGCGATTTATCATGCGTGAGACCTCGGGTTCGATCATCAGCACTTTGCGTTTACAACGCAGGCACTCTCCGCTTGAGCCATGCCTCCAGGTGTTTTGGAGATGGGAATCTCGTGAATTATTTGCCAGGACTGGCCTCGAACTGCCATTCTCCTGATTTCAGACTTCCAAGTAGCTAGAATTATAGACGCGGCATCCAGCAGCACCAGCTCTCTTTAATGGTACATTTACCAGCTCTGTGAGGCTGTGGGTTCAAGGGAAAGGAGCCAAGCCTTAGACTCAGGATTCTAATTCAGCTACTTTGCCCTGACTTTCTGCTCTTTACTCGAGGGCCTCTGTTTCCTCAGTTTAAAAATGGAAATGCAGCCAGGTGCTGATGGCTCAGGCCTGTAATCCTAACTGCTCAGGAGACAGACAGAGATCAGGAGGATTGTGGTTGGAAGCCAGCCCAGATGGATAGTTCAAGAGACCCTATCTCAAAAATACCCAACACAAAACAGGGCTGGCTGAGTGACTCAAGTGGTAGAGCATCTGTCTAGTAAGCACAAGACCCTGAGTTCAAACCCCAGAATCACACCCCCCCCAAAAAAAAAGTAAATACAAGCTGGGAGCTGGTGACTCACACCTGTAATCCTAGCTACTTGGGAGGCTGAGATTAGGAGGATCATGGTTCGAGGCCACTCGAGGTAAATACTTTGAGAGACCCCATCTTCAAAATAACCAGAGTAAAATGGACTGGAGGTGTGGCTCAAGCAATAGAGCACCTGCTTTGTGAGAAACCAAATACAATGATATGGCTGGCGCTCTACCACTTGAACCATGCTCCCAGTCCATAATACAGCTCTTGAGAAGAATAAATGAAGTCATAGATAGCAACTTGGGAGAAGTGCATTCATTATAATTCTCCCCTGTACCCTGTGAGGGAGCTACAATTAAATTCCTCAGGGCCTTACACTTGGTAGACAGGCGCTGTACCACTTGAGCCACTCTGCCAAGCCCTGTTTTGTTCTGGGTATTTTTGAGATAGGGTCTCATGAACTATTTGCCAGGGCTGGCTTCAAATTGCAATCCTCCTGATCTCTGCCTCCTGAGTAGCTAGCATTACAGATGTGAGCCACAGGTACCTGGGCTAAATCCCTTTTTCAGATGAGAATCAGGGGAGCCTTCCCAGCCTTGGGCCTGTTTGGTTATCACTCTACTAGCACAGACCCTAGATCCTCCAATCAGCAGCTTCCATTCACATTCAGACTCACAGGTCTCTTTGGGCACTGTGTCCCTCTGTCCCCAGGTATAAGCTTGGCTTGCAAACCTCCTCTGCCCTGCCCCCCCATCCCACTCCTCAAGTTGAAAACTCTGCTCCACTCCTTGTCCACCTTCCTCTTATAAAACCCCACTCTCCCACCTTCTCCAGAAAACCTTTCCTGGGTGTTCTCCTCTCAGGCCCACCGCCTTTGCACAAGATGTTCCCTCTACTTGGAACAGCCTTTCCCCCAACCCAAAAGCCAGAGGACAATCTGGATTTCTCTTCTCCCATGAAACTCCCTCCCCTTTGTTCCTTCAAACCTCTGAACAGGTGGCAGCATGGGGAATTTTGTTTGTTTTTTTGGTGTTTGATGCTATGTGTTGGTCCCAGAGCCTGATGCATGTTAGGCTACATCCTCAACGCCAGAATTTCTTGTTTAGGCCCTGGTTACACGGTTATCTCATCTTCTGAGAGCTCCATAGTATGCCGAGGATCTATCCCAGTGACTGGAGCAGAATGAGCATTCAATAAATACATGTCTAATGAATGAGTAACTATACCATTATGGCTTGAATGTGTGCCCCTGAAGTTCAAGTGCTGCAAATGTGGCATGCTGGTGCTGTCTTGCCATGTGATACCCTCTCCTATATCACCATGCAGCAGTAAGGTCCTCCCCAGATGTTAGTGCCATGGTCTTCAACTTCCCAGCCTCCAGAACCTCTATTTTTTTTAAATGAATTACTCAGTGTGTGATGGTTATATTAACAGAAAATGGACTAGGCCACTACCCATCCGGGTCTACTAGCCATGCCCTTCCGACAGCCTCAGCTCAGAGGCATGCAGAGCCAACAGAGATGCGTACACAGGCACACACCACAAAGCTGAATTCACCTGTGCACACTGCTCCTACTGTCTGGGTGCCAAGCATGTGTTCGTGCTCTTCTTTGTGACCTGGGGTCCCTGAGAATAGGGTTGGATCTTTTTTTCCAGCCTGGGACCCCTACAATAGGGTGAGTTGCCCCCAACAGACTAGGCAATCCAGGAGAGATGTTATGTCTCCCCAACTAGTTTGTGGGCCCAGTCCCAGCAGTACCTCCCTTATGGCACAGGAGCTCTTGGGTAGGGCTGTCTCCGACATCAGCTGTAGAACTCTTGTGACATGGCTGTGTCTTTCCAGCTCCCTAGTCTTGAAGCCTCATGGAAAGAATTGGCCTTCCCTGAACAAGCCAGTATTTAGACTAGCAGGCAGCTCAGTTGTAGATCACCTGCCTATCCTGTGCGATCCCTGGGTTCCATCCTCAGCACTGACAAAAAGAAACAAGAAAAAAATCTGGGTACTGAGCTGGATCTCCAACACCAGATTTGTGGCTCAGAGGACATGACTGTGTCTTCCCGACCCTTCTTCACCCCTGCCTCTGCCCACCACCCAGACCCTCCTCACACCATGATAGTAATCAGGGCTCAGTTATATCCCAGATTTGGTTGTCCCAGTAATAAACCTTGCTTTGAGAGGCTGACTCTGCAGGACCCCTAGGAGGTGGCTGGATGGAAGGGGTCCAGCAGGAGTGACCTGGCCCATCTCAGTGTGTCCTGGCAATTCTCAGATTAGATTCCCTCCCCAAGCCAGTCTGGAGTCCCTGAGCTCAGCACTGCAATACTTTATCTATGATATCACTGAATTCACCAATCCTGTGAAGTAGGTGTGTCTATCACCCCAGTTATAGATGAGGAAATAGAGTCCCAGAGGAGGGGACTGGGAAGTCATATGGCTGGGAAGTAGCCAAGCCCAGCTGCCAACTACGCAGACACCTCCTGCCCAGCTTTGAGATTCTGCAGGGAGCCAGAGGTGTGGAAGGGACGCCCATGTTTCTGGTGATGAGCCCGAACCTGGCTCCCTAGATGAGGACTGCCAGAGGGTGGGAGTGCCTGCTTGGGAGACTGGAAACAGGGAGGGTCAGGTTTCACAGGCAGCCAGCTAGGGCAGGCAGGGTGTGGGTGTGGGTTTCAACTTCCCATTGCCTGCATGAGCATCCTCTCCTCACTTAGCTCTGGGCATTGGAGTCCTGAGTTCAAGTCCCATTCACTATCTTCTCCAGGCCTCAAGTTCCTCATCTGAGAAACAAGGGCAAAACACCAGGTGAGATCAAACCTGGGCATCCTGCTCCTTTAAGCCTTTCCCAGTGGAGGGTGTGGCCCAAGCTGCAGGTGAGCTGTGTTGCCACATCAGCAGGGCAAGTCCAGCCCCTTCCCGTTTCCCCCACACACACTCAAGAGGGAGGCCCCAGAGGCCCCAGAGGACGGTGGGAAGTGGGTGGGGAGAAACAGCCTTGTTGGCTGGAGCTCCTAGTAGAGGGAATGGCTGCAGGGGTGGGTGAGGAAGTTCTGTGTGAGTGTACCTGACCCAACTAGCCCTATGTGAATATTCCAGCATGTACAGGAGTCGTATAAAATAAGTGCATGTCTTGATTGTGCAGGTATAAGTTTGACTTAAATATATAGATTTGTGTGCAAAAGTGTGAGACTGTCTCTGAGTGCTTTGGGTCCCTGGGTGCACAGGAATGTGAATGTGTCTGTGTGAATGACTTCAGTGTACAAATGTCTGTGTTTTTGTGCTTCTCCCCTGGTCTGTGTGGATATTGTGTACTGGAGCGTTGTGAATGTGTGAGAGTGTGCTTTGTGTGGTATGGAGCAAAAATGTGTTTGTGAGTAGTCTCTGAGTGTGCCTGTGTGTCTGTGGCTGACTGTGTGAATGCCCCTGAGTATGCAGGAGTATGTGAATGGCTGTCTGTGTCTCCTGAGTGTCTTTGTGTGAACTGGACAGGTGTGTTTGTGTTACATGTGTGACTGTGTGACCAAGAGTCCTCTTAGAATGGGTCCCAGCCTTTGTGAGTCCACAGCTGGCAGCTATCCAAGTGAGCTGCCTGATGGGCACATATAGCCTGCCCCACCCTTCAGAGAATCCCAGCCCTGTGCCCCTCTCTATCTTCCTGGTGACTCGCTTCCTACCTTAAGGTGCAACCCCTCTCTTGCCCAGCTGGGCAACCTCTCTCCAACCAAAGAGAGGCTCTGGCAGCCTTTTGTGACCTATATTTGAAAGAAGAAAATGTGGCTCAAAGTGCAGTGAGGGCTGGAGGCGTGGCTCAAGTCATAGAACTCCTGCCTAGCAAGTGTAAGGCCCTGGGTTCAAATCCCAGTACAGCCCAAAAAAAGTAAAGCAAAACAAAAACCTATTAAAGTACTGCAGTGACCTGTTGCCAATCACAAGGCAGACACAATCTGTTTATTCCATGACTCTGACTCAAAGCTCACAGTAGGAACCCAGTCCACATCCACCCTTACCAATGGCGGCAGCACAGAGCTATGGACTTGGAAGGGAGAAATAGAACTGTCTTCCCATCCATGTTGTCCTTTTCTTCACTTTAGTCCTGCTCAGGGATAACAAACCCTCTCCCCCACTACTCCTGCCCACGGGCTGGGCATTGAACCCAGAGCCTCTGGAATGCTAAGCATGTGCTCTGCCACTGAGCTGTACTTCCCACCTGCCAGCCCTAACCTTGCGCAGAGAGGTGAGGCAGTTTGCCTCAGTTGGGAAGTGGCTGAGCTAGGATTTGAACCCAGACCTATTTGACTCTGGAGCTCATCTTACTAGGAGCAGTACAGGTATGTCCTCATTGACTGTCTTCCAGTTGCAGAGTGAAGGCAGGAAAGCATGATAAGACATGATAGAAACAGGAACAGAGGGCTGAGACACTCCTGTGTAGAATCACCCATAGGTGGGGGTGACACAGTCTCATGTGAGCCTCAACCACAGACAACATGGGATTTCCTGTTCTAAGCAGAATCTGCCGCCTTGCCATATCTAAAGAAGCTGGGTTGGGGAAAAAACGTGACTAAGTGGGTAAGAGTTGAGCAACCACCCTGCAGGGTGGTCATGATGGTCTCAAGTCCCACCATTCCACTGACCTCTGTTCTCTTCAGTCTCCTCTGTCAGGGCAGAACCTCTGGCTCCCCTCTGGAATTGGAATGGAAGCAGTGACAATGAGATAAGGCGCCAGCAGAGAGTCTGAAGGGTGGGCCACTAGGGAAGGCTAGACTCTACTCTTCTCACCAATTGCCCTATTTCTTTTTCCCAGCAACCTCTGGGGCAGCGGGTATTTCTCCCTTCTTTTTTTTTTTTTTTTTTTGAACTCGGGGCCTACACCTTAAGCCACTCCACCAATGCTTTTTCTGAAATAGGGTCTTGTGAACTATTTGCCTGGGCTGGCTTCAAACCATGATCCTCCTGATCTCTGCCTCCTGAATTCTCCTTTATTTCTGATGAGGAAACTGAGGCGGTGAGAGCAGGATACATAGAAAAAGCAGGACTTGGATCTTGTCTTTGGACTTGCTCTGGCTCCCGAGGCTAGCCTCAGTTGGCAGAGGAGGAAGAGAGACAGGGATGTCTCTTTTGGGTAGCAAAGACCAGAGAAATGTTACCACCATACTTCAGGAGACAGGAACTTGTTGTTAGGCTACATGGGGAAGTAAGGGAGACAGATGGTGCCCCTTTCTTCTGGGCCTCAGGGATCTTCACAGATGTTCAGGAAATAGCATAGCTCTACTAGCTTGGGTCTTTGCCTCAGCTGTAAGCATCCAATGTTCCCAACTAGACTCCATCAAGATGACTCTTTGCTTTTTCTTATTCCTCTAGATCTTATCTGCTTAGGGTCCTTTTGCCTGCAGCTTCTGCTGCCTAGTGATCCTACCCACAGCCTTTTGTAGTCCCCTCTCCAGGGGAAAGAGCTGGTGCACTTGGGTCAATGAATCGGATTCCTAGAGGGAAGCCTCAGGTCAGGCCACTTCATGGGCTACCAGCCAGCTGAGAGAGGGCCAGGCCCTGGGTCAGGCCTACCTGAAGTTCAGTTAGTAGCAGGGCAATTGGGTCACTGAGTTCAAAATACAGTGACCTAAGAAACCCTCGGAAAGGATGTGGGCAAGCAGGCACTTAGAACATAAGCTACTCCCTTAAATCCAGACCCTGATTCCAGAAAATCCCATGAAGGCAGAGACAATACCTTTTCATCTCTCTGCCCCTAGTGCCCAACACAGAGCCTGGCAGAATGGAGTTTGAGAGACTGTGATCTACAAGTAAATGAAGTCAGCCAAGGAGCCCTGGGGCCCTGCTAAAAGCCACAGCCTTGCAGTGGGGCCTGTGGTTCCTGAGTCCTTGTCTGGGGTACTCCAGGATCACCATCACCCCGAACATGCCTGCTTCTGAGTCTTGGGTCCCTCCAATAGGCCTGCTTCTTTATGCCCTGAGATACCAGATGCACTTAGAGCTATCTCTGGTGCTACCCCAGACTCCACGGTGCAAATACCCTGCCTACAGTTCTGCCAGTGTATACCCCATCCTGGGGCTCGCTCTCTTGCTCCCTCACTGTCTGGGTGTCCTGTTTCTGGTTCCATGGGTGGCCTTGCCTGACCCTGGCCTGGCCTAAGGGCTGGGGTGGGGGTGGAAGGTATGCACAGTGCAGCTCTTGTTCAGGAGACTGGGGGTTGGGGGCATTGCTCTGGGCTCCAGCCCTGGCTCAAGTCTTGGCAGGCAGAAAGAGCAAGTCTCTTAGCCTGTAGCAGCATCCCAGCCTGGGTGCCACTGGCAGAGTGACCAGATTGACCATGGATCTGCCAGACAGCCTCAGCTGGGCTCACCTCCCAGGCTTTTATTGATCCCTTTGTCTCTGGCTTCTCCAACTTGCAGCCTGTGCCCTGGGCTGTGATGAAGGCAAGAATGTGGCCAGTGTGGCTATGGCAAAGGGCAAAGACTGGGTGAACTGCCTGATTGGCCCCAGGGCTGCCATTCAAAATGCCCCATCTGGGTACTGGAGGTTAATATCAATAAGGCTTGATTAAGGAGCTAGGGAGCCAGTGAGGGAATGGGGCTCAGGGAGGGGGCTGAGGCTAGGGGAGAGAATGGGGCTAAGGGAGGGAATAGGGCTTAGTGAGCGGATAAGGACTCAAGAAGATGGAGCATAGTAGGTAGATAGATTTCAGTGAAGGAATGGGGTTCAGTGAGGGAATGAGGGCTCAGTGAGTTCATAAAATAAGAGGAATGGATAGAAAAGGCTCTGGGAAAATTAACTTAATGATCCCTTCCTGTTGCAGCTTGTGTCTCAGAGCCTACCTGTTTCTACTCACCTTAACCGTGAGGGACAAGGCAGGGCACCTTGGTATCAGGCAGTTCTCTGAATAGCTGTGTGCAAGCTGGACCTGTGTCTGCTCAGGTGGAACCAGACAGGCCACACCAAACATCTCTGAGCGTCAAGTATGTATGACTGAGGGGCTGGGGAGAAGTCTGGGAGTGAGCCCTGAAGGCCAGGGAGAGGGAGGCCTGGGCCTGCCATGGAGGGAGGACGGGGGAAGGCAAGGGAGCCTTGCCCAGGTTTTCTTGTTTTCCTGGAGGTTTCTCCCATCTCCTAGATCCAATAGGCTAGAGGTAGCTCGCAGAAAAGCATTTCAAATCCTGGGAACAAAGGGGGCCCTCTCTAGGACCTTGGAGATGCCCCCTCACATCTCTGGCTATAGCATTTGCTAAGCACCCCCTTGACAAAGCTCAGGCCTGACCCCAAGGTACCCAACCATGTACCTCATATTCAAGCTGAGTAGAAGCTCCCTAAGTCTCTGTCTTCTTACTGAACTCAGGTACCCCCCCTCACAGAGCTCTGACAACAGAACTGGGGCCATCCTTCAATGAAATGTTCACCATGACTCACCTGTGGGTAGATCTGACTTGACACTGGCCACATCTCACTGAGGTCCTATTGCTCAAAGAACTGTTTATTTGCATTCATTTGCATAGGATCATTTAATATTCATATGTATAAGCCTGGACTAGTGAGGACCAGCTCCAATGCATGCTATTTACATGCTTCCCTTTTAGTGAAAAAAAATACCCAAACCCTCTTGCTTACTTTGCCCCCCAAGGTCACCCTGTTGGGAGTCTAACTTATGATTGTAGTTCTGCAGAGAAGGTATACAATGCAGACTATGAAATAAAGCTAGGTCCTATTGGGACTAGTGTGGAGATTAGATCCCAGATGTATGCTGAGGACAGGACTTGGGAGGGAGAAGAGTCAGGCATCCCCTTCCATTCCCCACAGAAAGCCAGGATCTGCTGGGCACTGGTAGCTCACTCCTATAATCTGAGCTACTTGGGAGGCCGATCTTGGTTTGAGGCCAGTCCAGGCAAACAGTTTATGAGACCCCCATCTTCAAAAATAATCAGAGCAAAATGGACTAGAGGAGGTGTGGCTCGAGAAGTAGAAGGGTGCCTGCTTTGCAAATCCCAGTCCCACCAAAAACAAAAAGAAAAAAAGATGAGTCAGGATCTCGGACTGGTGATGTGGCTCGAGTGCCAGGATCTGGAGAAGGAAGTAGAATAAGAAGAGAGAGCTGGGTGCTGGGGGCTCACGCCTATAATCCTAGCTACTCAGGAAGCAGAGATCAGGAGGATTGTGGTTGGAAGCCAGCCCCCGGCAAATAGTTCAAGAAAACCTTATCTAAAAAAAAAAAATCATAAAAAAGGGCTGGTGGAAGTGGCTTAAGCAGTAAGAGTGCTTGCCTTGCAAGCTCTGAGTTCAAGTCCCACAACCGCCAAAAAAAAAAAAAGAATGTTGATATTGAAGTGGTACTTACGGTTTCTTAGACAATACACATGGCTACACAGCATGTACATATAACCACTATTCCTTTCTGCATCATGGCAGCCATGACTAGTTCATCATGACATGCCTTCCCTCTGAATTCAGTGCTACTTCATTCAAGGCAGCACTTGGATGTGAGGCTAAATCTACTTGTTTTCCCTGTGAAGTTCAACCCTCCCCTTTCTATGGGATACTATGATTAGAGAGCAGTCTCCACCTGCACACAGGTCACTCCCTTGGAGGATGAGGAAGGGTAATTCTATTTTGTTTAAGGAAATCATCACAAAAAGGTACTTTTGGGTGGAATTACACACAATGGAATATTATTCAGTTATAAAGAAAAATTAATAGCTTAAAAGTTGGAGAAACAAAAATGAGAATGAAATTTTGTAGTTTGCAGGAAAATGGGTAGAACTGGAGATCATCAGTTGGGTGAGCTAAGAAAACTCAAAATGCCAAATATCACATTTTCACTCATATGCGGAATCAAGACCTAAAACGGCAATAATAACAACAATGACAGGACAAGAGCATAAAAGGGAGAGTGGGGAAAAGAGAGGGTACTGGGGGGTAAACACAACCGGAATACATTACATATACATGAAGATAGCATAAGAAACCCACTAAATACTGTTTGAAATGGGGGGAGGAAAAAGAGGGGGGTAAGGCAACATCATAGAACGGGTGAATTTGATTCAGGTACATTGTACACAGCTATAGAAGTATCACAATGAAACCCCTTTGTACAATTAAATGTGTTAATAAAAAAAAAGAAGAGCTTCTTAAAATAAAAATAAAGAGGAAGAGGGCGTGGGGTATGACTCAGTGGTGTAGCATTCAAGGATCTCTGGGTTCGATCCTTAACTCTGCAAAAAGGGAAAATAAAAAAAAGGGAAAGGAAAGAAAGAAGGAAAACTTGGGAGGCTGAGGTAGGAAGACTAAGAGTTTGAAGCCAGCCCGGGCTACATAGAAAGACTCTGTCTCAAAAAAAGGGGAGGAAGTCAATACCCAGTGAAGTGTCACAAATTTGTCAGAAGGTCACACAGCAAGTAGTACAACTGTGATTGTCAGCCACGTTGTATATAATTAAACCAGTCAAAAGTTAACAGGATGGATGGGGTGGGTCTGTAGAAGAACTGTGGTAATACTTGTGGGATGCTCTACACTGCAAGGAGGAAATGACTTGCCCAGTGTCATTAGATGTTATATGAAGAACCAGCCTGGCAGGAGGATCACTTGAGCCCAGGAGTTAGCGAGCAGCACGGGCAGCCCAGGTTAGGAGACCCCATCACAAACAAATCACAAAGTGGGGGCTAGGGGTGTGGCTCAGTGGCAGAACACTTACCCAGGATGTTTGAGACCCTAGGTTTCATCTCCAGCCTGGGGGGCGGGGCAGGAGGGTGTCACCAGCCTGGGCCTCAGAGAAGGCTGCTGAGCAGTCAGTCGGGAGAGAAATCAGAAGCCTATGCCCCTCCCTAGGACCTGGACATCTCTCTCCACTCAGGACAATGCGATTACTATGCCCTGGCAGAGTGCAGGATGGCAGAAAACCTGCTAAGGTTCCTCTCAGCATGCAAGGGTGCAGAGAGGACAAAAGATGCTGAGAAATGGGGGGCAGTTGGGCGGTCAAAGCAGAGCCAACAGCAAGATTGGCAGGGCAGGGAGAAGAGAGAGAACAGCCCTCCCTCCGCTGTGACTTTGGGAATGGGCCCTGAGGGCAGGCGCATAGGCTGCATGTCCCCTGCCACCCAGCTTTTATAGTCATTGCCCACTGGAATGCCTTGAGCCTTTCAGCGCCTTCATCTAAGTTCTCTAAATGAGGCTCCCTCTGGGTGCCTGGAACATGGAGTGGGGTAGGGACAGCAATAGGCCAGCTCTCCAAATCTGTGTGATCTTGCACAAGCAGCTTTATGTCTCTGAGTTTCCTCACCAGTGCAATAGAAGTGACCAGCCTCACTTTCTAGACTGTTCTGAACATGAAGGATGATGAGAGAAGCAAAGGACCCAGATGAGTGGCTGAGGCAGCCCTGCAAAGGCTGGCTGCTACCATGCTAGGATTTCTCTCCCAGACTGCCCCACAGGGCTGGCAATGGCCAGGACTGGCCAGGAGAGCTAGTGGGGGAGGTGTCCTCTTCCTTCCTGCCCCTTCCAGCTGGGTATCAAGATCTGAGCCCAGATGTGCCTGCTGCTGGGTGACTCAGCACTTTCCGGCCTGGAAACGCCTCCCTCTGCCTCACTAGGCTGGGCCAGGGAGGGTGAAACAGCAGATTGGGGGTGGGGGTGACTGGTTCCAGATACCCTCAGGGGAGCCATGGGAGGGGGCAGTGAAAGAGAAAGGAGAGTAGAGTGGCTTGGCTGGCAAGGTGGGACAAAGGAAGTGGGATGAATGCTTTCCAAAGAAGTTGAGAGGAAGGTGTCCATGTCCACTTGCTCAACCTAAAATACTCAAGTGCTCATCCCTCCTTCTCTCACCTGCTCACATCCCCAACACGTCCAGGTCAGCCCAAACCATCTGTCCTGCCCTCCTGGGCCTCCCTTCCCCTTCCCAGTCAACTACCTCCAGTTCCTCACCTTCCACTCCACAGGCCCCTTGTTACTGCTTGAAGCACCTGGAAACTGCTCAGGAAGGGTGCCTCCTAATTGCCTGATCCCTCACCCAAGCCAGCTTGATCTCTCACAGACAGCAGGCACCTCTGACCTGGCCCTTCTTGGAGCTCCTTTCTTGGCTTCAAACGTCACCCTACTGGTTTCTCTATCTTTTGGACAGCTCCTTCTCTCTCCTCCCCACTCTCTCTCCCTTTTTTTTTTTTTTTTTTTTATTTGCTGTACTGGGGATTGAGCCCAGGGTCATATGCTAAGCAAGTGCTCTACCACTTCAGCTATTATCACCCCCCCCCCCCCGCAACCCTTTTACCTTTTATATTTTTTTTGTCAGTACTGGAGTTTGAACTCAGAACTTCATGCTTGCAAAGCAGGCACTCTACTGCTTGAGCTACACCTCCAGTCCTTTTTATTCTGTTTATTTTGGAGATGGGGGGGGGTCTCATAAACTATCTGCCCCAGTTATCCTGGAACTGAGATCCTCTTATCTCAGTCTCCCAAGTAGTTCAGGATTATAGGTGTGAGCCACCAGCACCTGGCTCTTTTTTTTATTTTTATTTTTTTTCAGTACTAAGGTTTAAACGCAGGCCCTCACACTTGCTAGGTGGGCACTGTACTACTTGAGCCATTCCACCAGCCTTTATTTTGTTTTTGAAACAGTGTCTCACTGTGTTTTTTGCCTGGGCTGATCTGGGACTTGTGATCTACCTGCCTCTACCTCCCGAGTAGCTGGGATTATAGGCATGGGCCTCCCAGTCTCCCAGTATGTGTTCTATAAATTCAGTGTTTTCTAGTCTACCATATAGAGGAGGGATGGGTGCATGGAGACTGGCATCATATAGACCTGGGTTCAAATTCTGACTCTACCCAGTTCCCCAGGGTAAGTAGAAAATTCAAAAGTTTGCTTTTGCTCAGCCATGCATGGGCTGTGCAACCTTGGGAAAGTCACTTGACTTCACTGAGCTTCTGTCCCTCATCTATCAAATGGAGATAATAATAGGCACCCATGGGGATGCTGGGAAGGGCTGAATGAGCTAATGGAAGGGAAAGTGCTGGGTAAACACAAGCTGTTTTTATTGTAGAGAATTCACCAGGGCGGGCTGTGTTCCAGCCACAGCCCCACCTCAAAAATGGCCTCCTTCAAGCCGGGCTCACATCCTCCTGGGCTGGGGGGGTGGAGTGCAGGATGCAGAGGAAGGATGCACACACACCTGACTCTAGATCTTGGCTCAGTGGCTATGTGACCTGGGACCAGTGGCTTTCCCCTCTGAACCTCATTTCCCCAAATACAATCAGAGCTGAGAACTTCACCTGCAGAGCTGTTGGGAGGATTCTGTGGTACCTGGCGAGTGATCACTAACTCCACACAGTTCCCTGTCCCCTCCTCTCCAGTCCCCTCCTCCAGGGCCTAGCACCAAGCTGAGCAGAATGGGAACAGTAAATATTTAATGACAGATTGGCTGAGTGATCCTGACTGAAGGGAGACACGCAGAGGAGCCAGAAGACACCTGCTTCCCCAGCAGGGTCTACACAGCTATCTCTAGCATCTGGGGGGCAGCCACAGCCAGATCTTATGGGCACTCTTGCTTTCAGTTACTTCCTGGCGAAATCCCAGCTGGCAAGGGGTTCAGGGAACCCCAGCTCCTAAACATATCTCTCCTATCCTCTCTCATTCTGCCACTCAGAGGGATGGTCGATGGATGGGTACCCCCAGTCAACCACCATTCTCTGAGCTCTCCCACAGTACCAAGTCTGTGCTGATACCTCAGATTCAGAAACTGGGAGGTTAGTCCTTGACCTTCAGGCCTTGTGGTCTAGCTGGGAGAGCAAAGGAAAATGTGTTTGCTGATTATGAAGATACGTGGCTTACAAAGGACTGATTTTTGAGAAAATCAGAGCTGGAGAAAGGGATTTATCTTCTCTGGGACTCTATTTAACCATCTGTGAAAGAGGAACAATATTTCTTAACTCCTTAGGGCTACTGTGAAGATTAAGGGAATCAATTTCATCATGCACATAGGACATGACTTAGGTCACATGAGCTAAGTCCTAAAGGATGAGAAATGCTTTGCCAATGAAAAAATGGGAAGATGAAGGATGGGGGTGAACAGCGAAGGACACTATGAGCCCAAGAGACTGGGATTATCCTTGCAACAACAGGAAGGATTTCTTTTTTTTTTTAGTACTGGGGTTTGAACTCAGGGTATCAGGCTTGCTAGGCAGGCGCTCTACCACTTGAGCCATTGCACCAGCCCTTTTTTGTGTGGGGTATTTTTGAGATAGAGTCTTGAAATTCGCCTGAGCTGGCTTGGAACCACAATCCTACTGATCTCTACCTTCTGAGTAGCTAGGATTATAGGCATGAAGAAGGAATTTAAGCACCAGAAGGACAAGCTCCAGATTTAGCTGGAAGAAAGATCCCTCTGGGGCCGGGTAGAGAATGGATCCAGGAAGAGGGGGGGTTAGGAGACTGGGGGAAGCTGGTGCGATGGTCCTGTGGGTTGGAGCTGTGCATATCATTACTTAGTCACCTCTTTGTGCTCACCTACAAGTCAATGACTCAAAGATTCCTGTCCTAGCCATCTGTCAGCCCCTTAACAGGAATTGACAGGGACAATGCCTTTGGCCAGGGGAGTCACCCAGGGACTGGGATTGGGTCCCAGAGTGACAGAGCAGGCAGAGAGGCTATGGAGCTTCCTTTCCTTTCCAGCCCAGGGGTACCACCCCCTACCCCTGCCCCATGGCCTCCTCTTTGCAGATTTGTGTCTCTGTGATTGTCTGTAGGCTGAGGCAGCAGAAAGCCAGGGTTAAATCCAAATCCTGATTCTACTACTAACTAGCTGGATGACCTTGGTCAAATTTCTCCTCTCTGAGTCAATTTTGTGGAAAATGTTCAAATTGGCAGTATCTTCACTGTATGTATGGAAGTAGGCTAGACTCACATAAACTGTCCACTAACATTGATAGTGGCTGGGCTGGGTGGGGAAGGTGTGTGTGAAGAGGCACTTTGACATTTTAAGTGATTTACTTCTGCATTGTTTGGGCTTTTTTTTTTCCCTCTGTGCTGGGGGTAGAATTCAGGGCCTTGTGTGTCCTAAGCAAGTGCCTTACACTAAGCTACATCCCTAGTCCAAGCATGTATATTTTACATAATCATATTTGTACAAAGCGGGATGATGCTACAACCTCACAGATTGTTGGAAAGGTTTTAAAGAGATCCCACAGATAAACTTCCTTTCATGCTACCTTCTGCAGAATTGCCCCTCACCAAATATTAGTTCTCCTCCCTTCTTTTTCCGTTGCCTGGATCTATGTTTTTACTTGGAATTGTTTGTCTCTTTATGCCTCTGTTTGTGTAGCCAGTCTGTGTATATCTCTCTCTCTGTGGTTTATGGGCTGCTGTGTGTGTATTCTGTTTTTGGGTTGATGAATAGCTGTGCATCTGGCAATGCGTGCCTTGTGTATCTGAGTGTGTCTGTGTATCAGTGTGGATCTGAGTTTGTGTTTCAGTGTGTTTCTGTCTGTTTATACATATTTAAATGTCAGTCTCTCGTCGTACCTGGGTGTTGAGGGGATCTAGATGTGTCTGGATTTGTGTGTTAGTGTATCTGGATGTGTGACATGAATCAGTATGTGGATATGTTACTTTGTGTGTGTGTCCCACTATTTGTCTGCAGCCCTACATAGAAGGGAGGGTGGGCTAGGGGGGCCTCTGAGACTCCTCATCCACGTGTTTCCCTCTGACCATGAACAAGTTCGGCCCCCTCACTTTTTGACCCTTCCTTCAGCCTCCAGAAAGCCTTGTGTAGGGTGTTTCCCTTGCAGCCCTGCCCTTGGGCACAGAGTCAACCCTGCTGCCCAGGATTCATGGAGTGGGTGTCTGCAAACACCTAAAGAGGGTTCGCCTCCCTCTCACTCCTGCAGGAAGCCCCTCCAGGCCAGGCTGCTCATCTCCCTGTTTCAGAGAACCGAGTCCCTCCTTGGAAAGCTTTCTGAACCTCGGGGTCAGGAAATCCCTGCTCTCTCGGCGCAGGTCAGTGTCCATCTGGCTGAGCTTTTTGTGCTTGTCAGATGCAGCCAGACAGTTGGGGAAACAAAACATATCTCCATGGCAACTCGCCTCCGCCTTCCAACTTGGGCAGTTCAGTAGTTTCCTGGGGCTCTCTATGGGCCCAGCGTTGGGATGGGGGATGATGATGAGGATGAGTTGATAAGGCTGTTGCATGTGTACTGACCCCTCACCCCAACATACTCAAATACTTCCACATGTACTTTTCTTTTCTAGATGAAATCAGATGTTTGGATGGGAAAAACTTGTGCCCAGACAGGGCAAGTTTCTTCCTTTCTTCCTTTCTCTCTCCCTCTCTGGGTACTAGGGTTTGAGTTCAGAGCCTACACCTTGAGCCACTCCATCAGCCTTTTTTGTGAAGGGTGTTTTCAAGATTGGGTCTTGGGACTTATTCGCCAAGGCTGCCTTGGAACCATGATCCTCCTGATCTTTGCCTACAAGTTTCTTGCCCAAGGACACCCAGCAAGTTAATGGCAGGACTGTGATGGGAACCAGGTTAGCTTTAGGCTTCAGGGCACTTTTGTGCCATGTGGTTTTTCTTATTCTGGGATACAGCAATCATTTGAAAATATGGATATATGTAAATCCATATATATATATATATATATATATATATGTTTTTTTTTTTTTTTGGTGGTAGTACTGGGGCTTGAACTCAGGGCCTTCACCTTGAGTCATTTAGAAATAGGGTCTCAAGAACTATTTGCTCGGGCTGACTTTGAACTGTGATCCTCCTGATCTCTACTTCCTGAGAAACTAGGATTACAGGTGTGAGCCCTGGCGCCCACCTCTGAGCTTACTTGTTACAAGATATGAAGTTAGGCTGACTAGATTAGTCCTTTCTGTGCAGACCTCAGAATAAAATTTGTAGGGCTGGGAATGTGGCTCAAGTGGTAGAGCACTTGCCTAGCATATTCGAGGCCCTGGGTTTGATTCCCCAGTATGACCACCACCACACCAAAAAACAAAGCAACGATGATAAAAAAAATTCTGCTATTTCTACCATCAAGTTGTTTAAACTCTTACCACTCACCCATGCTTGTCTATGAGGCTCAGCATTTTTCCTTTTTTCATTTTTAAAAACTATTTTATTTTTCCTTTTGGAAACAATGCAAGCATTCTAAAATTGGTTCTATTAATACTCCACTTCAACACTTGAGTCAATGATCATGGTGTGCTCAAATGCACGGCTCATGCAAATGGCACTTTTCCTTTCTTTTTAAAAAATTTTTCAATTAGCATACATTAAATAGGACAGGGTTTCATTGTGATAATTCCATACATGCGTATAGTGAACTTTGAACAAGTTCACCTCCTCCATTATAGTCCTATTCCCCTCCCTTCTCCCCACAAACAATTTCTTTTTATTTTTTTTAGTAGTACTGAGGATTGAACTCAGGGTGTTGAGCTTGCTAGGTGGCACTCTGTCAGTTGAGCCATGCCTGGAGACTTAGTGTTTTCTAACTATCCACTGGTTAGAACAACCTGCTGCAGAAATTAATTGGATACTAGCACTTGTTAAAACCATAACCACCCCCTGTAATTCGGGGTTTCAAATTTTCAGTCCATCAAAATGTCATCATTGTTCCTACTGTTTTACTTCATGGTAAATAAAGGTTATGTTTGATTTATAAAATAAATTTCCTAGAAAATATTGCTTTTATCCATTAGAATTTGGGTTGGATTTTGTTTGAGGGAGGAAAAAAATGTTCCACTGCTGTAATAAAAAGGCTTTTTGTTTGTTTTTGAGACAGGAGTTCATGCTGTCCCTGAACTCCTGGGCCCATTTGCCTCAGCCTCCTAAGTACTGGGATTGCAGGCATCAGGCATGCGCCACTGAACCCTGTTAAGAAAGTTTGGAAGCCACTTTTGACGCTGCGTAGAGCAGTGCAGAAAGAGAGAATGGTAATGGTAAGCACTGATTATCTGTGATCAATCTTTTGAAGCCTGGAACACAGAGCTGATGCTCAGAAGAGACCTGTTTAGAGAGTGAAGAGAAACACATACTGATGCACACTGCAGACCCTCAGGCAATAGCCACCTCTCCTCACTCCCTCTCCAAATCCTCTTTCCTTTTCTCTCTCAATTTCCTACAAGCTGGAACCAACTTGGAAACTGTGTCTCCATTCAAGCACACACCACTGACATCCTGGGCAAGTTATTTCTGGTGTATGTGTGTATGGGTGGAATTAGGCTTGGGGCTTGGTTCTAGGAGACACTAGGAGGATCAAAGAAGCCCTCAGCAGGGAGGTGGTTTCAAATGTTAGCAAGGTTGCCAGAGAAGCCAGGAGCCATAGTTTAGGGGGCCACAGGAATGCTGCCTGTAGGATAGGGCCCACAGGTTCCTTCTCCTAAGGTTTGCTGGGGGTCTTCAATTTAGCAGGACTGCTCTGCCCTCCACTAAGATTCCATGTCCCCTTCCCCCCACCAGAATGGGGTCGGGTAGAAGCACCTGTGGCTTGTTCCCGCCCCCCAGACTCTGGGTCCAGTTTTGTTTTTTTTTTTCTTTTTTGCAGGTTTGGGGTTTGAACTCAGGGCCTACACCTTGAGCCACTCCACCAGCCCCTTTTTTGTGATGGGTTTTTTTCAAGATAGAGTCTTGCCTGGATGGCTTTCAAACTGTGATCCTCCTGATCTCTGCCTCCTAAGTAGCTAAGATTATAGGCGTCAGCCACTGGTGCTCAGCTCTGGTTCCCTTCTTGACTTTCCCTGCGAAATGAGGAGGGGGGGGGGGCTCAGCCACACCTTGCTGAGTTTGGAGTGAAGAGACTGTGCAGGAGAAGGCCAGGCTCATCAGGGGACAAAGCTGGCACCTATGGGAGATAGGTATTCCAAGCGGTTTGGGTATGTGTGAGGTCAAGATTCCTGTGAGCCTGGGCTTTCCAAAAACAGTAGGGCAAAGTTGGAAAGCCCTTGGGCTGCTGTTGGAGCCTGGTTATTGCTGGTTCCTCCCTGGGGACAGGTTGGCAACTTCCTGCTGAGTCAGGTGATAGCCTGGCTTCAGGTTGGACTTTGGGCCCAGCTCGCAGGGACTTCTGGGAAGTCAGCTCCCTCAGCTGCCTATACAGTCAGTGAAGAAAGGCAGCTGAGCTGAGCAATCATTAATCCAGGGGGTGGGATTCAGCTGTAGCTGGGGCACAGGCTGGTCCTTCACAGGATGGGAGTCCCAGAGGCATCCCTGCCCACTAGGCCAGGGGGCAAGGGAGAAAGCTGGGGCTGCTGTTGAGGTGGCAGAGGGCAGGAAGTGAGAGTGTCCAACTTCTTTCCTGTTCCTTTTCTTTTCCCTTCTGAATCAGAAATCCAATCCAATTTGTGGGTTGACTGCTGGGAATTCTGGTTTGAAGTGAGACTTTGAACTTACTTACATGAGCCACTGGCAGGGGGCAGAGTATATTCATAAGCATGGAACTGTGCAGTCACATAAGCCCCTCTGCTCAAAAAGACTGTGCAGCTGGATCCAATGCTTTACTATTGCCTGCTATTTTTTTTTTTTTTTTTCAGTACTGGGGATGGAATACCCAGGAGAGCTGGAGTTTGGTCCAGGAAGAGATGGGGGGAGGGGTCTAGAATAAGGGAATTTGTAGAATTATTTCCAGAACCCAGAAATGCCTGCATGCTAGGCAAGGACTCTACCACTGAGCTACATCCCTAGCCCCAAGTTCATGATCTTAATAATTTTTTAATAAAGGGCCCTGAAAATTATGTAGCTAATCCCGACCATTAGGAAGAAGGTGCTGAATAAATTAAGGAACATTCCTCTCCTGACCACCCCTTCCAAAAGCCAGAGTGTTTTTCCTCTCTTCCCCCACCTACCCTGCATTGACTTATCCACAGCTCCGCAATCCTCAGCCCTGCCTGTAACACCCTTCCTTTTGCACTCACCCACTGAGGGAGGACGAGGTGAAGCCTTAGGGTTAGGGCTAGGCTAGACCAGGAGCACCCTGAGGACCAGGGCCTTAGGGTTAGGGCTAGGTCAGGCCAGGAGCACCCTGAGGGTAGGGTCAGATGCCTATCCAGAATGAACACTCTGGGATTGCAAGCTTGATGTGAATGAATGGCCTTACCAGGAAACTGAGGCCCAGCAAGGACCAGGAGTGGTCTGCCCTAGGACCCCAGGTGTGTGTTGGGGGGAGTGTCAGTGATGACCCAGGTTCACCACAGCTGAGCCCTTGGGGACACTCTTATGGTGAGGAGGTCACCCTCTGCCCTCTAGTCATCTGCAATGTTACAGTAAGTGGAGTGTCCAGTGAGCCAGGGCTGACTAGGTTGGGTGACCCATACAAATGGGTCTTTGCCCCTCATGGAGACCAGGACCAGGACGAAGCTGTGTGACTCAGGTCAAGTTGGTCATGCAGAGATTCTAACTGAGAGGTAACCACAAGATCCTCTAGGGACCCAGGGAGGGAGACCAAGGCAGTAGACACACATTTGGCTGGTAGGCAGTGATAAGACCAGATGCTGGCCTTGGCGTCTCTATGGGTGACCACCTGTGTGTTCTTGGGCAATCACTGTCTCTTCCTGGCCTCCACGTCCCCTCTGTAATAAAGGGTGACATTCCCTGCTCTGTCTGTCTCCCTTATAGCTTGTTGTGGAATCAGATGATATAAAAGGGCTTGGTCAGCTATAATAAAGAGCCAGAGGCCGGGAAGAAGTGAGCACAGCATTTCCATGATTCTTAAAGGCTTGCTTTCCTGCCACCTTCCCCAGTCATCCTTGTCACCTGGCCCATCCTAATTAATAAGTTTTGAGCATCTTAGTGGGAATCCTGACCCAGGCACTGGTGCCCTGAGGAATCAAATCCTAGCCAAGGGTATAAAGGGAGAAAGGATTGCCCCACTTACAGGTGAAGCGGGAACCCAGAGGGTTGCTGGAGCCTGGAAGAAAATGTGGCATTGAGCAAGGAGGCGACTCGGTTAGGAGGGGATCACACGTGTCGCCAGTCAAGATTTCAGGTGTTTCTGAAGCTTCACCTCAGTAGCGTCCGGGTCCTGAAAGAATTCTCTGAATTCTTTATTCCAGGAAAACAATTCCAGAATCTTCCATCCACTGCCCGACCCAAATCGCTCTCCTGGAGGCCACCCCAGCATGTTGCTTCCTCTTTCCCCTCTTCCGAACCGAACTGTCCCGCCCCGGGACAGACCCTCAGTAGCCCCCGCGACCCCGCCCACCCAGGCTGGATCAGAGCGCTGGATCGGGGGCTCCCGGGACCACCCAGGCTCGGGACGGGACCTCGCCCTCCCGGACCCCGCGGCGGCGGCGGCGGGGAGGGGCAGCGGGCAGCGGGCAGCGGGCAGAGCCGCTCCCGCCCAGCGCCCCTCCCTCCCGGCTCCTCCGCCCGCGGCCGCCTCCGCGCCCCGCCCGCCGGCCCCTCCCGCGCCGCCCCAGCCGCTCGCTCAGCCTCCGCCGCCCAAACTTTTCTCCGGGCGCGTCTCCCGTGGCGGTCGCCCCCGCGCATGGGCGCCGCGCCGCAGGGGGCCTGACCCCCGCGCTGGTCCGCCCGCCCCCGGCCTCGCCATGGCCGCCCGCGCTCCCCCCACTGCACCTGCGGCCGAGGACCCGGGGGGTCCCGGAGGCCCCCCGCGCAAGAAGAAGTCCCGCTCGGGCCTCCGGCGCGCCTTCAGCTGGCTGCGGGGCAAGCGGCGCAAGAAGAAGGCGGCGGGGGCCGAAGGCGCTGAGCCGGCCGCCCCCCGGGCCAAGAAAGCAGACGACAAGGCCAAGAGGGCCAAGGGCAAAGGCCGAGGTAAGGCGGCTGGGCGGCACCTGAGCTGAGCGCCCCGTGACGCCGAGGGTGGCTGTGCTGGGGGCGGGGGTGTGGGGGGGTCGGCGGTGTGTTGCAGTGGTTGATCCCCTGGGCCTGGGTGCTAGGGGACTGAAGAGCCCAGGGCTCAGTCAGACGCCCCCATTCTGCGCAGCCCCGCAGACTCTGCCGGCCCCATCCTGAGCGGGGAAAGACCCCCAGCTGGGGCAGGGACCCACCTGGCTTAACCAGGAAGTGCTGGCAGGCTGGCTTTCCTCTCTCCCTCAGGCTCACCCTGGTTCTGTGCCCTCTGCTGAGTCAGGGGGTCAGAGACTTGACTCTGGCCTGGGGCCAATGGGAGAGGCAGTGGCCTTAGGTTTTTGGTGGTAGGGGTCCTTCTGGGTCTGGACGGTCAACTGCACTCAATAAGAGTTTCTGCCCTCCATGTGGATCCGGGTTCGAACCCCACAATGCTGTAACTTGGGAGCATAGCATTCTTTATGTTGTTCAGTGTTAGCTTTTCCCACCTGCCCTCCCATCCCACCTCACTGCTCACCTGGGCCAAACCGCAAACACGCACCTCCTGGAGTGGTGAGCTCACCCTCCCAGCACCAGCGGGCCCCTCCCCATCACTCCTTTCCCCAGCCCTGGTAGGAACATAACAGTGTTGAAAGGGTGGTTCCAGACGGGGAAACTGAGGCCCAAGCTAAGTGGAGAAGCTGTCCCTGAGCTGGGACGTAATTAAAGTATAACAGCTATTTTCCAGGCTTTCTGAGCCTGAGCTTAGATGGGCGTCGTGACAGGAGGGGAAGCCCACCTGGCCCATTTCTGCTAGGGTCAACTGTACTTTTGGCCACTCGCTTGGCTTTTCTCTCATTTCTCCCTCATTCTGTTTCCTGTTTGGTGAGGAGGGTTTCTGTCTCTGAAAAAAGGTGGGGCTCCCCTAGGCCTGCAGACTGTGGAAGTCTACCTTTCCTAGGTTTCTGCTAGTGTTGAAGGTGAAATGGCAGGGTGTGTGGACCCATCCCATCCCGCCTGTTTACTCTCTCTGTCCTTTAACCACCTCCTCTGGAGGAGAATTAGAAGGAACACTTCAGAGGTCAGGAAGAGGGTGCAAAGCCTCTTGTGTGATTGCATCCGGCCTGATCTTCCTTTTGGATAAGGGCCCTGCTCCCCAGCGCCCAGCCACAAATAGAAGCCAGGGGGCTGGGACTGGTATGGCTGGGCCAAACCCTGAAGGAAGGTTTGGGTGGGGGGAGTTTCCAAAGGCTCTGCAGCCCTAAGTGGAGGGGAGTCTGTCCCACAGCTGGGATTCAGTATGAAGTCCTCTCCACCTCCCTCAACAGGGTATGGGTCAGAATGTTAGGGTTGGCATGCAGAAGGCTAGTGGTCTGGTGGTGTACATCAGGGCAGGGGGCCCTTTTTCCCAGGAGACCAGCCTGGGGATAGGGGTCTGGAAATGCTGAGCCCGTAGGTTCCAGCTCCATCAGCCTGCATTCGGGGTCACTGGGTAAATGGCCAGCCTTCCCTCTGCCTAGTGGTTGGTATTGTATAGCACTGGGTTTTCTAGGCAGCAGGTCAACCAGATTGAATCCACGTGCATGGGCAGCACCCTTTGCCCCCAGCTCTTGTTTCCCCAGGTCTGGAGGTGGCCCCGGGTACGACTGAGGGAAGTCCTGTTCCCTTTTGCTCCAGCCTCCTATTATTCCAATTGTTTCCTTGTCACCTGCCTGGCCCAATTTCTTTTCTGTTTATTAAGAGAAATAAATCTGATCTGTCTAATCTCCACTGGCACCGCTGGCCAGGAAGAGGAAGCCCAAAGACTTAACTCTTTCAGGGAGAATGTTTAGGAGGGAGACTGGGGAAGGTGGGAAGGAAGGGTACCCAGAAGACTCCTGGGAGGTCAGGAGGGCCTTTGCTGGAAAGGTCATTATCTCCTTCATTACAGTCTCTGAACCAAAGACCTAAGAGATGTAGATCCTGACTCTTCTCATCCGACTACCCTAACTGTAAGGGCAAGGGGGACTGAGTTGCAAAGCAATTTTGAGCTCAAGTCCTCCAGGATTCCCCTATTGCACCCACTGCCTTGCACAGACTCTAGCAGAAAAGAGAACTAAAAATGATTGATTATTCTGAAGGCATTAGGAGTCTACGGCCATACCACCCTGAACGTGCCCGATCTCGTCTGAAGGTATTAGGAGCCCTGTATCCGTTATCTCCTGAGATCCCATTTACAGATGAAAAAGCTGAGGCTCAGGGACAGTGAGTAACTGATTTGACCAACTGAGATTTAAACTCAGAATAACCTCCGAAGACTGTAGTATTTTCATGACTCTCCCAAGGACCCAGTCAGGGGTGAGACTTATTTTATTTATTTATTTATTGCAGTAATGGGGCTTGAACTCAGGGCCTTCACCTTGAGCCACTCCATCAGCCTTTTCTGTGAACGGTTTTTCCAAGATAGGGTCTCAGGAACTACTTGCCCAGGCTGGCTTCAAACCATTGATCCTCCTGAATAGCTAGGATTACAGGCGTGAGCCACTGGTGCCTGGCTCAGGAGTAAGACTTTGAAGATCATCTTATCCAACTCACTGCACAGATGGGAAATGGCTGGGAAACTTGATGGAGTGGGGAGAGTTTAAATTTTGGTGCAGCTACTAGCAAGCCTGGTGACACTGGACAAGAACCTTCTCTGTGGGCCACAAATTCCATTACTGTCTCATGGGGGAAGAAAGGGGGTCTCAAAAGAGATGATATGAAAAGTATATGAAAGAGAAGTCACCATAGAAATGCTAGGGATTGCTACTATTGTGTTTATAAGCTTTATTCACCTGACCTCTACGGACTGAGTAGAGGACTAGCATCAGAGGTAATAAGTACAGCCCTGCTGTCCCTCTAGGGCTACAGACACCAGCAGGATATTCACCTGTCCAAACCTTGCTTTCCTTATCTGTAAAACAGAGAGAATAAATCCTGACTGCTCTATAGGGTTGTTTGGAGATCTAATTAGATAATAGATGTACAAGTGCTTTGTGAACTGTGGAGCACAACCTGGATGGCGGCAGGTTTCTGCATTGATGCTGAGGACTTGGGTGCTAGTTAAGTTCATCCTGATCCCTATTTGGAAAACAACTGATTTTCTCCTGGTGGTGACTGTTACTGACCAGATCAATAGAAACTGGAGTTTCACTTTTGTCTGATGGGAGGAAGAAGTTAAAAAGACAAAAGCAAACAGGAATTCATATTTTCCAGAAATATCACCTGGACTCTAGACAAGTGTGTGGGGAGGAAGTGTTTCTGGGACTGGTGCCAGGACTGGGGCCTAGCAGGTAATCAGGGAGGCTTTCTGGAGGAGGTGAGCAGGGTGTGGAAGGAGGGCTAGGAGAAGGAGAAGGAGAAGATAAGTAACTGGAAGGCTGCACGGTGCTAGGCCCAGGCCAGGTATTTTCTTGTGTTAGGAGGTAAGTAGTTATCACCACATATAAGTGAGAAAAAAGACCTCTCAGAGGATGAAAGCAAGTTGCCCAAGGTCCTGGGCTTTTATGCACTCAGAAAAGACATATTCCTTACTATGCAGTGTCAGCCTTGTTCACGCTGACGGGGATACTTGAGGATAAGACAGGTCTCTTCCTCTGTGGACGTGATATTGCAGCATGGCAGTGACATAACTCCAAAGTAAAACGGTGTTGGAGCCGGGCGCTGGTGGCTCATGTCTGTAATCCTAGCTACTTAGGAGGCAGAATCAGGGTTGGCTTGGATCACAGTTCCAAGCCAGCCTGGGCAAATAGATCTCAAGACCCTATCTGGAAAAAACCCATCACAACAAAAGGCTGGTGGAGTGGCTCAAGGTTCAAACCCCAGTACCACACACACAAAAAAGAAGAATGACATTGGATGAGTTTCTGACTATGGAGTCTTACTCAGGCCCAGCTTTGGGGAAAGGGTTTATAGCCCTCTGGAGGGTTTCTCTTGGGCTGCGGCAGAGGGGTGGGAATGGGGATGGTTCAGAGTTCAGAGCCCCCTGTCAGGCCCAGCAGATAAAACCCTAGGAACTCCCTGCGGCTTCACCAGGTTTCATCTGGCCATTCACTAAGGGAGGATTGTCCTTGGTGTGGGGTTGTGAAGAGACCAGAGTTTGAACTTTGCTGTCTGACCTTGGGCAAGCCTGCCTCACTCTGGGCCTCTGAGGCCCCTTCTAGTTCTTGGAATCTGTGGGTTTGAGAATGGGCTAGGCGTGGGGGTGGGAGCTGTGTCAGGGAAAGGAGAGCCTATCTTTGGCCAGCTGGACAAGAGATGGAGACCCAGTGGCCTGGATGCATAGCAAGCTGGGCTGGGTAGAGAGAATCCAACATGGATATGCCAATTCTCCCTGCTCAGGATGGCAGGTGTAACTCTTAAAAGAAAAAAAAGAAAGAAAGAAAAGAAAGAAATGAAGACCTAAACTCTTTTTGGTAGTGGACACTTTGCCTGAGGTCAGATGCTGCCTGTTTGCCATTCAATAAACACTCCATGTATTTTCATGTCCTATGTCACTGCACTTGCTTTTCCCTTATGTAGGATGTGCTTGTCTTCACTTTTCTAGCTATGAACTCCTATTCATCCCTCAAGGCCCAGTTCTAGTATCCTCATCTCTGTGATACTCCCAGGAGAAATTATTGACCCTAGACTCTAGAGCAGCCTGCTTAAGAGATTTGAAGTTGGGCAGTATTTGCTTTTGTGCACCTTCCTGTTGGTTAGGGGCATGGATCAATGTAACAGGCCGGTGGGGCGAGGGGGGCAGCTTTCTCTCTACTATGGGTTCCACAGCAGAGTCTGAGACTCCTTAATAAGAATGTGATGGACGCTTGGTTGTTCTCCCCATCTCCTTCAAGCCCCTGTGAGTGTCTTGGGTCCAGACAGGAGAGAGAACCTCACCCATCAGCTTCACAAATACTAGGTACTATGTGCCAAGGTCTATCCTGGGGATGAACTGAGATTCCGCCTCATGAATTTCAGAATTTGAGTGTGGTATTTGGAAGAGATCAAGTATTGAGCAAGTAATTACTGGTCAAAATGTGGTACCAAAGAGGAAGCAGAGATCTGGGGGAAGATCAGGGATGGCTTCCCTAAGGAGGTGACGCTTATGCTAGAATTGAGGGTAGGGGGAGCTGGGACAGAGGGATTGGAACCAGTCGGGCGTATTCTGGGTTGGGGCTAGCTGACTTTGTAGGGTTCTGTGGGGCATAGGGATGGCATACCTCAATACCTGGATATCCTGAGGGCAGGAGCTGGGCTGACTGGCTCTTTGCTCAGTCCTGTCCAGAGCAGGGCTTGGCACTAAGTGGTTTTGGGCCATTGGTGGGTGATCCAATACGGACCCTCAAAGCATGGGCATCTCTGGATCCTAGAAACTTAAAGTTGATGGCCTGCCAGAGAGAGGAGCCTTCATGACCCTTACAGACAGGCAGCTGAGGCCCAGAGAAGGGAGTGACTTGTCAAGGTCACACAGTGGCCTGCCTTAGAGGTGGAACAGGAGCCCACACCTGCCAGGCTGATTTCAGTTTCTCCATTCCTTTGTTAAGACTTCAAACAGAAAAGCCCTGCCCAGAGGTGCCAATACCAGGGGTGGGAAGAGGCAGGCGGAAGGAAGCCAGGCCAAGGGAACCTCAGACACCTTTAGGCCCTGTTCTAGCCTTCCTCATACTTCTTGGCTTTCTGCAACTTCCTTGAGGGCTGGGCGGGCCCTTAATCAGCAGCTCTCCCAACTGTTCCCCATGGAGTCCCCAAAGTAGGGGGTAGCCAAGCCCCGAGGCCCAGAAAATGTATATGCTGTTGTTAGCAGAGGACAGGGCAGAACCTCCCCTCATCCCCCTGGCCCTTGGAAATCCCCTGTTCCCCATCCTCAAATCCTCCGTGCCTGTCACATGCTGAAGAAAGTTAACGAGAGGAGGCATTGTACGTTGTTTGGGCCATGGTGAGCTTGGTGGGGAGGGGAGACCCCAAGGCCACTCCAGCCCCTTGACTGACTTAGGGCTGGAAGTAGGTGAAAACAGCTTCTTGGGTGGGAGGAGTGGTCTGTCCACTTCCTCCATCATTTATTACCCACTCTACTTCACTGTCCTTGTGGACTGGTTCAGTAAAGGATTGTTAGCTCCACTCCCAGCATGCCCAGCTCTGGGCGTGGCATGGAGGGGGCAGGTGATAGGGGCAGCTCAGTGTGCAGGGCAAAGTGTGTGATCCCCAGGAGGCTCCTGGGGAGGGGGTGGATGACCAAGTCCCAAGTTGGGTCTCCTGTCTCCTTAGGACACCCTTCTCTGGAAGTCTTCTACAAGGTACCCAAGCCTAATCATGCAGTTCCTGGAGTCCTGGCCTACATAGCTTCCATAACAGTGCTGTCTCCCCAGCCCCTGCTCGCCTCTCACATGTTTGGCCAGGCCGGGCCAGGCCAGGGGAGTACTCCTCGCCAGGGTCCTGGAACCTATGTAGCAGAAGCACTTCTGTTCCTCCACCACCACCACCAAACACCAAAGCACTCATTGCCACCAGTGCCAGTACACAAGTGCCACTATGGCTCCTGTACTAGTGTGCAAGTTCCACTGTCTACTGTTTTACCCTTTTCTAGGTAATATGCAGGGCACACCTATTGTGTGCTGAGCCTGGGGTTGTGAGGAGTGAGGTGGTCCCTGTTCTGAAACTTTGCTGGTCCCAAATAAAATAAATGGAGATATATATACATATATATATATATATATATATATATATATATATATATTTTTTTTTTTTTTCTTTTGAGACAGGGTCTTGCTATGTAGCCCAGGCTGGCCTTGAACCCTAAATCCTTTTGTCTCAGTCTCTGGAGTGCTGAGATCACAGGCCTGTGCCACCACACCTGGCTATCAACAGATGTCTTGAGGCATGCGCTAGAATGGTGGCACACAGGTGTGGGGAGCCCCAGGTGTGAATAGACTATATCAGAGGGTGGCACTAATGGCTGTGGGAACACAGAATTGAGCCTGGGAGGGGGTGTGTGGTGGTGGAGGGAGCAGAGCAGGCAAAGGTGGGAGGAGACAGTCATGGGGGAGGTCTGGAGGTATGCACTAGGGAGTGGCAAGCAGTTTTTTGTGGCTGATCTCTGAGAATGAAAAAAGTGTGGTTGGGAGGAAGCTGACTCTGTGGGAGGCCGCAACTCCTAAGGCTCTTTGCTTACCTGTACTCAGTTCATGCCAAGGGATTTGGACCTACCCTTGGACATCTCCACTGCTCTCCATACCACCTGTCCCATTTACAAGCCCCAGTAGAATGTAGGGAATTGAGCTAACGGATGTGTAAGGGTCCCTTACAGCTTTGACACTATGACCCTCTTCTCTATGCAAAGTGGAGAGGCTGGTGCACACAGCTTGGTACCATAGAACATCGCATGGTATTTTCTGTGGATGAACACAGTGGAAGCCCTTTAAGGACTGCAATGTTGTTAACCTCAGACTCTTAGCAAAAGAGGGCCTCAGGGAAGGTTGGGGTAAGCTTTGACTTTCCCATTTTGCAGAGAGGGAGCAGAGTACCCTGGGGGCATCATGGTATAGTGGAGGGGCTTGCCCAGCTGGCAGAAAGGGTGAGTCATACCATCTAGGGACTAGAACTGGGGGCTCTGGACTTCAGCACAGTGCACTCTGTTGTACCATGCTGCCCCTATTTAGAGAGACTAGACAGAGTGATGGTAGAGTCACTGCCTAGACTGCTGGGCAGTGGGCAGGTCCCTGGCACAAGCGCACCTGTGAAAACACAGAGGTGAGTCTTGGGCAGCCTACAAAATGTTCAGAAGAGGTAAAACAAGACTTGTGTAAGGGGAGATGAGTGAGGTGCACATAGCTCCACAGATGTATGGAGAGAAGGGTGGTTTCACATGTTTATCTGCATGAGCCATTACTTACACATACACAAACATAAACTAAGCATATACAGGCATATGCTCAACAAACACAATTTCAATCATACTGACACACAAAAACAGATAATTACAGTCTTATAGACAAATGTATTTACACAAACAGGTATACAAGCAGACTGTGAGACACTCAATACACAAAAATAGGTGATGTTCAGTCACTCTCAGAAGGTCACAGTTACATAGACAAATACATAAAATGACACATCCAGACATGAAAACAGACTCAATTACATGGATACAGTCACACAGAAATGATTAGACAGAGATATGTTCAGGGTTACAGCTACATACCCAGCTACAAACTACATTGCCACATTCACACAATTGCACACAAATGTTCAATTATTGTCATCCTTCAAAGTCATGCAGAGACTGAGGTGATGGCATGGAGCAGTGGGTATTGGAAGCAGTCTGGATTCAAATCTTGGCTCTGTAGCTTAATGCTCTTTGACTTTGGGCCACTCAGTTGGCTTCAAGGAACTTCATACCTCCTATCAGTGAAACAGGTACTTTTACCTTACAGAATTATTTTGTGGATGAAATGAAGCAGTGCATGAAAGTGGGTAGCACAATGCCTGGCACATACTAAGTAGCCACTGAATAAAAAGATGCTACAGCCTGGGGCAGTAACTACTCAGGAAGTGGAGTTGGAGAAGATTGAGGTTAGAGGCCAGCTAGGGCAAAGAGCTAGTGAGGTTCCATCTCAACAATAAGCCAGTTGTGGTGTCCTCTGTAATTCCAGCTATATGGGTGGTGTGGGTAGAAGGAATGGTCCGAGGCCAGCCTGGGCAAAAAGCACGAAAAATAGCTAAAACCCTATCCGAAAAATAGCTAAAACAAAAAGGGTTGTGTGTTTGGCTCAAGTGGAAGAGTGCCTGCCTAGCAAGCAGGATGCCCTGTGTCTAAACACCAGTACTAGATCCTCCTCGACCCCCAAAATAAGGATGCTACCATAAGCACGGTCGTTCCTTAACATTTGTATAAACAGGCACAGAGGACATACAGACACGTGACACTCACGGGGTGATGGCTGGTGGGCCTTAGTAGCAGCAGGGGTCCGGACCCTGCCCGTCTGGAGACCAGCCCCTAGTTTTCGCAGCTCCACTGCAGTCCTGAGAGAGGCTGCCGCTGGGCTGGGACGGCGGGTGACCCGCCTGCCCTACCTGGGCGGGGCGGCTCAGCAGGTCTCCCAGGTCCGGGGAGGGGCGGAGCCGACGGGACGCCCGCCAGGCCCCGCCCCTCTTTAGGCCCTGCCCACGATCTGGCCATTGGCCGCAAATCTCGGGGGCGTGGCCGGGCTGAGGCTGGGGGCGCCCGCGGTGGCCTCCCGCGCGTCTCGCTGCCTCCTTCCCGGGGCTGCGGGCCCGGCGGCCGAATTGGCTGGGCCGCGTTCGGGTTCCCGCGCAGGCTCCTGTGTCCACCATGGGCAACTCACACCACAAGAGGAAGGCCCCCAGCGGCCCCCGGGCACGCAGCTTCTGGCGGTTCGGGCGTTCGGCGAAGCGGCCCGCAGGTAGGGGGTGGGGGCGGGGCAGGCGGGGAGGAGGGTCTGTGTTGCGGTGGTGGCCACCGTGCTGACCCCTCCTGGGGCCTGGTGGGTGTGAGAATGGGGGGCTGGGAATCCTCGCTCAGACCCCACCCCTCACATGCGCACGGAGACATACGTACACACTCATACCCACGGGCGGGCACACGGACATGTTCACATTTTACATAGTCGCGCACAACACCCGCTCAGACGTATGGGACATGCAGAGGAACATCCCATGTACAATCGCATCCGCGCTATTGCCATAGGACGCACAGATCTTGAAACACAGGTACATACACCTATGCATACGGTTTACATGGCCACATGAACTACACCCACGCGCAGATTGAGACGCGGGCACACACATCAGTCATGTACGTACAGTTGCCAGCGTCTTAGGCACACAGATGTACATGCAGGTTCACGCCAACCAGACTCACTGAGGCTTACAGGCAGACCATCCTAGGGCACTAGTACACATAGATACACACACACTTCTTCCCAAGCCTTAGCCCCCAACAGGATGAAAGTTTGCAGGAGGGAGGGGAGACAAAGGTGGAGGGGAGAAGCAGGAAACCTGGGGCTGGAGGCTGGGGACCGCCTCCATCTGGCGCCATCGGGAGTCGATCTGGTTCTTTTGGCTCCTTCCCCACCCCCACCGCGGTTTCTCCCAGTCCCTCAGCCCCGCGCATTCCCCGAGGTCGCTGTCGCCGCATCTCCCCCCTTTCAATGCAGCCACCGAGCTGGAACGCAGCAGCAGCAGCGGCAGCCGTCCTTCCGCGGGATCCCTCCGCGGGTCACATTCTAGTTTCCAAAGGTGGGGGGTGGAGAATGGGAAAGACCTCCAATCCCAAGGCTGGGAGATGGCATTCCTGGTTCCACCAGCAAGTGGGGCAGTTCAGGGTATACCCAAGAGTCCCAAGTGGTGCTGGAGGAGGGGCTGGTTTTCTCACCTTGTGAATCTAGAGATGGGAGAGGGATAAGGTGGTTTATCCAAAACCCTACTTCCCAGACAGAGGTCTTCAGTAGAGGCAGGTACCTCAGGGGACCTACTGGTCTGTGGGAAAGAATCCAAGAGGAGGTGGGTGGAGGGCCCTCAGTGGGAGAACCCACCGTGTCTTCCCAGGATGGCCCACATTCCTAGAGGTCCAGTAACCCAGCCTGATGATCTCATCCCTCCATCAGCTCTCCACATAGGGAGCCATGGAAAGAGGCTGGGGATCCAGGGGACCTGTTTTCTCCTTGTGACTCTGGGATAGGCTCTGGTGACCTTGGGCAAATTCTTTTCACCTTCTGGAACTTCTGGCTCCTACAGGGGGGCTACTATAAAATTAGGGAACCTTAGCTAAGGTGATTTCTTGGGGCCCTTAAAGTTCTGGCTAATCATTTCATGGATGAAGAGACTGAATTCTAGAAAAGAGGGCCTTATGCAAGGTCATTTGGATAAGGGGATTTGAGCAATAGTGATAATGATATACTAACAATAAAAAAGGATTAATTACATTCAGGTGGGCTCTTTGAGTACTTCTCAGAAGGTGGGTGCTGATGAGAGACTTCAGTAATCTCCCCTCTCTGGCATCCTGAGTCCTGGCTGTGGCCATCTATCTCCTTCTAGAAGCCACACTGAGTCAGTGGGGTTGGCACTTGGGCTGGGCTCTTCATTTGCCCTCTGATCCGATGATTTCCTGAGAACGAACCGTGGTTCCAGGCTTGTGAAACTATCTGTAATGGAAAGAGTATAAGGAGGCTGTGTTAGGCTGGGTGTGGTGGTACACATCTATAATTCCATCACTTGGGAAGCTAGAGATACAGTCTGGGCTACATAGCGTGACCCTGTCTCAAAACACACACACACACACACACACACACATGCATGCATGAGCACACACACAGTTTTGTTTACAGTATACAGTATCCTGTCCACTGGAAGAAAAGACCCCACGCTTCCAACAACCTTTGTGCACTTCTGGCCCCTGCTGTAAATCAAGGGCCAGAGTTGAAGCAGAATTGACAGGACCAGGCTTTAAGGTGTTGGTGAAAAAGCTAGAAAGCAGCTGGGCACTGGTGGTTCACACCTGTAGTTCTAGTTACATGGGAGGCTGAGATCAGGAGGGTTGTGGTTCAAGGTCAGCCCAAGGAAAATCGTTCATGAGACCCCATCTCCAAAACAAAATGGAGCAAAATGGACTGGAGGTGTGGCTCAAGGGGTAGAGCACCTGCTTTGCAAGTTTGAAGCTGAGTTCAAACCCCATTCCCACCAAAACAACTACAGCAACAAAAACATTTATGTTCTGCATTGTCAAGGCAATGTAGAAGTGCTGGGCTGCCAGGCGCTGGTGGCTCACACCTGTAATCCTAACCATTCAGGAACCAGAGATGAGGAGGATCATGGTTTGAAGCTAGCCCTGTCAAATAGTTCTTGAGATTCTATCTTGAAAAATACTCACCTGAAAAAGGGCTGGTGAAGTGGCTCAAGTGATAGAACACCTGCCTAGCAAATGTGAGGCCCTGAGTTCAAACACCAGTACTGCCAAAAAAAAAAAAAAAAATACTGAGGCTGAGACCAGGCTACATATTAAAAGTTTCTGGGCTGAGATCAGCTTTAGAAAACTGAGATGCTTTATTTAGTCTTTGAAGTAACTGCAGGATTGGAATTGATCCTGAATTGCTGATTAAATGAGTGAGCACAGCAGCTGTGGGGGTATGGTCTCCAGCAAAGGCACAGAGTTGGGACTGAACATGAGGTTAGAGAGAAAAGTAGTCAAGGCTCCTTTGTGTTTGGGAGGAGAAGAGAGTTCATGCTAAACTTCCAACACTGGTTTTACTTATGCTGAGCTAAGACCTTGCATCCTCTGCTGCCATAGTTCCAGGTGTGGGATTGGAGCTTGAGTATTTACTTACATTTGATCAGTATGTGAGAGGAGGAGGGAGAGAGTGCAAAGTAGCTAGAGAGCGCAGGAGCAGATAGGCCACAGGGAGCCAGTGAGGATATTTGAGCAAGGGAGGAGCTTACAGAAGTGGTGTGTTAGGAAGATCGCTCCAGGGCCGGGGCAGGTGCTGGCAAGACAGGTTGGGAGGTGGGGTGGTGAGAGTGGAAGCTCAGAGCCTTTTGCAATAATGTAGGGGAGAGGTGAGGAGGTGAGGGCTGGGGACAGAGTGGGGGCTGTGAGAGTGGAGAGGAGGACACAGCAGAATTAACAAGATCTGGGATTAATCAGATGTTGGGAAAAAGGGCCACAAAGGACTGCTTAGTTATGGAATGGTAGCAGAAATGTTAAGGCAGAGATAGAAATAAGAGTCAGTGGTAGTTCTTTACATTAGTTCATTTGTCTTCCAACAGTTCAACAATTAACAAGGTCATACCTGTAATTCCAGCTACTTGGGAGGCTAAGAGAGGATCAAGGTTTGAGGCCAGCTCAGGCAAAAAGTTAGGCAGACCCCATCTCAGTCAATAAGCTGGGTATGATGGCATGTGTCTGTGATTCCAATTTATGGGAGCTCATAAGTAGGAGAATTGATGTCTGAGGGTGACCCAAGGCAATAAGGTGAGGTGAAAAATAACAAAAGTCCTAAAGGGCTGGGGTTGGGGCTCAAGTGGTAGAGTGCCAGCCTAGCAAGGAGAGGCCCTGAGTTCAAACTCCAGTACCAACAAAAAACAAAGCAAAAAAACAAAAAAAGGAGAATCCTTATTTTACAAGTGGGAAACCATTCAGAGAAATTAAGTTGCTTTTCCAAGGCCACGGAGCAAGGATTTGTGATTCAGATTCACGCCTGTCAGATTACAAAGCCTTTGTCTTAACCAGTTTAGCAATGGATGGGCTTCTTGTTATAATTGTGTGGCCTACAAGGTCACACAGAGAAAGAAAGTCTGGTCCCAGGGGGGATTTGAACCCTGTAAAAGAACACTGTGGGAGAGCATTGAGGCCCTGAGGGCTTAAAGAGGAGCTGGTGGAATCCCAGATCCAAGAAGGGTTGATTCTGCCTTGATCAAATGTCCTTGGAAGGTGGAGAAGGGCCGTGGAGGGCCAGGTGAGGCCTCCCCTCTGCTGAAAGACATTGCAAGCCTGGTTCTTAGGAACCTAACTGAACCCTCCCCTCCTCAGGTCAGTGGAGCACTTGGTCCAGGGCAGGTTAGGGGAATGGTGGAAGACGTGAAGAGGGATTCCACCACAGCACTGTCTTCAGTTCCTGTGCATTGTACTGTCAGACACACACAGGGGCCCCCTGGTTGGATTTAGTTTCCATCTTGTAGATGGGAGGTCTGAGGGAAGGAAATGGTGGAATTGGACTACTCAGAATTGTTTCCATTCGTCTCCCTGCTTCTAGAGCTGAAGGCCTAAAGTTTTTGGTAGTTTCCATAACTGGGAGGTCCCCTTCTTCCCTTTTCTCCATATCTCCTCCCCTTCTTTGGGGGGAGACTTGTGACCAACTGTGTAATATCTTGACTTGATTATGGGAGCCCAGGGACTCCAGATAAGGGTCTTGTTCAGCTCTCTTTGATCTCGGGGATCTGAGAAAAGCTGAACCCCCTTGCCTGAGGTCCTGACCCTAAGTGGGGAACCACTTCCTTCTAGGGGCAGTTATCCATGCAGAGGGCTCTTTGAAGATATTCTCTCCAACTCTCCCACATCACAGGTGGAGAAACTGGTGCCCAGAACAGGGTAATACCTGACTCAGGTCAAACTGCAGTAAGCAGCCAGGCACCAGTGGTCACACCTGTCATCCTCACTACTTGGGAGGCTGAGATTGGGGGAAATCTTGGTTTGAGGCCAGCCTGGGCAAATAGTTTACAAGGCCCGTCTTCAAAATAACCAGAGCAAAGTGGACTGGAGGAATGGCTCAAGTGGTGGAGTATCTACTTTGCAAGTGCAAAGTCCAGAATTCAAACCCCAGTCCTACCAAAAAAAAAAAAAAAAAAAAAAAAAAAAAAAAAAAAAAAGCAGTCAGAGCTCAAACACAGGACTTCTGCTGACTCCCTGGGCCATGAGATGTCTAGTCGACCTAGAATTCCCATGCATCCTAAATGAGGTTAGGACTGCCGGATAGGGCGAGGTCACTGAAGAGTGATAGGGAGCTGATGTTAAGTGTTCTTTACCAGACCTTATCTTAATGGTCCTTAACTCCACTTGAGATTGGAGGAGAGCCCCGGAAGTGGGCAGGGCGGGTGGCATGGGAAGAACATGGTTTTGCAGCCAGTCAGAGCTGGGCTCAAATCCTGACTCAATCTTTAGCAGCCATGTGACCTTGGGCAAGTCACTGACCCTCCGGAGTGCCTCTGTCATAGCAGATTTAGTGAGACTTGTGTCTCCCTCAGTTGGCCTTCAGGAAATGCTAGTTTGTTGTCATTGTCATTGTGTTATGTTCCCCACCCTGAGGTGATACAGTACTTTGAGTTACATTTGGTTGTTTGGGTTTTCTTTGGCGTCTCTAAGCACTGTGAGGTTGGTATCAGTCCCACTTTATAGATGAAGTGGCTGAGGCTCATACAGGCTGATTTATTTGTCTAAGGCCTGGCTCCAGACCTCCTGGTTCCCAGCCCTTTCCTGACTTCATGGTGGCTGCCTCTCTGGCATCCATAAAAAAAAAAAAAAAAAAGGGATAATCATGCCTTGAAGGAACAAAAGAAAGGGCTTGGATATTCAGAATGGTGTTGTGGCCAAAGGGGATTATTATGTCATTGTCGGGAGCAAATGCTGACCTGGAAACTCATTACGACATTTATTAATATTATTGTAGCTAATTCCTCCCTGCACTACAGCCTGTCCCCCCAGGGTACCTGTGGGATGCGATCCTACCCTTCCTACTCCTGACACTCCCTGCCCCCCAATATTTTACCTTACAACCTGCCTAGCCTGTCAGCTCTGCCTCCGCCAGGATGGGGCTGAACACTGAGGGAAGGAAGGGAGATTCCCCCTCTGCAGGGGTGGGGTACAGAGCTGCCCCTTCTTGGAGACTGAGGCTGTGACTCCCTTTTATCATTAACATACTCAGATCTAGACTACAGTAGGGGTGTGAGTCTCAGGTTCGAATGTGAGATTCATTACTTCCTGGTTGGGTGACCTTGAACAAGTAAGTCACTTCCCTTTGAGCTTCCTTGTGCTTTCCTTTGTGAAAAGGAAACTTCACTCCTGCCTTTCAGGTAGTGGAGGAGAAAGTGAGAAAGGTAGAAGTGCCTTCCTGGAAAGTTTGTTACGCTCATTTCCCTTTGTCTTGGCTTCATGGAAATAACATCCACAGAGGCTCTTGGTTCTGCCCTTCCCTCTAGGTGTGTGGCCTGAGAAAACCCTGACCCACTCTGGGCCTTCATTTGTCTACCTGTACATTGAGGGGTTGAGACTGAGGCCCTCTAAACACCCTGATCTTGGCTGAGAGCTGGGCAGGGGCAGCAAAGACAGGAACAGGTTGGATACTGGGTCTGCCCAGAGGGTTCCAGCTCCTGAACAAGGCCACCTGGACAGCTGTGCCCTCCCCCCTCATTTTTCTCCCCTGAGTCAGGCCTGCCTGCTTGTGGGCGCGCCACCCCCGCCCCTTGCTCTGGAATGGGGCAGGTTGAAGCCTCGCCCCATGGAGGATGTTGCCAAGACATTGTGTACACATGCGCAGAAGAGTGTGCGGGTTGCGGGGCGGCGGTAGGAGTTCCTTCCTTGGTTGCTCCCTGTCCCCGGGCTCAGGAAAGCCCCTGTACGTGGTAGCCCACGTACAAGGTAGAAAGCCACCTTCCTGTACATGCAGCCACTTGGCAAGCCCCGTGTGGGTTTGTGCAGTTGGGCTAGTTGGGTCAGGAGGGTGTGGCCTGGGTGTGCTTTTTGGGTGTGGTCCTGAGAGTGTTCACCTGTGGAGGTGGCCCCAGTGGAACATTATGGGGTACGTGCCCCTGTACCTGTTCATGGGCTCTATCTGAGTTCTAGGTCCTGGTGGACCCTGTGTGTTGGGGGTGTGGCTGGGGAGCAGGTGGAGAGCAGGATGTTTTCAGCAGATGTCTTCTCAACTCCAGGAAGCCTTCTCCCTCAGACAGGTGAGGGTGGTCAAGGCTATGAGATGAGCTTACTTCAAAGCCTCGGCCCCAGGCTGTACCACTGGACTGTGCTGAGGCAGAATACCCTGGAACAGGGTCTAAATGTGCCCTTGGGCCAGATCCTTCTGCTCTCTGGACCTCAAGTTTCTTTGTGAGGTGCCCTCCTCCACCTGCGACTCAGGTTGCTGAACCCCTCCCTGAGCCAAGCCACTGATTTGTAGATCTGCACTTGGGGTGGCTCAGAGGGGCAGTAGGCTCTGGCCAGGCTGTAGAGATGGAGGGGGAAGGGTGTTGCTGGGGCAACCAGATGTTATCAAGTGTGAGAACCTTGGATCTGGCCAGGGAATTTGCAGCTGTGGCCCTGAGTGCCAGCTGTGGGCCTGGGACCTCCATGGGCTGATGTTACCCTACCCCCAATTTATCAGAAGCATAGTCCTTTGTTTTCCTGGCTAGGAGGAAGCTGAGGGTGACTGTCCTATGTAGTGACAGGCTCTGGCTTGGAAGCTAGCCCAAGCAGTTACTAGGAGAGCACCTGCCTTAAAGGGCCATGATGAGATCTGTGAAGGCAGAAACAAGTTTTGCCTTCTACTAGTATCTGGCATAGTGCCTGAGAGGGATTACTCACCCTGCAAGTGTCATCTGCTCTTTTCTGTTTGTGGGGGACTGATAAGAGGGTCCCATGCATCTGGCCTAACAGGGGGAGCATGGGGGAGCGGGCAGCATGTGGTACAGAAACTTCCAGTTCGTACAGATGATGGAGTTCCTGAACCCCTTCTTTAGCAGAGAGGTCAGGTTTGTAGCTGGCCAGTAGAGAGACAGCATGGCTTTTGGGATGAGGTTGTTCTGAGTGAAGACACTGCTCTTACTGTACAATGGAGGCCAGAGCTGACAGCTTTATGCTTGTTCCCATGGGCCTCCATTTTCCTTATCTGTAAAATGGGGAGAAAAGTGCCTACTTCTTAGGATTATTGTTTAGACATCAGTGATTTGCTGATGTATGTATTTATCCAGCTCCAGAAATGCTTGTTCTGCAGTGAGTGAGGTCTTAGCCCAGAGTTTGTGTGGTCTCCTAGAGGCCAGAGCTAGGTGCACAGTAAATGGAGAAGGAGCTACAGAGGAGTCTTGTGGTGCCATTGTGAATCCCTAGATCTCTAGTAATTCAGAGAGAGAGATAGAGGTGCAATGAGGAAGGGGTGTCTGTCTTCTGGCGACTTTGAGGTACATCATGTCATAGTTCATAGACCCTCTCTTTCATAGTCTCAGCTACTCTGGACTTACCAGGAGGATTTTTTTTTTTTTTCCAGTATTGGGGCTTGAACCCAGGGCCTTCACCTTGAGCCACTCCACCAGCCCTATTTTTTTTCATCAGTCCTATTTTTGTTAAGGGTTTTTCGAGATAGGGTCTTGCGAACTATTTGCCCAGGCTGGCTTTGAACCGAGAGGATCTTTTTTTGTAACAATGTCCCTACCCAGCTAAAAACCTCATTGGCTGATTTCTGGGACAAGGGCTATGGGCCCTACGTGACTTGGCTCCTCCCCTCCTCTGATCTCATCTTCTGCTGTTCTCTCCCATGCTCACCAGATTCCTACCTTCTATTCCTGGAAACCCACCACACCACCTCAATGCCTTGCCACTTGCCAGAGCCTGTCTAGAAGGCTCTGTGCCCGCACCTGTGCTGGCTGGCTTATTATTCAGGGCTCAGTTCCAATTTTCTTCTCCTAGAGGGGTACCCTCCTATCACAACTCCGCAGTCTTCATTACCTATTACCGCATCAGTCTGCCTCATTCACATATTCATCAGGCAGTTATTGGCTTCATGGCATGTTCTAGCCCTAGGGATGTCTAAGTGAACAAGATAGAGCCCCCTTTAGCTGTAGCCCCTAGTACTAGTCTAATATTTGCTGACCAAAAGAGGAGTTCTTGGTTTTGTTTTTTTGCATTGGTCATAACTAGTGTGTGATGCAGCCAGATTTGAATCTGGACCTGACTTCCCTCCTAGTACTTCAGCCCCCACTCCAAAGCCTGACTTTTTTTTTGGTGGGAGTTGGGTTTGAACTCGTGCTTGCTAGGCAGGTGCTCTACCATATGAGCCATTACAGCCCTATTTCCTGAGGGTTTTTTTTTTTTTTTTTTGTGGTACTGGGTTTGAACTTAGGGCCTACACCTTGAGCCACTCCTCCAGACTTTCTTTGTGATGGGTTTTTTTTTTCAAGATAGGATTTCATGAACTGTTTGTCTGGGCTGGCATTAAATCTCTATCCTCCTGATCTCGGCCTCCTGAGTAGCTAGGATTACAGGTGTGAGCCACGGGTGCCTGGCCCTACCTCCTGACTCTTTTACTGACTTTGCCTGTGACTGTTTCTTTGCTAGTTCTGTTCTCCCTGCCTGGTGATCACTAAATCACAGAGTAGGGCTAATGGGAAGAATTTCAGGCTGGGGACGCGAGAAGTCTGTGTTGAAATCCTGCCCCTGCTGTGTGATCTTTAAATGTTTTTTGCTTTTGTGGGTCTCTGATGTCACATTGCCAAAGTGGGAAGAAAATGTAGGGCAGAACTTATGCATGAGGGGTTGGTACCACCAACCACTGATTCTACTCTGGGCATCTCCCTGGCTTCCCATTGCATGCTGTGTCCTGGGGCTAGTCCCTACCCTTCCAGGGACCTCTGCCCATGCCTTGCCACCCAGAGCAGCTCTGAGCTCCTGCTTGGCCGATTCATAAGTTAAGCCCTTTCTTCAGGGGATTACCCCACCATCCACAAGGGCTTGGAGGTGGGCACCATGCCACATCTGGTGCCCCCTCCACCTACCATCTGACAGCTGGGACCCTTTCCCTAACTCTGGCTCCTGAATGTTTAGACAGGACTTAGGAACAGAGTTAGTGAGCAGCAGCTGGAATTGTGTGTTTCCCCCACCCTCTAGTACCTCTAGCAGACCACCCAGTTTCTGGATCTCAGTTTTCCTGGTGTCCCTGCACCCTGCATGGGAGGTAGGGTTGGTAGATGGGTGGGATCAGTGGTAAAGGACCTGGAGCAGCCCCTCCTGCCTGGAACCACTTGGCCACTGGAGGGCAGGCGGACTTGTATTGAGGGCCTGCATCTCCTTAGTGTTGGGCTAAGGTGAAGGCGCAGTACAACGCCCTGGGAAGATTAGGGTAGGGGGTGGAGGTTAGGGTCGGGAGCTGTATCCTGAGGTCATGGTGGTGTTCCTGGGCCGCCACCTTCCAGCACTTCTTGAGCTCTTTAAGAAGGGTGAGTGGGTGTGGCTGGCGGTGGTGGTGGTGGTGGTGGTGGTGGTGGTGTTGGTGTGGGGGGGGGGGGAAGTGTTGGGGGCAGGGGGGGGTGGGTTGCCCAGACAGCTCCCTCTGCCAGACCCTTAGGTAAAATGGGAGATCAAAGCCAGGAAGAATAACAGGATGGGGGTTGGAGATTGGTTAGGAGGCAGGCAGTCTCTGTTTGCAGTGGTGTCTTTGTCCAGCGGCTTTGTTGATGCCTTTGTTGGTGCTGCTTGTGCTTGGGAGGAGGGGCCCAGGTATCTCTGACCTTGAAACCTCCCAGGCTAGACTGCCTCCCTGCTGGGATACCCACATGATACTGGATACAGCCCAAAACCCCAGTTCAGGGAGAGGGCAGCCCCCTTCTGAGTCATCCCAGTGATAATGGAACAGCCAGGAAAGTATTACCTCCTGGAAGTTTGGGAGCTCATGGGTGGAAATGTGTTTGAATGGAGACATTTTGGAGGGAGAGACCTGTGCCCCATCTTTCTCCTAGGAAATGGGCTTTCAGTCCTGGATTTTGACAGTAGGGGGCCATAGCTTCTTGGAGTTTCAGAGGCCAGGGGCCCTCTCTGGGAATCTGGAGTTTAGTTCTGACTCAGTCTGACTCCTATTTGCTAGGCAAGGCCTTTGCCATTTGAGCCTGTTTCCCCACTTGTAAAGACAGGGGATTGGGAGTTGGGAGAGCCAGTCTGAGGTCTGTTGAGGTACCTTGTAGCTCTGACCTGGTGGGGTTCTGGCAGCTTCCTTGGGCCAAGAGCCCTGGCTGTTGAAGAGTGGGCTGAAGGAGGGGGAGTGGCAAGTAACTAAACTGGAGACCCTGATCCTGGGGCATGGCACTTTAAAGGGCTTGTTTTGTTCCTACCCCTCTACAAGGTTCTGCCAAGGTCACATGACCCTCCCAGCACTTTTGCTTATGTTGTGGGTTTCATTTAAAGGGGGCCAGTGCTGCAAAGTGCTGACACAGCCCCCCAACCCCAGGATTAGATGTCCAGCCCCTCCGTGGGTGGAGACTGTAACAGGATCCTTTGTAATGGATCCCTGGCTTCCCTGTACCAGGGGTCAGGGCGTTCAAGAAGAGAGGGCATACCTGGGACTCTTCCCCCAAGAGGCTGAGCATCCTGGGCTGGGGGCAGAGGAGCCTGGGTCCCTCTTGTCCCCCTCCTATGCCCATTCTTCCATGAAGGGGCAGCCCTATGGGTAAGTAGGGGACCCAAGAGGTTATATCCCTGGCCTATCCTTCTTGATGGTTTTCTGGCAGTCTGGTTACGACTCCTGCCAGCTACCACTCCTTCCTGGTTTCTTATGGTATCTTCTCCCTGGACCTGTTTTCCTTTAAAGGGAGGTTTGTGGTCTGGAGACAGAAATGTATTTGCTATGAGCTATGTATATTAGGGGTGTCTTGTGTGGGGGTTCCAAGTGATGTGGTAAATGCAGTTGTATACTTAGATACTGTTTGTGTACGTACAGAATGGGGACTCTGTTGGGTAGATACGTGGAGGCTGAGAGTGGGTTACATTTATGAGTTTGTACTTGGGTGTTTTTATGTATACATCTCTGAAGCCTGTGGGTGCTGTGTGCATACACACTGGGTCTGTGTGCTTTTGGTGTGGTGTGAATGCTCATGTATGTACCCTTGGCTGTAGTTTGTGTATGTACATGGAAGCTGTGTATATTGAGTTCGTTCCCCAGAACTATGGGTGTATGTCTGGGCTGGGGAGAGTGGGCATTGTATGTGTGTGCAGGGATCATGTGCAGTCTGGGTGCCTTTGCATCTTCAGGGCCCATATGCTTTCAGGCTTTATTTCACTTCCTCTTCCATCACACTAGGCTCTGCCAAGGCTGAGACTGACAAACGTCAGAGTACAGGGTCCGGACAGGGACCAGTGTCTGTAGTGGATGAGCACCAGGACAATGTCTTCTTTCCCAGTGGGCGAGCGCCTCACCTGGAAGAGCTGCACACGCAGGCCCAGGAGGGGCTCCGCTCCCTACAGCACCAAGGTAACCCCTGGCTTCTCCCTCCAGTGCTACTGTCAGCACCTGAGGTCAGGAACCTAGGCCAACACACCCTCCTGGTATCTTCTAGAAAAGCAGAAACTGAACAAAGGTAGCTGGGACCATGGAGACACCCAGAGCATCCAGGTGAGCTCTGCTGCCCAGCTGAATCCCATTCCTCCCTCAATTCTTTGACCTCTGGCAAGTATGGCTTTGGACCTTTCTGGTTTGTTTCCTTCCTATATTTCAAAGGACTAGACTAAATGACCCCTCAGGGCTAGTTCAGGCTTGCTGCAGCTAATGCCTGCTCAGTGCTGTGTGATGCTGGGGAAATCTGAGTGAATGTTCCAGTGGGAAGTCCTGAGAAGGCAGCCCTCAGGCCAGGGTCTGACTCCTCTCCTTCCAACAGTCCTCCCGGGCAGGGCCAGATGAAGACAGCATCTCCTTCTGTAGCCAGACCACATCCTACACAGCTGAGAGCTCCACTGCAGACGATGCTCTCTCCATCCGCTCGGAGATGATCCAGCGCAAAGGTGTCTGCTCTCTGGCTGGGATTCTTGGGCAGGGGAGAGGGGTGGTGGGCCCATCATATCCCAGCACTCGCAGCTTCCCTTTTTACTCCTTTTTTTTTTTTTCCAGTACTGAGGTTTGAACTCCTCTTCTTCCTCCTAATCCAGAGTTCTCCATGACTCTGTGATCCAATGATTGCAGGAGACAGTAACCTGGAGTCTTCTTGGAGATTCATGTGCACATTAACTGTAAAACAGTTAAGAGTTGGGAAACCTCAGCTGGATGCCCGTGACTCACACCTGTAGTTGTAGCAAATTGGGGCAGAGATCGGGAGGATTGCAGTTCAAGGCCAGCGTAGGCAAATAGTTCATAAGACCCAATCTCCAAAATAACCACAGCAAAATGGACTGGAGGAGTGGCTCAAGTGGTAGAATGCCTGCTTTGCAAGAGCAAAGCCCTGAGTTCAAACCCCAGTCCCACCAAAAAAAAAAAAAAAAAAGTTGGGAAACCTGGATTTGCAGCTGCTTAGCTCCTGTGTGACCATGGGCAAACCCCGTGCTTCTGTTTGGTCTGTAAAAACCAAAGGATAAGCACACGTACCTACTGGAATGAATGCTAAGTGTTTATAGCACGCTGACATAACGAGGGGTCCACTAAATAATAACAAGCATGTACTCACTGGAAACGATCATTTACTTAGTAGCAGAACTTCCAGAAGTCTTACAGAAGCCTCTAGCTTTGCCCACACCTACTTGATTGTGGAAGTCTTTTGTTTTTATTTTTATGGAAATCTTTTTGCCCCGAGTTCTTACTAGTATTTTACCAAAGTACTGTTCTGTGGAAGTTGCCTTGTTCTTCTAATGGGTTTTCTTCCCCTGGACTGACCCTCAGGTTCCACCTTCCGACCCCATGACTCATTTCCCAAATCCTCTGGAAAGTCAGGGCGCCGGCGGCGGGAGCGGCGGAGCACAGTGCTGGGGCTGCCGCATCATGTGCAGAAGGAACTCGGTGAGCCCTGGCAGGCTGGTGGTGGTGGACGGGAAGCCTGGGTCAGCTCACCTCTACTGACCCCATCTCCTTGTTCATTCCAGGCTTGCGGAGTGAGCGTGAGGCACCAAGTACTCCTCGGCCTCCTGGCCCACGGGATGCTGTCCGCATCCCCACTGTGGATGGCTGCCCTGCCAGTTTGGCATTAGGGACGGGGGCCCGAGTGTCCCTGCAGGCACTAGAGGCAGAGGCTGGGCCTGATACAGAAACCATTCTGCAGCGCCACATCGACCGTGTCTATCGGGATGACACCCTCATTGGCAGGTCCACAGGGGCCCGGCCCCCACCATTGATCCGGCCCATGTCACTAGCAGTGCCTGGACTGACAGGAGGGGCAGGGCCACCAGAGCCCCTTAGCCCAGCCATGTCTATCTCACCCCAAGCCACCTACTTGTCAAAGCTGATCCCACATGCTGTGTTGCCACCCACAGTGGACGTGGTGGCCCTGGGCCGTAGCAGCCTGCGCACACTGAGCCGCTGCAGTCTACACTCGGCTAGTCCAGCCTCTGTTCGCTCGCTGGGCCGCTTCTCCTCACCCTTGAGTCCACGGCCCCGCAGTCGCCATCCTTCTTCCTCCAGTGACACCTGGAGCCACTCTCAATCCTCTGAGACCATCGTGTCTGATGGTTCTACCCTCTCCTCTAAGGGGGGTTCTGAGGGACAGCCAGAGGGCTCTGTGGCTAGCAATAACGTGGTGCCCCTTCCCCAAGGGGGCAGCGGGAGGGGCTCCCCCAGTGGGGGAAGCACTGCTGAGGCGTCAGACACAGTCAGCATTCGGAGTAGTGGGCAGTCGTCTGGCCGGAGTGTGTCCTTACGGAAGTTGAAACGGCCTCCACCCCCTCCCCGCCGGACCTACTCCCTCCATCAACGGGGCTCAACAGCACCTGATGGGCCCTTAGGGTTGCCACCCAAGCCTGAGCGGAGGCAGCAGCCACAGCTGCCCCGGCCACCCACCACAGGAGGATCAGAAGGGATGGGAGCAGCACCCTGCCCACCAACCTCTACAGGCTGGGCATCTGGCTTGTCTCCAAGTGGCTCCCGACGCCCTCCACGGTCCCCAGAACGGACACTATCACCCTCCAGTGGATACTCAAGCCAAAGTGGTACCCCGACCCTCCCTCCCAAGGGTCTCGCAGGTGCTCCTCCTTCCCCTGGCAAGGCCCAACCCCCTAAACCAGAGCGGGTTACATCCCTTCGATCTCCTGGAGCCTCTGTCTCCTCTTCCCTCACGTCTCTGTGTTCTTCTTCCTCTGACCCTACCCCTTCAGACCGCTCTGGCCCACACATGTCAACCCCTTTGGTTGACAGGTTTGTCATACCTCCTCATCCTAAGGTGCCTGCCCCCTTCTCCCCACCTCCCTCAAAGCCCAAGAGCCCTAACCAAGCTGCCCCTGCTCTGGTTCCTGGGATCATCTCTACCACTGATACCAGCCCTGAAGCCCCTCCCACTCCTCAGACATCCCTGACCCCACCCCAGGAGTCTCCTGTTGTCTCCAAAGACCAGTCACCCCCACCTTCCCCACCTCCGTCTTATCATCCACCCCCACCACCTAGCAAGAAATCAGAGGTAGTTGAGGCCCCATCTGTCCCAGATACTGCAGAGGAGCCCCTTCCAGATCCCAGCTGGCCCCCGCCCCCACCCCCTGCCCCTGAGGAGCAGGACCTGTCCATGGCCGACTTTCCCCCACCTGAGGAGGCCTTTTTTGTGGCTAGCCTTGATCCTTCAGAGCCCAGTAATGCCCTGGCTGCTGCTCAGAGCCAGCCCCAGGGTACCCCAGCCCTTCCTCCAGATCCACCAGCCCCTCCTCCAGCCATTTCTAGCCCTGAGCTTCTGGCCAAGCTTTCTTCCAAGGAGCCTGTGGGCTGCGGCAAGAGTAGTGGAGCTCCCAGAGAGGATGCCGGTGTGCCCTTGGTCACACCCTCGCTCCTGCAGATGGTGCGGCTACGTTCTGTGGGTGCTCCCACCGGGGTTCCAACCCCAGCACCAGGGCCATCAGTCCCCCAGAAGCCGCTGCGAAGGGCCCTGTCAGGGCGGGCAAGCCCTGTGCCTGCCCCCTTATCTGGGCTCCATGCTGCTGTCCGGCTCAAGGCCTCCGGCCTGGCTGCCGGTGAGAGCCTTGGGAGCGCCCAGCCCAATGGACCCCCTGAAGCAGAGCCAAGGTCTCCCCAGTCCACTGCCTCCACAGCCAGCTTTATCTTCTCCAAGGGCACCAAGAAACTGCAGCTCGAGCGGCCTGTATCCCCTGAAGCCCAGGCTGACCTGCAGCGGAGTCTGGTGGCTGAACTTCGGAGCATCTCAGAGCAGCGGCCACCCCAGACCCAGAAGCCTAAGGCTCCCCCACCTGTGGCTCGCAAGCCGTCTGGAGGAGTCCCCCCACCCTCTCCCAGTTTTCCTCGGGCTGAGTCTCTTCCTGCTCCTTCCACCAATGGGCTCCCACATACTGAGGACAGGACTAAGGGGGAGCTGGCGAAGAATGGAGGTGTGCAGCTGGCTGGCACAGAGAAGATGGGTACCCCCAGCTCAGGTACAGTGGGCAGTGATGAGTGTGGGTTTCATTGGCTATGGTGGGAAATAAGCATGTGAAGTCCTACCATTGGGATCTGTAAAACTGTTCTGGTCTTAGAATGCCTGGGACAAATGTACTGTCACCCTTGATGAGCTACCATGGAGGGGAGGGCAGGGCAGGGACAGAGGGCTAGGGAGAGAGGGCTGGATGGCTTTGGTGTCAGATCTACTGAGTACATTGCAGTTTTGCCACATTACCTCCCTTCTCAGCTATTTTGTGAAGTGAAGCACTGACACATGCATTGGAGAGTCCCAGTAGAGTCCAGCTCAGTGCTGCTGGTGGGGTGTCATTAAAGTGATAATATGTCTTGGGCTTAGTGTCAGAATCAAGCTGGGATGCCCCTTGAAGTGTCTTTTTTCCCCCTCCACAGACCCACAGAGAGAGCTGGTGTGACCACCACTCACTGGCACTGCTGACCCATCCAGGAATACAATCTCTCAGGGACCTGAGCAGCTCCAAGGACGAAAGGAAACAGCAGACACAACCTATGAGAGGATGCCTGCAGCCTTAACCTCCACAACCTTTGACGTTTATGCAAGCCTGGTGTTGCCCGTCCTCCAAGTCACCCAGCTCTCATGCCTTTTCCTAAGAGGATTTGCCTCCAGTAGCTGCTGTCTCAGCCTTGGCCTTAGCCTCATCTTGAAGGAGGTAGCTGGTGGGAGTGGGTGGCTGTGCCCCTGCTGGCTGAGGCCACAGAGGTGGCAGCAGAACACTTGAGTTTATTTTGTTTCATTTCCAAATCATGCACATAACTGTAGTCCAGAATCTAAGCACTTTTACAAAGTGGTCACATATTCATTCTCCAGGGCTCCTGAAACCACATTTCAAGGGCCTGTTTACATGGTGGCTGCATCAGTCCTTGCCTCCCCCAATCCAGTTTGCTCCTTTTCTTAGTTCTTGGAGATGGGCAAGTCACTCCCACAGGCTTCCCCAGGCTGGGGGCAGGAGTGGGGCTGTGGAATTCCAAAGCACAAAAGGTACAGTGGAGGCTAGCTTTCCTGTGCCTCAACTTACCATCGACCACCCTCCTGCCTTCCAGTTCTGCCAGGTGCTCCGTGTGGGGGACAAGAAGTGGGAGACTGCCAGGACCCAAGTAGGTGGGAGGAAGAACAACCAGAGGGGAGGTCCCTAGGCACGCCTAGTCCTCAGAAAAAAAACAAAAAAAACCCCCTCAGACCAGAGTGGGGAACTTCTCAGGGGGCCCTTGGCATGCTGAGCATCTGCCCCTTCTTTGGATTGGCTTGGGGTAGATGGGCACAACTTCAGAGGCAGGAGCCCAAGGTCTGTGCCCCTTTCAGCTTGGCAGGGAGCAATGAGGGAGTGGGAGGAGGGTGAGTCTGGCATTGAATCCAGATCTGGTCCTTAGGCTTCTTTCTCTGTCCTTTCTCTTTATTCTTTGGTGCAAGTCCTTTGTGCAGCTGCCTTTGATGTGGGTGGTTCCACTGGGGGGAGCTGACATAGAGTGGCAAGAATGGGAAGCCAAAGGTGCACTTTACTTCAGACTCTTCCCTAGTCAATGAGGGAACATCCACTGCTCCTGGGGAGCAGGCTGGATGGTTGTCTTCAATGTCAGTCTCTGCTACTGGCCTCTTCAGGAATTTCGGTGACCTTTCTGTTTTCAGCCTGTACCACCTATCTAGGTAAAGTGGCTTCCTTATCTATTGTGGCTGCACAGGGCTGGCCCCAGAACTCCCCTCCACAGCAGTATGGCAGCCACCCAGGGCCACTTCTTGATTTTCTTTCAACAGTGACTTTTTTTGAGTCTAGCAAGGAACCTTGCTTTTAGCTTCTCCACTACCAAGAATAATGACATGCTACTCCCTGCCACTAACAACCTGGTAAGAGCTTGGGACATAGGGTGCTGGGTGTAGTGGTGTAGGCCTGTAACCTCAGTACTTGGGAGGCTGAGGCAGGAGGATCTTGAGTTCTAGGCCAGCCTGCACTACATAATGAGATCCTGTCTCAAGCAAAACAAAAAATAGAGCTGGGGACCTAACTGGTATGTGTGAAAACCAAGTCTCCCCTGATCCTCACTGGGGCTTCTTCATCTAATCACTATCTTTTCCCTGTGGCTACAAGCCAACATCCTTCCCTTGGCCCACGGGTGGAGGGGAGTGAGCTGCTGTGGAGAGAACTGGGGAAGGAAGACAATCGATAGGCTTTGTCCTGACCCAGGCCCTGTGGTAACCTCAAAGCTCCTGTGGCAGAAGGCAGCCTGACTTCTGTCCGTCCCTCCTGCCCCTCTGATTTTAGTTATCCTCAGTTAGGATGTTCTGTGCTTGTTTCCCCATCAGGTTGGCCAGTGTACAAAGGAGAAGGGTGAATCTGGAAGAGGCAACCCCTCTTTGTCCTCTGGGCTAAATGAGCTTGACTTTGTGCAAATGGAGAGACCAAAAGCCTCTGATTTTTAATTTACGTACAAATGTTAAAAGATAGAAATATATATATATAACACATATATATATATATATATATAAATTTCTGAGTCTTTGGTATGTCTATACAATCCATTCCCTCTGCCCTGAAGCTTGAGTGAGACACATGAAAAAAACTGTGTTTCATTTAAAGGTATTAATTAATAAATGATTGAAACTTAGCTGTGACTGCTGTTTCCTCCTGTCCCTCACCATGTTAAATGGGTCATATGTGGACAACGAGTAGTAAGTTAGTAATAGTGGGATATGTAGTAGTAAGATTTGAGGAGAGCACACGTCATACAATAATGTGAAAACAATCACCAAGCTAAAGAAACACAAAAGGACCTGGCTGCTGCTTCATGGGGAACGGCCTGGGCAGTGATCTACATTTAGAAGGACCTAAAGCTGGGCCTCTTCTCTTTACTTAGTACTGCCAAAGGGAAAGCCAGCTTTTCCCCCATTCATCCCATTACAGGGCCAAAACTGCAAGCTAAAGCAACCCCAGGATGGGTAAGGAGTGCAGCAGCTGCCTTCCACTTGAGCTCTCCCCTGAGATGGTCCAGTTCTCAAATAATTTTATTTGAATATGATAATGATGGTTAGTGATCCAATTGAGATGCCTTATGGAGAAGTACCCCACCCTCTCTGAAGAAACCATCACACTGTGCCATTCCATTCCACCGGCTGCTAACTACACACAGCTGGTTTAGGGAGTGCCCAACCTAGCTGGATCAAGGGAAATTCCAGGAGCCCTGGGGCAGACACTCCGCCCCCACCCCTCTGCCTGCCGTGGAAAGCCTCAGGGTAGGCAGGCTTTGAGAAAGCTGCCAACCTTTGGTAGCTTAGCTTGGTAGACCACTAGGTTCTCTGTTTTCCCTTCTCTTCCTTTTAAATCCCACAATTTCCTGTTGGGGAGAAGCCGTAATTAGCCCAGTGCAGGCACTACATCCAGCTAGAGGCACAGCTGCTGGGATAACTCCAAGAAAACCTGGTAACCAGGGTTTTTCCAATTACAAGGATTGTGGCATAAATTTCTTCTGAGTTATACTGAAACCAGACTTCTCAAGTCAGCTGCCAAGGCGAGAAGGTTGAACTGAGTTCCCTGCTGTTACCCAGCCTTCTTACTCCTCCAGGGGAGGGTGTCAAGTCTCTCACTATAGTCAGATAACAGTGATCCCAAATTGTAGATAAGTGAGCTCTTCCTTAGCAAGTTCTGCCTTAATAAGAGTTCCAGACCTGCTCCTTCAGAGTCCTGAGGGATGGGCAAATGGGTAGCGGAAGGAGCTGACTTGAGGAGACAGCAGATGATTCCGGAGGGTGGGCTGGCTAGCCAATGTTACCCCCCTTCAGTGATTTACAGGAGATGTGCCCCAGCTTGGTTGTAAAGTCTGTTTGCTTCCACTGTGCAATGCACTCTTCAGAAATCTTAAAGTCGGCCTAGACAAGATAGACAAAAAAATTATTGTTATGGTGGTGGAACCATGAGAAAACTCTTGTGGGCTGATGGAGTGGCTCAAGGGGTAGAGAGCCTACCTAGCAAACATGAGGCCCTGAGTTCAAACCAGAACTGCAAAGACAAACAAAAACTCTTGTACTACTATTAGTGTAACCTGGCTCAATTTTTCTAAAGAGAGCAGTTTGCCAAAGGCCTCAAGTTCCTGTCTGTTCACAAACATGTTTAGAGATTTAGTTTAGGAAAATAATCATGGCACTGGTGGAGTGGCTTAAGTGATAGAATGCCTTCCTAGCAAGCACAAAGCTATGAGTTCAACTCTCAGTACTGCCAAAAAAAACAAAAAAACAAAAAAACATGAATAAATACAAAGACCACCATAGCAATACCCCCAACCCCCAACCACCCTTTTTTGCTAAGGATCAAACCCAGGGCCTTGGGACGCTGGGCAAGGCCTTTACCACTACCCAGCCTATCATAGCATTCTAATAGTGAAAAACTGAGAACCCCAATGTTTAGTAAGGTTCTAACTAAATTACGATAACTACTATAGAGTACAGTGTGATCTGCCTCACTACTTAAGGTAGGGAAAAGTTTTCAGGCATAAAGTAAAATTTAAAAAGCAGAGTAACATTTAGTATGAATCAAGCTATATTATCTCTTTGTATAGCAAAAAACAAGAAGGAAATACTTCCTAATTTTTTTTTTTTTGCCCTTTTAGACATTTTCTACAAAGAAAACATTTTATAGCTAGAAGGAAGTGATGCATAAAGCCTACAAAACCAGAAAGGAAAACATTTGCTACATGCAGAAGGGTAGAGGAAGGGAAGACATTCTCTCTCTAAATGCTTTCTGAAGCACATCTGATTGAGGAAATAGGTATTAACTAGAAAATGTCACATATGAATGTTAGTTCCAAGGAGGACCATTTTTTGCTATGTTCATTGATGTTGCACAGTGCCTGACACATATATTACGGACCTCATATGTGTTGAATGAATGAATGAATGAATAAATTCACTGATCACTGAAGCAGGTCATATGTGAGCCAGTGTTTAGAAGGCAAGAAGAGAATGAATGCTCTGAGTTCAAGATGGGAAGAAAGCACCCTAGTTGGGTTTTGATTCTGGTTCCATCACTTTATTTTTTTGCCGTGGTGGTAGGAGATCCAATCCGGAGCCTTGTACTGCACTGAGCTACACCCCTAAACCCTAGTCTCACCACTTCTGGTGACCTTGTGTACCTTTGGCAAGGATCCTGGCAGGTGAAATGGGGATAATCTCCATTTGCTACTGACACAGACTGAAGATCAAATGAAGAAGTGTCTGAAGTCCCTCAGTCGCTCAGTGTGTCAATGCTCATACATGAAGGGTCCTTCTGACTCCTTCATGGCCCTCACATTTGGGGAGGTCAATGAAGGAAGAGGAGCTCAGATGCAGGAAGTCCCAACTGGGAAACAGACAGCTTCAGATTCAGTAACTGAGCAGGTTGGGAACAGAGACCAGGCAGCCCAAGCAAGAGGGGGTGAGGGAGGGGGAGATAGGGGACAACAGTGTTTTACCTGCAATTTCTCAAAGACTTTCTTCTTGGGCTTGAGCTCCTCATCTGGTTGGCCCTTCTCGTAGCCCTTCACAAACACTCGTTCACCAGGAGCTGAGCCTGAAGGAGGGTCCAGAGGTTCAACCTGGCGGCTTACTCCTTCTCTGGGAAGATACGCAGGATAAGGAAAGGTGAGGCTATGATGGTTTCCAACAGTTGTGGAGGCCAAAGCAATCTGGGCTTTTGCACAGGAATCCTAATGGGATTTAGGATATCCTCAGTTCCATGGACCAGGAGGTCCTCGTTGCTTTACCTCATTTAGACATCACAAAGCTTTACTAACTGGGCCTCTACTGAATTCCTATGTCTGGAAAGATACTAAAGTCTGGGTTTCTAGGGGAAGAAGTGTGAAATAACCTAGCAAGGACTTAACAGCCATTCAGAACGGGATTTGAATCATGGCTCCAACTCTTACTAGTATTGAGATTGGGCATGTATATACCTCCATTTTTATTTTAAGAAAATTATCTTTAGGTAAAGCTACATCCATAATACTTGTACAATAACTCCTTCAGGCTTCATCATTTGGCATCAATGAGAAAGAGGCACATTTTCTTAGGGCTTCCATCTGGCATATGATGATATGAGCCAACTCCCTACTCTTGTTGGCCTCCCCAGGTCCTGGCCCCACCCCAAGTCTCCACTCACCTAGAAGCACAGAGCAGCATGCCTTGGGACTCTACTCCTCTCATCTTCTGGGGTTTCAGATTGCACAGCACCACCACCAGTCTGTCCTGTAGTTCCTCCTTGGGCACAAATTGCACTAGGCCGCTCACCACAGTTCGTGGTTCAGCTTCTCCCACATCAATCTTCTCTATGTATAGGCTGTCTGCATCTGGGTGCTGCCAGTAAGGGATGTCAGGTTGGAGAGTATCACAGTGGAGTAGATCAGAGGCCTGGTGAACTGTCACCAGAAAGGGGCATCTGCATCTTACAGAGCCCCCTGGAGGAATCCCCTAGAGTTAACTATTTCTAAATCCCATATGGCAGCTAGAATGTACCTTCAAAGCCTGTTCTTCTATTCTCCAAGAGGCTAGATTTGAGGAAATAAACCTATTTGTGGGAGACTCTAACAGAGGTTAAATGGTCTGGAAAAGTGGAGGCTACCATGACAGCCCACATACTGTAACACCAGGTCCCAGGTGACTGGGAGATGGGAGTGGACCATCTGAGGCAGAAGCATAAGCAGCCTCTTCAAAAGAGTCTATATAGTGGTTTGGGATGGTTAATTCAATACAGTGAAAAGTAAATCAGTGCTTGGGGTGTGGGGTGTGGGAGGAGGTCCAGAGTAATGGTCCCTGGCCAGTGGTTACATGACCTCTTTGGGAAAAAGGAAGTCCATCTCCCTCCACCACTGTCTGGGGGCAAAGTGGCTGATCAAAGAACTGCAGCTAGTCCAGGCAAACTGGTACAGACCAGGTAAGTCCACTAGACTGGACTTAATGGATAGTCACGTTCCCTCTTACTAACTTCTGCTTCTCACTCTGAGTTCCTGGCTGTGTTTCATGAGGTCCAAAGGCAGTGATGGCTAGGGAAAGCCTGATGCCTGGAATTAGATATCTGGGTTCTGACTTGAAACATGACCTTAGGGATGTTAATTCCCCTGTCCAGGCTAGGTTTCCTCCAGATGGAAACATACAAACCTCGACCCCTGTCTGCCTCTCTGGAACATGGTGAAAAATAAGTACCTTCTCCACACTGATGATTTTCCCTACGCGGATATCCAGCCGGGATGGGATGACCTCCTCTGGTTCTGAATTCTTGGCAGGGCCTCTGGCAATGGGCTCTGGGAATGAGGAGAACACCATGAAGTCAGGACTCTCCTCTTCCCCAGGTCACTGCTGATCCCACCATTGGGATAGAACATTGAGATTAGGTAGGATTTAGTGGAGAATCTCTAAAACACACACTGAGTTATACTTCTTTAAAATTGGGTTGGCAACCTTTCAAAGGTGACATGCCAGATTTTCATCTAGTCTCTCCCTCCATTCTTAGGGTAGAGTAGAAGGGACTGTAGTAGCTTTGCCACCTGTGGGTGTTTCTACTCATACAATCCACATAGAATTTACTGAGTCTTTTCTGGGAGGTATTATGCCAATACCTCAAGCATCATGGATAAATGGGTGAGCAACTAAGATCTGGACAGAACACACAGATGGAAACTGGGAGAATCTAAAGATGAGCTCCTCGAAGAAGTCCTGCAGGCTCTGCCTGAGCAGCTGTGAACACAGCATTGCCATGTGTACTAACTGGGGATATCACTCTCCTACCCAAGAGGCAGATTTAGTGAACACAGGCTAGAAGGATCTCACACCAGCATCTTTAGCAGTGCTGGTGCAGCAGGATGTAACCACCTCATAGTATCAACCCAACCAAATCAAGGAGTCAATGGGATAAGACGTTCCTGCACTTCAATTTCTGGGCCCTCAATTGAAGACAGATGTATTTCTGAGGCCCACTGACAGGCTCTTCCTCTGATGCTGTCACCGGCTCCCTCCCTGACTCACCCTTCCCATTCCCAGCTGGCCTTACTCTGCTTGGAGGGATCTGGGTAGGCAGCACTGGCCAGCTTCTTCAGGGCAGGGGTATTAAACTTTTCCCGAATGGGATCCAGCAACTTGTTCAGGGCAACTTCAACAGAATTCTTTAGGTCTCCAGGGTGTACAATCTGCAGAAGAGAAGAAGACCTGGTAAGTTTAAGACCGGAACAGGGCACTGAAATGCACTAAGAACATACATAAAGGATTCAGGGAATATTTTCTCAGCAGTCTTCATCCTCCTGACAATCTTGTGAGATGGGTAGAGCAGAGGAGGGAAAATAGATTCACAAAGGCTAACTAACTTGTCGGAAATCCAGCTTTTTTTTTTTGGTGGGACCAGGATTTGAACTCCGGGCTTCATGGGCTCTACCACTTGGGCCAATCTGCCAGACTTTTTTTGTGTTGGGTATTTCTGAGATTTTTCCCTGGGCTGGCCTTGAACTGTAATCCCCCTGATCTGTGCCTCCCAAGGGTTTAGGATTACAGATGTGATCCACTGGCACCTGGCCTTTTTTTTTTTTCTTTTTTTCTTTTTTGAGAAGGGGTCTTGTCATATAGTCAAACTTACAATCCTCCTGCCTTAACCTCCTGAATGCTGGGTTTGTAGATGTGTACCCCCATACCCAGCTTGAAATCTAGATCATTTGACTTTGAATTCCATACTAACTTGAGGGATTCCACTTCTTCTTCTTCTTCTTTTTTTTTTGGGTGGTACTGAGGCTTCAACTCAGGGCCTCATGTTTGCTAGGCAGGCACTCTACAGCTTGAGCCACTCCACCAGTCCCTAACATGAAGGCTTTAAGAGGCTGAATGTAAAAGTTAGTCTAACTCTTCTAGCCTTTTTATTTATGCTTGCAGTACAGCATAAAGCAAGCGCTACTCACAGGCAGAAGGGCATTCGCATAGATAACTCAAGGGCTGAAGGCTGAGAAGAAAGGATAAGGACAGGCCTGGATTAGACTTCCAGTTAGCTGTGTGACCCCAAAGCTACACATTTAACCCTCCTAAGTTTTGACTTTTTGTTTTGTTTTGTTTTAAAGGAACTAGGTATTGAATCCCAGGGTCTCAATATCCTTAGTCCAGTTTTGACTTCTTTATTTTTGGCCATATTAGGGACTGAACTCGGGGCCTGGTGCTTGCGAGGCAGGTGCTGTACCACGTGAGCCATGCCCACAGCCCTGTTTGCTTTGGTTATTTTTAAGATAGGGTCTCAAGTTTTTATGCCTGGGTCAGCATGGACCACAATAGCCATCCATCCCATGTGGCTGGGATAACAGGTGTGTGCCACCACACCTAGCTTGTTGGCTGAGATGGGGTCTCTAACCTTTTGCCTGAGCTGATCCCTCTGATCCCCACCTCTCAAGTAGGTGGAATTTATAAGCGTGAACCACCATGCCTGGTTGGGCTTCTTTATTTACAAAAATGAAGGTGATAATTGCTATTATCTTGGAGCAAGAATGAGTATTGAGTCATACAGCGTGGTGAAAATGGTGAGCATTATTGGTACACGGTAGTACAGGATTAGCATCCCTAATCCAGAAAGCTGAAATCACAAATGCTCCAAGTCTGAATACCAACATGACAACACGAGGAAAATTCCACCTGTGACCTTGTGTTATAGGTTGCAGTGAAAACGCAGGCACACTAAAAAATATTGTATGAAATTACCTTCAGGCTATGCATATAAACTGTGTATGAAGCACAATTAAATTTCGTGTTCGGACATGGGTCTCATCTTCAAGATATCTCATTAAGCCACTCTGCCAGCCTCCAAAATTCTACCTTTTTATAACTAATTCTGTCCCCAGATGATCTAGACATTCTGAGAGGACATCCCTTACATATGAATATCTTTAATACAATAGTGCCAACATTTTTTTTCTGGTATTTCTTCATTTCCTTGGGAATATTTAATTTTTGCCAAATAAAAGCCTTAGGCCTACTGCTGTCCCATGTGGTAGTCATTAGACTGGCGTGGCTATTTAAATATAAATGGAAAGCCAGCGCCTTGGTTACACTAGCCACAGTGTAAGTACTCAACAGCCACATATGACCACTGGCTTCTGCCTCAGGCAGTGCAGAAAGAACAAACCCATCACCACAGCAAGTGCTGTGGCCTTACTTGGCTGCAGAATTTTTTCTTCTATTCCTTCTCAGTATTCCCACAATGGACTGCTTATGGGATGAGGAGTACAAGGTGGGTTCTGTGGCCTGCTTCTGACAAGAGAGAACGGTTTCAGAGCAATGGTAGTAACACATCCCAAAATGGGTAATATAGGCTTCAAAACCTCAGAGGTCACTAGGTCTTTTCCTCCAGCTGCTGCTCAAACCCATATGCAACAGTGCCTCCAGCCGCTGCCTACACACCTACAGGGAAGGGATTACAAGGTCAAGAGAGGCAGTGCATGAGGTCATTAGAAGTTCCTGGGCTGGAGGCCTGGCTCAAGCCAGTAGAGTGCTTGCTTGCAAATGTATGAGCTCTGAGTTCAAACCCCAGTACTTGCCATTAAAAAAAAAAAAAAAAAATCCTCATGGCTGGGTATTGGTGGCTCACCCCTAGCTACTTGAGAGGCTGAGATCAAAAGGATGGCAGTTTGAGGCCAGCCCAGGCAAATAGTTTGTGATAGCCCCAATTTCAAAATAACCAGAGCAAAATGGACTGGAGGTGTGGCTCAAATGGTAGAATGCCTATTTTGCAAGTATGAAGCCCAGAGTTCAAACCTGTCACACCAAAAAAGTTCCTCCTGATGCTGAACCTAAACATGCTTCCTGTGGTCCCCACCTGTAGTCCTGCTTTAGTCCTCTGGGACCATAAGAAGAAACCTAGCCCCTTGCCCATGGGAGTCCATCTTATATTTGATGATGGAACAGTTAGCTGCTTCCTAGCTAAGTATCAGTTCTTTCAACTGTGTCTTGTGACATGGTTTTTAGTCTACTCCATGTCATGAAATATCCTTCCTTTCCCAACTAACAGGATACAGGTTGTCAAGTGCAGGGGTAACTGCCCAACCCCAATGCACTCAGAAAAGGGGAGAACAAAGTGAGTCACCTCCCTGGTTCTGGACTCTGCATTTCTGATGACTTGGCCCAGTATTCCATGCTAACATTTCTAATAGCCCATCAAATTTCTGATTCAGCCTAAGATTACAGATATCCAAACTCTTATTCACTCCTTACATACTATCACTACATATTCTCTTTGTGATCTGGCCTTGCCTATCTCCCCAACAATGCCCAATCTCACCTCTTAGACTCTAGTCAGACCTAACCACATGTGATTCCTTACACACCCTATTTCACCCTACTGTCTTTCCACAATTAATTCTCTCACAGACTTCTTCATGAACGCCTCTTCCTGAAGCTAAGTAGCACTCAGATATTGTCCTATTTTATGTGTGGATCATGTATAGTCATCCCTTGGTATCCACTGGAAACTGGTTCCAGGACCCTACCCCTGCCCATGTATACCAGAAGCTACAGATGCTCAAGTCTCTTCTATAAACTGGCATAGTGTTGCCCAGAACTTACATGTCCTCCTGTGTACTTTACAAACCTCTAGATTATTTTTAATGTCTAGTAAAATATAAATGCTACACAATTAGTTATTGTACTTCATTGTTTATGGGATAATCAGAAGAAAAAATAGTCGTGTTGGAACAGATTTTGCTCAACAGTTGCTTGAACCCACTGGTATGGAACCTGTAGATATGGAGGATGATCTTTTATTTCACTATGTCCAGTCTTTTGGAGAAAAGGACTCACAATATTAGTTTTGTGCTATTTGCCAATCAAATTTGTGAACCACCTGAATTCTCATCTAATCATTAAAATACACAGCCCCAGACAGTATTTAAGACAGAGCTCTGTGGCATATAACTACAAACCTAGTAGACAAAGAGGAAGAGAGAGGGTTGAAAGTTTGGTTTGTCTCTAGGATTACCTGATCAGCAAAGTCCTTTTCAAGGTCCAGATAAGCAGTATAGGCTTTGTTTCCACCCCATTTCTCATCTCGAAGGATCACAAACTCTGTAAGAAGATTCATGTCAACAAACTCAGGGAATACAGCAGAGTCAGCATTTCTAGCCCACATCCTTAGGAAGCAGGGTCATGGCTTAGAATTCTTTGGTACTCCTCTAGTTCAACATGTCTACCTCCATCTCTTCCCTCCCTCCTTCGCCCTCCCTCCTTTTCTTTCCTTTCCATCCTTTCTTCCTCTCTTCCCTCCCTTCCTTCCTTTTGTGGTACAGTAGATTGAACCCAGGTTATCACACATGCTAGGCAAGTGCCCCTAACCTTTTTGTTTTAATTTAATTTAATTTAATTCTTGGCAGTACTGGGGCTTGAACTCAGCCCCTCGAGCTTGCTAGGCAATGCACTCTACTACTTGAACCACTCTACCAGCTCTTTTTTGTATTGTCCATTTTCGAGATAGGGTCTCAAAAACTATTTGCCTGGGTTGACTTTGAACCACCATCCTCCTGATCTCTGCCTTCTGAGTAGCTAGGATTATAGACAGGAGTGAGCCATCAGTGTCCAGCTTTATTTTGTTTTTGAGAAAAGATCTTGACAAATTGCCTAGGTTGGTTTCAAATTATTGATCATCTTGCCTCTACCTCCTGATTGCTCCACCCTCACTTCTGACACCCCTGTCTACCCTTATATTCCCTAGAAATTTGTCTGGTAATGAGCACATGGACAACCAAAGGATATCCCAGGTTGTTCACACATTAACATATAAGCAAGCTGGTGGCTCAAACCTGTAATCCTAGCTATTTGGGAGGCTAGGATCAGTAGGATCATGATTCAAGGGCAGCCTAGGCAAATTGTTTGAGATACCTCATCTCCAAAATAACCAAAAGCATAGGGTGGCCGCATTGCAAGTGTGAAGCCCTGAGTTCAAACCGCAGTCCCACCAATAAATAAATAAATAAGTAAATTTAATATATAAGCAATCAGAGAAGAATTTCAGGGCAGTCAGTCCGTGGAGGAAGAACCTGGGTCAAATCAGAAGCAGGAGGTTTGCTCTTCCAGCCTGGTTGCTGAGAACAAAATAGGAAATGTCTTACCAGACTTGAGGGGAAAGAGGACATACTTGATGAAGGACAGAACCCCATTGTTCTCAATGTTGCCTGGTTCACAGAAGGCCTTCTTCAATTTTTTCTTCACATCTTCCCTCCGATCGAGGAGATCAATCTTGGATTCCTAGAAGTCATGGGGGGAAGAGACCTCTTGTGGTTAAAAATGAGAACATGCTCAACTAATCTGTTCCATTAAAGAAAAAAAAAAAGAAAAAAAGAAAAAGAAAAGAAAAGAAAAAAAGCCTGGTGTGGTAGTACATGCCTATAATTCCAACACTAAGGAGGCCAAGGCCAGTCTGGACTACATAGCAAGACTCTGTCTCAAAAACCCAAGGGTAGAGAAGATGTTCAGTGGCAGAGCACTTGACTAGCATATGCAAGGCCCTAGGATCAATTCCCAGCAACACACACACACACACACACACACACACACACACACACACACACACACTATTTAACATTAAATAACTGTAACACAAGCAGAATTAATAAGTGTGAAGAATAACTTAGAATGTTGACACTCAGCATATTAAAATTTTCTGTGTTCTTCCCAGGCCTTGTTTACAGCATACAGAATTGTTATAAATTTGAAATTAGACAATGACTGTCTTGTTTTTTCCCTTGAGATCATGTTTTAAGCACTTCTCTTGAGTATCTTGTTTTCATTTATAATTTTTATACTGTATTATATTTCTAGCTATTCATGACAGCTTGACTTAATAATTTTCAAATTGTTAGATTATATCCTAATTTTTTACAAATTATATATAATGCTACATCTTCGCAGAGCTTTTCTGTCCTCTCTAGGACTGTTTCTGTAAATTACCTAAAATTCTAAGTTCAAAATTATCTTCCAGGGCTGGGGGCATGTATCAGCCTCACAAGAGGAACTGAGTTCAAACCCCACTACAGCCAAAAACCAAAACCAACCAGTCAACCAACAAAAAAACCTATTTTCACAAAAGACATTATTGACATTGTCATTAGCAACATGTGAGGATATCTGTCTCATAGAAATCACCAACACCAGCTTTCAGGGTATGAAAGTTTGTCTCACAGAATTGCGCTGGAAACTTAATTCCCAAAGTCCTGTTAGTGGTATTTGGAGGTGGACCTGTGGGAGGTGATGGTGTCATGAGGGCAGAGCAGATTAAACCATTCATAGGTTAATAATAATTAATGCATCATCAAGGGAGTATCTTTGTTATAAAAGCGAACACTCTCTGGCATGCTTGCTCTGTCTTACCATATGATACAATGTGATATCCTTGGGTTATACAGAGACCTCATCAAATGAGGCCCCTTGGCCTTAGACTTCCCAGCCTCCAGAATTTTGGAGAATGAAAGAAATTAATTTATTTTCTTTATAAATTTACCAGTCTCGGGTATTCTGTTACACCAACAGAAAATGGACTAAGATGCTAGGTATTATAGATTATCTAGTCACTTTCCCTTTTTTAGTAATAGGTTTTGTTTCTTGTTTTGGAGTGAATTTATAGTCATTTGAATTCAGTAGTTAGCAAATTTTAGTTTACATATGACTGCACATTAATCACCTGGGGTACTTTAAGAAAGTGTAAATTACTAGGCTCCATTGAAACTTGAGGGATCAAAGTTCTTAGCCTGGGGGTATAGCTCAGTGGTAGAGCATTTGCCTAGCATGCATGAGCACAAGGCCCTGGATTTGATGCCAGAACATCTTCCCTCACCCCCCCCACCCCAAAATAAAACAAATTTGCCAAGTGAGTATGATACACAGTACTGTTTGGGAACTGTTGCTAGACTTACTTTCTAGTGTTTTTTTTTTTTTTTTTTTTTGTGGTACCAGGGCTTAAACATGGGGCCTTCACCTTGAGCCACTATAACAGCCCTATTTTTGTGAAGGGTTTTTTTTGAGATAGGGTTTCCTGAACTATTATTGCCCAGGCTGGCTCTGCTGAACTGCGATCCTCCTGATCTCTGCCTCCTGAGTAGCTAGGATCAAAGGTGTGAGCCACAGGTGCCCAGCTGCTTTCTAGTTTAAGATATGCCAAGTATCAGACCGGGAGTGTGGCTGAAGTAGTAGATTGCTTGCCTAGGAAGTGGGAGGCCCTAAATTCAATCTCCAGTACCACTGATGGCCACCCCCCAAAAAAAGATGTGACAGTTGTCACTTAGGATAAATGGCATATTTTGTAAGAGGAATAGCTTACTTCATGGAACTTGTTTTTTTTTTGGTGGCATTGGGTTTTGAACTCAGGGCCTCACACTTGCTAGGCAGGCGCTTTTACTGCCTGAGTCACTCCACCAGTCCTTTTTTGTGATGGATTTATTCAAGATAGGGTTTCGTGAACTATTTGCTTGGTACTGGTTTTGAACCATGATCCTCCTGATCTCTGCCTCCTGAGTAGCTAGGATTATAGGTGCAGTGTGAGCCGCCGGCACCTGGCATTCATGAAACATTTTAATGTGAGTGAAAAAGAAAATGGAATCAATGTACAGTAGACCCTTGATATCTTGTGGGTATATAGCTCCAAGGAGACCACTGTTGAGGATAAACTGAGACTGCTCAGGATGCATAGAATTCAGTACTATACTGAGAATGCTTGATTCATTTTTCCCATAATGCCTCCCAACTCCCACTAAAGACAGGCTGCTTTTCAACAAATCTAAAATTTTTATTTTATAGCTTAAATTAAGCACTTTATATGCCCCTTTTGGCTTGGGAGGAATATCATAATGTTTACCTTGGTTTTTGGGCATTATTTGCTTTTTGGGAGGCATATTTTCACAAAATTAAGTGCAGGGAAATACTCAGCATATCACATTATTTAAACACAACTGATGGTAATGCAGGACTGACTGAGAACTTCTCTGTATTAACTGAACTGTATATGTGCATGCAGGAATTCCAAAATTTTGCTTTTGGTCTGTCTTCCCTCATTTTGACCACACTTGGTCAAAACTGTGTACAATAAATTGCAAATAAGGCAGGCTTACTGTATTCCATTAAATATGATAACAGTATATATAAATATATTTACCAATCTGTGATTAAACTGCAAGAAGTCAAACTTAAAGAACTAAATGAGTACCTAAATGTGACTTTAATCAGAATCATCTAGCAGGGGTTGGGATGAAACTCAGTGGTAGAGTGCTTATATGCATGACATACTGGGTTTGTTCCCCAGCACAAAAATTACTGAGTAGGATTCAGAAGAAGGTACATATTCCTAGGTTCCTCCCAGAATGACTATGAGACTCTATAAGGACAGAGTCCATGGCCTTGATCCTTCTGGCTCAGCCTCCCAAATGCTGGGATTACAGACATACACCACCATGCCTGGAGCAATAAGGATGAATTTTATCACAATTTTGTGAATGAAGAAAAAACTTTTGCCTGTGGTTTGGTCAATAACAGTAAGAACAGTCATCATTATAACTGGATCCCATCAGGACTGCTTCTGGGTCCTTTGGTACTCAAGAATAACTGGGTGACTTAAGGCCCCTTAAAACCCAAACATTTGGGCATTCCGGTTAGCCAGATTACTGTTCTTTTGAGCCCTCTACCTGCGCATCTTCTGCTGAAGATTTCTACATTAAGGAAATGGTTGGCAACATACCTCTTCTGAAGAGCTCATTTTGCTCCCAGTTAATCCCGGGACCATTGGATTCATCAGATGGATCCGTTTTGAGTAGCCAAGTGCAGGGAGGTACTGAGACATTAGAAAGAAACACACAAACATAGATATTAGTATAAATTCTTCCTCAGTGCCCTGGTCTTGCCTAATGAGGCCAATAACTTAATAGTATAACACATTCCTTCTTATAGTTTTCAACAGTGATCATAATGTGAACAAATTTTTTTTCTTTAGGACCAGGGTGTGGCTCAAGCAGTAGAACACCTGCTTAGAAAGCATGAGGCCCTGAGTTCAACCCCCAGTACCACAAAACCAAACCAAACGAAATAAACCAAAGCCAAACAAACAACTGACCAGCAAATTAAAGGAAATAAAGAGGAAAGAATGAACAAACAGTTAAAAGAGAACATTTTTAAAAAAGAGGGAATCTATAAAAAAGAATCAAATGGAAGTTTTAACCTATATATAATGGGAATCTCAAAAGAGGAGAAAGTAAGACACAGCAATATTTAAGGAAGTAATGGCTGACAAATTTTTAAAATTTGATGACATCAACCCACATACATATTCAAGAAACTTGGCAAAATCCAAGAAGGATAAATACAAAAAAAATTATAGCTAAAGGGCTAAGGAGGTAGCAAGGCCCTGGGATCAATCCCCAGCACTGTAAAACCAAACCAAACCAAACCAAACCCCAAGAAAATTATAGCTAAAAACCTCATCAAATTGCTGAAAATCAGAGAAAACCCTACAAGTGACCAGAGTAAAGCCTATTATCAAAAGAGAAGCAATGATGATTACAGTGACTTTTCAGTGGAAACTATCGAAGCCAGAGGCAATGGAATGATTCTTTAAAACCAGAGAAGGGCTGGGGTGCAGTGGTACAGCGCTTAGTTAGCATGTGTGAGGCCCTTGGTGAATGCTCAACACCACAAAAAAGAACAAAATAAAAGCAGAGGAAAATAATTGGAAACCTATAATTTTATATCCAGTGAAAGAAAAAGATGTTTCATAGACAAAAAAACAAAACAAAACAAAACAAAACAAAAAACAGCAGAAAGAACCCACTGTTGAAAGACTTGCAGTAGAAACACAAAATACTAAGGGGGCTCTTTGGGATGCAGGAAAATGAACTCACATGGAAAATAGAAGCACAGAACTGTAGGAAGGAATTAAGAGTATCAGAATGGTAAGTAGGGCTGCAATGGTAAAGGGAGGGCAGAAGAGGGAAGAAATGGTAAGTAGAGGGCTAGAGATGTAGCTCAGTGGTAGAACATTTGCTTAGCACATGAGGCCCTAGAAACATCCCACAGTAATGCAAAAGAAAAGAAGAAAAAAAAAACACAAACTAAGCAAAACAAAAAGTAAGTACAGGTAAATATATATGAAAATTGACTGTTTAAAAAATAATTATTATAGGGCTATAACTCAGTGATACAGTGCTTGCTCAGTATGTATGAGGTCCTGGGTTTGATCCCTAGCACTGTAAAACAAGCAAACAAACAAACAACAACAACAACAAAACCAATTATAATAAAGTCTTTGGGATTTAAAATAATCAAAATATATGTAAAAAGTAAAAAAATTAAAAACAAAAGCACAACAGGCAGGATGGCGTTACAAGTGGATTAAAACCGTTTTAAGTTCTGGCATCGTTGAGAAGTGGTGAAAGTATCTAACTTCAACTGCAATAAATTATAAGGATACACGCTGTAATCTCTAGGGTAGGGGAGGACACAATTTCCATAAATTGACAGGTAATAAACATTTTAGGTTTTGTGGGCCACACATGGTCTCTATTGCATATTTTTCACCTTTGTTACAGCCCTTTAATAGCATAAAAACCATTCTCAGCTCTGAGTCACATAAAAATAAGCTGTGGGTTCAATTCTTGTTAGTATAATTAAAGTATAATTAAAGAAATAACAATAATTAACTAGTTAAAAATTTACTTTGTAAGCATTTCCCCACTCATTAAATATATCCAAAAACCATTATTTTGTTTAATTTTATTTATTTATTTATTTAGGCAGTACTAAGGCTTGATCTCAGGGTCTCATCCATGCTAGGCAGGTGCTGAACTACTTAAGCCACACCACCAGCCATTATTTTAATACTGTATAATATTCCATCATGAGGATTTTCCAATCCCTTGCTGTTGGATATGTTTATTTCCAGATTTTTGTTTTAAATTGGTAATGTAATAAGTACTCTTATACCTAACCCTAGTTGCATTTCTTATTTCCTTATCACATATTTTTAGAAACAAAATTATTAGGCCAAAGAATAGAAATATTTTAGGGTTGTTAAACCATCCTTTAAGAATTTACATTTCTAGTTCGGGAAGTGTGGCTCATGCTTGTAATCTCAGCTGTGAGCTAGGATTACAGTTTGAGGCCAGCACAGCCACAAAGTTAGTGAGACCCCTTTCCCCATCTCAATCAATCAGCTGGGGCTGTGGAGTGGGCTAAAGTGGTAGAGTGCCTGCCTAGCAAATATGAGGCCCTGAGTTCAAACACCAATACTGGAAAAAAAACAAAACCGAAACAAAACAAAAACCAACAACCACAGCTGGGCATGGTGGCACACACCTATGATCCTAGTTACTCAGGACGCCACAGGTAGAATCGAAGTCTTAGACTGGCCCTGGGCAAAAATTTGAGACCCTAACTGAAAAGTAAGTAAAGCAAAACAGGACTCACAGTATGTGGGAGGTAGGTAAAGTGGTACAGCATCTGCCTACTAAGTCCAAGGCCCTGAGTTTAAACCCTAGTACCACCAAAAAAAAGAAAAAGAAAAAAATTACATTCCAGTTTTCTTTACCCTCTGCCAATATAAGGTCTTAGGAATCTTTCAAAAACACCAACCACTTCTCACTCAATAGACCTTTTCACCTTAAGTTCTTTTCCAGTAAAGAATTCTTACGAGTTTGTGCTTATTTTCTGCTGAACCCTGTTAAACTTCATCTCAGAAATGAGCAGGTTTTATAAAACACAGGGCAATGTGAACCAAATACTCTGGGAAAAAACAGTAATTCTGACTGGTACTGTCTCTCCCTGGAAACTGAGCTATTAAGAAGGAAGCAAATTCAGTAAGTCCTGGGGTGACAAGTGCAGACAGATCTGGGTATTCATTCCTGCTCAGTTACTAACTGTGATAGTGGACAACTTCTTTATTCTTCTGCTCTTGCTTTCTCACCTGCAGAAGGGTAATAATACCTACTGTAAATATGATAACTGGAGTGACTGGCACATCATAGCTCAACAAACTACTTGCACATTGCTGAGGCCAAAATGAAAAAAGTAAAGAGGACACTGACCTTCTCTGCAAAAGTGAAAATCTTTCTCTGATCAACACCTCCAAATTGGGCATCTACTTTTAAATACTCTTCATCCAAAGCCTGTGGAGAGAAACACAGCATAAATACAAGATTACATTTGTTCCAGGGGGGTCTCAGAAATCAGAAAATTTTGATTTTCCAGAAGATAGAGCCAGGAAGAAAATAAATAGTACAAAGCCTCCCTGTTGGCCTCATAAACAGTTGCTAAGTGCCTGTGGTGAACATTACTCCATGTGGATGTCATAAGATAAAAAATAAGAAGAGTAGCCTCATCAGTGGGCAGGAGAAGGAGAAGGCGAACCACAGGCATGTCAAAGGTACCCCCACTGAACAAGGCAGCCTGGGACACCTATCAAATAAATGGCATAAAGAAATAACTCCTAGCCGGGTATGGTGTTGAGCACCTGTAACCCCAATACTTGGGAGGCTGAGGCAGGAGGATCTCAAGTTTGAGGCCAACCTGGGCTACATAATGAGCTCAAGGGTTATATAGTGAGATCCTGTTACAAAAAAAGTAATTACTGCCTATCAAATAAATGGCATAAAGAAGTAAGATTAGCCTGGGTAACACAGCAGGTCCATGTCTTAAAAAAAAAAAGAAGATGAAGAGAAAAAGGAGTAAGTAATCCTGGGTTTATGGGTGCAGCTCTGTAGTACAGCACGTGCTTACCATGCGTGAGTTCCTGGGTTCAATCCCCAGCAAAAAAAGTCCTGTGAGAGCTCAGACAAAAGATTAAGACTAGTAAATGAACAGTGACTGTCACCACATGCCCAGCATGCTGCCAGCCCTGTGGATGCAGAGATCAATCAGATCCATACCCTCCCTTCAAGAGAAGGGTGGCTGAGGGTGGGGGGAAGAGAGCCTAATTACCTACTTGGGAAGAGACATGTAAACAGATCATTTCAACACAGAATGCTAAGGCTAGTAACTAGATGTTCACATAAGGGAACAGTTGCCAACATCATAAAAGAAATGATTACCTTTGCCTAGTCAGATAGATGTGGGAAGGATTCCTAGACAGACAATGGGCTGAGACTGGTTTACGAACACCATGAAGGGAGAGAGGTGTGAAATGTTAAGCAAAATGATGAGTGACTTGGTTTACAATGCACAAATTTCAAGGGATGTGGGAAGTGGTGAGTGAAAGGCTGGAAAAGTAGATGAGGGTCATGAAGAGTCATGGTAGGTAGGGTGCCTATTGTTACCCTGCCAGTGAATGTTTTTAAGGAGAAAAATACAACCAGCACTGTGAGAGATCACACCAGTGACAGCACAGGGAATGGACTGGAGACCCATAGGGTAGAGACAAGGAACATCAATAGAAGGCTGTTGTGAGAGTCTAGATTAGAAATAACAATGAACCAAGGCAGTGGAGAAATAGAAGAATAAATTTAAGAGTCTTTAAGAAGTATAACTGATAAAATTAGTTTACAACTGGCTGAGGATGGAGGAAGATGAAGAAAAGGAGGGAGAGTAAAAAACAGTTGAGCAGAATACTCTAGAACAGCATTGTTCAATAGGACTTTCTATAATGACAAATATATTCTATATCTGTACTATCTGAGATACTAGCCATTAGCCATATGTGGCTACCAAGAACTTGACATATAGCCCATCTGACCAAAAAACCAGAATCAATTTTTTTTTAATTGATATTGGATCTATGTTGCCCAGGGTGGTCTGTACCTAACTTCTGAACTAAAGTGATCCCCCACCTCAGTAATAAGTAATAAGTATTAAGTAGCTGCCTTATTTTTTTTTTTTTTTGAGATAGGGTCTTGGCATATAGCTCAAGCTGGCCTTGAACTAGAGATCTTCCTGTCTTAGTCTCTCAAGTGCTGGGATTACAGGCATGTGCCATCACAACTGATGTCTAGCTTTAATTACTTTTAATAGTCCCATATGACCAAGACTAGAGACTACCATATTGGACAGTAAAGATCCAGAATATCTTCAAGTTAATCTGGACAAAGAACCTTGAGGTGATATGGGGAGACTTTCTTTTTTGATGCTACTGGGGTTTGAACTCAGGGTCTCATGCTTGCTTAGATAGGCACTCTACCATTTGAGCCACTCTGCCAGCCCAAGAGACTTTATTTTCTTATATCAAACATTACAGAGATATATAAAAAAAAAGTTAAGTGTATTTACATTTTTAATTTCCCTGAGGTAATCCAGTATCAAGAGCTTAGTTTGTATTTTTCTTTTTTTCCTTGATCAAACAAACACACACACTCAGATGATGTGTCTGTTTTGTCTAATGGAAAATAGGATCATTCCTGAAACTCATTTTCACAAATCACTCTGGACTTTATTTTCTTCAGTTAAAAAATTATGACCAACATTAAGAAAATATGTCAATATCTGTTTTTTTTTGGAGACAGGGTTTTGTTACATAGTCCAGGGTGGCCTTGAATTTGCAATGGAGCAATGTCTTAAAGGAGAGACATGAAAGGGAAGGCTTACAACTTAAAAACTTAAAAGAGGATCCCAGGAAGTCTGGGATGAGCAGGACAGACAAGAAGGAAGGCTAGGCCTTGGCGAAAGAATAGCAAGTGCACTGGTTTAACTGGTGCCAAGAGAGGCTAGTGTCTAGTTAGAAATAGAGCAGAATAGTAATTGGGGCCACTCTACCCCTCTTGAGTACCTGCAGTCCAGGGTACAAGAGACCACTCAGCAAAGGGTGCTCCACCTGCTTTACAACCTCAGCTCCAGCTTTCTTGGCATCATGTTGTGTGACCACAGAGGACAGTCGGTACACATCCAGTGTGTATTCTCTGACAAGGAAGGGAGGAGGAGAAAGCCTTAAGACTGGGCCTAGGCCTCAGTTTGCCAGGGCAGTCCTAAAGCACATTATCACTTTACTTCCCTAATCTTAGAATGTTTGAAGAGTACTGCCTGGTAGTTTCTAAAATGTGAGAGATCTATCCACTCATCCAGAATATTATTTCATTTGTATGTTTTTTCCTTTTAATAAATGACTTTAAACTTTTTCTTCACTTCTGGAAAACATTCTGTTTCTCTGCATTTCCCTCTATGCTCTTCTTCTGAAATATCTACTGAAAAAATAGCAGAATTTCTCAATCTATCTTTCATGCTTTTTTCTTTTTTTGTGGGACTGGGGTTTGAACTCAGGGCTTCACACTTGGCAAAGGAGGCGCTCTACCACTTGAGTCAGACTTCCAGTCCATTTTCCTCTGGTTATTTTGAAGGTGGGATCTTGTGAACTATTTGCCCAGGTTGGCCTCAAACTATGATCCTACTGATCTCAGACTTCCAAATAGCTAGCATTATAGGCATGAGCCACCTGTGTCCAGCTTTTTTGTGCCTTAAAAACAACAACAACAAAAAAAAACCTTAATAATGAACAATACAAAGAATAGTGTACACATCAGTTCAAGAAAAAGGACCTAACAATTATTTCTGATGCTCCTGAGTACCCTTCCACACCCTATCTTACTTCCTTCTCCTTCAGTGTCACAACTACCCTGAGCTTGGTGTTTCTTTCCAGTTTTATATTATGTTTGTTCTGCTAAACAATGTAAATATCTGTATATAATGATATCTGTAATGTACTGTATATACTGATATACATATGCATGTTTCTCCATTTATGTCTTAGAATTTCTGGATCATTAGTGATTTGCATCTTGAACTTTAGTGGATAATTACAAGTCATTTTCCAATGTGGTTTTTGTCAATTTTATTAATTTTGTCATTATTTTTAAAAATTTGGCAATTTGGCCAGTATACAATGGTTCCTCACTGGGCTTTTAATCTACATTCCTTTGACTAAGAACCAAGGAGGATTATTCTTTCCATATGCTTATTGGTCATTTGGGTTTCTTCTGAGAAGTGCCTAGATAAAAAGTCTTTTTCCACTGGATTGATTAATTTTCTTTCTAAACAACTGATTCTGTATTTTTGAATTATAATATTGGATATTAACCACTTGCAATTATATGTATTATAAATATTTTGACTCAGTTTGTGGTTTGCCTTTCTTTGGTGTTGGGAATTAAAAGTAGGAACTTGTGCTCTATTACTGAGCCCCAGGGCGTGGCTTGACCTTTTTTTTTGCTTTTGATGTACTGGAGATCTTAATTGGTGCGGGGGAGTGTGTTAGGGATTGAACCTAGGGCATCTCATAGGCAAGTACATATGCATTTTACTGCTAAGTTATACCCTCATAGGCAGGTACTTTATCACTTGAGCCATGCTCCTAGCCTTTAAATAGTCTGTTTTTTTGGGCACTACTAGGATTTAAACTTAGAGTCCTACGCTTTTTTATTTATTTATTTTTGTGGTACTGGGGTTTGAACCCAGGGCCTACACCATGAGCCACTCCACCAGCCCTTTTTTGTGATGGATTTTTTTCAAGATAGGGTCTCACAAACTATTTGCCCAAGTTTGCTCTGAACCACGATCCTTCTGATCTCTGCCTCCTGAGTAGCTAGGATTACAGACATAAGCCACTGGTGCCCAGCTAGGGCCTCATGCTTGTTAGGCAGGTGGTCTACCACTTGAACCACTCTGCCAGCCCCACTTTTTTTGTGTTGGGTATTTTCGAGAAAGGGTCTCAAGGACTATTTACCTGGGCTGACCTTGAACCACAATCCTCTGCCTCCTGAATAGGATCACAGGTGTGAGCCACCAGCACCCTGCCAGATTTTGGTATTTTTGAGTAGATTCTGGAACCAATCTCTTGCAGATACTAGGTAAATACTACATATATAGGACTGAGGGTGTAGTTCAGTGGTAGAGAACTTGTCTAGCATGCATGAGACCCTGGGTTTGATCATGAGGACTGCAAAAAAATGCTATGCAAATTGTGGTTAAACTGTATTATTTAGGAATAATGACAAGAATAAAAAGTGCACATGTTCAGTATAGATGTAATTTTAAAAAAGTTCTCAATCTCAGTCTGATTTCATAGATGTGAAGGACCAGTTGTATCACTCATTAGTTGAAATATTATACCTCTCTTTGTATTCCCAAATACAAAGTTTTATTTGGTCTGTGGCCACTGAGTATTCTTGACTAGTTTGTCAATACGTCAATACATTTAGTCCAAAAAATTATTGTATCTAGTATTTTTAGTTGTTTTTAACAGGAAGGTAGGTCAGAGTACCCAGTTGACTAGATTTCTGGAAACGGTCCTCATCCACATCTCAAACCACTCACATTTTTTATGCCAATCTGTCTGGGTTGTATTCTAGGTGAATTTCTCAGTATTACCTTTCAACTCTTCAGTTTACACTTGATCCTTCACTCCCCCAACTTCTTCAAGTTTCTGCCTAATCCCATCTTATCAGAGAGGTCTTCCCTAGCCATTCCATTGAAATAGAAACCCTCACTTTTCTCCCCCAGTTTGCCTGCTTTGTAACACCTATCACCATCTGAATATTTGTACTAATTTATTTGTTTATCATCTGATTTCTGTGCTGGAATATAAGCCGCATTAGAATAGGAACTTTTGTTCTGATTCACTTTTGTTTACCTGATAGCTAGAATAGTGCTTACCATATAATAGGAACTCCATGAATATCTGTAGATTAAATGCAAAAAATGAATGAAATCTCAGATATTCTATAGAAGCCATGGATTCCTAGATTTGGTTATGTAAAGATGTTCATATGCTTTATTTAAAACTTAAAAGACCACAGTGGGGAATGATAAAGAAAAATTGTATTAGATGAAGTAAAAGTAAAAGGAGAAATTACTAGTAAACAAGTGATATGGGTTCACATCCTGACTCATTTACTTATTAGGTGTATGACCTTGTGAAAGTTAAAATTGAATCTATGTCTAAAACAATGCTTACCTTAAAAAGTTGTTCTGAGGGTTTTTTCTTTTTTTATTTTTACCCTGGTGGTACTGGGGTTTGAACTCAGGGCCTCACACCTGCTAGGTAGGCACTCTACCACTTAAGCCACTCTGCCAGCCCTGTTTTGAGGGTTTAAATGCAAAAGCGACTAAGGTGACATTATGATGTGTAGGTTATAACAGCTTATTTGAGAGGTTTCAAAAAACTTTTTTTTCAGTACTGGGGGTCAGATTCAGAACCGTGTACTTGTGAAGCAGACACTCTACCAACTTGAGCCAGCCTCAATAATGTAGTGGATGTTTTTTTGTCTGTTTGGTTTTTTTTTTTTGGTATTGGGGTTTGAAATCAGGGCTTCGTGTTTGCTAGGCAGGTGCTCTACTGCTTGCGCCACTCCTCCAGCTCTCAAAAATTTCAAAATATGGGCAGTATGGGGGAATTACTTAAACAGCAAGTTTAAAAACTAGCAAACAAGGCTAGGTGTGTACAGTGGCAGAGTGGGTTCAATCTCCAGACCACCATTAAAAAAAAAAAGGTACATAATTCTACCTATGCCAAAATTATAGACATGAGTGCAACTGACAAAGATAAGAAACAAAAATTGTTTTGTTGGGGAAGTCAGAAATGTGAAATAGTTTTCTTTCTATTATTTGCTGAGGTTGGAAAAGAAAGGGAGATTGAACTGTTCACCATCCATTTGCTACATGCTGTGGGCCCTGTAAGGCCAATACCTTTGTTATAGCTACATTTATATTGGAAATTAGACAGCACCTGGATATTTACTACTCAGTTCATTTTTTTCGGGGGGGGTGGTGGTGGTGGTGGAGGGGATACAGCGGTATTAATGTTTGAACTCAGGACCTCACACTTGCTTATTCTACCACTTGAGCCACACCCCAGCCCTTTATACCTTTTATTTTTAGGCTACACCTTGAGTTTTTGCCCAGGCTAGCCTTGGACCTTGATTCACTTACCTATAGCCTCCTGAGTAGTTGGGATTATACGTATTCAATAGCAAACCTAGACTACTCAGTATTTTTTTTTTTTTTTTTTTTTTTTTTTGTGGCACTGAGGCTTGAACTCAGGGTCTCATGCTTGCTAGGCAAGAACTCTTACTGCTTGAGCCACTCCGCAGGTCCTTTTTTATTTTGTGATGGTTTTTTTCTGAGATAGGGTCTTGCAAACTACTTGCTAGGGATGGCTGCAGATGGTTCCTGATCTCTGCCTCCCATGAGTGAGCCACCCATGCCTGCCCTACTCAGTACACTGGAAATTAAAAACACAAAGGGTATACTCTTTCCAGATAGGATCTTGTGAACTATTTTGCCCTGGGGCTGACTTCGAACTGTGATCCTCCTGATTTCTGCCTCTTGAGTAACTAGGATTTATAGATGTGAGCCACCAGCACACAGCAAAGGTACACATTTTTTCATGGTTCTTAACAGGTAGTGTTAAACAGCTGCCAATCCACATTTAAAGAGTGCCTGGACTCCACAGGCCTGTAATTAGCTAGAGGCACCACAGCCATGAGGAGGGTGGATGATTAAGCACTTACTTGCTGAGCTGGTAATCAGTGCCTTTGATGAACTTGAGCTTCTCCAAGGGTACTCCAATGCTTTCTAGCACTGCCTTGATCACATTCTCATAGTAACTGGTTCGGAGTTCTAGAAGTTCCCATGGGGCTTTCATGTTATCCAGGTATGCATGAAGGTCAGCAAACAGAATCGTTACCTAGACACAGGATTAAGGAACCACCAAAATGTGAATCTGTCCAAGTACCTCCAACCCACCTTCCTGTCCCCACCCTGCCCCACCCTTGTTAAGCCTCTTTTGGTCATTTCCTAGGGACAACTACTTGGTTGATAGCATGAATGCTCACCTCACATCCTGCCTTCAAGAAGTCTGCAATCTTGGACATCGGCACGAAGTAAGCCACATGTGGCTTGCCTGTGGTTGCTGTTCCCCAGTAAACTTTAAGTTCCCGCTCCTTCAGTATCTCCTTCAGCTTCTCTTCCCCCAGAACCTCCTGTTGTGGAAGAAGAAGAGCTGGTTTAATGCTGGTGCCCCACCTTGCTCATCCTTTACCCTGTGACAAGGAAAACAAAGTTGTGAGTCACTGGGGGTCCTGGCTCTAGCCATGCTCAGTGCTGCTGCTACTGCCTGTCCTGTGAGGGGCACATTCTTACCCACATCTTCCCCTCCTGCTCCTTCTAACTCACTCCTTCCTTTCCCAGCTACCTTCTTGAAGTAGCTGTCTCTTGTGGTTTCCATTTCCTCATCTCCCATTCCAGTGAGTTCCATACTCTTGTGAAGATCATAAAGGAGCTACAGATAGCTAACTTCCATGAATATTTTTACTTCTTGCTCCCTCCCTAAAATACTCTCCTCTTTTGACTTCCTTATTTTTACTTAGCTTCCCTCATCTCTGGTTACTTAGATTTCTTTGCTAGTAGTTTTCTTCCTAATTATTAAACATTAGCAATCCTTGGGACTCTAGTATTTTCTCTTCTAACTATATTCTCCCTAACTTGTTCCCTTCAGTTCCTTCAATGACTACCTATGAACTCGTAACTCCCCAATCTCCTGCTCACACCTGTATCTTGAGCCATATAGTTGTTATCAACTCCAAATTCAAACATGGTCAAAATTAAACTCATGCACTTATCTTCCTATGTCACTTCTCAATCATCTTTTTCACTTACAGTTTCATTCCCAAGTCAGTAAATGGTACAAATTTTATTCACTGAGTTGCTTAAGTTATTCCAAAACAGGTCTTAAATCCTCCTATGTCTGCCTCTACATTACCAGACCAATTCAAGGCACTATGAGATCACACCATGATTACTTAATAGCCTCCTAACAAGTCTGCCTCATCTACTTTTGGCCCCTCCAATCCATGTTCCAAAAGGCAGCCAGAAGGATCTTCTTTGAAACTCAAAATCTGATTAACTTATTTACTTGCTTAAAAATTTTTGTTTCTTTTTTTTGGGGGGGTAGTATTGGGGTTTGAACTCAAGAGCCTTGAGGTTGCTAGGCAGGTGTTCTACCACTTGAACCACATCTCCAGTCCTTGTTCTCTCTCTTCTTCTTCTTTTTTTTTTTTTTGGCAGCACTGGGCTCCTGCTTGGTAGGAGGGTGCTCTCCCTTGAGTCATTCTGTCAGCCCTTTTTTTTTTGAGATAGGGTCTCACGAACTATTTGAGTGGGGCTGGCTTTGAACCCAGATCTTCCTGATCTGTGCCTCCTGAGTAGCTAGGATTACAGGAATAAACCACCAGCACCCAGTTCTCATTCTTTTTTTTTGACATGGGGTCTTGTTTTGTTGCCCAGGCTGGCGTCAAACTCATGGTATCAAGCAATCCTTCTGCCTTGGCTTGCTAAGTAGCTGGGACTGCAGGTGCATTCCATCGCACCTGGTTTTGTCCAAATCCTTTCATGATTTCATTTGCTCTAAGACAATTACAGAAAAATCCTAATAGGCTAGTATGTCCCTGACAAAAGTTTTCAGTGTTTTTTCAAGTGATGGTGTGGGAAGGCTATTAGAAATTATGACAGACAAAAACTGAATCATACAGTAACAGGACTTGCTAAAATCCTGTGCTCCAAGTCTGCTGGCTGTATGTCCTGCATCCTCCTGAATGCCTGACTACCTGGACACTCAGAGGGTCCTTACCACCCAAGGAAAGGTCACATCACCTACCCTTTAAAGCTTGAGTGAGTCAGTTCCATATTCTCCATGTCCTATGTCCCCATTAAGCATTATTTTATAGAGAAAAGCTAGGAACAACAGACCTCGCTAAGAGGAAACATGCAAAAATCTCCAGTTAAGATCAAGCTGCAAGTGGAATAACCCAAATGTCTATCAACCAATGAATAGATAAACATAATGTGGTATATCCAGACAGTGGAGTATTATTCAGTCATAAAAAGGAATAACTGCAAATCTATTTGTGTGTGTCTACCTAGTTTGAATATGGATTGGATTTGAATGCCTTTGGACTAGGGTATGGGTTTGAGAAGAAACAAGGGACTCCCAGGTACCAGGCCTAAATCTTGGTAGCTGGCAGCTGATGCAGGTGACTTTTTTTTTTTTTTTTTTGCTGTACTGGGGCTTGCACTCAGGACCTACACCTTGAGCCACTCCACCAGCCCTTTTTTGTGAAGTTTTTTTTGAGATAGGGTCTCGTTTCAAACTGTGATCCTCCTGATCTCTACCTTCTGAGTAGCGAGGATTATAGGCATGAGCCACTGGCACCTGGCACAGGTGACATTTTTAATTGAAGGTTTTTTGTTTGGCACTGGGGATGCAAGTGAGAGCCTTGCATATGCTAAATAGGTGCTCTACCACTGAGCTATACCCTAGATCAGGTTTTTTCTTATTTTTTGGAAGGGGCAAGATAATTTGTTTTGGCTAAAGAACATACCAGAACATGCCAGAGCTGGGTGTGGTGGCATACACCTATGATGCCAGGGCTTGGGAGGCTGAGGCAGGAGGACTTCAAGTTCAATGCCAACATAACAACCAAAAAAAAAAAAAGTGGTGAGAAGGGAAGAGAGATGTTGGCTTCTTGTTCTTTCAGCAGTTAAGTCCACTTCTGCAAATGTCTGAGCACAGCTTACTTTTGCTCTTTGCCTTCAAGATGCCTTTGGGTCCTCTGGGTTTCTGTTTGCCTCTCTCTCCCAACCCTCTTCTCCTACATAACAGGACTTGAGCCCTTTCCCACAAGGGAGGTGGTTTCCTGGAAGAGGAGACCAAAGATCAGAGGCAGCCAATGGAATGGGGAGAGAGGCATGGGAGGTCTGAGGAGGGGAGACAGAGGAAAAGGGAGGAGAGAAGGGTAAGGGGGCTGCAAGAGAAGAGAGAGTAGGAGGAAGGGATTAGATCAAGAGGGAAGGGGAAATGGAAGAAGAAGGGATGAAGGACCAGAGGCTAGGGAAGCTAGAAGGGAAAGGGGAGAAAATAAAGAGGAAGGGGAGGAGCTGGGAGGAGAAGAATTCAAGGCTAAAGGGGGTAAGGGGGTAAAAAAAAGCAATGAAATTCTGACAGATACAACATGGATGAACCTTGAGAATATGCTAAGCAAAAGAAGACAGACTCAAAAGGGCACATATTGTATGATTTCAGTTAGATGAAATGCCCATAACAGGAAAATACATAGAGACAGAAAGTAGATTAGTAGATTAGGGTGCAATGGGCTGTGACTGCTAATGATACAAGTTTTTCTAGGGGTGGGACTGGGGGCATGGCTCAAGTGGTACTGTCCCTACCTTGCAAGCACAAGATCCAGATTTTAAACCTGAGCACCATCAAGAGAAAAGAAAAGAAAGGTAGGAATAAAGTTTTTCTGGGGGAGGGTGTGAAAATGTTCTGGAATTAGATAGTGGTCATCCAACTCGGTAGATATATAAAAACAGACTTAACTGTACACTTTAAAAGAGTGAAATCTGTAGTATGTGAATTGTAGCTCCAAAGGGTGGGGTGCGGGAAGCAACAAGTTGTGGTTCAACTGCTCTTAGAATAAAGTCGTTTGAAACTGAGCTTGTAAAATAAAGTTTACAAGGCCCTCATGACTGGGTCCTTGCCTAGCTCTCCTAAACAAACAAATAAGTAAAATGATAGAGATAAGTGCTCTGGAGGAAAAACAAAAAAAGAGCAGAGATGAGATAGTTCTGGTGGCACGTGGTTATTTAAAGTTCTCAGAAGAAAGGTGTCTCTGACAATGGTCAGAGGTCTGAAACGAAGTAGAATGAATAATACAAATATTAAGTGTTTGATGAGTACTTTGTTCACTCTACTCTAGCTAAATTAGTTTTGGGGAGGGGGAGCAGGGGCTGTTGGGGCACTGGGGATTGAACCCAGGGCCTTGCATGTGCACTCTATCACTGAGCTGTCCCTCAGCCTTAAATCAGTCTTCTCTCAGAACCACACAATGTTCTTTCTCCCCTCTGGATCCTGACAATACTCTTCCCGCTTGTCTGAAATGCTGTTCTCCCTCATTCTTCCCCTGCTTATCTCCTAGTCTAGTACTTCTGGCAAAAGTAGTTTTGTGCAGTGAGGATGCACATCCTTCAGGGCGCAATCTAGAGGTGGCTTCCTTAGAGAAAGCCTTATTTCCTTTCAAAGCTCCACGTCTAAGAACTTCCAGCACTTGCTCCAACTCTAATTGGGTTATGCGTCATTTTAAACGTCGGATCCCGTCAGGACAAGTTCTAGAGGGCAGGTCCCGAACATATCCCCAGCACCTAGCACCGCGCTTGGCGCATAACAGGGTGAGTCAAGTGGGAGCCCGGGTTTCAGAGCCTGGTTCCAACACCAGGTAAGCGCACCCAAGGGATGGCTGCTTGACTGAGTTCTGATCCACCAGCAGTGAGGACCGCAGCCTCTCTTAGAGCTGCCTTGGTGCGGAGTCCCAGACCCTACACATTTAGACCCGGTAGTGGGGCTCGGAATCACTGGACCTATGGCTCCCAGTCCCCGACTGCGCATTCCAATCCCGAGGCCCGACCTGCAGGTTCCGGGTGATAAGGTGCAGCTTCTCTTCAGGGCTGCGAGCGTCCCCCATGGCTCCGTCACCCCTGCTTCCCGCGTTCAGCTGGCACCCGCGCCTCTTCCTCGGTCCCCGCCGCCGCCGCCGCCGCGTGCCGGGAACTGTCACGCAAGTCCCGCCAGGTTGCATCAGCTGAGCTCGTCGCTTGGCTTGCTAGGCCTGGGCCGCCTATTCGCCCAGAAGCAGCCGGAAGTCAGGAGCAGAGGAGAGTCGAACAGATCGATGAAACGGGAAGGGGCGGAGCCATCAGGCAGAGTGGGCGGTGCGGAGGGCGGGGGTTGCGACGCCTACACGGGGCGCAACGCTCTCAGAGGCGGGACGGTTTCCTGCCAATCACTGCTTGTTTGCCCTCCTCCTGGCGTTGGCCCGGCTGCCTCGGGGTGGGGGAGGTCAGGGAGGGGGGCGATAAAATGGCGCAGGGGGCGGAGTGAGGCGCAGTCGTTCGCCCAGGCTTTGGCCCGGCTTCCGGAGGTGAAGAGCGGGAGGGATGTAGGGTCGGCGTTCTTCGGCTGGGCGGGGGCTGGGGGCGCCTGTTGCTTCTTTAAGGGGACGCGCACACCGTTCGCCCCGTTGAGGGATAGGGAGGCTCTCGCCCTGCTGGGAAAAAAGGGCTGGTTTTCGCTCCTGAGGTGATGGCGGGGGCGGGGAGGAGAGGGTGAGGGACGTCCCTGCCCCCCTTCTCCACCTCGGGGAGCAACTGACGCCCCTCGCACTGCTGAGGAAAAGGAAGGTTGTCTGGTCATTGGAGTGAGCGGCGGGGAGCGACATCCGCGTCCCTGCCCGTGGGGGAGGGGGCGGTAGATGTGCAGGTGGGCGGGGGCTGCGTCTGCCCCCTCTGCCCGCGCAGCGGGAGGGTGTTGCTAGGCAGAGAGGGTCGCGGGCTTCCCGCGGGGCGGGGCGGGGACGGTGGGAAACGGAGAGCGGGCCCTGGCTTCCCGAGGTGCGGCCGTCGGTCGCCATTCCCTGGGCGAGGGCGTACCAGCACCCCGCCGGCTGTCCGGGCCGAGTTTGCCCCTTGGGGGGAGGGGCGGGCAAAAGCCCGCGCTTCTCTCACTTTTCCGTGGGGAGGCGGGAATCCTCCGTCTCGGCGGAGGGAAGAGGGAAGTGCAAAGGCCCTGCCCGGAGGGCGGCGCCGCCTGGCGGCCGATGCAGTTCTGTGGCGTGTGGCGGTGAGGGTGGGGGCGGCCACCGGATCCTGCCAAGGCTGACCTGGGCCTCTCTAGGGGTGAGCTCGATCTAGCGAGGGCCGAAGAGTGATTGAGCTGCTCACCCGCTGCCCTAATCCGATCTCCAGTGTCTTGTGTATTTGTTGGGGGCTGCAGGCTTTCGCAGACCTCAATTAATTTTTTTTTTTTTTTCCATTTAGAAACGAAACCTGTTGCTGCAGCCTAGTATGTTAGCTCTTTGTGCCCCCGTGGGAGGATTGCTATGGTACCCTGACCTAGTGAAATGTTACCTAAAGCAGAGATTTTCAGCCTTGGATTGTTTTCCTGGCGTACAGTGTTTCCAGTTACCTCAAAGGGAGTTGCAGAATTCTTACAGCTAATTTTAGGGTTTTTTTTTTAAACTTATTTTTAATGTTCGGCCTATTTTTATGAGTGGAAACAAAGCCTTGTTTTGTTCTTTGTGCTTCATATTTGGGAGAGGTTGGAAATCAAAAGCCAGTGGGAAGTCCTGTCCTTTGGAAATAGTTCTTGCTCTTGGCCATGCCTGACAGACCTAGTTTGGTAATGGGATTGGTTTTGGAGGCTTGAAAAGAGGATGTGGGGAGTGCATCTAGTGTTGGGGTTTTAGTGACCTGTCTAAAATAAGGCTTTGTGCTCGAAGGTAATAGGTTCTCCGAGGTAAGATAAAAATAGATAGGGAACCAGTTTCGAGGTTGCAACCAGGAGGTTAGAGAACAGAGAGAGAGGAGGTTGCAACCAGGAGGTTAGAGAACAGAGAGTGGAGGTGGCACACTGAAGTGTGAAGAAGGGGGTGGACAGGTGAGAGATGTGGAAGGACAGAATAGGGTCACACTGGGATGGGGAGCAGAATTAAGCGAATTTGGAAATGGGAAAACTATTCTTCCCTTAAAAATAGAGGAATCCCTGTATTTTAGTGGGAGTTACCAGGCAAGTGCTGGGAAAGGTAGGTGATGGTAGAATGGCAGAGAAGTAACTAAGGCTGTCTTGTGGAACTTCACTTAAGAACTTCAGTTTTATCTGAGGTGTTTTCTCCCTAGCAAATTCATTAAATAGCAACTTTAATTGGCATAGTGTTTTTAGATTTAGAGTGCTTTCATAGATATCCACTCAATTAATCCTTATTTGATTCAGTTAACTGTGAATATTTATCTCCCCTTTTCTCAGATGAGTGCATGTGTATTGAGGTTCAGAGACCTCCAAGTGACAGCCAACCATGGCAGCTCATTTCTGTAATCCCAAGCACTCAGGAGGTACAGGCAGAAAGGTTGAGAGTTCGAGACCACCTGGGCCACATAGTGAGACTCTGTCTCAAAAGGCAAAACAAAACAAAAGAAAAAGCAACACTTCAAGTGAGTTGCTGAGTTCCGGATTTTAGGCCAGTTCCTCTATACAAACAAGATGCTTAAGTGACCATTAATTTGCAGAATTTGCCTGATATTTCAGATATTCATCCAGTGTGGTCTTTAAATTAGTGACAATGGTTGAATTCTGGGTTAAATAGGTCCTACTGGCTAAATTCTAATTAAGTGGAGTCTGGGGAAAGTTCCCTACCAGTTAAGCTCACTCCTATGCTTCCTCAGGGAGGTGATGGTGGTGGGATGAAATAATAACCATAGTCACCATTTATTTATCTCTTAGATTGTGCCTGTAGTGTGCTAAGTGCTGTATGTTCATGATCTCATTGAATTCTTGAAACAATACTTTCAGAGTACTGTAGGGTTCCCTGTTTTTCAGTAGGAAAGCATTTGAGTGTTTTTTATTAAATATTTCAAGCATATAAAAATCAAAGAGGAAGTAATATAACATTGAGTATCATATTTACCATTCAGATTTATCTTACATTGCCATATTTAAGGTTTTTTCTTATTTTTTTTAAAGAAACAAAACATTCCAGATAGAATTGAAGTTACCCATGCCTCCTTGCCATTTATCTTCCCTTCCTACCACCAGAGGTAATCAATATTCTGAATTTAGTGTTTCTCATTCCTATGCATATTTTTATAATTTTATGAAATCTGTATGTATTCACACACATTATTTCCTTAATAAATTGCAAGGGAAAGATCAGAATCTATAAATGAAAATATGAAGCTGTGTGCTTGGAAGGGTTGGGATGAGGGGTAGCAGCCCAGAAAGGGCTTCAAAAAATGTAAATGCTTAACCTCAGCGCCTGTGATATTTGTGCTTGACAACCACAAGGTTTGTTGTTGTGAGGTTTTGTTTGTTTGTTTTGGTGGGAGAAGGGAACAGAGTCTTACTGTGTAGCCTAGGCTAACTTCAAACTCCTTATCCTCCTGCCTCAGTCTCCTTGCGTGCTGGGATTACAGGGTATACCACCATACACCCAGTCCAAGGTTTCTTAAGTACTAAGAGAGAGAGGAAAAAAAATTTCCAGAAGTAAATTTATTTTCTTTCTTCTGTCTAAAGAAATAACTTCACTCTGTAAAATAACTGAGTCCCTGAGCCAAGAAATTACTTTATTCTTCATGGAGGCACTGCATGAATGTCTGAAACTCTAAAATTACTAGGTTTATTTATTTTTGGTACTAGGGATTGAACCCAGATCCCTGTGCATACTAAGCATGTGCTGTATCACTGAGCTACTTTTTTTTTTTTATGGTACTGGGACTTGAACTCAGGGCCAACACCTTGAGCCACTCCACCACTGCTTTTTTGTGATGGGTTATTTCCACATAAGGTCTCAAGAACTATTTGCCCAGGCTGGCTTTGAACTGTGATCCTCCTTCTAAGATGAATAAGTTTAATCTCTCTCCTTTTTACTTCTTTCTCTTGTACTTTATTTTCCATACCACCATTTTATGTTCTCATATTAGAGCTTAGTTTTTAATATTGTCTCTGGCAAGATTATATGTTCCTTGAAGATGGGAATCATACCTTTCTCTTGGAAATCACTTAAAGACATACCATGTAGCTCAGAGCTGTGTGATGATTGCTCAGAAGTTGTTTTCTGAAAAAAAATCTATGAACTGAAGTTAAAACTCAAGGTGTGGTATGGAGGGGAAGAGAGTGAAGTACAATTAAAAAGCTGAAAGGAATGGGGTAAATTCAAGCATAATATATCTGATATATTGTAAGAACTTTTGTAAGTGCTACAATGTACCCCCACCTACCACAACAATAAAAAATAGATAAATAAATAAATAAATAAAAAAGCTATAAGGAGATGGACACCAGTAGCTTATGCCTGTAACCCTACCTATTTGGGAGGCTGAGATTGGGAGGCTCAAAGTTTGAGGAAATAGACCCCCTCTCCAAAATAACCTCAGCAAAATGGACTGGAGGTATGGCTCAAACAGTGGAGCACCTGCTTTGCAAGTACAAAGTCCTGAGTTCAAATCTCAGTCCTACCAAAAAAATGGTATAAGAGCTTGCCTCTAATCTTAGTATTTGTGAGACTGAGGCAGGAAGATCTTTGAGTTTGAGCCTATCCTAGTCTACATAGTGAAACCCTGTCTCAAAAAAACAAAAAACAAAACAAACCGTAAGGTGATAGAATGACTACCTCGTAAATATGAGACCCTTAATTCAAACCCCAGTACTGCCAAACAACAACAGTGAGACCACCATAAGGAGTATGACAATGTTTGAGCATTTCTTAAAGCTTCTTAAATGGGTTTGTGAAATATCAAAATATTAGCTTTTTGTCACCTTTTCCATCTTGAAAATAATTATAGTTTAGTCTGTCATTAATTATTTAGATTTTATTTACTTATATATGTCTATATGTATGTTAAGACAGGGTCTCCCTGTGTATCCCGGGCTGGTCTCTTGAGTGCTGGGTCTGGTGTTTGTCACTATGCCTCACTCTAGGATTTTTTGTTTTTCTAAATGAGTTGCTGAGGATCAAACCCAAAGCCTTGTGCATACTTAGCAAGTAAGTACTATATCACTGAGCTACATTCCCAGCCCATAAACTTAGGGATGTTACTTATACAAGTAAATATTCAAGTAGAAGAGGAAAATGATGGTGACAGAAGTCTTCCCTTGCCCTACTTTTCACTTCTGCAAGTTATAGTAGTCACCAGTTTCATGTTTGTATCTTTACAACCTTTTCTTTGAACCTAATTTTTTGGTATGGTCATGATTAGTTTTAAAATTTGGTGGAATCTTCAACATTGTCTAGTCTCTCTTCCAGTTTTATAAATGAGGAAACATCCAAATGATTAAGTGGCTAATGGTTAGAGCTTGTTAGTGACAAAATCAGTGTTATAACCCAGTTCTTTGGAATCCCCAAGCCAGTATTCATCCTATTAAAGCAAATGATAAGAAAGTGCATGTCAGTGGAAGGAACAAAACTAGTTCTACAGTTGCATAAGTTTTTCTTACAAAGGTTTTCTTTGGTGTTCTTGACTGGAAAAAAAAAATCCAGCTTTCTGGTATTAAAAAAAATCAAGATAAAAATTAATAGATGGAGCACTTTGAAGCATAATACAGTTGACTTTGTAATTAGCAGAGTTGAAAGTGATGAGAAGATCCTTTAATTTTCTTTGTGCCTGCAGGAAGGTGGGAGTCAATCATTTTGACAGTTCTCCTGAAAGGAACAGCCAGCAGGAGTTGAAACCTTTTTCTATTTGGTCTTGTGGCAAAGGCAGAGATTGCTCCAGCAGCTCCACACAGTATGGAAGACAATTATTTATCTTCTTATACTTTTTTTTCTTTTTAATTTCAAAAATAATACATCTGTTTCTTAGAAGTGTAAACAGAGTGTCCACATACATTTTACAGAATATGTATTTGTTTTGTTTGTGTATTATAATCATTCTGTGATCATACTTAGAGATCCACTTCACTGTGTTTTTAAATAGTTGAAAAGTATTCTATAACATGAATATCCCATGATTTTATCCGACATTTCTCTCAGTGGTAAACACTTAAGTTGCCTCTAATATTTGGCTACTTTGAATAACGCTATTTTGCACATGGTTGTATATGTTTCCATGTGCATTTGTAATAAGTATATCTGTAGGATAAATTTCCAGAAATGAAATTGCTAGGTCAAATGATGTTGCCAAATTACCCTTACAAAATAGTGTTGTAAGAGATTGAAGTGCTCTTAAAGAGTGCTTGTCTCCACATCCGTACTAATGCAAATTAACTATCATCTTAGTTTTTTCCATTTTGATCAGAAAAAGGTATCTTACTGTTCCAACATGTATTTCCATGATTCTGGTAGGGTTAAGTATCTTAAAATTATCTCTCCAAAGCTGGGAGTTGTGGTATGTGCCTGTAATCTTAGCATTCAGGAGTCTGAGACAGGATAATAGTTTGAGGCCAGCTAGGAACACATTGTACCACCCCGTTTCAAAAACAAAACAAAATAAAACCAGAATTATGTCTCACGTAACAAGTCACAGGGCAAAGAATTTGAAATATTAGGATGCTGCCCCCAAATATAGTGTATTGGAGTTCATTTAAGGCATTTCCTGTTCCTCAGCAAAATTTCCTCTTATTTCTCCAGATATGACGTGCTCACTAGTGCCCTCTGAACAGTATTCTGGTACCTCTTTTTTGCCTAAAGACAGTGCCCCATTTTCTTGGGGTTCCTTGGATGAAGATGGATTGGATGACTCCTTATTGGAGCTTTCTGATGGAGAAGAAGATGATGGCCATTTCAGCTTCACAGAGGAAGAGATTGAGGTGCTCTTAAAGGATGATGATGATGATGAGCATGATGACAGTGGAGGGAGAGGGAGTCAAATTCTAGCTGATACCCCCCAAGAAAAAAATTCACCGTGCAACTTGGGATCGGAAGCTAAGACCCCTGGCCTCTACCAAACTACCTCAGTTGATCATGGACCAACTCCTACAAAACCACTAAACAGATGCTTTGTACTAGAAAAGAATCTTATAAAAGTAACTGTTGTTCCACCATTTAATCCAACAGTTTGTGATCTTATGCTTAGTAAGGACAAGGCTGATTTATCCAAAGATAATGGAAAACCCTCCTCCCTTGGGGAGCAGATGAAAGAAGATGATAATCTTGGTCCAAATGAGAGTAAATTTTGCTCTGAATCTGAAGGGATGAGCCCCAATAATTCTGCCTGTGATGGGTCCCTGCTCTCTTCTTCAAACAATAACTTTCAGCAAACTATCTCTGACAAAAACACATCTGGCAGTAAGAAACCTATACCTGTATTGTCTCAGATTTCAAACCATACAGAGACTCCTAATACAGGGTCATCCTGGAAAAATGGTGGATCACATAAATCAAGTTGTGAAATGAGATTTCCGGTTGTTTCCAGTTCATCAAACAGAGTAAGTACATTTTTTTCAAGGCAAGGAGGAAAATAAAACTATTTTTATGCAGAAGCTTTGTAAAAGAGTTCCTATATACTTAGGTCTCCATATATTCACATCCTTCCTACCAGGGTCATCTTGTACCACATTGGTACATTTGTTACAATCTGGCAGAGTTTTGTATTCAGAGAAGTTAAGAGTTTGAATACTGACTAGCACTGTGACCCTGGGCTAATTATTTAACTTCTATGTTTCTTCCCAGTTTCTTTTTTTTGGTGCGGAGATTGAACCCAGGGCTTTGTGCATGCTAAGCCTGTGATATACTGAGGTAAACCCCCAGCCCATCCCCTATACTTGTTATCTATAAATTGAAGTAAATGTTTCACAGAATAGTAAGGGGTAATGAAATATTTACAGTACCTGGTATATCATACTAGGTTGCCACTTATTAAATAATTACTAAGATGATTTTGGGTTTCAGCCTAAGTCTCAAATGTTTGATTTCCATGCTTTATTTGCTACAGCACCAAGTCTGAGTGAGCCACAAGGAGCTGAAAAAACCTTGGGCAATTTACCTAACCTTATTTATTTTTGGTGCAGTTGATCCAACCAAGGGCATAGCTTACCTGTAAGCAATCTACCACTGAGCAACATCCCCATCCCCTAACATTTTTGAGCCTGATTATCTATCTGCTTAATGGGTACTGTATAATAATCCCTACCTCAAGGGCTTTTTTCTTTTCTCTTAAGATTGTAATTGCTATTTAATTTAAAGTACTATCACAGTGTGTGTTGCACTGTTCAAGGATATGCATTTGTAACCTTTAATTAAAAAATATTTCCATATGGGGTTAGGGAAAAGGAAAGGATACTGGGGTAAAGAGGATGGAAGTATGCTACATGTATACATATGGAAGACAGCATAACAACACCCACCAAATACTTTAAAAAGGAGGGCATAGGGCAGGAGGGGGTGAACTTGTTTAAGATATACTGTATACATGTATTGAATTATCATGAAATCTGTATTATTATTATTATTAAAAAAATTTTTTTTGGTGGTACAGGGATTTGAACTGAGAGCCTCATGCTTGCTAGGCAGTTGCTACCACTTAAGCCATGCCTTCAAATCTCTTCTTGTATTATTAAAATATAATTCAAAGATAATTTTTAAAAATTTCCGTACATAATGTTTTCAGTTATATATTATAAATGAAATTTATAAGAAGAACTTATAACTAAGAATCATCTTTCCTTTTGTATTCCTTCTGCTATGGAAATAAAACAATATGTTCTTGATAAGGATTCTGGGGAGATGAAAGTCCGTGAGAGAAGACTACTAGGCAAAGTCATTCCTGTTCTACAAACCAAAACCAGGTAATGTAATAGTACTATTATTATGGTTTCTGGTGGTTCTCTTTAATTTCTTTCCCTTCCCAATAGCCCTTTAGTAGCATGGGGGAGCATTACATAGATAATCAACAAACTTGAAATTCTGGCACTACCTACTTGCATATGGATCTTGGGCAAGTTAAATAATCTCTTACCTCAGTTTCTGTACCAGAACAAATGATGCCTTTTCTGCTGCTCACAAGGTTATTTTGAAAGTGAAAAGACCTATTAGTGCAAGTGCTGCATAAATGTGAGATTTCTTCTTTGTATAAGAAAACTTGATCCCATATATGATAAGAGGTCAGAAAAATTTTGACAAAAAAAGGTTAAAATATAACTAGGAAGTCATTTAGCCATCTTTCCCAGCTCACGTACAACTGGGAAAAAGTCCTAGATAGAGACTGCAGATTTCGGTCACTTTTTCAGTTTATTTTCTTATTGCCAGGAGATGGCAGTGTCTGTACATGGACTTTTCAGTTGAATGTACTAGAAATGCTATTTGTCAGGTTGAATCAGATTGGCTTTCTTACGGTGAAATAAAAAAAATTCTGATTACCCATTTATTGTATGTTATATATATTATGTTTAAAATTTTTTAAATACTATAAGTAAGCCTAATCCTTTTTGACTGTTACCCCATCCCATGTTCTGGTTTTTGGTTTTTGTGTAATTTTGAGGGAAATATTGTAAATTTCTTGCAATAGTAATTATACCAAAAGAACACAAGTCAAGCTATTTGGACCGGTAATAAATTTACAGTCTCAATATTCTCATCCGCTGACTCTTCAGTACAGTGCTCTCAGTATTGCTTTTGCCGGGGTCACCATTACCCTAAATGTCAGATTTTCTTTTCAGTCTTTATCTCAACTTTTCTGTGGCTCTGTGAAGTTAGGTATTTCCTAACTAGCCTTGAATTACTTAACAAATGCTTTCTCTAGAGACTAGATAATCTTTACTTATTATTCCTTGTTAGCAGGAGTTTGTATCTATTTCTTCTCTTACTTCTTAACTTCATACTTGAATTCATCTTCATATTATGTGACTTAATCCTGTCCTCTGTTTTTGTATCTTAAAGAGATTTTTGCCTGTGAAAGTTCATTGTTCTAACCAATCAGCAGTATGTGACTGCTCTCCATAAAGCACTATATTCGTGGTTCTAATTAACTTTTCCTCCTTCTGATTTGCTTTGTTCAAGGACTAACGTTCCGACGTTTTCACAGTCAGATCTAGAAAAAAAGAAGGAAATTTATCTCAGCAGAGTCATTGCTCATATAGAAGACCCAGGGGACTCTAACCAAGGTAACATCGTAATTAAAGACTAGCATGTAAAAATGATGGGATTTTGCTTTCTAGTGTAAGGCAGCTTAAACTGGGGGATTATTTTGAATTTTCTTTTTTATTTATTTATTTATTTATTTTGTGATTCTGGGGTTTGAACTCAGGGCCTACACCTTGAGGTGTAGCCCTATTATTTTGTGATGGTTTTTTTTTTTTTGAGATGGGTCTCTTGAACTATTTGCCCATCTGGCTTTGAGCCTCGATTCTCCTGATCTCTGCGTCCTGAGTAGCTAGGATTACAGGCAAGAGCCACCAGAGCCCCTCTTCTTTGTTGTTAAGGCAAGGTCTCTTTATATAGCCTAGGCTGGCCTTGAACTCTCCATCTTCCTGCCTCAGCTTCCAGAATGCTGGGATTACAGGTTTGTACTGTGTCTGGCTTGAATTTCTTTATATTGGTAAGGGAGATAACTTCCTTACCCAAAGATTTACTTAAAGGGATTGTCTAACCAGATAATTACTCAAAGAAGTTTGGCTAACCAGTTTTAGAAAAGGGTCTAAGCAGCCTCACACCAGTACTATACATAAAGTGACCCCCCCATGGTTGACAACTGTAGCCCAGACCTCTATTTTTAATTCATGATTTTTAATTAATTAATTAATTAATTATTTTTGTGGTACTGGGATTTGAACTTAGGCCTACACTTTGAGCCACTCTCAAACTATTTCCCTGAGCTGGCTTTGAACAGTGATCCTCCTGATCTCTGCCTCCTGAGTAGCTAGGATTACAGGTGTCAGCCTTTTTTTTTTTTGCCTGAAAAATAGTAGAGGTGAATGATCTGGCACTCCTTATTAATCCATTGTTTTTGTGATTTTATGTGAAATTATTTTCTCTGTTGCCTATAGCATTTAAACATAAAAGCAGGCATTTTAAACACCATCCTGCATCTTAACTTCTGGATAAAAGCTCTTGGAAGATTGGAATCTTCCAGATCCCTCAAGCTGATTTATCTGTATTTCATTAGAATCTATTGCTAATCAAAGTGGTTAAATTCTTTCTCCATGTTATCATTCAGTTTGAACCTAACTGTACTGGCAGATAGGGAAATTCCTAAAGGGAAACTTGTGGACAGAACTGAATTTCGGAAGTTTTACACTGATAAAAGGGTTTGTACTGGTAAAAGAATTCCTTTTCATAAAATCACTACATATTCTTTAGCTTCTTTCCCTATTTCTCAAGTACTTTCAGTAGTGTTAAGTTTGAAGATTAGGAACTAGAAATATAAAGAGGAGTAACACAGGGTCTCTTGGCCCCCTGGGAATTCATAGTCCAGAGAACGAGATAATTATACCGTAATATCAATTAGTTCTCTAAAGAATTACATTTAAAGTGCAGTAGGAACTAGGAAGGAATCCTTCTGCTTATATTTGGGAAGAGTGAAAGATGGTCTAGGAGGATGTTGTAGGTGAATTCCATAGAAAAGATGAGCTTAATTACTCTTAAGAGAAGATTTTAGGGGAATTTTCAGTCCTGTAGCAGAGGAGACTCCCTTTTTTTTTTCTTTTTCTTTTTTTTGGAAAGTCCTAGATTAGTAGTTTTAAAAGGCTATAAGTGAAAAGTTTAAGGCTGTAAGATATCAGAAGTTGTGTTTTGTTTGATTTTTATTTTTTTTTTAATTTTTTTATTTTTGTGGAACTGGGGTTTGAATTCAGGGCTTGGTACTTGCAAGTGCTCTACCGCTGAGCCATATTTCCAGTCCGTTTTGCTTTGGTTATTTTGGAGATGGAGAACTTTGTTCAAGCTGGTTTCAAACCTTGATCCTTCTAATCTCAGCCTCCCAAGTAACTAGGATTACAGGTATGAGCCACTGGTGCCTGGCTGAAAAGAATTTTTTATTCTAAGTTCTCTTATTTTCTACACAAGATTTCATTAAGCAGTCAAATATAGCTCATACTGATTTCTCAGCTATCTGTGAGATCTTTTTGCTTGAACTATTTTAGGCCTGGTGGAAGTAGAGACACCCACATCGTTGGAGGGACAGATTTAAAAAGAGTTTATATTCAAGGTCTGTGGGAAAAGCCTGGTAATTGCTTTTCTCCCTTTGAGGTGACTTTCCTTCTTTTATATCCTAGGCAGTTGACACTGATATCTAGTTATATTTTTCTTTCTCATTTGGGGCATTTAAAGAAAATTTCACAAGAAAAGCAGAGCACTTCTTCACATTTTAGCATCTTTTCCATTTAATAATCCTCCCAATATTACAACAATCAACATCTAGAAATACAGTGGAAAGGCAGATTTTGTGATTGGGAAAATAAAGTCTAGTCTAGAGTTAACTTCTGGGTTCATATCTTGGCACCACTCCTTACTGATTAGGTGATCTTGACCCATTACAAACTCATTTGTAAGATGAGGATGAGACTTGTCTTGTGAAGCGTGATTATACATGCAAATACAAGTGTACTGCATAGAACAATACCCAGCTCTAGCAACTAGAATTTATTGAATAATTACTATTACTACCAAGAGAACTCATCTTTCTCATGCTAAAGCTTTTATAGTGTGATATCTGGTGTTCTCAAAAAAAAAAAAAAAAAAAAAAAAAAAAACGCCCTGGAAAACGAGATGAAACTGATTTGACAAAATATTAATAAATGAAGCTGACTGGTATAAAATACCATACAGTTTTCCATTAGCTGGGATGTCAAGAAAGAAGTGGTTGGTATTTCTTTGCTAATGCTATTAAAAACCCATATGGCACTAAAGAGTTATGGCTATATTAGAATAACAGGGTTGAAGGATGATTTGTTTTGTTACATTCTATGTAGGATTTTTTTTTTTTTGGTGTTTATATATTTTTTTATTGTTGTACTAAGGGTACGTTGAGACATTTAGAAAAGTTCTTACATCATAGTTGAATTCACCCCCTCCATCATTCTCTTTTATCCTCCAACCTCCATTTCTGGAATAGTTTTAACAGGTCTCTATAACATTAATGATAAAATGGAAGGAGATGACTAACCCAATAGGATTTAAACTGAATGTGGAAAAACTACATTTGAATTTACTAAAGTATATAAACATTTTAAAAGCTTTTGTTGGCTGGATGCTGGTGATCCTAGCTACTCAGGAGGTAGAGATCAGGAGAATTGAAGTAAGAATCCAGCCCAGGCAAGTAATCCAGGAGACCCTATCTTAAAAAAAAACCCATCACAAAAAAGGACTGGTTGAGTGGCTCAAGGTGTAGGCCCTGAGTTCAAGCCTCTGTGTGTGTGTGGGGAAGAGCTTTTGTTACTTGTTACCAGATTGTCCTGTTCCCCAAAATTGTATTAATTTTTATTGTTGCCAATATTGGTAGGTAAATTTTAACATTTTGTTTTAATAATTAGTAAAGTTACATTTTTTTATGTTTATTGGCAATTTATGTTTAATCATAATTTTTGGGCAGAGTGAGACTGGCAGTTGAACTCAGGGCTTGGTGCTTGCAAAGTGGGCATTTGTACTGCTTGAGCCACACTGCCAGTCCATTTTACTCTGATCATTTTGGTGACGGGAGTGTCTTGAACTGTTTGCTTGGGCTGGCCTTAAACCACGATCTTCCCAATCTCTGCCTCCCAAGTACCTAGGATTATAGATGTCAGCCACCAGTCCCTGGCTCTCATAATTCTTAAAATCATCTAATACCTACTCCATTTGCAGTTTCTACAGTTGTCTCAAAATGTCTTTTGATAATTTTGTTCAAATAATATCTAATCAAACCACATTTTTATTGTCACCTTAATCTCTTCTAATATAGGTCACTTGTTTTCTAGATTGTCCTATATTCTGAATTTTGATTGTTTCCTTTGTGTCACTTTAGTTTACTTTTCTATTTCCTGTATTTTATAAATTAGAGATTGGATCTAGATGCATGATTAGATTGAGATTAAGCATTTTGGGCAGGAATAATTCAGAGGGCTATTAGGTATTTATTCTGTATCAAATTAGGATTTACATTTAACATTTGATGTTTGGTTGTTTCACTAATACTGATATTAAGTTTATTAATGTACTGACTGTCAAATTTCCACTTCAAGATCCATTTTTCCACTTTATATATAATTAGTAAGTCATCTGTGGGGTGATGCTTTGGAACTGTATGAGTGTGCTGTTCCCAACAAACTGTTTACCATTCATTGATGATCTTTGTCTGAATGAGCTATTACTTTGGGAGTTTCATAGAAAATGCTCATTTTCTAAATATGTAATTTCTTCTATCATTATTAAGTAGCATTTGTTTTTGAGACAGGGTCTTAATTTTTGGTGGAACTGGATTTTGACTTAGGGCTTCATGCTTACAAAGCAGGTACTCCCAAAGCAGGTGCTATACTGCTGGAGCCACACCTCCAGTGCATTTTGCTCTGGTTATTTTGGAGATGGGATCTCCCCAACTATTTGCCTGGGCTGGCCTCAAACTGTGATCCTCCCTATCTCAGCCTCCCAAGTAGCCATGACTATAGGCTTGAGCCAACAGTGCCTGAGCTCTGCTTTCAGATCTTATATACACAGAAGTGGAATTGCTAGATCGTACGGTAATTCTATAATTTATTTGTTTTGTGGGTTTTTTGTTTTCTTTTGGTTTTTTCAGTCTGGGGTTTGAACTCAGGGTCTCATGCTTGCTAGGCAGGCACTTTACAACTTGAGCCATTTCGCCAGCCCTGTCTGTCTGTTTTTTGAAAGAGTTTTGCTATCTAGGCATGGCTGGCCTTAAACTCTCAATCCTCTTGCCTCAGCCTCCCAAGTGCTGGGATTACAGGTGTGTACCACCATGTCTGGCTATTTGTAGGTTTTAGTGTACAGTCTTGTACATCTTTTGTCAGACTTATCCCTGAATGTAGTGAAGTTTTGTAAAAGTTAGTTTTAGAAATTTCTGTGGTTCATTGCTAATATATAGGAATTCAATTGATGTTTATAGGTTGATCTTATATTCTACATCCTTTGCTAAATTCACTTAATTAGTTTTGGTAGTTTTTTTGATTCCATCAGGTTTTCTACATAGATGATCATGTTGTCAACAAATAATATTTTTTGTTTCTTTCCAGTTTGATGCCTTTTATTTGCTTTTCTCGCCTTATTGCACTCCAGTACGATCTTTAATATATAGCCCAGACTAACCTGAAACTCAGGATTCTCCTGCCTCAGCTTCACTAGTGCCTGGATACAGGTAGTCTGCCACCATATCAGGCTTCTTGAGGAAGGTTCTGCCTAGTTTTAGTTTAATGAGAGTTTTCATTGGGAATGAACACTGAGTCTGTCAGATGCTTTTTTTTATATCTATTGACTCTTTTTTTTTCCCCTTGCAGTACTGAGTTTGAACTCAGGGCCTGGTGCTTGCTAGCCAAGTGCTATACCACTTGAGCCTTGTGCCCAGCCCTCTTTGCTTTAGTGATTTTTCAGATAGGGTATCACTGTTGTTCAGGGCTGGCCTTAGACTGCTATCCTTCTACCTATGCCCCCTGCATAGCTAGGATTACAGGTGCATGCCACCACATCCAGCATTTTTTTTTCCCCCCTTTGGTCGAGATGCAAATCTTGCTAACTTTTTGCCCAGGCTGTCCTTGAATCGTGATTCTCCCCATCAACTCCTGAGTAGTTGGGATTACAAGTGAGAACCACTGCACCTCCTCCTCTATATAGTAGTTTTTTTGTATTGTTTTGTTTTTATTTTGAAGATTAGCAAAAGTTTATTTAGCAAAGCAGGGCAAAGAAGGGAGAAATAGAAAGAGAGAGAGGAATGCCCCTGACATGCAGGGGGTGGAAGCAGAGAGGCTATAATAGTAGTTTTTTTTTTTTAATGTCTACTAATACAGAGAACTACATTTGATTTTTCAGTGTTAAACCAATCTTGCATTCCTGGTCTAATGCAAATTCCTTATTTGATCTTGTCTATTTTTATTAATGGATTGATTGATTTGTAGTACTGGGGTTTGCACTCAGCCTTGGCGTTTGCTAGGCAGGTGCTCTACTACTTGAGCTTCGCTTCCAGCTCTTTTTGCTTTATTTATTTTTTTTTGAATAGGAGCTTGTGTTTTTGCATAGATCAGGATCCTCCTATTTACACTTTCCACATAACTGGAGTTATAGGCATGAGCTACCACATCTGGCCCCATTTAGTCTTTAAGTATTTTCCTTGTAATAGTATTGTTTAAATTTTTCATTATTGTATTGGGGTTTTTGTGTGGGTGTGGGTGTGTATGTGTGGGTATGGGTGTGGGTGTGGTACGGGAGTTTGAAACTTAGCCTACACCTTGAGCCACTCCACCAGTCCTCTTTTGTGATGGGGTTTTTTTGAGCTAGGATCTCAAGAACTATTTTCCTGGGCTGGCTTCAAACCATGATCCTCCTGATCTCTGCCTCCTGAGTAGCTGGGATTATAGGTATGAGCCACTGCTGCCCAGCTTTGTACTAGGGTTTGATTTCAGGGCCTTACACTTGCTAGGTAGGCACTCTACCACTTGATCCATGCCCCCAGCCTTAGTATACTTTTCTTATCATTTCTTTGGTCTTGGTATCAGGGTAATGCTGGCCTCATGGAATGACTTGAAAAGTCCCTCTTTTGCTGGTGGAATGGCTCAGTAGTAGATTGCTTGTCTAGCAAGCATGAGGCCCTAAGTTCAAATCCTAGTATGACCAAAATAAAAAGTCTCCACCCAAAAAAGTTCCTTTTTGGTGGGGGGGGGGCAGTGCTAGGGGGTTGAACTCAGGGTTTTGTGCTTGCTAGGCAGGCACTTTATCACTTGAGCCACACCCTCAGCCTTTTTTGCATTGGTTATTTTGAGATAGGGTTTCACGTTATGCCTGTGCTAGCCTGGACCATGATCCTCTTATTTGTGCTTCTCAGTAGACGTGTGCCATCATGCCCATGACGTCTTGTGAACTTTTTACCATAGCTGACCTTGAACCGTTATCCTGCTGATCTCTGCCTCCCAAGTACCTAAGATTATTACAGTAGTAAACTTCCATTCCCAGCTGGAAAGTCCCTCTTCAATTTTCTGGATTTTTTTTTTTTTTTTTTTTTTGTGGTACTGGGGTTTGGTTTGAGCTCAAAACTTTGTAGCTTATGGTTTTCTGAAAGAATTTATGTAGAAGAATGAGTGTCTCTTCTTGCGTGAGCTTTGGTAGTTTGTGGCCTTCAAGGAATTTGTCCCTTTCATCCAAATTGTCAATCTTACTGCCATAAAGTTGATAATACTCCTTTTTTAGCCTTTTATCTATAAAACTTTTAAGTGATGTCATCTTTTGGTAATGTTGGTCGTTTGTGTCTCCTCCTAATCTGGCTAAAATTTTGTCAACACATTGGTTTTTCTCTTAATTTTCTGTTTCATTGATATTTGTTTTGATTTTTTTTATCTCTTGCTTTTTCATTTGCTCTCTTTCTAATTTTAGATGGTTGCTAAGATCATTGATTTGAGACTTGTAATTTAGTGAGTGATGTTAGTAGCAAGAAGAGAAAAACTCAATAGTAACCTGCTATGTTTGTCTGGGAAGTACTCCTTGACTTTTTTTTTTCTTTTCCCCAGATGGGGTCTTGCTACATAACTCAGGTTGATGCTGAACTCACTATGTAGCCCAGGCTGGACTTGATTTGCGGTCCTTCTGCCTCTGCCTCCTCAGTGCTGAAATTATAGGCCACTGTGCCCAACTGATTTTTCTCTCTTGATCAACTTTATTTATTTGATGGTACTGGGTCTTGAACTTGGGGCCTTGACCTTGCCAGGCAGGAGCTCTACATTTAAGCCATGTCTCCCACCCTTTTTTGTTTTAGTTATTTTTTAAGATAGGATCTGATGTTTTATGCTCTGGCCAGCCTGGGACTCTGTTCCTTTCCATCTCTGCTTCCTGAGTAGTTGGGATTACAGGTATGTTCCACTGATCTGGCTTAATTTTTTTTTTTTAACTGAGGTATACTTTACATGAAATTAAAAAAAAACATCTTATGGGCACATTTTGGCAAATGTGTGCACTTGTGAAGTTATTGCACTAATTAAGATTGATAGAATATTACCATTGCCCCCAAAATTTCTCTTGTGCTCCATCCTTGTCATTCTAGCACCTTAGCCCTGGAAATGCACTGATCTCTTAATTTATATACAGTACATTTGTCATATAAATGGAAGCATGCAAAAAGTTCTTTTGTGTCTGGCTTCTCTTATTTGGGATAATATTTTTTTTTTCATAGTTCTGTGTTTTTTGCATGTATCTGTTTTTGCAGTGCTAGGGATGGGACCCAGGGCCTTACATATATGCTAGGCAAGCACTGTACCACTGAGCTATACCTCCAGTAGTTCTTTATGTTTATTACTGAATTCCTTATATTAATATGCCAGTTTAGTTTGGTCACTTGGTGGACAGTTGTGTTTGTAGTTTGGCTATTATTAATAAACCATTTGTAAGCATTCCTGTGTGGGTTTTTGTGTATGCGTGTGTCTTTATTTTTGTAGAGTAAATAATTAGTGGAATTGCTGATTCATGTAGTGTTTAGAAGAAATTGCTAAACTTATTTTCAAAGTGATTATAGAATTTTATATGGTAGGAGATTATTTTTTTGCATATGGATATCTACTTGTTCTTGCATCATTTGTTGTACCAATTATCCTTTCCATAGGTTTATTTCTGAATTTTCTGCTCCATTGATACATATACCTATTTGTATGCTAATATCACACTTACTTGGAGAGTATTATAGTAAGTCCTGAAATTGTTTTAGTCCTTTAGATTTTCTTTGATTAAAAAAAGAATTAACTTGTCAATTTGTTCAGAATTACCTACTGGGCATTATGTTGACTCTCTAGATCAGTTTGGGGAGAAATTACATCATAATAATATTGAGCCTTCTAACCTATGAATATCCCAAGGTGTAGGCCCTGAGTTCAAGCCCCAGTACCGCAAAAAAAAAAAAAAAAGAGTTCACATATCCAACACTAATCATTGGTTTTTCTGTTTTTCCTTTCATGGCTGTCAGCTTTTTCTTCATGTATTTTGAAACTCTGCTCTTGGATGAATACTCATTTAGTAATTTTATGTGGTCTTGATAAATTGAGCCTTTGTTATTATGAACTTGTTTTTTATTTCTAGTCATATTCCTTGTTTTGAAGTCTACTTTGGCTTTAATCTAGCCATTCTAGCTTTCTTTTGACTAGTATTTGCATGATATGCCTTTTCATCCTTTTATTTTTAACCTGTCTATGTTTTTATGTTTCAAGTAGATGTCTTAAAGACAGCTTATAGTTAGGTCTTGCTTTTCGTCCCTGCCTAGGCTGGCCTTAAACTAGAGCTCTTCTTGCCTCAACCTCCTGAGTGTACAATCTCTGTCCTTACTGTGTCCAGTATGGTTTAATTTAAATCTACCATCTTGCTACTTGTTTTCTGTCTTAACTTTTTTTCCCTTCAGTGGTAATGGGAATTGAATGCAGGACCTCATGCTTGCTAGGTAAACTTGCTACCACTTCCATGTCCCCAGTTATTTTGGTTTGTTCATTTTTCAGATAAGGTTTCCTGCTTTTTCCTGGGCCAGCCTTGGACTGAGATCCTCTTCTTTCTACCTCTGGAATAACTGGGGTTACAGGCATATCCCATAAGCCTGCTTGTTTTTGAGCTGGTGTCTGGTTAACTTTTGCCTGGGTTGGCCTTGAACCTTGATCTCTGCCTCCTATCTACTTTTGAATATTCCATTTTATCTCATTTGCTTATTACCTGTACTGTATCGTATAGGTATTTCAGGTAGTAGTTCTCAAGGTTTTTGGTCTGAGAATCCATTTGCTCTTTTAAAAATTGTTTATACTTTTTAGCTGGCTGTGGTGGTACACACCTGCAATCCTAGATACTCGGGAGGCAGTTCCAGGCATTTCTAAGGATCACATTCTCAGGCTGGCCCAGGAAAAAGTGTAAGACCCTATCTAAAAAACAAACTAAAAGAACTGGGGGCATAACTCAAGTGAGAGAGTGAATGAAGCCCCAAGTTCATGATGCCACCAAAAAATATATATATATTTTTTAAAAGTTATTTGTATTTTTAAAAATTGAGTACCCCAAAGTACTTTTGTGTGGATTATATCTGTCTATATGAAACCATATTAAAAGGTAGAACTAATAAATAACCTATTAGTACATCTTATTTTGAAATGGCATCTGTGTTGCCCAGGTTGGTCTTGAACTCACTTGCTCAAGTAATCTTCCTGCCTCAGCCTCCTAAGTAATTAGGATTACAGATCTGTACCACCTGTCAGCTTTATAGTATACTTTAAAATAATAGTCAACTCATTACATATTAACATAAATGTTTTTATTTAAATAATGATTTTCCTAAACAAAACATTTAGAGAAGAATGACATTGTCTTACATTTTTATAAGTCTCTGGCTTGATAGGAAACTGTTGAATTCTCCTACATGATTGTACATGTCATAACATCTCATATACCCTCTGGAAAATATACACTATACACTTGTGTGTAAGTAGAAAAGACAAATGAAATCTTAGTGGTGTTGTGAAAGTACTTTTTTTTTCCCCCCTTTGGCAGTACTGAGGTTTGAATTCAGGGCCTCATGCTCACTAGGCAATTGCTCTACCACTGGAACCACTGCACCAGCCTTTTTTTGTGTTGGGTATTTTTGAGATAGTTTTCCACAACTATTTGCCCAGGCTGACTTCGAACTGGGATCCTCCTGATTTTAGCCTCCCAAGTAGCTAGGATTACAGGTGTGAGCCACTGGTGCCCAACTTATGAAAATAATTTTGACCTTACATAGCTTCAAAGGTCTTGTGATCCCAGGGCTCCTTGGACACACTTTGGGAACTGTTTCTTGATAGTATGCAGTATGCATCTTTAACTTATAGTCTCTCCACATAATTTATTACTTAACATATAACTTAAGGCTCCTATAACTTAAGACTGCCCTCAAACTCAAACTTGATATCCTCCTCCTCAGCATCCTGACATGTGCCACCATACCATATCCAGCTCCCCACCCCACCCCTTTTTTTTTTTTTTCGGTACTGAGGTTTTAATTTAGAGCCTACATCTTGAGCCACTCCACCAGCCTTTTTTTATAATGGCTTTTTTTTTTTTTTTGAGATAGGGTCTCGAGAACTATATCCCCCAGCTGGCTTCAAACAGTGATCCTCCTGATCTCTGCCTACTGAGTAGCTAGGATTAGCAGGCATGTGGCACCGGCGCCCAGCTTCCCCCTTCTTTTTTTATGTGCTGTTGTTATCGTACATTTTATATACATATGTTCTAAACCCTTCAATGCATTACTTTTACCTTTGTCAGTCAGTTCTTTTTTTATTGTTGGTAGTGGATTTGAACTCAGGGCCTCACACTTGCTAGGCATGCTCTCTATCACTTTAGCCATTCTACCAGCCCTATTGTCAATTCTTTTAAAGACATATTTGCTCACATATTTACTGTTTCCAGTGCCTAGTGCTTTTTTTTTCCTTTTTCCCCCCAGTGCCGGGGATTGAACCCAAGACCTCACATACACATGCTGGGCAAGCACTATTCCAGTGAACTATATCCCCCAACCCCAAATGCTAGTGCTCTTAATACCATTTCTGTAGAGCCCAAGTTTCCATCTGGTAATATTTTTCCTTTTTTCCTAAGGAATTCCTTTAATAAGTTTTGTAGTACAGGTCTCCTGGTGATGAAATCTGCTTTTATTTATTTGGAAATGTTTATTTTACTTTCATTTAAAAGTACCTTTTGAAAAATCACAGACTCATAAGAAATTTTAAGGCCTCACCTAAGTTGTTTCTCTTTCCTCAAGGATCACATTCTGAATGGTCCAAAAGCAGTTGTTCCCTATATTTTGCTTGGTTTCTGGTTACTTACAATGGTAGGTTAACTTGGCTAGAAGTGGAAGTCTCTGCTTTGGCTTTTATTGGAGATTATAGCAACAATGGTTATATAAATTCTGATTCTACATTTGCCAGTACTTTGAGGATATTTGTATATCACTCAGTGTCCCCTGTATAATATATTACTTCAGAAATTAGTTACATAATAATTCCTGTTTCTTTTACTTTTTTGCCTTTTCTATAAAGAAAATTGGTCAAGATTTGTACTAGTTCATCAGTTTTGTTTATCTACATGTGATACATTTGCATTCTACTTACTTTTTTTCTTTTTATTTGTATTTATAAAAGCAGTTGCCCATGCCCCCGGATCACTTTTTTTTTTTTTTCTTTTCCATTACCTCCCCTGTATTAGGTATTTTAGATTACATGGGATAAACACATTACAATTGCTTTTAAGTAATTGAATTTAAAGATTTACACACAAAAAAAGTAAAGAAGTTTAGATTTTGTTTAATCACATAGTCGCACCCCATAGTGAAAAGAAGCAGCTATATAGTCATAGGGCCAAGTCAAAGTCCTTACCCCTTCAGACTTTCTTATTCATATTTTTCTGATCTAATCTTTGTTATCAGTGAGTGTTTCTACGGCTGTATTAGCTCTCTGTGCGCTACATTCCGTCCCTACTCCCATATCACTCTTCCTCTTTCTCCTTCCCTTACTACCAAAGCTCACATTCCAAAGAACAGTATCTGATTGATTCACTTAGTAACCTGGTGATGTCAGGCCACATACTAGTCGTTGGCCAGCTGAGAGTCTGTTCTTTGGTCATGTGCCTCACTTGACTGAGTTAGGGTCAAAATATAACAACCTATAAAACCATGAGAATTAGCATAACAGCACTCAGGATTGCCCATTCTTCTCTGTTATAACAATTCATTTTTAACTTATTAAGTACAGTTATTAAACTGAATTTTTTTCCAAACTAGTCAGCTTTGCTTTATTTATTTATTTTTGTGGTACTGGAGTTTCAACTCAGGACCTCACATTTATTAGGTAGGTCCTCTACCACTTGAGCTACTCTGTCAGCCACCAGTCAGCTTTATATTGATTAAGGTTTAGATGAATTACTGATCTCATTACTAAAATACTAGGGTTTTTTTTTTTTTTCCTCCAAATTTCATTCTTAAATGAGTTTCATTCTCAGTGACAAAACAAAGGACAGTCTTCACCACCTTTTAACCACAACTTAAAATAAAACTATGGTACTGATTGTTGGTCCAAGAAACCCCATCTGTTAGAGACTATGAAGAGAAGAGAAAATTTAAATGTTCCCATTCTGGTTAGCATTTCTAAATTTGGAGGAAGAAGAGATTGAAGCTGAGTTACAATAAGAGTTTTGGGTTAATAGCCTCACCTGGGTTTGAATCCTGGCTTTCTCATTTATTAGATGACAGGTGAGTGTCTCTTTTGAGCTTCAGTTTACTCATGAATAAAATGGAGATTATGGCATTTGCCCCTTATGATTGTTAGAATTCAATGACAGATACATGTAAAGCATTAAGGAGAACATGGCACATAAGAAGTACTTGATAAATGTTAGACCCTATTATCTCTAGATCATTAAGTCCTATTAATAACAAAGGTTACCCTAGTGTAGCAGTAAGTTCTTACTGCTATTAAAACTAATTTTTTTTTCATGGTATTGGGGATTGAACGTAGGCCTTGTTTGTATATGCTAGGCAAGCGCTCTACAACTTAAACTATGCCCCCAGCTCTTTTATTTTTATTGTTTTTGAGACACTTGATGCCTTTGTCCAGGAAGGTCTGGAATTTGAGATCCTCCTGCCTCCACATCCCAAGTAGTTGGGATTATAGGTATGCACCACCATGCCTGGCTGAAAACTACTTTTTTGGGGGGGTGGGGGGTGGTACTAGGGTTTGAATTCAGGGCCTACACCTTGAGCTACACCACCAACCCTTTGTTGTGATGGGTTTTTTTGAGACATCGTCTTGGGAACTAATTGCCTATGCTGGCTTTGATCTATGATCCTCCTGATCTCTGCCTTCTGAGTAGCTAGAATTATAGGCATGAGCCACCAGTGCCTGGCTTGAAAACTACATTTCTTATTGTGTGAACTGAGACATAATTATTGAGCTTGGTTTACTTAGTGCTATGTTCAAGCTACTGAGTATATGAGAGACATACTATAATATGATAGTTGCTTTCTCATCTACCAGAAAATATTTTAAGGAAACTATGATAATATTAAAATTTTAGCTGTGTGACCTTGTGCAAATTATTTAACCTTTCTGTGCCTTAATTTTTTATTTTTGTTTTGTGTTTTGAGATAGAGTCTTGCTGACCTGTAACTTGCTGTGTAACCCAGACTGGCCTCAAACTCGCAACCCTTCTCCCTCAGCCTTCCCAGTGCTGGGATTATAGGTATGGGCCACCACAACCAGCCTGTTTTTTTAGTAGTTTTAAAGTTTATTTGGCTGGGTGTGGGTGGCTTATGCCTGCAGTCCTAGTTACTTGGGAGACTGAGATCTGGAGGATCGAGGTTTGAGGCCAGCTCAGGCAAATAATTCACAAGACCCCCATTTCCAAAATAACCAGAGCAAAACAGACTAAAGGTGTGGCTCAAGTGATAGAGTGCCTACTTTGCAACCATGAAGCCCTTGATTCAAACCCCAGTCCCACCAAAAAAAAAAAAAAAAGTTTGTAAAATGGGGGAAATACCTTATAGACCTTTTAAGATTTTTGTAAAAAATAAATGAGTTGGCTAGTGTGGTAGCTCAAGTGGTAAAGTGCCTGCTTAGCAAGCATGAGGCCCTGAGTTCAAACCCAGGAACTGCCAGAAAACAAGAAAATACGAGTTGATAGGGTTAAAGCACATAGGAAAGTACCTGATAAATGGTTAAGTAATATGTAAATTGCTGCTGCTTGTTTTCAATTCCTAGCAGTTGAATATTTAAATATTAGGCTCCTTGGCCAAATTGGCCATTCTTTGTTTAAAGTGAATAGATTTTTTTTTTTTCAGCCCTGGGCTGAACTCACGGCTTCATGTTTGGTACTCTTTACCACCTTAACCATACCCCAGCCCTTTTTGCTTTAGTTATTTTGGGGATAGGGTTTGGCATTTATGCCTGGGCTTGTCTGGACCACAATCCTTCTATTTTATGTTTCCTATAGCTGGGATGACAGGCATATACAACCATGCCCAGCTTTTATTGATTGAGATGAAGGTCTCTTGAACTTTTTGCCTAGGCTGGCCTCCTGAACTCTGCCTCCTGAGTAGCTGAAATTACAGGCTTGAACCACTGTGTCTGGCCTAAAGTGAATAGATTTCTTTATAGGAAGTTTATAGTATATCTTTAGTTTCCATTGCAGACAATTTTGTAGAATCCGAGTGGTAAGAGATGAGTGAGTTGAAGGACATGATCTACAGGTAATCTTGTGGTTCCATTTTTTCTTTTTTTGATGGTACTAGGATTTAAACTCAGGGTCTCATGCTTGCTAGGCAGGCATTCTACCACTGAGCCACTCTACCAACCCTTTTTTGTGTTTGGTATTTTTGAGATGGGATTTCGAGAACTACTTGCCTGGCTGGTTTTGAACTGTGATCCTCCTGATCTCTGCTGCTTGAGTAGCTAGGAATACAGGCATGAGCTGCTTGTGGTTCCATTTTGATGGACACAGAATTTCCATCTTTTGCCAGCCCTTCTTTGGTGATGCTTTGACAGGAAGATAGAGGAGGGAGTAGGTTGATAGACATGTGAAAGTAGGGGATAGGAAAGGCAACCTTTGATTTAGCTTAAATCCACCAGGCAAAGAGTGTTTTAGTTTATTTTTTAAGAGAGAGGGTATTTGCTATGTTGCCCAGGCTGGCCTGGAACTCCTAGGCTCAAGTGATCATCCTACTTTACCCTCCCCAGAAGCTTGAACTATAGTCATGGCCCACAGCTCAAGGCATTTTCTAATCAAAAGCATCCATCTCAACCAATGGCTGGGTACAGTGGTATGCACCTGTCATTCCACATATATGAGGTTCAGTCCATCTTAGACATAAAGTGAGACCATATCTCAAAAATAATCTATGCAAAAAGGACTGACGACTTAAGTGGTAGAACACCTGCATAGCAAACTTGAGGACCTGAGTTTAACCCTCAGTCCCACCAGAAAACTTATTTCCCAGCCAGCTGTGAGGCTGACAGGAAGATCCCTGGACTGCGCTATGTCATGGGACCCTGTTTCACCCTCCAAAATAAAAGGAAGCGCACTTCAGATTCGTATTTTCGTTTACCCTCCCCCCCTTTCCCCACCACTGTGGGTTGAATTCAGACCTTGTGCTTCCTAGGCAAGTGCTCTATCACTTGAGTCATGCCTCTGGCCCCAGGTTTATATTTTCTCCATGAGGAATATGAGTAATATGTTTTCTTTCCACACGAGTAAAATGAACATTCTTTTCACTGTTTATTGATCATTTATGACTTTTGTGAATTATCTACTCATGTTTTTGACTTTTTTTTTTTAATGAAGACTTATTTTTGTAGAAAAAGACATTAAGGTTTTGTCCAATTATATTTTTCATTTTTTTCAATTATTTCTCATTGGTTATGCTTTTTCCTTTATTTTCTTCAGCTTAGGCTGACATCAGACTTGTGATTCTCAGTCTCTTATGTGCTGGGATTACAGGTGTGTACCACCACACCCAGCACAAAATTTCTTTTTTGACATATAAGAAAAAAGTTGTATATATTAGTGGGGTACTATGTAATATATAAGTTGTTACACAGAAAGCTTTAATTATAGTGTTATCAATCTATACATTTTTCCTGAAAAAATATTTTATGGTTAGAAAAGTCTTGAGTGTTCTAAAATATGTCACAGTTTATGTGTAGATAGATACATTAAATAAACATTTTTCCCTACATATAAAAGGTGATTGAATCAAAGGATTTTACAGTCTTTGCAAGTAAAATGGTCCTGAGGCTATAACACCAGTATGTTGGCTACCACTCGCTGCACATCTGCTGTGTGCCAGGTGGTGTCCTAGGTCTTTTATGTACAGTAGCCTCAGTCTTTAACTTCAAGCTAAATAGTATTAGTGTCTATTTTTCATTGATGAGTACAGTGATATTCAAGAAGTAAAATGATTTAAGTGTCACAGAGCTAGCTAGTGGCTAGATTGGAAATTTAACTCAAGTCTTCTTAACTCCAAAGTGGACACTTTTTCTACAAAGCTTTACTTCACGAGATTTCAAATAAATTGGTCCTAAAGGTTGTCTTTACTAGAACCTGAGGAGATGTTCTATAGCCTAGTTAGATTCCTGAAAGCTCAGTAGAGAAGGCACTGAAAAACAGGTTAACTAGTTGAAAGAAAGGTCACCAGTGTCTAAGGCAGTAGTGGATTTTTTTGTTTGGTGGGACTGAGGTTCAAACTTGGGGCTTTGCACTTGTGAAGCAGGTACTCTTATCGTTTGAGCCACACCTCCAGTCCATTTTGCTCTGATTATTTATTTATCTTTGCAGTACTGGGGTTTGAACTCAGGGCCTCACAGTTGCTAGGCAGTTGCTTTACCACTTGAACTATTCTGCCAGACTTTGTGTTATTTTTGAGATAGGGTTTCATGAACAATTTGCCCAGGTTGGCTTCAAACCTTAATTCTCCTGATCTCTGCCTCCTGAGTAGCTAAGATTACAGGCGTGAGCCACCAGCACCCAGCCTATTCTGGTTATTTTGGAGATGGGGTCTCGAGAACTGTTTGCCCAGGATGGCCTTCAACTGTGATCATCCGGATCTCAGCCTCTTAAGTAGCTAAGATTACAGGCGAGAGCCACTGGTGCCTGCCTTAGGGTGGTGGTTTTCAAAGCATGGTTCTCAGACCAGCAGCATCAGTATCACTAAGAATGTGTTAGAAATTTAAATTCTCAGACCCCACTCCAACCTACATAATTATCTGGAATGGGAACCATCAATCTATTTTATAATCTATCTAGCTGATTATGGTGCATATTAAAGTATGAGAACCACTGGTCTACAGAAATTGTTTCCTAACTAGTGTTTTGTTTGCTTCTGTGGAGTTTTAGCTTAAGTCTCAGCTCTTAAATGTAAGTTAGTATTATCACATAGTGGCAGGAACACAAGATCTAATTGAATTCTGGGTTATTAAGCATTTAAGGCTAAAGTTCAGTTCTCTGAGCCACAGTTTCCTATCTCTGAAATGTTAATAACATCTATCTCCATATAAGATTGTTTTTAGAATTAAGTAAGAATAAGAACATCTGAAGTCCCTAATCTAATGCATTGTTTGGCTCCCAGGTTTTTCAGAAATTGTCCCTAGCAATTTTTCTTGTTAGTAAAGAGTGCCCACCTCCATCTGTTCCAAACTCCTGCTTCTTGAGTGTATTTTGCTATCATTTGTCTCTAGGTCTTTGTATTATAGTTAATACAAAGTATCTCTTGGATGCCCAACCTCCTACACCTCTTTGCCTCACTTTCTTCTTTTTTTGTGTGGGACTGGTGTTTGAACTCATGACTTTGCACTTGGAAAGCAGATGCTCACAAAGCAGGAGCTCTACCACTTAAGCTACACCTCCAGTCTGTTTTGCTCTGGTTATTTTGGAGATGGGGGTCTTACAAACTATTTGCCTGGGCTCTACGTGAACTATAATCCTCCTAATCTCAGCCTCTCATCTGGCTAGGATTATAGGCATGAGCCGACTACCTGACTAGCCTCACTAATTTCTATACAGCTATTAGATCCCTGCTTACAGTTTACTTCCTATGAAAGGAGCTTTCCTTAATTCCAAAATCTGAATCTCACTAGCACCTGTATTTCTCCTAACATGGCACTGAACACATTTTGGAATCACCTGTCTCCTGTATTAAATTTAATTGAGGATAAGTACAGTGTTTTGTTCGCTGCCATATTCCTAGGGACCAAATTTTACATCCATTGTAATAGCTAATGTTGAATGAATAGTAGATGCCATTACTGCTTCAGCATGATCATCCTCACTCTGACTTGTAGTTATTGTGCTGACTGCTTGTGATAATCAGTAGATATCATTGGGACCAGTGTCTATTTTCCATATCTCTGAAAGCATATGCTTTGCTCTAGGGTGACACAATAGTTTACTCAACTGCTTTCTAACCACTGATCTCTCTGTATAACAGGTACTTCAGGGGAACTAGATACCCTGATGGATCAAGTTCACATGCAGAATCCAGACTGGCAGCATCCTTCGGATCTCACCACACGGTGAGCGGGTGGTTTGAAGAGGGATGAAAAGGATAGAATTTGACTTCAGGAGGAAAGTTGGTGGGCAGTTAGGGGTTACAACTTGTTTAATTAGAGGTGGGAAATGAAATATTGCAGTAGAATGGAATAAGAACCAAACTGAAATTCAGGAAACTTGAATTCTAATACTGACGTTACAGTGTGTAACCAGGCATGATCAGGTCACTTTACTTCTCCAGTCACCACATCAGTAAAATGATATTGGAATAATTCATGTCAAAAGAGCTTTGTAATTCTAAAATCTAGATTCTTGATTCAGTGCAGCTTTACAAATTGATTCAGTTATTCAAAAACCTTGTAGTCATCTTTGACTCCTTTCTCTCGTATCCCATGTTTAGTCCATCAGCAAAACCTATAGGCTCTACATATATATCCAAAACCTGACCACTTCTCATCATTTCACCTGGATTATTGTAAGTCTCCTAAGTGTTTGCCTTGCTTCTGCTGTTGCTTGTCTACTATTCTTTCCTCAGTAGCCAGAGATTCTTCTAAAGCCTAAGTCAGATTCTCTTCTTTGCTCAGTGTTTTTTAGTGGCTTCTTATCATCTATCTTCCCATTCTCACAGTTCCTTACAAAGGCCTGTATGCTTTGACTTAGGCTCATCAGTCTCCTTTCTTACTACTTTTTCTGTTGTTCACTGGGTCTGGTTTCACTGGCTTCCTTGCTGTTTTATTTTGAGACAGGGTCTCACTCTGTAGTTTTCATTGGCCTTGAGCTCTCAATTCTTCTCCCTCACCCTACCAAATGCTGGGATTACAGGCATGTACCACTATGCTCCACTGCTTGCTGTTTTTTGAACATGAAAATCATAGTACTTCTCAGAATGGCAGGATAGGGCTAGAGGTGTAGCTCAATGGTAGAGCTTTTTTTTTTTTTTTTTTGGGGGGGGCACTGGAGTTTGAACTCAGGGCCTGTACCTTGAGCCACTCCACCAGCCTTTTTTTTGTGTTGGGTTTTTTAAGACAGGATCTTGCGAACTATTTGCCCAGGCTGGCTTTGAACTGTGATCTTACTGATTTCTCTCTCCTGAGTAGCTAGGATTACAGGTGTGAGCCACCAGCTCTTGGTGGTAGAACCTTTCCTAGCATGTGCGAAGTCCTGGGTTTAATCCCCAACCACTTCATAAAAAAAAAAAAAAAAAAAGCCAATATGCAGTTATTGTCATTATATAAATTTGGAGTCAGATATGAATTCAGTTCCAGACTTTTCTCTTTATTCTACTATATTCTACTCGGGCAACTTATTTAACCTAGGCATGTTTTCCTTGTGCAAAGAAAAGTTGATGAGAGTACTTCCTAATAGGGTTTCACTAGCATTAAATTAGATGAGGTGTTTAAAGAATTCAACAAGTACTTGCATATAGTGATTGATGTCAGGTACTGTTACGATCGATTACTTTCAACCTTGGCTACTCCTCATAACTACCTGTGGATATTTCTGTAAATACAAATGCCTAGGCCCTGACTCCAAGGATTTTGAGTCATTAAATCTGGGGGAAGAAGGAACCAATAATTTACCTTTATTTTTAATTTTTCATTTAATTTTTTTTGGGGGTGTGATAACTAGAGTTTGAACTTAGGGCTCTACCACTTGAGCATGCATTTAGTTTTTTGTTTTGTTTTGTTTTTGAGATAGTGTTTCACTATCTAGCACAAGCTGGCCTCAAACTTGAGATCCTGGCTTAGCTTTGTGGCTTTCAAACTTTACTTTGAATCTGTGCTATTATTTAGTCTCTAAACTTGCATTGTGATACTCACATGATGACTTAACTTTTTCTGGGAATTTTATTCTAATTTTAACTGTGTGTCTTGAGCTGTGAGGCAGTACCTCCTATTGGAGGTACAGGTCTGATGCAAGCAATGAAGTACAGATCCTGCTGTAAATGCTACTGAAGGGAGAAAATTATTTTTCATTTTTTCTACTAAAACTTTTTTTTTTTTTTGGCATTGGGTTTCCACATTTGCTAGGTAGGCTCTCTACCACTTAAGCCATGTCCCTAGCCCACAAATTTTTTTTTTTTTTTGAGACAGGGTCTCAATATGTAGTCCAGGCTGGCCTTGAACTCAAAATCCTCCTGCCTCCACTTTCCAAGTGCTACCTTTCCAATTGGGAGCTGGGTAGTAGTGCATGCCTGTAAACCCAGCCACATATACAACTTTTAAACATTATTATGTACTAGTTTTCCTTAGAACATTGTATTTATGTGGCAAATACCATGATAATACCTATATGGGAATGAGGTGGTTCTGAGAGTTGGAAGGAAATAGCACTTACGATACACATGGCTTTCATATAATTAAAATAGTATAAAAACTTCTGCATTTGTGATAGTCAAATATAAAATTACTATCTGATTTCTAGAAATAAAGGTATTCTTAAAATAGTTGTGCTGACCTTTTTTGTGTATAAATGGTCATTCCACCTGAAATATCTCCTGTTTTTATTCTCCCTCTTTCGATAGAAATTATGCACGGTTCCGACAGAAACCTCTGCAAAGATACAGTCTGACTCAGTGGGTTGACAGGAACAAGCGAAGCCACCATCGGTTCCAACGTCTCCCAGATTTCTCATATAGTCCATGTGTCTCATCTCATCAGCATTGAAGGTCCCTATCCAGGGTTGTGTCCAGAGAAGCATCTCATTTTCTTTTGCTGTTTCGTGCTTTGTATATTTTGAAATTTATTTTTCGTAAGATTTTTATTTAAAGAACTTGTCACCTTTTAGAAATGCCCATTGCTGACTTGAATTTTTTTTTATATAAAGACCCTTCTGACTTTGTGTTTGTCTATGTGTATTTAAGCAGTGTTAAGTTGATACAATTTTTTTTTTAAATTTCTTATTTAAATTGAAGGTAGCTGCTTCCTGAAGGCCAGCATTAAGCCAAAATACCCAGGTTCAACAAAACACTCACCTCTGTGCAGAGAAAGCCTACTTCTGGTGCCCAAAAGAAGTCATCTTTTAATCTACTGTAAGGAAGAGATTCTTTACCAGGCTACGCACCAGAGTTAATTATTGCTGATGACTTGTGAACAGATATAAGTGACTTTTACCAACCCCACTTTTAAAATCTGAATCTCTGAATACCTGTCAGTATTTTAAAGTTGGCAGTCAGGTCATTTGAAGTAGAGTAGAAAAGGAGAAATACCCTGTTGAAAGGATAAATTAAAAATATAAATGCCTCTCCTTTCTATACCTATTAGTTGCTATTACTATTATTATTATTATTGGCCTTTTTCATTCTCTGTTCAATTTATTTTCCATATACTGTTTACAGATCTTATACATCTTAACTAACAGAAGACTGATGACTAACCCCCATTGTGGTATTGTGACTGTCTTTTCTGCCGTTCTTCAAGGATTTTCCTTTTTTTGTTTGATTCCCAGTAACAATTCTACGTAGGGTTCTACAAACAGTATTTCTGTATCATGTTAGACTTGCCTCCTCTCCTTATTGAAGAGTTGCCCACTAGTCTTGACTAGATGACAGCCAGTGCTATTGAAGTGTTCATCTTCTAAACCCCAACTTTAAGTATGTGTGTTAGTCAAAGAACCTCCTTCCCATGGGAGCCTTTTGGAAAGGTACTCATTAGTCTCCATTGTTGATTAACAGGTACTTTTAGACCCTAGATGTAGATGTTACTATCTCATTCCAGCAGGCCCCTAATACGTGGTTTCATGTAACTGCTCAAGTGGGTCTAACAGAATTGATTGAGCCTGTGCATAAAAGCATTATTTGATCTTAAGGTTTGGAATTCTAACCAAACTTGATAGATTTTGTGCATCTTTCTTAATGGATGTCTTAGGAGTTTGTTATTCTTTCTTTATAGACATCTCTAAACGTTTTTGGAAGGTTTTACAGACTGGCATTCACACTGCTATTTGTCTATGAAAGTTGTTCATAGTTGCTGTAACCTCTGTCTGGTTTTGTTTCATCAGCTCCATCTTTGTATGTGAGTAACCCGTCTTAAACATCCTACCCCAGTTTAGAAACTGACTTGGGAAAAGCTTGGTCATTCAACCCTCCAATAAATTTGGATAGATGTTCCTAAATGTTTACTGTTTTTATCTAGTGAAGGATTCTCTTTTCCTTAGACATTTGTTTTAGATTCTGGAACTGGAATTAAATGGAGAAATTCCATTCAAATATGTAGTCAGAATTTATCTCAGTTAGCATAATTGGCATTTATATCATTGGTCACTTCTCCAAACTGCTCTAAATTAGCCTGATGGAATGAAACATGCCAAACATGCTTTAGAACCAAAGCATAGTTAAAATTAAATGCATTGCAGCTGTCACACATAACTCAAGGAATAAAAGGACAGCATTTTGCTTAGACAAAAATCTGAGATGTTTTTGCCCTGCTGGTACAAGAGGGCTTAAGATTGAATGTGTAATGAGAGAATTGCCTTTGCCAAATCAAATGAGTGACAGGTTAACTAGAAAATGTGACAATCACATTTCCTCTTAGCTCAAGTAATTCTGTTTTTCCAAAGCTTTAGCAGCTTAATTAAATCTGTTGGACTGGGGGAGGAGAGAGCTGTTCTCTAGTGGTTAACATGGTATTCTTTAAGAAGAAAAAGCCAAAGAAAACTCATTATCTGGCATGTTCGCCTTAAAGATGGTAATGGATAGAATCTGGAATTTTAATCCTTTTTCAAAGCTGTGTATATTTTACATTTGGTGTTGGCCTCTAAGTCTAGTATTTCAGGTGTAATTCTTGCTGTATTTTTAAATTTGAGTAAGGGTTATGTGTATTTAACTGCCTACTTAGATTTCTTCAACCATGATGACATTCTCACCACAGGGGTCTTGACAAAGCAGAGTAAAAATGTGCTGTTTAGTTTACTTATAATGAGCCTGAAATAACCTGTAGTTTTGCATCTAATACAGGCTCTGATTTACTTGCGTTGTTGTCAGGATCAATTATGAAACTGAAGTTTGGTGCCTCTTTATCATGTTTTTCCCTTGTAGCAGTTGTGTTTAATGTCATTAAAAAGAAATAAAAGTTCTTGTCAGTGGCATATGTACTGTGACCGTCTGTTGCGGGCTTTGGAGGAGGGTTATTTGCCTTCCTCCTTTGTGTAGATAGATTAGTGGGATATGGGAGTGGGGTGGCATTTAGTAGAATATGGTTCTGGGAAGGCGAGAGTGCTTGCTCCCTATTCTTTTGAGGGTAAATTACAGTGTTGAGAAAAGCATTCCAGCAGTTAAGAAATGTTGAAATTCATTGGGATTTGCAGCTACAATATGGTGCATGTCAGGAGCCTGACATGGGGAAAGCCTGACATATCACTGTGCTGCTGTTTTTGCAAAGGGGGGGAAATGGCTCAGCCCTTATCAGGCAGTGCCTTGCATTCCTTTCATGGCTGTGTGGTTGATCACTGTGTCTGCTTTTCCAGAGCTAGCACGAATTAAGGAAAAAAGCCATTCTATTCCAGGACATTCTCTCTTTGAGAATGTGAGAAACCAGAATTAATAGTTTAAAAATGATAATTGTTCTTAACCCAACTTCTCCAGAAACTGATGCTGTCAGAATATGGGGTGAAGGTTAGATGAATGTGAGCAGATATGGAAGAGAGAACGCTCCTTAGATCTCTTTTGTGAACCTAAGCTTCTTAGACTAACCCCCAGGAGCAAGAAAAAAAGGCAGGCAATAATAGCTTGTCACCTAGATTATCCAATGCTTTTAAAACCCCAACTCATGCTGAGAAAATAGGTAACAACATACTTAGATAGACTCACTGGCCTATTCTGTAAAAGTTTTTTGGTTTTTTTTTTTTTTCCTCTCTCTCTTTTTAGAAACAGGGTCTTACTACACACCACTGGCTAGCCTCAAACTCAGAGTCCTTAGGCTTCCACTTCCCAAGTGTTGGGTTTACAGGTGTGAGTCACCACCCCCAGTTGTCCAGTGTATATATTCTAGACAAAAAAATACATATTTTGAGTCCAGGCAAAAGGCACAATATAAATGTGGTAAGTTCTAAGGTATTTGGTACTCTTGAGCTATATAAATTCACTGTGTTTCCTGTCACATGTATATGATGCTTTATCTAATAACTTCCTTTTTAGCAATGTATTGCTACTAAAGGTGTCAAAGGTTTCAGAGACCAGGCTGAATTCTCTGAAATGGCTGTGTCTCTTACCCTCAGTTCTTTTCATGTTATTGGAAAAGTGAGGAGAAAAAGAAATGGACCTTTTCTACAAGGAATGGGCTTATTCTCCAGCAAACCCATTTTGAGCTTTTATACAAAGAGAAAACCTAACCACCTAAAACTAGAAAACAGTCCTCCGTTTTTATTAATGTTGTCCTGCTTTACTAAGAAAAAACAGAATTATTCCTAAGCTGATTCCAGGATGTGCCAGAGGTATGCACCTGTCAGGATAAAACTTCCATTTGTCATAGGAAGTGCCAGCTGGTCAGTGTCGGAATTCCTTAATAAACAAGCACCTGCCTTGTCATTCCTCCCCACTTATTCTGCACACATACCCCTATAACAACTGAAATGTGCCATAAACAGAAAATGTTGTCTCCCCCAGCATCCACTGAGGAGGAGGAATGTGATCTTGTAGATAACTTTTAAAGCAGTCCAAGTGATAGTCCTGACATGTATCACTAAAGAACTATTTGTACACAAAGATATCCAACTTAGCTTCAAACATCTGCAGATTTGGGAATTACTCTTTTTTTTAATCAGTGGGGCTAGAACTGGGGGAGGCAATGGTGTCCCATTTTTAGAGCAATTTGTTCTTAGAGGCTATTTCTTAAAAGTAAAATCCAAAAATTGTCAAATAGGCTTAAAGAGAGTGAGAAAGTAGATGTCCAAAACATCAAGTAAATGGACTACTGAGATGTCACATTTCTATAAAGGGTTGAATTAGAAATCCTAATAATGAATTCTAGAGGAGGCCCATTCTGAGAAGGTAGGGGTTAAAGGTAAGGAGTAGGAGGAGAAAGGACTCCTACCTCATGGAAACACCTACCAGTCTTTCTTCCTTCCCTTAGAACCTGGGGCTTCCCTCTTATTTCTAAGAGGATACTCTTTGCCTCTAAGATGTGGACTCTGGCTTTGAACCCATTTTTGGTAGAAAGGAAACAAGTCCACTCTCAGGTAAGTGACTTGTCCAAGGTGGTAGGTGGTTACCAGGTAGGGTCTCTTGTATCTCAGTCTTGCATTCTTCCCACAGGCCTGTAGTGGTCTGCAGGTAAGGTCTCTTGGTCTCAAAGCTGCCTGTGGCCTTCTCAAGTTGTGAGGAATTGTTTGCGGTTCCACGTGAGAGGTGGTGAAGGGACCACATTCCAAGTCATAGCTGTAGGGTTTGACTTTGAAAATACAGCTAATTCAGGAACTGGTTATTCTCTGCTTTCCTTTATGGAGGTGATAAAAGGGAATGGAGCTTTAAGCTAGGAGTGTTGTTTGCTTCTCTTCCTTCATACCCTTTACGATGCATAGATGAAGTTGAGGACAGGAGCTCCCCAAGTCCCACTGATGAGTACCTTTTCCCTAATACTGACTTGGTGGTTCTCCATCATTTGGCACTACATGAGTCCAGAGAGCCTAAGAAGTACCTCTAAGGTTTGGCTTAGAGTTCTGTGTGCTCTTCTGTTCCCTGCTTTTTCACCCAGCTTCTAAGACCTGCTTCCCTCTGTTCTCACATTTTGTCTCCAAGTTCTTCCTAGTTCTGGACAGGAATGTTTGAGGTGCCCCATTTACTGGTTCACTCATTGGCTAATGGCATCATTACTCTGCCTTTCAGCCTGCTGTTGGGATCTTAATGATGTTCCTTTAACAGCCTAGAACAGCACATTGTGAATACTCAATTGCAGAAAGCAGCCTTTGCAATTCTTCACTCCTTCCTTACCCCAGGGAGACAAGGATTGCATTCTTTTGGCAGGGGAAAGCACCCAGTCCAATCCAGAGGGGAAAACCCTTTGTTTTTAAAAACTGAGCACCAGTCTGCATACCTATACAGTGAGGCAGCCCAAACTGGGCATGGGGGAGCCTAGGAAAGAGGATGATGAAGCAGCTATTTTTTTCTCCTACACGTGCACCCCCCATCTGTTCGAGAATTCCCTTCCAACTCCAGCTTGGCTGGCAGGCATGTCCCTAAGAAGCTGCAGGCCAAAATGGAACAGAGAACTGATTCCCTCCTCCACACATCCTGACTTGCTGCCAATTGCCAGAAAAAGAGGGCAACATTTGGGCATTTACCAGAAGACAAGGATGTGCCTTTTCATTTGTCTTTTTATTTTACATTTAAAAAGTGGTTATTGCTCTAACTGGATCAGAGGTAAGGACCTCTCTCTTAAGGAGCCTTGGCCTTGCAGCCCCATTCAGCAGGGATGGAAGTCACAAGACAATGAGTGGAGCCTCATGCCCTCCCTTGAGGAAGCCCTTAGTATTGCTGACATCTGCCCTTTATCCTGTCTCTCCTCCTGTGCTGCCACACTTTGTGGACAAAGCAGAGTGGTGGCTGACCAGCCTTGAGAGCTCTTATAGACCGGAAGGAAGAGGCGGTCATTGGGTGATGGCTTTCAGCTCTCTCTGGCTTGGGGGCCAGTGCTATTATTATTTAGTGCAACAAATATTTACTGAGTGCCTACTGTGTGCCAGGCTCATGCTAGTCATTCCTCCCACAATCCCCTCCTTTGCCACCAAAGGAAGATGGCAGAGTCCGCCTCTTCCCATGCAGGCATTTGGCAGCCATAAAGTGTCAGTCCCACGGAGTGCCTTTCCTCATCAAGCACCATTTTTTTTTTTTTTTTAACCAGAAAGGAACAGCAGAGACACCTGTCACCATACAACACTTAGGCTCTAGGAAAGGACATGAGGACCCTGGATAACTCAGAACCCTGGATGAGATAGCAAGGTATGACGATCCCAGAGGCCAATAGTGACTAAGGCTGCTTTGCCTTTCTGTGGTGAATGGCTCAGGCCTGCCTTCCAGCAGCTTCCACTCCAGAAGGTGGCTTAGCAGCCCCAGGATACCAAATGTGGATGTGCCCTTTCAGTTGTCCAAGCTGGCACTGCTGAAACTCCCAAGAGATGCTTCCTTTAAAAATGTGCAGTACCTTCTAGGTCTCTTTAAGACCCCACACTGATGATCTTACCATCAAGTAAGGGTCAAAGAAGATGCAGGATGTGGGTGCCCAGCTAGGTCTTGGTTGAATCCTCTGCCCTCAAGAGTGGGGCCCTCCTATTTGTTTTCCAAAAGAGATAAAACAGGTAACATATTACATACTTGCAAAGGTGTACTTCATACCACAAACAAGGCCTTGAATGGCTGGATCCAGAAAAGGCTTAATGGGGCCATGACTGCAACACAGGCAGCCCTACAGCTTCCCTGGTGCTCCTTGGTCTGAAAGACACAGCTCAAGTCAGTCTTGATGCCTTGTCATCTTATGGAGCTTTGTGCATTTTCTCAGGAAGCCAGTCCAAGAGAAGCAAGGAGGCAGAAGGCTGTGTCTCATGCAGCTTTGCCTTTTCCAGAATGGGACCAGGCCTTTTAGTTTTGTGGCTTGTATATTTTTTGCAGAATTTGGGTTGTAGTTCAGCCTCTTTCACCAGACTGTGGGGGAAAGGGGAGAACTGGGACTAGCTGTGCTTTCTTCACTTGTTGCAGTTGGCCCTCTCCCTGTGCCCAGGACGCAGGGACCAGCTGGGAAGAAAAATGAAATCCTTCTTCCTGCAGATAGGCAGTCATGCTTCGATGATGTTCACTGAGGGCTTGTTAGGAAACTAAGAGGAAAAAAATGAGAGAAGCGGCCAAAGCTAATTGAATAGACTTCTTGCAAGGTGGGAAACAGGACAGGAGGAAGAAGGGAGCAGCAGGGCTGCAGCCTAAAAGCCAAGCTCTTGTCCCTCATGGAAGAAAGAGTAGTGCTGTCTGGAGGTCTTGTATATGTCTTTTTCACACCCAGCCTTCAGCTTTGCTCAGCTGAATGCCCAAGCCGAGTCCTGGGCCCAGAGTCCTGGTACCCAGTTGCCCCCAGCAGTCATCCCTCTGGCTGTTTCTCTCACATCCTGCAGATCTGCTTCTGTACAGCCTCAGCCACTGACATTGTTGAGGTGCTTCTAGAGATGGGGGTTAATAAGAGGCTTTGGAAAAAGGTGCCACAAAGGGAAAAGGCACCAGAAAGTGAGAAGCCAAGAGAGAAGACAATAAGCCAGAAGATATAAGAAGATGGAAAAGGAGATGCAGAGAGGGCCAGGTGTTTGTTGGATAATCGTCGGCAGAGCCATGAGATCCTCACATTTTGTGCTTTCTTCTGAGCTGCTCAGAACAACACTGAAAAGGTTTCATATCTGTTTCACAGAAGAGGAAATGAAGGTACAGAGGTGAAGTACCTACCCAAGGCACATAGCACAGTAGGAGCAGAAATAAGCCAAACACCCCCTACTCTTGCAGTCCCACACCAAATCCTCTGCCCTTCCCACTGGCTGTTTTATTTTTTTTAGACCACCACTGGCTCCTGGCATCCTGTAAAAGGAGAGGATCCAAAATTAATTTGCAGTGTTCTGTGTCATACAGGCAGCAGCCAAGCTTGGCTCTGCTCAGCTGCAGCCATGCCAGACCCTAAGCTGACCCCTTCTGCAGTCCAGGGACAAGGCACAGGGCCACCCACCCAGTCCAGGTCTTGCCCTCACCTTGCTGCGGAGGAGACCCCCGCCCTGGTGCTCTGGTGTGCTGGTTTCTGATGCATTCTTTGTTTTTTCTTTGTTGTTATTGGGCTCATTATCCTTGATAATGTCATACTGGCGGCAGAAGAGGGCGATCACACCTGGGGAGGTAAAGTAGAAACAGAGGTGAGGGCCTGAGTTCGTCCCTTGCGTGCTTCATCCCTACCAGAGCTTGCTGGCTGTCTCTCCAGATGGTCTCTACACTACTGCAGCCTCCATCCTGCCTCTGGCTCCTGTTTCCACCTGTCTCCTCACCAGCCATCCCTTTCACTGCTGCTGGGCTGATCCTCCCACATCATGCAAGCATGCATCTGATTATATCTCTTCCCCCCAACTTTTAAACTATGACAGTTACCTTTTATTTAGGGAAAAGCAAAAAAAATAATAGCATTTGTTGATCATGTGCCAGGTCCTGTGCTGTGTACTAACATATTTGATCTCAATCCTCACAACTCGATGGGGGTACCTATTATCAGTCCTGGGTTACAAGTGAGGACAGTGGTGAGAGTTGAACTAGCTTAACTCGAGATCACTGTGGTACTGCTGGGAGGTAAACTCCAGGGCTTAGTTTTATCTAGCTAATAATATTTTTGAGAGTCAGAGCTCTCAAAAAGTTAAGGCAGCCAGCTCCAATTCTTTTAGACATGCTCCTCATTTTACCTCTACATTATAGTGTCATTTCTTAATCTATTTCAGATATCTCTTGACTTTCCCCTACTTCATCCTAACAGAATTACAATTTGGAGTTAATTCTCTATGTTTATATTATTATGGTTAGGTAGATATTGTCTGTGCCAAGCCTAATAATGTGCCATATACAAACCTCTTTTGTATAAACCTTTATTTTTCTATGTGCCTAAGGAATATTTTTTTTTCCAAATGGTTCTTCAACAGAGCCTTCCTTTCAGCCAAATGGTTTAGCATGGTGTTCAAATCTGTCAAGAGTCCAGTCCACAGCCTCACTGGCCTTTTCTCCCCTATACTTCACCTTCTCTCACAGGTTGCAGCTGCACTGAGCCAGACTAAGCTTAATTTGTACCATACTCAGAACATCCCTCAGCTTTGACTACCTGGTGAGTTCCTATTCATCCTTCAGAGCTCAAACCCCATGTTATATCCACTCTGTATTTTTTTTTCAGTGCTGTGACTTGAATACAAGGCCTTAATGCACGCTAGGCGAGCACTCTACCACTGAGTCCCACCCCCAAGCACTCCATGAAGAATTTTCCTTGATTTATACTAGCCCTAGAATTAATTTCCTCTCCTCTGCTCTCTCATTATAGTGCTCATCTTATTGAATTGCAGTTAAGCTTGGACCTGGCTTCTCCAAGACAGATCCTTGCAAGTGCAGGGCTCTTAGTCATGACTGTAACACTACTGTTTGGAATGGACTGGCTGTTCAATAAATGCTGGTTGAGTAGAGATGAATGACACTTGGACTTTATCCTCAGGTAGCTCACAGATAATGGAAAAGAGCACCATGAGCCCAACTAACTTACATAAGTGCTAAAAAGGAGCAAACAGTGTGCTGGTGTTGCACAGAGACAGGAAGGTCATTCCCATGGGTGAATAGGGGAGTGCCCATGGGGTAGGCTTAGATCTGGATCTAGAAGGATGGGTAGGTGAGCAGAGAGTTCCAAGCCTGAGGCCGGGCAGTGACTTCCCCTTAGCTGCCCAGGCCTGAAGCCTTTGGAGACCCAAGTAACCCAGAAGGAGAAGGCTGAAGCCATAGTCAGAAGGTATGAGGCCTGTGGATGTATCCATCCCAGGAGGCTGAACCACGTCTAAGAGGGGAAAGGCAAGTACCTCATATAATCAAACAAGGCAGCTAGCAATATGCTATGTGTTAGGTGGAGTAGATTGGAGAAGGGATCAGATTTGGCACCCAGAGCTGTCCCAGGCAGGACTCAGAGACTTTTCACCTCTTGTCTCATATCTCCAAGCCCCTTACCCTGGGTCACTTGGAGAATAGGAATCTGGTCAGGATTTCTGGTTTCCCAAGGGTAAATGAAGAAGAGCTTGGAAGCCTGACTCACCTGCCCACATGAAGAGGACCACAACGATGATCAGCACCTCGCCTGTCCGCAACTGTTGATTCCTCCCCATCTCCTTCATGGTAACCTCATCTGTGGGGAAGAGACAATGGTCCAGGGCATCTTGCCTCCCCAGCCACTCCTCTAGGCCCAAGTCCTTGACAATAAATGCTTATCTCTATAGGTGCCTACGTATCAGACATAAAGAGGTCCTGGGGGGATGTACTGATGCTTGGGGTGGCAGCAATAAAACTCAATAATTCAAAAGTGAACCTTTTCATGCTATTTTGCTTGGCTTGGCTTTCCTCATGCTACCTACTCTCCTGGCCCAACTGCCCCACCCTGTTCCTCCAGTATGCCCTGGGCCTGCCTTTGTTTTTGGAGGCCATCTTCTCAGCCTCTCGTGGGGTCTTGAAGAGCACGGGCTCGCTAGCTGGGCTCTGGCCCTGAATGGAGATGGCCTGCACATGCACGATGTACTCTGTGTCCTCCTCCAGGTCCCAAAGGGCACACGAGCGGGTGGTGGTGTTCACCTCCTGGATGAAGCGCAGCATCCTCACATCCTTCTTCTGGAAAGGCAAGGGCAGGGCATGTCAGTACCCAGGCACCAACCCCACGGTTGCGCATCTCCCAGCAATGGCAAACCCCTTGTACATGTGCACAATCATCCCATCACTTTGGGTATCACTATCTCCATACAGCTGAGTAAACCAGTTCAGAGAGGTTAGGGAAGTTGCTGTAACAACAACTTCCACACAACTAATGAGAACTGGAGCCAGATCTAAAACATCTGTGTATGTTGAGGTTAGACCCATGCTCTGACCTGAATTCCCCTGCCCCAGCTGAGAGCTCCTGACCCTCCTCTTGACTGAGACTCTTTTAGCTCAAGCCAAATGTGCAACTTGCTGCCCCTGTTTCTTGCCCTGTGTTCCTTTCTCCTATTTTTGCACCTACTACCACCCTCCACCCCTCTTTGTAACTATCTTAACGGGTCCTTCCCTCCCAAGGACCTTCAAGAGTTAGTTACCTGCTGAGAGATGGCAAATCCGATGACAACCTCATCCTCCAAGACATCCCAGCTGACCACTGCAGAGTTGGCCTTGAGGTGCCTGACAGTGACATTCACAGGGGCCGAGGGGCTATCTGTGGGGTGAGGAGACACCTGAGCCTGAGTGTCCCCTGCTGTGAGGCCCAGCCTCACTGTTTCATAAGTGAGAAAGGGAAACCCAGGGAAAGCTATGCCTCTTGGGAAGGAAGAACCCATGGCCTCCAATGTGCTACATGACTCTTAGTTCCTGCCCCCAGGTTCCTTGTGTCTATGTCTATAATGGAAACCTCTGCTAGCCATTGGCTGGCCCTGCCAGGGGTCTAAGGCTAAAACTGATGGGCCTGGGCCAGATCTGATTACTGGGTAATTAGGTATGGAGGTGAATGGGATTGCAGAAGCTGAATCAGTCAAAAGGACTCCCAACCCAGTGCTCTTTGTACAGTCCGGCACTGGCAAGTGAGTGACCTTGAGGAAAGGAGTATGACCCAGAGGTGGAAAAGAGCCAGGCAAGGGTAAGCCCTGGGATGGGAGTGAGGGGCAACAGAGGAAATCCCCAGCACTATGGTGAGCTGGGCAGAATGCAGCTTGGGGAGAGGTCTACATGAGCCTCTTTTCTACAGTCTGCCAGCCCCAAGGGGCAGGAGGGGAGGGAGCTATTCAGAGCAGGGCCCCTCAGTGGAGAGTCAAGTGGACAGGGCAAGGCCTTCTGGGTGGGGGAAGAGGATGGATTGGGGATCAGAGCCACTGGGAAAGCTTGGACCCTCCCAGGAGAGGGGAGTGGAATCACAAAGACCTCTGGGTCTCCCAGTGGGCCGGTGCTGCAAAAAGAAGAACAGGGCCTGAGTAGTAACGCGGCACCCCACAGACTTGAGGCCCAGGGGTTGAGCCAGACATGGAGATAAAAAGGGACTGAAGGACACAGACAGGTGGCTGCAGACAGACCTAAAGAGCAGATAAGTGGAGGGTTAGAGACAAAAGCAGAAAAGGCCAGGTGCTGGTGGCTCATGCCTATAATCCTAGCTACTCAGGAGGCAGAGATCAGGAAGATTGAGTTTCAAAGCCAACCTGGGCAAATAGTTCATGAGACCCTATCTCGAAAAAACCCATCACAAAAAAGGGCTGGTGGAGTGGCTCAAGGTGTAGGCCTTGAGTTCAAGCCCCAGTATTGCCAAAAAAAAAAAAAAAAAAAAGCCAGGGTGAGAGCACACAGACAGGTAGATGAGTAGAGGGAGAGATGAGGAAGGCATAGGGCATCAGGAAAGGTTGGGGCCCCTGGGTGGGCCAGACACTGCACCAGGCTGGGGGGGCCCACCATTACCCTGTACCCTCAGATACCAGTCTCTATCCCCTTCACACTGCTCCTGCACATCCATGTGCAGTTGCCTGTGGGGCTTTGAGAGGTCTTTGGGGACAGGGAGAGAGGCCCAAAGGTGGGGAGACTGGTGTCCTCATCTGCTCCTTGGGCCAGAAAAGGAAGCTAGGGAAGCTAAGGCAAAGACTTGGGGTTAAAGGGGATTGGATTAAGCGATCAGGGGTCACAAGACCCTAAAAACCCGGGGCCAAGGTGATAGGAAGGGGTTCAGAGGCTGAAGGACGGGTCTAGGGGTCAAGAAGGTACGGAGTACTGGGGTCGGGTTAGGGGAGCAGTAAGCAGGTGAGACAGGAGGGCCTTAGGAAGCAGGAAGGGAACCAAGGACTCTCAGGTGGCAGGGCGGGAAAGGAGGCTGCCCTGGTGCCCGGCCCCCTGGCCCCCCCGCCCGGGCCCCCTTACCCGCCTGCACCAGCGCGAAGCAGACGCAGCCCAGCCACAGGCGGAGCGCGGCGCGGGGCGGCCAGGGACACGGTGGCCCGGGGTGCATGGCGGCTCCTCCAGTCGGCGGGCCCGGGGCGGCGCAGGGGGACACGGTTCCGGCGCTCAGCGGCCGCTCGCTCTCGCGCTCCGGCCCGCGGCCCGCCCGGCCCGGCCGCCCCGCGCCGCCCCGCGCCGCCTGCATATCGACTCCGCGGACAGCGACTCCCGCGCGGCGGCGGCGGCGGCGGCGGCGGCGGCGGCGTCCACGTCGGGCGCCCGGGGGGCGGGGCGCCCCCGCTGCGGGGAGATGCGCGGGGGCGGGGTGAGGGGCGGATAGCGCCCCGACTCCTGCCGTGGATCCCATTCCGTCCGCGGCCAGGCACCAAGGGGCTTCGCGGACTCGTGGCTCCCACCCTCTCGCAGGTGCGGGAGCCGCAGCTTCCCACCGCGGTCAGCTCCAACCCCGGCCCTGACCCATCTCTATCCGTGCCCTTTCCTCCGGGAGGACGAGGGCCACGGAGATGCTCATCTATGCCCCCGCCTCAAAGCGACTTGGGGTCCCCACCTCTCACTTCTCCCCAGGCCTTGCTGGCTGGGACAGGAGTGGGCAGAGGGTGACCATAAAAGGAGCTAGGGTGCATAAGCAGGTGCCCATGTGTATGTTGGGGCCAGAAGTGACTCACGCGAGTTTAGTTCTCAACCCCAGGGCAGTCCTTTCCCTTCTTTGCACCTCCGTTTTCACCTCCATCAGGAGCACCTGCTAAGTTGCAGTTACCGTGCTGGGCCTTCCTTGCGTGTGGGGCTTAATCTCACTGCAACCCCATAAGGGCGCACTTTACTGAGCACCTTTTACGCAGGTGGAGACTGCGACTTGGACAGGTACCTTGCAGGGATCCACTACAGTCAGGATTTGAACCCAGCTGGTTCTGATTCCCAAAACTGTTCAGGGAGAAACTGTCCCCCGCCCAGAGTGACTCAGGATCCCAGAGATTCTAGAATCTACCTGTGGCCGCACCTTCCCTGCCAGAGAACAATGTGGAACGATCTTTCTCCAAGAACAGTAGGCCAGAGGATGGGGTGGGAGAAGCTCTTAGGATCCCACAGCCATTTTGACCTGGCATTGTGTATGAGAGCAGTGATTGAACTAATGGCTGTAAGTAGTGCAGGGGTGGAGGCTGGCAGCCACATTACCTTGGGGACATCCAAATGCCTACCTGTGTCCTCACACACCCTCCTGTCCAACCCATTCCTTTTCTGATCCTAGGGCAGAGAGCTGCCCTCACCTGACACCCACTACCCTCTTCCTAATGAGAAGACCTGGGGGCACCAGGCAGCTAGAGAAGCCACCCATTCCCCATTGTATCCATTCTCCATGCTCTAACTCAAGTCCCAGAGAAATGAGGTGGAGGAGAGAGGCAAGGACCAGGTTCCCAGGACACTTTGCACCCTGTCCCCACTATCCAAAATTGCACCATTGGGGGGGGGGGGCTCCTTTGTTGTAAAGGTCTTCCAGAGTCTGGGAAAGAGCTAGCTCTTTGAAAGAGGGCCCCTTGCTGTCATCCCACAGAAGGTCTTCACCCCTACACACACACACACACACACACACACACACACACACACACACACACACTCAGGTTTAGATTAAGAAACTGAGGTACAGAAATGGAAGCACCTGGTGCCAAGTCACACAGTGAGACTAGAGCAGCAATGGAACAACTCCCCTCTCCTAATGCCCACCCAGGACTACTTCCTCTGGCCACCAAGTTTCTACCTGGTCCCTTTGGGATGGGTGCAGTGAGAGGAGGTTGGGCGGGGTTTCTCACTGAGCTACAGAACCTTACCACCTTGCCAATGTACCCTCAAGCCTGCCCCACTGTTGCAGCCTGACTGTTCCCCACCCCCAGCCCCACCCCCACCCCACCTCCTCAGCCCCACCCCCACCCCACCTCCTCAGCCCCATCTGTTTCCTCAGCCACCTACCTTGTCCTGGGACTGAGCTTCAGCTAGGCCCTCACCCTGCCTGAGATAGGAGCCGGGAGCCAGAACACCTTCCCTCTCCTTTTTCTCTCTCTTTCTCTCTTGGCAGCTGCTGCCTGCCTGCCCCGCCCTACCGGTCCCGCCCCACCAGCTGCTGCTTGGCCCCTAGGGACCCCCTGCTTCCTCCCCCCTTCCCCAACTAGGGGGCCTGCAGGAGCAACTGGAGCCTCCTCACTTCTCCATCACAGGAGCGGCAGGAAGGAAAGGGGTCAGTTAGAGGTCACAGAATCCACTTTTGTTCCCGCGGAGGAGGAAGGGAGGGAGAGGGTCCTGGTGGGTCTGGCCTTTAGTCCGGCAGTGGGGAAAGGGGAGCCTTAGCGCCACCTGCTGGCCGCTCTGGGCAAAACCCCAGGCAGATGTAGGGCATTGGGAGGGGGAGATGGTAGCATCCGAGGGCTTGAGGTAGGGAGGGAAGGCGGCAGGGAAGACAGGGAGGATTTGGGGGAGTTGTGACTCGGGGCTCACGAGGGACTTGGGCACTACCTCAATACTGCGAAGAAGCCCTGGTGCCTGGAGCCTGGCAGCCAGTGCGAGCTGTGTTGATGGCAGGAAGAGCTGGGAGGACCTGAAAAGGCAACTGGGGTGAGCCTGGGAGGGAGCTGTCAGCACTGGTTGCTTTATGCACGCCATTTTACTCCATCCCTTAGCACAGGGCCAAACATACAGTTAGGTGGTCAGTAATGTTTGCTGCCTGTATGGAATAAATTCATTCTTCCAACATGTTCTTATTGAGCCCCTATTTTGTATCAGGCTCTGGGCAACATTTGAAATAATAAATGAACAAATTATCGGGGATCAAGGTGGAGCTGAAGGGTGGGCCTTGGTGTTCCCAAGCTGCTCGCTGGTCTCCACCTGGAAGAATTCATAGATGATCTAAGGGGGCTGGCTGGTCACTTACAGTGGCACCTGGAGGGTCACAAACTGTCCAGAGACAGATCAGGAGGATCCAGGCTCAAGGCCAGCTCCCAGCAAAATGAAAGTGAGACCCTATCTCGAAAATACTCAACACATACTAGAGACATGGTGGCTCAAGTGGTAGAGTGCCTGCCTAGCAAGCACAAAGCCCTGAGTTTAAACCCTAGTATCACCAAAAAATAAAGCAAAACAAAAAAGAGCTGTCCAGAGTCTCAGCAATTAGTTCAGCTGCAGGTGCCCAAGCCACATCCCAGGTAACCACTGAGATGTGGCTCCTCTTTCTAGAGGAGAACTTGGATCTTCACACATATTATTTGGAGTCTTAGGCATTACTAGCCATCATTCTAGATCAAGAAGCTGAGGATCAGAGACATAAAGAGACTTGCCCTGAGTCACACAGCTAGTGAATTATGAATGTCTCAAATTCATTTATGTGGCTCCAAGTTCAGTGATCTGGCATGCCTGTCACTTCCTCACACCTCTAAAGACCTCTCAGGATAGGGGTCCTGGCCCAGGGATCATCAGAGGACATCTGTCCCTGAAGGGCTCATTGCTCACAGCAGCATTTGCAAAGCTCAGAGCTGAGACTACACAAGGAAAGGGACCTACCACTCACCCAACACTTTCCACATTCTGGCACATTTCACACATAAGAGAAGACTCCTTGAAGAACTCTGAGATGTTGCGATTATTGTACCCATTTCATAGATTAAGAAACTGAGACTCAAAGAGAATTGATTTGCCATTGTCATATAGCTGGTAGACACTGGTGTTGCCTGTCGAATCTCAAAAATTCCCATAATGACAATGATGAGGCCAGCCCAGGTCCATGTGACAGGCTGGATGCTGAGGACATTGTGATGAACAAGACTGGTCCTAGCTGTGAGCAGCTCCCATGGTTGGGAAAGAGGGAAGAGATATTTTTAGAATACAGAGAGGGGACTGCATTCTAGAACAGGAGGCACCTCACATCTATGGGGTCAGAAAAGAGTATTCACTTGAGAGGAAACAAGCAGGGCCTCTAGGAGGAGGTGATGCCCATGCTTAATGAATACTGATAGTGGGAACCAGAAAGGGAGGGGAAAGGGCAGAGGGAAAAGGAATCATTGGCCCTGCACCTGGGAGAGCAGTGTTTATGTGGAGGGGAGCAAGGGACACAACAGGGGAGACAAGGAGGAGTTATAGGCTCTGGGCTGGGACACTGGGAGCAGGAAAAACGAGACTAGATTTGAAAGGCTGTGACAGTGTTTGGTGGTGTGAGTTGGAGCGTGTCATCTGAACTGAGACCTGCAGAAGGAAAAGGAGGCAGGAATGACACACAACAGGAAGGATGCTCCAGCCACAGGGACAGCAAGTACAAAGGCCCTGGGGCACAAGGCAAGCTTGGCATGTTACAGACACTGAAAGAAGCCAGAGAGACTGGAGTTTTATGAGCAAGATGGTGGAAGTGAGGGCAGCTGAGGTTGGATAGCACAGGGGATTTAGACTAATTGCACTGGCAATGAAATTCCACTGGCTCCAAGAAGCAGTCATGATTGATAGATTCACATTTTAAAAGATTTACTTTGCTTGCTCCAGTGTAGAGACCAAACTGCAGAAAACACAGGTTACCTGTGAGGAGACAGGGAGGCTGCTGCAGACACGGGGCCAGAAATGAGGCTCTTGACCTGGGTGGGGCAGGAGACAGGCAGGGGACAGGGAGAGAGAGGATGGAGGACCTGGGGCACTTTTTTAGTAGGAGCGGCCAATAGATGAGACCCACAGGAGGAGTGAGGAGAGAGGGGCAGGGAAGGGGGGAGTGACAGGGGTCAGTTTTCTGGCTTAGATTCTGAAACCACAAACACCTGGTGAGTGATGCTAGGCAGTAATTCCACCTCTCTGAGCCTTCGGAAAGGAGATGCTAATCCATACCACGGAATGGGGGAGATGGCAGCGGGGGAGAAAAGAGGAAGAGAGAAAGGAAGGGCGGAGGAGGAGAGGTGAGGGCAGAACTTCTAATTGAATAGAGTAGACTTCAGATCTCTTTGGACCTTTAGTCTGCAAAGATAGGCTCCATCTGACAGCGCTCAGGGAGGCTGGGAATCCCCCCAAGGTCACAGAGCCAGCTATGGCTGCCTCATGGCTCAAAGCAGGACCCTAGTTTTACCTTTGGAGACAGAATCTCAGCTACACACAACAGTCACGAAGGACTTTCAAGATGGGGCCAGCATCGCTATTGTGAGGTTTCCCCCACGCCAGGGGGAAGGTGCAGGAAGTAGAGGCCTATTGTGAGACATCTTCCCTAACAGAGAGTGGGTGAAGGACAAAAGCCTCAGGCTCACTCCTCAGCTCAGCCGCTCCCTCCCCCGCCCCAACATGGCCTGTTCTCTAAGGAAGCATGGCTGTAGAGCCAGGACATGGCCAGCAGAGGGCACCCAGTCCAGCCATCGTGAACCCCAGGAAGGGAGCGTCCCAGCTGGAAAAGCCTGAGCCCCCTGGAACACCACATAGAACAACATCTCCCAAGGGGCAAATCACAGACTCAGCAGCCAGGCAGAGCTTGGATCCTGCTGCCCTAGAGCTGTGCACAAGTCGGCCAGCCTCAGTTTCCTCATCTATAAGTGGGCCCAACAGTGCCTGCCTCGCTGGGTTCTACGTGGATTCGGTGAAGATCAATTGGTGTTAGAAGTAGTGACAGCTGTAGCATACCTTACTGGGGGTCTGGGGGTCGAGCTACAACTCCAGCCCCAGTTGTAACATATCTTTTTTTGTGGAACTGGGGTTTGAACTCAGGGCCTACACCTTTGAGCCACTCCACCAGCCTTTTGTTTTGTTTGTGATTGGTTTTTTTGAGATGGGGTCTTGAGAACTCTTTGCCCAGGGCTAGCTTTGAACAGAAATCTTCCTGGATCTTTGCTTCCTGAGTAGCTAGAATTACAGGCGTGAGCCACCCATCGGTACCTGTCTGTAATATATCTTTAAGATGTGCGTCACAGAGGGCATCCAATCTGTGGTAGTTACAAAGACAAAGACGACATTGAGGACAGTGATGCTGGAACTTACTTTCTTGAATTTCCTAACCAGGGACCATCCAGTGTCTGCCAACCTGGGATGGCTCCAGGGACAGCCCATTTGCAGTCAGCTCATACTTTTGCTGGAAGCTGCCCTTGGCCCACCCACCTCCCTGCTCAGGCAACTCACTGGCCTTGGATCTCACCATTTTCCTGAAGTCTGCAGGTGAAGCCAGGGGCACTGGGAGCCAGGCCCTGGTGACTAGAGCTCTGCCTTGGCCAGGAGGAAGGAGAGCAACTCCAGGCAGCTTCCCCAGCAGGAGATTCCTAATGGGTCTTGTTCGTGCTATTCCAAGTCCCTTTTCAGGAAGAAATCAGTGGGAGAAAAGTCTGTGATATTCTGGTCTTCCCTCACTCTTCCATCCGCAATGCAGGGACTCTGTCTGGACAGGAAATCTGTTGACCCAGAGTGAGAAACCCAGGTTGAGATACCTCATCTCTGGTCCAGTCTTTGACCAGACACGCCCTTCTGTGTGTGCAGGTTCAAGGGAGTGCTCATCGGTCTGGCCTCAGGGATTTTGGTGATGAGAGAAAGAGCCCACGGCTTAGAGCCAAACAGTCCTGGGCTCAAATCATTACTCTTGTGTGATTTCAGGCCAGCCACTCCACCTGTTTCCTCCTGGGCACTTATTCCAGAGTAGCATTGTGAAGACTACAGGAGATGTCACATGTAGAAAGGAAAAGGCAGTCCCTGGCACATGGTCAGTATGTGTGCGTGCTATAGCGGGTGTCATAAACTGAAGGCCCTCACTCAAAACCTGAGGGGGTCCAGGGTGGCTGTGTTAGTGGGTCCTGCCAGGCAAGATGATGTCCTTGCCTACTTGTAGGTGAGCGGGCAGGACCTGAAGCATTGTGTGTGTGCCTGTACATGCAAGGCTTAATGCTTGTGTGCTCATGAGGGGGCAAGGGCTTACATATACAGCACTGGGTGTGCAAGTGCAAGGCGTGCGGTGTGTGTGTACATGCACCAGAGGCTGCCCCTTCCCAAGGATTCCCACAGCACGTGCAGACCTGCAGGTACCGGTGCACTGCGGCATCCCCACGCTGATTCGGAGGCCCCTCTGTTCACTGTTGCTATGGAAACAAGAAGGCATTCCCCAGCCTCGGGAGAACCTAAGGTGCTAGGATTGAGAGCTGGCCCAGTCTTCCCAGGAAGAGAGACAGCTCAGGAGGCATCCTGGCTCCTAAAAATGGAGCTGTGTTCCATCCCGGATCTGTCTCTAAACCCCATGCACAGGCTCAGCACACAGGCTCAGGGGGAGAGCTTGATCTCTTTGTGCCTCAGTTTCCTCTTCTAAAAATGGGGAAAATAGCAGGTGGCTGTGGAAGGCTGGAGGTGGCCCCCTCCAGGCACTGCCCACTAGTCTGTGTGCGCATGTACAGTGAGCCTTGATGTGTCACCCAGCAGCCTCCCTCATGTGCACCCTGTCCACAGTGTCTTGTGGGCGCCTCACAATGCCTTTGTGAAGCATTTCTCAAAGAACTGAGGTTCCAGAAGGCACAACTGGCCAGTGGTGGGGCCATGTCTGCCAATCCCCACTCTCTGGGGCCCACCCTGTACCACATGCATAGCTCCTCAACCCACCGAACCATACCACGGAGGTGACTGAGGACTCCAAGTATGTTTCAGGGTTGTAAGGAAAAGGCCAGAAGGACAGTCACCTTGGGCCATGGGTACTGGGTACAGAGTTTGGTCTGGCCAAGCCCCAGGGCAGACTCCAGGAGGAACTTTCTCTTCTTTTTTGCAGCACTGAGGTTTGAACTCAGGGCATTGCATTTGCTAGGCAGGCACTCTACCACTTGAATCATGCCTCCAGCCCATTTTGCTCTGGCTTATTTTGGAGATAGGGTCTCACTTTTTGCCCGGGCAACCTGGGCCATGATCCTCCTATTTTACACGTCTCGTCATTGCTGGGATGACAGGTGTGTACCACCATGCACAGCTTTTTTTTTCATTGAGATGAGGGGTGTAAGAAGCTTTTTTGCCCAGGCTGGCTTAGAACCTTGATCCTCTGGATCTCAGCCTCCCAAGTAGCTAGGATTATAAGCATGAGCCACTAATGCCCAGCCCTCTTCAAAATCTTGTCATTATTATTATTATTATTGCAGTACTGGGGTTTGAACTCAGGATCTCACGCCTTCTAAGTAGGTGCTCTACCACTTGACCACTCTGTCAGCCCTTTTTTTTGTGTGTGTTGGGTATTTTCGAGATAGGGTCTTGGGAACTATTTGCCCTAGCTGGCTTTGAACCACAGTCCTCCGGATCTCTGCCTAGTGAGTAGCTAGAATTATAGGTGTGAGCCACAAGCACCCGACTTGCCTCTAGGTCATATGTCCTGCATCCAGGTTGTGATGCATTCAGACAGAACTGTGTATCAAGTTACAGTGGAAACAGCCCCCTGCCTCATTCCACTTCCCAGCAGTGACCATGACCTTTACTGTGGCCCCAGGACAATTTCCAAAGGTTTGGAGGTAGAACAGATAGACAGACTAAGAGGAGCATAGGATTTAGCTCGCAGCCATGGAGCTGAGTAAAATACACCTACCAGAAGCTGTGATTGGGGGTGAGGGTGGGGGCAAAGGGTGGGCCTGGCTGGGTGACCTCAGGCAGGTGACTATCCCCCCTCTGACTGACCCCTGAGGTCCTTCTGGCTAAGAGTAGCTTCCCCCAGCAAAAGGAAGAGCAATTATTGTGCAGGACAAGGGTTGTTTGGACGTGTCCCTACCTTCCGGTGTCATTTTGCTCACCTCCATCTAGATCCAATTCCCTGCAGAGAGGCTGGGAATGAGGGAATGTCAGGAAGTCCCCCAACTCTGGCAGTACTGAACTCAGGACCTTGCACTTGCCAGGCAGGCGTGCTACCACTTGAGCTCCAACCCCAGCCCTTTTTCTTGTAGGTATTTTTTAAATAGGGTCTCAAATTTATGCTGGGGCCAGCTGCAATCCTCCTACTTATGCTTCCTGCATAGCTGGGATGACAGGTGTGTACCACCGCACCCGCCTTTTATTAGTTGAGGTGAGGTGTCACAAACTTTTTGCCCAGGCTGGCCTCTAACCATGATCCTCCTTATCTCTGCCTCCCGAGTAGCTAGGACTACAGGTGTGAGCCACCATTTCAGGCCCAGGTAGACTGTTTATTCCTTGCGGGGGGGGGGGGGGGGGAAGATCCTGATCGTCAGAATGGGAGGTGCTGGATTTGTGGGGAGTTATAATGGGAGGTAGAAGGGTAAGGGATGAAGCAGAAGGAGAGAGTGGGGTAGAACGTGGAGAACCTTGGATGTCTGTTCACTCTGTCAGGCAGAGGGGAGCCATGGGAAGGTTACTAAGCAGGAAGGAAGAGAATTGATCACAGCAGGGGACACTGGGAGAAGGCCAGAGCAGAAACACAAAGCCGACCTGACCAGGAGTGAGTGTCTGGGGAGGAGGGCCCAGACAGTTACAGGCCCTCTGGTGGAACAGGCCGGACTGGACTTGGGAGGAACAGGTGCAGGGGAGGAGAAAGGCATCCCAGGTGCGGTGGTGCCTTGACTTGTTTGGGGACCGGAGAAGGACTGAGGGCTTGGCTGGGGGTGAGAGGGTCTGAGCTGCTATTGGTTGTGTTGATTCAAGGGTGTCTGCGGGCTTCTGAGAGCAAGTCCAGAAGCAGCTGGAAAGGTGGTTTTACAGAGAAGGAACCAGAAGGTCAGAAGGATTGTTTTTTCCAGCTCTCTCAAGGCTGGGAAAAGGCCACTTCAGAATTTGAACCCAGATCTGAGGAGCCAGCTAAGGTGCAGTGCATTCTTTTTCACTTAGATCCCTGACTCTTGGGTCAGTGGTCTTGAACCAGGAATCAGGTTCTTCCTAGGGGCCTTGCAGCCACCCCCTGCTGTCAAGCCCAGCAGCCACAGGGCACTGTAGTAGGATCTTTGGACCCAAACCTCTGCTCTATAGAAAGCAGCTCCCACCAGCCCCAGCCTCTTGATCCCCACACACCAAGGCTTCCCCATGAGCCATCTGGAGCACAGAAGTCCTGCCAGCCAATGTTACTGGGACTGTGTGTTACAAGCTTCTCTCTTCACTCACAGCAACCCTGCCAGGGCCATGCTAATACCATCTTTTCATTTACAGATGAGATAACCAACAGAGGCTTCCGGAAGTGCAGGGCGTGACCCTCCACAGGGAGTGAGGGGTGCATCGGCGTTCAGCCTGCTCTGTGGGGCAGCAGGACTGCTGCATGCCCTGGGCAGGCCTGGCGGTTCTCCAAGTCCTCATGGCCCTTCTCGTCTGCAGCTCCAGGCTCCCCGGACTTCCTGCCCCTCCCCAGCCCTTCACTCCTCATGGCCAGTTCCCCTGGGGAACATCCAGGCCTGCCCCGCCCCCTCCCGGGCTGTGCTCCTGGCAGCTCTGCCACCCTGGGCTCTGGTCCGGGGGTGGTCCCTGGCGGAGAGGGAAACTGACAGAAGCTGGGATTGGTGAGGCTAAGATGCGGGGCATCCAGAGACACCCCCCTCCCGACCCCAGGCCCCCACCTCACGGCTTGTGCTCCAAGCAGGGTGGGCAGAGCTTTCTAGAAAGGAGTGGCTTGAGGTTTTAATCACTTATCAATGTTTGTTTGTGTAATTCAGCCCCGAGATGCTTTCCCATCCATCTGTCCCCACCATCTGCTCCCATCAGGATTTTCCACACAGTGGGACCCAAGAGGCATGGGGTGGGGGATGTGCAGGGCCTCTGAGGGGAGCTGGGGATGCCCACCTCTGCCCACTTCACCGAGAGGCTCCAGGGAGGGGCCCTGGCTCCTGAGCCACACAGAGCTGTAGTACCTCTTATAGGGGACTTCAATTCTCTGAGCCTCAGTCTCCACATCTGTAAAATGGCACCAATATTAGTGATTCCTTGGGATTACTGAGGATCAAATGAGGTGGCCATGCATACTGTAGGTACTCAAGAGATATGGTCCCTCCCTTTGGTGCCACATGCTTCTCTCTCTGCATCCTAGGAGCTGGTCTGTGTCTTTGGTGGTAAAGGAGGGTAGCCACCTTGGTTTCTGAACCCCTTGCCTTACTTCTCTGGGATTTGCTGGCTCTTCCATGGACCTGCTTGCAGCAATATTCTCTTAATTCCCTGACTCTGCTTCTACCTGAAACTACGCCTCTAACTCCCTCCTGGATGCCTCAGTGTGCGGTGGAAGGGGTTGGGGAATCAGCAAGTCCACCCCTTCCTCCCTCCCTCTCCCCGGCAACTGGCTTTTAAGGAAGCCAAACATGCAGTCTCCAGGGTCACTGGCACCTCATCTGTCCAAGGGCACATCTCCTGTCTAACCTCTCTGCTCAGAAAGGAGGAAAGACTTGTTCTAGGTCATCCAGAAGTGATGAATCCAGGCCTTCTGACCAGCCCCTCTACCTTCTTTTTCTGAGCCACACCTCAGGGCACTAGGTATTGGACCAAGGGCCTTGGTGTACAGTGTGGGGAACCCCTAAGCTCTCCCCTTTGTCTTGGAGGAGCCTCCCAGCTTCTCAGGCCCCATGGATGAGTAGTAGTGGCTGATGGAAGCAGCCAGCAGAGTCCTCCAAGGCTGAGCTCTCTGCCTCTGGGTGCAGCACAGCCCTAGTACCCAAAGCAAGGGAAAGGCATGGTCCTACCTTCAGAAGTACCCCATCTACTGTGGAGACAGGATGCAGACTGAGGTCCTGAGGACAGTAACCCTAATGGAGAAGACAAGCAGTGAAGCCAGCCTGGAGGGTGCAGAAAGTGGGAGGTGAACTTGGACCCTGCATCCCAAAGATGGAGAGGAGGAGCCAGATCAGGCTAGGGAGATTCTAGCTTCAGGCAGGGAGAGAAAGGAGTCATGGGGGAGGGGAGGCACAAGGAGGGAGTTCAGGGCAGGCACCTCTTCCTGTCCCAAGTAGTGTAGAGCCTCTAGGCCTGCTGGGGAGCAGGGAGAGAGGTTGTCATTGGAGGGGCCTGCAGTGGGGGCTGAGCAGCTCTCTGCTCCCCACCCACCTGCAGGTCCTCACGAAGGAGGCAGCTGGGAACCACCCACTTGCGTCTGGTGTCTCTCACGCCTCCACTGGGGGTCCCAACACTCAGAGCCAAAGTACACAGTGGAGCCCATGTTCCGGAGGGCCCAGCTGTCCCACCCTACCAGTCTGGATCTCAAGCTCCTCCAGGAAGACCTCCCCCTTTCCTCCAAGCAAGAAAGACTAAGGCTAGATAGACTCTGACGTCCTGGGAACCTTGGAAGGGGAGCGTTGGTTGGAGCCCTGGGGAGCCAGGAGGATATGAGCTGCAGGCATGGAGACAAAAGGACTGGGAGGGAGGGGCTGTCCAGGAGGTGACATATGCTGTTGGCTCCACCTTCGAAGGAGGTCTAGAAACCAGACCCACCCTGCCACTCAGGCGTCTCTCCCTGAGGTGGCTCCTGCCCCCACTCTTGCCTCCATTCCTCAGTCTGTTCTTGACAGACTCCGCTCAAAGCATTTCCTGTCTTACCTGAACACAATCCCAAGATCTCAGTAGCATGGATCCCACAGCTCCATCCCAACATTTCCCCAAATCACTTATCTAAAGCAGTACAGTAACCTCAGTTTCCTGTCCATGGCTATAACCCTACTGTGAGAACAGTGCCAGGTGCAAAACAAGTGCTTGAGAAATGTGTGAAATGAATGAATAAGGGCATGTACACTCACATCAGAGCCCTCCACTCACTAGCTATGAGCTAGGAAAAACTACTTAACCCCCTTGAGCCTCAGTTTCTTCATCTGTAAAGTAGAACAATAAGAGATGCAGAAAGGACAAAATTTTAAGCCCAGGATGTGGAGATTGTTGACAGGGCTGCAAGAAGGAGGTTGCAGCTACCATACCGGCAGGAATAGCTGTGATGGGGACAGCGACTCTGGAGAGCTGCTGTCCTGAGTGCAGACAGGGGCCTACACCCCTGGGAACCCTGTGGCTGACTACGTGCGCTGCTGCGCTCGAAGGTCACAGCCTGCACAGGGACTCGGGGGGAGGAGGGGGCTCTTAACTAGAGGGGCTAGAGGGAGGAGCAGTATATAGCGATGGTGGGAGGTGGGATTAATTCTGAGAGGGGGTGTGGATGAGATTTAGAGTAGCGGACAGGGGAGGAGCGGGCTCTCCAAGGTGGAGGGGGGTAGGGGGCGTGTCTGGCCCCCTGAAAGCCTCGGGACTGGAGGAATGGGCGCTGCCTGCTCCCCGAAGAGCCCCCAGCGCTGCTGGTTCCGGAGCTGAGGAGCGGAGGCAGGAAGGGTGCCTACCGAACCGCACAGGATCCGGATCCCGCCCTCGGAGCGACGTGCGGCCCCGCGCCCAGGTAGGATTGGGGAGGAAGGGGGTGGCGCGGCCCAGGATTGTCCCCGGCTTAGCAAAGAAGTCTCTTGGCACTGACCCGCCCCTCCATTCAGGCTCTCTGAGTCGAGATGCAGAGATGGGAGTCCTGGTCTTCCTCCCCCCGCGAGGTGCTCCCTCGAGACGGGGGCCCGGAAAGTGAGGGCGTCCCCTTCCCTCTCCCGGGAGGGGGTGGGGGCGGAGCCTAGCGCACCGCTCCCCCACCCCCGGCTGGAGGGGACCCCCCCAGGGGAGGGGCTCCGGGCGAACGCTGCGGGGCGTCTCCGTCGCAGTCCCGCCCGCCCCTCCGGCCGCCTCTGCCGCCGCGCGCCGCAGCAGCGCCGCCTTCCCTGCGCAGTCGGTGTCTCGGCGTCGCTGGGTGAGTGGGGGCCGCTCCGGCCGGGGCCGGGGATGCGGGGAGGGCAGCCCCGGAGGCACGGGGCCACGTCCAGGGCTCGCCACCGCGCGGCTCCCCGCACCTCGCGGATTCCTCCCTCCGCGGGCGCAGCCAGCCAGCGGGGCTCCCGGGGGAACGCGCGGCGCTCTCCAGGGTCCTGACCGCCCGGCGGCCAGCCCCGAGGAGTCGCGTTTCGGCCGTCCCCTAGCGCCCCCTCCAGGACGGGCCACGCGCCGGACGCTCCGAGCGCTGCCAGGATTGAGGCCGGGGCTCAGCGCCAGAGCTGGGGGAGGCTTGAAGGAGGCACCAGGGCGGGTTGCTCAGGTCGAGATGAGATGTCCTCACTTGGGGGTCCCCCTCACTGTGAGGGGCAATTCCGAGGGTGGCAGAGAGAAGGGGGCATTGGGAGAGCTCTCCTGCCCAACAGCTCTCTCTGCCCCCGCCCTGGTGACCCAGTTCTTTGGACCTTGAGGAGGGGAGTAAGGGACACACTGCCCTATGCATTTCTTCAGTCCCTTCCCACACACTGGTTCTGTGGGTCCTCAGCCCTGGGCAAAAGAGGCTAATTTAGAAAAGAGGGGGCACCAACTTACAGAAGCATGCATGTGACACACTGCTGAAGACACACACAGGACCCCTCACGTTCCCTGGGCACATTCCTTTCTCATTGTGATAGATACGTACCTGGTCACACGCACACAGAATGCACATGTACAGACATAGATGAAACACACCCGGAGGCAAATGAATGCAGAACCCAGGGCACATATCTTGCATGAACACATGCATTCTCAACACGCACCCATTCACATGTGCGCACACAGGGAACCCCTCCACCCTGTCTCACTCCCATCCCCATGCTCAGCGGGAGGGGGTCCACCTGCACACACCCTCATATTCCTGCCCAGCACTGCCTCCCCCCTCTCCTTTGCCACCCCCTCAGCCCCACTCTAACCCCTGCCCTGAGGGGACCTTTCAGGACTAGATAAAAGGAGAATGTTGGGGGAGGATTAATGGACTAGGGGTCTTCCTTGAAAAGGGGCCTTCAGCAGGTGTGAGAAGGGTTGTAGCTCCCTCTCCTGGGACCTGGCAGCACCCCTGGGGGGGAAAAAAAGAAAAAGAAAAATGACAAGGGTGCATGAAGGTCCCACGTGCGGCTGGCCATGTGAGAGGTGTCAGCATGCGAGTTGGCGTGTGATGGCATGTGTGAGGCATGTGGGGTCGTGGGCTGGTGTGTCTTGAGGCACAGGGCAAGGGAGTTGTGCGTGGTGCGGTTGTCAGGACATGTGAGTTGTGGAGCAGAGGGAATGTTGTGTGTGCAGGCATGATGACCCATGGGTGGTATGGGCTGGCATGTGAGTGCTATGGGACCCTGTGTGTAGATCTGGTGAGCTGTGTAGCACAATTTATGTGTCAGTGTACCTTCATTTGCATATTGTGCTTGATTTTCGTGGCATCTAAGTACCCATACGTCCTTTTTATTTAACAGTAATGTAGCATTTAGCTCTGCAGGCATGGTTTTAAGCACGTCCATGTATTCACTAATTTAATCCCCACGACAATCCTATGAGGTAAGTGTTATTATTGCCCCCACTTTACAGATAAGGTGGAGAGGTTAAGGAACTTTCCAAGGTCACAAAGCCAGTAAAAGGCAGAGCTGGGATTCAAACCCAGGTGAGCTGGCTCTGGGGCCCAGCTTAGCACCTACCCTGTGCTGACTTTGGTCAGGCACACCTGTGGGAGAGAGAGCAGGACAGTGCTTGAGCAGATGTATTTTGTGATGAGCAGGTGTCTGGGCAGGGACAGTGTGTAGTGGGAGGGCTAGAAGGTTTTTCTGTATCTCTATGGGCAACTTTGGAAGTTGGCTCCATGGTGCCATGGTTGTGTGACCTAAAGTAGGTCCCCTCATTTCTCTGAGCCTGCCTTTTCATCTGGAAAATGGGGTCAATCACTTGATTCACGTTGGGAGGGTGCAAAGGTGTGCACTTGTGAAGACTTAACGGCTGGTGCCCAGAAGGGCTTCAGTAAATGTGAGCAGCTTCCCTTCCTCCCTCTCCAGGGACATGTGAGGCTGTGTGACCTTGGGACTTCCTCTCTCCTGCTAGATCAAAGGCCAGATTGAGGTGGCTGGGGCTCTTTGGTGGTGGTGGCCTGACTGCTCACTCCTCTCTGTCCCTTTCCCCGCTGGGGACTCAGGTGGGACTTGGCTCAGCGGCCATGGGCAAACAGAACAGCAAGCTGCGGCCAGAGATGCTGCAGGACCTGCGGGAGAACACAGAATTCTCAGAGCTCGAGCTGCAGGAATGGTATAAGGGCTTCCTCAAGGACTGCCCCACGGGCATCCTCAACGTGGACGAGTTCAAGAAGATCTATGCCAACTTCTTCCCCTATGGCGACGCCTCCAAGTTCGCCGAGCACGTCTTCCGCACCTTTGATACCAACAGCGATGGCACCATCGACTTCCGGGAGTTCATCATTGCACTGAGCGTGACCTCGCGTGGCCGCCTGGAGCAGAAGCTCATGTGGGCCTTCAGCATGTATGACCTGGACGGCAATGGCTACATCAGCCGGGAGGAGATGCTGGAGATTGTGCAGGTGGGCCCCGGCCCCTCAGTGCCTGGCGCAGGCTGGGCAGCTGGCACCAACCACCCTTAGAATCTCCCAACAGACCTGGTAGGCACAGAGTGGCACGTGCTGTTCCTAGGAGCTCATTGACAAAATTCCTTGGTAGGAAATAATTTCTGATTTAAAGAAAAACCTTGAAAATGCCCATATGCCCTGAGCCTGATTCACCAGTTAATATTGCTTTATGTGCCACGCAGTGCCTTCCTGTTGCCCTCGACCTTGATCCTTTACCTCTAGATAGAGGATGTAGTTCCTAAGAATAAGATGTTCTCTTACACAACCCGTAACGTGATTATCCAAGTCAGGACATTTAACATAGAAACAATGCTATTATCTAACCTACAGACCATATTCTGATTTTGCCAGCTGTCTCCATAATGTTCTTTATAGCATTTTTTTGCCCTGGTCTAGGATCACGCATTGCATCGTGTTGTCATGTCTCTGTACTTCCATTTAATCTGGAATCGCTCCTCAGCCTTTCTTTGTCTTTCACAACTTGACATTTCTGTAGGGTTCAGGCAAGTTACCTTTTTTAATTCTTTATTATTTATTGTTTTTTGAGACAGGTTCTTGCTGTGTAGCCTGGGCTGGCCTCAAACTCAACCCTCCTACCTCAGCCTCCTGAGTGCTGGGGTGACAGGCATGGGCCACCACGCCCAACTGATTTTTTTCTTCAGTGCTGGAGATCAAATCTGGGGCCTTGTGCCTGGTAGGCAAATGCTCTACCACTGAACTACTTTCCCACCCACAAGTTATGTTTTATTGACCTTCATTTACTCAGAAGGAAACATGCTCAGAGAAGTCAAGCCACTTGCTTGAGACCACACAACCAGTGAGGTGGTCACCTAGCTGCAATGTCCATGCTCTATCTGGATACCCAGTAACTGTCCAACTAATTGATAGAGGGACCATCAAGATCCTAGTACTGAGTGAGGTGCTTATACCCATGAGCTCAGTGCATCCTTGCTGCAACCCAGTGAAGCTCAGAGAGGTAGAGTGACTTGCCTAAAGTCACACAGTACATAAGTGGAGTTAGGTTGACCACCACTCAGAGCTGTCTTTTGGGGGGACAGTGATGCTGACCTCGTGAGATTTAGGGACCATATAGGAATGTCCTTTCTTTGTGAGTGTGTGGTACTGGGGTTTGAACTCAGAGCTTCACATTTTGCTAGGCAGGTGCTCTACCACTTGAGCCACCCCTCCAGCCCAAGAATGTCTTTTCTTAGTACAAGTGTGAGTGTGAAACACATTTGTTTTATTTAAAAAAAAAAAAAAACCCTCAGCCCAGCATGGTCAGGGCTATAGCTCTATTTTACCCATTCCTGAGTCTTCACCTGTAACATGGGGGTGTGAAGCCCCTGCTTCCCAAGGCTATAGTGGGATGAAGCGGGTGTTGGTTTTAGCAGAGGGTCTGGTGGGTCCTCATACTTGGGAAACGCCAGTGACTGCCAGTCATTTTTTTCTCCTCTGAATACCCTCAGCTCTAGCCAGAGTGGTCTCTTCAATACCCCTGAGATGTGTCCAGAGCAACCTTGCTGCACAGCTTTGCTTGAGCTGTTGTCTCCTCTCCTTCTGCATCCCTGATTCCTTTCCTCCCAGCCCCCTCAACCCCCGGGCTCCACAGACCACTCCCTGCCAACTCCTCCAGCCCGAAGTGCACTTCAGCTTTGATTCCTCCTCTTGCTAAGGGTCTGGCTCTGGGTGTGGCATGAGTAGGATAGCTGCCTGGGGTGGGTAATGCTCTCTCTCCCTCCGCCTATTGCCTCAAAGTTTGTCCCTGACTCCTGTGAGCCAGGCATTAACTCTTTAGCTGCTGGACGTTGGGGATCTTTAGGGGTTCAAGGTAGGCAGGGTGGTAGAGGATCATTCAGGGTCAGCTGGTTGCCAACTAGTTTGGGGGGTGTTCATGTTCTAGCACTTAGTATGACTGCGCTGCTGCAGCCCTACTGGAGCTCCGGTGCACTAGTCAAGCTAGCCCCATTCCTTGGGCATCCTTGGGACTCCTTTCTGGCCAGCCTCTGCTCTCTAGGCCCTGGCTTCTTTTAGGTCAGCCCAGAGGCCCCAGAGAGCTGGTGCCAACAGAGCTCTGAACCCCAGGTCTGATTAATGATGAGTAGGCTCCAGTGAAACTCAAGTGAGCAGCGATTCCAGGCAATTAATTAGGAGGCCCAGGAGAAGGGTTGTCACAGGGGACTGCTCTGTCCTTCTCAAGGTCCAGTCTTGTGCCAAATGGTGGGCATAATGGGAGAGAAGAGACTGTGCCTCTTGGGACTCCCACTCTGGTGGGAGAGATCAATGTGCAGGCCACCCTGACCAGCTCAGTGACAATAGTGTAAAAGTGACATGTGGGAGTCCAGGGGACTGAGAGATGGGGAAAACCTGAGGACACAGTGGATGAATAATGACAATAATACAAACTGCCATTTAGTGACCACTTACTCTAGTCAGTCACTGTTCCAATTGTCTTCTCTCATTTAACCCTCTAGACATCCTAATGTTTCCATTCCATCTCAATAATTTCCATTTTGCAGGTGGAAACTGAGGCTCCTGGGGGTTAAGTACTTTCCAAGGTTGGCCAGCAAGTGAGTAATAGAGCCAGGATGCCACCTCAGGTCCATTTGACTTCAGAGCCCCTGCTATTCATTGCCACCTACACTGCCCACATGTCTATCCAGCAGCCAAGAGGAACAGGTTCAAATCCAGCTCTGCCATCTGTTTCCTTCCTGAGCCTTGGCTTCTTGTCTGGAAAGGGGAGATCGTGATACCTGCTTTTCAGGACTGTTGTGATGTTTAGAAATGCTGCATGTTGGACCTGGCAAACAGGTTGCCTGATACATGGTAGTTAGTATTATTATTCCAGGCAGAGACTATATGCTGGGAATCCTGAAGGCTCAGGGGTGATCGGTTGTGGCAGAATTACCCCCACTAGGAGATCCTGGTGGTGGCAGCAGGCAGCTTGTGAAGCATCTCAAATGCTAAAGGCATTGGACTTGGTGTGTGTGTGTGTGTGTGCGTGTGTGTGCGTGCTGGGGGAGGGTGGTGATGGGAGGCACTGATGGTCTTTGAGTAGGGGAGTCCCAGCCATGTGCCAGGCATTGTACAGATTCCTGAGAGCTGGGCACTAGGTAGAGGTTGGCAGTTCATATCTGAATGATAGAAACGAGGAACACGGGACATAATTACTTCCTGAAGGTGTCATCAAAGGAAAAGCCCAGGAGACTCGGCAGCAGATGTGCCCTGACTCAGCCTGGGTCGTAGAAGGACTCCTTAGGAAAGCATCATGTAAACTGAGTCCCAAGGAGGAGTGGGAGGCAGCAGAAGGAGCGTGGGGTAGCATCCAGAAGGAGGGCTACACGGTGGGCCTGGAGGGAGGCCTGTGTGTGATGGAAGCGAGGGGGTGGCCTGCTGGGCTGGGAATGTGGCAGTGGAGACTTGTGTTTGGAAAGAGCTTTCAGAGGCAGTGTAGGGACAGACCAGAGAAGGAAAGAGGTAGAAAAGAGCAGTGCGGAAGCAAAAGCTGGATCCAAGGCAGGGTAAGTTTATGGCATAGAGGAACAAGAGAGGCTTCCTGGAGGAGGCGTCAGTCTGGAAAAGCTGACGACTGAGGCCACCAGTCTTTGAGTACTGGGGCCCAGGGACCCAGACCATCCCACAGACCGAGCACAAAACGCCTCCATCGCATCGCCTCAGAAGCTCCTGCACGTGGCAGCTGCCGCCCTCTGCCCAGGAGAGCTCAGGCTGTCCCTGGCCCCTGGCAGATGTTCATTTGCATTCGTTTGCATAATGTTCCCCGCCCCTCTGGGCCCCAGATGCCTCAACCAGCTCTGCTCCCCCTGCCGGTCACAGACGTCACCGCAGTCCAATGTCACCGCCCCCCCCCACCCGGCCCCGGCCCCGGCCCCAGCACAGCATCCCCTATTGGTCATTGAGGGCGCGCGACCCTAGGTCCTGGTGTTCCCGAGCGACTGCACTAACCCGGTATTGACCCCCAAACCTGTGCCCCAGGTACGAGCGCCTAAACCCTCGTTGTAGGCCCTTTGCCATCTGGGATTTGATGTCCTCCAACATCTCTCTTGACTCCCTGCACCCTCAAATTTTTGGCGCCCACTCGGAGCTTTCATGCTGCGATGCCTTTGTTCATGCAGCTCCCTCTGCCAGCGGTTCCTTCCTCACCCGGCCCTCGGTGACTCTCGGCGACCCCCTCTCCACTCGCCCGGCGGCTGAAGCGTGCCTGGGGCGTCTTGGAGAGGGGGGATTCTAGCGGGTTTGTCTCATTCCCTGCCATCCCCTCCCTCTCGCCCCCCAGGCCATTTACAAGATGGTTTCGTCCGTGATGAAGATGCCGGAGGACGAGTCGACCCCGGAGAAGAGGACTGAGAAAATCTTCCGCCAAATGGACACGAACAACGACGGTGAGAGGGGTGGACAGGGCGGCAGGGCGGCGGCACACCCTCCTTCCCTCTCCCGCTCCACCTCCCTGCGCTTGGCAGCCACCTTTTTCCCTATCACAGCTCCCCTCGCCCCGCAGGCAAGCTGTCCCTGGAGGAGTTCATCCGCGGGGCCAAAAGCGACCCGTCCATCGTGCGCCTGCTGCAGTGTGACCCCAGCAGCGCCTCCCAGTTCTGAGCAAGAGGAGCCTGGCCCTTCCTCCCCGCCTTCGCCGGCGCTCCCGGCTCTCAGCTTCCTCTCCCTTGTGTCTATCCAGGCTGGGGGCCAAACTGGGGATTCCCCTTCCCGGGTCTGCACCGTGTTGGGGGGGTCTCTGGAGAAGGGAACCCTGCAAGCAAGGGGCCCAAGCAAGCAAGCCAGCCAGCCAGCCAGCCGTCAGCATCCCACAGACCTAGAGGCAGTGTCTCTCCCCTGAGCAAGACCAGGCTCTGTCTTGGTCTGCCCTGAGTCAGCCACCTTACCCAGCCAGCCGGATCACCTCCCACCCAGCCACAGCTCTGAGACCCTTCCCCACCAGGGGGAAGGCTCCCTCTTGTAGGTCTCAGCCTGGGTGGAGGCGGGAGTTATGCCCAGGTAAGGAGCCTGTCTTTTGGTTTGGAGGGGAGAGGATTCCAGGGGTGTAGGAAGATTCCAAGGATGTGGGGCTTTGAGAAAGAAGCTCCTTGAGCCCCTTGCCTGCAGGAGAGCCCTAACCCTTCTTGCTCCAGCTCTGGCTGGCCAAGAGGCCATGACACAATTGCAGAACCTTCCAGGATTCCAGCTGCCAACTGTGGGTCCCACAAACCCTGCCTGTCTTTTAACACTTGGATGAACCCTGCCGGCCACACAGACTACAGATTTATCACTCTGTATTTTGCCCACCTCTCTCTCTCTCTTACACACACCACACACACACAAAGGCCTACAGACAGGTGGGCAGAGCCCTTCCACAGTGTTCTGTGTGGGAAGGAAGTGCAGGCCCCTGGCCAAGCCCCTGTCCCCCTTCCCCCTGCATGCAGCCACATGGAGCATCTCTGTTCTTTTTAATAACTTCAGAATAAAGTCTCGTTTCAGTGCAGTGGGCTGGGTGGCCGGGGAATGGGGTTGAAAGCCCCTCCCAGGTCCCCAAGGGTCCATTGAGCTCTCTTGGGTTGGCTTCAAGAATCCTGGACCTGTCTGGGCCTCCGTGGCCACAGTGCAGCTTGGTCGCAGGCCCAGTGGCCATGGGCCTGATGATATATCAGCTGTCAGAGGGTCAGTGGCACAGAGCTGGTGCAGCTTAGCAGGTCGTGGCTGTCCGTGGGCTCTGGGCTCTCCAGCATCTGTAGAGATACAGGAGGCTGCTGGGCCCACTGGGTCTGGCTGGGGTCTCCTCCTCCAGGACAACCCAGGGAGGGAGGTGGGGAGAGGGCAAAGGAGCATTACTACCTCCCGTGCAAGAGCCAGGAGTGTCCCCTGTTCAAGCTCAGAAGTCCTTTGCCCTCCCTCAAGACTATCGTGGGCCCTGGGAGAGCCAGATGTCAGCTGTGTGACTTAGCTGGGAGATCTGGCCTCTCTGAGCCTTCAAGGCTCTTCCTTTGGTCCTGGGGAGAAAACTTGTGCCCCAATTCTTAAAGTGTACAGGGGGCCCTGTACAAAGGGATGAGACCAACCAGCCTGGGTTCCCCAGCAGGGGCTGCCAGAAAATATGGAGTCAGGACTGTGGAAGGGACTTACCGTGTGGTGGCTGCTTTTCCCCCACCAGGGTCTCAGGTCCAGCAGCTCGTGCACAAGTTGGGCACAGCGCACAGCAAACACGCTCTCTGCCATACAGAACACTAGCGAGATGGCCCAGAGGCACAGGCTGGAGCTCTGAAGGGCACAGGGGGCAGAGGTGGCTGCTTGGGGCTGGGGGTGGAGGATGGGACCCCAAGAGCCCTTACCACTGAGGGGCCGGATGCACCCCATTCCAGGCCAAGGCACTCACGTAAATGCGTGTGGGATCGAAGGGACAGTCAGGCGTGAGTGTCAATAGCTCAGCATTCCCAAAAGTGCAGGGTGCCAGTAGTGCCCGGCCCTGGGTGGCAAAGGTCACGGCGATCGAGGCCAAGAGGCCAAGGGCACAGGTCAGAGAGAGAAGAGCACAGGCTACACTCGAGCTAAACACCGTCCAGCGCTGTATGGGGGAGGCCACAAGTCAGTGGACATCATGGCTTGGCCCTCAGCGGCAGCTCTGGCCTCCCTGATGGTCAGCTGTCCCCCTCCAAGCAGGCCAGGCCCTTGGAGTAACTGTTACCCCTACCCACAGCCCCATCCCAGGAAGTGCCACATACCAGAGGGGTGCTGGGGAGGTAGCGTGACAATGTGACAGCTGCAATGCCTGTGGTGATGACCTGTGGGGAGGCTTGAGTTAGCTCTGACCCCTGTATTGGAGGACCACAGGTGCAGGCCAGGACCACCCTGAATAAAGATTACACCAATGCTTTCTCTAGCCCGGGACCCCGTCACCATCTCCTGCTTAACTTTGGTCTCATTACCTCCATCTTCACAGAGGCATTGCTTCTTCGTGTCCCAACCCTGGAGTGATGTTTCTAAAAGAATCACTCTCTGCCTACAACCTTCTAGGACTACCCAGTGCCTACAGCTATGAGTGTCAAACAAGGACCTGTGTATCCCAGGCCTGCAGGGGCATGTCAGGGAGTATGCCAAGCCAAGATGCTGGCGACATCTCTCTCCAAATGGAAACGATTTCGTAAGAAACTAAGTAACTCAACTAGCAAGGAACTGAAACCAAAATTATTATATTAAAATGAACCAAGATACTTTATGAAGTAGAATTCAAAATCTCCAGGAGTATTTTTAATTGTTCCAGGCTCTCAGTTATCTGGCTCAGCCCATCAGCTTCTCAGCCCCACCCCGGGCCACAGTGCTCCCTCATTGTCCTGGATGTGGCCATCCACACAGCACCCTCACCAGGGACATCCTCTTGCTCCTCTTTTCTCCCCCTGCAGGCTTCCTAACCACCCTTGCTCCCAGAGGAGGACCGCCTGTGCACTGGCTCTTCTGGGCTCCCTTCAGCTTGTCCTACATCCCTCCTCTCACATTCTCTCGCTGTAACAGGCTTGGTACCATGGGGCTCCAGTAATGGCTTTAATTCACTGCGTAGCCACACTCAGTGTCTCAGCCTCTCTGAGCTAAGACCCACTCTGCAAGAGGAACTCACAGAAAGGATACTGGCATTGGTGTCAGACCCAAATAGGCTCAAATCTGGCTTGGCTTCTTTATATCAAAAGATTAGGTGAACCTTGGAGACAATAATGGCCCCATGTTGCTGGGAGGGAGGAGGATTCACTAGGTAAATCAGGGAAAAAATGAAATAGTCCAGCCTGATGCTTATCCCTGTGGCCCTCCTAACCCTTTGCTCACGCCCTTCCCTGCCTTCCTCATGTGGCTGCTGAGCCAAAGACATTGACCACTGACTGAAACTCCACAGACATCACAGATAGCTGCACAGCCCAGCCCTGTTCTGCTGACAGAGCCTTTCCTACTTGCCGGGGTGAAGTTCACCAACCCCAGCTGCCAGCAGGCTCTCTGAGCTTTACTATGTAGGCAGAGACAGGTTTAAAGAAAGAGAGAGGCTCTCAGTCAGGAGACAGCAGCAAAGGAGCTCAGACACTTAGTACAGATGTTCCCCCCAGTGCTGCAGCACCTTTGCTGACAGCCAGGCAAGAGCTTCATAAGCCTAACAATCCTGGGCCCCTTGTTTGTGAAGTCATCAGACGGGCTGATGTCCAGGCCTAACACAACTATCATTCATCCAGTAGTTGCCAGAGACCAGGCCTGATGCTAAGCACCTGCCAAATTGTTTTCCTGTGTCTCCAGAACAGATCTTAGCTATTTCCACCTCCACATGTCTGCACCTGCTATATTCTGTACATGGAATGCCATTCCAGCTTCCTTTCCTGCCTGCTAGTCCCAGCACACCACATATCTGGGTCATTAATTGCAGTCCATCTGTGAACTCCTACTCATCCATCAATACCTTGATCAGTGGCCTCTACTTCTGTGAAACTCTCCTGGATCCTCTCAAGCTGACTTCATGTTCCTTCCTTCTGTCCCACAGTACTTTGAATATCTATGGTAATAACAATCCTAACTCACAGTAGTGCACGCTCACTGTGTGCCAAACAGTGTGCTAAGCACTTTGTATGGATAATGTCATTCTGCACTTGCAAGACCCTCTGAGGTGGATATTTTTCCCACCCCATTTTACAGATGAGAAAACAGAAGCAAAGACCGTTTGAGTGACTCGTATAGTTGCTAAGTGGTGTACTAGGTAGGGTTAGTGCTCTGGGCTCCCTGTTTACCCACCCAGGTTCTGGTGGGGACTCATCAAAGACCCTTTAAGCCCTTCCCTCCCACCGTCCCCCCCCTCCGCATGGGTACACCAACCCGTACCACAATGGCTGAAGTGACGGAGAGGATGTTGACCGTGCAGTACTGCAGAGCCACAGCGTCACGGGGGGCAGCCACGTAGCGCAGCACAGTGCCATGGAGGACGGCGGCCACGATGAAGCTCACATGGCCCAGCACCACCAGTACCAGACCTGTCTTCATCAGCACCTTCCGGAAGTCACCCACACTCAGGCCACCTGTGGGGGACAGCATGTCAGGGCCATGGCTGAGGCTCATCTTGGGCAGAGCAGAAAACCTAGCCTCCAGAGTGACGCACCTTGGATTCTAAATCTATTTCTGGATGTCTTGGCGCCAGTAACTTGTCTTCTCTGAACCTCAGTTTCCTCATCTGTAAAAGGGGCTCACCATTCCTTTGTGAGAGTCCTTGGAACTATAAAGTTGGAAAAGCACACAGGTGGCACTTTAATCCTTGCTAGTGCTCGAGGTTGTGAGCGGTGCAGTTCTAGCTCAGGACCCCAAGATTCTTCACTGATTCATTAATTCTTATGTTCATTACACAAATGTTCCCTGAGTTCCTGCTGTCAGGCCCTAGGGTGCCACAGTGAGCCTGACAGTTACTGTCCGGGTCCCAGGAGCCCATAGTTCATTGGGCAAGCATCAGGCCCTGTTCAGTATTCATTCAGTTTGGTAGATGGAGACTGGCACACCATAGGGACTTAACATACAACTGCTAAACGAAACTGTCTAGAATGTGTAACTAATGCAAGCCCCTGAACCTCCACTTCCTCATCTGTAGAATGGGAAGAAGAACCCTTGTCACTGGGTGGGGAAGAGGGTCATGTCACTTTCCTACCCTGGGAATACTGGGAAAAGCAAGTTCTTGGTGCAGGGGGGAATGGGCTTATCAGCACATCCCAGGAATAGGGAGCCCCCTCCTTAGGCAGCTCAGGCTCTCTGCAATGTCCCCTTTGGCTCCTGGCCCTGCTCTCAAGTACTGTACCATGCTGGCTTCCTGACCCTGTAAGTCCCTTTGTTCTAGCAGCTCTGTGAGACTGGAAGTGTGGTCAGGTTCCAGAGCTAAACAGCCCTTTCTTCCTTTAGCTGCTCGCAATAGGACTTGACTTGGAGCCCCTTTTAGACTCCAGTCTCCCCATCTCTGGCAGAGAGGGCTGATCATATTTTGTATGTGGGAGCTTTACAGCTGAATAAACACAAGTAAAAGAAAAAAGCTATCACTAGAATGGATGTGCTCAGGGAGCTGGGCCAAGAGGCAATCCAGAGGGCTGGAGGGATGGGGGCATTTAGTCACAGACTCTGCAGACCTCGCTCCAGCCCCTTGCCTCTTTGGGCCCCAGTATAAAACAGGAAGAGCTTGACTTCCCTGCTCTCTGAGACCCCTGGAGCCTGTAGGGTGTGGGACCAGGTTGGAGCAGAACAGCACAGAAGATTGGCAGGACAGGTACAGGGAACTGGAGTGGCCTGGAGAAGATGAACAGCTGGCCAGACAGGAAGGGGAACAGCAGCTTCCTTCCAGGGGCTGGACCCACCTCACCCCATCCACCCACCTACCTGGCAACCCAGACATCAATGGGCTCGGGGTTGGACTCAATAACAACAGCTTTCCAGGACCAAGGCTTTGGTCAGACAGGACAGTGCCGGCTTGGGCTGTACCTGGAGCATGGGTGCAGAGCCTCAAGGCAGTGCCTGGCTTTATTTCTAAGTTCCCATTCTGGGAACATTTAGCAATGGGGCTAAGCACTTAACACTTGGTAGCTAACTTCATCCTCATAGTAGTCCTAGGAGATGGGTACGACTGTCCATTTTACAGATGAGAAAACCAAGGCTCACAAGGTCTCTAGGCTAAGTAGTAGGGACTCCCTAGTGCTGTCTGATGCCCCAGATCAGCATCTCAGTGCCCAGAGAGGGAGAAGGGGCACAGGGTTTCCCTCCTCTGTCCCAGCCCTTCTCTCCTGGCTGTGGGAGAGCAGGGGATGGAGGGGGGACCCTTGTGAAGATCCAGAGGCCCTGCGCTCTGGATCCCGGTCCCTCTCATCTCCCTGCATCCCTTCTCCTGCCTGGGAGTCTTCAGGGCAGTCGTGCCCCTCAGCAAAAAAGGGAAGTGGGGGCAATTGGGCAGCCCCACTCCCTGCATCTCACTGCTGGGGAAACTGAGGCCCCTCAGTTCTGCCCCAGGCCACGAACTGAGTGCGTTCCGGCTCTCTCCACCCGGAGGAGGGTCTGGGCCAGCCTCCCGCCCCCCGCCGCTCACCGACGCGCAGACACATGTCGCTCCCGCCCGGGTCGCCGCGGCCGGCGTCAGCGGAGGCTCCTGAGGCTGCGGGCCGCCCGGGGACCCCGCTCCCATCCGCGTAGCCTGTGCGCCCAGCGGAGCCGCGCCGCGCCCACTTCCCTCCCGAGCGGGCTCGGCGCCCCGGCCGGCCTCCCTTCCCCGCACCCCCTGGGCCGCCCAGCCCCGACGCCAGGCAGCGCGTCCGCGGCCGGTCCGACCGGCTCCGCAGCCCTCGGCCTTCACGACTGAGTCACCGCCCCCGCCACGCCCCCGCGCCCCGAGCCCGCCCCTACCGCACCCAGGCCCATTGGACGAGTGGAAACTGAGGCTCGGAGGAGCTGCGATCGCCCGGGCTGTGTGTGTGTCTGCAGTGCCCATTGTGACCCTGTGGGCACCTGCCGGAAAAGCCCCCCGGATGGAGGCTGGGAATGCGTGGTGAAAGATCGCTGCCTGGGAGACTACGGTCTGCCCTTGACCTGCTGTGTGACCTCAAGCCAATCACTTCTCCTCCCTGGGCCTTCCTTTTATTGAGGAAAGAATGCTGCCGGGTCTGAGTCATGTCTTCCATTTTGAACAAGGTGCTTTGTTTCTGTTTTGGGGGTCTCTTTCCCTCCTGGGAAAACCAGGGAGAATACTTCCTGTCCTTTGAGGTGGTGATGAAATAAAATGAGACACAAAAATAAGATACGAAAACGCCTTAGAAACTCCCTTGGGTGGCTATTTGGGGGTCAATGGTGGACCCAGCAGGACATATAGCTGGAGCTTCACTGATGCTGGGTAATGGTTACTGGGCCGACCAAGCTGTCCCTTGTTTTATCATCAGTGTGGGAAGGAGGTCTGTTCCTGTCCCTTGGGTTCAGAGAGCTCAGGACCACCCTGCTGGAGCCTGAATTCCCACCCACATCTCCAACACGGCCAGGCTGTGGCTTTTTCCTGGATTCTCTGGGTCTTTGGAGCAGTCCTCTGGGAGGCACTTATTGTGTACATGGATGACGTCCATTCCCACTCTGTACCCTGCTTTGGTGGCAGAGGCTGGCCTTGCACACAGGTGTCCAGTGAATGTGTGCCTTGTTGTGTCACCTGGGTCTAGCTTCTGGAGTTTGGAAAACACATTAACATCAGGAAACGGTGTGGAGCCATTTCTCCTGGGAAGCCCCAGGCATCAGTGGCCACCACAGACCATGGGGGGACGACTGTCATCTGTTATCTAAAGGGAGAATGTGCAGTGGCGCATGGTGGGGAGACAGTCTTGTCAGGTAGAAGGGAAGATGGAAGCAGGTCATTAAGCCACTGAGCTGGCTCCCTTCCTGGCTGACATGATGTCACGGGGACCTTTTAGGAAGTACTTGGACAATACTTACCCACATTGCAAATGGCTGCACCCTCGTAATTGGGGCCCACCAGCTCCAATTCTAGGTCTTCATTCTATACCAAAGAGTGCAAAGGGATGCCTGCATTTAATGGTGTTTGTGGACCATGCAGCCATTCCTACCTGAAGTATTGGCATCCGTGATAACCAAGGTGTGAGGGGGCCTGCAGGAGAGCAAGGGAAGGGTTTGCTTCCCAAATTACACACAGCTGTATTGTTGGAGGCTTACAATGAATAGTTACTCGTGTCTTCTGGCCCAGCCACTTAGAGCTTTCTGATGGGGGAGCTCGCCTCCCAGGGGCTGCTCTGGAGAGCACGTCTGGTCACTGCAAAGCCAAGGTCAACTCTCAGGTGTGCAAGAGCCCATGGCTTCTCTATCTGCCAGTGTGGGACAGTGCCACTGACGCTGAGCCTGGCTGGAGCTTTCTGGAATTGGGCTTGGGAGCAGACCTTTTAAAAATGCCTTTGTTTCTGGAAACATAGATGGCAATTCTCTTTTTATTCATGGAGCAACCTCAAGAGCTAAAGACGATCATGAGACTATCATTTTATAGGTGAGAAAACTGAGATCCCACAGCATTTATCAAGGGTAGGACTGAGACTCAAATCTAGGCCTATCTGACCACAAAGGCAGCTCTTGGCTTCTGAGTGTGTACTGGAGCACCGGGAGAGACAGCGCCCAGGACTGTGCCTGTTCTATGGGGCCTCTGACAGGGAGAACTACTTCTACTTTCCAGACTAATTTTCCAACCATCATCCAACCTTAGTGGCCTGAAGTTATTGCCATTTCTTTTCCTTATTGCCACAGGGTCAAAGTCCACTAGTCCCAGCTAGCTGTGACCCTTGCCTCTGTCCCACCTCTGCACACTGGCCTGAGACTCCAGAAAGATCTCCAGAGCTTTAGTTCCTTATCCTCTGTCACCTTAACTGTGACATTCTAGCAGCTTACCACCATCTCCTGAGCCTTAGTTTCCCTATCTGGAAGGCTGGCTGGATTTCTGAGGCATTAGTGACTTGAATGATATGAAAATGGGTTGAAACCTAGCCAGAAAAACACAAGTAGTAATTCTCTGCTTTCCTGGAACATTTAATGACCAGGTGTGGCCCAGTGTATTTAAACTTGGTCTTAACAGTACTTAAAGTGGGGTGAGGCCTCCCTGCTGGTGTTCTGCTGGGGAGGTGGGTTTAGGCGTCCACTCTGTGAAACCCCTCCTGGTTTAAAAAAAGCCCTGGCCACCATTTTAAAAACAGTTCTTCCATGTAAATAAACTGCCACACATCATATTCTGTACATATGTGTGTACTAAAACCAAGCAGCCACACTTCTCTGAAAGGAGAGGACAGTTAGAGGGGACTTTGGCTATAGCTCAAAGCATTCCCTTTTTTTTTTAATAAAGAAAATATGTTTACCATTACAAATTGTGAGTGGTGTGAATTGGGGCATTTGTTGCACTATTTTCTTTCTTTTTTGTTGGCTTTTGTTTGCTTGCTTTTGTTTTGTTTGGTTAAGACAGGGTCTTGCCTAAGCTGGCCTCAAACTTGCAGTCCTCTTGCCTTAGCCTCCTGAGTGCTGGGATTACAGGCGTACACCAACATGTTTGGCTTTTTACATTATTTTCTAACTTTAACATTTCTAAAAAGAAATATGCGTTGCAGAAAACATAGGGGAAGATGCAGGAAAGTATAAAGAAGAAATCAGAAGGACCCGTCATCCTCCGTACCCTAAGGATAACCACCATTCAGTTTGGAGGGTTTTCATATGTGTTTTCTGTCAGCATATATACTTTTCTCCTCCTTCTCTATGACTCCTGCCACATGTCTCTACTGTCTCCCCTCCTCATTTTTATCCTCCCTGTCACCTCCCTATCTATCCAGGACTTGGATTTTTGTTCCAGTGTCCTGTTCATCCATGTGAATGACCCTTCAATACCTTCTCCGCGTTCCTCAGTGACCTTCCTCATGACTCTGGCCATCCCTTGCCAGGGCCACACCTTAATTAATGCCCTCTTGAAGTCTCAGCCTCTGGCATGGTCCAGAGGCCTCTCTGGTGGCCTGCCTGTGTTCTGACTTCCGCTGTCTCACTCCCCAAGTTTTGGATGCCACTGGCCTCCACAGCACTAGGCCTAAACCAAAGGTGAGCATCTGAAGGCCAGCTCAGTTGTCCTAGTGAGATGGGCCATATGGGGGACTCGGATGGGGGCCATGATTGTGGCTGTGGGGATGGAGGAAGGAGAGGAGAGTTGGGGCATGTGACTCATTTGCACATTAAAATCTAAAAAGCACTGTTCTAAATCTCTCCCCTCCAAACTCCTCCAGGCAGCTTCTACAGCTCCAAGGGTCCCCACCCCACTTCCTCAGTCCATTGCAATGTGGCTTCAGAACATCCCTTGTTGAGGTCACCAGTGACTTCTAATTGTGTTAATCCAAGGAGGCATTTGGGTCCTACTAATTACCATTATCCATGCCCCCTGCACAGGTAGCACATGCCCCATTTTTCCTTCTGCCTCTGCTTGCTCCTTCCCAGTCTCTCTGTGGGATTTTGTCATCACCTCCACCTTTGGACATCGGCACAGTCCCTTTCTGTCTCCTTTATCATTCCCATTGGTTGGTTCAGTGCTTCCCTGACCCCAGACTAGGTAGCTCTCCTGAGCCTCAGGTGCAAACATCCAGTTACTTTCAAGCCATTATGTGGGCGGCCCACTGTCCTCCAAGTTCAACATGGACTGAATGACCACTTTCTCTTCCCCCAAATGGGATCTTTCCTTTAAGGTTGGTCTCAGTTGGTGGCATCATGATGGACCCCAAGTCAAAAATCTGGAAGTCCTCTTTTTTGTTTTTTGTGGGATGGGTTTGAACTCAAGCCTTCATGCTTGCAAAGCAGGTGCTCTACTGCTTGAGCCACATCTCAAGCCCATTTTGCTCTGGTTATCTTGGAGATGGGGTCTCAAGAACTATTTGCTGGGGCTAGCTCAAACTGTGATCCTCCCAATCTCAGCCTCCCAAGTAGCTAGGATTGTAGATGGGAGCCACAGGCCCCTGATTTGGAAGTCTTTCTCCTTCTTTTCTCCTTCTCCTCTTCCTCCTCCTTCTTTTGGCAGTACTGGGGTTTGAACTCATAGGCATAAGTCTTTGTGACCTTGGATCAGGCAATGTTGTTTTAGGTGTGACACCAAAAGCATAAGAAATAACAACAAAAAAGGTAAACGTAATTTCATCAGAATAAAAAAGTTAATTCAAAGGATACTATCAATAAAACAAAAAGATAGGCAACCAAACAAGAGAAAATACTTGCAAATCAGGCATCTAGTAAGGGTCTAGTCTCCAGAATATGTAAAGAAGTCTTGCAAATCAACCACAAAAATATAATCCAACTAAAAATTAGGCAAGGCTGGGTGCAGTGGTGTGTACCTGTAGTCCCATCTACTAGGAGGCTGAGGCAGGAAGATCGGATCAAGGACAGCCTGGGCAATGTAGTGAGGCTTCCGTTTCAAAAAAAAAAAAAAAAAAAAAAGCCTGCTCTTCTTCCTGTGACCTCACACCCTTCAGGTTTTCTTTCTTTTTTTCTTTTTTAAAATTTTTTATTATTCATTTATTCACATGTGCATACAGAATTGTTTGGGTCATTTTCCCCCCTGCCCTCCTCCCCGCCTTCCCCCCTCCCCACCTCTCAGGTTTTCTTACTTGTGAAGATATTCATTCATTCTTGTCTCTTTAGTTGATTTTTCCAACTTGGACCTTTAAGTTTGAGCACCAATGATCCAGTCTAAGGTTAGCAATAGCTGGACTACTTCTAAGACCTTACATTTCAGCACCCAGCTCCCTGACACCATGTCCTGTGTGTGTGTACGCATAAATGCAAGCACGTGTTCTGCCATTGAACTATATCACACCCCCCATCTCCTATCTTTCCAACTCATTTACCATAATTTCTTCCCAACAGTTCTTTAGCTTCTTGAGATAGCCATTCTGTTGTCCCTTCATGATGGCAGGCTTGAGAATTCCATCAAAGTTCTCTCTTCTTCATCTACGCACTCTTTCTCAGCAATCTCATCCAGCCCCTTGGCTTTTATACTACCAAAACATCAGGGACTATGTAGACCATATGCATAGGTGTATCTATACACGTATGCACATATGTATATCTCCAGCTCTGGCCTTTCACTCAACTTATGTGCCCGACTGCCCGCTTGTCATATCTACTTGAATGCCATTTGACCAACTGAATTGAATATGCCCAAGAAGAGCTCTGAGTTCCAGTCCCCTCAGTTCATTTTTCCCCAGTCTTCCTCATCTCAGTTAATGACACCATCATTTACCGAGTTACTCAAGCCAAAGACAGAAAAGCCATTCCTGATTTCTCCCTTTTTCTCATTCTCTACATTATATCTACCTGCAAGACTTGCTGCTTTATTTTTAAAATATTTCTTAAATCTATCAGCTTCTCTCCACTTCTGCTGTCACTCGCTTATCCAGTAGCCTCCTAACTGGCTTCTCTTTTATTTTTATTTTTTTCTTGGAGGTACTGGGGTTTGAACTCAGGGCCTCATGCTTTCTAGGCAGGCAATCTACCATTTGAGCCACTTCACCAGCAAAACTGGCTTCTCTACTTCCATCTTGCTGTGGTTTGCATGTGTCCCCCAGAAGTTCATGTACTGGAAATTTAATCCCCAAATTTGTATGTTAATGGAATTTGGAGGTGGGGATTAGGTTTAGATGAGGTCAAGAGGGTGGGACCCCATGCTGGCATTAGTGGCTTTAGGAGAAGAGGAAGAGAGTCTTGAGCTAGCAGCTGTCTTGCCATGTGATGCCCTCTGCCATGTTATGACATGACAGGAAGGTCCCCCTACATGTGGAGCACATGCCATCACCATGTGCATCTCAGCTTGGAGGGGAGTCCATTGGTCTTAATGCCTCCCTTGGTCATGACCGTGAGCGTGACCTTGATATGCTTCTGTTCCAATAAAGATTGTGCTCTGTTGTAACCCCAATCTGTCTGCCTCGCCTTCCTTCCTCCCTCCCTCCCTCCCTCTCTCCTTTCCTCCTTCCCTCCCTCTCTTTTCTTTTCTTTCTTTTGTTGTGGTTTAACTCAGGACCTTGTGCATGCTAGGCAGTCACTATATCTCCAGTGAGATCCATTCCTAACTATTTTACTTTTTATTTTAGAGATAGCGTCTAACTTTTTTGTAGTAAGGGAGGTAACAGAGTTTATTAGAGGTTGGAGAGAGGAGTTACAAAAGGTCATGTCAGGCCAGGTATGAGGTGGAAGCAGAAAGCAGGGTCTCACTTTATGCCTGGGTTGGCCCAAACTGTGATCCTTTTATTTGTGCTTCCGTGTGTAGCTGGGGTCACAGATATGCACCACCACCCCCAGTCATTGGTTGAGATGAGGTCTCTTGAACCAGGGTTTGCCTCAACCCATGATCCTGAGGTAACTGGGATTATAGGTATAAGCCACCATACCCAGCCAGTATCTTTGCTCTTGCTATTACCTCTATCACCAGTACTCTGCTCTCAATCATCAGTGAGATTTTTTAATACCACACAGGCCGAATCAGTGCTATACAATAGAACTCTCTGTAATGATGGAAATGTTCTATGTCTTCACAGTCCAGTGTGGTGGCCACTACACACAAATTACTGAGCACTGGAAATGTGGCTACTGTGACTCAGAAATTGACTCATTTAATTCAATTAATTAAAGTTAAAATTGAGGCAGAGTAGATATTCGGGCAGAGTAGATATTGTGTTGAACAGAGGGTGAATTGCTCCCAGTCCACTCCTGATTAAATTACCCTGTTTTATTTTCTCCAAGGCACTTTTCTCTGTGTAAAATAATCCTGCTCCTTTATTAGCTTTCTGCTTCTATTGGCAAGAACTTTGGATCCATGGAAGCAGAAGCCTTAAGAATCTTGTATATAGCTCACTACTCAGCAGTCAGGACCTGGAATTGGGTTAGGGACATAGTGGGCACCCGGGCAACATTAACTGGTGAATAAACGGTATGGACTTAGGGACCCCAAGAGCCCCCCAGGACTTTCCCAGAGGGCCCGTGGATTCAAAATGATGTTCTCCCCTGCCAGAGTATTTCCATCATAACACTAAGATCTTTTATATTCTGGATGCTGAAGAGCGATGGCACAGCTGGGCACAATGCAAGGCAGCACCTCTCAACTGTACGAGCGGGCAGTGTGCTCTTCCCGCACGCACTCACGAGAGAGGCAAGCTTCCCTACAGAACGACTTGATTAAGACTCCGCCTCAAGTACACCTGTATTTACTCATTCATTATCCTGTCTACTTTTGTGGACTGGGGTTTGAACTCAGGGCTTCGTGCTTGCAATACATGCACTCTACCATTTGAGCCACACCTCTTGTCCATTTTGCTCTGGTTATTTTGGAGATGGGTCTCATAAACTGTTTGCCTAGGCTGGCCTCGAACTGTGATTACAGCTGGATTACAGTCATGAGCCACTGGTGCCTGGCTCTTTTTTTTTAAATTTATCTTTCTCTATTTTTTTTTTTTTTAAGTTTTGAGAATTAACCCCAGGGCCTCACATATGTCACTAACCTACACCCCCGGCTCCAAATCTCTCTCTCTCTCTCCACACACACACACACACACACACACACACATACACACACACACACACACATGTACATATACAGATACATATATATGTTTTTTGATTGAGCCCCCTATGTTGCCCACACTGGCCTCAAACTCCTGGAATCAAGCAGTTCTCTTGCCTTAGCCTCCCAAGTAGATGGGACTGAATACAGGTCATGCCACTGTCCCTGGCACGCTTCTTTCAAATATTTTGACAGAGTGGAAAGTGTCCTTCCGTATACTAGTTGTCTAAAGGAAAAACCCTGGGCAACTGACAGTTGTTTGAGTAGCAAGCTAAACTAGCCACTTTTTTCATGGAACACCATTTGTAGTTGAAAGAAGGATGAAAAGACATACTGTGGTTTTGCAAATGTGGCTATTTTGCAGACATTTTCTCTAAAATGAACAAAGTAAGCCTGGCACTTCAAACAAACAAACAAACAAACAAACAAAAAACTGACAATCTTTGCTGCCAGTGATCAATTTTGAGCTTTTGGTGGGTCACCAGTAGCTCATGCCTCCTAGCTACTCAGGAGGCAGAGATCAGGAGGATTGTGGTTCAAAGCCAGTCCTGGGAAAATATTTTGAGAGAGCCTATCTTAAAAATATCCAACCCCAAAAAGGACTTAGTGGGGTGGCTCAAATGGTAGAGCAACTGCCTAGCAAGCGTTGAGGTCCTGAGTTCAAACCCCAGTACTGCCAAAATAGAAATAATTTTTTTGAGCTTTTAAATGAAAATTAGAATTTGGAGAACCTTGTAGACACCACAATAACTTTAACAGTTTCCCAATAATACTTAAAACTTTCTGATAGGCTCAATGGTGACATTAACAAATGTGATTTTTCTCTATTGTACAATGATGCAATATGTCTACATTTGGAAGATCTTATAACTCAGTGAACCCATATTTGTCAAATCATAAATGCGCTATGTTATGTTATGTTATGAAATCATGTATGGATAAAAATGCATTCCAAGTGCAAGATAGGACCAGGCAGGTGGCCCATGCCTATGATCCCACCTTCACAGAAGGTAGAGGTAGGAGGATTGTAGTACAAGGCTGTGAGCAAATGCATAAAAAGACCTTATCTAAAAAACAAACTAAAGCAAAAAGGGTTGGTGGAGTGACTCAAGTAGTAGAGCATTTGCCTAGCAAGCATGAGGCCCTGAGTTCAAACTCCAGTACTGCTAAAAAACAACAAGAAGAACGACAACAAAAAAACCAAAGTGAAAGATAGATCAACAAATTTTAATTTAATGAAAAGTTAAATTAAAATTATTGTTTCAGATTTGATATTGAAAGTAACTTTTACAAAACTATAATTTGTTGACTTTTGATGGAATGTCAAGACTATCCACAATGATATGAAAAGGCTTTAAAAACCTCCTTTTCTAGTTACATATCTGTGTGAGACTGAATTTTCTTCATAAGATTCAAGCAAAGCACTGAGTCTCAACAGATTGAACAAGCTGAAGCTAGACATCAAGGAGATTTGTAAAAATGCAAAGCAATGCCATTCTTCTCACTATATTTTTATTTGGAAATACAGGTTTTTTTTTTTTTAACATTGTAAGTATATTATTTATTTATTTATTGGCAGTACTGGAGTGGGCTGGCTTCAAGTTGCAATCATCCTGATCTCTGCCTCCTGAGTAGCTAGGATTATGGGCACTGGCTCCTTATTATTTTATTTTTAAATAAGTATTTAAAAAAATTTGTTGGCTATACTGGGATTTGAACTCAGAGCCTTGTGCTTGTCCTTAAACTTCTTAATTTTAATTGGTAATATGCCAAACATCAATTAACATAACCCACTTAAATAAAAACTCTTTCAAATTTCCAGGTGTCTAGAAAATTTGTAGCCACCACCATGACTAAAGTCAGCCAACAGTGGATTCGTCCAAGCATTGGTGGAGAGAAAATAAGATGATTATAAAGAAGCAGTTCCACTGGAAGAGGAAGGAAGTGAAAACACGCAATGGCCCATGGTGCGTATTGTATCCTGTGGGTCAAGAACGACAAGGATGCCCTGCCTCAGTACAGGGAGGTTGGTCTGGCTGCCCTGCCATGTTGGAGGGCAGTAGGGTTTAGATAAGTGTCACCCACAAGTCCACTGTAAAAACTTGGTTCCAAGGGTAGCTGTATTGGGCTGCTGGGGACCTTTCAGAGGTCGGGCCTAGTAGAAGGTCCTTAGGTCACTGGGGGCTTGTCCCAAAAAGGAACTGTGGAGCCCTAGTATCTGTCTGTCTGTCTGTCTGTCTCTGTCTGTATGATCAAGTTGTGACTTCTCACTCTGACCTGAGCTTCCTCAACTTTCTGTCACTAAACAAAATACCGGAGATAATTAACTTACAAAGAGAAAAAAGTTATTTTGGTTCACAGTTTTAGAGGTTCCAGTCCAAGACTGGGTGGACTCATTGCTTGGGGCCCTGGTGGGCATGCCAGATGCAATAGCGGACACGGCTCACCTCATGGCTAGGAAGCAAAAGAGAGAGAGCAGAAGATGTGGTCCCACATCCCTTCAGGGACCTACTAGGTGTGGGACCACTAGGCGCCACCTCTCAAGGGTTGCACCACCTCCCAACAGTGCCACCTCTCCTAGGGACCACAAGTTTAACTCATGGGCCCTTGCGGGTGGGGGGACTCATCCAAACCATAGCAAGATGAGAACCAAATAAAGTTCTCTTTACTTCCTAAGTAGCCTGTGTCAGATAGTTCATTGTAGTGGTGAATCACATAAGAATACAAGTGTTGTTTTGGCTCATGATTCTAGAATGTCCAGTCCAAGGTCTGGCCTCTCTACCTCTTTGGAGGTGGTCAGAGTGGCACATCCTGCCTGGAGCACAAGGTAAAGTACAATCACGTATATCATGAGCCAGGAAGCAGAAGGAAAGGACAATCCTCTCCAAGAGATCCCAAGCCCCAATGATGTAAGGACTTTGCACTAGGCCCTACCTCGCAAAGGTCTCACTACCAGTTAACAGCAATCCTTGTGGACACATGGACCTTTAGGGGACATGCATCCAAATCATACCTGCCTGCTCTATCTCTTTTTAGTGATGGAAAGATGACTAATACAGAGGGTCTCCCCTATCCAGTGGAACTCTGCAGTCACATCTTTGAAGGATTTTGAGGGTCCCCTGTTGGTACTGTGTGAGGCCCACGCATTGCCTTCTGGGCTAATCACTCATAGGCTTCCACTTGCCAGGAGTGGGATTTCTCTGGCAACCCCCCCACCCCACTGCCCGCCTCCCCACTCCCTCCCCTACCCCCCACTCTCCCCCAGCTCCTGCAACTTTTTTTTGGTGGGACTGTGGTTTGAACTCAGGGCTTCGTACTTGCAAAGTAGGTGCTCTACTGCTTGAGTCACATCTCCAGCCCACTTGCTTTGGTTAATTTGGAGATAAGGGATCTCATAAACTATTTGCCCAAGCTGGTCTCAAACCTTGATCCTCCTGATATCAGCCTCCCCAGGAGCTAGAATTACAGACCTGAGCTACTGGTGCCTGGCTAAAACTATTTTCTTGAAAGGTTTGTAAGTCTTCTCACTTATTCACATTTGGATAATGACACAGGCTAATAACCAAGTCAGTAGAATTGTGATTTATGGAGCCTGAAATCTAGACTTAAGTCCTGTGCTGGGGAAAGCCAGAGTATCTCTCTCAGGAACAGCAGACCTCAGCTCGGGGCCTCCATCTTCACCTCTGCCTCAAGCCACTGTGAACACCAGGCACAGAGAGGCAGAGTTGGCCTGCTCTGACCCTCGGGTCACATCCCTGGTGAGAGGCTCTTTACATAAGGGTAATAGTCCCCTTAGTGGGGACAGGTAGCAAAGGGGTAGAGGGCTGTCTCCTGCCTCCCTGGCTTTGCTCCCACACTTTAGCATTGACCTAAAGAGATGAGCTCTTTTGATCCTGCAAAGTCAGTGACCATCAGACACTGAACCAGCCTGGATGGCTGACTACAAACAACCTCTCCTGGCAGAGCTGTAGGAGCACAAGGTCAGGGTCAGGCTGCCTGGCGTCAAGCCATAGCTCTACCATTGTCTAGCTTCATGACCTTAGGCCTCCATTCCTCAAATATAAAAAGAGAACTAAAACAGTGGCCCCTTTTTGATGTTACCATGTGAAGATGAAATGAATGTCTGTAAAGAAAGCACTTAGCACAGTGCCTGGCCCGTAATGAGTGCCTCGCGCATGTGAGCTCTTATTGTTTACTATTCTCTCTGCAAAGTGTCAGTTTTTGCATGCTGAACTGAAGATTTGGGGAAATGGCCAGCCTACTGTTGCCTCCTGACATACTTCTACCAAGTCCGCTAAAGCTCCACCTGCGTTAGGCACATGACCTGATTTTTGTGGTTGTGTAGCTGCATCTCGGGGCACACAGAACTCTCAACCTGGGGTGGTGAAGTCCTTGCCATTCTGCAACCACTTCATGCAGCCAATTGCAAGTGGTAGGGACCATTGCTTGTGCTATGATTTGGATGAGTGTCCCCTAAAGGTCCATATGTCTACAAGGGTTGCTATTGACTGGTGGTGAGACCTTTGAGAGGTAGGGCCTAGTGGGAAGTCTACATCATTGGGGGTTGGGATCTCTTGGAGAGGATTGTAGGACCCTGGGATGTCCTTTCCTTCTGCTTCCTGGCTCGTGACATAAGTGATTGTACTTTACCTTGTGCTTCTGCCAGGATGTGCCACTCTGACCACCTCCAAAAAGATAGAGCAGTCTGATCTTGGACCGGACATTCCAGAACCATGAACCAAAACAACCCATTTCTTTTTATAAGTTAATTGCCTTGGATATTTTGTTATAGTGATGAAAAGCTGACTGATACAACTGGCAGCACTCTAATTGCTGTATTAGTCAAAACTTCAGTTACAGGTGACAGAGTCCTGACTGAAAAAGACTGGGTGAGGGAAAGAAAGGTATTAGAAAATGGAGCTAAAACATTCAGATGCTCTCTCTCTGCTTTCTGGCTGCCCTAATTTTAGCTGTTCTGCCCGCTATGTCCTCCTCGCTATGATGGACCGAAACCTCTGAAACTTTGGTTGAATCTGCTAATGTGGAACCCACAGATCTGGAAGGCCCAGTGTATTTCAAAAAACAGTCACTGACATTGAAGTGGGTTTTAAAGGCACAGGGAGGACTTAGTTTCTCTGGCCTTGACCAGGGCATGATAGTACACGGGCCTTGAGTAGGATTCCTCAACATCAGAGGACTAATGTGGTCGGCCCCCATCTGCAAGCTAACTTCATCCCACAGAGGAGGCAGAGCGAAATGTTCCCCAGGTTAAGTGGGACTGTAATAAAGATAACAATGAAGTAAAAAATGGAAAAAAGACAGGAAATGTTGATTCCTGTTTACAAACTAAACACTAGGAAGGAAAATAGTCCTTGTGCAGCCAATTCGGTCCAAATGAACCTTGATTTCAATTTTGGCTTTAGCATTGAGAGAAGATCAGTGCGTTGAAGCACTTCCTTCTTTTCTTTTCCAGCAGTGCTGGGGTTTGAACTCAGGGCTTCATGCTGGCAAGGTAGGTACTCTTACCAATTGAACCATTCTGCCAGCTTTTTTGGGGGATGGGATTTTTCGAGATAGAGCCTTGGGAACTATTTGCCTGGGTTGGCGTGGAACCATAATCTTCCTGATCTCTGCTTCCTGAGTAGCTAGAATTACAGGTGTGAGCCACTGGCACCAGGCTTGAAGTACTTTCTTAATACAGAGTTCCCCACAGATCCTTCTGGGGACTTTTCTATATCCCTAGGTTTCAGTGAATACTGATTAAATCTCCATTTTGTCTTAGGAAATATGAAAGAAGCATATGTGCTTCCTCTTACCCATTTTTAAGACAAAACTGACCCACAGTACACTGAGATGAGATCCCCAAGATTGTAGATTTCACGGAAGGGTCAGATTGTAAAAGGAATGCAAATGCCATAATAGAGTACCACAAATGGGGTGACTCAAGCAGCAGAAACTTATTTCCTCACAGCTCTGAATATGGAAGTCTGAGCCCAAGGTGTCGGCATGCTGGGTTTCTTTTGAGGCTTCTCTGTGTGATAGAGATAGCCATCTTGTACCTGTCTTTACATGGTCTTCCATCTGTGTGTCTGTGTCCTAAGTCATAATCTTTTCTTTAGAGAAAAACATTTTTATTAGCATATACTAGTTGTACAGGGGGTTTCATTATGACATTTCCATATATGCTTTCAATGTGCCTTGGTTCAGTCCATCCCTGCCGTCATTTCCCCTCATCCTCTCCCTCTTACTTAAAATGATTCCCGCAGGTTTCAGTGTTCTTTCTTCAGAAGCATATATAAAGCACGTAGGCCATATTCACCCTCCTTTTACCCTCTCCATTCACCTTAACCTCTTCTGGTTACAAGGACGCCGGCTATGTTGGGCTAGGGTCCACTCTAATGACCATTCTTTTTTTTTAGAAAGAAGTTCACTTTCTTTAATGTTGTACAAAAAAGTGTAAGTAGAACCAAAAGTTAATAAACACTATCACATTTGTTTACACCACTATCTAGTTGTTCATATTAACTTTACTATTCAAACCATAGGAAACAGGTGGCAATTTAGGGATTGGGAAAGAGATAAAACCAAAAAAACTTCTACCACATTTATTCTTCCACACTGTATAGCTGTGCTCACAGAGACGGCTTCTTTAACTTCTCATCTGTGCAGGAAGTCAGTTATATATAAAATTGAACCTGCTCAACAGCTGAGGGAGACTAGAAATGATGGGTCCATATCCTGGTGCATTGTCGTACAATTCAAACAGTGGTGCAGCTACCAGCTTGTAATTTTTAGGAACTGCAAACAAAGCTTTCTCTTGAAGCTGAACCAAAAACAACTTCTTATGTTCCTTAGGTTTTGTAATATATGCAGGAATATATGGATACTGAGGAGGTTCAAAATTTGGTCTCCACCAGTTACCAATGCAGTCATCAATGACCCAGTCTTGCAGAACTCCATCTTGACGACCCAGGATCTCTGTCATTAAGCGCTTTACCACTTGAGCCACTCCACCAGCTCATTAAGCACTTTAGTCCTTCAACTTCATCTTCTCCTGGGTTAAGTTCACCACCAGGTAATTTGAAGAAAGTTGTTCCCAGCTGTAGCAGTAAAACATGGGGTAGTTGGTGCTCATGTACAATCAGAACCCCTTCTACAGTCCTCCTCATTCCAATTTTATCAAATTCCTCCCTCATGCGCTGAAATCTGGCTGCAACAGAGCTGTCCTTCTCACAGAGGGGCTCTTTTGTATCCAAAGTATGATTGGTAAGAGGATACAGGTTGATGGTGCGCTCCAGGGTGAGGGGCTTGGTCTGCTGAATGTGCTTGTTGCCGAACTGGTTGACCCCATGGGGCCAGTCCGTCTGCGAGCGATTGGGCGGTACTACAGACATGCTGGCGAGTTCAGCACCGGAGGACACAGAGAGCAGCGGAAAGGGGGAGACTTGCCCCGTGCAGGCAGCGGTTGTCTGCTTCCCGCTCAGTAGCCACTGCCTGCCATTAACAAGAACGAGCAAGAGTAATGACCACATTCTGACTTAATGACCTCTTTAAAGATCTCTTCTCCAAATAGAGTGGTATCCCATGGAACGGGGGTTAGGACAGTGTGTAACTTCGGAGGGATGCAGTCGGCACATGGTACACAACAACAACCTCACACCCAAACAACCCCAGTGGATGACACAGGGTTTCAGCATTTTTAGTTTGCCAGACCAATAATTTAAAAGATAACCTATAAGGAAGGGGTGAATTCAACTATGATAACTTGTAAGAACTTAGATGAATGTCACAATGTACCCCCAGTACAACAATAATTAAAAAATAAGCATTTCAACATAGACAAAAATAAATAAAGATAACCTATGACATAAAAATAAAAGGGTCTGGACTGGAGGTGTGGCTGAAGTGGTAGAATGTCTGCTTTGAAGAGTGAAGTCCTGAGTTCAAACCCCAATCCCACCAAAAACAAAACAAAGCAAAGCAAAAACAACTGCCTGAAAAAAGAAGGGTTTTCATGCTTCTTACAGCTTCTGCTCCCAGCACCCCTCTACCTGCCTGCAGCACGTGTGACCTTTGTGTTTATAGCACATCTGTCACTGGCTCCTAAAAAATCAAGTCCCAGCAGAATGAGGTGGCCTGCATCCTGGATGGGAAGCAAATCCAATACCGGCTAGTGGACATCTCCCAGGACAGTGTCTTGTAGGATGAGATTTGAGCCTGGGGGGGCAGTCCCAAGGCCACTGCACCCCAGATTGTCAACTGAGACCAGTACTGTAGAGATTGTGAGCTTTTTTTTTTCTTTTAATTATTGTACTGGAGGTACATTGTGACATTTACAAAAGTTCTTACAATATATTATAGTGGATTCACCCCCTCCATCATTCTCCTTTATTCCCCCCTACCCCCATTCCTGGAATAGTTTCAACAGGTCTCATTTTTCCATTTTCACATGAGTACAGAATATTTCCATCATATTCATCCCCTTACACCCTCTTCTTATATTTTCTCACCTCCCCCTGGTGATAACCCCAGACAGGACCTGTTTTGCCTTCTTGTTCTCCATTCTTGAAAAAAGGCATATATATATATATATATATATATATATATATATATATATATATATGGTTTAAGATAGCTATACAGGGAGTTTCATTGTGATATTTCCATGTATATATGTATTATAAACTGAATTGGTTCATCTCCTATTTTTCTCCTTTTTACCTTAGTCCCTTTCTTATGGTGATTTCAACAGATTTAAAAATTCTATATTCATTCTTGTATAGAAAGTACATCAACCATATTCACCTTTGTAACTTCCTTCTTTTACCCTCCCTCTCCTGTTAGTGACCTCTCTTAGCATGACCTATTTTTCATAGTATTGCTTATATTTGTATTGGGCTTATCTTCCACATATGAGAGAAAACATGAACCCTTTGGCCTTTGGCTTTCTGAACCTGGCTAACTTCACATAAAATGGTGTTCTATCTTCAAATGACAAAAGTTCATTCTTCTTTATGGCGGAATAAAATTCCATTGTGTATAAATAACACATTTTCTTAATCCATTCACCAGTAGTGGAGCATCTTGGCTATTCACATAGCTTAACTATTGTGAATGATGATGCAATAAACAGTAAAGTGCAGGTGACTTTACTGTTACCTGACTTACATTCCTTTGGGTATATCCCTAAAAGTGGAATTGCTGGATCATATGGCAGTTCTATTTTTAGTTTTTTGAGGAAACTTCCATAGTGGTTGTACTAACTTACATTCCTACCAACAGTGTATGAGGGTTTCTTTTTCTCCATGTCCTCACCAACATTTGCTATTGTTTGTGTTCTTGGTGGTAGCCATTCTAACAGGAGTGAGTGGAATCTTAATTTTTTTTTTGCACTGGGGTTTGAACTCAGTGCCTACACGTTGAGCCACTCCACCAGCCCATTTTTTTCAGTGTGTTTTTTGAAGGTAGGGTCTTGCTAACTCTGCCCAAGTTGGCTTTGAACTGCGATGCTCTTGATATCTGCCTCCTGCCTCCTGAGTAGCTAGGCTTACAGGTGTGAGCCATTGGTGCCCAGCTCTTAGTGTGGTTTTGATTTGCATTTCTTTATGGCCAGAGATGTTGAGCATTTCTTCTTGTGTTTTTTTGGCGGGACTGTGAGTTCTTCATGGAGGCCATGGAACAGAAGACACTGCAGGAGTTCCTGATGCTGGCCTGAGTACAGCGAGGGGGCCCACAGTCTTCACTGGACTTATATCGCCTCCTCTTCACAGACCTCACCAGTCCTGAAAGGACCTTGTGACCAATTCCCTGTCATTCCTGACCTTCTTGGAGTTCCTTTCTCCTAAAGCAAGTCCCCTCTCCTCCATTCAAAGGCAACATTTCTTACCCACTAGTCTCAGAAATTGTCATAAGTAACAAACCCAATGCTGTCTGGCTGTCCTCAGCCAGGCCTTGGGGCTCCTGCCTCCTTGCCTGGCACTGGCTGATGGATGGGCACTTTTGTTCATTCTATTAGCCAGAGTTCTGCAAAAGGCCCTGTAACCCCCTCCCTGAGAGCATACTAGAGACAATTAAGTACCCATTCCACTGGCAAAAAAACCAAAAACCAAAAACCAAAACCAAAGTGCAGGGACTTACACATTGCTACATCGTGGCTTTAGAACGATATCATCTGAAGGCTGTGGGCTGAGGGCATAGTTCAGTGGTAGAGCACCTGCCTAGCATATGTGAAGTCCTGGGCTTGGCCCCCAGCACCAAACACACACACACACACACATAATGTCATTTGGTGTAGCTAAATGATGTCTCTGCCTTTTGCCTTCTATTTCTCAGCTCTGCTTTCCTGTTTCATGGGTACTGGAGTTAGAACTCAGGGCCTCACACTTCATAGACAGGTGCTCTACCACTTGAGCCATGCATCCAGCCCTTTTTGATTTAGTTATTTTTAGAATAGGGTCTTGAGTTAATAACTGTGGACCTGGTCAGCAATCCTCCTATTTGTGTCTCCTGTGCAGCTGGGATGACAGGCACAGGCCACCATGCACAGCATATTGAGACAGGGGTCTCACTAAATTTTTGCCTAGGCTGACCTCTAACTGTGATCGCTGCCTCCTGAATAGCTGAGATTAAGGAGTAAGCCATGGATCCTGTGAGTATTAGCTTTTAACACCAGCCCATCTGTTCACATAGTGGCCATTGGAAGATCCAAGCCTCCATATTCTCAGCTTAGAAGCACCAGGAGAAAGCAGACTTTGCTTGTTTGGAATTCCAGGAAAGTGTGGGTTTGCTTTTAATTTCTCCAGCAGCAGTTGAGTTCTTTAGCCTCGTGACATCCTAAGATGAGGTCACATACAGGCTGGGAGGACTGCACAGCAAGACAGAGGAGGAGACCATTGGTTCTGTATCAGGTGTTTCATATTTTCTCATTGTCAGCCAACTAGATCTCACAGTTGCCCCCGGCTTCCCTGAAAGTTGACAGAGATGGGCCCCCTTAGGCCCATGGCTGACCCCTCTGCCAGTGCCTGTGACTTTCCCTCTATCTTCCCCTCCCTCTTATACTGTCACTCTCTCCCTGTCTATCGTTTCCCTGTATCTCAGAACATGTTTAAGTCTCTTCCACTAAAAAACAAGCTCACTTCCTAGTATACAGCTGTCTTGCCTCCACCTTCTCACCTCCCACTTATTCCTCCGCAGAAGGAAATCAATTTTCTAGGCTGTTGTCTGAAATTGCTCTCTATCTAAAGTTACCAATTATTTTCCTCATGACAAATCCAGTTCTGGGCCAGCCTGAGCCGTCTTGAGTGTCTGCTGATATGCTTCTCTCCCAGAACCTCTCCCTGCCTTGGCTTCCACGATTCTAGTCACTCCAGGGCCTCCTTCTCCCCTTTCTGGTGGCTCCTTTCCCTGCCATCATGGGTTAAAGGCTGAGAGAAGAAAGCCAATTCGCCCTGATGGTTTCAGGTGCCAAGTGTTCATGGGTGAATTTTCCCAGCTCCACTGCTGGAGCACTGTCCGTGGGTATCAGACAGTATAGCACTGCCCGTGCTATAGTCTGGAAGTGTCCCCAAAAAGCATGTGTGCAGTGGTGGGAGGTGGGGTCCAATGAGCACTGTTAAGGTCACGTGGCCTGCGCCTTCATGAATGGAATCATGCTTATTGTAAGACTAGAGGCTGCAAGTTTGCGGTCTGTTTCTCTCAGTGCACGCACGTGATCATACTCTCTTGTCCTTCCCCCTTCTCCCATGGCATGACACAGTGAGAAAGCCCCTTGCCACATGTGGACCCCTTTACCTTAGACTTCCCAGTTTCCAGCACTGTAAGAAATGGCTGTCCTTTATAAATTATCCAGTCTCGGGCACTCTGTAATCTGGCAGCACCAAACAGACTAATCCTGGAACAGAACAGCCGCCAGCATCAGTGAGCAATGAATGCATTTCCTGAAAAGCAGGTGCGAGGAATGGCAAAGCAGGGAGCCGAGTCCACATCTAGAACTACCTCCAAATCACACGCCCGGCAGACCCCAAAAGTGAAGCTGAGTGGTGCCCTCAGTCCAGGCCTGGAGGAGGGCCAGCTCCCCTGTGCCTGATGGTCCTGATGACAACTCAGGCCTCAGAACACAGTCACAGAGTCAGCGTCTTCTCACGTTGTCGCTCTCCACCCACATGAAGCCTTCTCTCTCAGTGCGGGAGACAGCCATGGCAGAGTGGGAAAAGTGTGATGTCTGGAGTTTCAGAGCTGGGTTCATTGCTTCTTTTTTGATCTGGCTATATGATCTCCTGAAAGTCAGTGGCCATGTTTGGGCCACGTTTGCACATCTTTCAGATGTGCAAAGAAGAGCCAGCCAGGCTCTGACGAAGTGATGTAATGGGGTCACAGTAAGGACACAGATGAAGTGAAGTCACCAGGGGAAGCTGTCAGCTGCCCCAAGCAGGTCTTTGGAGCAGAGGAACTGTGACAGGCCTGTGCTCTGGCACTGTGCCCTTTGGGTTTGCTCCCCAGCCTTTGTCTCCTGCACCGGACAGTCTCACTCAGGCGGTTGGCTTCTGTCACGTCTAGCTTGCTCACAGCAGCATTTGGCTCGGGCTCAAGTCCTCTTCCAGCCAGTTCCAGTAAGGTTGGCAGAGCTGGCCTCACAGCATTTACTTGACCTAGATCGCGGAGATTTCATGAAGTAGGATGAGCTCAGGTGCGCTGGTTTCTGGAAGAGGCTGAAGGAGTTGCAGGCATGTAGCTTCATGCTTTCTGGGTCTTCCTCATTGTGCCTCAGTTTCCTTCTCTGTCAAATGAAGGAGTGGCATCAGTTGGTCTCACAAATGTTTTAAATTCTGGCTTTCTAGAAATTCCTTATCGTTATAGTTTGGCTGTGCATCAGAGTTAGTAAAGTGACATACCATACCCTTACTCTCAGGGTTTAAATTGGGTGTGATCAGTCAGGACAGGCAGAGGAAACAGAAACCACTAATTATTTTAAGCAGAAAGAGATTATTATTATTTTTTGAGCAGTGGAGATTAAACCCAAGGCTTTGTGTATGCTAGGCAAGCACTATACCAGTGAGCTACACCCAGCCCCAGACAGGGATTTAATACAGGGAATTAGATTTTTTAAATTGTAAATGATATTTTAGTGGGTTTTTTCTTCCTTTCTTTTTATTTATTTTTTTTGTGGTACTGGGGTTTGAACTCAGGGCCCCATGCTTGCTAGGCAGGCACTCTACTACTTTAGCTATGTCTCCAGGCCTTTTTGGTTTTAGTTATTTTTCAGACAGCGTGTGGTGCTTTTCTCTCTCTCTCTCTTTTTTTTCCAGGAGGGTGGCCTGTACCTCTTGTTTTCTCCCTTTATTGTTGGCTGGGTGGGGGTACACTATGACATTTACAAAGGTTCTCACAATGTATAAAATATACCACACTTGAATTCACCCCCTCCACCATTCTCCTTCATCCCCACTCCCCTTTTTTTTTTGATGGGACTGGGGTTTGAATTCAGGGCTTTGCGCCTGTGTAAAGCTTCAGCCACACCTGCAGTCAAATAGTGGGCTTTAGACGTGCAATGTTTTGGTTTTTGACATTATTGGAGTTTGAACTCATGGCCTCATGCTTGCTGTGCAGGTGCTCTTCCACTTGAGTCACTCCACCAGCCCCTGACCTGGATCTCAATCCTCCTACCTATGCCTCCTATATAGCTGGGATTATAGATGTGAGCTACCACATCAGGCTCATTTTTATTTACAACTGAAACTCTGGGAATTCAAATTAACATATTTGCCCATGATCTTCTTATAGACACCAGAAATGGTTTCAGCTGTGTTCCCCACTGTTCTGCTGCATTGTGCCCAAATGAACCTTTCTGCGCTGGCAGCCATCCAGTTTCACATGGATCCTCTTGCCCACAATTTCACTTAGGAAGACCAAGCCCTCAGTCTCCCAAGTGCTGGGATTACAGGTGTGTCACACTGAGTCAGGCACTTCCGTTTATTTTTTTCTTTTAGTTGATTTTTAAAAAAAATTTCACCATGGTAGGGATTGAACCCAGGACCTTGAACATGCTAGGCAGATGCTAGCTATATACCCAACCCTGTTTATTTTTCATATGGCATTTTTTAGTTGGCTTAGCAGAATTCTCTCAGAGCAATAAAAACATGCTTCCTACTAAACTTTTTCTTTAATTTACACACTAGCTTGTCTTGAGTTTTCTGGAAAGATTTCAGTTAAGGAACTGGAACAAAAATGATGTTACCTTGCCAGCCACTGCCAGCTTCAATTGCTGTTCAGCTCCATAGCTGTCTGAATTCATGTCCAGCTCCGTGAGCCCCTAGGAGGCGCTAGACTCAAACTCATTCGCCTGCTTGCCTTCCTGTTACGCAGTCAAACTTAGGCCCACTGAAAATGTACAAAAATTACCTTCAGGCTATGTGTATCAGGTGTCTATGAAACAGAAATGAGTTTCATGTTTACACCTCGGTCCTGTCTCTAAGATATCTCCTTACATATATGAAAATATTCCAGATCTCTGAAAAAACACAAAGTCTGAACTACTTCTGGTCCGAAGCATTTTGGATAAGAGGTACTACCTTTTATCTGTTTAGAGACATGTATCCAGAATATATAAAGTCTCACAACTCAACTACAAAAATATAAATAACCCAATTAAAAAATGGGCATCTGGGCACCAGGAGCTCATGCCTGTAATCCTAGCTACTCAGGAGGCAGAGATCAGGAGGATCTCCGTTGGAGACCAGACTGGGCAAATAGTTCACAAAACCCTATCTTGAAAATACCCAACACAAAACAGGACTGGAAGTGATTCAAGTGGTAGAGCGCCTGCCCAGCAAGCATGAGGCCCTGAGTTCAAACTCCAGTAACAGAAAAAAAAAAAAAAAGGTGGTTACACACATACACAATTATGGCTGCAATCTAAGACTCAGAAAGCCACCTCCATTGCTGCTACTCCTGGTTTTTGCCCTCCATGAAGCTAACAATTAGACACTAGAACTCACAGTTCAGTCACCACTGCCTCTATGAGTGCCTCTTGACACCCACAAAGCTAGTGCGTGGGCTTAGAGATGGGTCAGAGAATAGCCACCACAGCAGGGCAGCAACTCCACAGCCGACACTCACACACACACACACACACACACACAGAAAGAGAAAGGGGGAGGGGGAGAGAGAGAGAGAGAGAGAGAGAGAGAGAGAGAGAGAGAGAGAGAGAGAGAGAGAGAGAGATCCATGCAGAACAGTAGCTGCATGGGAACCTGGGAAGCACCAGGTTTATCTCCACAGCCTATGCAGGAGGAAGTACTTGGAGTGGACTCTGAAAGCCAACTCAGCGCATCTACACCAATTCATCCCTTTGGCCTGTGAGGAATCTAATCCCCTCCCTAAAACAAGAGACCCCCCCCCAAATCCCACTGCTCATGTACCCATCTCTAGGTGATATTTGATTTAGTCCAGTTACAATTGCACCTGAACAATGTAACTTAAAGATTAAATTGTTAAGTTACCAACAGCACACCTTACATACTAGGGAAAATGTTGGGGGATGAAACAGGTTGATATCTATAAATAAATACACAATAGAGCAAGGAAGAAAACCTGAAAGGCTAACATGGTCCTCATTGGTCAGCTTTGCATGATAACATCCCATGTTCCTCTCCTACCACTATTGAGGTGCTGGATTAAGTTATCTGGTGGGAAGACCTAAACCTTTATTCCTAGAGAAACTGAGCCCTAATGCTCTACCCTTTAGAACTTTTACTCCTGAATATGGCAGTACTAGAGGTAGTCCCAGTCACTTCTGGAGGTTTCCGACATATTCCTTCCTGACCCATCAAGCAACAGCAGCACTCCTATTTCCATTGATAGGATAGATCGCTCTGCCTCTAGAGGGCCATATGTTACTGGGTCAGTGAAAAGGGAGACCAAACTGGCTAGAAAAATTCCAGTTCAATGGACTCATTGTTTGCCCTGGTGGAAGTATTTCTTCTGTAGTTAACTGACTTTTAAACAAATACTAATGGAGCAAAAACTTTACGAGTGGGTTATTGGAGTATTAATAAGACATTCCATACCCTAACTCCTGGACCCCATAAGGTCTGACTATGGCAGAAATAGTACCATACAGAGTTCACTGTGTCAGAACAGATACCTGATCCAATAGGACGGAACTTCAACTTCACAAGATGTCTCCCAGCTGGTGCCATGAGTCTTTAGTAAGCCATTTGACTGTTCCTTAAGGCCAGTTGCCTTAGGATGGTCCCAGTGCCTCACTTGAGGTGAAGCAGTGGTGTGAGAATTGCCACATAGTAAACAAAAGGCATTTAGTAAGTTCTTGGTGATTCATAATGGTGACCATAATGAAAAAAAAAATGACAGTGTTGGGCTAGGCAGTATATTCATTTAATTCTTACAATCCCTAGGGAAGAACTTGAGATACAGGGGTTAAATAATTCACCCAAGGTCATTAGCTACTTAAATGGTGGAGGTGGAATTCCATCCCAGGCTTTCTGGCTCTGGAAACTATCCCCTTAATCACTATATTTCTGGAATTGAACATATAATCAAATTTAGAATAGGGGGCATCTTTGATTTTTGGAATAATTGAAAATTTTCTCATTTAAAATCCATTCTTTGTGAATATTTTAGGCTTGGCATGCTTAAAATCATCCCTATCTTGGAAACAAATATCTTTTTTTTTAATTTTAATTTTATTTTAAAAAAATTTTTATTTTATTCATATGTGCATACATTGTTTGGGTAATTTCTCCCCCCTTCCCCCACCCTCTCCCTTACCCGGCCCCCCCCCCCTTACCCCCCCTTACCCCTCGCTACCTGGCAGAAACTATTTTGCCCTTATCTCTAATTTTGTTGAAGAGAGTATAAGCAATAATAGGAAGGACCAAGGGTTTTTGCTGGTTGAGATAAGGATAGCTATACAAGGAGTTGACTCACATTAATTTCCCGTGCGTGTGTGTTACCTTCTAGGTTAATTCTTTTTGATCTAACCTTTTCTCTAGTTCCTGGTCTCCTTCTCCTATTGGCCTCAGTTGCTTTAAAGTATCTGTTTTAGTTTCTCTGCGTTGAGAGCAACAAATGCTATCTAGTTTTTTGGGTGTCTTACCTATCCTCATACCTTCCTTGTGTGCTCTCGCTTTTATCATGTGATCAAAGTCCAATCCCATTGTTGTGTTTGCCCTTGATCTAATGTCCACATATGAGGGAGAACATACGATTTTTGGTCTTTTGGGCCAGGCTAACCTCACTCAGAATGATGTTCTCCAATTCCATCCATTTACCAGCTAATGATAATATTTCGTTCTTCTTCATGGCTGCATAAAATTCCATTGTGTATAAATACCGCATTTTCTTAAGCCATTCGTCAGTGGTGGGGCATCTTGGCTGTTTCCATAACTTGGCTATTGTGAATAGTGCTGCAATAAATATGGGTGTACAGGTGCCTCTGGAGTAACCTGTGTCACAGTCTTTTGGGTATATCCCCAAGAGTGGTATTGCTGGATCAAATGCTAGATCAATGTTTAGCTTTTTAAGTAGCCTCCAAATTTTTTTCCAGAGTGGTTGTACTAGTCTACATTCCCACCAACAGTGTAAGAGGGTTCCTTTTTCCCTGCATCCTTGCCAACACCTGTTGTTGGTGGTGTTGCTGATGATGGCTATTCTAACAGGGGTGAGGTGGAATCTTAGTGTGGTTTTAATTTGCATTTCCTTTATTGCTAGAGATGGTGAGCATTTTTTCATGTGTTTTTTGGCCATTTGAATTTCTTCTTTTGAGAAAGTTCTATTTAGTTCACTTGCCCATTTCTTTATTGGTTCATTAATTTTGGGAGAATTTAGTTTTTTGAGTTCCCTATATATTCTAGTTATCAGTCCTTTGTCTGATGTATAGCTGGCAAATATTTTCTCCCACTCTGTGGGTGTTCTCTTCAGTTTGGAGACCATTTCTTTTGATGAGCAGAAGCTTTTTAGTTTTATGAAGTCCCATTTATCTATGCTCTCTTAGTTGCTGTGCTCCTGGGGTTCCATTGAGAAAGTTCTTGCCTATACCTATTAAGTCCAGAGTATTTCCTACTCTTTCCTGTACCAACTTTAGAGTTTGGGGTCTGATATTAAGATCCTTGATCCATTTTGAGTTAATCTTGGTATAGGGTGATAAACATGGATCTAGTTTCAGTTTTTTGCAGACTGCTAACCAGTTTTCCCAGCAGTTTTTGTTGAAGAGGCTGCTATTTCTCCATCGTATATTTTTAGCGCCTTTGTCAAAGACAAGTTGGTTATAGTTGTGTGGCTTCATATCTGGGTCCTCTATTCTGTTCCACTGGTCTTCATGTCTGTTTTTGTGCCAGTACCATACTGTTTTTATTGTTATTGCTTTGTAATATAGTTTGAAGTTGGGTATCGTGATACCTCCTGCATTGTTCTTTTGACTGAGTATTGCCTTGGCTATTCATGGCCTCTTGGGAAACGAGTATCTTAAGTGTTTTTTTCAATGAGCACAAATCTCTGCTTTCTCTGTGATGGGAGTGCTCTGATGTGATCCAACTGTTATTGAGTGCCCAATTGGTTCCCCTAGAGCACAGAGCAGGGCTCAGTAGTAAATCAACATCAGTTTCTAAACAATGGCCATTGCCAAAACAGCATGGCTTGACTCCAACATTTAAAGGCTTGTGGTGTAGTTCTATGTTGGTGTGTGTCACGGAAATACATAGCTTCCTCATAGTAGCCAATGGTCTACTAAGTCATAAAGCCCAAACTGTGCACCCTGCAAGCTCTATCAGCTGGTGAGTATTCTTCTGGGCCCATCAAAGCTAGTAGTCTTTCAGGCTACTTGATAGAAAAGTCAGTGTTGTATAACTGAACATGGCAAGTCATTGGATGCTCAGGTAGAGATGTACAGAGAAGAGCTCATCTTTCACGTTAGAGGGTTACTGCCATGAGCCAGGCTACTGGCTACTGCTGTTCCTATGCACCCATAGGAATTTCATGGAGCTGGAAATTCTCTTAATTTTCACAGAGATTCTTTCTTATCCTCTAGAACATGTGTTTTACCAAGGCATTTAGGTATCTGCTACTTCTTAATAGGTCCAGAGTGATGTTCTGGGAGATGTGAGATAATTAAAGGTGACTGCAGATTAGATTTCAACAGGGCCGGAGAGGCCATATGAACTGGATGTATGATAGTGAGATGCACTTTGACGCTGACAGGCGGGATCTGCTTGTTTTATGCGCTTTGGGTCAATATTCTGCTCTAGGTCAATATTTATGTTTAGTTGCATGGCTGCAAGTTCCAGGGGCAGGTGTGGGATTTGCTTCATGAAGAGGTTATAACTGCAATTAACAGCTACAAGCCAAGTCCTGCATAGACTGAACAAGTGAGTTAAATGAAGGCGGTAAGATAGGAATAATCACTGTAGAAACTTGTCTTGATGGTGGCATTAATATCTCATTCCCTCAAGAATCACTTTTGGTTTATGATGTTTTTGTGTGTGAGGAAGAGCAACTTCAGGGTTTTCCTTTGCCGTTTTTTACCACAATAGCTTTCATTCCCTGGGTCAAGTTGAAAATTCTAGCAGTAGCCAAGTATATCTATTAAAACTATGCCACAGAATGACTAGGTGAGAGACCCGGCCCATACTCCTTTCTCTTGCCTGTCCCATGTTTGCTAGGGTTGCCACGACAAAGTACCACGACCTGGGTGGCTTAAACAACAGAAATTTATTGTCTCACAGTTCTGGAGGCTGGAAATCCTAGATCGAAGCCAGGCATAGAGGTTCAGGCCTGAAATCCCAGTACTCAAGAGACTGAGGCAAACACAGGAGGATTTTGAAGTTTGAGGCCAGTTTGGGCTACATATTTTTTAGGCTTTGTCTAAACAAAACAAAACAAAAACCAAACTGGGTGTTGTGGCCCACACCTTAATCCTAAACTATTTGGGAGGTGGAGATCTGGAGGATTACGGTTTGAGACCAGCCCTGGCAAAAAGTTTGAGAGACCCCTGTCTCAACCAATAAAATCTGGGTGTGGTGGAGCACACCTGTCATCCCAGTTGAGAGAAGTGTAAATAGGGGCATAGAAGTTCAGGATGGGCCAGGCATAAACACAAGACCCTATTTGAAAAATAAAGCAAAAAAAGGGGTTTGGGTGTAGCTCAAGCAGTAGAGCGCCTGCCTAGCAAGTGTGAGGTTCTGTGTTCAAACCCCAGCACTGAGGAAAAAAAAAAAAATCCTAGCTCAAGGTGTTGGTGGGGTGGGTTCCAAAGGCTGTAGGGAGAATCTGTTTCATGCCTCCCCGAGCGTCTAGAGAACCTAGTTTGTTGGTAATCTTTGACTTCCCATGACTTCTGCTGCATCAGCCCAATCCCCACCTTCACTTTCAGGCAACGTTTAGCCAATGTGCTTATCTGTGTCCAAATGATAACCTCTTCCCCCCAACTTTTTTTTTTTTTTTTTAGCAGTGCTGGGAATTGAACCCAGGGTGCAAATGCTCTACCATTGAGTTATATCCCCAGCCTGAAAGTCCCTCCTTTTATACAGATACCTGTTGTACTGGATTAGGGGACCACCCTACTCATTAATTACACCTGCAATAACCTATTTCCAAATAAAGTCACATTTTGAGGTATTGGTGGTTAAGACTTGGCTGTGGCAGAGGTGACACAATTCAATCCATAACACCTTAAATACTTCTATTCTAACAAGTGAACCACAAATCCTTTTAGGTCCCTTGGGATTTGTCTTGGGTCATGGCCAGTTTCCAAGTAATCCCTAAAGGACTGGGTATTTCCATCTCCCTAAGAACAGGAGCATAGCCAAATGGCTTAAGATCTCTTTGGGGAAAATGAGATTTCTAATGCACTTATGGTGCTATTGCTGGGTACTTCTTCCAGGTCACTCAGCATGCCTTTATTTTAAGGGCCTCCACTCTGAGAAGTGAATGTCCAAGAGCTCTCCATTTGGGTGGCTCAAAACAGGTTTCTATTTGTCAGATCAGAGGTTTTGTTTTGTAATATAAACCAAGTAGGATATTAGCAAGTTATCCATATTGTAGCTTTATTGTCCTGGTACTGTCCCTTGGCCCTTGTCACTTCAGGATCCCATCATCCCTACCAATATCCAGAGACCCCATTTCAGAGATTTTTTTTTTTTGGTGGTACTCAGGTTTGAACTTAGGCCTTCTGCCATAACACTTGTCAAGATAAGCAGTCTAGTGGTGCAGCTTAGTGATCAAGAATTTGCCTACCATGCTGGAGGCCTTAGGTTTGATCCTTTGCTCCACTGGAAAAAAAAAAAAGTGTTTCCCTTATTTATGTACTTCACAATTCCATGGGGAAAGGAATAACCTCTAAGCAATCTTAGAAAGCAAATTAGGAGATAAGGTCATACATATGATAAGTCTACAATCAATACTTCTTTATGTTTTGGGTTCTTCTAATTACACTAAGGAATTTTTGGCATTTCAATTTCTTTGAGTGGACCACTCTTAAGTTCAGGTTTCATCTGTCACCCAGCTAAAGGCCCTTTTTAAATGCTAAGCCAGTAAATATAATGACTCCACAATCTCTAGTATGCCCATGTTGATAAATTCAACAAAAACAAAAACAATTTCTGTTCCTTTCTTCCTGGCTTAATACTTTAGAATCTAGTCCACACACATTCTTCAGGTTTCTGCTGATACAAATAGGCAATCCTCAGTCTCTTATCTCAGACTCTGCCTTCATAAGTAAGGGAGATCTGGCAGGAGTCACAGATCTGGTAGTAACAAGAATGGGCATGGGGAGGACTGGCATGCTCTCTCAAGGCAGCTGCACCAGGGTCTCCAAGCTACAGAACCAGCAGGGTTGCTTCTGTTGGGAAGTTAGGTGGAAACAGTACCTTCAGAGCACCAGAAATTACCTGAATCTGCTCAAATATCCCCATTTCTCATTTCAGGATCCTACTTTACCAAGCAGTGCCCTCTCTTTCACATAAGAGGCCTGGTAAAGCTCTGATTTTCACATACAGCAGCCTTATAGACACAGAGGTAAAACTCTTTTGGGGGTTCTCTACATTCCCTGAGCTTTTCAGTTTTCTTACTTTAACTTCTCTAGCATAGTCATATTTTTATAGTCATCTCCTACATGATGCTCTGTCATGGCAGCTAATCAATCTGCCACTCTTTCCTCCAAAAGACCTTGCATTTCAGGTGACCACTGATGTCATCTTTTGCTTTCCCATTTACCATTTCCAAAGGCAACAAGATCCTCATTTCCTTCAAAACCAACAAGAGGGCTTGTTGCCTGTTGCCACTTTTGGAACCAAAAATAATGGCAGGAAACAAAACTACCAATTTTAAATAGAAAAGGATTCAATACAGGCAAATTAGGTAGTTACAAAGAGTTGAAAAGCCTAGGCAAGATGGCTGTTGGCTGAGCTTCTACGAGATTCCCAGAATTGGCTTACAATGGGACCTGCTACCTCTACCATCATCAGGGACCAGACGGCCACCACAGGTTGACTATTACCCACTACTCCTTGTTACTTCCAGATCTGTAGCTAGAGTCAGACCCTCTTGCTTCTGTAGAGTCTGAGCTGAGGGACTTAAGGATTGCAACATTTTGAGATTGTAGCAGCAACCTTGCTATCTAGATCAGGATGCCCTTGGAACACCACTGAAGAGAATCCTATGGTCTGCACAGCTTGCAGGAGTGACAGCCAAAGTAGCTAATCTCTGAATCACTTCCTTCATTCAAATCTCATTTGTGTATCGACTAGGCACAAATTCTGTGCCTATAGGCAACACATTCTGTGTTGACTTCAAGGAAGTCTAAGACATAGTTTTTAGCTTGCCAGCCTCTGTAGTACAAGATGGCACATTAGGGCACAATACCCATTTACTAAGCCCACAAGCTTCTTTCCATTGGCCTGTGTCTGGACTGGTGACCAGACATGTCCTGTTCCAGTTTCAGCCCCTTTGAAAGTATACTGTAAGCACCCCATCTGTCTAGCTTTGAATGTTACTTCTCTTCTTGGCCTCAAAGAAAACAAGTTTCCTCATTCATAGTTATGCTGGTTTATACAATCTTGTCCCCAACTGCCTCTTGACCTAATCTCCTACTTTCCCTGACTTGGCCTACTTTGTGGCCATACAGGCCAATCTACTGTACCTTTTTTTTTTTCTGGGGCTGGGTGCATACTGGGATTCGAACTCTCTCTTCCTGGGAAGGTGCTCTATCACTTGACCCATATCCTCAACTTTTTTTACTTCAGTTATTTTTCAGATAGGGTCTCAAGTTCTTGCCTGGGGCCAGCCTCAGACCTTGATCCTCCTTCCTACTGCCTCCCATGTAGCTGGGATCACAGGTGCATGCCACAATGCCTGGCTTATTGATTGAAATGGGGTCTAGCTTTTTGCCAAGGATGGCTTTGAACTGTGATCCTTTCAATCTCCACCTCCATAGTAGCTGAAATTATAGGTGTGACCTACTGTGTCTGGCTTGTTAAAAAAAAAAAAAGGACTCTGAACGCAAAGGGTCTTTATGATCGATTCCTCATGTCTAGTGTTCTCTGCCCCTAGTCTCTTCCTTGCTGCACTCAGACTCTAGTAAAATATCCCCTTATCAAAGGCCTATACTGACTGCTATAGTTTAGATATGAAATATCCCTAAAGGCCCATGTATCAAAGGCTTGGTCACCACTCTGTAGTGTTATTGGGAGGTGGTAGAATCTCTAAGAGATGGGGCCTACTTGGAGGAGATTAGGTCACTATAGGTGTGCCTTTGAAGAGGACATTGGGACCACAGTCCTCTTCTCTTTGTTCTGACTGTTGTGAGGTGAACAGCTATGATCTCCCACCATGTCACCACCACAGGCCCAAAGGAAATGGTCCAAGGGACCATGAACTGAAACCATGATCCAAAACAGACCTTTCCTCCTTATAAGTTCAGTATCTCAGGTATTTTATCACAGTAACAGAAAGCTAACATTCTGCCCATCTAAAGCAGCACCATCTACTATTCTCTTTATCTTTTTTCCTCAACATGTCTATCCTCGTCATGATTATATATCTGATTGTCATTCCCCCCTAAAGTGTAAGTTTCATAGGAACAGGGATTTTGCATTTTCTTCCTGCTGCATTTCATACCTGAAACACAGTAAGCATTTCAAAATGAATTAATGCTCTAAGAAGACTTAAATTTTCCCCAGTTTTTCAACACTTTTCCAATGTACTCATTACTCATGTTCTCCTCCAGGTGGTGCTGATGGACTTTTTCACCTGCTAAAGTCTGACAGGCAGCAAGTAATGTTGCAAAAGATTAGAATAAACAAGTATTTCCTAGCCTCTGCTCTAGAATACTGGGCTTCCTTTTTAGATGATAACTAAATCTCCTTTAACTTAGCTCTTACTCCTACAGGATGAAAAGAAACATGGGCCTTTACCAAAAGCACTTTCAGTACACATCTTACTTAATCTTTCAACCCCATAATTAGGTATATTATCCCATTTTGGCCAAGTAAAAATGGACTCAAGAGAATAAGCTGCCCAGATCCATTAGCATTAAGTGAAGCCCAGATAAGGAATACAAGTTTGGTTTGTAAACTTCACCCCTCCAACAGACTTCTTTGATTTTAACCAAGTTAATTGTTCTCTTTACGAGGCTTCAAGAGGATTGCAAATCTTGAGTGGATAATTTGCATTTCAGTGGTCTCCAGACTGGTTTCTTTAGTCACAGGGACACCCTCTAGGGCACTTTGTTCCAGAGACCCAAAGTCCACAAATAATATTTCCTGTCCCAGGTGCAAGGAAATGCAAGTTAGACTGCAATGCCCAAAAGATAATCTTCCATGTTAGCTATTGTCCAGGTTCCTCATCCTCATTGTAGTAAAACACAGGCCAGGAAGGTGAAGAGCAGGTGCATCTGTAAAAATAAACAGAAAGCCAGCTGGTCCTTAGGGAAAGATGCTTTCAGTTCTTCCTCTGGGCCCAGGGCTAGGGTGATAGAGAAGTATGGCACTGGAAGCTCCTTAAATACCATCTGAAAGTTGGGCAAATTGGGGACGTGAGAGAGTAACTCTCATACCACCACAAAGTGAGTTACTATCAGATTTGGAATCTTGCAGTCTCATGAACCTTTTGTTTTCCTGCTATTCTGCATCTGAGCTTTCATTCCTAAGGACATTGTTCTTGACAGTGCCGAAATCCCTAGTACTAACCAAGTTCAATTCTGATGAATTTGTAAGGTTGGGTTAAATTAGGTATGTTGAAATTTTGATGGCATTTCTTTTTTCCCTTCATTGCAAGTGTCACATTTCTTAGTCCCTCATACTTAAACTAGATTGCCAAAACTAAGAAAGATTTTTCAAAGAGGGAATAGGTACCTGGAGTATAGCAAACACCTACACTATTGCCTGATGACCATGCAGAATCAGAACATCTCTTCCTCCAAACACTCTGTTCCCAGGCTTGGAGATGTAACTCAGTGGTAAAGCACCTGTATACATGCACAAGGCCCTTGGTTCAATTCCCAGCACCACAAAACAAAACAGAAAAACTGTGTTCCCCAACTTGAAACCCTGGAACATTCACAGAGATGTCTCTTAAGAGCTACTGGAATTGCCACCTCTTCCGTCTTCTGAAGCATGGGACTAACAGTGACTATAATGGAGAACAGGGTAAGTAAAGCTTTAATGGGAAACTGCACAGTTGCCTCTAGAGAGCAAACAAAGTCTGCTTGAATCTCCTGCTTCCCTATCCAATTGACTCAGCTAGTAATTCATTCAGTATGATTATACAGTTCAAAGTAAGTCTAGCTTTGCTTCCTGGCATGCTAAGAGAGTCACTAGTTTATAGATGACTGCCCGGCAGTCAGATCTGAATACCATCCTTCTTTGGGGTCTAGACACTATCAAGTATGGAATGTCTGTTCCAATCAAACACTTAGCTCTGCAGGACTATTCAAGCCAAGGAAAATGAAATGAGGTGAATTGCAACAGAAATCTTTATTAAAATGTGTCCTTCAATAATATGTTAGCATACATACAATATACACACATACATATGTACACTCTTTGACACACCTCACGGATTGCCAACATCAGTTTAACCAATAAATTAAAACTAAAAATGGGGGGTAGGGGCAAGGGGAGGGAGACTTAAGGGTAAATTTTTCATGTTTTATCTGGTAAGAAATTGCAAATTTCTCAGAACTTCCCTGCGGAAAACCTGACCAGAGAATCTTTGAAACAAAGTACATAAATCCACCCCCCTCCCCAGCCCTTCCTTCCCCCCCAAAAAAAAAAAGATTCCAAAAGATGCAGTTACAAGTGTGCTTCTCAGAACAGGAGCATTCATTCCACTTCATACTCTGGCTTCTGCACCTTCTGGCTTCAATACAGTCTGTCCCTCAGCTGGGGAAGAGAGGTTCATATGGGCACTTGGGCTCGGTGCACCTTGGGCTCTGGGGGTTGGGGGGCAGGCTGTAGTATGGGAGCAGGGGGAGCCACACTCATCTGAGGTGATGTCTGGCACATCGTCTGACTGTGTGTCAGAGCTCTCCAGGTCACTGCGAATGCTCTCAGGCTGGGCCAGGCTGATGTCCCAAGCTTTGCTGGCCAGGCAGTCTTTCTGTTCACAGCTTTGGTGTTTGCAGGGGGGATCTTCTTCACTGCCGCCAGCACCACCACTACCTTCTTCTTCATTTTCTGCCATCTGAGCATGGACATGGAGTGAGTCCTCTGTGCTGCTTCCACTCACCAGCTGATAGTGGCTTGGTTTGGCTTCAATGTCCACTTGGATTTCCATATTGTTGCATTCTCTGTGGAGACAAAATCCACTGTGCTGAGTCATGCATAGGTCATGCTATACCTGTTGGTAAAAGCAGTTTTTGGGTTCAGGATTAGGAAGTTGAAAAAGATATGTAAACAGTGGACTAGAGCTCATTTTTTGCTACACACACACACACACACACACTCTCTCTCTCTCTCTCTCTCTCTTTTCAGGTTTTCTTTTTTTGTGGTACTGGGGTTTGAACTCAGGGTCTCATGCTTGCTAGACAGGCACTCTACCACTTGAGCCACTCCACCAGGCCAAATCTTTTTTTTTTTGTGCTACTGTGGTTTGAACTCTGGGCTTACACCTTGATCCACTCTGCCAGCCCATTTTTGTGATGGGTTTTTCAAGATAGGGTCTCACAAACTATTTTCCTGTGCTGGCTTCGAACCACGATCCTCCTGATCTCTGCCTCCTGAGTAGCTAGCATTACAGGTGTGAGCCACAGGTGCCTGGCTAGCCTAAATCTTTTCTAAACATCTAAAAGGAGCTTCAAAATTCAACTAAGGGTCAGAGCCTCCCACTGTCTTACTCAAAATATGAAAGTGAAAGATTTGTAGCTTTTTACTACTCTTCCATAATTAAAAGCCGCCAGAATCCCTGCAGTAAGGAGTACCGTAATCACACCATGCAAGAAACAAGCTATGGGAACCATATGAAGGCAAAAGGCAAGCAGAAACACTATGGACTCAAGATATGGTGATATCAATCTAGCTCTTTAAGTTCTTTGCGAGTAATCTTGAGTATTACACACTGTTACAATAGCTAAGAAAAAGACAAAAAGGTGAGAGGGAAAGAAGAGGGATAATGTGGGGGAGGGGAGGAAGAGAGACAGAGAGAGAGAGAAGGAGAATCTCTAAACATAAATGTAAAGTGGTAACAAGAAGAATCAAGAGATGATGCATATACCAGTACTAAGAACTTGCTCAACAAATCATAGGACATCCTACTATACACCCCACTAGAAGGTACATAAAAGCCCTAACGTGAGACACTGAACTTCTGAAGACCTAGTATCCAATCAAACAACACAACTTCTCCTGGGCATCTGACTTTCACATACCTGTCCTGTGGGTTGTAGGAACTGATTATGGAACCGGCCATAGCACGAGTGCTTGCGTTGTCACTAATTGCACCAAGACTGGCTGTATCTTTGGGGAAAATTTCCTTTTGGACATCGGCTTGGACTTCTAACCTGTGTAAAGATGGGACGTTCAAGTTAATATGAGACCTGTGTATTCTGAGACAGCCTGCTTCCTGGCACACATCCCTTCCATTATTCTCTCGCAAATTGTGACGATCTATCTGATCATCTCCAATTGTCAAACAACTCAAATATATGCCCACACATTTTTTCTCTTAAATTTCTCCTGAAATTGTCCCCTCCTTTCTAGTCCCACTGCTATTGCTTAACTTCAGGCCCTCAACATCTGTTGTCTGGATAATTACCACTGGGCTCCCTCTCCAGAAGTCCAAGTCCAACTAAACAACCTCCAGGTCAGCGTCAATGTATACAGATAGATCCATTCACTCTAGCAATTCTCTAACTCTTGTCTCCCTCCTGCCAACAGGCATTACGGTCTTCTGATGTGCCAGGAAGCTCTCTCTCCAGCTCCGTTTTTCACTGAAGGTCCTAAATCAATCACTCTGAATTTACATTTTATATCTCCATGACTCTGCTCATACTGTTTTCTCTCTCTGGAAGTTTCCTTTATCTGACAAACTTATACTCAGTCCTTAACAACAAAGGAAGTGTCATTTCACCTCATTCTCCCAGCAAACCAGTTATTTTCAACTAAGGGCTGTTTTATTATACACCTTTCTCCCACTCTTCTGTGAGCTCCACAAAAGGAAAGATCCCATCTCATTCATTCACACTTTATCTTTCTGGCCCTTACACATTAATAGGAAGAACTCAAACATGTAACAATCAAATTACCTCTAGACTATAAGATTGAAGGACACATAGGAGCCAACCTCCTCCCTCCTTGTACAGCAGCACTTTCCCAATGATGTCTCAGAGCTGAGAACCCATAACTATTTCCTTTCTTGGCTCCAATACCATTTTGTTGCACACTTCAGTATTTCCTCATAATGGGTTTCACAGTCAAACCCATCTGACTCATTCACTTCCTATAAAAGAAAGGCTTTCACAGAACTGGAACAGCTGGACTGGCTAAGCTGCAGTTTCAGCAAGTCACTCTCTAATTATGTCTGTTGGCTCATTTAAGGGGAGTTGGCTTTAAGAGAGCATGGCAGTGAAAACTCCAGTATGTGGGGGCGGGATCCCCTGACAAGAGACAGCAGCTAGGAGGCACAGACAGGTCAGCAGCAGTCTCCATCCTGCCATCTGTGCCTTTGCTCTGCTGTTCCACCTGATATCATTCAAGAATGTGCCAAGGGCCAGGGGCATGGCTCAAGGAGGACAGTGTTTACCTAGCAATGCTGGAGGCCCTGATTTCAATTCCTATTTCCACAAAATAAATAAATAACAGTAAAAAATAAAAAAGAATCATTGAAGAAGAAGAGGAGGGGGAAGAGGAAGTGAAAGAGGAGGAGGAGGAACAGGAGGAGGAGACTGTGCCAAGGCCCAGCAAAATGAGGGAGATGCAAGGGAAAAAGAAGGTATGCCCAGTGAGAGATCTGGGTTCTAGCTCTACATTTGCCATAGGATCACCCTTGGTGACCAATGCCTTTCTAAAGGCCACATATTTAGGGGTTCCCAGATGATGGGTCATGCAATGGCTATACTACAAACACCTGGGAGCTTTTTCTAAACATAGACCACCTGTAGGTCCCACTCCAGGAGATTCTAAGTTATTAATTCTAGAAATGGACCCCTCAAATCTATTTTAAGAGGCTCCAGGTGAACAACAGCCATCAAGGTGTGGGATACAGTCCACCTGCCATCTGTTGCTTGAATCCTTTCAATAGCCAAATATCCATCTGGTCTCACTTTAAACACTTCCCATGATAAGCAGCTCAATATCTGTGAAGGTAGTCTGTTCCTTCTTTGGGCTCTTATACAGCTTTCCCCATATATTCTCTATACTGCATCAAAAACAGTTTCCCTCTAGCTTTTGCCTGGTCACTTTATTTTATTTTTATTTATTTTTTGTGCGGTACTGGGGTTTGAACTCACGTCTTCACACTTGCTAGGCAGGCATTCTACTATTTCAGCCATCTGCCAGGCCTGTCTAGTCATTTTAATCTTCCATTTGGCATGAGTCATAGGAGACTAATCCTTTTCCAAGCCCTTTGGATGTCAGGAGGCAAACATCTCCCCTACCTGCCTACCCTGCTTTGCTCTACCTGTGCTCCTTCACAGGCTGCTCTCTTCCACTGAGGTCAACTGCTTCTCGTCTTAGCATCTGTTAAGCTTCTCTGAATATACACTTTGGTTTGTCTAACTGGTGAAATGACCAAGCAAGTCACAATCTTTTTAGTTATAAAGCTTTATGTATTTCTATACAAATTCATAGAACTGATTTTCCTATCTACCCAATGAGAATAGGAAGGTTATAAGGATCATGGTACATGTAAACCAATAAGATACAGCATAAATGCTGTTCAGATGAAAGTCTAATGGAGAGCACTGCCTGCTCTTCCCAGGAGCAGGCAGCCTAATGTAGCAGAGGGAGGAACCGAAGTCAAGATTATTCTTTATATGGAAACAGCTATGGCACAGTGGAAAGAACTCTGAACTTAGCTAGAAGTGAAGAAAAATACCATTCATGATTACATAAAAGTGAGATGATACATGAGACACATCTGATGCAGAGAAATGGCTAAATGTGAAATTGTCTACTTGCTTACCTGCTGTATTTTCCCTTGCTACTAGAGAGAATGCCACCACTCAATGTGCCCCCTGAGAGGGCTGCAAAGCTGGCTGTTTCACTGTAAGGGCCTTGCATAACACTGAGTCCATCTGTGGGGCTTCCACTTGTGCTCAACACACTAGTTAGGCCTTCGATGCTGCTTTCCCCAATGCTAGGATTCTTGAGGGCTCGCCAGGCATCTGCCACTGTTGGTGGAACCAAACATCTCAGTTTGAGACAGCATAGCATCAAAACAGTCTGGTAGGCATTTTTCTGCAATGACTCTCAATCGTGGAGGATGCTGAAAAGCACTAAGGTGTTCACTGAGTCAATAGCTACTATGTGCAGCCACCATATAGCAGGTGTTTTAACATGTTTGTACTTTAGTTGTCCTAGTAACTAGCCCCAATTTTAGATGAGGAAATTAGACTTTAAAACTAAACTTGTCCAAAGTCACTGTTAGCCACACTAAACTACAATACTGAAGATTTGCCAGGTGCCAGTGGCTCATGGCTGTAATCTCACCTACTCAGGGGGCAGAGATCAGGAGGATCATGGTTTGAAGCCAGCCAGGCAAATAGTTCTTGAGACCCTATCTCAAAAAAACTCAATACCAAACAGGGCTGACAGAGTGGCTCAAGTGGTAGAGCACCTGCTTAGCAAGTGTGAGGCCCTGAGTTCAAACCTTAGTACTGCAGAAAAAAAAAAATATAATGTACATGGGAGGGTGTGTGTAGGTTATATGCAAATACTATAAAAAAACTTGAAGATTTCCTCCTTTCCTCCATCCCTCCTTTAACCTTTCCTTCCTCCCTCCCTCAACCTTTCCTTCCTCCCTCCCTCCCTTCCTTCTGAATAGCAAACACTGGCCTCAAACTCATGATCCTCCTGCCTCAGCCTCCTCAGTGCTAGGATTACTGGCACATGCCACCACACCCAGCTTAAACTGAAGAGTTCAAAATATGTTTAGTTATATGCAGATTCTAGTAGGAAGCTTGAAAAACTTTTGGGGATCTCTGTGTTCCAGGTTAATTAGAGGATAAAATGAAAACAAGTTTCAGCAGAAGTCAGAGGACTTGCTCTAGTCCCAGTTCTGCAGAAGCTCTTAACAGACACTGAAATAAAGCTTACACAAGTTCCCATGTAAATGGGGATAATAATAGCCCCTGCCCTCCCTCTTCAGAGTTGCTATAAAAAACAAGTGAGATAATAACTGTGTAAAGTCCTCTGAAAATTATAAAGTACTGTGTAGCTATAAGGCTTTATTATAATGACTTCTACCAATAGCATACTTGTAGTTACTTGGAATCCTACTAGTCTGTACCTGTCACACAGAGGCAAGCACCAGAGGAATTAACCTAATAATTCTAGAACAAAAAAATGAAAAGCTAAAAATACTTTACCCCTTAGAAACCTCATTATCCAAAGTAATCCAATGACAATGTCTGTAAAATGTGCTGAAATTTTACAGATTTTATCTTGTGTCCCATAAATTCAAATGAAATAAAATTCCTTTACCTGTGATTGGACCATCATCTTCATCAAACTCAATTTTTACTCCCTTTCCATTGGCTGTGCTAACTCCACAGCCACCTCCACGACAGAGAGAAATGGGCACAACCCCATAGACGTATGCCAGCATAATGGGGACGCCAATACCTAGGGGAAAGAGAAAGAAACATGTCATCAGGCCATCAGACTGCAATTGCCCTAAATTCTCCTTGCCAGACTGAGCAAGGATAAACTACTTTATACGGGGCAGAGAGGGCTATCCTAAAAAGGCTGCCTGATATGACAGAATGATGACCAGACTTGCAATCTGAGAGTTTTGGATCAGAATCCTGGCACCATTTTACCGGCTATCTGATTGTGGAATCCTCTCAGGGTTAATAAGAATGTTCATAGTGTCCAACATAGTGAATGTATGTTGCTTTTGTTTTCCCTTCCTATTCACTGCTGAAGTGTTAACCCAAGAACCAATCAAGAATCAAACGTTGCTGAGTATGATGGTACACACCTATAATCCCAGCTACTTAGGAGGTAGTGATGGGGAAGACTACAATTCAAGGGCAGCCTTGGTAAAAAGTTAGAGACACTCCATCTCAACCAATAAGCTAGGAGTGGAGGCACATGATCCCATCTATGGGAGCATCCTGGTCCAGGCTGGCCTGAGCAAAAACTTGAGAGCCTATTAAAAAGACAACTAAAGCAAAAAGGGCTGGGGGCATGGCTCAAGTGGTAGAGCGCCTGAAAAAGCACAGGGCCCTGTTCAGACTCCAGTAAGGCCAACTGAGAATCAAACATTAAATAAGTGACTAACTGGGGTTTAGGATTCTTCCCAGAGTGTTAATTCCAAAAATCATACTGCTATGGGAGGCAGAATGACTTAGTTGTTAAAAAAGCACAGAATCTGAAGTCAGAATGCCTTGTTTCATGTCTTAGCAAAGTGACATGAATTTAAAATTAAATTACTTGTCCAAGGTCAATGTTAGTCACACTAAACTACAACTCTGATCCTGGTCCACTATTGTCTCCACTACACTATAGCTGCTTTTAATCAAATTGAAGATATATATGAAACACTCAATCATGGAAAAGCTAATGAAAAGTTAGTTACATATTTTTTGTAAAACAAACCCTCATGCCTCCCAAAAAATTGTGAGGCACTAATAAATCAAAAATGAAAGTGACTTTATTTTGTGAGTCCTATAGCAAGTAGAGAAAGAGGAAGATAAAAAGTGAAAAACTAGCACTTGAAGGTTTTTTTTTTTTTTGTGGGTCTGGGGTTTGAACTCAGGATTTTGTGCTTACAAAGCAGGTACTCTACCACTTGAGCCACATCTATAGTCCATTTTTGCTCTATAATTTTGTTATTTTGGAGATATGTCTCATGAACTATTTGCTTGGGTTGGCCTCGAATCTCCATCTTCTCGATTGCAGTCTCCTAAATAGCTAGGTGTGAGCCACTGGTAGGTGGTTTAAAAGTAATTTCTTTAATTCAACCTTTTCTCTGTGCTAGAGTTGTCTAAGACATACACTGATAATTTAATTAGGTGAAAAGCTGAGAAGTAATCATGGTAACAGAGCTACTGGAATTAACTAGCAAGGTGGGTATGACATAAAGCATAGCCATTGCTAGGATAAAACACCTGGCCAGCTGGCTAAACTGCTATGGTCAGAAAGCTAGTAGAGGACCTGTGAATCTGACTAGCTTACCAACACTAACAGCAGCAATCACTGGGGATGCAATGACTGACAAAGTCACTCCTCCTGTGATGGCCAAATTCCTCTTGTGTTTGGAGGTTTTCCTTCCTTCATACCTGCTGTGAATCTAAAAATAAAAAGAAAATCCAGGTCAGCAGATTAGGACATTGGTATTTTATCAGGAGAAAAAAGGACACTTGAATATTCACTTACAAGTTTATCTAATACTCTCTACCCTAAAGAAGTATCTTTCTCAAATTTTAACCTAACTTAGACCTTGAAAATATAAACTAAAACAGAAAGTTAATCCAGGAAGAGACAAAATAACTCAGGGGAATGAAGTTAAGCATTTCACCTTTAAGTCATTGAGACAAGTCAGGCCCAGGATGTTAATAAGAACTTTCAGATCTCATGAGGGTTTATAAAAATCCATTTAAGAAATTAAAGTTATTTTTATCTATGAACCAGCTGGTTTTCAGGCAGCTCTGAAATATAAACTCCTTCCTATTTCCTTCAAACCTTTGCTAACAAACCTAAAGCTGGAACAGACACAGCATGTCTTACCTTCCTTCCGACATAAACAGGAATGCCAATGACCATGGCAGGAATGGCAATGCCAGCAATAAGAGAAATCCCCACAGGAGCACCAATCAATGTGCCCAGCTGCCACAGAATTTTCTTCTTACGGCTCCATGGCTTCTTGCCCCAGAATGTACAGCCAGAGGGGCTACAAAGGAAACATGTTGAAGTTAATGTCAATGTTACCAGAGAGCTTGATAAGAGACACAGCCTTCTTTTCAACAGAAGTGATTAAGTTACTGGAGGTTTTAGGAAATAAATATACTACACAAGGACAGCAAAGGACAAGGTCAATCCATTAGAACTCTGGGCTCTTAACGTTTTTTGTTGTTGTTTTGTAAAGGCAGGCCTCCGGGACTGAAATTCCTTTTCCTTTTTCTCTGCTGAATTCTGTTCTACCAACATTGATCCAACTTTCTTGACTGACACTACTTGGGATCTTACATAGCCTGTGCACTTGATCAACTCATCCAAATGCACGTGTCCTGCAGCTAATCAACATGCTGATCATCTTACCACACTTGAGATACTACAAATCATGTTCTTGGGAAAAGATATAAAAAGACTTCATTGCATCCTTCATGTCAGTTTGCAACTCTGAGTTTGGCTGCTCTGACATTAGCCCTTTTGTGCCCAATCCCTTTTCCCTTATTCCCTTTATGCTATCTTCTCTACTTCACAGAATAAGCAATTTTGAAAATAGGAATCATGTCTTATTCACCCCAGTGTCCCCCCCTCAATCAGTGACTGTTACATGTAAATACTAAAATGTTCATTAAATTGGAAATAAGTGTTTCATCTACACAATGAAGTTGGTAAATATTCAACAACAATATTTTAAAATTTACTCAATTCTTTGGAAACTGACTACATGCAAGAAACTGTAAAAAGGTCACAGTTTAGTGCTGGGCACCAGTGGCTCACACCTATATCCTAACTACTCAGGAGGCAGAGATCAGGAGGATTGTGGTTCAAAGCCAGTCTGGGCAAATAGTCATGAGACCCCTTCTTGAAAAAAACCCAACACAATAAAGGTCTGGTGGAGTGGCTCAAGTAGTAGAGCACCTGTCTAGAATAACAAGCATGAAGCCTTGAGTTCAAACCCCAGTGCTGCCAAAAAAAAAAAAAAAGTCACTGTTTAGTAAGATTAGATATGTACATGAAATACAAAGTAGTGATGACAGAACAAGTCAGGCATGGTGGTACATGCTTATAATCCCAGCACTCAGGAGACTGAGGTGGCAGTAGAATCATAAGTTTGAGACCAGCCTGGGCTACATAGTGAGACCCTATCTCAAAAAGAGAGGGAACAAAAAAAGTGAGGGAGGAGGGAAACAAAAACAAAAACAAAAAACCAGCTGAGATCAAAGGAGGATACTGGGAGGCTGAGGTGATTAGGAAGCATTTCAGGCAAAGAAAAGAACACAAACAAGTATGGAGAGGCAAGAAAGACACAGGCCTAGTCACTCCCCCCAAAAAAGACACAGGGGCTGGGTGTGGTAGTTCACAATTACAATCCTAGCTACTCAGGAGATGGAGATCAGGAGGATCTCAGTTCGAGGCCAGCCCAGGTAAAAGCAAGATCCATCTCAACAAATAAGGTGGACATGGTTGGGTCATCCCACCAGCTACATGGGAAGCATAAATAGAAAGATTGCAGTACAGGATGGCCTAGGAAAAAATATGAGATCCTGCTGGGTGCCAGAGGCTCACGCCTGTAATCCCAGCTACCCAGGATGCAGAGATCAGGATGATTGCAGTTTGAAGCCATCCCAGAGCAAATAGTTCCTGAGACCCTATCTCGAAAAAACCCTTACAAAAAAAGGGCTGGTGGAGTGGCTCAAGTGGTAAGAGCACCTGCCTAGCAAGCATGAGGTCCTGAATTCAAACCCCAGGGCCACCAAGGAAAAAACAAGAAAGGGATACTATTCCAAAAACAAAAACTAGGAGTAGAAAGGGTTGGGGGTGTAGCTCATGTGGTAAAGTACCTGCCTAGCAATCTGAAGGCCCTGAGTTAAAAAAATAAGATGACAGAGGGAACAGCAAGCCCAGATTACCTAGAACATAGCATGACAGTAAAGTAGATTAGGGCCACACTATGGAAAGCTTTAAAAGTCATGCTGGGGGAACACATGACATAGACATGATATATGATAAATGAAGACAGTCCCTGGAGGTTGCTGAGCTGGAAAAAACATGATCAAAGGAGCATTTCAGAGGACATTTTTACAGCTTCCTTACTTTGCAATGAGAGGTCAGCTATGTCTCTTTGACATCCTTTTCCCTAAATGAGTAAGAGAAAAAGAGTACAAAAGCAATAGACACATTTTTTATCATACCTGAGGTAATGCAAGTCTGAGATCTCTTTCATACAAAGCCAGCAGAATTCACAGCCACACACTGCACAGGTCATGTGATTACAGCTTCCATCATTCATCTTGATAATGTAAGCACTGCATCGTGGGCACGGCTTGATGTCATCTGCTAAGCGGGGAAGGAAGAATGGGTAAGAAATACTCCCAGTTAAACCTAGTTTGACTGTGCTTTTCCTAAGAAATGAACAACAGGCAGTCAAGAGCTCTTGACCAAGAATTCCAAATTGTGTAACACACTTTCCTAGAAAATTTCACTATGTCTAGACCGCAGGAATTTTCATAAAATGGATCCATTTCTTATTGAGCTGCCTATCCCAACAACTGGCATCTTATACAGCACATGAAAAACACATTCTGAACAACCAGACTTTACTAGAGAGAATGATGGATCCAAGAAAAATGGAATTTCCATCAGCCAATAGGCTGAGAGATTAAAAGCAGAGTCCTACAGCAAGAATAGTCTGCATCATGGAATTGGCTTTGAGTTTTGATAACTGTTAGTTAAGAAACTAATTTTTTAGGCTCAATAAGTATTATTGTGTTTTGCTCTTAACACAACCTACAATACCTTCCCATGTATACTTTCAAATTCAAAAATCTAAAATCATGTACTTTCAAATTCAAAAATCTAAAAACAACTGGGTACACTATATAGTATGTACTTTGTAATTTTCATAGCAAGTTATAAACTATCCTATTAAAATGACAATTTAGGAGATTATACTGTGCCAGGAAAAAATGAATGGCAAAATCTTTCCTACTAGCCTCTCCCAAATGACATCAGTGAAATAAAATACATTTATAAAAGGCAATAAATCCATTGACATTTTAAAATAGGTTTACACTTAACCATCAAGGTTGAAACTGAATGTATGACATCCTTCCTTTTGAGGTTAATTATTAATCCATACTAGTATTATTTCCTTTCCTTAAATCTGTACCTTACCTCCAAAAGCAGTGATTCACTTAAAGCTAGAGGGAAAACAGTACTGGTTTAGCACTAATTAAATGCTCACAATGAAAGTATTAAAAAAGCTCCTAGTAAGTAAAAGAACCTAATTGTTCTCCAATCTGAGACATTATACTAAGAAGAAAGAAATGTGAGAGTTCAATCTAGTTGTATTGCACAAAATGGCTGGAATAACCTACAAATATCAGAGAGAAGCTATATATATATATATAATATGTTATTGGAAATATAACCAAGCCAAGCTCTGTGGCATGTGCCTGTAGTCCCAGCTTCTCAGAAGGCTGAGGCAGGAGGATCATTTGAGTCCAGAGGTTCAAGGCCAGCCTGGCAACAGCAAGATCTCATCTCAGGAAAAAAAAATAGTATAACCAATCAATCTCTAATCTACTTTCTGATCTAAGGGATGCAGTAAAATAACCTCTTTCAGTCTGGGGCCAGCATAATAAATAGACACAATAAGCTAGGTGCCAATGGCTCACATCTATAATCCTAGCTACTTGGGAGAGGCTGAGATTGGGAGGATCATGGTTTGAGGTCAGCCCAGGCAAAAAAGTTTGGGAGACCTGATCTCAACAGAAAAAGCTAGGCATCATGGTGCATGCCTATTTTCTCAACTATGGTGGGAAGCATAACATAGGATTGCAGTCCAAGCTGGCCAGGGCAAAAAAGTGAGAATGTATCTCAAAAGTAACCAGAGCAGCTGATGAAGTGGCTTCAGTGGTAGAGTGCCTTCCTAGCAAGCATGAGGTCCTGAGTTCAAACCCCAGTGTGGCCAAAAAAAAAAAACGTCAAAAATAACCAGAGCAAAAGGGCTGGAGGTGTGGCTAAGTGACAGAATGCCTGCCTAGCAAGCACAAAGTCCTGAGTTCAAACTCCAGTACCACCTAAAAAAAAGAAAGAAAGAAAGAAAGAAAACGAGAGAGAGAGACAGAGAGAGAGAGAGACAGAGAGACAGAGAGAACATGAGATAATACTGACTTATACCTGGTCCAGATTCTTGCCCATAACTGAGACCTGAAGTGTGCTTGGTCCGAACTCGTAAAGTCTGTGCCCTCTGCTGACGGGCCATATCGCAGGTCTGATTTGGATGCCATATCTGCTTGCAGTGGTAGCAGAACTCAGTCTGGCAGCCTTCTCTCTCACAGGTTAGCTTTGGGCAGCTGGCACAGCCATAGGCAATAACAGCATAACTGGGTAAGGAAACAGCAAGAGATGACAGTAAGTTAAGAATGATCTAACCAAGACAGCTAATGCTGTTTGGCATTACCACATATGATGGAAAGAACACACACACACACCCCTCAAGCCTGACCAATTAGATAATAGATTCTGTGTAAAAAAGTAGATTTCTTTTTTTTTTTTTTGGTGGGACTGGGGTTTGAACCCAAGGCTGCACATCTGCAAAGAAGGTGCTCTATCGCTTGAGCCACACCTCCAGTACATTTTGCTGTGGTTATTTTGGAGATGGGTGGGGGAGTTCTCCTGAACTATTTGCCTAGGCTGGCCTCCAACATTGATCCTCCCCACTTCAGCCTCCCAAGTAGCTAGGATTATAGACGTGAGCCACCAGCGCCCAGCTGGATTTCTTCTTGATATTCCAAAATCAAAAATAGTTTATTTCCTGAAAAAAATGGAGGAAAATATGATATTCAGCTAGAATTCCTAGCATTTATCCAGTCATAGTTTAAGCTGCTTTAGGTGAAGTTTGCCCACAGCCAATTTCATAAGTAATAGAGTACAAAACAATTTCCTTTCAATGGCTTGATATATTTAGAGACATCAGAATTTGTTTACAAGAAGGGAAAGAACAGTTGTAAAATAAAAAACTATAGCAAAAACTAGGCAAGTAAACTTTTCATCTTAAGTTCTACAGTAGAGCTGGTCTGACCACAGCTTGAGAGATAGAAGCCCTACATGTGCTATGGTTAGCTTCTACTGCAAGCTCATTTTACCTTTCTATGCTTTTTCTTTTCTTTCCCAATTTAATTCTATACCTTTTAATATTTTCTTTCTTGATAGCCTCCAAAACCTAAGAATAGTACCCACTTCTTTTATTAATATAGCATAAGGTCAGATCTTTCTCTCTACTGACATAAATTCTTAGTTTATAGACATGAAATTCAGAATTTGTCGGCATTAGCATCAAATATTTCTTGTAATTCCTATTCATTTACCAAGAATTAGTGTCTCATTAAATAATCCAATATATTTACAACTATTAGTCATTCTGATTAATTCTAAATATGTCAGCTAAATGCTCAGATGCCTTAACAAATAGACACTTGTTTAAAGTAAGATTAAAGAGTTATGGATATAGCTCAGCAGTAGAACACCTGCCTAACATGTGTAAGGTCCTTGGTTCGATTCCCAGACTGGAAAAGTCAATCAATTAATTAGATTAAAATTTAAGAAGTAAATTTAAATTTTAAAGTTGTGAAAGTTTCCCACATAATTTTAAACAGATCAATGCTTGCAGACTTAGCTATTGCCATCTGTGCTTTGTGTCCCTAGTCCATACTCTTTCCCAGTATCTAAACACCTCAAACAACTTATGCAAATGGTTAATAAGGTTTTCTTGGATTTACTCTATAGTTTGTTTATTTGAATGTATATTCATAATAGTAACTAAAGTTCTCAGGTTTATCGTAAATTTGGGAATGATACTGAAAATATAAATGACAACATATTTCCTATGTCATATAACAGACTTCATTAAAATTCTAAGAATGAACAAAGTGAGAACAGGTCAGTGTGAATGCAAATGATTCATATCCTGTACCAGTTCTGAGTTTTACCTCATCCAGCTACAAAATAGCTACTAAAGATAAACAATGTATCTCTGAAGAAAATGACTTGTTATTTTGTTAATTAGAAAGGTAGTAGATGACCTCAAAAAAATAATAAGCCAAGTTCTAAACAAATTAAAACTACCAATCAGGAGGCCTGGAACATACTTCATGATCCATCCCTACCTCAACTCACATGGTATGAGTAATTCATTATGATTCCTGTATTGTTTTGTTTTTTTTCCGGTATCAGGGCTTGGACTCAGGGCCTACACCTTCAGCCACTCCACCAGCCCTACTTTAGTGAAGGGTTTTTCGAGATAGGGTCTCATGAACTATTTGCCTGGGCTGGCTCTGAACCTCGATCTTCCTGATCTCTGCCTCCTGAGTAGCTAGGATTATAGATGTGAGCCACCGGCACCTGGTTGATTCCTTTTTTTTTTTTTTTTTTTTTTTGGGGGGTGGTGGGTACTGGAGCTTGAACCCAGGGCCTCGCATGTACTAAGCACATGTTCTGCTACAGAGCCACAGCCTCCAGTTTCATTTTTTTTTTTCTACCTTTGGCATTAAACTTAGAACAGTCTTCCTTACCCCAAGGTTATATACTTATTCATTTGATTTTCTCTTATCACTTTTGTAATTCTATTCCTTTATATATTTTGTTTGTTTGTTTTTGTTTTTTGAGATTTTGTATGTATTTTGTGTTTGGACATATTGTTATTTATTTATTTATTTATTTATTTATTTATTTACTTTTTGATGGTACTCAGGTTTGAACTCAGGGCTTCACACTTGCTAAGCAGGTGCTCTACAGCTTGAGCCATGCCTCCAGCCCAATATTTATATTTAATTGTAGTTGAAATCTTAAATTAAAACTAATTTCTATAAGTAATATTTCCTTTTTCAGATTATAACTTAATACCATTTTTTGAAAACTTTGAAATTTTTAAAAATTCATTTATTCAGATGTGCATACACTGTTTGGGTCATTTCTCCCCCTGCCCCCTCTCCCTCCCCTTCTTACCCCCTCCCCTCCCTCATTTTTTAATCTAAAAGAATTTAATACAGTTCAAATCATTATATCTCATTCATTTTAGTTCCTTCACTGCACCCAGCCAGGGGGAAGGGACTGCTTCAGTTTCATTGCTTGCTCCTGTCTGTATAACCAACGCATAAAAACACGTGGATTTCCTCAATTTTTCAGGGCATGGCCACAGATTTGCAAGAGAAAGGGTGTGAAGTGGCATAGAAAACAGAGAGAAGCCAAATTTGATAGTATAATTTGGCTCCAAGAAAGTAAAATAGCCCCAAATACTCATGAGTCCACCTCAATCCATTACTACAACAGAGAATTACTCAGGGCATGAGACTAAGCATTACTGTTTTTAAGCACTGTGCCTGAGCTCTGATTCATGCTGTATGACGTGGAGCTACTTGAAACCTGCAAGCGTCAGCTTATATCCCTCAAACGGAGATCCAGCTGCTTGCCACCTTCAAGTGTAGCTGAACATATTCTACAACTGCATTTGCTATCTTGTCTTGAAAGACATGGAATAAAAAACATAGGACACTTTGTCTCATACTTCCTGGCCTTTGCATACTCTGTTCCTTCTGCCTAGAAATGTCTTGTTTTTTCTTGGCCTGGCAAACAATTTTTTTTGGTGATACTGGGATTTGAACTCAGGGCTTCACACTTGTAAAGCAGGTGCTATACCACTTGAGCCACACATCCAGTCCATTTTGTTCTGGTCATTTTGAAGATGGGGGATCTCTCAAATTATTTGCTGGGCTGGTCTTGAATCATGATCCTCCTGATTTCAGTCTCCCAAGTAGCTAGGATTGCAGGCATGCACCATGCTTAGTAAATATTTACCTACTTAAGTAAGAATCAGTCCAAAAAGAAGACCAAAAAAAAAAAAAAAGAATCAGTCAAATGTCACCTTTAGAAAATCTATTTAACCTCTCCAAAGAGCTGGTTGACTACTTTATGCCAGTCCACAATTACAACACTATATTTATTTGTTTATGGGCTTTTGAACCACACCAGACTCTGCTCAAAATATTTATGTTGAATGACAGAGATCTTCCTTTGCTCTGGTTCTTTGACTTTCCCCAGAGCATTGTAGCTCTTTGCCTGGATAGCAATCTTTTCAACTTATCCAAATATCTGTTTGGCTTACTCTACACCAGGGATAACTTATTTCTAAAATTTTGTATAAATCCATCTTACAGGTGAGCTCCTAATTTCTGAAAAGGGAAATTTTTCCTAATAGTTGGAAAAACAAAACAAAACAACAACAAAAAACTTTCATTCTTGAGACTAAATTTGCCCTGACCATGTCCTTCTCTTCCAGGTATTACACTGGAACGTCTCTCCAACTCTGCTGTTTGGCTTAACCAAGCATTCAGGTTTGCTAATTAGAAACTAAAAGGAACCAAGCATTCAGGTTTGCTAATTAGAAACTAAAAGGAGAGAACAGGAAATTACATGCTGCTATGAATACAGATACCCCTGTAAGTCCATACAATTTTTATTCATCTTAATAATTTCCTAAATCTTCAGACACATCACAATGTGATAAGCTAGACCAACAGCATTACCTTAATTTCAGCTCTTGAAAAAATATATTCTATATTAATCTTCCATTAACATAAATTTGATTATGCTCCAACAGACCTAGGATTAAAGCAATGTGTTCCTATATTATGTCTGTACTTCCCATCCCCAAGTCATGTAACTTAAGGAGGTTGCTCATTTACAAATAGACCCTCAGGATGTTTAAGGATAGTATACATTGGGCCAAGGTGATACAAAGAGCCCTCCTATTTTCCTGCTCTGTCTCAGACCAATCTGTAGGCCAGACAATTGAAAGAGCCTCCCTAACTGGGCTCCCTATAGCTCAGTTGAATCCAAATTCCATTCCAGAAAGCAGTCTATCATGAGGTTATTCTTTTGCTTAAAATCCTTCAACAACAATAAAAGAGGACTGGGGGAAGGGGTGTAACTCAGTAGTAGAACACTTGCCTAGCTTATGCAAGACCCTGAGTTCAATCCCAGAATCAGAAAGGGAAGGAGGGAAAAAAAATTTTTTTCTTCAACCCTAAACTTATTTGCATGGCTCAGATGTGTATCAACTTGAATCCACTTTGCCTTTTCATACTAATTTCTAAGTCATTTCCAGACCATGATCTCCACAATATGGTTAGCCGCTAACCAAACCAGACTCCAGACTTGGGATGGTATCTTCTATTTTAATACCTCCATGCTTTTGCTCCTAACACTCAGGTTTAAAATGACTGTCTTTGTCTGCCAGGTATGAATTTCTGCCCATATTCTCAAAGTCCCAGATCAAATATCACCTCCTCTGTGAAGTTTTTCTTAGTATTGTTATGCAAAACCTATTTTTTCATCAATCTAAGAGTACTTGTACTTATAATTTATCTGTCAACTATCTGTCTCCTCTAAGAGATCAAACCCCCTATCAAGAGGTCCATAGCTGGGGTTAGGGACGAGAATACGGTTGAAGTACTTTATATCCATGTATGAAAATAGAACTATAAAACATGTTGCCTATTTCTTTTTTTTTTTTTGTGGTACTAGGGCTTGAACTCAGGGTTTACACCTTGAGCTACTCCACCAGCCCTTTTTTGTGATTTTTTTTTTTTTGAGATAGGGTCTCTTGGATTATTTCCCTGGACTGGCTTTGAATGGCAATCCTCTAGCTCTCTGCCTCCTGAACAGCTAGGATTACAGGTGTGAGCCACTGGCACCTGGCTTTTTTTTTTTTTTCCTTTTTCTTTTGTGGTACTAGGGTTTGAACTTAAGGCCTATACCTTGAGCCACTCTGCCAGCCCTTTTTTTGTGAATAGGGTCTCTCGAACTATTTGCCTGGGGCAGGCTTCAAACCTTGATCCTCCTGAGTAGCTAGGATTACAGGTGTAAGCCACCAGCATCCCAAGGAAATTTTTTTAAGAAGGTGGAAGGGGGGCGAATCGGAGGTACACAGGGTGGCAAATTTGATTGATATGTATTTGTATGCACGTGTAGAAATATCACAATGAAATCCTTTCCACAACTAATATATGCTAATTTAAAAAAAGAAGAAAGAAAAGATAACCATATCTAAGTCCCTTTTGTAATACGCATTACTCACCCAGGGTTCAACACAGCATCATTCTTGAAAGTGTCTTCTGAGTGATTACTAGTTTATCCTATTCTTGCCCACCCTCCTCATCTCTGTTCCTCATCAAAAACTGTGAGGCTCAGACTCCTTAACCTTGTTATCAAAATTCACCTATTCTCTACATTCTTCTAGGACCTAATTGAAAGGGTTTATACATGGAGTTGTAGTAATAGAATGTAGATATACCTACTATAGAGGAATAGATTCTTAATCTACTCTGAGCACAAGATTCAGTTAAGTAAGGACACCAAATGCAATCTTGAAAATAACAGAGAAAATGGCAAATAGTTAAGCCTTAAAGATGCCACAGAAAAAATTATGCTCCTTGGTGATCATAGTTTGGGGAAATTATATCATATTAGTAATTTATATCATATTAGTAATTTATATCATATTAGTAATTTACACTGTATGTTAGCATCAACAAGATTTACCACACAGATTAACATATTTTAAGAGTCTAAGAAAGCTCAGAAATATACTTGTTTTATTTTATTCAGTCCATGTTTCCCAAACTTATCTGATCACAAAATATTTTTCTTGCAAGTAATGCCTATTAACATACTATATATAAATGTTGATATAGATGAAAAATAGAAAGCACAATTAAAAAATGGTTGGAGATTATAAGTGAGCTTAAATAATAAGGATCACCCAAATAAATGAGTTTTTAAAGACACAGTGAAAAGTCATCTTTTAGGTCAGGTAGTTCTTAGGAACAGTTCTAAGCAGAGGAACAATACAACTATTCTACTTTAGAATGAGTACTTTGCCAAATCTGAGAAAAATATATTACTGGGCTAGAGGATGGTGTAGAAGGGGTTGGAGGAAGAAGCAGGGGAAAGTTGTAAAATAGGAGGAAAGGAATCAAATTGAGAGTTCGAGAAAGGCTTCAGAAAGGGAAAATCTTCCTTCATTGATTGAAATATGCCTCACTCAGAATGCTTGTTCTTCCCTCATAAATGTGCTGGAATAAACATAAGCTTCCTGCTTATGGGAAGGTCTAGTCCAGTAGTTGAGAAGGCCAATAGCCAAACTATCTTCTCAGGTCAGGTAGGAGGTGAGACTCTGCAGGGAACAGAGGCAGCAATGAGAGGCTGGAGTGGTAGACCTTCCCAGAATTTAGGTCAAGACAGCCTTATCTCCTATTCATCTGTACAGAGAATTTCCTGGTACTGTTGGCTAGGAAATTTTGTTGCCTACTTTGCTCACCCCCAGTCTCTCGATGATTCTGAAAAGATTTAAAGATTGGCAATATAGCACCTGAGAAGTAAACATTACAGTTACATCATTTGGGGCTTTCTGAAAAGACATGCCTAGGCAGAGACTCAGAAGGGTTGTAATAGTCAACTGTACCATTTATTAACTATGAAACATGAGGCCCCATTTAAACTTCTCTGAACTGATTTCTCCTTTATAAAATGCATTTTCTGACATCTACCTCTATGAGACTAAAATGAAATTATTTCTGAATAAGATCATACTCTGAAGACTATAGTATAAAGTAAAAATGTCAGTTATTTTTATTTTGAGCTAATTTTATCTCAAATTTATAGCTAAAACTATAAAGATTATACTTGTTGACCAGGTGTGGTGGGGTGCACACCTATAATCCCAGCTATGCAGGAGGCATAGGTAGGAGGATTTCAGTCTGAGGCCAGTCCTGGCAAAAAGCACAAGATCCTACCTGAAAATTAACTAAAGCAAAACAGGACTGGAGGAGTGGCTCAACTGGTAGAGTGCTTTGCCTAGCAAGTGCAATGTCCTCAGTTCAAACCCCAGTATCAGTTTAAAAAAAAAAAAAAAAAAAAAAAAGCTATGTGCCGTTAGCTCATGCCTGTAATCTTAGCTAGAAGGCTGAGATCAGGAGGTGATTCGAGGCCAGCCAGAGCAAAAAGTTCACAAGACCCCATCTCCAAAATAACCAGAGCAAAATGGACCAGAGGTATGGCTCAAGCAGTAGAGCACCTGCTTTGCAAGCCCGAAGCCCTTGTTAATATAGTACTTAGTATGTCAGTCAACAATGTGCATGTTTTCCCATTGAAATTGTTTCTTATTAATAAAAATCACATTGAAATGAGAAAAGAAATACTCAAATTCTTTGCTCTGTTTTACAACCGTTTGTAAAATAAATACTCTCTTAATCTGTATTGTTCTCATTACTTTCTAGTCACAGTAAAAGTAACCATCAGAATTCTGCTCCTCTCACTCTGACAAATACACCCCCCCCCACACACACACGCACACATGGGAGGACTTGATAAATTTGGCTGGGCAATAAACACAGTCAGGTGTGGGAATAGATAACTTGGACTTAGGACTTCTTTTCTAGTGTTTATCCATGACTTTTAGTGGGCTTGGAATAAGACAATTTGATTAAAAAAAAAAAGAAAGAAAGAAAAGAACTGAACAATATTTAGTAAGAACACAAAATCTATTTCTCCTGACATTGAAAAGAGGTGGCAAAACTACAGTCCACATACTTAGGAAACTCAGACACTTAGGGAAGTAACAGAATTTTAAAGTTTTACCCTGTTAACCTAACCACCTTCAATTGAAAATATGTCAAAATACTTTGCAAACATTAACTAAGACTCTCAAGTCAGGTAAGACAAATAAAAAGTAAGCAGGAGCTGCAATCCCTAAATTACAGCACTCATGAGCTGAGGCAAGAGAATCTCAAGTTTGAGGACAGCCTAGGCTACATAGTGAGACCCTGCCTCAAAATTTCAAGAAAGAAGAAGAGAAACAAAGTAGGTAAGAGACTATGGACAACAGGAATCAGAAAGTAGATTCTAGGATCCTTGGCTCTCTCAATGTTGTCCTTAGGCCACACTTGAAACATGCCCATCAGTAACATTCCCGTTATTGGGGCTGTGCCGACAAGCCAATGGTTTTTAGAGCAGAGCTTGAGTGCAAAGATACTTGCCTTCACTGGAGTTAAGACTAGTTTTCCAAGCGTAGTCTCACCACCTACTAGTTATATGACCCTCAACAAATCACCCACTTTCTTTAAACTCCAGTTTCCTTATCTGTAAAACTAAATCTCATGATGTTGTAAAGATCAAATTATTTTTATTTTGTTGAGTTGGTACTGGAGTTTGAACCCAGTACAAAGCTCTACCACTTGAGGCACACCCTTAGCCCTTTTTTTTGCTTTAGTTATTTTTCAGGTAGTGTCTTGTGTTTTTGCCTAGGGCCAATCTCTGACCACAATCTTCCTATGTATGCTTCTCTTATAGCTGGGACCACAAGCATGTACTACCATGCCTAGATTATTGAGATGGGGGTCTCTCTAACTTTTTTCCTTGTCTGGGTTGTGCTTGAACCTTTATCCTCCCAATCTCCATCTCCCTGGTAGCTGGGATTATAGATGTGAGCCACTGCACCTAACAAGATGAAGTTATTTATGCCTGGCACACAGTTACTCAGAAGCTAGTTTGCTTTCTTTCCCCAAACTTTACCTTATTTAAACCCATAGATGGGCCATAGATACACAAGAAAATACATACATACATACATATATGATTGTCAAAATTATGTTGACTAATTAAAAAAATAGAATGGATGATGTTAAGCTAATATGTGGCTAAATTAAGTAAATGACCTAGTTCTTTAATAACTTTCAAATTAGTAATGATTTAGAATTGTTACCAAACTTTCAAATTCATTTGTCTATTTTTATTGATGTGAGTAAAGACAAAGATTGACTTCAGAGAAATAAAAAAAAAAAAACAAAAGGAGCGCTTACCCAGAAAGATGATCAGGTAAGTCACATTTCTTAAGTTAAAATTAAAGGAAACTGACATTTCAAAAAAAGTTGTTAATACACTATTTCAAAATGAATCATGCAGTGTTTTCTTAAGTTAATATTCCCTTAGTTCACAAAACAGATCAACAGTATCTGCAAAAACTTGAATACTATAAAAATTAACCTCATAGGGCCAGTAAGACCACCAGAAATAAACAAACTTTTTCAAGAGCCTGCAAAGTCCTTCCTGATACTTATTAACTGAAAGTGAAAGTGATCTACTATAAACTGGGTACCTTTGATCACAACACTTCAAAGTAATTTAGAAACCCCATTTCAGGTTAAATAACACCATTTCTAAACAAGTATGACACTCAAAAAGGGCTCCTTTTAAAAGGAGACAAAAGGCAGCATCAGAGAAATTTCAAAACAGCCTTGTTACATAGGCTACAATTAAAAGCCCTCAACTTCTTTGAAGCCAAATCACATAGCTTTTTACTAGTATTACATCTACCCACGACACTGCTGCATCTTCTGCTCCCAAATCAAGAAAAAATTATTTGTCCAAGATCACAAAGCAGGTGATGGCAGTCTAACACTCAATCACTTAAATGAGGCCCTTTTGGCTGCATGCAACTATTCTTAGAATGTACAGTGACAATCAAGACTTTTTAAAGGAGGGTGTAGGGTCTCCACTGAATTGTCTTTCAGATAGAAAAATATGGTGGTATGGGGCGGGGGAGTCTGCAGGTACAGAGTAATTTAGCTCACTGACTTTTGAAATCAAGCCTACCCAGCGAATTAAAAAAGACTGTCATCAAGATTTCAAGATCAGAAGGGTTGGCAAACACATTTTCTTCTACAATATCAATCTCTGGGCATTTTTGGTCTGTGTCCCATGGTTCTCTGGACGAAGAGTCTGTCCACCCCTCAACCTGTCCAAAGCAGCCGGATAGGAACCATGGGTGCCTCCCAAAGGCTTGGCACCACACATGGTGCTCAGGGTGCTCCCAGAGCTCTGCCCGGGAGAGCTGTCTTCTTCCCCTAGTGCATTGCCATCATCTCCAACTCAACTTTCAGCAGCGGTTGTCTGGAAAAGGAACGTGCAATGCTGCTTAGTGTGTCCCTAGACACGCCCCTTCAAGGCGCTGCCCTTTCAGAATCACATTCGCATTCCCTCCTTTGTCAAGGATCCCCTTCCCTCTCATTAAGAGAGAGACCCCACCACACACACACACACACACACACACACACACACACACACACACACACACACACACACACACATCCGAACAGAGGGGTTTGCGCCACATTTTTGAAAAACAAAAAACGCCTCCGCGGGTCTCCAGACTTGGACAGTTCCCTTCCACTTAGCGATCCCTGGACGGGTGCCTGCAGACCACTCGTCCGGGCTTGCAGGATGGTTAGTTACCGGTAGCCACCCCGCCGCAGTTGCCGCCCTCCTGTCCCCCCTCCCTCCTGGGGGACACCCTCGCTTGCACCCAAGTCAGGCCCTCTCGGCTGGCCCCACTCGGGGTCCTGCAACACCCCCCCGCCACGCCCCTCGGCTGCCCCGCGCCCCAAACGGCCACGCCCCCGCGCTCACCCGCAGTCGGGGGCTGGGCACCAGCGGCAGTCGGGGTCGGAGGCCAGGTATCGGCGCAGCATGAACTCCTCGTACTTGTGCATGAGCGGCGGGTCGGCAAGCAGCAGGCGGATGTCGTGCGGGTTGAGTCGCTCGCTGCACTCGGGACAGCTGATCGGCACCCGGCTCTCGCTGATCTCCAGGCGCAGGTAGTGGCGGAGGCAGTCCCGGCACGAGCGGTGCGGGCAGCTGAGGAGGCGCGGGGCCCGCTCGGGCGGCAGCCGCACCAGGCACAGCGGACACTCCACCTCCTCCGCGCCCGGGCCGCCGCCCTCCGCCGTCTCTTCATCCTCGAGCCCAGGCGGCCCCGCGGCTGCCGCTTCGGCCTCTGCTTCGGCCTCGGCTGCCGGCTCGGCGGGCAGCGCCTCGGGCGGCGGGGCCTGGGCCGCGGCGGGGGCCGGAGCGGGCGGCGGCGGCGGCGCGGCCGGGGGCGGCGGCTCGGCCTGTGGCTTGGCCCGGGCGCGGCGGCCGCGGGCAGAGGCGGAGAAGACGCTGTGGAAGGTGAGGCGCCGGCGCCGGCCGCCGCTGCGGCACTTGGGGTCGGGCGCGGCCGCGTATAGGGATGTTGACCGCGGCGACTCAGAATCTTTCTCGGAGCCCATGACCCGCAGAGGCCGAGGGGCTAGGGGCGCCCAGCGCCACCACGGCTCCCGCCTCAGCGCCCCTCAGCCGGCGCCCCGGCCGCCGCCGAAGCCTCGGCCGCCCTCCCGGATAGAAGCTGAGCAGTGGCTACGAAGTGGTTATAAAGCCTCCGCCCCGCGCGCCCCGGCCCACTGCGCAGGCGCGGGACTCGGACACCTCACAACCCTCGCCGCCTGAGCCGAGGGCCGATGGGCGGGGCCGGGGGCGGGGCAGGCGAGCAGGGGCGAAGCCCCGCCTCCTCCTGGTCAGGTGGTTTCTAGCGCGGCCATATTGTACAAGCTGTGAGCCGCCCTGACCAACTGCGGTTCTTGGCCTCCACCAACGTTTCATCACCTCTACCCGTCTTCATCCCCAAGGTGAACTTTCAGCGCACTGTTCCTTAGAGACACGCTGACAGTCCCTTCCATTAAGTGAAGCTTCAGTTACTTCGGCTATGAAAAGTTGATGGGTTGATCAGATGGTAATTTCCAACTGGTCCACCATCCAACATTTCTGTTGATACTGTTCATTAGGCAAACAGCATTAATTAACAGAGAATATATTAATTCATTGAGAACCTACAAAATGTGACAGAGCAGACAGGGTCCCCTATCTGCAAGGGATCTGCAGATGAAAGTCCAAATTTCATAATCTAATATTCAGTGATCTCTGTGAAGTAATAAATTGTGTTTCTAAATCCACCTTCCATTCCATCTTCCTCTTTTTTTTTTTCATTCCATCTTTCTGGTACGTTGGTTATTTACCATTTGTGGAAGGAGGCCCCAGCAGTTTCTTGCCTGGAAATGCCTTCTCCCAGTTCCTCTTCCCCAGCTCCTCTGACTGGGGACTCTTGGGCTCTTAATGGGAGACAGGCAAACAGCTTCAATAGCAATGAAAACATCAGAATTAGATTTAGTTGCAAATAACAACAGCAAAATGCTTATGATAGAAATTTCTTTTTTTCATGAAAAGTAAGTCTAAAGGTAAGCAGTTCAAGTCTGCTCAGCTATCCTCAGCATTTGGTTACCAGTCTTAAGGTCACCTCATAATGGTCCACATTTCAAATGGTGGGAAGGAAAATGCGAAGACAGGTGTGCCTTTTTTCTTTTAAGAAGGCTGCCTTGGAAGGCCTGCACATTTTTGCTTAAATTTCATTGGCCAAAACATAATCACATGGCCATACTTAGCTGCAGAGGAGCCTGGGAATTGTACATTATTTTTTAACCTGGGTACAATATGCCCAGCTAAACAATATGGCTCTTGTTATTGCTAAGGAATGACAGAATATTGATTGGAGGTGTAGCTCAGTGATAGAATATTTGCCTAGTATGCCCTGGGTACCAGTCCCTGGGCAAACTAGCTAAGACGTTTTTTAAAATGGTATACTGAATACTGGAACATATTCAGAAGTCTTTTTCATGGGCAGTATTTAAAACCAAGTCTCCAGATCTTGAAATTTTTGAGGTAACAACAACAACCCACTGGAAGAGGATCCAACAAGAAAAAACTATGAAGCAGGGGCCAGTAAGCTAAGAGGAAAACCAAACAGATATGATGTCACAGATGCCAAGATAAATTGTTTCCAGGAGGGAGTGGTCAATTGTGACAAATGCTGCTGAGAAATCAAGAAAGATAAGAAAAGAGAAGTGATCATTGGATTTGGCAATACCAAAGAGTCCTTTACGGAGGGTGGAGGGTTTATCTTCAAGTAGGAAGAAGGTTTCATGCTTGATGGCTATGCTAGGTTCTGCTGTGGTAATGAACAACCCAAATATTTCAATGGCTTACCAAGGATGTATTTCCCTCACTCATGTTAAAGCTGCTATGTGGTCAAGGCACTCTTCTCCCAGGTAGCTCCCCTTCATTCTACTTGGTTAACTCAGAGATTCAGACCATTTGGGCTCCACCATCTCAACACAAGACTTTGGAAAATTCCAAGGGTGAGGGAGCCAGAAAGAAAGGCATGGGGGAAGGAAAAGGATCAATCTGAAGAAGTAGGAGCAGCAGGGTGTGACAAGAGAACAGAATGTCTGAGAGAACGTGACAGAGAAGGAAGAATGGAAAAGTTCTGTTTCATGGCTCCATTGGATGAAAGAAACAGAAGCCTGGTATGAATAAGCCTAGGCCAAAGAGTAATGTTGGGCTCAAGTAACCCTGTGCACTGTTGGGACCACAGCAGCTGGGCTCAAAGACCAACTGGACCAGCTGCATCCAGGGAACCACCCAGCTCCTGTACCCATCATTCATCTTTGCATGTCAGCTTCTTTATTAGTATTATGGTTTAAAATACATAAAACATACCATTTTAACCAATTTTAAGTGTATGGTTCAGTGACATTAAGTACATTTATATTGTTATGGAACCATCACCACCATCCATCTCCAGAACTTTTTCATCCCAAGCTGGAACTCCATACCTATTAAATATTATCCTTTCTCACTACTTTTTTTTTGGTGGGGTGGCAGTGATAGAGATCAAACTCAGGGCCTTGCACACGCTAGGTAAGGGCTATATCACTAAGCTATACCCTAGCTTCCTACTTCATTTTTATTTCTCTCCAAGTTGGAACTGTGCTATACCTTCCAGCTTCCTTGCCAGAGACCTGAGTGATTCTCTTTGTTTCAAATACTCAAAATCCTACAGAAGGACTCAGATAACTAGGATTGGTTGCATGTTTACTCACACCAGTGGTTATGGAGCATGAGATGCCATGATTGACAGCCCCCATGTTATTGTTCGGATCTTAAATGCTCCCCAAAGGCTTAGTTTGTTGAAGGCTTAGTCCACAATGAAGCAGTGATTGAATCATGAGGACTCTGATCTCATCAATGGATTAACCCATTTATGAATTCATAGCTTAACAGGTTTGGGGGCCAGGACTTTGTTATAAAAGCACACTTTTTCTTTGCTTCTCAGTCACTATTAGGTGAAAAGCCTCCTTTCTTATACAATCCTACTACAATAATGTTCTGGCTCACCATAGGTTCAAAAACAGTTGGGTCACTGGGCACCAGTGACCCACCTGTAATCCTAGATACTCAGGAGATAGAGATCAGGAGGCTCGAGGTTTGAAGCAAACCCTGGGCAAATAGTTCACAAGGCCCTATCTCAAAAAAACCCATCACAAAGAAGGATTGGTGGAGTGGCTCAAGGTGTAGGCCCTAAGTTCAAGCCCCAGTACCAGTGGGAAAAAAAAAAACAAAAACGGTTGGGTCAATCATGGACTGAAACTTCGGAAACTGTGAGCCAAAATAAACCTTTCCTCCTTTAAGTTTATTTCTCCTAGGTTTTTTGTCACAGTAACAGAAAGCTGACTAACACATCCCATGTAGATTATATGACTGGATGGGGGAGGAACAAATTTCCAAAGGAAGGAGCTGGGCTGTCATAAGGGAGGAGCCAATAAACAGATGAAGTATGAAATGTTCACCAGAGACAGGCTGAAGCCATGCCACCAGGATCCTTGAATGCCTCAGCCTTTATTCTGTTAGGTAGTAGAGCCTTGTAGCAGGTTTTAGTCAAGGACAGCTATATATACAATGAAGTTGGAATATAAAACCTGCTCTTACTTGAGGCCCATTTCTTACTTGAGGCAAGCTTTCTTTTGCCTTTCAAGGTTAATCTGAAAGCTAATTTTTATTTTTATTTTTTTGTATTGTTTAGGAGTGAACCCAGGGCCTTGTATGTACTAGACAAATCATCTACCACTGAACTACATCTCCAGCCCTTTTTGACAGGGTCTCTCTATGTAGACCAGGCTGACTTCGAACTCTTTATCCTCCTGTCTCATCCTGCCAAGTGCTGAGGTTATAGATGTGCACCACCACACCCTGCTCTGAAAGCTAATTTTAATCAGATTATTACCTGAATACTGACTGGGCCCCAGCTCCTTCCTCTAGCCTTAGAAGTAAACTTTGCCTGTTGCAATCCCCGCATTTTCTCTCTGGATCAAGAGTGATGAATGCGTAGTCAGCCCTGATCTGACTTACCTCTTACCTTCTCAGTCTCCTGGTCTTTGCTCTCTCCTGTCTCAGTGAATAGTTTCCCCATCCACCTGGAAATCCTCCTGCCTCCAGCCTATCCTCTGAACCTCACATGGAAATCCTATCCATTGTACTTCCCAAGTGCTTATGGAACTTCACCCTACGTCCCTGGGCCCTGTCCTAGCTCAGGCCTCATTATGGCTTCTGCCTGAAATTTACCCCCAGCTTCTCAGTTGATCTCTTATGGAAAGTCACTAGGTCTAGGCAAACATATTCCACAGCTAGCACTATAGATACCTCAGTCTCCTTCCATGCCTCCTGGGCTCAAGCCATTTGGCCTTTTTTTGTATTATCTAAACAGTTCAAGCCTTGCTTCTTTGCAAGTGCTGGACTCTCTCCCTGTTAAGCCCTTTCTATGCCTCTCTTCCTGGTATCATTTATTCATAATTCCAGGCTCACTTCCGTAGTTACCACCCTCCTTTCTACAATCAGACTTACCTACTCCATCCTTTGTGTCCCAGAGCAGAATGTAGAGCTCTAGTCAAATCTATACCCCCACATAACTTATTGGCTAAACCAGGACACCTTTGAGGATGAAAGAGAATGCTATTATTAATTTTTGTGTTTCAACAGGCGTCTTTGTTCTGTTCCAGGCAAACTGGAAGGTATGACCATCCTCCTACACTCAAGATCACTGTAAAATCTGGCAATTGGTATTCCTATTTATTTCATATCTTTCCACAGCCCTGTAGGATTGGTATTACTATTCCCATTTCTCAGATGGAAGATGGAGCCTCAGAGAGAGGAGACTTGTGGTCATACAATCAGAAAGTGGCAATGTCAGCCTGGGAACCCAGATATCTAAATTCTCTTCTTACTCCATACCTGTCCCCTCCAATATCAGAGTCCTGTTGCCTAGGTTAGTGACATGTGATCCCTGAAGGAAGGTAGAAATGGAATCTTACTCATAGAGATGACCTCAGTGCATGTTTGCTGGATAGATGATTTCTTGAATACAGAAACTGTATTTTATCTTAAAAATCCATGCCCCTTCTCCTAGCACACTGGTTGCTATACATCTTTTCATCAATTCATGCATTTAATTAACATTAAGCACCTACTGTGTACTGTGGGAGACCCCAGATTATGCCTCCCTTAAATATATTTCTTTGGCATACTTTGGAGATAGTTATTCAGAGAAATCATAGACAGAAATAACTTCAAAAATCTGTTCTTTAGTAAAAGAAATTTACATCTCTCTACATTAGTAAAGAAAGCAACAGATGCAAATAGAGACTTTCTGAGATCCCCACATCTACCCAGGAAAGACCTTTTCACAGGAAGGAGAGATTGTCAGGATCTGACACCTGACAGAGATGACCACGGTGGGCCGCTTCCCTGTTGTCCCACAGATTCTTACCTGGGAAGATAGTCTTTGATTACCATGCAGCTCTTCTCCTGAACTCCCAAGGCTTGGGTGACCACTTCCCACTCCAGGAGATCTAAACCCCTATTCCTTTTCATAACACAAATATATTAAACTTTAACTCTCTGGCCCTTTTCTTGGCTCTCATGCCCTGTACGTGGCTTTTGTGCCTATTCACATATTTGTATGTGTTTGTCTGCAGTGCTGGGAATTGAACCCAGGACCTCACAAACATAAATTTTGCTTGTTTTTTCTCCTTTTAATCTATCTACAGTGTTCATTATGGAATCTTCAGAGCAAAAGGAATTTAAAAACAGTCTACACCTGATACAATGTTGGTGCTACAAGGATGAGCAAAACAGATTGGTGGGAAAAAGCTTGTACAAAACCAATCACACAAACAGTTATGAATCAGGATAAATGCGAAGAAGGAAAAATACTGGATATGCGGTTTAAGAAATACTTTGGAGGTAATTTTAACGAGCTTTAGATTTCACAGATTTGATAGCCACAGCTAGACAGAGATAGCGATCAGGTTTCTGCTTCCAACAGAAGAGCAGGCTGGGGAGGGGAGATCCGTTTTGGATGTGTGAGGTTTGAGGTTCTGTGAAATCCCCTCAAGCCAAGTTAAATTAAGTTGCCGGAAACCAAAAAATGATGGCAAGTAACGAATGCCTGCTCCAGCCAGCTCAAATTAAGCTGGCCTCCAGATCCTATTGTAGAAAGAGGGGCAGGCTGGAGGAGGCAGAAGCAGAGAAGGGAGGGGAAAGAATGTGTTCCTGGAGACGAAATCAGACCTCCTCCCCAGGAGAGCCTTTAGGGACCGAACCAAACACAGTGGAGGGAGCCCGACATCTGCCCTCTTTCCATCATACATCCTCGAGCAGGGCCAGCGTGCTCTGCCAGGGAGGGGTGGGGGGGGTCTCTGCGTGCCTGGAAACCTGAGCAACCCTGGCTCTCTCGGCTGCGAGACCTGCCAATCGGGCTGCGCCTGGTGGAGGTGCCATGTGATCAGCATCCCCTAGTCTCCCTCCCTGGTCTTCCAGGGAAGACGGGCATCCCCGCCATCCCGCCCCCGCCCGGCGCGTGCCGCAGCCAAGTGGGAGGGCGCTCCCGCCAGGGCGGGGATTCCGCCGCAGTCCCCTGCAGCACAGAGAAAGCTAGGGGACAGAAGGGGAGCCAGCGAATTGTAGCCACAGCGTCCGCAGTGTTTTCCGCCAAGGTCAAGCGTACTCACTTCTTGACAAGGCTACCTCCGAAATCCTTTCCTTGCAGCCCTCCAGCCATTACCTCCGCCTTTGCCATGGGGCGGGCCTCAGCATCCCTGGACCTCCTGGACCACCACCCCAGCTTCTGGCTGACTTTCTGCAGAGGGAGTGGTAGGAGGTGGTCTTAATCCATCTCGCCCCTCGAGCTTTCCAGCCTTGGTTCTCATAGGCACAGCTCTTGATTAAAACCCCACCTGTGGCTGTGGCCAGCATTCCCCAGGCCCTGCTGGCGATCTTCACCGCAAAAACAAATAAAAATAAACACTCTAAACCCAGGCTGACTCCCAGTACCCTATAAGAGAACATGGAGGTCCTCCATAACAAAACTCCAGCTTAACCCTCTCCAGTTCCACCAACCCCTGGTACTGGAGACCCCAAGCCCTCTGGACCTCTCCCTTTCTCAGGAACAGCCATCACTTGCATACTTCAGCGACTGCTCTTGCTGTACTTCTGCCTAGGCTGCCCTTCCCTCTTTGTGAGCCTGGAAAACTCTCAGACCCAACATGATAAATAATGCAGCAGAGTGGCAAAGATGTACCTCAATGGTAGAGTGTCTGCCTAGCACGCACAAGGCCCTGGGTTCCATCCCTGGCACTGGAAGCCATGGGACTGGGGTTTGTTGTATTTAAATAATCTCTCAATAAAATAGTTCTTTAAGAAAGTAATGCAGCAGAAGGTGGAAATTGGTATGAAAATGCCTTTTAGTTAAAGCCTCTTAGCAAAGGCCACAAACTTGAAAACCCACAGGTTCAAGGAGGAGAGACAAAGTTCATGGGCAGAGTTATAAGAAAAATGTGTCTGTCTTGCAGGTTGCTGGTGGTTCACACCTTTAATCTTAGCTACTTGGGAGGCTGAGATCAAGAGGATCTTGGTTTGAGGCCAACCCTGGGCAAATAGTTTGCAAGACTTCATCTCTAAAACAACCATAGCAAAATGGGCTGGAGGTGTGGCTCAAGCAGTAGGGTATCTATCTGCTTTGCAAGCATGAAGTCCTGAGTTCAAACCTCAGTCCCACCAAAAAGAAAGAAAGACCTGTCTGAAGGGCACTCACCCTTCAGACCAACATACTCAGTAGGAGATATGAAGGGTCTATGATGCCAGATTTTTCTATTTATAAGAAAAACCACAAATCTGGATTTTTATGTGTGATCACTCAATTTTTAAATGTTTTAATTTTTTTAAAGCATACCTGTGGATTAGATGCAACTCATAGATCATCAGTACATGACCTCCAGTCTTAGGGAAGAGGGTAATTTTTATTAGGAAAATACTTTGAAAACCTGTCTAGGTTGAAGATGTGGTCTTGAGTTTCTGAGGCAACAAAGAGGAGGACCTGGATTTGGATTTGTTCTCAAAATGACTTTGGGTATTTTTGAACAAAGGGTCCTGTATTTAGAAGCTAGGGAGGGTTCAGATAATCTAGACTGGGTTTGGGAAACGGTCAGGAGAGGAGGGTACTAGGGAGTGATAGCAGCAGGAAGCCAGCCAGGACCATCTATCCACCAGGGTGGTTTCTCTGTCCTTTTGGGAGCTACATGAATGCCACAGTTGGACCCTTATGCTTTCTCCCAGTGCTGGTAGTGGTGAGATAAGAGGAGAAGTCTATTCCTCTAGCCCCCCAGAGTTTTACACAGTAGAATAATGCCTGGAAGGGGCATTGGAGAGCTATTAGAAAGAGTGGAGGTGAATGTCCATTACCAGGAAATAGGAGTTGGCCTGTGGCTGAGGGGCTAGGGACAGTGAGAAGGGAAACAAGAGCCAGCTGAGGCTGTCTTGGGAACCCAGGGGTGGGTTTTTTAGTTCACCCTGAGGTTTGTAGCTATGCTGAGATCTCTTCTGCCTTCCATTCCTGGAACTCTTCAGAAAAGTTTCTTGTATTCAGGCGGCCTTGGCTAGGGTGTTTGTGGAAATGGCTGCAGAGCAAAGTTTTACATGTATTTTGGTGTAGTGCTTCATCAACCATAGTACAGGTTGCAGCACAAGCTGGACTAGGAAAAATAAGACATTCCCGGGAATGTCTTGGAATGAAGTTTTAGATTGGGTGCTTGGATTCATTCTAAGAAAATCCCAAGGGATCAGGAGACTCTTGGCTAATATCTATAATCAGCCACAACTCACTGAGTTACTGTATTGTTTGTGTAAGACACTGGCTAAGTGATTTACATATGTTACTTCTGTAATCCCCACAGTAATTTTTTTGAGGGAAATACTATTATCATAACCCTCATTTTGCTGATGAAAATATTAAGCTTAGAGATGCAAAGTGACTAGCCCAAGGCCACAGAGCTAGCAAACATTGGATTGGACCTGCTTTATAGCCAATTTCCCTCAATGGAAATTGTCACATTGTTTGGGGTTTTCATTGTACTCTCCAACCTGCTCCAGGATAGCTTACCATGCACAATTATATAGGTGTTATTTTGACTTGCACATCTGTACTCCTACTACTGTATAAGAGGGCAGGAGTCATTCATTGCAAGTGGGTGTGCAAGTCATGTTAAATCAATTCCGTCAGGAAGGCCAAAAGAAATTCCCAGCACTCTCAGATCTTTGCGCTCTTGGGCGAGTCATTTACCTTGTCTGGGTCTCACTTCCCTTACTGGTGAAATGGGGGTTATCATACAGATCTCACAGGATTATTGAGAGATTTAAATGAGATTGGGCCATTGAATTTCTGTAAATTGCAACACAAATGACAGCTATGGTGGGCTGGAGACTTGGTTCAAGTGGAAGAACACCTGTCTAGCAAGTGTGAAGTTCTGAACTCAAACCCTCATAACACCAACTCAGTGAACCTTGACATTTTAGCATGACAAGCTCTCAGCTGGGGGAAGTGTTTCTCATAGAATGATTGACCATTGATTTATTTTTAAAATTAATTAGTTAATTAATTTTTGGCAGAACTAGAGCTGCTTTCTTTATTTATTTGTATTTTTTTGTGGTGCTAGAATCAAAACCAGGGTATCAAGCATGATCTACCATTGAGCATACCTCCATCCCTGGGTCATTGCTTTGTGCTTGACTTTCTACTTAGCTTACAAATCCCTTTGTAAGAGGTGATTAAACTGCTTTTGCTAAAAAAGCACTGGAGCCTTACTTGAGCCTATGAATTAAATAAAAACAGGAGAAAAACTTGGCATCTCTGTCTCCATTATTTACCTATTGTCCTTTGCTCTGAGCCATTCTCTCCTGCAGCCACATTGAAATCAAGGAAGGACAGGGCTGATTGATAACTTCTTTAGCACAAGGGACTAAAACAATTCTCTCTAAAATAGTGGAGCCTTGCAGGACCCCCAGAATGAGGGCAATCACTTACAATGACAAGGCTGCTCCCAGGAGCAGGAGTAGTAATCTCTTGGAAACCAGATTGCTCCCCTCAAATGGTGACAATGTTTCCAGAACCCTCAAAGAATAAGAACTGTATCTGAGCTCTGATGACCCACACATGTAATCCTACTACTTGGGAGGCAGAGATAAGATTAAGGTTTGAAGTCAGCCCCAGGCAAATTGTTTGTGAGACCCTATCTCGAAAAAACCCATCACAAAAAAAGGGCTGGTGGAGTGGCCTGCCTAGCAAGTGAGAAGCCCTGAGTTCAAACCCTAGTGCCAGAAAAAAAAAGGACTGAGATAATGGTCAACGAGGCCCCACCCAACTAATGTGACCAGCAAACACACCTGTGACTAGGACTGTTTATACCTTTTGTCCCCTGTTCTAATTCTTTGTCTATTTAAAGCTAAAGCTCATGTGTGTACCCTGAAGATGGCTAAAGATGGGCTGAGTGCTTACTTTGCCTCTTCTCACAGCAGTCTTGGTGTTAACGGCAGTCTGTAATCAGATTTCCAAATTCTTTGTGTCCCACAGGGAAGAATCCATGGGAAGACACATGGGTGTAAATGGAGTTTATTAAAAGTTAGGGAGGAGAATTACAAAAGGGAGTATGGTGAGCACAGGTGGAATCTGGATGCAGAGAGAGCATGCTTCTCTTCTCCAGGTGCTTTTAAAACCTACGTTCACCTATGGGAAAGGCGATTCCCATCCAATAATCAATGAGTGTGGAGGGGCTTGGGTGGTCCCTGGGCTAGGTGAGTGCAGTCCCTGAGCTAGAACATGGTGAATCTGAAATACAGTATTAAGTCATATATTTTCTATGAGCCCCAAACTTTCCCTAACTCAAGCCTGCTTCACTGGGGCCATGTCATAAATCTTTCTCGGCCCTTTACCATGTGACTTTATTTGGCATATAGGGACGAGTGGCTGGACCTGGCATGTGGAAGCCCAGAAGTTTGGGCCTTGGGTCCAAAACTCCAGTTTTACCTCCATCTCCCAGTCCCCTAAAGTAAAATGGAAACACATTCCAGTCTGGAGATGTAAGGGAGTGTTGTAGAGAAGACACTCAGCAATCAACAATTCTCTCCAAATCTCTCTCACAGACTTCTCTGTCACTATATGTCCTCTGTGTGTGTCCTCTCTCTCTCTAACCAACCGCCCCACCCACCGCAGGCCTTGGAACTCATTGCATCTTTTAACATCCTTTTACATTTGCATTAAAAAGAAATCCTGAAGAAGAGTCAACCCAACTGTCAGTAGTGATTATCTCTGGGTGATGAAATTAGTTTGTGTAATCTCTATTTTCTTCTTTTTATTTATTTGCTTTTGGTTTTCTTCTACCATGAAGAAGACATGGTCCTCCATAAAAAGGTGTGACTGGAGGTGTGGTTCCATGGCAAAGTTTGATCCCCAACACTACAAAAAGATGAAAACAATAAGAAAATTATTATTATTTTTTTAATTTTTATTGTTTTATTATTCATATGTGCATACAATGCTTGGGTCATTTCTCCCCCCTGCCCCCATATTTTCTATTTTAACAATTATTTCTGGCCCAAAAGATGTGGGGTAGGTCTATTAGAAACAGTTTTAGAAGGAGGTGAGGAAGTGAGAGGTCATCAAAGATTAAAAATAAGTCACCACCTCAAGGGATCACTCTGAGCCCAGCTCTTACCTAACTTTTTTTTTTTTGAGAAGCAAAGTAGCAAGCTTTATGGAAAGCAGAAAGTGAAATAACGCTATAAGTGGAAAAAGCAGGCTTCAGATGAGCAGCTCAAGAATCCAATCCTCTTGATTCTATTCAGAAAAATGTGGTTTGGGTTGGGATTGGAGGAAAAGAGAACTTTGAGTTCTTTGCAAGTAGGGCTAGTGTGATTGGCAGCTCTTCTTAACAGTCAGATGTTATAAAACTTTGTGCACTGCACATGTCCTTACCAACAATTCACTGGTATAACTATACTCAAGAGATGCAAGTAATATTTATGAAGTCTTAAGTAGGGGAAAACACCTAAAAGGTTACTAAAGGGGACAGGTGGGCCACACTGACCAGCTCTTACCTAACTCTTGATATGCCCATCTCAGTGTCCCACAGGGAAGAATGCATGGCAGGACACATGGGTGTAAATGGAGTTTATTAAAAGTTAGGGAAGGGAATTACAAAAGGGAGTATGGTGATTTCAGGTGGAATCTGGATGCAGAAAGAGCAGTTAACCTCAGTTAATCTTCAAAGCCAGTTTAGGAAATAAACTAGTATTTTATTGCTGAAGAAACCAAAGTCCTATTTAATAGACAAAAAAACCAAGACTCAGACAGTTTCCTTTACTTGTCAGGGACATAGCTACAAAGTGAGGGGACAATATTTAAATCCAGATCTGAGTGACTTCATAGTCTTTATATTTTAACCTGTGAACTTCAAAGCCCTGCCAGCTGAAGGATGCTTACGTATCCCCAGCTGGTCACAAACATCAATATTAGTAGAACTATCTAGAGAAGCCAGTGTCTCATTTTCCAGATGAAAAAAATAAAGCCAGAGAGGCAACTTGCTCAATGGAGTTAGCCAAAGTAGCAGCATTTCTTCTAGAATCCAGGTCTCTTCAGGCAGCTCTCCTCTTCAGCTACCTTCTGCCAACTGCCAAGTCTTCCTTCACTAAACAAGTGACTCATGATAAATCACTGGCTGGACTTCCCCTTTCTCAAAAGACAGGAAGACTATGTGTTTGCAATCCCTGTGGGTGTACAATTTCAGGTCAGTTATAAAGTGGGCAGGCCATTGGATCTGGCTGGGGTTGGACTCACAGGTTCCTGTGCTAGCACACCTGCATTGCTCCTTCCTGAGGGTGACATCAGTGTGTGTGCCAAGTTAGGCTTGAAATCCCACCGCAACAGTGGACTTCCTTAATAAGGAATTTAGAAGAATGAATTCAGGAGGAGAACACCTCCCCGACTTACTGTTTAATGTTTATGGCACATTAGCCTCTCTATCAGACATTGTGCTAAGTGGCTGACTTGTGAACCCATCTGAGTTCCTCAGCAGCCTTAGGAAGTAGGTTCTATAGCTTTGGAGCAAAATAACACTGAATTAAAACCATAGCCTTGCCACTTCCCAGCTATGTGACTCCAAGGAAGTTAATTAGGTTCATTTAACAAATATCCGTGTGCACCTACTATGTGCCACACATTGTTCTGTGAACATAACAAGGATCCTAGCTCTCTTGGTGCTTACATGCTACAAGATGAAACAGACAAATTGTAAACATAATAAAGATGTAAATAAGCTGGCACCAGTGGCTCACATCTGTAATCCTAGCTACTTGGGAGGCTGAGATTGGAAGGATTGTGGTTCGAGGCCAGCCAGGGCAAATAGTTCACGAGATCCTTATCTCCAAAATAACCAGAGCAAAATGGATTGGAGGTGTGGCTCAAGTGGTAGAGCACCTGCTTTGGAAGCACAAAGCCCTGAGTTCAAACCCCAGTCCTCCTTCCCCCATAAAAAAGCCATAATGCTAGAAGGTGAGAAGGACTGTGAGAGCTATTGAAAAATCAAACAGTAGAGTAGGATGAGGAGACAGGAGTGCTGATGCAAAGCAAGGAGGAGGGAGGCTGGCATCACGGACGGTCTCCCTGAGCAGGTGATACTCATACAAAACCTTAAAGAGGTGAGGGAGTTAACTATGGAGGTAACTGGCAGGGGGACCCATTTCTGAGCAGGAGGAACAGCTAATGAAGAACTCCAAATGTACTTTTGATTTCCAAGAGCAACAAGGTCAATGTGACTGAACAGAATGAGCCAGGGAGGGAGTCCTCCTGACCCCCAGGGCTGCCCTAATCATTCTTTCTCATATTATGCTTTGTGCTTCCTTCATTGGTCTTATCGTTATTTGTAATTTATTTGGGTGTTTGATTATTTCTTGTTTGTTTTTTAATCTTAAATTCCTAAAGCCAGAGGCCACATTAGTCTTGTTTGGTGCTGATCAGAGCCTGGGCCCTTCTTAAAGTGCCTTTAAGAGGACACTTAAAGTTGAATTAATAAGGGTTGAGGATGTAATTCAGTGAAACAGTACTGACTAGAATGCGAGCAGTGGAACTGCACTGACCAGAATGTGTGAGGCCCTGGGTTCAACCCCCAGCACTGAAAAAAAAAAAAGAATTAAATTAAACTCATTCATCTACTTAGTAACTTTCCCATCAAGTAACTTTCCCATCAAGACCCTGTTTCTCAGGGTCACCGAGAGTTCCAGTCCAGGTTATTGGGAATAAAGGTAGCACAGGGTGTGTAACCAGACTGCCTGGGTTCCAGTCCTGGCTTTACCACTTACCAGCTGTGGGGTCTCAGGAAAATTAGAAAAACTGCACCTCAGTTTCCAAATCTGTATATTAGCATAATAATGGTATCTGTTGTTAGCACTTTAAGCATTACTTCTGTATAGTGCTGATGTTTGTGTTTTCCCTTTGCAACTGTCATGTGGGTCACTATGCTTCTTCCTTCCTCTTGTACCAAATCCCAAAAGGGAAGAGAGAAGGACAAGGGATATCACTGTGGAAGTAAGCCTGCACAGCATCCCTGGTGCTTGCTGCCATGTCTGTGCTGTGTGCTGACAGCTGGAGGGTTGAGGGTATTCACTGGGTGGCTTTCTGGAGATATTGTTCCTGGCTATGTAGCTTGCTACCTTGCTTCCTGGTTCTTTTCTGTTAGACAACCTAGAGTGGCATCTATTGTTTGCAATGGAGAAAGTTGACTGATACACATTTGTGTGTGTGTGTATGTGTGTGTGTGTGTGTGTGTGTGTGTGTGTGTGTGTGTGTACCTGGTACCTAACACTTATTATCTCATTAACTCTATGCAGACCTGAGAAGTAGACATAATCCCATTTTACAGATGAGGAAAACAGCTCAGAGAGACAAGGTGACTTCACCAATGTCACACAGCCAATGAGTGGCAGAGTGAGGGTGCAGGCCCAGGAGTGATTCCAAATTACTCTCCCAAAGTGCCTCCCAATGGTGACCAAAAGTCTCCAACAGGGTTTTCTCCTCTCCCACACTTGCTGCTGTCTGTAAGGACAGAACATTGCTCAGCTCTGCCTGGAGAGAGCATGTGAATCTGGTCTCTAAGCCAAGAAGACAGGTAGTTCTGGGCTCTGGGAAAGGCCCAGGACCCAACAGAACTGAGCAATCCTTGATGGCCAGAACTTCAACATAAGAAGTCCTCCTCTTGCAGCTCCTTAGACCAGAGACATTTTCTCTTTGAGGTCTGAGCCCAACTGTTGCTGGGTGGCCTGATTTCCATGAATATGTAAAGATAGAAAACATCTGGGGTGACTGTGGTCGCCATGCAACAACCAAGCACTCACTCATTGAACAGAATCGAAGAAGCTATCAAATGCTGACAGACATATGTGCATCTGAGGCCTACAGACCCAGATTCTGGCTCTGCTTTGCTGTGTGATGTTAGGCAAGCCGGGGCCTCAGTTTCCCCATCTCTTGTATAAAAAGTAGTCAGACTGTATAAGTTGCAAGATGAGCAGATACCAGGTGGTAAGAATTAGAATGATAGGGTGCATAACCAGAGGCTCCAGGATAGTTCAGGGGTGAGGGAAGACTCAGTTCTCCTGCCCATCCTGCCCCAGACTCTCTTGGCCCTGGTTACCAGCTGAGGGTAAGGAACATTCCTTTCCCACCCTAATTAATCTGGGCCCTCCCAGACTCCACCCCAGGCCCACTTTTGCTGAGTCTGGGAATTGTCTTCATACCCACAAGTTAGTGCAGTCACTGCCTACCCAATAGACATATCCCTCAGGGGAGTTTCTTGTATTTCTGCCAAAGTGAAGCCACCCAGCTCCGGGTGTTTTCCTGGATACCCATCAGAGGACTGTGTGAGGCTGTTTGCAGAGACTGCACTAAGAGTAAACCCTGAGGATAGTGTTGTGTTTTGTGGCAATCAGCAGAGCTGACATGTTCCATTTCACATCCATTACAAAATGTAATGGCAGTAGCTGCCATTTGCTGGGCCTGGCACAACTCCAAATGCTTTATGGCTATGATCTCACTTAATCCGCCTATAATCCAGAGGGATGAGAATGAAGGACACAGGTGAAGAAACAGCCCCAGAGAGGAGAAATGATTTGCCCAAGAGCTCATAAATGGGGGCAGCATTTGAACTCAGAGCCAGAGTTTAACCACTAAAGGATGCTGTTTCCCCACAGTCTTATTAGAGCATGTTGAAGCTAAAAGGGCTCAACCTGCCCCCAACCCCTACTTTGCAGATCAAATCAAGCCCAGAGATAGGTGACTGGCCCATTGTCACAGAGCAAGTCAATTCCAGGCAGATTCTAGGATACTGTACCCAAAGCCTTACCACACCACTCCAGAAAACAAAACGTATCCTAAGCAGAAGCAGTGGATAAACAAGAATTCCAAGGCTTTAGAAATTCACAGCATTTCTTTGGAAGTTGAACAGTGGGAAGGATTCACAGACAATGATCTCCCAGAGGTCCTTGGGTTAGAGCAGATTCCTAGCATCCTTCTGGGCAACAAGGGTTTATGTGTGCCACCCTTTTGGGGCTACAACTCTAGCTACTGGGTGAGGTGACATGTATGCCCCCCCCCAATTATCTTGCCTGGCTTGTGCTCACCCATCCTCACTGAAGTTCAATGTCACTTCGTCTGAGAAGGCCTCTGAGGGTTTCCAAGTTCCCCGATCATAGATTCTCCTGGTTCCACTTCTTTCTTTAACACAATAGCACTGACCCAGTTTGCCCTGTGAACTCACATCAGAGACACATTTAACCAACACCAGCTTTAGAGCTTACCGTCCAACCACTAGCCTTTAAAGATGCCACCCAAGAATCTGGTATTCTTTTCATAAAACCAAACTAATCTTTCAGCATGCACTAAGATGATGGTTAATATAAAAACAGATTAGAGTCAGCCCTGAGGACTCTGTCAGCATTCCTGGATTCTCTGTCCAGCCTCAATTCATTCCTGGAGATGGTGTCATTGTCTTAAAGGCATAGCTTCAGTGTCCAGATATCTGATACTTTCCTTGAGTTACATCTTTCAGCTCTAATCACTAATTCTCAGGCCCAAGTAGCCAAAAAAAATTATTATACATTATACTACATAGCTTATTTTCTTGCTCTGGTGCTGGGGATCAAACCCAGGGCCTTATACATGTGAAGCAAATGCTGTACCATTAAACTATATACCTAATTTAAGGTCTTTAATTATAATGCTCTTTTCACCTAATGCTGCCTTTAAAACTGAACTTCCTTCAGAGATGCCCTCACTGTAACTATGAACATGAAAGAGTACTGAATTTCTGTGCACTGCCCCCTACCCTGCTGTCAGACTAGAAGCCCCATGAGAATCTGGTCCATCTCTTGTTATTTACACCAAGCACCACGCCAAGCACGGAGCAGGTACTCAGTAAATATTTATTGAAGGAATGAATCACTTGTGTTTACTTGTGAAAATAACACCAGAAGTGGTCTGTGAGGGTCTAGATGGCTCCAGGGGCTCACCTTCTGTGCACCTGCTCCCCTGCATGTACAAGGTCAGAAATAGTGCGAATGTGAATGTGTGACTTTATTTGCTCACACACTGCAGAAAAACCAGACATTGCTATCTTACAGTTCTGGAGGTTGAAATGGGTCTATTGGGGGTTAAAATCAAGGTGTAGGCAGGGTTGTGCTCTTTCTGAGTTCCAGGGGAGAATGCGTTTCTTGGACTTTTCCAGCTTTTAGAGCTGTATTGTTTGGCTTGTGGTCTCCTCTTCCATCTTTTTCTTTCTTGGGGGCTTGAACTCAGGGCCTCCACCTTGAATCACCCAACCAGCCCTTTTTTGTGATGGGCTTTTTCAAGATAGGGTTTCACAAACTATTTGCCCAGGCTGGGGATCCTTCTGATCTCTAGCTCCTGAGTGGCTAGGATTACAGATGTGAGCCATCAGCACCCAGCCTCCTTTTCTATCTTCAAAGCCAGCATTACAGCATCTTTAAGGCTCTTTTTTAAGGACCCTTGTGATTACTTCAGGCTTGCTCAGATAGTAATCCAGATTGAGCTCCTTATTTTAAGATTCTTAATTTAATCCTATCTTCAAAATCCTTTTGCCATTTAAGGCAACCTTCACAGGCTTTGGGGATTAGGACGTAACTTTTTTTTTTTTTCTTCTTTTTTTTTGTAGTACTGGGGCTTGAACTCAGGCCTTGAGCCATTCCACCAGCCCTATTTTTGGGAAGGGTTTTTTGAGATAGGGTCTTGTGAACTATTTTCCTGGGCTGACTTCAAACCTCGATCCTCCTGATCTCTACCTCCTGAGTAGCTAGGATGACAGGCATGAGCCACCAGCGCCCGGTTTAGGACCTGACATCTTGAGGTGGTCATTATTTATCCTGCTGCAACACATCATACCTTGCTCTATTGAGCAAGATGCTGGGATGTGTTTGGTGAATTGCATCATGACAAAAGAAGAAAAGCTGCCCATCAGAGAGTCCACAACCTGAGGACCTTGGAGCTGTAAGCATGGTGAAATCACAGGCACAGTACCGTATAATCCACAACCCCTCCCAACATGGGGAGAAGAAGAAATCAAGTCCCCCATCTTTAAGGTATTACTGTTTCCCTGCTCCTGGAATACTTTCTCTCCCCTGCCACCCTCCCTGTAACCTGAAGTACTAGGGTTTGAATTTAGGGCCTCATGTGGTAACTCTTGCTCTAACTTCTTCCAGGGATCGAAATTTTTTATTCTTATTTTACCTCTTGAAGGATTAATTTGCAAAGTTTATTGTTATGAAATAATCACAATCTTGATTTTTAATTTATCAATTAATTGAGAAAAAAGAACTGATTGGTTAAACTTTAGAGCCAGAAAGACTGAATTCAACATTGGCTCTTCTACTTAGTAGCTGTAAGCAGTAATTTTACCTCTGTGAGGAGCTCCGGTTGATGGTTTTGCTCTGTTTGTTTGTGTGTTGATCTGTAAAATGGGGATGATAAGAGTACTTATCATAGGTGGCTGTGACAAATAAGTAAGATAAAGCATATTCTCAAAATGTGGTCTCCAGATCAGGAGCATTAATGTCATCTGTGAATTAGCTCCACCCCTGGCATACTGAATCAGAGATTCTGGACATGGGACAGCATCTGTTACAACACAGCTTCCAGGGAATTTGGGTATAGTTCAAGTTAGGAAACCACTGATACAGATATAATGCGCTAAGCATAAAGAGCCTGGCACACAATAAGTACCAGCAAAGGATTCTCATTGTTGTCACTATTGTTGACTGTGACAGTTCTAGCACATTCCCTGTGATGTTAGGTAGGGTACGTATCTCTCCCCTATGTCTCCCCCTTCATCTCCTCCCATCGCTGTATAGGGTGGCCTGCTAATATAACCCATCACCTACAGCTGCCTGTTAATGAGGTAGGTCTTTCAGCCTCACCCTGTGCAGTTCTAGTAATAGGGAGCTTACTAGTCATCTGGGCAGGTTAGGGCCCTGGCCAAGCTATGCCCATACATGCATGCCGACTCTGCTGTGCCCTGTGAAGACCTTGCCCGGAGGCCTCTTCTCCAAGTCCCTTGGCTGTGTAGAAGTCTACGGTTTCAAGACAGTTTTCTTACATGCTGAACCACAAATGAGGCCTGATCAGCCCTGAAACAAGGGGACGTTTCCTTCTCTGGTAGGGTGATGTTTCTGTTTGCCTGGTGTTTTGGCAGTCACTTCACCCTGCTGATTCATTCTGGTCTGAGGTCAAACAAAAACCCCAGGTCTTTTTCTCAGGAACTGCAGATGCTTTGGTTGATCGGGTCACCCCAGTCTGTGACGTGCACATTTGTTTCTTAAAAATAACTCTACTTTCAAATTATAAAAATAATACATGTGCCAGGCATGGTAGCTGTAATTCCAGCACTGGGAGGTCAACGCAAGTTCAAAGACATAGACTGGGCTACATAGAGGTGAGACCCTGTTTCAAAAATAAACAAAACACACAAACAAAAGGAACACATGCTTGATACAGTAAGTTAGGATAACACAGGGGGAAAAAAACTTACTGGTAATGGTTTCTTTTTTTGGCGGTACTGGGGTTTGAACTCAGGGCCTTATGCTTGTTAGGCAGGTGCTCTACCACTTCAGCAATACTTCCAGCTCTATGACTATTTTTAAATTGATTTTCAAAAATTGATCCTGTATTGTACTCAAGGGGGAAAAAAAACACACAAGAAATTTCCATTTCTGGCTAAAGAAAAAGAGTTGGAGAAAACAAAACTAATGTACCATGGAATAATTGTGAATCCTAATGTATGTGGATATTTTTTGTCTCATAATTCAAACATATGTCAACATAACAATGTACACCATCTCCCAGAGACTGCCATTGCTAATGCTTTGTGTATAGCTCTGGGCTAATACAGCTAACACTCTGTATTTTTAAACTTAAATCTACATCTAAATTTAACACTGGATTTGGAGACAGACAGACCTGCTTCAAATTCTGGCTTCTGTACTTATTGATGATATCACTTTGGACAATTTCTTTTACTTCTTGGAACCTCCTTGGTTTGATCATCTGTAAAATGGGATGTAGCAATGAATGGACAAAAAAACTCTGGCACACAGTAAATGCCTGCAAAGAGCTTATACTGATGTACTGTTAGGAACTTCTCACCTGGTCAACTGCTGCTCTTTTCCACATCCAGGTCAGATGCCACCCTCTTCTTATCCTTTCTGGCCTGGCTATTCCCACACTTCTCACACCCTCTGTCTAACGTTGTCCCGCATCAGACACATGCTGTATGCCCTTCCACTGTAAGGTCTTCCAGGACAGAGGACCATATCCACATAATTCATTTCTGTGTCCCCAGGGTCCAAAGAGAGTATGTGATCTCGTGTGAGTGTCAAGAGGTTCAGAGTGAGAAGGGGTTGGTTAAAGATGTGTTGAGGGATAAACTTCTGGGAGACTGAATGAGTAAGTGAATGAGTGGGTGAATGAGTCAGTACAGCAGGCATCACCCACTAGACGCATCCTCTTACTCCTTGGGGGAGGGGATGCTACACCTCCCAACGTCGGCTTTGTCAGGAGCAGGAAAAGCGGGGGATGTGCGGCCCCGCCCCTCACCGCGGGAGCGTCTGGGGACAGACAGAGCCTTTCCCCGCCCCGGTGTGGGTGTGGGGGGGGGCGGGGCGGGGTGGGGGGAGGGGCGGCTGGAGGGGTAGCTCCCAGCCCTGGGTCAGTTTGTGACTACGGCTGTGGGAACGCAGCTCCGGCAGTCTGCAGCCCCGTTCGAGGGGTGATATCCGAGAGGGCCCCCGGCCTAGATAGCGGAGAAACTGACACCTGGAGGAGATGGAAGGCGTCAGCCTAGTGGCTGGCGAGCCTGGCCACCAGCCCAAGCCTGGCAGGTGCTTCCTGCTGCCAGCCAGTTCTCTTGCTGTGTGATCTTAGTTAGGGCACGTCTGCTCCCCACCTCACCCTGCCTCCGTTTCCCCATTCCGGGGTGCCTTCCGGCTGTGGGCTTTGCCATGATTAGGAAACGTAACTCTATTCCAGGTAACCTACAAAAATCTTCTCCGAAGGCAAAGCAAAATCAAAACCTTGATACTCAATACTTTGAATTCACTGAGTAGCCCCTTTCGAGGGGGACACGGGAAAGCGGGGTCACCCTGAGCTCGCTTCTCTTCAGTTTCCTTACCTGAAAATGGCCAGGGCTAACCACTGTTGCCACCACCAGGGACGGCTGCGAGGAGAGGGCACGGTGGCACTAGGCCTGCTCTCTGGGGCTGGGAGCAGGTTACTCTTACTCTCAGAGGCGGGGCTTCGGACCCAGCCCTTCCAGAGGGTCCCCCACTCCCTCAGTGTGTGGCCAGATGGGAGGCCTTCTGCGACATTCCTGAGCATGGCGTGGTCACAGCTAAGTAGCCAGAATGGGGATGCCTGCGGGGAGGGAGTTTTCTGAGAAGGAAATGTTTGTGGTGAGACAGACCGATGGAGCAACTTCGCGGGGATCTGGGTGGAAAGCCCTGCTCCTGCCTTGTTCTCACGGTGGGAAGTGGACAGGCACAACGGCCCGCCCCATCCTCCACTACCATCAGAAAGTACCCGATGTTCATCTGGTGCTGTGATAGAGCAGCAAGGTATTTTTTGTTTTTGTTTTGGCGGTACCAGGACAGCAAGGTGTCTTTTAACTGGTGGAGCTATTTGCCATCTCGGCCTTCAGAATTGCCCTCTCCCTAACAGTTACTCATTCAGAGGTTAGTATCACCAGCTAAGCTTCTGTTCTGCTACTCCAATGGATGGGCCAGGGAAATAGCCTTTGAAGTTAATTCCTGATTTGCTGGGTGACATGGGAAGTCCTCCTTTCCCCTCTTTGGGGAGTAGCAGTGCAGTTACATCTGGGTCTGCAGTGACTTGATCTTGAGTCCAAGATACTGTGGCCAAGATTCTGGGCTGTTGGATAGTAGAAAGGCCTAGTCCTGTGGAGAGCTGAAAACAAAAAACAAAAAACAAAAAAACCCCACCAGGGACTGTTGGGCCGGTGGCTCCTGCCTGTATTTCTAGCTACTCAGGATGCAGAGATCTAGAGGATCATTGTTTGAAGCCAGCTCCAAGGCAAATAGTTCATGAGACTCTATCTGGAAAAAACCCATCACAAAACAAGGGCTGGTAGAGTGATAAGAGTGCTTGCCTAGCAAGTGTGAGGCCCTGAGTTCAAACCCAAGTGCTGCCAACAAAACAAAACAAAACAAAAAATACCAGGGACAGTTGGAGGGCTTGGTCACTTCTCACTGAGTGGCTTAGAGAAGACCCAACTTTGTTTTTTTACTTCCTCATTAGCAAAATGGGGACATTCCCCATTGGGCCCCTTCTTTCTTTGTAAAACAGGAGGTGGAGGGAGTTTCAAGGGTCTTTTGTCTGTGATCTGCTTTGCAGCTGTGTCATGGACAAACCCCTGCACCTTTCTGCATCTTAGTTTCTCCATCTGTTCACTGGGTGCATTTCTCCTCACCATCTTAGGGCTGTTGAGCTCAAATGGATGATAGGCATAAAAAGTGTTTCGAGCAGGAAAAAAAATTGTACAATAGCTGGGCATAGTAGTGTATACTTATAATTCCAGCACTTGGGAGGCCAAGGCAGGAGGATGGCAAGTGTTCAAGTCTGGCCACACAGTGACACCTTGTCTCAACAAAAACAAAACAAGCTGGAGGCATGGCTCAAGTGGTAAAGAGCTTGCTTAGCAAAGGCAAGGCCCTGAGATCAAATTCCAGTACTACCAAAACCCAGAACAAAATAAAAAATACAACAACAACAAAAACCCGGGTATATTGGCTCATGTCTATAATCCCAGTTACTCAAGAGGCAGAGATCTGGGAGGAATGTGGTTCATGGCTAGCGCTGGCAAAAAAGTGAGACCCTATCTGAAAAATAACCTAAAGCAAAAAAGGTCTGGAGATGTGGCACAAATGGGAGAGTACTTGCCTAGCCAAGTGCAGGAGCCTGAGTTCAAACCCCAGTACTGAGGAAACAAGAAAAAGAAAGAAAGAAAAAGAAAGAAAGAAGCAAACACTAATCTGGGCACCGCCCAGCCTCATCTTCCCCTCTCCCTGAGGAATCTGGCATATACTGTCCCCATTGTGCATGCTGGAATCTTCTCCCTGAGGACCCATGTAGAGACCTTCACCAGCTCTCCATTGCTCCAGAGGATCCAAGACCAACCTTAGCTTCCATTCAAAACCCTCTACCACTTACCCCTAACTCTTCCTGCTTTCTTTTTGGGGGGCAGCACTGGGATTTGAAATCAGGGCCTCACACTTGCTAGGCAGGCACTCCTCCAGCCCTTTTTCTGATGGGTTTTCTTGAGATAGGGTCTTACAAACTACTTGCCTGGGGCTAAATTGTGATCCTCCTGATCTCTGCTTCCTGAGTATTATAGGTGTGAGCCACCCTGCCTGGCTCTTCCTGCTTTCTAAGACACACCAAAAACCTTCCTCAAACAAGCTTGTACTTTTCCAACGCCTGACCATTACGCTTCAATGTCCACTTGTACTTATCAATGTCCCTTCAGTTCTGCTCCTTTTCCACTGTTCTTAAAATCAGAGGCTAACCCATGTACCTGGGGGATGGACCCTGGGTTATATTATCCTCAGCTCATTTTCTCTGTATCCACATTTAAACAAGCCCCAAGCCATGAAGATTCTGCTGAAAACCTATCCTTTGTGTCTCTCATATGTACCCCAGACCTCTAGGAACATGTAGGGACACAGTTGAATGGACACACATATTCTCTATGGCTGGCACTGTGCTGACACTGGAGACACACAGGTGGGTCTATGTTTTTCTCAGTGGCTGGCAGGGAAAAGGTCACATAACCACAATCCTGGACTTGCCTCTTGGCTTTCACTTTCTTTACATATTAAACCCCTACAAGTAGAACCTATAGGTCTGCTATAGGAATTTTATAGTAATATCTATAAACATGGCTGGAGAATTAGACAAACTGAATGACCATGGGAAGCCCCCCACCTATTCCCCTGGGCCTCTATTTTGCCTCCTACATCGTGGTGTGGAATTGAACGGCAGGTTCCAAGCTTTTCCAGTTCCAACCACTTTGAAAGCAATGGCTCTCCAAGCTAGGGAGCGAATGGAGAAGGGTGACAAAAACAGCTGTCTAGATGCTTGACTGTGGAGGTAGGAAGCCCCATCCCTTGTCCTTGTGTCTCCTCCCACCAACAAGAGGGTGTAAAGCCTTTTGTGGAGTCTTGCCTAAAACAGAGGATGCTGGTTAGCTCCTTGCCCAAGCCCTGCTCTGTTACCTAATTGGCCTATAGCCTAACCTGGCTGGTGACTGACTGTTTCTCTCCAGTTGGCTCAGCCCTGGAGTCCAGGCTAGGAAAGGATAGTCCTGAATCTCTGCCTAATGCTGCAGCAGCAAAGAACTCCCAAGTTAGACAGACCTGGGTTTGAACCCCAGCTCTGGCACTTTGTAGATGTGAGGCTATGAGGGTTAATTTTAGCCATTTGATAATTTGATGGTATCAACTTGATTGGGCCATGAAGTGTCCAGATAACTTCAGACTCATACTGGAACTACAGCATTGGCTGTCCTGAGTCTCCAGCTTGACATTTCACTCTGCAGACCTTGGGACTTGCTGGTCTCTATAATCATGTGATTATATGTAGCTGCTATTGGTTGTTTCCCTAATTCATAGGCCTTGGGCAGTCTGCTTGCTCACTTTGAGTTTGTTCTAAATCTGTAAAAAAAAAAAAAAAAAAAAAGGAAGTAATTCCTAGTACAAGTGCCACTTCCCTGCTTTTTTCCCCTTCCATTATTTACTGAGAACTCCAAATCTTCTTTTCTCTGCCCTGTCCAGGCCAGCCTTGCCAAGACTCATTTTCTTCCATCATGATTGGTTGCTCCAACTGGACTCCATTCCCTTTCTAGCCCCTGTGCCTTTGCACAAGTTGTCCCTTCCCTTGAAATGCACCTCTTCTCTTCTTCTATCTGGTTAACTCCCATACATCTCTTGGGGCCCATCTCCAACACGTACTCCTTTCAGGGCCTTCTCTGACTCTCCTAGGAACTGTCTTGCTTGGCTGTCGCATTATATGTGCCATGCTGAGGCTGTGAGTCTGCATATCTGCCTCCCCCAAGACTGTGAGCCTGTGGAAGGCCTGGTTCCAAGTCACTCATGTCGGTATCCAACAGCAGAGTGATGGTTCCCCTTCGTTGTGCTGATTCAATGTTTTTCAGTTTATGAAAATATTTTTGGATCCACATTCTCAAACTCAGAGCCACTCAGGGAAGAAGGCAGAACCAGAATTAAATCTGGTCCAGTTCATCCTACCTCCCTGGGCAGATCTCTAGGGAGGAGTAGGGGTTGGTTCTTTGGCCTCTAAGACCTCTAGCTCAGCAGAGGGTGCAGGGGCAGACAGAGGCTGCAGGAAAGGGTCAGATCTGAGGCAGTCAAGAAGGGATGGATCTGAGTCCAGATTCATTCCTCTCTGTGCAGCCTTGGGCAGCTCTCTTTGTTTCTCCATCTTTAATCTCATTAGCTCCATAAAAGGCAGTTCTGAGGGTCAGTGTGGAACATATGAGATAATCAGGGAGAGAGTGCTTTGGGAATGAAAGGGACTGAAACAACTACAGACACAGCAAATATATATTTCCCAGATATACTCAAATACTTCTACTGTTCCTGTCTTGTTGACAAGTGATCTGTTATTGTTGGAATTTTCTCTCCAGAGTCAACCCAATCCCTTGTCAGACCCCAAAGCTCCTCTCCCTAAGGATCTAGACATACTCTCAATGGGACCTCGAGGTCCCTGAATGGTGGTTGAAATTCTCTTAGGACCCAAAGCTGTCTGCAGCTTTCAGGTCTCTCTGATGGTAGTGCTCACACATCCTAGGGAGATTGAACGAGAGGCCTACACTGCCTGCCCAGTCTGCCCAGTCTGGGGCTCATGCGACTCCATTTCATCCAAAAGCAACCCTGTTCAACATCTCAAGATCAGGAAGAACCACAGTCCAAGTGTCTGCTTTGGGGTGCAGTGAGGATGGGAAAACAACTGCTTGGGGTTCCTGGGCACTCTCAGTCTCAGGATGGGGCTGTCCCTAAGTGAAACGTATCTCTGGAGCTACTCTCATCTGTCTCCAGAAGTTTTTCTCAGGAAAGTCCCTTGAGTGTCTGTTATCCCAGGGATGGCCTGATCCAAGGCAAAACTGGGAAGAGGGGCAGTTTTTTCCCATGATCTCAGCAGGTTATCTCTGAGTGCAGAGATGTGTGTTCTTGTCTTGGTTCTGACTTTCTGTGTGGACACGAAAGAATCACTCAGACTTCTTAAGTTTCATTTTGCACTGGAATGGGGAGAAAGGGCCCTACCTCACTGAGGATCCACCGAGACCAAGGAGATAAACATTCTTTGCTGTTGACATTTGAATTTTGAGACAAAAATACCAATGAGAGGGGTCTGTGAGGCAGCAGGCCTGAAGTTTAACAGGTCAGACCAGAGTCTGAGCCCCAGATGCCTCTTGCTGGCCCGATGACCTTTGAGAGGTCATCTTACACTTGATAACATAACCTTTTTCCCCCTGCTGCTTCAGTAACTCGCATCCCTGCATCCTCAGGTTCAAACTGCAGCGTCACTTCCATAGGGACACTTTCCCCGGTTAGCCAACTCCCTGTTAAAAACTTCTCCAACTACCTCATAAATAATTGTAAATAATTATTGGCATGATTATGTATTTGTATCTGTCTCCCCAGTCACACTTGGGCTCCCAGCAGGAATTGTGTCTGCTGCTCTTCAGAGGCCAAGTCAGGGCCTGGCCCTTCGGAACTCAATAACCGTTTCTGTACCAATTTATGGGTTCTTTGTGTCTCAGCTGTCTCGCCAAGCTGCTGGGAAAGCCCAGAAGGCAGAAGATATGCCCACTGTGAGGTGTTTGGGATGATGGGCTGCTTTGTGAAGAGCTTTATCTGAGATTGGGGGAGGTACAGTGACCTGAACAGACAGCATAGTATGACCTTTGGCCTCCAGGGATGGGAGGAAGTGGTGTGGGCTGAGCTGGGACTCCAGAGGCTTAGGCCCTCCCCATGCCTGTAAGTCCTATGGTCTGCTCATTCTAAGTTTGGAGGCTTTAGCTGTGGCTCAAGATCCTTTTGTGCTCAAGTCAGCCCCTGCTGTCTCCTTCCTTCCCCTTTAGCTCTGTCTCCTCACCCGAACATACACACTGTTCTCTCCTTGCACCTGTCACATGGGGCCCACCCTTTCCTCAACAGTTGCAGTCCTTTCTGCTCTAGCCTTTGCCCACACTGTTCCTTCAACAGGAATGCACATTCCTTTTCCACATGGAAAATGCTACGTACAATTCAACTCTACCTTCCTCCCACTGGGAAGGATTTCAGGCTGTTGCAGGCAATTAGCTGCTCCCCTTGGAGCCCCACAACTACGTGGGCATCCTTTTTTCTGTGAAGTAACAAACTTTAACACCCTGGGCTGGTTTTGCAGCCATCTGTGTGCTACTTGAGGTAGACATCAGCTCAGCTTCCCTCTGTGACCCCAATGTCCAGCAGGGTCTGCCACCAAGAAGAGAATCTAAATAACCTAGGGGCTGGTTTCTAGACAGGCAGGACTACTCTGTGGTACTCCAAATGTCTAGTCTGTCAGGAGTGATATTCAGGAGGAAGGCCAATGGCAGGGGAGCTCTTACTCATTTACCTTCCAGGAAACTTGAGGCCCATGGAAGGTTAGAGATTTGCCCAAGGTCCCACAGTGCACCAGCCACCAAGCTGAGCCTGGAACCCAGTGGTCCTGACACTTGGTCTCCAGCTCTGGCTATGACAGCTGAGAACAGCGTCCAGGCATTAACCCAGGGGGTCAGAGGCCCCAGGGGCCCAGGCCTTGCAGTTGCTCAGTCTGTACTGGCTCATTCCCTTTGGCTGGGCTCTCAACCAACAGCAGCATGGGGTTTTGGCTGCCCCTGCCAAAGGTTGCACCATCAGCAATTTGGGGAGACAGCCAGGCCACTTCTCCATGGGCAACTCAGAAAGAAGACCTGGAGCAATGTCTCCACTGGATTATAGACTCCGGGGCCAGTCTCCAGGCTGAGAGTCCTTTTGACCAAACTGATTAGAACCTGATTAAACCAGAGGCAACAATGTGAAGTGCAAAGAGCACAGCTGCATGGAACATGATCTAAAAAAACAAGGTGATGACCTTCAGAGTCCATTCAGCACAGTAACCAGAAGCACAGGCTGAAGGTGCTAGCCAGATATGAGATCTAGGCTAAGCCAAAATACAACCCCTGACTTTAATGGCTAATTCACACATGACTTTATTTGGTCCACAGTGAATGTCAGGATTTTTGCTAGGAATTCTGGGATACAGATTCTATTTTCTTTCTTGATCTAGATGACACAAAATCCAAATATGATGTCTGGAACTGTTGCAACCATTTTGCTACCTGAAAGCAACTTGAGAATGATACTGAGGGAAGTCAGGAGACTAAAAGAGAAATGGGAAGCCTGATAGAACCATGCCTCACTTCCAGGCTCCACTAGACATGAACCAACAGGTGTGTGTGCCTTACTGTTAAGCAACTTTTCTGTTATTTCTAACTCAAAGCATCTTGGTTGAAATGCCATCTAGTTAAACTGTTTCATTTACCAAAAGATGTATTTATTCACTTACATAATAATTAGGTTCTGCTACATGCCACAAACTATGCTGCATGCAAGGGACTTAAGGTTCAGCTGTTGTGGTCCTACTCTCATCAGGAAGCTTACAGTCTGGTGGAAAAAATTAGAGATTTAAGCCAGGTGCTGGTGGCTCACGCCTGTAATCCTGTTACTCAGGAGGCACAGATCAGGAGGATCGAAATTCTAACCTGGCCCAACAAATACTTTGCAAGAACCTATCTAAAAAAAAAAAAAGCCCATCACAAAAAAAAAGTGCTGGTGGAGTCGCTCAAGGTGTAGGCCCTGAGTTCAAACACCAGTTCCACAAAAAAAAAAAAAAGAAAGAAAAGAAAAAAGAATTAGATTTGAAATGCCTGCTTCAGGGTCTGGCTCTGGTGCTGTGTTTAACCTGCTCAGCATCTACTCCTCTCCTTTGTATAGAAGAACCCTGACTTTTCTTTGGGAAGTCATCTAAAGGCCTGTCCAACTTGCTTCTGGCCATAGCGATTCATTCAGTGACAGGCATGAGAGTCAGCCTTAAGACTGCAAACTTTACAAACATGTCCTGTCCTTCGGCTGGGGTCACTGAACAGGAAACGTAAACCTGGAGTTTCCTTAAGCTAAAAACAGAGTGCTAAGACTGCTTTCTCTCATGCCTGGCCCTGTGCTTCGAGATGGGGAAGGGGAACTCTCTTGAGCTCTGTCTAAAGAGAAGGGCAGACTGGGTGCCGGTGACTCATGCCTATGATCCTAGTTACTCAGGAGGCAGAAATCAGGAGGATCACAGTTCAAAACCAGCTCCAGGCAAATAGTTTGTAAGACCCTATCTCAAATAAACCCATCACACAAAAAAAGACTGGCAGAGTGGCTCAAGTGGTAAGAGCACCTGCTTAGCAAGCATGATGCCCTGAGTTCAAGCCCCAGTACTGCCAAAGGGAAAAAAAAGAAAAAGAAAGAGAAGGGCAAGCAAACAAGCAATCACAATTCAGTGTAACCACACTAGGAATAATCAGAGTTCACCAACTCTGCCTCAAGATGGGTTTTTAATGTTTTAAAATTATGTGACACAATAAACACAGAAAAGTTAGAAGGCACTATTATTTTTTATTTTTGCAGTACTGGGACTTGAACTCAGGGTCTTTCACCTTGAGCCACTCTACCAGCCCTACTTTTGAGAAGGGTTTTTCGAGATAGGGTCTCATGGAACTATTTGCCCAGGCTGGCTTCAAACTGCAATCCTCATGATCTCTGCCTCTTGAGTAGCTAGGATTACATGTTTGAGTCACTGGCGCCCAGGAGAAAGCACTATTATTTTTTTAAATAAATATCCCCCTTAGTTCCACCACTCTGCCATGATCACTGTTAACATTTTCACTTCTACCCTGCCAGACACATTTCTAGATACTCAAGCTTTTAAAAATCAAAAATAGTAAATGCAATGTGGTATCAAGGGCTGATCCTAGAAAAGAAAAAAGGACATTAATGGAAAGCTAGTAAAAAATATAGTCAGTCTAGTAATGTACCAATATTATCTTTTAGCTGTGATAAATGTACCATAGCTATGGACAATGTTAACATTAGTGGAAATAATGACCTATAGACAGACAGAAATGCTAACTACCTTTGGAACTTTTTTGTAAACTTAAGAATTATTCAAAAAAGTTTACTTTAAAACATAAACCCATTCTGTATTGTTTTATAACTTTATAGTAGCTTATAAAACTTTTATTTTGAAATGATTATTTTTTGATCACATACTATTCCATCCCATAAATGAATCAATCTGTCACTGTTGGAAATTTAGGTTTTTTCCAGTTCTTACCCTGTTCTAAGTGCTTTCTGCACATTACTTACTCATGTCCTCAGGATAAAGACAAACTGGAATCCACAAGCTAGGTTCACTAGCTAGGGACTGCTTGCTGAGCACTTGGGTGCCACTGTCCTACAGCACCTGATCTTTACCACCTGGGCCTGTCCACCTCACCAAAAAGGAGGTACTCTCTCATTCCATTACATGGCAGTGTTCTTTTTCTTTATTCTCAACTATAAAATGATAGTAAAGTTTATTAGGAAAGAAATTTTGTATAACATGATAAAAATAGGGAGGAATGGGAGAAAAAGGGAGAAACATTTCCTGCTCCCCATGCAGGAAATGGGAGTAAGACTACACAGGGCAGTTTTCAAAGGTTCTCAAAACAGGAGCCAACAGATTCTCACTCCTCTTCCTGACCACTCCCTCCCTGTGTCATAGTCTCACAGATCTTATCACATACTTCTGTGCTCCTGCCCAGGTTGGCCTGAAGGGCAGTTTCTGCAGGCAGCCATGACAGCCAGTGCAGTGGGTCTGTGGAAACTGAGCAGGTGCAGCCACCCCAAGGGATGGTTTCAGCAGCGGCTCCAGTTCCCTCATCTTCAACCATACATTTCTTGCTCAGGGAGCTTTGGGCCTGTGGGTATCAAAACCATCCCTATCTGACCACTTACCATTCCTATCTGACCACTTGCCATGTCAGGTCCACATTCCTCCAGCCAACTTGGAGAAGAATTCCCTAGGGCTCCAGGGAAGAGAAATGATTCCCATCCCCACATCAGGCAGCTCAGAAAACACCCCAATGTAAAGCATTCCACTCTGGCTTCTGGGGGAACAGGAATGGAAGAAAATATCCATTCTGAAATATGTGGTGACCATGTGAGGTCCTTTATTCCTTGGCAAACGGCAATGAGATAAAGGGATTATAAGGATTAAAAGGAAAAGAGATAAAAGGATTCTTTATTGGACAGCTATTTTTCAATTTATATGAACTCTGCCACCTTTCTACATGGGTGTTGTACTTCTCACTTTACAATCAGTTTTTTGAGGTTTAGAGGTTAAGTGTCTCCCTTAAGGCACACATGGAGTTACTGCCATTGCCAGGATCTAACTACAGATCATCTTTGTCATCCCCAGAACTCATGCCCACACCACTGGGCATATGCCTGGAACACAAAGCTGACAACAAAATTGAGGAATCCCTTCTCTTCAGTCCTACAGCAGAGAATCTCCTGATTCATCATTAAAACACAGACCATGCCGGGTGCTGGTGGCTCACACCTATAATCCTAGTTACTCAGGAGGCAGATATCAGAAGGATTGAGGTTCGAAGCTAGCCTGGGCAAATAGTTCACAAGACCCTTTTTCAAAAACACCCGACACAAGAAAGGGCTGGTTGAGTGGCTCAAGGTGTAGGCCCTGAGCTCAAACCCTAGTACTGCCAAAAGGAAAAAAAAAAAAAAAAAAAAGCACAGACCATGGTGTGTCAGGAAAGAGGAAGAATGGCACTTGGGCTGAACTTAAAGGGGCCATCAACTCTCTGTGTACCTATCCTTGTCTTCTGCTCTTCTGGGTTCTTGACATTATTCATAAACTAAAAATATTCTCTTCTATTTTCCATAGAAGAGAAAAATACTATTTCTGACCAGAAGATTTCCCAAGAACTCTAGGGATTAGTCATTAGGTTAGAGCATCTCTAGTACAGTGGCCTCCGTATCTTCCCTTGACCTGCTGGACTCTCCTCCACTGCATGGAGCCTCTGACCTCCTGTACCAAATAATTAGCCCTTCCTTTACACCTGCTTTCTTCCAGAGTAGACTTAAGGCAGTTAACAACACACACGAACACAAAAACACTAAACATAAAGAAACTGAGACAGGGGTGGGGCGAGAATTTTATTAAGAAACTCTAGCAGAGAAAAGCATAGCAGCTGAATACAAGACTTAGTTCCAAGCTTCCTCACAGCCAGAGCAAAAAGGAAAAGCACAGAAGTGAATGCTTCTTACTTTTAAGAATGCAGCCCAGCTAAACAGGGAGCATAAGTACTTCCTAGTCTAATGTCATAAGAACTTGCCCTAAAAGTCTTTCTTTAAGGGACGCTGTTCAATGGGATGATTTGCTCCACAACTTTATCACAAAAGTACTATACCTGCTTGGTTTAATAGGCTGGAGGATTACCTGTACAGGATCTGAGTCTGGCCTCGCCTTCCCATACCTTTTCTTCCCCTTCTTACCCCCACCAGCACCCGGAAGGGGCCCCTGTGCAGGAAGCTCATCACCAGTGTCTTACCTGACTCCAAACACAGGGCTGTCACATCCTGCAACATCAGCAGCGCAGTGCTCCCTCTGCAGCTATGAATGACGCAATGCCAGCAGCCACACACAGCTGCAGTCCGAGACAGATAACTGTAAAATAGAGCCAGTATACATGCCCTCCTGCCGCCACCCTTTCCAAAACCAGAGGTGGGGAAACTTACTCCTCTTGCTGCTCTGGAATGGGGCGGTTCCAGGAGTTTTGCACCAATAGGAAGGAAGCCACAGCACGATAAAATAGGAAAAGGCCTTACCTGTGGTAATGTTCCCCACTCAGGTCCTTTATTGTGACAGAGCACACCTGCATGCTTTCTTCTTTCATTTGATGCATGGCTCATAGCCTTTTGTATCTCATGAATGCTTCTGAGAACCTTTTCTCCCTCCCCAGCAAAATGTCAGAGCCCCTGGCACAGTGGAACAAGGCTAGATGTGGAGTCATAGACCTGAGCTCAGGCTCTGGTTCTGCCATGCACCTCAAAGTGCATGGACATGACATGAAGATGACAGCAGTACTTACATCCATGTGGTACAAATAATGTATGCTGACCCTTCCACACAATAAGCATCCCATTTATGTTAAACTATTAGTTATGAAAACACAAAAAAAATTCCAAAAAGAATTTTGGAGGTCCATGACTTCTAGTGGATCCTCAGGTGAAGAATTCTTAGTCGGTTCCTTATACCCAAGAGGATTATCAGCTCTCACCAATACCTACATTTTCTTTGAATTTCTTCGGCATCTACTGAGCACCTGCTGTGTACTGGCCATCCCGACCCACATGAGCATTTTAGTCACCAGTCAGGCCTCAGCCTGTCTGAGAGTAGGGGTCAGTCCATTCCACCAATGGGGGAGATAAGGTGCCCAAACTCTCAGGGAGGAGCTGCTGCTGAAACATCTTCTGAGGAAAGACTGTGACTTCTGAGGACACTGTTCTTTGCCCCACTCTTGTCTGTGACACTCTGAACACAAGAGATCTTAAGACATATTCTGGGTCCTCAGAAATGGCAGTGACTTCTTCGAAATCAACCTGACAGCATGAGTGTCCACATTAAGAATGTTATTGAGGGGCCTGTCTTGTCTGTACAGCTGCACAAATCACCAAATTATTTCAACAAAGTTAAGAATCGATTGGTGTTGGAAACTGCATGCGAGTTCCAACTCTGCCTCTTCTGTGTGACCTGAGCAATGTTTACAGGTGTCTTCCTCACCTGTAAAGCAGGAGGACAGATTGACTGTCTGGAGTGCTTTGTGAGGGTGATGTGCAGGGTGTGAGGTCTCTGCATAGTACCTGGCAAGATGTCAGGAGGGCTATCAATTTTTCTTTCATCCAATATTGGTTTGCAAGGAGGAAACCAAGGCCCTATAAATTAACAGCTCACTCAGTCTTCTCTCAGTTTAATTCCTTTCAACCAGGCTGGTTTAACTAACTTTTCTTTCAACTAGATGTATGGTGACCAAGAAAAGGAAGACATTTTTCACTGGCATTTAAAAGAAAAGATCTGAGCAAATCAGTCATGTTGGCATCAGAGACTCCACTTAGGTGGGGAACAGAAAAGCAGATGAGGGAGGGGCTGGCTCAGAGCCAGCAAGGACTCTGCCTCTCAGTCACAAGATGGCTGAAGAATGGTGGGGCTTCCGGTCCAGCTCCGTCTGGTTTTGGGAACAGCAGCAATTTCTCAGAAACCTCACTGGCAAAGGCAGCTTTCTAAAAGCATGAGAGCTTCAGTTTGGAGCAATGATTTAAGCTCACTTTTGCTGGGGGAGTAAGTGAATTTAAACTAGAACACACTAAGCAGAAACCAAAGGTGTTAAAAGGAGCAGCTGAAAATGCAGCCAAAGACCTGGCTTAGGGGTTAGAAGCACTGGTTTTCTAGGCTGTGGACAACAGTCCATTCCACAATTAGCCAGCTCTGCAGGAAGCAGATATTTTTCTGCATATGTTCCAATTCAACTAACATTTATCCAGTGTGTGCTGTGTGGTAGGCACCAAGCCAAGCTTTTCCTTATAAACTTCATTTAATGCCAGTAAGTCTGAGAGGGTGACATCACAGGCCTTTTTCAGATGAGAATATAAGAGCACAGTGGTGACTAGCTGTTGGAATTTGTCCTGGGTACCCTGAACTCCAACCACGCTACCTTGAACTGAAGGTCATGAGGGTGCAGGCTCACCCCCACATCACACAGCTGCTAGTGATCGTAAGAAAGGGTTTCCATGCCAGGCCCAGAACTCAATGTCACTGTTGTAGCCCAAATTTCCCCCAAAAATGCCACAACAGGGGGATACGAATTTTTAACATTTTTTATTGACTTAGGGGCCAAACAAGGCAGCATTTGGTAAGTTAAGAAAGGCACCTTGTTGAAACGAATACATCACAGTGCTGTCGAGTGATCCCGGTCACAGGATTTGAGGATGGAAGGATAATCTTTGGATGATACAGTTTAGGACACTTGCTCATCTGCTTTTATTTATTTTTGCAGTCCTGGGGATCAAACCTAGAGCCTTGCATGTGCTGGGCAAGCGCTCTACCTCTGGCTACACCTCCAGCCCTTTCTTTGCTCATTTAAAAGGGTTCCTTCACACACCATGGATGAAAGAAGGCAAGACTGTGGGATTGTGGTAGCTGCTGAGGGGATGAGAGTGAGATCTGCTTCCTCCTTCCCCCATGACTACAGTAAACTTGATTTGTTGAGCTACCACCTGCACAAACACATCTCTTATCTCTTTCAAATGTGAGATGATATTTTGATCTTATGGTGTGAGGAACCAGTCAGCAGTCAAACACTCCCTGTTCCAAGCTACAGGACAGATAGGACCACAGTTTGATTTCCTGTGTTCTTGGCCCAGCACCTCATGAGGTTCTGAGATAAAAACTGAGGTCTTAAGAGAATTGGCTTTAAAAAAAATTGTCATCAGTCCAGAGTAAACAAAAACCCACTTGCTTATACTGTATCTCCCTATTTGTACCCACACCCTCTAATCACAGTGTTCTTTTTTTTTAAATTAATCTTCTCCTTATACTTTTAAAATTTCCAGCTATGTGTAAAAAAATCCCACGCACTACAATAACCCTGCTGCTCTTCCAAATACTTCTCAAGCCCCTCACCACCCCTTCCTTTCCATCCTTCCCTTGGCCACCCTTTTCCCTCCGCCCAGCACCTAAGAAAGAGCAGGGATCATGCCGCAGGGTGATGAGCAGTGCTGCAGTCTCGCCTGGCCTTCTGTTACTAGGCTGAAAGAGGAAACAAGAGAGAACAAAATGGGTTTTTAAGAACCAAGTAAATATCAGGGAAGGCTGGCATGCATCCAAATGCATTAAACAGTGGACATTTCTCTGCCAGGTGAAAGCTCTCATGCCTGCTGAGGTTAAGACTGCAATTAAATGAAGCAAAGATATAATTCTAACCACCCTCAGAAGGACATAGGTATCGCCTGTAATCTTCTAGTTCTTACCTGCAGCCCAAATATCACAAGCACATGCCTGTGATATGCACATTCAATTAGAAAATATTCAGGGTCCCGTCTTTCAGGCCAAGTGCCTGTAACCACTCCCAGTCAAAGGGAAGGCAATTCAAAGATTCATGAGGTCACCCTCAGGATTCCATACTCCTGTAGGCACAGCTGATAGTTTTGGTTTCACTCTTTTTTTCCTTGCCCATTCCCAGCAGTCATGTGTTTCCCAGAAACACATAAAGCACTGGCTTTCTGTTAAGAGTGGGTGGAGTTAGCATAGAGCCAGGGAAACAAGGCAGGGGAGAGGCGGCAGACACTCACTTGGACAGGCAAAATGGGAAGCAAGAGGGCCTCATACCATTGTCCATGTGGACAAGGGACAAACCCTCTGGCAGTCTCAAAGACAGCAGGAGAGTTCAGATCAGATGGGGACCAGGCACTTTACAGCTCACTGTACCTAGTCAGCAGCAGATTATGCTGAGGTAGGCAGCAGTGTGTACTGGATGTGCCACTGACTTTCTAATGGTTTTTCCAGAGTCCACAGGTTTTGAGATCGCTTCACAGTGCCTAGTAATTCATCTGTTACAAATCAGACTTAAGAGACCAAAAGCACAGCATAGACCCTAGGAAATGGCTAGAGAGCTAAGGTTACAAATAAAAGCTGGTGACTAGATGGACACCGGTGGCTCATGCCTGTAATCCTAGCTACTTAGGAGGTAGAGATCAGGAAGATAGAGGCTCAAAGCCAGCCTGAGCAAATAGTTCACGAGACCCTATTTCAAAAATACCCAACACCAAAAAAGACTAGTAGAGTGACTTAAGTGGTAGAGTGCCTGACTAGCAAGCATGAGGCCTTGAGTTCAAACCCTATACCACCACAAAAAAATACCCAAAAAACAAACAAACAACAAAACAAAAACAAAAAAATGCTAGTTGCTGACATAGGTGATCTTATTTTAGATGATTTTTTTTCTTGGGGAGTCTGTGGCACTATTGCCATGAAATAAGGGGTGAAGGGTTGGATTTGGATTTGGGAGGGAGGGGGGTCTGTGTTTATTAAGGACACATTTGAGTTTTATATCCTGGACAGACTGGGCTAGAATAAATTTTGATAAAAATGAAATAAAAAACGGATCACCCCCAAATTACTGTTTTGCTCACACATGGAAAAAGGCAAACATTAAAAACCAAAGCAAACCAACAAACCTAACATATTTTCTCTTTGGGGAAGTGGATTTGGTGGCTCTCAGATGCCCAGCCTGGATGTTCAGAAGACAATCTGAATTCCAAAGGATCCTTCACGTGGCTTAATTCTCTTTGATTAGTTTTCTAATCAAATTCCCAAATGATTTCAACTTTAGAGCACCACAGTGAAGATCACAGAAATATTTCAACCTGGCCTGGCTCTTTCTACAGTGATATCCTCTCTTAATAATTTCTGGAATCTGTAATGTGCCTTCTTTCTTCCATTTAGGGGAAAAAAGCTAATAATTCCTTTCCACCCACTGACTCATGAAGGCTGAAAACAAGTAGAATTCTCTGCCAACAATGTGCATCAGAAACCGTGACCCTGCCTGACTTCATGTGACCTTGGTCTTCTAATCAGCTGCTGGAGATGGGATAAATGATATGGAGGCTTTGAAATAGGGTACCTGGCAGATACATGTGATAGTCTAAATACAGCATGGCTAAGGAAGTAAATAGGTGGTAAAGCAACCCAGCCCCATAGAAAGCAGGAATGAACACATAGTTATACCATACACACACACACACACACACACACAGAGAGATGAGAGGAGAGTTGCACACACATCAAAGATATATCAAGTAAGTGCCTTTTAATCAATACATCAAAAGAGATTCTTGCTAGAATGAGAAAGGAAGCTTCCCTCTACCTGCCCTGCCATTCCCACCCACTCCCTTAATAGGGATAGAAATTCCTTTTGACCCTGACATTAAATAAACATAACCAAGTCTTTACATGTGGCTTTGGAGAAGGCTGCTAGGATGCTCGCAAACACAACATCAGGGGTCTGGGATGCATCGATGGCAGAGTGGATCCCCCGTTTACTGTAGTATTCCACGAGTGGGGTGGTCTGAGTGTGGTAAGCCTCCAAACGGATCTTCAAGGCCTTCTCATTATCATCTGATCGACGGATCAGGGGTTCCCCAGTGATCTGAGAATAAGAAGGGGAAGTGAAAGGCTAGGACGATTAGCAAGGCTTCCCTACCCATGGCAGATGCAGATTTGAGATGGGACTATTCTTTCTGGAATGCTATCTGATCCCACTGTTCATCAGAGGCCAAGACAGACAATCTAGATCCTCTCCAACGAAGAACCGTGCTACTCCTAGAAGCAGACCACCTGTTTCAGAGAAGTCACAGAGCCCTGTCACAAACAGCAACCATGAGGAAAGGGACTCATGAGAGGAAGATGGGCAATGCCTTTCTCTCACAGCTCTGTGCTCAAGCAGTTTAGCTTCCAAGATGAACACTTCTAGGGTCAGAAGAAGGAAGATGGAGGCCTCTGAGGCTAGAAGAGTACATCAAAATCAGAGCTGCATTATCAAGTAGAATCCTAGGTGCCTAAATATTCAACACAATTACTAGGGTATCACTCACTAATCATTCTAAAAGCAGCAAGTAAAGTGGGAAAGAATTCTGAAGGGTAAACATTACCAATTTTTTGAAATGTGACTTAAGTTGATATGATAGCTTTGGAACATGTATTTAGAGAACATGGATGACCTGATGAACTTGTCTCATACGACAAAGGTAAATCTGGGAAATTCTCACTGCTACCTGAATGCTCTAAAATAGACCACAAGTCTATTTTAGTGATCGTGTACAAGACCCCAGAACATAACAGAATGGTTGGTCACTGGGATATTCTGAGAGGAACATATTCTGGAGCAGGACTGGTCAAAAAACTTCTCTTTTGAACTGCCCTCACACCTATTAACATTCTGACTAGGTAACTGCATAGAAGGCCATGACACCAGCATGGGGCTGCTCTGGAAAGGAACAGTACAATCTGTGCTCTGGCAGCTACTCTGATTAAGCAATAAACCATCTGGGAGACACTACAGGTCTGTCATAGGCCGTGTGATTTACTTGTCAGGGATATTCTTCATGGTGAAGTCAGTAATACTGGTAAAAGGGAAGAACAAAGAAAACAACAACAACAACAAGAAAACAGCAAAGAAAGAAAGAAAATTTCCTGTGCTGAGTTTACATACATCATCTTTCATAGGTTCCTTTGGGGGGTTGAACTCCTCGTGGTAGGACCGGCCACTTTTGGGGTGAATCAGCCTGAAAGACAGCAAATAACCATGAGTCAGTTTGCCTGGAAGTGCCCCTGAGTCCCAGGGATATCCAGAACAACAAGCAGAGATACAGAAGCTGATGTTAAGACTTTCACCCAACAAAGAACCCAGCTATTGGCACCCCTCAGGAAAATAACTGACCTTGCTTAGGAAAATAACTAGGCCAATAACTACCAATAGCAGAGTTCAGGACTTGAGAGAAGGAACTGTGGTGCTGATCTCACACAGCCACCCACTCTCTTCACTTACTTGACAAACGCCAATAAGTTCCTAGTGCAATTAAGATCTTAAGCTGAATCCAGGGGCTATGAAGCAATGAGTTGAGTTCTCTGCTCAATAAGCAGTGCTTAGTGGGGGATACAATTGTGGAAATAAGTAACTACAACAAAAGGACAATCCTTTAACAGAGATTTGTACATAGTACTATGGAGGACAGAAGCTGGAAAATTTAATCCTGTTTTCTTTTCCTTTTGGCAGTACAGAGGATTGAACTCAGGGCTTCATGCTTGCTAGGCAGGTGCTCCACTACTTGAGTCACATTTCCAGTCCTCTTTTCTTTATTTCTCTTGAGATTATATGCAGCCCAGGCTGGCCTCAAATTCATGATCCTCCTGCCTCAGCCTCCTTCCAAGTAGCTGGGGTTATATAGGCATGCACCACTGTATGTGGCTTAACCCTACTTTCTAACCTAGTTTGGTTTCAAAAGCACAAAAGTGTTAAAAAAGATGTTCTATGGATGCAAATATAGACATTATACAATGCAACACACTCTGTGACCATATAGATAAAGGACAGCCTAACCATTGTGGGGCAATATTCAGGTTATTAGGAAAAACAACATTATTAAATGAATCATTAAGCTGGGCCCGGTGGTGTGTGCCTGTAGTCCCAGCTGCTTGGGAGGCTAAAGTGGGAAGAAACACTTGGGCCCAGGAGTTTGAGATCAGTCAGTGCAAGAGGGATAGGTTCTTCACAAAACAAGCACGAGACATGAAAGAGAGCTCAAGAATAAGCATTCATTCGGCACTAGAATCTGGCTGGTAGCTGCATCTGTGCTGAACCCCCTTAGGCAAAAAGTCCATGTTCCTGCCTGGAGATGGCCACATAGAAGGGCCCAGAAACTGAAGAAGTAGAGGCAGCCAAACTCTGCTCAACAGCCAGAGCTGTGTACTTTCCTAACTCTCTGCTCACCAAGTGTTTGCTTATTTAACTGATGACTGTTCTCCTCATGAAGGTCTGTTAGATTAGCTCGTCCTAACACTTCCCTTTTTTTGGTATGCACACAGTATTTGCACAGCCCTCAGGGGGCCTACCAAGTTGCTTTGAAGGCTGTGGGGGGTCAGTATCTTAGCACATAGGTTAGAAAATTCTATTTATACTATCAAAGCCACTTAACAGCAAAATTTAATATTGCATTTTAATACAGCATATTGGAGGGTCAACGTGATCCATTTTGGCGTAAGGTGACAGTGGGTTAATGGGGGGAGGTGAAGTGACAGCACAGAAATAAGCTACACTGAACAGTGAGTGGACCTGTGACTGCAGTTGTGTACAGGGAGGTTAGGCCTCCATTATTTGAGTCCCTGAGAGGGTTCCTCTGGCACAGCCATTCAGAAATGGGAGGTCTAGGATGAGGGAGAGCATAGGCTGCTGGGCTCAGTTGCTGCCCCTTGTGAAGGGCTGGGGCATGATGTGGACCAGTGGCATTTCTTCCCCTTCTAGGGAATTAGGGCACCTGGCAGCCAGACTACAACAAATAGGACTCTCTCCTCTCCACAGTTCTATACTACTGCTCATAAATTTCCACATTCCCTCAGCACCCTGATTACATATAATACATTGCTCTTTCCCCATTCAGAAACATCATTTTTAAGAGGAATGCAAGGCTCATTCCCTAGAATAACATAGAAGGTAAAAATCAAAGAAAGGAAAAATCAAAGGAATCAATTCTCCGAGTTCTCAAAATAGGACTGGTCTCAAGTACCAACCAAAACAGCTCCGCTGGCCAGCCTTCAGGCAGAGGCACAGGAGGGAAGCAATCGGGGCTGGGATTCTACAGTTACTGCTACCTTAAGCATGGCACTTTAGACCCATGTTTTCTCATCTACAGTTTAGATGGTACTGGACATCAGGGTAGTGATACCAGAGAGCCAATACTGAATTTGTGGAAAAAAAAAAAAAAAAAAGAACAAAACAAAACCACCAACCACACGTATTCAAGAAACAAAATAATGACTGAAAATTATTAAAAGTGAGGTCACAGCTAATTCAGAAGACGTTAAAGTGAGGTCCGTATCACCTCAGACTTAAACGACATCCACATTAAATTGATTAGGAAGTATTACTTTCTTCCAACCATCAGCACAGCATACTAGGAAGCAGAAAGCAGGTTTCTTTTGCTAGCCCTCACTCACCTGCCAAGTAAACTTGGAAAAACACCTTCACCAGTCTGATATGCCCTGTGAGGGAGTGGGTGGGTCCTCTTTTGTGAGGGAGGGGGTCATAATAAACCACCACTCCCAAACTGAGGGACTAAGTCTTCCCCATCCTCCCACTACTGCAATTCTGCAGCTTGTTCAGAATCTTTTTGTCCTATTCCCCCAACCAGTCAGAGGCCTCCATTTACTTCCTATGGATCACAAGCAGTCTCCTGAATGGGGTCCTTATGTTTCTCCTCTCCCCAAATTTACCTTGTAAATTTGCCAGCACCGAGGCAATGCTCTTTGAATGCTGTTTTTGCCCCAATACCATGACTTTAACTCTTTTGTCAAGCAGACCTGCTGAGTTCCTATCCTTTCTTCCCAAAGGCACATATTCCATCTCCAATCCTCCGGAGCACACCTCAAATTCTGGGCCCCAGCTTTAATAACCCCTCCCTCAGCCCATATTCATTCCTATTTCTACTCCCTTCTGGGAAAGCCTCACTAAAACTCTCTTCATCCAAGTTGAGCTGATGTTATAGCTCTCCTAGGCAGCCTTCCCCACCTGTCCCCAGGCTCTCATCTTGGACTTCCTACCGCACACTGAACCAAACATCTAGAACCCAGATTTCATACATGATTCTCTGAGGTCAGAAATGAGCATCATTGTTCTCTCCTGGTCCTCTGTCCCCTGGGCTAGTATTGTGCTATGCAGGGAGCAGGTACTCAGGATGCTGGATCCATCCTATCAAAGGACTTCAGAGCCTCCTGGTTCTGTTAACATCTGCTTTGCACCTCAGGGACCCCAGACATGGTGATGTCCCTTACTGTCAACCTTACTGCTTCTCAGCCTCCATTAACTGTGTCTACTCTGTGGATGCAAAGAAACAAAAACCTTCACATTGAAGGAGCCTAGAGCAAAGCTGAAAACATGAAACTTGGACATGTGAAAAGAAAATTAACACAAAGTAGATCCAACTGTATTTCATATAGCCTTCCAGGATAACACCTCTCACACACACTCTCCTCTCTATCCACATGTCTGCCTCTCTTCTTGAAGGCATGGACTATAGACACATGAAAATATGTCTAACCTCATTAGGAAATCAAAACATTTTCTTCCTCATTAAATTCCAAAATTAGCTGGGCATGGTAGTACATACCTGTAATCCCAGCTAATCCAGAGGCAGAGGCAGGGGGATTGTGAGTTTGAGGCCAACTCAGGCAAAATTAGTCAGGCTCAATTTCAAAAATAAAATACAAACAAAAGGGGTAGGAGCATAGCTCAAATAGCAAATAGTAGAGTGCTTGCTTAGTAAGTATGAGGCCCTGGTTCCAACCCCAATACTGGAAAGAAAGAAAGGAAAGAAAGAAAGAAAGAAGGAAAGAAGGAAAGAAGGAAAGAAGGAAAGGAAAGAAGGAAGGAAGGAAGGAAGGAAGGAAGGAAGGAAGGAAAGAAGGAAAGAAAAGAAGGAAAGAAGGAAAGAAGGAAAGAAGGAAAGAAGGAAAGAAAGAAAGAAAGAAAGAAAGAAAGAAAGAAATGACATACTGTCTAATGATCATAGCATCAATTTAACAGTGGGTAATTAGAAGAAACACAAATGCACACAGTAAGGGAATAATTAAGTAAAGAATGGCTCACCTAATACCGTGAAATATGAAACAATTAAAAAACAATATTTGTGGGGCTGGGGAAGTGGCTCATAGTGGTAGAGTGCCTGCGTAGCAAGTGCAAGGTCCTGAGTTCCACCCCCAGTACCACCATCACAAAAAATGCCTGGTTCAAGATGGTGGGCTTACCACATTCCTGAGATTTCATCAAAATAACAAAGACAGCCTACCTACCGGTGGCTCACGCCTATATCCTAGCTACTCAGGAGGCAGAGATCAGGAGGATCATGGTTCCAAGTCAGCCCAGGCAAATAGTTCACAAGACCCTATCTTGAAAAAACTCATCTCAAAAAAGGCCTGGTGGAGTGGTTCGAAGTGTAGGCCCTGATTCAGCCCCAGTAACTCAAAAAACAAAAACAAACGAAAGACATAAAAATGCTACAGCTCTCAATAAAGAAAAGAATGGAGGGTACAATAGTAGTGACAGCTTCTAACATTTGTGGAAGGCACAAAGCAGATGGCAAAGTGATTAGTGAAGTAGGGAAGAGGATAATGCAGCTTAAAGCAATCTTTCAGAACAAATTTACTAAGAAGCAGAGCATTTCTGTGTTTGACCCTATTCCTGAGAAATAAACGCACAAAAGTAAAGTGGCTGTACTATGAACAAATTTTTCCTCCATTTCCTAAGTTGCGTGTAGTGACAGTATTTTTATAATTAATAAAAAGCCTACATCAAAATATGGCAACTCCAACTGAAACCAAATTAGAAAGCACTAAAAATAAGAGACATGCTTTTAAAGAATGTGACATTTTTTAAACACACACTATAAGCAAAGCTCTGAGCTATGTATTTTATGTTACCTAACATGCATAATAGCTCTTTAAGGCAGATACTATTAACCTCATGCTACATATGAGGGAATATCCCTCATATGTTACCAAATAAGGCTAATTCCTGCTGAAATGGCATTAAGCTTCATGGCTGTGATTAGGCTAAGAGCAATTCGTTGGGGACGATTTAACCAATGTAAGGCTATTGAGAATCAGCACAATGAATCCCCCCTGTACAATGAATACAGACTAATAAATTTGTAGTCTGACAAAGCTCTGAGGAAGCATAAAAAGGAGGGGCTTTCAGGGAACAAATACCTTCCAGTGATTCTCCGAATCAGCAGAGAGTCTGGGATGCAGAACTCAATCACAGAATCAAGCTTCTCTTTCCTCTTCTCCATGAGGTCATCAAGCTGTAAGAGAGTATGTGATCCACCTAAGCTACCAGAGCTAGGTCAGACCCATCTCCTTCAGAGAATTAAGAGATAAAGAGCCCAAGTTTGCCTTCATGCAACAGTAACAGAAACATTAAACTACCCACCATTTCAGCCTGCCTCACAGTCCGAGGGAAGCCATCTAAAAGAAAGCCATTTTTGCATGAAGGTGTCTCCAAGTTTTTCTCAATGAGCTCCACTACCATTTCATCACTCACCTAGAAGAACAAAACAGCCTTATACTTAATTCTGTTATAAGTAGGTGACATTATCTCAACTTCAAAAGGTCAAGAGTTTGTGGATATAACTTGATTACTAAATGACAAGATGGCTTATCCTGGAAGAAGCAAGAATCAGAGCGAATGAGGAGTATCTCTGTTATGGTTTAGACCTTAAATGCCCCCCAGAAGCTCATGTGTTGAAGGCTTGGTTCCTAATACAGCTGTATACAGAGATAGGGTCTTTGGGAAGTGATTTAATCATGAAGGGTCTCATCTTATCAGTGGATTAATCCATTTACGGATTCCTACCTTAATGTGCTATTGGGAGGAGGTGGAAACTTTAGGGGAGGTAAATCCTTGTTGGGAGAAGTAGGTTACTGGGGGTGTGCCTTTAAAGGTATATTCATTCTCTTCCTTTTTCTGCTTCCTGGCTGCCACGAAGCGAGCAGCTTTGCTCCACGTGCTCTCTACTATGATGCTCTGCCTTACCACAGGCCTAGAAACAATAGAGCCAACCAACCTTGGACTGAAACCTCTGAAACTGTGAGCCAAATAAATATTTCCTCTTCTAAGTTGATTTTTCTCAGGTATTTTGTCATTGTGACATAAAGCTGATTAACATAGGCTCTGTTGCCCACTTTTATGACTACTTCTGTAGTTCCCTTGAAACTCTCCTGTGTTCCAATAAGCTGAATAAAAGAAAAGGGATTCCACAGCCTGTTGTCTGGTAGGAGAGTTTCATGTCTTAGGTCCTGAAGGCCTATCCTGCCACTAGACTGAAAGGGTACCAACTATCCCTGATTCACAATTTTCATTAGGCTAATAGTATCACGACTGAGATGTATGCTTGGTCACAAGTTTGGGCTGATCTGGACATGAACAAAGAAATTCACAGAATTGGTAAAATTGGGTCAGAAACAAGGAACAAAAGAACCAATTCAAGTCCTGCCATGGTCACCAAAAGAAAAAAAAAAAGAACCAACTCAATATACACCCTTCCCCTCTCCCTTCCCAGTACTGGGGATGGAACCCAGGGCCTTATACATTCTAGGCAAGCACTCTATTACTGAGCTAGATCCCTAGCTCCTATCTAATACACTTTTGAGCCTCCTTAAAATTCCCAGTAAGGACCCCTCCCTCCTTTCAAGAACTTTTTTTTTTTCTTGAGCCTTTATAGAAATAAAAGTTCCCGCCCTATATTACAGTGAAGGCTGCCAATCTTGACAGCCCGTTATCTCTCAGGACCAGCTATGAACTTGGGGACAAATTATAAACTCTGTGACTAAATGAAGGCTTGAGATAAGCAATCTCATTGCCACATCCCAATTTTTTCTCAGTACAGAATTTTCTGCCCAGACCCAAAGTCCAAAATACCTAGCTTTCTGGCTTGATTCAAGGCCTCACAAACATAAAGGGAAAGTAAGAAAAATAAATGGACAGGTGAGTGGGTAGGGAATGATACTATTCAATGCAACTGTAGTATCTCAAAGCCTAACAGGATGTAACCTGGGGATGAAAGCAAATTTCAGACTTTATTCTACCAACATTCTCAGATACAAAAGACCAGAGAGGTTAAGAGGTATCATTTAGTGGCCCTGGATTCAATTTCCAGCATGACAAAGAAAAAAAAAAAGCATAGGACCAAGCACAAAATGACTTCTGAAAGTGATTTCCAGAGGTCAAATTCTCTAACAAGAGCTAGAATTAAACTCTGGCACTAATAAAAGATTTAGTAGACAATACATTGTATTTTTCCAATTAGACCAATTGGCCTAAAACCAAGGAAAAATGCTGTCATTATTTTTCAGGTAGGAGGACTACTTTTGTCACAACTGCCAACTAACTCCCTTTTTAGAGATACAGAACACTGAGCCACAAAAGAAAAAAACAAACACTTCTGTGACCATCTAAGTCTTCTCTTGAATAGACCCCTAAGGTCTGGCCTAGGGATGGCAGTTTCATTTTTGGTCCTAAAATTTGGGTGCAGTACAAAAAGCATTAGCTCAAAGTAACCTCACACTATGAATAAACTGTCATAAATTCAGACTAAACCAAGTAATTTGCTACCTTAAAAGTTCATATTGCCTGTCAGTTTGTCAAAACACCTCTACCACAGAACATTCTAGGAAGATAGAAAGTTCTGTATCTGTGTTGGCTGCCAAACACTTTAAGTGTGACTAGTACACATGAGGAACTGTATTTTAAATTAAGTTAAAGTTAAACAGCCACATGTTTAATTTTAACTGGACAGTGCAAATCTGCACTCTGAGGAATATCAACATTCACTGGCACAAACCAAACCTACCAGTTTCCCAGCATCCATAGTTGCCTTAAGCTTTTTTCCCAACTCTGAGCCAGAAGCTACCATGGCCCTCAGCATGTCTCCAGTGGCTAAATGACAGACACAGAAGTTTTCAGCCAATTTGGGTGCCTGTGGAAAAAAAGGTAAAAACCAAGACAGAGTTAATACTGCAAATCCTGGAGTCAGACTGCCTGGGATTAACCAAGTCCTGCCACTTATTTGCTCTGTGAACTCAGCAAATGTTTACTTCCTCACTTGTAACAGGGATAAAAGTACTTTACAATATATTCTAACGTAAAATGATCACAGGATTATGGCAAGAATTATATGAGATAAAATATGTACTTACAACAGGATACCTAGCACACAGAAAACCATAAATATTACCTATTATACTACTCCTACTACACACACTAGTGACACTTAAGATTGTTCCCTATTATAAATGGGAACAATAAAGTAGCAGTATTCTCAACACTTCACATAGTTGCTGTGAAGCTTAAATCACACGGCACAAGGCTTGGCACATAGTATGCTAAATGAGTGTTGCCATAGGAATGAATGTGTTTTTGTCTGGTATCACAGCTACTGGACCTGGCAGCGAGGGGCAGGGTGAAGAACATGGATTTGCCCCCCCCAGGCAGAACTGGGTTCCTCCCCCTTTCCTGTCACTAAGTAGCTCTGTTATTTTGGCCAAATCACTTCTCACAGGCTCAGCTTCCTCATCTATTTAACATAAAGCAAAAAAAGATCCTTCTCAGAAGGTACCTGTGAGGCTTAAATGAGATATTTAAGCAAAACACTTGGTAAATAATAAACACCTACGAATTAGTTTTAGGAGGGAATGTAGCAGCCCCACCCCCCTTTTTTGTGCAGACTGGCCTTGAACTCATGATTCTGAGTAGACAGGATTATAGTCACAGGTCACATCTAGCTCAGTATGGCCTTTTGGTTAAGAGCACGGACTTGAGTCAAACTCCTTGGGTCTTGGACTCTTGGTAAACTAACCACTACATATGTGACTTGAGAAGTTACTTTACCTTTCTAGGTTTCAAATTTCCCCTAAAGCCAGGTGCTGGTGGCTCACGCCTGTAATCCTAGCTACTCAGGAGGCAGAAATCAGGAGGATTGCAATTTGAAGCCAGACTGAGCAACAAGTTTGCCAGACCCTATCCCCAAAATACCTCACACAAAAAGGGAATGGCTAAAGGTGCTGACCTTGAGATCAAGTCCTGGTACCACAAAAAATAAAGAAAGAAAGAAAATAAAAAATTTCCTTTAAGTAAAATGGAGACGGTAATAGTACCTATATCACTGTGTTGATGAGCAGATTCTAAAGAATTTGGCATTTGTAGGCACAGTATGTAAGTCTTCAGTGAGAATTAGCTCTTCTCTAGTTCTACTTTCATTTATAGGAAGAAACATTTATGTTACTCATGTCTCTTCCAAGAATCCTATTGAGAGTCAAGGAAATGGATGAATAGGAGACATAGATCCTATCCTCAAAGCTCATAGTTTGGGTTGGGGATATAGTTCAGTGGTAAATCACTTGCCTAGCATGTGCAAGGCCGTAGGAATCAAACCCAGCACTGCAAAAAGAGCTCATACTTTGATGGACTATAAACCAGGATGCAGATCTCACAGGGAACTGAATCAGTTCAAGGAGCTCAATACCTAGCTTTCTGGTTCAGTTTTAGAAAATAAGCAGCTGGGATCCCAGTTTAAGCCAGTGCATTGGGAGTTTTCTTAAGTGCACACAATAAAGGTAAATAGATGAGGCTCAAGGCAGGAAATTCTGGTTTGTGATTCATGGGCTGATTCAATTCAAGCAAAGAAATTACTTTGGAGCCATACATCTTTAGCTACCTATAACTAGAATGAAATTCTTAGAATTATTTTTCTTTCTTTCTTCTTCTTCTTCTCTTTTTTTTTTTAAATACAAGTTTATTCTTAAATGGACACCAGACTCCAAGACAGTATTTCATTCTAGTTATAGGTAGCAAAAGATATGGCAGAGAATCCAGGCATTTAAATAGGAATGGAATCAGGGTCACCATCATCTCAGGCCTATGGAACTGCTTAATTTTTGCCAGATCCTTGTCCATCTCTTTGGCCTGCTTCTTTGGCTGTTTCAGGAGCTTCTTCTTGCCACCTTTGCAGCCTGATATGACACTTGCCTCCCCAATCCTCTCAACTTATGAATTTTCGACTTTATGATGCCCTTAAAGAGATCTGCATTCGATAGAAACTGTACTTTGAATTTTGTTCTTTTCCTACGCTAGCAAGATGTGGTATGCCTCTTTTGTGGTGCTGGGCCACATGAATGGAAACAACTGATGTTCTACAGTATTAAATTAAAGCAACTGATACTCTGTGTTGCTAAGTTATCTTTGGTAGATGTAGTAAATGTATTTCAACTTATGACTTCTGATGGGTTTATCAGGATGTAACCCTATAAAAAGTCAAGAAGCATCTGTGTTATCACAATCACCTGTGGTACTTGCTTAAACTACAATGCCAGGCCCACCCTTACAGTTTATGATGGAGGGGTTCTTAGGTACTACCTTAGGGAATCTTCTTCTTTCTCTTTCTTTTGGCAGTGCTGGGGATCAAACTCAGGGCCTTGTACATGCTAAGCAAGTACTCCGCTGCTGAGCTGCATCCCCAATCCTTCCTCCCTCCCTTGGTTTTTTGAGACAGGGCCTCACTATGTAGCCCAGGCTGGCCTTGAACTCTTTTTCTTTTTGGCAGCACTAGGGTTTAAACTCAGGGCTTCATGCTTGCTAGGCAGGTGCTCTTACCACTTGAGTCACTCCAACAGCCCTTTTTTGTCATGGGTTTTTTCAAGACAGAGTCTCAAAGACGATTTGCCAGGATTTGCCCAGGGCTGGCTTTGAACTGTTATCTTCCTGATCACTGTCTCTTGAGTAGCTAGGATTACAGGTGTGAGCCACCTGGCACACAGACTCTCTTTTCTTTTTAAAAAGAAAAACAAGGAATGGCTCTGAACTCTTAATCCTCCTACCTCAGGCTTCTGAGTGTTGGGATTACAGGCATGCTCCACCACATCTGGCTAAGAAACACACTTTTGGTTTTGACCACACTGCAGGAGCATCCAATATCAGAAGGGAAACAGAGGGTAAAATAAAGTTATTTAAATAACAGGGCTGAAGTGTGGCTCAAGTGGCACCTGCCTAGCAAGCACTAGTTCCTGAGTTCAAGAAATAAATAAGTAAACACACAAACAAAATGATCAAGTATTCTAGATGTTTTAAAACATTACATTGACACAAAAGCAGGCAGTTTTCAAATGACTGTTTCTAAATGAGGAGTTTTAAAAAGAAACATTATTTCATACCAACTAAAACACATGAAATATTGAGTTGTGCAGATATAACAGGAAGAAGTAGTGGGAAGAAAACAAATATCACTGAGCAGGCACTAGGCACTAAACCCAGGTTAGGGATTTTACATCAATGATTGCGAACATCTGCCAATGGGGACCAGACAAGCAATGCCAATGAATGAAACGAGGGTGATGTAAGCAATAATCAGTGAAGGGGGACTGTACAGGGTACAGGAGAGCACACGGACCATCCAAAGTAGTAATATCACTCAGATGCAAGGGACTTCTGCCAGCCTGAAATGGAGACCCACTGCTCCAGATCTGATTTCTCAAGAGAAACTGGAGCTCTGGGTTCTTAAATTTCACAACTGAAAACACGCCCATGGTCATCTTAATATTTTGAAAGCTGACAAAGGGAACAAATCAAGCATTTATCTTGACTTTTCTATACAAACCATAGCACTTGGTAAATGAATAAAGGAAGGAATATTTTTAGAAATATCTCAGGCAAGAAATGAAAAAGGAATGATATAATTAGGACAATACCATTTTACCAACCATAATGAATGACTGGACCTAGGCACTTAATAGCAATAGCTACAAATATCCCAGAGACAAGCAGATATCAAGTGCTTATTAGTGGAGAATGGAGCACCTGTGGTAGTTGGGAAAAAAAAAGAACTTGAATCTGATTAAGCATTTGCAGCAAACTAAATATTTACAAGGAAACAGAACAGAGAGAAAGATGTTAAATACTGAGGAAAAGAATGGAAAATTCCTATTAGGAGAGATAATATTCCCAGGACAAACTAGTTTCTTCTACAAACTACAGGATAGGAAAAGGGAAAAGGAATAAAAAATTAAAAGGGACTTTATATAGTTTGTGAGACAATGGAAATTTGAACACTAACTGCTATTGAAATGTTAACTTTTTAGGGATACTTTTTTTTTTTAACAAAGAATTTGTCTTTTAGAGATAATAAATAAAATATTTACAAATGATGTATTGTGACACCTGAGAGCTGCTTTATAATAAGTTGTAATAATTTGCAATTTGTAGGGAGACTGGATGGGGAAGCAGGTGATGGTTACTGGGGCTCATTATACCATTCTGTCTTCTTTTGTGTATTTAAAGGTCTTCATAATAAAAAGTTTGGGTGTGTCTTCAGGCTAAATGATGCTGTAGACTGCCACTTTGCAACCAATGATTTATGAACTTCCTTTCAACGCCATAAAATTACAACCACCAGTATTTTTATTGTTCCCACTATGAATAGGGAGGTATACAAAGGTTAAATGACTTGTGTAAATCTTACTTTTTTCATAGTTGCCATTTCTAACCTTCTCTACTTCATAAAACCTTCTCTGAACTACTCCCATCATTCCTATATCCTTACCAACCAGCTTATAAGTCTAATTTTCTTCAAAACTTTCTGACTATATCAGCTTTTACACCAAAATAAATTGGAGTTGGGGGATGGAAGATGCGTTACTAAAAGAGAGTCAACATTCACTGAGCACCTGTTATTTGCCACACCATCATGTAGGCACATAAGGGAGCTTTATACATGTACAGAACATAATCTGCCAGTATCCTTGTAAACTTTTCATTTTTAGGTGAGAACACTGAGGTCCAGAAATCACATAGCTTGCTAGACTATAAAACCCCTGTCTCAGGATGGATTGTTCATTTCACAACTACTCAAACTATCAACTTCAAATCAATGCATTTGAGCTACCCTGTTTAACCTTTTTTTTTGGTGAGACCGAAGTTTGAACTCAAAGCTTCACACTTGCAAAGCAGTCACTCTTCCATTTGGGCCACACCTCCAGTCCTGAACTACCCTGTTTATATTTCACCATTCACAGCAAAAGTCCACCAAGTCTAGGATTAAATATCCCTAAGCTGCAGGTTACCTAATAACGGAAACTGGCAGCAACAGGAAAGAGGAGATGTCAACATCACTGAATACACTGCGTACATTGGGTACTGGTGGAACCCCAAGGAAGAATCAACTCAGTTGATGGAGAAACAAAGGAAAGTGGTCCTTCCTGACCTAGTGCCCAGAGGCAGAATTCCCCACATTAATTTGTGTCATTGATCCATTTCCAGTAATCCCATTAAGTGTCAAGTAATGTCACAGGGTTCCAAGAATTAGTAAGATACTCTATTTGCCAAAACTTTTGAACTTGGCAAGTGCCAGTTGAAGTGGGCACAGAGTCGTCCTCATTTACTTAGAGTCCAAATTTTCAGAAATTCCCTTTTTAAAGACTAATAATGAATAAGAGCCCAACACTTAAAGCCTGGGGGGACAATGCCAAGCCCCAGGCAGAAAGGGTACATCAATAACCCAACCTATAGGTTTTCAAGTCCTAAATAAGATAATAAATTCCAACTCTGATCTATGGCCCCATTATGGCCCAGATCATGCCAAGTGAGGCTCTGCAGTCTGCTAGGGCAGAAGGCAACTGCAGACTCCAATCCTCTGGAGATCCAAGGTTTCTGAGATCCTAGGCTCCACGGAACCAATTTTACTAACTAGGAAAAGCCATTTGACCTCTCTGGGCCTGTTTCCTTACCTGTTATCCAGTAAGTTGTTTAAAGTTCCCTCTCATCTAAAATCATTTGAGTCATCCAAATCTGTTTGGCCTTCAGCAGTCTCAGATCCCAACTATAACCAGAGATTGCATAAGCATTCCCAATTCTTAATTTGGGCACTACTCAGTGGTTCAGACTCCCAAGGCCATATGTTGATCTCCCAACCAGATCTACACATCCACCCCCAGCTTTCAGGTAACAGGAAGGGCTTCAGGTTTTCTCCATCCGCCCCCCACCCCCAACATAAGTGGCTCACATAGGTTATACCTCATTTCTCTAAGCAATATTCCTAATCAGCACGCACCAGCTCCCACTCTGCCGCATGTGTTTGCGTCAGTCCTTCACCCAAGTCATTAATCACTATCAAAAAAGTTCTGCTACCCCTACTGCTGGATGTAATCCCGATTCAGGACAACCCACTCCCAATTGACAAGGAATTTGGGCCATAACGCTTCTAGTCTCCATTCAGCCTGTAATTCAGAGCCTCAGCCTCGGGCGCCCCTGTCCCCTTGAACCTTTCAATCTTTAACCCCCAAGGCATCTAACAGCCCTTAGATCCTCTAACACGATCCCTTACTCCAATCGTAATCCGAACTCCCCGATTTCCAATTTGAACACACTAAACACGTCACCAGAACTCGAGACCCGAGCAAAGGTTTTTCTCACCCCCACCAGCCTTAGCCCACTGCCGGGTCCTGGGAAAGAAAGGGGCTCTCGGGAGCTTTGACTGCCCTGACCTTGGAGTTTCGCGGACTCAAACGCCGAGCCCGGCTTGGACACTCACCTGGGTACCCTTGCCAGCCCCAGGCGGCCCCAGTAGCACCGCCCGGATGCCTTTAGGATACTCGGGTTCAGTAGCTAATACGTTGGGAGCCATGTCGGCCAAACGCTCTTGCCGCCGCCCGCCTGCGTGCACACCTCACAGGTCCAGAGCTTCCAGGCCAGCGCACCACGCACACCGCGCACGCCACGCTCATACTGGCCGGTTACGGAGTCCGTCAGCCCTCTCCGCCCGCCCCTGACAGCGACGGACACTTCATCTTACCAATCGTGTGGCGACTCCGAGGAAGACTGCTTCTGATTGGATGAAATAGGTGCAGCAGTAAGGAAGAGGCGGGTCAGCATGGACAGAGTGGGGCGGGGTGTTCATGAAGCGGGGCGGGAAAACGTGAAGGAAGGCAGGAGCCTGGGCGCAGAGTTCTAGTTCTACATTTGACAGTTAATGACAACCGCAACTCCATTTAAGTACTATGAAATTGAGTGTAAATGGGTGAACTCACTCTTAGAAAATAAGTTGACAGTATGTATCAATCACATACTCTTTGGTCCAGCAATTCCATTTCCAGGAATCCAAAGGATTTGTGAAGATTTGTGTAACAAAGGTTATCTCACTGATACAGCCCCCAAACCCTAAACCAAAAAATAACAGCAATAGCCTAAATGTTCAAGAAGAGATTGGTTAAAGAAATTGCAACAAATTTGTATACTAAATTCCCCTGTCACATAAGACTATTTAGTCACATGGGAAAACATTTATCCACAGGATGTAAAATTGCAGTTGCAACAAAATCTCAATTTCGTTTGACAGTAACAAGTGGAGACCTCTCTAGCATGCATAATGTCTCCTTTGTGCATTTTTATATTTCCAAAAATTCCTCTAATAAATTCTGTAATACACAGGTAATATCTTTAAGAGAAAAACAACAACATTTTTTTAAGTTAGGAAGAAGATAGTTTTTCCCTGCTTGGACAGGGAAATAATTTCTACAGATTTTTGGTACGTGAAAGTTTCATCCAGCCCCCCAAACCCCTTTGGGCCTTCAGTGAGAGTGTGATTAGGAAACCGTTATGTGTCCCCACAGGCTCATAGCAACTGTTTTCTACACTCAGTAATGAATCTGCTATCCCTTAAACTATGGTCTCTTCTACTTTACATCACAGAAGAAGTTAATATTCATTTCTCATCTCCACATTGCTCTTTTACATGGTGTCTGCTTGATCTTGTTAGATCCTCCCAGTGACCTTGAAGGAAGCAGAGATTGTTCTGCCCATTTTTCAGAAAGGAAGCTGAAGTCTAGAGCTATGCAGTGATCAGTCCAAAGTTACACCATAGCAGACTTAAAATTAAGACTGGGAATGACAAATTGGTGCCCTAAACAGCACAGTGCTTATGGGGAGCAAGCACATTCTCTTTGGTGGAAGCATCTATGTAGCCAAAACTCATGTCAATCTAATAAAAAGAGTTTGTTGAGCTTTGCTCTGAGCAAGGCATTGGGTGAGGGGTGTAGGAGCAACCTTCTCCTTCCATCACCAATCCCTGTAATGATTCTGACCGGCATGGACCCCCAGGAGGGAAAGCAACTAAGACTACACATAAATACACAAAATGAAAGACTTATTCATTCAATTTAAAATGTTCTAGGCTTTGGGGACTGGTAAGGAACGAGGCTCCATTGAGGGAGTCTCTCATTCATTTAGTAACTCAACTATTACTTTTTAATAATAACTGCTCCCATCTACCTAATACTGGGTACTATGTGCCAAGCCCTGGGCTAAGAGATTTATATGCATTAGTTTGTTTAGTTTTTATAGCCACCTATTATCAGTAGTTTTTTTTTTTTTTTAAATAGAGGAAACTAAAGCTCAGAAAGGTTAAATATTGTACCTTGCTCAAGTCACATGACTAGCCTGTGGCTTAGCAGAGATTTGAGGCTAGATCTGGTTGCTTGGCTAGTATCCAGCACTGTCAGGTAACAGACGTGGAGCTCACAGTCCATCTGGGCTAGAGTGAAATGGAAGGACCTTGAAAAGATAGAGAGGACTTGACTTTGTGGCAGAAAACATTTCAGGCTGAGAGAACACTCAGAGCAAACCTTCAGGAGCAGGGAAAAGCAAGTGTGCTGTGGGTTTTATTAAGTAGGCTTTGGGGAATTGGGAAGTTTCTTAGGTAAGGCAATCATGACCAAATTTGCATTATTTAGACATCATGTAGAGGACAGACTGGAGAGAGAGAAAGTGGTAGTTGCAAGACTAGTTAAAAGATATTTGTGAGCCGCGTCAGGTGGCTCATGCCTGTCATCCCAGCTACTTTGGAGGTATAAATCAGAGGACTGGGCAGTCCAGACTACCCTGGGCAAAAAATTCAAGACCCTACCTGAAAAATAACTAAAACAAAAAGAGGGCTGGGGGCATGGCTTAAGTGGTAGAGTACCTGCCTAGCAAGCACAAGGCCATGAGTTCAAACCCTAGTACCACAACAAAAAGCACAGTCTTTTAGTTAATGTTTTGTGGCAGTCAAAAATAATAGCCCCTCAAAGATGTCCACATCTTAATCCTTGGAATTTGTGACTATGTCACCTTACACGGTAGAAGCGACTTTGCAGATGTGATTAAGGATTTTGAGATGGGGAGATTATCCTGGATTATCCGACTGAACCCAATATAATCACAGAGGTCCTCAGAGGGGAAAGAGGAAGGTGGAGAGTCAGAGAAGGAGATGTGATGACACAAACAGAGGTCAGAGTGACATGATTGCTGGCTTAGGGGGTCACAAATCCAGGAATGATGGCAGCCTCTGAAGCTGGAGAAGGAGGGAACTGGATTCTCCTCCTGGAAAGGAGCATGGCTCTGCTGATGCGTGGAATTTAGCCCCAGAGACCTATTTGTACTTTTGGTCTTCAAAACTGTATCAATAAATTTGTATTGCTCTGGGTTTGTGGTAACTGTTACAGCAGCAATAGGAAACTAGTACAAGTTCTTTGTGTGCCAATAACAGAAATAGCATCTGGCTACACCAAGCAAAAAAGGAATTTATTGGGAGGATATAGTTGTAGAATCATGGTCCCCAAGAATGATAGGGACCAGGGTCACTAATCTAGATACCAGAAATAAGTGAATCCTGCTAAGGGGAACATTTACTCCTTGTTCCACCCTTTTCCATGTGAAGGAACCTACTTTAGTGTGACATTCTCTTTTTTTGGTGGTACTGGAGTTTGAACTCAGGGCTTCAAGCTTGTTAGGCAGGCACTCTACCACTTAAGCCACTGTGTCAGCCTTATCTTTGCATTGGGTATTTTTGAAATAGGATCTTGAGAACTATTTGCTTAGGTTGGCTTCAAATTGTGATCCTCTTGGTTGCTGCCTCCCAAGTAGCTAGGATTACAGCCAATGGTGCATGATTTAGTGTGAGATTTTTGCTTCTTCCCTTTATCTACCTGTTAGTTCTCAGAGGAGCAGGAATGATATACAATCGCTAATTAGTGAGTTTTGGAAGAATGAACTGAGATTATTTTAGCTGTTCCTTTTTTCCTCTCTTTTAGATCTTCCTAATGACATGTTTTTTTTCCTTGTGCTCCTACATGCTCAAAAATTCCCAGGGTCTAGCCATTATAAAGAGTACTATGGTTTTTTTTTCTCTTTTGAGACAGGGATTCCCTATGTAGCCCAGGCTGTCCTTGAACTCCTGGGCTTAACCGATCCTCTTGCCTCAGCCTCTGAAGTAGCTGGGACTATAGACATGTACCACTGAGCCCAAAAGGACTGTGATTTTCTAGTACTACCTGGGACTGAGTAGAGAAATTTAATTTTGGTGTTCAGTACTAATCATCCCACTTGTCCACCAGTAAAGACATATCTCAAACAGCTTTGTCAGGAATAAAGATGATATTTACATTTTCCTCTGCCTTACTACTGTGGCTATCACTTTATTTGGCTCTAAACTTGGGTGAGACCACTCCCAAACCCCACGAACAATTCCTTATGACTCATCCCACAGTTTATATACAGACAGTTCCCTCAAAAAAAAAAATCCAAGAAATGAATGAGAGAAGTAGTTCTTTAAAAGCAAACGGTGAGCCTGGTGCCAGTGGCTCATGCCTGTAATCCTAGCTACTCAGAGGGTAGAGATCAGGAGGATCACAGTTCAAAGCCAGTCCAGGAAAAGTTTGTGAGACCCTATCTTGAAAAAACTCCATTACACTGGTGGAGTGGCTCAAGGTGTAGGCCCTGAGTTCAAACCCCAGTACTGAAAAAAAAAAAAAAAAGGAAATGGTGGCAGTTTCCTAAATAACAGGAAAGAGCTATTGCATAAGCAGAAACAACAGATGTACTCTGCAACGGATGAGCTACTGCAAGGGTCCCGGAGAAAGATAACAAGAGTCTAGACTATGGAGGTAGAATTAACGGTACTTGACTCCAGACCAGACAGGGATAAAGAATGTCTGATACCATTCTTTATGGTGTGGGGGAGTGATACCATTAATATTCATCTCTTATTCTTGATTCAGTTAAAATACATTTAATGAGCATTTAGTATGTGTCCAGTATTGTGGTTGGTGCTGAGGATCCAGTGATGAATGAGGGTGGGGTGTCCATTCTTATAGAACTTGGAGTTAAGGCAGGAAAATGCAAGTAAGTGTGGAGGCCATGCTGAGGAAAGTACAAGCTTCAGAGAGAACACAATGGAGGTGCATCTAGCTCAGATTTTTTTTTTTCAGGATTAGGGTTTGAACTCAGGGCTTTGTGCTTGCAAATCGGGTGCTCTACTGCTTGAGCCACACTTCCAGTCTATTTTGCTCTGGTTATTTTGGAGATGGGGTCTTGTGAATTATTTGCCCAGGATTGAACTGCAATTCTCTGATCCTCTCCATCTCAGCTTCCCAAGCAGCTAGGATTTGATTATAGGTGTGGGGCCACTGGTGCCTGGTTCTTCTTTAGATTTGAAGGGAAATTTTATCCAACTAGATAAAGCCTTAAGGATGAGGAGGATTTGCTTAGTGAAGAGAGAGAAGCAGACTTCCAGGGGAACAGTGTGTCCAAAGGCCTAGAGACAAGAGAGACTGTGGACACTTGAGGAGAACACCTCTTTTTGTTGTGGAAATCCTCTGTTGCAAGGGACTCGGTGGACAACACAGCCACATTTCACTCTGCAGCAGCGTAAAGGGTGAATGTTGCCTGCCACCTGGCAATGGGGGAGTGAGCACGTGCCCAGGTGTGGCATCTGGATATTTCTTCCCAGGATTCTGACCTTTGAAGGAGAGAGATGTGGGGGCCTGGCCTGGTCTTGGTGTGGAGAGAGTCCAGCACCAGTTGGTAGCCAGTGGTGTCCGTCCAGCCAGGTATTGCCTGAACTACATCTCAGACTAATTACTTTTGGTTCCTAGTTGGGTTTGGAATTTGTGAGAACTCCACATTGTTCAAGAAATTCACCCACTGCTGAGTTTTGCCACCAAGAACACTGAGCCAGGAGAGGATCACTCTGACTGGAGTTACAACCTGATAGGGTCAGGGAAGAATAAAGAGAGAGGGGAGGCAGGGTCCCATGGGAATTTCTTCTGGGGACTTTTGGGGAAGGCTTTGCTTTCCAGTAAAAAAGGAGGTGCCAGGGAGGAAAAACTCCCTTTCTGCCTTTGAATGCTGACAGAGGATGCAATCTCTGAAGCTCAACAGCTATCTTGGGACCCTGAGGGGAGAGCCAAGTGAATGAGGGTCTGATGTCACTGGGCGGTTGAATTAAAAGACCTGGGTATCACCTTTCTCTGGACTTCTTGTGATGGGAGATAAACCCCTAATGTTCAAGCCATGTTTATTTGAGTATTTGGGAACCTGTTGCTGAAAGCACCTTATATGACACTGCAAATCATTTGATCTCCGTGGGCTTCAGTTTCTCTTTGCAAAATCAGGTTGATGGTACCTACCTCCAGGATCATAGTGCATGCTGAATTAGATAACATATGAAGTATTTAGCCCAGCACTCAGCAAAACCACAGAGTTAATGAGTTTGTTCTGCGAGAGGTTAGAGAGGAGAATGGAGACTGAAATCTGGGGAACCAACCCTTGAGGGGTGAGGTGAACAGCCAAGGAGTCAGGGAATGATTAGAGAGTTAAGAGAGAAACCTGACATTTCATTCTACCTACTATTCCTTTTTTTCACAAGGAAAGCTCCTATTAATTCTTAAAATCTGGAATGAAAATCCCTTTCTCTGTGAAGTGTTCCTGGGCACTTGGCCCCCAGTGTCATATTCCAAGTTAGTTGTTCTAATGCTCTGTGTCCCAAAGCTTGCCCTTCTTGAATATGTTATGGTTTATTGTGGTTTTCTGCTCTTGAATCTGTCTCTTGCTTCAGACCATGAATGAACTCCTGAGAGCAGAGGTCCCCTGACTGAATCTCCTGCTCTCACTTGGGGCCTAGTAGTAGTTGTAAGAGTAAAAGCTATGATTTGATACTAGGCATTGTGCTAAGTGCTTTACATGTGTTAAATCATTCAGTTCTCAAGACAACTTGATTAGGTAGGTGCTGTTATTAGTCCATGTTACTGATGAAGAAATTTAAGAAGTGAGAGGTTAAGTGGCTTGCTGAAGGTTATCACTAGAAAGTAGCAGAGCTGGACTACAAGTTCAGATGGTCTGCCTTTTGTGTCGTCTCTCCTAGGCAGTGGGTGATGATAAATGTTTGTTGACTGAAAAGATGACAAGTGTTAACCAAAGTCAAAAAAGAGAGAATATGCTAGTCAGCTTTAGGCAGGTTGTGCTGCAGTGACAAATAACCCCCACAGTTCAGTTTACAGAAAGGATTACATGTCAATGTGGATCAGGTATGGCTCTGTTGCATATCAGGGATATAAGCTGAAGGAGCAGTTTTTAGTCATGTCTAGATCAATGCTGTTCTCAGGGAGAGGAAAAGATACATGATGTGCTGGAGTTGGCTTCCATTGAAGAGAGCTGGTGGTGTACATCTTTTTCCAACTCCATGCTCAATGATGTCACATTGACAGCTTGGTGGCTGTATTTACACTACCAAAGTCAGCTTTGAATAGCTGCTTTTTAGACATTTGCCAGCACACCACTGGAAAAAGACAGTGGTGTGCACATAGGTCCTTAAAGCTTCTGTCCACAAGTGGCACAGGTCACAGCAGTGTCATGTGATATGGTGACATGCACTCTATTTTACTTGCCAAAGTAATCTCATAGCCAAGCTGTTGCCAGTGGGGCCAGAAGCTTCTCCCACTGGGAGAGTCCCCTCAGAGAGACAGTGAGTATTAAAGAATAAAAATACAATCTGAGCCAGGCACCAGTGGCTCGCACCTGTAATCCTAGGTACTCAGGAGACAGAGCTCAGGAGAATTTCAGTTCAAAACCAACCCAGGCAAATAGTTTGTGAGACCCTCAATCTCAAAAAACCCTTCACAAAAATAGGGCTAGTGGAGTGTCTCAAGGTTCAAACCCCAGTACAAAAAACCCCCAAAAAACCAATCTGTCTTCATGGAGCATCAAAGGTAAGAACTGAGAGAAACCTCTTGGAATCAGCCTCAAGGACATCATCCATGATCTTTAACAAGGGAGCAGTTTCAGTTTCAGAAGTGTCAGAGGCTTCCATTTTACTGTCTCCTCTTGTGCAATTGAAGTTCTTCATAATTTAATTTTGGAAAGTTACAATTTATTGGGCAAGAATTTGTACCAGGCCCTTGTTCACCCTGGCATATAAAGTCTCACTGAATCATCACAATATTCTTGCTGTGTCAAAACTACTGTTATTCCTGTTTCATGCATGGGAAAACTGAGGTTCAATTGGCTTGCGTGGAATCATGCAGCTAGTGAAATCTCCTACCACACAGCATTTTGCTTTATGGTATACTATACAGTTTTTCACAAACATTTGCTATCTCTCCTGATAGGAGGATTGTATGTCTCTGTTCTGTTAAACTTTGGATAGGACATATATGACTTGAGCAGAGCAAAAGTAATACATGTATGACTTCAGAGCAGAAGCTTTTGTGAGCCTAGGAAGGATTGTTATGTTCCCTTTTCTCCTCCCTCGGTGGTCAAGGAAGCTTGTGTTAAGATGGAATCGCCATCAACCTGAGAAACTGCAGTGAACAGAGCCTCCTAGTGAAGTCAAATGAACATATAGTGTGAGCAAGAATTGTTTTATTGTTTTAAGCTCCTGAGATTTTCCCAGGTGTTTCTTACTGCAGCAAAACTCAGCCATCCTAACTGATCTGTTCCTCACTGAGTCAGAACAGAGGCTGGACAGGACATTTTAACAAAGTGGGTCAAGATCTACTTACCTTGGTCATTGGAGGCATAGACTTTGAATTCTAGGGGCTTGGATTTGCACAGACCAACTTACTCCCACCTCACAGGGAACATGCTTCCTTCTGTGCCCTTTCTGGGCTTCATAAGCCCACCTGACCTGGTGCCCCTTTCCAACTTCTGTAATATACTTTCTGCTTCTTTGCCACTCAAGCGACAGCAGTGAAATGTGGCTTTCTAAAGAACTGACTAAGCTCAGGCCACCTGAATAAGCAAAATCTTTCTGCTACCATTTTGAGGTCACTGTGGCCAAATGCTGATTTCTATAAAATTTGCCAGCCTCCTTTCAACCCCCCACCAAAAAAAGGTTTATGGTATTAGCAGCAACTGTTGAAGAAAATGTGAGGTAAGGCAGACTTTGTTTAGGACCATTGTAATAGGTATAAGGACCACTGTAATAGGGGAGAGAGTTTGGGCTCAACTCTGAATACAGCAGGGGTAAGTGGGAATTTATAACTGAAGGGTGGAGAGGAGGATGGAAAACTACCAAGAAGAAATATGAAAGATTAGGGGTATTCTGGTTAAATCCATCTAATGGAATTCTTGCAGAAAACAGGCCAGGGTGATCAGACATCTCCTATGGGATGATGGAAGATGAGGAACTACCAGATACCAAGGATGATCAGATGTAAAGTAAGTTTTTGCTAAGCTGATTTAGCTGAATTCTTTACTAAACCTAGACTTCATGAGAAAGTACACATATGGGCCTAGCAAAGATTCCAAATCCTGACTACTGTTTGACCAAGCAAAGAATACTTGTCTCAACAAATAACACGTTCAGTTGAGAAATGTTACACATTAGACACAGCCTGTGAGGAAACCCTTGTGGAATGAGCCAGATGTTCTGTTGGAAAGTGACAATGCACAGCAAAAGCATTGGATGTGAAGTTCTACTAGAACAACATTTATTGAGCATCTACTATGGCTTGCAGTCACAACTCTATGGTCCCCGAGTCAGGAAATTCAGTTGATGGTGGAGACAGACAAATAAGTTATCAGGGGTGCTAAGACACACCTGCTAGGATGAGTTAATTTAGTCATTCACTCATTCATCTGATGCTTACTTATTGAGCTCTCATGCTGTGCTAAGGACAGGGCATTTAGTATAAACAAGACAGGGATGATCCTTGTCCTCTTGAAGTTGAGAGTCTACCAGACATGAGAAGTAGGTACAAAGGGCCAAGGGTTTTGGACTAGTGTGAGGGCAGGGTCCTGGGATAACTTTTTAAAGAATATGACCCCAAAACTGAAGGAGGCAGCAAAGAAGAAAGGGGAACAAGAGAGCAGCTTAAGCAAAGGCCTGGAGGTCTCAATCAGTTTAGTGCACTGGATAAGTGCAAGTCATTTGGCATGACTAAAGCATAGGGGTAAAGACAGGAAAGAGTATGGGAGACTGGACTGATAAGGGATACATCTTGAAGACCTTAAGTGCAGGGTTTAGGTGCTCAGGTTTAACCTGAAGAGAGAAGGAGCCAGTAGAAGGGTTTTGAGTTGGTGTATTTATTATTTAGGAAACAGGCTTAGTCTTTATAAGGGAGACTCCAAAATAAGAATGATCTTGACAAGATAAAACTTTTATTTCTTGCTTATGTAAAAACTCTGGAAGGCAAGTGAGAATAGGCATGGTGACTCTCCTATAAATAGTCCTGGCTCCCTCTAGCTGGTTGCTTTGATGTCTTCAACATGCAGCTTCCTTCTTGTGGTCCAAGAGGGTGGCTCCAGTTTCAACCATAACTTCTGCATTTCAGTTAGCAGGGAGGAGAAAAGGGATTGTTAAGACCACCCTTCCCCTCTAAAGGATGTGGAATTGCAGTATCACCCTCATTCATGTCACAAGGCCAAAACTAGCTACCAAAGTGTTGGTCAGTGTAGTTTTTGTTATGAGCAGACATATGTTCAGTTAAAAGGAAGAGGTTCTATTACTAAAGAAAGAATGGATGCTGGGGGATGACTAGCTTTCTGCAGCAGAGAATGACAATCCTATTTGTCTTTTGGAATGATCTCTCTGGAGAAAGAGGGATGATGGGTTGGGTGGTGAGATATCAGAGCCAATGAAACAACTCCAATGAGAGAAACTGAGACTTAAACAAAGGCAGAGACATCTGGGATGGGGAGAAGTGACCAAAAACTTAAGGGGAAATGATGTGAAAATTGAATAGACAGGACATAGTGACCAACTGGCTATACTTCTAGTTAACTGTATGTGACATAGTCCAAAACTATTTATTTACTTGTGCAATTAGCTGTTTTATGTCTCTCTTCCCAAGTAGATCAAAAACCCATGAGGACTGAGTCTGTTTTACTCATCTGAGAATCCTGGGATCAGTGTCCAACACAATTCCTGGCATCCAATAAATACTAATGAGTGAATAAATGAATGAATGAGGTAAAAGAGAAGGAGACAAGCACAGTAATAACGATGATCCTAAAAACAAGATTGATTGAGGAATATCAACATCTTAAACTAAACATCACTATTTTCTTTAAAATAATTTCTACCAACTATAATCTGTCATTCCCCCTTTCCTGATGTGCATTTGGCCACCTGATGACACCTCCAGCTTGATCTAAAAATTTTCAGTGACCTCTAGTTACTAATGCAGATTCTTGTTTCAGGTATTAACTGTCTTTCCATTTTCAAAGGTAAATCTACTTGATTCAAAATCTAGCAGGCGGGAAAGGAAGTAGGCATAGTCTGCACTGTGCCCTGCCCTCTGGTGGGCAGGAATCAAAAGGAAATAAAGGACTTATTTGTCTAGGTGTCCCCTGCTTTCCTTGGTCCACCCTTTCTTCTCAGCTCCCAAGATGGCTGTGCTCCTGTTCAATCTGTCATCACAGCTGCTCAGCACATTGTCTATATTAATGATTTGTATGTGTGGCGGGGGTGGGGGGAATCCCCACAGGTTGACTGATTAAGGGCTGGGTGCCAAAGAGAGAGGCTCCTTTGCTGGTGGCCTCTCTTTTGTTCCCCACTGGCAGCTCACTTCTTTGCCTACAGCAGGCCAGCTGCCCTCATCACATCTCTCTGCAGCCCAAACCCTGGGGCCTGTGGATGTGGAAGAAATTGGTCTTCCCACCACTCCTTGACCATTTCCTACCTGGTCATATCCTTGACCTTCTCTCTTCACTGCCCCATCCCCTATTTCAGTAGTAATCAGTCATCAGCATTGTGAATCACTCAACACACCATCAAGGAATGAGAAGTCAGATGCTCTCTGGTGGTACCCCAAACCAGATGAATAATTCATTTGCCTTTGATCCAGTTATTTATAGCTATGTAACAGATCACTCCAAACTTTGTAGCATAACACAGTCACCATTTTATCATGCCTGTAGAGTTTGAGTCAGGAATTTGCTAAGGCATGACTGGTCTCTACTTGTAGCATGAGGCCTCAAAAATGGCCCCAGTAACCCCTGCTTTTGTGAAGTTGTCTCCCACATTGTATTGCATGGGTCTGTATTATCAACAGAATATGGCAGAAGAAATAGTGTGTGCTATAGTTTGGATTTGGTTTGAGTGTGTTCCCCAAAGTTTCATGTGCTAGAAGCTTGGTCCCCGGTGTGGCTGTGTTGAGATTGTGTAACTGTTCCTGGAGGAAGGATGAGGAGTTTCCCACAGCTTCCCAGTTTCCACGCAAAATCACAGGTACTTGAAATCCACATGTGAAAATCCTTTCGAGGTGTCTCATAAAAAGGGGAGTCTCATAAGGTAAAGTTTTAGCAGGATTTATTTCAGTACAATAGAATAAAGTAGGGAGAATTAGGAGGGGAAGAGAAACATTTCCTGCTCCCCACAAGAAAAACAATTACATCATTCGCAGGTAAATGGATGGAACTGGAGAACATTATTCTGAGTGAGGTTAGCTTGGCCCAAAAGACCAAAAATCGTATATTCTCCTTCATATGCAGACATTAGAGGGCAAACATAATAAGGGGATTGGACTTTGATCACATGATAAAGCAAGAACACACAAGGGAGGTATGAGGATAGGTAAGACACCCAAAAAACTAGATAGCATTTGTTGCCCTCAACACAGAGAAACTAATGCGGATACTTTAAAGTGACAGAGGCCAATAGGAGAAGGGGACCAGGAACTAGAGAAAAGGTTAGTTGGAGAAGAATTAATTTAGAAGGTAACACACATGTACAGGAAAGCAATGTGAGTCAACTCCCTGTATAGCTATCCTTATCTCAACTAGCAAAAACCCTTGGTCCTTCCTATTATTGCTTATATTCTCTCTTCAACAAAATTAGACATAAGGGCAAAATAGTTTCTGCCTGGTAGTGAGGGGGTGGGGGGAGAGGGAGGGGGGTGGGGTGGTTAAGGGAGAGGGTGGGGGGTAGGTGGGAGAAATGACCCAAACATTGTATGTACATATGAATAAAAAAAAAGAAAGAAAAACAACTACAAATGGTGGTTCCTACCTGTAGTCTTATACTTTCTAAGCTAGGATGCATGTGTCTAACCATAGGCAATGGTTCTGGGTAAGATGGATGCTAAAACATGGAGATGTTATCTAGGCCTACCCAAAACACAGGACCAGTAGGTGAGTTTTAGGACTTCCTTTTGCAGTGCCTTTCATTTCTTCTTTTTCTCTACTCATCTAAGGAGCCTTGCAGCTTCTAAATCTTTCAAAGAGGAAGGCACATACAGATAGACCCTTTACATCTCCCTGTTTTTGTAATTTAACATCTAAAAGGAGATGGGAGGGGGTCTAGCTGTTCTGGCTTTTTAGTTTTTACTTTCTCATTCTAATGTCTGAATCTGGCCCCTCCTTTTTTTTTGGTGGTTTTGGTACTGGGTTTGGACTCAGGGCTTTGTACTTGCTAGGAAGGAGCTCTGTCACTTGCACCACATACTCAGTCCATTTTGCTCTGGTTATTTTGGAGATGGAATCTCACTTTGTCTGGTCTGGACTTGAACCCCAATCCTCCTGATCTCAGTCTTCCAAGTAGTTGGGATTGCAGGTGTGAGTCACCAGCACCTGGCTGAGTCTGGCCCTTTTAATATTTATTAAAAATAATGTAATTTCCCATCTTCTTATCTACCCATCCTGCCTCAGAACCTGGTGGAAGGTGATTGGGTTATAGGGGCAACCCTTCAGAAGGGATTGATGTTGGTCTTGTGGAGTGAGTTAATTTTCCCAAGAAGGAGTTGTTATAAAGAGTGCAAAGTTGGTCCCTGAATCCTTTCACTTCCTGTCTTGTCATGTGATCTCTTCCATACACACTCCTGTCATTGTGATGCCCTCCTTCATGAGACCCTCACCAGAGGCTAAACAGATGGGAATGCCTAATGTAGACTTTCAGTCTTAAAACTGAGGTAAACTGTTTCTTCAAAAAGTACCCTGCCTCAGATACAGCAGCAGAAAGCAGACTGGTCTAGTATGTCACTTTGAGTCCAGATTTTTTAAGAGATATTGTGGCCTTCAGCTCCCTGCCTTTCAGATCACTCACTCTGAGTAATCCTTGTGAGAACATTCATGCGTGGAAAGGCTATCTAGAGAGGAACTAAGGTGTCCTGACAATGGCCATGTGAATGAGCTGAAAAGTTATAGATGACCGCAGCCTGGCTAGTGTGATTGCAACTTTGTGAGAGATCCTGAGTCAGAACCACTCAGATCTGCCACTCCTAAGCTCCTGACTTTCACAAACTGCTTGAGTGTTGTTTTAAGCTATTATGTTCTAGAAAGATTTGTTATGTAACAGTAGATAATTAATACACTCTTCCATGACGTCTAGGCTTTAACTGGGAGGACTCATATGGCTGAGGCCTGCAATCTTCTGAAAGCTGCTTCATGTACACATGTGGTGCCTGAGCTGGGACTGTCATCTGGAACACCCACATGTGGCCTCTCCAGGGCAGCTGTGTTCCAGTAGTGTTCAGTAGAGTTAGCTTGCAAGAGATTAAGGAAAGGGCTGCATTGCAAAATTTCTTTTGGTCTGGCCTGGGAGGTAGTGCAGAGTAACCTCTGCAGCATACTCTTGGTTACGAGAGAGTTACCAAGGCCAGTCTGCATTCAAAGGAAGGGAAATTTGGTCTTCTTGATGGAGGAGTGATATGGTCAGGTTGCAGAGGAGCAAGTGTGATGGAAGATGTTACAAAAGCCACCTTTGCACAGTATAGTTGGCCAAACCTGCCCTGCCTTGAGGAGAAAAAACAATCTGTTGTTCCTTGAACTGCTCTTGGGGGAGCGAGGGACAAGTGGCTTCTTCTCACAAGCCATGCATGAGCCCAGTACTGTGCATAGTGCTAGTTCTGTTATGGCATTTCCTATCCTGCCTTGAGGGCAGCCAGCTCCTTCTAGGCTTGAAAGTGGAGTGCTTCTTGCTTTTGTCTTCAGCTGAGGATGCTGGTACAGATCCTACCTTTGAAAAACCAGGAAGTCCCACCTGGCACCTCACCCCACCAAGTCACCCCTCCCTTTCTCTGCCAGTCACTGTACTTAGTCCTTTTCCTCTGTTAATCCTGCATCCTTCATCCTAGCTAGGAATTATGAGCCCATTTTACAGAGGAGGCCACACCTGCAAGCTGGTACAACAGGAATTCAGTGCCAGCTCTGACCCCTATGTCCATGCTTCAGGGGCCCTGGAATTCCAGAAAACCTACAGGTGTAGGAGCCTAATCCCTTGTGTCTTCAGGGCTCCTATGAAGATGGGGGGGGTGAACAATGTGAGAGATTAGGACTGGAGGGAGGTACTCATAGGAGGCAGGCCCTACAAATATGAGTCTGAAGGTTGGGGCTAGTTGTCAGATGCACATTAGAAGTGAAAGGGAGGAGAAACAAGAGAAGGAGAATAGATTTTTACTTTCTTTTCATGCCTGTCCCTAGTCAATGAGCTTTCCAGTGGCTGGAAGGCTGACCCTGGGGTGAAAGCCATGGACTTTCTGTTGTCTTTCTGTTTGTTGGCATGGAACCCCATGTCTGTCCTGGAACTTCTGACCGAAGATCCCTCTGAACTTATGGGGTCTGGGGTCACTGGTTTCTTGCAGATGTCCTACCTTCCTCACAACTCCCTGCCAATCTTCCTCCCATCATGCTGAACTCCCAACTCCCAGGATTTGACAGTTCTCAGCATCTACTTTCTGCCAGGCATTGAGCTCATTGAAGATTCAGAAATAAATGAGGTACAACCTGTGTGCTTGAATAGGTCCCAGAATAGTGGGAAGGAAACATACGGAGCCAATTGTCAGGTGTCCTGTTACAGGGCATACTTACTGTAAGATCACACAAAGGAAGAATGCAAAACTCAACCATTAAAAGGAATTAATCGTAGCCACAGGCAACCATGTGGATGAATCGCAAGTCATTATGCTTTATGCAGGAGAAGAAAGAGTACATAGTGTATGATTCCAGCTTCATCATGTCCCAGATCAGGCAAAACTATGGATTATATATGGATAGAAATAAAGCCATTAGTTGTTTGAGGTGAGGGGAGATTGAGTGGAAAGGGGCATGAAAGAAAGGCAATGGAAATCTTCTGAACCTTGATAGAAGAATGGGTTATATTAGAATGTCCAGTTGTTAAAAATAATCAAACTGGGGCTGACAGGGTGGCTCAAGCAGTAAGAGTGGCTGCCTAGCAAGGATGAGGCCCTGAGTTCAAACCCCAGTGCCACCAAACAAACAAACAAACAAACAAAAAGATCAAACAGTATACTTAAGATCTGTCAATTTCATTATATGTAAATTATGCCTGTGGCAGGCAGGCAGCACTCAAAACAGCCCCCAATGACCCCTGCCTCTTGGTGTATATTCCTTGTGTCATCGCTACCCACACTGTATCACGTTGGTCTGTCTGGCCCAGAGGATATGGTAGAAATGCTGCATTGTCAGTTCTGCGATTATGTTATAAAAGACATTGGAGTTCTGTCTTGTCTTCTTTTTCTCTTTCTGGCTCCTCTGTTTCTCCTCACTTATTCTGGAGTAGGTCATATGTTCAGCATCCCTGTAGAAAACTCCATGTGGCACAGAATTGAAGCCTCTTGCCCCACAGCATGACATGAGCTTCCAAGTGCATCTTTCAGACCCAGTTCAGGCCTTCAGGTGTGTGTAGTTCTACATGACTGCCTGACCACAAACTCATAAGATTCCTGACCCTCAGAAACTGTGTGAGAGCCGGGTGCTGGTGGCTCACACCTGTAATCCTAGCTACTCAGGAGGCAAAGATCAGGAGTGCCTAAGTTTGAAGCCAGCCTGGGTAAATAGTTTGTGAGACCCCATCTCGACAAAACCCATTGCAAAAAGGGGATGGTGGATTGGCTCAAGGTGTAGGCCCTGAATTCAAATCCCAGTACCACACACACACACATAAAAAAAAAAAAAGAAAGAAAGAAAGAAAAAGAAACTGTGTGAGACATGAAATTGTTGTTTGGGGTAGCAGAGTGGCCCAAGTGGTAAGAGCACCTGCCTAGTAATCCTGAACACCTGAGTTTAAACCCTAGTACCATAAAAAACAAACACACAAACAAAAAACAAATGTTGTTTACAATCACTAAGTTATTTGCTATGTAGCAATAAATGATGATATTTCAGTAGACTGAAATGTGGTGAAAATATTCAAAGTACTCCTGGCCCAAATGGTCTTCCCAGGGACTTTCTTCTTTTTTTAAAGTTTTTATTATCATATTATTGTTGTATTGGGGGTACATTGTGACATTTGCAAAAGTGCTTACAATGTATCTTAGTCAAATACACCTCCTCCTTCATTCTCCTTTTATCCTCCTTCCCCCTTTCTTAGAATAGTTTCAACAAGTCTCATTTTTCTTTTTTCCCAGGGACTTTCAAATGTTTTCTGTGACTCAGGTTTCTGGTCTCAGCCTCTAAGACTGGGAGATAAGGGGCAGGGAGCTCTGTCTAGAATCAGGAACTAGTGTCTCCAAAATAGCCACAGACCCCACCTACTAAACAGCCTACAAAGCTGCACAGGCCCAGACAAACACCTGCTGTGCATGTGTGTACTCAGCTGCAGCAGGAATCCACCCAGGAATCTTTTTGTGTGCCGGGTGATATGCAAAGTACTTTGCATTCATCTTTTTATTTACTCTTTGTGTAGATTCAGCTTGACATGATTGTAGCCATTTTGAGTTGTAACTACCAGGAGTTCCCCTAGAATAACCCTAACCAATTTTACCTGCATAGTGTCCCAGCAAACAAAACTTGGACAAAACCACAGGGTGATTCTTTTTTATAAGATAATGAGCTATACGTTCTGCGATCAGAGATGTTCACAGAAGATGGCGGAGATTCCAAGATGGCAGCTAGAGGGAGGAAGCAGAAAGCGTGCTTCCTGAAGTAAAATCTTGGAGAGATGCTGGAGATACACCTTACAGGAAAAACACCCAGAAGAGGCAAAACTTTGACTCCTCCACACCTCCAGCCTGTGCATAGCATTCCCACTTCACATTAAATGGAGAATCCAGCAGGGCTCCTGCCTTGCCAGACGCCAGCACACAGACCACTTGGGAAGACGCAGACCACAAGGTGAGCTAAGAGGCACATGCTACTCCTACAGACAATCCTGGGCCAGATCAGCATAGCCCCCTGGTCAGACTGACCCCCGCCCAGGGCAAAAAGAGAAACTGAATAATAAACAACAACCAAAAAGACACATAGCAAAGAGGGTGGGGCGCCCTGAGCACCAAAGGGGGGAGGGGCAATCCTTTACAGAGCTGTAAATAAACAAGCTGACCAAAGAAGGCAGGAGTGGTGGCACACACCCAGCAACCAGGAGCAGGAAAGCTTGTAAAAGTGATGGTGGGAGGAAAACTCCACAGGAGTTCACTTTCCATGTGAACTGTAAATAAATACGCTGGCCTGAGAAAGCGGGTGCAGCGCCACCTCCCCCAGTGTGCTTGGAAAGGGGAAAGCTTGTAGCAGTGGCGGTCACACCCAGGAGAACTCTAAGTAAACAAAGCCTGAGGAGCCAGGTGAGTGTTAAGCTCACTCCTGAGATCTGCATAAATAAAGCCTCCAACAACAGCAGGCTGACACCAGTGGGCAGGTGAGCCACAGCCTCAGATAGACATTCACAGAACTGTCTCCAGACTCTTTTTTTTTTCCTCTCTTCCTTTGATGAGACAACAACCGAATTACACCTGTATGCTGAAAAACTTACTGAAACTGTATTGCATCTGAACTTGGGACACTTTGTGGGTTTTTTTTGTTTTGTTTGGTTTGGTTTGGTTTGGTTTGGTTTTTTTCCCCTTTGATAAGACAATGACAGAACTACTTCTGAGACACCATCTTCAGGATTGGAGGCTGAGGGACTAACACCAAAATTATTAAGACAGAAACTTTATTGCATTTGAACTTGGAGATTTTTTTTTCAATCCTCTCTCTGTCTCTCTAATGCCTGTTTAGCTTATTGTTGATTAGTACACTATCTCTCCCTGTTTATATCTTTGAAACTTTTGTTTGTTTTGTTTTGTTTTACTTGTTTATTTGTTTTTCCCTTTTTCTTTAACTTCTTTTTTTTCCCTCTCCTCTCACCCTTCCATTCTAAATATCACCATTGTTATTATTACAAGCTAGAAAATACTTAATTGCACACAGTACAGGGACAATAGCAACACCAAGGACAATGATGGGAAGACAGAAAAAACAGGGAAACCAGTTTCCCCACAGCAAAAAATTAGTACAGGAACCAAAGGGAAATGAAGAAAACAGATACTCAGATCCAGACTCCAACAAAATGAAGATAAACCATGCCAAAGAACTGAATGAAGCCCACAAAAATAATCTAAAAGAAGAAATACTACAGGTAATCAATGAGAATTTTACAGAGATGACACTGGATATGGTCAACCAAAATGTACAGGAGACACTCAAGAAATCCCAAGACAACAAAAATAGAGAATTTGAAAAAGCACAAGAAGAAATAAAAGAAACCATAGAAGCACTGTATAAACACCAAAGTGAAACAAAGAACGCAATTAATAAACAGATAAATGAACTCAGGATGAAAATAGACAACATTAAAGAGGAAGTGACTCAGGATATGGAAAACCTCAGAAAAAAGAATGAAACAGAATTGCAAAACAAAATGGAAGGCCAATCCAGCAGAATAGAACAAACAGAAGACTGAATCAGAACTTGAAGATGAAATGGTAATTAAAGGAAAAACCGAAGAAGTATTAGTTAAACAACTCAAGACCTGTGAAAAGAAAATGCAAGAACTCACTAACTCCATCAAAAGACCAAACCTGAGAATCATGGGCATTGAAGAAGGAGAAGAGGTGCAAGCAAAGGGAATGTGTAATATATTCAACAAAATAATAACAGAAAATTTCCCAAATCTAGAGAAACCTGTTCCCATACAGATGCAAGAGGTCTCCAGAACAACAAACAGACTAGACCAAAACAGAACTACCCCAGGGCATATTATCATTAAAACAACAAATACAGACCCAAGAAAGAATATTGAAGGCTGTAAGAGAGAAAAAACAAATAACATACAAAGGTAAACCCATCAAAATCACAGCAGACTTCTCAACAGAAACATTAAAAGCAAGAAGAGCGTGGGGTGAGATTTTCTAGGCACTGAATGAAAATAACTTCAACCCTAGGATACTCTACCCAGCAAAACTATCATTCAAAATAGATGGAGCAATAAAAGTTTTCCATGATAAGCAGAAACTAAAACAATATGTGACCACAAAGCCACCACAACAAAAGATTCTTCAAGGGATTCTGCACACAGAAAGTGAAACCCAACATAACCATGAAAGGACAGGCAGCACCAAACTACAGGAAAAGGAAAGAATGTAGAGAGTAATCTCAACACAAAATCAAACCTTCAAACAACTAAGACAACTAAATGATAGGAATCACCACATACCTATCAGTACTAACGCTTAATGTTAACTGACTTAATTCCCCCATCAAAAGGCACCATTTGACAAACTGGATTAAAAAAGAAGATCCAACAATTTGTTGCTTACAGGAGACCCATCTCATCGACAGAAATAAGCATAGGCTTAGGATGAAAGGCTGGAAGAAGATCTACCAAGCCAATGGCCCCTGAAAACAGACAGGAGTAGCAATACTTATCTCTGACAAAGTAGACTTCAAACCTACATTGATCAAACAAGATAAAGAAGGACATTCCATACTAATAAAAGGGGAAATAGACCAAAAGGAAATAACAATTATCAATCTATATGCACCCAATGTCAATGCACCCAATTTCATCGAACATACCCTGAAGGACCTAAAAGCATATATTAACCCCAACACAGTGGTCATGGGAGATTTTAACATCCCATTATCATCAATAGATAGGTCATCCAAACAAAAAAATCAATAAAGAAATCCTAGATCTAAAATATACCATAGATCAAATGGACCTAGTTGATGTCTACAGAACATTTCATCCAACTTCTACACAATATACATTTTTCTCAGCAGCCCATGGAACCTTCTCTAAAATAGATCATATCCTAGGTCACAAAGCAAACCTTAGCAAATATAAGAAAATAGAAATTATATCATGCATTCTATTTGATCACAATGCAATAAAACTAGAACTCAACAACAAAAATAAAGACAAAAACATGCAAACAGCTGGAAACTGAATAACTCATTGCTTAATGAACAATGGGTCATTGATGAAATAAAAGAGGAAATTAAATAGTTCCTGGAAGTCAATGAAAATGAAAACACAACCTACCGGAATCTATGGGACACAGTAAAGGCAGTCTTGAGAAGAAAGTTTATAGCCATGAGTGCATATATTAAAAAGACTGAAAGATCCCAAGTCAATGACTTAATGATACATCTCAAACTCCTAGAAAAACAAGAACAAGCAAATCCCAAAACAAATAGAAGGAGAGAAATAATAAAAATAAGAGGAGAAATCAATGAAGTAGAAACCAAAAAAACCATACAAAGAATTAATGAAACAAAAGTTGGTTCTTTGAAAAAATAAACAAGATCGACAGACCCCTGGCAAACCTGACTAAAAGGAGGAGAGAAAAAACCCAAATTAGTAGAATCAGGAATGCAAAAGGGGAGATAACAACAAACACCATGGAAGTCCAGGAAATCATCAGACTACTTCGAGAACCTATATTCAAATAAATTCAAAAATCTTAAAGAAATGGACAGATTTCTAGATACATATGATCATCCAAAATTGAACCAAGAGGATATTAATCACCTGAATAGATCTATAACACAAAATGAAATTGAAGCAGCAATCAAGAGTCTCCCCAAAAAGAAAAGTCCAGGACCTGATGGATTCTCTGCTGAATTCTATCAGACCTTTAAAGAAGAACTGATACCAACCCTCCTTAAACTGTTCCACGAAATAGAAAGGGAAGGAAAACTGCCAAACACATTTTATGAAGCCAGTATTACACTTATCCCAAAACCAGGCAAAGACACCTCCAAAAAGGAGAACTATAGGCCAATCTCCTTAATGAACATTGATGCAAAAATCCTCAACAAAATAATGGCAAACCGAATTCAGTAACACATCAAAAAGATTATTCACCACGACCAAGTAGGCTTCATCCCAGGGATGCAGGGGTGGTTCAACATACGAAAATCAATAAATGTAATAAACCACATTAACAGAAGCAAAGACAAAAACCACTTGATCATCTCAATAGATGCAGAAAAAGCCTTTGATAAGATCCAACACTATTTCATGATAAAAGCTCTAAGAAAACTAGGAATAGAAGGAAAGTACCTCAACATCATAAAAGCTATGTATGACAAACCTACAGCCAGCATTATACTTAACGGAGAAAAACTGAAACCATTCCCTCTAAAATCAGGAACTAGACAAGGATGCCCACTATCTCCACTTCTATTCAACATAGTACTGGAATTCCTAGCCAGAGCAATTAGGCAAGAAGAAGGAATAAAAGGAATACAAACAGGTAAAGAAACTGTCAAAATATCCCTATTTGCAGACGACATGATCCTATACCTTAAAGACCCAAAAAAACTGTACTCAAAAGCTCCTAGACATCATCAATAGCTACATCAAGGTAGCAGGATATAAAATCAACATAGAAAAATCATTAGCATTTCTATACAATAATAATGAACAAACTGAGAAAGAATATATGAAAACAATTCCATTTACAATAGCCTTAAAAAAAATCAAATACCTAGGTGTAAACCTAACAAAGGATGTGAATGACCTCTATAAGGAAAACTGTAAACTTCTGAAGAAAGAGATTAAGGAAGACTGTAGAAAGTGGAGAGATCTCCCATGCTCATGGATTGGTAGAATCAACATAGTAAAAATGTCTATACTCCCAAAAGTAATCTACATGTTTAATGCAATTCCCATCAAAATTCCAATGACATTCATTAAAGAGACTGAAAAATCTACTTTAAATTTACATGGAAACACAAGAGGCCACGAATAGCCAAGGCAATACTCAGTCAAAAGAACAATGCTGGAGGTATCACGATACCTGACTTCAAACTATATTACAAAGCAATAACAATAAAAACAGCATGGTACTGGCACAAAAACAGACATGAAGACCAGTGGAACAGAATAGAGGACCCAGATATGAAGCCACACAACTATAACCAACTTGTCCAAAGACAAAGGCGCTAAAAATATACAATGGAGAAAAGATAGCCTCTTCAACAAAAACTGCTGGGAAAACTGGTTAGCAGTCTGCAAAAAACTGAAACTAGATCCATGTACATCACCCTATACCAATATTAACTCAAAATGGATCAAGAATCTTAATATCAGACCCCAAACTCTAAAGTTGGTGCAGGAAAGAGTAGGAAATACTCTGGAGTTAGTAGGTATAGGCAAGAACTTTCTCAATGGAACCCCAGGAGCACAGCAACTAAGAGAATGCATAGATAAATGGGACTTCATAAAACTAAAAAGCTTCTGCTCAACAAAAGAAATGGTCTCCAAACTGAAGAGACCATCCACAGAGTGGGAGAAAATATTTGCCAGCTACACTTCAGACAAAGGACTGATAACCAGAATATATAGGGAACTCAAAAAACTAAATTCTCCCAAAACTAATGAACCAATAAAGAAATGGGCACGTGAACTAAACAGAACTTTCTCAAAAGAAGAAATTCAAATGGCCAAAAAACACATGAAAAAATGCTCACTATCTCTAGCAATAAAGGAAATGCAAATTAAAACCACACTAAGATTCCACCTCACCCCTGTTAGAACAGCCATCATTAGCAACACCACTAACAACAGGTGTTGGAGAGGATGCGGTGGTGGGGGGAAGGGAACCCTCCTACACTGCTGGTGGGTATGTAAACTAGTACCCACTAGTAAACCACTCTGGAAAAAAATCTGGAGGCTACTTAAAGAGCTAAACATTGATCTACCATATGATCCAGCAATACCACTCTTGGGGATATACCCAAAAGAATGTGACACAGGCTACTCCAGAGACACCCTGTTTATTGCAGCACTATTCACAATAGCTAAGTTATGGAAACAGCCAAGATGCCCCACTACTGACGAATGGATTAAGAAAATGTGGTATCTATACACAATGGAATTTTATGCAGCCATGAAGAAGAACGAAATGTTATCATTCGCTGGTAAATGGATGGAATTGGAGAACATCATTCTGAGTGAGGTTAGCCTGGCAGACATTAAATCAAGGGTAAACACAACAAGGGGATTGGACTTTGATCACATGATAAAGCGAGAGCACACAAGGGAGGTATGAGGATAGGTAAGACACCTAAAAAAACTACATAGCATTTGTTGCCCTCAATGCAGAGAAACTAAAGCAGATACCTTAAAAGCAACTGAGGCCAACAGGAGAAGGGGACCAGGAACTAGAGAAAAGGTTAGATCAAAAAGAATTAACCTAGAAGATAACACACCTGCACAGGAAATTAATGTGAGTCAACTCCCTGTATAGCTATCTTTATCTCAACTAGCAAAAACCCTTGTTCCTTCCTATTATTGCTTATACTCGCTCTACAACAAAATTAGAAATAAGGGCAAAATATTTTCTGCCTGGTAGCGAGTGGGTGGGGGGGAGAGGGAGGTGGGGGGGGGAGGGAGGAGAAATGACCCAAACATTGTATGCACATATGAATAAAATAAAAATTCAAAAGAAAAAGAAAAGTTCACAAATCTTACTTCAGGTGCCCCAGGGAGATTTGTAGGGAGATGGTCAATGATATCAGAGTCTCAGAGAGTCTCAGAGTTCATGAGATTCAGAGAGGAGAGAACAGAGACCCAGAGAGGAAAGTGATTTTCCAAGGACTCATTGTCCAGTGCTCTTTGCACAATTTTTCCCTGCCTCCTGCTGCAAGAGAGGGGATGGTTGCCATGTGAGAGAAACATGTTTGCATGAGGAGTGATTTTGAGGTGGGGAAGAGGTAAGAAAGCAAAGTCACAGGTAGAAATGACAAAATTGAGATCTCATAATTTTGTCTGGGTAAACCACACAGTGGCTAAGGGTACATAAAACAGCATCACAAATGGGTCCATTGAGAGTCTGGACAGCCCAGGAAGACATCACAGAAGAGCTCTTAGAGCAGTGTGTGACCAATGAGAGCAGTGAGCTACTCTCTGTGAACTTGGATTGTCTTATCCATTCACTTAATGAGTATTTATGGACAATCTGCTATATGCCAAACACTGTTTTAGGAGCTTGGGACATTTCAGTGATCAAAAAGATGAAAGATCTCTGTCCTTAGGGAGCTTAAGACAAACTAATTGTATACATTCTGAAGTATCTTGGAGAATGAAAGGTGCTGAGGAAGAACAGGTAGAGAGGTAAGAGGAGGGGAATTATGTATAGGGATAGGCTGAAATCTTGACAGGTGATGTTAGAACAAATACTTGGAGTTGGTCAGAGTGCACCATGTGTAGAGTGAGATGTGGGGACATCTAGAAGAAGCACATTTCAGGCACAATGCACACGGATGGACTTTGGGATCACGGGGCATTATGTCACCAACTTACTCTCAGATAGTTCAGGAAAAATAAATTTTGTAGACAGGTAATATAGATATCAATAGATTTGCAATCTGTGTACACACACACACACACACACACACACATATACATATAACTGAGAAAACCAATGTGTTTAAAAATGTTAAAATTTGGGGAAATCTGTGTAAAGGGTATGCACTACTTTTGGAAATTTTCTGTAATGAATTTCAAAATATGACTTTTTTTTTTCTTCTGGTGCTGGGGATTGAGTCTAGGGCCTTGCATATTCTAAGAAAGCATTCTACCACTGAACTACACGCCCCCAGTCCTTGATTTTTTGAGACAGGTTCTCACTATGTGGCCCATGCTAGACTTAAGCTCCCACCTCAGCCCCCCGAGTGCTAGGATTATGGATGTATACCGCCAGGCCGGGTATAAGACATTTTTTAAAAAAGATTCTCTTTCCCTAAAAAAGCATTCCAGGAGAGGAAGCAGCTGGGCAAAGATCCTAAGGTAAAAAAGAGCCTGGGTGCTAGCAAAGGAAAGAAAGGAAATTTCTGTGTTTTGGGTTTTTTTTTTTGCCTGCTTAGAAAGCATTTTCCTTCTTCAGGTAATAACACTCCATTCTTCCTTTGGGGAACAATCCTTTTGTCACTCCCAGTACATACAGCAAATGTGGGGCTTATCCCATATTTACTACAGGCCTGGCCAGTTAGAGATGTACACATCAAGGAACACGGCAGAGGAGGCAGAACCAGTAATGGGGGGGATAAAAGGGTGAAAGAGTAAGAGCCCCCTAAAGAAGCAGCCAAGCCTAGGAGGGCGCCACTGAGACTTGAAGCATAACAGACTTCCAGGGACATTTTTAAGCTCTTGGATCAGGTCTGTGCTGGACTTTTATTCCTCAATGGTTTAGTTACATGAGGCAATAAATTACCTTTTTGCTTGAGTTGGTTTGAGCTGACTTTCTTCTTACTTGCAACAAAAAAAGGTACCACCGACCCAAAGTGCCAGGGACGGCCTCAGGTCTAAAGGAAAAGCAGCAGTTGGTTAGGTGAAGAGGTGGAGAAAAATGTTGCAGACAGAGTGAACAGCAAGTGCAAAGACCAGGGATGGGAGTGTGGCCCCTTCAAGTGGTTGGAGGAAGGATGGGGAAATGGCAGCACAGGGAGTGAGAAGGTGGGCAGAAAGAACCCTGGAATGGAGTCCCTAATGGAGGGCCTCATAGGCTTTAGGGATCTGAGACTATCCCAAGAACAATGGGAAGTCACTGCAGGGTTTTGTTTTTTTATTTTTATGTATTTTACTTTTTGAGACAGGGTCTCCCTGTATAGCCCAGGCTACTGTCCAATTTGCAATCCTCCTGTTTTAGCCTCCTGAGCATTGGGTTTATAGATGTGCACTGCTGTGCCCAACACTGCAGGATTTTAAATAGGTAAAACTCATTTAATTTTCATTTTAATATTATTTGTTTATTTTTGTGGTACTGCGGGGTTGAACTCAGGGCCTTGAGCTTGCTAGGGCAAACACTGTACTACTCAGGCCACCAGCCCTTTTTGCTTTGGTTATTTTTGATACAGCGTTTTGTTTTATGTCTGGGCTGGCCTAGACCTTGATCTTCCTATTTGTGCTTCTCATGTAGCTGCAATTGGCAGTTCCATACCACCCTGCCCAGCTATTGGTTGAGATGGGCTCTCACAGACTTTTTGCTCGGGTTGGCCTCAAACTGTGATTCTCCCAGTCTCTACTTCCCAAGGAGGTAGGATTACAAGCATTGTTTCTCATTATGTTTTAAGACAGGGTCTCACTATGTATCCCAGGCTAGCCTCAAACTCACAATCCTCCTGCCTCTGCCTCCTAAGTGCTAAGATTACAGACATGCACCACTATGCCTTGACATTACTCTTCTTAATATATATGTATAGATACATATATATTAATAATTATATATATATAAATATATACATTTTGGGGTACTTGGGTTTGAACTCAGGGCCTATACTTTGAGCCACACCACTAGCCTTTTGATTTCTTTTGAGATAGGATCTATCAAACTAGTTGCCTGGGCTGGGTTCGAACTGCGATCCTCCTGATCTCTGCCTCCTGAATAACTAGGGTTATAGGTGTGAGCCACAGACACCTAGCTTTTGTGTGCTTTTTAAGCCACTAAGATTGGGGATGACTTCTTACATAGTACTAGCTAACTGAAGTAGACGTGAGAATGATTTAAGGTGTGGAAAGGCAGATAAGAGATGAAGGAAGAAGGCGTCAGGGCAATGACAAGGTTGCTGGCTTAGGCATGAGTTCAGAAATGAGAAGAGGAGCAAGTTGGAGAATGAGATGATAAGTGGAATTTCCAACATGGTAATTTGAGGTGCTTGGGATCAGCCATGTAATATTTGCAACAATTCTGTGAAGTGACTTACCCAGGCTACTGTGCTCTGAGCTACTCTCAAGCAAGGCCAGATCACAAGGAACAAAAGCCCACTGAAGCCAATACAAAAGAATGATAGTCACAATGGTGATATTGATTGTTGGCCATGATCCCTGTTTAGATCATTTGACATGATTTAGACAGATTGCTAAAACATTTAGATTGCTATAACAAATATCTTAGACTAGACAGTTTATAGGCAACAGAAATGTATTGTTCAAAGTCCTGGAGACTGAGTTCAAGGTCAGACACTGGCAGATTTTTTGTCTGGTAAGGGCTGCTCTCCGATTCAGATAGCACCTCTGGCCATTCCTATAATGATTCTTCTTGGAAGTTGGTACCTCTTAGCCTCCACATCCATATTTCAAGGCTGATTCCATCTCTTCAGAACCTTCAGCCTGAAATCACAAACCATGACCTCAGGTTCAAGACGACTGTTCTTCACTCTCTGATTTCATGGCCTTTGATGCTACCTGTGATGAAGAGGTAGGAGCTGGGGATGTACTTGCTTTTGATAGGTGTGGCTCTCAGCATTACAGGCATTGGAGCTTGCTCCAGGGTGTATGCACCAAAGAGAAAGGACAGATATAACTTTGAAGGGCCTCCTGAAGCAAACCTCACCCTGAGACTAATAAACTTTATGCTATTGAGACTAAATCTGAGCTTTGGTCTTAGAAAGTTCCTAAGAAACAGTAAACAGGGTGATTTCACATTTCTAGCTGTTTCACAAATTGATATCTGTTAAGTGATAAACAATGCTCTCTTTACAACAAATGATGCAATCTCAATAGATGCAGAAAGAGCCTTTGATAAGATCCAACATCATTTCATGATAAAAGCTCTAAGAAAACTAGGAATAGAAGGAAAGTTCCTCAACATTATAAAAGCTATATATGACAAACCTACAGCCAGCATTATACTTAACGGAGAAAAATTAAAACCATTCCTTCTAAAATCAGGAACCAGACAAGGATGCCCACTATCTCCACTCTTATTCAACATAGTACTGGAATTCCTAGCCAGAGCAATTAGGCAAGAAGAAGGAATAAAAGGAATACAAATAGGTAAAGAAACTGTCAAAATATCCCTATTTGCAGACGACATGATCCTATACCTTAAAGACCCAAAAAACTCTACTCAGAAGCTTCTAGACATCATCAATAGCTATAGCAAGGTAGCAGGATATAAAATCAACATAGAAAAATCGTTAGCATTTCTATACACTAACAATGAGCAAACGGAAAAAGAATGTATGAAAACAATTCCATTTACAATAGCCTCCAAAAAAATCAAATACCTAGGTGTAAACCTAACAAAAGATGTGAAAGACCTCTACAAGGAAAACTATAAACTTCTGAAGAAAGAGATTGAGGAAGACTATAGAAAGTGGAGAGATCTCCCATGCTCATGGATTGGTAGAATCAACATAGTAAAAATGTCGATACTCCCCAAAGTAATCTACATGTTTAATGCAATTCCCATCAAAATTCCAATGACATTCATTAAAGAGATTGAAAAATCTACTGTTAAATTTATATGGAAACACAAGAGGCCACGAATAGCCAAGGCAATACTCAGTCAAAAGAACAATGCAGGAGGTATCACAATACCCGACTTCAAACTATATTACAAAGCAGTAACAATAAAAACAGCATGGTACTGGCACAAAAACAGACATGAAGACCAGTGGAACAGAATAGAGGATCCAGATATGAAGCCACACAACTATGAGCAACTTATCTTTGACAAAAGAGCTAAAAATATACGATGGAGAAATAGCAGCCTCTTCAACAAAAACTGCTGGGAAAACTGGTTAGCAGTCTGCAAAAAACTGAAACTAGATCCATGTATATCACCCTATACCAAGATTAACTCAAAATGGATCAAGGATCTTAATATCAGACCCCAAACTCTTAAGTTGATACAAGAAAGAGTAGGAAATACTCTGGAGTTAGTAGGTATAGGTAAGAACTTTCTCAATGAAACCCCAGCAGCACAGCAACTAAGAGATAGCATAGATAAATGGGACCTCATAAAACTAAAAAGCTTCTGTTCATCAAAAGAAATGGTCTCTAAACTGAAGAGAACACCCACAGAGTGGGAGAAAATATTTGCCAATTATACATCAGACAAAGGACTGATAACCAGAATATACAGGGAACTTAAAAAACTAAATTCTCCCAAAACTAATGAACCAATAAAGAAATGGGCAAGTGAACTAAACAGAACTTTCTCAAAAGAAGAAATTCAAATGGCCAGAAAACACATGAAAAAATGCTCACCATCTCTAGCAATAAAGGAAATGCAAATTAAAACCACACTAAGATTCCACCTCACCCCTGTTAGAATAGCCATCATCAGCAACACCACCAACAACAGGTGTTGGCGAGGATGCGGGGAAAAAGGAACCCTCTTACACTGTTGGTGGGAATGTAGACTAGTACAACCACTCTGGAAAAAAATTTGGAGGCTACTTAAAAAGCTAGACATTTATCTACCATTTGATCCAGCAATACCACTCTTGGGGATATACCCAAAAGACTGTTACTCCAGAGGCACCTGCACATCCATGTTTATTGCGGCACTATTCACAATAGCCAAGTTATGGAAACAGCCAAGATGCCCCAGCACTGACGAATGGATTAAGAAAATGTGGTATCTATACACAATGGAATTTTATGCAGCCATGAAGAAGAACGAAATGTTATCATTCGCTGGTAAATGGATGGAATTGGAGAACATCATTCTGAGTGAGGTTAGCCTGGCTCAAAAGACCAAAAATCGTATGTTCTCTCTCATATGTGGACATTAGATGAAGGGCAAACACAACAAGGGGATTGGACTATGAGCACATGATAAAAGCGAGAGCACACAAGGGAGGGGTGAGGATAGATAAGACACCTAAAAAACTAGCTAGCATTTGTTGCCCTTAATGCAAAGAAACTAAAGCAGATACCTTAAAGCAACTGAGGCCAATAGGAAAAGGGGAACAGGTACTAGAGAAAAGGTTAGATCAAAAAGAATTAACCTAGAAGGTAACACCCACGCACAGGAAATCAATGTGAGTCAATGCCCTGTATAGCTATCCTTATCTCAACCAGCAAAAACCCTTGTTCCTTCCTATTATTGCTTATACTCTCTCTACAACAAAATTAGAGATAAGGGCAAAATAGTTTCTGCTGGGTATTGAGGGGGGGGAGCGGGAGGGGGCGGAGTGGGTGGTAAGGGAGGGGGTGGGGGCAGGGGGGAGAAATGAACCAAGCCTTGTATGCACATATGAATAATAAAAGAAAAATGAAAAAAAAAAAAAAAAACAAATGATGCAAGATAGCCGGGTGCCATGCCTGTAATCCTAACTACTCAAAAGGTAGAATCAGGAGGATCGTGGTTCAAAGTTAGCCCCAGGCAATTAGTTCTGGAGACCTGATCACAAAAAAACTCAATACAAAAAAAGGTTGGTGGAGTGGCTCAAGTGGTAGAGTGTCTGCCTAGTAAGAGTGTAAGTCCTGAGTTCAAACCCCAGTGCCACCAAAATAATAATAATAATAATAATAATAATAATAATGTTGCAGTAAAGAAGGAAGTCCATAATTTAAATTTGTTTGTTAGAAAGGGAAGCAAAGAAACAAGATGAAATTTACAGTTTCAGAGTTCTCAAAGAATATGAAATATGAAGGAAGATGTTGCCCAGAATCCCAGGAAGTCAGTCATAATCATCACCTCCTGAGTCATCATGAGTGTTTTCTTATTGTTATTAGATTTTTGTTTAATCTCCCAAGTTAATATATTTAGAAATCTAAGAGTCACTCAAAAATTGAAATTTTTATCTCTGGAGGAAAAACGTTCAGGAACATTTATTCAGTGTATATGATATTGAAATGAAGAAAAAAATGTAAAAAATGTCTGTATGGACATGGAAGTGAGAAGAGATTTAACATTTTAAAAAGCCCTTTAGTGCTGGCAGAGTGGCTCAAGTGGTAGAGTGCTTTCCTAGCACAAGACTCTAGTTCAAACCCTAGTACCACAAAAAAAATTTAAAAAGAAAGGAAAAAAAGGAAGGAAGAAAGAGAAAAAAAAAAAAGGGTTCCACTTGGGTCAGGCCTGCATGATTTAAGCTTGACTCCTGAGAAATGCCTGGAAAGGAAAGCGGCCCCACCCTCTTGAACTACACTGACCCACTTCCCGAGCCTCTCTGACCCTTGCTGCATGTTTCTCAGCTCTGGTCTGAAAACCTTCTATGGGGTGGCATCTCCCATTTTGCGGTTGCTGCCGGCCTGGTTGAGGATTTTTCTCTTTGACCCTATGCACCACAGCTCAGGGGAATAATATTAATAGCTAGTCCTTGGATTGCATTTGCTAATGCACATGGCAGATACTAGGCAGGAGGTTTTACATGAAGTACTGACACTAATCTAGGAAGCAGGCACTCTTCTTATGTCTATTTTGCAGATGGGTAGGATGAGGTTCTCAGAAGGTAAGTCACTTTGCCAAGGTCACAGTGAGGGTTAGGAAATGGATGGATGCTCATATATCCCTGAAGTGTGTGCTCCGTCTAGAGACAGTGCAGCCATCCATCCCAGGTTGGGTTTTGCCCCATCTTACTTTTCTGTCAGAGAGGGGCTGGGGGCAAAAAACTGTTATGTTCTTTTTTTCCCTCTCTTCTCCTCTCCTCCCTCCATCCCTCCTTTTCTTCCTTCCTTCCTTCAAGATCAAGTCTTGCTATTCAGCCTCCAACTGGCCTTGAACTGGCAATCTTCCTGCCTCAGCCTCCTGAGCACTGGGGCTACAGATATGCATCACCACACTCAGCTGAAGCCGTCTTTCAAAAGTGCACAGTTTTGACCTTTTTGCCTACCATGCTTCAAGTTCCTTTAGACTGGGGATTTTCCAAGCATGGTTCCTGGACTGGGAGCATCAGCAAAAGCAGGGAACTTGTCAGAAATGCACCTTCTCAGGTCCCCAGACCTACTGAGTCAGAAACTCTGGGGTGGGGCCCAGCACTCTGCTGGGACTGAGAACCCCTGGAGAATGCAGGTGAGAGCTGGGCTGACAGGCTTGTCCACGGCCCTCCTAGGTGGCTTGAAGACAGCACTGCAGCAAGTGCACATTTCAGCTGAGCGGCGTTTTGTGTGTGGTGGTTGTTTTCTTGTCACATTTGTTAGAAATGACTCAGGTCTGGCTCAAAGAAAAGTGTGAATTCCTTAATTGTCTCATACAATTACTATTATTTCACATTGTGTGTAGCCTAAAAGAGAATGAAAATAAACACAAAAAATCCAAACTATGGGTTTCAGCACCTTGTCTGTGTAGGGGAGGGTTGTGAATATAACCCTCCCCCTCCGTTCAGTCTTAGTGAACTTTGCCTTCTTGGTGCCAGTACAGGCTGGCCCTCCGCCCACCTGCCCATGTGTCAGGGGACACAGATACCTCATTAATAACTAGAATTCATGGTTTCAAGGGCTAGGGCCTTAGGCTCTGCTCCAATATAGCTCTAGGCTGCACCATTTCAAGTTCCTTACGAGTGCATAGCCCTGAGTTTGAGTCCAGGCTCTACCATTTATGTACTGTGTGATCCTGGGCAAGTCACTTGGCCTCTCTGAGCCTCAGAATACTTCTAGTGACTTCAGGGGCTCCATCTTACTGATGCCTTCAAGGAATTTGCAGTAGTGACTTTGGGTTTGAGTCTGACCTGCCAGTTCATCTGGTGTTTGACCTTGAGTTCTAGACACTGCTCAGGTATCCTGCTGTTTGTTTTTAGTCTGGTCTCTGTGTTTTTCCTTCCAGCTTCATACCCTATTCCCAGGGCACATCTTGCTGGCATTGAGCCAACAGACCAGAGCTAAGCGCTTGATTCATTGCTCACAAGCTGTGCAACCTTCAACCAAGGATCGAGTCACATGTTTCATCCATAAAATGGGACTAGTAAAATGTTTTTCTGAAGATTTAATGTTTTTGTATGAAGATTTAATGCAATTACATGCTTGTAAACATTCAGCTCAATAAATGTTTATTCACTTTTCTGCCTACCTCTCTCTGGAGTAAGTCCCGTAATCATTCTAGACTTGGTGTGCTGACATTTTTGTTTGTTTGAGACACAGTCTCACTATGTAGCCCAGGCTGGTCTGGCACTTGAGTTCCTCTTGCTCCAACCTTCTGAGTGCTGAAATTATAGGCACGCACCACCACACCTCGTGATAATCTTCCGATAATTTCCCTACTTGTGGCAGAGATTGTCAGTCACCAGACAATATCCACTTTCTTCCTCAGTATTTTGACTCTTTTTGGTGGGTAAGAGGAACAGAAATGTACCCAGCTAAAGAGTATGTCTTCCCACCTCTCTTGTAACGAGATGTCATCATACATCTACGTCTTGACCAAAGATATTCAAAGAAGTGTTCACTGGTGGTATGAGTTGGTTTTCATTCCCCTTAAAAGATATGTTAAAACCCTCACCCCACTCACTGGCACTACAGAGTATGATCTTGCTTAGAAATATGAACTTTCTAGAGGAAAGCTAAAATGAGGTCAATACAACTAGTGTCCTTACCTAAAGGGGAAATTTGGACTTAGAGACAGACATGTATAGTGGGGGGATGATGTGAAGACACACAGGAAAAAGACAGCCAAGAGACTAGAGCAATACACCCACAAGTCAAGGAAAGTCAAGAATTGCCAGCAAATAGGAGAGGCTAGAAGCAGGGAAGGATTGTCTCCTAGAGCCACCAGAGAGAATGGCCCTGCCAACACCTTGGTTGCAAACTTCTAGCCTCCAGACAATACATTTCTGTTGTTTTATAGCATCAGTTGTTAGTACTTTGTTCTGGAGATTAACACAGGTAAAATTTGGAGAAGCCTAAATGAAATGAACAGGAAAGTATTTAGCAAATTTTTCAGTTCGATGCACTTATAAGGTGCGTTTTTAGTATTGTAATGTTAGTATATGATTGGGATTGGTTTAGGAAGAATAAGTTGAAATTGCCTGAGATCATCTTTGCCAAAGATCAGAGGCTGTTTGCTCTAAATCAATTCTGTGTTCTTGAGGGCTTTGCATAGTAGCCAGGTCAGGTAAGAGTGGCGAGAGACTTTGGGCTGGATGGCCACAGGCGTAATGGGTAACTTTTGTTGAGATGGGGCCAGAATCCTCAGCTACTGGTGGCAAGTCAAGCATAAGGGTTAAGGGTCAGGGCAGACTTGGATCTTTTTTTTGTGTGTGTGGTACTAAGGATCAAACCTAGAGCCTTGCACATGCTAGGCAAGCCCTCTACCACTGAGCCACACTTCCAGCTGACTTGATTTTAAATCTGGGCTCCACCCTTACTTTCTGTGTGATCCTGGGGAAGTTATTGGGACTTCTCTAAGCTTCAGATTCTTCACCTGTAAAATGGGAACAATTATAGCTCTAAGACATAGGATCGTCATGGTGATTCAATGGTATATCTATTAGAGAAAAGATAAAGCCTACCTGTTGTACCCAGTCCAGGATGTAGATTTTTCTGCTCTGATTACTTACCCTTGACAGATTACAAATGAACAGATTAGATTTTGGTTTGTTCCTTCTTACCTACATTGATTCATGAATGAATGTACCTACTATGTATCTAGTCCATTTCAGGTGCTGAGAGTAACTTGTGAGGCAGACCTGAACCATGACATACAAATGCAGCCAGCTCAAAAACCGAATGTATAGCCAAAGTTGTTTGGGTGCTTTTCTTTCTTAGCCTCATCTTCCCAGGTTTTTGCCATGGCTGTCCTGGTCTACTTCCTCCTGGTTTTTCTCCAGAGGACCTTGTTCCTCATGAGAGAGGACAAGTATGCTTGTTTTCTTACTATGATGCAGATGACTACTAATATCTCAAAGCAGTAACCTGGAAATGACCCTTTTATAAAGCTAAAAGCCTGAAGGTCATTTCTAGGCTAGAAAACATAGCCAGGTGTGGTGGCAAACACCTGTAATGTCAGCACTCAGGAGGTTGAAGCAGAAGGATCATGAGTTTGAGCCTGGGCTACATAGGGAGACCCTCTTTCAAAAGGAAAGACAGAAAGAAAGGAAGGAAGGAAGGAAGGAAAGAAGAAAGGAACAAAGAAAGAATGAAAGAAAGAAAGAAAGAAAGAAAGAAAGAAAGAGAAAAGCTTTAAGGCAGAAGAGCTGCAGAAATCAGTCTGAACTCTTGGTTCCCAAGGGGAAATCAAGCCAGGCAGGAAAGACTTAGGTCCAGGCAGAGTGACACATCAAGGGCACTCAGCTGTCATGTTCATGTATAACTCAGCAGAACATGGAACCGAAAATGCCTTCTCCAATTCCATGGTTATTGCACTGTCCCATCTCTGTACTGACCAGGCTCTGTACTGACTAGGTTGTGCATAGTGTCCTAGGGAGATACTGGGGCAGGATAAGAGCTGTATCTAGGTGTCAAAACACCTCCAGACAGGCAAGGGGCAGGAGCACACAGGTAGATCCAAAGCTCCTAGCCACACTGTGTTTTTTGTGTTCCACAATCTCCACAGTGTAGAAGACTGTTCTAGACTCTTCTGTTCTACTGCTGTCTCTTCGTGCTCCTACAACATACAATAAAAAAAATTTTTTTTGGTGAAATCTGGTAAAGGAAGTCGCTTTTCTTTTCTCTTCTTTTCTGCTTTACCACTGTTCTTGAACAACTGTTCCAGATTAACATTTTTTGTGGCTGTACTCAGGACTTTGGGTTTTCAAGGCAGACATTCTACTGCTTAAGCCACTCAGCCAGTCCACAAATGAACTCTTTAATTAGCTTTTGAATAACACAGCTATTGGAATTTTTGTTTGTTTTCTGAGTCAGGGTGTTCCTATGTAGCTCAGGTGTCCTCCAATTTAAAGCCTTTCTGCTTCAGCCTCCCAAGTGCTGGGATTACAGGCGGGAATCACTGCATCCAGCTTTTAAATCTTCTTTAGCACTCTTACATACTCTAGGATGTAGTACTTTGAGGAACCAAGCTCTTTGTCTCTGTTTTTGGGGTTCTAAATAAGCCAAGAAATATCACCATGACAAGAAATGGAAAGCAACAGGAATTTCAGGTAGCAAGACTGCAATGAGTGAGGAGTCCAGGCAGACATAACCGCTATTGAGTTCCACTGTCCCTTGGGACTAGGAAAGTCATGGAAGGGTCAACAGAGAAGGTGACATTATATTGGACTGTGATAGAAGCAGGAGTTTGTTGGCATTGGAGAAATGTTTGAACTCAGAGAAAGCTTCTTGGAGGAGACATGTTTTACTTGACAACTGAGTTTGCCGAATTGAGAGGGTAAAAGGAGTGAGCAATCGCCCTAAGCCTGGAAAATTACAAAAAATGCTCTCAGAACACATTTGAGGTGGCTGTTGAGTTGGAGAAGTCAGAGAAGATGCCTGGAAAAGGCAATTAAATAAAAAGGATTTTATTAGATAATAATACAAGGAGATGACGTTTGACTTGTGCTTCAAGGAATGAGCGAATACTTGACCAGGCGAAGAGAGAGAGAGACGCTACCGAGTTTAGCCAGTGACAGAAAAGGTTTCCCGGAGCCACTTAAGAAAGAGTGAGCTTCTTGTCCTCTCTCCCAGACCCAAGACTCAGGATCTAAGGGTCTCACCCGCGTGGACACTCGAGACTCGGAGGCGGCAGCCCTGCAGTTCCGACATCCCATCGTGGGCACCGCGAAGAGGGATCCGCGCGGACTGCGGCGCAGGTTTGCCGAGCAGGCAGCACAGCTAAATGCTTTATGTCCGAATCCACCAATGGGCTGGCGGCACCCGGTTGCCAGGGCTACGGAGCAAGCGGAGGCGGGGTCTGGAGGCAAGGGGCGGGGCTTGGGCGGGGCATATATAAGCAGGCGGCGGGCGGAAGGCGGGGCGTGGGGTCGGTGGCTGCTGGGCGCGCGGGGCGCAGGCCGCGGGGCCGGAGCCGGGGGGAGCGAGCGAGCGGAGGCGCCGAGGATCCGATTCACTCGCTGGGGAGACCTATGGGCCGAAGCCGTGTAAATGCTTTTTAAGGCGAGTGCAGGGAGTGTCTTGGGGAGCCTCGGGGAGCGGGCGCCCTTGGCTTCGGCGCTGACCTGCCCCCTGGCCCCTCTTGCCTCCTCTCAGCAGGGGCCTCGGCTCCGCAACTGCCACTCCTCCTCGGGGTGTTGCACAAGTTTCGAGGTCACCGGCGACCCCCCCTAGCAGCGCGCCTGGCTCTGGCCCCCGCGAAGGAGGACGGGGCTTGGTAAGGGGGCTTGGGGGCGGGGCGGGACTCTGCATTCCAGAGGGGTCACCCGAACAGAACCTCAGCCTTCTGTCCTCCCCCGGGAGCCCGCAGACCCTATCCACCATGTTGGTGCCCCCATGCATGCTTAGAATTATAGTTCGTCAGGACCAATCATTTACAAACCGGGAAACTGAGGCTCGGAGAGGAGTCGAGGAGTACCCATGGTCTCGAATCTAAGCTCCTGTTCTCAGGCTGAGAATCTTTGGCGTGGCCACCCGCCCCCCCATTAGGTGGGCGCGGTCAGGATTGGGGGCATCCTGGAGACTTACCCAAGTTTCTCAAATTTCCTGCCCCCTCCCTCATTTTTTCCCCCTTTTCCAACCCAGAATTTCAGAACTGGAAAGGCTCTCCAAATCAATCCATCCATTTTACAGATGGGGCAACTGAGGCTCTGACAGGCACATCTAGGCATACAATGCCTTATCCCATTGTAGAAACCAAGTCCCCACCCTTCCCAATGAACCTAGGTTCCCCAAGCTTGTGCTGGGGGCGGGGCGTGGTGGGATTGGGAGCCCTGGCCTAGAGAGATGAGGGGGCTGCTGAGCCTTCCCCCAGCGGTCCCCTCCATCTCCGCCTCCCCTCCCCGCAGTGTGTTGCATACTTTCTAAGGCGGCGGCTGAGGCGGCGGCTGCGGCAGCGGCTCCATCCAGCCGGTGGCTCCTGTTCAGCATGGCTGGCTACCTGAGTGAATCCGACTTTGTGATGGTGGAGGAGGGCTTCAGCACCCGAGACCTGCTGGAGGAGCTCACTCTGGGGGCCTCACAGGCCACCACGGTGAGGGGCTGGGAGTGGGAGTGGGTCCCCTGTCCCCTCCTCTGGAAGAGGGCCTTCATTTTATTCACTCACTTATGTGGTATTCAGTCCTTGCTATTTGCAAGAGACTGGGTAGTTTTATCTCCAACTCCTGGTCCTTGTCCCTAAATCTGCCTCTTCTGTGTTCCTTGCCTTGATGAACAAACAGCACTCTCCTCCTCCTCACCTCCCACATCTAGGTGTCACCAAGTTCTGTGAAGTCCACCTCCTTAAATAACCATCCAGACAGCTCAGGTAGTTCAGTACTGATCTCTCTAAAGGCCCCCTAACCTGTTTCATCCCACCCCCTCTAACTGTATCATAGCCCTCCTCAAAATTAGAATTCCTTGGCAGTTCCCCATTGCTACAGGATCACGTCTGCCTCCACAGCTCCATTTCCAGCTTTATATTCCCACAGTATATGTCATACTGCATCTGAGCTGAACTGCTCTGTTCAGTTCAGCACACAGTGATGTGTGCTCAGTTACCATGCCCAGGCTGTTCCCTCTGTCTGAGACATCCTTCTCCCAGTCTCTCCGCTTTACCTATTTCTAGTGTTCCTTACTTCTCATCAGTGTTGCTTCTTCCTGACTTCCCCAGGCAGGTTTTGTATTTTCTTTCTCCATGCCCCCAATACCTTTTGTAGAAACTCCCATCCAGCGTTTATTGAAGGGACTTGGAATTAAAGTTCCTTCTCTTCAAGACCCAAGCCCTTCAGGGCTAGAGCCCTCTGTGGTCATCTCTGTCACTTAGCATCACATCTGGCACAAGTGAGATCAGTAAAAATGTGTTGGGTGAAACAGGGAAGGTTTAAGTAATGTGGTCTAATCCATAGCCTCTTACATGGTCAGCTGTCAGCTAGTCTGTGAGGGCCAGTTGACCACAGGCATGGCTTATAATGGCATTGGCATAACATCAAGTCTTCACTGAGCGCCTGTATGTGAAAGGCAGTGGGTTGTAGGCCACAGCATCTGCCTTCAAGAAATTGACCCTTTCCTGGAGCAGACAGCTGTATATACCCTTCTGAGGTTTTGGAAGCACATTTAACATGCAATGAGGACATTAAAGACCAAGTTGCCTTATGGGTTTGGGGAAGGTTGAGCTGAGACTTGAAGTTAGACTGGGATTTTGCCAAACCCAGCAGAGGGCTTGGAGATGGGAACATGATCCAGCACATAGAATTTTAAGATGCATTGCTGGCAGGAGCTGGAGCTGGATCACAGAGCCTTAAATGCCAGGCTGAGGCATTTGACTTCTATCCTGTAGGCTTGGGAAGTTTCAGAAAACAACAACAGGGTTGCTTCATGGTCAGAGCTGAGCTGGGGCTGGTCCTTGGAAGAACTGTGAACAGCATGCACAGGGAGGGAGCTGGGTGGTCTCACATCCATATACCTCTTGTTGTGCAGGGTGAGGTCGCTGCCTTCTTCGTGGCCGACCTGGGTGCAGTAGTGAGGAAGCACTTCTGCTTTCTGAAGTGCCTACCACGAGTCCGGCCCTTTTACGCTGTCAAGTGCAACAGCAGCCTGGGCGTGCTGAAGGTCCTGGCCGAGCTGGGGCTGGGCTTCAGCTGTGCCAACAAGGTGAGCCCCTGCCCCCACAGGTGCACTGACCATTGATGCCTTCTGAATGTGGCCCTGTTGGTGTGGGTGGACCCTGGGGAACAGGAGTGAGCTGCCCTCAAGAGAGGCTGCAGGGAGAAGGAAGAAATGAGCACGGAATTTGTCAACCCTGAAGTTCCAAATTAGAATCTTTTATTTCTTGTTTTTTGGCCTTACTGGGGTTTGATCTCAGGGCCTTGTGCTTGCTAGGCAAGAACTCTGTCACTTGAGCCATGCCCCCAGTCCTTTTTAGCTTTAGTTAGTTTTTCGATAGGATCTCATATTTTTGTTGGGGGTTGGCCTGGAACTTTGATCTTCCTACCTATGCCTTCTATGTAGTTGTGGCCACAAGTGCCAGCTACAATGCCCAGCTTGTTGGTTGAGATGAGGGGGAGGGTCTCATTAGCTTTTTTTGCCTGAGCTGATCTTGAACCTCTATGTCCCCAAGTAGCTGGGATTACAGATGCGAGGCACCCAGCCTGGCCTCCTAAATTGAAACCTTGTGTGTCCTTGGGTCACCTTTTTAATGGAGATTTTTGTTTAAAATTTTAAAAAAAGTTTTAAAATGTCTTGACATAGAGCTATATGTAATATTCTAATGAAAACAAAACACATTTATTTATAATCTTAATGTGTGACTGCATTTTTCTTAACTAATTCTTCTAGAGTTTTGTTGTTTCTGCCAATGCTGTCTTTCTAATTTGATTTCTGCTGTTGTCTACCTCCCTCTTGCTGTCTTTCCCACCAAAGTTCCCATTAGGAACGGTTTTTGTTGTTGTTTGTTTGTTTTGATGGGACTGGGGTTTAAACTCAGGGCTTCACCCTTGCAAAGCAGAGCCACACCTCCAGTTCCCCTCCTGGTGTCTTTCAATTAACTTTGCTTATATACTGTCACTCTGCAGTCATTGAAGTAGGTGTTGTAGTGACTGCTAGGTGGGGTTGGCAATATAGCACTGAGCAAGAAGGCCTCTGCTCTCTGTTTCATCCATCTATTCTCATTCTGTTCTTATTCGATAAAAAGCCTTTGAACTGTGAAATTTCCTCAGAGTACAGCTTTGAGTATATCTCATTTATTCATTCAGAAAATATTTACTGAGTAGCTGCTGTTACCAGATACTATTCTAGGTGAGAATTTAACCACGAATAAAACAACACAAAAAAGCCCTTCCTTCATGGAGCTTGCTCTCTAAAGAATAAACAAATTAAATAATGGATCATATAGTGTTTTAGATGGGCTGTAGGGAATGTCAGGTGAGAGGAATGTACATGGAGATAATTGGCCAGGGAAGATCCCTCTGAGATCTGAATACACACTGAAGGAAGTATAGAGAACTAAGGGAAGAGCATTCCAGGCAGAGGGAACAGCAGATGCAAAGCCTTATGGAAGCAAGCCTGCTTCCATGGTAATATTGGCATCGCCATAATTTTCTTTTCTAAACTTTTTTTTGGCGGCACTAGGGTTTGAACTCAGGGCCTCGTACTTGATAGACAAATGCACTACTAATTGAGCCATGCTCCCAGCCCTCATTTTTTTGATGGTTAGTAATGGTGGTTCTCAGATGAACCCCTTTAAACCCAAGTTGGCAGTGTGATTGGATGTTGTGAGGAGACTTCTAGAAAGGATTCCTGGAGGAGACCTAGCCTGGGCAGGGCAATGGGATTGGAACCATTCTAGGTGGGGGACAGGTGTGCACTATGGGGTGAGATTGTTGGCACAAGCAGGCTGACCTTTACCATGGATTGAATGCTATGCTCTTTGATTTTTGTGGTTGCTGAGTCTTTTCCTCTTGTCCTTGCTTCACACACCTCATTTCATGTGTATCTTACGTGAAACCCTGTGAAGGACACAGAGGAGACACTGCAGAGCCAAGGCTTTGCCCTCGCTGTTGTCTTCTGTAGCATGGTAGGCCTCCCCAGAAGGCAAGAAGGGACAGCATCTTTTGGTCCCCCTGGGCTAAGGATGAAGGTTAGGACCAAACTCCACTGACTAGAATACTCTGCTTCTGGAAACTTAGGGGTGAGGCAATTGATCATCTGCTCTTGAGCTGGCCTCCAAAGGGAAGAGACAGTGGGAATGGTAGAAGCTTCTACTATTTGCTGAGTATGGCTGCTCTGTCAGGTACTTTGCCAAGCATTTTCTATGCATGATTTCATTTTATTCTCACAAGAACCTTGTGAGGTCATTATTTTACTGGGATTCTGACAACAGTCCCTGGAAGACAGATTTAGAATATAAGGAAATGAGGCCCAGAGACAAGTGACTACCCAGGGTCATGCACTGGGAGGGGGCAGCATGAGTCTAGTAATACAGTCTTGACCTCTGTTATTGTTGTCTTTTCCAAGATCCTTGTGGAAGAAGTGGCTGAACTGGCACTTGGCCAGTGATGCATGTCTTGCCTTCGTTTCATTACAAGGGTGAGAAGAGGCCTAAGCCTCTGTGGTGGGATCATGCAGACCATTTGGCTTCTAGAATGTACAAATGTTCTCCCCTACACACATTGGTGGTGCTGGAGATGGAATTTAGGGCTTCACACATGCTAGGCAAGCGCTTTATCCTTGAGCTTCATCCCCAGCCCCCAGACTTACAGCTTCTCCTAATGGGCCAAGGCTGCCCTCTTCTGGTTGGTCATGGTGGGTGATCATGTGTAATGGCACCATGCCTTAGTGGACGTGACCAACCACCTGCCATGAGTTAGGGCTAGATGTACAGACAACCCCCCATTGAACAATCTCTAGGGCCAGGGGCGCACAGGCCATAACTCACACAGGGACTCTGTTCCACCAGGCCTCCTTCCCAAGAGACTTACCTCTTTTGCCCCCATCCCTTGTCTTTTTTTGACTGGCTCCCACAGCCTCCCATCTTAAAAAATCTTCTCTGGATAACACATCCTACTTCAGCCCAACCCTTTGCTCCCTCCTTGTGGCCAAATTCTGCAGAGTTATCTACATTGTTCTGTTTGCATTTGGCCACTTCTTCCTGGCCTCCGCTCTGATTATTCCAAGGAACTTCTTTTTTACCAAAATACTCAGGGACCCAGAATCCATTGATGACTTCATGTTCAACAGTAATTGGGAACAATTCAAATAATACATCGATTCATTCCCCCAAAGTGAAAATGGGACATCAACTTTACATCTCCATAGATAGTCACCATTATGGGTTTGGTGGATAGATAACATTTAAAATACATAAATGATTCACAGAAAATATTTTAAAATTTTGTGATTTTTGTAACAAAATAAAAGCATTTATGTGGTATACATTATTCCACAATAGCTTTAAAAATTCAGCGGGGTCCATGCTGATGCATTTGGATCTGGTCTGGGGACATTTCTTGGTCCCCTTATCTGTTTCTCAACAACATTCAAACAAGCAGGGTATTTAAAAAAAATTACTCAACAATAACATATTCCTAGTTGTAAAGACCTCAAAAGTACATAAGATGATGAATGCGGCCATGGATCTGTCCTCATTCTTACCAGACACTTCTGATCTTTGAGAATGTCATTACCATGTGTATGTTCTCCCTCCTGACCTCCCTGCAGGTGCTGGGAGCCAACCCCTCCCATCTACTTCTCTCTGAATGGTAGCATTCCTCTGGATTCTGTCTCAAGACCAATCTTGTAAGCTCTCCCTCCTCTTAGGGAATTTCATCTCCTTCCACTGCTTTAAACACCATCAATATGCCGCTGCCTCCCACCTAATCTTCAGCTCAGACCTGTTTGTCCAGCTGGCTTGACACCAGTAGATACCTGGGACCTGAGTGTTTATAACACACTCCTGCTCTTCCCTTCTTCCTTCCCTAACAGAGGCAGGGCTGCTGGGAGTGGGTGGCCGTGCTTCCCACATCCTTACGCCTTATCCTCACACGCAGTCCATCACCCCACTTGCCAGCCAGCCTCCAAGACATATCCCCTGCATTTCTGGAGAGGCTCTGTCATCTCTCCCAGGGAGACTGTGACAGACACTAACTAGTCTTTCCCAGAATTCCTTTGAGTTCCTCCTTGGGAGGCCAGAATGACAAGCATTTTAGACCTTGTAGTTAAATGCAAATCTGGCCATGTCATTTCTCTTCTTGAAACCCTTAAAATTCCTGTCCATCACATGCAGGTAAAGTATAAATCCACGTGCAGCCTTCTTGGTTCCTTGGCTTTGTCCACTTCCTGATCCATCTTCCCCACTGCACTTAACCTGCCCAGGCCACTCCAGCATTCTCTGTTCCCTGGTTTCACTGAGTACCTTCTGGCCTCAGAACTTCTCTACTCTTGCTGCTGGAAATAGTCTTTCCTTCCCTCTTGGCCAGCCTGAGTCTTCCTTTGGAGCTCTGCTTAACTCTATCCCTCACACCCAGGTCTCCCTGTCCCTCATTCTATAGCACACTGCCCCTTTTCTCCATGCCTTCTGACCACTTGTCATTCCACCATTGCTCAATGTTCATTTGTGACTGCCTGTTTTCCCCACCAGCCTAAAAGCTCTGTGAGGTCTGAGATCCTGTCTGCTTTATTTACCACTTGTTTCCATCACACCTGTCACACAGCCAGGCACCTCAAGAGGTTCCTGTCCTGCAGGCTGAGGTCTGTGCCATTATAAACTATGTGACTTTGGACAGTCACTTAACCTCTCTAAGCCTCTGTTTCCTACCTCATATGATTATTATGAAGATTTAAATGAGAATGTATATAAGATTTTAATGCAATGGTTGACATATAGTAAGCTTGCTTGAATAACCATGCTCATTATTAAATTTAATTAAAGCCAAATCACAGTTCCTCTTGATGCTATCATTGCATCTTTCTCTCACTTCATGTGATTAGGCAGGGAGCAAAAACTCATTTTCACATCCAGCCAAATTCAGAGAATGTATGGGGGTGCATATCTGCCTCTGAGAAGCAAGGTGTAGTGGCCACAAGTTCAGCTCTGGAGTCGGACATTTGAGTCCCATTCTGCTACTTATTGATGTCATCATAGGAAGGTGGATCTCTCTGAACTTAGGTTTTTCCTCTGTGAAATGTGGCCAGGTAATACTTCATAGGATGGTTATAGGCATTATATGAAATAATACATATAAATATCTAGTTAAAATTAGACTCAGGATGGCTACAAATGTCTTCTACCTTTCTTCAAAACTGGTTCCCTCTTGACTCTTTCCCTTACTGAGGGAGAGTCAGATTTGAGTTTGAAAGTTGGTTTTGCCACCTACTAGCTATCTAGCCTCTCTGAGCATTAGTTTCTTTCTCTGTAAAATAGAGTTAATACCCACCCACATGGATTTTTGTCAGGACTGAATAAAATAGTGAACTTTAAGCAGGGGTTTGCAAACTGCATGGTGGGTGAAATCCAGCCTGTCTCCCAATTTCACAAACTTTACCAGATCACAGCCATGCTCATCTATTCATGCATGCCTATGATGCTGCAGCGGCAGCTAGATAGTCGCGACAAACTATGACTCACAAAACTTAAAATATTGTGTCAGGCCCTTTATAGAAGATGTGCTCTAGCACTCGATGGGAAATACTGCATTCAGGGCCTGCTCAATGAGCACAGCTGTTCTCACCACCACTACCATAGTCATCATCACCTTCATTGCCCATATCACTAATGTGGCAGTCAAGTGGAGCCGTGTTCTGTAAAGGGGGAAGAGCAGGGGTGGGGGCGTATAGCTCAGTAGTAGAGAGCTTGCTTAGCATACACAAGGTTCTGGGTTCCTTCCCTGGAGTCACAAAACCAAACAATAACAAAAGGGTGAGAAAGAAGGCCCTGGGGAGTGATGCTGAATGGACTCACCCAGCACAGCGCGCTACACAGTGCAGACCTTTGGATCTGTGTCAGCAAGACTCTTGGTCTTGTAGACTTTCAAATATATTGAGTAATATTCTTATTTATTTATTGACTTGATAATAATTATATGTATATTTATGGTGGGCAACACGAAGTTTTGATTATATGCATATACTGTGGAATGACTAAGATTAACATATACATTAACACATATTTATTATTTGTGATGAGAACACCTAAAATCTCCTCTCAGCGATTTCTAAGTATACAATAATATCATGAACTACAGTCACCATGATGTACAATAGAGTTCTTGAGCTAGTTTTTTATTTTTATTATTATTTTTTTTTGTGGTACTTGGGTTTGAACTCCAGTCTACACCTTGAGTCACTCCACCAGCTCTTTTCTGTGATAGGTTTTTTTGAGATACGATCTCTCCAACTATTTGCCCAAGCTGACTTCAAACCTCGATTCCCCTGATCTCTGCCTCCTGAGTAGCTAGGATTACAGGTGTGAGCCACTGATGCCTGGCTGAACTTAGTCCTAACTGGAACTGTATACCTTTTGACTGACATCTCTCCATGGCTCTCACCTCCAAGCCCCTGGCAACCACCTTCTACTCCCTGCTGCTCTGAGTTTGACTTTTTTAGATTATACATATAAGTGAGATCATGTGGTATTGGTTTCTCTATACCTGGCTTATTTCATTTAATGTAATATTCTCCAGAATTCAGTCATATTGTCCCAAATGGCAGAATTTCTTTCTTTTTTTTGGGTGGTTTTGGGTTTGAACTCAGGGTCTCATGCTCGCTAGGCAGGTGTTCTACCATTTAAGCCACGCTCCCAGCCCTTTTTTGCTCTAGTTATTTTTCAAGCAGAGGGTATTGTGTGTTTGCCCAGGCTGGCCCAGGACTGAGATCCTCTTGCCTCTGCCTCCTGCCCAGCTGGGATAACAGGTGTGTGCCATCATGGCCAACTTTTTTGGTGAGATGAGTCTTGTTGAATTTCCACCCTCTCCAGCTGACCTGGAACCACAATCCTCCCAATCTCTGCCTCCAGAGTTGGATTACAGGAGCAACCCACTGTGCTCAGCCACAATTTCCTTCTTTTTTAAGATGGAATGATATTCTGTTGTGTGTATATGTCACATTTTCTTTTTCCTCTCCTGTCCTCCCCTCTCCTCCCCTCTCCAATCCTTCCCTCCCCTCCTCTCCCCTCCCCTCCTCTCTCCTCCTCCCCTCCCCTCCCCTCCCCTCCTCTTCCCTCCCCTCCTCTTCCCTTTCTGTTCTTTCATTTTGTTCAAGGGGGTCTCACTATACAGCTCAGGTTGGCCTTGGATTTGCCATGTAGCCCAGACTGACCTCCAAATTATGATCTTCCTGCTTTGGCCTCCTGAGGGCTGGGATTATAGGCATGCCTCACCATGCCCAGCTATACCACATTTTCTTTATCCATCAATTTAAGTTGATTCCATATCTTGGCTATTGTGAATAGTTCTGCAGTGAACAATTCCTTTGGATATATACCCAGTATGGGATTTCTGGATCATATATGTAGTCATTCTGTTTTAAATTTTTTGAGAAAACTCCATCCTATTTTCCAAGTAATATTCATTAAGCATTTAAATATGTTTAATGTTTAAATATGTCAGAAGCCTGTGGTCATAGTCACTATATGCATCTGTATAATGCCTTTGTGTGAATTAGAAAAGATACCTTTTCCTTAAGACAACTGATTGTTATAATAAATATGCTGATTTTGTTAGAATGAGATGCTTTACTGTCAGGAAGTTACAATAAATGTTTAAATCTACCCGGTATTTGCTGTGAGTGGAATCCCCCAGAACTCTACAGTGCACTGCCTGGGTGGCTGTACTGTCAGAGAATGGTGGATCAGGATAAAGTCCTGATTGTTGCGTATCTGCTGTCTTAAAGGGCTGACTCACTTGTTATGGACCTCCCCATGTGCAGCTATGACTTTGCCCCTCATCTGTGCTTCCTTGGGCTTCCTGGGCTGCAGGCCCTGGTGCCTCCTCACCACTACCCTTGGGACCCCACAGGCAGAGATGGAGTTGGTCCAGCGTATTGGCGTCCCTGCCAGTAAGATCATCTACGCCAACCCCTGTAAGCAAATTGCACAGATCAAGTATGCTGCCAAGCATGGGGTGCAGCTGCTGAGCTTCGACACTGAGATGGAGCTGGCAAAGGTGGTCAAGAGCCACCCCAGCGCCAAGTAAGCTGAGAACCACTCTTTCAGGGAGGCTGGGCTGCTGGGTGAGGGTAGGAGTGAAGGTGGAGGAGGAGGGGAGCTGGGGAGAGCACCCTGCCCAGGATCTGACCTCAGTTGTGGGAGGTTGGGACGGCACTCCTGGACTGGACCCAGGATGCCAGGACTTGAGTAGATCGAAGGCAGAACTGACTGGTCACTGCCTCAGTCAGTGAAGGCCCACAGTATTGTGAAGGTCAAAGTCACAGTTTCAGGAGGGAGGTGGCATTTGAGGTGGACCTTGAGGAATAAATAGGGGATAAATAGTGGACTGCAAAGCAGATGCATGGGTGTCAGGAACCGCATGGGACATTGGATGGATAGGCCGAAATTTGATGCAGCCAGAATGTGCTGTGTGCAATGGGTGAAGAAAACAGTGAAGGGTCAGGGCTGGACATTTCGCTCTGGCTGTGGCTTTTACTGGTTACTTGACACTCTGGGGATCTGAGGAGGGGTCTTGAGCAGGGGTAATTTGGGTGGTGGGCTACTCTGGTTCACACAAAACAGCTTCCATCATGTCGAGGTTTTTCTTGAGACTGTTTGGAAAGTGGTTCCCCACATACATGACAAGCTTGAAAACTGCCTGATGTGGAGCTGATTTGGAGGAATTGGAGCAGCACAGAAGAAGAGTTTCTGGCAGTGGCTGCAGGAATGGGTCCTGGGACATTCAGAGACTGGATTGGACAGGACTCAAGAGATTGAGGCTGGGGAAGGAAACCTGGGGGCCCAGTTGGCTCTGAACCATGTTGGTTCACAGCCCTTGATTAGGAGGAGATGTGGTTGGGGTGGGGCAGCTGGGATTCACCCAGCATGGTGTGCTGTGTGTTTCCTCAGAATGGTTCTGTGTATCGCTACCGATGACCCCCACTCCCTGAGCCGCCTGAGCCTGAAGTTCGGAGCGCCACTGAAATCCTGCAGACATCTGCTTGAAAATGCCAAGAAGAGCCACATGGAGGTGGTGGGTGTGAGGTGTGCACTGGGAGCCCCCACCATCCCCACCTGTGCCAGACTCTCTCTCACTTTCCCAGGAATTAATCATTCTGCATGAGACTTTCCCCAAGATCTCTGAGCAGAGCTTGCTCTTGCACCTAGAATTCTGCTTATTAAGAATTTCCTCTTTTTTGGAAAGAAGGTTTATAAATGTCTCCTTCCTGAGCCTCACAGTCTCAGAAGGTCTTGTTCTAAGAGTTTCCTCCCAGGGACCTGGTCTTGAGGGAGATTTACCAGTCTGTAGGCCAAGGGTTGTACATTCACACACTTGAATTGACTCTTCTTGCAGGGGTGTGGAATAACAATGACCAGTTATCTAGCTTCGTTTACTCTGTACCTCAGTCACTGGGCTGAGTGCCTCACTTCCATCACCCCACAGCTTGTTGTACAGGCTCTTACCCACACTATAAATGGGACAGAAATAGGGCAGGCTGAGCAACTTGCCCAGGTCACACACTGACTGACAGATATATCCAAATCTGGGTACAATGGGGCCCCAGTTCTCATCACAGAAGGTTCCCCTCCACAGGCAGCATGGATGGATTGGAGGAGCACTAAGTGCCTCCTGTCTGTTCCTTATTTGCCATGTATTCTTTTGCAGCCCATTTAATGTCTGAGGCCTCAATCACTGCATATGTAACATGTGCACATTGTCCCATGTGTCTGCTTAAGGTAGCTCCTGGCTGGGCTGAGGTGGTGGCACCTGGGGCTCTGCATGTAAGCTGAGGCTCTTCCTCCCTTCCCAGTTTTCACATTGGCAGTGGCTGTCCTGACCCTCAGGCCTATGCTCAGTCCATCGCAGATGCCCGGCTTGTGTTTCAAATGGGTGCCGAGCTGGGTCACACGATGCACATTCTGGACCTTGGTGGTGGCTTCCCTGGCTTAGAGGGAGCCAAAGTGAGATTCGAAGAGGTAACCCTGGAGCTGGGAGTGTCTTGCTGGGCTTTTTGGGTGGGGAGTGGGGGGGTGGTTAAGGTGGGGATCAGAGGGAGCCCTATGTGCCATACACTGGGCTTGGTGATTTACCTGAATTATGTTACTACTTATTAACCCTGTGCTATGGTTGAGCAGACTGGGGACTGATAGAGGTTATGTCACTTTCTGAGTCCATAGCACAGCTGGCTGCACACTGGCTCTGCCTGACTCTAGCCCATACACTTTATCAGCCTGTTTGAGGCTTAACCAAGACATATTTGTATGTCATAAGATTCTTTGAGTATGTCCTTTTTACCCTCTAGGGGGTGGATGAGAAATCTGGTGGGAAGGTGAGGGAAGGAAAATGAACCTCCCTTTTGTTGCCAGTCTATCTGTCTCTCCTATCTGAGCTTAGGACAAGAATAATTGTGTCCTAGCAATCCCCACTCTAACCACTAGAGGTCACTTTTCCTTAGAAAAAGGCCGTTCCTGGAATCTCCACTTTCACTAAGTGACCCTGAGGAGATAATTGTGGATAGTTCCCGAGAATTAGCGTCAATGAGAACTGCAGCTTTGTGCACAACAGAAATCCAGTGGACTTCCCTGGGTCATCTAATACTTGGATTGGTTAGATTATGGGACATTCTTGTGATGAAAATATTTACTCATGTTTGGACAACATTCACAGTCTATTGAGTAAAACAGGTTATAAGAACATACACACATCCTCACAGGTTTATTATAAAAATTATGTTTGCATAAAAAGAATTAAAGGAGCTACTATAAAAATTTGTTCACAATGATTAGGTTTGTCTGGATGATAGCATTAGGGTGGCTTTTATCTTTTTTTCCTTCTCTGTATTTTTTGAATTTTCTATAAATTAATTTATTATCTAATAAGCTGCTTATTTATGAGAGAAAGATCCACACCAGGGCTTCTGGAATGTGAGCACCAAGCATTACAGGAAGTGTGCTCCTTCCTATTGCGGGGCATTGAGGAGGGCTATTTATTCAAGCATGAGTGTCTCCACCCAGCTCTGTCCCCTTTCTCCTTTCTTATCTAGCTGTCCCCTGGGGCCTTAACCACAATTGTCCCCTAACCCCCTCCACCAGATTGCTTCTGTGATCAATTCAGCCTTGGATCTGTACTTCCCGGAGGGCTGTGGTGTGGATATCCTTGCAGAGCTGGGGCGCTATTATGTGTCCTCTGCTTTCACTGTGGCAGCCAGTATCATCGCCAAGAAGGAGGTTCTTCTGGATCAGCCTGGCAGGGAGGGTAGGTGCCAGGTGGGCAGCAGAGCTCCATTCTTCCTCAAAGCTGGAGACAGTGGCTGGCTGAGAAGGATCTAGTCTTAGCCCCAGTGGTGGGGTGGGGGTATCTGGAGAATGAATGCTTGCTGTAGGGAAACTTAAGAGTCCATTCCCTCCAAATCCAAGACACTTACTTAGCAAAATTCAAAGTGAGCTGGAATTGTGCAGATTTGAGATTAAAACAACATTGGGGGGAATAGATACTTTAGTGACTCCATTTCACAGAGAAGAAACAGAATCTGAGGGAATACAAATGAATTGCTTAATAGCTAATGGACCCCATGTCTGTCTCCTCTCTAAAGTACAGGCTCTTACTCATCCTTTATCATCACTTAATAAAAATAATTCATGACCACTTTAAGTCTACTTTACAGATGGGAGAATGTAGGCAGGGAGAGATTGAGTCAAGGCTAGGTCACATAGCTGATAAGGGCAGTGTTGGAATTCAAGTTCAGGGATAAGCTTACTCAGAACTTTTATGCCCAAACTGCCAGCATTAATGATCTTCCTTGACCTTCCAGATAGATTAGGCCTCTCAGAGGGATTGTCTAGAGCTCTTCAAATGACAGGTGTCAGGCAATCTGATCTTGGGCTTTGCCCTCTGCTCTGAGAGAGTCTCAGCAGGAGAGCTTCAGGATGGTGCTTTTCAGAGAGAAAGACAGAGAGAGAGGAGGGGAGGGGAGGGGAGGGAGGGGAGCTCCCTGCTCCCTGCTCCCAGCCTCCTCACATTCTGCTTGTGCCACTTCTGTCCCCTTCCCTCCCCACAGAGGAAAATGGTTCCACCTCCAAGACCATTGTGTACCACCTTGATGAGGGCGTGTATGGGATCTTCAACTCAGTTCTGTTTGACAACATCTGCCCCACTCCTATCCTGCAGAAGGTGAGCCTACCCTGTGTGTATCTCTTTATTGTGTGTGTTTCAGTAGCATCTGTTGTATTTTTATCTAATTTTTATTTTTATTTATTTTTTTGCGGTGCTGGGGATCAAACCCAAGGCCTTGGGCATACTAGGCAAGTGCTCTACCACTGAACTACACTCCCAGCCTCATGTTTCACTTTTCAAAAATTAGATAAGGGACTGGGGATGTAGTTCAGTGGTAAAGCACTCTCCTGGCTTGCATGAGGGCCCTGGGTGAAATCTCCAGCACACAAAAAAAAATTAAAAATAGACAACAAAGAGCTGGGCTTGCTTCACTCTGTAATCCCAGCACTCAGGAGGCTGAGGCAGGAGGATCTCAAGTTTGAGGCCAGCTTGAGCGAGGCTACATAACAAGAGCCTGTCTCAAAAACAACAGCAACAAAATAGACCACAAGGATGAAGAAAGTTATCACCCATAATCCCATTATACAAAGATAGCTTCTTTGAACATTATACTTTATTTCTTTTAGAAAAATGCAGTGTACTTTGCTTTCATAAAGCTGGGATAATATTATTATGTAATCTATTTTTTATTTGTATAGGGTGTAGCTGTTGTATGCTATTAGCTATCCTATCCTAGTATGCTTTTCAATGACTCTATGATATTTCAACTAGTCTAACCCTAGTAGGTGGCCATTAGGTTTCCTATTTTGAGCATTTTGAGTCTATCTTGATGTACATCTCTGATTACCACCTGGGAGTAAATTCCTACAAGTAAAAGGAAAGTTCATCTGTAATAGGTTTTTCATGTTAACCTGGGAACAAGAACAACAAAACATCCCTGGGCTCTAGCAGCATTAGTGGGACTCTAGTACTGGGGTTTGAACTCAGGGCCTTGTGCTTGCTAGACAGGTGCTCTACCACTTGAGCCACTCTACCAGCCCTTTAGTGGGAATCTTTACAAGGGGAAAGAGAATCAAGACCCATCTCTAGGTCTTTGAAGTCAGCTCCTCATGGGAGCTCTTCTTGCCTCTTATCCCATTGGAGGCACAGGAGCCCTCCCTCTCTTCCCCATTGTGCATGGGGTTGGTGGATCCTCATTTCATAGTTAAATTTGGCTCCCTTCATTTGTCTGAGGAAGCTTTCCTGATGTGCTGAGGAATTCAGAGTTTTCTACTCTGACACGCTAGCATTGCCTGATGTGTGATGGCTCTCATCTTACTGCATTCAGAAGGGACCAGGTTGGCCTGGACCAGCCAAGCCCAAGTGGCAGGACAATCAGCAGCTCTCTGCCTTCACTCCCCGTCTTCCTGTTTGGTGCCATCTCTAACCCATTCTCTGTTCCCTTCATCAGTTGCTCAGAAGAGCAGGACTGTGGACCCCACCCACTATTGCACTTTCTTTGTGGTCTGTGCTGTTCCTTCTCTGGATAATGCGTTTCAGTTTCCTCCTTGAGGCTGTGAACCTGGCCTTGTGAGCAAAGCCAGGGCAGAGGCCACAGTCCACTGAGGAAGACAGACATTAAGTGTGCTGGGGGGAATTCAGCCTGGCCAGGGCTAGCTGCACCTTCCCCTTCAGAGGAAGGTGCCCCTCATGAGTGGTTATGGCAGCTTTGGGATCCTGCTCCTCACAGGACTTTGTTTTTTATATTAAATATACTCTTTGGTTCAAAGTTCACTTCTTATCATTGGACCATGCTTGGCTCAATTTTGTGTTTTCTAAAAAAAAATTACAAATATTCGAATCCCCTTAATATGCAAAGCACTGTGTTGAAGTCTGCAGACAAATAGTAGGTAAAAATTGTTTGTATCTTGGGAATACAAGCCCTATTAGATAGAAATGTGTGTGTGTGTGTGTGTGTGTGTGTGTGTGTGTGGTGTGTGTTTAATATACAAGCTATACAATATCATGAAGAAAGTATAGAATAAATATTACTTGATTTTTTTCAAAAATACTTTAGTGTACATCTCTAACAGATAAAGACTTTGGAAAAATTGTAGCTCCATTATCAAATTAAAAAATAAACAATTTTAGGACTGGTGGTGTGGCTCAAGTGATAGAGAACATCTCACTGTGTTTTTTTGGGGGTGAGGACAGTACTGGGGTTTGAACTCAGGGCCTCATGCTTGCTATGCAGGCACTCTACCAGTTGAGCCACTCTGCCAGTCCTTTTTATGTTGTGTATTTTCGAGATAGGGTCTCATGAACTATTTGCCTGGGCTGGCTTCAAACTGCGATCCTCTTGATCCCTGCTTTCATAGTATCTAGGATTACAGGTGTGAGCTACTGGCTTGTGCCATTGGCTCCAGTGGAATTGAATAGATTTTTTAAACTTATGTAAGTAACTTAATATTTAAAGGAACTTTAAAAAAGAAAACCCTCACCAATCCTCGTCCTTATGGAACTCTGTTCATTGTCACATTACCTCTACTTTCATCGTGCACATGCAGCATCCCGTGGTTGCAAACTGCACATACGTATTGGCTAAAGTCATTGTATACTTATGGCAGTGGGTGCTGTGCTAAGCGTTTCATATGACATTACTTTCTTGGTCTTTACAATAATCCTTTAAGGTAGGTATTATCAGTCCCATTTTACAGTGAGAAAGCTGAGCTTGTAGAGGTGCATATCTTGCTCAAAGTCACACACTTAATAAGAGGTAGTGCTTATTAACTGAGCTCCTTGGGGATAGGGTTCATGTCTTATTCATCTTTGATTATCTGTCTGGTGCCAGAGAAAAAGCTTTTAACTACTTTCCTATAAAACAATTACATTCCCATAAAATTGCTGTATCATTGGGCATTTAAGCATTGCTCCTGTCATTTCTTATTGTTCTTATTCCACGAATTTTTCCATGAATATTACTAGAATGCTCTTTGCTAATCTCTCTGCATGGCTGACTCATTTTACATGGTTAAAGCGTATTTGCTTTTAAAAACTCTTTTCTTATAATATGTCCCTGAAATATTACCAGGCAAAAGATAGGAGCACTGTTAGACTCTTGAATCATGCTTCGAGATCATCTTCCCAGAATCTTATCTAATAGGTTCTGTTACCACTTGTGCCCACTCCACAGTGAGCTCACAGGCATTCACTCTGTGACCTTTTTTTGTTGGCTAATTTTCTAAAACGTCATACCTCAGTCATTCTTTCATTTCTATGTCTTTGACAAGGATCAAGCATTTTATTTTTGTTTATTGTTTTATTTCCTTTGATGTCAATGCCTTTTTATATCCCCTGCTCACTTAATTTGGGAGGTCTTGAAGTTTTTTCTTACAAATAGTGATTAACTTTCATAGACATGTATGTATATTTACTACTGTAATATTTGATACAATTTTTTTCAGTCTGTTATTCTAGTTTTGTGATTGCTATTCTTTCATAAAAGTTCAATACACTCATGAATCTTTAAGTATGCTGTAATTAATAGTAAGGAAATAGAATATTTATGGAAAAAGATTGCTTTCTGGAGAAAATTTAGCACAAACAATAAAAAATCCCAGTATTCAGAGATGATGATTATTAAAATTTACTTTGATTCCTTCTTTTTAAAGTATCATAGTGCAAATTGTTTTTAATTAAAAAGCACATCCATGAGCACACTGGCATTTGGGTGGACTTTTAAGCATAAATATTTAAATGTTCTTTGAGTGGTCTAAAATAATATGGCGTGCAAAGATGCACGCGAGTGAATGTGTATCAGCACTTCATAAATGCTAAGTATGGCTGGGTGTAGGGAGGGAAAATACCTGAGAATTTTATGAGATTCTTAGGGCAAAATTATGTTTCATTTTTTGAGAAACTTCCAAAGTGTCTTCCCAAGTGGCTGTACCACTTGGGAAGTGCATTCCTTCCAGCAATGAGTAAGAATTCCTATTGTTTCACACCCTCACCGGCCATTGGGATTGTCAGTAGTCTGGATTTTGGCCAGTCTAATTGGTGGGTTGTGACATTTGATTGCTGCTTCAGTTTGCAGTTCCCTGAAGACATGTGATGTGGTGCATCTTTTCATATGCCTATGTGCCGTCTGTCTATCTTCTTTTGAGAAGTGTCTTTTAAGGCTTTTGGAACATGTTTATTTAGGTTATGTGTTTTCTCAGTGTTGAGCTTTAGGAAGTCTTTGTATGTTTTGAACAACATCTTTTATCAGATGTGTCATTTGCAAATATTTTCTTCCAGTCCATGGCTTCTCATTTTCTTCCCTTTCTTTCTTTTCCTTCCTTTCTTTCCCTCCCTCCCTCCCTCCCTCCTTTTCTCTCTCTTTCTCTCTCTTTTTCTTTTTGTGGAACTGGGGTTTGAACTCAGGGCTTTGTGCTTGCAAAGCACTTGAGCCACATCTCTAGTCTATTTTGCTCTAATTATTTTGGAGATGGGAGTCTCATAAACTATTTCCCTGGGCTGGGCTCAAACCACAGTCTTTCTAATCTCAGCTTCTAAGTAGCTAGGATTACAGGTGTGAGCCACTGGTGCCTTTTTTTGACATTTCTTTTGCAGAGTAGTTTTTAATTTTAGTGAAGTTTAGCTTATCAATTCTTTCTTTTATAGATTGTCCCTTTGGTGTTGGAGTTTGTCTTTATTTTAATAGCACTTACTATCTTCTGTTTTCTTTTTTGAGGTATTGTCCAGATTGGTCTCAAACTTGCGGTCCTCCTGCCTCACCTTCCCAAATAGCTTGAACTGTAGAAGTGGGCCACTGTGCCTGGCTCATATTATATAATTTACTTCTTTATTTTATTGTTTGCCGTCCCCCTTCTAGACTGTAAACTTCATGAAGATACAGATCCTTGTCTGTTTTGCTCACTAGTATGTGCCACGCACATAAAACAGTGACTATTCAAAACTAAATGATAACCTAACTCTGAAAATGGATTTCTCTTTGGGAGTATCTGCTGAATCTCCTCATAGCATTGACTTTCAGTTCTGATAGCTATGTGGGTTTCTAGGGCCTTATCAGGATGGAGAGTTTGATATGATATTCTCGAGATGGAAAGCTTGACATAAGAACACCCCAAAAGTATATCCTTAAGGTAAAGTTCAACTAGGAACAAAACTCTATTCTACCGAGGAGATCAGCAAGAAAATGTACCTCTTTCAATTTGGTAGTGGTTGGAAGAGGATAAAAAAAAATGGAGAATTTGCAACTACAAGCTTGCCTTCTCTGGAGCCTATGGCCTAAATTCACATTGTGTGGTCTAAAAAAACCTCAAGCCTAGAATTGATTTTTATCTGGCAGAAGCAAGTGCAGTTCTTTCTGGGAGGAATCTTCAACCTAGGCTTTAAAGAACTCTCACAGATAAGGTTTCAAGGAACACAAGTTGGAATCAATAATCGTAAAACAAATAAACAAGTGACCATAAGGGAGAACCAATAGATGCAATAGGCAGCAGCATCACACCTGTAATTACTTTATTATTGGAATTATCAGATGCTAAAAACACTACATTTTGCAACATGTAAAGAAGTAAGAGATTGAAAATATGATCCAGGAATAAGAGATGTAGCCTAGGGGTTTAGCTTACTAGAACATGTGCTTGACACGTGTGAGGCCCTGTGTGTAACACACACACACACACACACACACACACACACACACACAAGAATAAATGAATATAAAATATGATGAACAAATGTTAAAATAGACCCTCTAGAAATGAAAAAGATAGAAATTAAAAAATTATGGTCAGGGTAAGCAATGTATTAGAAACAGCTAAAGAAAGAATTAGAGAATGGGAATATAGAACTGAAGAAACTATACCAATATAGTACAAAGATAAAGAGTTATAAAATAGGAAAGGCTAAGGAAGTAGTGGATAGAGTGAGAAATTAAAAGAATGACAGTGTAAAAGTTGGTGAGGACTGTGGCTGGATCTCTTAGACACTGATAGGTGGGAGTTGATTTCTCTACTTTGGGAAACAAGTTGGCATTGGCAGATAAAGATAAACATCTATACACCCTGTATTTCAGCAAGTTCCTAGGTATATAGTGTAAAGAAACTCTTGGCATGTGTGTTTGAGGAGATACACTAGAATATTCACAGAAGAAATTTTTATAAAACAGTGGAAGCAACCTTAATGTTTGTTGATAGAGTAACAGATAAATTACAGTATATTTCATACAATGAATGAATTCTATGCAGTGTATTTGTGAACTATGTATCTACTGGATGAATCTTTGGAGTGGAAGTTTCAACAAAAGCAAGTTGCAGGGATCACATACTCTATAATTCTAATTACATAAATTTCCAAAGCACACGAAACTAAGTCTGTCCTTTAGGATTAGGTACACTCACAGAAAGCAAAGAAAAGAAAGAGTCATGAACACAAGACTCAGGACAGTGGTTACCTCTGGAGAGGTTAGGGAAGGGGGATATTACTAGGGTGGGCCACAGATGCTTTTTAATATTCTTTGATAGGCTCACAATTATTTTATTATCACATGCTTTATAATGTTAATAAAAATATCTTGGGGATTTTAATTAGTAGTACCTTACCTATTTGTTAAATTAGGGAGAATTCTCTATATTTTATTAAAATTTTCTAGCTGGAGAGGGTAGAGCTCATGTGTTTCATTTCTCCCACTAAGGTCTTATTATTTTCTTTGAATAAGTATTATTGTGGCCCAAGCACATGTCAAAATTTAATAACCAATGCTGTCATTACTTTTGTGAGTAATGTGTTTTTGAACTGAGATTCTGGCTTGTCATGCTAAGACTCACTGATTTCCTCTAGTAACTACCCTACCGCCTTTGGATTTTCCAGGTGGATGAACATGCTATCTGCAATGTCATGTTTTATTTCTTCATTTTGTATACATTGCACATTTTTTCCTATAGCTATTGCCAGAATATCTCCTGATGTATAAAATATGAATGATGTCACAAAGTTTTGTTTGGAATCAGAAGACATGGATTCAAAGCCTGGCTCTGCCATATACTAACAGAACAACCTTGGCAAGTTAGAGTCTTTCTAGCCTTGATTCTCCAGTTTCTTCATTTTGAAAATAAAGGGGCTGAACTTTGATTCCTGAGGTTGCTTCTGGTTCTGAAATGGAGTCATTCTAGTGTATTTCCATGAAGTTAGAGCTGGCTCCTTGTCTAAAATAGTCTGTCTTTGTTGTGGGGCTTTGTTTTGTCTATAGTTTTAATTAAAATAGAGGCTACAAAAATTAGAGACTACATACAGTAAGCTATTGGATAGCATCTTGACATGTATTGGGAAAACTGAATTTGAATTGTACATCTGTATTTCTTATATTGTGATGAAAGGCAGTGCTTGACTTTGCTCATTTTGTCCTTTTCTTCCATGATCTGATTATTGAAGATGATTCATTGACTATAAGTGTGGATTTGGTTAGCTAAGGTTTCATGTTAGATTTTTGCCTGGATGTGCACAAATGAGTTTTTGTTTTGGGCTCCCCACCCCCACCCCCACCCCACCTTGTGGTAGGCATGCTTTGGAAACGAGGAACCCTTATCCCTTCTCATAGAGGGGCCCAGTGGCCAGCAGACTGGGCATCTTGGATTTTTACAGATGTTTGTCTGTTTCCATTTAGTTATCAGCAAATGAGGCTGAAACTTACAATCTTTTTGCTTTGGGAAAATTTATTTTTGCAGATTCTTTTTTTTTTTTTTTGGCAGTACTGTGGGTTGAACTCAGGGCCTCATGCTTGCAAGGCAGGTACTCTGCCACTTGAGGCATGCCCCCAGCCCTTTGTGAATTGGTTATTTTTGAGGTAGATTTTCCATTTATGCCTGGACTGTAATACTCCTATTTATGCTTCCCTACATAGCTGTGATGATAAGCATTTGACACAGTGAGATGGGGTCTCTCAAACTTTTTGCCTGGGTTGGACTCCAACTTCAATCCTACCAATCTCTGCCTCCTGAGTAGCTAGGATGATAGGCTTGAGCCACTGTTTCTGGCCCTTTTTTTTTTTTTTTTAAAGAAAATATGGCTTTAAATAGTGTAAGGGAGCTGGGTGCTGGTAGCTCGTACCTATAATCCTAGTTACTCAGGAGGCAGAAATCAGGAGGATCATGATTTGAAGCTAGCCCAGGCAACTAGTTCTGTGAGACCCTACCTCGAAAAAACAATTCACAAAAAAAAGAAGGGCTGGTAAAGTGGCTCAAGGTAGAGCCTGGTATCCTGGCACATACCTGTAATTCCAGTTACTTGGGAGGCAGAGATAGGAGGATCTCAGTTTGAGGACAGCCCAGGGGAGGGGAAGCATGAGAGCTTGACTGAAAAACAAAGTAGAAACAAAAAGGACTGGGGGTTGAGGCTCAAAAGCTGGAGTGTTTGCCTAGCAAGCTTGATGCTCTGAGTTCAATCTCCAGTACTGGAAAAAGAAATAGTAAAAACATAGATTTACATTTCTTTCTTTGAAATTTCAAAATCTTTTTTTTCTATTTTTTATTTGTACCACTAATGAGTGACAGAATTCTGACTTATTAAACCCAAGGATACTTTTTCTCTTTATTGTGGAAGAACTTTTAAAACCTGCTTTCTCAGATCCTTGTTGATACAATTATAGAGTATTTCACTCCCCAAACTTTAAATGTTAGTGTAATGTTTCCTAATGATTGGAGCTAAGGGAGATAACTCGCAGCAATTGAGACTCATTTTACTCATCATAAAAAAGGTTGTAAATAAGGATGAAAAAGGATTTGTTTGTTTGTCTCCCCTTCCTTGCTGGAACATGAGATCTACAAGCACAGGAACCATGGTTGGTTTTTTTGCACTACTGAGACTTGAACTCAAGGCCTCACATTCTTACCATGCTACCATCCCTCATTTTTTTTGTGCTCATTGCTGCTTACTGCTGCATCCTCAGCTCCTGTATCACAGCCTGGCATACTGTGTCGATGTTCAATAAGTATTTGGTGAATGCAGTATAGTTCTCATTATTGATTTTAATAATAGATGCATACTTTTCTTTATTAATAAGTCTAATAGCTTATTAAATTTTTGTCAAATATGAGCCAGGCACAGTGGCTCACACCTGTGATCCTAGCTACTTGAGAGGTTGAGATTGGGAGAATTGCAGTTCAAGGCCAGTCTAGGCAACTAGTTCATGAGACTCCATCTCCAAAATAGCTAGAGCAAAATGTACTGGAGATGTGGCTCAAACAGGAGAGGCCTGCTTTGCAAGTAGGAAGTCCTAAGTTAGAAAGAAAACCTCAACTTTTTGTCAAATATGTGACTGAATTCTGCTTATGAAAACCGACTTTTCTCAATTTTACTCATTTCTACTCCCTAGCTAAGGTATTGGAATGTTTTCCCTTTTTTCTCATTGGTCTTTACTGCCTCCTTCTTGACCTTTTGTTTGTTCATTTTTTGGGGTGGTACTGCTTCTTGACCTTTTGAATGGCTTTTATTCATGTCTACTTTTTTCTTTTCCTTCTCATTCTTATCGCTCATATATGTCATCCACCCATCCATTTAAAAAGCATTGAAATGAGCACCTACTGTATGCCAGATTGCAGGGTGTGCAGGAGATGTGGGGAAATGGACTGACACCATCCCTCGGCTTGTGGAATTTATCATGTTAGGGAAAACAGGCCTGAGCAGATAGTTCATGAATATTTCATTACAAATTATGGCAAATGCTCTGAAGGCAAAGCTCAGGGCGCGGAGGCTGTTTCTTCTGAGATCAAAAAGAAAAATAGGAGGTGGCAGGTTTGGAGCCTCAGGGAACAGTGTGGGGGAAGGCAGGGTGGGGGAGGAAGCCAGCAGTACTGGGGAGTCTAGAGCACCAGGAGTAACTGGAGCTAGCCAGGATGGTAGAAGGTAAGGTATGGGTCTGGGAGGACCTAGTCAGATTCTGCCTGTGTCCATCCTTCAGTACTGACTCTTCTTCTAGGATCTTCCCAGCAAGAACCCCACACTGTAACTAATTACTCTGATTACTTGGCTGTCTGAAAATGGTCTGTGCTACACATTTCTTTTCTGAATTTGGAAGTAATCTAAAAAATTACATTGATGTTATGGGTAGTTATGCTTTTGAACAAATCCTTAGCCTCTTAGAGCCTCTGTTTCCCTGAAATGGGAGTACTCATGCCTGCCTCTTGGGTCCTCTGTGACCTCTGCCAGGCCACTCTGTGACTATCTGTGGGAGGACCATCTTCCTCACACACCAGAGGGAAGGTGGTCCTATGTACTCTGACTCCTGTCAAGGGGTCTGGCATGGCATGAGGGTACCTAGGAAGTCTTCTGAGAAAAGGGAGCCTCAGGACTGGGCTCAGAAGACAGACTGGAACTGAGGGTGGGGCAGGGCTCTGGAGGCATGACACAGCTGAGGTCTGGAAAGTGGCTGATGAGGACCAAGTACAGACATGATAACAGTAACAACAGAAATAACAGAGCCAACTTGCTGGGCATGGTGGTACAAGCCTGTAATCCCAGCACTTGGCAGGCTGAGGCAGGAGGATTGCAAGTTTGAGGCCAGTCTAGACTACATTACTGAGACCCTGTTTCAAAACCAAACCAAACAAAACAAATAATACTAACTTCTTGGACTTTTACTGTATGCCAGACACCATTTTAAATGCTCTCTGTATGCTAACTCACTTATCCTCTCAGTAGCCTTATGATGAAGTAAGTGCTACTTATTATTCCTGTTTTACAAATAAGAAAACTGAGGCACAGAGTGATTAAGTATCTTGCCTAAGATTTCACAGCTAGCAGGTACCAGAACCTAGACTTGATAGTGTAGCTTCCAAGTATAAGAAGCAATAAATGTGGAAATTCACCCCCTCCAGTCTTTATCCTCTTGGCATTTGAGGGTGGCAGTGCTCGGGCTGTGGTTTGCCCAGGAAGGCTGATGCTATCCTTGTCTTCTACAGAAACCATCTGCAGAGCAAGCCCTGTACAGCAGTAGCCTGTGGGGACCGGCAGCTGATGGCCGTGACTGCGTGGCTGAGGGCTTGTGGCTGCCGCAGCTACATGTAGGGGACTGGCTGGTCTTTGACAACATGGGCGCCTACACCGTGGGCACAGGATCCCTCCTTGGGGGGACCCAGGCCTGCCACGTCACCTACGCCATGTCCCGGGTAGCCTGGTAAGGGGGTTCTGCTGCAAAATGGGGTGAGGGGAGGCAGGCTGGACAGAAGCAATGGGGAAACCTGAGATCTGAGACCCTGCTTCTGTGTAATCCAATTTGACAAGGAGATCCTAGCTGCTGATTCTAGGTGAGGCCTGTGCTGGGGACCTGGCTGTGGCCACGAATGGGGCTGCGTTTTCCCCCAGGAGCTCAGAGTACAGTGGATGACATTGTGTTGGGTGGGGACTGAAGCCCTCTGGAAGGCCCAGACCTGTCCCCTGAGGAGGTAGGAGCGTGGGCAGAAGGAACATAGCACAAGTGTGTTGCATCTAAGGCACTAATGAAGGTTGGCTGTGACCAGAGTGGGAGGCAGGGCTAGATCTGGGAAGGCATTAGAGACTGAGTAGAGGACTGGAGTACAAGGAGAAGCAAGGACTGGTTTGAAGCAGAGGTTTGACATGGTCTAGTTTGCATTTTTGGAAAGACCACTCCAGCTACTGGGTGCACTAAGGAGGTCAAGGGCTGATGCACAGAGATGGTCAGTCAGGTGGCAGCTCTGTGACCTGGGAAAGACTTGCCTGTTTATTGAGCCTGTTTTCCCATCTGGGAAATGGGCACAACACAGCCCTACTTACCAGTGTAAGACAAACAAAACAAAATAAAACAAAAAGCTCTGTGGGGATCAGTGTTTTCACTGAGAGAGGTCACTTGCTGCAACCTGGGCGATGGATCAGAGGGCAGGAGCAGTTTCTAGGCCCTCAGGAGTTGAGTGTGTCTTATGTCCTGAGGTCCCCAGGAACACCACCAAATCCAAGGCCCAATAGGGCATCAGGAGAGTTGCATTTCATCACTTATCCAGCAAACTTTTGTTGTTTCTATCCTGTGTGGGGCACAGGATAGGCGGATGTAGCCATTTTGCCATCCAGGATGTTTTGACAAAGCCTAAAAACGACCTTAGAGAACAATCACTATGAGAGCTTCCTACCCATCCCTGGTTGTCATCAGCAATCGCAGGTACATGAGGCTGCAGAGAGTCACCCGCACTTGTTAAGGGAAACAAAAAATGCTAAAATATTGAAGTGGAAGTATCAGAGGGGCTTCACCAACATGTTCTGTTTTTGTGCCTGCCCTGTGCCAAGTTCTGAGGGCATAGGATCATCAAAGGCAGTGGGGATCCGAGGCACAGACCTGCATACACAGGCACTAGCAGAGTGGAAAGGCCCCTGGAAGAGAGGGACAGTGAGCTGGAGAGGGTGGTCAGGAGTTAGCCATGCCCAGGAGACTCAGACAGGTTGAGAGGTGGAGATCTAAAAGGGCCCTGTTCGATCATGAACTGCATTTGGTTCTGTTCCCACACAAGGAGTGGCATGTGGGAAAGACTGGGTCAAGAAGAATCTTGGAGGCTCAGACTGGACTTGGTCCTAAAGGTAGTAGGGAGCCATTGAGGGGTTTTAAGAAATAGGACTAACCCATGTTTAAAAATAAGGTGACAGAGGCTCAGCCAAAGGATCCCTCCCTAAAGGGGACCAGCTTGACTGGGCTCTGTATGACACCAGCTGCTGATGTGCTGTTGAGTTGTATAAATTAGCAAAGGAGGGAGGCCTTCCTGTTGGTGGGAGCTGGAATGTGCTGGAAGTACGGAAGGCATAAAGGAGGCACTGGATAGAAGAGAGAGGGTCTTGTGGAGAAGCAAATCTCAGGAGAAGTAAAGGGCAGGCTGACACAAAACCCAGAACTCTTTCCCCACCCAGCAGCCACCCTTTCCTACCTAGTGGTGCTTGCCTGGGGCTGGCCTGCTGCGGGGGACTCCAGTAGCAAGTGACACAGATGTCTTCCCTGCCTTGCTGTAGATGAAGGGATGTCAGGGGTACAGACATTGAACCCTATTGTTATTTCCCCTGAGGTTCTGTCACTGAAGCTGAGACCTGGAGGCTGAGGAGGAATTAGGCGAGGGTTGATGATGCAGATAGGGGACAAGCATAGCACAGCCCTGGGAAGGGTCCTGAGTGAGCCTAAGAAGTGGCTGTCATGGATAACATCTGGGGATATGGTGAACATGGCTGAGAGTGTGGGGGAAGGCAGGCTGGGGCTGATCCTCCAGGATCTTGAGTGTGGAGGGGAGGAGCTGGTAGCTTGAGAGCTGGGGTTTGCTTTTGGAAAGATGTGCCTGAGCCTATGCTGGATCTGTCTGGAGGGGGCAAGAGCAGGTCAGGGAGCCCATCAGAAGACCAAGAGATGGAACTGTCAGTGGGGATAGAGATGGGTGAGTGGGCTCAGGAGCTGGGCTTGGTGGGCCTGGACTGTGGCTCAGCGGTCGCCAGAGCAGCTAGTTGGATTCTGGAGCTGTTTATCCACTTACGGGATGTGGTGTTGTCTGAGGGGAGCAGGAAATGAATTATTTTCAAGCCCTAAGCCTGGGGAATGTGGGCTTTGGAGTGAGAGTTGGTCTAATCCTAGTCCTGCCACCTGCTGGGGATGTGGTGTTGGGTAGGCTGCTCCTCCCTGGCCTCAGTTTCCTCTTCAGTTAAATGGGTAGGGTCATGCCTACCTCACAGGATTTAGGGGGAGATGTAATTACATAAAGGAAATTAAGTGCCTGGCACAATGTCTGATGCATGGTAAGTGCTCAATAAATATGGTTTCCCTTCTCTTGTTGGGTGATGAGAAAGGAAAGGTCAGCAGGCCTCCCTTGTCCTTGCCTGATGGAGCCAGGACTGCAGGTACAGGGGCTGTCAGGGAACTCCAGGCCTGTGTCCTCAGGATGGCTGCCTCCAGCACATCTCTCTCGCCCCCAGGGAAGCACTTCAAGGGCAGCTGCTGCCCGCAGAAGACGACCAGGACGCTGAAGGCGTGTGCAAGCCTCTGTCCTGTGGCTGGGAGATCACAGACACCTTGTGTGTGGGCCCTGTCTTCACCCCAGCGAGCATCATGTGAGCGGGCCTGTCCCCCCAGGAGAACCCCAGCAGGGCCGCGGAGATGCCTCTGGGAGAGGTGGGGAAGGCGCAGAGCAGGCATCCTCTGGCCAGGGCTCTGGTGCTTGCTCTGCTGCCCCCACACTCCACCTGTAGTGTTTCTGCCCTGTAAATAGGACCAGTCTTACACTCGCTGTAGTTCAAGTATGCAACATAAATCCTGTCCCTTCCAGCTGTGTCTGCCTCCTCTGCAGCGCAAGGGGCCTGGTCAGCCAGGTGTGGGGGTATCCTTGGGAGTCTACCTTGGTCTTCTTCCCACTTTGTAAATATGAAACAAATAAATACTTAGGTTTTTTTTTTTTTTTTAATACTCCAGTGGAAACTGGAAGTTCCATTCACAAAGGAATCTGGGCTAGGCTGGGGAAAGACTTCCTCACTCAGCATGGTTGAACTCCTGCTCTCTGCTTGAGCCCTGATTATGCTCCCAAGCCCCAGTTACAGGGCAGCATCTCCCTCTGGTACCCACCATCTCTGACTCATCTCTGCCTTCCTCACAGGCCTCCATGCCTGGTGTCATGAGGAAGGGTGAATTGGGGTGAGGTGAGGGTCAGAGTTACCTCCTTTCATAAGCTCATGGCCTCTGTGTGACTCAAAACCCAGCCTAAGGTCTGGTCTAGAGTAGGGAAAACTGAGTATTTGATACAGCTATGGAATGCTAAAGAGCAAAGGGATTGGGGTCCAGGCAGGGTTTTGTTTTTTTGTTTCTCGTTTTGTTTTTGTTTTGTGATGCCAAGGATTAAACTCAGGTCTTGTGCATGCTTAGCAATTGCTCTACCACTGAGCTAGACCTCCAGCCCCATTTTTTTCTTGGAGGTTTGAGCAGACCCTGTATCTTTACTCTCCCTGCAGGATGGCAAGGCCATAGAGTAATGCAAACACATTGTGGTTGGTCTGGCTTGTTGAGGCATTAAGTGTTAGCACACTGTGGAGTATTGCCATGTCTAGTGCCAAGGGGCCTGATGTTTCCCCAGAATGGCAGTTCTTACAAGGACAAAGGTTTCTTCACACTGATCTGATCCAAAGTTATGATCCTGGAATTTAAGTTGTTAAGCAAAGGAGTTCAGATTTTAGACTTTCTCCCAGATGTTGGACGGGGTGCTAAAGATTTTTCTTCTGAAATTAAAAAATTGATATATAATTCAAATGCCATAAAATTCACTCCTTCAAAGTGTAAAGGTGATGGTTTTCAGTATGTTCACAGAGTTCTGCAACTATCATAGCTACCAATTCTAGAACATACTCATCACTCCCCAAAGAAGCCCCAGACCCATTAGCAGTCACTCTCCATTTCCTTTCCTTTACCTCCTGGCAATACACATCTACTTTTCATCTCTATGGATGTGCCTATTCTGGAATTTCACTGTTATGGTTTTCATATCTTCATGGATCTTTTCTTGGGGTGGGACTGGCTAACCTGTTTCATTATCTCAGTCCTGGGGCCTGCACATGGCCTTGGGGTCAACTAATGAGGCAATGTGCCATGAGCTTGGAGTGAACTAGATGCTTGCTAAAAGCAAGGACCAAGGCTGGGCCTAGTTTTTGTACTTTAACAACGAATAGCCTGAAATTAGGACATGAAGAGACTGAGAGAGTACTCACAAAGGTCGCTTCCTTGCCCCTTTGGTATCCACCCACAGTCATGTTTTTCAGATATTCCTACACTGGACTCATCCCTCCACCTGTGAGAGTATTTCTGAAACTTCTCCACCTCCCCCTCCTTCTTCTTCCTTTTTTTTGGCGGAAGGAACCCTGGGGAGACCTGTGGGAGGTCCAGATGTAACTCATTTCTTCACTGGAGGCAGGTCTAGTGGGAGGCCCTTCTGTGGCTTTTGAAGTGACATCAGCTTGGCATGGAACTTGAACATACCTCTCACTGGAGCTACCTCATGTTTTAATGTGCTGTTTGCTGTGAGAATGTGAAATTTACTTTTCTAAGAAAGTTGTACACAGAACATTGATGTGACTTTCTTGAGAATAATCATTAAAAGTCATTTCTCTTGTAATTTGTTTATTTCCGTCCTTCCACCAGAAGAGAAAGAGCAAAGCATTAAATGTGGAGAAGGGTAAGGGAATTTGAGCCTGAGGGTGCAGATTTGAGCAGAGGTGTCCTGGAGCCCTGGCCACACAGGCATTTGCTCCCTTGGAGTCCTTCTCAATACTGGTCACTGGCAGTGACATTCACAGATCCATCATGCACTAGGATCTCACCAAGGAACATCCTCCTCCCAACACTACCCACGCCCACCTGCACCTCTCCTGAAGCTCTTCCACATGCTTGTTTGTTCACTAGAAGGTGGACAGATATGCTACTGCCCCAGACAGATACCTAACCTCTCCCTCTCCGGGATGGTCGCCTCCTCCCTTTTCCCCTCCACAATCAGCCCTCACTCAGCAGTCAGATGCTGTCACTCCTATGACTCCATTTCACCAAGAGTGACATTTAACTCCTCATTAAACTTACCTCTGATTCTTACTCTTTCCCTCTCACATTGGTCCAGGCCACCTCTCCTTTCCTCAAACACCTCACTGCTGGACCTAGATTTATTGTCACCTCTCTCTAGAATGATATTCACTGTGGGGCTCACTCACTTCACTCAGGTTCTTCTGCTCTAATGTTTTCTTCAGGTGAAGCCTAGAAAGTAGCACTTCCTGGTCTTTTTCCCATTTTTTTTCTTCCCAGCACCTATTACCACTCAACATACTCCATAGCATGTTTGTCTATGTATCATCTGTCAACCCATCTAGAATGTGAGCTGCTTTGCAGCAGGAACCTTATTTTTTCACTTTGTGTCCTCATCACCCCCAACAGGGCAGGTGCTCCAAAGTATATGCCAAATGAATAAACATATCTATTAACTGTCTGAATCTGTCATCTCATTTGTAAAACATGGCTGTTAAATATATTTCTCTCAGAGGTTTATTGTGAGGATTAATTAAGACGGGTAGAAAGTACTCAGTCCAGGACCTAGTATATACTCAATAAATGATACTGGAAGGCAGTCCATGAGGCCACTATGGGGGTGGGAAAGATTTCACAGAAAAACAAGAATTGAAGCAGAAGCAGAGTTTTATTCACTTTCCAAGGGAGAAAAGGGACCAATACTAAGAGGTATCAGCCCAGAATAAGGTTAGGGCTGGAGTTTATAAGCATTTAAGATATAGAGAGAATATTTATTGACCTTTAAAAAATATAATTTAGCTAGCTATTCCAGGAAGCAGCTGGGGTGGTAAGTTTCTCAATGTTTTGCCAAGGTGGTTGTTAGTTTATATAATCTTTTTAAATGACATCATGAGGTAAGAATATATTGACAACAAGATGCAAGTGGGGTTCCATTTGAGTTCACTAAAACAGCTTCTGTAAAACAAAGTAAAACAGCCTTCTTGCCAGACAAGATGGAGTCCTTTGCAGAATGGAGTAAGTTATGCTAATTTGAGTTGGGGCCTTACAGTTCCTTGGGCATTTATTGAGACTGTGGCCATGCCCTGTGGTAGAGACTGGTGGTGCAGAGATGAGTCTCTGTAAGTCTTCAAGGAGTGTACTGTGCAATGGTCATCTAGGACCTTGAATGACAGAGCCAATTCTGGAGGAGTATGGAGTTCTACATACTTCTGAAAGACAAGCACGACAGGGCACCTGAGAATGCAACAGAGTATTCAGAAGGAGCAGAGGGAAAGACCTGGCAGTTACATGTTCTTCCTTCACCTCCAAGCCTGATTAAAGGTAGGCCCAGTCAGAGAGGTTAGTGATGAGTTGTCATCTCTGTCTGCCCCTGTTCGGAATGGAGAATATGACTGTCTGACTGGGAGCCCTTTCTCCTACCCCATTCCCAGGAACCCCACCAGCTCAGAAGGGGCACAGGGAAGGTAATACCATGGAGAATTCTCTCATCTTTTCGCTGCATCTATTTTAAACCCTCTTCCGGGCATCTATGGGATGAACAGTTAAACTGCTGCATAAAATTACCTGCTAGTATTGGTCAGAGAGGTCTTTTTGAAACATGAACCAACTCTGTCAACCAAAACCCTTCAGCGGATTCCACTAGGATGCCAATAAAAGCTAAACTGCCTGAGACCTATGCCCACCTCAGAGACCTCATTTCATGCCACTTTCCTCACATTTCAGTTCCTTGGTCTTTTGAATAAACTAGTCAGAGGGTTGAGCGTAACTGTGAATCCCAAGGAGGGAGTCATTGACCCCCTTCTCCCTAGCTCCTGAATAACCCTAGATTGTGCAGTGACCATTAGAAGTTGGGAGGGAGCTGTAAATAACCTCTGGGTTATAGTTGGAAAGAATTCAGCTCGACACAGTAAATCCTATGCCAGGAGACATACAGGCATATAGAATGTCTGAATAACTCTAGGATGCGTGAATAACCCTAACCTTTGGGGTAGGACTGCTAGATAAAATACAGAACACCCCAGTTAAATGTGAATTCAGATAAAGAGGAAACATTTTTTAGGATCATGAAATATTTGGGATAGTCATGAAGTAAACATTACTCGTTTACCTGACATTCAGCTTTAACTGGGCATCTGCATTTTATTCGCTAAGTCTGGCACCCCGCCCTTTCAAGTCCCTGTACGCAGGCTGTCCCCCTCCGAGTTTCTTTCTGCTCATCTGTGCAGTGAGGCGGGCTCTGTGAGTCTTGCCTGAGGGACTCCTCAGACGGGGCGCCCCCCACCCCGGCGGTCGCCCCTCTGCTCAGAGCAGCAGTGTGGAAGCGCGCTGACCTCAGGACTTTCTCGCCGAGTGAATATTAGAAACCCCTTTTTCCAGGACTCTCAATTTTAAAAAAATCTGAATATTTGAGGCGGTCAGGGGTAGAAATGACGCTCTTAACTACAGCCTCACGGAACCATAATCGCGCGGCATCCAGCCACTAAATTTGCCCATTACAGTCGCTAACCCCCTAGGTGTCCGGTCTGGTGACGTCACTTCCGTCACTTTCCCTCCCCAACAGCCTCCTCGGCCTCGAGCTACGTGCTCTTGCGCCCTCTGCCTGCCGGGAGGAGGCACCGACTTCACCAAACTATAAAAACCCAGTGGAATCCATTGGTTGAAAGATAGAGACGCAGCTCCCCCCCACCCCAACCTTCACCAATGGAAACTGACTCTTACTGTGGGCGGGGCTCCCATGGGAAAGAGGTCAACCCGGGACGGGTGCGGCGTGGGAAGAGAGTGACCTGGTCTCCGCCAGTTTAGAAAGGCGCGGAGTAGTACCGGAAGTGGGCTTCTGGTCCATGAGCTACTTCCGCTTGCACTTAAAAGTAGGAAGCTTCTAGAGTAAACGAACCCGAATGCAGTGGTAATGGAAAGAAATTTGTCTCTGGTGTCCTCCTCAATCGTCCATTTCTTACTTTTCTGCTGAGTTCATGCAGAAAACTGGGGGCTCCGATCTGCTTCTTGGTTTGCAGGCCAGGATGTTTGGAATTTAAAAATAATCAAGACTGCCTTCTGTCATTATTTCATTTTATCCACACAAGCCCGTGGAGTGGATTTTATGACTAGAACTCCCACGCCTCACTGCCTGTGTTGGAATCCGGGTTCTGCCAGTTATTACCTGTGTATCTCAGCGCTAGTTACTTTCTGTGCCATGTTTCTGCATCTGTAAAATGGGATACCATGCCTGTGGTTAGGAGCAGAGAAGTTAACATAGTTAAAACACTCAGAACAGTAACCTGTAACATGGGTAACCACCTAAATGACTTCCATTTACTAATCAGAAGGCTTAGATGTGAAGTAACTTGTGTTAAGAACAGATGGTAACCAAGGGAGCAGGTTGGGAAGTGTTTTTGCCTAATCTGAGGGACCTCTCAATCATTATACTAACCCGGGGTCTCCCTGTGCTTCTAGGAAGCCTGTGATGACCACCAGTGTCTTTACAGCAGCATATGTATTATTAGCACTGTAGCACACACACACACACACACACACACACAAGGCTGCTCTCTGGGCATTTTAATAACTCTAATGGAGTAAGTTTCTATAATTTGTTCCTCAAGCAAGTTGCAAGGTTTCTGGGAGAAATAAGAATGTATGACCTCAAGATGCGTGTCCTGCTAAACCCAGTTGATGGAGCAGTAGAAAAAAACTTCTGAACATGTTAAATTTCAGCTCCTGTGAGACATGCAAAAGGAGATAATTGTGATTTGGTGTGATAAGTGATAATTCTCATTTGGTTAAGGCAGGCTTGGCAGAGGCAGTGAGTCTTGATGGGTGGGAAGGAGTTGGTCAGGGAAGAAAGTCTGGGGAGGCTGAAGGGAGCATTCCAGACAAGGGAATAGTCATGTCATAATTCAGAGACCTTGGGAATTGAAGTGCAGAATGGTGATAAGAATGGAGTGGAGATTATGGGGATATTATGAAGGGTCATGTCTTGGATGTATCAGCATGTCAGTAGAATTTCTGAGCAGGGGAGAGAAGAGGTCATCTTTACATTTTAGGTGTTGCACTAGGAGACAATGAAGACAGTGTGGCAGGAAGTCTCTGGAGATTGTCCCCAGTGATCCCAGTATCCACATCTTGATGTGATTCCCTCTCCCTAAGTATGGACTAGGCTTGTTGATTCCATTCTAATGAATAGAATATATTAGAAGTGGTGAGTTGTTATTTTTGAGATTAGATTACCAGAAGACTGGTTTTTGTCTTGGGTGCCTTCTCTTGCTCTTGGGGAAGACATCATCTTGTTATGTGCTGCCTGTGTGTCCAGAAGCTAATGACTAAGAGCCAGACTTGAGACTTTTTTCCCCCCAAACTCTGGATCCTCTTGCCTCACTCTCCAGAGTTGGGTTTACAGACGTGTTCCACCATATCTGATTCAGACTTGACACTTAACAGCTGCAGGAGTGAACTTGGAATTGGATTTTCCCTTGGGAAAGCCTTAGGATTACTGCAGCCATGTAAGAGACCATGGGCCCTAAGTACTGGCTAAGCTACACCCAGGCTCTTGACCCACAGGAACTGTGAGGTAATAAATGCTTGTGCTTTTAAGTTTTAACTAATTTAAGGTAATTTTTAAAGAGATACTATTCTAGAGAGATTACAAGAAGAGAAAGAGAGAGAGAGAGAGAGAGAGAGAGAGAGAGAGAGAGAGAGAGATTAGGAGGACGTTGTTGTAGGCCCAGGGGAGACAATGAGAACCTGAATAATGGCTGTTGGGTGAAGATTAGGGGATGAATTTGAAATGTTTGGAAAAAAGAACAGAAGACACTTGACAATGGAGTTGGATATAGGAATGAAGGAAAAGGCAGAGGAGAGAATGATGCCAGTGTTTGGTAACATGGGGGAGGGTATCTGCTAGAGCTATTAGCATGCAGGTCACTGGGGATGAGTTTAAAAAGTAGTTCCTTAAGATTTCTGTCAAAGACAAGAGAAATCAACAAAGCCAACTCAAGGGTGGGCAAAGAGAAAACAGCCTCTGTGGTCTGTGGGAAGAAATACTGCAGAAAAATAGAATTGGAGGAAGTAAGTGCTGGAGGGAACGCTGTTCCCTGAGTTACATTTTCTTGTCAAAATACATTGTGTACCACTGCCTCTTCATCCAGTCATTCATTCAGCAAGTATTTACCAAGTGCCTTCTCTGTGCCAGGTACTCTGTTGCAGGTACTGGTGGGGGCGCATAAAAGTGAACATAAAAGTCTCTGCCTTTGTGGCACTCATATCTCTGTTGCAAGGAAATAGTCACTCTGACTTGTTTGGTTAGTGTGATAAATGCAGATTATCCATCCAACACTGTATCTTCTGTTTCTTGGCCTTCTTCAAAGATCTTGTCTTCTACCAACACCAGTTACTCGCTGCAATGTTCAAGCCCAGACCTTACCATTAATCTACATTTTTAAGTGATACTTGCGGTATTTCTAGTTATTTTTTGTTGTATTCTGACTCTATCACAGGAATTAGAATCTATTAATCCTACATTTTGCATTATTTCTCTCTGTGTTAACATTCTTTTTTTTCAGTTATGTACATCAGAATAGACAAGTGGTACTGCAATAACAATTTCTAAATTTCAGTGGCTGCACTGTAAGCCTTACACAATAAAGGTTTATGTCTTGTTCATACTACTTAAACACTGTGGGTCATTAGAGTGCTGTGTTTATTGGAGACCCAGACTGATGGAAAAGCTACCATCTCAAATAATGCTGGTCACTATGCCAGAAGGGAAAGAGAACTCTGCAGGGTCTCCCTGGCAATTAAATGGTCCAGCTGGGATCTGTTGCCAGATAATTGGCGAGAAGTAGGCATATAACCATATTCAATCTCAAGTGGTCAGGGAAGTGCTTTTGTACACAGTGTCTAGAAGTGGGGTGGTATTGGGGAACTGGAATATTTGTGAACAGCACATAAATGTTCTTATGACAGCTTAAATTCCATGGTTAGTTTTTGTAATAATTCCCTTGCATTCATCCTTAATGCCCTTGCCTCTTTCATTTGTTGAATTGTCTTAGCAAAACCACAACCCTAGTTAAATACAATTCTCTGTCTACATCCATGCAACCAAAAGTATTGCTTCTCCCAGAGCTGCCAACAGCTTCCCGGGACAGGAAGCTGTCCCTAGATTGGGGGACACCAGTATTGTTCTTGACTTTCATATTTCAGGATCAGGGCTGTTTAGCCCCTGTGAGCTGGAGCATTCAGAAGATTGAATGAGGAAGTAAAGAAACATTTACTGATCCCCTTCTGTGCACCACTCTGTGCATGACTGCCAAGAAAGATTTCTCAAGGACTGGGAAGGATTTGCCTTTTTGGTTGCCAGAAAGAAAAAGGGAAGATATTTGGGATGGGGTGGGAGGGAGAAGATGTACAAAGGTGCACAGATTGAAAATGGCTTAAGTAAGTGGGCTTTAGTAAGTGGTGGTGATGAGGCATGGAGTGTCTCTTGAATTCAGCTGCGTTTGCATATCACTGATGTCGCTAACAAAGCGTAAGGCACCATCATCTCTTATTTATTTCAGCCACTTCCTGTCCTGTCTCTCCATCTCATCTCAGCTTTTCTCCAGTCCACTCTTGAAATGTAAATCAAAGTAATCCTCCTAAAATGAAGTTTTGGTCATTTATTTCCTAGCTTGAATCTCTTTAAGGGATGCCCACTGCTTTCAGAATGTTAGACTTTCACACCCATCAACATGGCCCTAAGAGTCTAAATCCGTGCTGTCTGTTACGCTAGTCACCAGCTTTTGGTTATGGGGTATGGCCTAAGGCTATGGAGCACTTTAAGATTGGCCACTTGAAATGAGGCTAGACTGAATTGAGATGTGCTGTAAATGTGAAATACACACCAAATTTCCGAAGACACAATTTAAAAGAAGATTGTAAAATATCACATTAGTAATTTTTAAATATGGTCTACCTACTGAAATGATTATATTTTATGTATATTGGCTTAAATAAAAATATACTCTTAAAAGTAATTTCACTGCCCAGTATGGTGGCTCATGTCTGTAATTCTAGCTACTCAGGAGGCAGAGATCAGGAGGATAGAGATTCAAAGCCAGCCTTGAAAAATTTGGGAGATCCCCCCATCTCAACTAATAAAAACTGTGTGTAGTGCATACTTATCACCCCAGTTATGATGGGAAGCATGAACAGGGAGATCACAGTTCAGGCTGACAGGGGCAAAAACATGAGACTATTTGAAAAACGACTAAAGCAAAATGGGCTGGGGGTGTGGATCAAGTGATGGAGCACATGCCTAGCAAGTGCAACACCCTGAATTCAAACTCAAGCACTGCCAAACAAAAATCTCAAACCTTATTTTACTCATTTTTTTAACTTTTTAAAAATGGTATTAGAAAGCTTAAAATTATATATGCGTCTCACATTGTATGCTGACTAAAGCTGCATAATGCCAGCTGCATCTCTCTCCACTCTCTTAATTTTAGTTAATTGAAAGTTTCCTTCATTGAAAGTATCAAAAACTGACTGACGGGAGATAAAGATTTAGGGTAATTGATTGCAAGGGACTTCTGTGTCAAAGGAAGTGTTGATTAGCTAGTCTGAGGAAGAAGCAGGGCAGCTAGGGGACCTCAGCAGCATAGGTCCACAGACATGAATGTGACTGACCTCCATTTCTTGATCTGACATTCTGTATTTCAAATTCCTGGGAAGAGAGAATCTGGTTAGGTCAGTTTAAATCAGGTGTATCTACTCTTGGTCAGTCCACTGTGGCTACAGAAGAAGGACTCATTGTGAGCTGCTTGCTACGTATCTCCCACTTCTACCCTTCAGCTACCATGGTCTTTAAAAGGCACTATGAAATCTCTAAACTTAAGGGTCAGCACACCTTTTGGGCCAGGTAGTAAATTTTTTCTTGCTTTGTAATCTATAGGGTTTCTGTTGCAATTATTGTGTTCTGCTGTGCAGAGCAAAAGAAGCCAAACAATACATAAAGGTTTAGACATTACTGTATTGCAATAAAACTTTATTTCTGAGACCAGGAGGTTAGCCATTGTTTACCAGCCTCTACACTGTACTTCCTGTTTCCTCTACCTAGACCATCCTTTTGTTGTTTTCTTCCAGCAAGCTCCTTGTCTCAGGTCTCAGCATAGATGCCACTCCTTGGAAGTTTTCCCTGAATCTTTCTCTCCTGGCTGTCTAGTTGTCCCTCCTCTGTGTTCCCACAGACCCTGTACCCTATTAAAGCACTTCTCTTATCCTGCTGTCATTGTTTCATGTTAACCACTGGATTGTTGGTTCTGGGTTGCATTTGTTATAAACTCATCTGGCTTGTCTGGCTGATGGTTCACACTTGGGTCCCGTTGGAGGAGTGGAAGAATCTGTGAACTTTGTGGCCAGCAGACAACCAGATCAGCCATTTTGAGATCTTGAGTTCTGGTGAGAATTCTGGGTTTATAAGATTATCCGTCTTGATATGTAGTTTAGGCTGGCCTGGAACTTATGATCCTCCTGTTTCAGCCTCCCAAATGATGAGACCAAATGGATCTTGTTTTCCAGATGGGAAAATGGAGGCTGGCAAGGTGAAGTGTCTTGATTAAGGTCACTTAGCAGGGAAGTGTCAAGGCCCAGATTCAAACGCAGGCTGACTTCTTTTTCCATGTAAGCTAAGGTTCTTAGGTAGCAAAGGATTCACTGCCCCTGCCTCAGTTTATTCAGTTGAAGAGTAGGAAAGAATACTTGGAAAAAGAGTAAACAGAGGACCTTGAAAGGTCTGTCCTGTGGAAAGGAGGTCAGGCTGATCTCAGGGCTCAGAGGACAGAGCTAGGACCAGTAGAGACAGGGGTCCATGTAAAGAAGGAGTTCCTCAGAGATTGTCCAGTAGAGCGGTGAGCTGCAGCACAGTAGTGAGCTTCCTGTCACCACACCCAGGATACAGTGACAGGGCAGACTGCACTCCCATGTGTTCTGGGGTGCCAGGAATTACAGAGGCTGCCAGCTTGCTGAGCCTTTTCTCTCGGGGCTCTATGAAATAGTTGGGCAAAGATGACTAATGCAGCTTTAAAATGGCCTCCAGTGCTCCCAGATAAATCCCTGGCTCCTTACTTCTTCCATCTTTCAGTTTTTCTTCCATTTCACCCCACACTTCAGCCTCACCGGCCTTGTAACCTTCTCTCTGATCTCCTTGCCTCCAGATTTGGTCCACTTCACACAAATTGGACCACACTCTTCCCTTCTTAAAACCCTGTCATGGCTCCCTATTGCTCTCAGGATAGATTACAGCATGTCATGACCCAAGTCTTCTTTTCATCTCCAGCTTCATTGCTCTGTCCCTTTGCCTCACATTGAACCCTTAGCCACAGACTCCTTTCCTACCTTCTGTCCTGACATATGTAATTCTCTCTTTCTGGAACACTTTGCCCAACCCTTCCTCATCTTGTAAGTCTCAGTTTCCAGGAAGCATCTCTTCTCTGAGTTCCTGTAACCCCCTTCTCCATCCTGGCCCTCAGCATATTACTGTGATTGGTTAATATCCACTCTTTGATAGATCCTGGGATGCGTCTGTGGTTGCTTATTTTGGTGTCCAGCACATAGTGGGCACTTGATAAGGGTTTGTAGGGTAAGCAACTGAATGAATGTGTGAGTGAGTTAAGACCACTGGGGGGCTCTATTAGAAGAGCATGGAAAAAAAGGGAGGTCCCTGTCCCAGCCATTCCTCAATCCACAGGTAATGTCACCTTTCCTTTCTGTAGGACTTACCCAAAGTTAAGTCTGCTCTGAACTGACCTGGGGGAGGGTGGCCCTAGGCTGGGCTGAACAAACACAGCCTTCCCTAGCTGACTGCACCACTGCTGCTTCGTCCTGACTCCAGCCCAAGGGCTTCTGGTTTCGCAGCATCCCTTTTCTGAAAATTAGCCTGTGCTGAGCAGGAGGTGAGGGTGAGCCGGGAAGCACAAAGCCTGCGTTAACCCAGCTCTTCCATGGACTTGCCCTATGTCCTTGAGGAGGTCACCTCCCCTCTGTAGCCTGAGTTCTATCAACTGTAACAAGGGAAGAACTACCCTATAGTTATCACAAAGTAGAACAGGAGCTGGAGGACATTAAGGAGCATGTTTTGGGAGTCACCCAGCCCTGGTTCATCAGAGCTCTATTGCTGAGCTGTAACATTGTCTTAACTCTCTGGACTTAGTGTTTTGATCCGTAAAATGGAGATAAAGATAGCACCTCCTCTTAGGATAAATTGTGAGTGTTGAGTAATAATTATCATGTTAATAATGTCTCAAGGCCAGGTGCATAATTGGATTCATGGTAAGATATGCAGAGACTCTGAGAGAAAAGAGAGTATTTGAAATTGGGCTATATCTCAAATATAGAGTATTTGAAAGAGAGTTTGAACTGGGCTATAGAATTCAGAGATGGGAAGTTATCTTAGGAACCACATGGTTCATATTTCGCATCATATAATTGGTGGGGAGACTGAGACCACAGAGCAGAGATCTTGTTCCAGATTACACTTAATTCCATACTGTTTAGCTCAGCTCTTGTCCTGTCCCATAGCTGGTACCCAACTACTCCTGTCCCTTCCTTAGCCCATCCATCTGAGGGAAAGTTGGTCAAGGTACAAGGGCATATAGCTTTGCCATCTGCTCTGTTTGAGTCCAGAGGCCCTCCCCTGCCTCACAATCAGGACCACCCAAGCACCCTCTCCACTCCCCACTCTGGATCTTGGGTTGGCAGAGGATTGGAGGAGTCCAGAATCCAGGGAGTGGCAGAGGAAAGGAATGGGCATCCTTTCATTGTTCTGGTGGATAGCAGTGGAGGAGCTGCAAGAGGGCTGCACACTACTGGTGGGATTCTGGCACTTCCACTTAGGGGTCCTGGAGGAGGCAGGTACTCAGAGCCTTCCAGGGCATTTCATTCCTGAAAGGGAGTGGGAAGGAAGAGTTGAACCCTGGCTCCAGCCACCTGCTGCAGTGTGCTCCTTACTCAGGATGGGGTCCAGACAAGTAGGCTTATCCCAAGGTGAAACACCATATTAAACTGAAGCTTTAGAAGACTGACAATATGGACAAATGCTCACAGTCTTTTATTAAGTGAGAAAAAAACACAGTCTGTGGAATAATAGGTAGAGTCCATTTTGATTTTTTGTAAAATATGCACACATGGGAAATTTTATCACCAAGATGCTAGCAGTGGTTATTGCTGGACAGTGGCTGATGGTTTACTTTTACTTTGGGCAGCTTCATTGTATTTTCCAAATTTTCTACAATGAGCCTGTTAGGAAAACAATACATTTTAAATGAGCAAACCTTTTGACCCACAATTACTTTAGAAAGAATTTGCTGCAGAATGCCTACAATGATTAATAACAGTACGCAATGCTGGGCACGGTCATGTGTGTCTGTCATTCCAGCACTTGGGAGGCAGAGGCAGGAGGATTGGGAATTCAAAGCCAGCTGGGGCTACAAAAGGGAGTTAGTTCAAAGCCAGCATGAGATACAAAGTGAAACCCTGTCTCAACAAACAAAACAAGTAAACCAATATAAACAAACAAACAAAAAACCAAATCAAAACAAAAAAACAGTTTGTGAAGAATGATTGTGTTTTTGTAAAAGAAAATGACACTTGTTTATATATAGGCAAAAATACCTGGAAGGACCTATACCCCTGTCGGCAGCTTCTGACTTCTGGGAGTAAGATGAGAGGACTTTCTATTTTCTATAGTTACTTGATTTTTTAAACAATGGACATAAGTTATTTTATAATTTGTTGCAAAAGCAGACAAAGTACTTTAGTAGTCTCTGCCATCACTCTGTGATTCTCCCTGCACACAGTCTGGCTGGAGATGGTCCATGAGGTTCCTCCCTGGGCATTCACCTTCCATCTGGGCATCTCGAGGGAGGGAAATCTCTGATCCCAAGATCCTTCCCAACTTGGAGATAAGATGTTTTATGATTCCAGCTTTGGCATTACCAGTTTAAGCCAGCATGCATTTTTTGAGGTCCTCTCAGAAAGTAAAAAACAGGGTCCCCACCCCAAGACAGTCAGTGGTAGGGTGAAACCCAAAGAGCTTCAGGAATGTAAGAAAATGAATGCTGCTGAACCTATACGATGACACGTCTGCCTTGAGTGGGACATGAAGAGTAAGATTTAATAGGAAAGAAAAAGAGGGCACAGGTATTCTAGGTAGGAGAAGAGTCTTACAAAAGCAGATGTGTGAAGGACAAAAACATGCTAACCATTGTCTGTTTGGGATGTTAATGACCTTAGTCCTCTGAATCTGACATTACATTCCTCTGGAGGAAGCCCCTGGAAACAGGAAGACTGTGGTGTGGGCCGTCAGCCTGCCTTGGGGTGGTGGTGAGAGGACTGAGGGCTCAAGGCCAGACCAAGAGCAGGACTGATTGACTTGGTAAGCAGGAGCCCTGTCATTTCTAGCCTGATCTGTGCCCACACAGTGACAGCTGCTGTAGTGCTGTGCTCATACAGTGTCATAGGAAGTCTCCTTTCCCTTTCTACACCACCCTGCCCCCTGTAATTTTCTCCTACCTGCTCATCACAGTGTCTAAAATCCCACTATTAGCTATTACTCTCCTGGGAGTGGCTCTTTTCATAAATGTCCACATGTCAGGTAGGGGGAGACACTTTCAACGCTAGTTACCCTGAGGAACACAGGAGGGTAAATTAGGATGGAGGAATGAAAGAGGTGGGGAGGGCATTTCATGAATGTGACAGAGGGAAACCCCTAAAGAGGAAGGGAGAGACTACAAGGGGTGAGCACTATTGGACAAACTCCACGAAGCTGCCTCAGGCTAGAAACTTAGAACCAGGGGCTGCCTCAAAGCTCAGGCCACCCATCTCTCTTGCTGAGCCCAGTAAGGAATGGAAACCCTTAAGGTAGAAACCCTTAAGTGTCCAGGGTCACTGGTGAGTCAGGGACACACTGGAGCTCACCCCAGGTTTCATAAGGTTGGCCTAGGTCTCCAACCCCATGAGTTACATATGCCCTTCAGCCTGTCTTTGTTTTTCCTGGGGCTTTTATCTTCCTCTCTCTCGTTCTGATGGCAAGAAAAGCTGCTGGGCCCCAGGACCCCACTCCTGGTTGGCAAGTCTCGCAGCTTGGTCAGGGAGGGGATGTGGCCTGCATATGCAGTGGGTAGAGGAAACAGGCTTAGTGTACACAGTGAGAGGGGTGAAAACCTCTTTTCTAGGACAAAGGGCCCCCAAGCCTCTAAATAATCAAGGTCATAGGGCTGACTTCAGTGCCAGTGAATCAGAGGACACCCTTGGGCCATTATTCCTCATCCCCTCACTCATCTGGGACTCCTTACAGATTCCACAGATGCCTGGGCTGGACTTTGTCCCTGCTGTGGCTAGTGCTGGCCCAGACTATTGCCAGCAAAGAAGGAACCAGGTATGGGCACGTACCAACTGACTCTGCCCAGCAGGAGTGAAGTTGGGTCCAGGTTAGCTCTTCCTTCCCTTTGGGGAAAGAGGACAGAGGAAGGCTTTTGATGCTTGGGGGGTCCTGCCCACTCCCCTTTCACTGATATTTCAGGTTTCCAGGGGCTGGGAGAGGATGCTGGGATCTGCATGGGGTATGGGAGACTGAAGGTTGGATGAACATTGCTAAGGGCTGGGAGCCAGGTGGCCTGGGGCTGCCCTTGCCTGTGCCCCATGGACTGGTGTCTTCCTATCTGGGCGTCAGTTTTCTTATCTGTAAGAATATGGGATTGAGACCACTGGTCTCTCAGCAGTTATACTGGAGCCTGTGGTGTCAACCAGCATGCCAAGTACTCTACAGAGAGTACTTCCTGATTCTGTCCCCCATCTGGCCCTGTCTTCTTTTCTGAAGTGCTGCAGGTTCCAACTGATAGGCATCACTACATCTCTGCACCTTTTTAGATGTGAGGCCCTTTCCTTCTGAGCCCTGCCCCTACCCCTTCCAGCCAGCCCTTGGTGCTCCTTTTCATTGCCTGGGCTGGGGCCCTCTCAGCTAGCCATTCTCCCTCCTCTGAGTGCGATTGGGAACTAGGACAGCTGCATTCAGGTCTCACTTCTGCAACATACTGTGTACCTTGAGCTAGAAAATAACCCTCTCCGGGCTTCAGGTTGGACTAGAAGATCGCCCAGGTCCGCTGTTTTGAGGAACTCACTGGTACCTTTGACTCTGACTTCAGCCTCCATTACCAGCTACCTTTACTGTGACATTAGGATAGGGACCTCCTGTCCCTCTGGCCCCAACCCTTCCCTCACTTCACTGGATTTTTGTAATAATCAGAAATATGACAGAAGTGTCAAAAATTTGAAAGCAAATATAAGATTGTTCTAGTCTGCCTTTAGGTTAAAAAAACACAATTTTCATAAAAATGGAAGAAAATTAGGAAAATAAGTACATTTCAAAATACAAGCATTCTCTCTCTCTTGCTATTTTGGTTATGTCACCTAAGTCTCTCTTCTCTCTCTCTCTCTCTCTCTCTCTCATCCTGCTTCACTTCCCCCACCCCTTCTTCCTTTATGAGGTTGAAGATCCCCAGAGAGATTGAGTAGGATCATTGGTCCACAGTAAGGATACACAACAGTGTCCTGGTGGGCAATGAGGAATCCGATTCAGCACCTTGGTCAGTACTTACCCCTTTTTCTCTTCCCTTCCTGCCCCTACCCCAGCTCCCAGCATTTAAGCCTGTGACTCAGGCCTTTGCAACCGATCTCCCAGTGGGGAATGGTGGGGAGCTTGGGGGTGGTGAACCGAGTTGGGGTGCAATCAGGAGGGAAGGAAGCAGGAACACTGCTTAGGTATGCACAGTCAGCCTCCCAGGTAACCTCCCTGGCAATCAGGAAGGCCTGTCCCCAGAGTCCCTGAGGTGAGCTCTGTGCTGCTAAGAGACCTTATCCCTGTTGTTTTCTATCTCTGCTGCCACCCCAGGGATAATGGCCTTGTTAGGGGCTGAGTAGGTCAAGCTATAGTAACTCAGACTTAACAGGATCCTGGACTGTTGGGGCTAGAACCCTGGCAACCCATCAATTACATCCCTGAGCTCTCCTCAGTAGACACAGGGAAACTGAGGCCCCTCAAGGGAGAGGGACATGCTCAATGTCACACAGGGTCTTCATGAATTCACCCATGAACCATGAAGACACATGAAGCTTGGCTTGCAATTAGGATTTGACTCAATAGTACAGTTCCACGATGGCTGGTTCAAGCTCTATTTTAAAGCCCAGGGGATCCCAGTTCTGGTGGCTGTTGAGAAGTGTTTCCAGAGAGGTCCAGTGGAGAAGTTGGCTTTAGCTTTGGACAGACCCAGTCTGATTTCTAGCTTTGCCAAGTAAAAGCTGGAGATCCTGGAGCAGTGAGGCTTCCTTGCTCAAACATGAGATAATAACCCTAACTTCATGGGCTTCTGTCAGTGGTTTCATAAAGTGCAGAAAGTACCAGTAAATCTGGAGAACTCAGAGTGGGGTTGCTGTCAATCAATCCTGTCCTACCCTCAGTAAGCTCTGTACTGGTCCCTCCTTCCTGCCAAGGTTGGATTCCTTTGTCCTCCTTTTATCTGTGTTAAGTGTGGTGTTCCTGGTATCAGCCTAACAATCCCAGTCTTTCATTCAAGAATTCTCTGGAAACTTATGCAACTATCTTAGAGGCAGCCTAATTTCTTGCAGTCTCTAGGGAGGTATGCCAATGAGGCCCCTATAGTTAACCCCCAGACACTTGGAAATAATGAAGGCTTAGAAGTGGCCAGTTTTCTTGGACCTGGTGCTGAGCCTGAGGGGAAAAGGGGAGGACAGACATGGAGGGGATGTTGCTCCCCCAGAGGGAGAAGATGTTTACTGAACAAAATCAGAAGGGCATGGTTTGTGGGGAGCCACAGGGATCTGAGAGGATGGGGGCGGTTATCTTAGGGATAGTCTCAAAATCATCCCTCAGCAATTGCTTAGCTGTAAACTGTGTTGCTGTCCATCAGTCAGTCAGAGACCCCTTTGTCTACCTTGCAGCTAGCCCCTCCTCCATCCTTGTTAGTGATTGGGGCATTCCTCTCTTCCCTCCCACCTCCATGCTATAGATGAAGAGCCACTTGGTGACGTAGAGCCTCCAGTCTAACCTCCTCATGCTGCAGGCAAGGAGAGATGAATGGAGCTTTAAGGTGAAATGAGTCACTGAAAAGCCTAGACTTGGCAGGATTCCTGCCATACCGCGCAGCTGCTGAGGCCTTGTGGCCTTTCCACTGCCCCTGGGCACAGCCTGTATGCCCATGTGCAGGACCCTGCTGAACTCCTGGCCCATCAGGTGGGAGTGGGGTTGACTTCCTTCCATAGCAGATCTGGGGACTTTCCTGGTCTACCTGGTCCCTTACCCTCACGGGGCATAAGGAGGAAAATGAATTTCTCAGGGTCAGAGCCAGCTCAGAGGTTCAGAAAACCTACTAAGCTCCAGACACAGACTCCAGAAGGCAGCTGGAGGAGAGGCAGGGTCTCACTAAGTGCACTGCATTTTATAGCTTGCCAATAAATCATATGATGTTGGTACTGTTATCCCCATTTTCACAGGGGCAACTGGGGCCCAGAGAGGTTAAGTCATTTTTCTAAAGTCACACAGTAGTGGAGTAGTCCCAGAAGCCAGGCTCTCGCCACTGTCCCTGCCTGCTCCCAAGGATACTCCTTTTCTCCTCCAGACAAAGTTGCAGTCATCCCTGACTGGTAAGTTTCTGGACAGGGCTATGGTGTGAGTTGGTATGGAACTCAGTTCTCATATTCCAGTGTGGGCATTGGGAGCCTTGGCAGTTGTATCCTCTCTTTGGACCTCACTCTTCCTCCTCTGTAGGAGGAGGAGCATGAGGTTTCCCCAGGAGGGCTGCCTGCGGACAGGACTAGTGTCCCTGCCTCCTTGGGATGGAACAGTTGGGACTTTATGTTTCTCAGAATTAATGGAATGGACCACTGACATCTTGTAACTTTAATTTAATAAAAATCGATAATAACTCACAAAATGGGTAACATTTTAAATAAAAATACTGCTGGGGGTGGCCCAGATTCTAGGAGTTGGATTCTGGGGGTGGATGAGGGCTGAGGATTCCTCTTGCTCAGGGGAGGCCCCAGTGCCTGGCAAATGTGATTTGGAGCCCCCCATGTCCAGCTATTCTGTCTCCTTTGGAATAGGTGTGCTCAGAGACCCCAAGCACAGAATCGAGGCCCCAGGATTAGAAAGAAAGGCCAAGGCTAAGGAGACATTTTGGCTCCATCTTGGAGGCCCACTCCTCAGGTTGTTGCCTCTGGGCAGAGATTCAGCCACAGTGGGACACCTCCAGCCTGTGCTGCTTCAAGGTCAAGGCCTCGAGGTGGACTCTTCTCTCCTGAGTTCTTCATGGTTGAATGCCATGACAAAAAGTGCAGATGGGTTTGCTTAAAATCCATGCTAACTTTCTTGTAAGTGTGCCTTTTTGTATGGCTGAGGTTGGAAAGAGGAAAACTACATTCCCCAGACTCCCTTGCAGCTAAGGGTGGGGATTTGACTCAAACTTCCACCAACAGAAGCCCTTCTAGAGGTGTGGATTTGGGACCTGAGTTAAGTGGAGAGAGGCAGGCCTCAGGACAGCCACTCGCTGGTGGGGACAGTGGCAGAGGAATCACAGTTCTGCAGTCAACAGCTTCTGATGCAGTGGATTCCTGCAGGTGGGAGCAGCTTTCTGGTCACAACAGACATGATGAATCTGGCAGCTGGAGTTGTTCTTGGAAATTCAACAAAGACTCTGCTCCTCTAGCCTTTCCAATGATTTTGCAAGCAGCCAGGGAGCTGGTAGTAAATCCCTGTCTAATTAAGCCAGTTAAAATGGCTCTTGTTTCTGCAGCAGGATCCTAAGTGAGATAGATGCCAAATCTGAAAAGGGTCCCAGCCTTTCAGGCTGTCCTAGCAGGTCACAGAGGCCTGGCTGACAAGGGCTGGCTGGACCCTCATCCAGAGCTGCTTGGGACCTTGTTCATCCAGTGATGTGTGTCCTGCTTGTGCCTTTAGCTAATGGGCTCTATATCAGCCTGTGGGAAGAGGGAACCCTCATCCTGCCTTTTGGCTGTGGGCAGGAAGGTGGTGACACAGTGGCTGTAATTTGTGAGCTCAACTACTTTGTGTCTTCCACAGGCCAGAGCATCATTTCTGACTGGCCAATCCCTGGAAAAGAAGAACCATGTAGCTCTGGGTACAGGGGCAGCAGGAGAAGGTGGTTCTCAGACAACCCAAGGACCAGCTGCTGCCTGTGTCCACTGTGAGCTGAGGTCAAGGGTAGATTGGCCCATCACTGGTGTGGTTAGGGGCAGGTCTTAGGTCATGAGCATAAGAGGATTCTGTGTCCTTTGGGCTGCTAACTATTGGCTACATCCTGAGGCCAGGGCAGCCGGGCAGGAGGAAGACAGAGGGAGGTAGTCCCCCGCCCTTAGGAGGATGGGAATGAGGGCTGGGCAGGGCTGCCCTGAGGAGAATCCATGTCACATCCCCATCAAGGTCAGACCTACAGAACATCACTGCTGGAAGACATTGAGGAATCATGGAGTACCACCTCCATGTCACGAACAGAACGACAGTAAACAACCAGCTGGAGGTCTCAGAGTGGCTGAGGTGGGCTCAAGTCCAGACCTCCCATTTGCTGGGCAGGGCGCTTGCTGGTGGTAGTGGCCCCAGGAGGCTGTGGTCCCCCCTTGGCCAAGACTAGATGCGAACAGTATTGATCCGCAGTGGCTGGACGTTCTTGCCATTGGCGTGGCTCTGGCCGGGGCTGAAGTAGGAGCAGAGCTTACCAGGGAACTTCTCACGGAAGGTGTAGAGCCAGGACATGTCGTCGGCATTGTAGAAGATGAGCAGGCCCTGGTCGTAGTCCAGGAAGACACCCACCTTATCAAGCTTGTCCCGGACGTTGAGCCGCGTCCAGGGCTCTGTGCAGGCGCTGTACTGGTTACCGTCATGCATGACGATGCAGTAGAAGCCACGGCTTGGCTGGATCTGGATGCTTCCCTTACGGCTGGCAGCCTCATGTGCCAACCCGATCACCCACTGGGTCTTCTCCGCCACCACTACCTCCCAGTAGTGGACGCCACTACTGAAGGCCTCAGAGCCCAGCACTGACACCTCCACGTCAAAGCGCTTTGGGGAGTCCTGCAGAGGCTGTGGGTGCAGGTTCCCATAGGCCACAATGGTGCAGTCGTCGGATAGGATCAGGCGCTGGTGAGCAGTGCCTGGGTCCAGGGTCAGGGCGGCTGGAACTGTGGGAGGGGGGTGAAGGAGGGAGAGATCAGTAGAGAGAAGGCTGACTCAGTGTGTGACCCTGACTCACTGTGTGACCCTGAATACAACCCACCCTCTCTAAGCTTTTCTTCCTACCCTGTAAAATGGAAGGGTGTTGGCTAAGGTCTGCCTGCTTTATACTCACCTACAGGCCAGCACTAGTCTGGCCGCTTGGTCATTGGCTGATGCCTGGGCAAGGCATAGAGTGACTACTCCACTAATATTTGTAGAATTAACCAGAAGGAGGTTCAGAACTGGAGAATTTCAGAGTTGGGAGGGAGCATAAAGATTGGCCAGGTGCTACTGCCCCCTAGAGGGTTGCTTTGAAATCCCTGAAGGTGTTTGGATTGTCTCCTCCACACATAGGATCCAAGGATGCCAAAGACCTTGAATGATTCTTTTTTTTTTGGCAGCACTGGGGTTTGAACTCAGGGCTTCATTCTTGCTAGGCAGGAGCTCTACCACTTGAGCCACTCCACCAGCCCAAGACCTTGAATGAAAATGCACAGGTTTGTCCTGCCAAAGAAAGGACTATCTCACTGCCTACTCCCACCAGTGATGTCCACATGTCCCCAGGTGTTCCATCAGACATTCATATAGATGAAAAATCTTTTTATAATGACATGAAACTATAACCTAACTCCATTGCATGTATAAACTTTAAATAATTTTTTCAGTTTTAATATACACTGAGCATTTTGGAATGCAACTACTAAACTGGGGGAAGGCTGAATTTTTTTGTTTGGAACTTCACTAAGAATTGGTCACCTTTTTAGAAAATATAACCCTAAGGTCAACTCCTCTGACTGATCCAACCTCCCTCCGTGGGCCAGCAAGTGAGTTGGAATAGTGTTTTATCTACAATATGAGTGCCTGACTACAACACTGTTTTCCAGTGTGGTTCTACCTAATGACAAATGTTTTATTATAAACAATTTCCTTCTATTTTTCCTTCGTATGATAGTCAGAATATATATACACACATATTATATATGTAAACACACATATATACATTATATATATAAGGATATTCTTGAAATTGTGAAAAAGTTAGGTGATCTTTGAGACATTACTAATTACTTGTTATAACAAGTAGACATTGTGTCTGAAAAAGTTGAAAACCACTAATTCTAAGCCAACTTTTCATTTGACAGATGGAAAGACTGAGACCCCGAGAGGAGACATGACTGATCTTAAGTCAGCAAATACTAACAGAGCCACTGGCCTCCTGGCTCCAGCCCTTTGTACCAGTCCACTTCTCACTCACTGCCCCACTCTGCTCAGGCCCAAATTCCTTGCTCACACTGTCCCTTCACACCTCCTCTCTGCTACTGTGATCACCCCCAAAGGTCAATTCAAAGGGCCCACTCTCTGGAAGCCTTTCTGGCAGCCCAGCAGGCATGTTCCCTTTCACTTCTGAAGTTCCTAGTTATGTCTGTGCCCCTGTCCTGGCATGGAACATGATCTCCTGTGCTCAAATCTTACCATGCTTGCACCAAGAGGTCAAGGGCTAGGTACCCTTGAACTTAACTTTCCCCTGTGTGCACAGTGCCCAGCACAGGGCCTGGCACAGGGCAGGCCTCTGGAAATGTTTACTAATTTAAGTGATCCTGTTTGTGTTGGGCAGATGGTACAGGCTGGGTCTCCTGCCTCTGGGCTGGCCATACCGGCTAAGCAGGTCAATCTCAAAGTCTCAAGAACCCTTGTCAAGACCTCTGTTTACTTTCTTCTTATTCTGATGACTAGCTAAAGGATCAGAGACAATCTGGGATTGGTGCCCCTCAGTCTAGATGGCCAACTCCAGGCCAGAACAAGACAGAGGGGAGAAGTGGGAGATGGGCTCATGCCACAATTCATTGGTTGAAGGACATCTCCATCCAGCTCCCTGGCCCTTCCCTTCTCTATGTGAGCAGGGACATCATGACACTCGCTGGAGTTTTACTCCCTACTTCAGTCGCCTGTGGGCTGCGTACATGCAGAGAAATAAAATGCCTCAGTGGGGGTGATGGTCCCAACAGGGAGCAACAGCCAGTGCCTGAGCTGCACTTCTGTTAACACGTCCACTAACGAACTGGCCACTGACCCAAATCAAGCCCCTTCTGTGGTCTGTTGGAGTAAATTTAATTTCTACTCTTAGAAGTCAGAGAGCTGAATGAGAACAACAAGCCCTGTGAAGAGAGGGGCCAATGGAAACAGTTCTCTATCCGGGCACATAAAAGAGAGACAGCTGTGAGAAGAAAGACACCGAGTCTACAGGTGAACCTTGCCTGTAGTCTGACTGGTCACAGGGCAGCTGGTTAGAAGCAGAAGGCTCCTGCCCTGTGCAGTGTGTGTGTGCGTGTATGCGTGCGTGTGTGTGTATGTATGCATGTGTGTGTGTATTGTATGCGTGTGTGTGTATGTATGCATGTGTGTGTGTATTGTATGCGTGTATGTCTGTGTGTGTATGTGTGCGTGTGTGTGTATTGTATGCGTGTATGTATGAGTGTGTGTATGCATGTATGTGTGCATGTATTGTATGTGTGTGTGTATGTATGGGTGTGTGTATGTGTGCGTGTGTGTATATTGTATGTGTGTGTATATACATATGGGTGTGTGTATGCATGTATGTGTGTGCGCATGTGTATTGTATGCGTGTGTGTATGTATGTGTGTGTATGTGTGCATATGCGTGTGTGTGTGTGTGTGTGTGTGTGTATGGTGGGGGACAGATGGGGAGAGAAATTCCTAATCAGATAGAGATGGGGTTAGCCCAACACACAGTACAATGTGTCTGCAGCAGAGGGCAAGGGCTGAGAACAATAGCAGTTTGGAGTGCCCTTGCTAGGCAAGTGCTCTACTGCTTGAGCAATGCCACCAGCCCCTAACCCTCCCTTTCTTCTTTTTCAAATAGGGTTTTGTGTTATGTCCAGGCTGGTCTAGACTTCAGTTCTCCTATTTATGCTTCCCTGGTAGCTGGCATAACAGTTATGAGCCACCAGGCCCAGCTTATTGGTTGAGATGGGGCCTTGGTGACTTTTTGCCCAGGATGTCTTCTAACTTCAACCCTCTGATCTCCACCTCCAGAGTAGCTAGGATTACAGGTGTGAGTCATTGGCCCATAGGCTTCGTATTTTACAGGTCAGAGCTCATTTCTAGGTGGTAGGACTCTGAGTTCATAACCACAGAGGCTGAGTTGTGAGGGGGCCTGTCTGGCCTCTTAGGTATGTTGTCCTTCCCTGAAGCCTCTAAGCCAAAAGGCACTCAGGAAGGGTCACTACTGGGGGCCCTGGACATGCTTCCCTGCCCCTAGGCCATTACCACCCAAGAAGCATAGCCCAGCACCATTGCTTGGCAGCCAGTGGCTGGATTTCTTTGTTCTCAAGGATAGTGGCTGGCCTGCAGGGGCCTGACAGGACAGGAAATGTGTCAACTCTTTTCTCCCACCAGGCTTTTCAAAGAATCCGTTTCCCCAGGCCCTCAGCTGCATAGGGTAGGCACCACAAGACAGCTTCACATTCCTGACACTGAGAGGAACAGCATGACAGTCCTGGAGGCACAAATTACTGTACCCATTTTCTTAGGAGAAAAAATGGAGGCTCTCTGAGTTAAGTGACTTGCTCAAGTTGCCTCTTGGGCTGAAAGTGGAGTTGGAACATGAGCTGAGTCTTTTCATGTCATGTTCTGACCTTCATGTGGCCCCAGAAAGCCTGTTCAGTAAGACTGAGGGAGCAAGGATCTGATGATTCATGATAATGGTTGCAAATAGTAGCAAGTCTTACTAAGTTGCAGGATTATTACCCCAAATTAAGAAGTTAATGTAATTCTCATTCCTGCCCTGGGAAATAACTGTGGCTATCCCTGTTGTAGAGATGAGGAAACTGAGGCTCAGATGGGGGGGGGCTCTTTGTCTTGGGTCACACGGCTAGGCAGAGAACATGCTGGACTCCAAAATGATTGGATCCAGATGAGCAGGGAGTCGAGAGGAGCAGTGTCCGGTGTCCTTGGGACAACAGGCTGTCTGACCACTGCAGAGATTTGGGCCTGGGAGCTGCGTGATCAGACCAGGTTGGCAGAAGGATGGCTGGGGGGGGATGGGCAAGGGGTGGGTGGTGGTCAGTGGAAGCTAGCAACAGGTGCTAAGTGCGTCTTGCAGGCAACCTAGTAGGAAGCCTGAGCTATGGAGGGGAGAGAGGAGGCAGGAAGTTGCCAGAAGCCACAAGCTAGGTCCCTGGGGGCACCCCTCCCATCTGGACATAAAGGGCTCCTATGCTGGCAGAGAAGCCAGAGTGACTTCACAGGCCCCACAGACAAAGGAAGGGGCCCAGTCAACTGGGTCCCTGTTCTCTGACATCCCAGGGGCCTTTGTTGTGGGCCGGATGTTCAGGGTGTACACTGGTGCTCCCTCAGCCCTTTGGAAGGCAGCATTCTCTGCTCAGTGGTTTCAAGTAGGGCATTTTTGCTTCCCAAGGGAACGTCCAGAGACACTTACATCTAGTGCATAGAGGCCAGGGACGCTGCTAAGCATATTGCTGTGCACAGGTCAGTGATAACAGAACGTACTCAAGGGTCAGTGGTGCTGAGGCTGCGAAACCTGCCTGGGGCAGCCAGCAAGTCTCCCATCTATTTGCCTACCTGTGAGGATGGTGAAAAGGAGCCCTGGCATCTGTGTTAGTCAGAGGAGGAAACTGAGGCTCAAAGGAGGAAGGGGCTTATCCAAGACTGTGCAACAAGCTCCTTCATTCAACATTTAGTAAGCACCTGCTCTGTGCTAGAAACTTCTGGTACCAGAACCAGGACAAGGTCTCTTTTCTTCATTCACCATGACTGTGCTGGCTGCTGGTGATGGATTAGACCCAGTCTGACTCCTCAGAGCTCACAACAGAGACACCCCAGGGGGATGGCCCAGAACCACTGCCCTGCCCTGTCTGCTAGAAAATGGGCCCTTCCCTCAGCTGCTGCCCCGCTGCTGCCCCCCGCCCCCCATGTCAATGAGGGCATAGAACTGGGCTTTCAAGAACTAAGGGCTTCCTTTCACATCTATGACATCAGGAGTGACATATCAGATGAGGCCTGTGGTCCAGCACTTACATGTTCAGCAATTGTCCCCAGCCCTCTCTGTCCCTCCAGGGGCTTGACTGTGAACATCCTGGGGTCAACCATGTCCCTGCCTACCCCCCGCTCCTCACTCAGAAGCAGCGCCCAGTTCAAACATCATCTGTTCTGAACTTCCCTGGCCCCTAGACTATGGCCTCACCCACAGTCTCCTGTTGGGCTTCCATGGCACATGTAGTCCCTTGCCCACTGGACTGTCAGAGTTTGGTTTCTTGCTTGTCTCCCTTGACTCCTTCAAGTACCTCAAGTGACTTTTATTGTTAATAGAGTGGAGAATGAATCCAGGTGGAAGAACTCTGACTCCTGTGTGACCTTAGGAAGTCAGTGAAGCCCCCCTGAGCCTCCCCAGTTGCCCTCAGTGGTACAAGTGGAAGAGCATCTATACCACCACCTGGGGTACAGGTATGCTAACAGAACTTGCCTCATGTAGCTCAACAGGAGTCCACTGAGCTGAGTGGTTGTGTGGGTGCCCAGCATGGGCTCTGGGGTACAGCAGGTGCTCAGCAAGGCATCTGTGCATGTTCCTGCCCTGCCCACCCCCTCCTCCCCATCCCATGCTAATCCATGCATGTTACTGGGCTCCTTTAGGGATGGTGGGCAGAGCCTCACCTGGGTGGATATCCTGGAACAGGGATTTCCAGATGGTGTACTGCAGGGGACCCGTGTACTTGGAGGTCGGGAAGTCTTCATACGTCAGGTTGGTCTCATGGATTTTCCCCTTAAGCCTAGAAGGACAGCAGGGGAGAAGGCTACATGGGGGACAAGATTCCTGACCTCATGCTGGGGCTCTTTGGCCGCCTTGGGGCAGCTGATAAAAGGTGAAGTCACGAGTGATTTGTCTGCAGGACTCGGATACACGTGCCTGCTTGTGCCAATTCTGGCCTCTCTAGCTATTACTCTGCTTTCTCATCTTTAAAGTGGGTGCTACACTAGCATCAGCCTTTGAGGCTGTGTTAGCAATCAGTGTTGCTCCCCAATGAACCAATAACTGTTATTATTAAAGGCAGCTTTGGGGTGCAGGTGCCTAGAAACCTGGGCTTCAATCCTGGGCCCATCACCTAGCTGAAGGGCCTTGGCCAATTGATCTAGCTTCTCTAAACCTCAGCTTCTGCATATATGAAGTGGGGGGTGTCAGTGGTAACTACCACTGAGAAGGTTGTCATAATGTAAAACTTTTATAGAATAATACGTAACATCAACACCATTATAAATAATACAAGTAAACATTACATGATTATAATTAAATCACTTACCCTATATAATATAGACGCAATGTATTATATATAGACTAACATATAAAGCCTTCAGCCCAAGCTCTGGCACACATAGTTGTGCCATAAATAATTGCTAAAGGTGTGAATGAGTGGATTCTCTGCTGACAACCCTATCCATCAACCCCACCACCTCGCATGGGCTGGGAGAAGCTGGCCTCCTGGGGAAGACCACTGGCAGGTGGCACTTACCGCTCAGACAGGGAGGCCACCCCAGCCAGGAAGGTGTGCCGGTCGGTTTCAGCCAGCCGCTCCTGCAGGATCTGGGCACCCTCCTGCACCTTGCGCAGCTGCTGGCTGTAGCGCTGGACCTTCTGTTCAATGTCAGTCAGTGTGCGGGCTGTGTCTGCCTCCAGCTCCTCCAACATGGCCTTCTGCCTCTCACGCAGCAGCCGGTGCAGCCGCTCGAAGGCCTCACCAATGGTGGTCCGCAGGCTTTTGGTGGAAGACTGTGTGTGGGGGGACAATTGCCGGTAGTTATGGCAGGGGGTGCAGGTGCTAATGGAATGCAGCATGAACCCCACTGTGTTCAGTCCCCAGGGAGAGGAGGAAGCTGAGAGCCTCAGCTCTGCAGAGAGGGAGAGTGGGAAAGACATGCTAGGTGGGGGCGACTTGAGCATAAGTGTAGCTGTGAAAAAGGACCGGCACAGTGGGGACAGCACATAGTCAAGTGGCCAGTTAGGAAATGAATGAAATGGTCCAGGAGAGACACCAGGCCATGGAGGTAAAGGGGAAGGTATTATTATGCCCAGATTTCCAGCACACCTTCCTCCTTCCTGGCTGGGGTGGGAGCAGGAGGAACGGGGAAGCTGGAGAAGGAGAAGGAGCAGGGAGAAGATGGGTTCAGCTTGGGATGGAAGCTTTCATTTAGAATGACTCATCCATGAGGCTCAAGGGAAGATGACAAGGACATCACAGAGGTCACAGAGCTTCATAAATTGAAAGATGCTTGGCAAACCTTGGTGGTCACTTGCCTGTCCTGCTACCCCTAAGATCCTTAGCTGAGAAGATTGTAAGGCTATTGTCAGTGAAGGACAGCACGGACCTGTATGGTTCCCTCTGCCCTGTGGGCATGGAAAGGCCCAGGAGGACAAGGATGAGGAAAGGACACAGGATTTGGTGCCTGGCAGCCTGGAAGAGTCTCAGCTCTGGATCTCTAACTGTGGCTTAAGCTTCATGAACCTTAGTTTTCCTATTTGAGAAAGGAGTAGCAAAAATAACATCGCGGGAGATGATGAAGATAAAAATGGGTGTCCATTAAATCTGTGACATGGTCCCAGATATGGAGAAAGAACCTGGATATAGAGAAGGAACAGGTTTTATTTGCATCCTGGGAGTCAGTCCTCATGAAGAGATGCTTCTGAGCAGGGGTCCTGAGGATAGGCAGGTCACCAGTTGCTGATGGATGGACAGGCAGAGGGAACAGCCAGAGGAAAACTGAAAGTCAGGCGACACAGGACACGCAGCATGTGGGGATTGCCTCTGCAATTTCACTTTGTGGGCTTTGGGCTGGCAGTTCATGGAGTCAGACACCCCACTGTGTTCAGTGCCCAAGGCTCTGTGGGAGGCTCCACAAAGGCTCAATTAGGGCTTGTTCCTTCCCGTAGTGGCTGCTGGCCTGCAGGAAGAGTTGCTGGCAGTGGGCCAATCTCCCTGCGCATGCCCACCCAGCACGCCAGGCAGACAAAGAGGGGGTGGAGGAGAGGCTGGGGATGGACAGCCAGGCTACAGCTGCCTCCTGGAGCCCCTCACCCAGGGAGGGCTGAGGCTGCTGCTGACAGGGAGGATGGGGTCTGCCTCCCCAGCCCCTCTGGAGCTGTACTTCACAGTTCCCAGGTCCCATATCCACTTGGTCTGGCTCCTCCTAGTCCACCCTGCAGCAGTGTTCACCCACTGGTCACTTTCTGCAGATGGAAAGTCCTAGTTTGCCTCCCACCTCAGGGGCCACTCCTCATTCCAGACCCAGCTTGAAAGTTCCCTTCCCCAAGATGCCTTCTTTACCTTTTTCAGAGAGTTAGATGTCTCCAGAGCATTTGCAAAAACACTTCTAATACACTATGCTCCCTGGCTAGCGGGTGAGCCCTTCCTGGGTAGGAAGGACAAATCCCCAGCTCTGTCCCCCAGGGCCCATCTCAGGGGCCTGGCACAAGGCTGGCAGTCAGGAACAACTTGAAGGGTGAAGGAGGGAGGGAAGGAGGGTCATGATCAAGATTATGCCACAAAGCTGGGTGTGAGCTGCACCTTTTTTCCAGGCTGGGGCTTCCAGTGTCCCAGGACAAGGGTTATGAGTAGAAAAAGAGGATGGAAGGCAGCAGCTCAGAAGTGGCATGTCAGAGTGACAGCCAGGAGCCCCCATTGTGTCTCTGATGGGCCCTCCCAACCTCCCCAGTTTGCTAGCCACAAGGCCATACATCTTGCTGAGGACAATCCAGGAGACATCCTATTGTGAGGCTGGAATACACACTACGTGGAAGTCCCCAACTTGTCACTTACTACCGTGGGGCCTCAGGTTGATCCATCAGTTTCCTCACTAATAAAATTTGGATAACAACAGTTCCTACTCACAAAGGTGTTTTATTTTTCTTTTTACTCATTCGCTCTACAATTACTTATTGTGGATCAGACACAGTGCAAGGTTTGGGAGTCCCAAAGTAGTGGAGGTGACAATGAAGGGGAAACTCAATTCTCAGTGCTTTCCAGGGCAGAGACACCCTGCCCCCAACCCTCCTTTTGGTACCTTGGCTGGGAAAACAGCCCCCAGCCCAGCTCAGCCTGCAACACACTAGGCCTGGGGCAGCTGAGGCCCTTTCAGAAAAACACCCTGTCAAGAACATGACACCCTCAGGGTCGACCAAGGAAAACACAGGGCCAGAGGAGGGAGACTAGACAGGACCCCAGGCAGGGCCACTGGAGGGCAGGCACTGCAGGAAAGCCAGGCAGGCACCAGGTGAAATATGGCCTCAAAGCTGCCATTGGCATTTCTTGTATAAATATCCTAGTCCAGACAGGAAGCAGGGCTGGGGGAACTGGAGAGGGAGGCAGCCCTCACAGGACCCCCCAGAGGCAGACAGATGGACAGGAAAGCAGGGCAGGAGGAGGTCAGTGGAGAAAAATAAATGTGAGGGAAGAAGAGAAGGGAATGCTGCTGGGGTGGGGGGGGAGCGGGAACAGACCCTCAGATCCACGCTTCTCCAGAGAGAGGCTTCTATTTGTTCCTTATCACTGGAGAAGTGCAGAGTCACCAGAAATGTGGGGGAAACTGAGGCTGTGAGAAGTATTGAGGCCACAGCCCTGTGCCTGTTTCTCATCTGTTGCCAACTGAGCGTCCTGCCCAGAGGCACTCTGGAATGTTCTCTGAAGAAATATGTGTCATGACCTCCCTGAGACTTCACAGCATGTTGGTGGTCACGCTGGGGTACAGATCTAAGCTTCTAAAGGCATATCAAGGGCTCAGGGTGACCGCTGGAGGTCTGAAGTTTCCCGGCTTTGCTCCAGCTGCTGCGGCTCTCCTCTAATGGGAGGGGGCAGCCTGAGCCCCCCTAGATCTCATTCCTCTTTTCACAGGGATTCTGCAGGGCTCCTTCCAGCCCCGGAGTTCTGGGTTGAGCCCAGCAGAGTTTCCACTGTACAGATAACAAGGCTGGGGGCCCAGAAAACTAAACTATACAATTTACTCAAAGACCCGCCCCCCATCACTGCAGCTAGACAGAAGGATTTTGCCTTACTTTATGGCCTGAGCAGAAAAGGGGAGATGACACCAGGGCTGGCTTAGAGGGGACATGCCCAGGGTTGGCTTGCTGGGCAAAGGACATGTTTAATAAGGGGAGCAAAAAGAGACTGGAGACACTCTCCAAGCCCATCAAGGCACTGGAGATTTTGGGAAGGTTCCTGGTCCCATCCCAATTTCCATCTAAAATAGGAAAGGAGAAATGGTCCCATCCTCCCCCCAGGCATCAACCCAAATCCTTGACCCCTCACCTGGGGGCCATTGACTGTCACAGAAACCCCACCCTCAGCCCCCTGCCCTGCTTCTCTCATGCCAGGTTTGGCTCCTCAAGTCAGATCCCCTCTGGGGACCCGAGGCCCGCCCTTCTCCTTCCCAGATGACCCTGCCCCCAAAGTCCCACCCCAGTGCCAGGCTCACCTTGGTCTCCGCCAGCTGTCGCTTGAGCAGCTGCAGAGCCTCCGTGTGCTCCCGCTCGCTGTCCTGAAGGGCCTGAAGCTGCTCCTTCAGCTCCCTCTAAAACACATGCACGTTAGCACAGGGGAGCAGTCCTCACTTGGCCTGCAGAGTCCAGCCTTGCTCTCCATGAAGGGCATCATTCTGACCCAGCCCTTCACCCCAACACCCCTCTCCCATTACACTCCTGTAACCATCAAGTCCTGTACAGTCTGTTTCCTAGACAGCTATAGAATCATCTCTATCTTTCATCTGGATTTTTGGTAACAGCCTCCTCTCTGCGTATCCTAGGAGTTTTGGTCTCCCTGAGTCCAAATTACCTCTCCATGCATGCTACCCTGTCATATCCCCACTTAACCATTGGCTTCTCGCTTAGACCTCTAATGGGGAACACAGTTCACAGCTACAGACTCGCCCCCACATTCTCTGAGCGCTCGCCTGGGCTAGGCACTGGTCTCTGTCCTTAATTTGTAATAATTCACTGGAGGCTTTCGCTAGCCTTAAAGTCAGCACTACGATTATTCCGATTTTTGGATGGAGAAAAAGGTACACAGAAGAAATGTGCAACTACACATGTAACCCTAAGGCCAGAATGGGAACCCAGGCATCTATCTGATCTTGAGGCCCATGACCTAAGTCAGGGGACACATTTTCTACAATGGTGATACCCACGATGACTAACGACAACAAACCCACAATAGTCGAGACATCACCACGTGAAGTAAAAACAGGATCACTACACTGATTTTCCATTTGTCTCAGGTAGGCCTTGCCTACATCGCTGATACCTTATTTGTGATGGACTTTTTGCACTAATTTTGGTGAAGAAATATTGCATTAAATATGGTTCATGTCGATACTGGAGTTGTTTGGCACCTGCTCCGATCCTGTGCCTCCCGCCCTTCACCCTCTGTCTCCATCCTCCTCACTCTCACTCTCACTTTGCCAAGTGGGCTTCTTCTGCTGCTCTGGCATCCGAGTTTATTCTAATTGCAGGACTTTACACTTGCTGCTTCTTCGGGCTGGTGCCCTCCACTGTCAGCTTTTCTCATGGTGACTCTTGTGTCATTTTCTCACCAACTCTGAGTCTTGTCTGACCACCCCGTGGACGTGGGCATCTCCTTACACCTGTCCCACACCTAACTTCACAGTCCTGGTAGCATTATCCCCTGTCCGAAGTGAGTACTCATTTACCTGCCTGCATGTTTATTGCTGCCCTTCACTGGGATGTGATTTCACGAGGGCAGGAATCTTGTCTGGCTTGTTCTCTGCTGTATCCCAGGGCCCAGAATGGTGCTAGCATGAAGCAGGGCCTCCGTAACTATTTCTCAAGTAAATGAGTGGGTTGTGGAGGTGGGTGTTCTCCTGCACAGCATCCAGCTGCCTGCACTTACTGAACCCCTAGCCTTTGTACCATATCCAGTTGACCTCCTGTCTGTCCCTCTTCCTTCCCCAGTTAGCCCACAAGTCCTCCAGAGCTGGCCTTACTGCTCTCTCCCTATGCCCTGTACCCAGCAGTGGCCTTGCCCAGAACTAGGGCTAGAAGTTTGCTGTGTGAATGAATTTCCATGGAAACAGCCTCTGAGCAGGGCCTGGGGTCCTCAGTCAGCTTCAGCTGAGTGATCCCAGAGATCAACCCACTCTCCCACTCATTTACCTCCTCAGAGTAGGTAGGATCCTCAGCAAACATCTGGCTCGACTAATTTTACAGACTAGGTAACAACATAGGCAAATGGTCATGATGACATGTGGAGGGAGGAATGCAGAAAATAAAATTATCTTTGCTGACTATCACTTATTCATTCAACAAATATGTATTGAGCAGCTATTATTTTCCACTGAAGACAGATACAGTCCCTGCCCACAAGGATTTTCCTGTCTAGTGGAGAAGACAGACCGTATATAGGAAAAGTGATCACAGAGCAAGACAATTATCAGTGTTGTCTGTGTTATATAAAAAATAAAATAGTATGGGGTGGGGGAAATTTTAGATCCCGTGGTCAGTGAAGGTTTCTGAGAGGAGGTAACAAGAGCGATGACAGCTGAATGATAAGGAGGAGCTAGCCATGAAGAGAGGGTAGGAGAGAAGGATGGGAGCAGTGTGTTTTGTGGGACACCATAGTGTCTGCCCATTTCCACGGTGTAAACGCTCCTGCCGAAGTGGACCTCTAACTGTTGGTGTGAGCTCACCGGACACAGGGGCTGGTGCAGCACACCATGGCCTGGAGCCCTCTCCCAGGGACATGTTTTCTGGGAGAGAGACAGACACCCCATTGAAGTCAGCTATGGTTAGGTCTCTAATGGTAACAGTTGATCCCCATGCATCTGAGTCTTCAGAGCAGAAGACCCTCATACACCCGAATGCACGATGACCTCGCGTCAGGCCTGCCCTGACAGCCTTGGGCCTGTCCAGCTTGGCACTTAGTTTGGCCAAAAGAGAGCTACTGGAGGCGATGGGCCAAGTGTTACCGTTCTCCTCCTATGTGGTCCCCCGGGTCCACGGAAGGCCCAGCCACATGGGCGGCTCTTGAGTATTTCTCAGAAACAGCCCTGGAGACCATATTCCTTTGCTCAGGGCACCCAAGGGACTTGGACAAATTCCTCCCTGATGTTGGACTCAAGGAATAAGGAGAGCTGGCTTGCCCCTTCCTTCTGAACTCCAGGAGTGACAGAACACTCATTCAGTCATTCCACAAATGTGCTGAGGGCTCCTCGGGCCCCCATGGTGCCACATCAGGGGTGGGGAGAGGGATGAGGGACAAGTCCTGCCCCGTGATGGCATAGGGCATGCATGAATTGGGGAGATGGGGACACAGACACATCACAGCAAATGATGTATAGTGTTAGGGGCCCCCAGACCTGCCCCTCACTAGGGAGAGATGCTTCCATCTCTGTGAAAGGCATCCCACCCACACCAACCAAGCCAGAAAGGCGTCATCTTGACACCTCCCACCCCAAACCAGCCCAGTCACAGGTTTGCCCCGCCATCTGGTCCCTCCTCTCTTTACCATGGTTCCTGATTCGGTTTTTATTACTTCTCTTCTGGGCTGTAGCCTCAGGCTCCTCCCTGCCTTTGCACTCTCCCCACTGTCCCAAGCACCCCACACAGCACCTGGAGTGACAGATGTGAAAATGGTTCTCCCCCTACCCTATGCCCCTCTGCAGTGTCTGGGAAGAAGGGCACAATGACCTTAGAGCAGCAATCAAGACCCTTCACCCCCTTCCCCAACCCTTGCCAGTCTTATCTCTTGGTTTGGATCTGTGCTGTCCAATATGGTAGCCAAGAATCCCATGTGGTTACTTAAGTTGCAATTAATTAAAATGAAATAAAATTGAAAATTCAGTTCCTCCAGTTGCACTGCCCTCATTTCAAGTGCTTAATAGCCACCTAGGACTAATAGCTACCGTATCAGACAATGTAGATGCAGAACTCTCCCATGTTCCAGAAAGATCTATCAGACAGCACTAAGCATCTCACAGTGCTCACCTCTGGGCCTCTGCATGTGCTGTGTCTGCAATGCTCACACACAAGAGTTTTTTTCCCCTACGTGTGGGACTTGTGGACCAAAGGTTGCCTCCACTGAGAATTCATCTGCCTCCTCCCACACTGTGGTCAGACACTTCTCTGTGTGCACAGGCCTGTCCTTGCGACACTACTTTAATTGCCAGATTAGCTGTCAATCTCCAGAGGGCAGAGACCATCTGGGAGATTTTTATACTCTCGGTACCTACAACAGGACCAGGCACAGCCTAGCCTTCTGTTTTGCAGGGTGGACCTGCCCAGGGATGAAGCAATGCCAGGTGTCCACTCCCCTCTGCAAGGATGGTAGGAGCCAGCCATAAAAATGGGGTAAGACAGGAGAATGGGGGCAGCAGCCCAGTATGCAGCTCTCCCCAGGTAGGCCAGGTTTGGAGCCTAGAAAACAGCCACCTTAGGAAAACCAAACACTGGGACCTGCTCAGATAGGCTAGGTTTAGGAAGCAGTCAGTGCTGTGTCACCCTACCCCACAGGTCTCCTTCTCATGCTGGGGCCAGAGAGACTTGGGTTAGGAGGCTGGCTCTGCCACCCACTAGCTGTGTGCTCTTGGGTTGTCACCTAATCTGTGTCCTGATCCCTTGTTTGCCAAGTGAGGATAATAATATCTTTGAGGGTTGGGAGGGCAAAATGGGACAACAGTAGGGAGTGTTCACCCTCCCAGGGCACAGAACCTGGCATATACCAGGTGCTGAGGTATGTGATGAGGCTCCTTAGTCATTTCATGTCCTTGTCCCATACTGTGTCCAGGCGGCCCCTTCCTGCCTCCTCCTATGCCAAGAGCAGGAAGGGCCAGAGGGACCATCTGTTCCAACTCCCACAACTGCCAGGACAGGAAACAGAAGTCCAAGGAAAGGGAGTGACTGGCCCACGGCCACACTGCTCACCAGTGGAGAGTAAACCGGAAAGTCTACTCACAGCAGCAAGGCCAGACAGGAAACAGGATCTGTTGATAAACTCCTAAGTGACAGAGCCAACCCAGAGGAAGGACACTGTGACTACAGCCATGCCAGAAGCTCAAGACCAGAGGGGTTGGAGGTGGACATAGTTTGGATTTGAATTTCACAGGCGTCGCATCATCTAATTCTCACAACAGTCCAGTTAGGGTCCATCTTATGGAGGGAGGAATTGAGGATCAGAGAGATTAGGCAGCTTGCTTGAGGCCACACAGCTAGTAAAAGACAGAGGCTCCGAGTGACTCCAAAAATCCACGTCTGAAACCACTCAGCCTCTCTGCCTCCCATTCAACTCAAAACAGCAATGATTTCTGAGCACCTGCTGAGCATCAGGCTTTGTGCTGGTGACCCTGGGACTAGAGGTACAGTCCATGTCCCTGAAGTGTTTACAGTTAGTTGAGGAGGCAGAACCTCAAACAGGTACAAGGAAGACTAGGATTCACATGGGGGATTTGTCTAGAATCTGATGCAGCTGTCACTGCCTGGCCATGCCTGTGACACCTTTCCTCTACCTCAGTTTCCCAAGCTGAGTAAGACTTAACAGCTTCAGCTTCTCATGGTCACAACAAGCATTAAATGACTTAATTCCTGACCTGACATGCTGCCCAGGATGGGCTCAATCTAAATTGTCACTATCATCGTAATTATATGCAATCGAGGCTCGGAGCTGGGGGAGCATGGAGGGTGGACTTTATTTCTGGTGAAAGGGTGGGGAAGGCAGATGGGAAGAACTCCTTCAGTCTCCAGGCCATTCCAGGCAGAAAGGATTGGTCAAGCATGGGTACACTGTGTGTGCAGGAAGTGGAGGGGTTGGGAATGGCCAGAGCCACTTACGTGACAAGTAGGTGGAGTCACAAGCTAGAAAGGCTGGCTGGGGCTAGCGAGGCTGGGGTAGGGGTGGAGGAGGCCTTAAATGTCAGCTGGGAAGATGTGGACTTGGCAGGGCCCCATCAGAGCTGGGGCAGGGCAGGGTGAGGGACCTGGGGAAGGACACATTTCAGAGGGCAAAGTGAGCACAGTTACACGAATCTATCAGCTGCAAGTCTCTGGGGCTCCCATTGGTTTGGAGAGGTCAGGACTGGGAAGTGACCAGGGGAAGGCAAATAGCAGGGCTCCTCCCTAAGGGGAGGACAGAGAGCCAGGGCTCAAATGCTTTCAAGGCCAAGACCAGCCTTCTTCCCAGCCCAAGGGACAAAGATGCTGTGGAAGACATCTTGGCTCTGGCTTTGGGGACCTTTCTGACTCTGGAGTCAGAAAACCTGGGTTTGAATTCTAGCTGTGTGGTCTTGAGCAAATCACTTCTTGCCCTCCTGGGGCCCGGCTCCAGAAGTCTTATCTGTAAAATGAGGGTAGGAGCCCTTACAGGGTTGTGACAAGAGTCCTGAGATGCCAGCTATGAAAGCGTGAGGCATGGCCTTGGGGCCTCCCCTATTCTCCAGGCCTGGGCACTGCTCCCATCCCCTCTCCCACCCAAGGACGCCAGAAATCTTAACATGGTGAAGTGGACACCCCTCCCACCTCTGTGCTCAAAGACGCAGATGCACCTGCTCCTGCTGACAGACATGAGTTCTCTGGCTCTGATATCTTTAAGCCTCAACACTTTTGGGTCCTTTGGAGCTGCAGAGACCCTGGCAACAAAGGCTACCTCCTGCTCCAGGGCCTCCCACAGTCTACATATTCTGCCCTAGGGAGAATCCAACAGGCCATACTTGCCTGTTCAAACCTGTCCCTGGCTCCCCAGTATCTTCAGGATCAAGTTGTGTGTATGTATGCATGTGCAAGTGTGTGTGCGCGTATGCTAGTGTGTGTTTACACATACATGCGTTCAAGGTCTTTCCTGAGCTGGTTGAGCTTCTTTCCCATTCTTGTGCCCCTCCCCCACCCACTCTTCCACTCCAACTAAAGGTGTGCTCACACCTCCTCCCTCATCCCTGTCACGCTCATAACCTGAGTTTAAGTTCCAGCTTCCGGGGTACATGGTGGCGGTGTTACCTGAGACACAGCAGGGGGTTGCTCCAAGGATTAAATGAGAGCCCTGTCCCTTCTCAGTGCATACCCTAGCCACCGAGTCTGTGGATGTGTTCACTCCTATGGCCCATACCCTCTCTGCTCTCACCACAAAACACTCGGCACATCGTTCAAGGCTCGGCTCAGCCAGATAAGCCTTAGTTGCAGCAGTCTACCAGCGTATGGGTCTGGCTCTCAGAACCACTCTGGGTCGGTCTTACGTGGCCCTTGTCCTAGGCCCAACACTGGGCTGGCCTCAGCAGCCATGTTGGGAGACACGATTAAGTGCATCACTGAATCCACACAGATCCCTCCTCCAAATCCTCCACGTCCACCCTCTGTGTCGTGTCCCACAGAGCTCAAGGTCAGGAGACAGCTGACAATGCAGAGAAAGCAACCCTGGACTGAGCGGGGACAGAGCTCTGGTTCCCCTGCAGTGAGCCAGTTTCCCCATCTGTAATGTGGGGAGAGAGTTGGCCAGATGGCTTTTGGGGCCCCTGCCCTTTCAGATGCTCCCTGAGGTGATTAGAATGCTGGTGAGGAGGGGCTTCCAAGTCAGACAGAACCAGTGGATCCCAGCTCTTCCTCCTACTCACAGTGAGATTTTGGTGAGTTCTGAGTCTCCCAACCTCAGGGTCATCATCTGGGAAATGGTGCTGATCCTCATCCCTCTCAAAGGAAAAGGGACTGTCACAAGGATTAAATGCCCCTCACACAGCACCTGACACATAGTGCCCAAAGCACTTTACTTTTTAGAGTTGTTATTCTGTTATTGTCACCTTTTGTCACTAGATTCTTTTATTTCTAGAAAATAAACATCTTGGGGTCACCAACTTCATTGAGTTTCAATACTGTGGCCTGGCAGAACTGGGCTTTCCTGGCTGTCCAGACAGCTGCAAAGAGGGAAGCGCACATGCCGGCAGCCAGCCCTGGGTTTGACCCCTTCCAGCCTCGCCCCCACTGATGCTGCTATGTGCACAGAGACCTTGTCCTCTCCTGGGAAAAGTGACAGGAGAAGCTGTTTCCCTAGAATGCAGACAACCCAGCTGCCTCCCTGAGCATGGTACACAGTAAGTACCTTGGCACCCGTCATTTCTTGGAATAGGCAGCATCTCTCTCTCTTAGATTGAGAAAAAGGCGGCAGAGAAGGCCACACCTTCTACCCCACAGGAAGAGACCAGAGCCAAGATCTAAACCCCTCTGCTCCCATCCCTGATCTTTCCTCATGGAGTGGCCTTGGCCTCTCTGGATCACTATGCCAGCTCATCAGGGCTCCCATCCAAGGCCCATCCCCTCTCTCTGCCTTTGTTGGCATGAAGGAGGCCTTGGGAAAAGCTCCAGTAGTCACATGAGGCCTGGAGGGGGTGGCTGAGATGAATTGGATCCTCTCTCCAGGGGTCAGGAACCTGAGATGGCCAGAGAACCGGATGCCATGCCTGAACAGGATGACATCCCAGTCACCTGCCCTTGGGGCATCAGCTGGCACCAACAGACTATGTCCCTAGTCTGGTCCTGTGCTGAGTGTTCTCAATGCAAAGACAGGCAGGGTGGTGGGGGATGATCCCCCAACCCCTGAGGCAGTACAGAGGCTGCATTCAGTCCAGTAGATTGTTCTCAAGTCCTGGCCCTGTCCTTTACCAGCAGTGTGACCAAATAAGTCACTTAGCTCCTCTGAGCCTGTCTCCTTGCCTGTACAAGGAACAAATGACAACAGTACCCATCCTACAGGTGCTATGAAGATGAAGCCATATAAGAAAGCTCATGAGGATTGGCTGAGAAGCCCCAAAGCCTTTGGAGATGGGTTTCACCCTTTGCTCTGTAGTCCAGGTGCTCAGCAGTGGTAGGAAAAAAAAAAAAAAAGAAGATACCAACACACACTTCTACACAACCATATGGTAATTGTAGCCATGGGTGCAATTCGGGGGGGGTTTTGACTTTTACATTGTATTACTTCACTTCCCATGTAAATTTTATCAATAGAATAAATGATGATATTTTAAAATCACTGGGTACCTGCTGTGCCAGGCACAGTAGGTCATATTATCCCCATGTTATAGATGACACTTTGAGGCTTAGAGAAGTGAAGTGACTTGACCAAGGACATGCAGTATGCAGGATCTGACCCCTGAAATCTGAAGTACAGAGCAGGTCTGCATGGCAGGTCAGGGAAGAAAACAGCTGCGGATTAAAATTCGAGTTGAATCTGGAAAGCTGAGTGAGATTTCCCTAGGGTAGGTTCTTGACCAGGGGTGATTTTGACCCAGGAGACAGTTGTCAATATTTGGAGACATGTTTTGCTGGTTATAACTTGTGGGAGAGTGTGTTGCTACCAGCACCTATTGAGTAGAGCCCAGGGATGCTACTAAACGTCCTGCAATGCACCGGGAGCCCCATACAACAAGGAATTTCCTGGCCCCCAAATATCATTAGTGCTGAGTATGATGCAACTTGCTATAGCTGTCACTCACTGAGTTTTTATGCAGCAGCTCAGTACTAAGTTCTTGTAAACATCACTTTATTTAATCCTAACCCCATTAGGGAGTTAATGCTGTCAATAAAGGACCTGAGGCACAGATATGGCAAGCCACTTTCCTAAGGTCACTCAGCCAGGATGGAACTGTCTGAGTACAAAGCCAAAACATTTAATTTTTCCACTCTGCTGCCTCTAGGCTTTAGAATAAATGTAGAAGCTCCATGCTAACTGCTAGGTAGGGTGTCCAGAGACTCCAGCTGAGAGCCTGCCTCCTCTAGCTTCAAGGCCCTGGGCATGTCCCCTCCTCCCCCCTACTGTTTCTCCATCTGTCAGTGAACGTTGCACCAGATGATCTCCAAGACCCTGCCAGCTCTGAGACTGTCATTTTCCAGCACAGAGGCCCCAGCCCAGACTCCAGCAGCTGCTAGCTGCTAGGGGAGGTGGGGAGTGAGGGTGGGTGCAGCCTCAGTCCCAGTGCATTAATTAATAGCTAATGAACCCTGCTCCCCAGCCCTCAAGGAGGAAGAGGTGGGTGGAGGAGGGTGGCCCCAGGGGGGAGGCAGATTTCTCTGCCACCACCTGGCCAAGCCCAAAGGGGATACAACTCAGGCCTCCTTTTCAAGTGAGACAGGTGGAGCTGGGCATTCACCCAGTGGGGCACATAAGCTGTCAGAGTCAGGAGGAGAAAGGATGGGAACATGAATTGACCCAGCCCCTACTAGTGCCAGGCACCTTGAATAGCAGGTTCATTTCAGGATGGCCTCAGGAAAGTCCAGGTAGGAAGGGATCATTCTGACTCTATTTCACAGACATAAGCATCAAGGTTTACACAACACTACTTGCTGAGTTACACAGACAGTAGTGTATAAGGCAGGTCTGGGACCCCAGGGTGTCTGACCCATAGGACAATGCACTAGAGAGTGAGTGACAGTCTTGTTTCTCTTCTCACCCTAGAATGAAAGTGTTTAAATAATATTTAGAGAGGATTGGAGGTATGGCTCAAGTGGTAGAGTGCCTGCTTTGCAACCACAAAACCCTGAGTTCAAACCCCAGTCCCACCAAAAATAATATTTGGAGAAAATATATACTAAATTTCTCCTGCATTCCCCCATTACATTCCAAGACATTAATTTGGATTTCCTGGTCTGCACATAGGAGAACCAAGGGTTCAGATAGGGACAGCCTATCTGAAGTCAGATAGGAAGGGAAAGGGGTAAGCAGCAGGAGACGTATCCAGCCCAGACTAGCCTGGGCTCTCTAGACCTGGTCTCTTCCTGTCTGGCAGTGTGGCCTTGGGTAAGTCACAGCATCTCCCCAGACCTGTTTTCACATCTGTAGAATGAAAAGGTTAGGCAGGTGACTTCAAACTCTCACACCTGTGCCCAGTCCTGCCAAAGGCTCCTAAGTGACTTCACAGATGGGGAGATGGGGATACCAGCACCTTGTACCGGGGGCTCTGGTAGGGAGACTGGCCCTATACAAGCTCTCAGAACCCCCAGTCTTTGTTCACCCTCTGATGGGGACTCCATCATCAGGCAGTCAGACTGGAAGGGGGTTAGTGGTGTCTGGGGATGAAAGGAACTGGGGAGCAATGATGGTGAATATGGGGCCTTTCTCCTGGGGTGCAGTGATTGTGAATATGGCCCTTTCTCCTGGGAACAGTGATCATTTCCATGGGCATCTGCTAGATGCAGGCTAACTTGAAGAAACTTATGTATGGAGGGGGATGAAGGAGGAAGCTGAGACCACTTACAGCGCAGGGGAAAGTAATTATTTAGCTCCTAATTAAGTATCTTCAAGTCTGAAGAGTTTACAGCCTCCCAAGCTAGCCTGCTGCATATTAATAAAGTATTTTAGTCAAAAACCTTCCACTTTCAAACATTCCATAGTGTGAGGCAGCTTAGGCCAGGACTGGTCATTCATTCATTCATTCATTCAGCTCTTACTGGTATGTAATATGGGCTTAGCCTTGTGTCAGGCTTTGGGGCCATTAATATGAGAAATAAGAGACTGTGCCTGACCTTTGGGAACTGTGTACTAGAACAATATCCAAAGGCTAGGAATATGGGGCTGCTGGGTTGAAATGGTTTAGCTTAAGAAAAGGATTCCAGGTTCAAATAAGCTTGAGAATCAAGAACAGAGGAAAACAGATTACTTTGCTGAAAGATTTCCCTAAGCGTTTAGTTTCAAATGAACACCAAGAATCCTCCAATTGGGGGGAATGGAAAATGTTATACTGCCCAAATATAGCTGATCTTGGAACACACCATACTTATTGATAAAGAACATTCAGGAAAGTACGGTTCTGGTGCTATTGCTTTTGGCAGTGAAACCTGAGGAAGGCTTAGTAGGGAAGACATTTTAACAGGGCCTTGAGTTGAGTAGCAGTTGGTCTGTGAAGATAGGAAGGTTTAGGCTGACTGTGCTCCACAGACTTTCACTGAGTCCTCAAAGATCCGGATGTGGGTGAGAGAGACAAAGAGGCCATCAAAAGCCCATGGAGAGGGCTGGGGGCGTGGCTCAAATAGTAGAATGCCTGCCTAGCAAGTTCAAGGCCCCCAAGTTCAAACCCAAGTACTGAAAAAAAAAAAAAAAGCTCTGGAGACTCCTAGAGATACACCTTCCCCCACACCCAACATTCCCAAATCACCTCTTGACTTTATTCTCCAAATCTGGAATCTTCAAGCCCTGGCTTCACTCTGAATTGGTCTATCCTCTGACTTCACTTCAAAATGGTTCTTGCAATATCTAGATTTGATCCCTTAACCCCTCACAGACCTTGGCCTAACCTTTGGCATCCGAACCTGCCCTTTCAGTAGTTTGCTGATCTCAACTCCTACCCCTATCTTGGACTTAACCCGCACAATCCAGCCTCGTCCTCCCCCTAGGTCATGATGCACACCTGATCCAGGGTCTGCCCCACTATGCCTGCAAACCTGCTATAGCTCAGCTGTAAATATATGCAGACACCGCTTCGTGGCCACGCCCCCAGTCTAGCCCTGACTGTGGTCCTGCCCTTATCCAGCTCTGATGTCTCCAAATTTGCCTCAGCCAGTAACTCTAATCTAATTTGTTCCCGCAGTCCCACCGCACCCTCGACCTTTCCCCAACCAGGGACACAATCCCATGCCAGATCTGTGTCAGACACGGCTTGGCACAGACGGCCTCAGGCCCCGCCTCAGGTCCCGCCCCTTGCCGAGGTCCCGCCTCATCCCGCATTTAGTCTCATCTGGCCCTGACCCTGCTGGCAGCCCCGCCCCGTGACAATTCTGACTGGGTCCTGCCCACGGCCCAGCCCGACCCCACCCCCGTCCGGACCCGCCCCCGTCCGGCGAGTCCTACCACACACCTGCAACTCCTCGAAGGCATCGTCGATGCCGGTGACCTGGTGCTGCTCGTGCAGCGCGGGCTCATCGCAGAAAAAGCACAACAGCGCGCGGTCGGTGAGGCAGAAGAGCTTGACCTTGTCGTGCGCCTGGCACGATCGCGCGGCCCGGCGTGCATTGAGGATGGCGTCCAGCGGGAAGGCGCTGTAGCGCTCCACGATGTTGGCCAGCTTGAGGCTGGGCGCGAGCGCGGGCTCAGCAAACGTGCGCCGGCACTCGGGGCAGTCGCGGGCGCCCTGCGCCTCCTGCCGCACCCAGTGCTCGGTGATGCAGCGGCGGCAGAAGTAGTGCTCACAGCCCAGGCTCACCGGGTCCTGGTAGATGCTCAGACAGATGGAACAGAGCAGCTCGTCCTTGAGGCTGCACGCCATGGCGCCGGGGGCGGTGGGGAGGGGGGCCCGAGTGGCAGGGGGACGACGGAGAGAGCGTGGCGCGGCCGGGGACAGCACCCAGGGAGCTGCGCGGGGCCCAGGCCCGCAGAGACACAGGCAGCAGCTACCGGGGAGGGAAGGGGGTGCCGTTCGGGAGGGAGGCGACAGGAGGACCGGATATGGGGTACAGACTACCCGGGATGCGCGCCCGGGAGGGAGGTTTCGAGGTAGTGGGTACCCCAGAGCGATGGGTGCTGGAGGGAAGAGATCGAGGGTGTCTGAGGGGAGGGGCTTCTGATGAGAAGGTTTTAGAGGACGGGACAGTCCGAAGGGACGAGGGCTGGGAGAAGGAGATCCAGGAGGGGGGCGGAGGCCACAGAGGGGCTGAAATCTCTGGACAGGGGCAGCTGGGGGAGGGGGATAAGCTGGGGATGGGGAATTCTGGGGGAGAGGGCAGTAAGATCGAGTCGCACCGCGGCTGGGCCGGGCAGAGGCGAGGAGTGGCACCGGTCCGCTCAGCTGAGCGATGCCGGCCACAGGTCCCAGCCCAGCGCGGTCCCTTACCCCCGCCTGCTCAGTGGCCACAGCTTCGGTCCAGCGCAGCCTCTCAACCCGGAACCAGCCGAGCCAAGCTGCCGGCAGCCGCGGCTCCCTCCCCGCCCCCGCGGGCGGGACCGAGAGGCTCCGCCCCCGCAGCGGGCGGGGGGAGGGGAGGAGCCTCCTGACTCCAGACCCCGCCCCGCCTCCACCATCCTGCTCCCAGGAAAGTGAACCCCAGCTGTTCCTTCAGGGTTTGCATAGCATCCAGGTTTTGCATAGGGTCCCCGCGGCAGGGGGCGAGGAGGAGGGCAGCTAATGTGAGAGGGACACCGACTACATAAGGAGCATCTTTCTGGATCATCAGTTTGAAGAGCTGGAAAAAATATTTTTTATTAAACAAGAACATGTATAATTTACATAGAAGGTAACTTTTGCATAGATTATAAAGATGAAACTCGAGAAATGCACTCACACTCTTAAGCTTTGGGTCCCCTTTGCTCTTCACTTTCTTAAGGACTGCTTGGGGGAGAAGTTTGGGGGAGTCCTGGCTCATGCCTGACCCCAGGGCTTCCTTCCATACAGGAAGCATTTCTGCAGTGCTCTGTGTGTGTGTGTGTGTGTGTGTGTGTGTGTGTGTGTGTGTGTGTGTGTGTGTCTGTGTGTGTCTGTGTCTGTGTGTGTAAGGAGGGTGGAGCAGGAAAGAGGGAGAAATAGTAATGGGAGATTGTCTTCTGTGCCAGATGAGGCGAGGGATTTCTAAGCAAATGAGAGGGTGTGTGCAAAAACAGATGCGTAAAAAGGGAAGGCGCATTTGGGGAAGTGCGAGTTGAGTCTACTGTACTCGCACAAAATAGGGTGGGGTGAGTAAAGGGCTGGGGTGAGGTGGAGGGCATCCAGGGTCATGGTAAAGAATTTCTTGAAGGAACTGGACTTTCTAGCAGGGAAATAATCTGGCGACATTTGGGTTTCATGAAGTGTTGGAGATGCTCATCATGCCCTTAATGAAGTGAAGTCAGGGCCCCCTTTGCCATGTGTTTATATATATATATATATATATATATATATATATATATATATATATGTCCTAGCGCTGGACAGTCAGTAAAGATGTGCAGCTGAGTAATAGCAGCAAAGCCTTGGATTGCAAGAGGAAGGAAAGACTGGCCCCTAGGGAGGTCGCTGTTACCATAGTGCATGCAGTTGAGACCTGACTGTAGGTCAGGAGAGAAGGCCAGAAGGCTAAACATCAGAACTTGCATTCAAACCCCTTGTTCACTCCATTCCAACAGTACAGAATGACTCGCACTTCCCGAAGGTGCCCTCCCCTTTCTCACCTCTGTTTTTGCACAAACACACCCTCATCTGCTTAGAAATCCCTCACCTCCTGTCCATCTGGGACTGGAAGACACTAGGAAATTTAGTGATGGATTGGGTATGGGAGTGAAGGAGAGGAGGCATTGAGTGAGGGTGGCTTTCCAGTTTCTGTCTCCTCCAGACATGTCTTCACTAGAGTTAATCTTTATTGAGTTGCAATTTAAGAAAGAGCTCTAAGTTTAGCCCTTTGCTGTTGGCATGTCCTCCATCACACCCTCATCTGGTCCTGTGTTTCCATCATTGCCAGAAGCAGGTTGGTTGCTCATACAACAGCCATTCCTGGAGTTTTCCTTGCACTCAGAGTCCTGATTTTGTTCAAGTGGTCCCCTTCCCCATGTGACCGAGGGAAAACTGACCCCAGCTCAGCTCCAGGAGTGAGTTCTGTCTGGTCCAGATCCATCATGGGGGTTGTACTCTTCCTGTCAGTGACAATTTGGGCAGATCTGTCTTAAAAAACTAGGGGGGAAGACTATGGTGGAGAGGAGACTTCTGGAAGGAGTCTCTTCATGCATGGAATTTCGGCAGCCATCTTGCTCCCAACCTGAGGATGCAGCCAGTACCCAGGGGTCTTAGGGAAGAGGAGCTGTTGCTTTGAGCCAATCCTGGACTTTTGAGTATGTAAGATGGTCCATCTTACTGCTCAAACAACTTTTTTATTTTTCGCAGTACTGGGGCTTGAACTCAGGATCTATGCCTTGAGCCACTCCACCAGCCCTTTTTTGTGATGCTTGTTTTTTAGATAGGGTCAAAACTAGTTGCCCAGGGTTGGCTTCGAACCATGATCCTCCTGATCTCTGCCTCCTGATTCTCTAGGATTACAGGTGTGAGCCACCAGTGCTCAGCTCTCAATCAACTTTAATAGTGGCAGACAGTAACTTGGCAACCCAAGAAATTCTAACTGATTCACTGACATGCATCCTCTCCCCTCCTTTTTTTTTTTCCAAATAGGTAGGAGTCTAAATTATTGAAGCTTTTCAAGTGAAATGGAAAAAGCTTGATGATGGATAAAACAGTGGCTTCATTAGTCAACATGTATTTGCTGATAGTGACTCTAGATAGGCCTTGTGTGAGGGAATGGAATAAACTATGCTTCTTACTCCCAAGGAGCAGTCTAGAAGAAAAAATTCTTATCAGGCACAGTAGGGTGCACTGAGAACTCTCACACATATTACTGGATCTGAGTGTTAGCAATCTTAATTTATATATGTATATAATTATCTCTATTTTATAGAGGAAGATAGTAAGACTCAGAAAATGGAGATGCATTGGAAATTGCCAGTTGTCCATCAAAGGCCTTCCTCCTGCTCTGTAGTAGTAAAGCTGGAGGAGTGGCTGGTCTGCTAGAGAGTGAGTTTTTCTGCTTCTCTTACAACAGAGCATGGCTTTGTGACTAGCTGTTTCCAATAGATCAGAAATAGAAAAAGGCCTTAGGGCAGTGGGCTTTTGCTCATCCATGCTCCATTTCCTCTTTCCTTGCGTTGGAATGCAGATGTGCCAGGGACCCAGCTTCACCAATACTCCAAAAGGGCTGACAAAGAAAACAGAAGGAAAATCTGGGTTCCTGAATGACTATGTGGAGTCACATCCCATGACATGAATGTGAATTGAGGGTCTGAATTAAGAATTAGAGACCCTGGCTGCAGTGTCTGTCATCTGCCTCTATTCATACTCTAAGAAATAACATCAGTAGTTTTTGTTTGTTTTTTTTGAACAGTCTCAAAGAGATAATTGTTGAGTGAATGAAAAAAATAAAACAGGGAGACACAAATGCACATGGATATATAGACACAGACTTATACATGTGCAAGGCATAATTTGCATAGCAAAAATTCTGCAGAACCATCTAGAAATTCTAACTGGGCTCATCTATGGACTGGGATTATGAGGGGACTTTAACTTTTACATTATATAGCTCTGCTTATTACATGAATTTATAATCAGAAAAATAAAGGTATAGTTGATCCTCATGATTCATGGACTTCATGTTTGCAAATTCACCTACTTCTTTTTTTCTGGTACTAGGACTTGAATCCAGGGCCTTACACTTGCTGGGCAAGTGCTCTACTATTTGAACTACAACTTCAGCCTCAACTTCACCTACTCTTAAAATGTAACTCCCAAATCAGTACTTGAGGCACCTCTGCAATTATTTGTGGACATATGTATGGACAGAGAGGAGAAAATGGGGCTAGTCACAGGTCCCTTCCCTAATGAGATTGAACAAGGAAACATTCTGCTTTCTTATTTCAGCTCTCAGGTGTAAATAAGTATCCTTTTTTGTGACCTATTTAGTGCCACATTTTTTTCATTTTGGGGGATGTTTTTCTTGGTGATTTTGTTATTTAAAATGGTCCCCAAGCCTAGCACTTGAGTGCAAGAAAGCTGGGATGTGTCTTAGGGAGAAAATAGATGTATTTGTTAAGTTTTATTCAGACATGAGCTATAGTATCATTACCTGTGAATGTAATGTTTATGAATCAAAAATATATAGTTGCCCTTTGTAATCACAGGTAAACTATATGTAGATCCAACCAACTGCAGCCTGAAAATATTTGAAAAAAATTGCATCTGTACTGAACATGAACAAACTTTCTTCTGATATTTTTCCCTAAACAATACAGTATGGCTTCACATAGCATTTAGACTATATTAGGTATTACAAATAATCTAGAGATGATTTAAAATCTATAGAAAGATATGTGTAGGCTAAATGCCAATACTATTCTCTTTTATATAAGAGATTTGAGCATCCTTGGATTTTGGTATCCACAAGGAGCCTGAGGATATTGTGGAATAACTGTATGTATTAAATAAAGAGTCTTTAAATAGAAGCACACATAAAACAAAGTTATGTATTGATTAATTTCTGAAAATGTGGCCAGAATCTTGCAGGAACCTGATTTTATCTTCCCTCTTGGGGCAGTGACTCAGTATTTGCTAATTCAGTTTTTGCAGTGACTTTGTAGAATAACTACCATGAATGATGAGAGTGAAACAGCATCCACCAATCCAAAGTACCAACATCCAGGTAACATCGCTCAGGCCCACTCAAAGGAGGAAGGATGGGAGGGTGAACAGTATCCAAGCAGCTCTCAGTACCAGGCACTGAGCTAGGTGTTTCATGGCATTGTTTCATAATCACAAAAGCTCTCAGACTTGACATTTTTCTCTTTTACTTTTTTATTGGCAGTACTGTCATTTGAACTCAGGGCCTTGAGCTTGGTAGGTAGCCACACTTTAGCTTTTTTTTTTGCTTTTTGATTGTACTGGGGTATGAACTCAGGGCCTCACACTTGCTAGGCAGACACTGTACCACTTGAGCCACTCCCCCAGCCCATAGCCCTTTTTAGATTTAGTTATTTTTCAGGTAGGGTCTCACACTTTTCCCCTAGGGCCAGCTTCAGATCGTGATCCTTCTACCTAGGCCTCCCACCTAGCTGGGATTATAGATCTGCCCTATTTGTTTGTTGAGATGGGGTCTCACTAACTGCTTATCCTGGATGGCCTTGAACTGCAATCCTCCCAATCTCTGCATCCCAACTAGCTGGGATTACAGGCATGTATCACCACGTAGAACTTTTAATGTTTTTCTCTCTATTTGCAAGTCAGAGCAGGGAAGTGGCCCGTCTAAAGCCAGAGCAGTACATGCTTCTTTATCCCAACTGCTGGAGCAGTTTCCACAGCTGTGCTGCCTGGACCTTTGTCAAATCTGGGCTTTAATTTCCATCCCAGAAACTTTAGAAATGTTCCAGGAGGGTCGTCTCTCAGTCCCTCCCATCATGCCAAACCTTTGCCCTACTCCTCTAACCCAGCAAGACACCCTGCTGCTTCTCAGTGGGGAACCTGGCCTCCTACCCCAGGGAGGAAGTACAGTCCCTCAGTGAGGACTTGCCTACCTCCAATCCCCCTCAACCTACCAATGTATCTATGGGAACACTGCATATTAAATAAACTGATGAAGGAAATGCACCTCTAACTTTATTTTCACCTCCCTCCTCCTTCAGAGTATGAAGCTTGCCTTCTGTTCAAAACTCGCTCCTCCACCTGGGTCCTGGTCTAATCTTTGGGACAGTAACTCCTTCAGATATCCTCCTCTTGGCTCTGTATGTCTCCTTCCTCCTCATTGGCTGTGACACATACTCTATAGCTCCCCCACCCTTAGCTACCATCCATTCCTTGCCGTCCTCCAGCCCAGCTTCTTGAAAGAATGGGCTGCCATGCGCCAGTCCACCACTCCCCCGAGCTCATTAATAATCTCCTAATTGCCAATTAAAAATAGCTTCTGATGCACAGTGGCTGCTGTACAAAAACTAAGGAAATTTGAAATATTCATGATTCCACTACCCAGAAAGAACTGCTATTAATACTTGGATTATATCCTTACAGGCCGTTATCACATATAATATAGGCACACACACATAGGGAGGATGATGAGAGAGAGAGAGAGAGAGAGAGAGTTTTAAAAATAGAAATGAGTTTACTCTTAAACCAGAGCTGTTCAGGACACAGTCCTTGAATGGCATGTCTTAGTGTGGGCTCTTCCAAGAGCTAATATGGAGGTAAGGACTCTAGTAAAGAGTTTATTTGGGAAGTGATTCCCTACTAATAACATTAGTAGGGAAGTGATTGGGAAAGTGATGCAGGGAAGGGTGCATTCTTACCACCAAGGGAGCCCCGAGAAATGGACAAAGCCCCTGCTTTAGAATTATCCCAGCAGAGGGACACAAGAGCCCAAGTATTCATCTGCCATGCTGGGGTGTTGAAGCCACTCCTTAGCTGTGTTCAACTCTTGGGTACTTGTGAGCTGTGATGTGTGCAGCCAGCTCTTGTTAGTTTTGGGGTGATGCCCCCTCAACCATGATGCAGATCCTGACAATTAGGTCTTGGGAGCACACTAACAGGTTTCAAGGACAAGGGTATGTCAGTAACACAATTTGTTACCATTCCCCCTTGCACTTGCTCAGATACACTGGCAACCCGCAGTATGTTCGTGGTCTGTCACTGCTTCTCACCATTTGTTAAAAGAAGAAGGAACAGGAGCTGGGCAAAGTGGTACCCATCTGTAATCCCAGCACTTGGGAGGCTGAGGCAGGATTGAGAGTTTGAGGCCAGTCTGAGATACATAGGGAGGACTTGTCTTCAAAAAATAAATAAAAAGGAAAAAGAAGTCATGAGAAGACAAAAATATGATGAGGAATATAGAAGAAGCTCCATAGTTGGTTCTTAGGCTGAAACTCATCATCTCATCCTCTTCCTCCTCCATCATACACGCTAGACACCTCTTGTGGCCAGTAAGGATTACCAAACTGACAGTGCAGTGACTCCTTTCTACTGGCATGAGGAGCCCGAAATTGCCAGGAGCAGATGTAATTTTAGGCTTCATAAAACCATCACTAGGTCCTCTGATACATGTGTTTTCCTCCTACCCTCTGGGAACTAGGCTCTTCAGTCTAGTTTAAGCTTTGGAGATAGAATGTATCAGTTTAACAGAGGAGTCATTAGGAATGAAGGTGAGGACGGTCACTTAGTTTCCACCCTTATGCATTCTGCCTACCAGGGATGCAGCACAGATACAGTGTTATTGGATCAAGGGTCAGCCCTGTCTTCCAGTTGATGCCTTAGTTCTGCCATCAAGCGGTTCTTTCAATATTTTATCATGATGCTTCTGGCAGTGTATAGTAGGACCAGTGAGTAACAGTCATGTGCCCACTTCCTTCATGGTTGTGTCATGGGGGATCCCATACTCATAAATTACACATTGTCAGGTCACTCCGATAGGGGTGCTAGCCAAGATATTATGGACAGAGTCCATATGTATCAATCCTGTAAAATTCTGGAACCACAGCCCTTCCAGAGCACTTGGGCCCAGTGTAATCAACCTGACTGGGTGCTTTCCTCCAGGTTGGTACCAAGTCAAGAGCCCAGATTTAGGCTCTGTTTACAGGTTTGACATTTAGTGGTAGCAATACCTAGATCACCCCTTGGTGACAGGGAGCCTGTGCTGTTTGGCCATGTGTGGCTTCCGTTCTTGCCACCATGGTTACTTACTTCATGGGCCAATTGTGCATGCTTTAGGGTGGCTGAGGAGCTAATCAGCTCATTTCCATTGGATGAGTCATCCTATCTACCTGGTTGTTTAGTGCCTACTCTTGCCAGAGGCACTCCTGTGTAGATAATAAAATAGGACAGAAGTCTACACATTTCGCATCTTTTCTCAGATATCAGTCCACATGTTTCTTCCCCAGACCTGCATTTTTTCCTTCCTTCCTTCCTTCCTTCCTTCCTTCCTTCCTTCCTTCCTTCCTTCCTTCCTTTCTCCCTCCCTCCTTTCCTCCCTCCCTCCCTCCAGGATCTGGGGATTGAAGTCAGAGTCTCACGTTTGCAAGGCAGGTACTCTACTACTTGAACCACACCCCCAACCCTTTTTTGTTTTAGTTATTTTAAAAATAACTAAAAATTTATGCCCAGGCTAGCCTTGACCATGATCTTCTTATTTATTCTTCCTGAATTGTGAGATGATAGGCACACACCATCACACCTAACTTTTATTAGTTGAGATGGGAGTCGCATGAACTTTTTGTCTGGGCTGGCTTCAAATTGAGATCTTCCTCAGCTCTGTCTTCCTAGTAACTAGGATTACAGATGTAAGCCATGGTACCTGACCAATTAACTGCAATTTTTCAATTTTGTTCTTTACAAGACCCCAAGCAATTGCCCAAACCACTCACCACTGCCCAGGAGTCCTTGACTTTAGGCTGCTTCTCTTTCTGCACTTAGTTGATGATACACTGGTTGAGGTCCTGCCTCCTAGGAAAAATTTCCCCTTGCCACTATTCTTTCAGGAGCCCCTGGGTGGGACTCAGTGCAACAAAAGTGCATTTTTGTCTTTCACTAACCTATGGTGCCAAGCTGTCCATAAGCCACATCCACGCTTTTCCTCCTCTCTCACCTGATCATAAGGAATCCTTCAGTAGTCAATAGCTATAAACTGAGGAAGAGATTCCAGCATAAACAGAGGTGACAACACAGGGGTCTTGGCATGCTTATGTAATTTATTTTCAACCTCTGTTCCTGCTCAGGCCTAATCCTGAATGTTCCACTTCCAACCTGAAATGGATTGCTATTGCCCCTGCCTGACTATGGCTCAGAGGATCTGAGAGGACACAGCATGCACTAGGAAGCTCTGGTCACACGGTAAGTTCATCCGCTATGGTCAACTGCTCCATTTTTAGTGGAACCAATGCTAGGCACTGATTTTCAGATATTGAATGGTTCCCTGCTATGCTAAAAGGCCTTTTACTCCAAAATCCTAGGTCCCAAGGCTCCATAATGCGTCTTCATTTACTATGAATATTGCTATCACAGAGCATCTGATACATAGATTAGAGCAATGTTCCCACGTGAGATGCATGCTGTCTCTAAAACCCAAAGAGTCTACGGAGTGCTTTACTCTTGCTGGTAAGAGGCGCAAGGCTCAATTACTGTCCATTACTTTGGAGGGGATGTCTCTGCAGATCCTAGACCATTTAATCCTAGGATTTTACTGTTGGGCAGACCCCTGAATCTGTTTATAGTCCACCCCTCATGTTTATATTTAGAGAGCATCCAGTGTACTTTTCTTGCACAGCTCTGATTAGCATGGTATCCTCAGCAGAGTGAACTGGAATGCTCTTCTGGGAATGACAGGTGCTAGACTTGTGACAGAGGAGGGAAGTGAATGTAACCCTAAGGTAAGACCATGCAGCCACAGTGTTGCCTGTTCCAAGTGAATGCAAAGTACTTCTGCTCTTCCTTCTTAAAATGACTGAGGGAAACAAGGAAAATGCACTTTCCAGAACAATTGCTGCATACCATATTCCAAAGGTTGTCCAGGCTAATTTTAATCAAATTACCACAGCTGGCACAAACTACAATTGAGGCTACAAATTGGTTAAGTTTATGGTAGCACTCAATTACCCACTGTAATGTTCAATTTTTTTAATTGCAAATAATTTTTTGTAGTGACCAATGGGGATACCATGGGGTCACCACCCCTGGTATCAAGGATTCTTCAAATCCTTGAGGGTGTTGCTAATCTCTGCCACTCACTACATAGTATAGAATTATTTCCAATTTCTTTTTTTCTTTTTCTTTCTTTCTTTCTTTCTTTCTTTCTTTCTTTCTTTCTTTCTTTCTTTCTTTCCTTCCTTCCTTCCTTCTTCCCTCCCTTCTTTCCTCCCTCCCTTGTTTGTTTTTCTTCCTCCTTCCCTCCCCCCTCTCTCCTCCTCCCTCCCCCCTTCTCTCTTACTTCAGATGCTTCCACTTGGTCTTCCTACCATTATGGGGATCTTTCTTTACATATTAAGAAACCCATATGAGAGTTCTACTATGTACTAAGCTTGATCATCCCAATTAAGTATTCAGTGATGGAGAAATGGTCATAGGAGAGTCTGCAGACTCATTGGGCCCACTGTGAAATGGGCTTTGGCAAAGACCCGTTTGATCGTCTTGCCTCATATCACCCTACTTTAACAGGGGCACCATAGTGGCATTTTAGATCCCTAGTATCACTGTCAGACCAGGCCCTGTGTCCAATCAGTACGAAAATATCAGGATAGTCTTCATTCTCCTCTGTATAGTTAATAAGGTTAAATAACCACAGGCTCCCCCTGAGGAAGGATTGGGACAATGAATTCTGTATGTACTATTGTGTGACATTGTGAGATCCTTGCTCAAAGGACCCAGTCTTTCCTTCAAACAAGAGGGTCTGGGTCCCAGGACCAGCGTGGCAAAGAAGATTGTGATTTTCCATAGTAATAAGTTCCCTCAGCCTTCAGATCACAGGCTTTTGATCTGGTTTGATTATAGTGGTCAATAATACCCTTGTTGGTTTCCCACTGATTTTACCTTTAAGAACTCCAGATGGCCACAGATCCCTGTGGATAAGGGCCCGTTGGCTTTCTGATTTTACTGCCCATACAGTGATGCTATTCATGTTGCTCCTGATGAACAGCCTTGGCTGTTCTGCAATCCAATGGTCACCATCAACAAACACTAAGGAGTCTGGTTCCTTAGCACCCTCTCCTATTGTCCACCTAGCTTAGAAGAGACAGCTACCACTGAGCTGCTCAATGATGCCAGTGCTCATTCCTTTCCCCTCCAGTGAAGGGAGAGTACTGGGAACATATGCAGTGACTGTGTCCTCTGGTTTTACATAATGAATTTCTTCTAGCAGGCCCATCTCTCTGAAGCCTTTGACAGCTTCCTCTGGTTCTAGCAGTTCATGTGTGTCTTCACCATTTATTTTAACTGGTCTATTGTCTCTTAGTGCCACAACAAGTCTTCTGTACCACATCATATAATGATGGAACTGGGACTCAGAAAAATCACATTTCAGTATTTCCAGTTGCTTCCTGCTAGGCCCTACCAGTGAGGAGTGCAAAAGGGAACTGACAAGGCTACAGCCAGAAGAAGGACTTGTTTCTCCTATTGGCTTCCTGTTCCTGTGAGCGTCACCCTAGCAACGCTTCTTCACCCTGGCATTGGTAGTGCCTTCCTTTGGCAGCAGCTGAACCTAGTTTGCAGTTTTCCCAACACTTGGTAGAACCAGTTTCCAACATGTTGGCACCCCTCAGAGTCTGAGTTTCTGTTTCTTGGAACTCTTCCTCTAAGCTTCTAAATTTGATAATGTTGTGGACTTACCTTGTTTCACCAGCCTGGGTGTACTCCCACCATTGCTTTCTGTATGATGACTTCGCACTCTTTTCACCTTTTCAGTTACCTGAAAGTAGGTATAATAACTTGATACCTACTTCACAATAATTTATGTTAGATTCTCCATTTAAACTAGTGCTGTCCTTTCTGACTCTGATGAAAGAAAGTCATCCTTCCCCAAGGTTTCCAAAGCCCAGCCCAACTCTGAGCGTTCTTGCCAGGATGGTAAATGCTGTGACTCAGAACAGTCTCTCTTACCAACAAGCCCTTCTCTTCTCTGTTCCTATGTTTTATCCCCTTCCCCACTCAACACCCCAATATCCATTCCCAGACATGTCCTCCAGCTTTCTTTTGGTTCCCATTAGCCAGGTTCTGCATGCCTTTTAGTAAAAAAAAAAAAATCCATTTTCTTCAAGCAGAGATAGTTCTTCCTCAGTGGTACATTATTGAGATACAACCCTAGTGATTGTCTTAAAGACACAGAGGAGATAGGGCAGGTCCTGAGGAGGATAAGAATCATCTTATAAAGTATCTGCTTAGATGAGGCCTCTAAACAAAGGGAGGGAGACTACTGTCCTCTGGCAAAGGGAAGTGGGACATTTCTGCTATCCTTACTGGGTCTGATTTTCAACCCTATCTGTTCTCCAGCTTCAGGAGATTGGGGATTTAAAAAATAATGTCATGGGGGTTTTCTGTTTTTCGTGCTATGCCTTAGGTTGGTAGTTGGCTCATTTGACCCTATAATTTTCTTCCTTCAGTACAGTCAGCACACTCCACCAGTTACTTAGTTACCATTTCCTCCATAACACAGGTGCCAGAGAGAGATACATAACCCAGTGTGCCCCTTTATTTTGTGTCCTAGTCCCCAGTTCGCCACAAGTGAGAGTCCTTATAATGGGGCTCCTACCACATGTTAAAGACTGTAGGCATGGGATCTTGCTGCCATTGGCTGGCAAGTTATGAGATTCTAGAATCCATCCTCAGGATTTGTTTTTTATGACCATTTCTGGTAAAATTGTCTTATCTGAGTCTGAGACAAAGAATTGAATTAAATTAGCTTGCTTGGGAAGTGTTAGTTACATTGGTAGAGAAGCAGGAAGTGATAAGATAAAGGAAAGGAAGGCAGCCAATAAGAGTGTACCATTAGGGAGAATTTGATCAAAGTATATTATCTTCATGTGTGGAACACTCACAATTAACCCCTTGTACAATTAATATACACTAATAAAAAATAGAGGAAAAGAAAAAGAGTGTACTATTTACTCAACTGCCATAGTTGGCTATTAAAGTTTCCTCCAGCAGGAAAACGCTGAGAAAAGGTGCAAAACATAAAATATATTTAATATATAAAAATATTTTTCAATATTAAACATATATTAAAATAATATTATTATATATTAATATATCAACATAATAAATTATTAAAGTAATATCTTATATTAATATTAAATAATATTATTTAATATTTGTCTATATTAAATATATAAATATATTTAATATTGAAAAATAACCTCTCTGAGGAGTGAGGAAGCTGATATACTTACAAACCACCACTGAGAGTCACTGGTTAAGGGTGGACACTACCAGGTGGCAGGAAGATCCAAGGGATATGGGTGAGAAACTGACAGCACCTGCAACAATTCGCATCCATATTTGAGCCATCTGATCACTTTCTTCAAGTGTAGGTTCCTGATTAGGGGAAATCATGTGGAGAGTTTATTTCAAAATAAAAAGGTAAAAAATAGATAATAAACTATATGGAAATGCAGTTAAATACTATATATGAATATATACTACCTATAAATAAAAAAAATTTGTTGGAACTAAGGTTTGAACTCAGAGCTTTGTCCCCAGCTGATGGCTACCTTCCCAAAGATTTTATTACCTTCCAAGAGTGCCATCAGCTGGAGACCAAGCCTTTAATACATGAACCTTGGGGGGACAGTAAGATCCAAAACATAACAATAAGGAAGAGAAAAACCAGTTAATCAAGATGGCCCCAGAAATGACACATGAAAGAATTAGGAGGCAAAGACATTTAAATACCTTGTAACTGAGTTTTATGTGTTCAGAAACTAGAGGCAGATTAATCATGTTAAACAGAATATAAATCAAACTTCTGGAAAAAAGTAAGAATGAGATGAAAAGCATACTGATAAGGTTAATGATAGTTATGACAATGAAGAAAAAAAATGTAGACATAGGAATAGGAAGTATCCAAAATAAAGCACAGAAAGACAAAGAAAAATGAGTAAAAAGAGCATCAGTGAGTCATGAGATAATTTAAACCAGTCTAGTGTATGTATATATAAAATCCCTGAAGGAGAAGAGAAAGGAAAGGACAAGAAAAAAATTTGAAGAAATGCCTGAAGAATGTCCAAATCTGATGAAAATGGTAAACTCACATTTCCAAGAAAGTTAACAAGCCACAAACACAAGAAAGAGAAAAAAAAATCATACATTATCAAGTGATAGTGAGAAAATCTTAAAAGCATTGTGTGGAAGAAGACATTACATATAGGGGAACAAAAATGATAGCAGATTCATTACAATAAATAATGCAAGTTAGAAGACAGTGCAAGAACATCTTTAAGTTACTTAACAAAAAAAATCTGTCTACCTAGAGTTCTACACCCAGTGAAAATACAGTTCAATCTGAGCTCAGAGCATGGCTCAAGTGATAAGGTGCCTGCTCCAAGTTCAAACTCCAGTACTGCCAAAAAACAAAAAAAAGAAAGAAAATATATAATTCAAAATGAAAGTGAAATAACTTTTTCAGGCATACAAAAATTGAAGGAAAGAAGGGAATGGTGGAGTACACCAGTAATTCCAGCATTCAGGAGGATTGCAAGTTGGAGGCCAGCCTGAGCTATATAGCAAGACTGTGTGAAAAAAAAGAAAGAAAGAAAAAAGAAACAAAGCCGAGCAAACTAAACTTCTGAAGGAATTCATCACCAGCAGACTCTACCTACATGAAATGTTAAAGGAAGCTATCCAAACAGAAGAAAAATATACCAGAGGGAAATCTGGATGTATATCAAAAAAAGTAAAAAACAATGGAAATGGTAACTGTGTGAGTAAAAAAAATAACTCTTTTCCCAATCATTTAAATCTTCTAAAGATATTCAAGTATTTAAAGCAAAATAACACAACAGCACAAGGTCAAAGTTGGTAAATGGATGTATATTGTTATAAAATTCTTACTCTTGAAAAGTGGTCTGATTTCACCTGAAAGCAGTCTGTCCATAAGTTAAAAGATGTATACAATGAACACAAAAACAACTACAGAATAGTGTAATAAAGTGTTATAGCTAATAAACCAAAAAGGAGACAAAATAGAAAATAGAAAAACCTAAAGAAAAAGAGAAAAAAGGGAACAAAAAACAAATGTAGCAAGTAGAAGCCAAATAGCAAGGTTTAAACCCAAACATATGGATAATTACATTAAATGTAAAAGGCCTAAAGATTCCAATTTAAAAACAGAAATTTTCAGGTTGCATAAAAAAGCAGGGTACAACTACAGCTACCTATAAGAAACTCACTTTAAACATTAAGACACAAATAGATTAAAAGTAAAGTGATTAAAAAAAGATATGCCATATAATAGCCAATCAAAATGGAATAGATTTTAGAGCAAAGACTGTTTATGGGGATAAAGTGAGGTGGTTTTTTGTTTTTGTTTTTTTTTTTTTTTTGGCCAGGCTTGTGACATACAACTGTAATCCCAGCTACATGGAAGGTAGCAGTAGGAGGATCTCGAGGTCAACCCAGGCAAAGTTAGTGAGACCCTATAAAACAAAAACAAGAAGTCCAAAAGCATAGCTCAAGTGGTTCAACACTAAACATGAGGCCCTGGCTTCAATTCATTGAACTGAAAAAAAGTGAGTTATTTTGTAATGATAAAGAGGTCAATTGGTCAGGAGGACAGAGCAACCTTAAACATTTCTGCAACTAAGAGAACTTTGGATACATTGCCCTGGGCTGAATTATGCCCCCTTCCAGTCCCTGTGTTTAAGCCCTAATCTTCAGTCCCTCAGAAGGTGAGTGTATCAGAGATAGTGCATTTACAGGCAATCAGGCTATAAATTAGGGTACACACTAATTTAGTATGATTGTTGTCTTTATAAGACAAGGACATTAGGATATAATGTGGAGAGGGAAGACCATGCAAAAACAGCCATCTATGAGCCGAGGACAGAGCCTCAAGTTATCACTGATACCTTGATCTTGGACTTAGAGCCTCTAGAATCATGAGAAAATTAATTTCTGCTGTTTAAACTATCCAGTCTATGGTACTTTGTTATGGCAGCCTCCGCAAACTAATACATACATGAAGCAAAAATTGATAGGATTTCAGGGATGTGGGAGAGTTGGACAATACCACCAGCATACTTGACCTCAAGGTCATTTACAAAACACTTCTTCTAGTATCAACAGTACAGATTCATTTCAGCTGGCGTAGAACATGAACTAAGACAGACTTTTCTGTGCTCTGAAGAAAGTGTTAATAGATTTAACAGACTCAAATTCTACGAAGTATGTTTTCTGACAACAATAAAATGAAATTAAAAGTCAATAAACAAAAATAATCTCTGAAAAATCTCCAAATATTTGGAAACTAGATAACATGCATCTAAGCAATCTGTGGGCTAGAGAAGAAATCAAAGACAAATTTAAAAATATTTTGAAAAAGAGTATTCTGAATAAAATTAAAATACTAACAACATATTAAAGTTTGTAGGATGCTGCTATAATAGTACATGGGAGGAAGTTATTGCGTTAAATACCCATGTTAGAAAAGAAGAAAAGGGAGCTGGTGGAGTGGCTCAAGTGGTAGATCGCCTGTCTACCAAGCCTGAGGCCCTGAGTTCAAATCCCCATGCCTCAAAAAACAAAACAAAAAAAGAAGAAAAGTATCAATGGCCTCCCCTTTCATCTTAAGGAAACATTAAAAAAGAGACAAACATTAATTAAGCAGAAGAAAGGAAATAACAAAGAAGAAAGCAAAATTCAGTGAAATAGAAAACAATAACAAACACATCAGCAGGATGACCCCAGAAGCTGGTCTGCTGAGACGGATAAAACAGACAACTCTACCCAGACTGACCAGGGAAAAACAGGAGAAGAGACACAAATTATCAATGCCATGAATGAGAGGTGTACTTCTCTACAGATTTTAAACATATCAAGAGGTTAGCAAGGGTAGTTTTGTGCCAATAAATCATCTAACAACTTAGATGGAAGGGATAGACATTTTGAAAGGCAAAAAAAACCTGCCAAAGTTCACTCCAGAAAAAAAAAGGTAAACTGAATAGCCCTACAAATATTAAAACAAATTGAATTTGTATTTAAAAACCTTTCCACAAAGAAAACTTCAAATCCAGACAGCTCCCCTGAGTTCTTCCACACACGTCAGAAAGGAAGAATACCAATTGTACACAGCCCTTCCACTAAAATTAAAGGCGAGAGAGTTCTCAATTCATTCTAAACAGCCAGGAATTTGAATTCAACAATATGTAAAAAGAATGCTAGGGTAGCACAAGCCAGCAACCTAAAGCTATCTACATAATGCCAATTCTTCATGATTCTTCCTTTTTAAAGCTGAATAGTAGTCTTGTGGACCTATTCCTACATCACATACCATGTTTCTGTGTTGTCAGCTTTCTGTGACTGCAACAAACACCTGAGATAAATCAACTGAAAAAGAGGAAAGGTTTATTTTGGATCACAGTTTTGGAGGTTCCAGTCCATGGTCAGTTGGCCTCATTGCTTTTTGGCCTGGGGCATTGCAGTCCATCGTGGCAGGAGCACATGGCCGAGGAAGCCCACTCATGTCAAGGCCAAGAATGAAAAAGAGGGATTAGAGTCTCACTATCCCCTTCCAGCTGTGCCCCAGGGACCAGAAGTCCTCCTACTGGGCCACACCTCTTAAACGTTCTACTACCTCCCAATAGTGTCAAGCTGGGATCTAAGCCTTTAACTCATGGGCTTTGGGAGATATTTATGATCCAAACTATTGTAGCTGCCTTATACATTCATCTTTCAACATACTCTTTGGTGTTTCAATATCTTGGCTATTGTGAAAAACGCTACACTGAGCATGGGAGTAGAGTTATCTTTATGAGTTGACGATTTCCTTTCTTTTGGGTATATACTCAGAAAAGGGATTGCAGAGTCATAGGCAGTTATCTTCTAATTTCTTTGGAAACAACATTCTGTTTTCTACAATGGCTGTACTAATTTACATTCCCACCAATAGTGCACAAGGGCTCTTTTCTCCATACCTTGACAACACTTGTTATCGCTTGTGTTTTTGATAATACACCGCCATCCTAACAGGTGTAACCACAGTGATAGCTCACGGTGGTTTTAACTTGCATTTCCCTGTGGTTGGGGACGTTAAACATCTTTTCACACACCTATTGGCCATGTCTGTGTTTTCTCTCTCTCAAGACATGTCTGTGCAAGTCCTTTGTTTTAAAATTGGGCTATTTGTTTTTCTGCTATTGAGTTGTGTGAGTTCACTATATATTTTGGATATTAACCCCTTGTCAGATATGTGTTTATTTTCTTCCAATCCATAGAGTGCCTTTTATTTTGTTGATTGGTTCTTGTGCTTTTTAGTTTGATGTAGTCTTACTTACTGAGTTTTGCTTTTGTAGCCTGAGATCTTGGTGTGATATCCGAAAGACCACTGCCAACTTCGACGTCAAGAAGCTTTGCCTAAATATTTTCTTTTAGGAGTTTCATGACTTCAGGTCTTACATTTAGCTCCTTTGTCCATTTTGAGTTGGTTTTTGTGTATTGTATAAAATAAGGGTCCGATTACATTCTTTTGTATGTGGAAATCCAGTTTTCCCAGTAGCATCTATTAAAGAGACTGTTCTTTCCCCATTGTGTCTTCCCGATGACCTTGTTGAAAATTACTCAATCATGTATTTTCAGGTTAGTTTCTAGGCTCTGTATTCTGTTCCATTGGTCTCTGTTTTTATGACAATAACATGCTCTCTTGATTATATAGCTTTGGGATATAATTTGAAATCAGGAAGCATGATGCTTCTAACTTTGTTTTTCTTTCACAGAATTACTTTGGATATTCTGGATCTTTTGTAGTTCCATACAAATTTTAAAATTATTTTTCATATTTCTCTGAAGAATGCCATTGGAACTTTGATGGGGTTTGTGTTGAATTGTGCTTTGGGTAGTATGGACATTTTATCAGTATTAATTATTCTCATACATAAACACATGATTTCTTCCTATTTATTTGTGTCTTCTTCAATTTCAAAGAGTAATTATAGAAAACCTACATTTTACATCATTCTTCATGGTGAAAGACTGAATGTTCTCCCTTAAGATCAGAATCAAACTAAGGATGAATTCTTTTTATTCAACATTGTGCTGGGGGCGGGGGGTCTTGCCAATGCCCCTAGAACTAAAAAGTGAGTTTAGTAAGGCTTCAAGTTAGAAGATTGATACGCAAGAATCTGTTGTATTTCTATATACTAACAACAAATAATCAGAAATTGAAATAGAAGACATCTTTTATAATAGAATAAAATATATGAAATAATTATGGATGAATCTGACAAAAGCTAAGCACGACATACATTGCACACTATAAAGGATTGCTGAGAGAAATTAAAGAAGAACCAAAGGAATGAGAAGATATATCATGTTTTTATTTTTTTATTTAAAAAAATTTTTTTATTCATGTGTGCATACAATGTTTGGGTCATTTCTCCCCCCTTCCCCCTGCCCCCTCCCTTTCCCCCAACCCCTCCTTCTCCCCCCCACCCCCTCAATACCCGGCAGAAACTATTTTGCCCTTATCTCTAGTTTTGTTGAAGAGAGAGTATAAGCAATAATAGGAAGGAACAAGGGTTTTTGCTGGTTGAAATAAGGATAGCTATACAGAGAGTTGACTCGCATTGCTTTCCTGTGCGTGGGTGTTACCTTCTAGGTTAATTCTTCTTGATCTAGCCTTTTCTCTAGTTCCTGGTCTCCTTTTCCTATTGGCCTCTATCGCTTTAAAGTTTCTGCATTAGTTCCTTTGCATTGAGGACATCAAATGCTATCTTGTTTTTTGGGGGTTTCTTGCCTATCCTCATACCTCCCTTGTGTGCTCTCGCCTCATCATGTGATCAAAGTCCAATCCCATTGTGTGCTTGCCCTTGATCTAATGTCCACATATGAGGAAGAACATACGATTTTTGGTCTTCTGGGCCTGGCTAACCTCACTCAGGATGATGTTCTCCAGTTCCATCCATTTACCTGCAAATGATAAGATTTCATTCTTCTTCGTGGCTGAGTAGTATTCCATTGTGTATAAATACCACATTTTCTTAATCCATTGATCAATAGTTATATCATGTTTTTAGATTAGAAGACTCAATATAAGCAGCCAGGTTTGGAGGTACACAACTGGAATTCTAGCACTTGGGCGGCTGAGGTAGGAGGATCAAGAGTTCAAGGCCAGTGAGAGACCCTATCTCAAAATAAAAAAACAAATGCCCCCCAACTCAATATTGCTGTGCAATATTTTTTTTGTTCAATATTGCTCAAATATTGTTTTTGTTTTGAGCAATATTGACTCAATTCTCTCAAAATTCATCTATAAATTCAACAGAATCTTAACAAAACTTTAGCAAGCCCTCTGTGTATGAATGTGGAAATGGACAAGCTAACTCCAAAACTTGTGTAAAAATCTAGAGTAACCAAAAGAGCAAGAACAACTTAGAAAAATGAAGAAGAAAGTTGAAGGACTTATATACTACTTGACTTCAAATTTTAATATAAGTAACAGAAAAATCAAGACAGTATGGTATTACCATCAAGATAGAAAATAGTAGAACAGAGCAGAGATTCTGGAAGTACATCCACACTGATTTGGTCAACTGGTTGTTGACAAAGATGTGAAGGCAATTCAGTTGAGCAACTGAACAAACAGTATTGGGACAATTGGATATCCACAGACAAAACCAAACTAGCACATGAGCTGTAATCAGAATGTATCTCAGACTTAAATGTGAATGTGAAAATATCAAACTTCTAGAAGAAAATCATTTGGCCCTTGGGATAGGTAGACATTTCTTGGCTATAACACCAAAAATAAAAGAAAAAAATTGATACAATGTACAATAAAATTAATAAATTGGATTTTCTCAAAATTAAAGACTGTTCTTGGAAAAACCCTGCTATGAAAATAGAAAGAGAAGCCACACATAGAAAATATTGGTGAATCACACACTTGGTAAAGGTCTTGTATTCAGAAAACATAGAGTAAGCCCCACTTATTCCCAGGGAATACCTTCCGAAAGCTCTGTGGGTTCCTGAAGCCACGGGTAGTACTGCCATGGACTATGCTGTGTTTTTCCTACACATGCATGCCCGTGGTAAAGTTTAGCTTATAAATAAAGTACAATAAGATATCAACAGCAATGGTGGTAAAATAGAATAATGTACTGTAATACAAGTTTGTGCTTTGGGGCCATTACCAAGTGAAACAAGAGTTACTTGAACACAAACGCTATGATACCAAAATGCTCCCCAGTGACTCCTGGCAGACTGCAGCATCTACAGACAGCTGCACTACAAAGGGTGACTCATTCCTGGGTGCCACACAGCTGAAAGGCACAAGACTTCATCACGTTACTCGGAACAGTGCGCAATTTGAGGCCTATGAACTACTTATTTCTGGAATTTTCCTCTTAATATTTTCAGACTGAAAACTGAGTCCACAGAAAACAAAGCCATGGGTAAGAATTGGATTACTGTAAAAGAACTCTAAACTCAATGATAAGAAAACACACAACTCCCCCCAAATGAGAAAAAAAAATACTGCACAGACATTTCTCCAAAGAATATACGTGGATGGGAAGAAAGCATGTAGAAAGGTGTTGGCATTAGCAGACCTCGGAAAGATGCAAATGGAAATCACAATAAAATGCCACTGTGCATTACCGAGTGCTGGTGAGGACGAGGAACAACTCAGCCTCTTAAGTTGCTTGTGGGAATGTCAAATGTGCAACCATTTTGGAAAAACAGTTAGGTGGTCTCCTAAAATGCCAAACATATGCCTGCCACAGAACCTGAGATTCCACCCCTAGTGCCCAAGAGAAATGAAAGCCTATGACCATATAAAGATTCATACACAAAGCTCCTCACTGCTTTATGTATAACAGTCAACATTTACTTGGAAATAACCCAAATGTCCCAAATAGACAGGGAAATGGATAAACACAATGTGGTATATCCATACAGTGGAATATTACACAGAAACAAAAATAATAGTATATACACATGTACAACATGACTGAATCTCGAAATAAGACAAACAAAAAAGTATATGCTTGTGATTCCATATAAAATTCTAGAAAATGAAACCTGACCTATGGCGAGAGAAAGCAGGTGAGTGACTGCTTTAAATGGGACTGGACGGAAGTGGGGAGGAGAAGTTACAGAGTCAGTAAGAAAGTTTGGGGGCTGATGTTCTTTATCTTAATTGTGGTAATGATTAGATGGGTGTATACATTTGTCAAAACTCGTCAGAAGTGCTCATTTTCAACATATAACAGTTCATTTTCTGTTGGGTATACCTTAATAAAGCTGTCAGACAAAATTCCAGAAGGAAAGCATGGAGTACAAGAAGTAATGGAAAGGGCTGGGGGCATAGCTCCCAGGAGGTAGAGCGCCTGCCTAGCAAGCAAGAAGCCCTCAGTTCACCCAATGCCACAAAAACAAACAAACAAACAAACAAAAAAAACAAAAGAAGAAGCTGTGATGAAGAAGAAACTGGTAAAGTGTTGGTGAGTTCAAATAAGTACTGTTACCTATTATGGTAACGATTGTGTTAGTCAGCTTCCCACTATTGCAACAAACACCTAAGCTAATCAACTTATAAAGAAGAGAGGTTCATTAACCCTGTTGCCTCTGGGCCTCTGTTGACACAGTCCATCATGGCAGAACAAGGTCTTCACAAGAAGAGGAGGGGTTGGGGTAACAATGTTCCCTTCGAGGGCATGCCCCCAGTGACCAGAAGACCTCTCGCTAAGCCCCGCCTCTTAAAGTTTCCACCACCTCACAGTAGTAGTGTGTGGGAGACACTTTTCCAAGTAACAGCAACAATAATACTATTTCTGGAGGTTTTAAAACAAAATGGGATGAAAACGCCTGACTTTGATATTGGTTAGGAGAAGTCAGGGATTTTACTCAACTCTAGATTGAAGTGTGGACTTAATGTTCATGCTTGTTGAGAGAAAAAGGAAAAGGATTAAAAACAATCTATCTAAAAGAAGATGTAAAATAAGAAAAATGAAACACAGAAAAAGCCTAGCAAACAGAAAGACACCAAGTAAAGCAGTAATTGATGCCATGGGAGCCAGGGAGGAATAAACACATCCCCTTAAAAATTCCTGTGGCAGTCAAGGAAGGCTTCCTGGAGGAGGAACATTCATTTGAGAAAGTTTGAAAGAATGAGCGGAAGGTGACGAGATGGAAAAGGCAGGACTACACTAATAAATAGAGAGGGTTAGATGAGAAAATACACAGAGGGGGTAAGAAGATGCGGTAGTCAGCGTACAAACCCCAGACTGTCCAAAAAAAAAAAAAAGAGAGAGAGAGAGAGAAGAAATGAGCTTTATTGTTTCATTGTTATAAACCGTAAGAGAAGTAGAAGAGTGAAAGTAAATGAAATCTGTTAGAACAGGCAAGCACAGGTAAGACTTGGAGACAGTCTTCCAGGTAACTCCTGTGTCCACATGTGTGTGCAAACACACGCACTTCAAACACCTCGGCACAGTTTCGTGTAAACTGGATCACAGTGTTTAAGCTATTGTACACACTAAGTTTTCTCTGGATAATATGTCACAGGTATCCACATAAAGTATACCTTGTTATTTTTAAAAATTAATTTTTATTACATAAGATGCGCAGTTGACACAAATGCAGAAATGTGGTGGATGTGCATGTGAACAACTCCAGCCACCTCTTTATTCCCTCTATAAACACTGCCATGATGACCGTCTTCACATGCATCTCCTTCTGCATTTTTTAGGATCAATTTCCAGAGGTGAAATTGTTGGGGCAAAAGTATGGATATTAATTTTTGATATTGCCCTCCAAAAAGTCAGTACATCTTCCAACTCCTACCAACAGCATGACAGCATGTCAGCACCCCTTCCCAAAGAAGGATCTGGAATCTGATCGGTGAACATGTCATGTCCTTGGTTTTAACTGTCATTTATTTGGTTATTCGTGAAATTGATCATCTGCTTTTTTGCCTATTTGGATGCTTTCTTTTGTGAAATGGCCTGCATGTACCTTTTATCTGTTTTTCTTTCATGTACCTTTGTTTATTTCTTATTGCTTTTTAAGAGCTCTTTGTATATGAAGGGTTTAACTTTAGACCATCTGGTTTCTCAGGGTCGTTGGAGTTGAGCAATTTTGTTCCCTGTGAAGTTGGACTCCCAAGAGGCTGGAGCACCTCTGCCTTTGGTCAGTGGAGGGCAGCAGTGAGCAATATTCACTTTCAGCAAGGTTGTGCAGACCTGCCCAGGAACTGGACACATACACAATCACACACACACACACAAACACAATCACACACACAAATACACGCACACACACACGCACACACACACAATCACACGCACACACACACAATCACACGCGTACACACACACAATCACACACGCACACACAGCGCTCTTGGTCCACTAACTCTTAAGGGCTCCCTACACAGATTACTCCCTCCCCCCATCCCCAAACCCTGGTCTCTAGCGAGAGCTCTGAACACAAGAGAATCAGGCTCTAAAGTCAGACTGGATTTTGGAAATCTAATTCTGTTGCCTGCTCCTAAATCTCCCCTACCTCTTGCTTTCTACATCTATAAAATGGGTCCATAGTGTGGTGAAGGTGAAGTGCACTGAGGAATGTTGCAGCCTGGTCTCTGGAAGGTTCTTGGTGAGTGTGACCCCTGTGCTGGGCCTGGCAAACCCACTCCCGGCTTCTGCCCCCTCCTTCATATCACAAACTGCGCAGAGAGAAGTCCTGGCTCTTACTAAACAGAGGGGTACGCTCCTGCCCAAGCCCACCATGTTTGATTAGGTCTGTGACTAAGGAAGCTTCTTTTTGGGATCTAGGATGGGAGAATGCAGGGGAGGAGGCTGGCAGGGACCCAGGCAAGGGAAAGTCTTGGGGGTGGGAGGGGCCAGTGGCAGAAACGCCTTCCCCAGGTGGGAAAGGTTGGCACCTGGGACTGTGATGCTGTGCTGGCCAGAGGGCAGTTCTCCCAGGTTTTCTACCTGAGGGACCCAGGGAACAGACCTAGAGGTGTGGATTTGTCAGGGAGGAGATGAGTTCTGCCAGCGTTGTGTTGAGTCTGAGGGGCTAGCAGGACTTCCTGGGCCCTCCCAGCAGTGGGAAGTCATGGCCCTGGTCTGATCCCTGCCTGGGATCAGAGCTGCTCCAGATTAATCAGGCCAGAGAGAGAACAGATTATACCATCTTCCCTTCCTTTCTAGCTTCCCCACTGCTTCGTTAGCTCCCCTAGACTGCAAGTTTGGGAAGGGGACACTGGGAAGCCGGCTCTTTTCTTCAGCTCAGGGCTCCCTGCCCCTCCCTTAGGTTGGGAGCAAAGCAGGACCCAAAGGCCCCTTGCTTGGCTCAGGAGGGGAAACCTGAAAAATGACTTTCTGATGGACACAACTGTGGCCTGGGGGAGGATGAATCACTGGAGTTGGCAGAGGGAGAGGGCTGGGCTCTGGCCTTGGGGTGTAGGCTTTGGGAAGAGGAAAGGTCTGCAGGGAAATGTTGGTGAGGTCTTAAGGCTCTACAATCAGGAGGTGTGGCTCAACTGGCTGAGTGTTTAGCTAGCAAGCACAAGGCCCTGAGTTCAAAGCCCAGTACCACAAAAAAAAAAAAAAAGGCTCTACAATCAGAGATGGGAAGAGGAAGATGAACCTGTCTCTGTGTTCCCTTTAATCTCCAACCTGGTCCCAGGACCAAAGTGGGATTACAGACTTTTGTTCCTTTGCTTCTGTTAATAACAATGGTAATAAGAGCTCCCTTCATAGACTATTCTGGGCCTCCTAAATTATTTCATCAAATCTTCACTTACCTTACAATCAGTCTTCATTCTACACATAGACAGGGAAGCTCAGAGAGGCTAGGTCACTTGCCTCGGGTCACAGTGAGGAGTCAAGCAGAGCCCTCTGTTTGGCCAAGAACTTTCCTCCCTGACCCCACACCCCTAGTCATGATTGGAGTGTCCAGCACATGTCAGAAGGGAGCCGTGTGGACATGGAGGCATCCTCTGGGGCTGACGAAGGCAGGTCCAGGTAAGACCCCTAAGGTCTGGCCTGCAGCATCTCTGGCCTATGATTTGGACAAGTCCCTTTTGCTCTGATCCTTCATTTCCCCATCTGTTCAACACCATTAGTGGTTTCCAGCCTAGGTTCCAGGTGCCCAGAGTCCATGGAACTATAATGAAGGTGAAAAGGTACAAAGGGTGCTGGGTGCCTGTTTGCACCATTAGGCCCGCCAAGCCACAGTTTTCCTGATCTGTACATTCTGGCCAAGTTTTACTTTATGGGTTTCATGGGGAGGAAAGGAATGAAGCTGGTTGGTGCTCATTGAGAACATGGTGGGGGCTCCCCCCTAAACTGACCAGGCAGGATCTGCAGCAGGAGAAGAGTGGTAGGGGCTCTTTGGGGTTCCTTAAAGCTGTGTTGTTCTGTGAAGAGGGGCAGTGTGTGGGACTTCCGGAATCTTATCAATCCCACAGGAATGTATGTGGCATTAGCAAATCCAGCCGTAGGCAAAGGAGTGGGGTACAGGCCAAGGCCTGTCCTGACTGTGGGTGGGGTACCTGGGGAGGGCCCCCAACAGGGAGACTTGGGCCAAGGCCAAGTTTTTGGGTGGAGCTGGGCAAGGATGCAGCACGGGAGCACCAGGAATCCCTGCCCCTGCGAGAACTGGCCTTTCCTCCAGCTACCAGTTCTACGCTAGCTTCTACTTCCTCATCCATTTTTCTAGATCAGCCTATGGGTTACTCTAGCCACATGACTTCATTTATAAAAGCACAGGACTGTCTCATAAAGATTTGTTTTAAGTCAGGTGAGGTGGGTCACATCTGTAATCCCAGTTACTCGGGAGGTGGAGATTGGGAGGATGGTGGTTAGAGGTCAGTCAGGGCAAAAAGTTCCCAAGACCCTATATCAATCAATAAAAAAGCTAGGCATGGTAGCATACATCTTTCATGACATCTGAGGGGGTTGGGTATGATGGTAGAAAAATCGTAGTCTGAGGCTGGCTCTGAGCAAAAACACAAGACCCTACCTGAAAAATAAATTAAGTGAAAAAGAGTTGGGGGCATGGCTCAAGGGGAAGAGAGCCTGCCAACAAGTGTAAGGCCCAGAGTTCAAACCCTAGGATCACCAAACAATATATATATTTTAAATCTTTATACCCCATCCACTTTATATGTTTTTAATTGTTAGTTTTTTATATGAGGAAAAATAAGTCTCAGAGAGATTAAGTGACTGGTCCAAGGCCAAGCAGCTACTGAATGTAAGAGCAGGAACTTGTTGCAGGACTTTAAAACTGATTCACTTTTTATTTTTTTAAGCTGGGAGTTCAGAGGGACTCCAACCTGGTCCTTGACCTTAAAGAATATCTTTTACTTGTTCCTAGAGGGATAAATAGATGGGCAGATAATTTCATCCAGTGTGGTAGATGGCTTTCCATTACTATAACAAATACCTGAGATAATCAGTTTGTAAAGAGAAAAGGTTTATTTGGGCTTACAGTATTAAAGGTTTTAGTTTATGGTCAGTTGTCCTCTTTGCTTTGGGCCTGTGGCAAGCACATGTGGTGAGAGCTCATGGTGGAGCAAAACCCACTCACTTCATGGCAACCAAAAAAGAGGAAGAGATTGGGGCCCCACAATCTCCTTCAAGGGTGTGCCCCAATGATTTAAAGACCTCCCACTAAGCCCTACTTCTTAAAGTCTCCACTACCTCCTAATAGTGTCAAGCTGGGGACCACACAAAGGTCCTCACAGGGACCTTTGAGGGAATATTCCAGATCCAAGCTATAGCACCCAGAGTGAATGATGGGCCAGTAAGAACATGGTGGATAGGCTGTAGGTTGGCTGTCTTCTCTCCTGCTGTAGAGTTTCTTCTGTGGATGGGTAAAAATTGCAGTTACTCCAGGATCAGAGGAGTAAAGGAGAGAAAGAAAAGGAGGAGAAGGAAGAGGAAAGGGAGTACTAAGGGGAGAAGGGGGAGAGAGAAAGAACAAGACAGTGTGTGTTTCCATGACAGTTACAGTACCTGGATCCAGCTGCTCACAGCCTGTAATTCCCAAGGGTGTCAGCCAACAACATTTCATTTTTTGCTTAAGCAAATTTGACACTTGGAACCAAAAGACATCAAACTAATGCCACTGAGTGGCATGCAAATGGCTTCAAAATGGAACTCTTGGCTTTTATTCTTGAAACTTGTATCTTCCCTATCCTTCCTGATCTTGGCATATGGCTCCAAAATCCACCCAAATGCTCAACCCTTTTCTCTACCCATCAATCCCACATCTAACCTAACAAAAGTCCTGTAAATCCTACCTCCTAAATATATCTCAAAGCCTTCTGTTTCTCTACATTTGCCCTGCACCCTAGCCCAGGTCACCACCCTCTCTTACCTGTATTACTAATAGCTATATCACTGGTCTCTCTGCTTCACGTCTTATTTCCCCATGACTATTTCTCCCACAGCAGTCAGAGTAATCTTTTGTTTATTTTTTTTAAGTGTAAAACAGGAGAGTTTATTGAGATAGAAAAGTGTAAAGTGGGAAACTAGAGCCCCCAGAGTTGGGGGGTTGTCCCAAGAGAGGGTTTTTAAAATACATTATGGATTTGGTACTCATTTACATGAAAATCTTTAGTAATTTCCATTGCATTTGAAATGAAATCTACAGTATTTGCCAAGGTGTCTGTTAGTCAACTCTTATATCTACCCTGAAACATCACCCTGCCTTCTTTCTATTCCACAAAGACGTCGAGCACATTTCTGTGTCAGGGCACTTGCATTTGCTGTTTATTCTCTCTGGAAGAGTCTGTGTCTTCACATGGCTGTGTTCTCATCATTCAGGTTTTCACCTCTCGCAGAGGCCTTCCTGTGTGCCCTAGATAAAGTGTTATCCATGCTTCATTCCCATGCTGAATTGCTTTTATTTCCCCATTTACCTCCTTCATAGAACTGGCTACAGTGTGTAATTCTGGATGAATAAGAAATTGACTAGCTCATTCCTAGAATCCTAGCTACTCAGGAGGCAGAGATCAGGAGGATCAAGGTTCAAATAGTTCTTGAGACCCTATCTTGAAAATACCCAACACAAAGAAGGGCTGGTGGAGTGGCTCAAGTGGTAAAGCACCTGCCCAGCAAGTGAGGAAGGAAGGAAGGAAGGAAGGAAGGAAGGAAGGAAGGAAGGAAGGAAGGAAGGAAGGAAGGAAGGAAGGAAAGGAAGGAAGGATTGCATTAAGATGATCTGCTTCTATTACCTATCACAAATAAAAATAAAGAACCTGATCTAGAGTTTCAAATTATCTCTATAGTTTTCACATACTCTGCTGAATTTTAATCAAAAGTCATAAAACACACAGAGACGTGCATTGAGCAAAATACCAAAATATATACTAGAAACAGACCCACAGGACATCTACATCATTATCAGATTCTTAAATAACAATGATTAATATAATCAATAAGTTGAATGGAAAGATAAGGAATTTCAGCAGAGAACTGGAAACTGAAAATTATTTTAAAATAATTTTTAGAAATAAAAACTATAACAATAAAATTTAAGAACTCAATAAATGAGTTTGATATACAAGATTGGACACAAGTGGGAAGAGAATTAATGGACTGGAAATAGGCCGAAAGAAAATGTCCAGACTGAAGTAAGGAGAGAGTTAAAAAATAGAGAAAACAATGTAAGAGATATCTGAAACACAATGGAAATGTCTAAATTATTTTTTTTTTGTGGGACTGGGGTTTGAACGCAGGGCTCCACACTATCAAAACAGGTACTCTACTGCTGGAGCCACATTTCCAGTCCATTTTTGCTCTGGTTATTGTGGAGATGGGGTCTTGAGAACTATTTCCCCAGGCTGGCCTTAATCCTTGATCCTCCCAATCTTAGACTCTCAAGTAGCTAAGATTACAGGTGTGAGCCATTGGTGCCCAGAAGAAATGTCTAAATTATGAGTAATTAGAGTCTTAGAGTGAAAGGAAAGAGAAAAGAGGACAGTAGTTGAGGAAATAATTGTTGAGTGTTTCCAAAGCCAAAGAAAAGATATTAAGTCAAAGATGCATGATAAATTATAAGCTCTAGATAGAAAGATTATAAAGAAAACTATACTCTGGAACATGACAGCAAAATGCTTGAAAACCAAAGACAAAGAAAAAAGCTTAAAAGTAACCAGAGGGAAAAAAAGACATTATCATAAAAAAAAATCTATGACAGGACTGACATCAGACTTCTCTATAGAAACCATGGAAGAAGGAAGATAATGTAATGAGTGATAACCTCAAATTGCTAGAAGAAAATGCTAGAATTTCAGTTTAGAAATCTTTTTTTTTTTTAGCTTTCTTTTTCCTTTTGTCAGTACTGGGGTTTGAACTCAGGGCCTTGTGCTCGCTAGGCAGGCTCTCTACCACTTGAGTCAGGACCTCAGCCCTCAATCTAGAATTCTATATCTATTCCTACCATGACCTCATCTTGCTCTACTCTCCCTTCATTCATTCAGGTCCAGTCAGACTGGCTTCTTTGTTCTTGCACGTTCTAGACATGTTCACACGATAGACTCTTGCACTGACTGTTTTCTTTATCTGATTCATTCTTCTCTCAGATACTCATGTGACGATTACCCTCATCTCTTTCAAGTCTCTTCTCAAATGTCACCATTTCAATGAGGAATACTATGACCACCTTATGTAGAAACATAACACACTCCATCTCATATTCCTCATCTCTCTTCCTTGAATTATTTTTCTCCATACATCATTGCCTTTTGAAATACTGCACACTTTACTTCTTTATTTTTTTGGTCTGGTCTCCATTGACTTAATCATATGCTGATAAATGTAACTGATTCATTTAAAAATGAATCTGAAATTATTCCATCTGTGCTTAGCAGGAGGGCATTCACAGCATTTAGTATGCCATGATGCTGGAAGCAGATATTCACCTTCACTACCTGTTTACCCTGTTTTGCTTTTTCACTGTGTCTTTTATTCCAAGGTAAGATTAATCTTCTCTAGAAGTAGATTAGATAGATAGATAGATAGATAGATAGATGATACTGAACTGTGCTTAAGTGTGGATGTTCTCAGTGGCAAGTTTCAGGAAACCCAACTACAAATGACTTAAAGAATAAAGACAGTATCTCACATAAGAAGTCATTCAGAGACAAGACTTTTCCAGTGTTAGCTTAATGATAACAACAATTTGTTGGCTGTTCCTACATTTTATCATATTCATTAACCTGACAATCTTGCTAAAGAGAGTTGGTTTCTTCCTCTGGACCTTTTTAAGGGCTAGTACCCCCTTCTCTGTGGTGCTTCATAAGACCCTATCCAGTCTCATTGACTGGGGGTGCACCCCTAGGCCATTTCAAAACCATTTCCATACAGACGAGTGTGTTGTGATTAATCTAGACTGACCACGATTTGCCTTCTGCAGTTAGAGGACTCTGGCCTTATCAGCAGAAAACTACTTGGTACCTGACAAAAATCACGGGTTCTGATAACAACAAAAGTGTGTTGGGTGGGCACTCCACAGAATCTCTTATAAAACATCTCCCAGTTTATCATTTAAAAAGTCACTTCATAGCCTTGAGCTCCTTAATCATTACCTGGCCAGGAATATTATATCATCTTATTTTGCAGATGAAATTCACAGATGCTGGGTGACTTGCTGAAGATCACAGAGCTAAAATATGTTAAAATCCTGTTTGTGAGTGTCCTATATATTGGTTATTTTTGCATTGCCATGGCCAAAATATCTGACAGAACAAATCAAAAGGAGAAATTATTTATGTTAGCTCACAGTTTCAGAGATGTCAACCTACAGTCAGTCCTACATTCTGTTGATTCTGTGCCTGTGGTGATGTAGAACATCATGGTGACAGGAGTGTGTGGAGATGGAGGTAGATCACCTCATGGCAGACAGGAAGCAGAGAATAAGGAAAGGATGGGGGACCACGTACAGCCTGCAAAGGTATACCTCCAGTGACCTATGTCCTCCAACTAGGCCATACTCCTTCAAGTTTCCACCACCTCCCAAATTGGTGCCAGCAGCTGGGGTCCAAGAATTCAACATGAGAGCCTGTGGGGGACATTTCATATTCAAATTATAATATTCTGCCCCTGGCCCCCAGGGTTCCATGGCCATCTCACAGAGAAATGCATTCAGTCCATTTCCGAGAGTCTTGACAGTTCCAACATTGTTTAAAAGTCCAAATTTGAAGTGTCTTCTGAGATTTAAGACAAACTGTTAGCTATAAGCTCTTTTAACATCAAAAAAGTTACATATTTCCAAGAGACAATGGCACAGGGTAAACATTCCCATTACAAAAAAAAGAGGAATAAAAGAATGACAAGGAAGAATGGGACCAAAGCAAGACCAAAACCCAGCAGGGCAAACACTGAATCTTCTAGCTCCGTCTCCAGCATTCAGGGCATATGATGTCTTGATGTGAGACCTCCATAGTCTTGCCAGTTTCATCCTACATGATATCTTTTTTGGGCTGTCTCTACACATTTCTGGCATCTTCAACATCCTGGTATCTACTGAAGCTTAGTCTTCAGACACAGCCTCACACATCACTCTTCTGGGGCTGCCTGCAGGGATCCTGACCCTGCCATACATTGTCTGACTGCCTAGGCTTTCCTTTGAAATCTGTCAGGAAGCGTCTGCACGCCTGAAAAACCAGCATCACATGAATGATGCTAAGTTCTGCCATCAACATGAACAGTAGCCAGACCCCCTCAGAGCATGGCTGCAGTGATGTCACTCAGTGTTTGAGTGACTAAGCAAGGTGAAATGAATTCTGGGTAAACAACTTCCTAGATGGTCCTAGGCACCCCCGGAGGTGCTCTCTTCTCAAGGGAAAGTCTTTCAAATGTGTTTACTCATTCATATCTTTGACTCTCATGGGTGGGGTTTAGTCAATTCCTGAGATACCCTCGATACATTTTTCCTATCGTCCTGGGTCAAAATAAACTTGATTTGTTTTTGATGGCACTAATCTCCTTAACAACCACAACTTCCTTGTCCACAGTTTAACATGCTCCTTTTCTGGCCAAACTGCCAGTTTTTCAAGTCTTTCTGCTCCAATATTTTTCTCCCAATTCACATTGTAAATCTGGCAAAAAGCAGCCGTCAATATCTGTGACACAGCCTGAACACTTTGGTGACTTAAAATTTCCTCCGCCAAAGTAATGAGTTCATCAACTTTAAATTCAGCCTCACTCAAAGTCTCAGAACACTGACAAAATGCAGGCAAATTCTTTGCTGGAATGTAACATGAAGAGCTTCTAGTCTGATTCCCAATAGAGTCTTCATTTCCAACTGAAACCTGTTAGCCTGGTCTTTACTGTCTACATTCCTGTCAGTGTTCTGGTCTTCTGAGCACCCACCAGAATCATCCGTTAAGCTTGCCTTACAGCATTCTAGGCTTTCTCTAGTTTGCTTCTTCAAATTCTTCCCACAAACCGGTTCAATGGCTTCTGATCCACTGTCAGGTTTAGTCACAGCACTAACCTGTCCTCATACCAATTTTCCCTTTGGTAGTCTAGATTGATCCTCCACCAACACTGTAACTCCTTTCTTAGCCTCATGAGTTAGAGGCATGAGGAGCCCAAAGTGACCAGGGAAAGTTGTAACTTCCAGTTCAAAGGAATCACCGTTGTGTCTCCTCTCTGGAATGTAAGACTTCTAGGCCAACAGAGCATACAGTCTTAGGAACAGGAAGAAAAAAGTTGCTAATGGGTTATTAGGGGTGACAGTGAGTGGTATTATTCCCATTTCCACTCCTTGATTCCTGGACCCATGAATCCTGGCTATGGGAAAAATAGTACCATATATTGGATGCTGATTCAGAGCATATGCAGCCTTCTGTAGAACCTTGCCTCAGCCCCACACAGCTTTGCTACCTAGCTGGCACTGTAACTGTACCTTCAAAACGCCATCCCACTGTTCTATCAAGTCAGATGTGTTAGGATGGTGGACAACATGGATGCCTACATAAGGTGCAATACCATCTGTAAAACAATCCGTAGTCTTCTCTCCTTTTGTCAGTGAATTCCACGAGCATGAATCCATCACTTCACTTCTTTGACTATGAAGTGAGTTGTTCCTTGGACAGAAGCGATACTATGTGGAATATCATGATGGTGGATAAGGCATTCTGCAAATCCACGGATGGTAGTTTTAGCAGAAGCAGTGCAAACAGGAAAGGTAAATCTATACCCAGAATAAGTGTCTATTTCAGTAAGGACAAAGCACTACCCCTTCCGTGATTGAAGTGGACCAATGTAATCAACCTGCAGCCAGGTGGCTGGATGATCACTGCGGGGAATGGTGCCATATTGGGCTCCATTGTTGGTCTCTACCACTGGCAGATTGAGCACTCAGAAGTGGCATAGTTGGGTTAGCCTTGATGAGAAGTCCCTATTGCTGAGCCCATGAGGAACATCCATCCCTGCCACCATGACCACTTTGTACGTAAGCCCATTGGCCCATGAAGAGATGGCTGGAGAAAAAGATTGCAACCCACAGAACAGGTCATCCTATCCACTTGATTACTGAAGTCCTCCCCTGCTGAAGTCACCTTTTGATGAGCATTTACATGGGAATTTACAAATATCTCCAAATCCTTTGCCCATTTGGAGAGATCTATGCACACACCTCTTTCCCAAATGTCTTTGCACCTATTTTCCAGGTGTGCTCCTTCCAAGTCCCTAACCATCTATTTAACACATTGGCTACAGCCTATGAATCTATATAGAACCTCACATCTGGCCATTTTTCCTTCCAAGCAAAATGTACAACCAGGTGCACTGCCTGAGTTCTGCCCACCGTGAAGATTTTCCTCCACCACTGTCCTTAGGATGTCCTGGAAAGAGGTTGCAATGCTGCAGCTGTCCATTTTCAGGTGGTGCCTGCATAAGGTGCAACACCATCTGTAAAACAAGCCCTAGTCTTCTCTTGCTATGTCAACGATCCCAAGCACACCCTATTCTCAGTACCAACTTTCAGTATTTGTTTCTTTTGCTTTGCTGTAATCAAAAATACCTGACAGAACATCTTAAAATGAGGAATAATTTATTTTAGCTCACAGTTTCAGAGATTTCAGTCCATATAACTTGGCTCCATGGATCATGACTCTATGGTAAGCAGAGCATTGTGGTGGCAGAGGCACATGGAGGAGGAGCTGCTTCACCTCCTGGCAGACAGGAAGCAGAGAGAAATAGGGGGACCAGGTATAATCTTCTAAAGCACACTCCTAGTGACCTACTTTCTACAACTAGGTCCCACCTCCTCAGGTTTTCAAAACCTCCTAAAATAACACCATCAACTGGGAACCAAGAGTTCAACAAATGAGCCTGTGGGGAACATTTCATATTAAAACCCTAACATCTGCTTATGGATCAATGGTGGTTTAAAAATATTCATAGCCAGCATCATCCACAAGTCAAAATATAGAAACAATCCACATGTCCATCAACTGAGGAATGGTTAAACAAAATGGGGTGTAGCCACACCAATGAATGCAATTTGGTTATAAAAGAAATGAGTATGTGTTGCGACATGGATGAACCTTGAAAACATGCTAAGTGAAAGAAGTCAGTCACAAAACACACATATTATATGATTCCACATACATGAAATACCCAGAAAATGCAAATCCATAAAGTAGATTATAGATTGCCAGAGACTGTAGATCAGGTGGGAATATTGGGGAGTATTGCAGTGATGAAAATGTTTTTAAAATGGTGGTGAGACAGGCACCAGTGGCTCACCTGTAATCCTAGCTTCTCAGGAGGCAGAGATCAGGAGACTGGAGGTTCAAAGCCAGTCCTGGGCAAATAGTTGAAGAGATTCTATGTCAAAAATATGCAACACAAAAAAGGGCTGGTGAAATGGCTGCAGTGATAGAGTTCCTGCCTAACAAGCATGAGGCCCTGAGTTCAAATATCAGTACCACCAACAACAACAAAAAAAAAATGGCAGTGACACATAGGAATGAATATTAAAAAAAAAAGGAAAAAAATGGCAGTGATAGGTTGTACATCTTCGTGAATATACTCAAAACAATGAATGGTGGACACTTTAAATGAGTGAATTAAATGAGCTGCCTTTTAGCAGCTTCTGCTGGCTCTCTCCTGTCACTGATTCCTAAGACATTCTCTTTCAGTATCCAGCTGCCTTGCTTTGACAAGCCACAACTAGACCCTGCACATGACATTCCCAGTGAAGCCTAGCATCAGCCATCCAAGGTCAAGAGCCAGACACGTGAGCAAAGGAGCCCCAGATGACCCAATTCCACAGCCACTGGAATCCTCTGAGGCCTCAGAGACAAACCATTCCTGCTGTGTTCTACCCAAGTTCCTGACTCCTGGGCCCATGAGCATAATAAAAATATTATTTCATACTGGAGATGGTGTGCTCAGCAGCAGTAAGTTATGAGAGAGCTTCCAGTTCCACTTCCGGTTCTGCAGCTCTTTTATCCCTGTCCCACTTGATCCTTCCCAGGTCTCTGGGGGTCCCTCGTTCAGGTGTCCTGGAGAGCAGGTGGTGCTCAGATTGAGGAGAGTAGCATCTTTCTTTTTCTCTCACTCTGTTCTTCTCAGAGAGTGTTTCCTTTATATTACATAGGGTTGAAGATTTTTCCTGCAGGTTCAAATTTCTGCCTTAATCCCTGATACACCTGCATTGGCACCTGTTTACCATGACTCTGGGGCTTGAGAAAAGGGAAAATCATATAGATTTGCACTTCTTCTATATAAACTTGCTAGGATTTCAGTTATACATACCCCACCATCTCAGTCTCTTGCAAAGGAGCTAGTTTGCTCCCTGCCCCTCTGGATGTCCTTCAGCACTTAAAGTCGGCACGTTCACAAGTATACACACCACCTTCCCCCCAACACCTGTTCCTCCTGCTGTGGCTTCCCCCAAGAAGGAATGCCATCTTTCCAGGAGCCTAAGCCTTAAGTCCAGGAGCTACCCTTCCCCATCAATGCTTACTCCTTGACCTTCTTTTCCACTATGTGACCTTTCAATTTTATGTGTGCTTTGATGACTCTTAAATTTTTGTCTCCATTCCTGATCTTTCTTCTGAATCTCTTCCTAGCACACTTTGCTGCTTGACCTGTCCCCACAGATGTCTGAAAGGGACCTTAAACTCAACATAACCAACAGCAACTCCTGGCTTGTGTTCCATAGGCCTGACTCTGGGACATCTTCCTTTTCTCAGGAAATGCCTACTCCATTCTCCCAGGTGCACACATTGGGACTTATCCCAGACTCCTGTTCTGCACCACATATCCTGAGTCAGGAAGTGCTGATGGCTCTATTGCAAGTATTTTCAGAATCCCATCACTGCTTGGTGTAACTCTGCCACTCTGAAAGCTCTATCATCTCTCCCCAGGATTGTTGCAACCTATCCACTGCTTCCAACTTTGCCTATGTCTGTGTCCCAGCCAGTAGCCTCAGTGAGCCTTTCGAGGTGAAGGTCAAGTCCTTCCTTCCTTGGCCAGGAGCCTCCACTGGCCTCCTGTCTCACTCAGATGGAGTCCAAGTCCTGACAGTGGCTGGCTCACTTCTCATCTTGTTCTTCTGCCTCCCTCTCTCCAGTTACTTGGCCTTTCTTGCTCCTCCCTGAAGATGCTCTTTGCTGACACACAATCTTGGCTATTTTCAATCCTCTGCAAGGAATAGTTTTCCTCAAGAGGCCCTCAGGGCTCCTCTTACTTCCTCTAACTCTATTTGAATGTTTTAAAGGGGAAGCCATTCTTAGCTTGTCCTCCTCCAAACTCTCTAGCCCCCTCCCTGACTTTCTTTTTCCCCATAACATATATTTGACCAACATATCATATAGTGACTTGTCTTCTCCCAGCTACATGGGGCTCCGTGAGTTCAGGGATGGACCGGTCTTGTGCAGCCCTGGTTCCCAGAACAAAGTCCAGAGAACAAGATGGTACTGTAATAGTCACCTATGGAGTGAATGAGTGGATCCCAGACAGCTGCCTTCCCCTCATTACAGTCATTTTTATTTTGCCTTCTTAAAGTTTCCTGTAGCCACCCCTTCCTGCACACATATCCCAGTCAATGTTCTGATTCAGACCTCATCTCTCTTCTCTTGACTCTTGCACCTGTTATTAATCCCTATCTGTTCCTCCCTCCCTCCCTCCCTCCTTACCTCTCTCCCTGTGTGTCCAGGCTCCTGCCACAACCATTTAAAACATTAATTTTGATTATTTCCCCAATATAAAAGTAATACATGTCACTAATGGAAAACATGAGAGACACACATAAATGAAAAAAAAAAAACCCCACCCACAACCCTGCTGGTTAGAGATACTCCTGATTCATAGATGATGCTGTTTCTTCTTTTTCTTTGTTGTGCTGGGATCAAACCCAGCCTTCAGCATGCTAAGCGAGTGCTCTACCCCTGGGCCACATCCCCAGCTGTGATTTTTTTTTTTTTTTACATATAACCGTGCCTTTACTGATTCCTCAGATTAATGTTCTAGCTTGAAAAAATCTGCAATAGTAGCCACTGAAGTTTCAGTTTACCGTGTAACTTTCAGCAACTTATTTAACTTCCTTCCTTCCTCCCTCCCTCTCTCCCTTCTTTCCTTCCTTTCTTCCTTACTTCATGTTTCCTTTTCCTTCCTTCTTTGTTTCCTTTCTTCCTCCCCATCCCTTTTTTGTGGTTTTCAGAATCAAATGCAGGGCTTGGTGCATGCTAGGCAAGCATTCTACAACTGAGCTACATGGCCAGCCCTATTTAACCTTCTAATGCCTCACTTTCTTCCCCTGTGAAATAGGAATGATATTATTGCCCACCTCATTGGTAAGTAGTAGGGATTGACTCTGGATGAATTTGGTGATTGGTCAATAAGGATTAGCTATTATTGTTGCTGTTTGTTACTGAGCACTTAGCTAAACCAGGCACCATTCCAGATACATTCCATGCATGAACTTAGGCAATCTACCCAGCCATCCTCTGAAGCAGGTGCAGTAATAACACAATAACCTAAAGAGGCTCTGGTAGTTTTACAAAAGGAAGGGAGAGCAAAGCTGATCGTGGCTCTCTCTGATTTTCAGCAGCCGACCTGCCATCATCTGTAGGATGTGTAGCTAATGACAATAGCTGGTGTTCACTGCACACTTAGCCTGCTTGAGCCCATTGCTGAGGGTTTCATGTGCAAGCATTCCTCCCACTGAGCCAGTTTTCACAACCTAATCTGCATATAGCTTGCTGGATCAATTAGGGAACACCATTTGCATCCTGCAGCTTGCGATTGGTTGTACACCAGCACAGGCTAGAATCAGCGCGGAAGTTGCGGCTGGCCGTGCAGCTGCTGGCTGGGATTTGCTTTGTTTATCTTAACAATGGTTGCTTCTCAAGGTGTGTTACTGATGGTGGTAGTGGTAATAGAAATAGGATTTCCACTTCTGTGGAAAATCTAGACATACCAGAGGCTGGGGATGCTCGGGGATGTTTAACTTGCATAGCTGTACACATGTTACTAGGACAAACATCTTTGCTGTTAAGACATCAATAAGAAAAATGACTTTCTAATTGTTAGACTGACCCAACCACATTTTCACATTTGTTTTTATGATTAATTTCAAAGGGACAATAATAAAATCCTCCCTAACTTTTATTGAGCCCACTGTGTGTCAGGTTCGATGCTAAGAGATTTAAGCACTTGATCTATTTTCCCTTTACAACAATCCTCTTTGCTGTTGGCTCTAATTTGCAGATGAAGCAATTAGGGCGTAGGGAGATGAGGCAATTGCTCAATTAAGAGGAGGCAGAGGCAGGCCTCAGAAACATGAGTCAGAAGTTGCAACCACTGTGCTATCCTACTAGGTTGTTGGTCACGTCAGGTTTCTTGGAACTGCAGCTGCATGATGGATGGTCGAGCAGGCCACTTCATCTCATCTAGGTTTCTAATAATCTGGGAGGAGAGTAACTTCCCAGTGAGGACCCAGACACAGAGATGGCAAACAGATTGCCTTTGCAAAGTCACATAGCCAATAAGTGACTAAACCTGGGCATCAGATGACACCTGCTGAATCCAAATCCTCCACTTTCCTGCCAAGTCCCCTGATACTTCCTCTCATGGAACCATCACATACCTGTCAGTCCATGGCCTACCACAACTGTCTTTCTGCACACCCTGTATGGGTATTTGACTGCCTCCTCAAGTAGAGGGAGAGCTCTGTACATCCAAGGTGCATGTTGAGTTTTGCTCATCATTGTATTCCCACTGCAAAGTAGCTGCCCAGTTAATATCTATTGATTAAATGGTGAACGATGGCTTCCTCTAGAGACCCTGAGCTGGACACAGGGGATATGGGGGACACAAGTCATGTCTGTCAGTCCCAATGAACACAACTTCTAAGCCTCAGGACGTTGGACTCAGCCAGTCCCAACCTCAGGGGCCATAAAAGACGTCAGTGCATGAGCTCGCAACAGGTAGGACCTGGACTGCCAGAAGCCTGGACTCAGGTCCTTAAAGGCACAGATAATGTTGATGGCAGCCTAACTGTCCATAATTATGGGGCACAGTATAACATTTCAATTCATGTATACAATGAGAATGATCAGATCAAGTAATTGACATATCTATCACCTCATTTCTTTGTGTTGAGAGCATTCAGAATCCTTTCTCATGACTATTTTGAAACATTCAATTAATTGTTGTCAATCCTCATTTTCTTACTGTGCTATAGAACATTAGAAGTCATTCCTCCTGTCCAACTCCCCTCGCCCCCATACCCACTGACCATCCTCTCTCTATATACCCTCCCCCAAACCTCTCCCAGGCTCTGGAAACCACTGTTCTATTCTCTGTTTCTTTGAGATCAACTTTTCAGTTTGTACACATAAATGAGAACATGTGGTATTTGTCTTTCTGGGACTGACTTAGCATAAAGTCCTCCACTTTTATCCATGTTGTTGTAAAAAAGACAGAATTTAATTCTTTTTATGGCCAAATAATACTATGCTATATATACGTACCACATTTTCCTTACCCATTTATCTGTCTGTGGACACCTAGGTTGATTGCCTGCCTTGGCTGTTGTGAATAGTGTTGCAATAAACATGGGAGTGCAGAAGTCTCTATAAGAAATGATCTCAATTCCTTTAAATATACACCCAATAACAGGGCTGCTGGATCACATTTCTAGCTTTTTGAGGAACCCCCATACTGTTTTCTACAATGGCTGTATTAATTTATAACTCACAGTGTATGAGAGTTCCCCAGAAAGGCCTGGGGTTTTGGGTCCTACTCCCCTGAGGACAGGCCCCCTTCTCTGTATTGGGACATAAATCATGATTGATTTGAAGCAATCATGGCAATTATATTATTTTTGCCAAATATTGGTTTACTGAAAGGCATATGATCCAATCCTGGTCAATGGGACTTGAGAGGAAGTCTGATGAGGAGGCTTCCAATAAAGGTGTTTTCCTTTTAAGATGCATAGTAAGAAATGCCTTTTTCACTTATCACTGTCATGTCTGTGAATATGGCAGCCACTGTTGCATCCATCTTGTGATCATGAGGCAAGACATAGCTAGCACATGAAGGAGGCTGGTCTCTTTGAGGACATCATTGAGCCACTGGATTTCCAAACCTCAGAATTTCTCTCCCTTGTTATTATGTGACAAAACAAATTAATTATGACTGAAATCATATCTAGCTGGGCTGTCTGTTCCTTACTGCTCAAAACCTCCTGATTGGCACAGAGGGAGCCTGGAGCTCCTGTGGCATTTGTCTGATTATTCAGCTAGAAACTAACATTTGTGAAGTTTTTACTACAAACACATTGTTTTGTTTCTTCCACTCCCCAGCTACAAGCATGCAAATAGGTCTTTTTACTCCCAATTTATTGAGCAGAAAGTTGAGGTGCAGGCAGTTTTAGAAGATTTTCCAGGGTCATGCGTGGAGGCTCCCCATTATCTGGAAAATAAAACCCAAACTTCTTCCCATGGCATTCAGTGCCCTTTTGCTGTTAGCTGACGGTGGAGTTTGTGATCAGAAGACTTCCAAATTCTTTGTGTCCTGTGGGAAGAATCCATTGTGGGACACATGGGTGTAAATGGAGCTTATTAAAAGTTAGGGAAGTACAGAAGGGAGCATGGTGGGGCCAGATGGAATCTGGAGGCTGGGAGAGAACTTCTCTTTTTCGGGTGCCTTTAAAACCTACACTAACCCACAGGAAGGGCAGAACCAGGTGATCCTCATCCAATAATCAATGAGTGGAGTGGTGCATGGGCGTTCCCGGCCAGGTGAGGGGGTCCTTGAGCCAGAGCACGGTTAATCTGAGATGTAATATTTTTCTATGAGTCCTGAACTTTCCCTAATTCTAGCCTGCCTCACTTCAAGATCCCTGGTCCTTTCTACCCTCCTCAGCTTCAAATCTTCCCATCTCACTCCATCATCCAGCCAGGTTGAATTTCCTGCAGTCCTTCTGGTGTGCCCTTTAGTCCTGTTACTCTCTCTGCCCGGGATAGTCTATTTCCTTGCTGCTGGACCAAGTACCATTCTCTCTTTTTCTTTTTTTTCTTCCAGTGCTGAGGCTCTAACTCAGGGACTTGTGCATGCTAGGAAAGAGCTTTACCACTGAGCCACACCCTCAGCCCCCACCAGACATTTGGCAAGTTTTTTGACAGAATAAGACGGTGGAATTCAGAATACCTAGACTACAACCTATGGGTCATGAGGAAACCCAAAGTACAATACTATTAATACTCTCGAACCTGACAAACTTAAGCTCAGATCCTAGCTGTGTGACCTGGAGCAGGTTGCTTCACCTCTCCGTACCTCCATTCCCTTATCTGTAAAATGAGGGAACCAATACCTCCCATGAAAGATTGTTGTGTCTAGGAAAGATTCACCTGGTACCGAGCCAGCATGTAGTAGGAGCTCAGATACCTTAAGTTTCCTCCCATCCCCTGTCATAATTTTTGCCAAGGGCCACATCAGAGGAAAGAAGGTTAGGAAACTGGATTCTGTCCACTTAAAATCTCAGAGGATAAAGTACTCTTTGTGATTTAAAGTTCCCCTCCCCAACTTGTCACTGTCCAGATCCCCCACTATCCCGGGGCCTTTGAACTCACTCAGCCTTGGCAGGAAGAGGACCCCCCACAGCAGAGAGATGTGAGGAGCTGCCCCTCCCACTGGCTCCCCACTGAGTGAGAGGAAGCAGGAGGAATGCAAGATTCCGGGCAAGTAGAACTGTGGCCCAGATTCTGATCCCGACTTGTCTAGTGGCTCCCTGTGTGACCTTGACCAAGGTCCGTGCCTCTCAGGGCTCCACTGGGCCCATCTATCTAATGGGGCTGGGATCCATGACCTCTGAGGTCCCTTCCAGAGCAGGCATACTGGGACTCAGGAAGCGGGACCCCTGGCTGCCAGGGAGATCAAAGGGTGCTTTCCCCATGGAGGCCTCACAGCTGCCTGCCCTATGAGCAGCTCCTGGCTTCCTGCTCAGCACACAGCCTGCTGTGCAGCCCTGGGAACAGAGGAGGCCTCTGCTGAGGTCAGCCATTGGGCTTCCTCCCTCTCCACCTCAGTTTTGAGTCACAGGTTTATTTTCCTCTGTGAGCCATCTGTGATGTGCGTTCTTCAAGTTTAATTCATAGGAAATGCCTGTCTGTACCTTAGGACATTGGAGAATTTCCTCTTCACACTTCTGGAACCTCCCATTAATTCACGTGGTTAGTGAAACTCATTCACACTCTTGTCTGTTTTTTTTTTTTTTTTTTTTTCAGTACTGGGGTTTGATCTCAGGGCCTACACCTAGAGCCACCTCACCAACCCTTTTTTTTTTTTTTTTTGTGAAGGGTTTTTTTTGAAATAGGGTCTCGAGGAACTGTTTGCCTGGGCTGATTTCAAACTGTGATCCTCCTGATCTCTGCCTCCTGAGTAGCTAGGATTACAGGAATGAGCCACAGGTGCCCAACTTGTCTGGTCTTTGACACCTACTTTGCTTGGTTTCCTATCTTCAATCCCGGCTTACTGGTTTCTCCTTGCCATGTCCCATGCTTCCTCTACATCTTTGCAAGTATCACCCAGTCCTGCCCCACCCCAGGCAGGTACTCAGGGCCAGAGATAGGACTAGTACTTTCCTAGGTCACTTGAGGGAGACAGTGTTGCCACATTTTCCAGGAAGAGGGAACGGAGACCGGAAAGGTTCGGTATCTTCTGGAAAGTGGCCAGAAAGCTCTAGGGTGAGACTAGCTTAGGACCTGCCTCCTCTCTCCCACACTCAGCACCTGTTAAAGAAACAAGTGATTCATTGATACTTGTTCAAGACCGTCCTGCAGTGGGAATCACAATGAGGGAGAGAGATCGGACTCTGTTCCCAAGACAGTAGGGGCAAGTGGGAATTTATAGCCAAGGAGGAGGGTGGGACCAGTGGATAGAAAATAACTAAAAGGAAACATCAGTATGAAGGAAGTTCCTGGCCTAACTGAACTAACAGGATCCTTGCCGAAGACTAGCCAGGGTGGCCAGACATCACCTGGGAGTTCATGGAAGATGGAGAACTGATCAGTTATCAAGGATGATCAGATATTAAGGATAGGGAGTTCTTGCTAAATTACCAGCAGGGTGCTTGTGAAACTGGATCTACAAGAAAAATACACAGCTGGGCCTAGGAGGAGACTCAGAATCCTGACTAAAGTTTGGTGAAGCAGAGAATCTTTGTTAGCAGTGTCCAAGCTCTCTCCTGCCTCCTTTAGACGTTCAGGGCCCTTGGATTTGCACAGCACAGAAATCCAGTTTGAGGAAACTTAAGGTAAAAGGGAAGTCACTGCAGTATTAGAAGGATATTAGGGCAGATCTTAGAGTGAGACTCTGCTGCAGGGGGACAAACACTGACTGTGTCACTTCCTAACTGTGCAGTCCACAGCCAGAGAAGTCACCTTTCCCTGCTTTTACTTCCCTGTCTATAGAATGAATCTTAACATAATACCTCCTTCTGGGCACTGGAGGCTCAAGCCTGTAATCCTAGCTACTTAGGAGGCAGAGATAAGGAGGATCGTGGTTCAAAGCCAGCCTGGGCAAATAGTTTGAGAGACCCACATCTCAAACAAACCCATCACAAAAAAGGGCTGGTGGAGTGGCTCAAGGTGTAGATCCTGAGTTCAAACCTCAGTACCGAAAATAATAACAATAATAACCCTCTTCCTTATGTCACCATTTTGTGAATCGACCAAAATCATAGCCCCGGACCTTAACAGAAATTCCTGTGCTCTAAGACAGCCCCACCCCTACCAGAGACTACCACGCATGCATTAACTTCCTTAATCTCCCCCTTCTATAAAAGCCATGCCTCGCCCAGAGTCTGGGCTGCGCCATCTTTCCCTGGCCAGCCTGGTGGTTTGAGCCTGCCATTAAGCTTTGCTCTTGGATGTGAGACTTTTCTTGTGAGCATTTTTCCTAACATTTTGGTGCCATGACTCAGATCAGGTGCGCTCCCGGCACTGACCTTGCTCTCCAGTTCTCCCCCACCCCATCCTGCTCTCTCTCTCTCTCTCTCTCTCTCTCTCTCTCAACTCCCATTCCCTTCCTCCAGGATCTGAGCTGCTTTGCCAAAACCCCTGATCCTAGAAAACGTCACTGTCTCACAGCTCACAGGGAATTTCCTCCACCCCAGCACACCTCCAATTGCCATTCACCACTGGCCAATCTTCCCTCAAGGTCCTCTCTCGGTGAGTCCTCGCACACAGAGCTGTGATCTCTCTCTCATTTCCTTGAAATCCTAGTGCTAGGTCTCGGCTGGCTCCTGTCCCCAGGAACTGGGTTCCCCACTAGGGACTGTGGACCCCCATGGTGAAGACGTTCCCTCTGGGTGCTCCACATCTCTCTCTCTCTCTCTCTCTCTCTCTCTCCCCTGAGGACCTGATATTTCGGGGATGCCTGCCATATCTCTCCTCAGATCAGGCCTCACCTTGGGAGTTGGACTACCCAAATCCCTTCAGACTCCCCATTGGGATGTCTCCGGGCCAACCTTGGGCCTCTCCACCTAACACCTGATCTTAAGCCACAAAAGCTAATTTTTCTCTGTAATCAGGCATGGTGCCAATATCCATTAGACAATGTCTCCAAATGGCCACTTAATGGCACTTTCAATCCCAATATTTTAAGGGATTTATACAATTTCTGTGAGCATGCTAGTAAGTGGAAGGAACTTCCCTATGCTCAATCCTTTTCCTATCTCTGCATCAAACCGTCCCTCTGTACCTCCTGTTCCCCCACGCAGGTTCTATTAGCCTCTAAACCAGCTTCTTTTTATTTATTTATTTTATTATTTATTTTTTTTCTTTTATTATTCATATGTGTATACAAGGCTTGGTTCATTTCTCCCCCCTGCCCCCACCCCCTACCTTACCACCCACTCCGCCCCCTCCCTCTCCCCCCCACCCCCTCAATACCCAGCAGAAACTATTTTGCCCTTATTTCTAATTTTGTTGTAGAGAGAGTATAAGCAATAATAGGAAGGAACAAGGGTTTTTGCTGTCTAAACCAGCTTCTAAACAAATCAAATCCTCTCCCGAACCTCCTCCTTCCTCATGTAAGCAGACTTCTTGCGCTGCTCAAGCTGCCTGTCTCTTCCTATCTTCCTGAGGGACTTTCCTGTCATGGTGTTAAACCAGCCACTCCTTGCCAACCCTGGCCTCAAGGCGATTCCAGCTCTGGAGAGCTCATGCTCCCTCCCTGTGGGCCAAGACCAAGCCCTGGGTTTATTCGGTACGCCTCATGCTATGCTGGAGGAGTCCTGTTTGATTATGGCATCTGACGACTGCTTTTCTTCTCCCCCTCCAACCCCCCTCTGGTCTAATGCCCCTTTTTCCTGATACAGCGACTGGAGAGCGGAGATTTCGTGTTCCTGAAAGTGTTCCAGTACCAGTCAATGGGAGAGACCTAGAGCCACAGATGATGGCTAATCCCTCAGGCGTGTGTCACGCCTCCAGGTCTGCCTTCCCCTCCCCTACCTAAGATGTCAGCACACCTTTCTGCCTCCTCCATGGTCTCACCTGTCCTTTGTCTCTGCCTGCCTTCTCCTCCCTGGGCTTACTGGGACCCTGCCTCCCATGAAAAACTTGTAACATGGTACCTTATGACTTAAGTTATTCCAACTAGTTTTCCAGGCCTCTCAGTCTAAAGTAACTTTAAGTCAGCTGCTAGGCAAAAGCGCTTACAAGAAACTGCGGCTGCCACGCGCGATTGCCCTAACTCCGCCCCCACAGGGGGAGGAGGGAAAGCAAATAGGCGCGCTCGCTCATGCATGGCAGGAACACCTGCCATAGCTAAGAGAATCCATAGGCCAACCCAGCACATCCTAGGCTGCCAGGGGCACATGGCAGTGGCTGCAGCCCACCGCCACTTCCCCTAGAATAAACGTGTGCAGAGTACACAGGAAGGGGGGAGGGGCAACAGGCCGTAGGATCAGGCCTAGGCAGTCAGGCTCGCTTGTCCCAGGTGTGTGTGGAAGTGGTCAGTGTCTTGCACACGCACTGCTCCTAGCTCCACCTCACACCTCGGGGCACCGGACCCAGCCCTTGTAAGCCAATTGTTAGCTCAAGGTTATAGTCCCAAAAATCACAAAATGAACAGTATGGTACTGTTAGTGGCCTGGGATGCTCTCTAAATGCCCTTTTCTAACTTTACAAATGATTTATTCCTTTGTTTAAAAAGTAACCTTTATTAAGAGGCTGCCTGCTGTTAGCTGAAAGACAGGATCCTAGCGTTTTGTTCTTTCTAGATGGGACCTGCACCTTACAGTCTTATGGCTTGTAGATATTCGGAGCTTTGTACTGAGGCCTGACCTCAGTATGCCTTGGGTCACCAAGAGAAGTGGTCTTCACAGGGTTCATTAAATTACAATCCCATACTCCAATTAGACCTTTTCTATAAAAGGGAGAAAAGTAAACTGAGGTCCCCTTTACAAATTTTCTTTCATGTCAGGTTGGCTCCACAATTGCTATTTAGATACTCAAACCCTGGCCATCTTTGTAAGCCACTGCTTAAACACCCTCTGCCCTACCTTCTAAGCCACCCTAATATTCAAAACTTTCTAATGGGTGCTTCCCCCTTCAATAGGTAATGGTAGGAAGAGGGCGAGTCTATGTCCCCTTCCATCTATATCAGCTCTAAGGGAAATTAAAAAACATCTGGACAGCTATACTGATGCCCACACAAATACATTCAAGCCTTTATCTCTGTGATCCAAACCTTTCAATTGACATGAAAGGATTTTATGCTTCTATTAGACCAGACTCTTGTCTCATTAGAAAAGCAATGGGTTCTGGCCCAGGCCACTCAGGTTGGAAATGATTACCATTTACAATAAGCCCCAATACTAGTGGCACCTGGCAATGAGGGAATAAATGTGCTTACCTACAGGGGCACAGACAGTCCCCTTGACAGATCCACATCAAAAGGGGCTGGTGATATAGCTCAAGCAGTAGAGTGCTGCTTTGTAGGCATAAAGTCCTGAGTTCAATCCCCAGTACAGCCAAAGATAAGTGACATTAATGTCACTTCAGCCATCTCATACTGGAAGAAAGTAGTTTAACCTAGACCAGATCCCTCATTCTTCAAGTGAGGAAACTGAGGTCCAGAATAGTTTAAAGACTTGTTCTCCAGAGTGTCAGGTGTCAATGTAAAATAACAACTTTGCTTTACAGTGACGCTCTGAAGAAAATCCCCTTACCTTTCTGCAGCATCTTAAGGATGCTATCAGAAAGCATACCACAATGAACCCAGAGTCATAGGTGAGAGAGATTCTCCTCAAAGACAAATTTCTAACAGTCAGCCCCAGATATTTGTAGAAAACTCAGTCTGTGGCTGAAGGAGAAAAGTCATTGGATCAACTAATATAACTAGCCTGTAATCCTTGCTCTGGAGGCTGAGGCAGGAGAATCAAGAGTTCAAGGCCTGCTTGGGCTATATAGCAAGATCCTGTCTTAAAGCAAATAATGTTTAAAAAATGTCGGTGTCAACTTCCTAAAATGATTTCATGTCCCCTCTCTCTGCTGTAGGTTGTGATTTGAATTGAAAATGATTTATGTTTACTAAGAACTTAACAAAGCATCTGGCACCTAAAGCTTAATATCAGGTACTCTTTAATGTGGTTGTTACTAGGAGCAGATTGACCAGGGTTCTCTCCCTCCAGTGTCTCTCACCTTGGCTTCTTATGGTGTGTCAGCATTCCTACACTGGGTTTCTCCACTCCATAGGAGCCATAGCCCAGGTTGCTCTGTGATGCCAGCAAGGAAAAGGGAAAGAGTGCTTTGCCTTCTCCTTCCAGCTTCAGTGCTAACCATGACTAGCATTCAGTGTGTGCTGATGTAGTATCATACAGAGACTGTTCCAAGTCTTTCCAGTGTCCTCTCACTGTGACAACCTCCAATGGGGTCTGTGGCAGAGAGTGATTGGATGCTAACTAGACCCATTTCCTCTTCCTGGGCCCACAGGGAAGCCACACTGCCCAGACCCCTTGCATCTAGATGGGGTCATGTGATTAGTTCTTGCCAATGGAATGTAAGTAGCAGTGACCAAGACCATGGCCCAAGACAAGTAAGAATAAAAATTCACTGGCACTGGTGGCTCACACCTGTAATCCTAGCTACTCAGGAGGCAGAGATCAGGAGGATTGCAATTACAAGCCAGCCCTAGCAAATAATTCCAGATCCTATCTAAAAAAAAAACCCAACACAAAAAAAAAGGTTGGTGGAGTGACTCAATTGATAAAGTCCCTGCCTAGCAAGTGTGAGACCCTGAGTTCAAACCCCAGTACCACCAAAAAAGAGGAAAAAAAAAAAGGAGTGACAAGAGGAGGCACCTAGATTCTGAAAATCTCCATCCATTCCCAGAAAAGACATAAATATCTCTCCCCTCAAAAAAAAGTAAGAACCCCTCTTCCATGCTATTTCTTTAACTTACCATGATGGGGCGGTTTTCAAGTCTTGTATTTAAGATGGTCAAACCACATGATAGAATGAGATCTGTGAAGTCTATGGATGACTTCCTAGAGCTTTTACTTGCAAGGGCAGAGTTAAACACAGAACTGATAGCTGTGGCAGAGACCATATGTCCCTTTCCCGTATCTAGTCCATCTTGTGCCACTACTTCAGAATACCTGAGGCTGCATAATTTATAGAGCATAAACTTATTGGCTCACAGTTCCAGAGGTTGAAAAGTCTAATATCAATATTCTGGCATCTGGTGAGGGTCTTCTTGCTTCATTGTAACCTGATGGAAGGGATTACATGGCAGAAAGCAAGAGGATGAGAGGGAGGCTGAACTCTTTCTTTTATAAGAGCCCCAATTCCATCCATGATGGTGGAGCCCTCCTGGGACTTCTCAAAGGTGAGCCTCTCAAAGGTGAGTATTAAGAGGTGAGCCTCTTAATACTGTTACAACAGCAATTAAATTGCATGAGTTTTGGAGGAAACATTCAAACCATACCACCCTCCTCAAACTGAAAACATTTACTCATTGGCCTTTTATTTATTTTTAAAGTATTATTCCTGCTCTAACTTAAAACATAAAAAACAAACAAACAAACAAACAAACAAAAAACAGAACCCAAACCTCTGACACCTTGATCTTAGACTTCCAGCCTCCAAAACTGTGGAAAGCCAATGTGAGTCATGTGCCGGACCAATCACCGTAGCTAAAGTGAGTGAAGTGATATGATTGATAAAGCTTGCCTCAGGTGCTTGCCTGTTAGCCAGTCAGTGTGGCCAGAAAGGCAGGGTCTTATAGCCAGAGCAAAGGGAGATGTAATACCCTATGTATCTTCACAATTCATGTGCTGAAGCCCTAACCCCCAAGGTGACTGTTTTTAGAGACAGGGCCTTTCAGGAGGTAATTAAGGTTAAATGAGGTCATGAACAGGGCATTAATCCTATAGGACTGAGGTCCTTATAAAATGAGGAAAAGATACCAGAGCTTTCTGGCTTCCTCCACACTAAAGAAAAGAAAGGCCAAGTGAGGCCACAATGAGACAGCTCCATCTGCAAGCTGAAAAGAAGTCTCACCAGATCCAAGTCTGTTGGCACCTTGTTCTTGGACTTCTGGCATTTTTGTTAAGGCAGCCTGAGCAATTAATATAGGGGGAGTGGGTTCCCAAATGATTTGGGGACAGGGGACTACAGACAAGTGACTTAACAGTGGGAGAGATTGTGAGCCAGTTTGTGTCTGCAGCACTATTGTCAAATAATATTAACAGTAGATTACTATACTTAGGAGTGTTTATGCCAGCGTGTAGGATCAAAGCCAAAAGTGGATCTCACTCACATTGCTGAGTAGTCACTAAAAAAACTGGATCTCAGATTTTCTCTGTCTGCCCAATATTCTTGGCAAGGTTCCCCCAAACTTTCTCTCTGGGGTCCTTTAGATCATTTTCCTGCTACTCACATATTTACTGTCACATGTACACATAAGTATATTCATATACATATTGGTTCACACAAAAAGGAAGTGCTCAAAAGAATGATGGGAAGAAGTCAAAAGGGCACGGGAGCCAGCTTGAAGGGGCTCCACTAGCCAAATCAAGGAGAATTTGAAAGTCAAAATTAATAACAACAGCAACAAATTATAATCCAATGAGAAAAATAAGGATCTATGAGCCATACTGATAGAAAAATAAGTAAATAAATTGAAGAGGAGGAAATCCTTTTTTTCCTTACAGTGAAATGCTAACTACTAAATATAGAAAGAATGAGTTAGAAACTCATCAAAGGGCAGTAGAACTCATGGACAAAAGCTTGATGAAGAACAACGTATTAGATAGTTCTCCGAGTTTCTCCTCAGGAAGCATGGTAACTTTAAGTGATCCAAGTAGATCGCCTATATTGGGATAAACTGACATCATGCACTTCTGGTTATGACACACTGAATCAGAGGTGTGCCAAGGTGGGCTGTGTGATGGGAGCCATTTGCCCTGGGCAGTAAAGAATGGATGGATGTTTTTTAAGAATGTAAAAAGGGACTAAAATTGATTTGCTTCTACTGAGGCCAATAGGAGAAGGGGACCAGGAACTAGAGAAAAGGTTAGATCAAGAAGAATTAACTTAGAAGGTAACACACACGCACAGGAAATTAATGTGAGTCAACTCCCTGTATAGCTATCCTTATCTGAACCAGCAAAAACCCTTGGTCCTTCCTATTATTGCTTATACTCTCTCTTCAACAAAATTAGAGATAAGGGCAAAATAGTTTCTGCCGGGTATCGAGGGGATGGGGGGAGAGGGAGGGGGAGGAGTGGGTGGTAAGGGAGGGGGTGGGGGCAGAGGGGAGAAATGACCCAAGCATTGTATGCACATATGAATAATAAAAAATAAAAATAAAAAAAAAATAAAATTGATTTGCTTCTGATTATTGCCATTTGCCAGTAATTTGGCAGTAAAACAGTCATCCCTGAAAACATCTAAACAATCACTATCAATACTTTTTTTTTTGGCAGTGTTAACAGCACTGTACAGTCTGTGATCAGAAGACTTCCAAATTCTTTGCGTCCAGTGGAGGAAAATCCACTGCAGCATATGTGAGTGTAAATGGGGTTTATTAAGGGTAGGGAAGGGAAATACAAAAGGGAGCATGGTGGGCGCAGGTGGAATCTGTAGGCAGAGAAAGTGAGTGTCTCTTCTTAGATACTTTAAAAACTGCTGAGCTAGTGAAAGGGAGGAATCAGGTGAATTCCATCCAATAATCAATGAGTGGGGAGGGGCATGGGTGGTCCCTGGCCAGGTGCAGGTGGTCTGGGCCTTCCCAGGGCAACTTACGTATAAGTCCCTGACTTTCCTTACTTCTAACCTTCCTGGGGGTGCTGAGGTTTGAACTCAGGGCCTCAAGCTTGCTAGGCAGGCCTCTACACCTAAGCTACATGCTCAGCACTTGCTATCATTACTTTTAAGATTTAATTATATATCCAGTACACATACACAGACACACACACATGTGATTCAAGTTAGCAATGGTTTTCCTTTTGCATGGTATGGGCCTCAAACCTAGGAACTTGAGAATGCTGGGCAAGCGTTTTACTTGCTACATCCCCAGTGCAATGAGTAAATTTTAATAATTTACTTAGTAAATATACAGAGGTATAGAGTAGGCTGTGGCATATGTGGGCTCTGGAAGATGTGCTTGTTTTCAGAGTACGTTCGTCTGGGTTCTTAATTGATGAAGCTAACTTTGATGTGGTCTGTGCCTCCAGTCCCTGTGTGTTACATGCCCCTGTGTGTAAAGAGGAGACCTGAAATAAGCAATGATAGCAAAGAATGATGGGAAAGAAACAGCCTGAGTTAGTTTCTGACATTTTGTGTGACTACCTAGAATTTTTCCCCCATGTGTGACCCTTTTGAGAACTCGGGGAAAATTTAGTCATTCTTCTTAGTCTCACGTCACTGATCAGAAATGCTACAGATTAAAGGTCTGAGTGAAAAGACTTTCGTAGACACAACCATGGCTCAACACAGAGCTGTGCATGCAGTATAGGTGGCATTTGGGTAGTTAACCTCAACTTTTGAAGTGTTGTGTGATCCGAAGGGGACCTGTTCAGATTTTGCTCTTGCTGTGCATGACAATGTTTCTCCCACTCAGTTGTCTTTTTTGCAAGTGTGAGTTTCAAGTGAGGTCAATCAGACACAAAAATATTCAGCCAGAATCAGACCTGCTTGCTGTACAGTAAACTATCAAGCTTTAACTTTGCTCCTTGAAGGTTGGTACGTAGAAATTGTGAAGTTCATTAACTGCAACAGCATCATGTAACATTTACATAAAAAAACAATTAAATATAAAGAAGAGATCTGGAGAGGCAATACAAAATGTTAGTCTTATGTTGCCAGGAGAAATAAAGGCGGGATGTCTGAATATCATGAGTGTCTTTATCAAGAATTGGACACTCTTCAAAAACAAGTCAGGTGACATTGGCTCATGCCTGTAAATTCTAATTACTATGGAGGCAGAGACCAAGAGGATCTCAATTTGAGGGCAGCTCAGGCAAATAGTTCATCAGACCCTATCTTGAAAGAATCCAACATGAAACAGGGCTGGTAGAGTGGCTCAAGTGGTAGAGCGCCTGCCTAACAGCAGGAAGCCCTAGGTTCAAACCCCAGTACCACCAAAACAGGAAAAAAAAATCAGTACATTTCCTTTTTTTTCCTTTTCTTTCTTTTTTTGGTGGTAGTGGGGGGTTGAGTTCAGGGCCTCACACTTGCTAGGCAGGTGCTGTACCGCTCTGTGAGCTACTCTGCCAGCTCCTGATATTGTTTCTTATGACCGTGACTATCACTCATATGATTTCATAATTATTTCCAAAAACTGTGCCATATAAAAGAGGGGGAGTTAATGAAAAAAGAAAAATATCTGTTGTGGGTGTGGAATACCCTAGGAAAGCCACTGAGGATACCACCTTCTACAATATTCCTAACAAAAATGTATGGTCAGATCTGGTCATGAACAAACATCAGACAAACCGAAACGGAACGACATTTTACAAAACAACTGGCCTATGGAATCTTCAAAAATGTCAAGGTCAAGAAAGGCAGAGAAAGACTTGGGAGTTGTTTCAGACTAAAGGAGAGTAAAGAGATGACAAATGCAATAGCCATCTTGGATTGGATCCTGGACTGGACTTTATTGAATGATAAATTCAAACATGGACTGTGGATTAGTCAACAGAATTGAAACAATGTTAAATTTCCTGTTTTTCATGATAATATTTTTTTTTCATTTTTCTTTTATTATTCATATGTGCATACAAGGCTTGGTTTATTTCTCCCCCCTGCCCCCACCCCCTCCCTTACCACCCACTCCACCCCCTCCTGCTCCCCCCCTCAATACCCAGCAGAAACTATTTTGCCCTTATCTCTAATTTTGTTGTAGAGAGAGTATAAGCAATAATAGGAAGGAACAAGGGGTTTTGCTGGTTGAGATAAGGATAGCTATACAGGGCATTGACTCACATTGATTTCCTGTGCATGGGTGTTACCTTCTAGGTTAATTCTTTTTAATCTAACCTTTTCTCTAGTTCCTGGTCCCCTTTTCCTATTGGCCTCAGTTGCTTTAAGGTATCTGCTTTAGTTTCTCTGCATTAAGGGCAACAAATGCTAGCTAGTTTTTTAGGTGTCTTACCTATCCTCACCCCTCCCTTGTGTGCTCTCGCTTTTATCATGTGCTCATAGTCCAATCCCCTTGTTGTTTTTGCCCTTGATCTAATGTCCACATATGAGGGAGAACATACGATTTTTGGTCTTTTGAGCCAGGCTAACCTCACTCAGAATGATGTTCTCCAATTCCATCCATTTACCAGCGAATGATAACATTTCGTTCTTCTTCATGGCTGCATAAAATTCCATTGTGTATAGATACCACATTTTCTTAATCCATTCATGATAATATTTTTGTTTCTTAAGAGAATGCTGTTGTTCTTAGAAAATATACTGTGAAATATTTGGTGGAAAAGAGAGGTGATGCCTTCCTATGAGTGTGAGTTTGTGTGTGTGTGTGTGTACGTGTGTGTATAAATACATATTTAGGGCAGACACTGGTGGCTCATGCCTATAATCCTAGCTACTCAGGAGGCAGAGATCAGGAGGATTGAGGTTCAAAGCCAGCCCAGGCAAATAGTTCATGAGACCCTATCTCAAACAAATCCTTTACAAAAAAGGGCTGGTGGAGTGGCTTGAGGTATAGGCCCTGAGTTCAAACCCTATTACTGAAAAAAAAAAAAAGCCATATTTATGTAGAGCCAAAGTGAATGAGGCCTGGGTAGAAACTATTTGGAAGTTTCTCATGCTATTTTGCAACTTTTCTATAAAATTGAAATTATTTCATTGCCCAAACTGGACCCAGTGGTGTGTGACACTGAGTCACTGAGGGTCATTTTGGCAACAAGGGACATAGGTTTGCTACAGTGGGTTAAGTATGGTCCCTAAAAGATTTATGCTCTACCTCTCAAAACTTGCAAATGTGAACTTATCCGATAAAAGGATCTTTGCATGTGTAATGAAGTTAATCTTGAGATGAGATCATTCAGGTGGGCCTTAAATCCAATGACAAGCATCCCTGGGAGAAAGGAGGAAAAGGTCATTTGAAGGTCGGAGTTATGAACCCAGCAGATGCTGGAAGGGACAAAGGAGGGAGTATGGACCCTGCTGACAGCTTGATACTGAACTTGGGACCTCCAGAGTTGTGAGAGAACAAATCGTGGTTGTTTCAAGCCTCCAAGTTTGTGGTCATTCAGTACGACAACCTGAAATGAAAACACCTGCCCAAAGGGAAATTTGGCTCACTGTAGCCAAACCAAGGAAAAGGCCAAACTCAAGTGGCTAGGACCAGGCAGGGGACTGCTGCTCCCCTCTCTGTCCTCTCAGATGGCTTCTTCTGGGGCTATGGCCTTGGGTGGCTCCAAGGAAAGTCTAGGGGAAGGATTGTGATTGGCCTGGCTTGGGTTATGTGACCCGCTAGCGCCCACTAGGGTCATCCCCAAAGAAGGGAGATGCTGCTACCCCAGAAAAGAGGGGCCTGGCCGACAGCATCAACCCATGTCCATGCATGGGGCATGTCACTTAGGCCATGGAGAAGCCTGGAGTGGCTGCTCTCTACAGAGTAGCCTGCAGAGAGGATGCTCCACCAGCACTGGGTACCCAGCTCTGAGGGCTGGAGTCTGAAGTCAAGCCTGCTTGCCTATAGCTCTCCCCCTTCTGGGTGAACTGGGTGTTTCTGCATTCCTGGTGACTTCTGGCATTTTCCTTCACTGTTCTGCAGTCCACATACTAAGCCTTTGTTTTAGTGAATGACTATTATTGTTATCATCTAGGGACACCACTTTCTCTGGGCCATGCCCCTTCTCTTACTTCAGCCCTGAAGTTCCCAGAGGACATTACAGACACTGCCCTGCTGGCAGTAGCTGATTAGTACAAGGGTGGTCACCTGACTCAAACTAGGCCAATGAAGGAAGATTATTCTCTGGCGGTTAAGGCTCTGAACTGCAGCTGCTGGAGCTGCTGTTGGTACCTGAGATAAATCAACAGATAAAGAGAAAAGGTTTATTTGGCTCACAGTTCTGCAGGTTCTAGTTCATAGCCCGATGGCCCAGTTGCTTTTGAGCCTGTGGCAAGGAAGCACAGCATGATGGGAGCACGTAGCAGAGCAAAAAGCTTTTCACTTCATGGCCATGACATGAAAATAGAGAGGGAGAAAGGGGTGGGTTGTCAATAGCCTCTTCCAACATATGCTCCCAATGACCAAAGCCCTCTTACTAGGCCCCACGCCTTAAAGTTTCCAACTGTCGGGTGCTGGTGGCTCATGCCTGTAATCCTAGCTACTTGGGAGGCTGAGATCAGCAGGATTGTAGTTCCAGACCAGCCTGTGCAAATAGTTTGTGAGACCCCCACATCCTTAAAATAGCTAGAGTAAAATGAACTGGAGGTGTGGCTCAAGTGGTAAAGCACCTGCTTTGCAAGTGTGAAGCCCTGAGTTCAAGCTACAGTCCTGGGCTGGTGGTGTGGCTCAAGTGGTAGATTGCCTGCCTAGCAAGTACAAGGCCCTTAGTTCAAACATTAGTACAGAGCAAAAGAAAACCAAAACAGTCCCATCCCCCCCCACAAAAAAGTTTCCAACCACCTCCCAAGAGTACCGGGCTGGGGTCCAAGCCTTTAGAGATGGGCCTGTGGGGTACTTTCCAAACTATCTCTCTGAGACCTGTTTTCACAGTTTGTTGTCCAACCCTTCTTTGGATTCTGTGACTGAGTAACATGCTTTTCCTGCTGCTTGCTACCCTGAGATGGATTTCTGTTTCTTATACTCCAAATCGTGCAAAAAGAATTGCCTGTAATTATGGGGTTTTTTTTGGGTGGTACTGGAATTTGCACTCAGGACCTTCTACTTGCTAGGCAGATGCTCTCCCACTTGAGTCACACCCCCTCAGCTCTGATTATGTATGAACAGATTAAAGCCTAAAATACTAGACTTGTGGCAGGTCAAATGTTGGCTCCATTGTATTTCACAGATGGGAACATGGGACTTGGAGAGATGAGTGAACCACTTGACCTGTGACTTGTGAGCAGTGGAGCTGGTCACACAGCCCCCTGTTGTCTGCCACTCTGAGTCATTTCTTTCTTTTTTTCCTTTTTTTTTTTTTTTTAACAGTACAGTGGATTGAATACAGTGGTAGGTGCTCTACCACTTGAACCACTCCACCAGCCTTTTTATTTTGGTTATTTTTGAGATAAAATCTTGCTTTTGTGCCCAGGCTGATCTGGACCACATCCTCTTATTTGTGCTTCCCTGTGTAGCTGGGATGACATGTGCACCACCAAATCCAGCTATTGGTCGAGATAGGGTCTTGCAACCCTTCTCTCCCCCCATGGCCTCGAACCTGGATCTCTACCTCCAGCGTAGCTAGGATTACAGGCTTGAGTCACCCTGCCTGGCCTCTGAGTCATTTAGGAACTTTTCCCTAAATGGCATACAGATTTGCTCGTGACTTAGGGTGGCTGGCCTGATTCCTCTCTACCTCAATTTCCCTATTCTGTCCCTATTCTGCGGGCATTCCATTAGTGGCAGAAGGGACGAGAACCAGATGTTATGATGTGGGCTGCTTTGAGCTCTCAGGGCTACATACACAAGGCTATTATTATTTAATTACTGCAGCTGGTAATTATAAGGGAAAGTAATTGTCTGCCCTTTCATTATGGCACTTCTGCCCTTTTCCTCTGGCAGCCCCCAGGCCAGCCATAAAAGGGAGCTGGGTGCAGATCTGCTGTGCAGCCGATTGGAAGAGTTGGGTCCAGCTGGGGGAAGGGCTGCGTGTGGTCACTACCTGTAGCCTTACCTTCCAAAGGTGATTTGTAGATGATCTAGCTGCTCCATGCCCAGGAGGTCCTTAGAGCCCACGTGAGAAAGGGGATTTCCCCTCCTGGAGCCCTGACCGTGGCCTGGGCACTGTGCTGGATGTTCTTTCTCTGGGTGAGACCTCGTTCATGGAAGCCCAGGAGTACCTTGCTCATAGCAAGTACTTGCAGGTGGTATTGTGTACTACTTCTTACCCTGTGAAGTAAGCATTACTAGACGGACACTGAGCCTCCTTCAGCTCCTAAATCTCATGGGAACCAAGATTTGGACCCTGAGTAAATGACCTGAAAGTTCTGGTGCTCTTGCCTCATAGTTTGCCCCAATACAATCAACTTTTTTTTTAGCACTGGGGATTGAACCCAGAGCCTCATGCATTCTAGGTAAGTGCTCTACCACTGAGCTATATTCCCAGCCATTTTGTGTTTTTGTGTTTTTGAGACAGGGTCTTGCTACCTTTTTGCCTGGATGGATTCTAACTCATGATCCTCCTGCTTGCACCTCTGAATTAGCTCAGACTACAGGTATGCTCAACCATGCCCAACTACTGGTCCATTTCTCAGGTGAAGAAGTTGAACCCTAGAGGTGCAACATGGCTTGCCCTGGCTTGCTCAGGGATTTAACAGAGTTGGGACCTGGAGTCACATGTTCTGCCCTGCCTCGAGTCATATGTCCTGTCTCTGCCCTCTTGCCCTTTCTTCTACCACCCCTCCATTCCCAACCCCAGATCACTACTGCTGGCAGACACACAAGAGATGACTAAGACAGAGGATTTACCCTCTGGCTAAGAAAACACTAAGCAGAATTATAGACCTGGAGTCCCTTAATTAGGCTGGCCTCTAGGATGTCACCTCTGGGATGTTGCTGCTCATAACAGACTTTGCTAGTCAGTCACAGGAGTCTTCCTGTTTAGGGCCCGTACTCCTAGTTCTTTGACATGTGATCGCAGTTGACTGGAATTTCCCATTTCATGTCTTGTGGAAATCCAATGGTGTCCCCAAGATTTCCTCAGATTTTACTCTCTCTCTCTCTGCTCAGTGCCAGTCCAGGTCATCAGGTGCCAACCTACTGCAGGTCATGGACAACTTCTCTTTACAGAGGGCCAAAGTTATTCTGAGAAAATGGTAGATGATTCTCCCTCTCTGCCTCACTCTCCAAGAAAATAGAAAGGAGAGGACAGAGAGATTGGTTTTCACAAAGATGTTACGTAAGTTTTGTCACCGCCCTAGCAAGGCTGAGTGACCAGTTTGGGATGAAATGCCACTCTCTCTGTGTAACTTGGAGCTAGAGATGGGAAGTTCCTGTGAAACTCCTGGGCAGGGAAGTGTGGCTGCTGTCCTCAGGGAAGATTTGCAAACTTGAGGTTGAGGCTGAGGCTGGAGCAAGCCCCTGAAGCCCAGCTGGCCACATGACTGTGGCCTAACCTGCTCATTCTCTCTTAATACCTTCCCTGTGAGGGAGGTATTAACATGCTTAATTTGCACCTGAGAAAACTGAGGCTCAGAAAGAGGGAAGACATGCCTCAAAATACCAGCCTCTAAGTGGCTCAAACCCAGCTCTGAGGGTCTCTGTAGCCTGATCTGCCAGCTCAATGCTAGAGCCTCCTCCAGAGGAACAGATGCACAAAGGGGAAGAGGGTGAATGGGCAGAGAGCTCATATCCTCCCTCATTCATTCACTTAACCACCCATTCAGTCAATACCATGTAGCACCCACTATGCAGCATGCATTGCAGTCAAAAAGCTCTAGACCTCACCTAGAGGCTGACTGAAGTCTATGGGCCTCAGTTTCCCCACTGTGAAACAGGAACAATATTTCTGCCAGCCTCTTTCTCAGGACTACTTTGGAGGTCCGGGTAGAAAGCACCGGTGCTGGTGTTCAAGGTTGTTTCTAGTTCTGATGGAAGGCATACCCCACCTTGAGGAACAAGACAGTGGCTGGCTTGACTCATGGGCAGAGAAAGGGAGACAGGACTCTCTTGGCATCCAGGTCCCACTGTGAACATGCTCAGGAGACAGTGTAATAAAGCCAGCCTTGTGCTGTGGGCTGTAGAACCCAGGAGCCCCCCAGATGCCTCCTGCTTTCTCACTCCGCAGATCTATAAATCACTGTCCCGGATATATAAATCACTGAGTTCTTGAAGGGTCCCATATTTATTTACTTTTCCCCACCTCTGCCAATGGCACTGAGTTCCAAGCCATCACTAACCTTCATGTGGAAGACTTTGAAAGTCTCCCCACTTTACCTGGTTCCAGTTCATTCTCTCCCCAGTGGCCACATGGGCCTTTTGGGGAGAACTCAGACCATGGATAACTTCTTCACTTAAGTGCTGTCTTCCCATGATCCTACTGCTCTTAAACTAAAATCTTAAACCCTTAACTTCTTAAGCCCATGTAGAACATCCATCTCTCAGTGTCATTTCATAGCCCCTCATTCTACTCCAGTGCTACTGTCCTTTCTGTCCCTTCCATGTTCTCTCTGCCAGAAACACTATCCCTCAGTTCTTCCCTAGTGCCAGTATAAATCTCCCTTCCTCTGGGAAGCTCTCCCTGATCTTTTCTTACTCTCCAGATACTTTAAACCTCTCCTTTGTCTCCTTACAAGACCTAAATAAATAATTGCTAATGGAATTCTGTGCTAAATTCTGTCACCTGGAACAGACTTTTGGAGAGTTCGCCCACATCACTGATGTCCACTTCTTTTTCCCAAGGGACTCTATTTCCCAATCTCCTTTGCAGTAGGGCAGGGCCATGTGACTAGTTTTGGCCAATGGATGGTGAGAAGAGGTATGCATTACTTCCAAGTGGAAACAGTGATACTTACTTGGCAAGGAGGATACCATGATCACCAAGTGGGAGCAGTGAAAAACCCATGCACAATTATCTACTCTCCTCTCCCACCATGGTAATTGAGGCCACAAATTCCAGCGAAGTTAGCTCCAAGAAGGCAGGGACTTGTCAGCCTAGGTCCCTGAGTAACTAGAGCAGAGGACCCATGTGGGCATGTGGCACAAGCAAGCAGAAAACTGTTGTGTTTCTTCCCTGAGGTTGGAGTTCATTGTTACTGCAGTTTAGTTTGGTTAACCCAGGTCTGGGGACTTGTTCATGGACCCTGCTGAGGTGTCTGAGTAGGTGCTTTGTGAATACTTGCTGAATGAATGAAAAAATAGAAAATGTAAGACATAATTCATTTGTCAAAGAACTTACTTTGATCCAAGGGATAAACACTTTATTTACCTTGTTGTTAGAATACAGTTAGGGGCTGTGAAAAGTTAGGGATGGTAAAAGTTAAATGGGAGAGATGTCAGCCAGGGAAGGCTTCCTAGAGGGCAGAAAGGAAGATTTGCAGACTTGGAGGATGAGCGTGAGCTTGCTGTCCGTCACATCACTGCTCCATTCATTTCGCAAGCACTTATTCTGATCACCATGGTAAGTGATTTGCCAGCAGCGAGGCCAGAGAATCATGGAGATCTGGGGGAACCAGAGGAAGGCACCTCTTTCCATGAAGAGGGTCTAGAATGGCTTCATGGAGGAAATGATGTCTGAGTTGAGCCTTGGTGTTTGTTACAAGAATTGGGAAAAAGGACAGAGATTCCTAGGCAGAGGGAGGAGCCTGAGCAAAGGCTGAGAGACACTAAGGTGCACAGTGTGTTCAGGGACAGAGAAGCACCCAGAATGCCTGGATTTCGGGGAGAGGAGATGGATGACAGTGGCAAATTGCTGAGAGTGTCCACCCATGGCTTCCAGCATCTCATGATACATGGTCCATTCAGACCATATTAATGGCACCCTAGAAGGTCCTGGAAGGCATTTTAAGAGAATGACTAAACTAAGACCTGAAGGATGAGTTGAAAGTGGCCAGGAAAGATGAGATGAAAGAGCAAGAGAGGGTGTTCCAGGCAGAGGGAACAGCATGTGCAAAGGCCTTATAGAAGGGAGAGGGCAAGGTCTGGGATGGCACTCACCTTGGCTGGCTGGAGAACAGCTTTCTAGGTGGCAAGAGGAGAGACTGGTGATGTAGAGATAGGGCAGGTAATGTTACCTGACCCCCACAAATCCCTTCCAAAGGTCCCAAAGATCTTCAGGATTTTATCTCCTTCACCACCTGCCCTAAACTCATGCCTTTGCTTAAGTGCTGAAGGCAATGATGACAATAACTTTTGAGGGCATTGACGATATTAGGTGCTGTGATAAGCATTATTTAACTGAACAGCTCAACAGTGCTATGGTCAGTACATTTTTGAAAGAGTTTTTCTTATTGATTTTATTTTTTCAGGGTATATTTAGATTCACAGAAAAAATTGAGATGATATTACAGAGGTTTCCCCTGTACTGTCACTCACCAGTTTTTTATTATAAGTCTTTGTTACTTACTATTTCTTATAATTTGTTACACTTATTGCTGGGTACTTTTATTGATATATTATTATCAACTAAAGTCCTGGTTTATTTAGATTTCCTTTTTCTGTTCCAGTATATTCCAATTAGCTGTCATGTCCCTTCAGGCTCCTCTGTGCTATGACCAGTTTCTCAGACTTTCCTTGGTTTTGATGATCCTGACAGTTTTGAAGGGTATTAGTCAGGTATTCCATTGGATACTCTACTAGTGGAGTTTGTCATGGTGAGTCTAGGGCTAGTGGGTTAATGGGAGGAAGACAGAGTGAAGACATGTCATGTTTATCACATAAGATCAAGCATACATACTATCAACTGGACTCATGACTATCGATACTGGCCTTGCTCCCTTGGCTATAGTAGTAGTAGTTGTCAGATTTTCCACTGTAAGATCACTCTTTCCCCATTCTTTTAACACTGTGTTCTTTGGAAGTTACTATGAACAGACCACAGCTAAGGAGTAGAGAGCTATGCTCCCTCCCGAGTACACAAATAATTTGGAATTCTTCTGCACAGGGGATTTGTCTTTTCACTTCCATTTATTGGTGTATTATCTCATGGAACTTCTCAACGATGGGTTGGTGCTTTTGCCACCCTTACTTCTGGAAAAAAAGGAGAGCCTTCCTTCTTCCCCACTTGGCTTACCCCAGAGCCACTTTTTGAAAACCACCCCTACCTCTCTGGAAAAAAAGAGTGGTCTCCTCTGAGTTCTCACACCATGTCTTGTAATTCCATCTAAGTTATGCCACGTGTCCTTTACTGTGCCTCTGTCCTGTACCAGGCACTGTGCTTGGGGCTTGAGGCTTAAGGATAAATGCCCTTTTATGGGTCCTGTCCTCCAGTTGCACCCAGTGTTTGCCATTGTGTGCTAGACTGGAAACTCCCTGAGGACAAGGACTTTGTCTTACTTGTTTATAGCTGTGCTCCCAGCTAGCCAGCACAGTGTCTGGTGCTTAGTAGGTCCTCAGTAAATTTTTGCTGCATTGGGAAAGGCTTCCCTGGGGAGGAGATGATTTTTTTATGTGTCTGTCCTTCCCTGAAGACTGGGTACCCCCTGAGAGTAGGGCCAGACCTGATTTATCCTGGCCTAGAGACTGGATGGTGGTGTGCCTAGGAACCTAGTCCAGTGAAAGGAAGCAGGAACATACCCTCCTCAGGTAGAAGTGAAGTTTGAAGCTGACACAGGCCAGGAGGCCGAATCAAAAGGACTTGGTGACTGATTGGCTGGGGAGGGTGAGGCGGGAGGAGGAGTCACGCAGATGGCTCTGAGGTCTGGAGCTGGGGGACAGCCGGTGCCACCTCTAATAGACTTCGAGAAGAGCCGCCGCCAGCTTCAGGCCGCCCAGTCGGTTGGGGTTCAGGCCCAAGGCCAGGAAGCGGTGGCCTGGCCTGTGCAAACTTCTGCTCCCCACCCCCATGTCCTTGTCTTTCAAAAAGAAAAAGAAAAAAAAAAAAAAAGAAAGAAAGAAAAATCTCGGCTTGGATTTTGAGCACGATCGTTTGTGATCAGGTGTGAGGGTCCATTCTGGGGGTCCCCCTCCAGCCGGCCTGCTGTCTTAGAGGGAGACCCCAAGGGCAGCCTGGTATCGCGCGGGCTCGGCCGGGTCAGAGTCGTGGACCACCAGGCCTGGGTCCCCTGCCCACCGTCACCCGGGAGGGGGGTGGCGAGGCGGCTGAGTCTGGGCGGGACAATGGCTGCGGCCGCCGGGGCCCCGGGAGCCCCCGCGCTGGGGAAGGGGCTGTCCTAGGGCCGGGCGCCGGTGCCCTCCCCACGCGGCTCGGGCGGGCGGAGGGGGGCGAGGAGTTCCTTTGTGGTTCTGCCTCCGGCGCGGCGCGGGCGGGGGCCGCCGCGCAACTTTGCGAGGCGGCGGCGGCGGCGGCGAGCGCGAGACGAGGCCCCGGGGCCCGATCGGGGCCCCCAGCGCGCGGCCCGCCCCCGCCCCGCCGGCCCCCTCCCCTCGCGCCGTCGCCAGCGCCGGGCGCTGCCCACTCGCCGGAGCCCCGGGGCCGGGCGGACTGCACAGCGGAGAGGCGGGGGCCCGACGCGGCCCCCCCCACCCCCGGAGCCGGGCGCCTGGCGCGGGGGCTCGCCGAGCGCACGGGGGGCCGCGCGGCGCTGCAGACCCAGCCTCCCGCCGCCGCCGCCGCCGCCGCCGCCGCCGCCGCCGCCTCGGCGCTTGCAGAACCCAGAAGTGAACAGCAGGCGACCCGGAAGGTTTGCGCGCCGCTCCGCACCGAGCCGGAGCCGGAGCCGGAGCCCCAGCCCGGCCCTGCTCGGGCCGCCGGGCGCGGGGCTGCGGCCGCGTCCCGGAGCGCCGCCAGCACAGCCAGGTCCGTGCGGGCCCGGGGCGCGCGGGGAGCGGGCTCGGCGGCGGCGGCGCCCGCCCGCCCGCGGGAAAGTTGCGCCGAGTTGCGGGCGGGGGCCGGGCCGGGCGCGGGCGCTGTCAGCGCGGGCCCGGGCGCTCCGAGGGCCCGGGGCTGCCTGCGCCTCGGGCCCGGCCCCGGGGCGGCGGCGGCGCGGGTGTCCCCGGCGGCGTGTCTGGGGCTGGTCTCCGAGTGTGCGCGCGTGTGTGTGTGCGTGTGTGCGTGTGTGTGGTGCGTGTGTGTGTGGTGTGTGTGGCGTGTGTTTTCTTAAGCCGGGCTATTCAAACCTGCTGCAATTCCCCGGTAAACAATGATTCATGGGGCTTAATGCAAATAAACGGATTGCAAACCGCGCGGTTCGCGCACTTTGCAGCCGGCCCGGTGGAGCGGCCAGTGCCCGATTTCTCCGTTTTTTTGCAGATCTGCAGAATATGGCGTCCCTGTCCTGTTTTAAAAATAAGCCAGGCTGCCATTTTTGTTTTTCTTTTGTCTGAAAATTTTAATAAAACTGTCTGAGAATGTGGGAGAGGCGGCTGGAAGCAGAGGGGGCACCCGAAGGGTTGGCTTTTTTCCTTTTCTTTGGCGAGAGCCGCGAGCCTTTCGGGGAGGTGAGACACAATGCAATTGCACTTTAAAGAAAAAAAAAGGGGGGGGGAGGCTGCCGGGTGATTTCGGGGGGAGGGCTGGGATTTTTAAAGTTAACTCCTAAAGTTTTTTTTTTTTTTAAGCTTTTTTTTTTTTTTTTTTTGAAGGCGGTAAGATGCAGCTGCAAGGATCTTGGGGCCCATTTCTCCCCCCAGCTAACCGCCTTTGCAGGGTTTTTGGGAAAAGTTAACTGCCGGTTTCTTCAGAGCTGTGCGGGGTGGTGGTGGTGGAGGGGTGACAATGTAGATGGTTGTGGATGGGAGTTTTGGGGAACAGGGAGTCTTTTGGAAAGGGATCTGCAAAAGGGACATTGCAAGGAACTATGTTTTCAGATTTTGGGGAGAAGGCTGGTTAGTACTAGGGACCAAGAGGGACCCAGGGTTTCTCCCCAAGACTCCCAGCATGAGGAAATAATCCTGCTCTCTCACCACCCTGCCCTCCAGCAGTGTGGAACCTTCAGGAGCTGTGTGTGGGGGTGGCCTTGCTCCTTCATGGGTGGCCAAGGCCCCTTGGTAGGCAGGAATCTTGCCCTAAGCAGAGTTTTTTTTTAGGGGAGGACACCACCCCTTTGGGGAAGTGTGCTTGGCTGACTGCAGCTGGGAGAACCCCATCCTGACCTGTGGCCCCAAAGGTAGCATCTGGTGGTGAATACCCTTGGTGGTGGGCTTTTGGCAGGGTGCAGACCTGCAGCCCAGTGGGTCCTGTCTGGTGATAAGGGGTGGCAGGTTTGCTAGCCCCCCTGTAGTTTGGGCCTCTCCCCTTTGTGCACTCTTACCTGACACCCCTGCCTGACACCCTGAGGCTCCTGAATTGGAGACCGTTTGGACTTGGCTTGAGTTCCTGAAGTATCTGGCTGGACAGGTCAGGACCTGCTGGCTCTGTGGGCTGCAGAGGGGTTCAAACACCAGGCCCACAAAATCCGGAGTGGCTGGTACTGCCCAAGGAGACCCAGGGCTGGGTCTGGCCTTTCCTCTGTTGGGAAAGTCTGTCTGTCTTGGGAAAGCCCTAAACTCTGCTCTGGGTCTGTTTAGCCCCTGTCTCCCCATTTCCTGGTGGGGAGCCCTTCAGTCTCACTCCTGGCTCCACTGGACTGTGTGAGCTCCCTAAGGACAGCAGGGGTTAGTGCCGTAGAGCTAGTCATGCCTGGGTCAAAAGGTACCAAGCCAGCCAGTTAATAGAGGGAGAAACTGAGGTCCAGAGGGAGAGGAAGTGACTTGCCCAAAGTCACACTGCCAGGGAAGAGGAGAGCTGAGCTGGGGACCCAGATGTCCAGACTGCCACCACTGGGCTCTCCACTGTTCTCCACTGGGGGCCCTCACACTTGGAAGGTTTGTTTTGGACAGAACTGGACAGAAATGGGACAGTGTGTCCCTTTCAGCACCCCTGATTCCCACCGTCATAATCCTTCCTTGGGGAATCAAACTTCACAGTTTGCCCAGTGTTGTATATGGTTGCTGTCACTTCAGTCCCTCCTGGAAACTCAGCTGGAGTGAAATGTTCAGATGGGGACAGTTGAGCCCATTGTAACATGTAGGAAACTGAGACTTGGAGATGTTGGACAGTGGCAGAGAGGGCTTAAACTTAGGTCTGTAGACTCCTCGTGTGGACCTTTCTTAGTCAGCCTTCAGTGCTTGTGGATAGGACTCTAATAATTTTTGGTCTGTCTTTTGAATTCTTCTGCTGACCCCAGTGACTGTAAAAATCCAGAGGGCCACCCCTCACTCCAAAGAATGTCAGCAGATGGAAAGGCCCCTGGAGGTTATTTGGATTCACAGAGGGGGAGCCATTGGCTGAAAGTCACCCAGTGATTACGGTCCCTGCTAGGCTCGGAGCCTGGTCTCTGGTTGCCTTTCTTCTGTGAGACTCAGACGGATGGTGAACCACTCTACCACTGCCAGGCTCCACTGGGCCTGCTAGCTGGTGACAGGGCTGGAGAATAATGGTCACACTTGGTGGAGAAATGGGTTTGTCCCAGGGGCAAACAGGTCCCTGGTGGAAAGGAGGAAGCTGGTGTGTGAGTGAAGCATGGCCTGGGTCTGAAGCCAGCCTGGCCCTGGCCCTTGCCTGGGTAGGCACTTCTTGTTTTGCCTCTCTCCATTCAGTCATTATTCTTGCTGTCGATGGGCTTATTCATTCATTGCTAGATCATTCATTTATTCCTTTATTATCCATTCATTAGTTTATTGGTTATCCATTTCAGTGGTTTGTCTTTCTAACCATCCATCCATCTAGCTATCCATCCATCAATCCATCACCTGGCTTATTCAGTTCAGGTTGCACAGCAATAGGTACAGATGCAGTCCATTGGGGCACTAAAGCCAACAAGAAAGCAGAGCTGAGACCGGAGGTACACAAAGCACTAGCCTGAGCTGTGTGAGCTTCACCAAGTGCCTGTGTGAGACCCCAGGGAGGGGTTTTAGAATAGGAGTTTCATAGACTGTTACAGTGGTGGGCCTGGATCCTAAGCTCAAGTTCCATTGGTGTCACATGGCTTTGAGTACATTCTTTCTCTCTCTGAGCCTCGGTTTCCTCATCTCTAAAATGGGGGTAGTCTATGAATTTCTCACAGATTGTTAGGACTGACAACATAGCATCTGTGATGCGCTCCCCCTTGCCAGGTGTGTGGTAGGAGTTCTAGGTATATACACTGACTATTAGGATTGTTGATTTCCTTCCTAGGCCCTGTGTTGACTTAGTGAACCAGGGTCGTGGTTTCAGAAAGCCAAATGATCTGGGGTCTTTGAGACCCCTGCATTTTCTTGTCCTTCCCCTGCTGAAATTCTTTCGCTCTTCCTTGGACATTTAGGAGGGGAAAAAAATCCAAAGTCTTTCTGTGCTGACAAGGTCCAGACCCTGCCTACTTTTCAACCTCAGCTTCCCTGCCCTGCTCTGAATCTCACCACCTCCAGCCATTCTGACTTCTCTCTGCACCTCAAATTTACAAAGCCTGTTGCCGGGGTCTTTACACATTCCCTCTCCAGGGATGTTTTTGCCTGAATCTTTACATGTCTGGCACTGTCTGAATGGGACCATCTCAGAGGGGCTTCCCTGACCATTTGCTCTAAACTACTTCCCACTGTCATACTCTGTCACATTTTCTTTTGTGTCTTGGTATCTGAAATCATCTTGTTTGGTTGGCCATTTGCACTTCTTGCTGGCTACACTACTTGCACATACTTCACCTCCATGCAAGCTTCCAGCAAGGTGTGGCTGAAGCTTTAGCAGAGGTGAGGCAGGCCTGGGGAGTCCAGGTACAGCAGCACCCCTGGTGGCCTGACAGTGCCTGGGAGGTGAAGTTACCATGAAGTCTGTCTTCGTCCCCTGGGAGACTCAGGGTTAGAAAATAATGAGATGATTAAATCATGGAATCTAAGAATCCCAGCCTCTTCCAATCCCAGAATCTTAGCTTCTGAGCAGCTTTCCAGTGCTGAACCTTGGACACATAGGTTTTTGCCTATCTGATTTTAGATTTAGGATCTTACAAAGTGGACTCTCACTGCCTTACTTATGTAGTGACACAGAGTGCTCATTTTGTGCCACACCATGTTCTACAAGGCTGTATAAAGATGGGTGTATTTAGTCTTCATTCTTCTTACCCTGATTTTGCAGATGAAGAAACTAAGGCGTGGAAAGATTGGGTTACTGGGTGGTGGGACATTTCCTGGGACTGGAACCCAGCACTTTGGGACTTCTTAGGATCCCTGCACAGAGCAGGAACCCCCTTCCCACATCTTGATAACCCCTCTAGAGAGCTCCTTCCTCCCCAAGTCCCTAGCCACCAGTGGTCAGACAGGTTTCATTGCTAGGAAGATTTTCCTCTTCACAAAGTAGAAAGTGCTGCACACCCCCTGTGAATAATACCTGGGAAGTGAGTGATGTTGGAGTTCTGGTTTCCCAGTGTTTTGGCCTTGTGGTTTCATGGCTTCGGGTAGCCTCTTTCTCCCCACTGGGTTGTGAGCCCCCTGGGTCAGGTAGCCTGGGGTCACAGTGTTGATTGTAGAATGGACAGGGGCACAGAGACCGCCTGAATGTTTGGTATTTCCTGAGCTCCTGGTATTTTTGCAGCACCATGCTGGCGCTTGTCCAGGCTATGTGGATGGGCATAGTGCACCTGGGGAAAGGAGACACACTCACCTCTCTGATAAAGTCTGTATCTGATGATGCTTCTTCAGAAGATCTGAAGTTGTGCACTGTTGGAGGTGGACTCAGATCATCTAGCCAAACCTCTTTTTCCCATTGGGGAGATGGGGGAGGGGGAGAGGGAGAAGAGTTCTTGCCCAAGGCCACATGCACCGCCCCTGCCAAGGCTTTGCCTGTGGGCTTCCACTCCCCAGGTGCTAACAAGGTTGTCTAGCCTCTACCGTATGACAACATTCCTGGGCACACAGGGCAGTGCCTAGACATTGGGTGATGCTTTGGAAGCTGGCTGTGGTGGAGGTAGGTTGGGGCTCTGGTGGTGGGGATGGCTCTCTGGAACTTAGGGCTGGAGCTGGGCTTTGGAGACTGGGTAGGACTTGGGGAGATGGCTGAGTAATGTGTTTAGCAGATAAGGGTCAAGCTGACAATTTTGCTCTGGGGCCTAGGGAGTCCGTGTACCTGCCTCACCCATGTGGCCACAAGGATTTCCTTGGAGGATTTTCTCTGGGCTTTGGTCAAAGACTTCAGTGTCCTGAGGGGACTGTCTAGCCAGACAGGTTCTAGGTTTCTCTGGGGGACACTGTACTGGGGTGTGCACACACATTTTTACATATTCACACAGTCAACTATTCTACTACCACTCCTGACCCTACCCTTTCCCCCATCTTTGTCAGTTTGGGGTGCTCCCCTGCTATTTCAGAAATACTACCCCAGATGTTCTGACGTGAACCTCCATGAGCCAAGTGTATGGGAGGCCTGTCTGCTGGAGTGTGTGTCCACATACACAGCACACCACACAGGAACATGTGTCCATACCCTGGCACCTGCAGATTGCACACCTGTGTGCATGCAGTTTTACTTGTAGGCGCGTCTTGCATAGATGTGTTCATTTACACCAGTGAGAATGAGGCCTCACATTCTGGGCTTTGCACACAATCTCTCATGCACTCCTTGCACTCACGTGTGTCCACTCCCTGTTGGGGTCTGCCTGAATGAAATGAGCAGGCAGCTCATTTCCATCTCATCTGCATTCAGTTCAGCAGTGTTTCTTGAGCGTTTACTGTATTTCAGATACTGAGGGTAGGGGTAAAGAAAACTGATGTAGTCCTCACCCTGGTCGGGGAGATGTATTACACAAAAAAGAACCATACATGCATGGTTATCTAAGAAGCCCATCAGATTTACCACCACGGGTGGTGATGGTGGTGGGGAGGAGGGAGACATGGTAGGGAGAAGGTGACTCCTGATGTTTCCCAGGTGAAAGGCATTCTAGGCAATTGGAAAAGCCTGGGCAAAGACCTGAGGCAGGAATGTGGAGGTGGCAGTACAGACTTGGGGAAGGTGTGAACGATGTAGATGTGGGTTGGAGGCCTACTTTGGCAGAGATTATGGTACGTCTTCCCTGGCCTGTCTCCCCACCCCCTCCCCATATGACCGTCTAGCATTCCTGGTTCCTCTCTTTGACTAGCCAGCCTTCTCTTAGCCACCTTGCCTTGCTCAGGGCCCATCGCATCTGCTGACCTCCACCCAGGTCCAAATCCTGCCTGCCTTGCTCTGTAGACTGCCTGCTAGGAGACCTGAGATACTTACTGAGTGGGAAGGGCTTATGACCACCTGCCAGAGGATCCCAGCCAAGGACTCCTTGGACCTGTCTGGAAAGCTTCTGGGGCAGGCCAGGGCCCAAGTTCAGCAGTCAGACTTTTTGTTGAATTAATACCAGAGCTAGAGTTCTGCTCTCATCAGAAAAGCCCCTGGGGTTCCTGAGAGCCACCCAGAGCAACCCCTCTCCCACCCTAGTGAAATCTGATGAGTTGGTTGGATTTCCACTCAAATCTTCAGATTATTGGTAGGGCCTCTAGGACTGATCTACCAACAGCAGCTAATACACTCAAGGAGCTCTTCTGTGCCAGGCACCGTCCTAAAGCTGTGAACATGTTAGCTCATGTAACCATCCCAGTTTATAGATGAGACTTAGGCCCAAGCCTGAGCTATCTGGTTCCAGAACTGCACTTGTAACCCCCCAAATTGCCACATTGCAACTGTGAGGGCCCAGGGACCCAGGCTGGGAAATTTTAATTGAGCCCCTTCATTTCCTAGATGAGGAAACTGAGGCCCATTAAGGAAGTGGGCTTGCCAGAAGGTTCCGCTCCCTTGGCCTTCACCCGTGCATGACCTTGGGCAGATTAGAACTGTTCTGAGCCTCATTTCTGATCCCAGATAAGATAGAGGTTACCACAGAAGCTGGGAGTGGGGGGAGCTTTGGGGTGGGCTGGACTGGACTGTAGTGGAGAAGGGACCTGGGGAGAAGGTCCTTAGGTGTCCTGGACATGTGCTGTTAAGAAGTAAGCTGTCCATGTATATTCTAAGCACCCTCTGCGTGTGTGCCGTACTTCAAAGTGCTCACAGCACCTACTTCACCAGGGTGATAGGAGTCGAGTGAGATTCCCACTCAGCATCTAAGGTGCCTGGCTGGAGGAAGTGCTTGGTCTCTGTCATTCTCATCCTCATTCTGGGTTGGCAGGAGTTCCTTTCCTGCTGGGGTGGGGGCTGGGGCTCCCCAGGAAAGCTGGAAGTAGAAAGGGGCCTGTGTTCACAGCCTGAGGACATTGAGCCCAGAGACCATCTACTGCCAGGTGTCTCTGGGTGGTGGTAGATTGGGGTCCCAGAGGATGAAAAGATGGAGGGTCAGGAAGGGATAGGGCAGCAACTCCCACAAACCAGGCGCAGCCAGCAGCCCCTTCCCACTAGGATCAGCTCCGCCATCACAATGAAAACAGCCCTTCCCAGCCCCACAGGGCTGCGGAAACCCAGCCTAATTGGATCCAGGACCCTCGGGGGCCTCGTGCCTCACAGGAAGTTCCCAGGAGCCGGTTTCTAAGGCTGGCCTGGTCTTGGGGGTGGGGTGGGCGCAGCAGCTGGGGCTCTAGGCTGCATGGAGTGGGGACATGCGGAGGGCAGAGGGGCCGTGGGAGGTTGACTTTGAGCCAGGGGTGGGGTGAGGGGGTGGGGGGGTGTCTCAAGAAGATGAGATGATGGGAAACTTCAGCTTTTCTCTCTTGCAGTCTCCTCCTTGTCCGCTATAGGCCATCCTTCTGTTTCCATACGGACCTGTTGGAAACCTTGCCCACATCTCTCCTCTGCTCAGCCCCCTCCCCCAAGCCTTTTATCCAGGCACCTTGGCCTGGGGCTTGGTCCCTGTATGAACTGCTCCAGCCACTAACCCTGCCTCCATTGTGAATTTCTGCACTTTGCCCACTCCAGCCAAACATGCTGTTGTATGCCTCCCTGCCTCCAGGTCTTTGCACTTGTTCTCCCTGGAAGCTAGCAGTTTGCCATGCTTTCCCCCATGCTGGCCCTCTGCCAGGAATGCTCTCCCCAACCCTCTGACTCCCTTGGATGAAAAGATCCATCCTCTCAGTGCTTCTCTCAGAGGCTTATTGAGAACAGGAGTGTACTAGACACCTGAGCCCCTCCCATGTGTGGCCAGTGCTTGGCTCTGGCTGCCAAGCACTGTTCTTGTGGGTTGTGGCTGATGGGGAGACGGGAGGAGGCAGGGGGCCTGGGAGTGTATAACAGGGTGACTGAGTTCCTGGGGAAAGGTCAGAATATTGCCTCTAAGCTGAGACCTGAGGGAAGAGCCTCAGGGCTGTGGAGCTCAGTGGGGGTTTGAGGAGCATTACCCTCGAGCAGCCTGCCCTCGAGCTCACAGCTTACCTGGGGGCTGGTCAGAGAAGTAACTGGCCATCCAGCCAAGGGGCAACGCTAGAGCTGAGATCTGATGGCAGAGTTCCACTGGGAGGCCCCCAGATGGGTGGCACAGGCTGCCACATGAGGGCAGCTTGTGTGGGGACCTGCAGGAGGTATGGGGATGGAGGATAGGTATATTGGGGGTGCCATTTGGGATGCATGTGGCCAGCACAGCCTTTTTGGCAAAGGCCTTAGGTGTCCTGCTGTAGAATTAGTACTGTACCCCAAAAGCAGTGGGAGCCCAAGAAGAATTTTCAGTGTGCTGGGACGGGAGTCCCTGACTGCTCTCCTGACTGGGGTTGAGGGTGAGGCTTGGGCCTTGAGGGACTTTGAGCAAGTCCTAGCCCTCCCTTGGTAAACCCACAAGTTTGAGGGACCGTGGCCAGGCTTTGTCAAGGCTTGCTGAAGACTTAGTTCTATTAAAAATATTACTTAAAGGGGCTGGGTGTTGGTTGGTTACACCTGTAATCCTCCTACTCAGGAAGCAGATCAAGAGGATTCAAGGCTGGCCTAGGCAAATAGTTTGTGAGACCCTATCTTGAAAATACTCAATACAAAAAAAAAAAAAGAAAGAAAGGGCTGGCAGAGTGGTTCAAGTAGTATATATTACTTAAAACTATCACCTAGTCACCCTGAAGAAAAGCCATGAAATAGGGAAATGAAATAAGTCAAACACCCCCACTGTTAACATTTGGGTGTTTTCCAACCCTCTTTTCTCTTGGCACTCAGTTTTTATATAGATGTCATTGCTCTATTTATACATAAAATTTCTTTGTCTTCCCCTTTTCCCCAACTGTTGTATTTTCTAAATGACTCAAGGTGCCTTTTTTGTTTTTTAATTTTTTTTTATTATTTATTTTTTCTTTTTTTGAACCTTTTTTGTTTTTTGAGACAGGGTCTAGCTGTGTTACCCAGGCTGGCCTTGAACTCTTGATCCTCCTGCCTCAGTCTCTGAAGTGATGGGATTATAGGCATGAACCACCATACCTAGCATGCAGGGTGTTTTTGACCCCTATCTTGTCAAGAGTGACCCCCTTGTCAAGATTGGGAAGTCTGGGCTGCAGAGCCCAGTGGTCTGGATCTGAATCCCATAGCATTGCTTGACTTGGGCCAAGCTCCCTAATCCCTGTGTGCCTTGATTCCTGGTAGGTTGACAAGAGTGTTAAATGAGTTGTGACAGTGCCAGCAGCCCTGGCTGTTATCAATAGCGATAGGCTATGTTACTGAGGATCATGATTTACAGAGCCATCTCCCCGTGGGGATGTTCCAAGTCTTTGCTATTGTAAAAAACCACTGAAGCAAATAGCTTAGTGCGTGTAACTTTGTCTGTCTTTGGGTTATTTTCTAGGTTTGGATGACCAAGAATGGGATCACTAGGCTAGGAAGTCTGAATATTTTTAGAGCTCTTGACACATCTTGGCCAGACTGTTTTCAGAAATGATTGTTCCAGTTTAAACTCCCACTGATAATGCATAGGTGTGCCAATCTCACAATATCCTTGCCAGTATTGGGTGTTACCATTTTCTTACTTCTTTTTGCTCTTTTGACAGATGAGATTCATATACTTTTTACTGCTAGGGAAGTAGAACCATTGGCCATGTTTGCTAGCTGTTCACAATTCTTTTGGGGTCTGCTAGGTCTTACAGAGCACACGCAGCCCTCTTCAGATCAGTTAGGAAGAGAGTGCTCAAGTATAGGAAGCAGGCAACAGTGGGATACAGAGGGAGCATAATGCCAGTAAGGGTGGAGGGGGCTCAGAGGAGGGAAGGGGCTTACTTCTATCCAGGAAATGGCACTTCTGGTTCCTTTTGCCTAAGCATTCATTCATTCTTTCATTTACCCAATCCTGTGCAGGGCTTAAAAGGTAAATGACTCCTTCCCTGGCTGAACGCATGCCTAGTGGCAAAGATGGGTGAGAAACAGTCAGAAAAGTGGAGCGAGAAGTGCTCTGATGATGGAAATGCAGGGTACACAAGGAGCAGAGCCCAGGTGGAGCAGGCTTCCAGGAAGTGGCTCCTAAACTGGGGCCCAAGGGAAAAGTTGGAAGTAGCCAGTGAAATGGGGAGGGCAGAGAGCCCCAGGAAGAGGATGTAGCCCGCTTGAAAGTGAGAGGGCTAGAAGGGAAGTGGAGCAGTGGGGGACAGGGAGACCCGTCATTCTGGCTGGACAAATGGAAGTAGAACAAGCAGTGAGGTCAAAGGGGTCAGCAGGGGCCTAAGGAGTCCAGACTAGAAGGAAGTAGGAAGCCATGGAAGGATCTGAGCAGGCTAGGGTGATCTGATTTATAGTTCACAGTGACTTCAGGAAGAGAGTGGGGTGGGGGAGGAGGGTAAAACCAGGAAAGCCCATGGGAGGCTTTTGGAATAGCTGAGACCAGAGCAGGGGAAGGGGCACAGACCCTCTTTTCCCTCCAGCTGGAATCCCAGCCAAGAGCAGACTGCCATTCCTGACACCCACCCCCACCTCAATCATCTATGTCTGAGGATGGGACTGGCAGGGCCTGGCATGAAGCTGTCAGTGGGGCGTCCATGGTCAGCCTGACCTTCCTGCGCTCCTGCCTCCAAAACCCCGCGTCCATCCCCCCTCAGGCTACCAACAGTCTTCTTTCAATTTTTAAGAATAAATTTATTGTTGTCATTGTAAAAGCAACTGAATGACATTATTGAGAATTTGGAAATCAGAGAAACAAAGACAAAAACCCAAACCAGCTCTGGCCCTGCCCCTGGGCGTGGTTCCCCACAGCTTGCTTTTCTGACGCAGGTTTTTATTTTTGCCTCCTGTAATCAAAGTGTCCGGGTGGTGTGAGCCCTGCTTTCTCCCACTTGCTTTGTTGGGAGCTACTTCCCATGTGGCCACTGGGCAGATCTGACTTTTTAATGTCTGTGGGATGGGCAAGGGTTTGGGAGGGACAGAGTTGCTTAACTGCTCCCCCTGCATGGCAGTGGACTAGGTCCTTACAACCCACCCTGGACGTCTCTCCCTCTTTTTGTTCATCTGTCTGAACCTCCCCATGTGTCAGGGCCTGGCATCTGGTGCACTTCTTCCTTGGTCCCCACCTCCACCCCTTTTTGGAGTTTGCTGGTCTGGTCTCAGAGGCTACCCCCCTGCCCAGACCTGCTTTCAAATCCAGACTCAGCTCTGTAACCTAAAGGCAAGTTGCTTAACCTCTTTGGACCTCAGTTTCCTCATCTGTACAATAGGTCTGTTATAGCAGTAAACTAATGGCTGTAAATATTCCTGCCACAGTTCCCAGCCTATTGTGAGTGACCGACCTCCTTGAGCTAGATGCTGGCCTAGACAAATGAGCACAGTCCCTACCTGTGAGGATTCTGGCGGGGAAGACACTTAGTTATCAGAAAAACAATTGGCTCTGTAGGGCTGGACCAGATCTGCTTGATATCTTAACTCCCTCACTTCCTAGCTGTGTGACTTTGGGCAAGTTTGTTGACCTCTTTGAACTGTAGTTTCTTCTGTTAAGTGCACATCTCATAGAGCCATGGGGAAGATTCAGTGACTTGAGTCGTAACATACTCAGCACATAGGTTTTAAACTCAATGGTAGCTGCCATTTTATTGTTATTATTGTTATTGTTATTCCCATATACAAGGTGCTGTTGGGAACACAGAGGAAGTGACTGACTGGGGGTTCAGGGAAAGCTCCGTAGAAGAGGGAACACTTGAGCTGGGTCTTGAAGGATGAGTAGAAGTTCACCAAGTGGGAAAGGACCTTCTAGGTAAGGAGCCTGTGATTTCAGGTTGCGATCTGTCAATGAGGGGTTGTTCTTTGGGGGATTAAGACCTTATATACCCTAAGTGCCCCTCCTGACACAGCCTCTTGTCTTGGTGGCTGTGGCTTCATGCTTGTGGCAGTTGTTGGGTCCCCATTGGTGCCTGCTTATGGCCACAGGTCTATGGCTGTCCCATGTTGGGGTTTAGTGCTGTCTGTCTGCATGTCACTGTGACCGTGTTTGTCTGCATCAGTGTCCAGAGACCTCCTAGGCTATGTTGTGGGGGCAGCCTGCATGCTTCCTGGCCTCCAGCTCTACCAAGTCACCAGGCCCCTTTCCTCCCAACCAAGACAGCCCCTGCTTCAAGGGCTCCCTTCTCCAGGGTCTCTGCATGGGGCCCCCTACTATCTCCCTTTTGGCCTCTCCAGAGTCTTCCACATGTGGTAGACAGAGGGGTCTTTCCAAACCACACATTCTGTCCCGTCACTCACTGCTACAAGTCCAGACTCCAGCCTGGGCCTTAGGGATCACCTTCTTCTCGCATCTCCCAGTGGGCATCAGGACACTTGTACTCTTCCCCACACCCTGTGTGCTTCTTGCCTGTGGCCTTTGCATAAGGTATAGCTTCTGCTGGAATGTCCCTACTTCGTCTTTGCCTGGTTAACTCCCACTCACCCTTTAAGACCCAAGGCAGGCCTCGCTGCCCCTACCCCTACCCCTGCCCCTGGAAGTCCTCCATGGCCCTCTGCAGGTGGGCTCAGGCCTAGGCTCTGGGCTACTAATCCCTTACTTGGAGGGTGGGAAAGCGACTTGCCCAAGGTCATACAGCTGGTGAGTTGGTACCAAGATTTGAACTTGGGCCCACTGGGTTTGCAAACAAAGCAGGCTGCTTCCTGGTGAGGTGAGATGCTCGTGGCTATGACTGGTGGAGAGGAGTGGGTGGGTTGGAGAGATTTTGGAAATGGCTCCCAAGGACATGGCTGGTGGCGGGTCTGAGCTGGGGGGTAGGGAGTGCTGCAGATCACTGCATCTGTGGCAAGCGTCTGGGCAGGTGGATGTCCTGCTTAGAAAATGGGGCAGCTGGAGGAGGGGCACCCCACACGTGAAGGCCAAGGCTAGCACAGGCCTGCTGAGGCTGAGCAGCCTGTAAGCTAGCCAGGGGGAGGGATGGGGCATCTGAAGAGCTGGGCTTGAGTCCCAAAGAGGGTTCTGGGCTGAAGATGGAGGCTTGGGCTTGGCCTGTTCTTAAGGTCTCAGAGGGTAGAGGCTGCCTGGGGAGAGGGGAGGCTCCTCCCTCGTCCTGAGTAGCCCAGCTGGTGGGGGGCAAGGATTGGGAAGTTGTGAAGGAGACCAAGAAGGTAAGCCCAGACATGGAAGTGCCGCAAGGGCCCAGATGGCAAGGCAGCTGTGGGGGACAGGACGGAAGGCAGTCTATCACCTCTGACCAGGGGAGGTGGGTGGTAAGGCTCATGGTGGGAGCTCTCCCAGAAGCCTACAGGTCACTTGTCTGCTGCTTCTGCTTAGCTTAGGAAGCAGGGTGTTTCCTGGTTCCCTCAGGCTCCCCAGTACTGGTCCCTGATTTGGTCCAGAAGATGTGTCTGGGATGGATGGATGGATGGTTGGACAGATAGACCAGCCAGCTGTCATCAGGAAGCTGTTTCCCGAGCAGCTCCAGCCTTGTCATTCGTCCACTCATTCAACTTTCTTCATCTTTTAGAATAAAAACCCAAATGATAACTTGTTGGTCTCACTGCAAGGGTCAGGGCTGAGGCCTGAAGCTCTCAGCTCTTTCTGGTGTGCAAGACCCTGCCCCATTTGTCTCTTCTGCCTGATTGCCCTCCTGTCTTTCTGCCTACTGGGCATGGACGCTCAACCCCAGCCCCACCTGGCACTCATGCTTCCCCTGACCATGGCGTCCCCTCTGCTTCATTGCTTCTCTGGCCTGCATGCTCCTGGTACCTTCTGACCCCAACACCCCATCCCAACATCTTAGCATGGCATTGGAGGGCCTGCCCACTGGCCCAGGTGGCCTTCACCATTTCACCACTATCTGGCTCTAGGTGTGATCGCTGTCCCAAGATTCCCATGAGCTTTTCCATCTCCTTGCCTCTGCTCAACTGTTAACCTCTGCCAGGAGCAGCCTTTGGCCTCATCCACCTGTCCTGACCACACATCTGACGGTGCCTTTCTCTTGCTTTCCACCCTCTCTCTGTGCCAGGTCTGAGCAGCCTGGCTCTGGTCATCTCCTTGCCTCTCCCCAGGGTCCACCCTCTTGTGCAGGGCCCAGGCATGTACAGGGAATACTCACCTTAGAAGCACATGAGATTCATGTGACAGGCTGCTGGTGAGCACCAGCAATGTCCCTGATGCTTCACACAGCTCAGGAAATGCTTAGCCCTGGCCCCTCCCTGGCATATAGTAGGCCAGGGTTATTGACTGAGTCATTAAACTCCCCAGGACCAGCCAGAGAAGGGTGCAGAAAAATCAGGCAGGGGCTGTGCAGGCTAGTCTGGCTCCCCACCTAGGTTAGGGGGTGGTCCCTTCCTGTCCAGGGCCTAAAATGACAGAGGATGCTCTACCCCAGCTATGGGACCCTGGAAAGCTTAAACTTGGCATTGAATTGAAGAGGAGGAGCAGCCCAGTGCAGTGAACACAGTTCAGGATCAGGGCAAGGCAGTCCATTCGCCCCATTTTATAGACAAGGAAAACTGAGCTTAAGGAGCTGATGCCTGCCATTGTAACAACACAGTGCTGTCTCCTGCTTCTCGTCCCTGTGGGCTGAGCCGGGCGCCTCACTGTTGGCCTAGCTTGTTCCTCTGTGGAATGGGGGTAAAAATTCTTCCCTGCTTGCCTGGGTTTCTGAAGAACATGCCAGTGGACATAGAAGAGCTTTTACACCGAGCAGCAACATAAGCTTGTGTCTTTAAAATAATTACATTCTTACTCCTTCATTTTTTCATTCTCTCATGCAGTTTACATTGATAATCTGTGGGTCTGCATGCTGGGGATACCCAGGTGAACAAAACAGGTGAACCCAACTCCCAGGCTCCCTTGGGTCAGCCCCCTAATCTCCTGTCTCCCAAGTCCTACCTTGTGCCACCCATGGGGTCACAACCGTGCCATCCTAAGGCAGGACATACCCATAAGCCTACAGTCAGATGCTTTGTCCTGCCCTGAGCAGCCGGGGGACCCATGCACTGGGCTTTGAGTCAGATCATAGTGGAGTCACAGCTGTCTGCTTACTTGCTGTGTGACCTTGATCAAGTCACTCCACTTCTCTGAACTTCTCATTTCCTGAGTTTCAAAATGGGGATGATGAGAGTACTTGCCTTTCAGTGTCAGTGTAGCCTGACACCAGGTAGGCACTTGGTAACTTGGAGCCTCCTTGCTGTTATTATTTTGAGATTTTTCTGGGAAAAGAGAACCCAGGGATCTGGAGCAGTCAGAACTCCAGGCAGGAAATGCTTCTTGTGTTGGTCTATAATAGATTGGCAGGGTTTGGATGGACAGAGGGAAGAGCATCCTGGTGCCTGTGGGTGGGAGGAACAGGAGGCTGATAGAGGGTAGGAGTTGCCTAGGCTGCCTAGGGGAGGTTATTCTGACCTCTAGCTTAGCCAAGCTTAGACCAAACTGGCTCCAGGATAGCAGTGAAGGGTTAAGGACTGACACATGTAGGCATTGAGCTATTTGCATGGTGATATGTGCTCTACAAGGACTAGGGTGTGCACAGACTCCCCACAGGGATCATCAGCTTGAGAAAATCTGATTTCTATTCTTAACCTGGCACCCCAGCCCTGTGGTGTGGGACAGCTCTCTTTTTCCATTCTCTTCAAGCTTCAGTTTCCTCACCTATAAAATGGAATAATCATTCTTTTTCTGCCTCCTTTTCAAGGAAAAAGTTACAAGAGATAATTTGTATACAAGTTTGTTCTTAAGATGTTCAGATTAGATCATGTTCTCATGGAGGGGTTTCTCCTGACACTCTATGCCTACAGTCCCCATAGGGACTTCTCAAGTTTATAGGGCCAGAAAAAGAGGTTGAAGCCACTTTATTTTTACCTTTCCTCTGAAACATTTTTACTTATGCAACCATACCAGGTAGGTAAGTAATTTCTGCAAGAGAGACTTAAGAGAAACTCAGTAGGGAGCAAGACTTACTGGAATCCCTGTGTGTAGCACAATCCCTGTAAGTCACTTGTTGACTTACTCTAGGATCACAGAAGACTCAAACCTCTGGAGGACTGAGACAGCCCTGAAGGCCTGTCCTTTTATACTGCTTTCATTGAGAAGGCCTTCTAACTGCACAGGCCTGCCATGGAACTTGCCAGAGGTGAGGGCCACCATAAGATTACCACACTTTTGCTACAGAGCCCCAAATTACCCCAGCCTCAGGCCTCCCCAAACTCCTCCTCAGCACAGCATTCTTATGCACATCCTTATAGGTCAAATGTTACACATGCCTGTTCTTGAAGATAATGTTCCAGGGCAAAGGACAGTGATCATTTGGGTCTCTGCAAATTGTCCTTCCCTTCAGAAAGGCTGTATCTGGTATCCCCAGTTTCTGAAGGGTCAGGGCAGAAGGACAGGGATTGGAAGTGGGCAGTTGCTTTTGCTCTGTGGCCATTCACTGTGTTACTCCAGGACCCTCCAGTTTATCTCTGGGTTGGTGGTGATGGGGGGTTGTGGTTCTGTGGAATCCATGGGTTCATGCGGGTGGCTTTGCAGCCTTAGGGTCCTCCTGGGGGTTAGATATTGGTCTGCCAGCATCCTGGTAATGGAAGGGGTGGGGGAAGGCTGGGAGTTCTCTGGTCTGGATGAGACCTTTCCCTGCTGGGGTCCACTGAGGAAGACACTGAATTCCAGACTTTTCACCTGGATATGTGATTCCTTGGGCCTGCTCTGCTGCAGGGCTGAGGGCCTCAAGGGGACAGGGTCCCTAGACACTGGTCCTCATTTGAGTGAGCATAGCTGATGTGAACTTCCAGGTGACAGTCGTTCTCTCCCCACAGGATGGCTGAGCCTCGATTTAACAACCCCTACTTCTGGCCCCCTCCTCCCACCATGCCCAGCCAGGTAAGACCCTCATTGTCCTTCTAGCTGGCTTCCCCATTGGAGCTACTTTGCTTTGCCAGGGTTTTGACATGACTTGTGGGGAAAGAAGCTTGTAGTTTGAGGGACCAGGGGTTCCTGGCTTGTGGAGCGAGGGACTTGTGGCTTGTGGGTGAACCAGAGGCCCAGGGAGAGGCGAGGTGTGCCTCAAGCCCCCTCAGCCCAGTTCCTCTCCCTTCTGTAGCTGGACAACCTGGTTCTGATTAACAAGATCAAAGAACAACTGATGGCAGAGAAGATCCGGCCACCTCACCTGCCGCCCACGTCGGCCTCGTCGCAGCAGCCTCTGCTAGTGCCACCGGCGCCCGCCGAGAGCAGCCAGGCTGTCATGTCGCTGCCCAAGCTGCAGCAGGTGCCCGGGCTGCACCCGCAGTCCGTGCCGCAGCCCGACGTGGCGCTGCATGCACGACCGGCCACCAGCACTGTCACAGGTAGTTGGCTGGAGCTGGCTAGCAGAGTGGGCGGAGCCAAGAGTGGGTGGAGACGTGCGGCAGCAGAGGGGGCGTGGCCTGGGAAAAGAGCTTATGAGGACTGGGCAGAGAAGGGGAGTCGGGCTGGGGGCTGGCCTAGGTGGGGACTGGATGAGGGTAGGACCTGGCTAGTTGCTGATGGGACTAGCCACAGCCTTCAGACCTCCTTGGATCCTGGATCAGGAGGACTTCCTTTCTCCAATGGACAGGACCAGGGTGGGTCACTGTGGTGGGTGGGGAGGGGTTACTGAGAAAACCAAATCAACCTAGAAAACCTGGGAATCCAGATTTGGGGGAGACTTCCTTGGAGGAGACAAAAATGCAAGGAAAGGTTGATGACAAACTAGAGAACTGGAGCAGGATGAGGGAACCACACATGTGAAGGGAGTATTGTAGGAAGGAAGAGGAGGATGGGTGACGGTGGTGATAATTGCAGCAGACTCCAGTTAGCCCCTCATGAGTTATTAATACTCATTACTCCCAGAAGCCATGTGAAGTGGGTGCTGTAGTACCGGGTGGAACAACGGACTGTTTTGATTTACAAATAAAACAGTTTCATGTGATTTACTCTAATGTCTCTTTTCAACAGATGAGGAAACTGAGGCAGAAAAAGATTAAGCTATATGAAACCAAGGTTTCTTGGCTAGTAAGAGGCAGGGCAGACCGTGTGGTTCTGAGTCTAGGTCTTAAGTGTTTCTATATCTGATTCTGCTGAGAGGAAGCAGACACCAGGTAATGAAAGGCCCTGTGGGCCCCGTCAAACAGTTGGGACTTCACCCTGGGGTAGGAGAGAGCCATGGAAGGATTTTAAGTAAGGGAGGGAATCGCTCAGGTTTTACTTTAGAAAGCTGAATGTAGCTGCAAGGTAGGGACTGGGTTTTGGGTACCAGCATGGAAACAGGGAGACCTTCAGGAAAGGGTGGTGGGGTGGGCCTTGCAGTTGCAGGGGACACGGAGAAGTGGATGGATCTGAGGTGCAGTGAGATGGAAGAGTAGAAAGGCCTGGAGCTGGACAGGATGCAGGGGGCAAGGGGATAGAGGGTATGTGGGATACTTGGGGAGCACCAGGATGGGATCAAGGAGCTCAGTCCTGGCTAGATTGAGGGTGGGGTGCTGGGGAACATCCTGTGGAGGCATCGGGGCTGGAGCTCTCTGATACCCTCCTTAGAGCCTGGCGGGCGGGCTTTCTCAGCAGACCAGTGTGGCCAGGTCAGTTCCTCCTGTGACTATGGCTCCCTTCTGCCACCACACAACCCAAGTGCCTCTCTCTCAGTCTTTCCCTCTCTTTCTCTCTCCTTCTCTTAAAGCCGCCCAAGAATTGTGGGGCCTGGGGAGCTCGCCTGGCCCCAGCTGCACTCTGCACATCTTCTGTTATTATAATCTTATTAAATGTATTTTTTCATTATAAAAGTAATATTAAAAAAGTAATATAAGCATATTAAGGGAAATTTGAAAAAAAAAAGCTAAGAAAAAAAAATCACTCATACTCTCCAGTTCCTAGCCTAGAATCTTAGTGAGTCTTTTGATCCATTTCTTTCCTTTTCCATATTTTTTGTTTGCTTTTTAATATGCATGTTTGTTTTACTGAGCTTGCATGGCAGGGAGGGCCATACCTATGTCTTAACTTGCTTTTTTCCTACTTACCATTCTATCACAAACACATTTATTGCACCTATTATTGTAAAAGATAGTAGCCTAGTTATAGAAAATTTAGAAATTACAGACAAACTAAAAGGAGAAAAAAATTAGCCTTAGTCCTATATATTTTCTCTATAGTTTATTTTATCCTTTAATCAGATGTTTAAAAAATGGATGAATTCACCACGTAAAAGATTCAAATAATATAGAAGTGGATAGACAAAGCATGAAAATCTCATGTTAACAAAAAATTCTCCCTCCCTCCCTAAAGAGAATGGCAGTTAGCAGTTTAGCATGTCTTTTCTCTGATCTTCTCTGGTCAGACTTTGTCCATGTGAATGTGTGTAGTTGGTGTGTTTTAGAATAGATGGTTCAGAATGGCTGTGGTTTGCTTTTCTCACCCCACAGCCCATGATGGTGTCTGCCTTTCTGTCATAGCATCCCAGCCATCTTGTTGCGGTGGCTGTGCTGTGCTCTGTTGAGAGGAGGCCCCACATCTGCTTCGTAGCCCCTGCTGAGACAAGCAGGTTATGTCCAGTTTTGTCCGATCACAATTTTGTATGGAGGGCTCTGCACACAGATATTTGCACCCGTGTGCGAGTATTTCTCTTTGGTCGGTTTCTAGAAGTAGAGTTAATTGCTTAGTCAAATGTTATATTTAAAATATTAATGGCTGTTGCCAAACTGCCCTCCCTGAAGGCTGCACAAGTGTACGTTTCTGTTACCAGTGTGTGACACAAAACATACTAGTGTCAGTTCTGGGTGTTATCTTTCTCGATGCACAGATTAATTTTCCTTCCCTTCCCTCCCTTCCTTCCTTCCTTCCTTCCTTCCTTCCTTCCTTCCTTCCTTCCTTCCTGCCTTCCTCCCTCCCTCCCTCCCTCTCTCCTTCTTCCTTCTCTCCTCTATGTCTCTCTCTCTCTCTCTTTCTTATACTGGGATTTGAACTTGGGGCCTTGTGCTTACTAGGCAGGTGCTTTATCACTTGAGTCACACCCCAGTTCATCACTGCACACTTTTTGTTGCTCTTTTAATATAATGACCCACATAATAGGTCTGATCTTCATCTTTTATTGCATATTTCAGGTGTTGTTATAAATAAATAGTAGTGGACATCTTTGTGCCTCAGATTTTTTTCTCTAGCTGGAGTTACTTCTGTGTGCCTCTTATTTTTTGTGACGTTAAAGATGGAACCCAGGGTCACATGCATGTCAGGCAAGTGCTCTACCACTGAGTTATACCCTAGCCCCTAAAGTGCTGCTTTTATTTAATGCAATTTAGTCTTAAGTTATCTAAGGCATTTTACACACACACGAGCTCTCATTTAGTTACCTCTGAGTAATAATTTAAGCATGAGAAGAGGATGCTCAGAGAGGCAGGGTGACCTGCCAAGAGTCACACAGTCAGGCAGTCCGGGCTGAGCAGGCCTCTGTAGCTCTCCTCACTCTCCCCTCTAATCTGTGCGTCTTCCCAGGTCTGGGGCTCTCCTCCAGGACTCCGGCTGTGAGTACATCTGAGTCAAGCACCGGCACTGGCACCGGCACCGGCACGGGTACCAGCACCCCATCCACACCTACCACCACCAGCCAGAGCCGCCTCATCGCCTCGTCCCCTACCCTCATCTCAGGGATCACCAGCCCCCCCCTCCTGGACTCCATCAAGACAATCCAGGGCCATGGCTTGCTTGGCCCTCCCAAGTCTGAACGCGGCCGCAAAAAGATTAAGGCAGAGAACCCGGGGGGTCCCCCTGTCCTTGTCGTACCCTACCCCATCCTGGCCTCGGGTGAGACTGCCAAGGAGGGCAAGACATACAGGTGAGGGTCGTCTTGGGATGGGGTCTGGGTGGACTTGGGGTGGAGACTCATGCTCAAGGCTAAAAAGAGGTACCCCAGGGGCTGAGGGTACAGGACCACGAGGGAGGAGGAGGGTAGGGAAATGGAGCCTTGGCTCCTTCACTGGTAGTCTGTGGTTGGAAGCACCCCTTCTAGTCTTGAGTGTTGAGAGTCTGTTTCCTCCTCCTTTTAAGCAGTGCCTTGGTCACGTTAGAGTCATCCAAAGAGCTTACAAAACATGCTGCTGCCAGGGCCCGAAAGTCTGAGTTAATTTTTTAAGACTTGGGCATGGGGGATCAGGTGTCAGTTCTTGTAGGAAGCTCCCTGAGGATTTTAACCTACAGCCAAGGTGGGGACTACGTAGTGTGGGAGAGCCCCCTCCCCCAGGACCATGGGTATGGCCATGGCGAGCAAACCCTCCCTGGACTGGCCTCCTGGGCCTGTCTTCCTTACGAATGTAGACCTGCTCTTCAGGTTAGAGCTTCCAGACCAGAGAGTGCCTGGGCCGAGAGCCTTCTCCCTATCTTTCCTGGTGGCCTGTGCTCCCTAGCTCTTCATAAGCAGTATCTGTCCCATGTCCAGGGTGACTCTGATGTAGAAGGTCTCCTCAGAGATGTACAACAGGTGTCGGGGGCATTTTTTTCCGCAAGGGCTATGAGCTTGCCTCTTATCCCACAGGTGTAAGGTATGCCCGCTGACCTTTTTCACCAAGTCTGAGATGCAGATCCACTCCAAGTCGCACACAGAGGCCAAGCCCCACAAGTGCCCGCACTGCTCGAAGTCCTTTGCCAACGCCTCCTACCTGGCCCAGCACCTGCGCATCCACCTGGGCGTCAAGCCCTACCACTGCTCCTACTGTGATAAGTCCTTTCGACAGCTCTCCCACCTACAGCAGCACACCAGGTAGGAGCCTGCCCGATACTGCCCGAGGGCAGCCCCTCAAGCTCACCTGTGTTCTAGTGCCTGGACCTGCTGCAAGGAAGGACAGAGTCCTCTAGGTGCCTGTTGCTCCCAGGGTCAAGACCAAATTCCTTTAGTGGACCTTGGTGGCCATGTATGAAACTGCCCGAACCTCAGCTTTCACTACCTTACACCCTTCTCACCTCCAGGTGTTTGCACACGTCGTGTCTCTACCCTCTCCTGACACCTGGCCGTCTCCTAGCCATCAATCCGGCTTCCTCTTGGTAGGCCCACTGGTCCCCCCAGCTGGTATGGGGCCTGGCCTCTTGTCTTCCCACAGGCCCTGTGCATCCCCACCACAGCATCAGTGGGCTCTTGTGCACTAACCTGTGTATTTTCCACTTCCCGTGATATACTGGGAGCTCTTGAAGGCGAGGGCTTGCTGTCCTTCACCTCTAAATCCCAGTGTGCGGCACGTAAGAGCATTTAAGCATTTGTTAAGTATTTGTGGAATAAGTAGAACTAATTGCTATAGAGAATATTATTCATCCACTTAACAAATATTTACAGAGCTCCTACGCTATGCCAGACAATGCTGTAGGTGCTTAGGATACAGCCAGGAACAAAATGGACAAAAACCCCTGCCTCATGAGGCTTACAGTTGAACTGAATGTGTGAAAAGGAGACTCAAAGAAATAAATGCTTTAAGGGAAGAAAAGTTTGTTCAAGAGAGTATACATATCAGAGAGACTCTCCCACCAAATAGATATACCATAGGTATTTAAAGAAGCAAAAGAAAAGGGGTCCACAGTTGCAGTTCATCTGTTCAGAGGGGAGGAAGCAGTTTGTTCACACAATGACTGTCGTCTCTGAATGCATGCTCGTGTGTTTGCCAGTATCAGTGTGGACAAAGTCAGGGAGAGAACAGGTTTTTGCTTTTAAGTTACTTTTCAGAAAGGGTCTCACATTGTTTTTTCCCAGGCTAGGCTGGACCACATAGCTAGGATGATAGGCACACTTCATTGCATCAAGCTTTTTATTGATAGAGATGGGTTCTTGTTAACTTTTTGCCTGGGTGATCTTGAAATGCAGTTCTCCCCATCTCCACTTCCTAAAGTAGCTGGGATTATGAAGGTGAGCCACCTTGCACAGCTGAGAGAATTGTTTTGCTGTCACATTTGTAACTTACTGAAGCACTCATACTATACCAGAGAACCCTGGTTTTGCATTGTTATTAGTTATTCATTTATCTCTATTGTCTTTAGCGCCCTTGTCCTAGATACAAAATGTTTTACTTTGTTTGTTTCTTTGACTTTGGGGCATAATAGGCAGGTTTAGTAGTAAGAGTGAATGACAGAATGGCTGCAGGGCAAGCTGTCAGTCTAGTTCCTCATTCCCATACCTTCTAAGGCATGGCTGTAGTTTGTTTTAGCAATTTCAGTAATTGTCATTTTTAAAAATTTGGCCAGCCCTGTGTACATGGGTGTATGTAACTTGATATTGGTTAATAAGCAAAGTCCTCCTAATTGCATAGTTTTTAGAATTGCAGCCTGAGACAAAGGCTACACAGTGAAACTGCTGTCAGGAGACTTTGTAAAGCCCCTGGGCCAGAATTTTTTTAATTTTTTGCAGTGCTGGGACTTGAACTCAGGACTTACACCTTGAGCCACTCCAATAGCCTGTTTTGGTGTTGGGTTTTTTTCAAGATAGGGGCATGTGAACTATTTGCCCAGGCAGCTTCAAACTGTGATCCTCCTGATCTCTGCCTCCTGAGTAGCTAGGATTGCAGGCGTGAGCCACCGTGCTTGGCTTGGGTCAGAATTTTAATTGCTTGTGTGTGTGTGTAATTATATATATATATATATATATATATATATATATATATATTATCAGGGATCAGGAACTTAGAACCATCTAATTAACCTCTGCCAGATGTGGCAACAGAGTACCCTTTTTTGGAGAATCCTCAGGTTTGCCAATGCTCCTGGAAGAGAGGAATTAATTTTTTTTTTAAAAAATTACCTTTGGGTAATTTTCAAGGTAAATTTTTAAGGCTGGGATTCTACAGACATGGAACAGGTGCAGTTGTTTGCCAGAGGCCTGGGGAGGCCCCATCCTCACATTTGAAGCGCCATCCTATCAGACTTGTCATTCGTAATTAAATGAGATTTGTCTTTAAGTGTGACATGTCTGGCATGGTCATGGTTACAAACTTGATTTACCCAATTATATCTAGTTAGAAAGGAAGAAAGATTCATATTGAACATATTTACAGAACTAATGATTGTGAAAAGAATCTCACTAAAGGCTCTTTGAGTATTTTTTAGTAATTATTCTTTATAGACGAGGCCAATTATATATGTTGTTTTCAATAGAATTATTTTTTCAATTTCCTTAATAATGTATTAGTGCATATCTATGTTAAATTTTTATAGCCTCCCCACCATGAATTCTGAAGGATTAGTTGGAACAAGTCACTGTTGAAGGAGTTTACTATACCATATTTTGTTAAATATATTGTTAAATATAGCTTCCTAAATTAAGGATTATCAAAGGAAAAAACAGGTTTTCTCATATGCTCTTTAGAAAATGGAAATTAGCCACAGTGAAATCAGTTTCACCCAATCCTGCTCCCTGACCTGGGTTAGCACTCCTCTTTGCCAAGTTGGCTGCTCTAGAGCGGAGACTCATGAATCTTGCGGGATAATTCTCATCCCTCCTCCCCCTCTCATTTTCTCTTTCCCTCTCATATTCTCTCTCTGTCTCTCTCTCTGTCTCTCTCTCTCTCTCTCTCTCTCTCTCTCTCTCTCTCTTTCGTGACTTAAGTTCCTAATGGCAGTCAACCAAACAACATAAGAGGATTCGATCAACATTTGGAAGATAATTTATAAGTCACTAGGCCCTGGCACATACAATTACAGCAATGTGTCCTAACCTAGTGCCAAAGAGCTGAGTGGCCCAAATGCCCCTAATTCACAGGATCCTTTGGACAAACAAATAAAAAAGCCAAACCTAAGAAAGCAACCAGATTCCTGTTCTTTGCTATTTGGCACAGACCCTGTCATGTTTTTCTATTCCTTAGCAGAGAAACAGACAATTAGATCCTGTAATTAATCAAATCATCTTCCCAAGGCTACTGCCACTAGTGAAGGGGCTGAAAGAAGGTCAAGTTAAGTCCAAAGCAGAGCCAGCCCTGGTCAAGTAATAGAGTTAGAAAAAGGCGGAGCAGGATCTGCCTTGGAGGCAAGAACCCTGTGCCTGTGAACACTGATGGAGGATATAGGTTAGTGGTGAACCCCAAACATCTAGGGGGACCTGCTTTGTGCAAGGAAGGCACATGCAGAGAAAAGTAGGTGACTTGCAAAGTGTTGCACAAGTCCAGACTTCAGAAGGGCATCCCTCTAAATGACAAATACCATATGATTTATACAGAGAATAAACAAACCATTCTCTATTATAGCCTACCTGTGGTGGGAAACCAGCAGTTGTCTCAGGCGATTAGCATGTGTATAAGAGTCATCACATGTCTACAGATATGATGTGAACGTCAGGGATAAAATTGTTTCAGGACAGGGTTAGAAAATTATAGGAAAGGACTTGTAGTTGTATCTATTTGTGGAACCTAGTGCCAGACAGAGTGACTCTGCATTTGTTTGTTTATTCAGGGTACAAAGTGTGTTTTGTGTTTGTTTCTTTTCCTGACTGTATGATGTTATGTACATGTATAATGATAACAGCAGCAGAGAACAGTGTTGTTTTGTTTTCTGGAGTCTGATAATAATAATGACTCCTTATCAAAGTACTCATGTGTGCCTTCCCCATTAAGGTGCTGCACTATGCAAGGTGTCCGTGAGTCCTTACGCGTGTGAAGTTGTTTCTTCCTAAGGTTATGAATTTGGAAAATGCCGCAGAGAGGAATCATCTCGATGAATGTTAACTTTCACTATGTCTGCCATTGGTTTAGTTAGAAAGATGCCTGAAGCCATTCGGTAGTGGAGTAAAGACCTGAGAAGTAGAAGAAAAGGGAACCTGGAGTTTATTATTGTTAAAATGATAATGAGAGTAATAACTTTATCCTGTCTAATGAGTCTCTTAATAATTTCATTTAAACATTGAATAAATTCCCTCTTTTAGTCTACATTAAATCATTTATCTTAAATAGAAACTTATGTGTTTAACTACGAAAGATTTTATGAACACCCTTTGTATAAAGTCATTTAGTCCTTAGACTCCTTACAATCTTTATTGCTATCCCCATTTTATTTTTATTTATTTTTTGGGTGGGACTGGGGTTTGAACTTGCAAAGCAGGTACTCTATCCCTCGACCCATGCCTCTAGTCCATTTTGCTCTGGTTATTTTCTGAGATGGGGTCTTGCAAACTATTCCCCAGGCTGGCCTCAACTGTGATCCTTCCAATCTGGCCTCCCAGGTAGCTAGATTATAAGCTTGAGCCTTAGGTGCCTGGATTTTATCACCATTTTAGAAACAAGGAAATTGGGACTTGAGAAGGCAAAGTCACTTGACCAAGGTCACCCAGCCATGTGGGGATGGAAGTGGGATCCATGCACGGTGCACCAAGGAGCAGCCCATGCGTCGGGGAAAAGGAGGGTAAGGGCTGGGATATAGGTGGCAGGAGAAGCTCACGTGGGGGTGGAGGTGCTGGGCAACAGCACAGAGTGAGTCTTGGGGGCCCCCAAGGGGCCCTGAGGGTGGAGGAGCAGTCCAGGGGCACCAGTTCAGCTTAGTTTCCCTGTGCTGCAGGAGAAAAAGGATCTGGGTGAGCTTCCTATCACCACAGATGCCCCCTCTATTAGAAAGACACCCTGGAAAGCAGATTCTCATGTGAGGAATTGAGGGCTTGGACCTGATTTGAAATTTGGGACTGAAGATGAGAGCTGTGTGGCCAGTGGGAACAGGTAGCCTGGCTCTTCATTCATCCAAGGGTTCCCTCAAGTCCTTTCTGCACCAGCCCAGTCCCTCTATGATAGGGAGGCTAGTGGATGTGAGGATGCCCATGAGAGAGGGAACAATGAAGCAGAGGTTGGGGAAGGTCATCTGGGTCATGTTGAAATCCATTGCCCTCCCCAGTCAGAGGGAGGAGGCATTTCTGTTGGGGGAATGGCATGTGTGAAGGCTCAGAGGCTTGCTGGGGGATGGTAGTGAGATGTGAGGCTGGAAGAGAGTGACTAGGAAGAGCCTTTGGAAACCAAGGGCAGAATGGACAGGGCCTTGAAAGTTGAGGCAAGGGCTTGGGACGCTATTCTGGAAAGAGAAGAAGACAGTATCATTACAAGGCTAGACCCCCGTGGCTGATGCTGTAGCTGAAATTATCAGGGAGACGATGAGGCTGAGGCCCCAGGAGGAGACTGCACAGTTGGTGCACTTGGGTGGGAGGGGGCGGTGTGCTGGTCAAGAGAGCTTGTCTGGGTCCTGAGGAAGGACCTGAAATCCCTGGAGGACTGTTGGTAAGTCAGTCAACGAACACTCATAAAACACACCTCAGGAATGGAAGTTGACTATGTGTATTGTATTTCTGTAGTATGTGATTGATGTTAAGAGAGAAAGAATTCACTTTCTTTATGCAGTCTGCAGCTATTTATTGAGGCCTTTCTGTGCTGCGCCTGTGCAGGAAGTAGTGAGGTGGTGATGAATGAGCCCAAAGGAGCTCTTGCTCAAGGAGTCAGCAGTGACCAAACACTGGCAGAATAAACACCTGTGCCGACTGCTGGGCAAGAATATGGCACTTGAGGATGGGCTGCAGGGCTCTAACCTAGTCTGGGTGTCAGGGAAGGCTGACTGGGAAAGGGAGAACAGGTGTTAGCTGGGAAACTGTGTGCCTGGTGGCGGGCCCAGTCTGGACAGAGGGCTAGTAGTGGAGAAGAGCTCAGAATGCCAGAGTTGCTGGTGGGATGCCAGAGGGGCTGGGCTCAGCGGGCCGGAGGAGGGGCTTGAGCACCGTAGGAAGAGAGGACTGTGGGAGGGAGGTGGTGTGGAATTTAAAACAAAAGCAGTGCATGTCCTGCTCCCAACTATATGAGTCCCCCAGTCTGGAGAGGGACAGGATGGACTGAAGTGGAGGAGATGCTGGCATGAGTAAGAGCTGGGCCAAGGGACCTTTAGGCTCTTCCATTGCAGAAACCGAGCAGGGACCTGGGGTGATGTCCCCACGTGTGCAGATGGATGGGGCTCTCGGGATCAGGTCAGCTCCACTCAGCAGGTCTAGGTAGTCTGTGGGCTGACCCCAGGGTCTCACCCCTGCCCCTGCCCTGGGCAATCCCCATCTAGTAGAGGAGATAGACAGTGGAGCCTAGAATCTAGAGGAGGAGCTGTGATGCACAGAGGTTTGGGATGCCTGGAGGCTCCTCAGAGCTCGGTTCTTTGATGACCAGGAAGGATAAGTTGATTTGGGGTAGACAGAGGAAGGGCACAGCTGGGGCACAGTGATTGGGAGAATCCTCGAGTGTGGTTGCCACATGGGAAATAGTTCTGGGCCAGGCATAGAGTGTGTAAGAGCAGGGAGGTGAGGCTAGGCTACCGGATGAAGGACTGGAATGGCACACAGAGGAATTTGACTCTGTCCATGTTTACAACAGCAGCCAGTGCTGTGCGCTCTTTGAGCAAAGAGCCTGTGTTCCTACATCAGCACTGGGCTTGGCTGAGGGGCTGTAGTTTTTAGATGAGTTGGTTGATGGGCAGAACAAGCCCCATCTGCAGGTAAAATGGGGGAGGCATGGGAGGGCAGGAGAGGACACAGGTTGGCTGGTTCTGGATGTCCCTCTTCTTAATAATGCTCATCAGCAAACTGGGCAGCCAAGGTTCAGGCCCAGCTGCCATTTCATTGCCCACCTGCTCGGCACAGAGGATTTGCCAGGACAGGTCACTTAGAGAAGCTGAGGACCTAGCCCAAAGGCCTGAGTGTGGAGTGCAGGGAAGGCCACCAGCTCTGTGTGTCAGGTTTCTGAGCTCTACTTACAGATGCCCTTGCTCTGTCCCCACCTGGGCTGTTGGAGCCTAGGATGATGGCACTAGCAATCATCAGCCTTCCAGTCATTGCTCCAATGGCACCTTTGCAATGGGGCCTGCCCTGTCACCTTCTCTGGCATCATGGCCCCCTCACCTTCTTTCTTCCCATAGTACTCACTACCGTCTGCATGTGTTTTCCTTATGTATTTCACGTTCAGTTCATTTGTAGCAAGCAGTAGTTTTTGTCTGTTTTGCTTACTGATTCCAAGTGCCTAGCATGGCACCAGTCACACAGGTCCTGATGCAGTAGATGCTGAATGGATGAGTAATGATATCGGGAAACGTTTGTCAGTGCTGACTGTGCCGACACTGGGCCAAGCCCCTCACATGTAGCCTTCATGAAGCCCAGTGAGGCAGGGACTGTATTTTTATACCCATTTTACAGATGAGGAATCAGTGATTTGTCACCCAGTTATAGATAGTAGCTCTAGAATGAGACCCAGGAATGGGGGAGCAGAAGAAGCTTTCGTCAGGGACACAGAGGGGCTGAGCTTCAGGGCCACACTAACCTTCACTCTCTTAGTCTCTGAGACAACCAAGTCACCATCATGGACATGTGCCTGACGTGAGAGGAGACCGCAGACGGGGGCCGAGTCAAGGGAGCCGTCTCCTTAGGCAGGAGGCATGTGGCACGGAGGCCTGGATGGTGCTCTTTTCAGTGGGGCTCTGCAGGGTGAGGGTTAGAAAAGAGGGCAGAATGCAGCAAACTCTGTTGGGAGTGAGGCCTGAGCAGGGTCTTTGGATAGGTGCTGGTGGGGGTTGGGTGCAGCAGTGGAGGACAGACAGGGTCTTGTTAGACTGGTAGAGGAGGCCAGAGAAGGAAGGAGAGGTGGTAGCCTTTGGAGTCCCCAGCTTGCTTGGGGCTCACTCTTGGGCACTGGGAAGGGTGGGAGGGGACAGAAGGGCTTGCAGGCAGAAGTGTGGCCCAGGCCGGCCAAGGGCCTAGAAGGGCCTAGAACATTCTGGGGGTATGTGTGAGGGACACCACCTCATTGGGCTGCTGTTGCAGAATCCACACAGGAGACAGACCCTACAAGTGCCCACATCCTGGCTGTGAGAAGGCTTTCACTCAGCTCTCCAACCTCCAGGTGAGTGAGTGCCTGCCTGCCTCCACCCACAGGGAGCATGAGAGGGGGTGGGGCTGCCTTGTGACCCCCGCTGTGCTTCCTACAGTCTCACCAACGCCAGCACAACAAGGACAAGCCCTACAAGTGTCCCAACTGCTACCGGGCCTACTCGGACTCCGCCTCTCTGCAGATCCACCTCTCAGCTCATGCCATCAAGCATGCCAAGGCATACTGCTGCAGCATGTGTGGGCGGGCCTACACCTCGGTGAGTGCATGTACTGACGCTGGCTTTCCAGGCAGAGAAACTGAGGCCGACAGAGGGAGTGAGTGGTGACTCCCCAAGATCTCAGGCAGAGTGAGTGCTCAGCTGCCTGCTTCCATGTTTGACTGCCAAGCTCCCAACCTCCTTTAGCCTAGGATCCTAGGGCCTAGGATCCTCCAGACAGGTTGACCTGGCACTGCTCCAGAGCCCAGGAGAGAGGAGGGCCTTTCTGTGGTGGGACAGCTGTGATTCCCATCACTGTCACAGGGCGCACAGTTATGTGGCCCAGAGCCACCCTCCTCTCAGGGAAGGCCTGAGCAGCACCAGATTAGGTTATCCATAACATCCAGCCCCCATCCCTGGGTGGGAAAATTCCATCAGAGAGACCACCGTGCCTCCATTTCCTCATTTGTCAAATGGATGAACTCATAGGGTTTATGCTGAATAAACCTTAGCCAGAACAATGGCTTATTCCATTTGTGTCTACTGACCACCGTGCTGGTACTCAGGAATTAGGAGATACAACCAGGGATACCTCCCTGCCCCTGGGAGGTTTAAATATACTGTTGGAGACAGACATCAAACAAGTAATGGCACACATAAACGTTAGTGGCAGATGTGATCCCTGCTCCAAACAGAGTTTCTCAAACTTTAGTCCTCACTGACATTGGGCAGGGTGTCTTTTTGTCATAGGGTACCGTCTTGTGTCTAGTACAGTGTTACACAGCGTCTATCCTCTATCCACTAGGTGCCAGTGGCAACACCCTCCCCAAGTTGAGACCACCAAATACTGCCAGGTGTCCCTTGGGCAGCAAAATCATCTCTGATTAACAGCCACTCCTCTAAAGGAAAATTAAGCTTTAAGAAACAGCAACAAGGAGCACAAAGTGGAGTTGGGAAGGATCTAGAGAAGGTCATATAAAGAAGGAACATGTGCTAAGCAGCTTTCTGCTTATTAAAAAGAGGAATGGTTTCTTTTTCTCACAGTTTTGGAGGTTTTAGCCCATGGTCAGTTGGCTCTGTTGCTTTTGAGCCTGTGGTGAGGCAGCACATCCTGGTGGGACCAGGTGGTGTAGCAAGCTGCTCACTTTATAGCGGCCAGAAGCAAAAGAGGAAGAGGAAGGGCCAGGGTCCCAATATTCCCCTTCAAAGGTACACTCCCAATAACCTAACTTCCTTCCACTGAGCCTCTAAAGGTCCCACCACCTTCTAACAGTGCCGTGGGCTGGGGACCTAACCTTTAACAGATGGTCCTTTGGGCAACATTCCAGATCCAAAGTATAACAGGGCATTCTGGTGTAAGCCTTAAAGGACAATTAAATGAGGGGGAGAAAGAGACGCGTGGGCCTCCAGGTAGGGAGCAGTGAGTGCAAGCATGAGAGTGGAACAAATGTGTGTAGCAGGAAGTGAGGGAAAACTAGGTCTCATGGGCTCTGGGGCCCTGCTCAGGAGTCTGGATGCTTTTCCGAGTGTCACTGGCTGGAAGGGCAAGTGGATTTTAGCAGGGTTGTAGGCAGCATTTTCAGATGCCAGCTAGTGCTGCCACTTGCCAAGTGCTGTGTGCGACATTTACCTTTCCCTGGAGTCTGAGGGGCAGAGGAGAGTTGAGAGACTGAGAGCACAGACCTGCAGGACAAGGGCCCCAAGCAGCTGGGGCAGCCCCACTCAGCTGCTGATCTTCAATCCATCCCTGCCTTGCCCCATACCCCAAGCTCTTGACAAGCCTCTTCACTGTCAGCAAACCCATACCCCTTCTGTTTGAAGTAAAACCTAGATCTTCTATTAGGGCATTTGTAAATACTTCATGTCTTTAAAGATAAGGACTCCTTTTTTGAACACATCTATAATACCTTTATAATACCTTAAATTAATTAACCAAAGTCCTTATCATCAAACATCTAGCCTTTTTTTTCTTTCTTTTTTTTTTTTTTGGTGAAAGTGAGGTTTTGAACTCAGGCCTTCATGCTTGCAAAGCAAGTGCTTAAACCATACCTCCAGTCCATTTTGCTCTGGTTATTTTAGAGATGAGGTCTCATGAACTACTTTGCCCAGCTGGCCTTAAACCACAGTCCTCTTGATCTCAGCCTCCCAAGTAGCTAGGAGTACAGGTGTGAGCCCCAGCACCCTGCTCATTTGTTTCTTGAATGCCATATTTTTTTTTATAGCACTATATCTTAAGACCCAAATAAGAATCCTGCATATTACTGGGTCAGTATATCTTTATGTCTATACCCCAATGCGCTCACTGAAGCATAGCTGTGCTTGGATGTTGCCGATTGCTTCCTCTGGCACCTTGCCACATTTGAGGGTTTCCTCTGTCCAACTCTGAGCGTCTTGAAGTATGAGGCCCAGAAGTGGCTGCCAGGGCCCCAGAGTAATGCCTTATTACTGGCCAGAGCTAGTGTAGGATGGGGCTTAGTGTAAGGCCTGGGAACTCGAACATCCATTTATGCTGCCTTAAGGTAGACTTAGCAGAGCAGTAGGGGACTCCAGCCTGGCTTTACCCCTGACGAGGATCAAGTGAGGGAGTGCAGAGGTCAGGACTTCGCCACCACCTGGAATGAAATGTAGAGACTGGGGAAGGAGTGGTCCCTTCAACGCTCACTGCATGCAGAGGGCTTTATCCATATCACTGCAGCAGCCCCATCCCTGTTGAACAGGAGGTAATAACAGGCATGGAGGGGTGCGATGACTTGTTCAAGGTCCCACTGCTAAGAAATGGCAAAACTAGGCTCAAACCCAGGCCCCTGTCTTTCCCTCACTGGAAATACCAACCAGATGTAGGGAGCCAGTCTGGACACTTGGTAAAGCCCTATATAGCACTTGGTAAAGGGCTGTTAGCCTGGTCCTGGGGAGTCACAGGTGGGCTAACAGGTCGAATGCTAGCCCACCAGCCAGCATTCTTCAGACTCGGGCTCTTGGAAGGCAGCCAGCACTCTCCATGGCTGCAGTGCTGTAACCCTAGAATCCAGGCCGGGAGTGGGTGGGGGGGTTGTAGGGGGGAACAGCTGAGTGGCAAAGCTGCAGCTGCTGCCACCAGCTGCAACAGCTGGCCCACCTGCCAGAGCCCTCCAGTGGCCACTCTGGGACCTACAGCTTCCCTGCTTCCTTGCCAGTGGTGGGTGACAGGTTTCTGCATCTCACCCCTGTCCACAGGAGACCTACCTGATGAAGCATATGTCCAAACACACGGTGGTGGAGCACCTGGTGAGCCATCACTCACCCCAGAGGACGGAGTCTCCTGGCATCCCCGTGCGAATCTCTCTCATCTGAGCCCACCTGCTGCACCACCTGGCCGGCCCAGCCCACTGGCAGACAGACCCAGGCAGCACTCGGCCTGATTCCCACTTGGGCCCTACAGGAACCACCAAGCTCTCTCACGACTTTCCCAACCTACCAGAAGGCTTGGTCCACGGAAGCTCTGCCTGGTCCTGCTCCTGGGCGGCCCAGGCCACCTGCAAGATTTTGGACTGTTTTGGTGGCATCCAAAGACGATCTCAGAGCACTTTGAACCTGTCTGTTGGGTTTTCTTTTTGTTCCCCACCCTTCACTTGCTTCACTGTTTTTTGTTTTTTTAAGATTTTTTTTTTTGAAATAACAAAAAGATATTTATTGGCCAGGATGTTGGTGCTGCTTAGACAGAGAAATTAAAAGAATTGGACAGATGGATGCAGAGAACCAGAGAGCAGCGTGAGACCTTCTCTGGCCATGGCCTCAGGTCTTGAGGGAAGGCTCAGGCCTGGGCTTCTGGACTGCAAAGGGGACCCCCAGGTGGGAGGGGCAGGAATCAGCTGGTGTGCCCCAGGTGCCCAGTTGAATTGCCCAAGCTGTGCCTTGGGTTTCACTGAGCAGAGCGTGCAGCCACTACCAGGGCTGTCCTGGCTTCAAGAGGCAGAAAGAGGAGAGGGGCCGGGAGATCACAGGACCAAAGGGTGCAGTGATGGCTGGGTGGCGGGCCCAGGGAAGTTGTGTTGGAGGAGCTGGGTAAGACCTGGCTCCTCCCTGCTGCCCTGAAGACCACCCCAGTCTACCTCGGTGCTGGCCAGGAAACCTATCGGCTACCTCTCTCCCGCCACCCCAGACTGTGGGCAGGGGGATGAGGAGGGAGCAGGCCTGGGACTAGAACCCCTTCCAGAATTTCCTCCAGATGGGGACAGTGCCCAGGGAGGGGTTGTCTTCCCAGCCATGGAAGGGGAATCCCCAGCCCAGGCCCCAGGCCCCTCTGCAGGGAAGGGATCCTCGGGGAGGAGGGTCCCAGGAGCAGACCCTGCCCCCAGCCCCCACAGACACACCCCAATCTGAAAGCCATGCGTGTCCATGTATATAGGAACCATGTACAGAGCCCGGAGAAGTCCCTCTACGTCCCCCTGGGAAAAAAAGAAAACTAGACAGAAACTCATCTATATATTCTGTATCTGGAGTTCCGTTTTGAATATTAACTGTGTTATTTTTATACACTTTTTAAGCCTTAACTCGCCATTGATTTACCAGTTTAACGTTTCCTGGGGTTTCTTTTCCCACGGGGGTCTCTGCCCCCACCCCACCCCTTTGTTTGACTTGCGTCGTCCGATACTCAGTATTGTAGCTTTTCGTCCGCATGTTACTACCTTGTAAATACGCTGTTAAAATACTGTTAACACCCCTTTGCTTTTTTCTATGGGACCTCCAGGCCACCATATTTAGAACTAGTTACCTTATTAAAAAAGAGAAAACAAGTCTGTTGGCTTCTCAGTCTGCATCTTGGTGGCAGGGAGGTGAGGGCAGATGCCCCTCAGACACTTCAGAAGAGAAGTTTGCATTCAAAAAAAAAAATCAAATGTGGGGGAAAAACACTAAAAAGGGGGCAAGAAACAAAGGGATTACAACGCCTCTGTTCTTTGTATTTCTCTGTTGTGAAGAATAAACTGTACCTGCACCCGCGGTGGCGGTGTGTGCTGTGCTGTGCTGTGTGCAAGAGCGGGTGGGGCATCCTTCTGTGGCCCCTCCCTCCCCTCCCCTCCCCCATACTTGGGAAGGAAGGAGATGGCTGCTTGCTGTGAGCCAGCCTGGCTCCAGGTACAGAGCTGAGTACTTTTCGCTGAAGGCCTCACAATGCCCCAGTGAAAGGGTTGACAAACCAAGAACAGCTTTGCCCGGGACCATGGTGCATGCATATGTTTTCCAGATTTGTCTAGCTCCAAAGCCTTTGGAGGTACAGTGGATCCAATGAGCCTCACTACCCCTGCTTCCTGAGGAGCACCCCACCTTCTGGGGGTCTGGCACAAGTGCCTGATTGTGAATACTGTTCTGGTGTTTGGGGACAGGGGAAATAGGACCAAGAAGTTGGCTTTACATCATTTTCCCCATGGGGGGGTCAAAAAGTTGATTTTCTAGGAGGGAAACACAGGCATTAGTCCCCCGCCCCCAACACACGTTTATCCAGGCTGATGTGGAGGTCCCATGGGGCAGACAGAAGGGACTCAGCCATGAGCTGAGTGAAAGCCATGGAGATTTTCACTGGAAGTTCATTCCTTGGAGTCCTTAAGGTCCTCAGGTGCCAAGGCTTGTATTCGGTGATAGAAGTCCAATTTGAATGAGGCCTTATTGAGTTGTGCAATGGTTCAGTGGTCTGGCCAGTTTCAGAGCTCAAAGGACATGTCTCCAGTTGTCCCTTCGTACTATTCTGGATCACCTCCAGCCTTAGCCCCAAGGTTTCCAGCAGCTATCCCCTGTCTTGCCAGAAGCTCTAGAAAAAGTCTCTTTGGGTCTTCCTCGTTCTGATTAGTTTGTCTTGGGTCTAGGGCCCATACTCTATGCCCAAAGCAGAGAATAAAGCCCCCATCTGAAGTACTTCTCCCCAAGAAGGAATCAGTGTGTGTGTTAGTCAGACTTTGTTGCTGTGACAAATGCTTGAGAGAAACAATCTAAAGAAGGAATGATTTGTTTGGGTTCATGATTTCAGAGGTTTCAGTCCATGGTCTCTGGGTCCTGTCACTTTAGTCCTGAGCCCAGACTGAGCATCAAGGTGGCAGGAGCATGAGGTAGAGGCTGCTCACGATGGTCAGGAAACACAGAAGAAGGGACAAGATACGCCCTTCAAAGTCATGCTCCTATTAACTGCATCTTCCAGCTAGGATCCACTTCCTAAAGTTTCTACCACCTCCCAAAACAGTGTCACAGGCTGGCGACCAATCTTCAATATGTGAGCCTGTAGGGGACATTTTATGGTCAAACCATTGTGCTCCAGCCCTCAAAGATTGTGTCTATCTCATAAAGCAAAATGCAAGTAGGCTATCCCTAAGAGTCATCAAAGTCTCAACAGTTACAACATTGTTCAAAAGTTAAGACCAGAGTCTGTGATCCAAGGAAAACTCTTGAGCTCCCCTGAAAATAAAAAAAAAAAAAGTTAAATTCTTCCAAGATCCAATGGCAGCAAGCAAATATTCCCATTCCAAAAGAAAGGAACAGGAGAATAAACAGTAAGGAAGGGTCAGATAAAAGCAAGACAAAAACTCAGCAAGGGAAACAATGATTCCTATAGCTCTGTGTCCAGCATCTTGAGCACACGGTGACTCCCAGAGAGTGCCAAAGGGCTTGAACATCACTGCCCCCATGGCCTTGCTGACTGAAGGTCACACGTCCTCTCTCCTGGACCAGTTCTCCCTGCTTACAGCTTTACTTGGTAGACGTTCCATGTTCCTCACATCTCTAACTTCCTGGTGTCTCCATTGCATTTTGACTTCACTGTCAGCTTCTCCCATCACCCTCTCAGAGGCTGCCTGCAGGGACTCCAACTCTGCTACACATTTTGGCCTCCCAGGCTTCCCTTGGAAACCCCTGTGGAAGCCTCTGTGACCCTGTAACTTTTGTATTTTGTATGCCTGCCAAACAAGCATCATGTAGATGAACCAAGGTCTGCTGCCAGCTCAATCAGTAGCTGGGCCTCCTTGGACCATAGCTGCAATGGTCCCTGAGTACCTGGCTAGCTGAATCCAAGGAAACACATTCCTAGATGGCTCTGTGCCAGCAGGGTGCTCTGACTCTTTTCTCAAAGCAAAGTCTTTAAAATGAATTTGCACCTTTGCACCCTCGAACCTGAGATGCGTGGAAGTCGTGCTGATTCTTGAGATGCCCTCAAAAAAGGCATCTTTCCTATTGTCCCATTCCAATAGGACTTGGTTTCCTTTTAATGGCCCTAATCTCTTTAACACTTTTCTTGGACCCAACTTTACACAAACTTATTTTTTGGCCAAACTACACATTTCCCAAATCTTTCTGTTTTGCTTTTTACTCCCAATTCTCACTATAAATATTGCTAAAAGCAGCCAGCAATAACCATGCCTGACTGCTGGGCTGCCTTGAGATTTCCTGTCTAAGTAGTTAGTTCATCACCTTTAAATTCAGTCTTCAGCAAAATCTCAAAACACAGACAAAATGTAGACAAGTTCTTTGCCAGAATGTCCCACACGTGGCCTCTAGTGCACTTTCCGGTAGAGTCCTCCTTCCCACCTGAAACTTCGTGAGCACAGTCTTCGTGGTCCAAGTTCCCAGGGGCAATGCTTCTTCTGCGGACCCATCAGAATTGCACGCTAAGCTCGACTTACAGCATTCTCGGCTTTTTCTAGCCCATTTCTCCAAACCTTTCCAAATTCTTTTTACAAACCAGTTCCAAAGACACTCGGCCAGTAGTCGCAGCAACCACACCACTTCTTTGGTGCCAATTTTCTGTTAAGACTTTTCATTGCTTTGACAAATGCCCGAGAAAAACAGTTCAAAGGTTTGTTTTGGCTCTTGGTTTCAGAGGCTGCAGTTTATGTTTGGCTGAATCTATTGTTTCTGGTCCTGATGTAAGGTGGAGCACCATGGCTGAAGGGTGCTTCATGGCAGCCAGGAAGCAGAGATAGAGACAGAAGAAGAAACCAAAGACAAGATTCCCTTCAAAAGCGTGCTCCCAGGCACCTACTTCCTCCAACCAGGCCCCATTTCCCACCATTTCCCATCAAACAATGCCATCAAATTAGGAACCCATCAAGGGATTAATCCATTGATGAAGTCAGAGCCTGAGGAAGATTCATATTCAAACCATCGCAGTGTGTTACCATTAGAATGGGGAATGGATGTGTGTAGCACAGCAACTGCATGTTTTTAGTAATCTCAAAAGCCTCTCTTCTTTCTCTGAAATTGACCTCCTGCAGCCCACTATGTCAGAAAGGTGCACCCTGCTATGTTAGAAAAAAATGGAGTCTGACAGTCATATTTGTGTCACATGATCCCATTCTCGCCACCACTGATTGGCCAGAGGTGAACATCTGACTCCCTGACTCCATCATTCATGCACCCAGTAGTGTGTAGTGGCTGTCAGACTCATCAGAGCAGATTGTGGACACCTCTTCCCAGCTCTGCATTTAGTGAGTGCTGGCAGCTTGTAATCACCCATGGTGGGATTTACACCATGGAAAGTGACAAATGCTACAAGTCAGGGCCTTTTCTCAGGAGCCAGTTGGTAAATATTTACCAGCATGCCATTGGATGAAGCTTCATCTCCAGTCCAACACTCCTCTCCTCTCCATGAATCAGGAACAAGTTAGTTAGGAGATGGTGTGCATCTGAACTGAACTGTAGCAAGAAAGGGGAGGCCAGAAAAGAAACAGACAGGCTGTGTTCTGACAATGAGATGGGAGAGGGAATAGCAAAGCAGAGAGATAAAACTTAAAGAATTGAAGCATGAAGGTCACATAGCACTGGGGAAATGAAATAGCCAGTAAAGTCACATGCAGCCATATGTGGGTTGAGTTTTGCTTTTTGCTTCTGTAATCTGCTTGCAAGGGTACATAAGGTGAGACCCCTTTGTTCTTGGGGCTCAGCCTTTGGACACAAGTTCACTGGGTCTGTGCCGGCACAATAAACGTTGCTTCCTGCTAATCTGCCTCAGAGACTCATATCTCAGCTCATAATTTCCCACAACATTACGTGGGGGCTTGCCGGGATTACAGGAGACAATGTGTTATCACCAGGGTGCATCCTCTGGACTGCTGGGAGGAGATCCCACCAGGCACCAATGGACAGCTTGATCTGGAGAAGGGATTTGTCCTCCCAGTGAGTTGGGGCAAGGGTTTTGGATGCACAGTGGAACCCACTGAGGCACAGGAACCAACTTAGGAGCACTACTCTTCGTACTGGTAAGAAATGTGGCTCAAATTCCGGCCTGCCTTAGGGGCAGAAGGGGAGACTGATCACCTCCCGGGGACTGCTAGTCTGTTGGGGTGAAACCGTGTCTCTCAGGTTTAGAGAGTGGGTGGCAATATTGTGCCGTGTGAGAGTGCATGAAAATGCAAGCCTAAGATGCAGCCCAGCTGCAAAGGGAGGGAGGAGTCCCAATTCTTGATTCCACGGCAAACTCGTAAGGTCAAGGGTGAGCCCCACCAGGGCCTCCAGTCCGGGGGTTTATACAGACTCACTAAGGTCAAAGAGTCACCGAAGTCTCCGCAAGGGGAGTGGCAGGAGACGAAGCAAGTGCTTTTCCAAAACTCCTCCCCCTCTGTGTCTGTCTTGCCATCTGGTAATGGGAGGAGATGGGTAGAAATCAGAGTAAAAACACTCCCTTGGAGTGTATGGTTAAAAACTTTAAAAAGGGATTTAACAGAGACTATGGAGAGTTAACAAACTCAAGGTTCTTTGTAAAATAGATTGGTCTGCACTTGGTGAAGGATGGTCCCAGAAAAGGTCACTAGATAAAACTATGGTTTATGAAGTTTACAGAGTAACTGGAAACAAAACAAAACAAACCAACCAACCAAACAAAAAACCTAACCCTCAGGAGAATGGAAAAGCAAAGAGGCTAAAATTGGTCTTCAAAAACCAGACTCTGTTGTTTATTTAAATTCAGGTGGTAATTTATTGGGCAGACTGAGAAAAAATCAGAGTCTTCCAGTCTTGATGGGTAGCTTTGGTGCCCCAGTTTGCGTATCTTTACCCAAAATGGACATCCTGAAGGAGGACTGAGGCTCAGCACTAACTGAGCTCTTAAAAAAAAATTAGCACATGAAGGATGGACTTGCACTGATACATAAGATGTGGTCTAACTTAAAAGAAAAGGAATATTGCAGAAGGGTTGTGAATAGAGAGAGGGGGAAATGGAGGAATGAAAACAAAATTGGGATGAGGTCTTCATGGATGAAGTGAAGAGAGAGAAAGGAAGAGGGAGAGGAAAAAGAAATAAATAAAATGTCATAAAATGTTTGGAGACAGAAAAGGATGTAAGGTTTAATACACTCCTTCAGTTGAATTTTTATGTCTTAAAAGTAAATAGAAAACAATTTAGGATTATTAAAATATGCCGGAAATACTGAACTTGCTGGCACCTTTACTTCTAGGGAGCATAAACAGGGAGAACCTACCTAAAATGGTGAAAAAAAAAAAAAGAGCAACTTTGTTGCTGGTAAAAAACAAAACAAAACAAAACAAAAAACCCAAAAAACTCTTCCAAAAGAATGGTGCAGTAAACTTGGTCTGTTTTTGAGACAGTCATGAGATGCTTATAAATGTTTCCCTTGCTAATGGCTGATCAGATTATGCGTCCATCTAATGTGTGTGTGTGTGTGTGTGTGTGTGTGTGTGTGTGTGTGTGTGTGTGTGTATCTTCAAAATGGTTCTTAAACTGCTGCTACAAGGTTAATATGATACTTCAGGTAACAAAAAAAAACCAGGGTATTTATTTTAAAGATCTCTGTTACAAACTGCTTATGCTTTTTACACATAAATATGTAAACATCTTGAGAACAGTTCTTATTATAGAGTCAATGTAAAAATTATTACTCTGTTCTATTGCTACTTTTAAGAAAACAGGTTTTCAAACTTATTTCAATCAGGTCTCACTAAAATGCAGACAATCAGGGATTAACAATCTACTTAGACCAGAAGAAAAAAAAGAAAGAAAGAAAGTAAAGGAGGGCCACAGCCCGCAGCAGGAAACTTGGAATTTGGGTAGTTAAAGAAATGACCTTCACATGTTTCATTCTGTCATAAATACAATCTGGAATTTAATTCTCTCTTATAATACATGGGTCTATTAACAAATGGCCTTTCTATAAATTGTTTTTATACAAAAATAATTTCAAGGTTGCTTTTTTCTTGTTTTTTCATACAAATGTAAGGCTCTAAGTTAAAAGATTTCATGAGTTATTTTCAACAAATAACAAAAATGTATAAAAGATATTAAAGATATAGTTTTTAAAAATAAAAGGTAAAAAATACTTTTGGATAAAAAAGGTTATATATAAAAAAAAGGTTTTTCCTCAAAATTGTCTCAAAAAAAGGATAAAGACAAGCTCCCACAGAGGGTACATAATAGGTTGTCACAAAGATACAAAATAAGTTGTCATAAAAAGATGGAGCTTATAGATGCTTATGTAAGTGATTAAGTTGACTACAATCTAAGAGTTACATTAAAAGTTTTGTAAGGTCAAAATTTAATGTACTAATGTTAAACTAAACCTTAATTCTCTAAACTCATAACAACAAGGCTATCTTTAAAATATTGTATTGTTCTTGATAACATTTACAAAAAATTGTCTCAAAATGGTTTTTGTTTTATCAAGATAACTGTCAGGAATTTTTGGTGCAGCAGGTTAATCCACAAATTTGGCAAGACAACAAGAGTTTATTAAAACACACAAAAAAACAAGGGGCAGCTGAGCACAGGGAATACTGCTGCACAGCTATGAGGGTTAAGACAGATTTACTTATGTAAAGCCAAAGTACACCCTCCAAATAGGATAAAAATAAATAAATAAATAACTCAAAAAGAAGCACTACACTGGAAGTCAAGACCTCCAGTTTTTATTGGACTCAATGGAATGGAGATGTTAGTCCTACTCCTTCCACATGTTAGATGGAGGGAATTTTTGCCCTGGGATAGCCAGATTGGGCCTATTATTTTAGGGGGAGCTCCATTGACTACAGATTGGTGGGATCCTGCTTGTATGTCATGAACCATGTGTGAATGTCAGCAATCTGGGATGTGATCCCTTATCAACATCTGAGCCATGATTCTTGACCACTATGCTTCCTAACTCTACACTTAGTTCCCATAAATATTTACCTGTGTTCTCTGGTGATTTTTGTCGGGGTTTTGACTACTAAGGTAACTGAGTCATGTTCATTTAAAAGTTGGTTTATGTTGGGGTTAACAATGAGGATAACCATGTTAGGACTAGGCACCTTCCCCCCTTGCAGATGGCTTACCTTTATCTCCCCAGATAGATGCCAAGGACAGTTGGGTAGACAGTGACCTAACTACAACTCATCTTTCTTGGTTGCCCAGCAACAATATCCCTTAGTGACCTTCCTGGTACTTTTCCACTAGCCCCCTATATCTAGCCCAAGCCTGAGTATGGTAATGGGCTCTAGCTCTTTTGCTGGGGTCTCCCTCCACAGGGCTCCTGCCTAAACAATACACCCTGTACTGGTATTTGAGCCATCTCTCTGCCTCTTCCATGCCTCTTATTTTCTAACAGTTTATATAAAACTTTCAAGATGACCTCATGGCTAAACAACTGTTGTCTTGGGTGATTCTAATACAGTTGGTACCTTATATGTGTCTGTGATTGAGCTATTTGGGCTTACTAAAACTTTTCTTTCCCCCAACTCATGAAAAAAAAAATCTAAGGTTTTACTGCAAGAACAACAACTAAACTAATAGGTATATATAACCTCTATAGAGCTGTGATGCTGTTGCTGGTTCCTATCTATTAAATGTATTTATGTTTTTCAAATATACCAAGCCTTCTAAAATACAAAATTTAGATAGACATGGTAACAAAAGGTTAATGGTATTGATATACTGTTCTGTTAGTTGCTAAACAGTCCATCAAAATTTTAACCATGATTCATAAGTTTTTGTCATTACAGTTCTGATCCTTCTGGGGCATTTACAATCAAGTCCATAAAAAATGACCTTAATAACTACTTATGTGTCAACCGGGTTAGCTTTTTAGACATCTGCTTTTGTTAGATTTTGTTTTGTATTGTCCTTGTCTAGAAGGCCGCTGTCTACAGGAAATCAATGTGAGTCAATGCCCTGTATAGCTATCCTTATCTCAACCAGCAAAACCCCTTGTTCCTTCCTATTAATGCTTATACTGTCTCTACAACAAAATTAGAGATAAGGGGAAAATAGTTTCTGCTGGGTATTGAGGGGGGGGAGCGGGAGGGGGTGGAGTGGGTGGTAAGGGAGGGGGTGGGGGCAGAGGGGAGAAATGAACCAAGCCTTGTATGCACATATGAATAATAAAAGAAAAAAAATAAAAATAAAAAAATAAAAAAAAAAAGAAGGCCGCTGTCTAAAAGCCACTCCGTCTAAGCCTCTTTGTTGCTTAAATTTGGCCAAATGGGTTTAGCTGGCACTGACTCCCACCTGATCTGCTCCTTATTTCCCCTCCGACGTGCGACCAAAACCAACCAACCAAACAAAATCCAGGAAAAAGCAACCAATCAAGAAAGATCTTCAGTCTACAGCCATACCACCCTGAATGTGCCCAATCTCATCTGATCTCAGAAGCTAAGCAGGGTCGGGCTTGGTTAGTACTTGGATGGGAGACAGATCTTCAGAAGAGACTGCTCAGAGACAAGCAATGTGAAGACAAAGGGGGGAATACCATTAAAGTTCCAATGGAGTCAGACCTCTCAAAAATAACCAAGGCTGAGAGGATTAAGGAAATGATTCTTATGCATGTGTGGCTATCTGGCATTAAAGCCCTTCTAGACACAAACTCATATTTTTAGACAGGGTCTTCTACTTAAATAGAGACAAAGTAACTATTTTTACTGGCTCTAAACATGTCTTTTGATACTTAAAGATGGTAGTTTTAACTTTTTTAAACCAGTTTTCTTGGACATATATATTATATATTGTTGCCAAGGTAATTCTACTCAGCTAAAAAAAAGTACTGTCTGGATAAAAAATAAAATAAAATATCCAACCATTAAAACCCCATTGGAGGGGCCCTTTTGTTGTTATTTTGTCTACTCCCACTGCACTTAAAGTAGCAGAGATTGCTCCTTGGACCCACCATAGTCGAGTCAAACTAGCTTCTCTTGAGTGGGAGTGCATCCCTGATCCGGCTTCACCATGCAGGATCACCCTCCAGAACCCGAGTACCCTTCCTCAGCAAGACTCCACTTACCAGGAAACTTCTCTAGTCACCCCCCAGAAGCTGACTAGTCAACACAAGGCAGAAGTTTGAAGAATCGACTCTCCAACGGGACAGCCAGACTGTTTTGACACCAGTTGTCTCACTGTGATGCATTGTCACCCCTTGTTTGTATCTGTAGCTGTAATTCTCACCATAATCTTTGCCATAGGTTTGGCAGAAACCACCCCCCCCCCCACTGGTTGGACTCATGATGAAAGGTTTTTATTCGCTCTCTTCTATCTCTTTTGGAAAGGATGCATAATTACTGTTTATTGTTTCTGATGTGATTTCCCTTCATGGCCTCAGGGCCCTCCTCCTGTGACCTATGTGTGCATACTACTTGGGCAGGAAGTGTTGTCACTAGGACTTTGCTCTTCCATACTTACTATCCTTGTGCAGGCTCTGTCGTTGGGTCATGCACTCACAACCATACCATCTATTCAGTGTGTTCCCATGGTAATCAGCGTATCTGCTTCAACTCCACTTACCGCCCTTGGGAGCAATGGTTAGAGATCAGGAGCGTCCGCAATCCTGGAAACCTTGTTATCCACACCCAGGTGTTTAGCCCTGACAAACCAGTGTCAATGCTCTTTGACACAGGTGCAGCCATAGACAAAGGCAGGTGTGGAGGTAGAGGCTGTGGCTGTGGGGGCCTAATGTGGGAAAAAGCCTATACATCAAATGATGTATATGTGCCGGGGAGACAACTCTCGATCATGTGATGATGTGGGTTCTTATTATTATCCTTATTGAAGTTTTGTTTCATGGGCCACATGGCAGAGGGCTAAGCATGCAGTCCTCCTTCACAAGGGTGCCCATGACTGCACCCATGGCACCTGTAACCCTGTAAATTTCACTATACTTAAGCCATCTGATTGGACATGGGGACATATAATTGACATAAGGATAGATCAAAAAGGACTTGACCCTGGAAGTCTGATGTACCTCAAAGTAATAACTGCTAAAATTTAACCTAAACAACTGCTGCTTACAAATTAATGATAAAATAAAAAAAAGGTTATGAAAGAGATCACAGACAGAATGAAAAAGCTTGCCCATGTCCCCATCCAGACTTGGAGAAAATAGGATCCCAGTGACCTGTTTGGAGGATGGTTTTCAAAACTCTGATAGGGGCAATAGGGCTAATTCTAGGAGTATGCTTAATACTGCCCTGTCTGCCTCCCCTGAGGCTATGGTCTATCAGGACCGTTATGGGAGGCCATTATAGAAAGAAAAATAGCCACACATGTAATGATGCTATAAAAATACAAACCCCTAGATCAAGGTGATGCTCTTTGACCCATTTGTCTTCATTTGTCAAATGTCTCCATTTGACATGTGCAAAAACTGAGACTCAGCCAGGTGAGGAACCCCTATGCATCACAGGTTCACATCCAAATCTCGCTGGCTTGTGGTCAGCTTTCCAGTGGGCCAGGGGTTGTTGGACTGGTGAATGTTGAGAGGTAAGGCGGAAAACAATTACTGTACTACCAGAGGAAGGCATGTGACAGCTCCCAGCCAGCAACGGATGACCTGTTCTTAGGGACACCTGGCCTGGTTCTGTCTGTCATCCATCATCCTGGTCATCCACAGACTGGTTTGCTCAACCAGTTTAGATAGAGCTTGCTGGGGAATTCTGAGCTACTTTTGAAAGCAGAGACTTCTCTTATGTGACATCATCAATACCTGAGCTTGCTCATAAAAATGACCAGATTGTAAAAATCATGAGGGTTGACCAGGTAATTAGCTGGGGACAGCTATTTACCCTTTCTGAGAACAGTGGAGGTTGTTAAAAATGCAAAACACCTCAAAGAAGATTCAGGAGACCACCGTAAAATCACACTCTTCAGGGCCTCAGTTTTCCCAACTGTCAGACAAAATCTCCAGTAGTTACCTTCCCTGGAGGGCCTGAAGACTTTCCAGCTCCTACTCAAAGCTTGTGTTTCCCCCCATAGTGGATGAAGAATCTGGAGTTAGGCATGGAAGAGGAAAATTACCTCCCGGTTATGGTGGCCAAAGAGTCCTAACCAGCTCAAGACCAGGGAATGTTATTTTTGTGTGGATTTTGCCTCTTTAGCAGAAAGGAACATAAGGACAATTTTGGAATATTTATTCTGACATTACTCAGCTATGTACAAAACATGCTACTGGGCAAGGAAGGTGAAGGCTGAGGCACTGACTGGGATGCCTGTAGTGTTTCTGCCTCGGTGGCTCATCCCCACAGGTAGGTGGACTGAGCGGGAGGGACCAAGTCCTTGCTCTCCAGCGGCTGAACTAGGTTAGAGCCTCTGGGTCTGGGCAATTATGGTCTCTTTGTGCCTCAGTGTCTATTTTTAAAAGGACACAAGAGGTGCAAGGTCTACAGATCGCCAGTCCCATGCACTGTTGTCGTCAGTCACTGTTTAAGTGAGGAAGGGCACACGGGAGAGTTCTGGCTCTTGTCATCCACTATCTCTCTGCGTTCCAAAGCACCATGCAGTTTACAGAAGTTCCCCTAACTGGATTCAGGGTCTCTTCCTCTTGAACCTTCCACTCCACACCGTCCTGATGCCAAGGGTACCCCGGCGGCTGGGGCCAGGAGGGGCTGGCTGCTCGGATGGATAGCGCTAGTCGCGGACCAGCGCGTACTCCTTGGGCGCCCAGAGCAGGCGCGGGCGGTGGACCTCGGGCCGCCAGCCGATCTCCGGGGACCAGCAGAACTCGGGCGACAGCACTTTGGCTGGCTTGTGTAGCCAGAAGAACTTGTTGAGGTGGCTCTCGTCGTGCCAGCGCGCCTCGAGGCCGAGCGCGCGGTCCCGCTGCAGGCCGCGCGTACAGTGCGCCGTCAGCCTGCGCAGGGCCGCCACGCTGCCCCCGAACACGGCCGCGTGGTAGTAGAAGTCGCCCTCGCTCCGCGACAGCGCGGCGGCCGAGCGCACGTCGCGCTCATAGGGCAGGAACCACCGCGGCCAGCGGTAGTGCCAGGCGTGCAGCTGCGCCACGGAGTCGGCCAGCGTTTCGGGCCCAAAGGCGTTGCTGAAGTGCTGGTCCACGTCCATGCAGAACACGAAATGCGCCTCGCGGCCCAGCCGCCCGCCCAGCGCCGCGTGCAGCGTGCGCATGCGCGCCATGGACACGTCCTGCCAGCGCCGCTCCTGAACCACGCGCTCCACGCGCAGCCGGCGGCCCCGACCCAGCGCCACCTGGGGCACGGCGGCCGGCCGCTCGGTGAACACGTAGTACACCACGTGCTGGCCCACCATGAAGTGCTGTTCCGCCGACTCTAGGAAGCGCGCCAGGTACTTCTCCAGGTACCTGCCGGGCCAGCGGGCGCGTGCGCCAAAGTCAGCTTGGGTGCACCTCCCCCTTCCCACAGACCGCCTCTCCCCTCCCCACGCACCGCTCCAACCGCGGTCATGCGGGGGCTTCCCAGCCCTACCCGCACCAGTCCAGTCAATACAACTCCAAACCCGCAATCCCACAATTTCTCGGCCTTGGGGTTGGCAGATTAAGGATACTTGCAAGTTGTTTGCCCTGAAGGTATGGATGGGGTGGGGGGGGGAGCGCTTATGCGCTTTCCATGCTGTGGGCTTCCCGGACTGCTCTGATCCAACAGTACCAAGGAAGTGATGCTGGGCTGGCCCTTGGGGGGCTGATAGCCTTCCCCTCTTTTTCGCTCTGAGCCTTCCGGTAAGAGGTCCCAGAACCTGATGCTGCCATGATGTGAGGAAGCCCAAGCCAGCTGTGAAGAGAGCCTTCCTGGAGCAAGAGGCGCCCATAGGTCTTCGGCTCTTGGTCTCCCAGTTGAGACCCCGACATTTGGGAGCAGTGAGGAGCCCCTCCTACTGAGCTCTGTCCAAATTCCTGGCCCACAACCGTGGGCTAGAAGAAGAATCAATTGTTTTAAATCATTGAGTTTGCATAGATAACAAGAGTGCTTGGAATACTGGAAACTTAGTATCCTTAGTTGACAGGAGATACTAGAGTTTCAAAATAGTAATAATCCAAAATAATAGTATTTTGAACATTTATCACGTGGCAGATACTTCTGAGTCAACAGGCATTGTCTCTTTCAAAGAGCTCTAGCACCTCGGGGGTGGCTGAAGTGGTAGATTGCTTGCTTAGCATGTTTGAGACCCTGAGTTCAATCAATACCCAATACCTAAATAAATAAATAAATAAATAAGCTCTAGCAACTTGTACAGGTAAATACCATTGGTAAATGGTAGAGTAGGATTTGAGCCCAGATTGGCACACTGGAATCTACCTTGCTCTGTTCCTGGTGGACATGCTGGAAGGGAATCAGAGATTGTAGAATCCTTACCATCCCATGGGGTGAGAGTCAATCTTGGAACACAGGACCTTGGGGTCCTGGAATTTCAGTTCCTTGAGTCTCTGGCCTTGGGGCTAGTGCTGGAGCAGTCTGCTCAGCCTCTTTAATAGGGAGGTCCAGGGAGAGGCCACGGTCTCAAGTGGTGCAGCAGTTCTCCATGGCTCAGCCCTTGTAAATGTTTTCCACCTTGCCTCTCAGTGACCCTCCTCGCTTTCTCTGCCTTCTAGAATATGGGGGATGGAGCTAAAGGAAACTTGAGCAGTTGCCTGGGGTATTTGGTGACAAAAGTCTTTGCCCATCCTGTAGCTTCCTGGATGGGAAGCTCTCGCTCGTTCTACTGCAGCCTGTCCCAGCATTACCGATGCCCTCTTTATTATCCTAGACTTGACCTTAGCGTGCCCTGGGGTCATATGCCTGACTGCCACTCTTACCAGGAGGAGTCCCCTCTGCATCATTTCTGTAAAGGTGTACACCTGTCCTGATATCCCCCTCCCATCCATAACTGGGAGGTCAGAGCACCTGCCATTTCTTCTCTACCCACCCATCCCGGTTCCTTCTCCACAACTGGAGGCCCACTGCCTGGGCCTTTGTTCCTTGACCAACATCCTCTTCAGCAGTGATTCTGTCCCCCACCCTCCTCAGTCACTAGTTTCTATGGTTACCCCTTGACTCGGTCATCATCAGTGTCCTACTTCCAAACTGCCACCTCACCAGGCCATGGTATGAATCCCTCATTCTTCCAGTTTACATACTCTAATCTCTCCCCTCTCAACAGTTCTGCCTCTCTGAGCCCTCTGTCACTTCTCAGTATCTGCTAGGCAGGAGCCTTTTTATTTTTTCCAGTGGTACTGGGGTTTGAACTCAGGGCCTCACGCTTATTAGCAGGCACTCTTACCGCTTGAGCCGCTACACCAGCCCTACTTCTCTGTAGGACTGTGGTAGTATTTGCCACCCCCTGCTCTCTCCACATCCCTCTTTGGCCAGCATGGGCGAAGCCCCTCAGTTCCCTGCCTCTTTCCTTCCATCGGGCTTCCCTGGCAATACCTCACCACCCCCAGCTTTGTCTATAGCTGACCTCTGGCAGACTCCTTACTCCTTCTGTCGCTCTCCCCTTCTTCTTCCCATGCACCTGAAACAGTCCATTATTTCCTTACCACAAACCCAGTGCCTCTTCGTGGATCAGCCCTAAGCCCTAGGCAGATCCCTCCTGGGACATAGTTCTGAGCCTCTGGCTGCCTATTTGGGGAGGGCTGTATAGCACTGGTATGCGGAGGAGGGGAAGAGAGAGGGTGCTCCTGGGAGTCTGGGACAAGGGGTGCAGCCCCTAGCTGCACGTTAGGATCCCATGACTGGGGAACAGGACATCCTTACACACATGTACTCCCATCCCACAACTTGCCTGGACAGCACTACTCCCCGTCCCAGGCCTTACCTGCCTACAGCAAAGACAGTCAGCCCAATGGTGAGGTTCTGCTGTCCAGCCACTTGTTGGGCTATATCGGGGTTGAAGGTGCCATCCCAAATAATGGGGGCCCCCCAAGAGGTACAGGTCAGGACTTCAGGCCGGGCCCTGGCCAGGGAAGGAATGGGGAGACAGTTGCATTTACCCACTGACTTACTGTGTCCTCACTGCCACCTCTCCAGTGCTGGGCCCTAGGAACGCAACAGATCTATCCTGCCTTTAAAACCCCTGAGACAGAGGACTGGGTGATGTGGGTCTGGATGGGATTCATGAGTAGAGTGCCTGGGTGGGGGATAAGAGGAGGACAGGGGCCTGGGAAGAGCCCTGTAGGTTTGTGGGTATTCTCAGAGTGGGAGGGATAGTAGCTCCTTACCAGGGATGCAGGACACCCGTAAAGTTGTCTCTCAGCAGGGACATTATGGCTGAAGGGCAGACGCCCATGGGGATGTATATTTCCAGATACCTGTAGAGTGGAGCAGCAGTAAAGGGGTATGTCACCTGCTCAGGAGGGAAAGCACTTGCCCAGGCTGAGCCATCACCCACCCTTCATCCCTAGAGGAGGCAGCTGGAAAGATCCACTTTACCCTGGACCTGGTGATCCCCACCCCTGGTGCTGAGGGAAGGGGTTTGTACCTGATCCTAGGAAGCCCATACAGGAACAGGCCTAAGAGGCCAAGTGCAAGTAGGATCAGCCGCCAGATGATTCTCTTGGTCCTGGAGGAAAGGGTGTCAGTGACTCATTTACACACACACACACACACACACACACACACACACGAGAAATCATTGCCTGATTTTAATGCTTCATTTTTAAAACATTTGTTTGAATATGAATTTGTTCTTTTCATATGGAACAGACATTCAAAGGGATGCAAGTCATAGTCCCTCCTCTTCCTCTGTGTGGCAGTGGCCAGTGCTACCAGTTGCTTCCATGTCCTTCAGAGGAGGTGTGCACACAGACATGCACAGGCAGAAGTGACAGCAAGCACTCCCTTTCTTTAGTTCCCCTATACAGATGGCAGCACAGTGGACATGTTTTGCACCTTGCAGGTTTTGCTGACCATTATATCTTTGAGGCAAAATATTTCATCTCATTGCTTAGAGACTAGTTTTTTTTGTTTGTTTGTTTTTGGTTTTTTTTTTGCAGTGCTGGGAAAGGGACCCAGAGACTCCAACATGCTAGGCATGTGCTGTACCCCTGGGCTACATTCACAGCCCATCTCATTACTTAAAGAACCTCCCTCCTAGGGGAAAGATTCCAACATAAATTAGAATAGAAAAGCTGCAGCAAGTGCAGACTCTGAGTTCACTTCCCTAGTACCACTGGGTGGGGAAAGCAAAGTCTGCATGCATCGAGAAGGAAATTTCATAATGCAAATTTCATGATGTGAATGTTTACATTAAAACTTTTGTTAGAATGTGAAGGAAAAAAAAATAAAACCTCCCTCCTGGGCTGGGTACGGTGGTTTATGCCTCTAATCCCAGCTACTCAGGAGGCAGAGAGAGGAGAATCACAATTTGAGGCCAGCCCAGGCAAAAAGTTAGTGAGACCTTATCTCAAAAATAATCGAGATCTGGGCACTGGAGTCTCACTTTTGTAATCCTAGCTACTCCGGAGGCTGAGATCAGGAGGATCATGGTTCAAACCCAGCAGGGCAAATAGTTTACAAGACCTTATCTCAGAAATACCCAGCACAAGTGGTAGAGTGCCTGACTAGCAAGTGTAAGGCCCTGAGTTCAAACTCCAGTACCACTCCCCCACCCCCGCCCAAGAGAAGAAGCCAAGTATGGTGGCGCATGCCTGCAGTCAGTCCCAGCAACTTGGGAGGTGGAGGTAGAATGATCAAGGCCTAAGGACAGTCTGGGTAAAGTTAGCTTGAGACTCTATCTGAAAAGCAAACAAAGCAAAAGGACTGGGGCATGGCTTAAGTGGTAGAGTGCTCGCATATCAGGCTCAAGGCCTTGAGTTCAATCCCCAGTTCGTAACAAAAAGAATCTTCTCCTCTTGTCAGGCTGCCTCATGTCATGGTTGGAGAGAGACTACTTTACTAACCAGGACTGTTCAAGGAGCACTGAATCTGTCCTTTCCTTTAGACAGCATTGTTGCAGGGCATGGCCTGACCAGGCTTGGAGGACAGGAACAGTCAGAGTTCGAGTAGGGTGAGACTGACCTTGGGCAGGAGAATAGGCCAGAAGAGGACACAAGGGAGTTGGTGGCAGGGAGTAAAGAGCTGCCTGGGACCTAGCAATGAGTTGTTGGGCTAGTTATATAGTCAGAGGTCACATCTCTGGCAACACAATCCAGCATGGGCAGGACTTCCTTCCATAGAGCTCAGTGGCCCCATTCCTGGCTTAGAGGAGGTGGGAGTTGGGATTTGCCCATGGTTGATTGTTTTCCAAGAATGCTGAGACTCTTCCGGAAACCCTTCATAAGGAGCACAGACACTGGGGCCAGGTCCCCAGGTTTCAATACCAATTCTACCAATTTTTAGCTGTCTGCCCAAAGGCAGGGCTGGGCCTGCTGCATGTGGCATTCTTAGAATACTGTCCTCAGAGGACTGTCCTGTACTTTGAGTTAATGTAAGCTAAGTGACTAGAACAAGGTCTGACACACTGTAGTCACTCACTGAACTTCAGTGTTGGCAATGCTGATCCTTCTTCCTCACAAAGCATCACCACCCCAGGCAATTTCCTGGCTCCACTCCCTGTCCTACAGTTCTTCCAAACACTGGCTTTTCTGGGCCCTTTCAAGAGACTGCTAGTGTCAGAGCCTCCTGTCCTGTCAGTTCTCTTATTCCCACTTAACTACTCCATGCCAGGTATGTGTAGGAGTAGCTGTGAGGACCACCTTGCAGTCCGGTTTGTGTATGTGTGCCTCACTCCTCTGGGTACCCCTTCTACTCCCAGCACACGCCACCTCTTTCTCTGCAGCTGACCAAACCAGAAACCTGCATGCAGCCCAGCCCTTCCCTCTCCTGCACCCAATGTGCCATCGTGCCATCGTCTCCAGGCTGGGTTGACTTGGTCTCCTTGTCTCTGCCCCTCCTGTTCGTATAGCAGCCTCTATGATGACCCTGGCCTGCTCATCTCTCCCAGACTATTAGAGCAGCTCCCTCCCAGATTCCAGAGTCATCTCATAAATAACGTCAGCCTCCCTTAACAGTGACTGCATCACACCAACAGGTAAATCTGCAAGGAAGAAATGCATTAGTAGGCAAACATATGGAAAAATGTTCACCTTCACAAGTAACCAAAGACATACAAATTAGAACAAAGTGACAGGTTTTGCTTATAAAATGAGCACTTTTTAAAAAGGGTATAATGAAAATAGCCAAGCTGCCAGCCTACAGTGAGACAGGCACTCTTAAGCTTGCTGGTGGGAGTAGAAGTTGTTCTGGCCTTTGGAGAGCCACTTAGCCATGGGATCTGAACCCTTTTAATACTCATTCCCTTTTGTCACAGCCCCAGCTGCTGGGAATCTGTTCAAAGGAGATAGCCTTCAGTATGGACAAAGTTTATGCATCAAGATATTTATCGGTATGTGTTTGCTCATGCATTCAGCACATATGTTTTGGGTCCAAGAGTAAGACCAAGCCCTGTGCTAGGGTCACAGGGCTAGGATGTAGAGGTGATGAAACAGATCCCATTTTCAGTGTATGAAGTCAGAAAGATGTGGATGTGGAGGGGGAGAGGGAGTGAGAGAATGTGTCACATGACAGACCAGCGCACTACACAATATATGCTGTGAGTAGGATATGTAGAGGTGCTTTGAGGACAAGTTGGAGGGTAGGAAGGAAGAAAGGAGGCTTCCTGGAGAAGGTGACCTGTAAGCTAGGGTTTGAAGAATTAGAAGTTACTCAGGTCAAGTAGGCAGGGAAGGGCGAAGGGAACCCATGACAAGGAAATACCCATGAGCCCTGTGAGAGGTAGAAAAACCTTGGCAGGCAGGTAAAGCTGCAAGTTGTTCCGCAAGGGTGGAGGTAGAGCACAGGTGGGGAGTGTTGAGAGCTGAGGCTGCAGAGGCCAAAGGGGTCGGGTCTTCAGGGCCTGCACTCCAGCCCAGGCCCTTGGACTTCGTCTTGAGGGTCATGGGGTGTCAGATTTTTATTAAAAACAAAAAAAGTGCATGAACTGAATTATTGAGCCTGGACATGGCAGCTGGGAGGGTGATGTGGCTGGAGGCAGGAAGATGAATTAAGAGATCAGAGTGCCAGCCAGAGCTACTGGGTGCATAAGACAGGGCATTGCAGCTGGGTGGGGAGGAGTAGGTGAAGGGCTGACAAATGAGAGGGAGCAGAAGCTGTGTTCTTGCCGATTGGGGTAGGGGCTGGAGCCCAGCAGGAAGGCAGGCTCAGGAGAGGGTTCTGGAACTTCCCAGCCCACCCAGGCCTTGTTACTTGTTATGGAGGAGAGCACAGAGGAAGAGGAGACTGGGAAAAGCGGGGAGACTGGCTGGCAGTGTAAGCGGGAGGTACTGTGTGTGCGCGCCTGCGTATGGGCGTGTGTGAATGACTTCCCAGAAGCTGGGCTGGGAGGAGGAAAACACCTGGAGGGATGAAAGGTTGATGGAAGCCTGTTTCTTTGACACTGTGAGGAGACCAGCTTGGCTGGCTGCTGCCTGGAAAGCACCAATAGAGAGGTGTTTGAAGTCACAGGACAGGCATTGTCTGAACAGATGAGGCAACTGCTAAAGACCCCAGTGTCCAGTGAGAGGGACTGACGCAAGAAACTTGTCATGAAGACTCTGAAGTCACATGGAAAAATGCTTACACAGGAGCATGAAAGGGAAAAAGAGGATCTGAAGTGACGTGTACCATGACAAGTTAGCAGGATAAAGCACACGTCTTCACAAGAGCAAACAGGACAACTTATTTGCATAATACAATTATAGTAGAGTTTCCCCTTTGCTTTTCTCCTTAGTTGCACTTATATTGCTTTTGTAATGAATGAATAATACAGTTAGCAGTTTGCAACAAGGAAAGATTATTTTATGATTTCCTGCTGGCTGTGGACTTTGGCTGAAGTGCAAAGGAGGCTTCTCAACATGGCTCCTCCTTTGCTGCATTTCAGTGCTCACTCCCCATCTCCCTTCCTGCCTGTGGACACTCCGCAGTGGACAGTCCAAGGATGGTCTAGCATTGCTTGCCAAAGCAAACAGTGTTTGCTAATGAGTGAATGATGAGTATGTATAGGATGCAGTCAACATGGCCACTCAAAAGCGTGATGTATGTGCTGCAGAGACTGTAATGTGTGAAGTGCAGAAGGAGTAGCAGAATGCGTGCAAAGGCAGATCTCACTTCTGTGATAGAAGGCCCTCCACCTGTGTCCATGCTTACAGACATGTGTATCCATGTTCCATAAATGTGTAAGAGGAGCGCTAACAGAGAGCATATGTGAGCCACACAGGTCACTTAAAATTTTATACTAGCTACATTAAAAAAGCAGAAGAAAAATGTGAAATTAATTTTAACAAGATTTTTACTCAACCCAACATATCCAAAATATCATTTCAACATGTAATGAATATAAAAATAGAAATATTTTCCATTGTTGTTTTATTCTAAGTCTAAATACTAAGGCCAGTGTGGATTTTAGAGTTAGAGTACACTTCAGGGGCCCAGTAGCCACACATGGCTGGTGACCATTCATTCTATATCGGACAGCGTGGATTTAGAGGGAGACACATTGCATTGGTGGTGGGTTGAGATTGGAGGGAGGGGACTGCAGCCTTTTACTCCATGCTCTTCTGTTACGTTCAACTTTGCACAGTGGTCATGTGTTCCTTCTGTTAACCAATGTGTAACTTTTGTTACATACAGATCCTGCCGTGCTCCTAGCTTCCCCTTATGTTCTGCCTTCCAGCATGCCTCCCATGCCCAGAGCCCAGGGCACCTGAGGGCATTGGTACCGCCTGACCTCCCTATTTGAGTGTCTCACAAGTGTCTCAAACACATGTGCCCAACATGGAACTCTCATTTTCCTCGGAAACCTGCTCCCCACTTGCAGTCTTCTACATCTTGGCACATGGCATTGCAACCATTTCTCTGCCCCTTTTCTCAAATACCTCAGAGTTCCTCCCCGCCCCGCCATCCAGTCCTCCTGCAAAGCTTTGGGCCTTCCCTCACCAACACATCCAGTCCCTTTACCCACCTTCTCCTCCTATCATTCCACCCCAGACCATTGTGCCCTCAGCCGACAACCACCCTAGCTGCCTCAGCAACCGCCCTGTTTCTCCTCTTAGCCCTGCAATCCACTCTCCAGAATGATCTTTCAAAAATTAAGTGAGGACATACTCTGTCCCTCTCCAAGGCCTCCTGATGACTTCTCACTGCTCTCAGAATAAATCCACATCCTGGATTCTGGCCCCTAAGCTCCATGCTTCTGGTCCTTCCCCTCACATCTCATCTGTCACTCTTGCTTGGTCTGTGGTTTTCAGAGCCCCTCTGCAAGTTTCCTGCTACCTTGTCTTCCCATCCTGTTGGCATTCCATCTTGGCTTCTCCCTGCCAGTAACTCCAGCCCAGCCCTCTTGCTGAACACTGGTCTCAGGAATCATGTGTCCCCTGGGTGACCATGTCTGCCTGGGTGCCCCACAGACACCTTAAACTCAGTCTCTTGAGCTGCACTTTGCATTTCCCTCACTTGTCCCTTCCTTCTATTGTCTGCCTGACCAGAGTGGGATCCCTTACTCCCTTGTGTGACAGCAGCTCAGTGTCCAACTTCTATTGCTTCTGCCTCCTTCTTAGTTCTGAGATTCCCTTCCTGCCCACTCCTGCCATCCTATTTGTGTCTCACTTCTGGATTCCTATAAATCAATACCCCAGGCTGCACCCAGGCTCCATCCCTCACCCTCTACTATGAAGTTTCCTAAGCATCCCCCAAGACTTTGTGTCTCCCCATCTTTCTCCAGACCACTTTTCTCATCCTGTAGTAATCATTCCTTAATTCCTAGCTCCTTGATGTGTTCCCTCCCCTCCCCAGTATGCTCCTCTGTAACTTCACCAAACCTCCCTTCTAGCCCTTGCTGAATGAGGTGACTATCATCCCCTCCCCCACCACACCATGAATTTCTTTTAATTAGACTTTGTAGTCTTGGTGCCGAATCCCAGAGCCTGCCCCATAACTGATGGTATTAGTAATTATTTGTTCAGAAGGGAATGGAGCAATGAACGGGCTCTTTGTCTCCATTCTCTTTCCCAAACTTAAAACTATTTTCTCCAGAAGTAAATCTGTGCTCATCAATAATCCTAGACAGTGAGCCAGATACTCCAGTGTTTCATGTACTGTCTTGCTGAAGTTTGACCACAACCCCCTGAAGGAGGAGCCTGAGGCTTGGCAAGGTTAGGCCACTTGCTCAGGGTCACACAACAGGTGGGACTGACTGTGAAACAGGGCCTTGAGTGTGGCATTTGGGCTCCTTAGGACCTGTCCCAACCCAACCCCAGGTTCCTCTCATAAGGGTCCCTGGCTCCTCTGATTGACCTCTTATTTCCAGCCAGTTTGGCTCCTGCAGGAAGCCTTTCTTTCCCCTGCAACCCACTCTGAATCCTGGAGGCTGGCTACAACTCTGTTTTTCTGGCTCCTAGAACCCTGTCCTAGTATTGGCAGCTGACAAGATTGGCCATGATGCAGGGGTAGAGAAAGGGTTCTCTTTCTGCTCTAGTGGCTGTCCCCACTTTCTTAGCCAGTTCCCCTTCCCCTGTGCCCCACCCCAAACACACACACACACACACACACCAGGTAGGGCAAGCCGATGTTTATCTTGGGCACCCAGCCACAGCCATGGCAGCCAGGCCTGGTGAGCCCAAACAGCCAGGTCAGGGAGGGTGCTGGGACCCAAACTTGGGTTAGGGACCCACCAGCTCTTCCTGCCCCTCCAATACCTTAGTCTGGAGCCCTTCCTTATCCATGGAGGCGCCTGCCCGATCCACTCCTCCACCTTGGTCAGATATTTGCCAAAGGATTTTTCACTCCAGCGAGAGTGGCCCCTCAAACCCCACCCATACCCTGTTCCCCTTACCCTGCTTTCAAGGGTAGAGACCAGCCATTAGTCCTTAAGGAGGAACAGGTTTCCTGTTGTAGACAAGCGGGGGTGGGGGGGGGACGACAAAGGAAGAGGAATTATCCAGCTTCTAACCCTGCCATCCAGCCTATGGGCTGTCTCTTACCGAAGCCACCTTCTCCCAGGACCTTTGGCTCAGCTGCTCCCTTTTATTCTGGCACCAAACTGGACCCCTCTTGGGTCAGTGGCCCTGCCTCTTACCTCCACCTGGTATTGTCCCCACTCACCTGAGTCCCTCCTTCAGAGCCATAGAGAGAAGCCTACCTCCAACTTTCTCAACCTAGAGCCAGGGAAGAAATGACCTGCTCCAAGGACCGGGACTGGACAGGGACAATGTATCTCCTTCCTGCCCCTCAGCCTCAGGAACCACACCCACTGAGGCAATCAGGGATGGGCTGCCCTGAGAGGGACCTGCTTGGGGGTGGGGCCTACTGGAGGAAACTGGCCCCAGGGTAGTGTGAGGGCTGGCAAGTCTCCTGGAGCAAATCACCTAGAAGAGGGTGGATCTGGCTCTAGTTGGCTGAGAGCTGAGCTATATTGACTTCTCTTCACTCCCTAGGGGTCCTGGGAGACCCTCTTCAGTGTCTGTTCCTGGGAGAGGCTGGGGTCACAGTATGTTTTTCCCATGCAGGAAGAGTCCTATTCTACTGCTGAAGCCCCAGCTAGAGCTAAAGGGTACTATAACCTCAGGCAATGCATTCCCCTTGGAGCTCTTTACCTGAAGTGGGGTACATAAGCCAATCACCCAGAACAGCTTGAGTCAGGTTAAGATCAGGGATAGGGAATAGTTTTGTGAAGCTGACTCTGGCAGTGTTTTTTTTTTTTTGTGGTACTGGGGCTAGAACTCAGGGCCTACACCTTGAGCAACTCTACCAGCCCTTTTTTTTGGGATGGGTTTTTTGAGATAGGGTCTCATGGACTATTTGCCCGGACTGGCTTTGAACTGTGATCCTCCTGATCTCTGCCTCATGAGCAGCTAGGATTACAGGTGTGAGCCACCAATGCCCGGATTATTTTACTTTTTGACAGTGCTGGCGTTTGAACTCAGGGCCCCATGCTTACTAGGCAGGCACTCTACTAGTTGAGCCATTCCGCTAGCCCTCTGGCAGTGTTTTTTAAAAGGGCAAGTTGTGTCCCATTAGAGGTGCAGAAGTCAAGTTTAGTGAATGGTGATCAAGATTTTTTTTTTTGGTAGTACTGGGGTTTGAACTCACGGTCTAACATGTTTGCTAGGCAGGCGTTCTTACCACTTTAGACACTTTGCCAACCCCAGTGATCAAGATTTTAAAAGTAGGAGTGGAAAGAATTGAAAAGACATTATCAGAATATACTACATGAAATTTTGATGTTTTATAAACACGTCTTTACATGTATGTAAATGCATACTATTAAGTGTGTACATACATATTTCCAAGGTTGGGAAATATTTTTAAAAACTGTTGGTCATGACCAATGTGGAATTCTGTGTAAAATGTAAACAGGAACAAATATGTATTTAAGGACATGTCCTTCAAATTTCTAAGAGGCTGGGCCTTTCATCTGAAGAACAGCAAAACTTAACTGTCCAAGGCATTCCACTCATGTTCACCCTGCACTGCACACTTCCATCACACACATAAAAATAAACTCCTCAGGGCCTGGTTTTCATTTTTTCTCATAAAAGAAAAACTGAGGTCCAGAGGGTGAGTGTGTAGGCCCACAGAGGGCCTGCATTCCTCAGTCCAAAGGAGGTCCTTTGCTTGAGGGGGTCCCCAGGGCTCACTCTCCATTCCGGTAACCACTCCATCTCCTGGGCTTTCCTACTTCCCTGGATGTTCCCTGCCTCTTGGGACACCAGGCTTTCTAGGCCCTGGTCCCACTGCAGGCCAACCAGTTTGTTTTTCCTCCTCCTCCAGTAAGCAGTTACATCTTAACAGATTCTCCAGGGAGAAGTTACCAAGCTAGGGGTATTGGTTCTTAAAAATTATCTTGCCTAATCTTTCTTTAGAGGTTCTGATTTAATTCTGGGTGTCAGAACCCACATTCTTACCAGGCACCATAAGGAAAACCTAGCCAAGGGGTAGGTGCACTAAATCAACTGCCTCCTTTCTACCTACTGTGGTAAGGGCAGGGCAGCTCTCCCTCTACACCAGAGTCCAGCACAGCACCTGGCTCAAAGACAGGACCAATCCTGGCTGCTCACACTTCATGCAATACGGCCAGCTCCATCCCACTCATTTGCACTTTCATACTCTGGTTCTGCCCTTGCACATACTGCCTGGGTCTGGAATGACCTTCCTTCTTTCTCCTCTGTGCAAGGCTTAGGTGTCATCTCCTCTGTCCTAATCATAAAAATGCTTACAAAGTGTGTGCTGAATGAGCCAGCTATCCCAAGGGCTTTTCTGGACAGCGGTAGCTCCATCCAAAAGCATCTTAGAAGGCAGGAGAATGTGGGTTCTGGCCCATCAAGTCTCTCAGGTGGGAATGGAGGGTAGGTGGACTCTGGACCTCCTTGCTGAGGGACACTGTGTGAACTGGGGCTAGGGACACCCTTGAATGATCTGGCCCAAGCCAAAGGAGAAGAACATTGTCAAGTGAGCCGTTCCCCCTTGCCCCCCCAACCCAGGGCCTATCCTTCTTCCTTATGGGCAAAAGATAGCCTTTTGGGCAGAGACAGGCATCTGTTTGGGAGAAAGGCACCGAAGAGGCAGGTTTTACAGGTTTATTTTGTAAAAACAAAAACAAAAGCTTAAAAAAAGTCCTTCATTTCCAACCCTGCCTGGGGGTGTGGATAGGGAATAGAATGAGCTGAGAAAGGTGCCTGCTCCTCCTGGGAAGAGTCCGACTCTCCCCCAGGAAATGGGAAGGACAGGGCAAGTCAGAGGCAAGCCCTCGCCCTTTGCCCTGCCTCCTCCTCAGGTAGCTGTAACTGCTGCAGGAAGTTTTATAAGCAAAATGTGGGAGCAGTAGGTCAAAGGCTGCCTCCCTGCACATAGTGCTTCCAGCTGCTCTGCTCAGTTCTCAGGGCCCCGCCATGGGGGACTCTCACGATGGGAAGCCAGGCGACCCAGAGGCTCAGCCTGGTGCAGCCCAGTCCACAACAGCTTCCTTAGTTCTGTTTCATACAGCAGGGCAGCAGAGAGGTCACAGTGCAGGGAAGGGCTTCAGAGACCTCTCTTGGTCATCTGGAGAGGAAATCTGGTCTCCACCTTTCTGATCTTGCCTCTCTGTGTTGAGGCTGCCCTTCTTTTCTATTCCCCATCCTTAGGCTGAGTGGAGTCCAGGACAAAGCACTAAGTGGCCATTTGCTACAAAACACCTGGAACTGCCAGAGGGCAGCTTGTGGCCTGTCAGTCCAGGCCCCCACACAGTCACACAGTCATACACACAGCGTTAAGGCGTCTGTGCTGGCAGGCATGGCCAAACTGGGCCAGCTTCTCTCTCTCTAGCTACAGAGGGGTGGGGGAACCCCATGGCTGCAGAGACAGGCTAAAGTGGGAGAAGCTGACAATGGAAGGCTAACCAGGCCTGGAGAAATTGGGAGGAAGGGAGGCAAGGGCTTTTGAGGCCTCTAACCAGGCCTGCTGGCTGCCCTTGGAAGTAACCCAACTCAGGTTGGGGAGCCCTGACCATAAACCCCCTGGAAAACAGGGGACAGAGAAAGGCGGGGAGAGTGGGGCTAGAGTACTGGGACTTTGGAGGAAGCCAGTGCTATCAGTATTTACAAGCATAAAGCCCCATCTTCTGTGCCACCTACCTCTCTCTACCCCTCCCACAGAAATGAAAGGCCCCTGAGAGCCACTGAGGAGGTGCCCAGACCTCCTCACCAGCTGAGCCCTAGGGAGAGCCCCTCCCCTCTGGCTGGCCCCATTTCTGGGCACGTTGGGAGCGTCCGCCTGGCTCTGCCTCAGTCAGAGTGAGGGGTCCTGGGCAGAGCCTGCCGCCCACCAGCCCTAAGAGTCTTTGAGCATGCTGATGCGGGCATAGATCTTCAGGGCAGGCCCGAGCTTGATGTTCATGGCGCTCATCAGGTGGTCCTCCTTGAGCAGCAGCAGAGCTTGTCCGTCGATCTCCTGCGCACGGAACTCCTCTGCAATCTCCTGACAGCCTGAGGGAGACCATCAAAGACAGCACCAGTCAGAGCAATAGCATTCGCTCATGGCAGTCTGTGTACTTTGGGGTTCATTTATTTATTTATATATATATTTTTTTGTGGCTCTGGGGTTTGAACTCAGGGGTTCATGCTTGCTAAGCAGGCACTCTGACAGCCCTTGGTGTCCGTTTCTTGTCTAACCCTTAGAACTATGCTTTGAGGAAAGTATTGCTACTCCTCCCTTGAAGCTTGAGAGGCTGAGTGACTCAGCAAAGGCTAGGATCCCTGCTTCCTTAGGCATACCCTTGTTCAGATCTCCCCCTCCATGAACTGCCCTGACCTATGTGACCATCAGGAGGAGCAGAAGTGACAGTGACTTAATTCCAAGGCTGGATCATAGAGGGTATGGCAGATAACGTGCTCTTGCAGAGGACTTATTTTGAAGTAAGCTGACCACCATGTCAGAACACTCGGAGCATTCTGCTTGAAAGAGTCCCCCATGGAGAGTGACTGAGCCCTCTTGCCAAGAGCCAACCCCACTTTCCATGTCAGTGAGCTGTGTGGAAGTGGATCCTCCAACTCCAATCCTTCAGATGACTGCAGTCCTGGCTGACATCTCCACTGAGACTTCCTATGAGCCCCAAAGCCAGAGCTACTCAGCTGACCACTGCAAATTCTTGACCCACAGAACCTTTGGGAAAATAAGTGACTACTGTTTAAAGCCACTAAGTTTTGGAATAGTGTGTATCACAGATTTTGGTACCTTGGAGAAAGCTGTGCCACTAGAAAACTCTACACATGTAACTGTGGCCTTGGAACTGGCAGGGGCAGTAGCTGGAAGGACTCAAGGAGGGTCAGTAACTGCCTAAGAAGCTCTGAGCTCCTAAGCAAAAGTCTGATGGTATTCAAAAAAGTGCTTAGGATCAATGGGAATTCAATTTCATATTATTTTGAAGTAGAAAATTCAGCAACACCTGGTGGTAACATGCTAAGTTTAATGTACTAAGAGATCTAGTTAAGATTTTCAGGCAGAATAATGAAGGTGTTACCTGGCTTCTTGTTGCTGCCCAGAGTAAAAAAGGGAGAAAAACAAAAGGTAAAGGAAAAGCTGTTCAGCACAAGGGAGCCAGTACTGGCTGGTTCTGGAATTCTCTAGCCTCTCCAGATGGCAAATGGTGCTTGGATTATGAAATGGTTTCTAGGTTAAGTCAAATCCAGGAAAAGTTAAGAACTCAGTGTACACATAAAACTGAAGGTGTGAATTAAATGACTTCAGGATTCCCAGTCATGTGGCATGTGCCTGTAATCCTGGCACTTGGGAGACTGAAACAGGAGGATTATGAATTCAAAGGCCAGCATGGGTTACAGAGCAAGACCCTGTTTTTATTTTTTTGGGAACTGTGGGTTGAAGTCAGGGCCTTGCTAGGTAGGCACTTAGTACTTGAATCATGTCCCAAGCCATGCATTGGTTATTTTTGAGACAGGGTCTCACTTTATTCCTGGGCTGACCTGGACTGCAATCCTATTTTGTGCTTCCATGCATAGCAGGGATGACAGTCACTTTTTGTCTGGGCTGGCCTTGAACCATGATCCTACTGATCATTGCCTCCCCAGTAGCTAGGATTACAGGCTTGAGCCACTGTGGCTGGCAGTGAGACCCTGTTTGAAGAAAGATTTCAGGATCCAGGTGTGGTAGTACAGGCCTGTAATCCCAGCTCCTTGAAAGGATCAGTTTGAGGCCAGTCTGGGCAAAAAGTTAGGGAGACTCCATCTCAACCAATAATCTGGGCATGGTGATGTCTGTCTATAATTCTGCTACATGGGGGGCATAAGTAGGAGCATCACAGTCCAAGGATAATCCAGGGTTAAAAAATGTGAGACCCTATCCAAAAAATAACTAAAGCAAGAAAGTGCCAAGGCTGTGGCTCAAGTGAGTTCAAACCCCAGTACTGAGGGAAAAAAAAAAGTTTCAGGAAGATCTGGGCTGGTCTCTATGGAGCCTGTGGACAAGTGTCACAGACTGTTCAATAGGAGGGCTCCCAAGAATCCCACGGGCCTCAGAGGAAGCCAGCAGAGACAGGCTTACCTGCAAGACAATTTGGAGTGCAGTTTTTGTTCACTACCCTAACAAGATTCATAGCCTACAAAGATTCTAAAGAATTTTATTGGCAGAAATATTGCTATGTGGAACTAGAAGGGTCAGAGGTAGTAAAAAAACAAAAAGCAGCAGGAACTGCACTAAGAAAACAACTCCACTGAAAACTCATGCTGCCTTTCACAGAAAAGATGACTCACTGAGTGGAATCAGGAGTGCCTAAGAAGCACCCTGCTTTGAGGGTGTTTTCAAGGGAGTGTCAACATGTGCCCTACTAGACTGCAGGACTGCTGTGGGTCAAATGTGTATTCCTGTTCTTTTGAATGGGCATGTCTAGAATGGTTACCCTACACCTAATCTATTATATACTGGGTTTGTGGAGGGGAACAGACAACCTCTCTAGTCTTCATATCTCCAGACTGAGAGGAACCACACGCGAGGAGCTGAGCCCAGAATCTCATCCTGATTTAGATGAAGACCCTGGACTACAAACTGCTCCTGTCCTGGGGTGAGGCTCCTGTGGACTTTGGCAGAGAGGGAGGGCATTTTGCACAAGGAAGGAATGTGAACACGGGGGTGGGGGTGGGGGGGCAGGGTAAATTATGACAGCCAATGGCTCCAAATAATCCCTGCTTCCTTGTATTCATGTCCATGGTGCTCCTCAATGGACTGGGCTAATCTATGTGACCATAAATAAGATACTATGGAAATGACTTCTGAAGCTGAGTTCAAAACTTCCTCTCTTGGATTTACTCCTTGCGGGGAAAACCTGCTGTCAAGCTTGTCATGAAAATACTCAAGCAGCTCTCCAGAGAGGCGGGTGTGGAGAAGAGCCAATGCCTCTTGCTAACAGTCAGCCCCTTCCTGCAAATCATCTGACTGAGGCACTCTGGAGGAGGATCCTACAAGCCCCAGTAAAGTCTCCAGGTGACCTTGGCGTAGGCTGACATGTAACTGCGATACTGCAACATCTAAGAGACCCAAATATACAGCTGCCCCTTCTGAAGTCCTTACCTAAAGTAACCATACTATGACAAATTTGGAGGATACAGAGATGAACAGCAAATACACTGGGTTAAGTGACAGGGCAAAAATTTGAACCCAGTTCTGTCTGATTTGGAAGTCTGCTCCCAACCTCTACTCTGTAACAGTCTTATCAACACCTGACCTGGGCAGTGGATAAATGAGAGTGGCAGGGAGAAGAGAAGCTTTGGGGTCCTACTGAAGCCACATGGGAATGCTATAAGGTTTGCTTTTCAAGGCGTGAGCCCCAAGAGGTATGTGTAGTGCCCAGTTGCATCAGCATGTCCACATCTTTTGCCCCAGCTCCAGCTGCTTCCGTGGGCAGTTTCTCCACCTGGCAAAGGCTCACTAGTCCACTGTTGGCTCAGATGAAATTTTCTTAATTTTGATGTCCTCTTTGACAGATTTCCTATACTTCTACCTGACTTCCTTCCCAGGAGAGAAAAGGTTAATCTTTTTATCTTCCCTGCATGTCAGTTACCATGTCAGTAGCTATTTTAAATTATAGCCATGAATATTACTTAGTTTGTGCTCTGTGCTGGAATATAAACTCTCATAGGCAGAAGCCTCGTGTTCTTAATCTCTGCCTCTTGCTTCCTGAACCTGAGGTGTTAACTGGACTACCTCATACTTCCTGGTGCAGGAGAGTGAGGAAAGGTCCCTCACTCTCATCCTTGCTATTCCAGGCAAGTGTGGAGCTCCCAAGGCCTTACCTGGCAGAGAGCGGATGAATTCATAGACATCCTCTACATTCCATTTGGTGGGCTCACTTGGTAGGAAGTGGTGTCCCATGCCCACCAGGTCCCGCATGTGCATGTCAGGGAGCTCCAGGTCCCTCTGGCCCTGTCGCCGGCGGGAAGTGGATGAGCTGGCTGAGATGGGTGACAAGGGTTCCTCATAGCTGGAGTTATCTGAGCAACGGCTGGAGTCTTCCTGGCTATGTGTCAGCTGCAAAGCAGCAGTAACTGAAAGGGGTACAGTGCCTGTTGACTGGGAGCAGAGAGAAACAACTTTCCTCAGAACAGGGGCATTGGCGGGCGGGGGGAGGCAGGTGTTTCTCACCTTTCTGCTTAGTCCACCACTATAGCATGGAGTACTTAGTAAACAGCATCTTCTGTGTGGTCTGCTCTCTGACCTTAACAGTGCTGCCCCATGATCTGAATTTTTATGTCTACATTTTCATTTCTTTTTTCTTCTTATTTGAACTCAGGGCCTTGTGCTTGCTAGGCAGGTGCTCTACCACTTGAGCTGCAGCACCAGCCCCTATCTTTTCTCTGAGACATGTTTCAACCAGGGCTCCATGGGTTTTAGGAGGTCTATGAGCCCCATGAAACAGCACATGAAACTTCTGTGTGTGTTCACTTTGGACCACAGCTTTCACCACATTCTGAAAGAGGTTCAAAACAAAAGTGATAACCACAGCCATAAGCAAAATACACACAAGGTTAAGGAATGCTACACAAGGCTGTGAGTTCAGAGTTCCTGGCATGGAGTCAGTGCCAAAAAATATTTAATGGATGAATGCCCAGGTTCCTAGCAGGGACTTTCAAAAGCTCAGTTATCCACTGTTCGAGGGCGCAAAAAGGTAGCAGGGTGAAGGGTGGAAGCTGCCATCTTACCTACCCTTTCACGTGAGACAGGAGGTAACCTGAACAGCCTTCATAGGGCCAACAGGAGACCACCCCCATCCCCCTGGCCTCAGAGGTAAGGACAGAGGTCAACTGCAAGGTAGGGGAGGTGGTGGGGCAAGGCTGTTGGAGAGGGTAAGGTACTTTGTAAGTACCCTTGAGTCTAAATGAAGGGACCTACTAAGGGGCATAGGCAAGGCTCCATATGTCAGACTTGTGAGAAGTTAGTACAGCACGAAACATGACGAGTGAGCTGCTAGAAGGGAATATGAGTGTCCATGTCCAGGGTCGTGTCAGAAGGGAGGCTGGTGGACACTTGTAGAAATGAAGCTCTCCTGGCCCTCACCTGCTTCTTGGTATCCTTGGTAAGTGTCGGCAGACTAGCCTTGCTGGCCCGACGGCGGTTGTGGGTTGTGGTGCCTGTCTTCTGCAGCTTGCTCCGGTCCGAGTGGAAAAGTCCCACCCGTTTGGTGCATCCCACATTATACCTGTAAGAGCCAGGAAGAGTGGGGTCAGAACAATTGTAAGGCTCAAGCGTGGTAGGCAGAACAAGACTAGTTAAGCTGTCTGGCAAAATTTGAGTCTATCCATTGGTTCAAATCCTGACTTCATCACTGTTGGTTGCTGGCTGGCAACTCTGGGCAGTTATTAAGCTGAACCTTAGTGGGAGATGGGGGTGGTAACACTTGCCTTCAAAAACTGGTCTCATGATGACATGAGGTAATGTCAATGACATACATGGAGCACAGCTATAAATAAATACTATCTGTACCAGAAAATGAATCATCTTGTTGAAGAGTGGCCTGGCAAAACTGGACTAATGGGCCCTGACTACCTCCAGCACAGCCTGGGAGGACTGAGGGCAGGAATTCTAAGCAGACATGTGGAACACCTCTGCCCGAGACCTAGAGATTTCTTCTCTTTTGGGGGCTGTGGGCTTCAAGGTCAGCTGCTTTTTCCACCTTGGTACAAAAAGTACATAGGGGTTAGCAGAGTGGCTCAAGTGGTAAGAGCGCCTGCCTTAGCAAGCATGAGGCCGAGTTCAAACCCCAGTTGCTGCCAAAAAGAAAAGAAAAAAAACTACATAGAACTTTAGAACAAGTCTAAATTGTAAGTTTGTATCATTAGCTGTGCGTCACTTTAGGCATGACTATTCCTTTGTGCTGTAGTTTTACAACCTGTATAAAGCAGACAATAGTAAGAACGATGGGAACAATAGTAATAGCTGCCTTTCCAGAGTTATTTAGAACTCTTACCAATGGACTAACCCATCAATTGACTAGCACAGTGTCTAGTATGTATCAGGCTCTTACAACAGGGGTTTTTCAAATTATGATCACCATTTTTCTGAGCTGGGTGAAAGTTTCCCTCAGGGACACTGTAACTGGTCCTAGGATTCTGGGCAAAGCTTCCAGTGGGGGCTTATCCTATGGAGGTGGCAGCTGCCCATGGCACGCAAAGAATGGATGCCAGGGGGACCCAGGAGGCTGCCTAGCTAGAGGGCTGCTTCCTTCCTCTTGCTGCTCCCTCTGATCCCCTCCTAGGGGTCCTGGTTTCTCAGCTTTCCAAGTGCACTAAGGATGCAAAGGCTGCATCCAACCAGGTAAAGGAAATAGGAAGCTGGATAAGCCATACCTACGGTCTCCTAGATGGATGATTATTGGAGGGAGATGGACATAAAAGCAGGTGCAATCCCTGAGGAAAGGGAAAAGACTGGGCATGGCATTAGGGTTGAGGCCACTTACCTTTTTGCACAAGCCATGGAACAGAAGCGCTTGGAACGCTTGAACTTGTATGCAAAGTCCATCCGGCCACAGAGCTCACATTTGAGTTTGAGGGGAGTACCCTCCTCTTTGGATTCTGAAAAATATGGAAATGGGTTATGTGTGGAGAAGGAGAAATTCCTGCATGCCTGTGAACAGCCTCACTATAGGGCCTCCATAATCTGTCCTGTCTCTTCCTTATTTCCCCATGGGTGTGATATGCAGAGGCATCCATTAGGAACACATGAAAGTGTTTTTGCTACTGATTTTAGAAGGGCTGTGCCTCCTGGCAGGAAAGATCCCAAGAGTATCTAGTGTTGATCCCCCTTGTAAACTTGGCAGTTGTTTTCTTCCAAGTGCTAAGATTCCAAGGTACAACACAGGTGAAGCAGAATCAGTATCCTTCACGACATTAAGGGAAGCAGAAGACTTACACTTGTCAAGTGCTGTCCTTATCTGGCTACTGCTGTGCCTTAGCACAGACTCCTGAGGCAGCAAAAGGGAAAGCCTGCCTGGTGCCACCCCACACTAGCTCCTAAAACATGCCAATGGGTCCCAAAGGAAGCACAACTCTTGAAACCCTGTGGATGGCTGGAGGGAGCAGGGCTAGAGAAGCAGCCCTGGAATAGGGTTCCCTATTCTCCAGAGACAAAGGGACTGGGGGAAAATGCTTGGTGGACAGGAATGTTTGTCACTCCTTCACAGACATTGAGAAAGGGGAGTGTGAGGCCTGTCTTCCCACAAAACCGGAAGGCCTCAGACCCATGGCTGAGGTGCCTACCTTGCAGGTAGGGTTCCTCCATCTCTGAGTCAGTGGTGGTGGTATGGTCCTGCTGTGGAAGCTTCTCAGCCAAGAACCCCTGTGCATACTTCTTCTTGAGATTCCCCACCAGCAGGGACGAGCGTCCCACCTAGAGGACAGGTGACATGGAGGCCACAAGAGTTAAGTCCAAGTGCTCCCCTCCATGGAATCTCGTCACAATTACAGGTATTAAGCAGCCAGGCAGATACAAGATCCCACCTCAAGCCTCCCCCATGTTATCCTTCAAGGTTCCCTTGTTCAAGGCCCTATCCTTCTGCCTAACTCAGGCAAAAAGCAGTAGGCACCAAAGTATGGGGTTACTGTAGTCCAGGACCAGTGGATGGCAGAGAGGTCAGGAGAGTATCTATTCTTCTAGGTGTCTTCTGTTCTTTTTGAGATAGAGGCAAAGATCAGGTTTCTCACAGTGCCAGATCAAGTGAAAAGGCCTGTGCTCACATGGCACCAGGTAGGGGCAGGGCTGAGTCTGTGTGTGAGGGTGTCCTTTATGAAAGAGACTCAGCACCCCTTTTTTGACTTCTTACTGTTCTCCACCTTACCACTGCTCTACACAAGCCAGAGGTATAGGCAGCCACAGGGGAAAGCAGGAAAAAAGTGACTTTGGGTCACAGAGTACATGCCCTGTGGTTGCCTAGACTGGCTTATTCATCCCTTTGGTCCTCCCTTTGTTCAGGCAGCCTGGTGGCAAGATTGCAGGGTGTCTAACCCTAGGGCAAAGCTGGCATGGTACAGTGTCTGTATCTACCCTGTGAAACCAGTTGGTTCCCAGTGTTTCTCCAGTAGGCAAGAGGAGGCTCCCAGGGTAGTGAGAGAAGGGATGTAACAGAGCTAACTACTTATAGCTAAGGTGTTCCTGGTGGATTTCTTTACCACTGCTCTTGGTCAATCTCCAGAGGGAAAGAGGACAAGAACCTGTTTATCCTTTAGCATTTTAGAAGGAAGTTCACTCTTAAGTCAATCAAGCTCAGAGTCTTCTGCTAACTGAATCAAACCACCAATGGATCCAAACGAGGCAGATGGCATCCCGGGAAGATGGGTATATTCAGCTAATCCTCTAAGAGGCTATCATGCACCTGGTTCTAGGACCTGGATTCCTACAAATCACCGCACCTGCCCCCGCATCACATTGCACAGTACAGTTCTGGGTGCTGGCTCTAATAAAGTTTCTTTGTGACCTTTTGCATTTCCCTTTGGTCTAATGCTTTCATTGGAGACCTCTGATTGTGCCCTTTCTGAAGGCCCCTCAATCTCATTCATGCTCCTCTTTCAAGGTTCTGTCCCCAGAAAACAAGATTCAGGCTGCAACCCTGCTTCCCCATCTTTATTTTCAATACATCTTAAGAATTCTGTGCTAAGCAGGTTCCTCTTGTTCCCAAATCTGTTGAAGTTTTGCTATTCAGAGGTTTTGGCATGGAAAGCTTGGTGAAGTCTAATTTTCCAAAGTCCACCATCTCTCATCAAACACTCCAAAGTGAACTAACTCCAAGGGGTCACAGGTCACCAGGCAGAGACACAGCTGAGTCTGTGTTGGAAACTACTTAACCAAGGGGTCCTGCCAATTATTCCTGATCACTGAGCCCTTCTGGGACCTTGGAGAGATATCAATCCTAGAAAGAAATGGTGCCAACGTTCTTATGGGAGAATTAGCAAGGAAAGAGCAAATTGTTCACATTTTCAGAAAATTTACATGGAAATGTAAAAATACTCTAATACACATCCAAAATATACTTAAAAAAAAAAAAAAGAGGGGAAAAGAAGTAGTCCGTACCGGGAAAGGCTCCGCCCCCTCCTGGATCACAAACCCTTCGATAACATGCGTCAGGATTTGGGGTTTCACAATGGCCTGTGGTGGTTTATTCTCACCATTCTGGGGGGCAGTGCCGGCGATGCTGGAGGCAGAGTTTCCGTTCCCTGAGGTCATGCCGGGGCTGCTGAGGTCGGTCAGTGCATGAACAATGCCCTGCCCTGTCTCTGCACAAGGGAGAGTAGGAAACAAAGCAGTGGAGATCAGAACAGAGGTCTGGAAGAGGGACAGCAAGGACTCAAAGTGTGCCTGGATTCTTCTGCTCCACCAAACCACAATGCAAACCAAGCAGTCCCCTTCTTCAATGACCAACTTAGAAGTGGTACAGTTTCAATGGACACACCAGAAAGTGTGCGTATAATCAGTTCTGCAATAATCAGCTAGCAGAGTTTCTTGATTTTCCAACTGTGCTAAGACAGTTTAACCAGGTTAAACAGACAAGAATCCTAGCTTTGAGAAGGCAAGACCTCAGGCAATACTGAGTTGGACAAATGAAGCAACATTCAGCTCAGGGAGAAAATTTAGTATCCAAGATGACATCTAAAACCAGGAAAAGAAGCTGAACTACTTATAGGGCTTAAGGTGTGATGGAGTTTGGCAGACAGAGGTTAAATGAACCTTTTATGAATTTCCTTGGAGGACTGGGTTTTAAAAACCCTGTGAAATATCAAAGCACTGAACCACAGAAATTGATGCCAAGGGAATTTGGGGGTTGAACTACCAGAAGATAACCATCCTGTGGATCTGGACTATTCAGACTGGTCATTTGGGGTCACTGTATTAAGATACGCTCTTACTCACTTTGTCTACCATGGAAGCTGCAGGCAGAGCCGGGATTTTCTATGCTGCCTCACTGTGCTCTCAATCAAGCCTCTTGCTCAGTGCATAGCTCGGCACCCAAACCAATCCTCAGCAAATCACAGACCTCCCTTCATCTCTTTGTGGACAACCTCCGTCAGTCCTTTTCCATGGGCCTGCTAGCTTTCTCACAGAAGACCCAGCAGTACTCCAGAAAGTGTGATGAGGGGCCTTCCACAACCTACCACTGCAGACCTCCTCTCCTCCCCACCCAACAGCATCTCACTTGAAATGCTCACTGCCTCAGACGTGCAAGGCTTCATCACCTCTTTTCTTTAACTCCCCACCCAGGCTGTTCTCTACCACCAAGTGCCCAGTGACCTGAGACGCTTTAACCTGGAACTTCCTAAAAGAAGAAAGAGAGGAAAGCTAATTTTTTTTTCCCTTTAAATTGCAACAAGCCTATCAATTTTAAGCACAACCCAATGGTGTATGACACATAGTTTCAAAATAACTTCAGCACATTTGTTAAGTAATTTTTGTACAAAACTTTATATGAAAATGATCTTATGTCATATCAATGATTCAAAATACCACCAAAGCAATTCATAGGCCTAATTATACAGCATAAGGAAATAGACATACTTTAGGGAAGGTTTATAACTGAATCACAGTAGGTCTTTGCCCCTCCAACTCATTTTCTTGCTAGTAGTGGCTCAAAACTGGGACAAATCTTTTTTAATGAAAAAGCACTGGCTATAACATGTGTCTTTAGTACTCATTCCTCCGGAAAATTCAACCATGTTTAAAAAAAACTCCAGAGCTGAGCAGGAGTCATCCAGGAGATGTTACTGAAGAGGGTTTTTAAAAATTAAATTTTGCTTGACACAAAGTCACACTAGCAAGTTGGAAAAATTCCCTTAAGTGTCTATATTCATTAAAAAAAATTTAAAATATTTTGGATTTTCTGTACAGATGGGGAAATTCCCCCTTTTGGAATTGTCTTCCTAAATTGTAAAGGTTATCTGGGAACTGAAAAAACAAACAACTTTACAGCATATGAATAGATAAGAGGGCTGACTTAATAATAACTATGTTTCTTTACTTTTAAACTGTAAACATTTAAGTCTGCATTTACATGATGTTTTCCTCTTTTTTCTAATATTTTAAATATGTAAGGAGACAAATGTGTTTTGTTTAAAATGATGCATAAACATTATTAGAATACAAAGCTCACTACTAAACCTTAAACTTTATGTTTTAGATGATAGCCATTTCCTAATTTGCACCTAGAAAAAGTCCCTGAGAAAGCCACTGATTGGAGCCTTCTTCATTCCCTTACCAATGCTTGAACATTCTCTAGAGTGCTCCCACCCAGTATTTTTCTAGCATTCCTTTGATTGCCTCCAGTAAAAAGGAACTTACTGTCTCTGAAGTAGTTTGTTGCTACTATGGGTAGTACAGTTAGAAAGTTCTTCCAAATCTGTCTTCTGAATCTGTTTATTTCTGACCCTTAATTATGGTTCTGTTCCTTAAGTCCAAAGACAATGAGGTAAAGTGAGTATGTATGCTAAGCAAAAACATAGGCTTTGGCATGGCTTAGAGACTGGTCTCTATCACCGAATGAATTACAGCAAACCGTGGTCCCTCCCCAAGCTTGTTTCACAGACTGTAAATTAAGGATGTTAATACCTACCTTACTGTATTACTATGAATAGCAACACAGTACTAGATCACCAGGAAATGCTCAAGAAATGCTCCTGGGGTCAGGAAGAGTATGTTATATAGTAAATTAGTATAGTATAATATACTGTAATATATAGTATATTTTCTCTCCTCCAGGCCAATCCCCTCTGCTCTTTCAACCACTCCTTATGTACAAAGGTTACAATTTCAATGTCACCCTAGGTTTTCTTTGCTTGCATTTTTAAATGTCAAGTGCCCAATTAATAGTGAGCATACTATATGAAGTATAATCATCTGAGAGATCTTGCTGGTAAAATTTCCATTTTATTATTTACTTATTTATTTTGAAGCAGGATCTCCGAAGTTGACCAGGTTGGCCTTGAATTTAAGATCTCTAGTAATAGGGATTATAGGTTTGTGCCATCACCCCCCAGCTTTTTTGTCTTAGTCATACAGGTACAGGGAAATGAATGACTCCCTTGGTTTGGTTGATAAATGCCTCTGGTATTAATGATGGAATTAAAATGGAATTAATCCACTCTCCTTTAAACTCTGGGCTCACTCTTGCCTTTCACTGGTACTTATCACTAAACAGCTCCTGTTACCTGTCCCTTTTGTGTGATCTCGCTCTCCTTGCTCATGTGCAATGCTCCCTGCCCCATCCTTTTCCTACCCCTCTCTCAGACTTGTGCATACTAATACATCCTGAATGACAGGGAGCTAAGTCTTGAGGTTGGATTCTTTCATTATGCCAAATACAGGTTCAAGGTTACAAACCTAATGCTTCCTCTAAGAAGCAAAGACTTTTAGGAATCTGAGTTAAAAAAAAAAAAAAACCACCTTATTGAGAAAGGAAAACTAATAAACCCTTCCGGCTCTAACATTAGAAGCTCTCCCTCTCCATTATAACCCTGGGGTAGGTCCAAGGGGCAGAAAGGACTGCTGTTGAGTGAACAATGAAGGCTCGCAGCTGTTTGCTTTGCAGTCATCTTGAAGGCCAATAGCTCATCATCTGCTTTAGTAACAAAGAGTGAGGGCTATTTCTGGAATGACCAAACACTGTCTCACCCCCTGCCATGCTCAGCACACTGAGATTAATTTAATCTGCTTCCCACTCTCCCAGACTGCTTTTCTGCCTGCTTGGGGGAAAGCAGCTTAACAGTGAAACTTGCAGAAACCTGCCCTGCTGGCCCTGAGGCCAGAGAAAAGAGACAAAGAAATACTCTTTCTTTGGAATTTGGTTCCTTATTTAATTCTCTAGATCAATTTCCAAGGCTGAAAGTGCTGGGGGATTCCCACAGGTCTCAAATACTGTCATGTAGTTAGGTACCTGAACTGAACAGTGGGGGCAGGGCACCCTGAGTTGCAGGGGCCGAGAAGGGAAGTAAGCCAGGTCCCAGTGGGGAGAGGTGAGGTAAAAACTTGTCTTTATTGAAACTGACCACAAAGGGCCAAGTATTTGGAAGAGCATGAACAAAACAGTATGTGTTGGGTCTTACAAAAATACATACTCAACCTTTAGGTTGCTTCCCAATTCTGACCTCATTCACAGGCCCTAGCAGAAATAGTCCATATGCAGGAACAAAATAGGAAGGACCACCCAGTGGCTCTTCTCTATGCTCCTGCTGGGAAATTATGTGCTTTGAGACTGGTCACCTCTGTTAAGCATAGCAGGGGCTGAGTCATCTCTGTGCCTTCAATGTCCAAGGTATAATAATGCCTGACCCCTGTTAAACCAGAACACAAGGACCCAATGGTCTCAAGTTCCATCATCAATATAGAGCAGAAGTCTCCCAACTGACCAGGTACTAGCGAGACTTACAAACTGCTTCTGAGGTATGATGATTTGAGAAAGGCTTGCCACAGGAATGGCAATTCTGGTACCTGGCTATAAAAGTAGCTATTCTTCCTGTCACAATGAGGGTTTCCTTAGCAGAGGGGAGGTAGAGCATTAAGTCCGCCCTGAAGGCTGGAGTTCAGCTCCAGCATTCAGAACTCCAGATCCCTTGTGCGCTTTGAAACATTTATACCAGATCCAGGAACTTGGCAAGACAGGATGACCTCTAGAGGCAGAAGCAGGGAGGTGCCTAGAAAAAATGGCTTTGTTTGTCCTCAGGACCCTTGGTAGGCCTCCAGAGAGGCTGAGCTCTCTAGCCAGTTGAAGACAGAGGTCAAGCTGTCCAGCCATGCAAAATCTGGCCACTATGCAACCAGTTCTGACCATATCCTTCAATATGCACAGATAAGACACAAATCATCTTTTATATGGGACTGTAGTTTAGTGCTACATTTGCAAGGGGCATCTCAAATGTCTAGCGCTCCTTAGTCTGATAAGCCTGGGAGACCTGACTTCAGAGGGAACAGAGGTGCAGAGCTTCTCTTTCCACCCCTGCAGTCAGGTTAATGGCAGTTTTCCACTTTCTCTAGATATGAGAAGGGTGTGTTTTAATCTAAGACTTCTAACTACCCCTACTGGCTGCAGTTGGAGTAAAACAGAGCTAATGAAGTTAAAGAATTTAAGGGATAGCTGATAACATGGATCATTCCTTTCTGGTCAACAAATGGCAAAACAAGGCCATCTATAAAACAGAGTACCTGCTCCAAGCCCCTGGCACTGCAGATGTGCCCACTATGCCTCAGTTTGCAGACCCAGTAAGTTACAGCGTGGTCATAGCAGGTGACAGAGGGCCATAATGAACCTGCTCTAGAGAGCATGAGTGGAGCTCTGCGAAGTGATGCCTATGAACTATATCCAGGAGACACAGCAGACACAGAGTGTACCTGGTCCCAGCAGCAGCAGAGTACCCGGGTCTGTGGAAAGGTATGGTGCCACCTTTTACAAGCTCTTTTGTCACATCTGGGTCCCAGGAAATTAGTGGCACTCTGAAAGAGCACCAATTTGTTCACACCTCCCCCTGTTCCTCAGGAGAGGGCAGGAAAGTGCAAGGGGGGAGCAGGCAGGCTGGAGCTTTATCCCAGGACTTTCACAGAATTCTCAATTAAAGAGATTAATGTGGTTAACAACCTTCTTTAAAATGCAAGTTACCCAACAGTCATTCACACCTTGCTGTGAACCACTCACTCAGATAAGCACCCTCTTAGGGAAAGAGGTATGATAGTGGTGGTGGGGAGGGGCAGTTTTGAATGATGGTGCATTAGATTACAGAGGATTAGAGTTAGAAGGACCTAAGTCTAAAGTCTTTTCCAGAAGAAGCAACTTGGCTTTAGGGCTGAGTGACTTATCTGAGGTCATAAATACAGTCAGGAGCAGAACATAGGGTTTTAGATTCTCCTGGGTGGGTTGCTCAAGGGTAGCAGTGGGGGAGGATTGTACTTTGGCCATGGGACAGCACAATGGCACTTGGGAGAAGCTGGCAGGAAATGCAAACTGCTTTCTGGGACATTGTGAAGGCAGGCCAGGCATCATGTGTGGTCTGGAACATACAGGCTAGGAAGAGCAATGATCTAGATGAGTGACTCCCAGAATGGGATTCCTAGACTAACAAGAAAAGCATCCTTGAACATGGTTAATCAGAATCCACAATCTAGGTTAAATATGTCAAGATACCTTAAAGGAAAAACAGCATATATATTTCAATAGAGCTAAACATGCTGTTATTTAATCCATGTTCCCCAAACTTAAAATGCTAGAATAAAGATGACCCATTCCTCCCCAAGGCTGCAAGCCCTCTGCCACTTGAGCCACACCTCCAGCTCTGTTTTGCTTTTAGGTTATTTTAAAATAGGGTCTCACATTTTTGCCTGAGACTGGCCTGTACTGTGACCCATCTACCTACAGCTTCCCCGTGTAGTTGGGATCACAAGCACACGCCATCACACCCAACTTACTGATTGAGATGGGAGGGTGGGTGTCTTGTTAACTTTTTGCCCAGGATGACTCTGAACCCCAATCCCATCTCTTGCCTCTAAAACAGCTGGGATTACAGCAGTGAGCCACCATGCCCAGCCTTCTTCAAGTTTTTAACGCTAAATGGACACATTGGTTATACATGTATCTACCATGCAGACTATATGTTACAAGAGTGCATTTTGCAATCAAGGTGAGAGAGAGAATGCCATTTGGAAGGTAGTATCTTCTAGATCACACACCAAAGGAGCTCTTAGTGGTAGGAAACTTGTAGGCCCTTTCCCACCTTGGAGTCTTCTGAGTATCAGAGGGAGGAACCAGAGAACCAAGGCCAAATGTTTGTAACCTTTTCAATTTTGCTAAGGACAGAGCTGGTCAGACATGTAAGACCTCTTTGCCTGGAGGACAAAGTCTGTAGCTCTCACATAGGTGCCATCGCCACCCACCCTTTAGCGCACCTTCCTCAGCTCTGCCAACAAGAACAGCTGCTCTGAAGAACATCTCCAGAGAGAAGGGAAGAATCAACAGTCACAGGAGATTCCCCAGGGGGCACTCTGCCCAGTGCAGTGGTGAGCTTTTCAGGCATGGGGGTGAGGACCTGGAGCCACACCCAGGTTCCTTGCAGGCTGATCCAGAGTAGGCTTAGTCAGATACCCTCAGTGCCACTGCAGAATGACCATATTGAGTCTGGGATAGCAGGACTGGAGAGCAGGCATGTTTCTAAAGTCTTAAGCATTTGGACTGAGTACCTCCCACTAAGGCATCTCTTAGGGAGGCTGGTTCCTCCCTTGCTGGCAGTCATTACCATACAGCTGACTTTCATGCTGTCTCTCAGGACATAAGCAAAGAGAGGGCCCTTCTGACTCACCCACAGTCCTCAGCTAAAGTGTACATAAGCTGAATTGTAAACAGCTGAATGTCTTCCAAGCTGCCACCCTGAGCTAGGAGGGAAGCAATCAATGGAGTGAAAAGCTGCCCTTCCCTGTGCAGCTGAGGACAGCAGGAGCTGTGGGGGGTTTCCATGTGGCTGCTGGAACTGTTTCCCAGTCCACAGCCTGAGTACCTCCAGGGGACTGAGGCCAAATGCAGCAGTAACTCCTGCAGGACCACAAGGTGACTTCCAACAGTTGGTGCACCAGAAATAACAGCTAGCTCTGGCTGCAGGTGCTCAAGACAGTCTTCAGAGTTCTGCTTAACACTGCCAGCAGGGGCCAGTTTAAAGGACAGTATTCAACCATAAGCTCAGGAGCTCCCAGGTGGGCTCACATCACAATGCTTTGGCAGATGCTATGATTTCAAATGGCAACAAGTCTGGGACCAGGGCAGAGGCTCTACAGAGATACCCAAATATCAGGACCAAAAGGCAGAATAGCAGAGTGAGAAAAGTGCTGGCTCTGGGTCAGACCTGGACTCACAGTCTGGTGTCATCTGTGATTACCTGTGTGGCTTCAATCACTTAGTATCTGCTCTCTCAGTCTCAGTTTCTCCACAAGAATAGGATCAGACTGTTATATATCTGGCATGTTTATATATGTGAAAAGCTGGGAAAGTGAACACTTGGAGAAGTTGGGCTACAAATATAGCACAGAAAAATCCTAGTCTTAAATTCTAGGTTGTGATGATGGCAAGTTACTTTAGGCCTCAGGTTCCATATCTATGGCATGGGGTACTTGTATCTGTTTTAAGTGATTGTAGTGAAAGGATTAAATAAAATCATGCAGCACAATACAGTACAAATATCCCTAACCTCACTTTCATTGAGCCTGGCCTCTTCCAGTTCCAGAGCCCAAACTGAGGCAATGTCCATGTTACTCAATGCCTTGGTCTACTCAGGGTGTCCTCAGAGGGTACTCTATAAGGGTACTCTTGAGATCAGGCTTCAGGAAGAACCGTTACCTCCATTTTGACAATGACTGCAACGTAACAGAAATGCTTCTGCCCTTCATTCAGGGGAAGCCAAGTCTCAATTCATCATCAACAGCAACAACTAGTAATCCAAAAGACAAGAAGACAAACATCAGATTCCCTTTCTATACAAATCTTTCATAAGGAGTCTTAAATATCATCGAGTACAGAGTGCAGAAGAACCCCAGAAACCAAAAAGAAGTTTAACTGTGAGACAAATAAAACAACCACTTCACCTAGGAAATGGTAATTTTATGGAACTTATAATGCCAGGTGGTGTTTAAAAGGCTAAAGATAAACTCATGGAAGATGAATTTCTGCCAGTTTACAAAAAAAAAAATCTAGAAATGTTAGTAAATGTCCTTCCCCAATATGACTTATTTGTTTTTAATTACTAACTGTGGGCTCACTAATGTGCTTAGCTCAATGATGGTGGGAGATGAAATGGAGGAAGCAGGGCTAAGCCTCAGTTTCCTGGCCTACACAGTGGTCCAGATGATACTTACCTTGCAAGTCAATCTTTCAGATAGCTTCACATTACCCCTTTTCTTCTTGTAACCACTATCTAAACTTCCAATCACCCTATTTGCAACCAGTTAACAGACAGAAGATTAACAATTACTGGAGGACTGGAAAGTGGATTTAACCATTTTTTAAAAAATGTATTTGCTTTGCATTAATTGTCGTTTACTTTAACCACCTGCTTTAGTTGTTTCTAATATCTTAATATTGCTGTGTAGTTTTGGGCCACATATGGATGGTTTCAAATATACTAAAAACATCAGTAACTAGGAATAATTATGCAGTATTTGAGACATAATAGCCAAGCAGCTAGAGCTTTAAAAATAACTCTCAGCAGTCATGAACTTTCATTTTCTTGCCAACAGTTCCATATTTGGCATCAGGTCTGGCCCCTCCAATCTACTGCAGAGGACTACATGACATCCAACAGTCATCTCTTAATAAAAATGACAATAATTTCACTACTAAGAAGAGAATCATCCAAGAAACAGACATTTGCTTATACTTTAAAGAAAGTCAAAATAGCAAACTGGGACTCTCCTCAACATCTGGATTCATCTCAGAACATTGGTAATCTGTGTTTAACTGCAATCACTTCTTTAGCAGATGTAGAAAGAATGTTCTTTTCTTTTGGGCTGATCCAAACTAAAATATCATTTGGAAATTGAAAGACTATAGGAAAGCACGTCCTTTTTTTACTATAAATAATTTGGAAAGGGAACAGAGGAAAAAACTACCAAGTTTACTATGCTGGCCTAGCTGGTCTCACAGTAAGTCCCACAGCAAGAATTCACCACTGAAACTATATGCTACGTAACTTACAACACTCCTAACTTCAGTTATAAAATAGCCCATTTCTTGACCATGTCAGTTACTCTATTCTTGTTACTGATGGGGAAAAGAAGTTTAGAGTATCTAAGAATGTTCTTTTGGATAAGCAAATGGTTGATTCTTTTCCTAACAATTCCTCCAAATATCCATGATGTAAAGCAGAATTAAAGATGGTCTGCCTCTGATACTTACAAATATCAAATCAGTGCTCTGATGTAGCTAGTAATTCAAAATGAAAAGTTTTAAATGTCAGTGCTTAAAATGAAACCTGCATCTATTTGATTTGTGAAAAACAATTAGTTATCTTTTTAAAACAGAAAACAAACACAGAGTCTTCTCAAATGGTGACTCACATTGCAGTTTAAACCACACCACACAAACATTTAAAATATAAATCTGTACATGTTTGGGCCTCTCACTTGAAGGTATAGTGCAGTTCTGAGTTGCTAAGTCCATGAGAGAAGGCCATTGACACAAAGGCCCCATTAGAGTTGACTGCATAAGGCAATCATCCTCACCTTGCTTTTCCACTGGGATGGGAACTGGCAGGAGGCAGGAGGGATGGGCAGGCTCAGACACCGGCCTTCATCTCAGGAGGAGTACACAAGAGCCTCTATTACCACTTTTCTGAGATTCCTCCTGACCACAGAAAATCTTCATCTTTCAATTGCAAAATGGCATAAGACAAAGGGAACAAAAGAAGAAACCATCCTACAGGAAGACTCCTTATTCTCATTTCCCATCTCTTACCTCTAGTGGGTATCTTAAGACAATCTATTTTGTGGGTGAGACCACATGTCTGGAGCTTAAATACTGGATGGCTGGGAGAACTTTAATATACCTGGACTTGCTCAACAGGAGGGGAAAAAGCCCTTGGAAATTTCATATGGACAGGGAACAGTAGGATCAGAATTGGAACCACCATACTATGCCCTCGTTTTTAACTTAGGTTGCTGATCCAAGGGAAGGACTCTGACAGGAATTAGATTGTTGGGCAAATGTGTACTGAATGCCTAGCATGAGGCCCACAGTCCGAGGGAGGACAGAGATCTAAAGAAGAGTTTAAGACAGTTAAGCTGTCCTCTTTATGCATTCACAATAGAAGAGAAAGAGAGAGAGAGAAAGAGTGACATTCCCAAACACATGGGTACAAATTTTTGATTCTGAAACAGTAATCGATTTCTCTCGGTGTGCGTTTCCTTAAATAAGACAACCTAGGTAAGAACATTCAAGGCCAGAAACATGAACAGTTCACGTTTTGTAAAATCATCTATCCATTTAATCCTCTTCACTAACTTTATTCCCCTCCCTCTGAAAGGATCCAAAGCATCCAAGGCAGGAAATGAGTAAGGCAGGAAAAAGGATGTGGTCTGAAAAAAAGAGTGGATTTTGGGTCTGAGCCAGAGCAAGTAACAGGCACAGGGTCAGAACTGGGGGAAGGGGTCTGGGTGGCAGGGAAAAGAAATCTCAGGGTCAATCAGCTTAGACTAGAAAGTCAATGACAAACTTGGGAGAACAAAACACATTCCTAAGAGAGTGTCCTTCACAGGAGGCTGCAAAAAAGCAATGGCTAGAGATCTGCAGACAGAGCACCTAACTGTGACAGAAGGAAGACTAGAGTTTTTACTTTCAGGGAAGGAAATAATATAAATGAAATGTGCTTGGTGAAGATAAATTTAAAAATAAGTCAGGACACAGACCACAGACGTAGGTACACTGTAAAACATTAAGCACTTATGTGCCACATGTCAGGAGAGATGGCTCATGAAAATGCAGTTCCGCAATTGAGAAAAAGTGACTAAGAAACTACCCACTTCCTCAAGATTAAGGATGGAGGAAAAAAGGCATCTATTCTTCCCAGTGTATATGAACAAGCCTGGAAACAGATCTTGGTGGGCAGAACAGTGCTCACATGACCAACAAGGCATGGAAAGGGCAGGTGCCAATACAGCACCACTCCCCATCTGCTGGACCCTCTGTGAAACAAGCTGCTCTGTGAAGGAGCCAAGCCCTCGTCCCTGCCTAGCAGGAGCTGGAACTTAGGTGCAGAAACGTGCAGTGGAAAACAGTTTATAGTTAACTCAAGTGTGAATATTCCCAAACAAGCCGGATGTTGGGGGCTATGTGTTAAAGTCGCGTTCATGAAATTCTCCATGGGGCTAAGCATAACTAACTGAATGAAACAAAAAACTGCTTAGCTTGGATGGTGTTTTAACATCCAAGATAAAGTCTCCTGTTCTACAGTCAACACAGTAAGGCAGTTTCTAGAGTCTGTGAAGTCCTACATCCCTTAAGACCCAACCTTAAACCCTAATCAGTAGACACTGCCACAGGACTGCTGCCCAGTAAGGAAATAAAAGATGAGGAGAAAGGGGAGGGGGAGGGTGTGCAGAAATACAAAAAAGGAATTTCTTTGCTTCATTAGCCTGTAATGTTCATGCTGACCTAGAAATCCTGGCAGTTCCAACATTTGGGTTGACTCAGGAGGGGAAGAAAAATCCCAGGTGAATGATAATTGGATTACCCAGTAATGCCCCAGGGCCAAAGGGCTGGAAAAGGCTAGGACTGTAGGGTCTGGTACACTGGGAGTGGCATTATTTCCTAAATGCAAAATTGAGACACGGATTTGTAGAAAATGGGATGGAACAGTTTAAATTGGGGCTGTTCTACAAAAACTGGGGACATTTCATGGATTGAGGTCGGTAATTTATTTCAGGAGGGCCCAACATGCTAACAGAGGGGATTAAAGATCAAAGATGGGAAACATCTGAGGGGAAAGCTGTCATTGATTTGTAAAGCAGGAAAAAGAAAAGCATGCTGTGTAGGTAGCTCAAGAAGGTAAACACTGTCCGCATGGAAGGGGAAGGAAAGTTGGTCAGAAGTGAAAGTACATTAGTGGAATCTGTTCGGGCAGCAAAGGAGGGGTCTCAATGGCACGAACTGGCACGACAACGCGGAGGCAGGAGCTTGGGAGTTCACACTGGCTTCGCCATGAGTTCGAATCCTGGCCTTGGGCAGATAAGCTCCCTCTCGGTAGACTTCGATTTAAACAGGGAATCTCACGGATCCTGGATTTAATGTAAAGAACCAACAAATGCAGCATTCCTTCTTTTGGCTCAGAAGGGACAGAAAACACTCTTCTAAAAATGGAAAAGGACAGCACACAACAGCTTGTCCCTTTCCATCCAACAAAAAATCTCGGAGGCCAAGATTAAGAACAAAACTCTCCAAAGAGGCCGCAGGCGCCTCCGAGACAGTCCGCTCTCAATAAATTAGTACTACGATGCCAGCCGGACAGCCCTAAACGCGCGGTCCTCCGGAAGGCCGCGCTCGCGGGGCGGGGGCGTGCGGGGACCCGGACGCCCGGAAGCGCACGGCGCGGCGCGGGCGGCGGCTCCCCGGGCGAGGCACGGCGGGCACCTCCCCGGCGCCGAGAGGGCGAGCATCGCGGCTGGCACTGCCTGGCAGCCGAGTAGGCCACCCGCGCGCGGCCCCGAGGGCGGCGCCCGTTTTCCGGCGCGGCGCGCAGCCCCTCCCGCGGGAACCCTTCCCCCGCCCCGGCACTGACCTGTCCAGGGCCCGGCTGGGCCTGGCCGGGCGGGGCCTACGCAGCCCCTCGGCCCGGCGTTGCCTCGCGCGGTGTCCCGGGCCCGGGCGGGCCGCTTCCTCTCCGCCGGGAGCCTCCGAGCCGGGGCCCGGGGCTGCCACGGCGCATCCGACCTCAGCGGCCTGGTCGCCTTCGACAAAGGGCAGTGGGGACGCTGGCCTGGGCTGGGGCGCTAGGCCGGGCTGCGCGCGCGACGGGCGCTGGAGGGCTGCAGCGCCGCGGAGACAATGCGGCGCGTCCGGAACGGCTCCTGGGCCGCCTCCGCCGGGGCGGGGCCAGGCCGGCGGCGGGGCGGGGCGGACGGCGGACGCGGGCCGCGCGCTTCCTTTGTGCGCCCGAGCCCCGCCCCGAGCCCTCCGGAAGGCGCTGCGGGAGCGCGGGGTATCGACCTCGGGAGGCCAGCGCGGGCGGGAGCACGGCTGGCCTCGCTCCCAGCAGAACAAGCTCAGGGGCGGGTGGCGGGTGACTCCCGCCTTGACAGCGATCTGTGGGGCCTCCGAGGCAAGCCTCGTAATGACGACCACCAATTGAGGGTTAGTGTGTGTCAGGGGCTAAGTGCACGCACCCTTTCCGTTATTGTTCACAGTAACCCTCCAAGTGGTCATTATCCTCCCCACTGGGAACAGCGGATCAGAGAGGTGAAGTAATGACTGAAGGGACCCCAGTCGTACTTCCAATAAGGGCGTAATCCCTACCCGTTAGGTTAATGTGAGGATTAACTAATCTACAAATTGCCTGCAGCGCCTTGCGCACAGTGGGAGCCCAATAAAAGCTAGTTTTCTACCCCAAACACATTGGTTGAACCTGAACTGTCCCTGCGAAACACCTTCATTAAACACGCTAGGAGGCGGGGGGTACAGAAGAGAACGTGACACACAATTCTCACCCCAGGTGCTGCTGCATAGACCACAGTGAACCTCTCCCCCATTCTTGACTCTTTCCCAGTATTTAACCATTTCTTACTTTTCTTAGCATTCATATTCATTCTCTATCATTCAGGCTCTTTTCCTCTCACCTTCTTTCCCCCTCCAGCCACATCTCTTTGTTTCCATGTCTTACATTTATTTTGTTTCCCGAATACTTTTTTTTTTTTGCACCATTCCCTCTTGCTCCTTTACTATTTTCCAAATTTTCAAATCTCCTTTTCATTAATATTCATATTCTTTTTCCCTCTCTCACTCTGCATTTCTTACACATATTTTGCTTTATAAACTAAGATAATGGGATAGAATACTAAATTTCTCTCCATTCCCCAGCCTACCCACACTTCCTGCTTCCCCACCTTAACTTCCACTGGTCCTGCCTGGAATACTCTTTCCCTAGCTTTGCATATCCAGGTCTTACCCATCCTTCAAGGTCTAAACTCAAGAACAGGAGCTGGCAAACTTTCTGTAAGGGACCAGAGAGGAACTATCTTAGACTCTGCAGGTCATATGGTTTCTTCCAGCTAACTCAACTGGCCATTGGAGTATGAAAGCAACCACACAGAATGTGTATAATGAATGAGTATGGCTGTGTTCCAACAGAACTTCACTCTGAACATAGAATTTTCACTACTATCATGAAATAGTATTCTTTTGATTGTTAAAATCATTATTAGCTTGCAGGCTGTATAAACACTGGCATTGTAATGAATGTGGCCCTGGGGCTGTGGTTTGCCTACTTCTACTCTAGAGCAATGCTATTTTCTCCCTGAAATCTATCCTGATAATCTCCACTTGGCAGTAACATTTCTCTCTTGTAACTTAGGTAAAGCACTTACTCAAGATTCTCCCATGCCCTTATCGTGTTACAGCTTTCATTATAATTTCCTGTGCATTTTTCATCTTTACCAGGAGAATGGAAGCTTCTTGAAGGTAGGGTATAGATCTTATTTCTCTGTGTATTACCTCCCATCCCACAGTGCTTTTTCTCTTTGTGGTACTGAGGTTTGAACTCAGGACCTTTGCTTGCTAGGCAGGTGCTCTACCACTTGAGCCACTCTGCCAGCCCCACAGAGCTTTGCACAGAGCAAAATGCATGGGTATGCAAGTCCAGTGATTGGCAATTATTTCTACTATGCAAAGCTTACTTCTCTTATGAGATAGGACCTCAAGAGCAGGTGCTTGCTATGTGTTTATCACCTTGATAAGATTTTAGAAAGAGATTTTTGAGAGCTTTCTGGACAAGATGGAAGACAAATGTCAGTTCATTTAGGAGGTGCTGAATAACAATACTTGAACAAAGAATGTTGATGACCAGCATTCTAAAAACAGTGCATGAATCCTCAGTTGGGTCCAACATTTCTATCAGAAAATTGAACTGGTCACTGGTGGCTCACACCTGTAATCTTAGCAGAGTCCAGGAGGATCGAGGTTCAAAGCCAGCCTGGGCCAAATAGTTTGTGAGACCCTATCTTGAAAAAAACATCACAAAAAAAAAGACTGGTAGAGTGCCCCAAGGTGTAGGTCCTGAGTTCAAACCCCAGTATCACAAAAAAGAAAAAAAGAAAGAAAGAAAATTGGTAAAAGACAAAACACTATGCAATTTATAGGTGGCAAAGGTAAACAGAGGAATTAGTATAATGGATTACAGAATTTAGATATAAGAGATTCCTGTCCTACCACTTACTTTCTCTGTGCCTTAGTTCTCTTATCTTTAAAATGAGGATAATAAAAAGTTCCTACCTTTTATTGGGTATTACCAGGATTAAAAGAGGAAATACCTGGAAAACCTGACAGTTTATTAAATATTAGCCATTAACTATCACTAATTTCTTCTTATGTTGCAACTATGGGTTAAATTCAAAAGATAATGTTTAGTAGATGTAACTAATTGTATCTGGGGTCAAAATATAAATTGTACAAGTTTGAGACTAAAGAGATCTGGCAAGATAGCAGCTCATGTAAAAAAGAAATCTAAAAACAACAAAAGCATGTCAAAACTAAACTCGGTCCTCTGGAATTAAGTTGACACAGTGCCATAGTGCTATGTGAACCCACATTATTTCCATAGGTTGGAGGAATTAATGTGGTGACTTGTTAAAGAGAGATGAGGGAGCCACTGGAAGCCAGAGCCAGGCATTGCCTTTTCTCATCTGCATGAACTGGAGCCTCTCTCCAGGCTTTTGTTCTCCCTTTGAATAATGGGAATAATAACATTTGTCTATCAAGGGTATTGTAAGTGAGTAAAGAACTTAGAACAGTGCCAGGCACATAGTAGGTGCTCAAGAAAATTTTAGTTCCTTCCTACTACCACTCCATATGGATCTAAGAAACAGTCCTGCTTCTTAACAGGCTTATAAAGACTAGTGTTTTCTTTTTAATTTGGAAATTAATGTTAATTTTGGGGATCACAACTTAAGAGGATATTGATGAAAAGGTAGAATGTGGGTAGACAGGCATGACAAAGTGATGGAAATCTTGACGTACTATAGGGGAAAAAATGAAAGAAGTCTGGGGTCTTTAGCCTAGAGAGTTTCTCCTTTTTAATAGAAATGAGATACTAGAGACATAACAAATGTCTATAAACACTATATGAGATGGACTCTGTTACAGCTCATGAGACAGAATCACAATGATTGGTGGCCAAGTTCCAGAAAAGCAGACTTTGGCTTAATTGGAAGAGCAACTGTCTGATAATTAGAGCAATTCTATAGAATGGGAAATGGGATGCTTTTCTTTTTTCTTTTTCTTGCAATGCTGGGGATTGAACCCAATGCCTTGCACATGCCAGGCAAGTGCTCTTCTGCTGAGCCACACCTCAGTCCCTGGGCTGCTTTTCAAAATGATGAGCCTCTTACTGAAAAAAGAGAATGGATGATCTCCTTCCTGCCTTTTAATTTCTCTGGTGCCCTTTCTCCATATTCTTTTGCCTTTCTTTTCCTGGATCCCATCCCCAATCCTTACAGGACCATATAACCTTTTCTCCCTACCTTGTCCCAAAGTATTTTTCTTCTCATTTCTCCTTCAATCTCCAAACTCTTTTTTCTCTTCCCTCTCACCCCACTCTGAGCATACACTTAGCATCATAATGAGAACTACCTCCCTGAGCTGTCAGTAGCCTGTGGCTCAGAATGTCACTGAGGTCTGGGCCCAGATTCCTGTGCAGGCTAGCACAGAGGGGAAGGAAAGCAAATGGATGGCTGCAGAGGGCGGAGGTACTGCTGTTACTCTCCCACGAGAGTGGAGTGATTCCAGCAGTCCCTGAATCCCAGGTTATGAGGAAGTCCATATGTAACTCACAGATAGACAAATGAGGACCCCATAGCTGAGCACATTTTCCTCAAGGATGCTTTTTGTGGCTGAGTCTCCTTCTGGTTCTTCTGAGGCAGTCCCTTATTTCTAAGATATGGCAACCCTCATATTTCCAATTGCAAGAATTCCTCATACTGAGTGAAGTGAAAATCACACTAGATACCTACCTCAGCTGAGCTGGCATATATATATATACACACACATATATCCAACACCAATGGCATGTGGCTGCAGAGGCTGGATCTAAAACTTCCAACTCTCCTTTTCTTTCTCTACCCTCTTATTCTTATATCTTCTAGGACCCCTTCTTTATCCCTGGCTCATTTCCTCCCTTCTTCCTACTTCCAGCTACCCAGTTTTCTTGTTGCCTCATTGGGCTTGCAGTAGCTTACCCTTCCATTTTAGATGTCCTAGTGAAATGTTATCAAGGGATGGAAAAGAAGCTGAGTCCCCTCCCTCAAGGGCCCCGCTATGCTTTATAGCTTCATACCGTGAGTAGGGGACTGCTGGATGTTAGGGTTCTTGGGTATAGGCAGGCCACCAGGCATGGCAGTGACAATGGATTGCTGGTGTGGTGATGGGCCTGGCCGAGCCTCAGGCACACTCTTCTCTACCAGTTCCGCTTCTTTCCAGTCATCAGGGCCACATTGCTGGGGCTGCAAGGGGCAGGACAGAGAGATGGGTCTTTTCATAAACAAACAAAATACACCTCTGTGTTCTTGGGTACTACGCAGGCTTCTATGGAACACGGGCACCAGGCAAGGACTTTAAGATTCAGTCATCCCAAGTTAGGGAGAGCCCTCTCCTCTTCCTTGGAATACCCATAACTTCAACAATCAACCCACCCAGAAACACCTGAATGAGGCCACAAGACTATCTGAGCTGTGCTTCCCCACTGCTCTCTGCACCTTGGGATCAGCTTACTCACCACTGGTGAAGCAGGCTGTAGTTGTAAGATGACAGCTGAGGTGTGCTGGAACCTGCGTTGAGAGGTATGGGACATGCCCTCGGGAAGTCCATTTTGAGGTCCAGTGTCTGGTGTGGGAGGGTGGCACTGCTGACTGCCACTAGTCTTGTTCAGATGGGCAGTGGGACACTGGAGTGGCAGTGTGGGTGTAGGTGGGCCTAGTGGCATGGTGTGAGCTTCTGAGCCAGGCTGTAGGGCTAGGCTTGTGGGGGCTGAGGTGAGCTGGAGTTGGGACTGGGCTTGGGGCGCAGGCCTCGGTGGCTGTGGCTGTTGCTGCTGTGGCTGTGGCTGTGGCTGTGGTTGGATCACAAAATGGGGCTGCAGGTGCTTTGATGATGGCTGTGGGAGGAGCTGGTGTGGTTGCAGTTGAGCATAAGCTGCAGGGGGAAGGCTCAGGTTAGACAGCATGGCCAGATCTCGTCTGCCATGTTTCTCCCACACCCAAATACAAACATCTTCCTAACCTCAGAGTCTCTAGCTTTCATCCCTTTTACACTTCACCTGGAGCCTAGTCCTGTCAGTGCCAGGGCCCACCACCTTTTCTCTTATTCTCCAATTATACTAAACACTGTGTTCTTTGGGTTGCCCCTCCAAGTCCAACTTAAAACTCACCCTCTTCTGGAAAGGCTTGAGCATTTCAGCTGTTCAGAGAAACTCTGGATTCTAAGTGTGACACATTTTCTCTCTCTCTCTCTCATGCTCTATATTACCTGTTCACCATGCCTGTGAAATCTGTACCTTCCCCACTGTCCTATCCAGCTGTGCATGGCCAGTCTTGATCCACCCTTCTGGCTTTGCTCAGGTGGGGCCTCCTAGAAGAAGAGCCAGCAACACAGTAGTTCTCAGAAGGTAGCAGCAAGCAGAGCATGGCTGGAATACTGGTTCCTTTTGTTACAAACTATGGGACCTGGGACAGCTACTTGACCTCTCCAGGCCTCCTCCAGCTCTAAACATTGGAAATAATTATAGTTTCTGTCCAGAAAGTTGTAAGGATAAAATGAGGAAAAAAAAGTGTGTGAATAAAATGAGAGAAAATGATATAATGAACATAGCATGGCTCCTGGCATATAGTTATGCTCTTATCTTTTCTGGCCAGCTATTATCAATATTGTCTTGCTGGGTGCTGGTGGCTCAAAACCTATCCCTAGCTACTCAGGAGGCAGAGATCAGGAGGATCGCGGTTTGAAGCCAGCCTGGGCAAATACTTCTGCGAGACCCTATCTTAAAAAACCCTTCACAAAACTAGGGCTGGTGGAGTGGCTCAAGGTGAAGGCCCTGAGCTCGCACCCCAGTACCGCAGTAAATAATAAATAAATATTGTCTTGGTTTAGGTTCTCAAAACATCTTTGAGATGGGCTTAACTTTGTCATAATAATGTTTCTTGTGGCAGGTTATGTTGTTTCTTACCTATCTTCCTTTTCAGATCAGGAATCCCCTGTGGTTAGAAACTACCACATATCTCTTTATCCAGAACCTCCAGTAGATGAGTTTGTTTATAAATTTATACATCCTATCTGGAATTTCTTTGTTCCCATTTATTGCCAGCTTTTCCTTCTTCCATTTAAGCCAGGTTAACTGAGGTAAGGATTTTTATATTTTTTAGTAATCCCTCAAGTGTCTAGCTCCTGTCTTGTCTATAATAAGGACTCAGGAAATTTATCTCACAGACTATCCTCACACAAATCACTGTCTAGTAACATCCAGGTCATCCTAGGATGACAGTTCAGCTAAGCTGTCCAGACTAGATGCTGCCCTTCACACAGTCTCCCACAGCTGGAGAGCCATGGCAAGAGGGTGTGCCAAGCTCACAAATGGACTGTTACTATCAAAGAAGGACAAAGGCAAAATCTGAGTCTCAAGCTAATACCTTTAAAGACTCCTATGATGTTACAAGTACAAAAATTCAAGTTGAGTTATGGGAGGTACATCTTTTCTTAAATGTTGTCTGTTTACATGCAGGTTTCCAACTGTCTCATCACAGACCAACATGCAATTCCAGGCAGTATGCCAATAGGAATGGAAAGGAAAGACTAGAAAAAGCACTAGAAAGGAAAAGCAAAATGGCCCTTAGAGCTGACTGTTAGAGTCAGCGACAGTGGGAATACAGACAGCCTGCCAGGTTTTAGTCTAGATGACAGTGAATGATGGAATTGGGCAACTTGGACATTGATGTGGTTTTAAGGGGAATGGGCTGGGTTTGAGGTGATGGTGGAATCTCCAGGGAAACTGCCAGTAGGCATTTGGCGATTATAAATTGTCCCTGACCCCAATCTAAGCTCTGTCTCCTAATCTCACATTGGCTAGGTCAGAGTTTAACTATCAACATAGACTATTCACCAGGCAAACTGAATCATTAGGTATTTTAAGAGCAGCTCTTGGTAGGACATGTGAAAGATATTGAGAGGCCATGCTGTGCCCTCAACATAGCTCCAGCTGCCAATGTGATCTGCAGATGATGGGTATTCTCACTGGAAATGCAGCCCGCCACCCCAGACACAGTCACTCCAGGGACTACCCATTCGAGGTAAGGGCTAGAGATGGTCCAGGGTGAGGGAAGCTATGACGATCAATGGTATGTCCCCCCACCTGCTGACCATGTGGCTCCAAAGTATTCTTCCTTTTCAGAGCTTCAGAGTGTTATCAATGGAATTAGATGTCTGGGCTGGGTGATCATACATCTCTTCCATCTTTAAAACTTGATAGGGAGGCTATACAAGGAAAATAGTTCTAAAATTCAGGATTTATAAGGTGGGAAAAAGAATGTTGAAGAGAAAAAAGGTCCCAAATTTATAGGACATAAAGAGTACAGGGCAGTGGTGGTGTACACCTATAATCCCAGCACTGGGGAAGCTGAGGCAGGAGGATTGTGAGTACGAAACCAGCCTGGGCTACATATGGAGACCCTATCTCAAAAAAATACAGTTGAAGCCATACTTGTTTGTTTTACCAAATGCTGTACTTTGGATCTTCAGTGTTCTAAAGGCCTATGTGTTGAAGGCTTGGATCCTAGGATGGAGCTTTTGGGAAATGGTAGAACCTTTAAGAGCTGCAGTCTAGTGGAGGTCTTTAGATTATTGGGGGCCTGTACTAGTCACTTTTGCAGGCCTTCCATTCATCTTTATGGCCTGTGGGAAATGTGAACACCTCTGCTTTACAGACAAGGAAACAGGTCTATAGAGATTAAGCAACTCAATCATAGGCATTAAACCAGTAAGTGAGTGATGAAACTGGAGTCCAAAACTAGGTCTAATGCTGAAGCCTCTGCTTTTTCTGCTAGAACACTCTGCTTCCCTGGTGGAGGAAAATAAAGTCAAAATGCCTCTAAGCCTATGAGCCTGGGCTCCAGGAGGACTTTGTGGTTGTGGACAGTGGTCAGAACCTGGGAAAGGGGACCTCTTGATGGACAAAGACTTCAGGGTTTTTGTTTTCATGTTGTTCTTAAATTCTGCAAATGAAAAAGGGCTGTGTGCAGGTGGGGTGATATCCAAGTAGGAATACCCTCCAGAGCTGGCAATCTGTGGGGAGAGGGAATGAGAACAGGGATGAATGCCTACTGAGATGCCATTGGCAGACAGATGGTAGGAACCTGAGAGGTGGAAACAGACAAACTCCTCTTAGGGTGAAATATAGGGGCACAGGATGGAGGAGACCCATGGCCAGTGGCAGCGGGGTAAGGGAAAAGGACAGAACAGGATTAAAAAAGCCCCTCCTATACACATAAGCACATGTGCATGTGACCATGCCGGACTCAGATGCTTCCTGGTGCTGGCTGAGATAATCCTCCTTTTCCACTCTTGAAATGAACTCAAAGCACAACTCCAATTTCTATGACCCCCCTAATAGAATTTCAACTCTTGTTCATCTCTATAACCCCCATGGTGTGTAGCATAATGGTTGGCACAGAATAGGTGTTAAATGAATGTTTGTTGAGCTGAATTGAACAATTAAAGAGATAGGAAAATAAAAACTATTTGGGGATGGCAGTTAATTGTTCTTTGTGAGCCATATCTTCTTCATTGTGAAATGGAATAATCATTGTTAGGGTTAAATGACATATGTAGGCAAAGAAGTTAGCAAACTCTCTGGAACACAACTGCTCATTAACTGGTAATTATTATTAGTTGCTGGTAGCAACTTGGGAGGTAATATAATAGAAACCTAAGGTGAAGAATTTCAGGAAAGAAGAAATGTTCAACAATTCCATGGTCCTCTGGAATTCCATGCCACAGTTGGCTCTCTCTCTTACACACACACATATACATGCAAACACACATGTACATGTAGGCAGTGAAGGATGTTAAGCAAAATATAAACCTCCTACATCTATAACTTACATGTTTGGGATTTTTTTCTCCCCTGAGTAGAAGGAGAGATTCTTTGTGATCTAAATTTGGTCCTACAGTGGATAGTTGGAACGATATCATGGTTGTTTCCACAGTTTTAACATCAAAATTGATCGGATTTTGATTTTCAGCTACATAACAGGCCCACCTATATGCTTTCCTGTTCCTGTATGCTTAATGGATTCTCTAAATAAAAGTGTGTTTACCCCATAGTTTGGTGGCTGCTATGGGAGGGAAAATGGTACCCAAGATTCCTAGAACCAGCAAGCATCACCAGCCCATCACAGACAAAAATCTCTGTTCCCTAACACAAAACACTCTCTGTGGTAAAACAAAGCAGCTATGTGGCAGGCCTACCCAACAGAGACTCACTCTCTCTTCAGCTGAGACCGAAGGCAGGCTGAGGATACCAAACAAAGGCCTGGCATCTGGAGACACTATTGATAGGGTGTTAAAAGGGTCCAGGATTTTCAAAGACCCAACAACTCCCTTTTATCATAGCATCCCCCTCCCGGTCAGCAATTCTCTCCTCACCTTTGGGCCTGAGTGTCACCCAAAGCCCGGAGTTTATCATCTAGAATGAGGACTCCAAGAACCAAGCCTCCTAGTTAGAGCTGTGGCCCAGCTCCCTTAGGACTCAGCTTTCCTGGAAGCCAGGCCCCGGGACCCTTGCTGCCTGCCCCTCTTCTGCCCTCCGTGGTCTAATCCTCCTATCCCCAAGAAGGGCAAGTCCAGACCTTTTGCCTTCTCCTCCAAAGTCCAACCTCTTGGGCACTGCTTCCCTCCCCTTGCTCCCTTCCCCCACCCCACTCCCTTTCAGGGCATAAGGGACCTTTTCTATTTGCAGAGCCTAAAGAAGCTGGTTGCCAAGGTGACAGGAGCAGGAACAGCAGGGAGCTTGCCATGGGGGAGGGGCTTTGCCCCCAAACAGCTGTCAGTGGGAGAGGTCCCAGCTGGGACTAGAGGCTTTTGCCTCCCTAGGAGGAAGCATCCCCAGGAAGACACATGCCTCTCTGCACCCCCAGGTCCCCACAAAATATCTCCCCTGGCTACTTTCCCTGCGGGCAGCCAGCCAGTCAGCTCTTTAAAAAAAAAAAAAGACTCCCATAACAAACAAAACAGGAAGTCTGGCTCATGCGCATTAGGTTCTCTCTCTCACAACCACAAGATCACTCTTCTCTCTTGTTCCCGCCCCTCTCAGCGTTCATTCACAGTGGGTTGGTTGGGCAGGAGGCCAGAAGTCACCTCTGTTTGGGGATCTGTGGAGTCCAAGACAGGTGCTGCTCCAAGCTGCCCCCCATCATATGGCAAGAATTATTTCAGACTTATTGTTCCAGAGACCCTGAGAAGATCTGCCACTCTTAAGCCTCCCCTAGCTGCCTTCCATTTGGGAGGTGGGAGTCAGGGCTTACAGAAAGGAAGAGATAGGAGAGAAAGGAAGAATAGGGTGATGGTGGGAGGCAGGAACAATGCAAAGCCCACTGATCTGTGTCTCTGGGGAGAGGGTCTTTGTAGTACTCTGTTCACAGCTGCTCCAGAGAAAGTTCTGTGGGGCCAATAGTCTCTGTACTGCATTATAGCCACATATTGCTAGTTTCAGGCCACATCTAGGCCCCTGGATCTCAAACCTGTCACTCAGTAGTGTTTACCTTTACAGGGCTCAAGAACAGAGAGTCTGCCACATGGCTTTGCAAACCCCAGTATTAGAACTTTCATGCCCTGCAGTCTTAGAACTCCAGGTTCTGTGAGCTTTGGGTTGGAAACAGGAAGGGTTGAGGAGCTACAAATCACTGTAAGAACTGAGAGGGGGCACCTGGCTTAATGATTCTGCCAGAGGTGGAACTGGATTTCAGTTTTGTCACTTACTACTTGGGTTATTTAAGTGTCCTATGTAGTAAGTTCTTGGGGAACCTCACAGAGCCTCACTTTTCCCAACTGGAAAATGGATAATAAGATCTACCCTACAGAGCTCTTTCAAAGGCTTAGAGAAGTGATGTATACAAAATGACTAGCATATTACTTACTAGACAATAAATAATTACCACAAATGGTAGTAGCCCCTGTCCAGTTTTCTTGAAACCCCAGAGATGCCTACCAGCCTTAGGAAGAAACCAAAAACTGTTTTTTCTTTTTAATGGCCCTTAGAATTCTGGGAGCTGGCTTACATTTAGAAAAAGCTATATTTTGGCCTGGGTAGGAATGGGATTTTTAGGATAGCCTGGGTTCTGATGTTGATCCAGGGCTTGTGGTTTGGGGGAACAGAGAAGAAATGTGACTCTGGGGTTCGAAATCTAGCCCAAACTGCCCTCAACACATTGTGAGATCCTCTAGTCTTTACTCTTCTGAGCCTCAGTTTCTTTTTCCATAAAAGGAAGAGTCTCTGGGGAAAGCAATGCCAGACTGTGAGAAACCTTTCCAACACAGAGCCTCTTCAGCCCAACAGTGACTACTAGAAGGCAGGGACTGACCCTTTGTCCTGGGTGATTTCTGAAATCTCAAAAAGGTGAATAAATGACTTCAACTCTTCCCCCTCCCCCTAGTTCAGTGCCACATGCTCTACCTGTGCTTCCCTTTGCCTTTCCCTGCTTTGCTGGGTCACTGCTCATGCTTCAAGGCCCAGGCACCAGCCTGGCATAGTGGTACACGTCTGTATCCCAGTCCTTGGGAGACTGAATTAGGAGGATCATGAATTTAAGGCCAGCATGGGCTACATGGTGAGATACCATCCCTCCAAAAAAAAAAAAAAAAAAAAAAAAAGACTCAGGTGCCACTTCCTCTAAGACATAGCACCTCTGAGCTATCCTGCCTGACAGTGAGTTTGGCCATCTGTGTCCCCATGTACTGCAAGAGGATTACAAAATTGAATGGATTTGCTTGTGTATCTGGCTCCCTCCTTCTGCTCCTACACTCTCTTATGTGCAGAATTGTTCTATGACCATATTTGTTTCTTCTTCTTTCTTTTTGCGGTACTGGGGATTGAAACCAGGGCCTCACATATGCTAGTCAAGTGCACTACCACTGAGCTACACCGCCAGCCCTGACAATTTTGGTTTCAATCTAATGACAAGCATATAATAGGTTCTAAAGAAGAAGAAAAACAAAACAAAACATGTGCGTTACACTGAATTGCAAAATGGTCTGGATGAGGACAGAGGGCCAGTGGTTTTCTCAGGGATATAACCAGAGTGATTCTCTCTTTAATACCAAGCCATAAGGTCCACTCCTATATTTGTTTCTGGTTTTATTCCCTAGATTGATAAGTCTGGCTTCTAGAGCTCTTGGCAGTTTTTCCCATTAAAGATTGCCTATAACAGGCAGTGCTGGGAAAGGTTTAGCAGTCAGGGAAAGGAGTCTAGCCAAGGAAAACATTTATTCCCTTCCCAAAAATTTGCCTCATGGTAATCTGCTAGATTTTTTTAAACCTTCAAGATTTATTCTCAAGTGTAGCCTTCACTGGCAAACCCTTCTTAGCTCCTCTCCTCAAGGCTAGATGGCTCCTCTGTGCTCATACAGAGCACAGAGCCTAGTTACAATACAACACTGGTTATATTATACTTTCCCTACTTCTGTCTCCCCACTCAGACCGTGCTTGCCTTGATCTCATTGGTCTCTGCACACTCAGAAGTGGCAACATGACTGGCAATCATGAGTGAAAAATGTCTGCTGAGTGATGAGACAATAAACTTCCCACTTTCCATCTCTCTGTGTGGTTCTCCATGCTTCTTGCTAGACCCTGTTCCTTTCGGGAATTTCAAACTAGTTTAACTGCCAACCTCCACTCACTCAAGGTTACAAGCTGTGACAGTGTACTCCAAGATCCATCACTGTGCCCACTATGAAGAAGGACGAGCTGATTCCTATCCATGTGGTTTTACTCCTTACGGTTAAGACTAGAACCATGAAACAACATCAGGAGCTGCCAAGTACCTCAAGGTTAGGAGAGGGCAGAGAGACATGTGGCTGGAATCTTAGCAAGCCCATGGAACAAGGAAGGTTGAAAGTTCCTCCTGGCCTACAAACCAGGATCCTTCTTCCTGGAATCCTTACCTGGTGCAATGAGCGGGTGGGTAGCCACAGCAGGAACTGTCCGGCCAAGTCCAGCCCGGCCCTCCATGCTCCCTGGCAATGGGCTGTTGCCGTCTCCTTTCTTGAGTGGCTCCATTGCACTGTCAGTTATGCCAGGCTTGGCACCTGCAGGGGAACCCTGAGCAGTGTTTCTGCTCTGTAATGGGGTAGGCAGAGGCTGACTACTGCCAAGGGTGGGTTTCAGGGCCAAGCTGGGCAGGACAGGCTGAGCAGAGGTAGGGCCCGAGGCTGCTGCAGCTGGTGTCTGTTGTGTTCGGAGGGTCAGGTTCTGTACCTGGAAAAAAGGGGTCTATGAGAATCCAGAGAAAGTGTGTAGGAGCAATGCCAACATACAATTCATAACTAAGAGGGGAAGAATTAGGGACAGATTCAGGAATGGCCAAATAGGATGGTGGGTTGTAAAATCAGAGAAAGAGAGAGAGAGAGACAGAGAGAATGAATGTGTGTGTTGTTAGGGGCTGAAAGAGGAACCAGGAGGAGGGGTTTTTTTAAGAGGACAAAGAGGTCACTAGTGAGAAGATCCACCAGCAGAAGGAAATGAATTTTGAGAAGAAAATGATTCCCAGTCTGGGGCAGGCAGGAGGTCAGGGAGGCTAGGCTCTTTCCCTTGGGTTAGCCTCCCTCCCCCAAACTATCACAATTAGATACAAACCACTCACAGATAATTCCCAGGTACAGCAGAGCATGGGGCTTCCCATGCTGGAAAAAGCCAGGGAAAAGCGAAAGTTAACTGACAAGTAAGGCCACCAGGTAGCAAAGGATTAGTTTGTCCTCGGAATAAGGTTAACTCCAGGCTTTTCCCAGACACTGGCATGCTTATACAGCCTGGTCCCTGGTGCCCTCTGCTGGACACACGGAGGCTGTGTGAGACTCTGATGACCTTACTCCCAAAGTTCCTGCTTGTGTTCCCACTCTGGAGATGGGGTCGGCCGATGGGAGTGAGGTGGTTGGTCTCTGTTCCCAGCTGCCCACAGGCTCCTCACAGCCACACTGCACATGTGTACTCCCAGCAGAAGCAGGAACCCAGGACTCATTCTAGCTCCCTCTTCAGTGCCATTTTCCCCATTCCTAGCTGTGCTGGCATGGGTAACCAGAGGGATTTTCTACTTGCAAAGCAGCAATGACAAAGCAAGTTATCCCAGGGGTGAGGTGGGTGTAAGTAAGAATGCCTCAACACACTGCCCTCTTTTACTTGAGGGACTAAAAGGGGGTCAAGAGGGGCTGAGGCGGTCTGGACAGGAATTAAAGACACTGGGGTCTCCAGTCACATCTGCTTTCTTTGAAGAGTCCAGCCTTTTCAAAGGCTCAAAGCTCCTCCAGGGTTACCCATCCCCAGCATACTACCCATCTACAGGGCTGCCCACCCCCCTTGCCCTCCCACAAACATGGGGTCCTCACCTGGGCAGGGGTGGGGGGCCGGGCGGGGGAGCCAGTGCCGAGCTCAGGCTGCACAGTAGCGACGGTGGCCGTGGGCGTGAAGATGAGCTGAGGGGACAAAGGAACAGTGCCGCCTAGGCTCCTAGCTACCTGCACCAGGTTACCTGGCTGGGCCTGGAATCACAGGAAACGAGGTGCCTTTTACCTGCCCAATGTGGGATCAGCCACAGGGCAGAACAGTTGAGCCAGGAAGCACACATAAGGATGGCTAGACAAGTGGACTAGAGAGGTGAGAAAGAGCAGGAAACCCAGGGGACTGCCTGAAAGTCTCAAGAAGCTTGTAGCTTGCTGACCCAAGCTGGGTAGCAAGCCTGGGATGGGATGCAAGAGCTGTTCTGGGGCTTTGGAACCCCTGTGAGGGGCTCACCCTGGAGGGGATACCCAGAAGTCTCCTCAGCAACCTGGGGACATTGGGCAGATGTCTGAGGACCATTTTTCAGGTCTAAGCTAGACCTGACCCCTCAGTAGGGTTGGAACAAGACTGTCCTCCAGAGGGATCAAATCAGAGGTGCTCTTAGCTACTTTCTAGTCAAATTTTGATTCGGGGGTCTTAGAGGTGGCAGATGACCTAGAGCTACAATTGGTATCTGATTTTGTCTGGAGGGGTACAGGTTATGTGACATTCCCTGCCTGCACCTTGGTCTCCATATGGGTCTATCTCTGCATATTTATCCATGAGGATAAGCTGGGATCTGAACAGAGTGCTTTCCCTACAACTCTGTCCTGATACACTGGGCTTGCTCCTCTGTGCATGTATGTTCTACATTTGTGAGGCAGAAGACAGGTGTCAGGGCCCCAGAGAGGACTTTGAGTGGGACATGGGGACAAGTAAAACTGAAGGCAGGATTGGGCCATGTCACTATCAGTTCACTAGGGAAATAGAAATCTGTTTTATACTGTATCTATGAAGCATTCCCTGGGATTGGAAATAGCCTTAAACAATGAACTCAGAGTCAAGAACAGACGTGCAGGAGCAAGACCAGAAAAGCTCTAAGTGTCAAGTTCTGGCTACAAGAGCAAAAGCAGGAGCAGGACTACACTGTTCTTGATTCTCTTGAGTCTAGATGCCTGTTAAGCACCTAAGGACCACTGGACCCCTTAGGGACAGATACACAAAAGAGACTCAGGCATGCTGGTGATAGCCTAGGTCTATTCTGCCCAAACAAACTCACCTGCCATGGGAAGAAGGGACCCAGTGGGGAGGGCAGTGGTGACAATGGAAAGTAGCAGGTCCTGAAGTTCTATCCCTCTGGGCTGCAATGCACTTTTGGACCCTGAGCTGGAGGTCGCCAGTCTTTGCAAGGACTGTCAAGGGGGGAAGATCCCATTTCTGTGGAGTACTTTGTGCATCTGCTCATCTCACAGTCTGGGTATCTGAGAACTGGTGGGCATGGCTCCTGCACTATCCACCCTAGTTAGTTCTAGAGCAGTTTCTGACAAGGACAAAATCCTGTTTCACTCTAGGAGGAGAGGAAGGGAGGCATCGTGGGTGACCTTCTCAGTCTTAGCCTGAAACTCCTCCCTTTGGAGCCCACACCATGCTCCCACTTAGCCTTCCAAGCCTACCCTGCTTTATTCCACCCTCTGACTTTTGCTGCAGTCCCTCAGTGTTTCTTCCCCCTTTTCTAATCTCCCAGCTCCCACCCTCTCTGCCTGTGTCCTCTGGCCTGGAGTCAAGGCCGAGACTGTGAGTACTCACCATCTGTGCCCTGAGATACATCTGTGCTTGGCTTGCGGTCAGGGCTGGAGAAGATGTGTTGCCCAAGAGCACAGCCTGCTGGGCAAGACCTGAGGCTGTGGCTGAGTTGACACTCTGAGCCCGGTTGATGAGCTGGGCTGCTGCTGGGGAGGCTGCCAGATTGATCTGATGAAAGAGAAACGTGCAGTAGGAAATGGGTGGCACTGGGGTGAACTGGGTCCACCTTTTTTTAAAAGACAGTGTCTTGCTATGTAGCCCAGGATGGTCTGGAACTTATAGTCCTCCTGCCTCAGCCTCCCAAGTGCTGAGTTACAGGTGTGTGTCACCATGCCTGGCTCCTCATCCATTTCTTGCTCTCCCCCTCTTTTGTTCCTTGCTTTATACAGCATCTTTTTGGACCATCTCTGGTCCTTGGGCCTGGGAGCTTCCTCAAGCAGTGCCCCATATCTGGCTTAGGTACAGAGCTGCAGGGAGGACCCAATGTTGAGAGAAATAAGCTAGCAACAGCACCTTAATATCAGAAAAATGACACAGTGTTAATGTAAGGACTAGAAAGAGGCATGCACTATTTTTCCCTCCAGCAAGAGCAGCGGATTTCAGCCATTACCCTACATGGCTAAGGATTCCCCACAACTGGGTGCAGGAATTCAACAGCATCTTAGTCAGAGGCAGGAGCCAGCTCAGAGCTGTGCACTCTACACGCTACTCCCACACCCTACTCACCGAAGACGCCTGGGCTGGGGTCTGTGCAGACACACTGCTGCCAGAAGTGCTCCCTTGTCTGTTGGCCACCAGGCTTGCCTAGAAAAGAACAAACTCCTGTCACTAGTGTCCCAGCCTCCCTACCCCAAGTTATTCTTAGCCCCTTATCTTCCCGGGAGCAGATTGGACAGTGGTCAGGAGAGCAGTCTCTGGAACTCAGCCCTCCCTGTCTCCTCTGCATGGCTTTGAGCAAGGCCTGGCCTCCCCTCTCACAAGAGATAATAATTGTGCCTACCTGGAAGGGTGGCTGAGATGTTTGAGCAAGCAGAGAACCAATCCCCAGCACTCTTGACTGTTTTACTATTGCCTAGTGTTCCTAGCTCTCCACCCCTCCCACTCTACCCACATGGCCCATGAAGCCATGTCAAGAATTTTGCACTCACTGTCTGCAATGTCCAGCCTATCCCTCTTCCTTTGACCGGCTTCTCAGCCTTCCAAGTGTCAGCTTCAACATTACTCCAGCAGACAGAGCTTCCCTGACTACCTAATATAATCATTTTCTCTGTCCCTCAGAGTAATCTGTTCTTCTCTTTCACAGTGCTTATCACAGCATGTATATTTAAACGGTTTATTTCCTTGTCTATTTTTGTTTCTGTTTACTTGCTATCTCCCTGCTCCAAGCTCCAAGGAGACAGGGTCCATAGAAGGTATATAAAACATTTTGTCAAATGAGTGAATAAATGTGCTCTTAGCCACTGGAAGGAGAGAGGGCAACTCCAGACAGGCATGTGAGCTGGGCATGCCTTCTTTTGTGAGAACCTCCTTGGACTCACTGCCCCTTTCCAGCAGTGCAGGTGTGGTTAAAGGGGCTCCCCAGCACTTCCTCTGTGGGCTGGCTAGTAAGACTGTAGCTGCTCCACTCCCTAGAAGTGTGGCCTTGGTCTCTGTTCCATCACCTGAAGGATTTGATAATAACAGTGCCTGTGCAGCAGGGTCTATGTGGGGCCTGCTTCCCTCCCCCCCACCCCTCTTTTGCTTGTATAACTTCCTCAGGTGCCAGTCCTTCCATGGCTTTTACCTGCTGCACAGCTGCCAGGCTCTGGAGCTGTGTGCTGCTGAGGTGCTGTTGCTGCAGGGCTGCTGTCTGCAGCATGAGGTGCTGCTGCTGTGCGGCATACATCTGCTGCAGATACTGAGCTGCTGTGCTGGGCTGCCTGTGCAGGGCCTGCTGGATCACCTGAGAAGAGTGCAAAAGGGGCCAGACAACCAACTTGTTGCAAGACACGTCCCTTCTGTGGTCATGCCTTGTCAATGCCAGCTCCCCAACAACTCCAAGAAGAACCAAGATCTGTGACCCCCACTGTAACACACCCCCCCCTCTCTGGGGGTTTGACAGACAGCAGTTTGTGGAGCTTTATACCTGTCTATTTTGTCTGTCTGTATCTGTCTTCAGCTCCTCCTGCATTAGCAGCCGGCACTCCTGCTCTAGCTTACTCTTAGGGAAGCAGAACCTCCTGTGCCAGGCTTGGCAGGCACTTCCCACACTAACTCTGCAGCCTCAGATAAGGGTGAAGTTCACAAGGCAGAGGAAAGAAAGGGGCTGGGAAGAAAAGCCAAAGTAGGGATCCTGCCTGTTTCATGTTTAGCAGTAGCCAGCCAAACTCAAATTCATGTGAAGGCAACTGCCTCCTCAGAAGGCAGGGGCTTCAAGGTGGATCTGGTACCACATCCCAGGTTCTGCCTGCAGCTCCCCGGAAGTCCTATCAGTCTCTGAGAAGATTGCCTTGGCCTTGGAGAGAATGCCAGCAACACAGGGATGGCATACTTTCCTTTGATTCCTCCCCTCTCTCTTCTTTGTTCCCTCTTTGTAGCTACTGTCTCCCATTCTGGCTTTACTGCTTATTCCCTCCTTATGGATTGGCTGAGCAGCAGTGTCTAGGAAATGAAAAAAGACTACTTTTTGATCCTTGGCCAATCCCAGGAACAAAGAAAAGCAAATGTCTTTTTGCAGCCCTAAGACTGCCCTCCCCGCCGCCCCCCAGTCTTCTCCTCAGAAGAGGTCCAGAGGTAGTTCTGCCATCATTTTCCTGTCAATGCCCTGCACTGGCCCTGGCTGGGCTCCAGCTTACCTCCCCCTAACTGTGTGGCATCTCTGGTCCAGGGCTGCTTCTCACCCTGGGTGCTGCCCTGCAATTGAGCCTCTGGTGAGGATATTTCAACTTAGTGTGATTCTTAGGTGGCTCTAGGCAAAGGCTTTGGGTTTAGATTTGGGATTTTGTAAAAGTAGGCTGATATATATCATCCAAAAGCCCTTGCCTCTCCCCAGATTCCCTACCCCTCAATGCTTGCACACATTTCTCTGGTTCATCTTTCTTCAATGTACTCTGTGCTCTGAGATTCTGTTTATATGAACTCCATTCTTTTTATCCCTTGCTAGCTTCAGAATCATTTTGCTATTATTCCCTTACCTAAGTCTGTTTCCCTTAGACTCCTGAAAGTGACTTCCCCAGCAGTCCATCAGCAGTAGGTGAGGTTCTACAATGCCTCCTCATCAGGGGGTGTCAATGAATGGAGTTAGAACAAGCCCCCAGTGGTTATTCCACTAACCAGAGCAGAAACCCAAAAGTCCCTTATGCCTACAGTTCTGATGAATGGTTAGGCACATTTTAATGCCAGGTGCTGGACACCAGAGCCAAAATACTCATACATGAAGGGGTCAGGGAAGGGGCTGAAGACAGGGGCAAGGTTGGGAGCAAGACACATGGTTTGATTAAGTGCTCGGCAGAGATAATGGGGAGGGGGGGCAAGTCCAGAGTATCTGTCATGTCTTCCTTTTTTCTCAGGCTTCTCACTGTCTGCTGTGGCTTCTCCCCCATTCCCTTATCTGGGCCTAGGGCCAATGCAGGATGAAGTCTCTCATCTAGTATATCCAAACCGTAAAAGCAAAGTTACTTAGAGTAAATATTTCTTGGTTGTGGTCTCTTATCTGTCCCTACCATCCAGGAAACTTCAAACAGATATTGTAGTGGATCACAAAAAATATCAAACAGTATTTGTTTGAGGTTCCTGGAAAGTCAGGTTCAAGTTTTTTATATGTTTACCTGAATGGTTCTACTCTATCAACTATAGAACTGTGCCTAACAATAATCATTATCCTAACTGGAGCAGATCAACATGTAAAATGCTTAGTACAGTGCCAGGCACAGAGCAAATGGCAGTACGTGGTCATGACTACGTTTTAGAATAGTGTGTAACCACCTGGAAAGCCTCATGGATGATACTTTGCAGACCTTAGGGAAGAAGGAAAGAGCTTCAAAGACAAAGGACTGTTTGAGGCTTCTTTTTGTGGTTCTGTCTTTGAATTACCGTAGATTTGTTCCTCACAAAGCAGTGGTCATTTAGATGATGAGTTTGGGTTGTAGCTGAGCAGCTTCCAGTCAGTTTTGCAGTTGGTTATCTTCACTTGCCTGCTCTTTACATACCCTTTTCTCCCTAAACAATGTTTTGGGATCCACACCATTAACTTACTATTCTCCCTCTCTCCAAACTTCTGTGACTGATCAATCTTGTATTACTTCCTTTCCTCTAACTATGCATACACATATATCCACTAACCCACTGCGTTTTGGCCATTCCTGGGCCATCTGGGATACTCCACTGGACCATGCCAACACATCCTCCTGGCTACCCCTATTGATGGTGAAGCAGTATAATCCCGGATCAATCTGAACCTTACCTGCACAGTCTGCCGGTCAGGAATACCACTGTACACAGAAATCGGGGGCCCAGTAGGGCGGCCACTGCCACCACTACTGCTATTGCTGCAGCCACTGCTGCTATTGGCCCCACAAGCACTGCTGGTGACACTGGCACTGCTGGACGTATGCGGGACTGGCAGCTCATTCTCCATGGCCGACAGGGTGGCACAGTCAGGGTACTCAGGTGGCAAAACAGCAGGTGGATGCTAGGAGGGAAGAGGCAGGAGCAAAATATTTAGAGAATGCCTATTAGAGGATGCACATGCTGTTAGCCTTCCATATCCCAGGGCTCCACATCTGTAAATTCAACCAGTCTTGGATGGAAAATACTCCGAAAATATTGTATCTGTAGTGAACATACATGGACTTTTTCTTATTAATCCCCAAATAATACAACATAACAATAATTTACATAGAATTTACATTGTATTGGGTAGTATAAGTAACTTACAGATGACTTAAACTATATAGGAGGATGTGCATAGGTTATCTAGAATTACGACACCATTTTATATAAGGGACTTAAACATCTACATATTTTGATATCTACAGAAGGTCCTGGAACGAATCTCCTGAGGATACAAAAGGATGACAATATTTGTATGTACCAACTTTCCAAACAGCCTGTCATGGGGTCACTTGTAAACTGACCCAACTTGCTACCAGAAGGACAGGGACAGGCTGGGTTCACTAAGGGAGATTTGGAATCAGATCTGCCCTGAAATTCTAAAGCTCATGATCTGTTCCTTCTGTCAGAAGAGATAAAACTAATCAAGGATGCAGCTTTCCTTATGTTCTCCCTGGCAGTGATCTGAGGGATCATCTCTCCCCCTATCGACCTCTTCATCCTTGGGATAGAGAAACTGAACATCAGAGAGCTTATTATACGTCCATGTGTACACAGTCAGATGGCGAGAGAGTAGGATTAAAAATCTAGAGAGAACAGAATGAGAGAAAGAGGCAAACGAGGAGGTAATAAAATGACAGAAGTTATTTATTTTGTTTTGCTTCAAAGCCAGAAGAGCTTTGAGTGAGTCTGCAGTTTTCTTTATTAAGTACTCAGTGAGTGCCCTTGGAATCTAATGGGGAATAGGGTGCTTCCTTGAGTAATTTGGAATCAGAAAGACTTGGGTTTGAGTCCAGGTTAGGCCACTTTCTAGCTGGGAAACCTTGCAAGTTACACTTGGCTGACCGTGTTTCCTTACCTGTCAAATGGCACAGTCTATGAACCGTTGTGGTGATACAAACTGCTCAGCAGGATCAAGGCATCTACTGGTGCCCAATAAACTCCAGCTTATTGTGGTTATTAATATTATCTCCAGTTTGGTTTCCACTGTCTGGTTTCAACAGCTTAGGCTTCTCCCAAGATAGAACCAGGGAGCCTTTAAGAACCTCCTGTTCCAGTCAAAAAGGAGTGACAGAAATTCCTTCATGGGCTATCCTGTGGTCTGGATACACAACTGGAAATTGTGTATTGTTCCCTTGAGGCTTATGCTTGGGATGGACAAGGCTTGGAAAGAAGGAAAGAGTTGTGGGGGAGGCAACCCAGATCTGAGTTCAAGTTTCTCTCTGTCTTCTTTCATGCTATCCTCAGAGCCTCATTTCTATGTGTAAGCTTTTCCTTCTACTCATTCCTTCCTACATATAAAAATAACATCTCTGTCACCCCATTACAGACATTCAATCCTCTGCTTCCAGATTACACTAAGTTAATAAAAGAAGAAAATATGATTTTTCACATTAATGAAAACATTGACTAGTGCAAAGTCATAATGTCCTGTTGTCATCTTCCAAGTTTTGCTCAACTTGGGGGTCAACATTCCTCAAGTTGCCTTCTTCAGACTGGATAGGTTTTACTATGGGTTATAAAAAGTATGGGTAAAGGTTTAAAGGCAGGAATGTTGGGAATCAGTAAACCTGAGCCATTCCCACATGGCAGGAAGCAATTTGCTTTGGCTTCCAAGGTGGGGAACCAGGCTGCAAACCATGCTCATATCTGGGTCTTTAAGCAGAGATTATCCCTAACATTTGTATGTCTTCTGTAACTGCTACAAAGACTCCTATTAATTAATTCCCTTTGCTCCAAACCACTCTGGGTTCTGGGCTTCATTATGGCTACTCTATTGTTAAGGAATATTTATGACAATTATGGTGATGCAGGAATCAATGACAATGGTCAACAAATATTTCCTGAGCCCTGCCTTGTTGAAGTCCACTTTATCTATGTTCCACAGAGGGAAGGCTAAGCTGGATGGAAAGCTGTAGAAGGTATAATTCCTGACCTTAAGAAACTGAAAAATTAATGTCAAGAGGAGACTCAGCTGCTATTTTAAGGATCACGGAGCATCAAATCAGTAAATGACAGTGCCGTGCAATTCTGTCCAAGCGAGATACCCCTTAAAATCCAGAGGTATTCTCTAGTTCAGTGCTTCACCCTCTTTCCCCAAAATGTTGACCAGAATTGGGGTTCAGTTCTCACTTTTCATCCCACTCTAGAAAATCTCATCTGAATTACTTGCAAAGAATAAAATGGGAAAACAGTAAACGAGGAGACACCGTGGCCACATCCTGTATTTTTGTCTTACAGCCACTAGGGCAGAGATTGTGGACAGCGTGTACTCAGTCAGTCCTTGTTGAAAAATAAAATGAGACAGCATTCTAAAGAGAATGCTAATGGCATTCCTTTGTAGAAAAACTGCACAGCAAGGCAGCCACTGCTCCCATGCAGGGCTGAGAAATGTACCTTAGTAACCTGAGAAACAGCAAAGCCGCTCCCAGACTCTCTGTCCACCTGCCTCCTTTCTGCCGCTGGCCAGCATGCCTTCCCTATCTCTCACCTCTCTTCACTCACGTGTTTTTAGATGGGAATCTTCCCCATTAGAAGGTTCTGTCTTACTAGTCTTTGCTCCCCAGACCTACTTTTGCCCCTGGTTCCTCTCACACCTGCACTCATACTCATCCTTCCTTTCCCCATTCATCTCCTATGGCTACCTTCTTGCTGGCCCTCCTGCATGCAAATGCTCTCAGGAGTATGAGTCCGTTCCTTCCTCACTCTTGCTCCCTCCTCTCCCTCACTCTCTCCCTGCTTGGTGGCTTGGTTCAATAATGAGCTCTCTCTCCAGCCCCCTTACTGGTTCTCTCTGTGAAGGCTCCCTTGCTGCTCAGGCTCCAGTTCACTATCCTCTCAGGATCTCTGTCCCCACAGGCCTGATCAAGCACATACCTCCCTCCCCCACCTCCTCTTGCCCGTATGCGTGTGTGCACATGTGTACACACACACACACACTCATTTATGTCCTAGACAGTGCATGCTCATGATATGCTCTGCCTCTCAGGCACCCTCTGCCCGTGCTCATTCTTTCAGTAGCTACAGCTGTCTTCCAAGGACGCTCCCTCACTCTTAACTGCTCTCCCTCTTCACCAATCTCTCAATCACTCATGCACAGGATAGAGGGAAGGGCAGACTGACAAGAGCATCAGGGATTAACCATTTTTAAGTAACAGTAACTGCATTCATGTTGTGCAGTAAATCATCACCACTACCAATTTCCAGAATGTTTTCATCACCCACAATAGAAATTCTGTAACCACTAAGCAGTAACTCCTCATCCCCCACTCTCCTCCAGCTGAGGTCCTAGGAGCTTCTAATCTACTTTCTGTCCCTATAAATTTGCCTATTTTAGATACCTCATGTAAGTGGAATCATATAATATGGGCCCTTTTGTGCCTGGCCTATTTTACTTAGCTTGTTTTCAAGGTTCATTCATGTTGTAGCATGTGTCAGAAATTCATTCTTTTATATTGAATAATATTCCTGTGTGTGTGCACATATGTGTATGCACATTTTGTTTATCCATTTCATCTGCTGAAAGATATTTGGACTGTTTCCACCTTTTGGTTATGGCTATTGTGAATAATGTTGAAATGAATACTGACCCAAAAGTATCTGTTTGAGTTCTTGTTTCTAGCTCTCTGGGTGTATAAGTGGCAGTGAAACTGTTGGGTCATGTAATAATTCTAGGTTTGGGCATGTGAATATCCAGCTGTTACTGCACTATTTGTTGAATTACCACGCGTGTTTTAGGGCTTGGGGAAGTTTCCCCCTAAGCTGTTCAGGGTGTGGGTGAAGCCTCCCAAGTCTGACCCTGCTTAACCTCCCCCTCATTCCACATCACTTTCTCACACTATACTCCCACAGGGTTACTTCAAATGACCTAAAGTCTTGGACACCTTGCTTCTTGCTACCTCTGGGCTTACTGCTTTGGGCTGCTGTTCCCCTCCTCTGAAACACCTTTCATGTAACAAACACCTTAGATCTTCAACACAACTTGAGTCTTTTCCATGAAACAGGCGGTGAATGCAGCCTCCTCTAACTCTGCCTCCTGCTTCCTTTGAATTGGTCCAAATTTCTCTGTAAGCCACCCACTGGAGGGCTACTCCTACAACCTGTGGTGTTTGCCTCTGACCTAATATTCACAATGTAGTATTGCAAGGAAGTGATTTGCTTGGGGTCTGTCTTCACCCTGGACTCTGCACTCCTGGAGAGCAGGGATCATATATTTACCTCATATACCTGGTGCTTCGTGCCATAAATGTTTATTGAGCAGAGCTGCTTGAAGCACACCCTGCTCCATCCTATCAGTCATCTGAAAGCTTAATTTACATCTCATCTACAGAATTTTCCCAACTAGTTTAAAACATGTACCACCTGTGATTTAATTTCCATACCTTCCACCAATGGTGTCTATCTATAGTAACAACAGTTACAAAAGTAGTTAGTGAGCACTTATGAATTGTTAAGCAGTATAGCAGATGATTTATATGTACTCATACACATAGAAACCCATTACATACTCATGACCTCCCCTTTGGAGTAATTATTAATATCCCAGCTTTGTCAGTGAGAAACTTATGTAAGCATCTTATTTAAGGTTATCACAAAACAGGTATGACTCCAAAGCCAGTACTCTTCCCCTTTACACACTCTGTAGCATCATCTGATCATAAGCCATTATTCTGGTGACAATGGGCACAGACCACATCAAAGCATACCAGATTTTTAGAGCTGGAAATGATCAGAGATCAATTAATTTAATCCCCTAGTTATTAATGTCCACCAAATATTTTATACTTACAAAATCTCTCTATAATGAAACAGTTTAAGAAATCAAATATTACTGTGACATCCCTCATTTTTCCTATGTAAAAACTGAGGCCCAGTTTTGCCGGGAGTTACTTATTTAAGGTGACATGGCTCCTCTGACTCTCCTCCCATGGCCTCAGATGGCTAGAGCATGCCCTGAGCAGACACCAGAAGCGAGGGTCCTGCCAAATGCCACAATCTCATTGGTCTCTTAGGGAAAGGAACTTCAGTTTGGAACAGAATTAATCCAGAAGTGTGAATCACTACAGTAGATTTCAAACTTCTTCCATAGTTTCACTCCAACCTTCCTCCTGCCAAAAAGCTCGGCTGGTGGAAAACAGAGGAGGCCTCCTGGTGTTGGGCTACTGTGAGATACCTGTGGACTCTCATCATGTCCTGCCTGCTTGAGTCCCACATTAGAAAATCTGAATCCTTAAGCTTGCACAACCTCTGCGCTTTAAACCTTTTACCCACTCCTACTCAATTCACTTTCATTTCCTTGCTTCTCTTCCTTCTAACAAGTGCCTCATTTCTTTCCCAAGGCCACCCACCTCTGTGGACTCCCACTGTGAACCATAGCCAATTTCTCTAATGGTGAACAGCCAGAACTAGAAGTCTGTTTTTTTCTGGGTTCCAACTCACTGTGTGGTTTTGTGTGAACCCAAACTCTGCAGGACTGTGATTCCTATTTTAGTCAGTTTTCCCTCCGAACCACAGGGGACCACTTTGAATGATGTGCTGACTGTAACTGGCTTGGATAGTGATCTTATTACAGGTCTCTGCGGCCCACAGGGCCTGAAACTAGCAGCTGGACAAATGCTGATGGTTCAGTCCTTCCAGGAGCCGCCAAGTCTAGGAAACACTAGGCCTTTGTCCCCAGGGTCAGGGAAATCCATTTGCTGTGGATTACAGCTGTGACAGTGTTCCAGGGAAGCAGAGAGAAAGATACTGAAAACAGAGCTGTCCAAACCTAGCATAAAGCCCTAGGGTAAGGCGGGGTGAGGGTTCTCTAATGGAATCAGGGCTTGGCAGGAAATGAGAGGTCTAGTCAGCCTCTAATGGCCGCTGCTGGTGTTATCATGCCATAGTGGCTTGTATGTGGAGTTTGAAAAAGCAGGGTAAAGGGGCTCCTCTTTGGCTGCCTCTCTGAGGCAGAAGGCAATAAAAGAAGAGAGCTTAACTCCCTAGATTTAGGGGGCTGTAGAGGAGACCTCCTTCCAACTCCAAATTGCTGCCTGAGCGTGAGTACCCTGATTTGCATTGCTGAAAGTATGCCTCTAGCTGCAGTCTGAGGGGACTGATACATTGGGAACATGCCAAATCAGCTCTGTTCAAACCTCCTCAAAATGGTCCCTCCTATTCCTCAGTCCTTTGCCACCTTCAGTTACTCTAGAAACTCAAAAGTCAATAAATGAAGGCCATCAAAGACACAAGTGAAGGATGTGCAGATCATATTGTTCTAGCAATTAAAATAGAATAATTTGGGTTGGCAGAATGGCTCAAGTGGTAGAGTGCCTACAGAACAAGCATGAGGTCCTGAGTTCAAACCCTATATTGCCCCCCATCCCAAAGAGAACAATTTCATTTTAAGACACAAAAATGCAAATTGACAGAAATAACCTTTCCCTAAAACCATATTTTCTTCATACCTTATAAAAGACAGATTATACCAAGTATTTATGGTTCAAGCTGGTGCTGGTGGGTGAAGAATATGAAGAAGAAACAGAAGGATTTGATCTTTTTTGGAAGAGACATCGTTTGAGACACATTCCACAAAGGCAGAGTGGCCGGGACTGAGGCGTAGCGGTGAGTTAGTTTATGTAGACTCAGGCAGGTTTAGCTTAGTGTTTAAGGAAGGTGTGAACACATCCTGAATCTCCTACAGGCCCTTGTTCTAATATGAGTAGTGGCCTTATAACAGAAGGGCATGTAAAGAGACACACACAGGGAAAAGATGGCCATGTGAAGATGGAGGCAGAAACTGGAGCTCTGTTGCCAGAAGCCAGGGAACACCTAGTGCCACCAAAAGCTAGGAAGATGCAGAGAAGGATTTCAGAGAGACTAGTGCCCTGCTGACACCTCAAGTCTCCAGAGCAGTGACATAACACATTTCTATTGTTTTAAGCCACTCTGTTTGTGGCACTTGGTTGCAGCAACCTTAGCAAATACTAAATTATACTGCTTAGTACTAAACCAGACTAGTCTAAAAAGGGCAAATGAAACTGGTAAAAAAAAAAAAGAAGTAAAGACATAAAAATTAGCCTTGTTAACATAACAGCTTTGCTTGCTTCAAGACAGAGGGTCTCCAAATGTGGTCCCTTGGCAACTCCTCAAAAATTCCAGTTTTCAGGCCCTACTTCAGACCTATTGAAGCAGAAATTCTGGAAATGGGGCTCAGAAATCTGTGTCTTTACCAGCCAGGTGGGAGTTCAGATGCTCTTAAAGTCTGAAAGCTACTGTCCTAAGAAGGCCATTATCAATCCATGTGAGATTAAGAAGCAGTAGTCACATGTATAAGGTGGTCATCACGGAGTTCCCGAGAGAGGTCAACATGGAGTTCCTGAGAGAAGTTGGGGAAGGGTAAGTTACAAACAGTTTATTTCCTGTTGAAAATCCCCAAACACCTGCATGTGGAAAGGAGAGAATGTTTCTTGCTTCTCTCCAGCCTCATCACTCCATGGGTCCAGCATCAGTCACACTCTATCTCAAACCTTTGCCTGGATCTTTCCCTCAATCTAGACCATTCCTAATGCCTGCTTTCTACCTTCCTGGCCAGAACCCATTCATCTGGTGCCATACAGCTATAATTTCCACTCTCCTTAGAGGCTTCTCTTTTGTACCGCAGCCTGGGTTTGGTACCTTCTCTGACCTTTGATAGCACAGCAGGACAGCTGATTTTCCTTACTGTGCAGTAACTATTATTTTTAGATATTTATGCTTAACATAGTGCCTGTCTGGCAACAGTGAGTGTTTGTTAGTGAGCAATTAATAGGGCTGGAAGTTTGGAAGTTCTGCTGGAGCTTGGTACTCCTCCTGAGGAGTATCCCCACCCCAAGTAAAACCTTGAAGTACCCTGTAAAAAGACCACATTATCTGAGAAGGTACCTTTGAAACTCTCAGTAGACAGTAATAGCTTTACTCAAATTTGTTGGTCTAGATTTCTATGCTTAAGAAACAGGATCAGCACATATAAGCTTCAATTTAGAAAAGGAGTGAGAGCTCAGAAAATGAAAGAGGTGTTGAAGTGATGGGTATGGGGACCTGGTCACTGCAAAAGGCACATGCTTGGAGATCCTGGTTGGGAAACTTGGGTTCTAGACCTAACCACACCACTTACTAGCTGGGAGTGAAAAATCAGCATAGATAGAGATGAAACTATTCTACCTCCTATCTCCCAAAGCTTCTGCAAAAATAAACTAGATAAATAAAAGAAACTTTGAAAACTAAAATTGCACAGTGTCATGAGAGAGTTCAAAAAAGGAAGAAAGTTAAGTATAATGAAAATAAACATCACTAGGGCAAAGCACATGTGAATGCAACTCTGGCTAAGTTACTTAACCTCTTTCTGCCTCATTTTCTTCTTCTGCAAAATGGACAGAATAGTAGTACAAATTTAAATGAAAACACCCAAAGCTCAGGCACAGACTGGTAGGTTACAACAGAGATGATTTTTTTTTTTTCCTTTGAGAGAAAAAAAAAAAAACTTTCTTCAAAAAAACTTCAAAATCTTTCTTGTTTCTAATGACAGAGTAAATTCTGTGATTTCGGTCAAATCCTTCTTTTTAGTCTTAGTAGAGCTATGCATTTTTGGGATTTTTACATAGACATCTCAGCAGCCAAAACTATAAAAAGACCACTTATAAAAATCTCTGCATACTAAACCTTTACAAAGCATATATGTACACACATGCATACTCACACCCCTACTATTTCTATAGCTTGCTATTTTCTGCCACTCCATCTTAGCCTTGAACTGGCCTGACGAGGGGCAGCCCAGGGTAGGCTAGTCTTTCTACCACTGATACTTCCTGACAAGCATAATTAAGCAGTCAGGGATCATGGGAAACAAGTGATTTCCAGGCTTTCAGAATAATTGTCCAAGGGCCTAGAGATTTATCTAGAAAGTTTTAAGTGGGCTTCTTTTCTCTTCTCCTGTTTCATCTGTCCCCCCACCCCCACCCCTACCCCCTGTTGGAGCTCAAACCTCAAGTGCCCTTAGGTGTCACTTGACATATTGTAGCACTTGGGGATAGGAGTTTGTTGACTTTTAGGAAGGGTAGCTCAGGAGTCTGCTTTGGAGAAGCAGGGACTATACAGTGGGATGTCCTATCCTTCTTGCAGCCATTGGCAAATTCCCTCAGGGCTTCTTCCAAGAGTGTAGCCTTAGTTCTCCTTTCCATCCCCTATTTGGAGATAAGGTAATAGGTCTTTAAAGGGACCAGGTGCCTGGGATAAATGAGGAAGCCTCTTGTCATAAAGACTTTCATTTGGTATGTAAATGATCTTTTACCCACTAGAAGGCCAGCATACTGGGGCCTGGTAGTGGTGAATAGTAAAGCAATGATAGCACATTGACTGTGTGCTTGCTCAGGGGACAGGATCTCAGTTATTCCCTGATACAGAGATCACATCCTCATTTTTCCCAAAGAAACATGAAGTCCATACAGGCTGTATAACTTACCAGAGGTCAGAACCAGCAAACGGCAGGGGTAGGATTCGAAACCAGGGTTGCAAGTCCATGCAGCAGAGTCAAAATTACTTGTGCTTTACTCCAGTCTAGGCCTCTCTGGGCCAATTAGTTCTTAGGGATTTAACTTGGCTCCTACAGCCTTCTGTCTGATGGTGACTGTCTCACTGGAGTCATCAAGCAGTAGAGTTAGTCAGAGGCAAACCTGTCAACTTCATCTATCCAAGGAGCTGCCTGGCACCCCAAAAATTACACTTGCAATAACATCTGGGGTTTTATCTAATATTCATAGGCCTTCCCAGTTCCCAAGTGTTTTCACATATATTATCTATACATAAGGCTGGTTGCATCAGCACTGTTTACACAGTCATTTACAATCATTCAATTCAAGAGCAATAAAAACAAAACGGTGTTTTGGAGAGAAGGGATAGAGGAAGCCTACTTTTCTTGAGTGCCCACCATGTGCTGGGCAGTGCCAGGGAGGCAGCATGATTTATAAGAAAGAGGAGAAGCAGCCTAGTCAGAGAAAGCTGTTTTGATTCTTGCCTCTGACCCTGTTGGGAGACTTTGGACAAGTTTCTTAACCTCTACAGGCCTCAGTTTCACAGTGCTAGTAACATCAACTATTAAAAGCTATTGGGTGGAATTGGAGAACATCATTCTGAGTGAGGTTAGCCTGGCCCAAAAGACCAAAAATCGTATGTTCTCCCTCATATGTGGACATTATATCAAGGGCAAACACAACAATGGGATTGGACTTTGAGCACATGATAAAAGCGAGAGCACACAAGGGAGAGGTGAGGATAGGTAAGACACCTAAAAAATTAGCTAGCATTTGTTGCCCTTAACGCAGAGAAACTAAAGCAGATACCCTAAAAGCAACTGAGGCCAATAGGAAAAGGGGACCAGGAACTAGAGAAAAGGTTAGATCAAAAAGAATTAACCTAGAAGGTAACACACACGCACAGGAAATAATGTGAGTCAACTCCCTGTATAGCTATCCTTATCTCAACCAGCAAAAACCCTTGTTCCTTCCTATTATTGCTTATACTCTCTTCAACAAAATTAGAAATAAGGGCAAAATAGTTTCTGCTGGGTATTGAGGGGGTGGGGGGGAGAGGGAGGGGGCGGAGTGGGTGGTAAGGGAAGGGGTGGGGGCAGGGGTGGGGAAATGACCCAAGCCTTGTATGCACATATGAACAATAAAACAATAAAAAAAAAGCTATTGGAGAAGAAAAGGGAAGCAGAACACCTAGCATCGAGTGCAGCACCAAATAGGCATTTGGTTAAAGTCAACCTCCTTTTGCCTGCTTCATCATGCCTAGCATTGCTTTAGAGCAGTGATTACAGAGAAGGAAACAGGTTGTGAGGGAGAAAGTAACCTGCCCAGGATTATGAAACTACTAAGCAGCATCCATCAGAACAGTCTGAATTTAGCACTTGTGTGCAAATTGTCCTGTGGCAGTACCACATGGAGAAAGGAAGACTTCTCCTTCCTTCCTTCAAACATTGCTTCTGATTCTTGACAATGATTGAACATGCTTTCAATCCTGGCTTGGATATAAGTTTTCCATCAGGCTTCAAAGAGTTCCATTCTCAAATTCTAGAAATTTTCTTTCTAAGAAAAGAAAAGAGAGAAAGAAAAAAAAGCCCTTCATCTACAAGTAAAATTGGCAGATGTGATAACTAGAGTAGGCATAAACCACTGTGTGTATGTGTGTGTGTGTATGTGTGTGTGTGTGTGTGTGTGTGTGTGAGAGAGAGAGAGACAGAGACAGAGACATGCTCACACACGTGCACTCATGTTACATACATGTGTTGGGAAGACGGGGGAAGTTAAGAGTCCAGAAGCTAATTAGTGACAGCTATTGCTAGACAGCTCCAAGCTCTGTATAGTACAGGTGCTTTAGAGATCCAGAGAGCAAGTAAATTTTAATGAACATTCTTCTTAGGGGTGTTTTTCATGCAATGATTGACTCATCAGCTCTCAAGGTCCTTGGATTAAGTCAACTGGACATTACACTGTAAACAAGTGTGTAACTTGAAATTTGAGTTTCCTTTCTCCACTCCCTAAAGGCCTCTCTGCTGTGGCCTGGCACACCATTTAGAGGATTCAGCCAATTCTGCTCTGCTTCTGCCCTTGCAACTTCTCATGGCAGCTGGTTCATGGCTTTGGAATCACAAAAAAATTCCAGAATTCCCTGAGTCCAGCTCTAGGGCCTCTGCATTATTTGGCCCAGATAATAGCCTTTAATTGCAATTAACATTCCTTTCTAGCAGAAACATACTGCATGTCTGTGGGCAGCCTCTGATCTACTGTGATTATCAGTCTACTGCTTCCTATCAAATATCCCATTTCCCTTCATTACCATAATTTTGCTTTTCCTCTTTTTAGTGTACCTATTGGCTTTTAGTTTTTTGTATTTCTAATCCATTCTCTACTATTTGCAGGGGAAATAGTAGGGAATCTAAATGGGTAAATTCCTCTCAACACTCCATCCTTTCCAGTCAAGTATAACTCTATCCTACTTCCTTCCTCATATTTATAAAACTTAGGTAGCTAATTTTGGTAACTAAAGTAGGTAGGATGAGGACTACAGGTCCTCATAATCATTCTGAATGATTATTACGTGGTTGGTACTGAATGGAATATAAAATGAGTGAGATATTGACTCTGTTTTTAAGGAGTTAACAGTGTAAGAGGAGACATAAGAAAAGTACATAATAAATATAACAAGAGTCAGAAAGTTTTTTTTTTTCTATAAAGGGCCAGTTTATAATTTAGGTTTTGCAGACCACATATAGTTGCTATTGAATGTTTTTCTTTGATTTGCTCTCTTCCCATTTAAAATTGTAAATACTGTTTTTAGCTTGAGTATTTTACAGAAACAGGTTATGGGTAGGGTTTCACTCCTGGGCCCTTTTGCAAACCCTGAAGTATAATGAGTTGTAAACTGATAACTTTTAAATTGGGTCAGCTCAAGTTTCATTTGGGGTGGGTCTTCAAAGATGGCTTGAATGGGATTTTGGCATTCTAGGTGTAAGGAGATTATTGCCATTATACATGACAAGCATACAGCCACACCTGGATGCTTCCACTGGGTGATGAATAGCCATGAAGACACTGAGCACTTTCCTTTCTCTACTTGAGTTCCAGGTGGCTTTCCTACTTCTCAGTTCTCTTGTCTTGTCTTCCTTTCATGTTTCAGTTCCCTAGCAATGACCCTGCCCTTCCACTAGACCCCCCCACACCCGCATACTTCATGGGCTTGCTACAACCCCAGGCAAGCTAATTGCTTTTTGCCACTCATTGTCTGCCAGATTATTCTTAGAAGAGAAAGTTCAGAGTGATCATCACCACCTGAGAGTTTATTAAAAATTCAATTTTTTCAAATACAAAATGCACAATTTTTGGCCCACAGTGGCTCTCAAACTTTATTATACATCAGAATCACTTGGAGAGTTTGCTAAAAGATTGCTGAATCCCACCCCCATCTTTTTGATGCTGTTGGTCCAGGAACCAAAACTGTGACTGTTGTTTTAATGTATGAGAAAGCTGATGAAGAACTGAGATCTGAGAGAGAATGAGAGTCACTGTTGGAGAGAAGAGGCTTTGCAGGGATAAACCAGGTTTATCCCATTAGTACTTGTGCTCAGAAAGGGTCTTTAGAGGTAGCTTTTCCCTCCAGGGCAGGAGCTCTGAGTCTTGTCAGGCTCACCCAAGGAAACAGCAAGTCTTTGTGGGAGGTATAGTTAGGAGGATCTTCTTTTCTGAATCAGGATGATTGGCACTCAGCCTGTCTTGCTCATCACACATTTGCATATTTTTATCATTCCTACAAAATAGTTCCCTCAGCATTATGCCTGGGACTATCTCCTTCGATCAGGCAAAAAATGGCAGTGCTTCTATTTTAGCATTTAAATGAAATGGCTTCTAAAAACTCAGATGTGGTACTCAGAAAGGCTGAGCAAAGGAGAGAGAAAGAAGGGAAAGACCAGCCAGAGAGTACACCGAGGAATCTCAGAGGAGGCTATGGGCAACCAGACACACGAAGAGTCATTAATCTGGCAGACAATGAATGGCAAAAAGCAATTAGCTTGCCTGGGGTTGTAGCAAGCCCATGAAGTATGCGGGTGTGTGTGGGGGTCTAGTGTAAGGGCAGGGTCATTGCTAGGGAACTGAAACATGAAAGGAAGACAAGACAAGGGAACTGAGAAGTAGGAAAGCCACCTGGAACTCAAGAAGGAAAAGAAAAGTGCTCAGGGTCTTCGTGGCTATTCATCACCCAGTAGAAGCATCCAGGTGTGGCTGTACGCTTGTCAGGGCTCTACATGCTATTATCCTTGGACACAATCTTGAAAATGAACTAAGTGCTTCAGTTGTGTGTGCACACACATGCACATATGCACACACACATAAATGTCTTTTCATCTACCTGCAAAGTCTAAGCAGGCAGAAGGGCAGGCTGGGGATTGTCTGGATGAATAACTCGAGGACTACATGCCTGAATACTGGCAGAGTTAAAACCGGCAGTTCTAAACTTCAGCTTATGGGGCTCCCTTCCACATTTGACAGCATGCTTGCTTTTTTTTTTCTGCCATGTCTCATTCACATGCACTTTCTCATGTTCTGTTCTTTGCAGCCACTCTACAGCCATGCTAATGGATTCCTCCTTGCCTATACACACTCTCTGGACACATTCACTTATTCATTCTCACTAGAGGCATCCCATATACTGAACACTACCTTCTGTTTCTAAAAATCACTCCAAATGTCAAAGTTGCTCCCATAGCTTCTGTTCCTGCTGTCTGCAGGGCCCTGCCAGCTTTGTTGTTCTTACAAAAAAGGAAAATGTACAAATATTGGATTGACTGAGTAAAGAGCCCAACCCAAAGCAGATTGTCCTACCGTGGGATGCAGGTTTGTGGCTGTGGGGTCCCCGCCTTCAAGACCATCCCATTTATCTCTCTTTGTTCCACTCCCTCTCTCTTCCTGCACAACGCTGCACTCACACATACTCTGGGTTAGAAAAAAAAAGAGGACAGCCTAATTTCCTAATGATTATGTTGTTACCTAGCAACAGCCAATCGGGGACTGGGCTTTTTGTCTGCAGTATTTCATGCAAATAGTTTGGAGAAATTGCAGGGTAACACAGGCTGCTTAGTCTGTCTTCTCAGGGGACACATTACAGAATACAACCAACCCAAAAGGGGACTATTGAAGCCAGCCACATGCTTTCGAGAGCAGGCCATGTGATCTCATTCCCTGGTCGCTCTGCCTGGTACCATCTTGCAGAGCATGTGGGTTCCAGAGACACTCACTCAGAGAAGCTAAAATTTGAAGAGAGGCTTATTAACAGCCATGCTTACCCTGGATCTGTGTTGATAATATGGGCCCAGAGCAACCTATGATACTCTGAAATACCTGTTACCTTCCCAGTAAGGCAGAGAACATTGCCTGTTCTGGAATTGTCTGCAGAGGGCATGAAAGACAGTCTTACTCAGCCCTCTTGTTCAGAAAGGATAAAGCCTAGCACTTCTACCCTGATTTAAGAGCCTCATCTATGACCTGTCTCACAGGGGAAAACCCATTATGTATAACTGCATTCTACCTGGTGCTAATTGGCGAATCCTCATTTAAATGGTTGAACAATAAGAGAGGCCACACCACTTATAAGATCCCTTATAGAGATTTTTTTCCCTTCCAACAAGTACTGAGTGTTTGATGTAAAACACAGTCAAGAGCTACACATACACTAACTCTGTGAGGTTTAGGGAGCAATTTAATCAGATCCGGATGGTGCCATATAAAGTAGACTACGATGACAGTATCCAAGTATGTCTCCTCAGGGGGATGATGGGGATCACATTTCAGTAGGCTGGTTTGCTTGCTGTTGTTGGCTTAGTGCTCAGTAATGCAGAGCCAATGAAGGTAAGAATAAACTAGGACCTCTGCTGCTGGATGGCTCTTCACTGTTCTCTTAATATCAAGTCTAACCAGCAGTCTTCTAAGGTGTGTTGTTAGGTACAAGGGGACAGTGAATAAATAGATAAGCTCAAGTTACCATCAGGAATGGAAAACCAATGCAAAATCTCTATCTCTATCCTATTGATTTGTTATTTTTGCTTATTTGTAAGATGAGAGAATTATACTCCCATTATAAGAAGGTAGTGACAGCTCTCCACCCTTTGACTTCATAGCCTCATCCAAAGCCATATTATGGAACCAAAGAAAAGGACAGTCAATCTGTCTTTGTTCAGAAAAGCAGTTAAGGAACCTCATGGTCGGTGTGGGGTGGACAACTCTATTCCCACCCTGGTCCTCTAGTAAATTTCAGAAAATTGTCTGAGTCAGGCACTTGGAATATATAGAAACCCTATTTTTACAGTGAGGAATCTGAAAAAAAACTTGCTCAAAGTGATACAGTTACAAATTGGGATTAAAAAGCAGCTTTTTAAATCCTAAAGTCTTCACTGCAATATCCAAATAATCCTAGAACTCCCTCCAAACTTCAGAACAGTAAAATAAAGGTAAAAAAGGGAACAGAAACAGAAAGCTGTGTTTCAAAGTAAAAAGCAGTCAACTTTTTGCATTTATCATCAGTACCTGAAGGTCCTTCATCTGGAGTTAAATATTAAACCTTAATAAGTTGGCAATTACTTTAATTTTTAATTGATATAATAATTGCACACATTTATGGAGACAGTGATATTTGATATATGTGCAAAATGTGTAATGATCAAATCAAGGTAATCAGCATATCCATCACCTCAAATATTGTTTCTTTGTGTTGGAATATTCAAAATTTTCTCTTCCAGCAATTTTGAAATATACAGTAAATTATTGTTAATTACAATTACCTCACTGTGCTATCAAATACTAGAACTTAATTCTCCTAAGTGTTTTTTGTACTTATCAATCCATTATTTTCTGTCCCCTTTTCCCTCCTGCCCTTATCAGTCTCTGGCAACCACTATTTTCTTTATTCTATGAGATATACTCAATTTTCTATAAAACGAACTAAACATTCATCTACTCTATGACTGCAAAATTTCATCCCTAAGAGTTTACTCAAGAAAAATGAAACATATTTCCAAAAAGTCTGGTATGGATATGTTCACAGCAACTTTATTCATAGTAGCTAAAAAACAGCTGTGGTATCCTCATACAAGGGAGTATTACTCATCAATAAAAGGAGCAAACTATTGTTATGTACAACATGGATGAAGCTCAAGAATAATGATGAATCAAAGAAGCCTTATTTAGATTAAGGGTTTAATAAAGGTTGTCAAATGAGTACAAAAATATGGCTAGATGGGAGGATTAACTTCTAGTATTCTACAGCACAGCAGGGTGATCATAGTTAATAACAGTTTGTTGTATATTTCAAAATATATAGAAGAGAGAACTTTCAATGTGCCAACACAAAGAAGGGAAAAATATTTGAGGTCACAGATATGCTAAATGAGCCATATGTTCCATTTATATGAATTTCTAAGAATAGGAAGAGTTAATCTATAGTGGAAAAAAATCAGACTAGTGATTGTCTCTGGAAGTAGTAGATAGAGGGAGGAAGTGGCTAGAGAGGGGCCTGAAGGAATTTGGGGTGATGGTGATAGAGATTGAGTGTCCCTATCAGTGTATGCATATGTCAAACTTACAGTATTTTATTGTACATAAACTTTACCTCAAAAAAATAAGCAAATATTGAACTCTAGTCAATGATATGCATGAAGTGTACTGATGCCTGCAACTTACTTTGAAATATATCTTTTAAAAAAGATGGATTGATGAGAAGATAGAAGGGGGGATAGTTGGATAGATATGTGATAAGCTAAGTCTGATAAAATGTTAGTTGTAGAATCTAGATAGAACACAAATAATATCCATGTTGTAATTCTGTCAAAGTTTTGAAATGTTTCAATATTTTCATAAGAAAAATTTTTAGAAAATCTCCCCAAGTGATTCCAATGAGCACAAAGTAGTGCAAAAGAGTAACACTATGTTCCTGAATCTCAGAGATGATGCAATCACCCTCAGCCCCAATATCTGAAGCCCTGTGATGAATGTTCAGATTGAAACAGACTTTCCAAAGTTAGGCTGAATTTTATGGAGATACCATGGCCTACTTCATATTGGACTTATATAGGACACATCATCTGACATGTGGTCTTGTGGGATGAAATCAGGACAGTTCTGAAAAATCTGGGCAATATGAGTACTATACTGTTCTCTGATTTAAAAACAGTAAGAACAAATCCTCAACAGATGTGAGAGTAACATACTTATTTACGACTCAGTACATGGCATAAAGGCATCCTATTTAGCCTGATTCTCCTCTAATGCTTGTATCTCTGGTCTTCTCAGACTCTAATTTTCTACAGCTCCATTTTTTCCACAAATCCACAGGGACAATGAAGGATCAGGCACTTGGAAAGAAGAGCTGCTGGTATGTGGTGCCTCAAAGGATCTGAATGGACAGTTGATTTTAATCGGGTGGGGAAAGAGTAAGGGGAGGTGTAAAGGGGGAAATAATGTAGTCAAGTGCAATGTGGAGTCCCTATTCCCAGAGCTGCCCGATTTATTCTGCATAATTGCTTCATTTCCACTGGCAGTGCATCTCCAAATGAATTTCATTACTGGTGCCTCGGATATCATATTGATTACCAGTTTCATCGATCCCTATCTTGCTAATTAGCATATAAATTAGCCATTTGGGGGGAGGCATTAGGCAAAATTGAATTTTCTTCTTAATGTTCTTTCAGAAGGTAAATGAAAATAGATGTGGCCTGTTAAGGCCCATGGCCTTCCCCTGGCATGAAAGTGCTGTTCACAGCCAAAGAACCCTCTCATGGAGGGAGAAAGAAAGCTTATGGGGTAGCCTTCCTACTCCAAAGCTGCAGTTGAAAGCCCGTAAGAGTTATCCAGAAAATTTGAGGCAAAGGATAGCTTTGCCAGCTGGGGAAACACGAGCTGACAGGGCACACAGACAGGAGGCCCCACGATATGGAACTCCGTGTGGAGTTCACTTCCAAGTCTCTGTTGGAATGCCTGCTTGTCCTCTTATGAGCTGTGTAAACCTTGAGCATGTTAGGTCTGTAAGACTTAGTTTTCTCATCTGTAGAATGGGGATACTCACAGCCCCAATTTCATTGGGTAGCTATGAGGATTAGAGAGAGGGAATGCAGCACAGGGCCTGCCACACAGCAGAGTTCACCAAATCTTCACACATCAGCAGTAGCACCACAAAGGACTGGAGAGGCCAAATAGGAATCTGAGGAAACCAAATACCAGGGTCCTTCAGAGACAACTGCACAGTTTTGAAGTACAGGTTACTCCAAACTCTCAGATGCTTAGTTCCTGGGACAGGTCACAGTCCTTGCTACTGCAGTCAAGGCCCTGGGAGCAGCAGGATCACATCACTGAGAGTATGGTAAAAACACAGACCTTGGGCCCCACAAAGACCTGCTGTCCCAGGAACTCACACACATGGAAGTTTGAGAAGCAGTTTGGAGCGATCCCCTTCATTCATGTTTACAGTGTTAGAGAAGGAAGGGACTTTGGTGATTATCTAGTCAGAAGCAGAGGCTCAGAAAGGCCAGGCAACTTGCCTATAGTCAAGCATGGCAGAACTAGCATGACGCCTTGGGCCTCCTGATTCCGAGACTGGTCATTCAGTGTGGCCCTCCTGAGGTGTTTCTCCAGCAGCATGGACGCTCTGCTCCCTTTCTTTGGGTAGTCTCAGTGATGGTGGTTTTCATCTGGCTTTGGGAAGCAGCTGCCATGGCTTTGAAAGGAGACTCAGTTCCCTTAGTTATTTGGAGGACGTTAGCAGAGGATACTGAGGTGGTGGAAGTAAACAGTCTTGATAACCTGTGACCTCCTGCGCTTTGAACTCAGAATGCTTCCCATTAGGACACAAAGAAACTGCTGACAGTGATGCCCCCAGATAGGGCAACTAGCAGTGAGGAACTCAGTAGCTAGGAGATGGGGTGGGAGGGAGGCATGCTTTTCACTGTGTACCCCTTTGTATCTTTTAGATTTTTGTCACTGTGCATGTAAAATATATTCAAGAATTAGTCAGTAATGATTTTAACAAGAATGTCTCAGATAGAATAGATGGCAATTAAAAGTGATATCCCATTTGGGTCCACCACTCCATCATCGACTCTACTTATGCCTGCCTGCTTTCTTCCATTCTCCTCCTGAAACTTGAATCCTGAAATCACTGAGGCTGGAGTGCAAAGATAGACTCTGGTCTTGCCTCAGCATACTGAGCAGGACTTAGTTGTTTCCCCATTAGGACATGAAGTGCTTTGCAAAGTTTTAAATCATATTAAGTAAGAGTAAGAGTAAGTATAATTTAGACCTCACTCCCACCCCTCAAAATCACAGTTGAAAGGAAGCACTGACTTTTCCTCTAATGGGCTTTTACTAGATTGGGAATAATCAGTAAAAAACAGAAGACACTAAGCTTGTTACAAACATAGTAGTATTCATACTATAATTCCATTTTTGTTAAGTGCATGTTATTATATATAGGGGAGGATATATTCTAAAGTGTTAAGAATGTCTGCTTTGGACAACAGGGTTATTAAAGAATTTTATTTTTTTGTTTCTGCTTTTCTTTATTTTCTAAGTTATCTATATTTAAAAAATATCTGGGCTTCACCACCACAATATCTTTAGCACAAAACACAAGTGACAGATAAAAACTTTAGTGAAAGGGTGTTGTTCCTTCTCCATCCAGACAATGGGCCACTCAGAAGGTAATAATGCAGGTTTGCCACATGGCCAAAGTGTGCAGAAACTACGCCAGAGGCTGGATGCATTTTTGGTGTCCTAAATTCATATTCCAATGGCTCTAGGGACTATATGGTATGTTTTGGAGGTAGAAGGCACACACAGATGGGAGGCACCAGTTTCCTAAGACTGTCTCACAACAGAGAATACAGTTGGCTAAAGGCAGCTACTGATTCACATATTAACCATAAAGTGTTCTTGGGACAAACCCAGTTGCTCTTGACATCCTCACTTAGTGTCACTTGGAGGGTAAGTGAGATACAGTTTCTGCCTTCATGGAATGAAGCCTTCATGACAATATTGTGCAGACGATGGAAATATACTCAAAGCAAAATGTGAGTAATTAATTCTACCATAGACAAACAAAGTGAATGGGGCAGGGCTGGTGAAGTGCCTCAAGCAGTAGAGTGCCTGCCTAGTAAACAAGAGGCCATGAGTTCAAGCCCCAGTACTGCTAAAGTGAATGGGGCAGCAAAGCACTATGGGTCCCTGGGGTGTCCAGACCTCTGTTCTTCACTGGCAATGTGACCTGGGACAAGGTGCTGTATCACATGGAGTTCCTATTTCCTCACATACAATGGAAATCACATCCCCTGAAGAGACCTCTGAGGAATGAACAGGATGCGTGCGAACCTCTGGAGCCTACTCACACAAAAGGAGCAGGGGCTCCACAAAAGGTAATGTGATTATTATTATTTTGGGCACTGAGTTCACCAGGGTCATGAGGACCACGTAACAGTCACATTACCATTGTCACTGCCCCCATTTAGAAAGTGTCAATGAGCCATACCATTGCAAGTGAGTGGGTACCAGAAACCTGTGATGGGCTATAAGTTTTTCTGGTAGACACCATATACATGGGCAGGTGTTTTTATTTGCTATATTTGGCCTAAGCATGGTTGGCTTTGGAGATACACAAAGAGCCTGCTTAGCCTCTTGTCAACTGTTCTTGGTTTCCAGGCTTCACAAAACCCAATGGGTTTTGTCCTAGGACTGTAACTCAGTCCAATCTTAAATTTTCTACAGCAAGGCTCCTGAACCAGTCACTGAATGTGACAAAGAAGCTGGTGCTACTGAAGGATCAGGGAATAGGCGGGAATAAAGAAGTCACCCTGACCCCCCAAAATTTTAGGTGACAATACTCAAGATATATTTTAGTGGCAAGGAAGCATTAAAGTAGTTATAAAATAATAGCAAATGAATATAACTAGTTCACAGTTATATCTTACTTCCATAGTAATTATATTTCTAAAAGTTGATATATTAAAATTCCTATTTACAAGGCACTGAGGAAAAGCACTGAGGAGTCAGAAACTACAAAGGAAAAAATATATATCTTAGGAGGAAAATAGGCAAGGGGTAAGAACAAGCAGTACAGCATTATTTGTAAAAAATCATAAATGATAAGCAGAAAAGATGTTCAAACTTACTAATCTTTAAAGAGCTACAAATCAAAATAACAATAACAATAAGATTGGTGAACATTTAGAAATTTGGCAATACCCAAGGCTGACGTTAGGTAGATAATACACTTCTTCAACTGCTGGTTAAGAATGTAACTTGGAATATTCTTTTAAAAAGGCATTTTGTCAACAGATAAAAATTTTAGGCATGCAGCTTTTCAGCTAACATTCAGGGATTTTGGGACATATGTATAAGGATGTTCATCACAACATTGCTTTTCACAGCAAAAACCTAGAAACAAACCAAGAATTACCACCAATGTAAGAGTGAAAATAACAGCAGCTAACATTTATTGAGCACTTACTATGTGCCAGGAAGACTCTAACACTTTATGTGGATTGTCTTGTTTAATCACCACATCCATTCTATGATGCAGGCATTTTTACTTTGCCCATTTTATAAATGAAGAAAATGAGACTCACAGGGATTAAGAAACTTGTCTAAAGTCACTAGACAGTCTCATTCCAGAGCTTATTCTCTTAATCATGTACATACATGCACCTGGAATACTCTGCATTAGTGATAGTTACTTAGAATTGTATGTGTTGATATGGAAAGATCTCTAATACACACTATATTAATGGAAGAGATCTAAGTTGGAATAATGTGCTTCAGATGTCTTCCCTGGTGTTCATAAAAAAGGAGATATATCAACAGATCATCATAATATTCTCCAAATTTAAAAATAGTAAATAAATAAATAATTTTGCAGCATAAAATGACATTAACTTTGATTGTGTGTGGGGAGGGGATGGTGAATGTAAACTTTAATAATGGGTTTTCCTAAACCAAACTATTTCTTAGCATGATGAGTAATGGGAGTTGAAAAAATGAGGGAAAGGTGGTAAGAGAATGGCTACTAAATTTTGAAGACCAAATTAAAGTCTAGATTTAAAGTACAACACAAGTTATTGTGGATTTGTTTATAAAAATAAGTGATTGAAGTGAGAAGATTGCTCCTCACTGGCCATGTGTGGGATAGAACAAGCTGCAGTAACAGGAAGAACATGTGAGGAAGTCACAGTAGCAATGTGAACACAAGGTCATCAAAGTCTGGGCCTGTCTTCTGGATGAAGAATTAGTCAGGCAATGTACTACAGCCAAAGTACATCTGTTTGAATCCCACTTCAGAAACGTCACGGCCCTGTGCACAACTGGCTGCTGCGCCAGTCTCATCATTTTTTTACCTCTTGATTGCTACCACCCTGGTCTAGGACCTCATCATAATGTGGTCCAGTTATTGCAAAAGACCTCTAGTAGGTTCTCCTCTTTCCCATGTCACTTCTATAATTCATCATGCCCAGCTCCCACTAGTTTAATCTTTATATAATACTGGTTTTATCTCCCCTAAAGACCTTAAGAGTAAGCCTTTAGGAAAGGACTCATGAAACTTGGGGTGAGAGTCACTCCTGCTAATTGGCCCAACCTCCTAACACTTTTGATCACTCACTAATAAAACACTGAGCAGTACTCATGTGCTAGGCCCTGCTCTCATCATGGGATGCAGTGGCAAATAAAACAAAGTCTTTTCCTTGGGGAGTTTGCTTTCTAGTTGGGCAGACAAAAAATTAATAGCAGGTGCTATTCATGCTTTGGAGAAAAGAAGAGCAGGGTCAAGGGCATGAAGGTGGGGCAAAGGGGGTAGAGAGGTTGCTATTTTAGAGGGTGGTCACAGAATGACTCCAAGGAAGGGCATTTGAATGGAAAGGAGGGAGTGAGCCATGTAGTTCTCTGGAGGAAGAGCATCCCAGGCAAAGGAAAGAATGGCTGCAAAGGCCCTTAAGTAGGAGCTCATGTTATGTGTCAAAAAAAAGAAAGACCCAGTGTGGCTCAGCTGGGATCAGAAAGGCTGAGTGGAGGCATACTGCAGTTTCTATCCTGTGGTCAGAGGTTCTCAACCCAGAGCAGTTCTACTCCCCATGGAGCATTTGGCAATGTCCAGACACACTTTTGGTTGTCTCAACTTGTGCTGGGGTACCACTGCTATCCACTAGGTAGAAAACTGAAATGCAGTCCCACATCCCACAATGCACAGAACAATTTTCCCTCCCCAACAGAGAATTATCCAGCCCCAAGCCTAAGTGATGTCAAGATGGAGAAACCCTGATGCAGGGCCTCATAGACCACTTTGGCATTTACTCTTTGTGAGATGAAAAGCTGTTAGAGACTTGTAAGTAGAGGAACAAAATCTTCTAATCTACATTTTCAAGATATCTCTCTGGTTGCCACATGGAGAATGGACTGTAGGAGGTCTTTGCAAACAATTAGGCAAGAAGTAATGGTAGTCTGAATTAGGGTTCTGTGATAAAGGTAGTTGGAATTGTCCAATTCTTGATGTGTGTTAAAGGTTTAGCTGGTAGGATTAGCTGATTTAATTGAAATGCACTACAACACTTAGCCCTCTCTCTCTACCATGTATGTACCAACCTCCTGCCTTTGTTCTTGCTATTCCTTTCCTCCTGCTCTGGCCTGCCTTTCTTAACTGGGCAAAGTATATGGGGCCTGGATTTCAGGATTTCAGTCAAGACCCTTCCTTAACCAAAGGAGGCCTTCCTTTTCCAAATGTCTACAGCTCTTCTAATCTACACTACCCAATTTAACCCTCAATATTCTTTGCACATATGCAATGAGATGTCATGCCTTTTGGTGAAAACTGACATGGTCCCTGCTATCACCACTTAACAATATTGTAACAGAAGTCCTAGCCATCATGGTAGGGCAAGAACAGTAATTCAAATATACAAAGTCAAAGTATAGGGGAGGAAAAAACAAAAATTGTCATTACCTGCAGTTTACATGATTGCATGTATGGAAAATTGAATTGATTCTACAGCTCAAAGATTAGAACTAAAAAGAATTATGCAAATTTAGGCTGGGAGAGGTCACTGACACTTGTAATCCCAGCTATGGGGGGGGGTGGTAGAGATGGGAAGACTGCAGTTTGAGGCCAGCCTGGGCAAAAAAGTTAGCGAGATCCCATCTCAACACAAAAACCTAGCTATGTGGGAGGCATAAGGAGGAGGTCACAGTCCAGGCTGGCCTGGGCAAAAAACACAAGACCCTAACCAAAGAGAAAAGGGATGGGGATTTGGCTCAAGTGTTAGAGCACCTGCTTAGCAAATGTGAGGCTTTGAGTTCAAACCCCAGTACTACCAAAAAAAAAAATCATGCAAATTTCTTTATACTATACTAGTAATAAGGAGTTAAAATGAAATCTTAAAAACTGTTTATAATAGCAAGAAATGATAAAGAATCCAGGAATAGAACTAACAAAAGATAAATAAGACACTTATGGGGAACATTGTTAGGAAAAACATTTTAAAAGGTCTAAATAAATGAAGAGATATACTATGGTCATGGCTTGGAAAACCTCTTATTATACAAATGGTATTTCTGGGGGTGGGGGCGGGGGGAGAAATGACCCAAGCCTTGTATGCACATATGAATAAAAAAAATAGTAAAAAAAATGGTATTTCTTCCTAAATCAATCTATAAGTTAAGTATAATTCCAATATAAATCCCCAAATTTTTAAAAAAGAAATTTGACAAGCTGATTCTAAAATTTATAAGGAAATGCAAGAGACCATTAGTAGGGGGAAACACTCTTAAAAAAGAATAAGGAGAACTGACCTATCAGATATCAAGCTCTACTAAGAGCATTTGATACTAGCTCTGGGATAAACCCTGTCCTTGTCCTCTAATTGTTAGCATCTCTTCTGCATTTAGCAATATAATATGAGTAGCTTGAGACCAGTCATGGTGGGAATATTTATACTGCAGGGATTAGGGTTTTTGTGTATGGGAATGGAGGGGGAAGAGCTAGTTGCTAAAAATTTACCAGCATTCCACTTAATAGAACCAAATAGAGATTTCTAAAATACATCTACTTATCTGTTATATGACAGTTGAATTTATGCTATCAGTAGAGAAAGGAGAATCATTTCATTAAATGCTATGGGAAAACAAGGCACCCATATTGGAAAATAAAATTGATAACTCAAATTAAATTTCCAAATAAATTTAAGTAGATTAAGTATTTAAGTAGAAAAGACAAATATGTCACACTTACAGAAGAAAACGGAGAAAACCATAATGACTTCAAGAATAGAAAGAATATGTTAAACAAGACTGATAAATTTGACTATATTAAAATTAAAAACTTCTGCTTATCAAAAGGCTACATAATAGCCTGGCATGGTAGTATATACTTATAATCCCAGCACTTGGGAGGCTTTGTCAGGAAGATTCTGAGTTCAAAGTCAGCCTGGGCTATACAGTGAATTCAAGGCCAACCTGGGCTACATAACAAGACCCCATCTTAAAAAAAAGAAGTTGAACACCAGTGGCTCATACCTATAATCCCAGCTACTTGGGAAGACTGTGGTTTGAAGCCAGTCTGGGCAAATAGTGCAAGAGACTCTATCTCCAAAACATCCAGAGCAAATGAACTAGGGGTGTGGCTCAGGTGGTAGAGCACCTTCTTTGCAAGTGCAAAGTCCTGAGTTCAAACTCCAGTCTCACCAAAAAACCAAAAGCAACAAAAAAGGAAAAGTCATCATAAAAGCCTTACACTAAGGAAAAATTATCTGTACCATACACAATGAAAAAAGGATATGGGTCCAAAATATTAAAAACTACCCGTGAAATCAGTAGGCAAGAGTTACAGCAGAAAAGTGGCCATTACACTTGAATTGGATTTTCTCTTCTGTAAATTATCGTATGTCCAAAATATTAAAAAATGTTCACATTATTAATAGTCAGGAAAGTATAAGTTAAAACAATAATGAGATAAAAAGACTGAAAATATCAAGCACTAGGGAGGATATGGAGCAACAGCAATCCTCTACAGACTGCAGGAGTATTACTTGATATAGGCACTTTAGAAAACAGTTTGGTGTTTTACAGTAAAATGAACATATTCACACAATATGACCTAGCAATTCTATTCTTATCTTTACACCTACCCAGAGAACTCTTGCACATGTTCATAAGGAATATCAGGATTTCCTGTGGCTTTGCTTCTACAGCAAAAAACTGGAAACAGCCCAAATGCCCATCAAAGGTAGAGCAGCAACAACAAAAAACCCAACAAATTTTGGCACATTAATTCAATGGAATACTATACAAGAGTGAAGACAAATGATCTATAACTCATGCATCAACACAGATAAATCTCAAAAAGTAGTCTAATGCAAAAAAAAAAAAAGCAAGTTTCAGAAGGGATACAACAAAGTTTAAAGCTAGTTACAACTAACAAGGTTATCATAAAAACAACAGTGCACTGCTTATGATACCATTCTTGTGTGGCTTGAAGACACAGGTGTCTTTTAAGGTTCTATTTCCTAACTGAGGTGATCGGTAAATGTTTCCTCTATTCTTCAACTACTATGTACACATTATACATTCTTCTGCATAATCAAAAAATCAGTGTCTACCCTATGCAAAGATACTGAGATATTAAGCTACACTTGACTGATCAGATTCTATATCCACTCTACTAAAATTGCTTCCCCTGAGGTTAAACAGACTTCAATGAACATTTTTCTTAACCTTTCAACAGTATTCAATATTGCTGACTATTCTTCTCATTGAAAGTTGGCTTTAATGAAACCATATTCTCCCGGCATTCCTTCTCAGCCTTCCTCACTGGCCTGTCTCCCACCATCTAACCATTATATATTGGAGCTCCTGAAGACTCATCTCTAGAACCTCATTTTTTAAACTATTTCTTTCTAGCTAGATATTCACATCCATGCCTAGGGCTTCAAATACATCTATACATCAAAGATTTAGATCTCCAGCTCAGACTCCTATCTGAACTTCAGGGAGATGAATCCCGTTATCTGGCCAACCTCTTGCTTGGATGCTGCAAAGCAACTATACCTTGACCTTTTAAAGACCAAAGTCATGATTCCCCTCTCAAAATCTGTCTAGTGTTCTTTCTCAGATGGCACTACCAGTTGTCCCCAACAATCTACTCCAGAAAATAAACAATCATTTGGTTTCCTTTTATAGAATAAAAGCACTTACTCTCTTCTCTTCCCAGGAAAGAGCTGAAAACCAGGAAAATTATTTGGCAATGATACCTTTCAAAAACTGACATTACCTGGCATCTTAGGCTCCCTATATAGAAGAAGCTCAATAACTTAGCTCTTCTGCTCTAATTAAGAGTTTTTCCAAAACACAACAGTAATAATATATAATTAAAGTGATTTCCTCTCTTCTTCTTTGAATCCCTTTCTGCACATTTTCTTGTCTCTTCTTTCCACTACATCATTTTTGCCCACAATAGGCTCTTAAGTAGTTTCTGGGTTTTCTTCATTTTCTGTTTCTATTTTTTTCCCTTACTTTCCTTAGCCCATGACTGAATCAGAATGTGGCATTTTAAGCAACAAATACCTATGGAGAACCTATGTGCACTCTGGGATAGAATGGTGAGCAAGACTAAGTTCCTGATGTGTTTACCAGACAGGGAGCAAATAAAATCAGACAGTAACATGAGCGAATTAGGGAATTAAATTTGAATGATGTGATGGAGAATAACTGGGTGACTATTTTAGGCTGGGTGGCCAGGAAATGTCTTCCTGAGGAGGCTGTGCTTAAAAGTGAGATCAAATCACAAGGAGATGGTGGCTGCATCTATTTGTACAGATCTGTGCACAGTCAGTACACAGATCCCAGGAGAAACAAACCTGGCATGTTTGATGGCTGCAGGGTGGTGCAAAATGAGATGAATGCTGGAATTAGATCACATGGGCTTTGTGTGATTTGGACAAAGTCAGAAGCTGGAGTTTGCTGTTAGAAATGCGTTCTTTTTAAATATTTGTAGGGTCTGCAATGATGTGTACTTTTCTCATTCCTGCTGTTGATTACCTGTGTAATCAACTAGTAAGGACTGATAACCTTACTAGTCTTTTAAAAGAATCAACTTCTGGGTTTGCAGACCCTTTCTATGATTGTTTTCTCTTTTATTAATTTCTGTTCTGTCTTTACTATTTCCTTCCTTCTACTTTCTTTGAGTTTAATTTAATGGACTTCTTATAATTTCTTGAGATGGATGAATTTAAAGCTATAAAGTTCCCTATAAACTTAACTTGATTTATACACCAAAAGACTTTATATATAGCATTTTTTCATTGTAATTAAGAACATTCTCTAATTTCTTCTGTGAGAGTTACATAGAAGTATACTGTCTGCTTTCCAAATATTTGCTGTAGAGGCGTTCTTAGACATCTTTTTCTTATTTAATGCTAATATAATTACATTGTGATCAGAGAGAATAATTACGTGATTTTTTTTTCAAGACTGGGGATTGAACTCAGGGCTTTGCACATGCTAAGCAAATACTCTACCACTTGAGCCTCTAGCCTTTTTTGCTTTAGTTATCTTTCAAATAGCGTTTCATGCTTTTTACTCAGGCTAGCCTTGGGCAGCAATCCTCCTATCTACATTTCCTTCATAGCTGGGATCACAGTCATGTATCACTATTCCTGGCTTGTTTATTGAGATAGGATCTTGCTAACTTTAGCCTGGGTTGGCCTTAAGCTGCAATCCTCCCAGTCTTTGCTTCCTGAGTAGCTGGTGTGAGCACCAACACCCAGAACTGTATTTGGTTTTTGAGATAACTTTGCCTTCACTAGCCTCAAACTGGTAATCCTCCTGCTTCTGCCTTCTGAATAGCTAGCAGCATGTGCCACCTTGCATGGATTTTCTCTCTATGAAATTTGTTGAGACTAGCTCTATGGTCTAGTACATGGTCAATTTTTATAAATGTTCGATGTATGCTTGAAAATAATGTACATTCTGGCTCAAAAAAACCCCAGTAAGAATATATAAGATTTGAATATTCAGAATATAGTAGTATTCACCCGTAACTGTGTAGATAGCTCCTGATTGCTGAGAACCAGAAATTTACTCATGTAATGGGAGACTGTCAAATGCTTAAAATGTGATTGTTTTAATTATTGTACCAAATAATTTCCATTTTAAACTGCCTTTATATTACCTTTCACACCCAAACTACATAAAAATATTTTAAAAGAATGCCTAAAGGAATGACTTCATGTCATATTTACACATGAAGTATAGACTAGAAGGTCTGTTGTATATTTAGTAGTTTTGTCTAAGCTGGTCAATGAGGCTTATTTGTCTCTGTTGCTGAATGGCCTAGTGCCTAGGAAGAATCAAACCTGCCCCCGCTCCATTAAGAGAAAAACGAATGCCTAGAATGAGTTGGAATTTCCAGGAAAAACGTACTAGCTCAAATTGTATGAACTCCTGTGGGAATTCTGTATTAAAGTCATTTTTAACATGTCTTACTCTGCCCCTGATTGGCACGACTCATCTCTTTCCTCAGCAGATTTTGCTGCCTTTCCTTTGAGCAGATCTTCTTTGTGAATGACTCTCTCAGGAAGCATGTACAGGAGAAGCCCAGGCCTCACTCCATGGGAACACAAGCAGTAGCGCTAACGAATGGGCTAAGAACAGTAGCTGATGGAGCAAGTTACGTGGCTTCTGAAAGCTAAAAAGGCCAATCCTGTAAGTGAGCTGATGAGAATACCTACATGGGTCTGACCCCACAGGCTGCATGTGCAGGGAAGAGTGGGCTGTGCCGCTCTGCGCATGAGAAGCACACAGAGATTCCAGGGCTGTTCCCCAGCACTTTCTTACTCATCTGCTTGATTCAATTCTGTTTGTACAAAGGGTTTGCTGAGGCAAAGACAGACCACTGCGCCTTTAGGGATCAAGGGCTATGCAAATAAACCTAACAGAAGACTCTATCAGCTGATGTCCCATTGGTGCTAGCTCCATCTGTAGGAGCTGGAAATGAATCATTTTTACTATATTTAAACAATGATTTAAAAACGCCTTTTTTACAAAAATGAGTCACTAATAAAAACAGGCCTGGTAATACCTAGTAACAGATAACAAAAATATTTTCCTGTAAAAAGAATAAACGTCAATCATATTATGGTCATAGCTGAATAGCAAGCAAGAGCAATCAAGGCACTAACTGTGGTATTTCTTGTTTTATTTATTACTGGATGAAGAACCAAACCATTTTTTTTTGGCTTGGGCACATGTCTTTACTACTATTACTATTCCAAAATATCTTTAAATATGGAGTGAATTATATCTCAACAATTATATATTACCTAGCTAGCTTCATTACTCAGTATTTTCATTTCTTTATTGTTTATCTTTTTTTGGTGGTACTGGGGTTTGAACTCAGACCCTCACGCCTGCTAAGCAGGTGTTCCACCACTTGAGTCATTCCACGAGCCCTGTTTTATGTTGGGTTTTTTGGAAATAGGGTCTCACGAACTATTTGCCTAGGCTGACCTCACATCAAGATCTTCCTGATTTCTGCTTCCTTCATACCTAGGATTACAGGCATGAGCCTCTGGTGCCTGACTATTTTCATTTCCTTAAAAAGGAAGACCACAAAAGAGTTAAGATTATTTTTTCTATAAATTAGGGGAGAAGTAAATGATCAGGAAACTAATATAAAAACTATATTCTCCTGGTACTGGTTTATATTTCACTAAACTGTATTTAAATTACTAGCTAGGAAGTCTCAGTATAGTCATTTGTTTCTTTCTGTATTATTGTTGATTATTAAGTCTTTAACACATTGTCTTTATAATTGAGAAACAACCAGAAAATGAGCCTAGAGATTTTGAACTACCTTAAGTTACAGTCAGTTCCCCAAAAACTGGAATAGCTCTATGTCCTTTTTGTCATATTAAAAAAACAGTTTAACATTTGAAAAATTGGCTGAGTGTGGTATACACATCTGTAATCCCAGCACTTGGGAGTTATAAGCAGAAGCAGGAGGTTGTAAGTTCCAGGCCAGTCTTGTTTACACAGAAATTTCAAGGCTAGCCTGAGCTATATAGTGAGACTATCTCAAAAAACCAAGGGATGGGGATGTAACTCAGTGGTAGAGCACTTACTTAGCATATACACGATCCTGGGTTCAATGCCCAGTACTGAAAAAAAAAAAAGAAAGAAAAATTAATCAATGTAAATCATCATATATAATAAAGAAGGTAACCTGAGAGTAGGAAAAAATGGAGAATTAGAAGCATCCTCCATTTTGACTCCATAAATAAGAAGAGTCAGGTAATAAAGGAGGGACTCTAGTCTGAAGAGAGAATATTGGAAATCATGAAAGAGGTGGCAGGACAGCTGAAAATCATGGTAAAACAAAAGAGAAAAGCAAAACAGTCCCAAGCTCTGCAGCCTAGGGAAAGGGGAAGGAGAGCCGAAGACCCAACCACAAAGTAAGCCAGATGGCCCTAGTGACAGACTAGCAATTCTAGCTGCAGGATAAACTCACATCTCCTGCAAACCTTTAACTGAGTGAGAGATTTGGTGAGACTGACTGCTCCAGTGTGGAAGGCTAGCCTCAGTGAAAAAGACATTTTGTTGCTTCCCTTATCTTGGACACTACAGCAAGGTCCAATCTTGACAGTGGGCCTACTGAGACTGAGCTAGTCTGGAGGCTTGAAAAAAAGGAACAAACAAAGCTTAAGGAGACTTGGAACACCCTGCCAATATCTGGGTGGGAGATGTCCATGAGAGCAGGTTAAGGAGGGGAGAGGGTCTGATGTGATTTTGCTGAGAGGGCTGAACAGCAGGGAGATTTGGCACAGTGAGTGGAACCCCCTCCCCCTGAAAATGAGTGAGTCCCATCCCCTGAAGGTCATGGTGGAAACAAAGCATTAACTCCACGGCTAGCTAAACTTGGCTTCCAAGACTTGCCTTCTGACTATAGGTATTAGCTGCCAGTATGGTCTCAAAGTCCTGAGCCCAGACTTGCTGAATCATGTGATTTCCACAGCCTCTCCCACACATAGGGAAGTGAGCTGCTGGGTTAGTTATGAAAGCACTGAGATCCATCTCTGGGAACTGCTTCTGGAAACTTCACTCCAGTGTAGTGTGTGTTTGTTGCTGGGCAGGACCAAAAGTCCCAAGGTCAGGCCTTCTAAATCATGTGGTTTCCAGAGCCTCTTCCCCACACAGGGAGAACTGCTTGGTGGGGCATGAAAGCACTGAGACCCACTCTGGGAACTTGATTCTGGCACAGCTTTGATGTTAGGCAGGACTGAGAACCTAGGGCCCAGATCCTCTGAAGCACGTGATTTCCATAGCCTCCTCCCCCATCCCCTCACAGCGAAGTGAACTGGGGCAAGAGGGGCCTGAAAGCACTGCTACCAGCAGGCAGAGTGCCTCAGTACCTTAGTTCTCCCCCTGCCAGTGCAGAACTGTGCTCTGCTTGCCACCACCCACTCTCCAATGCACTTGGGAGACACCATAGGCTTAGATGCTTGCTGCCCCTGGGGACACAAACTGGGGGCTTGTGGAACAAGTGTGAACTTGCTCAGCTAACAGGTTGTGAAGCTCCCTTCAGCCAACAGCAGCTCCCAGTAAACAAAGACGGGAAGTATCTATAATGAAAGCAGCTGAGAAGTGGACAACTGATCCTTGTACAAGAGACTCCAGATAGTTTACCTTGATCTGAGTAGAGCTAAGGATCAGGCCTGGTGCCCTGAGAATGAGGGTGAATGCTTGGTTACTGAACTATACCCCCAATCCAGTGGTAAGAAATAGCACCATAACCCTGCCACTATACTGTCCTGCCCCCAAAATGGCAATATTTCAACTGAAAGACTATGGATGATTAAAACTTCCCATCAATGAGTTGACCTTAGATGTGCAAATCCCAATTCAGGAACACAAAAAATATGAAAGAATGAGGCAACATGACTCCTCCAAAACTCAACAGTTCTACAGTGACAAACATGATAGCAAAGTGAATGAAACCTCAGATGAAGAATTTGAAAAAATGATTATAAGAATGATCGACAAATTAAAAAGGACATGAATAAACACACAAAGAGCAGAATAAAATGAAGACAGAGCAGAACATGAAAGAGGAATTCAATAAAGTATAAAAATTCTGACAAAAATTCAAATTGAAATTCTGGAAATGAAAAGCTGCATTAATCAAATAACTTGGTTGAAAGCCGAGTGAGGCGGAATCAAATTGAGGACAGAATGTCAGGGCTTAAAGACAAGGTGGATGTACTAGAACAATCAGATGAAGATTTAAGAAAAAAGAAGTATGAATGTAATGTGAATGACCTCTGGGACACTATTAAAAGACCAAACATATGAATCATGGACATAGAAGAATGAGAGGAAGTACAAACTAAAGACACAGAAAACCTACTCAATAAAAATAACAGTGGAAAACTTCCCGAACCTTGACAAAGAGATGGTCATCCAGATATAGGAGACTTTTAGGACTCCAAACAACCAAGAATAGAAAATTCAAGTCATGTTAGAGTTAAAACATTAGATATATATAGAACAAGGAAAGAATACTGAAAGCTTCAAGAGAAAAGCACCAAGTAACATATATAAAGGCAAATCCATAAGAATAACAGAAGACTTCTCAACAAAAACTTTAAAAAACAAGGAGGGAATGTAATGATGTATTTCAAGTCCTAAAAGAAAACAACCGCCAATTTAGATTTCTGTATCCAACAAATTTATCCTTTACAATTGAAGAAGTAAAACTCTTCCATGAAAATGAAAAAAGGAATTCATGACCAGCACTGCAGAAGATTCTTAAAGGATCCTACAAACAAAAGAGAAAGATAAATACAATGATGTAAATAAAGAAAAAGTCTCACTAGATGAGTAGATAAGCAAATGAGGAAAAAAGAAGAAATCAAACACTACAAAAATAACAAAATGGCTGGAATTGCTACATACCTTTCAATACTAGTTCTGAAAGTTAATGGTCTCAATTCTCTAATCAAAAGACATAGACTGGAAGATGTGGATTTAAAAAAAGACCCCCACATTTATTGTCTATAAGAATGCTACAACAACAAACACAGGCTTAAGGTGAAAGGATAGGATAAGATTTTTCCAAGCAAACAGAGCCCCAAAGCAAACAGGAGTAGCTATAGTCATATCTAACAAAGAAGACATCAAATCAAAATTAGTCAAAAGAAGCAAAGAAGGTTACTTCATATTGATAAAAGGAACATTCCATCAAGAGAACATAATAATTGGAAACATATGCACACGAAACATTGACATAACCAATTTCATAAAATGAACACTACTGGACATAAAAGCATGGAAAAATCCCAACACAAAAATAGTGGGTGATATTGATACCCTACTCTCACCCATAGACAGACCATCCAGAATTAAATGACATTATAGATCAAATGGACTTAACAGACATCTACAGCATATTCCACTCAACAGGCTCAAAATACACATTCTTCTCAACAGCCCATGGAGAGTTCTCCAAAATAAATCATGTTTTAGGACACAAAGCAAGTATTAACACAAGAAAATCAAAATAATATCCTCTATTTTATCAGATCACAATGGAATAAAACTAGAAATCAACAGCAAGAGAAACTATAGAAAAAAATATTTGAACACAGACACTGAACAATTCACTTTTGAATGACCAGGGATCACTGAAAAAATGTAAGAGAAGATTTAAAAATTTGTAGAATCAAATAAAATGAAAACATAACACACCAGAACCTTTGGGACACAGCAAAGCCAACACTAAGAAGAAAGTTTACAGCTATCAGTGTTTATATCAAAATATCAGAGAGATCTCAAATAAATAACCTAATGATGCACCTCAAGCTTTTAGAAAAATAAGAACAAACCAAACCCAAAAGCAGTAGATAGATAGAAATAATAAAGATCAGGACAGAAATTGAGCAAATGAAGATTAAAAGAACAATATGAAGAATCAATAAAACAAAGAGTTGGTACTCTGAAATGATAAACAAGATTGGCAAACCCTTAGACAAACTAACCAAAAAAAGGGAAGATTCAAATTTTCAAAATTAGAGATGAGAAAGGAGATATCACAACAAATACTAATGAAATTCAGAGAATTATTTGGAAATATTTTGAAAATCTGTATTCTAATGAACTGGAAAATCTAGAAGGAATGGTTGAATTTCTAGGCGTACATATCAACCAAAATTGAATCACCTAAACAGGTCTATAACAAACAATGAGATTGAAGCAGTAGTAGAGTCCCCCAACAAAGAAAAGCCCAGGACTGGAATGATTCACTGAATTCTATCAAACCTTTAAAGAAGAACTAACACCAATGCTCCTCAAACTAAATGGAAAGAGAAGGAATGCTACTAAACTCATTCTATGAAACCAGTATTACCCTAATACCATAAGCAGATAAGGATACAACAAAAAAAAATATAGACCAATTTCCTTGATGAACATAGATGCAAATAATTAAATGCTTGCAAACTGAATTCAACAACACATTAAAAAGATCATACATATGACCAAGCATAAACAAATCAATAAAAGTAATAGAACACATAAATAGAAATAAGGACAAAAATCACACAATAATCTCAATAGATGCAGAAAAAAACTTTTGACAAAATTCAACATTCTTTCATGATAAAAGTTCTCAAGAAACTTGGAATAGAAGGCATATAACTCAACATAATAATGGTTATACAGGATAAACCTAGCCACATCACACTAAATGGGGGAAATCTGAAACTATCTAAAGTCAGGAATTAAACAAGGGTGATCATTCTCTCCACTCTTATTCAATATAGTGCTTGAATTCTTAGCCAGAGCAATAAGGCAAGAGAAAGAAATAAAAGGGATACAAAGAAAAAAGGAAAAAGTCAAATTATTCCTATAGCAAGGCAATATGATCTTATATTTAAATGACCTTAAAGACTCCACCAGGAAACTCTTAGATCTGATAAACAATTTCAGCAAAGTACAGGATACAAAATCAACACACAAAAATCAGTAGCTTTTCTAGATACCAATATAAGCAAGATGAAAAAAGAAATCAGGAAAAAAATCCCATTTACAATAGCTTCAAAATTATTGACTGGGAATAAACCTAACCAAAGAGGTAAAAGAACTCTACAATGAAAATTATAAAACATTAAAGAAAGAATTTAAAGACACTAGAAGATGGAAAGACCTCCCATTTTCATGAATCAGCAAAAATATTGTGAAAAATGGCCATATTTTTGAAAGCCCTCTTCAGAGTCAATCCAATTCCTATCGAAATCCCAATGGTGCTAGGAAACTGAATATCCACATGTTGAAGACTGAAATTAGATCTCTGTCTCTCACCCTGTACTGATACCAATTCAAAGTGGATCAAAAATCTCAATGTAAGACCTAAAACTCTAAAAGTACTACAGGATAGAATAGGGAAAACAATGGAACATAGAGGCATAGGCAAGAACTTCCTAAACAGAACTCCCATAGCTCAACAATTGTGAGAAAAGATTGGGAAATGGAACTACATTAAACTAAAAAGTTTCTGTACAAAAAAGGAAATAGTCACTAGAATGGGAAAAAAAAATCTTTGCCAGCTATATACCTGACAAGGGATTAATAACCAGAATTTATAGGAAGCTCAAAAAACTAAATTCCCAAAGAATCAACAACCCAAAGGAGGGGCAAATGAATGAACAAACAATTTTCATAGAAGAAGTACAAAAGGCCAGTAGATACATTAAGACATGATCAACATCCCTAGCCATAAAAGAAATGCAAATCAAAACTACATTGAGATTTCCTTCTCTTCAGTCACATGGCTATCATCAAAAACACAAATAACAACAAATGTTGGTGAGGTGGTTGGGGGAAAAAAGGAACCTTTATATATTGTTGATGGAAATGTAGATTAGTATAACTACTATGGAGGTTCCTCAAAAAACTTAAAATAGAACTATCATAAGATCCAGTAATACCACTCTTGGGTATATATATAGCCGAAGGAATGTAAGCCAGGGTACAATACAGGCACTTGCTCACATATGTTTATTACAGCACTATTCACGATAGCCAATCTATGAAACAGCCCAGATGTCCTACAACTGATAAATGGATATTTTAAATGTGGTATATATAGGCAATGGAGGAGTATTCAGCCATAAAGAAAGAAATTAGTTCATTTGCAAATAAATGGATGGAACTGAAGATCATCCTGTTAAGCAAAGTAAACCAGGTTCAGAAAGACAAAGGTTGCATGTTTTCTCTCATATGTGGAAGACAGATCTAAAAGACAAACATATAAACAAATACAAGCATGATCGTGTATATGTGTGTGTGTGTGTGTGTGTGTGTGTATGTGTGTTTGTAATAAAGGAACTGTATGAGGGAACTAGGGGAGGAGGGAGAGGAAAAGAAAGTGAATAATACAAAATATATTGCATCTGTGTAGGAAGACAGCATAATGAAACTCACTGAAAATGTTGAATAATGAGTAGGGGTAGGGGGAAAGGGTAAGGGAGACTAATAGAGGGAGTCAATCTGATTAAAGTATAGTATATTCACAGGTGAAATATCTTGTTGAAACCCCTTTGCACAACTAATGTACACTTTAAAAAATGAAGGACAGAATGTAAAACAGGTCCTGTTAGGGAGTGAGTACTAGTGGGAGGGGGAGGGTGAATGGAGAGAGTAAAGGAGGGCGAATATGGTCGATGTATTTTATATACTTGTATGAAAATACAACAATGAAATCTGTTAAAACAGCTTTAAGCAGAGAGAAAAGGGGATGAGGGATAATGATAATGGTGGGGGTGAACCTTCCCAAGGTATACTGTAAACATATATGGAAATGTCACAATGCATCCCCCTGTACACTTAATATATGCTAATTAAAACATTTAAAAAGATGTTAATCCTGTATTTTCATTCTATGTACAAAAAAGCATGATCATTGGTTGTCTAATAAAAGTGAGGCTGTAGATGTAATCCTTCTACAGGCCAGCACATTTCACACTGAAAAAAAGTCCTTTCTAACAAAGTGCCAGATAATATATACCCTGCCTAGCCTCTACCCCAAAAAATGACAAATGTTCAAGCTTGAAACAACTTGTCCGTGATACTAGAAAACAAAACTGGACAGTTTAATTAATGATGGCTGGAAGCATCATTCTTGTGTATGAAGGATAGAATGCTCACTGATAAACCCAGAAACAGAATTTTTAAAAATAGTGTAGGCTTTAAAAGTAAGGTACTACATGCCCAATTAGCCATTTATCAAAGTAAAGGCCACTAGCATTTAAGTGATTGTAAGAAAAGCTTAAGGTTATCATCAACAACTTTACATAGGGATTTTTAAGTAGTTATACTCAAGGCTGTTTGTAGCATTAATAATGGGCATGAAAGGATAATAAGCATTGCTAAATTAAGAAGCATTTATTGGACCTACTATTTTATACTAAAGTCTTGAAACACAGTAGTCTATCAACACTGGACACCAAGACAGAGGCCAAAGGAAGACAGGGCAAGAGACTGTGGTAAACTTCATCACGATGAGAAAAATTGAGACAACTTCAAAGTACAGGGTAAGCATCTCTTACCTGAAAATCCCAAATCCTCAAAACTACAAAACTTTGTGAGCACTGACATAACATGTCAATGGGAAATTCCACATCATGAAACTTGGTTTAATGCACAAAATTCTTTTAAAAATTATATAACATTACCTTCAGGCTATGTATATTAGGCATGTATGGAAAGTGAATTTCATGTTTAGAATTGGGTGCCATCTCTAAGTTGTCTCATTATTTACATACAAATAGTCCAAAATCTAAAACAAAAATCCAAAGTCCAAAATACTTCTGGTCCCAAGCATTTTAGAAAAGGAATACTTGTCCTGTAGTGGACATAGAACTTATACAGAATGGCAAAGATAGAAAGCATCTACAGAAAAATTATTCCTTGGTAGTAATTTCAAATGTGAGAACTCTCTATGAGAATCACAAGTTTAAAAGATAGAATTGCAAACTCTATCAGACTTTGTTAATAGTGACTACAACCTCAAACTAAAAGACAATTGTTTTTGAGCAACATTTGGTATAATGTTAGGCATATGTCAGTCTTTTTCAGTTAAACTGTCCTATGTATAGATAATAATGTGCTGTCTTCACTGCTTTATTATTGTTTTTGATCCACTGTATATAATTTATAAACCTCAAATTATTTTTGTAATGAAAGAAACTATGCTTATTACTCAACTCTGTCTTACAATGCTGCTTTTTTTTTCTTTTATTCATATGTGCATACAATGTTTGGGTCATTTCTCCCCCCTTCCTCCCGCCCCCTCCCTTACCTACCTCGCCCCCTCCCTCTCCCCCCTATCCCCTCGCTACCAGGCAGAAACTATTTTGCCCTTATCTCTAATTTTGTTGAAGAGGGAGTATAAGCAATAATAGGAAGGACCAAGGGTTTTTTGCTAGTTGAGATAAGGATAGCTATACAGAGAGTGGACTCGCATTGCTTTCCTGTGCATGTGTGTTACCTTCTAAATTAATTCTTCTCGAACTAACCTTTTCTCTAGTTCCTAGTCCCCTTCTCCTATTGGCCTCTGTCACTTTAAAGTACCTGCATTAGTTTCTCTGCATTGAGGGCAACAAATGCTATCTAGTTTTTTGGGTGTCTTATCTATCCTCGTATATTCCTTGTGTGCTCTTGATTTATCATGTGATCAAAGTCCAATCCCCTTGTTGTTACAATGCTTTTTATAGCCCAGAGATGAATGGCCCAAGGTTGTGTTCATGGTCCACTAATGGCTGAATTATGTTGTGACTGAGATAAGTGCTGCATGGCATTGTGAGAGAGAGCATTGTACAGTGGAAAAATTTGAAAACATCATTTGGTATCTCTGGATCTCGACTTGTTAAATATCTAAGATGCATACCTAAAAACTGAATTTACAGGGTTGTTATAAAGACTGAAATACCTAACATATACAATATGCTAAATAAATGAGCATACATGCTTGCACATGTATTGCCTGTGTCTCCCTCTCTCACACACACACATACACATACACACACACCACACACACATCACAAACCACATATACACAAAAGGTTAATAGGGTGATTTACTGCTTCACATAACTTGGCCCAAGGACAGATTATTATAATTAGTCTTACTTACTTTCAATGTGGTCAGCAAGAACATGGAGAAAAATACTTATTCTGATGTCAGACAGTCAAAAGTTAGTGGAGATTTCTACAATTTGTTTTTTTTTTTCATTTTTCTTTTATTATTCATATGTGCATACAAGGCTTGGTTCATTTCTCCCCCCTGCCCCCACCCCCTCCCTTACCACCCACTCCGCCCCCTCCCTCTGCCCCCCCAATACCCAGCAGAAACTATTTTGCCCTTATTTCTAATTTTGTTGTAGAGAGAGTATAAGCAATAATAGGAAGGAACAAGGGTTTTTGCTGGTTGAGATAAGGATAGCTATAGATTTCCACAGTTTGAACAGTTAGCATTTAATTTGCCTGACTTCTTACTGCAGTTTTGATCTTTACCTCAATGGTTCTAAATGCTTTACTTCTTATTTGAATACTAGGATGAGACATCAAAACACTGAAGAACACTGACAAAGAATTTGAATAGGCAGTAAGGCAGTTAAAGGGTTTAAGACTCAATAACTGGTTACAGTTTTGAGCAATAGGATTTTCAGTAAAACACAATCTGGTCTGCCTTAGCCCTCCTCAATATCCTACAATTCTATAATAATAAATTAGTCTCTAACCATACGATAGATAGCCACGTGGGAAAGACCCAATTCTCCTGTCTTTTTTTTTTTTAACTAGATATAAAAACAAAACAAAAAAACAACAAAAATCTAGATATATTAATGTTTCTTTAAACACAAGCCTAATTTTTAAATTTTCAAAAGCCATGTCTTAAGCAAGAGGATATCTCCCACCACAGTACTAGGCATCTAACCCAGGGCCTTGTGCATGTTAGAGAAGCATTCTACTGAGGTAGGATAGATTAGGGACCAGAAACATGGGTATGTATTTTTCTTTTAGTCACTCACTCCCCAACTGAGCTGTAGCATTTAGCAGAAAAACAACCCCTTTGACCTTTCCCAGCTGATTAATATGCTCTGGAAACTGAGCAAGTGTATCTTGAAGAAAAACACTTATCTTGAGAAAAAAATGTTTGGTAAAGTGACTCCTTTGATCATGGGAGTCTTTGTGGAAAGGAAGCAGCTATTCTTATTGCAATGATGCAAATTTAGGTAAGCTAACTAAGACTTAAGTGTCTAGCTCAAAATGATAATGTTAAAACCTTGTAGCAACTCCAATGACTAAAATGTCCATATATATATATATATATACATATATATACATATACATATATATATATATACATATATATATGTATATATATATATGTATATGGAGAGAGAGAGAGAGAGAGAGAGAGAGAGAGAGAGAGAGAGAAACTGGAATCTTTGGCTTAGTACTGATCTACATATGCATGAGATGAAAGTACTAAGACTACTGCAAAGCAGTAGGCAGAATAATTCCCAGTGTTCACGTAGGGCAGGAAATAGTTTATGTTCAGGTAACATAATTGCATTCCAAAACATAAGCCAAAACTAATTAAAGCAATATAAGAAAATTCAGCAACAAAGAATACAAAATTCACAATGCCTCAGTAAATAAAAAATTAAAGGCATGCAAAGAAACTAAAGATAAGACCCTTAATAAGGAGGTAATAAATAAATAAAACACCTAGGGATGAAAAAAATTCAGCACATAAGCTATTAAAGTACTTTTAATAAATGTGTTCTATGTGTTCAAGAAGCAGAGGAAAACATGAACACAAGGACAAGAGAAAAGGAAAATGTAAAAAAAAAAAGACCCAAATCAAGCTTTTTATTGATGAAAAATATAGCATCTGAAATGGAAAAGACTTGATGAGATTAACAATAGAAGACACTCCACAAGAGTAGTTTGTTTAAAGAAACAGCATTAGAAATTTTTACAAAATGAAGCCCAGAGAGACAGAAGGCTGAATAAAAATAACACAGCATCAGTGACCTGATGGACAAATACTTGAGGTAATTGACTTATAGAGAGAAATGGCTTATTTTGGCTCACAGTTTTGGAGGTTTCAATCTATGATCATTGGCCCAGCTGTTTTGGGCCTATGGTGATTCAGTAAATCATGGTGGGAGTATATGGTAGAGGAAGTCCATTCATAGTGGGGAAGCAAAAGAGAGAAAGAGGGAGAGCAGACTAGACTGAAGTTCCACAATGCCTTTTGAGGCCATGGCCCAGTAACCTATAACCTCCCACTAAACTCCACCTCTTTAAAATTTCCACTACCTCCTAATAACACTACACTGATGGTGTTAAAAGCTCTAAGCTTTTAATATATGGCCCTTTGGGGAACATTCCAGACCCAAACTACAGCAGGCAATATAAACCAATAATGAAGTTAAAATGGAGTCATAAATAAGAAGCTCAAATAATCCAAAATAAGGGAAAAAAAAGAACAAAGAACAGATGAGACAAATGGGCAAGATCATCAACTCAAAGATAACCACACAATAATTACAATAAATGTAAATGGCTTAAACATTTCATTTGAAAGGCAGAAATTTGTCACTTAGATTAAAAAACAAATACATGCTGTCTACAAAAAAAATTCACTTTAAATAACCATGCTGAAATGATTAAACAATATTGGACAAAGTAGGCTGCAGAACAAAGAATATTACCAAGGAAAAAGAAGGTAATTTTATAAATGATAAAGGGGTGAATTCGTCATTGTATGTGACATACAATCCTAAATGTGAGTTTCAAAACACATAAAGCAAGAATCAGTAGAACTAAAAAGAAGAAGCACATTTACAATTATAGTTAGAGATTTCAGTACTATCAGTAATTGATAGAATAAGTAGACATAAAAATTGATGATGATACAAAAGACTTGAACAGAACTACTAACCTAATTTAGATATACAGAACATTCCACTTACTAATAATGCAATACACATTCTGAACCATAAAATGAATCTTGATAAGTTAAAAGAACTGAAATCATACAAAGTATATAATCTGAGCCTAACAGGATTATACTTATAGTGAGCAAGAGAAAGCCCTCAGGGAAATTCCTAGTATTTAGAAACTGAACAATGTGCTTTAAGATAACACATGGGTCAAAGAAAAAGTCATAAGGGAAATCAGAAAATATTTTTAACCTAATGAAATAAAACCACTATGTATAAAGCTTTGGATATAGCTATAATAATACTTAGAGGATTTTATAGTATTAAAATAACTACATTAGAAAAGAAGAAAAGTCTCAAATTAGTAACTTCAGCTTCTATCTTAAGAAGCTAGAAGATGAAGAGCAAATGAAATGCAAACTAAAGAAATAATAAAGATGAGAGTTGAAATCAACAAAATAGAAAGAAAAAAATTGAGAGAGAAAAATCAATGGAGTGAAAAGCTGGTTCTTTGAAAAGACCAGTAAAACTGATAAACTTCTAGACAGTGTGATTAAAAAAAGAGAGAAGAAACAAAGTTATCAAGGATAGGAATGAAAGACATTAAGAGGATAATAAGGCAATATTATGAACTACTTTATGCCAATACATTAAACAACTTAGTGAAATGGGCAATTTCCTGGAAAAGACACTGCTCACATAAGAAGAAACAGTAACCTAAGTAGCACTGTGTCTATTACAGAATGTGAATTATTGATTCAAAACCTTTCCACAAAGACACCCTTAGGCCCAGATGGATTTGCTGGTAAATTCTAGTAAATATTCAAGAAAGATGTAATGCCAATACTATATGAATCCTTCCAGAAAATACAAGAGGCAAACTCTCACCAACTCATTCTATAAGATCAGAATTACCCTGATACAAAACCACAAAAAATATTTTTAAAGATATAAAAGATAAAGGACGCTTAGTGGAGAAGGACAAACACAGCGAACACAGTAGAAAACAGAGAAGAACAGGCCAGAGGACCAAAAAGACTTCACTCATCATTGCACTGTCATTTGAGTACCTCCCAAGAGAAATGCCCTAGCAGCACAGTGCTTAACAACATGGACATTTGCAGCCACTGCCTGGGCTCAGGTTCTGGCCCCACTACTTAGTCACGTGACTTTAGCCAAGTTACCTAACTTCTCTGTGGCTCAAACTTCCCATCTGTACATGGAGATAATAGGATTCCCATCGTACAGATGTTACGAAGATTAAAAAAGTAAATACATTTCAAATACTTATACCAGCAGTTAACACATAGTAAGTACTACATACGTGTTCACTGAAATTATTATCCATGTTACATTAGTTGGTTGTTGTCTTCATAATATTTGCCCTTGAAATGAATTAAACAATACAGTAAGGGACTACCTGATTATGTTAATTCCCTGTTGCTGCCATAACAAATCACTACAAATTTAGTGGCTTAAAACAACAGAAATGTATTCTGGAGGCAAGAAGTTCAATATTAGTTCGTTAGGCTGAAATCAAAGGATTTAGCAGAGCTGTGCTTCCTCTGGAGGTTCTAGGAAGGGTGGCGTATGCCTGTCATCTAGCTATGAAGGAAGTGTTAATAGGAGGACTGAGGCCCAGGCAGGCCAGGCATAAACACAAGACCCTGTCTTAAACATAACTAAAGCAAAAAGGGCTAGGGGCTTGGCTCAAGTAGTAGGGCACCTGCCTAGGAAGTGCCGGTGAGGCTCTGAGTTCAAACCCCAATACTGTCAAAATAAGTACTACTATTTCCAAAACATCTCCATCTCCTATTTAAGTATAAATATTATCTCATCTTCAAACTTTTTATTTTCAGGAGCAGGAGAGGTAGTCCTTTCAGAACTGTGATGTCATTGGGCAATGGTACCACAAAGAAAAGGGAAAGAAAATAACAGTCTGCAATTGGAGGATACATATCCTTGGGGAAACAGGAAAAGAAGAATTAGGGAAGGACTTTGTACACTGGTGAAGGATAGGAAGTAGGGGCCAAAGCATTTAATGTGTGACCATGAGGGCTGACATATGGTCACATAATCAAGGTTTGGGGGAGACAAGAGAAAAAAATAATAATTTAAGTAGCAGGAATCTAAATAAAAGGATGTAATAGACTCATTCTCTATAGGAGTTTGTTACATGAGTAGAACTTTGTACTTTGGAAAGATGATGATTGAGAGGAAGGGCCAGTGAAATCAGGAAGAGGACAGGCAAGATCAGTACACACTAGCTCACTTTTACATACACGAACAGTAGACTGAGATGAACAGAAGGCAGACAAGGAAAGCTGAAAACACAAGTGAGCTTTGTTTAGGATAAATCAAACACTGCAAACAACTCTGAGACAAGATTGCCGTTAGCCCAGCACCTGGTATAAAACAAATATTCATATTCACTAGTAAAAATACTGGCAGTAGATAAGAAGTTGAATTAAAGCTTCCTTCCTAGCTGCATGATTCTGTCTCTGGTCTCACTCTTGTCCAAACCACCCTCCACATTACTGATGGTATCTTCCTAAAAAGCAAATATGATCATGTAGCTCCATGGCCTCTACCATAAAGTCCAAGCCTTTTGGGAATAGATGCCTCATTTTGTGACCAACCTTCTCATGTTAAGCTGCAGTGCTGTCAGATAGTTTGGAGTTCCCTACATATGCTCGCTCTCTCTCCCCTCACAGACACCTGACCTGTGCACATACTGCCTCCTATCTGCTTGTGGAGCCTACTCTTTTTTTTAATTTAATTTTTATTGTTTTATTATTCATATGTGCATACAATGCTTGGGTCATTTCTCCCCCCTGCCCGCACCCCCTCCCTTACCACCCACTCCACCCCCTCCCTCTCCCTGCCACCCCCTCGATACCTGGCAGAAACTATTTTGTCCTTATCTCTAATTTTGTTGAGGGAGCCCACTCTTATCCTCGGTCCCCATCTCAAGTGTCACTTTCTCCAGAAAATTTTTACTAACATTTCTAGGGAAGGGTTCCACCACCAAGCTACACCCCAGCCCTATCGCCTAACATTTCTAAGCAGAGTTAAAGGATCCTTCCTCTAAAGTTTCAAGATCCCTTGTCCATACTCTTGTTATGGTGCTAATTACGTCTGTCCTTCTTTAGATGCCTCTGGAATACCAGGACTGGGTTCTAGCCACTTTGTATCCCCAGCCACTAGAATAAGGAAGTTCTAAAAATGCGTGTTGAATAAATAACTAGACTGTAAAGGCCAAAAATAGACATAAAGCTTAAATACTCATTTGAACAAGACACAGCAAGATGTTAAAAGTCAGTGAGGGACTTTTGTAATTAGAAGATTTTGTCATGGGTGGCAGCTACAATACTTCCTCCAATTGTCCACTGCTATCATGATTAGAGATCAGATTTTGGGCTGCATATACTCAGACCTTACGCAAATGACAATCCCTATTTTATATTATTCCCAACCACTTTCCACACTTTGAGAAAACAATTATATTTTCATGTGCTTTACTGTCTTCTGAGAAGTAATTTCTATTTCAAAATGCTCTGAAAGCCAAGTTCTCCCCTTTTGCTCTAATTTTCTTTTTCTTTCTCTCTTGCAAATGGAAAACTTCAATGCTAAATTAAGGATGAGAATAAACTGAGTCCAAATTTACTATTGTACAACTTTAGGGAAGTTACTGTACCTATATACCTCTTAACTTTCTCTACTTTCAAAGAGAATTAACTCTTAATACCTTGGAGATCACAGGAAAAAAAATGCTAAAATCTGCACAGGGCCTACTATATACCTCACATGTGTTAACCCATCTAATTCTATAATTTTTTGAGGAAGACATCCATCACAAGAAGACAGGAGCACAGAATGAAATTTGAAGAGAATGGAGACCACAGGTGGAGTGGTAGAGGCAAGGCTGGACCCCAAGTATTCTGGCTCCAGTGTCCCTGCTGCTATCAGCGAACAAAACCACATGCAGAACAAAACCCCAGTGCACTGAAGTATGAAAGGAATTAAAGTTTCTGTTTCAACAAATGCAAAAAAGCTTTATTTGTAACTCAAACAAAGCAAAAAGGAGAAGAAAAGTAAGAGAGACACTGAACGGCAGGCTTCACATATGGGACAGTGTTCTGTATTTAAACCACATCTTGCAGGTAAGATTTTAGGATGTGGAACCATTCATCATTTATAGCTAAAATAAGGAGAAACTCTTATGATTTTAGCTATCATGGAGATGGATTTGTCCTCCACTGGTACAAGATCTACAATAAAAATAACACTATCGCCTGATGAACATCCACATTGGGATATGGTATCATGGATCAATTACTTAGGTCTTTCTTAGGAGTGATAACTAAAGATAGAAATATATCACAAAATACTTGTGTTATGCTTTTTCTACAGCGACAACAAAAATTTCAAGAAGTGTTAACTATTTAATTAAGTCTCTATCACCCTCTACTCAAAAAAAAAAAAAAGTAATTTGAGAAAAATTTATGGGACATCCACTACCGGTAATATCTTACTTTCAAGCTGTTATCAACCTCTTATATATTCTCTTTTGGGCAATGAACTATTTAGAAAGTGCTGAATAAATAATTGTTAAATAAAGTAACACTATTTCAGAGAAGGAGTTACAGAAACTGCATTTTCAGATGTTTCCTTAGAAGGAACGTGTGCTTACGATAGAAATCATTTGTCCTGGACACCTTACTTCTTGAGTCTTTTGAGAAGTTCAAGCCTCAATTATCTGTGCTGTGTTCCTACATCTACTCCCCTCATCAGAAAGAACAGAGGAAGATCTAGTTACACTGCTTCTTCCACTGGGCTTGTATAAATTCCTCTGAGGTTCTCTCTTATGTCAGGAAAAGTTGCCCTGGCAACCATATTTACATACTTGCTCAATTCCCTCCCTTCCTTTGATTTGCTGGTTGGTATAAAAATTAATGTGCACTGAATTGCTGAAGCTTACAAGTCAATCTGTCTAACAGACTCATAAAATTGTAGACTCTGGTTTTGGCCTAAAACTTACTTCTTAAAGGACCTGCTCATTTTATTTAGAAATTTGAATGCAATTCTCCTCAGTTCAGATATTTTTAAACATATTTACTATGGATGTTGAATGCTTCTCATTATAGGTAGAGAAAAGAATACTCTCCTGAGAACATCTGGCCTGTATTATTGGTTAGGATGATCAAGAGACAATTTGGTACCTTAGTTCTAAGTAAGCATGGAAGCCATGATAAAGCACTGGAACAGAAAAGTCAAGAACCAAGATGAAAAGTCTAGGCCACATGAAATAATGAATCAAACCTAAGGTTCTGGATGATCAGGGGGTCAGGACCTAGATAACAGGAATGCAGCATGAGTTATTTAGAGTAGAGTTTCATTAATTCATTCACAAAACATTTATTAATCAGATACTAGTACTTGGTATTGAAGATACAGCCATGAGCAAGCTGGACATAGACCCTGCCTTCATAAAGTTTAAAGTCAAACATTGAACAGTGAGCCAATGTTAACTTTGATACTATATGATTTTCTATGAGAGCCAGAATTGGTTTCAGGCTAGGAATGGTGCAGAAAGTGACAGACTGAGACAAGGCCAAGAAGTCCTCACTAGAGTAGGTTAATTCTCAAGACAAGCAGCCTTTGACATAAACAGTAGTTTCTTTACATTTTTACCTTCAGTAACAATGATACATGAGCATATAGATGGGAGACAAAGAAGAGTTATATTTATCATAAGGCAAAAGACTGGATTCTTGGTAGTATACTTAAATTTTCTAAAGAATAAAGCACAAGTACATAAAGGTAGACATAATTCTTAAGTTCATTCAATATTTACTGAGAATCTATTATGTTCAAGGAAGTTTTAGTAATTGAAGTTATGGGCATAAAAAAGATACAGTCCCCCCACTTACAACTTACAATCAGGTGGTAAGTGCTACAATGAGATGTCAAAGTAGGAAGAAAGATCAGAGAGGAAGGATGTTAATTCAACAAAAAGTAAGCTGGGAAATGATGCTGAGATGATGCTAGAACTGAATCTTAGAAGATACAGAAACTGGTTATTTTAAGCTGATAAATTTTAGAGGGATTTGGTATACAGCAATAGATAACTGTTACAGTGCATTTGAAGAAAATACCATGGTCCAAAAAGAAGACTATGGAGAACACCGAGCTGTCTAAGCTTTGCTTCATCATGTATTCATGTTATATTGAACCAGGAATCTCATCATGGTTTATTTGGCCCAATTGGGAGTAGAAAATAAGAACATTTTGAATGGGCAGGAGATAAATAATGGGAGGAGGAAACACAATCTCAGTCTTGTTTGATTTCCTCCACACAGAAAACTAGGTTGGCTGCTGTAGGGTTTGGTCAAGTGGTCAGTTAGTCTCAAGCAGTATCAAGACTTGGTCAGTATTTGCTTCAATCACTGTCCAGATAGGGGAGTGGGAGGGACAAGACAGTGAATAAAAATTGTTTTGGAGATAACAATAACCATGAAGACAAATAAAAAGAGAAGAAAAATTTAATTTGTTGTCAGTTCCAAGTAGCTGTAAAGCTGAAAAGGAAAGAAAATATATAAAAAATGAAGCTTTTCTGTTTTTTATGACCCATATGGGTAGAAGAAGGAATACAGTGAGCAACAAAAGCAAGAGTAGATGAGCAATCCAGACAACTGTGGTAAACAGGACCTCATGATTCAAAGCTGTTGGGCAGTCCCTGGTTTGGGGGTGAAAGGATCATGTCAGTCTAATTAAAAAGGCCTCAGACTAGTGTAGACAAGTTCAGCTTCAATCTCTGTCTCAGTAGGTTTAAAAGTAGTTTCCCCTAGCTTCCCATGCGCTAATGGGTTATTTCTGACTACAGAAGAAATATGAAATATGATAAATTTCTTGAAGACATTCTGAGTATATAATTCTTTGACTCTTTATTCTTCCTTCTCTTCAGACTGGCTAGGTATCTACTTAAAATTCAAAATATCTTACTTTGCCCTTCATACCATCAGACCAGACCAAGGAGTTCAAAGTGAGAGGAACACAGGAAAATGTGATTATGTACCATGACACAGTAAGGATGTTAGGTCACCTAGCCAAAATAAAGACTACAGCACAAAATGCTTTCTCACCTTCAGGAGTTAGCTTCTTGATACCTTCAAGCAGAATTGGTTACACAATTTGTTAGGGCCCACAGCAAAATTAAAATATAGGGTCCCTTATTAAAAATGTATTAAGATTTCAAGATGGCAACAACAGACCATTAAGCCAAGCATGAGGCCCCTCTGAGCACAGGGTCCTGGGAGACTGCACAAGTTGTTTGCCTATGAAGCTGGCCCTGCCTTCACAGACAGTACAGCATGGTCCTGTACATAGCTTTTGAGTCAAGAGCTGGATCCAAATCCCACCTCCGCCACTCATTAACTATATGATCTTAGGCAATTTATTTGTTTTATCTCCCCATGTTTCTAAGAGGTTTTGTAGTCAGAATCTGGTACTGTGAGGATTAAGTGGGATAATGAATAGAATGTATACAAAGTGTTTATTTAGAACAATATCTAGCACATACTAAACACTCAATAAATGGTAGCTATGTTGTACAAGTAGTTATTAAAGCATTAAGTTTAGGAAATAAATTGCTGAACTGCTATTAAAGATGTAAAAGAGAAGATGGTGGATTAAAAGCTTCCTTCATGTAACTCTGAGAATAAGAAGAGTCAGGGTAATGAAGGAGAGACAACATTCCAAGGAAAGAAAGAGACAAAAATCATCAGGAATCAAGAAAGAGGTGACAGGACAGTTAAAAGCACAGAGAAACAGAAAAGTAATACAAAAAAAATAGGAAACAGCTCACAACTCTAACACCTACTCCCCAGGGGAGAGGAACCCAAAGCCATAACTGGTTACAAGGTAAGCCAGACATCCCTGGTGACAACAGATCAGAAGTTCTAGCTACAAGGAGAAACCCACAGTTCTTGCAAACCTTAAATCCAGTAGGGTATTTGGCGTGACAGTGAGTCCTTCTTCATGGCAGGCAGCACTGAAGAAGAAACTCATTTTGTTGCTCCCTATGAAACTGGGCACCATCTTGGGGGGGGCCTATTGTTTGAGATTAAGCTACTCCAGGGAACTGAAAACCAAAGAACAATCACAAGCTAGAGATCTTGGGGACACTCTACCACAGTGTCTGGGTGGAGTCAGCCATAAGAAAGACAGCTGTGGAGAGGGGGAGGATTGGACATGGACTGCGGAGAAATGTAAGCAGCAGAGAGCTTGGGCTATGGAGGACGCAGTAGGCAGTGGCCCCACACTCTATGGCAGGAGCAAACCCCTACACTTGTGATTACTGTGGGGACTAAGAGGTCCAAGTCCAAGCCCATAGCTAGCAGATTTCTTGGCTTCTGCTGCATATGGTTTGCTGCTGGGTAGGACTGAGAGCTTTGAGCCCAGGTCCAGCAGATCCCTTGATTTCTGCAGCCTCCTTCCTCCCACTGGGTGGAGGATCTCAAAGTACTAAGGATGGCAGACAGAGTGCCAAATTCCCTCAGCTCTCCCCTTTCAGTGCAGATCTCAGTGCTGTTTGCTTCCTCCAGTCTCTGACACACTTGGGGGACCCCCCCCAAGCTTAGACATTCACCACCCTTGGGTAAACAAATTGGAAAGAACTCTAGAGAGTGGGAACCTTCCTGGCCCACAGCTGTAAAACGTGAGGGGGCTAGCAGTGGATCCCAGTACAAAAGAAAGGAAACTCCTAAGCTACTGTAGCCCTGACATTGACAACTGACCCTAGATAAGCCTGGCCCTCAGCCCACATACAGCACCAGCCTGAACAGTTGGGTCTATAATACACTGCAGCTATGACTTATTACCTCCAATTACCTCAGAGAAGCTTCTCCAATTCCTTATCATTTAAATTTTTTTCTTTCTTTTTAGATTTTTACTTTATGGTTAAAATGGTTTTTATGGTTTTACTTTTTTATTCCTCTTCTTTATCTTTATCTAATTTTATAGATGCATTTAAAATTTTTATAATCAAATTGCTTTATCTATTGCTTCATCTTCCTCACATTCTTTTCCTTTTAATTCCTCTCTTTAAAAAATTTAACCTTGCTTCTTCATTCCTCTTTGTTTCCCTATCTAATCCCTATTTCATTCATTATTATTACTTTTACCTTAACTAAATTGTAACTTCATAGTTTATTCTATGCAATTCTTGTCATTTTGTTTTCTATGGTTATTGGTGGTACAACAGTTAGCTTTAATTGATCATAATTGTACCTCTATATTTGGTTTGTTTTGGTGTTGTTGATGTTATAGTGAATTGTTTGTACCTCTCTGAGTGGTACTGAAAATTGAGCCTGCAAGAGAAGGCTGCTCACAAGAAGACCCTCAAATAAAACCAGAAGAGAAATCCATCCTAACAAACATACAAATTGCAACCAAGAAATGCAAGAAATATGAAAAGGCAAGGCAACATGACTCCTTCAAATGTCTTTCACTTTTCAATAAGTGAATCCAAAGATACTGAAATGGCTGAAATGCCAAAGAATTAAAAAGTCTAGTTTACAAACCAATCAATGATCACAAAGAGGATTCAAATAAATAAATGAAGCAGTCAGTTAAAGACCTGAATGAAGAATTCAACAAGAAATTCAACAGCTTGGATAAGAAATTCAGTAAAGAGAGATTTAAAAAAAAATCAAATGGAAACCTTGGAAATGAAAATCTCATGAACTAAAAGCATGACCAATAGGCTAGACCAGGTGGAAGAAAGAGTATCAGGGAATAAAAACAAACTTGAGAAAGTATTACATTCAGAAGCAATAAAGAAAGAAAGAAAAAAAAAAAAAAACCACGATCATGATATCTAGGACCTCTAGGACATGATTAAGAGACCATACCTACAAATATGTTGTGTAGAAGACGGAACTAAGATACAGACCAAAGGGATAGAAAACATATTCAATGAAATTATAGCAGAAAGTTCTCCAAATTTAGGGAAATAAGTGGATATCAAAGTACATGAGGCATTTAGAACCCCAAATAGACATAACCAGAACAGAACCTCACCATATCATATTATAATTAAAATGACTACAGTGTATAACAAAGAATACTGAAAGCTATGAGAGAGAACTGTCAACAAAGGCAGACCTATAAAAAGAGCAGCAGACCCCTTAGCAGAAACCCTGAAGGCCAGGAGGGCACAGACTGATGTATTTCAAGTCCTGAAAGAAAATAACTGCCAACCAAGACAACTTAATCTTTTAAAACTGAAGGAGAAAAAAAGACCTTCCATGATAAGCATAAATTAAAGCAATTCATGGCTACTAAGCCAGCATCACAGGATTTTTAAAGAAATAGTACAACACAGAAGAGGAAGAAAGCTATACTCTTACATGAGAACTCTGGAACTCTCACTAGAAGAACTGATAAATAAGTGAGAAAGAATAGAATCAAACATTATTGACCCAGCCAGTCTCTAAATTTAAAAAAAGGGAAAAGTTAGTTCCTATTTTTCAATAATAGCCATACATGTAAATGGTTTTAATTCTCCAATTAAAAGGTGCAAAATGGCTGAATGGATTAAAAGAAAACAAGACCCAGGTATTTGCTATCTGCAAAAACCTCACCTCATTGGCAAAGATACATACAGACAGAAAGTGAAAGGATAGAAAATGATATTCCAGGCAAATGGAATCTCAAAGTAAGCAGGAGTAGCTAAACTCATATCTGAAAAACTAGTCTTCGAGCCACAACTAGAAGAGAAAAAGAAGGTCACTACATATTAATAAAGGGAACAATCCATCAGGGAGTTATAACAATTGTAAATATATATGCACTGAATGTTGGTGCACCAAATTTCATAAAATAAACACTACTGGTCCTAAACGAACAGATAGAGCCAGATATAATAATAGTGGGTGACTTCAATATCCACTCTCAACAACAGATAGTTCATCTAGACAAAAAAAATCAACAAATTTTAAACTGAACCACAGATCAAATGGCCTTCACAAACATCTGCAGTATATCATGTCCAACAGCTACAGAATTCACATTCTTCTCAGCAACCCATGGAACTTTCTCCAATATGTATCACATTTCAGTCCATAAAGTAAGTCCTGATACTTAACAACAATGGATAAAAAACAGAAATAATTTCTGTATCTTATCAGATCATAATGGAATAAAATTAGAAATCAATAGTAAGAGAAACTATAGGAACTATGTAAACACATGGAGATTGAACAATACACTTTTGAAAGATCTGGTAATTGAGGACATCAGGAAGGAAATTTAAAAATTCCCAGAATTAAATGAAAATGAAAACACAATGCACAGAACCTTTGGGATATAGCAAAGGCAATTCTAAGAGAGAAGTTTATAACTATGAGTGACAACCTTAAAAATCAGACAGTTCATAAATAAATAACCTAATGATGTACCTCAAAGTTTTAGAAAAATAAGAACAAACCAAAGCCAAAATTAGTAGAAGGAAAGAAATAATAAAGATCAGGACAGAAATTAATTAAGTGGAGACTAAAAGAATAACACAAAGTATTGATGAAACAAAGAGTTGGTTATTTGAAAAGATGAATAAGATTGCCAAGATCTTAGTCAAAGTAACCAAAAGAAAGAGAGAAGACCCAAATTAATAAAATTAGAGATGAAAAAGGAGCTATTATAAGATTCATTGAAATCCAGAGGATAATTAGGGAATATTTTGAAAACATATTCTAGCGAATTAGAAAATCTATGAGAAATAGATAAATTTCTAGATATCTATGACCTACCAAAACTGAACTGAGATGATAAACAACTTAATCAGATATACAAAAAGTATTAAAATAGAAGCAGTAATAAAGAGTCTCCTAGAAAGAAAAGCCCAGGCATGGACAGTGCTACATCAATGCTATCCTTGTTGGGATTTCTAAGATCAATGCTTTTCAAACTATTCTATAAAATTAAAAAGGGAAGGAATGTTTCCAAATTCATTTTACAAAACCAGTATTACCCTGATACCAAAACCAAATAAGGACACAACATCAACAACAAAAAACCCTATACATCAATTTCCCTGAATAACACAGATGCGAAAATCTTCAGTAAAATATTTGCAAACTGAACTTAACCAAACACCAAAAAGATCATACACCCTGATCATGTTGGTTTCATTCCAGGGATGCAAAGATGGTTTAACATATGCAAACCAATAAAACTAATACAGCACATAAATAGAACTAAGAACAAAAATCACATGATAACCTAGTAAATGCACAAAAAGCCTTTGACAAAATTCAGCATCCTTTCATGAACAGAAGGATCATACCTCAACATAATAACAGCTATACAGGACAAACCTACAGCCATATTATTCTGAATGGGGAAAAACTGAAAACATTTCCTCTAAAATCAGAAACAAGATAAGGGTGTCCACTTTCTCCACGCTTATTCAATATAGTGCTTGAATTCTTAGCCAGAGCAATAAGGAAAGAGAAAGAAAAGAGGGGGACACAAAGAGGAACGAAGAAGTCAAATAATCCCTATTTGTAGGTGGTATATATGATCTTATACCTAAAAGATCCTAAAACTCCACTAGAAAACTCTTAGATCTGATAAACAATTTCAGCAAAGTAGCAGGATACAAAATTAACACACAAAAATCAGTACCTTCTCTATATTCCAATATGAACATGATGAGAAAGAAGTCAGAAAAATAATCTCACCCACAATAGCCTCCAAAAATTTACCTGGGAATAAACCTAACAAAGTTGGTGAAAGACCTCTACAGTGAGAATTATAAAATGTTGAAGAATGAATTTGAAGGCACTAGAAGATGGAAAGATCTCCCATGTTGGATCAAGTGAATTAATATCATAAAAATGGCTGTATTACTGAAAGCCAACTACAGATTTCATGTAATACTCATCAAAATTCCAATAACATTCTTCACAGAAAAAAATCCTAAAATTCATATGGATACACAAAAGACCTTAAAGAGCCAAAACAATCCTGAGCAAAAGGAGCCAAAACATATATTGGAGAAAAGACAGTCTCTACAACAAATGTTGCTGGGAAAACTGGATATCCACATATAGAAGACTGAAATTAGACCCTTATCTCTCACCCGATACAAAAATCAATTCAAAATATATCAGACTTCAATGTAAGACTTGAAACTGCTAGAGGAAAACACTTGAAAATTTAGGCATAGGGAATGACTTTCTGTATAGGACTCCAATAGCTCAGGAAATAGCAAGAATTGACAAATGGGATTGCACCAAATTGAAAAGCTTCTGCATAGCAAAAAAAAAAAAAAACTAAACAAAATAACAATTACTTCAGTGAAACAGACAGCCTATGGAATGGGAGAAACCTCTGCCAGCTATTCATTGGACAGGGATAAACAAGCAAAATATATAAAGAACTCAAAAAAATTAAACACCAAAAGAATAATCTAATCAATAAATGGGCAAATGAATTGAACACACAGTCTCAAAAGAAGTAGTACAAATGGCAAATAAATACATGTGAAAATGTTCGACAGCCTTAACTGTAAAGGAAAAATAAATCAAAACTACCTTGAGATTCCATTTCACACCAGTCGGCATGGCTATAATCAAGAAAATGAACAATAAATCTTAGATAGGATACAGGGGTGGGAGAGAACTCTTATATTATACTTTGTTGGTGGGAATGTAAACTAGTCCAGCTGCTATGGAGATCAGAATAGAGTTCCTTCAAAAACTAAAAATAGAACTGCTATATGATCCAGCTATACCACTCCTAGGTATATACTAGAATGAGACAATATTAGCATATAATAGTGACACCTGCACCCCCATGTTATTGCAGCACTATTCACAATAGTCAAGCTATAGAATCAGCCTAATGCTCACTAACAAATGAATGGATTAAGAAAATGCAGTATATATACACAGTAATCATTATTCAGCCAAAAGGAGGAACAAAATCTTGTTTGCAGGAAATGATGGAACTGGAGACCATCATGTTAATCCTAATAAGCCAGACTCAAAAAGTCAAATATCACATTTTCTCTCATAAGTAGAATGTACATGTTAAAAAAGAGACATGAAAGTACAAGGGGGACTATCTGGGAATATTAAAGGTCCAGCAGGAAGGGGAAGAGGGAGAAGAGAGTGCAATGGGGTTGAATATAACCAAAGTACATTACATACATGTAATGGAACTACTGTAATGACGCTCATTATTTTGTACAATTAATAAAAATGATCTCCAGAAAAGAGAGTAATATTTTAGGCAAAAATAATGAAGCAGATAGGGAAGACTAAATTCTTAGTTTGACCCTGCTGTTTTCTTTAACCACTTTTCTATTTCTTTTCTTCTTTTCATTGCCAAATATACAAAGGATGACCTGCATCTCACACTACAATCCCCTCTTATCTGGCTTTTAATATCTCCTGCCCCTCCTTCACTAAATTGAAACAATCACTTTCAAAGAGCTGCTAATGACCTCCTGTTTATTAAATACAATGGATATTCCTCACATTTCATACCTCTGACCAATTTCTCCAACTTGAAATCCTGTCTTCTCTTGACTTCTATGATACCTCATGCTCATGGTTAACAGAATGTCAAACTGACTATACATCAGGAATACAACATATGGTAACGAATAGGATGCATATGTTAAGATGAATAAACTAGTTCGTTGCTTCTCTGTAGCCCTTGTTTTTTACCATACAGACACCATTTCTTCTCTTCCTTAACCTGGGCAATTTCCAAGCTTCAGTTCTTGGTTCTCTATACCTCCCTTTCTCCGCTGCTATTGAACCCAGATAACCATATGGCTTTAATTATTATCTTCTCCATATAAGAATCCCTCAACTCCCTCTTTTGAACACTAATCCCCACTCCCAAACACTTACAGGGCATGTCCACTAAGAAGGTCCAATATCACCTCAAGATATTTAGCTTCTCCTTTTCTCTCTCAAACTGGCTTTCCTTTCTGCCTGCCCTATTTATTTGCTAATCCTTCTCCCAGGATCAAGACTATATTGACACTACTTTATCTCTTATTCTCCGTATCTAGTCACAAAATCCTATTCATTTTTCTTTTATAATATTTATTGTACCCATCTCTTCTTATTTTCACTGTGTTTTAATTCAATTCCTTATCCTCTCACAGACCATTTAAATAACCTCCTAAATGGTTGCAGAGTTCTCTTCCTCTCCTACTAACGTCTATTCTCCATATTACTGTTGAGAATCTTCTTAAAATACCAATTCCATGATGCCACACTTTCCTGACCAAAAAGTTTGACATTTTTCATCACCTACAAGATAAAGTCCTAACTCCTTTGCTTGGCCTTTCATGCCAAATCTGGCTTCAACCAACTCTTTCCATCCTACAACTTCTCTACTTAAACCTTCTGATCTTGCCAAAGCAGTTAACATCATCCATTGATCCCCTCCCCTTATGTTTTATGAACATTATTTTTCCTATTTGAAAATATCTCTCATCTTCCTTTCAACAGAATTCACCATGGCTCTGAAAAGCCTTCCTTGGTAATCACAGTCCATAATGATCTTTTCTTTCTCAATTCTTATTTATTTAGCGCCTCAAAAATGTGCTAAATTAATGCTTTACAGTTGTAATTTCATTTATTCCTCACAACTATATGTGGTAGGGGGCATTAGTACAGATAAAAAAGCTGAAGTCAAGTAACTTACCCAAAGTCATGTAGCAAGTAACTGGTAGAAGTGTATCTGAATCCTTAAGCTGAGAATAACCCCCATACTATACCACCACCCTGATTTTCCAGTCTCCTCCAAAGCACAACTACTGCACAGTATTTGCACACAAGCAAGTGTTCAGTAAATATGTTGATTAAAAAGATTGCTTAAATACTACCCATGATTTTCTAACACTTAAAGAATCTCAATCTTAGCAGAACACATTCAGCATGTCACCCCAGCATCATGGCTTAATCTGTGATAATAGTTCAAAACAGGAGATTTGCCAAAAATTTACAATTCATTCTAAAAACAAAATTTGTCTTAAGTAAAGATAAAAGGCCTTAATCTGATTTAAATGTTAGGTAAATTCTGGAGATGAGGCCCACCTTACTACTTTTGGGTCCATCCTTGCTCTGCTTCCAAAGGACCAGAAAATAAAAATAGGCTGGCTAGTTGACAGCCTATGAGGTAAAATGGGCTATTTATAGTACTGGAGATAGGTGCTAAAGCAGCAGAACAGGGTTTTCTCTGCTTTAGTAGCTAGGACCTCAATAAAAGAAACCCTACAAAAGTGAATCATGGGTGGAAATTGGGAACAACAGGAGAGAATAATACAAGGGAGACAAGAGGAGGCACTGGAAATAGCCTAGAAAGGAAGGAGCTGGAACTATCTGTCCTTTTCCTGCACTGTTAGACCCACCATGGCTCTATACAGTTGGTGCCACATAACAGTGGTTTCTATTCTAGCAACATGATTCATACTCTGTCTTAATGTTTTCCCTGACCCACAACACAGTCCAATCCTCTCTTAATCAGACATTTCTAGCTTCTGATGTAGTACTCATTTTCCCAGGTGTCACAGATTTGACATCCAGCACTGCTTGCCTGGCTGTGACCTACACTTTCCATTTTTGTATGGTTTAGATTTGCTCTCCTAGGATTCTGCCTCGAGTGCCAAATGTTATGCCCAATTTTCAGACCCTCTACCTTGGAGCTATTATAAACTACCCCTTTTCTACTTGCACTTGTTGGACCCTTACTTGGGTGACAAAGATCAAGAGTGAGTCTCAGCTGCTGGAGTGGCTCAAGTGGTAGAGTGCCTGTGAGATAAGTATGAGGCCCTGAGTTCAAACCCCAGTTACCTGCCCTCCCCAAAAAAGTAGAAGAGTGAGTCTCAGAGAAACCCATAAGGGGAAAATAATAAGAAAGAAAAACAATAAGGAAAATAGCACTGAAATTGTCATAGGAATAAGAAGTTCTAGGTAACTAGTTACATTATAGGGAAAGGAAAAAAGCCATTCCCTGAAGATACTATTCTCTTTTAAGTGGTCACATTCACGCACTGATCCTTCTGTTTTCATTATCCTTTCTGTCCTTCCCACACTTCCTTGCAAGGCATGCTCCTATTCATCCTTCAATACCTTGCTTAAATGTGTTTTTTGGAAGGCCTCTCTGTTCTAGACAAGTAATTGCTCCCTTTTCTGTGCTTCCACATATGTGCATATACACATCTATTATGCTGTTATCGCTTTCACTAACAATTTGGTCTCACCCATTATTTCTTTGAGGGCAAGGACTAATTATCTTATTTATCTTTGTATCCCCACGACATAGCAGAATATTTGGCATATACTAAGTGTTTGCTGTTGTGTGATTAAAAAAGACATCAAGAGCAACAGAAATGTGCAATTTGCACTTCATTTGCAAAAAATCAATTTGGTTCTTGGTATTTTTAATGTATAACCACATTTTTCCTTGATTCTGAAGAAAAAATTTTAGATTCATAAAGGAAGCTATTGATATCACTGGCACGTTAGTTTTTCATTCCCACTGGTGATAGAAACATTTCCCCTCCACAATAAACCTCCCGGGGCAAGCTTAATATTAGTGGCACATCTCCCATCCTACTATTTCTATTGTAGTGAAACTACACTGTGAGTCTAAAGCTGCCACCAGTTATAGTGAATTGGGAGGAGGAGGAATAATTACAAGAGGACATTTTTGTAGCAAACCTAGGAGGGGGAGGTGAGGAAGATAGATTAATTTAAACCTTGCCTTACAAGAAATTTGTTAGAAACTCACGTAAAATAGGCGCTTCCTCTGTACATGACAGACCCGATCCAGGTGTCCAGCAATGATCTTTTCTCATGAGTGTCAGGTCATCAACCAGCACAGAAAACAAGGGGCCAGTGCCTTTTTTCAGCATCCCTCCTTCTCATACCTTGGGGCCTGCTTGTCCTTAAGGGGGCTGTCCTTTCCCACCAGCACCAACAACCACGGGTCCCTCTGCTGGTGTCCCCCACGCACCAATCTTGCCTTCGTCCCGCAGAGGGCCCCCTAGGATTGACTGGGGGGTCAAAAGTGGCGGCGGCTTGGGCTGTCAGGCCGCGGCAGAGCAGGGGGCGCCGCGTCCAGGCCCGGGTCCCCCCGCACTCTGCCGTACAACCGAGGAGATGCAGGCCGCGCAAGGCCACGGGCTGCGGAGACGGGCCTGTGCGAACCAGGGGGCTCCCCGCCCCCGAAAGCGCACAACTGCGGGGACTTCAGCCGGTTTCCTGCAGCCTCGCGCGAGCCCCGGCCCCAGAGCTCGCTGAAGCCCTCACGGCGGCTGGGTCCCGGCTCCGGCGCGCCGCAATCAACGGGTCGCGGGCTCAAATTGCTCGGCCCCACGCGGCCCCGCGCCGCGGCTCCCGGGTCAGGCCGCCCGCCGACGGTCTGCCCGAGTCCACTGCAATACCCCGCCTCGCGCGGCCCGGCCCGGCCGCCGCGCCTAGCCGCGCCGTGACAGCTGGGTGCCCAAAGGGTTAAGCCGGCAGCGCGGCGCCGGATGCCCCCGCGAGCCGCAGGTCCGCCGCGAGTCGGCCCCAGCGCGCACGCGCCCGCCCGTTACCTGCGGTCGCCTCGCGCTCCTCCTCCACCTGGCCGCTCTCTCCCTGGGGCCGCCCCTCAGCCCGCCCCCTCGGCTCCGCGCCGCGCACCCTGCTGGCTACTCGGACGCTGCCCAGGGAGGAGGGGCGTGGGGTGATTACCATATATTAGCATACCAGCGCGCGTCACGTGGCAGCTCCAACCAATGGTCACTCTGGAAAGGCGGGGATTGAGCTGAACACGCCTGGGTGCTGCTCTGGGCCTGAACCGGTGGCCATGGCAACGACTGGGCGGGCGGGGGAGCGGGGAGGCAATGGAGCCCTGTAACCCGCCCCCCGCACCCGGGAGCATCTCCCCTACCTGAGCTCCGCGCGACTATACCGCGTGCTTTTCTCACTCTGCGTATGCTGAGGGACTGAATTTGGCTCAGCCAGGGAGATTGAGATTCAGCACTCATCGAGTACTTTTTCTGCCAATATATGATTCTTGTGGTGACCCTGTGATGTCTGTACTATTAACCTCACTTGATAGTGGGAAAAGCGGAGCTCTGAAAGCTTGCTTAGGTCACTTATTCCAAAATCACACAACTGCACTAACCGGCGAAATAGATATCTGAGCCTATTTCTGGATTTCAGGCCCAGGCTCTCCTGAGTTAACTTCTCCAGCAGGGGTCCCCCAACACCTCCTCACAATTCCGGGTATATAAACTCTTGAGAAAAAATCCTCAATCTGTACAATGCCATTCTATTTTCTTACAATAACCTTTGAAGTCAGTGGGCAGAATCGCTGTACCCACATTACCGATGAGGGGAAATGAGGCTCAGAGTTGATGTGATCTTCCTAGTTAAGAGCTAATGTTTAATTACTATAATTTAAATGTGTTTAGGCTCACTACTTTAGAAACTTTGAAATTCAATCTCAACACAATGGTGTTGCTATGAATATTTAACAGATTAAGACTCTGAGGACTTTGGCAAATTACAAAGCTGGTAAATTGCAGGTTTAGGGTTGAAATCCAGGTTTATCTGACTCCAAAGCTGATCTCATAGAGTCTCATTATACCAGGCTCATTGAATTTAGATTTAAGCATTAGAAACCCTTCTCTAATAGAACTTTCTCCCAAGATGTGACCATGTTATCTCTTAATCCTACAGCAAATACATCTTGTGACAGGTGACATGTATTAAGATTGCAGAGGCTAAATATTGAGAAAAGAGTCACTGTGTTGTTAGGGGAATTCTAAAATCCTGTCTCTTCATTTTTACCTCTGCAGATTTGATGATAGTTCACTTATCGAATCAGAATAATTAAAAAGCACATACATCCGCATACAGATTTGTTTAGCTCAGTGATTCGCCTACTTTAAAATGCTATGCGTGAATTACTGGACCCAGTCCCATGCCTCAAATGAAGTTTCTATGCTATTACATAAGCATTTTAAGGGATTTTAAAGGTCATTTTGAATATATGTACATTTCACCTCACTAGACTGACTTATAATTTAGTTTTTTCCTAAATTGTGACTGGTGCTTCAGAACACAAATGTAAAGGCAGACCTACTTACGTTAAAATCCTGACTTGGCCAGGCGGGTCATTAAAGGTGTGATTTACAGCAAGTTATACAATCTCTGTGTGCCTCAATTTCCTCATTTGTAAAATAGGATAAGAATGTTACAAGCAATAAATGAATTAATGCACAAAAAGCACTAAGTACAGGCCCTAGCCAAGGAGTAAACTTCCATACTTGCTAGTTATTGTCATTTCTGTTCCAGTCCCAGGAGTCCTACACAATGCATATTTACAGGAATTCTCAAGTCTTCCTAGTTGGCATTGGAACTCTGAAGCTGCCTTCATCCCTCGTGGTGCATTAAACAGCCTGTTGTGCTGGTGAAGGCTTGTTATCTCTCCAAACGACATTCTCTCTTCTTGGGACCATAAATAATTCCTGGACTCAAAAGAGCTGGTTTCTCTTGCACATCTCCTAGCACCAAATTACTGGAGTGGCTCCTTGCAGAAGGAGATCTTGACAAGCAGTGGAGCCATAAGTCAGGCTCCCTGAAACATTTTTATGAGTGCCTTAATGTGGGAGATGAGCTGTCCTCAGGAACTTGTCCCGTCTTTCCTGGCCACAGGAAATGAGTTCTTTGTGCTCAAAGGGTTCCAAAGTTGAGGCACGAAGAGTTTTCAGGAAGAGGGTCAGGGATGAGAGGTTGTTGACTTAGAGAGTCCCAGAACTATACAACCCCTATCCTGCCATTCAGCCCAAAGGGCCAAATTACTCATGGTCTTATGGCAGCAATAGCACCAAAGGGAAGCTTGTGGGTGGGTGTGTTAATCCTCCCCCGCCCCATCTCCCACTATGTACACATTCCAATGTCAACCCCCCACCCAAAGGGTAGAACAGTAGTCAGGGCTGTAGAATCCTGTTTCCTTGACTCAACTATCTGTGTGACACTAGGGAAATTTCTCAATCTCTGTGTCTCAATTTCTATATCTGTAAAATGAGACTAATAGCAGTGCTTGATTTATAGCCTCTTATTAGGATTAAATGAGTTGTTAACATGAAGTGCTTAGAACACCCTATAGTAAACATTAGAGATGTATTTGATAATTAAGCAAAAACATGAAGTCCAGCAAACATACTTTTTATAGAGGCAATGCAGCCTTAAGCCCTCTCCTGAACGTGTGCTGCTCTCCATTTCCCTCTGAGCTGTATATAAATGTTCCCCTGGAGAGGAAGACCAGGTGCTTGAGAGTTCTAATTTACGCCTTGGATCTTGACTGTATGTGTGAACTTGGCCAAGTTATTTTATATCTTTACACATTATTAGTAAAGTGAGATTAACCTCTCCCTCCCCCAAGTTGTTCTGAGATGGCATCTGGCAAGAGGTGATGAGGGCCTGAGCTGATCAGAAGTCCTTTATCTAAGTCACCTTGCTCTATTACTGAACTGTTTCTGGGGAATAGCTTTGCTTCTCAATAATGAAAATAACTGAAGTTTATTGTACACTTACCTTGAACTTCTGCTACATAAATCATTTTACTTAACCCTCAGACTAAGCCTAAGGCCCAGGGAGATTAAGAAGCTTGTCAGTGGCAGAGCTAGGATTCCAGCCAGGATTGTCTGATTCTCAACTCAATGCTAAAAACCCATCATGCTAAACATGGGCCTCCAACTCCAGCTTGGCTCTCAGAACTCAGGGAATTGTGTGATATTTCTTTAGACTTCCTCCCCCATCCATCTATACACTCTCTTTAGTCATTCACCAGTGCCTGCCATAGTAAGTGTTACTAAATATATACATATATATATGTATATACATATATATATGTATATATTTAGTGAATGAGTGAAAACAAATCACTGTCACATCCTTTCATAGTGATGAAAGCTCCTATTTCTTGGGCTGTCCCTGGTGGAAAGAAAAGCAGCTGTCTCACCCCCATCGCATCCTTTTCCTGCTAAACAGTAATGTGGAAGGCCTCCTTCTTTTCCCTGTGGGGAAGTCAGGCATCTAGGTTTCAGGGAACTATAATAGACACAAAGATGACTCATCTTCACTGTGCATTTGGAGAGATGTCAGGGTTGCTGGATCTCTCTAGGGCTCTGTTAACAGCCATTAGTAGCAGGGTGATTTTCAAATAATAGCCTTGGATAGGTACATTAGTTTCCTAGGGCTCCCATAACAAGATCCACAAACTAGATGGCTTAAAACAACACAAATATATTCTCTTATAGTTCAGGAGGCCAGAAGTCTGAAGTCTTTCTGAAAAGATTGTCTGAAATCTTGGGGGACCAGAGGAAGAATCTGTTTATAAGTCTTTTAACTTCTGGTGATCTCTGGCAATTTGTGGCATTCCTTAGTTTATGGATGCATCACTTCAGTCTCTGTCTCTGTTGTCTCATGGTGTTCTCCCTGTGCATCCATGTTCAAATTTTCCCCTTCTTACAAGGACATCAGTCATTGATTAAGAACCTGCCTAACATGATACAACCTTATCTTAACTTGATGACATTTGCAAAGACCCTATTTCTAAATAAGGTCACATTCACAGGTACTGGGGCTAGGACTTGAATATATCTTTTTGACAGACACAGTTAAACACACAACAATACATTTGGGATAAAGTAGAAAAGAGATAGAAAATGAATGAAGAAAGGAAGGGGATGAAGAGAAAGAAAGGGGAGGTGGCATATCACACTAACAAGATGGAGTTGACCAACTTTGAGGTGCTAGGCATTCAGAGAGAAAAGACATGGTCTGAGAACACTGTGGTCCAGAGAGTAGACATTCACTGTCTAACATCACACATTAAATTAGAGTATAGCCAGGAACAGAACTGGGAATCCTGAATCCCAATCTGAACCCTTTTAATACCTATTAGCATGGCATGAACCTCTGGTGCACAGACAGCTCTAAGATTTAAAAAACTGTGTTTTGAGGCATCACCAGCTTCCCCAAGCTTCCACCAGATGATCCAGTATTTGAAGGACTTGGGAGCCTTGAACAAAGCTAGAAATAAACCTCTCTACATGCAATCTGGTAGCTTTTGTTCTCTTTCGTTCAACTAATTACCTAATCTTAGAAGCATCATCTCTGGGTACAACATCAAAATTGGGCATAGCAGAACTCTTTGGAGACAGACAGTTTTTTTGCCTATAATGTTAATAAAGAAGCCATCATGGAACTTATCCTCTAAAACCATTTGCTTAATAAATAAAAGCATATGGCTCTGGTTAGTGCCAATGGCTATTTATATTTTTCCGTTTCTACACTTCATGCTCACGGACTGTGTTGATTTGGTTAAAATACCTGAATTCCATTCTCAGAGGCCCAGTTCTGTTGACATGAATATTCCACGTGCCATTACATCGTTAGGAGAGATAGCATTTTGATCCTAATATTGGTGACTGATACAAATATTGTCCTGTCTCAAGCTGTCATGATGTGACATATCAGCCTAGAGCAGTGAGGCTGAAAACTGGGGCAGACTGGGGTCAGAGATGGGGTCAACACAGCAGGCGTTGTCAGATTAGAGCAGGGGTGAGAAGGAGGTCAGATGTGAGATCAAAGTCCAGGAACTAGGGCAGGTATGGGGTCAGTCAGTCCTGACTCTTCCAAGGGTGGGGGCCCTTGGGAAGACATCTAATCTGCAGGTCCTCTGAGCAGGCCTTGTGCTCACAGGTCCCCAGAGGGTTCTTTGTAATTGATCTCAATTTGAGTTCCTTCCTCATGAAGTGGATACAATCAGTCAACATTACTCAGCAGGCCTTATGTTCATATAATCAGATAAACTTTAAAATCCTGGAAACAGCCTTGTTCTAACCACATGGCCCCAGGCTTACTGTTGATTTTTAGATTGGCAATTTTAGGCTTCATTTCTGGCTGTGCATCAGAATTACTTGTGAAATGGTGAAAGTGTAGATTCCTGGCACATTACCAGATATTCTGATGCCCTAAATCTAGAGTGACTATTAACATCTTGAGAGGCAATGTGATACAGTGGCCGAGTATGGACACTCTGGAGCTAGACTGTTAGATTTGCCATGATTCTTCCAGTGAACTTGGGTGAACTTCTTAGCCTTTCTGTGCCTCAGAATATTATTTATAAAAGAGAAAAAATGGTGCATAGTTTATTGGTTTGACATAAAGATTTAATACACACAAAGTCATAGAATTATATTATAGTTTGAATATGAAATATCTCCCATAGGCTCATGTGGTTGGGATTTGATTTATCAGCTGGTGACACTATTTTGGGAGGTGGTAGAAACTTTAGGAGGTAGGGGCTAACTGGAGGTTACTGGAGCTATGTCTTTGAGGATCCCTGGTGTCTTTCTCTCTCTCTCTTTTTCCTGTTCATATGAGAAGTAACCACATGCTTCTGCCAAATGCTGTTCTGTGCCCCCTTGGATCCAGAATCAACACAGTCAAGGATTATAGACAAAATCCAGAGGCTGCAGCTATGATCCAAGGGGACCTAGCTACTACTCAAGGTAGCAGTAGACCTTGGTGTCATCCACATGATGCTTGTTTTGTAGGCATGCAGAATACAAAAGTTATGAGTCATGGAGGCTATCACCTAGATTTCAAAAGAAATCCAAGGAGGCCAGGCAATGTGTGGTAGGGTCAGGATCCCTTCAGGCAATGGGTTAAGCTGTGAGGGTGAAGCCAAAAATACAGTGATGACCCTAAGAAGTTAGACCCAGGAATGTGAAAGATCTGTCAAGAAAAGTTGCAGGCAGCAAACAGAGCCAGCCTAGGAGAGAGGCTGTGTAGGCTGCAACCAGCAAAGCCATAGGGCAAGGGCTACCCAAGCTGTTTGAGTTGACATAATGCTATCCCATGCCTGAGGTGCTGGACATGGAGCAATAGGATTTAATGTCTGCCTGCTAGGTTTCATTCTTGCTCTTGATCCTTCTTTGCTATTCTCCTATTCCCCCTTTTTGGAATGGGAATGTTTGTGCCATTGTGTATTGGAAGTAGGTAGCTGATTTTTACATAGACTTATAGCTAAGAGTTTGCCTTGGGTCTCAGAAGATACTTGGACTTGGATTTTTGAACAATGTTGGAACTATTAGTTAAGACTTTGGGACTCTTGAAGATGGGCTAAATGTATTTTGCATTATGAGATGGCCATGAGCCTTTGTGGGATGAGGTGGAATGTTATGATTTGAATATGAAATGTCCCACACAGGATCACGTGTGGATCCAACTGGCGGAGCTATTTTGGAAGATGATGGAAAATTTAGAAGGTGGGGGCCTAGCTGGAGGAAGTAGGTTACAGTGGCATGCCTCTGAAGGTTGTACCTGGTTCTTGGTCCCTTCCTCTCTCTGCTTTCTATCTGCCATGAGGTAAACAGCCTCTGCCATGTGTTCCTCTTGCCATGATGTTCAGTCTAACCATGGACCCAGAATCAACAGAACTAAAGATTATGGGACTTAAACCTCTGAAATCATGAGATAAAATAAACTTTTTTCCCCTTAAGTTATTTATGTCAGGTTTTTTGTTCTGGAATGCAAAGTCTGACTAATACAAATACTAAGGGCTGAATATATGTTATTATTTTTAAATCAACCTCTACTAGAGATTTGGAAGCACATTCTTTATTCATTCATTCATTCGTTTGTTTGTTTGTTTATTCAATAACTAAATACTGAGTGCCCCTACCAGCCATGACTCTTTCTAAGTACCCATAAACTTCACCAGTTTATAGCCTACCAAGAAGCCAGTACTGGAAGCACTGTTCCACTCGTTGCTTTCAACTCTCTGATCCTCATTGGATTCTGAGGCCTGGGCTTCACCTCTGCTGTTCCTTGTGCACAATGGCTTTAATTACATAACCTTGAAACAAAGAAAATGAAAAAATGTAGGAATCATTTGGAATTGGTGGTCCATATTCAAACTGAGTGACACTGGGCAAATCATATGCTGTTCAGTTTCTTTGTGTCCATAATTCCTCAGAAGATACTTTCTATCCACTGCCTGCCTGGTATTTCTAGGTAGGGCCTTACCTCTCCTGCATCTACAGAGCTGAGAGAGGGCCAGCCAGACACACCTGTGATTTTGTCCTTCACCTAAGGCCACAGATGATAGGTCAGAGTGGGCACCTGACCCAAGCTGAGCCAATTGTATGCTGTCTCCAGAGCCTTGAAGCTTTCTGCCTACTCTGGCTGTTTCTTGAATGGAGGTGATATAAATGCAGGAGCTGTCAACAGTGAACATTTTTCACCAGGTAAACCAGACAAAACAATGAGCTAGTCAGTCAGCAATGAGAAAGAAGAGCTAGTGCTTGGATTCTTGACTCCCTATCCTGGGCTGCTCAAAAGAGAAGCAAATTCAAGTGTTCTGGTCTGGAATATTGAATAAAGAAAAACCTAACACAGCTCTGGGGCTTCTGTCCCTACTTTAAATGAGCTTTGTGTCAGAAAACTTTAACATAAAGAAGAGGAAAGGATCTGGGATCTTGAACTCTAGTTGCATGCCTGCCCTGGTTTTCATGGGAAGGAGCTCTTTTTCCAACTTTCCCTAGTTAAGGAGAAATCCCAGAGAGACACAGTCCCTCCTGCCACTGTCATGCCCAGTGCTGGTCTGTTTCTTCATGTTCACAATTCCTCAGACACTTTTACATTGAGCCGGATTTTCCCCACACACCTAGAACTGGTGGTGAGGACTTGTCCGTCCCTCTTGGGGCTGGGGTGGGAAGGGGAGCAGGAAGATTCCGTACAGCTGTTTGTATCCTAGCAATTAAGTGAAGTTTAGGCCTGTCTCTCCTTCATGCCATGAACTGGTATACATTACCTCCTCTGGCACCTTCTTTGCACAGTTAGATATCTGTTTTTCTTTGTTTCACATGGGACTGACATTCAGCTGGTTTGCAGCAGTTCAGCCTCAAGTTGTTAATTTGGTGAAATATTTTCCTATTGATGGATGCTCCAAGCCTCTGATGTGCCCCTCTTCCACCCTTCCAAACGTTCCCAATTATCCCCTGGGATCCCTGAGATTTCTGCATCTTCCAGCAGCTGGAGGGTTAATACTTGGCCCAGTAGGAACCTAAGGCTCCTCTGGAGCTTAGGGTTAGATACACTGCATAATTTCCAAGTTGTTCCTGCCCCTATCTTACTTGCTAGATATTTAAAATATCCTCCTCAATTACAGATAAGGATTAGCGAAGTTAACTATTTATTCTTATACTCAGTTATTCATTCATTTAATACATTTTTGAGTGGCAGCTTAGTGCCAGTCCTGGACTAAGTACTGAGGATACAATGCTGACCAAAACCAACATGGAGAGTCCAGATTGGTACAGAGACAGATGAAAAATTAGGAGGTAAACAGATAAATATACACAGGTTGAATATCCTTAATCCAAAAAAATCCAAAATCTGAAATGCTCCAAAATCCACCACTTATTGATACCAAAAGTGGAGAAATCCAAACTTGATCTCATGTGATGAGTTGGTCAAAACACAGGTGCACTAAAAATATTGTATATTCATATGTGCTCCAGAGACTTGAGTCAAACAAAAAACAAAACAAAACAAAATATTGTATATAAGATAATTTTCAGGTAATTTGTATAAGTTGCATATGAAACACAAATGAATTTGTGTTTGAATTTGGATCTCATCCCCAAGATATCTCCTTATATACTATCTGCAAATAGTCTCAAACTGGAAGAAATTCAAAATCTGAAACATATTTGGTTTCAAGCATTTCAAATAGGGGATACTCACGCTGTGTACTATCAAACTCTAACAGTGCTACAAAGGGAAAAACCAGGGTGCTGTGAGAGAACCATACAGAGACTTACTTTTAGGTGGGAGTTCTCTGAAGGACTTTAGGGAAGATCTCTTTAGGTGTGGGGATCTAGCATATGTAAAGAACATGAACTCAAGGTCAACTTGACCAAGGATACCCAGCTGAGATACGACAGGGCCGCTCTTCCATGGACTCTGAAGTCTGTTTTCTTTCTTTCCTCTTTAAATTGTTTCGCCTCTATTCTTCAGTAACCTTTCCTAAGTCTTTGGAGATGAACCTCAGATCTCCTGCAAAAACACTGCTATCCTTTGTATACCATTAAAAAAATACCCTTGTAATATAGGACACAGCAGAGGCCTCCTTCCACCTCAAGTACATTTTCAACAAATTTAACCATCTAATCTCAAGAAGTACAAAATAATATTAGAGAAGTTGCATAAGAAGTGTCTCCTAGATGCTAAACCCTGTGGTAGGTGTGAAAGAAAGAGCTTTCCCTCCTTGGATGTACACAGTGCCTGCCTCTGGTGCCAGCTTTGTTCTTCTGAAGTCAGCTTTACCCATAATCCTGATGCAGCAACTCTATCCCTGGGCAAAGCTGAGTAGCCCAAGGGTGGTACTTGACTCTAAGGTAGGTAATCTATAGACAATGGAGAGGCAAGAACAGAGGAGTACTTTCATGAATTTGAGCCAATTGAGGACTTCTTTCAGAGAAGAAGGTGAGGAAGCCAGTTAGGAGTGAGAGGAAAAGGCAGCAGAGCCTCCAAGAACACAGCCTGGCGGTGACAGACAGACATTGCTAACTGGCTGCTAGTATCCTTTATCTTCAGTGATGACAAAGGTTAGCTGCCTCTGGTAGGTGGAGTGTAAAAGAGCAGGGGAGTCCAGATTTGGAGTCTTTACCAATGTCCGTAGTGTAAAATTTTTTTCTCTCACCAAGGCTGATTTCAAGGCTGATGTCAATGAATGTAGTCTCAGGGAAAAATCATGTATTTGGCTCTCATAAGCCTACATGAGCTGGTTCTAGGACACCACTGGATTATCTCCTCTTTGTTTTGGACCCTAGGAAGCTCCCGAGTTTCAACAGGGCAAGTGGTCCCCTGGCTAGAAACTACATTTCCCAGCCTCTTTATATTAAATATGTCCATATATGTAAAATCAGATAAGCGAACTATGGGCAGAATGATGTGGGCAACTTCTCTGTCACATCCTTAAAAGGGTCACTGGTTGTCCTTACCTTCTCTCTTTCCTCCTTCCTGCTGGCTGGACTGCAGGCACAGTGTAGGGGGAGAATAGCATGGGACAGTGAGTTAGAAAGAACCTGGATCTTTGGACGGCCTCCTGAAACAGAGCTGCCTAATCATCCTGGGCCACCTTCTGACCTCTCTATCATTCCACTACAGAGAAGTCAATGTGTATCTTTTCTAAGACTTCTATTTTGTGGATGGAACTAGAGATCATCATGCTGAGCGAGATAAGCCAAGCTCAAAAGGCCAAATATTGATGTTCTTGCTCATCTGTGGAACCTAGACAATGATGATACATGAAGGTATTAAGGGGGCTGTCTTGGGGGAAGAATCGGCAAGAGGGGGAAAGGGGAAAGGAAAGAATAATGAGGGGTGAAGAGGATGAATGTACACTGCACATGTGTGTGTATATACATATGTATATATATGTATATATATATGAAGACAGCATAATGAAGCCCACCAAACACTGTTTGAAAGAGAGTGGAGGAAGGAAGAGAATGGGAATACAATGGAGGGGGTAAACTTGTTCAAGATGTGCCATATGGAATTCGTACAATGAAATCCCCTCATATTATTAGTATATGACACATTAAAGGTTCAAAAGAGAAAAATACAAAAAGAAAAGAAAAAAAAGACATATTTTGGAGTCCCTTCCTTATATCAGTTTACTCTAATACTTAGCCCTACAACTACCTGGGAATTGATGCATTTTGTGGATATCTTTACCACAAACCTCACACTCCCTTTTAAAGTGTCCTGAATGATTCTGTCCATATCCTAACAGACTTCAAAGTCTTCTTTGGATTTCAAAAATAGACTCTACCTTCTGGTAGAAGGTATTTTCACCTAAGATTTTATTAATAACAACTTGATCCATAGTAGAGAAACTGAGTGTAAGAGTGAAGACTCCTCACTTTAAGTTTAGCTTGCAGAAAGGAGGACTGGGCTGTGGATTATGAAGTTAGGAGGTTTGACGGCTGGTCCAGGGGCTCTGCCACTAACTCCCTGTTCAAACTTTTAAAGTTACTTTTTCTGCATCTCAGTTATTTGTACATAGAATGCCTCAGAGTATGCAACTAATAAGGTCTTTCTTAGTCTTATGATTCTGTCTTGGTCCATTATCCATTGCCTTAACAGGGTAATTCATAAAGGATAGAGGTTTTGTTAGGTCATAGTTGGAGGCTAGGAAGTCCAGGAGTATGGTGTCAGCATCTGCTAGGCATCTGGTGAGGGCCTTTTTGTTGCAACATGGCAGTGGGCTTCACATGGTAATACAGGGCAAGTGTGCTAGCTTGGGTATTTTTCTTTTTTCTTTTGTTGGCAGTACTGGAGTTTGAACTTAGGGCCTCGTGCTTGCTAAGCAGGTGCTCTACCACTTAAGCAACATCCTCAGCCCTTTTGTGCTTCAGTTATTTTTCAGATAGGGTCTTGTGCTTTTTGCCCAGGAAGGCCTTGAACTGCAATCCCCCTACTTATGCCTCTTGCATTGCTGGGATTTACAGGTGTAAGCCATCATGTCCAGCGTCTTCCTTTCTGTATAAAAACTCTGATGCCATCATGGGATGGGGCCCATGCTTATAACTTCATCTAGTCCTAATTTCTTTCTAAAGACCCATCTCCAAGTACCATTAACCTATGAATTTGAGGATTAGGTTTCTAACCCTTGAACTTTTGGGGGACATACTCAAACCACAGCAAGCTCTAAGAACCTAATATTAATTTCACTATTGCCAGTGGAACTTTTTATAAGCTCTTTTCTTTATTTAAAAACTGCCTTGAAAGATAATCGGGATAAGCTGTTCATCTCTGTTCATTTGTTCCTTCACTCAACCATTCAGTCAAAAGCAGATGACATGTCGTGTGTGCCAGCCTCTTCTGTAGGTGCTGGGATGAATCAGATCCAGCCCTTTGTTTCCAGGAGTTCCCAGCTTATGGAGAGAAACACACAGGGATGCAGATAATGATAAACTTGAGACAAGTGTCATTCCTACAGAAAGAGTATGCAAAGACACTGTATCACACCATGAGGAAGCAGCTTCCTCAGCCTCAGAGTGATGCTAACCAGAGGGAAGATTCAGTGAGAGGAGCAGCAGAGGGTGAGGACGATGAGTTTATGCTGGGGACCGTAGGAAATGTTGGAGGCAGTGTCTAGCAGGCCAGTAGGCAGCTGGGACTGAGGCTAGAAGGAGGTGTAGGATCACCTCCTTGGGGAACCCCTGCAAATTGATGGTCACTGAAGCTATGAAAGCATGTGAGACTGTGGTTTTCCTCCTGTTCACTGTCCCTGGCTGTTGGGCTAATATCAAGGTCCTGAACTCCCAGAAGCCTGACCACACAGGGTGGCCACACACACCATTTCCCAGGGAGGATCTTGCAGGGGATTGACCTAAGCTGGGTGCACCAGTGTACACTTGGCTCTGAAGGAACAAACATGCAGTACCGATTCCATTTTATGGCCTTGTCTGATGCTGGAACACGTCAGAGGGCACCAGGTCATCCCTGGTGCAACAGGGACATAAATCAGGCAGCACCCTGCTTCCTGAGGCCTCAGCCAAGGAGATGGGACCTGCCCAGCTCTAGCTGGGATCAATTACAGACCATTCCTCCTCCTGCCTGAGTTACTTCCACAGACTCGTGCAGACCTGGCCCCAGGAAGCCTGCAGAGAAGTAGCTCTCAGACTGTGTCTGTGACAAAATGCAGAGCTCTCGCTTGGACAGGGCAGAGGTGAGAGAGCTACATGAAAATGGTGGAAGTAACAATAGTGAAATAATAACATCTACTGTCATTGCATGCAATGGACCAGATGCATAGACTTTACAACTTTTATTTCATTTTAACCTCACAACAGCCTTCTGAGGTTGGCTGTATTTCTGACCTCATTTTACAGATGAAGAAACTGAGGCTTGGTGAGGTTGAGTGGCTTGCCCAGGGCTACCCACTTAGGAAATTGTGAAGCCCCAAATTCAAACCCAGCTCTATCTGTGTCTCACACCTGTAATCCTAGCTACTCAGGAGGCAGAGATCAGGAGGAGCACGGTTCAAACCCTATCTTGAAAAAACTCTTCACCAAAATGGACTGGTGGGGTGGCTCAAGGTGTAGGCCCTGAGTTCAAGCCCCAGAACCACCAAAAAATAAAAATAAAAAATAAAAAAATGTCAGAAACAGCAGGGCCTATTGAATCCAAATAGGTTTGGATTCAAATCCTGACTGTGCTACTTCTTAACTATGTGATCTGAAGCAAGTTGCTGAACTTCAGAAACTCAGTTTTCTCATCTGCAAAATGGAGAAGCAAAACTTTGTACATTTTATGAAGATTAAGAACAATTTATTTAAAGTTCTGTAAACATTTGGTAAAAGATAGTGTTCTTATCAACTCCACCATCTTCATCCTTGTCTCTTTTTTTCTTGACCCCAGTCAAGCATGGGACAGAGGCAGCATATTTGGAGACCAGAAAGGGATTTGACATGGCTGAATGTGAAGGTGGGGATACACTGACAGAGAATTGAGGGCAGAGGAGACAGGGCCTGGATCCTGCAAGGCTGCTTTGTGCACCATAATAAGGACTTAAGGCTTTATTCTGAGGTCGAGCCAGAGCCATTGGAGAATCTTACCCATGTAGAGGACTGACATAGTTAAGCTAGTATGTGCTCTGTGCCAGGCTCTGCTGTAGGCAGAAATAGTTAGGCAGCCCATCTCGTTCTCCCTAGTACCCCAGTGCACAGTATAGGGCCTAGAACACAGTGGGTGATCAAGTAGGTGTTCACAAAAGGTATGGGACTGAAATAGCAACATTTGCACCCAAATTATGTTATGATTTCATTTCTATCACAAGCTGGTAAAGGTTAGGGGACATCTGAATTACTTTTTAGGAAATTTAACACTCAGGATCCCATCAGAACACAGTTGACATACTCACAATTGGAGAAAAGTTTAATGAAGGGTCTTTGCAAAGATGTAGGCAGGGTTTAGGGAAACCACAGAGGCAGTGTAAATCCCGGCTCAGCTGACAGCAAAGCTATTGCCATCCTCAGGTCCGAAAGAGCCATCGCCTCAGTTCAGAGGGACCTTCATGAAATGGGCCACCTGAGATCTGCAGCTGAGGGATGCAGCAGTTGCAGCAGCATGGCAGGAGAGTCAGAGGAAGGCATACCCCCCCTGCACCCTCCTTGTGCCCACCAATCTCCAGCCAGGGCTCTTGTTGGCTGAACCCAATGGGAAGCCAGAGGACAAGAGAGCTCACTGATGTGATTCTGAAAGGTCAACCAACCTGGTGCCCAGAGCAGAGTGGAAGAAGGTGGAGATGGGGCTTGTGGGCGGCAAATGGAAGAGTACAGGAAGTTTGGGGGATTCTACCTTGCATGCACACCTAAATATTGGGTTGCTGTGTGACACAAAGAGAAGAGTCAGAGGCCTTACCTTTGAGGGAGGAAAGACTCTCCACTAAGGGGAATGTTGTTGTTGATTTATAAGGAAGATGGAAGGGAAGCTACTGAGAAAAGAATATGAGCTATGTCTGTGATTGGGTTTAGGTATGAACAAGTGTGTCTGGCAAACTGAGAGAGTAAGTCACAGAGGAAAACTGATGTGGAATCCATTCTGCTGGACACACAGTGTGGTAGGCAGAATAGGGTCCCCAAGGACATTCATATTCCCATCCCCAAAACCTGTGACTCAATTACCTTCATAGAAGATGTAATTTAAGTTAAGGATTTTGTGATGGAGTGATTATCCTGGATTACCTGGGTGGGCTCAATGAAGTCACATGGGCCCTTATAAGAAGGAGGCAGGAGGATCAGTCAGAGAAGGAGGTACGAGGACAGAGACAAGATGCACAAGTCAAGGAGTGCAAGGGACTCTAGAAGGTGGAAAAGGCAAGAAAATGTATTCAGCCATTGGTCTGTTTCAGATTTTTTTTGGTGGTACAGGGGTTTGAACTCAGCGCCTTACACTTATTAGACAGGTGCTCTACCACTTGAGCCACGCCCCCAGCCCTTGTTTACTTTAGTTATTTTTCAGATAGGATCTTGTGTTTTGCCTAGGACTCACCTAAAACTGTGATTCTCCTACCTATACCTCCTCCTCTGGCATAACTGGGATTACAGACTAGCACCACCATGCTCGGTTCATTTGTTGAGATGGTGGTCTCACTAACTTTTTGCCCTGGCTGGCTTCCAACCACAATCTCCCTGATCTCCATCTCCCTATAGCTGTGATTATAGGTGTGTGCCACCATTCTCAGCCTCTCCATTTTAGACATTTGATCTCCAGGGCTGTAGGATAATACATCTGTATTGTTTGAGGTCTTTAGCTTTGAGATAATTTGTACTAACAACAATAAGGAACTCATACAGGCAGTTTTTACATAGTCTGTTAAACACATTAGGGACTTGGTAAATAGCAGGTAAGCAAATGAGGAAGGCTGAAATGAAAAATGAGGCTCAGCTCAGGATCTGAGGAATGGAGGGGGGTCATGGCTGTGGGCCCAGCATCTTTATGTCTCTGTAGATGTGTGTGTGTGTGTGTGTGTGTGTGTGTGTGAGAGTGAGAGAGAGAGAGAGAGAGAGAGAGAGAGAGTGCGAGAGTGAGAGAGAGATATTTTTCTGAATGGTGTACCCTCTGCAGACGTAGGCAATTTGCTGTGATTCCCTTCTAAGGGCACAGGACATAGTGGAAGGAGATTTGTTTCTCTGTCCTCTTCAGAATAAAAGGTAAGGTCCGGGATCAGGGACCAGACATTGATCCAAGAGTCCCAGCAAGAGGCAGGTTAGGGGCAAGCAGTGCAGTGTGAGCACCTGCCCATGTGCAGCAGATGTCATCTGCCTGATGTGATGTCCAAGACAGGTGTCATAAGCAGCAGCCCTGACTGGCCCAGGCCATGCTGGAAGCCCCAAAGGCCCCGAGGGGCAAAGTAGTCTTGAAAGAGTTCTGAACCCTGCAGCAACCTGGGTGGTAGGTGAGGAGAACTGAGCCAGCAAATTTGTGTCCAAACGATGCTGTGGCTTCATTTATATGAAAGAGTTCTGTGGCCTCCAGGTCACTGCTGTAACAGAAACAGAAGGAACCTGTTATGAGTTAAATTGTGTCCCTCCAAAAAACATAAGTTGACGTCCTATCCCTCAGCACCTCAGACTGTGGTGGCCTTTAAAGATGGAGTCTTTACAGAAGTAATGAAGTTAAAATGAAGTCATTTGGGCGGGTCCTCATTCAATACGACTGGTGTCCTTATAGAAAGAGGAAATTTGGACACAGAGACAAATGACATAGGGGAAAGAAGAAGACAGCCATCTGCAAGCCAAGGAGAGAGGTCTGGAGCAGGTCCTCCCTCATAGCCCTCAGAAGGATCCAACCCTGCTGACACCTGGATCTCAGACTTCAGACGCCAGAACTGAGCCAACGCACATCTGTTGTCTCAGCCGTCCAGTTTGTGCAGTACTTTGTTATGGTGGCCCTAGCAATCTAATGGAGAGCCTCTCTCTCCTGTTCTGCCTCCCACCACTGCCCATCCTCTAGGGGCTGCGGGGCTGGTGTGTGTGTGTGTGGTGTGTGTGTGAAGGACCAGGCACAGATGGAGCAGCAGGAAGGGCAGCTGTGCATGCCGTTTCCAGCTGTGGAGCAGAATAACATCCTTGCCCCAGTCCCTGGCAGTGTGGCTGCAGGCATCCACAGACAACAGCTGTGCCTGACAGGAGCAGCTGTGTGAAATCGAGCTTGGAAGGAGGGATAAGCTCCATGGAGGAGTGTGGAGGGACCTTGAGGTCAGCAAAAAGGCAGGTCCCCTGTGGGAACAGACTTGTTTTTTAGCCTAAGTGAGACATGCTCTGAGAACCAATGAAACTTGGTGGGAACACTTTGCAGGGGGCTGGAGATGATGTGATTACTCAAAATCACGTTCAAAACCTCACACAGATTGTTCCACTCCTTCTCCTCTCTTTCCTCTCCACTAGCAGCTGCTGGACAGGACCCTCCACCTCCCTTTTCCATCTTCTGGGATTTCCTTGCTCCAAGTCACCATGTCCTGCCTATTTCTGGGAAGCGGCTTCAAACCTCAAGCTTTTAGGGAAGTGAGAGGAAGTTCTTCTCCCAGGAAAGACTTGGATCCTGTAGAGGATGAGAGAAGAAGTAAGCCCCTGGGTATTGGGAAGGGAGAACCTGGAAATCTAAGTTCCTGGAATCCAGGGAGAAAAAGTAGCTCAGATGGGAGGACCAGTGACAGAAAATAGAGCCAGAATTGGAAGTAGCATGTTGAGCAACTGGAGGACCTGACGGAAGACTGGGTTTGGGGAGGAGTTCAGGGTTGGATTATGGTTACTGGAAGGTGCCCTGGTGGGGCACTCCCTGGTGCTGGCAGACTCAAAATCTTGCCTGAGATGATAATTTCCTCTGTAAATCTTTTTTTCTTTTTTTTCTGGGACGGGATCTTCCTATGTAGCCCAAGCTCAGGCTGACTGCCTCAGCCTCCTGAGTGCTGGGATTACAGTCATGCTTCACCACACTTGGCTTTAGGAAGACTTTCGGCTGGAGTCACTGAAAATGAATAGCTAGGGACGTCTATTGCCTAATGGTCTGTTTCTGTGGATGGCTTTCCAGGGTGCAAAATTCACTCACCATTTCCCAGTGCTTCAACCGTCTGTGGCTGCAATCTGAAATGACATTCATTTTGCTCACAGACTTACATTGGGCAGAGCCTGGCAGGAGCATCTCTTCTCTGCTCCGTTCAGAGAACGGACAGCTGGAATCATCGTTAGGCTCTGGGATTTGCAAGTCTGGAGGCTGGCACCTACAGGTGGCCTCTCCTTGTGGCCTGGGCTTTTCCACAGTGCCTGGGTTCCAAGAGTGGGAGTCCTCAGAGTGAAAGCCAGGATCAAGTTTGACTAACAGCCTTGCAAATCTCATTACATCATTTCTGGTACATTCTATAGCCAGTTGTTGAGGTCTGCTCATATGCAAAGGGAAAGGAATTAGAAACCATGTTTTGTTAGGTTGAGTTTCAAAAAAAATTATAGACATGATTTAAAACCAGTAGGCCTGATTATCTCTACATTCCAAAGAAGTTTGGTGGCCACCAAGAGATAAAAGTTGGTCTAACCACATAGTGCTCACACATGAACCCACGCAATTAAGTACCTCCTTTGCTTAACCCATTATGTTGTTTAATGCTACCCCTTGAATACGCAATCATCATTTTAAACTTAACACTTCTAAAGTGGAAATCCTAACTTTCCTAAACTTGTGCCCCTACACTCTTGGCATCACTTTTGACTCCTCTTCCTCCCACACACCACATTACATATATCAACCAACACTGTCTGTTCGACCTTCAAAATACATCCAGAAGCTAACCACTTGGACTTCTTTGTTTTAGTTTTATTTTGGCAGCACTGGGGTTTGAACTCAGGGCCTTATGGTTGCTGGGCAGGCACTCTACCACTTGATTCACTCCGCCAGCCCTAATGTCTGAACTGCTTAACCCAAGTCTATCACAAGACTTAAGCCAATATTTACTTGCTTATCTCTCATTATCTCCTTGCTTATCCCCATTCACCCTCCACTCCTGCTCTCATAGCAGTATGAATGATTCTTTTATAGTATAAATCAAATTGTAATTTTTCTGCTCAAAACCCTACAATAACTCTACTACTCATGCAGAATAAAACCCAAAGTTATGAGGCACAGAACAGTGGCTCATGCCTGTAATCTCAGCTACTCAGGAGGCAGAGATTGGGAAAATTATAGTTCAAGGCTAGCTTGGGGAGGAAAAAGTTAGTGAGATCCCATCTCAACCAATAAGCTGGGTGTAGTGATGTGTGCTTGTCATCCCAGCTATGCCAGGAGAGGAAAACAGAAGGATCAAAGTCCAAGCTGGCCCTCGGCAAAATCTTGAGACCTCATAAAAAAAATAGCTAAAGTAAAAGGGTGGAAGAATGTCTCAACTGGTAGAGCGCCCACCTAGTAAGCATGAGTCCTAAGTTCATGCCCTAAACAAAACACAACAAAACAATGACAACAAAAATCCTCCCCCAAAGTCCCTACAACAGTCTAATAGGCCCCACCCTGAGCTGTCTGTTGTCTCTTGATCATCCTTACCTCATCTGCTATCATTTTCTTGCTTCATTCAGCTACCCTGGTCTCCTGGCCTCAGGGCCTTTGCACTTGCTATTACTTCTGCCAGAGAGCTATATGGCTTCCTTGCATTTGTCAAGCTTCTGCTCAGATGTCACCTTGTGAGAGAGATCTTCCTGGATTACACTAGTTAAAATTGGAACTCTGTCCTTACCCTGGATTTCTCCCATCTCCTGACATTGCTTAATTTTCTCCGTAGGATTCATGATTTCATTTCATATTTACTTTAAAAATTGCTTTCTCCCATTAGAACTAAGTTCCTCACCCTCAGGAATTTCATGTTTTGTTTAGCATTATTCTCCACCACTTAGAACACTGCACACAGTAAGCTGTCATTTGTTAGATGAATGACTGCTGCAATCACACTTCTGCCAACTTCTTACATTTCTAAAAACTATGTTGTCTGTGTTTTGTTACAATAAAGCTTTTATTATTTCAATATGATCCTCTTTAATCTCACTTAATGATTTGGCCTTAAATTCTATTTTGTTTTTGTATTATTATGATTACCAAGTTATGGCTTGTTCATTGTTGGCAATACTTCAAAGTGTCTTGTTTTGTTTTAGGTTCAAAGCTATGTTATCTACTAAGAAAATAGAATGGGAGAACAGAACCTCCCAATGGCCTACGAAAATTGTTTTGTCTTAAGCAAAAAGTCCCCAAAGTGGAGAGCCACCTGCAAAGACATCATTTTTATGGCATTAACCCATAGCTAACCAAAATAGATACATGCTGAAGAAAACAAAAATCCCTGAGATTGTCAAACTTAATTCTAATGGGAGAAAGTAGACATTTTAAAAAAGTAAATATGGAATTAAATTATGAGTTTTATGGAGAAAATTAAGCAATTACAGGAGATGGAGACACACACACACACACACACACACACAGAGTGAGAGAGAGAGAGAGAGAAAGAGAGAGAGATCTATAAATCAGCCAGTTTCCAAACACAAAAACAAAATCCCTCACAGGTAAAGCTTCAGACAGAGGAAATACCCATTGCAAAAGCAGGTTGGTGGAGGTGGGCCTGGCGCTTCTGATAACATAGAGGTCAAGTGTGGCTGCAGAGAGGAGGGTGGTGTTCCTAAGGAGACAGACAGGGGGCAGCTCAGACAGGGCATGGTAGGTCATAGCAAGGAATCCAGCTTTATCTAAATGTGATGGGGAGACATGGAAGGGCTTAAGCGGGGGACTGAAGTGATGTGGTTTATATTTTTTAAAGGATGTGTGGCAGGGGGTAGGAAGCATTGCAGAGACAAGAGAGGAAACCAGTGCCATGGTCCAGGCAGAAGGTGATGGCCAGGTGATGTACAGGAAAAGTGATGGAGAGGAGGAGAAGAGGGCAGGTTCCAACCAGGGCTGGTTGCTGGGGATGAAGAAACCTAACCTCTGCTCATCCAGAGACTTTCAGGTTTATGGACTGAGCAACCAAGTGAACAGTGTTGTTTTATGTACCGATATTTCCACTAGATGGAGCTATTGAAGGCTGGGGATGCAGCTCAGTGGTAGTGATATTGTACAGCATGCATGAGGCCCTGGGTTCAATCCCTGGGGTATGGGGTGGGGGAAATGGAGACACTCAGAGAAACAAGGTGGAGTGACATGGCAAAGCTGAAAATCAGGAGTTTGTTTTGACTAAGTCTGAATTGTTTGTTTGACCTCCAAGTGAAGATGACAAATAGTTGGATATAAAAGTCTAGAGCTCTTATGGCTCTAGATTTGACACAGATTTATAAGTCACTTGAAAATAGACAGCATTTAAAAGCCATGAGACTGGACCAGATCATCTAGGGACACAATGCAGAGGAGAGAATGGAGCTGGGGTTCCCTGGGAATTTGCTCATGTTTGTGAAAAGTCCAATGGGAAATAGCAGCCTAGGGAGTTATGGTCCTGAGGGCAGTCCCGGACAGACAGAGGTGACAACTGACAGCTAAAGAGAACTGGTGGAACCTGTAGGAATTCTCAGAGGCCCTTGGGAAACAGAACCTGGTAAGAGGCCTAGTCTCCTAAGGTCTTGCAGGTTGAACGGCTCAGAGGGCTACTGCTTACATGTTAAAGAAAGTGTGGCCTGCCATCAGGAGAACCAGCAGGACTTCTGGATCACTCTTCTTCTCATAGCTTTGCCATGGACAGGGACTCTGCCTCTTTTGCCTCCATACTCTGTGCCCAGCTCAGGACAGCTGTGGCCTGAATGAAGGTGTAGAGTGAATGCCTAATGACCTTGTTCACAGTATAAAAAGGACACAGGCTAAATAATGAAATCTGAAAGCCCAAAGGAAAGGAGAGACTGAGAAATTAGGGCCAGTGGTTCCTGAGAGCCCAGCCTGCTAGCTCTTTGGGGGATGGAAGAAAGACTGGTGTGCTTTGCTGCTTTCCTGAGTGAGAGAATGCTTTGCTCCTCTCCCAAAAATATATAGAACTCTATCATGCCCAAACAGACCTCACAATACAGATAGGGGACCATGTGAAGGGGGTTTCTCAGAAGACCCCAAGAAAGGAAGATGCTGGCTTCTCTCTACCCTGAGCTCCCACGGTTGGTCCCTGGGATGCAGGGTGGCAGAGCATCAGTACCTATAGCTAGCAGAGGAGGGACCTGGAGCAGGTGTCTGGATGGTTGAGGGGGGCAAGTAGGACCTACAAAACTGGCCTTGGGTTTGAGTTCAGCCTGCTGATCCTTTGGGAGGGATGGTTGTTACCAGCCTTAAGGTGGTTTCAGGAGTGAGGGGAAAGTTGGAGCAGAGATGAGAGGGAGAAAGTTCTGCTGTGTCTTTGAAGGATTCACTCCCTGGCTCCAGTCTATCTCTAGCCCAACCAGCCTTCCACATGAAACACTTCCACATCCTCCCAACAAATTCTGACCAGGCAGTCTGAGTTTATTTCTGTTTCCAAATACAAAAAGAACCTCACTCGGAAACCTAACCTCTGCTCATCCTTGGCCTAGGCACTTTTTTACTTCCCCACAGGGCTGCTGCCATCTCCTGCGGGTCTGCAGCAGGTCTGCTCTGAGAGTTCTGCCCAGTGGCCCTGGCTGCTTCCCTGTTTGTTCTGTGAATCGGTGAAAACATCCCTCATTCTGTGCACTTTGTCTGGACTCCTCTGTCTTTCCTTGAGATGTTTGAAATGCAGGGCACAGGGCATTCCTTATTCAAGGCTATCTTGGAAAGGCACAAAGGAAGAAACAACAAAGGATCTCACAGTCAAATCCCAACTGTCTCTTGGAAACCAAATGAGGAAGAAATAACTGAAACTTTTTTACCTTCTGCAGAGGAGGGAACTAACTATCTTGGGGATGGTGACAGGACACTGGACTTTCTTGCATAGCAGTTCTTCATCTGGAAAGTTGGGGGAAGGGTGGGATACATAGCCACAAAAACTGAGTCATTAGGATGAAGAGAGCCTAATATGACACAGACTGTGTTCTCAATAAGTGCTGGTTACTTTTATGAATAAAAGGAATTCTGGGTAGTCATAAAAGAGGATTCTGGGAAATAAAACATCCTTGGTTATATTGCTTAAAATATTTGTCAGGATGTCTGGCACACAGGAAGGTACAAAAACTGGTAGTTTTATGAAAAATGTTTAGTGTTAGGATGGGGACAGAAGTAAACTCAGGCAAATGGAAACCATTTGAAGTGACAGTGATGGTGGAGGAGTTGTGGAAGAAGTGTTTCTTCTTTTTATTTGGAATTCTAATGTGGTTATGCTATGAAGTGGCTGCAAGTTTATTCTGGGTAGAGATTATATTTGCAGACCAGCTGACAATTCACAGTAAGGGTGATCACTTGGGTTTGTCAGAAGTCTGTCCTCCAAGATGCCATGAGGGCCTGGGTTGGGTGGGGCAGCATCGAGTGTGAGGAAAAAGAGGTGGTGGAGACAGGGGCCCCAGAGACTATATGTGAAGAGTGAGAAGAGATGGGAAAAAGCAGAGAGGAAGAGAAAGGCAACTCTAGAAATGGCCCCTGGACCAAAGCAAAGACATCTATTTTCATTTCTTATTACATGTAACTTCAGTTTTGCCTTTATTTATGTGCAAAGGTGGTTTCTCAGTTCTCTTTCTTCCTACAGTTCTCTGGGAAGGCCTGATCAGATGACAGTGTGGGAACTGGTGACTTCAGTCCCTTTCTATAAATCTCTCACACTACAGTCCAGGGAGGGATGGTAAGACCTCTGGTGTGTGGGGGGTGTAGTAGGCAAAGGATGTGGGAGAAGGTCATTTGGGCTCTAAGAGCTTCACTTCCTCTTAGAGGAAGTGAAATTTGACTGTTGTCACCAACACACCATGTCCCCAGCAACACCATCCCCACACCATGATCGTGGGTCTGATCCAAGTTCTGTCACCAGCCTGCTGCTTGGTCCTCTTTCTGAGTTTCAGTTTCCCAATCTGAAAAGGAAAGTGTTATGGTTTGGACCTGAAATATTTCCCAAAGTCTCATGTGTTGAAAGCTTGGTCCCAAATGCAGCAGTGTTGAGAGGTGGGGCTTTTGGGAAGGGATTGAATCATGAGAACCCTAACCTCATCAATGGGTTAATCCATTGATGGGCTCATAATTTGATTGGCTACTGGGAAGTGATAGAAACATATGAGACAGGGCCTAGTTGAAGGGAGTAGGTTTCTGTGGGTATGTTCATGGAAGCTATATCTTGTTTAGCCCCTTCTTCTTTCCCTCCTCTTTCTCTCTGCCTCATCACAGGCCCAGAAACAACAAAGCCAAGTGATCATGTACTAAAATTTCTGCAAGTGTGATCCAAAATAAATCTTTCCTCCTTTAAGTTGATTTTCAGTGATGGCAGAAGGTGTTGGACTAGGTGCACTCAGAGGGCCTTTCTGGCTAAGACAGTCTATTAGTCTCTGAGATCTCTGAAAGATGACTAGGGAAAAGAAAGAGACATAGGCAGGAATCCCAAAGAACTTCCCATCAAAACACTGCGTTGCCCTGCATATCCTCCCCTCCTTGGGACTTAGGGTACAGCAAGTTAATCTACCAGCTACCATAAAAGAGGGAAACTGAGGCTGTCCTGTTCTGATATTTCCTGCCTTCTTCTTGACTAAAAATTCCACTCTTCTCACTTTTAAACAAGTAAAAGCCCAAGGATTAAGTCACCAGTTTTTTCATTCTTTACTGAAGTGCTCTGGATTATGTCACAGGAAGGGGTACCGCCAAGCATGGACTTGGGCAGCATGCTGTACTATATTAACCTGTTATGTATTCCTCATTCATTAGACTGTGAGCTTCCCAAGGGCAGAGACTATGTTACATTTAGCTGTGTAATGCTAATAAATATTGCCGGGTTGAGGAGGCTCCTTTTCTATCCCTGACTTATGACCAATTGAGAAATGTGCTACAAGCTGACATTGAAGACTATGGCTTAGAGTTGCAGACTATGGACAGTAACATGCAGATATTTCCTGATAGTAAACCCCGGAATTAATTTTATCCATCCCATTAAAGACAGTGATGGGAATTTGCAGATTTCTCCGTGTGGGGTTTGTCTTTACAAAACCCGGAACATGGAGGAGCAGATTAAAATGTGTACTCCTAAATGGAAAGGAAAGAGGAAGTTAGAGCTACTCATGCCCATCATTGCCCCGAAAGTCATTATTAATGTAGGTCCTGCTTCCTCCCTGAGGAGGTGAGATGAGCAAAGGCAAGTCACTTAGAGGGAAACATCAAGAGTACGTAAGAAACTTTCTCCCTAACACACAGTTCTAGGCACTGATCATGAACTCAATACATTTCATATGGGGTAGTGGCTATTTACCATCCATTTGGCTTTCCAGCATCAAATTCTGTTTCTTTTCAGAGGAATAGGGTTCACCCATCTGTAGGGAGGTAGAGCCTGCTTGCCTTCTCAACCTCTCTTGAGCTGTAGTGCAGACCCATGGACTAGGATCTACCAACCTCATGCACCTAATGCTGACTTTAAATCGTAAAACACAACTTTAAAAAGCAGGACCCAGCAGAATCTCTCTTTGGTAATGGAGTGGAGGAAGTGGAAGGTAGTTACCCCTGGCTTCTCATCTGGCAGCAGCTCCCTTGTCTAATTTCTGGGAGACTGGCCAGAGAGTTTGGCCCCAGAAGCAACTGAGTGGTGTCCACATTGGACTGGTTATGGCCGTGTGGCTAGTAGGTCTGATTCCCAAGTTCTCTGCAGACTCTGTGAGCTAACAAAAATCCTTTATAGAAGATTCTTCTCTGATTTATTCAGCCAGAATCAGATTCTGTGGCACATAATTAACCCCTGACTGATGCAGAAGTTTACACAAGGAATGGTTGTTGACAATAGCCGCTAAAGAAAAGAAGGAAAGTCTGAGAACTGATTATTTGGGCTTGTTGGGACCAACGGCAGTGAAAAATCCAACTTTAAGCAATGAGACTCTTACAAATCAAAAAGAGCTTGCTGAAACAGTTAAATTATGCTGATGTATTGGTAAAATCTAAAGAATACATATAGAAATAGACTCTGGGGATGGTGCACTAAGAAGGAAATACTGTAATTTAAAATTTGACTGTGTTTACCAATATGAAAGTGTTTATTAGAGATTTTTATTTCAGTAAGGTAATTTGGGTAACTAGAGAGTTCTGTCTGGGTTGGTTGCCTGAATCTTGGGCTACACAGTGGTCCACTGAACAAAGTTAAGGTGCCATAAATCCCTTGGTATAAAAGAGAAGGGCAATTGGAATATTGAGTGCATTTCCATGTGCAATGTGTCTACCTGCCCCCCGCCCCCCCATATACCCAGAATGGACCCAGAAGACAACTCTTCTGTGAAGGCATTGAGAAATGCATTAGTGAGAGGACCACTGTTGTTTTGAGGAACACTTTTGTGGCTGTTCTCTGTGAGGCTGGGGACAGTAGTAGGAAACTGCAATTGAAATGTCATCTGAGGACTGGTAGTGTTGCCCAAGAGGTAGAGCACATGCCTAGCAAGTGCAGAGTTCAAGTCCCAGTACTGCAAAAACAGAAAAAAGGAAAGGAAGGAAGGAAGGAAAGAAAGAAAGGGAGGAAAAAAGGAGGAAGGAAACAAGGAAAAAAAGAGAAAGAAGAAAGAAGAAAGAAAGAAAGAAAGACTGACTCTGGTTTTAATAAGGGATAACAGGATCCCAGGATGGTTGACTCTAAGATATAGCACTTATCCATCAGTCAGGGTAGGCATGTCACCAAGTAGGAGCAGAAAAGTAGTTCATCTGGATAACACATACCCACTACTGTCTACCATTTTGCCTGTCGCTTGCTAAGGCCTTTTCTTCCAATACTTACATCAATATAACTAAGCATTTTTTGACAAACTGATAGCTCCCCAAAGGACTCAACCCAAATTTCATATCTAGTTGTAAGTCCCCAGTCTGTGGGTGACAGCCATTCCTTTGGTAATTCCACCATCCTGTCTCAAAGTTCTATAATCTGTGCAGTAAGTTACAACATTAACTACAACCACCATAATTGGGTGGGAAAAGAGAGAAAAATTAGTGTAAAATAATTAAATTACTATATTGATTGACTCTGAGTCAGTTATAAAACAAAACATTATGTTATGTGCTGTTAGGAAAACAATCTAGTTATTGATGACATGGTGCTTTCTCATCACTTATAACTTAGAGCTATTTTATATTAATTTAAATATAGACATAGATTTTTTTGTCTTACATAACCCTTGAGTATACACAAAAAGTAAAATATAAGCAAACATCAATTATCATAGCCCTCAAACTTCCTCATGTTTATAGTCCTACTCTGAATTCTTCCTCTGTTATTTCTCTAGCAAAGGATATCTGTCCTTCTGCTCTCTTTCCATGCCTTTTTCATATACAATAACTTTTTATTTCAAGGTAGAATTATAAAATTTCGAAGGGTTTTTTTTCAGTACTAGGGTTTGAATTCAGGACTTTACATTTGCTAGCAAGTGCTCTACCACTTGAGCGATGCCTTTTTGCGTTCAGGTTATTTTTCAGATAGGGCCTCACATTTTTACCCTGGACAGATCATGATCCTCCCTCCTATCTATGCCTCCTTTGTAGCTGGGTTACAGATGTGTAGCAGTGTGTCCAGCTTGCTTATTGAATGGGGTTTCATTGATTTTCTTTTTGTATAGACTGGCAGGATCCTCCCAATTTCTGCATCCTGAGTAGCTGGAATTACAGGCTCAAGACACTTAAAAAGACAATTAAGTTAAGATGGGTAGATCTAACAACATGCATAGTTCAATCGAGATGACAGTAATGTGAACCGCTGTGACCAGTTAAACAAATGTGCTTGTATAGAGTGATATTATGGATGTTGCCTGGGTATCAGACAAGGTTCTGTTAACTGTAGGATAACAGGCCTTTTCCAAAGGTATTAAAACATGAAAAAATGAATATGGTGAAATACAATAGTTAATATAAAATAGACATGACACAGCAGGGAAGAAAATACAGATCTATGTGAAGGCTTTTTTTCTCATGGTGTATTTGACTTCTGTTTCCCTCATACTCCTTCCGTGTTTCTTTTGACTTAATCCAGCATCTCGCTGTGTTTGCTTTTTCTTTCTACCCAGCAGGGAAACCAAAATCTTCATTCTTGAGGGATCTGAGTTATTGGTGGTTGTACTAGCATAATAAGATCATCGTGTTAGAAATTCTCATCTTTTTTTTTTCCCCCTATTTAGGGATAATTTTCCTCTGGCTTCTCTTTTGATTTTCTCTTGTCATTAACAATTATTTTCAGCTGTTTGATTATGCTTTTTTTTGTGGGAGTGGAATTTTTTTAAATTTTTATTTTATTCATATGTGCATACAACGTTTGGGTCATTTCTCATCCCTTACACCACCCCTGCTCCCTCGCTATCTTCCCCTTACCCCTCGCTACCCAGCAGAAACTATTCTGCCCTTATCTCTAATTTTGTTGTAGAGAGAGTATAAGCAATAATAGGAAGGAACAAGGTTTTTGCTGGTTGAGATAAGGACAGCTATACAGGGAGTTGACTCACATTGATTTCCTGTGTGTGTGTGTTACCTTCTAGGTTAATTCTTCTTGATCTAACCTTTTCTCAAGTTCCTGGTCCCCTTCTCCTATTGGCCTCAGTTGCTTTTAAGGTATCTGCTTTAGTTTCTCTGTGTTGAGGGCAACAAATGCTATCTAGGTTTTTAGGTGTCTTACCTATCCTCACCCCTCCCTTGTGTGCTCTCGCTTTTATCATGTGCTCAAAGTCCAATCCCATTGTTGTGTTTGCCCTTGATCTAATGTCCACATATGAGGGAGAACATACGATTTTTGGTCTTTTGGGCCAGGCGAACCTCACTCAGAATGATGTTCTCCAATTCCATCCATTTACCAGCGAATGATAACATTTCGTTCTTCTTCATGGCTGCATAAAATTCCATTGTGTATAGATACCACATTTTCTTAATCCATTCATCAGTGGTGGGGCATCTTGGGTGTTTCCATAACTTGGCTATTGTGAATAGTGCCGCAATAAACATGGGTGTGCAGGTGCCTCTGGAGTAACCTGCATCACAGTCTTTTGGGTATATCCCCAAGAGTGGTATTGCTGGATCAAATGGTAGATCAATGTCTAGCTGTTTAAGTAGCCTCCAAATTTTTTTTCCAGAGTGGTTGTACTAGTTTACATTCCCACCAACAGTGTAAGAGGGTTCCTTTTTTCCCGCATCCTCTCCAACACCTGTTGTTGGTGGTGTTGCTAATGATGGCTATTCTAACAGAGGTGAGGTGGAATCTTAGCGTGGTTTTAATTTGCCTTTCCTTTATTGCTAGAGATAGTGAGCATTTTTTCATGTGTTTTTTGGCCATTTGGGGAGTGGAATTTTTAACTCAGGGCTTTGTGCTTGCAAAGCAGATGCCCTACTGCTTGAGCCACACCTCCAGTCCATTTTGTTCTGGTTGTTTTAGAGATGGGGGGGTCTCATGAATATGAACTATTTGCTTGGGCTGGCCTCAAACCTCGATCTTCCCAAGAAGCTAGAATTACAGAAAGGCATGAGCCACCGGTGCCCAGCTCAATTATTCCATTCTTTATTATGGTTTGCCTTATGGTTCTCCTCCTTAGGATTTCTTGAAATTATTGGCTCTATGAGTTTGATTTTCATTAAATTTAGAAAAATTTTGACTGTTTCTCCACATTCTTCTTCCTTTTTCCCATAAGATTCCAATTACAGATAATTTAGACTTTTTGATATTGTCCTAAAATTCACTGTGATTTTGTTTATTTTTTTCTGCCTTTATCTTTCTGTACCTCACTTAAGAGACTTTCTATTTCTGGCTCAATAAGATCACTACTTCTTTTCTTCTGTAGTGTGTAAATCTGCTATTAACCCTATCTGATGAACTAAATTTCAGATATTGAATTTTTCGGTTCTAGAAGTTTCATTTAATTTAAAATTTTCCCTTTCTCTTCTTATTACATTCATGTTTTCCTTTAAACCTTTGTGCATATTGAATATATCTTCTAAGCTAGTTTATCTTTGCTAACTGCATCATCTCACTCATTTCTGGGTGTGTTCTATTATTGAATTTTTTCTTGGTTGTAAGTCTCATTTTTCTGGCTTTTTCACATGTCTTACCATTTTTATTAGATGCTGGACATCGCAAATGTTGCATTGACAGCTGGATTATGCTGTTTTCCTTTAAAGAATATTCAAATTTGGGCAATTTGATGCTGACCTTGATAATCCCAGCACTTCTTTTGGAGCCTAGGCTCTAGGCTACTTTACCTCTAGGGCTAAACTGTGACCTGATGGCTCCCTACCCTGCTATGGGTATTCAACAATGTCCCTCATACTGGCTGTTCAGACTTAGCAGCTCCTAACCTTGTAAGAACTTGCTATTTTTTGATACTGTTGTGATTTGAACTCAGGACATCATGCCTGCCAGGCAAATGCTCTACCATTTGAGCCATGCCTCCAGCCTTTCTGTTTTTTGCTTTAGTTATGTTATTTTCCAGATAGGGTCTTGTATTTTTTTTCCCAAGTGAGCCTAGGCTATGACCCTTCTTCTGATGCTTACTATGTAGCTGAGATTGCAGACATACAACATTATGCTCAGCCTATTAGTTGAGATGGGCTCTTGCTAACTTTTTGCCTGGGCTGGTCTCAAAATGCAATCCTCCCAATCTGCCTCCTAAGTAGCTGAAATTACAGGCATGAGACACTTTGCTGGGCCTGAAAATCATTATTCTTATACCTCCCCAACAGTTATTTTTTGCCTAGGTCCTGTGGAGTTTCATCCTAAACATAACTCAACTTAGTATTCAGCCAAAAATCTAAGGGGACTCATGCAGCACTTTCTCTGTGGGGTTCTCTCCGTTTCCATACTCTGTCTCACAATTGCAGTTGTACCTGTTTTCTTAGCTCAATACAACAGCTGTGGTCTGCTTGGTTCCCTTCTTCCTTCCTGTGCTGGAATTGAGTAAATGCCTACAGTACAAAGTCAGAGCAACGGTAGAGCCTGCCTCATTGTCTCCCTTCTCTCAGGGATTAGTCTCCTCCACTGTCAGTGCCATGGTTTCAATGTGTCCCTGCAAAATCAGATCTTGCCAATGTAGTAATATTAAGAGTAGGGTCTTCAGATGATTAGGCTGTAAAGGCTCCTCCTTTGTGAATGGTATTAAAGCCTTACAGAGAATCTTCCACAGTGTTCAGCTAGCTTGCCCTTCTGCCTTCTGTCATCAATAACCCAGTGTTTCTCCTCTCCAGGGAACGTAGCAGAAGGCACCATCTTGGAAGCAGAGGGCAGCCCTCACCAGACTCCGATCCTGCCAGCACCTTATCTTGGACTCACCAGCCTCCAAACTGCAAGAAATAAATTCCTGTTCATTTTAAGTTACCAGTTTGTTATATTCTAACAGAACAAATATCCACAGACAACACCCTTATATCTGAAAACAGTTGTTTCACATATGTGGGCCATTTTTACAATTGATCATAGTGAAAGGACTAGTTCAGTACGAATTACTGCATAATGGGGGAAGTGAGAGACTTTAAAAAAATTGTTCCTTTCCTAGCTTTTTCAGGTTGTTGCTAGTTCATTAATTTTCGGCTTTGCTATTTCTTTTCTAACACAGACATTTAAGTCTGGTATTCTCTAAGCTTTGCTATGCAGTACTTTTATTACTGTTCAATTTAAATGTTTTCTAATTTCCATGGCTCCTTCTTTGGCCCATAGGTTATTCAAAATTGTTATATTCTACAGCCAGGAGTCCTTTGTTGAACATATGTATTGTGAATACTTTCTACTGTGTGTAGCTCATCTTTTCACTTTTTTAGTCATATCCTTTAATATTAAAACACAATTTCTCAACTTTAGTGAAGTCCAATTATGAAAAATGCTTTCCTATTTAGGAAAATTTTGCTTCTCTTAAGACCATGACAATTTTTATGCTTTCTTATGATTTTTATTAGCATATATTAATTGCACAGAATAATGGGTTTCATGATGACATTTTCATACATGTGTATACTTTGGTCATATTCATCCCTTCATTCCTCTCTCTTATTCCCATCCCCATTCTGTTGGCCCCCTTAATCTTCCTAAATAACTCCCTTCTACTTTCATGTCTCTCTTTTAAAAAAATATCTAGATTCTACATATGAAAGAAAACCTGCAATATTTGTCTTTTGGAGTCTGGCTTATTTTGCTTAACATGATAACATCCAGGTCTGTTCATTTTCTTGCAAGCAAGATTTTGTTCTTCTTTATGGCTGAATAATACTCTATTGTGTATGAACCACATTTTCTTCATTCTTCTGTTGATGGGCACCTAGGCTGATTCCATAACTTGGCTACTGTGAATGGTGCTGCTATAAATATGGGTGTGAAGGTATCTCTGTTATAATCTGACTTTTATTCCTTTAGGTATATACCCATGAATGGTAGAGCTGGGTCATATGACAGTTCTACTTTTAGTGTTTTGAGGAAGCTCCATGCTGATTTCCACAGTGGCTGGACTGGTTTACATTCCTACCAACAACGTGTAAGGGTCCCCCGTGCCCCACCCCCACCATCATCACACACATCGTTGCTAGTATTTGTTTTTCTCTATGATAGCCATTCTGGGGTGAGATGGAATTTCAACGTAGTTTTGATTTACATTTTTCTAATAACTAAAGATGTCAAACATTTTTTCATGTATTTATTTGCCATTTGTACTTCTTCTTTTGTAAACTTTCTGTTTAATTCATTTTTCCATTTATTGATTGGATTATTTGTTTTGTGTGTGTGTGTTTGCTACATATTCTGGATATGAATCCCTTGTCAGATGAATATCTGGCAAAGATTTTCTACCTTTTTCTAGGTTGTCTCTTCACTCTGATAACTGTTTCCTTTGATGTGCACAAGTTTTTTAATTTGATGCAATCCCATTTGCCATGGCTTATTCCTGTATCTTTTTAAAAATTGTTCATTTATTCACATGTGCATACATTGTTATTCCTGTATCTTGAGGTGTTTCCCCTATGTTTCCTTGTAGTGGTTCAAAGTTTCAGGCTTACGTGAAGGTCTTTGACCTATTTTGAATTGATTTTTGTACAGAGTGAGAGATGGAGATCTGGCTTTAGTCTTCTACATGTGGACATCCAGTTCTTCTACCATTTGTTGGAGAGGCTGTCTTTTCTACAGTGTATGTTTTTGGTCCCTTTGTCAAGAATCAGACGGCTATAGCTGTGTGGGTTTATTCTATAGCATTGGTCTACATGTTTATGCTTGTGCCAATATCATGCTGTTTTTGTTACTATGATTGTCTGGAGTATGATTTGAAATCAGGTATTGTGATACCACCAGCATTACTCTTTTTGCTCAGGATTGCTTTGGCTATTTGAGGTCTTATGCACTTCCGTATGGATTTTAGGATTGCTCTTTTTGTTTGTGTGGAAAATGTCACTGGAATTTTGATGGGGATTGTACTGAATCTGTAGATGGCTTTCAGTAATATGGCCATTTTTGCAATATTACTTTTGCTGACCCGTGAACATAGTGTCTTTTTCAATTTTTTCTTAAACATTTTATTGCTTTCATTGTAGAGGTCTTCCAACTCTTTGGTTATGTTTATTCCCAGGTATTTTATTTATTTATTTATTTGAGGCTATTTTGAATAAGATTATTCTGATTACTTTCTGATCATGTTTGTTATTGGCATATGTATGATGATTTCATATCCTGCTACTTTGCTAAATTGTTTATCAGATCTAAGAATTTTCTGGTGGAGTTTTTAAAGGGTATTTTAAGTATAGGATCACATCATCAATGACCTTCAATGGTCAATGAGACTGAAACAGTAATAAAGAATTTTTCAACAAAGAAAAGCCCAGGCCTGGACAGATTCACTGCTGCACTGTATTAAACCTTCAAAGACAAATGGAGACCAATGAAACTCAAACTATTCTATAAAATAAAATGGAAATGAAACTTCCAAACTCTTTCTGCAAAGCCAGTATTCCCCTAATACCAATCCAGATAAGGACACAACAGAAAAAGACTATAGACTAATTTCCATGATGAACACAGCTGTAAAATCCTCAATAAAATACTTGCAAACAGAATTCAACAGCACATTAAAAAGACCATACACAGGCCAGGAGTGGTGCCACATGCCTGGAATCCCTTCTACTCAGGAGGTAGAAATCAGGAGTATTGTGGTTTAAGACCAGTCCAGGTAAAAAGTTAGTAAGATCCTACTTCTATAAATAAGCTGAGCATGGTGGCACACACACCTGTAACCTCAGGTACCCACAAGAGATAAGTAGCAAGATCCCTGCCTGAAGCTGGCCCTGGGCAAAAAGCACAAGACCTTATCTGAAAAATAACTGAAACCAAAAAGGCCAGAGACATGGTTCAAGTGGTAAGTGCCGACCTGGCAAACATGAGGCCCTGAGTTCAAACTCCAGGACTTCCAGATGATTAAAAAACAACAACAGCAACAACAACGCAATCAATTGGGTTTCCTTCCAGGAATGCAAGAATATTTCAACATATGCAAATCAATAAAAAGCAATACAGTACATATAAAGAATAAGGACAAAAATTACATGATCGTCTTAATAAAAAGGAAAAGGAGCCCTATGGAAAAATGTAATGTCTCTTCATGACAAAATACCTGAAGAAACTAGGAATAAAAGAATCAGACCTCAACATAATAAAAGCTATGTAGGACAAACCTATATCCAACATTATACTAAATGGGGAAAAACTGAAAGCTGAGAATAAGACAAGGGTGTCCACTCTGTCCACTCTTATTCAATATAGTGCTTAAATTCTTAGCCAGAGCAATAAAGCAAGAGAAAGAAACAAACGGGACACAAATAGGAAAGGAAGAAGTCAAATTTTCCATATTGAAGATGGTGTGATCCTATACTTAAAATACCCTTAAAAACTCCAGGATTGCTTTTCATTTTCAAGATTTTGGGTGTTTTTTTTTTTTTTCAGAATATCTGTTTGATTAATTTGTTGTCCAAGTTGTTGAATTTCTCACCCAAGGCTTGAATTCATTTCTTTACCTCATTAAACTATTTATTTGAATCCCCTTTGAGATTAGTGACCACCTTAAGAGCTAGACTTTTGAATTTTTGGCATTATTTTTATTAGGATATGTTTGTTGTACAGGGGGGATTCATTGTGACAATTCCATATGGGCTTATATTATACATTGGCTTGACTATCCCCACCCTGTTTCTCCTTCAACTCCCTCCTCACCCAATTTAAAACTATTGCAAGAGGTTTCTGTGTTCTATTTTGTATAAGTATATGAAATCCAAAACCATATTCACTTACCTTAATCTTCTTCTTTCACCCTCCCACAAGCATCCCCCACTGTACATATTTTACAATCCTATCTTTCATTATTAATATCTAAGTTGATGTTCAAAGGGATTTCTCAATGTGTCCCTGCTGTGAGTATACTTTACTTTGGTCCATTCAACCACTTCCATTGCTCTCCTACCTCCCATGTTTCAACAACTTTCAATACATATCCTTATTTCCTCTACCTTCACAGATGCTGTGTTTTATGATATTATTGATGCTCTATCATTTTCTTTTCCTTTCCCTCCTTCTCCAAGTTCCATAGAGTAGTTCCACTATTACAAACATGTTCTGTATAAGAGTTTGTATATGATCATGCTTGTTTTGTGTATACGTTTATCTTTTGGATCTATCTTCCACATATGAGAGAAAACATGCAACCTTTATCTTTCTGAGCCTGGCTTACTTCACTTAACATGATGTCTTCCAATTGCATCCATTTACCTTCAAACCACATGTTGTCATTATTCCTTATAGCTGAGTAAAACTCCATTGTGTATATGTATATACATACCACATTTTCTTGATCCATTTATCAGCTGTGGGGCATGTGCGCTGTTTTCATAGCTTGGCTATTGTTAATAGTGCTGTGATGAACATCAGTGTACAGGTGTCTCTATTATATCCTGTCTTATGTTCCTTTGGGTAGATGCCCAAGAGCAGTGTCATTGAATCATATGACAGTTTTATCTTTAGTTTTTTGAGGAATCTCCATACTGTTTTCCATAATGGTTGTACTAATTTGCATTCCCACCAGCAGTGTATAAGGGCTCCTGTTTCAATGCATCCTCACCAGCATTTGTTGTTATTTTTGCCCTTGAATATGGACATTTTAACTGGGGTGAAGTGAAATTTTAGTGTAGTTTTGATTTGCATCTCTTTTATAGCCAGGGAAGTTGAACACTTCTTCATGTATTCACTGGCCATTTGTAGCTCTTCCTTTGAGAATTCCCTATTTAATTCATGTGCCCATTTCTTCATTGGGATGTTAATTCTTAGGGGTTGAGTTTTTGACTTTTGAATTCTTTTCCTGGTATTTCAACCATTTAAATATCATTGGATTCAGCTGTTAAAGAGCTGAGAAATTTTAGAGAAGCTCTATTGACTTGCTTTTTAAATATAGTTTGTGTTTCTCCGTCGCAATTTGCACGTCTGTTAGGATATGTATCTCTTCCAGTTTTATATGGGGTCTTAGTGTGTTGCCTTCTCTTGAGGAATTAATCCTCAGTACCACTCAGAGAGGAGTAAACAAATCACTGTAACAGGAATAACACCAAAGCAAACCAGATGAAGAAACAATAAAAATTAATTAATGACAACTACTATACCACCAATATATATAGAAAAGAAAATTATGAAAATAATGTAGAGTAAATTATGAGGGTAAAAGTGCTAAAGGAAAAGTAATAACAATTAAAGAATGAAATAAAGGAGATGGGCAGGGAAAGAAAAAAGAAAGAAACAAACCTAATTAAAAGAAAAAGAAGAATAAAGAAAAATATGGTAAATCACCTCCTTAGCAAGCATGAGGTCCTAGGTTCAATTCTGAGTACCATCCCCCAACAAACACACAACATAAAAGAGGAAAAGGAAAACAAGAGCAAGAGATTTAAAAACTCATCACAAAATTAAAAATATATATATATTTGTAGGGCCAGGCATGGTGGTACACTTCTGTAATCCCAGTTACTCTGGAGATGGAAATGGGAGGATCATGGTTTGAAGTCAATCCAGACAAAAATGTTACTGAGACCTTATCTCACAAAACAAACTGCAGAGCTGTGACTATAGCTCAAGAGGTAGAGCATCTGCCTGGCAAGTGTGAAACCCTGAGTTCAAACTCCAGTACCACCAAACAAACAAAAACAAAAACAAAAAGCCAAGTTGGGCATGGTGGTATAAAAGCCTATAATCCCAGCTCTCCAGGAGGTGGAGGTAAGAGGATCAAGGTCTGAGGCTGGCTCTAGGCAAAAATCATGCTAGCCTACCTGAAAAACAAAGGTAAGAAGTTCAAGCCCTAGTACTGGGGAAAAGGGAGAAGAAAAGTATGTAAATAAAATTATATAAAATTAAGAAGAGGAATACAATATATAAAGACTTAAATAATAAAGTAAAAACAATACTAAATATAGTAAAAAGAAAAAAAGTTTTTCAAAAGATAAAAATTGAAGAAACTTCTTTCTGTGTCATCTAGTATTATTAGTCTAGTTAGTCATCTCTGGACTTTATTGTAGCTCCTCTCTGTTCCAACTATACAGGATGGTGCTGTCTGCAAACTGAGGCCTGGTAGAGCCCAGTGTATGTGTCAACATGGGGCTGCATTCACCTTATAAACTCCCTTTCTTCACATGCTGGAAGCTGCTACTGGCCCCAGAAGCTTTGTGGTCTTCAGGCCAGGAAGGCTCTCACTTCAAGTTTATTCATCCAGAGGCAGCAAACATCCAAGCTGAGTTGTATCCCCTGAGTACAAGCAAGAGTAGGGGAAGCAAACAGAGACCTGATATTTTTGCACTGGAGGAAGAGAACCAGGGAACCTGGCACACTGCCTGAAGGTCTCAGTGTTTTCAGACCCTATAGGAGGGAGGAGCCTGGGGAAATTAAACTATTCTCCCACCTTGGCCTCAGAGCTATGTCTACAGTAATCACATGGGAAAGGGTTTGTTTTTCACCACAGAGGGTGAAGCCAAACTCCCATTCCCCACCCCAAAGCCAGAGCTCCTTGTTACTTTAAATTCTCAGCTGCTAGTCTATGACTGACCCTCCCCTTTTCAATGACTGCCTCTGTGACATCTCCCACCAAGACACTGTGGCAGGGTACCCCCAGGCTCCCTGACTTGTAGTTGTTCCTTGTTTTCAGGTCCCCAGAGTAGCTTAATCTCAAACAGTAGGCTCAAGATGGTACCTGGCTATATGGGGAGCAACAAAATGAATTTCTTCTACAATGCTGACCTGCTGCACAGGAAGAATCACTATAAAATCAAATCCCCCACTGGATTTAAAGCATCTGAGAATTGTGGGTTTTTCCTGCAGTTAGGACTGCCAGTCTATTGTTACCAAGGCTGCCTGGTTTACCTTATAATCTGCTGTGGCTTTGGGTTCTCCTCCCCTGGGGAGTTGGTGTTGGTGTTGCAGACTGTATCCTACTTTTGTCTGCATTGTCTTTCTGTTTTGCTGTGCTATCACCTCTTTCTTGATTCCTGATGCTTTTCATCTCTTTCTCTCCTTGGAATATTGTCTCTTCTTTGTTATCCTGACTCTTCTCATTCCCAGATTCACATGGAGGAAAATTAATCCACCATCTTACCCCAGAAAGAGTCTATGTTTTCATCTGAAAGATTTATTGCTGTTCATAGTTAGGCTTATAATGTATCTTGAGTTATTTTTGATGAGGATAAATGGAATTAGACGTGGGTTTTTTAAAAATATAAATCAGGTGACTATATTTGATTAGGTTTGTTTCTGGACTATATTCTTTTCCGTTTATCTATCAATCAATCCTTGTGCCTTATTATTTTTTAATGCTTTTTTCAAGGTACCTTTTCTAATTATCTATTTTTTGGTATTGCTGCATTCCTTTGGTTTATCCTTTGTCCCTCCACATCTACTTGCCCTTCTCCATCTTGCCCTGGGCTTGGGTAGTTGCCCTGATGGATTACATTAAAGTTCCCATCCCCTTTGATTCTGAAGCCAATGGACCATGAGAGAGAAAGAGAGAGAGAGAGAGAGAGAGAGAGAGAGAGAGAGAGATCAGGAGGACATTCAGGCTTCCATTCTCCTTCCTATAAGGGGTCCTCATCTTGGTTTTGTGATGACCAAATGTCATTGCTCCTCTTAAAGCAACTAATTCTTTTTTTTTTTTTTTTTATTCATATATGCATACAAGGCTTGGGTCATTTCTCCCCCCTGCCCCCACCCCCTCCCTTACCACCCACTCCACCCCTCCCTCTCCCCCCAACCCCCTCAATACCCAGCAGAAACTATTTTGCCCTTATTTCTAATTTTGTTGAAGAGAGAGTATAAGCAATAATAGGAAGGAACAAGGGTTTTTGCTGGTTGAGATAAGGATAGCTATACAGGGAGTTGACTTACATTAATTTCCTGTGCGCGTGTGTTACCTTCTAGGTTAATTCTTTTTGATCTCACCTTTTCTCTAGTTCCTGGTCCCCTTTTCCTATTGGCCTCAGTTGCTTTTAAGGTATCTGCTTTAGTTTCTCTGCGTTAAGGGCAACAAATGCTAGCTAGTTTTTTAGGTGTCTTACCTATCCTCACCCCTCCCTTGTGTGCTCTCGCTTTTATCATGTGCTCAAAGTCCAATCCCATTGTTGTGTTTGCCCTTGATCTAATGTCCACATATGAGGGAGAACATACGATTTTTGGTCTTTTGGGCCAGGCTAATCTCACTCAGAATGATGTTCTCCAATTCCATCCATTTACCAGCAAATGATAACATTTCGTTCTTCTTCATGGCTGCATAAAATTCCATTGTGTATAGATACCACATTTTCTTGATCCATTCGTCAGTAGTGGGGCATCTTGGGTGTTTCCATAACTTGGCTATTGTGAATAGTGCCGCAATAAACATGGGTGTGCAGGTGCCTCTGGAGTAACCTGTGTCACAGTCTTTTGGGTATATCCCTAAGAGTGGTATTGCTGGATCAAATGGTAGATCAATGTCTAGCTGTTTAAGTAGCCTCCAAATTTTTTTCCAGAGTGGTTGTACTAGTTTACATTCCCACCAACAGTGTAAGAGGGTTCCTTTTTCCCCGCATCCTCTCCAACACCTGTTGTTGGTGGTGTTGCTAATGATGGCTATTCTAACAGGGGTGAGGTGGAATCTTAGCGTGGTTTTAATTTGCATTTCCTTTATTGCTAAAGATGGTGAGCATTTTTTTATGTGTTTTTTGGCCATTTGAATTTCTTCTTTTGAGAAAGTTCTGTTTAGTTCACTTGCCCATTTCTTTATTGGTTCATTAGTTTTGGGAGAATTTAGTTTTTTAAGTTCCCTATATATTCTGGTTATCAGTCCTTTGTCTGATGTATAGTTGGCAAATATTTTCTCCCACTCTGTGGGTGTTCTCTTCAGTTTAGAGACCATTTCTTTTGATGAACAGAAGCTTTTTAGTTTTATGAGGTCCCATTTATCTATGCTATCTCTTAGTTGCTGTGCTGCTGGGGTCCCATTGAGAAAGTTCTTACCTATACCTACTAACTCCAGAGTATTTCCTACTCTTTCCTGTATCAACTTACGAGTTTGGGGTCTGATATTAAGATCCTTGATCCATTTTGAGTTAATATTGGTATAGGGTGATATACATGGATCTAGTTTCAGTTTTTTGTAAAGCAACTAATTCTATTAAACTCTCTTTCCTTCCAGGTTCTGGTAACTTCTCTCAGTCATTATTCTTTTATTTCTAGGAGAAGTAACAGGTCTTACGCTTCTTAATCCTGCTTGGGTTCCTGAACTAACCCCAAGCCTGCTGACACCTTTCTAATTAGTTTCTATGTACATAAAACTCTTAGAAAAATCCTAATTTGAATGTGCTGTTTTCTATGACAACCCTGTTTTCTATGCACTGTTGTATTAGAAAGTTTAAAAAAGTATACCCTGTACTTAGCATTTTTGCTAAAGTCTTTAATTTTATTAGTTTGAGTTTAGAGATTCTTGGATTTCCTATATAGATAATCCCAGCATCATACACAAAGTGACCTTTGTGTTTATTTTTTTAAGATACTTTTAATTTTATAATTTTGATTTCTGTTCTTTTATTTATTATTATCTTAGTTTAGGCCTCCATTATAATGCTGAAAAGAGATAATTATTGTCTCATTCCTGGCTTTCAGTTGAATGCATTAAATTTTTTATTTGCTGTAGATTTGTGATAGATACCTCTTTTAAAGTCAAGCAACTTTTTTCTCTCTGAGTTTATTATTTTTTAAAATCATGAACAGATGTTGACTTGTATTGAATGGGTTACTGCTTTGTTTGAGATAGTCATAAAGCACTTTTCTTTTTCTCTTTCTGTTCTCCCTTTGGTCCCTATTCTATCCTGGTAGTGCAGGTCAAGGTCTAGGCTATGGAGATTTTCCTTCCTTACTCCAGTTTGGAAGGGCAGGAATAGAGCCCTCAGTCCACTCAGGTGAAGCCTGGGATTTTTTGGAATATTCTGTACATTCTGAGCATTACAAGATGTCCACAATGGCATTATTTTAAAGTATTATTTTGCTTACCACACATCTGCTTTTTATTTACTCAAGAACTCCTTTCTATTGGGAACCAGAGGAAGTAGTAAAGGAAGTGAGGAGGAAAGAAACCCATTCTGACACCCATTTGTAATTTGCAGTAATCCTATGAAACAGAGGTCAGTATGCTTGTTTTACAGGTGAGCAAACTGAAGCTCAGAGAGGTGAAATGTAATGCCCAGGAGAATGGCAGCCTGAAATCCTGGCTGTCTGGCCCCAAATTCTTGTGCTTAGAAACACAGCTTGGTTTCTCATAACAGAGAAGTGAAACTGGGGCCCCACTTTAACACTGGGGTACTTCTTCTTTCTCCTGATCCTTGGAGACTCAGTGGTGAGTGTCTCCTAGTCTGGTCCCATCCTCCCACTCAGCAATCCAGCGTTTCTACAGTTGGAAGCGCTGTGGTCCTCTACCTTGTTCCTAACCCCCTTGGACACACTGGGGGATGTGTATCCTGCCACTGCAGTAAGTACTGTGTATGTCATGTGTGGAGGGGGAGAGTTGGGGTCTGGGTTCCTCTCTGCGAAAAGGAGGGGAGCTGAGAGCAGTTCTGATTCTTCTTCTCTGTTGACCAGGTTGGTGTCAAGATGGGTGGACACTTGTTGCTGCTTGGTCTGCTCCTGTCCCTTCCTCTGACCACAGGCTGGACCACATCCAACTGCCTAGTGACTGAAGGCTCCCGGCAGCCTCTGCTTAACCGCTTTTTCCTGGTCTGCCCCATGGACTCCAGTCTGCCCTTCCTTGCTGTATGCTCTTCAGTGAGCAACCTGACGCAGGCCCTGAAAGCTGTGCCTCAGGGTGTGGAGGGGCTCTGCCTTTTTGGTTCTATTTCTGTTCTGCCCCAGGATGCCTTCTCCAATTTCCCCGAGCTCAAGGTCCTGGGGCTGAGTCTGCATCTTACCCAAGTCCTGCCCGGAGCTTTTCAGGGCCTGAGACAGCTGAGGCAGCTCTCTTTCATCAGTCTTCCTTCAAAGGACCACATCTTCCTAGCTCCTGATGTCTTTGGTGACCTGAGATCCCTCCAGCAACTTAATTTCTTGGGCCCTTGCCTGGATGGGAACTTGGGTGTCCAGTTGCCCCCTAGTTTAAGATACCTGACTGTTGGGCATAGTTGCCTTCAGGATGTGGGGGAGCTGGCTCACATCTTCCCAGATCTGGTGAATGGCAACTCCTCTGAGGATGCCTGGACCCTCGACATACTGAATTTGTCATTCAACAAGCAACTGAAGATTGCTAGTCCTGGGGCCCTCCAGGGCCTCAAGCTAGGGACTCTGAATCTGGATCACACACAGATGAAGGCAGCTGCAGTGACGCAGCTGGGGCTGCAGAGGCTTAACACCCTGTCTGTGACATTCACTGTCACTGCTGAGCTGCCTGCTGAGGCAGTGGCCCACTTTGAACTACAGCAGCTGAATTTGGGAGCCAACCGAATAGGACAAATAGCTCTGGAAACCCTGGCTTCCTGCCACAGTCTGAAGAGCTTGAATCTTCAGAGGATTGGCCTGACTAAGCTTCCACTGGGTTTCCTGGCTGCCATGCCCAGGCTTCAGGCATTGAATCTGGCAGGAAACCAATTGCAAAGTGCCATGCTGTGCATGAATGAGACAGGAGCTGCGTCAGGACTGTGGAGCCTAAATCTGTCCAACAATGAGTTGCATATCCTGTCCCCAGCCACCTTCTCCTGTTTGCCTCACTTGAGGGAGCTGTTACTTTGGGGAAACCAGCTGGTTCGCCTGGATGCCCAGGTATTCCAGGGCCTACAGAGGCTAGAGACCTTGGACTTGGGCAAAAATCCACTAGTACACCTGAGTGAGGGTTGGTTGACTCTTCTGCCTGCATTGACCACCCTAAACCTGCTAGACACTGGCATGTTGCTGAGCCAAACCTGGAGCTTCTGGGGAGCAGAGAGCCTGAACAACTTGAGTCTGCAGCTCCCTTCTGCCCCCACTGCAGGGGCAGCATTGTCCCTGCCTACGAGGCTGACTGGCTTGGAGCTTCATGCAGTCTCCAGCGTGAAGCCTTGGGAGCTGTCTTCAAACGTCTTTCCCATCTTGCAGGTCCTGACTTTAAAAGGCTGGGGACTGCAGCTGGGGTCCCAGAATATCTCCAAGATCTTCCCTGCCCTTCGTCACCTCTTCTTGATTGGAAGGAGCTTTGGGGTCCTCTGCTCTCAGTACAATTCCAGCTTCTTCCCCTGGCATCTCCCCAGGCTCCAGTCCCTGAAAATACAGGGGAATAGTTACAATCCCCAGCCCTGCTGCATCACTGGGTTGCCCAGCCTACAGGAGCTGAAACTGGAGGCACTGCAGTACATAGCCCAGCCCCGGCCGGTGCGGCTTGAGGAGCTAGTGGGTGAGCTGCCCAGGCTCCAGGTGCTGCATCTGGCCAGAACAGGGTTGGTGACCCTGTCGGCCACTGCTTTCCAGGGCCTAGGCAGTCTCCAGGTCTTAGTGCTAGATGGTGAGAGAAACCTTGTGCTGGATGACAGCCTGAGGGACCACAGTCCTCAGATGCCCCGGTACATGTACATTCTGATGTCATCCTTGGCCTGCCAATGTACCAATGCATGGGTGGAGCCCTGGCTTGAGCGGTCCCCCAGAACATACACGCACATATTAACAAAACAGCTGTGCCAGGCGGAAGATACGGGCCACTCTAAGACTCTTCTTTTCCCCTTCCTCTCGAACCACTGCCCCAAGACCTTGGAGTTGGAACTCTTTTGGGGCAGCTCTGTCTTGCTGCTTCTGCTGATTTCCTTGCCTCTCTTACAAGAAGCCAGGAACTCCTGGGTCCGTTATATTCAGGCCTTGTTCAGAGCTTGGCTCCAGGGTCTGAGGGGTCGGAAGGATGAGGGCAAGAGGTTCCTCTATGATGTGTTTGTCTCCCACTGTAGGCAAGACCAGGGCTGGGTGGTGCAGGAGCTGCTTCCCACTCTGGAGGACTGCCCTCCAGCTGGCTTGGGGCTGCGCCTCTGCCTTCCTGAGCGAGATTTTGAGCCAGGCAAGGATGTGGTTGACAATGTGGCAGACAATATGGCAGGCAGCCGGGTCACACTCTGTGTGCTGAGTCACAAAGCCCTGCACACCTATCGCTGCCGCCTGGAGCTCCGCCTGGCCACCTCCCTCCTGCTGGCTGCCCCTCACCCTCCAGTGCTGCTAGTGGTCTTCCTGGAGCCCATCTCCCGCCACCAGCTCCCCCGTTACCATAGACTGGCCTGGCTGCTCCGCAGAGGAGATTACTGTCTATGGCCCAAAGAAGATGAAAGAAAGGATGTCTTCTGGGCTTGGCTAAGAAGCAGGCTGGGGCAACCTCGGTTAGGGTTGGGTGGGGCAGGCGTGTTAGAAGGTGGGGTAGAAAAAGCAAGGCAACCTGGAAGGAATACAATGGATGTGTGTGAGCTGTGAGACTGAAATCAGCTTCCTTTTGGGGGGCGGCTATAGGTTCAGGAGAATCAAATGTTGGGGACACAGGGTTTAGGAGGCTCTGGAGGCTGAATGAAAAGTGCTTGGGAGATGGCGGGCGGCCAGGTGTTATGTGATATGATCTCAAGATCTCCAAATCCTAAGTAAATTCACTAAATCCATGAAATGCTTGTCTTGATTTAACTTTTTCTTTCTTTTTAAATAAAAACTCATATGAGGCAGAAGGTAAAGGGGCTAGAGTCACAGAAAATAGAACCCAGAGAAAATAAGGTTGGGAGTTCAGGAAGTGTACAGAGAAGAATGGAGAGCTCTGGACAATCTGAAGCTGTGAAACGGGACCCAAGCCAAGTTCAACCAGATCTTCAAGGGGCAACAGGTCCCTTTTGCCATCTGGGGTTATAAAGAGGTTGGCAGCCGAGGTCTAAAAAGCTGGGACACTGCCAAAGAGGCAGCATACTGATGGCTTGTTCCCTCAGCGAAAACATGAAGGTGTTCACATTGATCATCCTTTTGAACTTGAAAGCAACACTAATATTCTGTACTCTAGCCATGCCAAGTCACTTGTCATTCCCAGAACACCATGTACTCTTGTCTCTGTGCCTTTGCACTTACTCTTACTAAAGAACACCTTACCCCTGGGTACCTCCTAAGCATCTTTTAAGGTTTAGCTCACCATCACTTTCTCCTGAAGCCTACACTGACCTCTCAGCCTAGGTAAACTTGTCTCTGTGCTCTCACAACTTCCTATACCTCCCTGCCTCAAAGGACTGACCACAGACTTGGAAGCCCTTTAGAGCAGTGGTCTCTAAAGTGGGGCACATGAGATGATCCACTGGGATTTGGGAAGAAAATGTTATAACTTCTATTTCTTTTTAATTTTTTCTATCACTTTATTCTGAGGCTAAACTGTCTGCCTTTTAACCTTATGGCTTTGGTATGTTACTTAACCTCCTTTGTACCTCAGTTTCCTGTTGTATAAGATGTGAGAGCATTACATCCTTCCTTAGAGGATTTTGTGTGGATTAAATGAGTTAATATGGCTGGGGCACTGACAGCAGGACCTAGTAATACATTAAAAATATTCAATGAGCTGGGTGCCAGTGGCTCATGCCTGTAATCCTAGCTACTCAGGAAGCAGAGATCAGGAGGATCGCGGTTTGAAATCACCCCGGGCAAATAGTTCTGTGAGACCCTATCTTGAAAACACCCTTTGCAAAAAAGGGCTGGCAGAGTGGCTCAAGGTGTAGGCCTTGAGTTCAAGCTCCAGTACAGAAAAACCAAAAAACAAATATCCAATGAAAGTCAGTTATTATTACATGTGTATCATTTATAAGTAAACATACATAGGTTGGAAGTGTATGGTCCAAAATGTTTTACTCATAGGAGTGCTTGATTGGGAAAATTTGGAGATAAGGGCCTGGAGCCAGAGACCTGGTTTGATTTATCTTGCATTCTTGGAGCCCTGTGCTAGCCTAACAGAAAGAGAGTTCCAGTAGGAAACTACACAGAATGCTTGCAAATAAATTTTGGATGCTGAGCCGTAGAGAACACCAGTCTGGTTCAGATTCTGTTTCTTATTTCTATATGACACTGAACTTGGCCTCTTAGGGACTTCCTTAGTTTTCTTATTCTGCAAAATGCCAGATTTTCACTAGACAAAGGCTAAGAGAAATCATAGAACAATCCCAGGCTGGATTTAGGGCAAGGGGCGCCCTCTTGTGTCCTAATGGTGTCTTGTTCTTTCTGTACATCTTGACCTCCATTCTTCCTCTTTAGGGCAGATGATGCTGACTTGCAAAGCTGTTTTTCTAGCTTCAGATCCTGAGACATTCCTCTCAGATGTCTCCAGCCCACCCAGTGCACCATACTGCTGCACTGTCTACTCCTAAGCCCTCCCCTCCTTCTGTCTTCTTCCTCACAAAGAGTCAGGCAGAAAGGAGATCTTTGGAGTCACATGCCCAGGTGTTCAAATTCCAGCCCTGGGGACTTACTGCTTATGTGATCTTGAGCAGGACACTTCATCTCTATAAGCCCCTAGGCCCTCTTTGTAAATTGTGAGACTTTAACAACAAGGAGTGTTAATAGGCTGCTATTACATATACTGAGTAAAATCACACACGATATTACTATAAATAATTCAGAACATGGTTCACAGAGAAGGAATTTGAACTGAATTAACAAAAGTAAGAAAATTCCACCAATTTTAATACTAGCCAACATGCAGTCAGCTACTATCATATGCTAGGCAATGTCAATTTCTCCAAGGTCACATAGCCATTGATAAAAATAGTAGCCAATAGTTACCAAACTTTCTGCATGCCAGACATATACCATGCTCTTTACTGACTCTCTCCTATTTATTCCTCCCACCAGCCCTATGAGGAAGATGCCATTATTATTATTATTCCCATTTTCCAGATGAGGAACTGTAGCAGAAAGAGGTTTAGTAATTTGCCCAGGGTTTCACAACTAGTGAGTGGCAAAGGGTGCATCCCCCCATCTACCTTATCATCATCTCATTTAAATCTTCACGACACCCTGCAATGCAGGCTTTGTTATATTACCTGCACTACACAGTGAAAAAGCCTGAAAAAGCAATGCAGTAATTTGTTCAAGGCCACACAGCTTGGAAGTAGCTGGGTTGGGATTTGGATCCATGTGTGACTACAAAAGCCATATTCTCAACTCCATAGTAGATTGCTCATTCACCGAAGTATTCACAATGGTACAAAGCAACTACATATTATATTAAGGTTATTTTGTAATAATGATTAACATTCTTCCAACGCCCACGAAGTATCAAGCTCTGTACAAACTGATTTGCATAATAAAGGCTAACATTTGCTGTGCATTATTAGGACCTGGCCCTGAGCTAATTGTTTTAGGTATATTGTCTCACTGAAGCCTTACATAAACCGGTGACATGGGTGCTATTACTATTCTTAATTTACAAGTGAAAAAAGCGAGGTTCAGAATTCATCCAAAGCCATACAACTTAGCTGTGAGCTGAAAATTGAGCCTAAAACTGTCCAATTCTCTCCTGCCCACCAGTGTGGTTACCTCCAGTTACCCTCTTTTTCCTTGTTTCTTACTGTTTCTGCTTTGATCTTTTCGGGTCTACAGAGCTCTCCTCTCTCCTTCAATAGCCCCTCCCTTTCTGCTCTAGTGTCCTCCCACTGGGCCGTGTCGTTACGACTCAGCCAATAGAAAAGGAGAGGATCGCATTAGGTCCCGCCTTCAGGCATTGAACCTATTCCGATTTGTTCCGGTGCCAGGGTCCATGAGAAGATGGTACACCTATTGGCTGACAATAATTTGAAAGGCGGCAGACAGAGGCGCATTGCTTTCTGGGAGTTGTGGTCTCGGAAGCGCCATTCTTGGGGTGGCGCGGTCCGGACTCCGCGTCCCAGCATCCCCCGCGCGGGCCCTGGAGCACTTCCGCCCTGTTGTGAAGTGGGTGTCTCGGTGGGTGAGTCCGGGTGGCGGGGCGGGGGCAGCCGAGACTCAGGCACTAGGCTGGAGGCTTAGGAGGTGGTGGTGTTACAGGGGGCCAGGGAAGGTGAGAGGGGAGAAGCAGCTTATATGTGGGGGTGGACGGTGAGGGGCGGTCAGAGGATGTAGCGTCGGGAGAAGGGAAGGGTCATAGAGGGGTCGGGGATAAAGAAAAGATAGAGGGTCCCGGGAGTGAGGCGGGTCTTTCAAAGGTCTGCAGGTGAGGCGGCAGAGACAGGTTTTGGAGGTGGGAGAGTCACCTAGGTGTCTGGAGGTCACAGAAGGAAGAATAGAGCATTTTGGGGCTCTGACAAGTGAAGATAGGAGGGCCTGAGCTGGAAGTACGACCTTAAAAATAGTGTTCCATTCTTCACTCACCCGCCAAGACCCAATCATTTAATTTGATATTCCCTCTAATGGTTGTTACCTCTAGAACCTAGTAGGTGGGACTGGCTGTGGTGTTCTGCCCCAAACCTGCAGTTCTTTCTTTATTCCTGATGGAAGTGAATGGCACCATCACCCACTTCACCTACCTACCTACTTTACCCGCTGATTCCTCTTTCCTTCTTCCACACCCACGGATCTCCAGATCTTTCCTTTTCTTCAGTGTCTTGAATCTGCCCCTTTCTTCTGAGGGTTTTTGCAGAAGTGTTCACCTTTTCACTTCCCCACCATGGGCAAACACTTTGCAGCCAGGGTGGTGTGTTTAACCCACACATCTGATTATACTTTCTCCTTCTTAAAAACCGCCATTGGCTCTCTTCACACGTTGAATTAGGTTCAAACATCTTAGTTTATATTCTAGACTTCATAATTTCCTTTTGCAGCTTGATCTTCATACACTCCATGCTGCAGAGCTGTCAAGGTTTTCCCCATTTCCTGAATTCCACCATTGTATGTGTTGTTCTTTCTGTTTAAAATATCGATCCCCCCCCACCCCCTGCCAAAAGAGCCACTCTTTCTTCAAGAACCAACTGACTGTGATACTATGTTCAATTCCCTTCTGCAGATCACCTCCAACCTCCAGCTGCCATAACTTCTTTTACTGTATTTACCACATTTGATTAGTATAATTATCTGTGCCTCCCCCCCCAATAGATTGATCATCACCAGAACAGGAACAGTGTCTGAATCATCTTCATTTCCCTATTGCGCATCCTAGAACAATAAACACTTGATGTGATCAAGTCAATCTGCAAATACTTGGTGAATGTGTAAATAGAGACCACCAGGCTAAGCTTGGTTACACAAGGCTTGAAGATTGCTATGGATTTTTGAGTCAGGAGCTTTAGTTTTCTCCTGCTTATCAGGGCTGTCTGCTGACAGGCTGATTCAGTGCAGGTGGAAGTTTAAGGCAAGGGTGGCAAATACATGGAATGTGTGTTGCCACTTCCCCTTCCTGTGTCCCTGGTAGACATAGTTAATTGGGTACAGTACATATTCAAATGGGACTTATAGTACTCTACTTTGTAGAGTGCTCTAAATGAAACCTATTTGCTGTCCCTGACATAAGCTCTTAAGTGTGAGGTCAGTCTGCTTTAAACCAGAGCTTGGACCATCAGCTAAAGTGGGCCTGACAGCCTTTGGGAACTTCCAGTTTCTTTCTCTTTGGAGGTCACAGACCAGTCTTGGCCTTTCCTCTGGTTCTGGGGAGAATCTTCTTTTCCCATTGTACTGCTCATGGGGAAGGGGGCACGTTTGGTCCACATTTGTACTCACTGTCCCAGAGCCAAGGTGCTTTTCCAGATCCCTGTGCTTGTAAAGTAATCTTGATTTTGACGGCTACCAGCACCTCTCCCTCAATGCTTCGGGTGGGGGGATGTATACCCTTTCTGAATATTCCTAGGTATTAGAAGAAGGGTGCCAGATTAGCAGTCCATGCTGAATGAAGTCACTGTTATGTTTTATTTATGGTGTTTGAAACAATTTTGAGTTAGTTGCCGACATTTAAAAACTCCAGAGTTCTAACTTCTCTTGGAAAAATTGGAAGGTCTGGGAACACTCTGGGAAGGTCTTGGAAAAATTGGAAGGCTCTTGTAGTTAGTCATAGGTTCCACCTACTTCACTCATTTACTCTTTTTGCATTGCCAGGTCCCTGGAGTCATTCAAACTGGTAGCCATGTTTTTAGTTTCCCTTCCCCCTTGTTCTGCCCCCACCATACTAATTAGGGAGCCTGAGGCTATACGCTCCAGCCTTCATAGGGAGCACCTTCTTTCCATTCTCTCATATTTTCAGGAGTTTAGATGACAACCAGACATGGAGGAGGGTATGTGATGTGGTTAATAAAAGTGGTGAGAGAAATGAACCTTGGCCTAGATCCTAACCTTGCCACTTGATAGTTGTGTGACCTTAGGTAAATCTTGGTAGAAGCTCAGTTTTCCTATATGTGATTGAAGATATAATGGGGTCATACCTTGTCAGATAATTACATTTTAACATAAACACAGAAAATGAAAATCACATTTATAAAAAAAATCACAGCTTGAAAATCCTTTGGCAAGGAGCCATTTCAGGGGTCAACACATTGTCTTTCAATAAGTTAACCAACACAGCAAGGTTTTCTTATGTGAACATTAGATGAAAGAATTAGCTTATGTTAAGGATTGTGCTGTAGGAAAGGCACTCCACTCCCACTCAGTGGAAAGCAAGGCTCAAGGGAACTAAGACTAGCCTGGGGAGTGGCACAGTCATGGTATCATCACCACATGCTTACTCTGGAACAGACATGTGGTAAATGGAACTGGCTGCACTACTTCAATTATGTTCTTTCTCTCTTTCTGGTCTTGGTACATAGTGGAAGTTACAGGTCAGTGAAATGCAACTCAACACTAATGGCACTTGCTTGGATTACCTGGAGGATTTGATGAGAATATGAATGTAGAGTACTTGTCTGGCACTCAATAAATGGCTGCTCTTGGAGGTTATTGATTCTAGTGAGGTCTGCATATTCCTGATAGTCACAGGACTGAGGAGTTCCCTTGTCTAGCTGTTGGCTTAGTGTATTGACCTCCCTTTCCCTGTAATAGGCTGGTATCCATATTTAAGAAAGGAGTGGAAAAGGTTGATATATGGTCCCTGGGGTATTCTGATTTCTGTTTGAAACTAACCTTTGGGATTTTTAGGTCTTTTTGGAAGATACCAATTATTGGTGACTCTGAGCTCTGGGCCTGGTAGGACTGCTAGTTGCCTGATGGCTGTAGTGTCCTTTATGAAAGCACAAAAGTCTTTGCTTGCTCACTGTTGTCTCTTACTACACTGTAGCTTCCGTGAAGGCAGGAACTGTCTGTCCTAACTGTCATTGGATCTAGAGCTCCCACTGCAATGAAGGGTACGCACTGGGTACACTGAATGACTAGTGAATTATTTCTTGTGTGAGACAGTGACAGAAATATGTTTGGATTAGTGCATCAGAAAGGCTGTGGTTTAAAAAAAAAGTCATGAACAAGAGGGGGAGTGTCTGGGAGAGGGTACTGGGAAGAGAATCAAAGTACCATTCTGTATATATATATATATTATATATCCAGATATTTATTTATATTACATATATCTGTATATTTATAGGTAGCATAATGAAACCTACGAAACACTGAAAAAGTGGGGGAGAGACATGAGGGGAGTTAAGGGAATATAATAGATGGGGTAAATTTGTTCAAAGTACACTATATCCATCTATGGATATAGATTCACAGTGAATCCCTTTGTACTGTTAATGTATGTTAACAAAAAGTAGTAAATAAAAAACATGAATGGTTAATTATTTAGTGTGATAAAAATTACAGATCCCCCTAGTTCATTAGGCCTTTGATATACCAGATTTGTGATTTTACTAAAAGATAACAAAAGACCTTGCTATTTATCAGATACTGGGTTAGGTACTATGGATACTGAATGGAGTAAGACATGTACTGGTCCTAGTAATACAGTCTAATGGGCCTGTCAGATGTAGGGACAGGTAGGAGAGCAGCACATATCTTAGAGATATGTACCAGTTGCTTTTGGAACAGAATCAGGGAGGCAGTTTTTGGAGAGTAGGATTGGGGGTGGGGCATGGTAAGGGAATATCAAGGAACTTTTATCAAAGGAAGCGACATTTGGTGTAGTAGCTGAAGGTCAAGTATTCCTGTAGCTTTGAGTTATGCTCCCAGCATCTTCCTAAGTATGTGGAAGTATTTAGGATAGACCTTTATTTTTTGTCACCTTTTCCTTGTTTCTATATAGTCTACACAGATGGCTTAAAATACAAAGGCCAACTTCCCTCCTCTCTTAAGTTCTTCTATGTCATTCTAGCTCGGAAGCAGCTAATAGCCTCTTTTGAGTGGGCATATTTATGTCATCTAGACTTGTCACAAAGAACTCATTTTCTCAGATAACCCACTATAGGTGTCTATAGAAGCTGTAATCTTCTTGGGGACACATGTATACCGTCCCTCTTATACAGTCTAGACAATAGAAAGTGTCATATAGAGATGGAAATAAAGAGGAAAAAGGAACTCCTGGCAAGAGCAGGAAATAACTTATTCTTCAGTGTGCACAGAAAGAGATTTGTTGTAATCCTTGCTTCAATAGTTGATGATTCATGACTTCACTGTTTGTTGAATGTTTCTTTTTTGTGCTGAGCTCTGTACTAGATCCCTCTGGAAGCTTACGATCTAGTGCGTAAGATAATTACAGGGTTGTAAGAGAAAACAAGATGCTGTGGAAGCTTGTGCCAGAGGATAGAATTCTGTTTCAGGGAACCGGAAGGCCTCATGGAATAAGTTCAGTTTAATAAAGACCTAGCTAGGTGAGGGTGTTCAGCAGGAATGTGACATGGTTACATTTTGGTCTAGTCTGATTTTTGTGCAAAGAATAGAGTAGGGGTTGGGGTGAGGGGTGTGGAATCAGTGCTGTGAGTTGGAAGGGTGACCAAGTGTAAGACATGTGATTCTCTGAAGTGGTGGCACTGTGGTGGGAATAGCTTGGTAATGAATTGGGTGAGGGACATCTTGGAGAAAGGATGGCAGGTTTCTGGTGTGGGCAACTTAATGGAAAGCAGTGTCTTCACTAAATGGGGAGCTCCAGAAAACAGACAGGTTTGTAGGAGAAAATGATGAATTCAGTTTTTGATCAATTGAGTTTGGGGTGCCTAAGGGACAGTTGAATGGAAATGTTGGAGTCTTGAGACAGTTCTGGCTAGAGTTTTGAAAGCCGTTAGTGTAAATATGTCAAACAATGCCCAGTGGGTGGGTTGATCAATGCCCAGGAACATAGAATGAGAAAGGGATTTTATGAGGAGCGCATCCTCAGAAGAATGCCAATTTTTAAGGCTCAGGATGAAGGCCTTATGGAAGGGGTGACCTTGAAACCCAACTTGAGGGAAGGTTAAACTTTGGACATACATAGTAGGGAGGTAGGCCATACCAGGGCCAGGTAATGGAGGACCAAGAGTCTAAGCTAAGGCAATTAGCTATGTTCCAAAGGATATAACACTGTTGTCCTCCAAAGTGAGCTGGCTGCTGGCTTTGCTGCCAGATTGAGGTCTCATTTCCTGCATATAGGAAAGGAGCATCTCTTAGTGCCCCTGAACCTTACAAAGGTGGTAGAGGTGTTGGGGGAGTGAGGAAAGTGATGCTTCAGGGTCCTCTTGCTCACTCTGTCATTTGTGCTACCTTCACAGTCTTGGGGAACAGTCTCTCTCCCAGGAGCCCTTTGAAGGACATACCATTGGTTCTAGAAGTCATCGGATGAGGACAGCCCAGCTGAAGTGAGGCATCCAGGCCAGATGATGGCTGTGGCCCTGGAATCCGAGGTCCAGGCCTCTCCCCTGCCAGAGCCTGAAGACCTCCTGATTGTGAAACTGGAAGAGGACTCGTGGGGATCAGAATCCAAACCCCTGGAGAAGGACCATGACCTTGGCCCTGGCCCTGAGGCCTCCCGTAAGCGCTTCAGGCAGTTCCAGTACACAGATGCAGCTGGACCCCATGAGGCCTTCAGCCAGCTCTGGGCTCTCTGCTGTCATTGGTTAAGGCCAGAGATCCGCCTTAAAGAGCAGATTCTGGAGCTGCTGGTGCTGGAGCAGTTCCTGGCCATCTTACCCAGAGAGGCACAGACCTGGGTACAGGCACACCACCCCGAGAGTGGGGAGGAGGCTGTGGCCCTGGTGGAGGATTGGCATCGAGAGGTCTGGGCTGCTGGACAGCGGGTGAGGCAAATAGTCTCTTCTCCAAGAAGCCATCTGGGCAAGGCAGCAGGGCTGTGACTAGGTTAATTATTACTCTAAATCATGATAATAGTAACAAAGTTTATTGAGCAACTGACATTTTCTTTGTGTTGCTATCTAGCAGGCACAGTTCTATTTGCTTTATGTGTATTAACTCTCTTAATCCTATCAACAATTTAATGAGGTAAGTACTGTTATCCTAATTTTACCAAAGAGGAAACAGGCAAAGAGAAAATTGGTAGTTTGCTTAGGTCACACCACTACTAGATGGTAAAGTCAGGATTTGAACTCAGGCAGTTTGAGCCTAACCACTACCGCAGATCACCTCCTAGTACCTTACACACAGTATTGCTACTCTGTGTTATATTTTATATTTAACACAGTCTTTATATACTTGATCTCTTTTGTAGCAGTAATGAAAATAGACAGAAATAGTATTATCATCCTTATTTTATAGATTAAGGTCCCCAAAGTCAGAAGGCTCAAAAGTCACTCAGTAAGTGAACCAGAGCCTGCACCCTGATCCTTCGGTTTCAAGGTTATGTCTCCACTAGCGACATAGATGCCTCATGTGCAAACCATGGAAATTAAAACACCTCTGAGTCATTAGGCTTAAGTTCAGTATTAGCTGACGTTTTGTCAGCACTCATTGTGTGTCAGACACTGTTTTAAGCTTTTTATATGACTCCCTCATCTAATTAACCCAGCAGTGCAATAAGGTAGGTATTATTATTGCCACTTTTCAAGCAGGTTAACAAAGAGAGGTAAGTAGCTTGTCCAAGTTTATATAGCTAAGTGGTAGCCCTGGGAAAAGAGAAGTAGTATTGTGGATTTAACATTTCACAGTTTCAACAATTTGCAAGCAATCCTGAAGGCCTATGATATAATACATAACTTTTTTCTATGAAATAGATTCTGAATCTTGCTTCCAAGATGCCATTTGTAGACAGGTCTGTTAACAGGCTGTAGAGTGAGCCATCAAACCTTCACCTAAATATAACTCTGCTGTCTCCACTTGGTATAGTCAGAAATTCTTGTGATAGTTTCATTGAGGGAAACTATACATTTGAGAACTTATTTCTTGAGAATGGCAAGGTTTTTTGTTTGTGTTTTTTTTTTTACATTTAAACTGTAAAATTCTATACAGATTGGGGCAAGAAAGGGTTAAGGTGTGTGGCTTTGCTTTTAGGATCCCTTTATAAACTGATTGAAGATAAGAGAATGATACTTAAAGTTAGAGAACTGAGTATGAGAGAGTGTACCTTTTGTAATATACTCCCACCTCCCCGTATTATTTCTTTTAAAGAAACCAGCTATTTGTCTTAAGTGACAGTGAAGAAACAAATGGAAGTCTTAGGACTTCAGAGCTGGAAGATGAAGAACTTGAGACCCAGAGATGAGAACTGACTTAAATCAGGTTCTTTTTCATTTTTCATCTGTAAAATGAAAGGGTTGGACTAGACCAAAGGTTCTCAAATTATGCCCCTGTGAGCTGACCAAAGGTTGAACTGCTTCTAAAATTGAGAAAAAATAAGGTAATAGCATCTTCTCTACTATATATTTTTTTCCTGTGACTTTTATTTTTATTTGTTAACTTATCTACCTGCTCCTGAGTATTCATAAATTTTTTAAACAAATGAGTATGTGGCAGAGGAACTTGTTTTCTGCAGACATGTATGTTGTAGCTTGTGGTCTTATGTTGCAAGATATGTGACTTAATTATCTTCTCTGCAGATGGAATTTTTCCAAGGGATAAGTGGCCTTTAAGGTATTTTCTTAAAATGCATCTTTTAGCTCTGTTATTTTATGATATTTAGTGTTTTTTATATGTCATCACTATCTTGCAGAACCCACTTCTTCAGGTGCATGGGTATTTAAAAAAATAGACCTTATTTTTGAGAGTAGTTTTGGGTTCATGGCAAAGTTGAGCAGAAGGTACAGAGTATTCTCTTATACCTCCTGATCCCTCTTCAGTCTCCCCCACTGTCAGTCTCCCCCACCAAAGTGGTACATTTGCTGCCATCAATGAACTTACATTGACACATTATTACCATGCAAAGTCCATAGTTTACATTAGGGTTTGCTCTTGGTGTTGTGTAGTCTGTTTTTTTTTTTTTTTCAGTACTGAGGTTTGAACTCAGGGTCTTGTACTTGCTAGGCAGGCACTCTACTACTTGAGCTATGTCCCTAGCCTTTGTTTTGCTTTAGTTTTTTTTTTTTTTCAGGTAAATTCTCATATTTTCGCCTGGGACTGGGCTCAGATCACAATCTTCCTACCTAATGCTTCCCATGTAGCCATGCCCAAAGATTGATTGAGATGGGGTGTCTTGTTAACTTTTGGCTTGCCTTGAACTGTGATCTTCCCAGTCTTTGCTTCCTTACTAGCTGGAATTTTAGGCATGAGACACTATGTTCAGCCTTTTTTTTTTAATTGTTGAGTTTTAAGAATTCTTTATATATTTCAGGTAGCAGTCCTTTATCAGCTGTGTCTTTTGAAAATACTTTCTTCATTCTCTGGCTTGTCTTTTTGTTCTCTTGCCAGTATTTTTCTTAAAGCAGAAAAATTTTAATTTTAATGAAAGCCAGCTTAAGAATTATTTCTTTCATGGATAATGCCTTTGATATTGTATCTAGAAAGTCATCACTATATTTAAAGCCATCTAGGTTTTCCTCTATTTTTTTTTAAGACTTTTAAAGTTTTACATTTAGGTCTTTAGTCCACTTTGATCTGATTTTTGTGAAGGGTGCAAGGACTGTGTCTGGATCTACTCATTTATTTTTTTGCATGTGGATGCCCAGTTCTAGCGCCATCTGTTGAAAACACAATCCTTGCTTCATTGTATTGCCTTTTTTCCTATGTGGGTCTATTTCTGGGTCTTCTATTCTTTTTTGTTAATATCTGTTTATTCTTTCACCAATATCACACTGCCTTTGTTACTACAGCTTTATAGTAACTCATGAGGTCAAGTAGTGTCAATCCTTAGAATTTATTCTTCTTCAGTATTATGTTAATTATTCTGGGATTCTTGCTTCTCCATATAAATGTTAGAGTCAATTTGTTAATATTCACAGAATAATGTGCTAGGATTTTGATTAGGACTGCATTGATCTATAGATCAAATTAGGAAGAACTGACTTCTTGACAGTGGCGAGTCTTCTCATCCACAAACATGGCAGATCTCTCCATTTATTTAGTTCTTTATATCTTTCATCATAGTTTTGTGGTTTTCTTCCTATACATCTTGTAAATATTTTGTTAGTGTTATACCTAAGTATTTCGTTTTTTCAGATGCAGTAAATGATGTTGTGCTTTTAATTTCAAATTCCACTTGTTCATTGCTGGTGTATAGGAAAGTGATTGGCTTTTGTATGTTAACCTTGTATCCTGCAACCTTGTGTATTACACATTTTAGTTCTAGGAGGTCTTTTTGTCCATTTTTTCCAGGTCGCTCCATAGATGAATATGTCATTTGCAAATGAAGAGTTTTTTTCTTCCTCCCAAACTTCATACCTTTTGTTTCTTTTTCTTATCCTGTTGTTTTAGCTGGGACTTCCAGTATATATAATGTTGAAAAAGAGTAGTGAGAGGGGACATCCTTTCTTTTTTTCTGACCTTAGTACAAAAAGCTTTGAGTTTCTCACATGGTAGCTGTAGAGTTTTTTTGTTTATGTTCTTTTTCAAGTTGAGAAAGTTCTCTTTGCTGAGAAGAGGGTTTTTTTTTTTTGTTTTTATCATGAGTGACTGCTAAATTTTGTCAAATGATTTTCTGTATGGATATGAGCATGCAATTTTTCTTCTTTATCCTATTGATGTGATAGGTTACATTAATAAATTTTCAACATTGGCCAGCCTTCTACACATGGCCTAAATCCTGCTTTGCTATGGTATGTAATTCCTTTTATAATTATTGGGTTTGAGTTGCTAATATTTTGTTAATGATTTTTCTTTTTTGTTGGTGGTACTGGAGTTTGAACTTGGCTTCTTGTTTGCTAGGCAGATGCTGTACTGCTTGAGCCACACCTCCAGCCCTTTTTGTTCTGCTTAGTTTTGAGATAGAGTCTTGTTTTTTCCCAGGCCAGCCTGGGCCATGATCCTCTTTTATATGTCTCCCACTGTAGCTGGAGTGACAGGTGCATGCCACATGCCCAGCTTTTTTCTGTTGATAGGGGGGTCTTATGAACTTTTTTTTGCCAAGGCTGGCCTGGAACCGTGATCCTTCCAATCTCAGCGTCCCAGGTAGCTGGGATGATAGGCATTTTCTACTGTATCCACCTATCATTGAGGACTTTTTACATCTATGTTGAGCTCTGTTTTTCTCATAATTTCTTTGGCTGATTTTGGTATTTGGTTAATACTGACTTCATAGAATAAGAATGCTTCTATCTTCTGGAAGAGACTGTAGAGAAGTATATAACTTCTTCCTTAAATGTTTGATAGAATTCACTGGTGAACCTGTCTGCACCTGGTGCATTCTGTTCTGAAAGGTTATTAATTACTGATTCAGTTTTTAAAATAAAAGATAAGTGTAGGCCTAATCAGATTGCTTCTTCTGGTGTGAGTTTGGCAGATTGTGAATTTCAAGGAACTGGTCCTTTTCATCCAGTTATCAAATGTGTGGACATAGAGCTGTTCACATACCTTTATTATCCTTTTAATGTCCAGGGGATTTGCTTTCATTTCTGATATTACTAATTTGTGTCTTTTGTCTTTACTTTCTTAGTCTGACTAGAGGCTTATCATTGTTATTTATGAAGCACTTAAAACAAAGGAACTATGATAAATAGACCTTTCATGATGTGGCGATGAGCTGTAGGGAGACAGCATTCTGTAGTTCTGTGATTAGGTGTCAGTGTTTTAGTGAGCCTGTGCTCCGGGCCTTGAATTTAATCAGCGCTCCTCTGCATTTTTTTCCTCTCTTAGATGGGGCAGGAGATCTAAAGAGGGCTGCAGTTAGATGTTACCCATCCTCATGTGCAGCAGTAGAGGGAACTGGAGTTGGGTATCTCTTTACTGTAAATTAGTTTTCCTTCTCCGGGGGGTTAGGCCTTGTTAATAGAGTGCTCTAGCAGATTTCAGAATGGACCCTTTTTCTCCACCCCCTGACAGAAGCATGAGGAGTTTTTCTGTGATAGTCACTGTGAAGATCTGATATAGTTCCTGGGTATAAAACTCACAAAAGTGTGCATGCCCCCTCTGCTCCTGTGACTGTGTTCTCCAGGAACTTTTAATTCTCATACATGTCCACATTGAGCCTTCAGCAATTCATCAATTACAGTTTAGTTTTTCCTATCCTGGCACTGGTTCCTTTGGAGGTTTTTGCTCTGGTAGGTTATAATCCTCTGAATCAACCTGTTTTATTTCACCAATTTTGAGGACAGCCATATGCTGTGTGATCTCACTTCTGTGATTTTTTTCAGTTGTTTAGCTTATTACTTTTTGAGATGGAGTAGTAACTTCTAAGTTCCTTACTTGCTACAATGGAAACAAGAAGTTCTACTGATTTTTTGACTCTTCACTGTCACTTGAATGTACTTTTTTCTTTGTCAACAATTATCATGTATGGAATCAGAATCTTTGCTTAGGGATCATGATGGTTGGAGATGCTTGTGTCAATAGTAAAGATAATTATAAGTCTGGTCACACAGTTCGTCTGTAGATTATAATTACTCAAGAAGCAAGCCACCTATTTTCATGCTTATAAATGATTTTTTAATGTCACAGAATTTTATACAATTTATTTCTTTATGAGTCAGAAATATTTTGAAGAGTGGCAGTCTTTTTGAAACGCTTCTCTAGCCTTCCAGTGTTGAACAAAACTACTCATTTGGTGGTGTAAATACTGGGTTACTAAAGTCAGCTTTTTCATTATACTTGAAGCCCTTTTTGGATCTTAAAAGAGGTACTAACCCCTGGACCACAGTCATACTTAAAATAATATTCCCTGCCCTGGTGATGTGGGCCTTTTTGAACTGACAGTTGAGAAATTTGATCATCTATGTGTAGGAACTGGAGTTGTGTGCAGAAGAGACCAGGTCCTTAAAGGCAGTACAAGAATTCCAAAGCCTCCAGCACCAGCCAGCAGATCACTGGCCTGAGGGACAGTCCCAGAAGCAGTGGGTGAAGAGTACATGCCCTGATCTTCCCAAGCATCTAAACACCAAGATGGCATCTCGGCCCTTGAGAGAGAGTGGTGAGTACCAAGAATCTAGAGTTGGAATGAAGCCTTCTCCCTCAAGTGAGAAGGTTGGGAGGTAAGGAAAAGTAAATGAAGGAGGGAGAATGTGTAGAATTCAAGGCAAGGGATAGATAGGTGTCTGATGGACACGCTTATAGACAAGTAAGGAAAGAAAATGTGTAGAGGAGGAGGAAGCTCCTACAAGACTGACATGCACCACTGTGGCTCCACTGGTACAGGTTGGGACTGGGGTGGGTAGGAATCATAGGACCCAAGGCTAGCATCCCACACATGGCACATCACTTAAGACAGCTTGGGAGCTCCATGCTCTAGAAGGTAATTAAAAGGGGAAGTCTGTGCTGGACGTGGGAATAGCCTCAGTATGATTCAAGTATGATTTTTGGCAAGCTGGATCTCAGAGGGAGGTGGCTCTTGGGATCCAGAGCTTGGGTATCAGAAGCTTTTGCTTTTCTTCAGCTGTCCTTACTCCCCGAGTCCCTCCTGTTCCAAAGATGGGGAGTGTTGAAGATTGGGAAGTGACAGCTGAGTCCAAGGTAAGCTGCTGTTTTTAATTCTCTTCTTGTCATGACTCTTAACTGTGCTCTTGCTCTCCAGTGTCCTCCTCTCTCCCTGGCCTCTTCCCAGCAAAAGGGTTAAGGCACAGAGTGCTGTGTTAGCCTTTGCTCAGCCTCCATGGTCATGCTGCTGCTGTGATGCTAGCCCTACATCTCCCTGATCTTCCTTGGGGTCTGGTATGGCTCCCAGGCTGTTTTCAAGGGTGAGTGATGTTTAGGGTCCTTCTCTTGTGCATGTCACAGGAAGCCCTGGGCCCCAGTAAACATGCTGAGAAGGAGTTCTGCAAGAACCCACCAGGAGACGACTGTGGGAACAGCGTGTGTCTTGGTAAGGAAAACTTGCCCTTTCCCAGGGCCTAAGATGGCCCATTTCTGGTATGCTCAGTTCCCAAAGAGGGTTTCTCTGCTCCCTTAAGAATCATAGCTCTGCAGTCTCTGGAATTTTAAAGAGAGGAAGAAGATTTGTTCCTTGTAGCTAACATTGTTACAGCCGGGAGAGAGTCTGGCTGGAGTGGGGCTGGCTTGAAGCCCATATGACTAGCACAGACTCTTTTCTGTATAGGTTCACCTGTGTGGGAAGGCAGACACTAATGAGCCCTCACACTGTGGATTCTGGGGTCACCATGAGGGAGTTAAACACATGAATGGGGTGAAGTAGAAGAGACTGTGACAGGTCTGACTCACAGTCAGTTAGATACTAGAACCTTGTTGGCTGCTTGCTTGACAGTGGGATTCCTTTTTTATACATGAGATCTGGGGGAAATAGTGTTTAAAGGCACCAACTTTGGGAAATGCTGAGTTAGATTATCCTGAAGCCTCTTTTAGATCTAAAATCTTTTTTCATCTCGTTTTCTTTAATTCTTTTTTTTTTGGTGATACTGGGGTTTGAACTCCAAGTCTTATCCTTGCTAGGCAGCCACTGTACCACTTGAGCCATGCCCCAACCCTTTTTGCTTTGGTTATTTTTCAAATAGGGTCTCACTTTTATGCTGGATCTTGATCCTCCATGTGCTTCCTATGTACCTGGGATGATAGGCACATAACACCATGCCGAGCTTTTTTTTTTCTTTTGTCTTTTTGTGGTACTGGGATTTGAACTCTGGGTCTTATGCTCACTAGGCAAGCATTCTACTACTTGAGCCACTTCACCAGCCCATGCCCAGATTTCTGTTGTTTGAGATAGGGTCTCGTGAACTTTTTGCCCAGGGTGGCCTTGAACTACGGTCTTCCCAATCTCTGCCTTAGGCATGAGCCACCATACCTGGCCAAATATTTATTTTAATTAAAGTCTTTCTATTTTGCTAGGACTAGGAGCTATTGGAACAGCAGTTCTTTAAATATAGCTAACTGTTTGAAAAAATCAGAACATTTATTTTCTCATATTATTAGAAGTCCAGAGGAGGAAGCATTCCAACTATAGTACACATTAGCTCAGCAGTGCCCCAATGGCCCTACATTCTTTTTCTCTCTACCATACTCAGGATTTGCTTCATATTAAAACTTGTTTTGTATTACGGTAAAAAGAGGGATGCCAGTGGGCATCCTGGAAATCACAGGTTTCCTGGTAAGAGACTCACAACACACACACACACACACACACACACACACACACACACACACACACAGAGAATCCTTTCCCCAACAATGGAATTTGGTCTGACTGGGCTGATTTAGGTCATATCTCTGTCTCCACAGACAGATAGACACTTTTTTTTTCTTTTTTTTTTTTTTGGTGCTGAGATTGAACCCAGGGCCTCACGCATGCTAGGCAAGCGCTGTACCACCGAGCTACATCCCAGCCCATAGTCACTTTTTGATGTGATATATTTCACAATAATAGCCAGTCCTATTACTTCTGTTACTTTTCCTCAAGGAGATTAGCATGGAATCTTTCAACATCCTCTTTAAGGGAAAGGATATAAGTTTCAGGGACATTTCAGACTGTTCAACAGATAAATCATTTCTACTCAGTCATTTCTCTTCTTTTTGTGTAGGAGTTCCAGTTTTAAAACCAAGTATCACCTCCCAGAGAGAACCTGGACCAGAATTCTGGGATCTCAGTCTTACACATTCTGGAAAAAGGAACACTGCAGATTGCAGCCTCCATAGTGAGCAAACAAAACCAGCTCAGGCATTGGCCTGGAGGGAATCAAGTTCCTGGGAAGAGCAGTACCAATGGGATGTGGATGATATGAAGGTGTCAGGTGTTCACTGGGGCTATGAGGAGACCAAGACTTTCTTGGCAATTTTGAGTGAGTCTTCTTTCTCTGAAAAGCTCCGGACTTGTCACCAGAACCGCCAGATATACCGGGCTATTTCAGAAAGGCTAAGGGCACGGGGCTTCCTGCGGACCCTAGAGCAGTGTCGCTACAGGGTCAAAAACCTCCTACGGAATTATCGGAAAGCCAAGAGCAGCCACCCACCAGGGACCTGTCCCTTTTATGAGGAGCTGGAGGCCCTGGTGAGGGCTCGGACAGCCATCAGAGCCACAGATGGCCCAGGAGAGGCTATGGCACTCCCTAGGCTGGGGGATAGTGATGCTGAGATGGATGAGCAGGAGGAAGGTGGCTGGGAGCCCGAGGAAGCCGCAGAAGACTGTGACAGTGCTGGCCTGGCCACTGATGAATCTGTCCATGGGCCCAGGATTGCAGGGGGCCCAGCTCTGCTCCAGAGTCGTGTTGGTAAGAACATGGGGGTTTAACCAGATGCAGATTCTTACCCTCTTACCAGCCAGGCTGCTGCTCCCCGAGGTCAAGCACAGGCTGCAATTCTGGGTTGATGCCACTAGAGTAAGGCACTATTTCCTTAAGTCTTTCTCAGACCCACCTCTCTTCTCCTGTGATGAAGTCTCCTTACCCAAGTTTTCTTAGTTACAGAAGCAAACACTTTTAAAGCCTCAACAGACCTTACAGCAAGAATCCAGTATTTGTCCAGGTGTGTCCCTATTAATATGGGGATGATCATAGGTATTGCATGAGTGAGCTTTTAATTCCCATAGGTATATGTGTCTTTTAATGTATAAGAGCACATAATCATATGATTTCACAGATGGTAAATTTGTTAAAGAAAGCTAGATAGTGAAATACTGATTAAATAGAGAAGAAGCCATGACAATGTTGGCTGGACATTCAATGTGTGGTAAACACCCAGTTGTTGTAAAAGTGAAACACTGAAGCTCAAGAGATGAAGCATCTTACCTACAGACAAGCAGAGGTAGGAGCAGAGCCCAAGCTCCTGCCAGTTTCATGTGATTTTCTTCCCCTATGATGCCACTCTGGGCTGCATCACTTACCTCAGAGGAACTGAGACTAGACCTCCTTAGCAAAAGAGGAAAGAGCATCCTCAGTTGGATTCTTTGCATGGTTATTTGAAATCCATCTATATTTTTGATCTTTTCTGTTTTCTTAAAAGGAGAATTAACAAAGGAGATAGAGGGTTGTATTGAGTGACTATAGGGAGAATCTTATAGATCCCAATTATCAGTCAGCTGACAGCAAGTGAGTGGTACAGTTGATAGACTATGGCCACCTAAGTCCTCTCCTTCAGGAAGACTGGAAGTACTAATAGAATCTCTTAGAAGGGGTGGGGTAGAATGTATTAGCTGAATTTCCTAGCATGCCCTGAGAAACAAGTTTGTGTTCCCAGGCTCCTGGACAGTTTCTGAGATGCCTGTATTCTAGATATTAAGAAAGGCAGGTGACCCCAGTCCCTAATAACCTCGGCAAATTTTAAGTCTCACACCTAAACTCTTCACTCCTGACAGCAGGTGTGCACTGGGGCTACGAGGAAACCAAGGCCTTCCTGGCAATTCTTAGTGAGTCCCCATTTTCTGAAAAGCTTCGCACCTGTCACCAGAACAGCCAGGTATACCGGGCCATTGCAGAACGGCTGTGTGCACTGGGCTTTCTGCGGACACTGGAGCAATGTCGCTATAGATTCAAAAACCTCCTTCGAAGCTACCGGAAAGCCAAGAGCAGCTGCCCACCAGGGACATGTCCCTTCTATGAAGAACTGGACTCACTGATGAGGGCTCGGACTGCGGTCAGTGCCATGGAAACTGTTAGGGAAGCCACAGGTGTCCCTGGGTCTGGGCAGAGCAATATTGAGGCTGATGAGCAGGAGGACTGGGGTGAGATGGCAGAAGAAGATGCCATCAAACCTCCAACCCCATGTCCTAAAATTCCAGACACAGGTAAGCCTAGAATCACTGGGTATTCACAAAATCTGCAGGCATGTAAAAAGAGGGCAGCCAGGTGCATTGTCTTTTGTCCCTGAGCTAAAAGAGAGAATGGATTGCATGAAAAGGATATGTGCTTTGCTGAGATTATCACTAAACTTAGTGTGGTCCCCCACATAATATAGCTTAGTTTTTACTGGGATGTGCCTGGGCAATTATAGAACTGACAGTGTTCTAAGACACAGGAACCACTGAATGTACTGGAAGGAAGAAAATGTTCATTGTTGAATGTGAGATAGGAGAGTTGGTCAGGGAGGCTGATTAAGCCAACTGCTTGGTCTGGGCTTCACAGATCCCTTGATGGGGTCACCATGTCCCCAGGCTATAATGCTCAGCTTTGCAAGTTTAGAAACACATTTGTGCACCAATACTTGATAAATTTCATGTTAGTCATATTTATAAGATGTGACATATAAGACACAAATTCAGATTAGTCAAATTCACAAGATATAAGGTACAAATACATAAATAAATGCTAACTACTGAGTGAACAAAAACTGCATTTCTGTTCATTCTTTCAGGTTTTGAATTGAGGCATGAGGATGAAGACCAGATTTCAGAGCAGGACATTTTTGAGGATTTGCCTGGGACCTTATCAAAATGCACTACAGAGTCTGTTTTCCAAGCCCCTGATTGGGGGGAAGACAGTGAAAATGAAAACGAAAGTAAAATGAAGTGTGAAACTCCCCCACAGGAACAGTGGGAAGAGTGTTCCTCTGAGGAGGACTTAGAAAAACTCATTGACCATCAAGGCCTGTACCTTGTGGAGAAACCCTACAAGTGCAAAACGTGTGTGAAAAGCTTCAGTCGGAGCTCGCACTTCATTGCCCACCAGAGGACCCACATAGGTGAGAAACCTTACAAATGCCTTGACTGTGGAAAAAGCTTTAGTGATCGCTCCAACCTCAATACCCATCAGAGAATCCACATGGGGGAGAAGCCATACAAATACCTTGAATATGAGAAAAGTTTCAGTGACCACTCTAATCTTGTCACCCATCAGAGAATCCACACAGGGGAAAAGCCTTATAAATGTGGGGAGTGTTGGAAAAGCTTCAACCAGAGCTCAAACCTTCTGAAACATCAGAGAATCCACTTTGGAGGAAGTTCTGACCAGTGTAGTGAGCCTGGGGAGAGTTTTCGACAAAGACCATCACTTAGTGCTCACTGGCAAAATTCTGCAGAGGAGACAGCTGAACAACCACAGAGTGTCAGTGCAAACTTGAGCTCTCCTGGGCCCCACAGTACCAACTTGGGGGAGAAAGTATATCAATGCTCTGAATGTGGTAGATGCTTCTCAAAGAGCTCTGCCCTCATTAGCCACCAAAGAATCCACACAGGAGAGAAACCGTATGAGTGTGCTGAATGTGGGAAAAGCTTCAGCAAGAGCTCCACCCTGGCCAACCACCAGCGAACCCACACAGGGGAGAAGCCATATAAGTGTGTGGACTGTGGGAAGTGCTTCAGTGAGCGTTCCAAGCTCATCACACACCAGAGAGTGCACACTGGAGAGAAGCCCTACAAATGCCTTGAGTGTGGAAAGTTCTTCCGGGACCGTTCTAACCTTATCACTCACCAGAGGATTCACACAGGAGAGAAGCCGTATAAGTGCAGAGAATGTGGGAAATGCTTTAACCAGAGCTCCAGTCTTATTATTCACCAGAGAATCCACACCGGGGAGAAACCCTACAAGTGCATGGAGTGCGGCAAAGACTTCAACAACAGCTCCCACTTCAGTGCCCACCGGAGAACCCATGCAGGAGGGAAAGCGTCATAGGAGACCCCTCTCCCCAGTAAAACAGTGACGTGTATATTTACATCTCCTAAGATTCTAAAATGTACTAGAAAGAAACCTTCCAGTTTTTAAGCTTTGTGTATACCCAGGGAAATAATCTTGGTAAAATCCAGGTAATTTGGAAGAGAATTATGAATACTAAGGATCCAGATTTGAAGTCACTTTTCTCAAGTGTAATTTGTTTTTCTTCCTATAAAAACCGGCATAATCCTCAGGCTGTTCTTACATTTGCTATTGTGTAAGAGCTTTATCAGTATTTGAGCCAGACTGGTGACTTGGGGGATTAGCTCAGTTAGTAGCCCTGAGCAGTGATTCCAAACTTTCACTGTGCTTTTGCACTGTCTACGTGCACACACCCATGGGCAGTGGTTTTCATATGTGGCAGGGTGCAGTCGGGGCATATCCTCTCAGGAGAACCTTGAGACCCCCCTGGTGAGGGCATAACTAAGAACCAGTGGCCTAGAGCATTCCACCATGAGCTGAGCAACAAGTAGGAATAGCAGTGACAGCGTTACAAAATCATTATTAGCAATAGCAAAAATAGTATTTGATGAGTATTTTCTCTTTGTCAGGCTCTGTGCTAAGCACCTTATATACATCATCTCATTTAATCCTCTTGACAGTCCCAGGAGATAGCTACTGATTTTCTCCCTATTTCTTAGAAGAGAAAACTGAGGCTTGGGAAAGTTAAATAACCCACACATCTGAAAATGAGAGAAAATTCAGCCAGACCTTTGGAGTCTGAGGACCTCCCAGTGCTTCACTGAGTTCCCTTTCAAAACATTAGGGCAGGTAACTCTAGTGCCAGGATCTCAATGTGTGGTAATTATTTAATGAATTCTCCCTTTAAGAAATATGGAAGCCAAGAATCTAAAGATGAAAGATTTGTGTTCAGAACTGGTGAAGTGCTGTGAGCGAGGTTGAGCTGTTATCTAAGTGATGGATGTGAGTTTCCATCTTTACAGTAATATGGGTAAGAGATATAGGCGGATTGAGATTAGAAAAAATATGTAGCAAAGTGACGTGTCTTCCAATGAAATAGTGCTTTAGCTAAGGAAGTAGTGTTTAAGAGTCTCCTTTTCTTAGGGATCAGTCCTGCTTCTTGTTATACTTGGCTGATCACAGGTTAAGTCTTAACAGAACCAGGAGTTCCCCTCCAGTGCTCACTTACCCCAGTGTTTTGGCCTCTCTGGCCTATTTTTGTTCCTAGTCCTGATGCCAAGACTGAGGTGGATGGAGTTGGTGTGTGGTTCTCTACTGAGAGGTTCCACATTCTCTGTTCGTGGCAGCATTTTATCTTGAGCCCTCTTGTCCCAGGCCTACCCAGTGCTGGCCATTCAGACCAGTCTTTCACACAGACAGGCCAAATCAGAGAGGTTTACATAGAATGAGTTCCTCATCTGCAGCCCTTTGGCCTCCAGAGTTTCTCCTTAAAAGGAGTTAAAAATATTGGCCATGAACTTTGGTTTCTGTGCAGTTTTAAAGGAAAATCCCTTTCCCATTATCTCCCTATGACACTGGGATGATATTCATATCCTGGTTATTTCATGGCCTTGGGAAATACCTATCAGATAATGGGTGTGATGGAACCTTAAAGACTGGAACCTCTATTCATATGTGAAAAAGTAGGTGGAGAGTTTCTCTGTTTCCACAGGGGTCACTCCTTAACCCCTTCCCTGCTCCAGAACCTCCCCAAGAACCAGTCCATCTGGGGTCACAGCCAATTTACATTTCCTGACTCACCTTATCTCTGAGGGGCAGCAGTCATGGGATGGGCCATGGATTGAGGCCAGCAGATGTCAGTAACTACAATAAGATGATGATGTAGAAAACCATTAGTGCTGAAAGGAAGGTCCCAAAGGAGAGAAGGGGGCTCCAGAGAAAAGTACTGGGGGACATAAAACTTCTTAGCGCTATTAGGTTGTAGAATGAGGGAGGGGAGTGATGGGAGTTGAGACTGGATAGTGCTGGGGCAGGGTGTATATGAGTGGAACTTAAACACCAGCTAAGGGTGACATGTTCAGATATGCATTGTCAGAATCTCATAACTGATTGGAACTTGGGTATGCTGCAGTTAGAACCACTCTTGGAACACTGGCAATATTCCAGTTAATAGGTAAGGCCTGAACTAGGGCAGTGGTTACACAAAAGAGGAAGGGATGCATTTGTAGGGTTTCAGAGGCAGACTCGAGGACATCAGGGGAAAACTAGAATATCTTGGGTGACTGGGTAGAGCATGCATTACTCAGAATTGGGGACATGAAAAGATGCAAATAGTGCAGCAGGGCAGATTGTAAGTTTAGTTTGGGACATTTTGAACTCAAGGTGCTTAATAGGCATCCAGGTGACAATATTTATGTCTGGGCCTGAAATCAGAGGAGAATTTAGGCCTAGAGAATTATCTGCATGTGCATGGTAGTTAAACTCATGAGAAAGGGATTATGCTCAAAGTCAAAGAACTATCAAGACTAGGGCAGAACTTGAGAAGAACCAAAATGGGGAGAAAGGTACCCCTCAAAGGAGATCTGGATCACTTTCCACTCTCACTTCTGTCATCTTTTGGGCTCTGCCTCCCTTGCTTCTGACACTTGGATTCTCAGTGTAGTGGAAGCCAAATTGAGCTCTATCTGGAAGTGAGATGGTAGCCTTCTCTCTTCTTAGTGTCACTTTCCCTGCTATTGGGATTGTGCTAGTGTCTCCTGTTTTCAGTAAGTAGTTTTGATGCCTATTATCTGTCACTACTTTCTCACAGCTCTTAATTGTAGACTCAGCCATGAAAGCAAGGGCAGCATGGGCCAGGAGAGAACCCAGGGTCTAAGTGATCCCTCACTCTCTGTCTACCTGACTCTTTGGAAGAAGTACTCTTTCAGGTGGTGTCATTGTTCAGGGCCTGTCCCACCACCTTGCTGGTGCACCCAGACATAACTCCAGAAGGTCTTTGTTACACGGATAAACTGACATCTGTTTTTACCCATCCTGCTCATCAGGAGTAGATTCTCACAGCAGAATGGTGGACAGTTGCTCACCTTGCATGGCCATGGGTCAGATCCTGGTTATGGGAAACTGAAGCAACAAATGGCTGCCCTGGGAGAGTGTTGTATGTGAGCTGCTAAAAGTGGGATCATCTCCCTTGACAGATGCATCTCCTTCCTTAATCTCTGTACCTTCCACCTTAGGAAGAGCATTCACTCCTTTGAAGTGATAAAGAGGCACCTAACCACTTCCCATTCCACAGACTCCTCATGATGCAGAAGAACCAAAGGTAAGGGCAGGACTATAATGCCTACAGCAGTTTTTTCCTGAGACTTGTTCCCCAGGGGCTGCCTTACTCTGACTGTACCACCCCCACCAAAGCAGTGTAAAACAACTGGTTTCTTGCTCCAGTGTGGATAGCTCTGCCCCCAGGGTGCAGAGAAGAGTTTATATTTAGTTGTTGTGTGGAGGGGGAGAAACCCCAAAGGGGTTGGGATGTAGTTTTTGAAGTCATGCCTGCAGCAGAGTTCAGAGTGGAAGTGAATTAGTTGGTGTTTGTGTTTGTGCTCCACAGCGCTTTCCCAAGGCTTGCTTTTCTATGTCTTATGTCTTTCTTATTTACTACTGTGTAATGCTGATGACTTCTGAATCCATGTCCTACTCAGGCTTCTCCTCTTGGAAGCCCAGCTGCCTTCCAGCCAGCCCTACTTGTGTGACTCCTGGGCCCCGCAAAGGCCCACATCCACCTGCAGCCATCTTCAATCTCTCTGCCCATCCATTCAGCATGTTAAGATGCTTGGAGGAGGCAGCAGAGAGCAGAAGAGGCCCTAGTTTCTTCTTATCTTATGGCTAGTTCTCCCACTCCGAAAGCTGACAGTGTCTTTGTTATAAGAGCCACTTGGTTAAGTCAAGAGCCTCAGAACAGTGAACTACAAAATCTAATGCAATAATTTTGTCCAAACACACTGAACAAGTAGACTGGGGATTCTCACGGGCACTAATTTTCTACTCCAGCCACCATTAGTTATTCTCTACATGTAGATTCTGATAATTTCTGCTATCACATGATATTTCTAAAATCACATTTAGTTTTCATATTTTCATTGTAGGAAAATACCCCATAATTGTGCCACCAAAAGGACAAGGGTCATAGGAAGGCAGGTTAGGAAAACAAGAGTCTCTAAGTCTGCTCCTAGGTGGCGTTATGCCTGGGCTGACAGCTTTTCTCACTGAGCTCAGGAAGCCCTACTTTGGTGACAGGTGACAATAGTGACACAGGGGAAGAAGGCTTCTCTTTTTCCACTTAGAACATGACTTGGCTTCATTGCTTTGGGGAACTGATAGACCATAAAGTAGTTTCTGTGTATTTAGAGGCAGCCATGACCATCAGGAGGTAGCTGAAGGGTGCACCCTGGAGGCAGTGGTAACAAGTTCCTTTGTAATCCCAGGGGACATGGCAGGAATGGACACCCTCATGGACAGCATCTGATAGGGATGGGTTTGTTCATTACCACACCTGGGGAGCCCTGCACCTGAAGTTTCCAAGGAATAGGTGTAGGAGGTGAGGCTAGGTAGGTAGGAGGTCATGTTAACCCCATCTAGTGTGTCCTGGGGAAACAGTACAGGTGTTACCTGCAGGGACATATCTTGAACAATTAATTTCTTAAGGAAACTAGACATTTTTGATTGATTTTGGTGACTGAAATTAAAATGGATTAAAATAGCATCCAGGAGGCTCTGGACTTAAGGTCCAGTTCTAAAACAAAACAGATCCTTTGGTTTGCAGTGTGTGTGCCTGATTTCATTTTATCTGGCTTTGTTTTTACTTCTCTATCCTTTATTGCTTTCTTTTTCCTGCATTATGTACATCTTCTAAAGCTAGTCAAATTCTATTTGGAGATGGAATGGTTTGATTAATGAAAACTACTGCAAAAAAAAAAAGAACTTGGTTTTGGATTCTTCTGACATTTTCCTGGTTACACAAAAAGGGTAAAGGAAAGAAGGAGGAGAAATAATTGAGACACAGTGTGGCCATCATCACTGAAATTGGAGCCCAGGATCTCAAGACCCTTGTGCTGGGGAAGCATCTTTCTCTCTCTCCTCTTTCTGCTTCTTCAGGCATGGATATATACAACCTCATTGCCTCTTGCCCATTACAAATGGCCCCTTGGTTTCTGGCCTTCTGCACATATCAACTTTATGTCTCCAGGATCTCTGTGCTAGGAAATCTGAAGTATCCAAGACAGGGATGATTATGGATGAAAGGAAAGCCAGGAGTTCTCAGAGGGCTGAGTCTTACTGACTGCTCTGATTTGCTTCCCACTTCAGGAACAGAGCTAATGCCCTTCCTATTTGAGAAAGAGGGGAGAGCAGGTTTTCTTGGGGGATTTTTGTCCTTCCTCCACCCATTTTCTGTCTGGTAACATTAAAAACACTTTGAGTTTAAGGTTGAAGTTTCCTTATAAACTGTCACTCTGTTATCCTTATTGGGTGGGATATAGGCAACTGATTGTCCTTGAATTCAGATTGTGAATTGGTAGAAAGAGAGCATGATATTTCAGACATCGACATGGCTTTGCTCAGCATCCATAGGTAATCTGTTCTTCCTGCAAAAGTCAGAACCTTGTGTGTAGGCAGTAGTTGTGGTTGGCATGTGCTGATGTTTTGCATATCCTGGTACAGAGGTGAGACCTGGAAGGAAGTGTCATGGTCTCCTTGAGGAGCAAGCTCTGGGTCTTGTTGGCATGTTTTCATGTAACTTCTTCCTAGCAGTTGCTACACTATTGACCAGACCTACAGGACATACCTTCCTGGAAGACAGGACAGAGGCCACAGACTCCTTGTCTACGCTCTTGCTGTTAACCGTGGTTTAACCACAAGCATAAAAGCTACTTACAATGCTGGGGTCCACTAAGGTTGGCCAGCCAATCCAGGCAGGAACAAGAACTCGAAAGGGTCCAATCTAGACAGCCTGAGAACTGGTCAAGGCCTGTATATTTGAGAATTTAACACCAGGAAATAAACTTACCCAGGGAGATGCCTCATTGGGGTTGGCTGTATTGGCTCTCATGTCAAAGAGGATGGATGCTCATGTGGCCAGAATTTCTGGACTGAACCAGGAATCTGAGTGATGGGGTACTCGATCCTCAGCCAGAGTGGGTGCCATCAGGTGAGATCAGAACATCTTTGGTGTTGAGGTCTGGAGAGGAGGAGTGAGGGATCTGATCATTACAGAGCTCAGGCAGCTTGAGGAAGGAGCCAGGTCAGTCTCAAAGGATTGAGAGGTGATGAGAGGAAACTGGAAAGAAGGAAGTAGGTAAGGAGGACAAACAGGAAGAGTTGTAGATGAACAGATAGGGGAGGAGACAGCCACCATTGGAAGATAGGAAGGGTAAGAGGTGGAAGATAGGAAGGGTAAGAGGTAGAAATAGGGGCCAGCTGCCCAGTGTTCAGTGAGTGAGGTTGGCAGCCAGCCAGGAGAGGCAGACATTGGGCAGGTAGAACTGAGGAGGAGAGCAGGAACTGGAGCATGGGGAGGAGCATGTAGAGGACAATCACCAGGCAGCTTCTTCACGATTCCCAAGTGAGAAATGAAGGGATGGACCAATTACTCCAATACCTTATCTTTTTGTGATTCAGACACCATAGTAATCAAGACCAAGGATTCTTGGGGTGTGCTGTTCAAGATGGCAGCTACTAGCTGTATGTATTTGTGGAGCCCTTGCCATGTGGCAAGTCTGAATTGAGATGTGTTGTAAGTGTAAAATACACACCAGATTCTGAAGACTGATTTGAAAAAAAAAACAAAAGATTTCACTATTTTTTATACTGGTTACATCTAGAAATGATAATATTTTGGATAGGTTAGGTTCAATAAAATATATTACTAAAATTAATTTCACCCGCTTCTTTTTACTCTTATAAAGTGGTTGCCAGAAAGCTTTAAATTGTACATGCCATTTGCATTTGTGGGTTGTGTTGTTTCTATTCATAGCACTATTCTAGGGCCTGAACTAGACCCTCACAGCCTCACTGCATAGACAAAGCAATCAAATCCTAGGGGCTTATTCACACTCAGTGTAGCAGCATGTGGCCTGGGATCCATGATGGTAGATCACATCAGTGTAGGGCCTTCTCTATAATCCCAGCTGGTCAGATGGGAGCTTTTGCTGTGTGCATGCTGCCCTATGTCTATGTCTTTTCACAAGCCCAGGCCTTACATAACTCATTATCACTCTTACAGGGAAGGCCACTAAATGATGGGTCATATGGACCAAATGAAAGCAGTCACAACCCAATGGCCTCCCAGGATGTAATAGAGAGCTGAGTTGGGGTATTAGGAACTGAAAAGTTTCTGAAACTGGTATAGAGTAAAGGAGGGAAGTCAAAATCTTAGACTTGGTCTATATGACACATCCGTGTCTTCAAAATCTCAGAGTTTATCTCCTTGAATCCTACTTGTGTGAAGTTTTCAAGTGAAGATGTTATTCCCACTTCCCAGAAACTGAGGCTCACAAAGAGAACATGGCCATAAGCCCATAGTCTGATGAACACAGAGGTGGAATTGAAGAAGTTTTTTAACCAGGATTCCTCATGGCTGGTTCAGTGCTCTTTCCATTCAGCCTATGATGCAGAGGATTGAAAAGAAAGTCCATTGATCACTATGATGCACCTTTCCCACCCTCAGGACTTCCCAGTGCTTATTCCTGTAGGATTCTGTGGTATGGAAGATGGATTTTGTTGCATACCTTAGGTATACAAGTCAGTAGCTCCCTATCCATATAGATCTGAATACTGGGTCAGGGTCAAAGTCCATCCCAACCCTACCCCCCTGAGTCCTCAATGATCCAGCTTAGTTTTCTTGTTCCTTGCCCAGTGCTATGTGTGCTTCTGCAGGGGCTACTGTTCCACACCCCTCTCCTGTGTTTATCCTACAGATGAATTGTCTGAAACAATGCCCAGTGTTGGGAGTACCTGGCTCTCCCAGGCCTCCCTCACATTGCTGCTTTTATTGATCATCCCTTCCTAATGCCCTGGGCTGCTGCTTCTGATGCCTGTTGTGCCCCACAAACCCATCCATCCATCCCCTTTGAAGTCCTGCTCCCCATTAACCAACCCCCTTTAGCCTCCACCTACTGTTCTGCCTTTCCTGGAGGATCCTGCTTCCTTTCATATGTAGGCTGCTTGGTTGCTTGCACCCAGGGGCCTGTTAGTGGGGAGGCAGTTTTGTTCTTCTCACTCCTCTTTGCTCCCTCGACATTTTTACTTCTTTCCTCCCTATTCATTTGGGTAATAATTAAGAGCTAATTACCTGCAAAAGGCCTAAGGATCTGAGTTGTGTGATGGTAATTTCAGCTTCACTGTAGCTCAATGAGACAGTGTTGTTACCATTCCTATTTTACAAAGGGGCCAGAGAAGCTCAGGTTAGTAGCTTGCTTTAGGTCATAGAGGTAGTAATGTGGGAAAGCCCAGACTTCAACTCAAGTGCAGTAGTTTGGCTTCTGGGTGGTGCTCATAATTACTACTTCACTGTAGGCTCCTTTGAAAGGCCTGCTCTTTGATGCCAATGCTGCTCACCTGTATTATCTGGTATCCTCTTCCTGTCCATGTCAGCTGCTACCTTCTGAACATTCTCCTGTACTCACCCGAGATTCTCTTCTCTTGCTGGCAGTTCTCTGCATCCCAAACTCTTGCCATCACCCTGGATGACTGATATATCCACAGGAGGCCATGTGGAGCACTATCTTTGATGTCACAGTTGCCTCCACCACTCTAGCCCAGCCCACCACTTCTGATGTCATCAGTTCAACTAATCTAGACACTAGTCTCTCTCCTGAGCTCCAGATCTGCTTAACTTATTACCTGGAATCTCCTCTGGGGCTCAGCACATCTGTGCCAATTTCCTTGTTAAACCTGCTTTCCTGTCATTTAGACCTGCAGGAGTCATCCTTGAACCTCTCTCCACCCTTGCCTGTACATCCAATCAATCATCATTCCTCGTGGAATAAGTCTCCCAAAGGGATCTTGACTCCATCCATTGCTACAGACTTCATTCTGGCTGCCATCACCCCTACCTGGCTGACTGAAGTTGCCTCACCAATATTCCTGCTGCTACTCTGGCTTCTCTTCAACCCAAGCTCCCAAAGTAGCACGCTATTTCCCTACAAGGTAAGTCAAGTCACTTCACTCCACTTCCCACTACAGATGCATGATTTTGCACTTGCATTCTGTCATACACTGCCCCGCCTCCGCCTTTATCACACTTCAATCACTTCAGTTTCCTTTCAGTTCCTTCAATGTTCTGAGCCCTTCCCAAACTTTACACATGTAATTACTGCTACCTGGAATGCTCATCCCTGTATTCATCACTGGCTAATGCCAACTCACCTTTTAGGTTTCAATAGAAGTCCCAGAAATACTATCCCAAACTCCTACCCCAACCCATGTCATCTCCCCACCCATTGCTTTTCCTCATACACTCATCAGTCAGTGATTCCATGTTTACTTCTTAGTATCCAAGAGCATTGCCTTTTTGTTTAGGAAACTTGCTCCTCTCATGAAGCCCAGGTGTGTCTGAACTTCTCGTACTTCCAGTTCCAACGTAGCCATGCTTTTTCCAAAGGTAGTCCCATTTCCCTTGACTCTTTCTCCATCCAGGCACACAATAAACTAATCAGCAATGACATTCCCATGATGCCTGGATTGATTCAGGAATGGATAACCCATTTGTGCCAATGAGAAGGCACGGCTAGAAAATATTTCTTCCTTTTACCACCCGGGGAAAAGTAGAGTGAAAGCCACACATGCAGCACAGCTGAGGGAATCCCAGAAAAATGGAGCTGGAGATACCAGCTAAGCCAATTCCAAAGCCCACCCAACTACTGGACTTTGTGAACCAATGCATTTTCTTGGTAAGTTAGTAAAAAGTTGGGTTTCCTCTTCTTTGCAGGTGAGAGAAATGCACCTAAGAACCTTTGGCCTCATTCCCTCTGTTCCTCTAGCCATCACTTCCTTCCCGATTTCATTCCTTTCTCTCCAGCTTAGGAACCATAAATCAGAATTTCAACCATTCCAATCAGTGTCCTTGTATTTCTCTTGTTCTTGTGCTCTCTCTGGCAGAGTTTTGAACTCAGGGCCTTGAGCTTGCTAGGCAGGTGCTTTACCACTTGGGCCACACTCCTAGCCCTTTTTTCTTTAGTTATTTTTCAAATAGGGTCTATACCTCAGTCATCCTAGAACACAATTCTCTTATTTACGCTTCCCTCATAGCTGGGATGACAGGTGCATGCTAACATGTTCGGCTTTTATTGGTTGAGATAGGGTCTTTTCAACTTTTTTTTTTAACCTGAACTGGCCTCACACTGTGAACCTCCAGATCTCCACCTCCCAAGTAGCTTGGGTTACAGGTGTAGCCACCTCTTTTTGCTTATATTTATGCTATTGACTTTGGGCTGAGAGAAAAACATAATCAGAAAGATTGTTACCATAATACATTCATGGTCAATTGGGCCCTAAACAATGTCCAACAATCATCATCTGAGGTTGTTCATGGCAACAATATGAAGACATTTTATAATTGAAATGTCCAATAAAGGGGATTGTGATACAAATTACAGTACTAGCAGTTAATGGAAAACCAAGCATCCATTTAAAATGGGGAAAATATACATGACTGCATGTAAGAATTCCATGATAAATTGTTAGCTGAGGGGTAATATTACTAAAGTGTGTGTGTAGACACCAAACATTTTCAAAGGATCTAAAGCAACCATGTTGCCATGGTTATCTCAGAGTTAGAGAAGTTTTGTGTGTTTTTTAAATATAGTGATCAAAATTAATTTATCACAAATTTGAAGTTATTTACATTCCTATGAAATAAAAGCAAGGGCCAGAGATGATCTGTAGTTCTTATTAGAATTCTAAACTTCACGTACTCTCCTTCTGTTCTTAGAATATTTTCCAGCAGAAAGGCAGCCACAAGGTATTGTGTCAGATTTTATTAGAAATATTATTTACAAGTTTTACATATTATTAGGTTTGTTTATTTTTTCATTTGGTTTTCAATTTAGGGGGTTTCTTTATTGTTTCATAGTTACGGGTTTGAGGAAGATCGTATCCCCTCACCCAGAGTAATTCATGTAAGATCAGGATTACATATTCTTTTGCGAAATTCTCCTGTAAAATAATGTAGGCCTGAAGAGATACATGAAAAAATGTTTAGCATTGCTAATCATCAGGGAAATGCAAATTAAAACCACAATAATGGCTGAACATGATGGTGTCTGTAAGTCCCAGCTACTCAGAAGGCAGAGGTAGGAAGATCCCAGTCTGTGACTGGCCCCTGCAAAAGCGTGAGACCCTATCTGAAAAACAAACTAAAAGCAAAAGGACCAGGGCATAGCTCAAGTGGGAGAGCACTTGCCTAGCAAGAGTGAGTCCTTGAGATCAATCCCCAGTACTGCCAAAAGCAACAAAACAAAACAAAACAAACCTCACAATGAACTCTTATCATCTCACACCTGTTAGGATGGCTTTTATCAAACAGATGAAAGATAAGTGTTGGTGAGGATGTGGGGAAAGAGGAACCATTCACACTTTGGTGGGTAAATGAGTACAGACATGGAAAATAGTATGGAGGATTCTTGAAAAGTTAAAAATAGAAGTACTATTTGATTTAAAAATCTCATCAAGGAAATAAAATCAGTATGTCAAAAAGACATTTGCATTAACCTGTTTATTGCAGCTTTATTCCAAATAGCAGAGAATAATCTGGGTCTATCAACAGATTACCGGACAAATACAATGTGGTATATATACACACTAGAATGCTATTCAGCCTTAAAAATAAGGAACTTCAGTCATTTGTGGATGAATCTGAAGGACATTATGATAAGTGAAACAAGGCACTGCATGACCTCACTTACATGTGGAATCTAAAAACATTAAACCTATAGAGGGCTGGACAATGGGGATTATTGAGGGAGACACTGCTCAAAGGATGCAAAATTTAAACTGGGGAGCAAGTTCAAAAGATCTACTCAATAATAATGAATTGTATGCTTGAAAATGGCTAAGAGAGTATTTTGTGTTGTCGCCACATGTAAGCATGTGAGGTAATGCACATGCTAATTTGCTTGATTTAGCCATTCCACAATGTATACGTATTTCAAAGCATTGTTGTATACCATAAACACATATATGCAATTGTTATTTGTCAATTAAAAACAAAAAAGAATTTGCCAGATAAAACAATCTTAAAACACATGTCCAAATAAATAACTTCAAATATATATCTAAAACATAGTATAGGTCTGACCTTTTCATTCAAGTTTTAATTTTAATTTAGTTTAATTTAAAGAGGTTCTAACTAAAGAAGTTTAATCCGGGGAGATGGTAATGATATGTAATACCCAGTCTACAGTCTTTGAGCGTTTCCTCGCTTCCTGTTATAGTAAGATGTGCTGGGCTGTATTATGCTTCTCTTGCCCTCCATGTGGAATCAACCATTTCTCCAAGGATCCTTATTTCCTCTTAGTGTATGGTGTTCAGTGTGCTCATTCCACTGGAGTCCTTCCTTCCAGACTTTTTCCATTGGCAGAACTAGAAAATATGTATCTATTTTAAGCTAAACAAATTTATGTTAATATTTCAAATTCAAATTTAAAATTATATGATTTTTATTAACTATTGTATATTTTTATCCCTTTTGCAGGTAACATCTTGATGCTAATTAACATTAACATATGATTTACTTTTTCATATTGTATACATAAAATGATTTTAAAATTGCAACCTTAACATTACTATTAATGATTAAGTGATGTCTAAGATTTCTTGACAGTGCGTCTTGGCTTTACAATATATGTCATTAAGTCAGAGTTTGTGTTCAAAAGTGACTTAAAATAATGATCGGTTTGGTATATTTGTATTCAACTTAAGTATTTAAAAAACTTTTTAATTTTTAAATATTCCAATGTATAAATTTACATTTAAATATTCAAATGTATAAATTTACTTGGTATAAAAGTTAAAACTTCTACAAAGAGATATGCTCAGGTTTGCTCTCACTCCAATCCTTCCATCCTATTCCCACCCACCTCTGTATATAGGGAATGGTGATTAATACGTCCTCCATTTTTGGCAAGAAAAGCAAATAGGCACATAAGTTATAATTTTCCCTCCCTTATTTTTGTAAGAAACACTTTATATTATGATAAACTAAACATACATGAAAGTAGAGGGTATAATGAATACAGATTCAAGAATAGTCATGGCCGCTCCTGTTTTATGTATATTGTCACAGTCCTTCCAAAAGTTATTAGAAGCAAATCCCAAGCATCATATCATTTCATCCATAAACATTTCAATATAAAGATCCCAAAGATAATCACATCCCTAATAATATACATATATCCACAATTCCCTCAATACACGTGAAAGTTAAAATTATTAATGTAATAAAATATTCAACTAGTGTTCACATCTCATAGATTGCTTCAAAACTTTTACGATTTGTTTGTTTGAATTTGGATTCAGATAAGGTTGTGCAGTGCAAATGGATTTAAGATTTGGCCATTTTTGCTGAGGAGTTTTCAGGGGAGTCTGTGTTGTCAGTCATATCCCTACTGTTCCATCAAACTTGTTTCTGCCATCTGTATTTCCTATAAATTGAGATCTGTAAGTTTGATTAGGTTCAGATCTGATTTTGGGGGTGAAGAATACTTCACAGGTGGTGGTGTACACTTCCATCAGAAGACATATAATGTCTGGCCACATTTCTTTTAGTGATATTAGCAGCCATTGATGATCATTGCAAGGATTTTTTTTCCAGTACTGGGTTTTGGATGCAGAACCTTACACTTGCAAGGCAGGAGCTCTACCAATTGAGTCACTCCTCCAGCCCTTTTTGCATTGGTTATTTTTGAGATAGGTCTTGTGTTTATGCCCTGGCTGATCTGGACTATAGTCTTCCTATTTATGCTTCCCACGTAGCTGGGATGACAGACACACACCATCATGCCCAGTTATTGATTGAGATGGGGTCTCACTAATGTTTTGCCCAAGTTGGCCTTAAACCTTAATCTTCCTGATCCCCACCTCCCAAGTAGTTAGGATTACAAGTATGAGCCACCAGCCCCGCCTGCCAGGATTTATTGGAGTTTTAAAACAGTGATATTTGAATTCTGTTCCTCATTTACTAGCTGGAACATTTCTATTAAGAGAAACTTACTTCCTTTTCTTAACATATGGTTACCCTGAAATACATTTCATAAAGAAAAGACTTGCTTCTCCCCTTTTTATTTACTGGTTACCAAAATTATGAGCGATTTCCGTATCAGTTTTCCTAAGTGATCAATGAGTTTTTTAAGTGTTATGACATCATCAATTCAATGTATTCACCATGTTTCCATCCACGGTCTTTATTATTATTATTTATGCCCAAATTGCCCCATCATTTGTCCAGTGGGAGCCTCTTGAAGCTGATTCTTGAGTTCCTTTGATAAGACTCAAGTAGTCTTGGGTAACTTTCCTGGTTCCTCCCTGCCCTTTTTTTTTTTGGTGCGGCTGGAGTTTGAATTCAGGGCTTGGTTCTTGCAAAGCAGGCTCTCTACCGCTTGAGCCACTCCTCCAGTCCATTTCACCCTGGTTATTTTGGAGATTGGGTCTCATGAACTGTTTGCCTGTGCTGGCTTCAAACTGTGATCCTCCTGCTCTCAGCCTTCCAGGTGGCTGTGACTGTAGGTGTGTGTCATCGGCACCTGGCTAACTTTCCTGCTTTTTAGGATGACATTGTCTAGGCTTTTCCTGCCCAGGACCTGGAATCAGTTGTTTCTCCAAAGAGAAAACCCTGGTTGTTTTTATTGGAAAATAGTATTTGGAAGTCACCATCTGGGTATTATTTATTAAGGGTGTTATTTGCAATCGAATTGCTTATTGTTTCTAGGTCTTTTCAGTGCACACACACATATGTATATTTTAAAGATAAAATACATCATAAGATCATAATGATAGTCCAAATTAAAATTCATGTCTAAGGTTTTACTCCCTTGAGAAAAAAACTCATTTCCCAATGATACCAACAAAATAATTAATTTGCTTTTCCTCATGCCTTACAGTTTCAAAATAAAATACCTACACCATCACCACCAATCACCATCACCTCCAATATGACTTCTGAAACAGTTTAATAATTTTTTACAGCTTTTTTTTGCCCTTACTTCTATGCTGCTGGGGAGAAAGAGTTAAATCACTGTATTTTAAAATTCATTCAAAATAGTTCTTTTATGGTTGTTTTGCAGCTCCACAAGAAGGCGTATGTGTTTCATTTTTCTTTCAATTTGTGAATTTGTTTACCTTCTTCCTTATATAAAGAGTACCAGGGTCTCAGGGCATGCTTGAGTGGTAGAATACCTGCCCAGCAAACTTTGTAAGGATGGTCGCTTCTCACTTGGTGCACAGTTATTACATTTGTTGTATCTTCCTCGTGAATTGCCTCTGTTAGTCCTCTGGAGTCTTTTTAACACAGAGGGCCTGAATTCCATCCTACCTGGTGTCAGGATGGCCATCCCTGTATTTTTGTTTGCACACACCTGCTGTTCCTTTGCTTTTAGCTATTTCAAATCACTTGGCTTCAGATATGCCTCTGTTGCAGCACAGAGTTGAGTTCTACTGTGTGAGCTCATCTGAACATCTTTTTAATTGGTGAATCAAACCTAATTACATTTAATGATATAATGGCTGTTTGTCCTCAGATCCGTCATAAAATTTATTTTGTATTTACTTTGTGCATTTGTCACATTTATTAGTTTTTTTACAACATGAATTTTGGGTATTTAAAATGTATACTAGTATTTAGGAAAACATTTTTATTATAGTGATTACATTTATATCAGTATATTTATGTGATATCTTTACTTTTTTTCTACTTAGGTTCTTACTGTTTTATTAGCTTTAGATTGGTGGCTCTCAATAAAGGTAGGGGACTGTGTGTGTGTGTGAAAGAGAGAGACAAAGAGAGAGAGAGAGAGAGAGAGAGAGAGAGAGAGAGAGAGAGAGAGAGATATTTTTCCCCAGAGGATATTTGGTAATTTGTAGAAACATTTTTTTGGGGGGAGGCAGTACTGAAGTTTGAACTCAGGGCATTAAGATTGCTAGGCAGGCACTCTACCACTTGAGCCACACCCCCAACTCTTTGCTTTAGTTATTTTTCAGGTAGAGTTTTGAGCCACTTGGCCAGCCACCCCCCCCCCTTTTTTGGAGGGAGATGGTATTTTTTCAAGGTGGGGTCATGCAAATATTAATTCAGGCTGCCTTTGAACTGCCATCCTCCTGATCTCTGCCTCCCGAGTAGCTAGGATTACAGGTGTGAGCCACTGGTGCCTGGCAGTTCTCACTTTTTTTTTTTTTAAGTTTAGTAAAGTATTTAAGTTTAGTAGGTATTTATTGAACATCTTAATGAGCTCCTTTGTGTAAAGAAGATGGAAGTATGTTACATATACATATATGAAGACAGCATAATGAAATCCACCAAATACTGTTTGAAAAAGGGGGAGAGAAGGGGGAGAGAAATATAATGGAGGAGGTGAACTCGTTTGAGGTATATTGTACACATGAACAGAATGATCACAATGAAACCCCTCAAATTATTTACTAATGTATGATAATTCAAAAATAAAATCAAATTTAAAAATAAATAAACACATTCCTTTTTGTGAGGGAAAAAAACCCTAAGAATGACTTTGTTTACACAAAACAGGAGTAATTAATTGGTGGTGCAAACTCTATGAGCTATAATTAGACACTTTGACTGTTGTCTACCAGAATAATTCTGGACAAGATTGGACTTTGGTTTATTCACATAACAAATGCTTGGTGGGGTCTCACATTTTTTGCCTGGGGCCTGATCTCAGACTACCATCCTTCTATCTGTGTAGGATAGGTCTCCTGTGTAGCTTGGATAACAGACATGTATCCCCTTGCCTTGCTGATTGATTACGATGGGGTCTCACTAACTTTTTTTTTTTGACCAGGGCTGGCCTCTAACTGTGTTCTCCTTATCCCTAGTAGTTGGGATTACAGAAGTGGGCCACTGCGCCCTGCACTGGAAACATTTTTGATTGTCACATATGGAAGAGGGTGAATCTAGGGAGTAGAGGCTAGGGATACTGCTAAATACCCTAAATGCACAGGACAACCAAATCTTACAAGAACAAATTATCTGACCCCAAACATCAATTGTGCTGAGTTTGAGAAACCTCTAGATAGCTTTTGGCTCCTAGTTATCTATGTTGCAATTGATGGTAATTTTCATTGTACTTTCCCCTTTCTCTCTGCCTTTCATTAAAAATTATGTTGTTTTCACTCTGTTGGAACATATGACATTTGACTGTTTTTCCATCTTTATCTCCATTTTCATTTCAGATTTCAACATGTTCAATTCTTGTTGAAATTCCCCAGTGATTCCAAGGTTGGATGAAACATGTCCTCTCATTAGTAGATTCTTTGGGAAGGGCTCCTTGTAGCAGGAAAGTGGTGCAGGGGCAGAAAAGAAACAGACTGTGTTCTGACAACGAGATGGGAGAGGGGATGGCAAAGCAGAGTAATAAAACTTAAAGAATTGAAAAATGAAGGTCACATAGCACCGGGGAAATGAAATAGCCAGTGAAGTCACATGCAGCCATATGTGGGTTGAGCTTTGCTTTTTGCTTCTGTAACCTGCTTGCAGGGGTGTATAAGGTGAGACCCTTTTGTTCTTGGGACTCAGCCTTTGGACAGGAGTCCGCTGGGTCTGTGCTGGCACAATAAATGTTGCTTCCTGCTAAACTGCCTCAGAGACAGTTCATAATTTCCTGCAACACCTGAAGGAAATAGTCCTGAGTTTCTGAATATTTAATACTATGACTTATTTTCTTGATGCTTAAAAATCACTGCACATAAACCTTGGCTCATCCAGTCTTATTTTGCTCTTTGTGTTGCAATTAAGAAATCTGATAACCTGATTTTTCCCCTCTGCAAATGACTTATTTTTTAAACCCAGAGGCTCAGAGAATGCCTGCCTTCCTTCCTTCCTTCCTCCCCTCCTTCCTTCTTTCCTTCCTTCCTTCCTTCCTCCCTTCCTCCCCTCCTCCCCTCCTTCCCTCCTTCCCTCCTTCCTTCCCTTTCTCCCTCCCTTCCTTTTTGTAGGGTGAAACCCAGGACCTTGTGCATGCTAGGCAGGTGCTCTACCACTGAGCTCCACCCCAAGACTGAATGTTTTCTTTTTCTTTAAAACCTTAGAGTTTACATGGATGGTCTCACAACAGGACTGACCTTTCAATGTGTAGGTCAACTTTTTCTTTTAGTTCTAGGAAGTTCTCTTAGGGTATAACTTTAATATTAATTCTACTTCATTTATTCAGGTTTCCCTCTTCTAGGGCTCCTACTGCATGTAAATTGGCTTACTTTGCCTACCATATCTTTCTTTCTCTTTTTTTTTTTTTTTTGGTGGGACTAGGGTTTGAACTCAGGGCTTTTGAGCTTGCTAGAGTGCCTGCTCTACTGCTTGAGCCATATCTCCAGCCTCACGTAATTTTTGTCATCCTCATGTAATTTTTGTTTTCTTAGATGTTTTAATTTTCTATGTGATTTTTTATATTTTCTTTTCTGTATCTATTGTCCTTGGGACAGGTTGCAGTTTGGTTTGGATTTCTAAGGTATGCTTGTTCTTCTTTTTTTTTAAATATATGTCCATTTATAGTCTTAAGTTTTGAATTTCTGAGATGTGTTGAACTTTAATATTTGCAATCAACTGTTTAATTATATTTAGTTAAAGCTTGACGAGATACATTTAAAAAAGTATTCCTCTAATTTATTTTTAGTGGGTATTTTAATGTTATGTTTCATTATTCATCTTCTATCTTACTTTTATAGAGACTCTGAAGATACTTGGCTGTCCTCTTCTGTCCATGATGAAAAAGTGAGTAGGATTTTCCTAGATTGGCAATGGTGGGCGATTCTGTTAGAGTGAGGGATGGAGTGGCTTTGGTTGCTTATTTGATTTCTCAGCTCCAGGGCACTCTCTTCTCTTGATCTAGCGATTTATGGAAGGTGTAGCTTGTCTCCAGGCATTGTGGTGTGGGTTCATCCCCTTTCTTTGCCCTTCATCTTAGGAAAATTTGCCCATGTTGGTTTTGGGGGGGTGCTCAGAAATTGTTTCGATAATGTGTTTGTGTGCTAAGGTGAACATAAGTCTTGAATTTAGACTTAATCAAAGAGAGGCTTGTGTTTTACAACAGTCTAGTTTGTGACTCTGATCCCTGACAGTCTACCTGAGGTTCCATGGGACAGTTGTTTCCCTATTGTCAGGAAATAATTACCATTTATGTCCCTGAAAAAATGCAGAGTGAAGGGGAATTAAAGTCAGGAAGCTGAAGGTAGCTTGGGTGCATTTTTCACATAAAGTGATGACTCCTAATGAAGCCATTTAACTTCCCACCAGTCTTTCTGGCCTTCCTCATTGTTCCTTTAAAGACTGTCTTGCCTGGAAGATTCTCCCTGAGTTGGTTTTTCTCTGCTATAGATGGGGATCTTAGATTCTGACCTCCAAAGTACAGACCAAATCCCATCCCTGAAGACGAGCAGTTTCTTTGTCCCCAGGTTCCTGCCTGATCTGACTTGGGCTCCACTATTAAAGTTTTAAGACTTTTATTTTGGTAAAATACATCCAACATGATATTTGTCATCTTAACTTTTTTAAGTGTATAGTTCAGTAGCATTTCGTACATTTGCACCACACTGCAACCAATCTCTAGAATTTTTTCATGTTCTAAAACCGAAACTTTGCAGTCATCAAACAGTAACTTGAGTTTGCTCCCTCCCTGCTGCCCCTGGAGACCACCAATCTTCATCTATTGTCTCTCTGACTTTGACTATTCTAGGTATCTCTTGTAATTGGTCATACAGTCAGTCTTTTGTCTTTTTGTAACTGGTTTATTTTACTTAAATATCCTCAAGGTTCATTTGTGTTACACGACTAATAATACTCCACTGTATGTGTGTACCACATTTTGTTTCTCCATTCATCTGTTGATGGACATTCGGGTTGTTTCCACCTTTTGGCTATTGTAAAAATTTCTACTGTGAGTGATCTTTACAAATGTATCTTTGTACCTTATTTTCAATTCTTTTAGATATATACCCAGAAGTAGAATTGTTGGATCATATGGTAATTCTATTTTTAATCTTGAAAGGAACCACCAGACTGTTTCCCATGGTGGCTGCACCATTTTACACTCCTGCCAATGGGGCACAAGGGTTTCACTTTCTCCAATCCTTGCCAACACTTTTTCATAATAGCCATCCTGACGGGTGCGAGGTCATATTTCATTGTGGCTTTGATTTGTGTTTCTCTAATAATTACTGCTTTTTCTTCTTGGCCATTTATACATTTTCTTTGGAGAAATGACTGTTCAAATCTTTTGCAGGTGCTCTTTATTCTAGACATTTTATATCTTTGTATATTCTGGATATTAATCCTTGATCAAATATATGATTTGTAAATATTTTCTCCTTTTTTATAGTCTGCCTCACCTTGTTGACTATGTGCTTTGGTGCACACACTTCATATTTTGATGTAGCTCAATTTATCTACCTTTCTTTTGTTGCCTGTACTTTTGGTGTCATATCCAGGAGCTCATTGCCAAGTCATGTCATGAAGCTTTTCCCCCTCTGTTTTCTTGTAAGAGTTAATTTATAGATTTAGGTCTTCTGTTTAGGTCTTGATCCATTTTGAGTTAAACTGTGTTATTTGGTGTATTCACTGTCATTTTGCTGGGAGTTCAACATGTAGCAGAGTTAACATGATGCAGTTAAGAAAGGGACTTTGACATTTTTGTCTCATGGATTTTATCCTGAAACATGTCTTTCCTCCTCTTCCCCAACAGACACCTTTCCCGTAGCCACGAAAGAGGTCATAAAAATGTAAGAAAACCAATGCAAAAATTTATATTTTATTTGAATTCAAAAAATTTAAAATTGCTTTCAAATTCAGGAAAGTACCATAATGCAGAACCCCAGAGGGAAAGCCTCATATACAGAGACAGATAAATTAAATGTATATACTGCAGACAAGCCAAGGTGTGTAGATTACATATTTACAGCACTTGATGTTTTCTGAAAACCATATTTATACATTTTGTTACATTTACAAAAAAGGCTTTCACTACCATGTACCTACAATAATGAAAAAAATTTACACCCTTTTTTCTTTCCTTTTTGGTACTGTACAAACTTTGTATAATAAAAATATATCTCTGTACAAAAGATTTTTTTGTTTTTTACCTTTTTTTCTTTTCTTTTTTTTTCTTTTTTTATGATGGTGGGTATATGGTATGAATGGCAGGTGAAGGGCCTAACCTTTCCTGTTCCTTCTGAGCCTCTGAAGGTGGAGAGAAAATACCAGAGGTGGGGTGGGTGATGCACAGCAAAGGGCTGGGTGCCCACCAGCCTGTCCTCCTCGGGCATGTCATCTTGTGGCACTTTGTGAGGAAACACAGGAAAGAGAGTGGAGGCTAGGCTAGAGGAAGAGCCCACTGGATGTCGGAGTATCAGAGGGGAAGGAGCAGCAGGACTTCTGCCTTTGTTTCCAGGGATGGAAGGGGATGAGTGTGAGTGTGTGTGTCTGGACTGGTCCTCCTCTACCTGGCCCAGGGATGCTGCATCCTAGAAGGGGTGTGGACAGAAGTGAGCTCCTGACATTGCCTGCCTCCATTGCATCTGCTAGAAATGAACACTATTCATTTACTGTAGCCCATCTTAATTTCAACCAGTCAGGTCTTATAATTGTTCCAATTCAGGATTGGCTTAAGAATCAGAAGGCCCCGCCCCTCTGCTCTCATGCAGTTCTACTTGATATTTCAGTATGCCACGTGAACAGCCAAGGCTAACATGGAGTGTAAGCCCATGGCCACTTTCCCTAGGACACAGAAAGTGGCTCTAAGGGCCATATTTGATTCTCAAACTCATGAGTTTTCTAACAGTATTCATATGGAATTCATTAGTGACCCAAACACAGTGAAACTGTCAACATAAACCAAAGCTACATGTGAGGGTCTGGAGAGTGTGTGACTTTCGTGTGCTCGGTTCTTGTGATCTGGGAGCAGCCATGTCCATTGGGCAGGGGTTTCTGGGAGCCCAGGGGCAGCACCAATTCCAGGAGGCTGGGGGTACTGGGTCCCTGACCTGATGCTGTCCAGGCAGAGTGAGTAGAGCCCAGATTAGACACAGGTATCCCTGTGTGGCTTGCTAGAACTGGCCACAGGACTTCTGTAAAGATTCCCCTACATCCTTGCTTTTGGTGCCCCTTCCAGACAGGTGCTCTACCATTTGAGTCACATTCCCAGCCCTGGTGTCCCTTCTAGACCTGGTTTTCTGTTAGTGGGTGTAGTGGACTTGGGGACCAAAGAGATCCAGGTTTGCATCCTTGCTCTACTCTTACTTTGTGGCTCACATATCTTTACCTTCCTGGGCCTCTGTTTCCTCATCTATAAGAGAGGAATAAAAAATCCTGCTTTGGTGGTATTTTACATACTAGAAATAATACAAATAAAGTGTCAGGCACAGAGAAGAAACCTAGGAAGTGGAGGCCATCATTTTTCAGGTGCAAGGGCTTGCTCCCTTTTCCTGTCCAGCACCTCCTTGTCTGGGCCCCAGATATATTTTCTCTTCTCCTCCTTTTGGGCAGTTGACCATGGTGTGACCCTAGGCTCCTGGGCCAGATTCCTGCCCTGTCCTCCTGGGAACACTTTTCCAATGCTATTAGACCCAAATGACTTTTTAATTCAATAGGTTTAGAACTCAGTATAATTATGCCCCCAAAATAAAGAAATTGATTACCAAACTATTTCCAAAGATGATCTTTCTGACCTTGGGATGACCCTTGCTGTCATGCAGATGGACTGCCTATCTGCACAGGGTTGGTTTCTGCACACTGACCCCACAGGATGCATCCTACAAATGCACTCATGGCTGGTTTGAGAGCTGATTGTGTTCCTCTTCATCTCTTTTCTGTTTTTGTGGGAGCAGAGGCTGGGGCATCTTACACACACACACACACACACACACACACACACTTTTTTAAGCCTCTGGGGTCTCTTCCATAGGACAAGATGAAGGAGGGGTTTGTGTGCTCACACACACACACACACACACACACACACACACGCACACACACACGTTGCTTTGCTATTTTAAATTCATAAACTTCTTCCTCTATCTGCAGCCCCTCTTCCTTTACTGCCCCCTGCCAGGGCTTAGTGGGAGGCCTCTCCAGGTTGGTGGGCACAGATGGTGGCAGAGCGAGGGCCCGAGTCCAGCAGTGGCAGACACAGGCAGAAAGACAGACGAAGATGGGTACTGGGCACTGTGCTCAGGGGAGCTCCTTCCTGCCCTCTTGGGAGCTGGGAACAAACAACAGCAGAGTTGGGAAAAAAGCAGGACGGGTTGGGGTGGAAACAGAAGGAGGCAGGAGAAAAGAGGTAGATCCAAGAAGGAAGAAAGGGAAAAGAATGAAAGAACATTAGTTGGGTCCATCTTTGTCTTTAAATTTTAATCTTCCCAAACTGGGGTGAGGCATAGGTAAGGAATACACATAGCAGAACATATATTTTTATATCTGTAGTCTTGTTCCCTTGCAGGGCTGACTTCCTAGTTGGAGAATGGATTCTGACCTGCTCCTTCTTAGCTATGGGATCTTGGTCAAGTTGGTTGATTTTTATGTGCTTGTCCTTAGTTTTCTTATCTGCAGTGAGGACCCATCTCACAGGTGAGAGGGGATTCAGTGGGATCTGTGAGGTGCCTGCTCAGTGCCTGACACACCGTGATGCTCAATATCAGCCCTTAGCTTCGTGCCTGTGCTGTGGGGATGTCTTTGTGTGCCCGAGCCACCTGTGCACACGTGTATACCTGTTGAAGTTCTGGTAGGCCTGTTTGCCTCCCACTGCCCTCTTTCTCCCCAGCCCCCATCTCACCAGCTGCTGGAGGCGGGGCTCTCGGTGGCAGCGGCAGTGGCAGCCAGGTCTGGGGGCTATACTGCAGTACACACTGTGCTGACTGTGAACTCTGCCTCGCTGGCCATGATGTCTGTGGGCTGGATGTTGCGGTCGTACATGGGGTTCTCAAATGTGGCACGAACATTTGTGTTCTCGTGGCCTGCATAACCATTGAATGGAACTTTGGGTCTTCTCCTGGGAATAAGAAAGTGTGACCTTGACATACAAAGAGAGACTCAGGGGTCCAAAGGAGAAGTGGAGAGGAGAGGGGCCTTTTTCTTCTTTTTTACCCTCTCCTGAGCCAAGAGGGTCCCGGGTGGGTTGGAGTGGGGATGGGGGTGCATACCAGTCTTCTCGCCTTCCCCAGCTCTGTGCCTGGCCTTCACTGTACCTGTGCTTGTAGAGATAGAGCACAAAGCCTGCAATGATGAGGGCAATGAAAGGCACCAGGATTGCGGCTGCCACGGAGCTGCTGTTGGAAGCAAAGTGGCGGCCGATGGACTCAGGGTCTGACTCCAACAGTCTGAGGTCTGCAAAATCCAAAAGCATGACATTCAGGTCACAGAGACCTGAGGTGAGGGTCCCAGTTGGCCATTCTGTCACACCACACAATATTGGGAAGTGTCACCTGGTCCAGCTCAGCTGGCAGAAATGCTGGGCCCAGTGCCCAGACTCTAGCCACCTGTCTCACACACTCAGCCCAGACTTTCCCCAGAGAAGAGCTCTGAGATTCTGTCTGTGCTGGTCAGACTATTCCCAGAGGACTGTCTCCTGTCCTGGGAGACGGACCTGAACCCATGTCTGAATAAGATCTTAAAAGAATGCAGCTTTGTTTCTATACTTCTTCTGGCCATAGAAACCCTTCATCAGATGGAACCATATATAAGATGAAGCCAAAATACAGTGGAGTCAGGAAGAACTGCTCTGCTTCAAGAGGTGTCAGGGGCTCCTTGTTTGGAGGCTCCCCCACTCCCAATTGATCACAGTTTGCTCCACTCATCCCTGTCAGTGTCCACCTCAGTAAGGGGCTGGGCTCCACAGGGGACAGAGAGTTGGTTGGGGAGCCTGGCCAAGAGCCTTCATCTCCTGGTCTTCCTGGTATGCTCGGATGAGGGGGCTGGGATGGTGCCCCGGGTTTGAATGGTGGCTACATGGAAGAGCACAGTCCTACTCCATGTGGCCCACAAGAGCAGAGCAGGGAGGAGGGAGAACGACAGGGAGGCAGGTATCTGCTTAATAATGAGAGGGCTTCCTGTTGAAGATTCTGGTGGAATCTTGCTGGCAGGCAGGGGCTCCTAGGGACTAGAATTGACAGTGACTGGGATATAGATCTGGCTCTTGAGGACCTATAGCCCAGGACTGTGTCCCCCTCCACTGCCCCTGAGAAGCCAGGGCCCCTCCCTGAATCAGTATGAGCTCGGGCTCAGGAGCAGTCTCTGAAGTGTGGGGGCCTGGCTTGGATGACATGAGGCACACAGTGTCACAAAACCAGGAGGGAACACAGGAGGCAAGCCTCTTTGGTGCCAGGGAGCCTTCTGGGATTGTGCTAAGGAGGAAATGCCATGACCAGCAAGGGCAGCCCTGAGAGCCCACTTGAGACTGGGGACACCCGGTGGCCCATAAGTCAACTCCTGGTGAGCATGAAGTAGGCCAGTAAAGGTAGAATGGGCCAGGTACAGGTGTTTGCCCCTGGAAAGCAATGTTAGAGCTTTTGTCAGCATCTCAGAGGTGTCCTAGGTCTGAAATAGCCTAGGATGCCTGGTCCCAGGCATTGAGGTTGGCCAGTGTCCTTCCCTGACGCAGAACACAGCTCCCCGTCCGCCCCGCAAGCTCACATTTTCAGGGGATGCATGCTAGTTACCAAGTCTTTGAAAGCCAAACTGCCCGAAGCCTTGGCCCTTGACTGAGCCCTGGTAGATGAACGTGCCTCCAGAGGACTCTGAGGAGACCTGTGAGAGTGAGGAGCAGAGAGCAAGATGTGAGGCAGGCCAGAAAGATCTCGAACTCCTGCTGGCCATGTGAGGCCAAGCTGAGACACATTCATAGTCTGACACAACCTGCCAGACAGGCTGGTGTCACCCACCAACCCGATGCTCTGACATCCACCTAGGCAAGGGCAGAGCGTGACTGACATGGAGTGAAGGGCACCAGCCATCACTTAATCTCCTATGTCTCAGTTTGTCATTTGCAAAACAGGAATAATAACGGTATGTATGTCATAGGATTGCTGTGAGAACTGAGTGAACTCATAAAACACTTAGACTGCTTCATTAATAGGCCTTAGATATGTGAGCTTTTATTACTGTGATGAAAAGTGTTTTGGAGCATCATGTAGGAAACAGAACCATGATTTAAATGTACCTAGCAGATTCAACATGCTTTGGCGGGGTCACCACAGTTCTAATAGCTATTAGCTTTGAGGAGTGGCTGGGGACATAACTCCTCCCTGCTTTCTCTGCCTCTGAGCCTTTACGATGCTCAGACAGGTGGCCCATGCCTTAGCAGTAAAAGCGTGTATTTCACTCTTGGTACCATGCCTCATCCCTGGTGATGCCTCTATCCATGCACTCACCTATCTTCTCTAACAGGCCCTGGCTGGCTGTGGAAGGGGCTCTGGTGGTTGGCTATTGTCCCAGGCAGTAGCCCCAGGTACTCTTGGCTCCCTCGGATACCCAAGGGGAACCCATAGATAGCCTTAGGCACAGCAAGGAACTAACTGGGTGCCAGCCACCCTGAAGAAGCCATTTGGTTTTCCTAATGGGTTTATAAAGCAGTCACTCAGTCACAGTGCTCCAGCTAGTCTTGTCTACCATGAACACTGTGAATCCTCAGCCCTCTACCACTCTTGCCCACCATGGCCTCCAGCACTTTTCTATCCTTCCTTTTTTAGCTCCAGCACTCCCAGACACGGATGCTAAGGATTTGGTAGGTGACACTATTCACAATCCTGACATCTGTGAAATACGAAGGTATGGGCAGAGGCTAATCCCCAGGGACTGGTTTCTACTTTGAGAATGCTGTGGAATGTAATGTCTTTCCCACGATGGAATGAAAGAAAGTCCTATCCCTCCCCCAGGTCCTGGTCTCTTAAGCTGTGCTAAATCACCCACTGTCTACCTCCTCAAATGTGGGCAGATGGTCACAGCCCACACCACTACACCATGACCTTCGACTTGCTTACGTTTGCTCTTATACCCTTGACCTTTGATCCTTGTTCCCTGTTCTAACAGCAGAACTTAACTATCTTTCTCAGACACAGAGGCTCTCTGCACTTCATTAGCAGACTGGGACTCTCTTGCTCCTTCCTAGGACATTCCCCAAGTTTCCACATGGTCTGAAGAGTTTCCCACCCTTCTGTCTTCCTCTTCCCTACCAGTGGTCTGGGAACTGGGGATGAGACGGGGTATGCAGAGGTCTAGTTGCTGAACTTACATGTCCATCTAAAGCCCAGTGATCATCTTTGAACTTATTCACAAAGATCTCCACAGGCCCAGTAATCTGGTAGACTTGGAGCAGGAGATGGAAATCTTCTTTCTTGTAATTTCCTGAGTAATGAGAGTTTGAGGGGTTTAAAAGGGATACCAAAATCTCAAAAACCAAATATTGTGAGTATGTGGGTTTGAGTGCCTGAGTGGAATTTCACATGGAACTGTTGGTAGAAATGTTCTCTGTACACGTGCACGAATGTGACTTTGTGTATTTTGACCTGTTAATGCATGGGTATGTTACAATTCAGCAGGTGCAGGAAGGCTGAGGGCGTGCACACAGGAGTATGTAAGTGTGTTATGGCTACTTGTTGGAGCAAGTGAGAGGACGTGACTATGTGGCCATGTGAAAGTGAGCATATGAATGAATGGACCTCTGTATGCAGGGCTATATGTGCATTCATTTATCTATCCATATATTCAAAAAACACTTGTTTTTTAAAAGGATATTTAGTTGTTCTGATAGTGCAATAAGAGAAAACTAAGGAAAAAATTTAAAAATGCAGAGATGTATAAAGAAAAGAAAAATCGCTCCTGATCTTGTTATTAAGCAGTAACTACTGTGTTCCATAAATCTGTACAATTACAAAGTGTTATTAAAAAAGAAATAAGTACTCTCAACATTTGGTGTAAATACTTCCCATTTTCTTTCTTATGAATACAATTTTTCCTTCAGAAACTGAGTTGTATTTTAAATGGATTGATGTGTGTATTTCCCCCAAATCAGTGTGATATTTTGTCCAGCAGCTATAATTACAATACATATGCCTGTTTTTTGGGAATTCCATTTTTTGTTTCTAGCTTTTTGTAATACAAATATCCCCCTAAAGTGGACATCCTTTACTTATAAATGTTTGACTCCTTTCATCTCAATTTCTTACAATAAAAATGGTTAGAAATGTAATTAGTGAATCCAGCACTCTCAGGGATCTTGATATGAACTGTCAAATTGTCCTCTAGAACTGGCTTATTTTATGCTTGGATGGTTACTGCTTAACTGGACTTGCACTAAGGTCACCACTTTAAAGGCTCAGATTTGATGGGATGAGTGGAAAATGACATTTTGTGTTTATTTTTATTATTTTTTTGATTACTGCTGAAAACTATTTTTTCTTTTGTTTATTGACTGCATTTGGGCTTCTGGGGAATCTCTGCCCTGTGTGTGGTTCAGTTGTAGAGACAGCAGTCTCCTTTCTCTTTGTTTATAAGAGTTCTTCATGTTTGTCACCTAATCATTTTCCTTTAGTCCCTGGTGGTGTTTTGTCATGGAAACAAGGATGAATAGACACTTTTTCCTCCCCCTGACTACCAAGCGACTCGGCCTCACGTGACAATATGACATAGTGACATCAGACTCATTCTTGCAAAGATGTTGCCCATTACCCTCCCTGCCTGCCCTGCTTTTACGGAAATGTCCTCCTCCTTACCAGCCAAGTGCAGCTCCACACCACTGTGGTCAATCATGGTTGCATTGACCTTGCTGGTGGCAGCCTGAAAACCAGTTACTCTGAGCATGGCTGGCTGCTTCTTCCCCTGGTACTCGTAGGCCCCTTTCCATAGGGAATTCTTGGCAAAAACGTCACCAGGAACTAGAGGAATTGAGAGACAGATGTAAGAGGGATTCTTTGTATTGCTGGTATTATGAGGGCCACCTGATCCCTCATCCCAGTTCACTCATGGAGACAGTTTTCTTTCCCCAGTGTCTAACACATGCGGAGGGTGGTAGAACACTCTGGCATCTCAGAACAGATGGATGGAAGAATTAAAATCAGAATGTTGAATGTCACATGTTAACTGCACCACATACACAACAGTCAAATTATGGGAACAACCAATAGGTCAGTAGATAGAGGAAATGTGATATAGAACGGAATACTGTTCACCCTCTGAAAAGTAGGACATTCTGTCACTTGTAACAACATGGATGAACTTGGAGGACAATGTGGTAAGTGAAATAAGCCAGGGATAGAAAGACAAACACTGCATGATTTCACTTACATGAGCAAGCTAAAAAAGTCAAATTCACATAGGAAGAGAATGGAATGGGGTGGGCAAAGAAAGGCAGGATGGGGAGATGTTCAGAGTACAGAGTTTTAGATGGACAGGAGGAAAAAGTTGATTTAAGCACAGCAGGACAACGATAGCCAATAATAGCATATTTCAAAATTGCTGTAAGAGTGTATTTTAAATATGCTCATCAAAGTAGAGGTCACTGATGTTCATTTCATTTAATTATACTGCAACATATAAACATTGCAACTTCACATTATACCCCCCAAACATGTCTTTATTATTTGTCAATTGAAAATAAAATATAAAAAAGATAAGAAGAGAGAGAAGAAGGAACTATGAAAAAGAGTGAGGAGAAAAAGAAGACAGAGAAAGGGGAAACAGAGGAAAGACATGTCAAAATAGTGTGTCGCATGGAATGTGAGCTGAGGAAGTCAGAAAGAGGAATCCCAGTCCTAGCTCTGACACTTACCAGTGGCTTGATTAAGTACAAGCACCTTAGCTTCCTCACCTGTACCAGCTACACTTGTAGCTGTAGAAGTAGGGGCCATCTACTTGCCTCATCACCTCCATGGGGCTTCAATGACCCAACACTGCAAATTGCCTGGTACTCACTGCTGAGTGCCTAAAAGCACCTCATGAGTAACAGCTACTAAAACTGTCATTCATCCTTGTAATAATTCTCTAAGGTAAGAATTTTGATCCCTATTTTTCCAAAAGGTAAACTGTGCTTAAAGTGAAACTCATTTGCCCAAGGACATAGCTGATCAGTGAGCAAAACGGCACTGGAACTGAGTTTGTGATGCTGAATCTAGTCTTGTTTCCTATATGATACATGTGCTAATGAGCAGCTATAGTTTGGATCTGGAATGTCCCCCAAAGTCTTGTGTGTTAAAGGCTGTTACCAGCTTGCCAATAGTGGGAGGTGGTGGAAACTTTGAGTTGAGGTTGAATGCAAGGTTTTAGATCACTGGGGTGTGCCCTTGAAGGGGACTGTGGGATCCAGCTCCTTTCTCTTCCTGTCTCTATCCTTTACACCTGGCTATAAGGTAAATGGGCTTCCTCTGTCACATGTTCCCACCATGATGTACTGCCTTGCCACCAGCCCAAAAGTAATGGGGGGACAACCAGTCACGGACTGATCTCCAGAAATGTGAGTCAAAAAAACCTTTTCTCTTCATAATTTGACTGTTTGAGGTATGTGTTACAATAATGGAAGGAAGACTGTGGTCAATAAATTATAAGATCCAGAAAATGTCTGTAGTAATTTTGCATTGGTCAGGACACACCTGTTGTTTTGAGCCCAGTTCTGGATGTGACACTCTGAAAGACATAATACCTGTCTTAAAGAGGTAACCATTTTATATGGATGGAATTGGAGAACATCATTCTGAGTGAGGTTAGCCTGGCCCAAAAGACCAAAAATTGTATGTTCTCCCTCATATGCGGACATTAGATCAAGGGCAAACACAACAAGGGGATTGGACTTTGAGCACATGATAAAAGCGAGAGCACACAAGGGAGGGGTGAGGATAGGTAAGACACCTAAAAAACTAGCTAGCATTTGTTGCCCTTAATGCAGAGAAACTAAAGCAGATACCTTAAAGCAACTGAGGCCAATAGGAAAAGGGGACCAGGAACTAGAGAAAAGGTTAGATCAAAAAGAATTAACCTAGAAGGTAACACACACGCACGGGAAATCAATGTGAGTCAATGCCCTGTATAGCTATCCTTATCTCAACCAGCAAAAACCCTTGTTCCTTCCTATTATTGCTTATACTCTCTACAACAAAATTAGAGATAAGGGCAAAATAGTTTCTGCTGGGTATTGAGGGGGTGGCGGGGAGAGGGAGGGGGCGGAGTGGATGGTAAGGGAGGGGGTGAGGGCAGGGGGGAGAAAAGACCCAAGCATTGTATGTACATATGAATAATAAAACAATAAAAATTAAAAAAAAAAGAGGTAACCATTTCCAGGAAGCTCCCTAGGCAAGACCTGGGTCTCTGTGTCTGTGTGACCATCTTACTGGCCAGTCCCATGCCAGGAGAGGCTGTCGTACACCATGGTCTAGAGCTCAGAGCTTTGGACATGTTTCAGGGAGGCCCTGGCTCTCTATTCTGGATGCAGGTTCAGCTTCCTTCAGGCTCACTTGGTCCTGAAGTCTGCCTGCCTTGGGAGGTGGGGGGGAAACCCATTGGATTTCCAGCTACAGTGCCCCTGGGCACTCAGCAACTCATGTGCATGGTTCTGGCCAACTGCGTGGCAGAGGCAATGCCAATGTCCTGAGCCAACAGTCTCCCCATACCTACCTGAGGCTTGGGTGAGCGGTGGCTCCCGGGCAGTGTTGATGGGTCTCCCACTGGGCCGGACCTCTGCTGGGGAAAGAGAATGGAAGGAAACGGGGTCAGCCTCAGGTTCACATGCTATTGTAAGAACTTTTTTTTTTGGTACTGGGAATTGAACCCAGGGTCTCATGCATGCTAGGCAAACACTCCACCACTGAGCTATAACCTCAGCCCAGGTTCACAAGCTATTGGAAAAAATAATGGCCAACTGTTTGACATTAAGTCAATGTACTCTCTGAGATCTTGCTTTAGAACCATCTTCTTATACCAGTTGGCAGACCCTGGCTGTGATGGTGTGGAGATGCTATGGACCCCCTCAGAACAAAGAAATATGAAGGAAATCAATTGTATTGGTTACAGCTTCTGAAATATTAAATGAGGCATTAGGATATAGTTATATGTGTGATTCTTTTTTGCCACATTAAATAGCAGGATAACAAGACCTACCATAATCTTGAAGTAGGAGAAAAACTAAAAATAGAATTAGCATCTGATCCTGCAGTCCCATTGCTGGGTACAGACCAAAAGGGATTTAACTCTATATGCCCAAGAGATGTCCACACTCCTGTGCTCACTGCAGCATTATTCACGGTAAGCAAGATATGAAATCAACCTATCTGTCCACCATTTGTGTGTGCCACCCCCACCCCCATGGAATACTATTCAGCCTTTACAAAGAAGGAAATCCTGTCTTCACAACATGAGGACATTATATTAAGTGAAATAAACTAGGCACAGAAGGACAAAATACTTCTTGAGCTTGCTTATAGTGGAATCTAAAAAAAAGTCAAACTCTTAGAAGCAAAGAGTAGAACGGTGCTGCCAGGGGCTGGGGCAGAGAGGGGCTGGGATTGGGGAAATGTTGGCTTAAGGTACTGAATTTCAGTTAGGCAGGAGGAATAAGTTCAAGACTGATTGGACATGATGGTGAGTGTAGTTAATGACAATGTGTCGTTCACTTGGCTCAGAGGGTTGAGTTATAAATGTTCACACATAGAATGGTGGACATATTAACTAGCTCAATGTAGCCATTCCATAGTGCTCACACATATTAAAGTATTGTTTCCTGTACAATGAAAAATAATTAATTAATTGGATGTAGAACACCTCCAACAAACCCTAAGATACCACTTTTCATCTACTAGGACGGATATACTAAAAAGATGGACAGTGACAAGGGTAGGCAAGGTTGGAAAGGAATTGGAACCCTGGTGCACTGCTGGTGAGGTTGCAAAGTGGCATTTTGGAAAATGGTTTGGCAGCACTTCAAAATATTACATATAAAGTTACCATTCTACTCCTAGGTACATATCCAAGAGAATAAAAAATACATCCATATATAAACATGTACATGTGTGTTCACAGTAGCCTTATGCATCCTGGCCAAAAAGTGCAAATAACCCAAACGCCTAACAATGGATGAAAGGATTAGCAAAATGTGGTGTGTCCACAAATGGAATATTATTCAGTCATTAAAAAGGAAATGAAATCCTGATACCTGCTAAAACATGGGGCTGGGGTAAGATTCAACAGGAATCTTGAAAACATTATACCAAATGAAATAAGCCAGACAGAAAAGGACAAATATTGTGTGATTCCACTAACATGAGGTACTTAGAATTTGTAACTTCATGTATACAGTGTGCAGTAGAGGTTACCATGGGCTAAGGAAAAGGAGAAATGGGGAGTGATTACTTAATAACCACAGAATTTCTCTTCAGAATGCTGATGCTCTGAAGATGGATAGTGGTGACAGCTGTATGGTATCATGAATACCTAAGAACAGACTTCTAAAATTAAACTATTATATCATGTACAATTTGCCACAATAAAAAAATTAATAAACGCACTAAAAAAAGAACCCTTATATTGCCACTGTTTGTGGAAAACACACAGAAATGGTGAATACTAAGCAGGGCATGGTGGTTCACACCTATAATCCCAGCACTCAGAGGCTGAGGCAGGAGGATCACGAGGTCAATTGAGTCTGGGACACAGAAAAACCCTATTTCAAAACAAACGAGCCAAAAAGCAAAAAGCAAAAAGGAAATAAATGTTCAGAGAGCTGGAAATGCTAATTTTCCTGGTTTGAGCATTACCCACTGTCATGCTATACCCTGTAAATATACACAAACATGTGCCAGTTAATTTTTAAAGTTTTGAAAATTAAAAAAATAAAAACCAGTAGTACTTTCTAAAAATAAAATTCACAATTCATTCAAAGAAGAGGAAGCAATGACATTACATTCTAGCTCTGACAGGTCCTAAATCTTTCTCTGTTTGAGGCACAAGATGGAAAGCAGCTGAAAGCAAGGTTCCTTCCTTTACCAGCTGGTGTCTTTAGGCATGTCACTTAACCGCTCTGTGCTCTAGATCCTTCATATGTGGATAGGACCAGTGCCGCCCTCATAGGATGACTGTGAGGACTGAGTGAGTTAATACAAAGTGCTCAGAAAATGCCTGGCATATGGAGAGGTCTGCACTTTTAAGAGAGAGTTCGATGCCATTCCAGCACCAAACTGTCCCTCATACTTGATCCTTTTACTTAACACGCTCAGACATCACCTCCCCCAGGAAGCCCTCCCTGACTTCTCCTTTCCCCTCTCTGCCACCCTTCCTCTTCATGACCCAGCATCCAGTGCATCTCAACATTCCTTGGTAACGTCTGTATTTGAGCCCTGTGTAAGTTCCTTTAGAGCAGAGCTTTGCTTTCTGCTCAGGACAAGGACACAGTGGTAATGCCCAATAACCGGAGAAGAGGCGACAAGCAAGAGGGGAGGTGATGACAACCGTTAAGGAGACAGATACATTCACCCAGATTTGAACGTCCCACAAGGTATACATGTATTGGAATGTCACATGGTGCCCATCACTGAGTACAGTTTTATGTATTGTTAAAAAAGAAGCAAATGGAGGGAGGGAGGCCTGGGACATCTTGGGTGGGTGCCGTTTCATCATATGCCTAGTGCCTTCTTCCAGTCTGGTAGGAAGAAAGAGCTTTTCTTAGCCTGGAGGTAAGTGCACTCCCATGAGAGCGAGCCTAAGTGCAGGCAGACGGTGCAAGAGACAGCTTGGATGGGTTCAGCCGGGCCCCTTTACACTGCTCTGGTTTGCTCTCCTGAGACAGCATGTCAGGAACTGGAGGCAGGATCCAGCGCCTGGAAGTCCTCTTTCTCCCTCCCTTTTCCCCTTTTCAGCCCAAACCTGGCCTCCCTCCGGTCTCCACCCTGCAGAGGCTCACCGAAAGGAATCACTCACCCAGGCAAATGGGCGGTTTGCCTGTCCAGCTGCCGTCTGCTTTGCAGGTGCGGTGCTCGGAGCCACCCTTAAGGGAGAAGCCCTCTTGGCAGGAGTAGATGAGCGTGTAGCCCATGGAGGGTAAATCGAGGGCCCCGACATTGGCATGCGTTGGTGTCTCTGGCTGCTTGCAGTGGTGAGCTAGGTGAGAGGAAAGGCACTATTGGACCTGAGGAGGTTGAGGCCCTTAGGGGACTCCACGCTCCTGTTCCTAGATGGGACGTCCCCTTCCTTTCCCTTCTAGGATCTTTCATACACATCATGCCCCTTCTTTGTCCCTCCCCCAACCCCATGCCCAGGCCTGAGGCCTTGAGAAATGACCACTGCGGAGATCACGTGGCTCCTGGCTCAGTCAACCCTGGGGAACTTAAGCCTTTGTCTGGGGAAAATGGAATAATTATGGCTAACACCCAAAATCTCTGCCTGAGGACAGATTTTTGCTGCCACTGGATAGATTTTTCTTTGCTAAGCTATAGGGATGGCCTTCAAGTTCCAGAAAGGCTTTTCTGTGAGGCCCCCAAGGAGTAAGCACTATAAACAGATCAATCTTTCTTGAGATGGGATGTTCAGAGCACATCCTAGAAGCCTAGCCAGGGCAGGGGGGATGCAGGTGAAGTCTGGGGTGAAGCCTGTACTCACGGACACAGTCAGGTGGGGTTCCACTCCAAGTCAGGTTGGGGAGGCAGGTCCTGGTGGTGGAACCCTGAAGCAGGTAACCTTTCTGACAACGGAAAAGCACTGTGCGTCCAACCTGTGGCAAGGACAGAAGGACCCATCGTCACCTTCCATCCAGCGATGCTGTCACCTGACCACTTACTTCCCATGATGCAACTCTAACTCTGGCTGCAACAGTAGGCTTTTCTGCCAGGCTATAGCTTACTGATCCTTTGGGGCAGCTGATAGCAAAGACCTCATCTGGCCCCCGAGCCAGATCAGTGCTTATTGGATGGATTACGCTGTCATTGTGGACAGAATCAGAAGATCCTGGATCTGGGTCCTGGCTTTTGCATCTACTCACTGAATCAAATTTGAAACCACTGTTTTCCTACACAAAATGAGGGATGACAGTTGTGCCACCACCACAGGAATGCTGTGACACTCAGCTGTGACGGTGGGTTTGAAAGCATTTTATAAAATGTGAGGAACTGTGTGAAATTGAGTGATCACTGTGTGTGTCCCTTTCTTCTATGAAACTGTAAGTCTCCCAATGATGGGAGACTTGCCTTCTTTGCAGATGGGGCCCCAGACAATCTGGCACTGGGCTTTGAGTCTGGTGCTAGTGGTATTTGCTGGGCAGAGCTGCCACCTTCCCTCAGATTCTCTCTGCTGATTTGTGTTCCCCACCTCCATCTCTAAAGGCCCCTGTCTGACCGTTTGACAAAATGGATTAAAAAAGAAGATCCAACAATTTGTTGCTTACAGGAGACTCATCTCACCGACAGAAATAAGCATATGCTTAGGATGAAAGGCTGGAAGAAGATTTACCAAGCTAATGGCCCCCGAAAACAAGCAGGAGTAGCAATACTTATCTCTGACAAAGTAGACTTCAAACCTACATTGATCAAACGAGACAAAGAAGGACATTCCATACTAATAAAAGGGGAAATAGACCAAAAGGAAATAATAATCATCAATCTGTACGCACCCAATGTCAACGCACCCAATTTCATCAAACATACCCTAAAAGACCTAAAAGCATATATAAACGCCAACACAGTGGTTGTGGGAGACTTTAACACTCCATTATCATCAATAGATAGGTCATCCAAACAAAAACTCAATAAAGAAATCCAAGATCTAAAATATGCAATAGATCAAGTGGACCTAGTAGATGTCTATAGAACATTTCATCCAACCTCTACACAATATACATTCTTCTCAGCAGCCCATGGAACCTTCTCCAAAATAGATCATATCCTAGGGCACAAAGCAAGCCTCAGCAAATATAAGAAAATAGAAATAATACCGTGCATACTATCTGACCACAATGCAGTAAAAGTAGAACTCAACAACAAAAGTAAAGACAAAAAACATGCAAACAGCTGGAAACTAAATAACTCATTACTTAATGAAGAATGGATCATCGATGCAATAAAAGAAGAAATTAAAAAGTTCCTAGAAGTCAATGAAAATGAAAACACAACCTACCGGAACCTATGGGACACAGCTAAGGCAGTCTTGAGAGGAAAGTTTATAGCCATGAGTGCATATATTAAAAAGATTGAAAGATCCCAAATCAATGACCTAATGATACATCTCAAACTCCTAGAAAAACAAGAACAAGCAAATCCCAAAACAAATAGAAGGAGAGAAATAATAAAAATAAGAGCTGAAATCAACGAAATAGAAACCAAAAAAACCATACAAAGAATTAATGAAACAAAAAGTTGGTTCTTTGAAAAAATAAACAAGATCGATAGACCCCTGGCAAACCTGACTAAAATGAGGAGAGAAAAAACCCAAATTAGTAGAATCAGGAATGCAAAAGGGGAGATAACAACAAACACCATGGAAATCCAGGAAATCATCAGAGACTACTTTGAGAACCTATATTCAAATAAATTTGAAAATCTAAAAGAAATGGACAGATTTCTAGATACATATGATCATCCAAAACTGAACCAAGAGGAAATTAATCACCTGAATAGACCTATAACACAAAATGAAATTGAAGCAGCAATCAAGAGTCTCCCCAAAAAGAAAAGTCCAGGACCTGATGGATTCTCTGCTGAATTCTATCAGACCTTTAAAGAAGAACTGATACCAACCCTCCTTAAACTGTTCCATGAAATAGAAAGGGAAGGAAAACTGCCAAACACATTTTATGAAGCCACTATTACACTTATCCCAAAACCAGGCAAAGACACCTCCAAAAAGGAGAACTATAGGCCAATCTCCTTAATGAACATTGATGCAAAAATCCTCAACAAAATAATGGCAAACCGAATTCAGCAACACATCAAAAAGATTATCCACCACGACCAGGTAGGCTTCATCCCAGGGATGCAGGGGTGGTTCAACATACGAAAATCAATAAACGTAATAAACCACATTAACAGAAGCAAAGACAAAAACCACTTGATCATCTCAATAGACGCAGAAAAAGCCTTTGATAAGATCCAACATCATTTCATGATAAAAGCTCTAAGAAAACTAGGAATAGAAGGAAAGTTCCTCAACATTATAAAAGCTATATATGACAAACCTACAGCCAGCATTATACTTAACGGAGAAAAATTAAAACCGTTCCCTCTAAAATCAGGAACCAGACAAGGATGCCCACTATCTCCACTCCTATTCAACATAGTACTGGAATTCCTAGCCAGAGCAATTAGGCAAGAAGAAGGAATAAAAGGAATACAAATAGGTAAAGAAACTGTCAAAATATCCCTATTTGCAGACGACATGATCCTATACCTTAAAGACCCAAAAAACTCTACTCAGAAGCTTCTAGACATCATCAATAGCTATAGCAAAGTAGCAGGATATAAAATCAACATAGAAAAATCATTAGCATTTCTATACACTAACAATGAGCAAACGGAAAAAGAATGTATGAAAACAATTCCATTTACAATAGCCTCAAAAAAAATCAAATACCTAGGTGTAAACCTAACAAAAGATGTGAAAGACCTCTACAAGGAAAACTATACACTTCTGAAGAAAGAGATTGAGGAAGACTATAGAAAGTGGAGAGATCTCCCATGCTCATGGATTGGTAGAATCAACATAGTAAAAATGTCGATACTCCCCAAAGTAATCTACATGTTTAATGCAATTCCCATCAAAATTCCAATGACATTCATTAAAGAGATTGAAAAATCTACTGTGAAATTTATATGGAAACACAAGAGGCCACGAATAGCCAAGGCAATACTCAGTCAAAAGAACAATGCAGGAGGTATCACAATACCTGACTTCAAACTATATTACAAAGCAATAACAATAAAAACAGCATGGTACTGGCACAAAAACAGACATGAAGACCAGTGGAACAGAATAGAGGATCCAGATATGAAGCCACACAACTATGAGCAACTTATCTTTGACAAAGGAGCTAAAAATATACGATGGAGAAATAGCAGCCTCTTCAACAAAAACTGCTGGGAAAACTGGTTAGCAGTCTGCAAAAAACTGAAACTAGATCCATGTATATCACCCTATACCAAGATTAACTCAAAATGGATCAAGGATCTTAATATCAGACCCCAAACTCTTAAGTTGATACAAGAAAGAGTAGGAAATACTCTGGAGTTAGTAGGTATAGGTAAAAACTTTCTCAATGAAACCCCAGCAGCACAGCAACTAAGAGATAGCATAGATAAATGGGACCTCATAAAACTAAAAAGCTTCTGTTCATCAAAAGAAATGGTCTCTAAACTGAAGAGAACACCCACAGAGTGGGAGAAAATATTTGCCAATTATACATCAGACAAAGGACTGATAACCAGAATATACAGGGAACTTAAAAAACTAAATTCTCCCAAAACTAATGAACCAATAAAGAAATGGGCATGTGAACTAAACAGAACTTTCTCAAAAGAAGAAATTCAAATGGCCAGAAAACACATGAAAAAATGCTCACCATCTCTAGCAATAAAGGAAATGCAAATTAAAACCACACTAAGATTCCACCTCACCCCTGTTAGAATAGCCATCATCAGCAACACCACCAACAACAGGTGTTGGCGAGGATGCGGGGAAAAAGGAACCCTTTTACACTGTTGGTGGGAATGTAGACTAGTACAACCACTCTGGAAAAAAATTTGGAGGCTACTTAAAAAGATGGACATCGATCTACCATTTGATCCAGCAATACCACTCTTGGGGATATACCCAAAAGACTGTTACTCCAGAGGCACCTGCACATCCATGTTTATTGCGGCACTATTCACAATAGCCAAGTTATGGAAACAGCCAAGATGTCCCAGCACTGACGAATGGATTAAGAAAATGTGGTATCTATACACAATGGAATTTTATGCAGCCATGAAGAAGAACGAAATGTTATCATTCGCTGGTAAATGGATGGAATTGGAGAACATCATTCTGAGTGAGGTTAGCCTGGCTCAAAAGACCAAAAATCGTATGTTCTCCCTCATATGTGGACATTAGATCAAGGGCAAACACAACAAGGGGATTGGACTATGAGCACATGATAAAAGCGAGAGCACACAAGGGAGGGGTGAGGATAGGTAAGACACCTAAAAAACTAGCTAGCATTTGTTGCCCTTAACGCAGAGAAACTAAAGCAGATACCTTAAAGCAACTGAGGCCAATAGGAAAAGGGGACCAGGAACTAGAGAAAAGGTTAGATCAAAAAGAATTAACCTAGAAGGTAACACCCACACACAGGAAATCAATGTGAGTCAATGCCCTGTATAGCTATCCTTATCTCAACCAGCAAAACCCCTTGTTCCTTCCTATTATTGCTTATACTCTCTCTACAACAAAATTAGAGATAAGGGCAAAATAGTTTCTGCTGGGTATTGAGGGGGGGAGCGGGAGGGGGCGGAGTGGGTGGTAAGGGAGGGGGTGGGGGCAGGGGGGAGAAATGAACCAAGCCTTATATGCACATATGAATAATAAAAGAAAAATGAAAAAAAAAAAAAAAAAAAAAAAAAAAAAAAATAAAGGCCCCTGTCTGTCCCACTCATACTCTTGCAACCACCAGCTCCATGGCTCCCTCTTAAGGCTATCCGGTGTAATGCAGTCAGGCCAATTTCCTACACACCACTTCCAGCTCCAAGGCCCATGGGTCTCTCTCTATTAATTACTACAGTGTTTTTGTTTTTGTTTTTTTAAGACAAGGTCTCACTTTGTAGTCCAGGCTGGCCTAAAACTCATGATCCTTCTGCCTCAGCCTCCTGAGTGCTGGGTTTTACCACCACCATGCCCAGCTACTGTTGCAAATTCCTTTTTTTTTTTTTTTCATTTTTCTTTTATTATTCATATGTGCATACAAGGCTGGTTCATTTCTCCCCCCTGCCCCCACCCCCTCCCTTACCACCCACTCCACCCCCTCCCTCTCCCCCACCTCAATACCCAGCAGAAACTATTTTGCCCTTATCTCTAATTTTGTTGTAGAGAGAGTATAAGCAATAATAGGAAGGGACAAGGGTTTTTGCTGGTTGAGATAAGGATAGCTATACAGGGCATTGACTCACATTGATTTCCTGTGCATGGGTGTTACCTTCTAGGTTAATTCTTTTTGATCTAACCTTTTCTCTAGTTCCTGTTCCCCTTTTCCTATTGGCCTCAGTTGCTTTAAGGTATCTGCTTTAGTTTCTCTGCATTAAGGGCAACAAATGCTAGCTAGTTTTTTAGGTGTCTTACCTATCCTCACCCCTCCCTTGTGTGCTCTCGCTTTTATCATGTGCTCATAGTCCAATCCCCTTGTTGTGTTTGCCCTTGATCTAATGTCCACATATGAGGGAGAACATACGATTTTTGGTCTTTTGAGCCAGGCTAACCTCACTCAGAATGATGTTCTCCAATTCCATCCATTTACCAGCGAATGATAACATTTCATTCTTCTTCATGGCTGCATAGAATTCCATTGTGTATAGATACCACATTTTCTTAATCCATTCGTCTGTGCTGGGGCATCTTGGCTGTTTCCATAACTTGGCTATTGTGAATAGTGCCGCAATAAACATGGATGTGCAGGTGCCTCTGGAGTAACAGTCTTTTGGGTATATCCCCAAGAGTGGTATTGCTGGATCAAATGGTAGATCGATGTCCAGCTTTTTAAGTAGCCTCCAAATTTTTTTCCAGAGTGGTTGTACTAGTTTACATTCCCACCAGCAGTATAGGAGGGTTCCTTTTTCCCTGCATCCTCGCCAACACCTGTTGTTGGTGGTGTTGCTGATGATGGCTATTCTAACAGGGGTGAGGTGGAATCTTAGCGTGGTTTTAATTTGCATTTCCTTTATTGCTAGAGATGATGAGCATTTTTTCATGTGTTTTCTGGCCATTTGAATTTCTTCTTTTGAGAAAGTTCTGTTTAGTTCACATGCCCATTTCTTTATTGGTTCATTAGTTTTGGGAGAATTTAGTTTTTTAAGTTCCCTGTATATTCTGGTTATCAGTCCTTTGTCTGATGTATAATTGGCAAATATTTTCTCCCACTCTGTGGGTGTTCTCTTCAGTTTAGAGACCATTTCTTTTGATGAACAGAAGCTTTTTAGTTTTATGAGGTCCCATTTATCTATGCTATCTCTTAGTTGCTGTGCTGCTGGGGTTTCATTGAGAAAGTTCTTACCTATACCTACTAACTCCAGAGTATTTCCTATTCTTTCTTGTATCAACTTAAGAGTTTGTGGTCTGATATTAAGATCCTTGATCCATTTTGAGTTAATCTTGGTATAGGGTGATATACATGGATCTAGTTTCAGTTTTTTGCAGACTGCTAACCAGTTTTCCCAGCAGTTTTTGTTGAAGAGGCTGCTATTTCTCCATCGTATATTTTTAGCTCCTTTGTCAAAGATAAGTTGCTCATAGTTGTGTGGCTTCATATCTGGATCCTCTATTCTGTTCCATTGGTCTTCATGTCTGTTTTTATGCCAGTACCATGCTGTTTTTATTGTTATTGCTTTGTAATATAGTTTGAAGTCAGGTATTGTGATACCTCCTGCATTGTTCTTTTGACTGAGTATTGCCTTGGCTATTCGTGGCCTCTTGTGTTTCCATATAAATTTCACAGTAGATTTTTCAATCTCTTTAATGAATGTCATTGGAATTTTGATGGGAATTGCATTAAACATGTAGATTACTTTGTGTTGCAAATTCTTAAATTCCACTCCCTTCCTCCATGCCCAACCTGTTTTCTCCTAGATTTCATCATTTTATTCAGCCCATGTATTTCACCTAGTTGTGCAAACCAGAACTCTCAACAGAATTCTTCTGTTCCCAAGGCTCATTCTGAGACATGTGAGCAGCACCTGGCATCTTCATGGGACAGCCTGTTGGTAGACCTGCCTCATACATGGCCATTGTTGGCTCCTACTGCCCCATATAAGCCCTGTGTCTGAGGCTAGAGGGTGGGCACCTTGAGAACAGGAGATCTATCAGTCTCACTCATTTCTGTATTCCCACAAACTCCTTGCCCCAACTCCAGGGACTGCTGGGAAGGGCTGGTGGCACCTTTGGCCATCGTCCTCACTAGACTCTGATCAGTGTCTCCACCTTCCTATTTCTGAAGGGTGCTCCCATGGAGCATGGTTCAAAGAGGCAGAGGCTTCTCTTCTCCAGCTTCCAAAGTCATCTTCCCCAGGAAAGCCCCTGGGTCCTTAGATGCTGACAGTGACAGGAAGAGACAGGAGGCAAGAAGGCCGATCTCGGCTGACCTTACCTGATAACCCTGGGAGCTGTTCTGTATTCCAAACTGTGGCATGCCAGGGTCTGCACACATGGTCATTGTGGGATCTGGATGGCAAAACAAAGAAGCAAACCACATGGTCACTGTTCCCTCTCACTATGACAAAAGAAAATAGAGCCATTCCTTATTCCCCTGCCTTCTGAGATCGCCACCTGTCTCAGAGTCCCAAAGCGTTGGCTCTGACTATTCCCCATCCTGCTCTAAGAAGCTCAGAGGAAGAGGACTGGTTCCTTATTACAGATAAGACCACTGGAGATAGGAAGGAAAGCCATTATCTCAGACAAAACAGGGTTGTCCACCAGCTGGGACACTCTCTGCCCCAGGTCCCTCTTACCTATGCAGCTGGGCTGTGTGCCACTCCACGTCCCATCAGACTGGCAAAACCTCCGAGGAGAGCCCACCAGCACCAGAGGGGGATGGCAGGAGTAGGACACAGATGACCTATAGGAGAAGCCTCGGTCCTCTCTCCTCCCACGGGGTGGGACACCAGGATCTCCACAGAACACAGCTGGGAAGACAAATGGAGAAAGGCAGGTCTAAGTGACTTTCTAGAACAATCTTCCACCCTCCTACCCCCATCTTTGTCCTTTGTACTATTTATCTCTTGGTCCTATTTGGACTCTGGAAACTGAGGCAGCCCCACCTGAGTAAGTGCTTAGTGCTTCCATCTGCCTCAGTACTGTTGCTTTGAGCCTCCTCTCCTTCCACACACACCTTATTAATACTTCAGGATGTTCAGAACATTGAGACCGGGCTGGGGATGTAGCTCAGTGATATAGTGGGAGAGGCCCTGGGTTCAATCCCCAGAACCAAAACAAAAAAAGAAAGAACACACACACAAAAAAACCCTATGATTCCACCATCTAGAACTTTCTTTGCCATTTTCATGCACATTTGTTTGTTTTCATTCAGTTGTATGTACACTTGTGGACAGCTGCACTCCATGTCCACATGACTGCAAATCTTGCTTTGCTCAGTTAACATCGTCCTGCAAGCACTTTCTGCATTCATGATGTCATCACCACTTATCAGTTACTTGCTTTTGCAAGGGTAACCCTTTTAAAACCTACTTTAAATTTACATGTGACTTTTCTTTCACGTGGATTATTTTCTTAGGAGAAACTTTCTAGGAGTGGATTTATTATCTTCAAAGGTTGGAAGATGTTTTCAGATCTTGATATATAGTATGAAATTTCTTTCTACATTTACACTGTGGTGGGGACTGTATGAGGGTGCCCATGTGAGTCAGAGAGTGTCATTAAAAATCCCCTACCAGGCTGGGTGCAGGGGCACATGCCTGGCCTCCCAGTGACATGGAGAATCACAAAGAGAGGATCCTGGTCCAGGCCAGCCCAGCAATAAATGCAAGACTGTATCTTAAAATCAACAACACAAAAAGGGCTGGCAGAGTGGCTCAAGTGGTAGAACACCTGCCTAGCAAGTGCAAGGACCTAAGTTCAAACCCCAGCACAACCAAAAAAAAAAAAAAATTCACTATCAAAGGTAAAGCTCTCCATGAAATCACAAGAAGCACCGCATCGTGCACAGTGTGTGTGTGTGTGTGCTTGTAGGGTCCTGTAGTTTGTAAAAGCTAGGTTGATCAGAAGTTACCATATCCAGGAAGGGGTAATTCAAAGAACAAGACTTGCAAAGGCTGTCATATAAAGAAAAGAGCAGCTCAGTCTTTGTAATGAGCGATGGGATACCAACTAAAGTGATTCGATAACTTTTCGAACTCCTCAAGCTAGCAAGTAGTAAAAAAAACATTGGCAAAATCCATTGTTGATGAGCGCGTGAGTCAAGAAACCTCCTGGTAAATCAATGTGAGTCAATGCCCTGTATAGCTATCCTTATCTCAACCAGCAAAAACCCTTGTTCCTTCCTATTATTGCTTATACTCTCTCTACAGCAAAATTAGAAATAAGGGCAAAATAGTTTCTGCTGGGTATTGAGGGGGGGAGCGGGAGGGGGTGGAGTGGGTGGTAAGGGAGGGGGTGGGGGCAGGGGGGAGAAATGACCCAAGCCTTGTATGCACATATGAATAATAAAAGAATAATGGAAAAAAAAAGAAAGAAACCTCCTGGTAATTGCTGGTGGGAATGTAAATTGGGACGCTCTTTCTAGAAGGCAGTTAGCAGCATGTCAGGAAGAGCAGAGTGCTGCCCCTTGGCCCGGCATTCTCACTTCTAGGACTTTACCACAGAGTGAAGAAATGGCTTTTCAGGGATATTTATTATGGAACTGCTTCTAAGTGATTAAACTGAAGATAACCTAAACTTGTCACCAACAGGAAAAGGTTAAACAAATTGTGGTGTATCCAACAAGGAAATTCTCTAAAGCCATTAAAACGACAATGTATAGATCAGTATGTGTTGATGGAAGTAGGTGTTGATGGAGATGTCTTGGTGGCCTGTCAAGGAACACAGGTCACATAACAGTATTGCAGCACGGTCCAATATCACTTATAGAAACTTGTGTCACTTGTAAGTGCAAAAATGCATTGAGATCCAGTGTGGAGACAGAATCCAAAGCTTAACCATGGTTATCTTTGGGAAGTTTTATTCTCTCTTTTGCATTTTCTAACGTAGTACAATTTCTTTACAGTGGTGATAAATCACTGTTTCTTTTCTGGTGTGTGCGTGTGTGTGCGCTGGGATTGAACCTAGGGCATGCATTCTGCTATCGCGCTATGCTTCCAGCCCATGCAGTTCATTGTTAAAAAGCAACTCAGCTATTTTTCAGGAGCAAAAGCAAGATTGCTGAGTCTGGACAGTCCTGAGATTTACTACCTTCCAAATAGCTCCCTGGTGGTATGTGAAGGTCAGAAGTGTGAACCATGAACCACAGACCAATGTCTACTTTTGAGCTGCTGGCCCTAACCTAATTTCACCTGAAATTCCTAAATTGAAGCAAAATTTCAGAGGTGCCTAAACAGTGTAAGAAGTATGTGGATAGGTTTCTGTAGAATAACATAAATGCCATGTAAAAAGGAGAAGTAGGTCCTACTGTTTGTCCAAAGCATGGGTAGCAAGAAAACCTTCTAGAACCCACTCAGGAGGTTGTGTCAAGAATCTTGCAGATTTCTTGTTTAGGAACTTTAGTGAGGATTGAGCCCTGGAATGGACTGGGGGCTCATCAGAAAACAATCTGGCCAGTCTTTCATCAGAAAAATCACAGGCCCCAGAAGTCTTTTCCATGCAGGGTATTTGTTACCCATGAAGACAGGCAAGTTTCTAGCATTGAATATCCCCAGATGCTTGGGTACTGTCCTGTCCAGTTAAAAACCTTTCAGATCAAGAAACACCTTCCTGTCTTTGGCTTCATTTCCTTCCACTGTGACTCTAAACAGTGTCTGAAGTCAGGGGTCAATTAAATTCTTGTTTTCTTCCTTTAAACTTCCTTCCCTTTCTAACAATGTCTTGATGAAGCACTTCCATGATTTGGGGGAAGGGTTACTTATTCTAGACTTCCCGCAGCAGAGCTCTGAGCAGCAGGGGACGGAACCATAGAGAGATGTACCCTGGGCCCTCGTAAACCACTCACGGAAGCACTGAGGCAGCTCCCCGGTCCAGGACCCATTTCCCTCGCAGGTGAGCACCGCAGGCAGGGAGAGCTGGTACCCCTCCAGGCAGGTGTAAGTCACACTTGAGCCCCACAGGAAGTCAGACCCCACCACTTTCCCGTTGGGGATGAGTTGAGGCGGCTTGCACATGATAGCTGTGAGGAGAGCAGAGCTGAGATCTGGACTGGTCCTGGGGAAAACAGCCCTGTCACTACCACCAGTATCACTGGCTACACTGTACCAGCTGGAATTTGGGCCAGGCAGGAAGAACCATAAAGAACCTCTTAGTGTGGAGTGATTTTTTTGCACCTTACTTCACTAAGTGTGACAACCCTGTTCTCTCTTTGCACAGATCTCCCCTCAGTGTTAGAGGCCTAGGCCTTACCTTGGTACTTTCCAACTCCTGACTGACAAATGGGACCAGTCCTCACTTTGCACATTCCTGAAAAGATGTCAGGGCTTTGCCTTGTCACCCCCTCCCTTCTGGATATTCAGGGCCCACGTCCCACTTGTGTATCTTGTTTGGCCTTCTGTCCACATCTTCACCCCTCAGACGCACCTTTGCAGACTGGCTTGGTACCATTCCAAGTCCGGTCCTTGGTACAGCTCAGCACAGATACTCTGTGTGACTCCATCATGTAGCCAGGGACACACTGGAATGTCACAGTCTTGTTGTACCTGAAGTCATTGCCCAGCCGGAGGCCATTGGCTGGAATCCCAGGGTCACCACAGTTTATGACTAGGGAAAGAGAGATGGAGCTGTGTTCATTTCCAGCCTGGGACTCCATTCTCCAGTGCCATCCCTACCCCTGTCCCTGTACCTGTCCAAGGAGAATCATCAGATCAGGGATGCTGTGTGTCTTCCCAGGCTCTCCACTGGGTACTGCCCATTCTACAGTCTGTTAGATCTCCCTACCTCGGACTCCCCACATCTCCACTATCCTTGCCTACACCATTCTTAGGTACCTCAGATAGATACATGGGTGATGAAGACCACCCTTCTTATCAAACCCACCCCCTAAGAGGAAGAACCCAAGATGTGTTAATGGACCACAAAAGACAGTTTGCCCATCCAGGGGAGCATCTTATCACCTGAGGCCTCTGTAGGCTGAACAGCTCAGAAGCAGGGTCTTATGAGCTATGCAGTGGTCACACCTCTGTTACAGTACTGAGTGAGGGCAGGCTTGGTAAACCTTGGTCTCAGAACAAAGGTGAACTTTACATGGGAATGTGGATGGAGCTTGGAATCACCGGCTGGACTTTGAAAGGGTGCATGCGGTCAAATTTGCTCATCCTATCTGTTCCCTCAATCTAGGCCCCACAGTGCCTGGCTTTTCAAGAAAAAGGGTTACTCTTGAGAGGAGCAAAAATGGGGAGTTGTGAGGCTACAGTGCTTAGGTGCTGGGATGGGTTCAAGAAAGAGGAAGTAGCAAAGATGATAGGCAGTAGCAGCTTTTTTTTTTTTTTGTGGGACTGGAGTTTGAACTCAGGGTTTTGCACTTGCAAAGCAAGCACTCTACTGCTTGAGTCACACCTCCAGTCCATTTTGCTCTGGTTATTTTGGAGATCAGGTCTTGTGAGCTATTTGCCTGTGCTGATCTTGAACCCTGATTCTCCAGATCTCAGCTTCCCAAGTAGCCAGGATTACAGGTGTAAGTCATCCACCTGCAAGGTTGCAGCAGTTTTAACATGGAAAGAAAACCATGCTGAGCCTTGGGGTTTTGTCCTAAAAGAAAAAGGAAGTCTAAGAGCCAGTGAAATGGCTTCTCTGAGCCTTAGTGGTCTTATACATAAGATAGGGCTAACTAGTAGCTGCTTCATGGAGTTGTGGTAAGAATCGAACAACATCTGCATATGAAATAAAGCATTTAGCTCTGCTATTGCCACATAGTACATGCTCCATTGCTTATGGAGCAGGGATTTGTATAATTCTTATTCAGGCTCAAGAACACCCACTCCAACTAGTCTTCCCAGTCTCCCACAGACAGCTTTCTTTTTTGGCAAGGAGAGGCTGAATTTCCTGAGCCACCATTTGCCTCAGTGCCCCGAAGGCCTGGCTCTCACCTGTGCACTCTGGGTCATTGCCTGTCCAGGTGCCATTGACAGAGCAGTGTCGGCTGAGCAGGCCTGTGGCGTAGTAGCCTTCCCGACACTCGTAGACAATGGAGTTGGAGAAAACCAGGCCATCGCTGAACACAACTTGGGCATTGCTTGGAGTCCCAGGGTTCCCACAAGAGATCACTAGGAAGCCAAAAGAGCACATTATTCACCAGAACCATGCTGGATGTCACCTGGGAGGACTGAGAACTGCTCAGAGCAGAAGCCCCATGCTACCCGGGATCCTGTGAATGGAGCCATGCCTCATGCTGCTTTCATATCATCTTACCCAAATAGGAGGGGAGATTTGTATGTTTTTTTTTTAATTTCTAAAATTTTTTTTAAAGAAAAAAGACTATTTTTTCCACATCTACAATTTTAAACAATTCCTTTATATTTCCAAATATTCAATCATCTCATTTTTTAAATAGTTGATTTGTTTGAATCAGGATCCAAATGAGGCTCACACGTGATAGTTGGTTGCTGTGTCTCTAAGACACGCATTTTTGCAAAGAGCCTGGTTCCTTCTACTGGAGAAAGGACTTCAAGATCACGAGCAGGGCACTAGGGTTCTCACTGCTACTGAGTATGTGTTGACTACAGACTTTAGAGTTAGAGCTGGGAAAATAAATTGAAAATACATTATGAGTTTATGCTGATATTGCCATATTGCCAATCCAAATTTAGGACTAACTTGTTTATTTTTATTTTCTAGCTCTTTTGTGCTGAAAATATTGGTTCTTAATGACAGCAAATAATTTGTATTTGATTTATCCACATTTAATGGTATTTCATATTTAATAGTTTCAGAATAGTAATATCAATATTGTTATTGACAATGTGGCTGCTGAAAATAGTTAAAAAATTTTTTGTGCTTCTCTTTGCCCTTAGGATATATACCATAGTCAAATGCCATTTTGTCAAGTCAGTTGAAATAATTCTCTGGGTCATTAAATCAGTAACTTGATACATGGTTAGGTTCACTTGTTTCCATTAAGATTTTGACATTTAGAAAGTATATGTTTCTAATCTTTGCTTTCATTTTGTAAATATGTATAATATTTATATGCCTTTAGAGTAAAATCTATAAATGATCCCCATATAATTAGGACAACACACAGGACCTGTCATCAATTCACTCAACAAATATTTGTGCTACCTAGGTGTCCAGAATACATTAATGAACAAGTTATATGTTCTGCATTCTTGAAGAACTTATTCCATTTGTGAAACACATGAATTAAAATATGACCTAAGTGTTATAAAAGAAACACCAAGAAGGAAGAGCCAACCGGGGATGTAGATAAGAATTTGAGTAAAGCCTTCAAGGGTAAGTAGGAGCTTGTCAAGAGAAGGCATAAAAGCTGTCCATGTTTTCTGTCTTCCTTTGTCTCTGTCTCTTTCCAAACATTCACTTCCAGGTCCAAATTCTTAACTGCCCACTTTCTGACCCCAAACACTCTTGACCCGGTGACAGATTCCATCCAAGGATCTGAATGTCATCAAAGGGGACGTGGGTCATGGGCATGTTTCAGAATATGCTAAATTCTCCCCTCCTTGCACTATGCTTTCCCACTAACACAAACCTCTCTCGATATACATACAGAATTCTACAGAAACCAGCTTTGCAAATAGCACCCTCAGAAAGGCAGGACTTTCGGCAGACAAGTGGGAGGGGCTCTGAGTCCATTTGTCTCCTGTTCTGGACAGGTTATCTGGATCACAGACTGGCACATCACTCCTAGCTCTGCAGGACTCCTCCACCGCCTTAGCTTCCAGCACCTGCTCTGTTATCCACTTCCTCTTAGCTCTTCAGCTCACTCCTGGGACTCATTCTCTGGTGATTTTTGGTCCTATGGAGCTGAATAAGCCACTGATCCTATCATTTTTCCACTGCCTCCTACTCCACCCATAAGCCTACTCCTTCTTTGTCTGGTTCAGACGACAAGATCCATCATCACTACTGCAGTGCACTCACTCTCATTTCCCTTGTCACTCTCTATCTTGTCACTCTCTTCCCTTGTCTCAGCTTCCTGTCAAACCCCAGCTCCAACCCCAGTACTCCCTCTACTCTATGGTTGCACCCATACAACAAAACATGGTTGAATAAACACAGCCCAGAGCTGGCTGCTCTCACTTTACTACTGATCAATTCACCCCAAGCGAGCCACAGTGCTGCCTGGCAGTGACTTCCCCATTCCATTCCCACTCCTGCCTGCTAGATGGTTACTTCCTATCATCACCTCCCTCTTGCACATCTTGTTCAACCTCACTCTCAGCTGTTAAAACTGCCTCCCAATAGCTGAGTGCTATACAGGATGTGTTTTACAGAGACACAGAGATTTGGGCATCAGCTGCACAAAGTTGGGCTTTGGAGAGAGATTTTAAAATAGACCTCCCCACCTAGAAACTTGAAATGTGTGGGAAAATATAATTTCCCCTACTGGTACAGCCTCACAAAATATCACTAAAGGCCTAGATCATTTATAAAGGCTTTTTAAAAAATTGTATTTGTATTTCTTTTGGCATTTGGAGTGGTCAACATAGTCTCTGCCCTTAGACAGAGACAGAGACAGACCTTTCTGTGTCCTCACATGGCAGAAGAGTAAGGGAGATATCTAGGGTCTGTTTTATAAGGGCACTAATCCCACTCATGAGACACCTCTGCCCTCATGATCTACACTTCCCAAAGGTCTCACCTTGTAACACATCACCTGGGTGATTAGATTTCAGCATATGAATTTGGGGGGACAAAAATACTCAGACCATAGCAGTATGTCTGTCTTGGTCACTGCTGTGTCCCAGTATAAACCATGGCATTTTAGCACATAGTTGTTGAACAAAACTACATAGGAGGACTGGGAGCATGGATTAAGTGACAGAGCACTTGCCTAGCAAGCACAAGGCTTTGGGTCTGCCAACCAATTAAAAAAAAAAAGTCATCAAAACTATATAGGAAATGAATGAGCTAATGGGCTAAGTTTAGTCTTTTTTTGGAGGGCTCCTTCCCTTTTAGATGAGGTGGAAATAGGTCGTCTTTGAATTACTAATGAAAGGAACATGGACTATCTGTGGGTGTCCACTATCTGCCGGGCTGAGAGTTCCTGCAGGGCCATGGACTTTTTCTGTAAGAGCAGGTGCTTGGGGGTCAGAGTGGGAGCAGGAGGAGAGCACTGGGGATGGGCAAAGGGGAGAAGCAGAATGGTCACATACATTACCTCTACACTCAGGCTGCGTGCCACTCCACGAGCCGTTGGCTTGGCACATCCGCTCCGATGACCCCCGGAGCACGTGGCCAGCTTCACAGCTAAAGCGCATCAGACTGCCCAGGGCAAAGCTGTCCCCTAGACGGATGCCATGGGCGGGGATCCCTGGGTCACCACAAACTCCCGTGCTGGTTCCTGTGGAACAGAACCAAACACACCCTGTGGCTTTTGCATGGTAGGAAAGGGAGTGGAGGACCAGGGGAGAGAAAGATGGGTTGTCATTAAGGAAAAGTACAAGGCCCATGGATGAGGGAGGTGACAACGGACTGTGTGCCCAGCCCATAGTGCCCAGGCATGCTCTACCTCACTACTCAGTGGTGGTCAGAGGACACAAAGATCTGAGGTGCTGGATAAGTCCCCAGGGGTCACACGTGAAGGGGAGCAGGCAGTAGAGGGAAGAGTGTGGTGGGAATCAGGCCTTTGTTCTTTGGTTTGTCCCACTCTGGTACTCCAGTGGTTCATATTGGCCACCTCTCCTCCTTCTCCCTTTTACCTCATCCACACCAACACCTGCGGATTCTGTGATATCTCTTCTACTTTCAAATCCACTGTCTTGCTTAGATGCTCAACATTCTTCTGCCTGAGTGATCCCAACTAAAGTTCTTAAACCCTCCAATATTAACACTAGTCATCTGACCTTGTTTCTTTCCTGCAGAAACATCCCTACTGGCTTCCCAGTGCCCACAGGACAAGGCCCAAACACCTTTTTTTTTTTTTTCATTTTTCTTTTATTATTCATATGTGCATACAAGGCTTGGTTCATTTCTCCCCCCTGCCCCCACCCCCTCCCTTACCACCCACTCCGCCCCCTCCCTCTCCCCCCCAATACCCAGCAGAAACTATTTTGCCCTTATTTCTAATTTTGTTGTAGAGAGAGCATAAGCAATAATAGGAAGGAACAAGGGTTTTTGCTGGTTGAGATAAGGATAGCTATACAGGGCATTGACTCACATTGATTTCCTGTGCGTGGGTGTTACCTTCTAGGTTAATTCTTTTTGATCTAACCTTTTCTCTAGTTCCTGGTCCCCTTTTCCTATTGGCCTCAGTTGCTTTAAGGTATCTGCTTTAGTTTCTCTGCATTGAGGGCAACAAATGCTAGCTAGTTTTTTAGGTGTCTTACCTATCCTCACCCCTCCCTTGTGTGCTCTCGCTTTTATCATGTGATCAAAGTCCAATCCCATTGTTGTGTTTGCCCTTGATCTAATGTCCACATATGAGGGAGAACATACGATTTTTGGTCTTTTGAGGCCCAAACTCCTTGCATGGCTTTATCTTCTCAACAGCTCAGCTTGGACTTGACTCTGACCTTTATCTTCTATCACTTTTTAAAAAGTTCTATTTTGTTATTAATCAACAATAATTATATACACACAAACATATACATATATACATATAACGGGGAACAATGTGATGTTTTGATACATATATTGTCTATTTCAAAACAAAAGAAGGGTTTTAAATGTTCTTACCATAAAGAAGGGTTGATCCTGGTCCTTTAATTGGGTTTCCCCACTCACAAATTACACATGCAGGTGAGCTGTAGGTTGAAAGTCTTACGTCCTCTCACCTCATTTTTGCTTTGCCTCCTGCCTCATGCCACACTCCCACATTCATCTGGCTTCTGATATTGTACTGACCCCCTTGAGAGAGAGCTAAGGACCCAAGAAGTGAGGGAGGGCGGACAACAGGAGATAGAGGCACAGAACCAAGCACCCGAGGAAGTCAGTGTGTTTCGTAACACAGAAAAGTCCTAGAGTTATCATCAGGTCAGACTAAGCCATGTAATCCTCAGAAGGAGGAAGAAGATGATAAATGTCAACTTCTTGAGAAGATAAAACTCCTAACTGTTGTGGAATCTGTCTCCTCATGATGCCACGTACACAGGCATCAAATGGTAACATCTGAGTGACTACTTGGAGTTTGCTGGAGTCATGTCTATGTGTCATCTACCCTATCATTCTTGGCATGGTTTCCTTTTCTAGTTTGGTCTTGGACTGTGAGAAATGATAGAACCCCATGTTCCCCATTCTCTTCCTCACCAGCGAAGGGGATTCATTTGACTTCCAACTTGGGCATTTTAAAAAAGAGGGCCCATCACATTTGGCTAGATGTTCTTGCCTTTTGAAGTTTTCCAGGATGAAGTGCATGCAACAGGTGGTACTGAGTCCTTTGAAGGCAACCTTGACAGTGAGTGGCTCTAACTCCACACTGGCTAGCTGACCTCAACTGGAGCCAACACTACTGTAAAACAGGCATGAGGTTTGGAGCTGTCCATTCCCAGGGTTTAACTGATGCAGTGGACCCCACTGCAGTGTCAAGGACCTATTTCAGTGCTATGGGCGGGGGGGCTCTACCATGGTAGTAGAAAAACAGATGGCGAGTCTTTATTGAAGAGGTACATCAGTAAAGATGGCGATACAGGAGAGGTTGGCAGTGAGATTCCTGAAGTGGGTATCAAACTCCTGAAATCTCTGTATACTCTTGATGGTCCAGGGACTGATGACTCAAAGACTCCAGCGATTTTGTTATGTGTCATCCAAACTTACTGACTACACAGAATAAGGCTCAAAAATGGATTTCTCCAGGGTCTACCAGGAGATGCCGTTGCAAAAGATGACCTCTGTAAGAGGAACTCTATCTACTTTGCCCATTTTTGCATACCTAGAGTTATTTCCTAAGTGCCTAGACTTCTCATCTAAGGCCTTTAATGTTTGTTCACTCCTACTTTTAACATATAGTGAACCTCTTCTAATTCTGTGCTACAGGTCTCCAGGAAGGCTCTGCCCATAATTCTGGTCTCATAAGTGTCTTTCATCTTTGATGGATACATGAAGAAATAAAACACTAGCTATTCTGCAGAAAATTCCAGATTGGGGATTAAATGGTTGAATGCATGTCCTCTAATGGATGGAGACCATGTCCTCTGATGGTTCCTTTCTTGTTTCTTACTTTTTCCTGTTCCCAAGGTGTTAGCTTGCTTGTAGTCTCTCGTGTGGACTTTTGGTGTTGCTAAGGAACACTCTCTCCACATGCAGGATGATCACTCAGGAGGTCACAAAACAGTGAATTTCAGAGTCAAAAAGGTTTTGGAGGTGTTTTAGCTTAGTTCTCTACCTCAGACATTAATCGTATCTGCAATATTTCCCACCTTTTATAACACAACTCTAGAGAAGGAAAACTATATTTTCGGATAGAACAGACTTTCAGCTCCATGCTGTAGGCCAGGAGAGAGATCATATGGTTGGTTTTCATATGTGAACATACAGGAAATGTTTGACGCTTTCTTCTGGTTTCTTTCTTCCCCCTACTCTGCACTTCCCTTTCCATGGAGAACAAAGATTCCTAAAATGGATCAAATATACTTTAAGGACACCGTTAACCTGATGTCCTGGAGAAGAGTCCAGAGGGAGTAACTTTATCCAAATATTAGCACAGAGGGGATGGCAAATGTGTGCTTGGTCCTCATCCTCTTTGGAATGGGTCTTCCTGCTGGAGCTTGCTCTGTGGATACTCAGGGTGTCTCTGTGAACATGACCCTGTCCCTCCCATGACATCTCCCCTACTTCATTGCCACCAAAAAAAGCCAAAACAAAGAAATAAGGTGCCCAGTTAGCAGGCCTTATTTTTGTCTAGGCCAAAGGAATTCTTGTGGCTCATAAACAGTCCTTCACACTTCATTAATTAGGTGATTAATGAGACTAACACAGGTAAGGGGCCAAAGTCCTGCTGGTCACATAGAGCAACATGCCTGGGATTGTCCTGGGAAGCCCTTTGAAACAGTGGCTTTGGGACCCTCTCCTTAGGGGAGACCTAATCAATATCTGGTTCAATGTTGTGACAGTGTTCTAAACATTGGTAGTCAGGTTCATCTGGGAACCTCAAGCTGCAAAAACTGCTAAGCATCTGAAGGCTTAGGATCTGGCACAGGAAGAGCTAGGGGCTCATTTCAGTGCCAAAGTAGGCTCCCTAAGGAACTTTAAGCGGCTACATGGCAGCTGCCCTCTGAAGGTAACATTCCCAATGGAATCCCATCCTAGGGCCAGGCAGGCTCACCTCAAGAAAGACAAGGCTAGTGGTGCTCATTGTTTTGCTTGGTGGTTTCTGTTATTGGTGGTATAAATTTTCAAGTGTTTTATTTTGTTATATGACATTACAGATGAGTTTCTGGTTTGGAGAAAATGGACATGGGAGCTTTGGCGGTTCTCTACATTTGCTATTTTGACAGTGTGTCAGTGTCTTTACAGAGATTAGCAGTGAAATGAATCTACTAATAGGAAAAGTCTAGGGACTGCTGTCTTTGGCAGTAGGGAAGGTGTACCCCATTTGGTAGTCAGGGCAAGGGGCAAGAGGCAGAGATATTGATGAGAAAGAAGGGAGGCGGGCTGAGGCCCAAGATCTGAAATGATGAAGAAAAGAACACAGGACTGGGTCTGGAGCTGAGTTGTCTTCAGGAGTGCATGGAACCAAGCATCTGGATAGGACTGTGGCCACTGGTTGACCTCACAAAGCTGTGCCCTTCCTAATTTTGCAATCTCTTGGTCGTGTAGGCTTGACTGGAGCTGACCAATGGGATCAGAACACCAAGGTCTAAGGTCCAACTGGGACTTTTTCTAGCTGGGCTCTCTACCTGCAAGGGACAGGATAAATGTCCCAGAGGTGCGATTCCCTTTCAACTTCGGGTCATGCGCACGTCTTGGGAACTTATCCACCTCTCCTCAGCCAGACCCCCACCCTGATGCCAACCTCCGTACCTGAGCAGTGGGGGAGGGAGCCAGTCCAGTGTCCATCTAGCCCGCACATGCGGGTGGCATTTCCCACCAGAGTCCTCTTGCCAGTGCAGCTGTACCGCACGACCGCCCCCACGGTATAGCTGTCTCCAGACATCTGGGAATGAGGCGGGGAGCCTGGATGGCCACAGGACACCACTGTGGGGAGAAGCAAACATCTCAGCAACTCCACATCACTTTCACACATGTTAGGCTTTTTGTTGTGGAGGGAAGGGAAGAAGAGAAACCCTTGGCTTTATTGAAGGAAACTTCCTGCTGGCACACCCACTGGGCATCCAGACAGAGCCTGCCCACCTCGCTCAACTGGCAAGTGAAGAGTAATACTCACTTCACACACAGTATGTATGTAATAATACTAGTTTCTCCTCTTTCTTGCCTCTTGTGTTCACCTCTCCCTATTTTCTCATTGCCGTAGGATGCACCCAAGATGTCTCCAGGCAGAAAGATAACACACATAGTACACATATGACAAATAGTAGATCCATCTTTCTAGGACTGTTTTCACTGGCTATGGTTCCAGAATGAGGGTCAGTTGTAACCCTTTCCCTGCACCTTACACTTGCCTCATCAATTGTCCACAACTTATTCCCTTCACTCTGCTACTTCCCTTTCTTAAAGGGAAACTGTGAAAACCAGTGTTAAGCTTTGAACCTCAAAATGAGAGGCACAGACTCAGGCAGGGCTATGCTGTCATTGTCACTGGGCTTGCCCTCCTCGTGTTCTTGTCATGGGTCGATCCTTTCCTTCACCCAACACACATCTATTGAGTGACTATTATGTGCTGGGCACTGCCCCAGGTGTTTGGGGAACAAAGTCCATGTACTCATGGATCTTATATTTTATTGCAGAAGAGACATAAAAATGAAAAAGTGAATAGGTAACTTCAAGATGTGTTATGAGGAAAAATAAGGCACAAAAGGCAAAGTGTGTTTAGGGGTGAAGTGAGGTGCTATTTTTGAATAGAGTGGTCAGGAATGATCTCTCTTGTTGGTCAAACATGGGGCCCAATGGCCAGGTTGGTTTTTCAAGTAAGGGAAATTCAGACACTATCCTATTTTACCCAGAGGCCCAGGGCTTAAGATGAAGTCACCCAGACAGGAGGGCCTACAAAAAGCATATGGCAACACCAAAGACAGGTGCCCTGCTGAATGGCTGCAACTTGTGATCATTGATGCCTCTGGAATGTGTCTTCACCTCTACTGCTGGGAAGATGAGAAGAGCAATCCACAGATCCCCTGAAGAAACAAGAGAAGAGAGCTGGAGACCAAGGGCACCGCTCTTCTCTTAAGGGTGTGTGAGGGAAGCAACCAGATGGTGGGGTCCTGAGCACCACCCCAGCTTTGTGTTTTCCATGTTGTCTCCACAGCTTTTCCTAGTAATAATTAACACAGTTATTGTTTACTTGCTATGCACCATGTAATGTAATAAACTTACACTTTCTGTGCATTTTCCTTTTAATTCCCTAAGAACCCCATAAGATGAGTATTAGCATCATTTGCACAGCTGGAGGAACTGTGGCTCTGGAGGGTAAGCAAATGTCTCCCAAATCACACAGCCTGTGTGTGGATGCCAGAGCTGGCATCCAAGCTGGTCTGCCCCCAGAGACGACATTTCTGCTTCCAAAAGAAAGGGGCTTGTGTGTTGTCTTTGTGGAAAAGTCAAGAAGGGGTTAAAAAAAGGAGATAGTGTCTTGCTAGGCAGTCAGTTCTGAAGCAAGGGGACCCTTGGGGGCTGCAGAGATTGGTGGCAGTACTAGGGAGGATAAGAACCATCTTGAGCCAGGAAGAGGGCACATGAATTGGTATGGTAACTAACCCAACAGGAACTCAAAAAGGGCCCTTGATGTCCGAGGAGCAGCCAGGACCTCTACTACAGTGATGACACATGCATGGGAGGCTCTGTCTTTCCACTTCGACTTCACCTACTTACAGAGACACTGGGGGCGTGGCCGGTCCCAGGTGCCATCTCCTTGGCAGCTGAGCGTGGGAGTGCCCAGGAGGTAGAAGCCGTGGTTGCACTGGTAGGACACGGTCGTTCCAAAGCTGAACCTATGAGGGCCGCTGGCATGAACTTGACGGATGCTGTTTTCTTGGTGCCCGGGATCTGTACAGTTGATGACTGCAATTGAATAGGACCATTAGAGGCATCCTCACTTGGACTGGAGGATGTCCTCAAGCTTTTAAGTGAGAATTCAGAAATCTAGACAGGAGTCCATTTCCAGCCCAGCAAAATCTCCAGACCAAAGCTGTGTGACGATAAAGAAGCTCCCGCCCAGGAGGATGGGCTGGTGCTATGGTTGCTGCCTGTGTGCTCTGCCTTGGTCACCTGGTCAGGGAATTGGTCCTTTCTTAGAGAAGACTGGCCCTCCCCCTGGACTGGCTAGCTCTGCCCACTCCAGTGCACCTGCGCACAAATGTCCTGTGCAGGCTACCGGCCTTGGTTGTGATTTGTTGCTATCCACCTGTCCCTGGAGGGCAGGACTGTCTGGGCTGTGTGTGCCTGGTCTCTCACACAGCAAAGCTCGTCCACTGTAAAACTGACACATTTAAGCTGACTTTAAACAGTGATTGGTCTCTTTTGGAAACTGTTTTAATCACTTTTACAAGTATTTCGAGGAGACATTAATATCCTGGGGGATACAATTGACTTTAAAATGTTCAAGTGTTTCCAAAGTAGCTTTACTGGAAATCAGAGTGAAATTTTTGAATAATGACAATATTAATCATAACCCATAATAAGTGCTTTTGCTTTCAAAATACTTTCTCATCTATTTTCTTACCCAAGTATCATACTTGGAAATGGAGTGTGCAGGGAAGATTTTTTTTTTCCTTTTGGATAAACCATTAGGGTCCAAGGTATTTTATCATCTATGAGCCTCTCTGAGACTTCCCTGCTAAAAAATCCTTTAAAAACTTTAGAAGCTACTCCTAAATAGTTCAAATGGGACCAGAATATCCCCTTGCCCTGTCTGCCTCTCGCGTCTTCGGTTTCCTGTCTCTACCGAGGTATCTCCTACCTCTTCCCACTCTACCTCTTCAGATCCACCCTTAGACCTCTCTGCTTTTTATCATTTTGATTCTGCCATTTAAAAACTTTTCCTCAAGAATAGGGCTCTACTGAATACAATTACCAAGGAGCTGCAGCAGCTATTTTGTAACCATGAGGAAAGACCAAGATGTTGCTCTTGACCTCACAGAGCAGCTACAGATATGATACTACTTCTAGATTTCTTGTTTATGTGGAACAAGAACCTCTGTTTGTTTATTAAACAAAAGAACGGGGCTTTGCATCATGATGATAAATTATTCTATGAAATGCAAAGAAGACTTGAAAGATGAAATTGTTTTCACTTCCTTACAGAACCCATGATGAAATTTTACATGGATATATCTAGGAGTTGAGGAAGTTCCCATTTGTGACCCTTCTCTGCCCCAAGTAGTCCTTGTCTGAATCAAAATAATGTCAGGATTGAATTCAGTGGCTTTAGCTCCTGGGGTCACAGAACCACGTATGGCAGAGGAAGAGGGGAGGGAGTAGGAGAGGAAGGGTAACTCACTTCGGCAGGTGGGCAGCGTGTCACTCCATTGCCCGCTGGCCAGGCACTGGGACCTAACAGCCCCCTCAGTCACGTACCCAGGGTTGCAAACAAACTTGACCACATCGTTGAGGTTGAACTGGTTGCCCTGAGTGAGGCCATTGATAGGGTTGCCTGGGTGTCCACACGTAATTGCTGTAACCAAAACCGAAGACAGGTAAGATCTCCAATTCCTCCATACCTCCCAAATGCATCCTCTTCTCCCTGGCGTGACATCTGAACTGGGTTTCCAGGGTGAGTAACACTTTGCTAGGTCAATGAGGTGGATCTTTGAACCCACTGAAATTATATGCAAAGTATTGGGTACATGCAGTCAGCTTGAGAGAGGACACTTTCACCAGATTGGCAAAGGCCATGACCACACTCATCCCCAGTTTACGAACCACTCATTAAAAGTGAGAGAAGAGTGCCGGGGATGATGACCTTTGGCAACACCACCTCTTTAGGGCAGACAGGCAGAAGACTGCAAAGGGAGCTGAGGAGAGGTCAGCAAAGCTTAGCAGGAGGGGCAGTGTCACAGTGGCCAAGGGGACATTCCCAAGGCACATCACATACCCTAATAGGTCAAGTAAGAGAAAGATAGAAAAGCTCTATCAGTAGGATCACTGGAAGCATCTCCTGCCAGGCTGAGGCTCTAGCTCACTGCCTCCCTCATATTCTCAGGCCACAGAAGCAGTTCAAGGAGCAGTGGAAGCAGCTGCTGCCCCCAGGTGCCATTCTCTGGGCCCCCAAGCTAGCTCTTCATGCCCTTTGGGTCCTAGCAAGTGTCTGGAAAGGCAAGAGAGCTGACAAAGGATTGATGGAGGAAGTGCAGAGGAGAGTAAGGAGAGCTGGAAAGTTGAAAGTTGGGTTGAAATTGGGAACCTTGAGTTTACATGTGATAGTAGCTCTCATGGGCCTAGCACAGAAAAGACATTTATAAATACTTGTTCTCTTGCTTTTGCCTTCTCTTCCAGGGTATGCAAATCTCTGTGATCCAGAAGAGGATGTGCTTGGCACCTGGGTCCCTGGATTTTACAGTGTGATAGGGAGGCACATTATTCCTGCCGTTTTCACCATTGTCAGCAAACACCACCAGCAGCAGCACTGTTCTGACCATTTATGTGCATTAATTTATTTAAAATCACAGTAGTCTCTGAGATGCCTGGTTTTCATAGATGAAGGAAGAAATGGAGGCTGAGAGAGGAAGGCTGAGTTGTTTGCATTCACAGAGCCATGTAGTATCTGTAGGCGGAGCTGTGATGTGAACCAGGTGGTCAAAGCCCACATCTGCGGTACTGCCTGTTAATACAACCCAGTTCTAAGACTGGGTGTTTTTAGGTCAGGCCCCAGCATCTCCCACCATTTATGCACCAAATATCTTCATATACATTGAGTGCCAATTTCCTGGAGTCATTTGAATTAGCATCCCCTGGCTGAAACTAAACATGTTTTGTGTAGACACATCTGAAAGAATGATTGGATGTAGATAGGTCTTGTTTTCTGTAAACCTAGTACTTAAGAAGTCATTACAACTACTTTTCATCCATTGCTACAGAGCAAGACATCATTTATTGTCTTTTTCTGCATATGAAAAGCCCAATGAAGATGAAGAATTAAAAACAAAAACTTGCTTACAAAAATTAAGAACAAACTCTGCATTTTACATAAAGGCTCACTTTAGGGAACTTTAAAACATGAAGAATTTTCCAAATTACTTGTAGGCAGCCAAGGATAATGGTCACCTAAATCCCCAAAATGCAAATTAATAAGAAGAACACATAAAAGTACAGAAAACCCAGTCCTGCAGGATCTCTATAAAACAGAGGATGCTACAACCTTTAAATTACTTGAAAGCAGAGAAATAAGCACAAAACTCAGGCACAGTGAACCACATGGTATTTAGAATTATAATCCGAGAAAAAATTTCAGAAATAAGAGAAGACCCGAGTTCGCATATTCAAAGACCTGAACAATACCTGGAGAAATGGTCTTGGAGCAATCGACTCTGAGGCATATGTGAGCAAGAATATTAGGGATAAAGGAAAAAATATAACCAAGATCCTCAGAAACCACCGAATAACTTAGTAAAAATAGAATTAAACTAATAATTCTAAAAGTTGAATACTTAGAAAGACAGTAGAATGGTGGTTACCAGTGGCAAGGAAATGTGGAGATGTTGGTCAAAGGGTTGAAAGGTGCTACAGGATGAAGAAGATTGAGATCTCATGCAAGCATGATGACTACAGTTAACAATGCTGCATTACACTGGAAATTTCTTTGGAGAATAGAGTCCAGGTGCTCCTACCACATACACTCAAAGGTAAGTATGTGAGAAGATGTATGTGTTAATTTGCTTGATGATTGCAATTGTTCCACTATGTATATAGATAGCAAAGCATTATGTTGCACACTTTAAATATATATAATAAAAAGGCGAGGTACAAGACCAAAAAGAAAAAAAAATAAACATGTAAAATAAAATAATGATGAAGGAGAACTTAGACAGTCACAGCAATGATTGGTGACCAAGGATTTTATGTCCAATCTAGTTGTCCTTCCAGGCTTTTATTTATATTTTACTTTTTTCTTTTTAGCACTGGAGATTGAACTCAGGGCTGTGAACATGCTCAGTAAGTACTCTATCACTGAGTTATGTCCCCAGTCTTCTGAAGACCTGACATAAATCCACACAGCTATGGTCACAGTCATCTAAGTTTTGACAAAGGAGCCCAAAACATACATTGGAGGAAAGATAGCTTCTTCAACAAATGGTGCTGGGGAAATAGAATATCTGCACATAGAAGGCCGAAGCTAGATCCCTGTCTTTCTCCTTGTACATATATCAATTCAAAGTGGATCAAAGATCTTAATGTAAGAAATGAAATTCTGAAACTACTACAGGAAAAAATATGGAAAACACTGGAACACAAAGGCAATAACTTCCTGAATAGAACAACAATAGCTCAGCAATTAAGAGAAAGGATTGACAAATGAGAGTACATCAAACTAAAAAGCTTCTCTATAGCAAAGGAAACATTCACTACACTGCATAAACAGTTTACAGAATGGGAGAAAGGGTCACTGAATAAGCTTATGGACTGTTGCATAGCCAATATGTGTAAGTCAAAGGATGCTGTTAAATATTGATAAACTAGATAATGAAAGGTTAAATAAGAAAATAGAGGGCTCATGGCATTACAATGTTACAAGTACAATGGTAAGCAACAGAAAAAAGATCCAAATTTTCCCAAATGCCAAAAGAACTTTTTTAAAAGCAAAGGGCACTAGGTGCTGGTGGCTCACACCTAAAATCCTAGCTACTCAGGAAGCAGAGATCAGGAGAATCACAATTTGAAGTCATCCTGGGCAAATAGTTTGCAAGACCCTATCTTGAAAAAATCCTTCACAAAAAAGGGCTGGTGGAGTGGCTCAAGGTGTAGAGCCTGAGATCAAACCCAGTACAAAAAAAAAAAAAAAAAAACAAAGAGCTAGAGATGGGGCAAGATGGTGGAGTTTCTGTATTTGACCCTGTGAATTAGAAGAGTTAAGGTAACAAAGGAGAGCCTAGATTCAGAAGACAGAAAGAGAGGAAAAGCATCAGGAACCACGAAAGAGGTATAGGATGGTTGAAAAGAATGAAGAAACAGAAAGGTGACAGAGTAAAGTAGGAAACAGTTTGAAACTCCAACTTCAGCTCCCTGCAGGGGAGAGGAAGCTGAAGCCACCACCACAAGGTAAGCTAGGCAGCCTGGAAGACCAAGCTGTGGAACAAGCACACATCTCCCATAAGCCTTAGACACAGTATGGGGTTTGGTGCGACAGTGACTTCCCCTGTATGACAGGGTAGCATCAGACAAAGAAGACAATTTTTCACTCCCTGTATCTTTGAGAGCTGTAGCAAGGTACCATCTTGAGAGAGGGCCTACTGTCTGAGACTGAGATACTCTGGAGACTCGAAAACAAGGAACAGTCACATCTCAGGGAGTCTTGTGATAGTGGGCCACAGTGTCCGGGAGGTAGATGGCCACAAGAGGCAGTTGTGGAGAGGGACAGGGGGAGGGTCTGATGTGGACCCACTAAGAAGTTTAAGCAGCAGAGAGCTCAGGCAGTGAAGTGCATGATGGTCAGTGGCCCCGCCCTCCATGGTGAAAGCAAGTCCCATTGCCTAGGATCCCTGTGGAAATAGAGCACCGATAGATAGCACAGTGCTTAGCTTCCAGGAGCTGCCTGATGGCTGAGGGTATCTGCTGCTAGTCAGGACTGAGAGCTCTGAGCACAGGACCCAAGGATCATGTGATCTCTTTTAGTCTCTTCCTCCCGTAGTGAACTACTGGGTGGGGTTGAAAGCACTGAGACTGGCAGGCATAGAGCCTGATTCCCTCAGTTCTTCTCCAACAATGCAGAACTATGTGCTCAGCTTGCTCCCCCAACTATCTGATGCTTCGGGGGGACACTTCCTAGGCTTGGATGTTTGTTGTCCCTGGAGGCACAAACTGGGAGGCTTGTGCAGTAAATGGGAACCTGCCTGGCCCACAGACTACAAAGTTCTTTATGGCCAGCAGTGGCTTCTAACACACAAAGAAGGAAAGCTTCTAAGGTAAAAGCAGCACAGAAATGGACAACTAACCTTTGGTTCTGCCCTCAACCCACATATAGCTGCAACTTGTACACTGGGAACTCCAAGAACTCCAGCTAGTTTTCTTCTATTTGAGTAGTGCTAGGGTTCAGGCCTGATGCTCCGAGAATATCTGGTTACTAAGCCACCCCCCCAGCCCAGTGGTGAGAAACTACACCTCAACCCTGACACTACACAGTTCTACCTGAACACTGTGAACACTTCAACTGAAAGATTACAGGTCATTAAAACTTCCAACCAAGGACAGCTTCAGATGCATAAATCCCCAATGCAAAAACACAAGCAATATGAAAAAATAAGACGATATGACACCTCCAAAACTCAAGATATCCACAGTAATGGACATCAATGAAAGTAAAATGGATGCAATTTCAGACAAGGAATTCAAAAGAATGATTTACAAGAATGATCAACAAAATTAAAGGGGATACACATAAATACCTGAATGAATTCCAAGAAAATACAAATAAGCAGATAAATGAAATAGAGAAAACAATGCAGGATAAGGAAAAGGAATTTAATAAAGATATAGAAATTCCCCCCAAAATAAAATTGAAACCCTGGAAATGAAAAACTCAGTTGTAAACCTTGAGAATAGATTGGATCAAATTGAAGAAGAATATCAGGACTCAAAAACAAGGTAGAGGAATTAGAACATTTAGATAAAGATAAAACAAATCAAGTATAAATGGAATTTGTAAGACCTCTGGGACACCACTTTAGAAAAACCATGGCATTGAAGAAGAGGTGCAGGTCAAAGGCAAAAAAAATATTTGATAAAATAATAGCATAAAATTTCTCAAATCATGACAAATAGATGATTATCCAGGTACAGGAGGCTTTTAGGACACAGACAAGAACAGAAAACCTTTCCAAGGTATGTTATACTTAAAAGATTAAGTATATAGAAAAAAGAAAAGAATATTGAAAGCTGAAAGAGAGAAGTACCAAGTTGCATATAAAGGCAAACCCATCAAAATAACAGATTTTTCAACAGCAACTAAAAGTTAGAAGAGCATGGAATGATGTATTTCAAGTCCTGAAAGAAATAACTGCTAACCTATATTAGTGTATCCTGCAAAGCTACCTTCTTAGTTGAGGAAGAAATAAAAACCTCCCATGATAAATGAAAACTAAAAGTATTCATGACTACTAAGCGAGCATTGCCAAAGATACTTAAAGGAACCCTACATACACAAGAGGAAGATAAAAGAAACCATGAAAATATGGGAAAGAATAAATGTCAGTAGGTGAGTAGATAAGCAAATGAGGATTAGGAAAGAATCAAACATTACAAGACAAAAAATGACAGGAATTACTACATTTATGTGAATAATAACTTGGAATGCTAATGATCTCAACTCAATCAAAAGACATGACTGGTGGACTAGATTATAAAACATGAGTATTCTACAGAATATTTCACCCAATAGCTGCAGAATACACACTCTTCTCAGCTGCAAAATAGATCACATTCTAGGACATAAAGCTACTCTTAACAAATACAAGAAAATTGAAATAACTTCTTATATTTTATTAGATCACAATGGAATATAACTAGCAATCAATAGCAAAAGAAACTACAGAAAACAGTCAAATGCATGGCTAATGAAAAATACACTGTTGAAGAAATAAGGAGGGAATAAAGAAAATTCCTAGAATCAAATGAAAATGAAAAACACAATTTACCAGAACCTTTGGGACACAGCTAAGGCAGTGCTAAGAGGAAGGCGCACTGTTATGAGTGCCTACATTAAAAAAATCAGAGAGCTCTCAAACACATAATCTAATGACGTACCTCACATTCTTAGAAAGATAAGAACAAGCTAAATCCAAAATTACTAGACAGAAAGAAATAATAAAGACAGAAATGAATGAAATGGACACTAAAAAGTACAAAGCACAAAGAATAAAACAAAGAATTGGTTCTTTGAAAAGATAAACAAGATTGACAAACCCTTAGCTAAACTAACCAAAAGAAAGAGAGAGGAGACCCAAACTAATAAAATTAGAGCTGGTTAGGGAATCATAACAAATACCAGTGAAATTGAAAGGATCATTAGGGACTACTTCAGAAATAATGGGAAAATAAAGAAGAAATAGATAAATTTCTAGATGCCTATGACTTACCTAAATTGGACCAAGAAGGTATAAAACACCTGAACTATAATGAGCAATGAGACTGAAGCAGTAACAAAGAGTTGTCCAACAAAGAAAAGCCAAGGACTGGATGGATTCACTACTAAATTCTACTGGGCCTTAGGGAAGAACGAATGCAATGGTCCTCAAACTATTCCATAAAAAAGAAAGGAAAGGAATTCTATGAAGCCAGAATTATCCTAATCCCCAAACACAACAAGGATATAACAAAAAAAGAAAATTATAGACCTTCTTTGATGAGCATAGACACAATAAAAACCTCAAACAAACATAGAACCAATAAAACATGTGTAAACTGAATTCAATAACACATTAAAAGATATAGACCATGATCAAATTGGTTTCATTCCAGAGATGCAAGGATTGTTCAACATGTGCAAATCAATAAGCATAATATAGCACATGATTATCTCAACAGATGCAGAACAAGCCTTTGCAAAATTCAACATACCTTCATGACGAAAGCTCTGAAGAAACTAGGAATAGAAGGAACATACCTCAACATAACAAAGGCTATATGTGACAAACATGCTGTATTATATATTATACTTAACATTATACTAAGTAGGGGAAACCTGAAACCATATCTTCTAATGTCAGGGGCTCAAAAAAATTAAATACCAAAAGAATAAATAATTCAATTATTAAATGAGCAAAAGAACTGAAAGACAGTTCTCACTAGCAGTCCAAATGGCAAATAAATACATGAAGCAATGTTCAATGCCCTTAGCCATAAAGGAAACACAAATCAAAACAGCACTGAGATTCTATGTCACCCCAGTCAAAACAGCACTTGATGATAGCCATCATCAAGAAAACAAACAACAAATGCTGGCAAGGATGCAGAGGGAAAAGGGAACTCTTAAATCCTGTTTAAATTAGTGTGTCCATTATGGAGATTCCTCAAAAAACTAAAAATAGAGCCATGAAATAATCCTTCCATACCACTCTTGAGCATGTATCCATAGCATTCCTATGGATAGTCAGCACATAATATTATATAGTATAAGTCAACATATAATAGGGATACCTACACGCCCATGTTTGTTGCAGTACATTTCACAATAGCCAGGTTATGAAATCATCCTAGATACCCAACAACTGGTGAGTAGATAAAGAAAATGTGGTATATATACACAGTGGAGTATTGTTCAGCCTTAAAGAGGAATGAAATCTTGTTGCTTTCAGGAAAATGGGTGGAACTGAAGATCATAGTGCTAAAAAAGATAAGCTCAGAAAGACAAAGATCACATTTTCTTTCATATGCAGAATCTAGCTCTAAAAAGCAATATGACATGATTATAAAAGGGGGACTATTGAGGGTGAACCGGTAGGAAGTGAAGGGGGGGAAAGAGGGTGCTAGGGGATAAATAGGATCATAGTACATCTGTGTGTGTGTGTGTGTGTGTGTGTGTGTGTGTGTGTGTGTAAAACAGCATAATGAAACCCACTTAAAACTGTCAAAAATAAGTGGAGGGATAAGAAAGAGTAATAGAGGGTGCAAATTTGGTCATAGTACATTATGTGCATGTATGGAAATATAATGAAATCCATTTGTACAATTAATACAAATAATTAAAAAGCAAAGAAAACACATTATGTGGAGGTCTGTCACAAATACAGTATTTTATGCATAATTATGAAAGATGACAGAATTAAGATCAAACATAGGAGACTTAACAATATATGTGAATGTGTTTAACCTGCCAAAAGGAAGACTTTCAAGTTGCCTTCCCAGGCAAGGCCAAATTTAATGCTGACCACAAGAGTCATATTTAATTTAAGAGATTCATCTATAATTAAATGGATAGTCAAAGTATACTAGCATAAGGATGAGGGTAGGAGCTGTGAGCCTAATATCAAGCTAGAAAATATTTAAAGTGATAAGGAACACATTTTAAAGGCTAAAAGTCACAATTTGCTATGGAGATATAGTAGTTATGAATATTTGTGCACCAAATGATACAACAACTACCTTTATGTATTAGAACCTACAGAATGCAAGGAAAAATGGAAATACACTAATAGAAGGAAACTTCGAACACATCTCTCAGAACAAAAGTCGAGTGGGCAAAAGATATAAATGCATAGGACATAAACAGTACAATCTATAAAGTATGTATCATATATATATATATGCAAAACCACATGATGATATCCTTCTTCTTCTTTTGGTGGCACTGGGGTTTGATCTCAGGGCCTCACGCTTGCTAGGCAGGTGCTCTTACCACTTGAGCCACTCTGCCAGCCCTATTTCTTCTTAAGTGCACGTGGAACATTTGTAACAGTTGATCAAATATTAGGTCACAAAGAAAGCATCAGAAAATTTCATGAAATATATATATATATTTATATATATATTTGTATATATATATATACAAAATAAAAGCAAAAAGCTCTTTCTACCAAAAAATTTCTTCTGTTAAAAATCTTCTAGATGGAAGGGAAAATTAATAATACAATTACAGAAGTTGTTTTTTTTTTTTTTTTTTTTTGTGGTACAGGTTTTTAACTCAGGGTCTTGTCCTTGCTATGCAGGCACTCCATCATTTGAGCCACACTCCCAGCCCTTTTTTTTTTGCTTTAGTTATTATTCAGCTTGGACTGGCCTTGAACTGTGATCCTCCCAATCTCTGCTTGCTGAGGATCTGAGAGTACAGATGTGCTCTCAAAATGATGGAATTTCTAATCCCCCCAAATGACAGAATTTCTAATAAATAATAAACATTCATTATTAGAATGTATGAGCTTCAATTAAAATAGTTGATTATGAGAAATTTTATGTCTTTGAACACTTACATCAATTAAAATAGTATACATGAAAGAATGAAAAGAAATGGATTTAATACCCAAACCAAAAGTTACAAACTGAATGAAAAAGGAAACCAAAAGATAATCACAAGAAAGGAAATAATAAAGTTGAAATAATTAATAAATGAACAAACATATAAAACATCTAGCTAGCATAGTCCAGAGAAAGAGGGAGAAATTCCATGTCCGGTCTGAGCCCCACGACTAGGGAGCGTGGATGATATACTTACGCACACAGAAAGGGGTCTTGCCGGACCAGTGATGGTCCTGCTGACAGATGCGCACAGACATGCCGATCAGGCGGAAGCCGGCGTTGCACTGGTACACCACACTGCCCCGGTAGTTGTAGTTCTCCCCATTGATGTGTCCGTTGACAATGGGCTCAGGAGTCCCACAGTGTCCAGCTTTGGTGGGGATGGAAAGAGAGAGTAAATTAAAGAGAAGTTTCCAGAAAGTGAGGTAGAGCTTGGTTAGGCTTGGGCCATAGACTACAACCTCTGTAACTGTGAGCCAAAATAATCTTTTCCTTTTTTTTATTTTGTCATAGTGATGGAAAGGTAGCACAGGGACCACCACTTTCTCTTTCTAATCTACCAGCATTTTCTGCATAGGTAGCACCATGTCTTTCTGTTAGACTGTGGGACCGAGACCCTCTTTTGGAATTGAAGGGTGTGAGAGGAAAGAGAACTTAGAATCTAAGGCTCAGGTGGAGAGGGGATAGTCATGGAGAGAAATGAAAACTTGGTCCTTTATAAGCCAGCTTGTTTTTATAGGCTTCTATCATTTGCTTAATATAGATATATGTAAATCATGTAAATTTACATACATATATAAAATTGTATAAATTTACATATATTTATACATACATATTCAAAATAACTTTCTAAAGTATAATATAAAGGGTATTTTAGGTATATTACAGGAATGTATCTCTGTAAGGTGAAGGCTGCAGCTATACCCACATTCAAGGGCTAATAGGAGGGGTTGTCTTTCTGATCAGAATGAGAACCCCTCTCTTGAAGTTCTTGATCTTTGGATGCTCCAAGAGAAGCTAGTTCTGACTTGTAGTTATGGTAGATGCCCAACAGTTGGTGCTTGGAGTAGCATTTTTTGAGTAGGTAAAATGAGGCTGTTTGATGGCAGGTGGGGTGGGCCTGGGTAGGCCACTCACCAAGGCAGCGGACTTCAGAGCCACTCCAGAGCCCATTGGCCATACACTCCCGTACCCTGGAGCCCACCAGTGTGTATCCAGAATTGCAGGAAAAGATGGCAGTCGCCCCATAGACAGACATTGTTCCAATGCGGTGCCCGCTGGGGGGTGTGGGGAGCTCTCCACAGGAGATGACTAAAAGGATCACAAAATGTCACAAAATGTTCAGTAAGATAGCCCAAGAGGAGAGACATGATCTGCTTTTGATGAGCAGGAATAATGACAAAATAAGACCTGCTTAGCCTTACTCTCCCAGAACTCATGACCAGAATGTGGATTGTACACTGACTTGTATGATGTGATGCCTAAGCTGATGTGTCCCCAGAAGCACCTGACAACTCTGTAGCTGCTGATAGGGCCACATTCTACTCTGGACACATGGTTCACAATCTCTGGAGTAAGACCCAGGTATCTATGTTTTTAAAATCCTTAAGTGGTGTAGGTAGATTCTGTGACATGCTCCCTAGTGCCCAGAGCCGGATGCTGCCATTAATCTCATTGTCTTACTGCCAAGCCCAGCGGCAGCCTCCAACTCCTTTACAGAGCAGGCCAATGGCTTCTGGATGACCTATAAGGTGAGGGCTTATTACCAGTGCTGCACTGCAGCGAGGGTCTCTGAACTGATTGCCACTCTGCCACACATAGTGATATTCCACTGTGGAGTCCACAGGCTTCCCTTCCTTCTGTAGGTGGTGATCTCAAGAGCTCACCCTAATCAGCAGAGGTCTCAGACTTTCTTCCTTAGGACCCTGACCTTTGAGACTACATTCAAGAACCAAAGGAAAACAACTAACAATGGAGAAGGAGAGGCAGATGAATTTAGGTGGTTTGTTTCCTGTGCTGTCCTCATTCCTCCTATACACACACCACATTGTTACTGCTTCCTCATCTGTCTTTCCAGTAGATTATAATCTCTCTGCAGGCAGGAGCCACAACCTTTTATCTCTGTACCTTTACCTGACATATAATGGAGACCTAATGAATATTGAATAAATAAATTAGTGCATACTGACCTGGGCAGTTTATTGTTTTATTTTTGATTTTTTTGTTTTTGTAGTCCTGGGGATCAAACCGAAGGCTGGGAAGCTTATTTAGTGGTTTCTTTTCTTTTCTTTCTTTCTTTTTTTTTTTTTTTGCAACAAAAGTAATAATAAAGTTTATTAGGAAAGGAATATACTTTCAATAGACTGAAGGTAGGTCATTTCAAGAGAGAGAGAGAATGAGAATGACCAGGAGGCAATTTTTAATAAGATTACAAGATGCTAAGAAGTACTTTGTCCAAGGAATAGGGATTTTCCCAACTCCTGATTCTATATAAGTGTCTAAAAAGAGGTACACAGCAACCCCTGGAGATCATTCTTCCCCTCCCCAATTCACCCCATTTATGAGATATTTCAGGTAGGAGGTGCCATGAAAATGTGCCCACCCTCCCAGGCTTACTTTGACAGGTGGGCATAGTGTCCCCAAGGCTCCATCTGCCATTGGCCTGACAGCGGATGACCCTTTGGCCGGTGTAGTAGTACCCAGGGTCACAGATGAGCATCAGCTGGGCCTGGAACTGGTACTGGGTCTCAAAGATGAGCCGCCATCGGCCATGCTCCACACTGATGCTGCTGACATCGGGACAGGTCACAGCTTGGGGAACACAGCAAAGGGAGGAGGATTAATTAAGTAGTTATGGGAGACACTGCAAGAGTCCAGAGCTGGGGACTAGGTAACCAAATGGAGAAAGGACGAATTCAAGAAACTGCAGTCCCCAGGCAAGTTTGGTAAATGAATGAAGTGGGTTGGCAGGGGGATGTGGCAAACTGGGGCTCTTCCAGGAATAAAACACAAAAAAGAGGAAGGTAGTACTTAGTCAATGTTGATTTTTGGATGTGGGACAGCACTTCCCATGGTCAAAACTTTGTTTTTCAAGAGAAGCCAGAAGTAAGGATTTTTATTTAAAATTTCTTCATTTTAAAATCTTGAGAAGCAACTCAAAATTTGTTTTTCTCCACTTCAGATGGATAATGTGCCAATGTAACATGTGAGGGAGACAGGTATCACACAATGGTGTGAATACCCAATCATCACACTTAGGAACAAAAAAAGGATAAAAAATAAAAAAATAAATAAAGCACAGTATACACCAGACGAAATTCAAAACCTGTATTTTTGGACTAAACATGGCCCATTGGGCTGCCAATTTGTGATTCTGGCCCAAAAGTTGTCATTTCAGAGTTTTATGACCAAGAGACATTCATGAACACTTTCTGACATTATGTGTGGTTTATGGAAACATCTCAGGGTACAACGGTCCATCAAGGCTTTGCAGAGTAACTTCCAATGGGGACCTTAGATGGTAGGTACTGAGAACCCACCCTTTTCCCTCCCTGATTCCTCCAACCCCCATGTACATGTTTTTCCCTCGTTGCTGGACTTTGAGCCCACTCCTTACAGGAATCTTCCAGCTGCTGTCCCAGACCCTGCTTACACGGCCTCCATTGCCCAAGAACTCACGGACACACTGTGGAGGGACATTGCGATTGCTCCACAGGCCTGTCTCCAGACACTCTGCCGAGGCCTCAGAGCCTGCCTGAAGATGGTAGCCTTCATTGCAGCTGTACACAGCCTTGGTCCCCACCGTGTACTCCTTGCCAAACACCATTCCATTCTTGGGGGCATCAGGAAGGCCGCAGGAAAGAGCTAGCCAAGGAGAAAGGATGTCCTGAATATTTCTGGTTCAAGATGGCGCTCTGAGAACATATTTTGATTTTTCTTCTCCCCCTAGAGCCCTACTGATATTATAATAAAAACTAATACAGGGGAAAAACAGCATAATAAAAAGAAAATGAAAGGATCATTAGCAAAGAACTCAAAACAGAAAATTTGGATGATGGAATAATCATAGAAGTATGTTGATAGATTAAATGGAGCAAAAAGGCTACAGCTTAAAATATACAGGAAAGAGCCTCAGGTGAGACTCTGCATCCTTTCTCACCAACACAGTGTAGAGGCAGTCAAGTATCTACTCTCCAAATAGAGAGATCCCCCCACTTAAAGTGGGCGATAGCCCTCCCTTGAAAGAATTAAGGCTGTTCTGGTGGATGTTAGAATCCCAGAGGAATGCTCTTTTAATCCTAGGATTTAAGGTCTCCCAGCCTAAAGGGTGACCCTCTGCCTGCCATCCCTGCCACCCACTCAACTTCTTTATTTATAGGAGAGACCTAGTGGGCAAAGATATTTACATAAAATAACAACAAAGGTAACCTACATCTGCTACGTAGCCATTACTTTTTAAATAGAAACAAAGATTACTACACATATGAAGAAAACCAGTAGTGTGAATGAGATAAAGAGTAGAAAATAGGGAAAAAGTTCCCCTAGGAAACAGTGCTAATTCAGGAAAGAGGAGACTTTTAAACTGTGGATTGGTAGCATCTTGATAAGGTCAAGATGACAGAATACCAGTGAAATGAGAACTCAGTGCTTTGAACAAAAGCACAACAAAAAGGCAAACAAGGACAAGCTCATTCAAATTAAAAAATGTGATTGCCAAAGTACACATTGAAGAGAAGGGCTGGCAGTTAAAAGTAAAGGAAAAATTTCTAGAATATAAATCAAAAAGACAGAGACTAAAAATGAGAGAAAAGGACTGAAAACACAGAGAATCAGCCAAAATAGGTCCAATTGTTCAGAGCTCCAGAAAGAATTATTATAAATGGAATTATTACAAATGAAAATTCCCCAGAGCTGAAGAAAGATGCAGTTTTCAGATTGAAAGAAAGCCAAAGGGATACAAAGAGAACCATTCTTAAATCCATCATCATGGAATTTCAGAAGTCCAAAGACATAGACATTCCTACATGTTCCCAGAGAGAGAAAAGATATGACATCCCTGTGGAGGGATGAGCACCAGACTGGGATCAGACTTCACATGAGTGATACTGAGCCTTTGAAGAAAATGGAACAAAGCTTTTAAACTTCTGAACGATATGATTTATAACCTAGAATCTAATCTTGTCAACCTACCAAGGGTTGTGAGGGTAAAACTAATGACATTTTCAGACATTTATAGACTCAGAAAATTTATCTTATCAATTTTTTCTGAGGAATTTACTTCAAGATATTCTCCATCAAAAAAAAGGTGGGATGGATGGTGGAGTGGCTCAAGTGGTTAACTGCCTGCCTAGTAAGTACAAAACCCTGAGTTCAAACTTCAATACTGCCAAAATAAAAGGTAGGAATCAAGAAATGTCAAGAGATAGGATATAAAAAATTATAGAACTAATTCAGGAGTATAAAGAAAAGGAATCTCAACACAATACCTCAGGAGAGAAATGTGTGCAAAGGGAAATGTGTGCAGCAGCCTGAGTTTATGTTTACAGGAGGAGTCCACATGAGTTAGGTAAGGGTACACTGTGTGGTCTTACAGACCATACTTGCTCTCTGATAGTTCAGGAGTTATTATAGAGGGAGAGATTAATCAGAATCAAAGTACCCACCACTGCCCCTCATCTACCATCCCCTTCAACAACTACTCTAGTGCTCAGATTCCCCTCCCTCACAGCCAGAATAAATTTGAGCACAGGAAAGTCCCATCAATACTGACTAACAATGATGCTTGATGCTATTAGAATTTCCAGAACCAAGAAGAGGCATCAGACTAGGGCTCCAGTATGATATGAGAAAGGCTGGCTATCCAAAGGGAGAGGGTCTGGAACTCCAGGATGGAAGAAAGATTCAAAGGGTGAATGTGGGTCCAAAGAGAGAATCAGGGAAACACGAGACAATTCTAATGCCCAAACTCTGAGCTGAAATGGTACTGGGTTAGTCAAACTATCATGAGATCAGCTATGTGCTGCTCTCTGAATCCTTTGGGAAAAAAAATGCTAGATCCCCAATGCCATTCTGTATCAAGATCCAACCTGGGGAGAGCAGGTGAAGGCAGTGGCAGGAGCCCCTTCTAGGGATCCTGGCCTGGCACCAATCGTGTGGACAGCTAAGAGGACAGAAGATAAACTAACCAGCTAGAGAGACTACAACTTGAGTATCATAATCTCCATGCCATAGCATAGTCTCCCAATCCAGAGGTAAGAGGAACACTTCCATGGGTAGGAGAGGAGGGGAGACAAGCACAAAGTGTTTAAAGTTTGTGCTGGAATGAGACAGACCATGTAGAGTGGGAGAACAGGCTGGGGGAGGACAGAGAAGGCATTTAAAGGACAGAATGTCTCATGGAGAGTGGAGAAGTCATGGTTTGGCAGCAGCAACAGGGAATAAGAATACTAGGCTCTTTCTGGCCTTGAGTGTGTGAGGAATGGTGGCCATGGCACACGTGTATTCAGGAGTACCTCAGTCCCCATGGAAGAGAAAGTGAGGTGAGCCTGCTGGGTAGTGCACAGGGCGTACGCTTGTTAGCCATAGAACTAGGATCCCAGAGAACACAGAAGAAATGGCTGAGAGTGAGGGCATCAGAGGGGAACTTAGGGTGGAACTGGGGGTAACACAGGGGAGTATGGGGATAAGGTGGACACTGGCCTGGAGGGGCTTAATTTGGGGTGTAGATGTAAGATAACAAAGACAAGAGATTTGGTACTTTCCAACTGGAGCTCTGGAAAAACTTGTCCATGATGACACCGTTAGAGACTGAAGCCAAATGGCATTTGCCATTTGTGACAGTCAGCTCTCTGTGACCTTTGCTTAGGTCTTACCACAGATTATTAATAACACATTGTTTTTGCTCTTTGAGAAAACACATGCAAAGGTTAGAAGGTTGTGAGGATAAGAGATGACAGATGTCAATAAAAAGGACTTCACTACACTGGAAGCCAAGAAAAATAAAAACAGCAATGTCATTTCCTCCTTTAGTCAATACTTGGCAGTTTTTTCTTCTTTTTTCAATGTAGTACATAACGTTGGGACCATGGGAGGAAAGACAACGTTCACTGCTGCTGCTGCAGGTATCGTCCAGAGGACAATAAGTATCAAAAGCTGTAAATTTTGCATATGCTGTGATTCAACAATCTCATTTCTAGGAATTTATTTTAAGGGAATGAATACAGATGTTCATTAAGACAGACTTTTAAGTTTACAGTAGCAAAAAATATAGAAACTCAAATAGTTTACAGTAAGTGATACTTGAATAAGTGTCAGTTTTCCCATAACGCTAGGCAACCATTGGCAACAATGACAGGAAGTATATTGCATTTTTGAAAAATGCTAGCAAAATATTAAGAGCTTTGTACATTGATGATCCTGTTTTTATAATTGAGAAACAGAAGAAATGTGCTGAAAGTCAACAGTAGCAATCACGTGGTAGGATTATAATTCTTTTTCAGTGTTTTCTTTTGCGTTACTTGGTTCTTTTTTTTTTTTTTTTTCCAGATTTCTAGTCTGAATGCAAATAACTTTAAGGAAAAAAAGGTAATGCATGCAAAGTCAATGGCACATTTCCAAGTGTTAGAAGCCCAGGTCTCTAACCCTCTAGGAGCTCTCCCTGATGGTCCAGGAAGAGGCAGGTCCCTATTAGCTAAACAGTGCTTCGTCACTCTGTCACTTTGCATTTATGCACTCACATTCCCATCTCCCCCATGGCTCTGAAAGCAAAAAACTACTATGTATATGTAATCCCCAGGGTGGAGACACTATGGATCCTCAGTAAACGTTTGCTGAAATAATGAATTCATTATCAAGCCCACTGGAATCCACCTTCAGAAGAGACTAGCTCTGACCAAGTCCAAAATGCGAATTGAATTACAGCCACCTTGAGACCTCTTCCCACTTGCTCCTCACCTTGACAGAGAGGAATGGCCTCGCTCCACAGGTGGTACCCCTGGGGATGCCGGGTACAGATGGCCATGCTGTGTCCTACCAAGCGGTAGCCTGCATTGCAGCCAAAGTGCATGGAGCCTCCAGGTTGTGTGCTGGTCTGGCCCAGAATGAAACCGTGGAGTGGAGCCCTGGGCAGGCTGCAGTAAGGAGCTAAACAACAAAACAAGGCTCAGGGAACCAATAACAAGCATGAGGACAGACCTGGTCCTGCCCCTACCCCTTCTCCTCTCCCTATTTCCTTGTCTTTGCCATTGCCAGATCCTTTGCTGTTTGGGGAGGTCTGAATGGTTGATACTGAAAAACAGCAGTTAAGTAAAGCCAAAACAAAACAAAAGAAAAACATACTGCCCCATGAAGCACTGGGTCCCTTTTGTGACCTGATGGCAGCCCAGGTTCTGAGGATCAGTTCAGGTTTTCAAACCCCTGCAGCTCCCAGGTAGCTTTGAAAAGTAGAACCAACAGGTTGAGTCTCAAAAGGTGTGACTGCAGTGCTGTCTGATTTCTGACCTTGCAAGGTCTGTCACTTGGGACAAAACACTGAAATTGGAACCTTGTAATATTTACTTCATAGGTGTTTGGATAATGTAAAAGCGACCACATACATAAAGCTTAGCACAATGCAGAGTATTTAGTGTTCAATAAATGGCTGTTTTCTTTCTTTCTTTCTGTTGTATAGGGACCTGTGGGAATCCAGGATCTACATTTCCCTATAGGGCTCATTTCCCCTCAATGTATGGCTTCAATTACTTCCATTCATTTATCCAATAAATAGATCTCAAGTGTCCACTCGGTGCCGGCTGCTGCTCTAAGGGCTGGGAATTTAACAAAAGAAGTCAAATTATAGACCCTGCCAGGGATCCTCAGGGCTGGTGGTTCTGTGAGGCTGCGAAAGAGGGATGACTGCAGGACTGAGCAGCATGGGCCCCTTGTCTGTCTCAGACAGACAGGGATCAGGGATAGGGGAAGGAAGGAAAGCACCCCCCCCACACTCCCCACAAGGTCTTGGCCTTGTGTCTGGGTTCACACCCCTGTGTGGGAGGAACTGGTGTTTTAAACACTTCCCTGCCAAACTCACATGTGTTCCTCTGCTTTGCCCCATCTGTCCTGTATATATCATAGCTGTGTCTACCTCCCTTGGGAACAAGAATCTTAGTCATAAAATACACTGAGTCACAGTGATAGACCCATGTGCAAATTACACACATCTCCTGCATTTTAATTATTAAGTACTAATTGTTGTGCCATGTAACCAATTTCCTTTCAACATGGCATACGTACTGTAATTACCACTGACTCATAACCCCCAAACACATTAGTCTAAGAACGTCAAGGAAAGGGCAACTCCTTAATAGCAAAAGTTCTTAATTTAGCAACCAGGGTAGAGAAGTGCATTTTTCCCTTTTATGTGAACAGCTGCTGGGAGATCAGTCCGCTCCATCTCTCTGAGAGGCACCTGGAGGCTTCTTTTTTTTTTTTTTTTATTTTTTAATTTTTTTTCATTTTTCTTTTATTATTCATATGTGCATACAAGGCTTGGTTCATTTCTCCCCCCTGCCCCCACCCCCTCCCTTACCACCCACTCCGCCCCCTCCCTCTCCCCCCCCTCAATACCCAGCAGAAACTATTTTGCCCTTATTTCTAATTTTGTTGTAGAGAGAGTATAAGCAATAATAGGAAGGAACAAGGCTTTTTGCTGGTTGAGATAAGGATAGCTATACAGGGAGTTGACTCACATTGATTTCCTGTGCGTGGGTGTTACCTTCTAGGTTAATTCTTTTTGATCTAACCTTTTCTCTAGTACCTCTTCCCCTTTTCCTATTGGCCTCAGTTGCTTTAAGGTATCTGCTTTAGTTTCTCTGCGTTAAGGGCAACAAATGCTAGCTAGTTTTTTAGGTGTCTTACCTATCCTCACCCCTCCCTTGTGTGCTCTCGCTTTTATCATGTGCTCATAGTCCAATCCCCTTGTTGTGTTTGCCCTTGATCTAATGTCCACATATGAGGGAGAACATACGATTTTTGGTTTTTTGAGCCAGGCACCTGGAGGCTTCTTTTTCATCATAAGGAAACTGAGGTCCAAAAGAGTTGAGGGCCTTGTGAAATAATTCTATTGCTATTAGGCAACAGAGTTGGTGCCTCACCCTGGGTTCATGAGGCCATTCTTCCTCGAACTATGGGCACTGGGAAAGAAGAGTCTGGATAAACTCTGTAGAGGACATGGGTCCTGAGATAGTAAAGTTCAGGCTTCTGTTGGCTTCCTCAGATTATCTCTTTCCTGGAAACTGTTCTTTAGGACTTTAGGAAACTGTTCTTTAGGACTGTTCAAATGGGCCCTCTAAGTTTGGACTGGTCTTGCATGTAGGAAGCCCACGAGCCCATAGGAACTGAGACAAGAAGTCCCTTAGGCAGTACTTGATAATTTGATATCCCTCCCAACCAATATCTTCTTTTTCTTGGCAGTGCTGGGGATTGAACTCAGTGCCTTGAGCTTGCTACACAAGCGCTCTATCACTTGAGCCACGACTCCTCCCTTCCTGCCCCTAGTTCTTTCACTTTTAGTTGGTGTTTCAGACAGGGTCTCATGCTTTTGCCCAGACTGACCTTGAACAGTAATCCTCCTACCTCCACCTCCTGAGTAGCAGGGATTACAGGCACAAACTACCTGCCAGTCTCCAGTAATATTCTTCAAAATTTTGTCCCACACTTGTTTGGAGTGCAAGCCGAACACAGCCAGGGAGAGTGCCAAGGGGGGATCGGTGCACAGTAGAACTCCCCAGGCTCTATAGGAATTTCTTGCTGCCTCCAAACCTGCAGGCCCACCCAGAAGTTCATTGGACTCATTGCTCTTCAAAGAGGACATCAAACAGCTCATCAAGATTTCTCTACCCAGGGTAGTATTCCCAAGATGAGAGTTCAGATAAATTTGCTTTCTCCATCTCATTACATTCCTAAAATTATTTCTGTGTTCCTTATGGTTTGGGTCAGCCATCTGTGAGGCTTGGCCTTTGATCTGACCCTGCCTATAAAATATAGCTTGTCATAAAAAAGAATGAAACACCGTCATTTGCAGCAGTGTGGATGGAACTGACATGATGTTGAAAGAAAGACAAATGCCACATGTTCTCACTAGTAAGCAACCTAAAGCAGTGGATTTTATAGAAGTAAAGAGTACAAGAAGGTTACTAGAGCTTGGGAAGTGTGTGTGGGAGAAGGGGATAGAAAGAGGTCAGTTATTGGGTATAAATTACAGTTAGGTAAGAAGAATAAATTCTGGTGTTCTACACCAGAATATTATAATTAATAATAAATTTATTGTATAATTCAAAAGGACTAAAAGGAAGAATTTTGATTGCTCTCAACACAAAGAAGTAATAAATATTTGAGATGACGGATATGCCAATTGCCTTGGGTTGATCATTACAAGATGCATATATGTATCAAAACATCACATGCTACATTTATTATGTGTCAACTTAAAAAATAACAACAAAAGATATGGGTTGTCCAGCAGAAGAGATGTTCCTAGTTTGAAAACACAGCCCATCCTTCACTGTCCATCTTACATTTGCCAGTTAGAGACTTGTGTCTTTGAGGTTTTCAGTTAAAGATCTTTCATTATTTCCTAAATTTCTAAGGGGATAGGATCCCCTTTAGGCATTACCAGATCACATAGAATGGTTAAAATTATCCTAGTGACATAAAGTGGCAGTATGAGAAGAAGAGAGGGAAGAACGTGGGGAAAGGACCAGAACAAGAGGAGGTAGGAATATGCCAAGACCATTTGGACAGCTCTGGGAAGATTACAGGAGGAGGAAGCTGTCCAGCCCCTATAGGCAAGCCCAACACCTTGATGAGGAGATGGCCATGGCTTATTTGGGTGTTTGGGGGGAGCAACTTAACGGGCTCAGGGACTGAGGCCGTTTTCATGAGTTCTCATGGTTTACTTACCTGAATACCGAATCTTAAAGCCCTTTCGGTTGTAGGCATGGTCAGATGACCAGCGCAGGTACACATTGTTGCTGGAGCTGGTGACAATCAGGGGAGCTGAGTAATTGCCACTGAGGGCTTTCAGCAGAGGACTTTGTCCTGAGGGACCTGGGGTAAGAAGGACACAGGGTTGGTTACAGGCCATCCTAGCTCCAGAGAGAGCTGGAGTAACAGACACTAGGCTCAGATGGATGGGTGACCCTCCCTGTATCTGTGTGCTCAGGGGATCTCTCCTCCTGAACCTGATGTGAACACCAATTTCAGCTAGAGGTCTGGCTCACATGGTAGAACACTTGCTTAGCAAGTGAAAAGTCCTGAGTTCAAACCCTAGTACCACCTAAAGAACTGTTTTAGGAGTCCCTGCCCACGTTCAGGATTGGCAGGCAAGATGAAATCTATTTGCTGTTCGATGTAAAAGTTTTCAAAAATGGTCACTTGGCCACCCTATTTCTCTTGTGTATGCTAAAACAGCTCAGTGTCTACCATATAGAAAAAATATTTGCTGAATGAATAGTCACCAATGAAGCCAATGGAAAGCATCAGGTCTCAGGGTCAGAAGCAACAGCAGTTCTCCCCAGGATTCCTTCCCAAGGCCCTTTGAGAGAGGCATTCCTCTGTCCTTTCCCTACCTTAAGTGTCTGGGATTATATCATGAGGGTTTGGGTTCAAGGTAGCCAGAAAACCCATAACCCAGGAGTTATCTTCCTGAAAGAGGCAGGCCCTGAGGGAAAGTTCTAATATACTGCTGAGATAGCTCTTAGAAGCTTGGGAATGGATGGGTCACATTTAATAAAGAAGGACCATCAAAACTGCTGGGAGAAACCGTGAAGGAAGGGGTCCAGGGGCTAGAGAAAGGTTGTACTCAAACAATTCTATCATGAAAGCAGATATAGCTCCAGGCATGCCTGGAGGGTCCTTGACTAAAGTAGTCAAGAGTAGCCTGGCAAGGACAGCTTTACTGAAATCCTGATTGATGCTGTCCTCTGTGGGCTGAAACCGATGGGAGAAGATGCTGCCAGGGAACCGGGCTCCCTAGCAGTGATGGGGATGAGGAAATTCTGGAATACAGATCAAGTAAAAGGTTAGCATATTACCGAAATGGGCAATGAGGTTGGAATGGCAACTAGGAGGGTCTGGCCTGCAGGATCAAAGGAAATGGCTCACAGGATGTGATATTTCTAAGGGCAAGCTACGTGAGCAGCCGAAAGGAGCAGCCTAAAAAACCAGGAGTAAAACAGATTGTGAGTGGATAACCAGAGAGGAGGAAAGTCACAACAATGCAAAATCACCATTCCTTGCCAGTTTGCAGACTCAGGCCAGGTTTCACTACCCATTTTAGAGTAGCTCTACGGGAAGAGAGGCTGGGTCCCTATGTAAAAGAACCCTGCAAAATGATTCTGATTGTAGGTAGAAGTAGTTCCTCTTGTTCTTCCCCCAAAGGACCCACCACTATCTACTCAGATAACTGAGTAGATACTCAGAAATAAGAATGTCTAGATATGTCAAAGATTTGGGGTACAGGGTGTGGACTGATGCTGACACCTGGGGCTCCAAAGCATAGCATGGTTGCTCTGTTAGGGCAGGAGTATGAGGGGAGAACTGGCCCAGTTTGATCTCAAGTACAGACTCAACCAGGTAGCAACCTATTAGAGGCTGTGCCAGGTGTGGAATCTTTATCAGAGCAGATTAACAGTCTTGGTTACATGGAATGCAGCCATGTAACAATGCATGCTTTTTCATACCCATCGGAAAGGAGGATCAGAAGCAATTTTCATTCACATGAGGTAGGTGACAGTACCCACTCATGTTTTTGTACCACAGCTATGTTAATTTTCCTGCTTTTTGTCATATGCAGTACAAAGGGGCAGGGACCATCTGGACATCCTGCAGAATGTAGCATATTAGTTTGCTGTACTGAACACATCATAATAATTGGATCTGATGAGCCATTAGGGACAATTATTGTAGATGCCTTTGCAAGACTCATGTGCTCCAGAGGGTAGGAGAGAAAGTCTACAAAGTCTGCAGCATAATTTTTAGGGTGCGGTGGCTTGGAACATGCTCTCCAAATTAAGGAGCAAATTAATGCACATTTTTCTTACAACCACCAAAGAAGCACACTGGCAGACCTCTTTGGGTTTGGGGGCAGTGCACTCTTCACTATGATCCACTAATGGGTTGACATTCAAGGGTGTTTGCTTTGAAAAGGGGCTAGAGTAAGAAAGTGTTCTGCAACAGGTCCAGTCTAGCAAGCATGAAGCAGCCATACAGCCTGTCAGATCCCAAGGCCTTGGGTTTCTGTGGTAAAGAGAGACATGGTGGAGCCTATGGCAAGCCCTAGTCAGCCAGGGGTCTGGAACCATACAGACTCTGACTCACCGTCAAAGATCTCAAACTCATCATACTGCTTTTCACTGAGGAAGTACTCCACGGTGAGGGAGATGTTGTATTCTGGCTCCACTCTCACCAGCCATGAGCAGGTCTGGAACTGAGGGTAGCTTCCTGGGTAGCTCTGGCTCAGGATCACGCCCGTGGAGTCTGTCAGAAGCTCATTCGTTGGGCAGTGTACTAAAAAACAGAAAGAGACACCAGGTATATGGAGTGAAGCTGGAACCAGGGCCTTTACATTGGCTTCTCCTTGGTGCAGTAGACAACTGCTGGAGACCAGTGTTTGAGCACATCCAAACAAGACCCCACACCGTCATTATCTGGCTCCATAACACCGTGTGATTGATGACTCTATCTCAGTATTACAGTACTGCTGGGCCTCAGCCTGGCCAGCTGGTTGGGGTCACTTCCTAGCTCAGATGTGGGCACTGCGACCTGACTTTGAGGTAAGCAGGGAGAGTACGCACATTCAGACAATAGTAATGCTCCCCCAAATCCAAAAGAGTTACCTATAAAATGGTTCTATTTTGTATAAAGATAGCATAGGGCAGAGGTAAGCACATAGGATGTTGGGTAAAACACACCTGGATTTAGAGCCCATCTCTGTCACTTACTGCCTGTTGTGGTCTTCAACAAATTATTCCCTCCCTGTGTGATGGCTTCTCCATCTCCAATACAGACAGGTCACACGCGCTTAGCTCACAGGATAGTTGTCTCGTGTAAAATATACTATATTACATTAAATAACATGAAGAGTCTGAAGCTCAGCCTCAATAAGCTATAGGGATAGTGATGATAGTGATGATAGTGATGATAAGTGAATCAGGAGCAGAAGGGTCAGCAGACCTTGGCTGTGACCTGACTTGGTAGTATTTCTAAAGAAAACAATGCTATCCTAAGGAATAGTTTGGACCTAGGAAGGGAGGCACTGGCAGAGATGACTGGGTGTTTTGATGTTACAAGGAAAGGGAGGGGAGCAGAGTGGTCTTATCTATCCAAGCACTGGGGAGGTGCTCTGAGCTGGGGTACCGGGAAGCATCTCATAGCCTGCAGCCTGCATGGAATGAATTTCAGGAAAATCAATCCACTCCCATTTACTTGAAGAGGGAAATGCAAAACAAAGTTCTAAGGACTGAATCAGCTTCTGCCATGCTCTTGACGTAGGTCAAGTATTCCAGCCCTGCAAGTGGAGACACTACTGTAGATGTGCCTGTGGACTGGCTTCCTGAGTGTTCTGGATTCTGAGACACAGAAAAAAGGGAGTTTGGGGAGACTGCACAACCAATACCTAATCCATGGGGAGGAAACCATGCCCTGGCTCTCCACCCATCTCACAATTTCCTCCAGCCCTGCCTCCATAGAAGAGGGCTGGCTGACCTGCACTGGTTCGTAGAAGTTTGTTGTGGTTCAGAATTTCCCGAGAAGCATCCAAGATTCTTCCTGAGTACCTCTGAAAGGCACTCACTGGCTTTCCAGCAGGAAAATCCTCCTTTTTATTTATTTTTATTTTTGGCAGTATTGGGTTTGAACTCAGGGCTTTGGGCTTGCAAGGCAGACACTCTACCACTTGAGCCATGCCCCAGTCCTTTTTTGTTTTAGTTATTTTTCAGATAGGGTCTTGCGTTCTTTGCCTGGGCTGACCTGGGACCACGATCCTCCTACTTGTGCCTCCCACATAGCAGAGATTACAGGCCTGAGCCACTATGCCTGGTCTATTTTGTATCTCTTTGTTTCAGGTATATACTCCTTTGATCTTAGCTAAAAGGTTGAGAAGTGATGCTTCAAGTTTATCTTTTTATTTATATATGAGTAAGGCATTTTTTGGTTTTATAACTCACTCCTTTCTTTTCTAAATGCAATTTTTTGAGATTTGTATAACTTATGTACAATACAATACACAAATTTTAGATGCATAGTTCAATGAATTTTGGCAAAATGTATATACCTGTGTAACTACTACCACTATAGAAAATACAGTTGCTCCTTGGTATCCCTGGAAGATTGGTTCTAGAACCTTCAAGGATACTGAAGGTAAATAAAATGGCATAGTGTTTGCATCCAATCTACATCCTGTGGCACACAGTAAGTGACCTGTAGGTTACTTTTAATAGCAATACAATATAAATACCATGCAATTAATTATTATATCATATTGTCAAGGGAAGGCTGTACACATTCAGGACAGACACGGTTTTTCTTTTCTGAGTATTTCTGATCCACAGTTGGTTGAATCTACAGCTGTGGAACCCTGATATGTGAAGAGGCAACTGTATATGTTTTTCCCATTACACCAGAAAGTTCCCTGTTACTCCCAAGTGTGCAGGATGGTCCACCCCATTCTCCAGGAAATCAGTGATACTCTTTCTATGGCCACAGATTCACTTGGCCTTGCACAGCAACCTCGCACGATAGGAACCGTACACATACTTTTGTATTTGATTTATTTTGCTAAATACATTGATTATAAAATTCAATTCCAGCTGTTGTGTGTACCACCACTAAGTTTGTTTTTATTGTTTGGGAAAATCCCACTGCAGATAGCAGAATGGTTTGTTTAATCATTGTTCTACTGATGAACTCTTGGGTTGTTTCTAGTTGTGGGTTATTATGGGATTCCTGTAAAAGTCTTTTTGTAGAACTAGAGTTTCATTTCTGTGGGTAAATAACTAAGAGCATTGCTAGGTAATAGGATAGGTGTATGTCCAACTTTAAAAAAAGGCCAATCACTTTTTTAAAGAGACTGTACGATTTTACATCCCAGCCAGGAAACTGTAAAATTCCAGTTGTTCTAGATATTTATCAACACTCAGTATTGTCAGACTTAAGTTTTAGCCAGCCTCACGATTGTATAGTAATGTTTCATTATAGTTTTAATTTTCATTTCTCTGATGACTAATGATGTCAAGCATCTTTTTCATGTGCTGATTGGTCATTAATAGACCTTATTTTGTCAAGTGCCTGCTCAAGTCTCTTGACCATATTTTTATCAAATTGTTTCATTATTGAGTTAAGAATGTTCTTTACCCAGTCCACACATGTTTTTAAAAGGTTATATGTATCGTGAATACTTTCTCTCATTCTGTAGTTTCCCTTTATGCTTTTCACGCTTAGATCTGCTGGGTTTTTGTCACACATTTTGAAGCAACCTCATTACCTACATATACCTATACACCCTTTTAAATGGAATTAGCCTTTTCGTCATTATAAAACATCTCTATTTCGGATAACAGTTCGTTTATTACATCACCAGAAATGCCATTTTATGGCACATCTTGTTCTCGTATTTTACTTGCAATCTATATAGTGTTTATATTTAAAGTGTGTCTTTCATAGAAAATAATTTTTTACTGTTTAAAGCCTCTACATCTTAATGTAGTTTCATACAGTAAATGCTAACTGCCATAAACACATTACTCATATATTCTTTGTAGCTACTCCTGTTCAGTCTGTCATGGAAAGAAGTTTGTAGGATTTCTTACTGTAGTCGTGAATTTTTCCCTTTCACCCTATATATTTGGCTATAATTAAAAAGACAATAATAATTGTTGAAAAAGACATGGAGAAACCAGATGCTTTGCACAGAGCTGGTAGCAATGTGAAATGGCTTAGTTACTTTGGAAAACATCCTGGCAGATCCTCAAAAGAGTTATGACATGGCCCAGCAATTTCACTTGCAGACACATACCTAAGGGAAACGAAAACATATGTTCCATACAAACAGGTACACGGACATTCATAACTGCATTATTCATAACAGCTAAAATGTGGCATTGGCTCCAGTGTTCGTCAACTGATGAATGGATTAGCAAAACGTGGTATATTCACGCAATAGGATATTATTTGGCAATAAAAAGCAAATACTGATACACACTACAATATGGATGGACCTTCAAAATGCTGTGCTCAGTGAAAGAAGCCGGTTACAAACGATCAGACGTTGCATGATTCCGTGGACCACACACAAATGACTAGCATAGGCAAATCCATAGAAAAGCTGTTTTAGACTGAGGGGATTAGAAGGAAATAGAATGACTACTGATGGGCATGTGGTTTCTTTTTTTTTTTTTTTTGAACTGGGGTTTGAACTCAGGGTCTCACTCTTGCTAAGCAGCGCTCTTAGCGTTTGAGCCCCTCCACTATCTCTGTTTTGCGAAGGTTTTTTTCTCGAGATATGGTCTTGCAAACTATTTGCCCAGGGCTGGCTTTGAACGGCAATCCTCCTGATCTCTGCCTCCTGAGTAGCTAGGATTACAGGCGTGAGTTATTGGCGCCTGGTAGGGTTTCTTTATGGAGTGATGAAACGTTCTAAGATTGATCACAGTGATTGCTGTGAAACTCTGTGAATATACTAAAGGCTATTGACCTGTACACTTCAGATGGGTGAACTTCATTGCATGTGAGTTATATCTCAATGAAACTATTACTAAAGGAAAGTCCATGAGGCAAGAATGACCCCAAGTCCTTGCTAAAAGCACAGGGCTGAGAGTGGGGAGTAAAGTCAAGAAGATTGGAGCCACAAGACATAAAAACAGCAGCAGAGAGGAGCGACTAAGGCTGGGAAAACCAAGGAGGCTGTGGAGCAGGCTGAGGGCTGAGGCTCATGGCTATTGGGGGCTGATGTTTGCAGGGCAAGGGCTCAGTTGGAATAAGCAGACAGTGAATTCTCACTGTCCTGGGGCTCATGTCTCTCATATTTTTCAGTAATAATCTGTACTGTAGGTTCTTCCTCCTCTTGCTTTCCAAGGAGTGGGAAGGAGGTGGACCTGTTTCTCCATAGACAACTCAGTGTTTGTTGCTAGCAAAGTATTAGACACAGCAATAGTATTAGTTGTAGTAATGACAGCCAGCATGGAGCAGGTATCATGTGCCAGCTGTCATCCTGACATGCTTTACATTGTCAACCCATTTAATTCCTCACCATAGCCCAACAGCACAAGTCTATCATTATCCTTGTTTTACAGAAGAGACAACTACAGCACAGGACAGTTAGGTACCTGGCCCTAGGCTGGGTGCTGGTGAGTGGAGAGGACTGGTATGGGTTTGAGCTGGGATAACCAGGTGAAGTGACTTCATCTCCTTCCAAGCTATGCCCTGGGGCAAAGATAACTGGTTGCCTGGGTCACACACAGTATACCTGTGCTCCAGCAGAGCAGTGTTGGTTTGTGAGCCCACCCCATCCTGACATCCCAGAATGTCCTCCTCCCACTGCTCAGTGTGCAATTCCAGGGAATGCTCAGGTAAGGAAAGAGGAAGACAGAAAAAAATGTGGCCACTATGGCCACTTCACAGACCTAGAGCTCAGAGCAGGGCAGAGACCCCATCCTGGGCTCTCATTTATTCTGCATCAGCTCAGTCATTCATCAATACTCTGTGAGGCAGAGACTGAGTTGAAAGTGGGGAACAGAAGGGGAAGAACTAGGTTTTGTTTGGGAGGAAATGCAGGCCCTAGGAAGACACAGTTCAGTATAATTACCTTCGCATAATGGGGGCGGGCCTTCAAACTGCAGGTAGGTTCCAAGTTTGCAGGTCAGGATTTCACTCCCCACTAAGGTAAAGCCAGGAAGGCACCTGTAGCGTACAATGTCACCTGTTAAGAGAGAGACCAACATGGGGTTCTTTGGAGCAGTCTGGACAGGGATGCTCAGCACCCTTTAATATTTCAAACCTGCTTCTGGGCAAGAGAACCAGTGGTTGATCATTCTCTGATCAGATCTCAGCAACTAGTTCAACTCCAATTGATGGCCCAGACAGCCTCTCCCTCCCACAGCTCAGTCTGACCCGGAGACAATGGATATTGTCATATTCTAAGAAATTTTTATATTATCTTATATGGAATTATTTCTCAAAATCAACTGACTTGAATTATACAGAAAACCACTTCTTTAGGTCCTCTCCCTAGGGCTGCTGGCTGAAAGGAAGAGGGGTTGTAATTTGGGTACTAACTCAGTAGACAGAATGTCAACCCCTGGCACAAGCCTTTGACTCTCTCTGCATGGACAGGAGGGAGGGATGAGCCCCATTTCCTGTCCCTCTCCACCTGCCACCTCAGATTGGCTCACGGTCCCTGCTGGTTTGAGAGGTGGTACCTATGTTGAATTCTTCATTCTCCGTGACCACTTCAGCGTTGGGGAGGATGGTGGGAGGAGGGCATTTGGTGAGTGGGTAAGCTGAAAAGATGGAAGGACAAAGGTTAGAGCAAGAGTATCATTCTCCTTGAATCAATTCTTTGCATTTTCACTCCTCATTCATGACACAGTGGATATGTGTTGACGAGTATTTATCTGTACAAGTTTAGCCAAGTACAAGTCTATTTATCTTCTGTCATCTTTTTGTTTGTTTGTTTTTGGTGTAAAAACCCAGGAACCATATTTTAAAATTAGTAATAAAGGAGAGGGATCTCAGAAGCAGCCAGTCACACACAAGGCTGGGTGAGGGGATGAGCATTGTGGAACACCTTCCTTTTTGTAGGGCACTTCTGTAGACTGTTTTTTCTAATTCTCATAACAGCTGACTCCCCTGGGAAGTGTTCTTACTCTACCTGTGAGCAGGTGAGATACAGAAAGGTGAAGCTAATTCCCCAAGGTCACACAGGAATGAAGTGCAGGCTCCATGCCCTGTGTCCTGTCTGTGGCTTCTGGGAGCAACCACTGAGGCCAGCCTTTTTCTCTTCTCACCTTCGGTCAAACCAAAGACCTCAGCGGACTCTCTAAGCTGGAGTCCATTCCTGGGTTAGAGACTGATGGTGCTTGATGCAAGGTGGGGTTCCCTAGACAAAAGTCAGTGTGGGCTGGCGACTTGGCTTTCATTATGATAGAAATGATAGCTGCCATTGCTGTTGCTATTATTATTTCCAAAGTCACCTCAACCATTGTTAGGTTTTTAAAAAATAGTGCTTTTGAAAATATGTAAGTGTAATACCTTGTCATTTAAACATTGAGATTTTTCTATGAAAACAAAGCTCAGAGAAACTACTGTTAGCCTTTTTCTGTAAGACCTTGGAGTGTTTGTTCTCTGCATATGAAAGTATTTTTCTCTGACCTCATTTGTATCACACGTTATGTACTTTGTGTTGATCTGTGCTAACTACGAGTATATTGGAAGAATTTTCCCATCTAATGAAATTTCTTCAAAAACAAGATTGCAGTGATTTCATAGGGCTTAATCATATGCATTTACTAGAATTTATTTCACAGACACTCTGCTGGTAATCATTTAGTTTTCAAAGTTTTGCAATTAAAAAAATTCTGATGAAATCCTTATACACATGTATTGTTTATATTTTCTTTTTTGCTGATTTTTTTTCTTTTAAACTAGGAATGATCAAGAGGCATGATCTTTTTTTAAAGTTCAGAAACCCCCTGTTCAATGTCAGTAGTCTCTTCGTGGATATCAAACGGTAACTAGACTCCTTTTCCCAATATTTTAAGAGGGAAAAGTTTATATTGCATTGTAAATCAAAAACCAAAACAAAGTTAAAACACAGTAAAATATATGCAGCAAGCCACTATGCTAGATGCTGACCACTTAAAAATATCAGTTCATGATCACTCAACAATGATCAAGGCTATAACTAGCAGTGGTTTGGTATATTGCCTGCCAAGTTTGCAACTGTATCATAAACATTCAGTGCATGGTGCAAAGTTTCCAAGTTTCAGGACTTTAAGAGTGTTAGGCTGTTAAGAGTTTTATTCTAGGCACAAAAAAGGGCTAAGTAGGAAAGTCGCAGAGTTCAGGACAGGTGGGAAGTAGGAGAGTACTGTCCACTATGAGCAGTGAGCCTGAAGCTTCTGAAACATCTCCCCATCGTGAACAGGAGTGCCTTGCCAAATGTTTCTGTGGGATTCTGACATTTTACTAACTACGGATGGAATGTAATTGTAGATTTTTCCTCCATGTAGTTTTATTTTAAATGTATTATGTTTTGGGGATATAACAATTTTTTTTTATACAGATGTGTTGGCTGACAAATGTCACCTTGGGAGAGATGTAAGCTTTATGAAGTGTGGGTGATAAAACTTAAGAGACCCTTTTGAGGTAATCAAGTGCATTTCATTTTGATTTAACACAAACCAGGAGGACCACATCTGCACTTGAGGCATGTTTCCACTTTTCTCTCCAGGAAACTTGTTCCATCTGATACCTCCAACAGATGACAGGTCCTCCAACACTGAGTGCCATCATTTATTGATCCAATTCATGGAAGATTCCTTATTGGGGCTCACCCTGGGTCAGGTGCTGTGTTTCTTCCTTGCCCTTCTACAACTTAGAGCTCATGGGGGGAGACAGTCATCAGTTGACTCGACAAACAAAAAATAGCACTTATTTTCTTTCAACTGACATTGATAACTAATTAGGTTAACCATTTTTCATACATCAATGGTTTACTTGCATTTCCCTTTTAAAATTATGCTCTCTATTCTTACTTTACTTACAAACAAAGAATTCTGTGGATATTCAAAATTAACTTTAGCCTGCTAATTTTACCTTTGTTCATCCCTCCTTGGGTCATTGGGTGACAGTTTGAATTGGGTGAGAGTGGCACTGATTTAAGCTTTGGAATCTGTGCAAATGACGGCCTTGTCTCTCACACAAGGAGCCTCTGACTGTTCCCCGCTTTACACAGCTACACAAATGGCTCCTTTCTTTTCTGCAATCTAATGCCAAAAATGAGTCTGAGAGTTGCCTGACTGGTTCTTTTGAAGGTAACTTTCTCAGCCTGGGTTCTAGATTTATTCTACATCTATTATTATAATTTGAAAACATTGCCCGGCCGCCCTGTTAATTTTCTCCTGGTATAGAGCCCACTCTTTCATTCTCTATAGACAGGCTGCCCTTAGTCTCCAAAAAGTTTCATTTCTTTCTGTTCCATCCATTTGGCTCTTGCCATGCATTCTTCTATCTGTGTGTTGGTTCTTTGTTCACTGGATCACCTATCTTCCACTTCTCCCAGCTGCATTCAAATCTACATCTTCTCCTGCAGACATTTCCAGGTTTTTCTACACTTCTCTGAACTGTTGTTTTTGCAGTGTTCATTTTGCCTTTTGCTGGTTCTTGTGCTAATTCTAATTCTGCTATTGCATTTCTTTTCCATCTTATTTCTTATTATCTAGATCTCCTTGAAGATAAAAACAAAGGTACAGGAAAAGTAGGAAGCATAGCATACAAACCTTTTTCCCCCACAAACCATTTGATAGTTTCAGTCAATGCAATGCTCCAGATCTTAGAATACTTTAGTATTTCCTAAGCAAGCATGTTCTCCCACCTAACTGCAAACGACTATGAAAATCAGGAAATGAACACATTACTACCATCTAATCCTCACACCCCATTTAAGTTTTTTAGCTCATCCCAGTGAAGTCCTGAGCAGCTGGAGGTGACACAGGTCTGTCACCTGTGCAAAGTTGTCATCTAGACTGGAGCAGTTCAAGGTCTTTCCTAGACTTTCATGGCTTTTACACCTTTCATGATTTTGTGTACTGAATTTCTAGTAGTTTCCTTAATTTAGCTTTATCTGATGATTCCTCTTGAGTAGATAGGGTCCTGAATCTTTGGTTGGACCATCAGGAAAGAGATGCTGGGCTCTTCTCATTGCATCCTCTTGCCCAATATCCCATCACTGATGATATCTCTGGCAGTTGCTTAATTAAAGCAGCATGCTCCGTGTCTCTGCTCTCACACTATTCCTTTTTCCTTTGCAATGACTGTAAAGGAAGTAGTTTGAAATTATGTAAATATCTCATTCTCATAAAATGTTTAATTCAGTCATTTATGTCCATGTGGATATATATCAAATGTCCTGATTTATTCACCAGGTTACTATTCATCACTGTAATTGCTGACTTTGATGCTCAAATTATCTCCAGTATGGTCAGTGGGATGTCTTCAAGCCAGTTTGCGTGTGTTTTTGTTGTATCTCTGTCATTCCTTGGCCGTTTTTTAATTTTCTGCTGTAAGATGCTTCTGGCCCATCTTGTACTTTTTCTGTCTCAGCCTGGGTACCAACCATTCCTTCACAGAGCCCTGGTCCATCTAGTAGAAAATGCTATTTAGAAAACAAGATCTGTTTGGGTTCATTGCTACTGGGGAGACAATGCTGCAAAGGCTCTCAGTGAAAATTGCTGAGGAACATGTGTGTGTGTGTGTGTGTGTGTGTGTGTGTGTATGTACACACAGGAATATGTGTGTGTGCACATGCACTTCCTCCACAAAACTACATATGTGCATGCACACAGACTCCTACACATGCAAAAATATGTGTGTATGTACATACACACTCACACACACATAGGAATATGTGTGTGTGCACATGTCCCCCCACAGAAATGTGTGTGTGTGCAACACTCCCACAAACCTAGAAATACACGTGTGTATGCATATACACATGCAGGAATAGCTGTGTGCATGAACACATGGTCCCACACACCCAGAAATAGGTGCACATATGCACAGGAATGCATGTGTGTATGCACACATCTCCCACACACATAGGAACAGGTATACACACACACACTCTAATACTGAACACCAACACGTGTTCAAGTCCAGCACCACTGGATATATTCTACTTTTGTCCTTTTTGTGCTTCTAATCCTCTGCTCTGACAGTGAGAAGCCTGCCTTCTACTGTCCTTACCATATTAACTTATTTGATCAATGGGAGCAAGTTTCCACTTTACTGCCACCCTCCCTTCTCACCCTACATTGGCTCTGCTTCTTTTGCTGAACTGATCATCCATCCACGTGGATGACCTCATTCTGCTTGGGCTCCCAAATCTACATGGATGTCCGCTTATCTGCTTCAGAGTTCTGACCCCCATTCCAGCTTCCTCCCTTTACACATATGCTCTTGTCCCCAGCAGCTTCAACTTCCCGTGCCAGGTGGGCCCTCTGTGTGGACTCTTTCCCCTCTGTTATCACCCAGGCCACAGTAGTTCTTGTCCCCTTTCATCTTGACAGGTATGGAAGTCTGCTGCTTTGGTACATCTACCAGCCTTGGGGCTGATAAAGGCAGGGAAGAGATTGGGATTCCCTCTTACTTGTCCCTCAGCCAGATTTCTCTTCATCTCTGCCTGCTGTCTTGATGTCTTACCTTTTATTTAGAGTTCATGTTATCTAGAATCTTATGCCAGAAGGAGATATGTTCTAAATTTTACTTCTGTATCCTAAACTACATATTTTTTTTCCCAAGGACATTTTTCTCTGCAATCCTAATCCTATTTTCTCCTTTTCAACATGTCACAGAATCTTTTCCTAGGTCTCCTGAAGGTATTTTTCTTTTCTGCTTATTGATCTCCGTATGAAAAGAAGGTTACTGAGGGCAATGCTTGTCTAAGGAAAGGCAAAGATTCTCCCTTACCCTTCTCCCCACTCTTTGCAAACTTCACTCCTTTTTTTTTCAGTTCTTGTCTCAAACACCACCTCTTGGACAGGTTGTCCACAATTATTCTGGAGGAAGTAGAATGCCCCACCTTTTTATTTGTTGTCATAGCCTCTTGCCTGCTTCTTTCCTAACCCTTATCTTGAGTTGCCAAGTGAACCTGCAATGTACAGACGAGGAAGCAGGAACAGTCCATGGCAGCTGCTCAACCTTACCTCCAACAGAACTGTGAAGTGCCACTCATGAATCCATCAGAGTGGTAAAAATTAAAACCCAGTATTTGCAAAGAAGTAGAACCACAGAGTACTTCTTTAGTTACTGAGAGGAGTGTAAACTATTACAACCACTCTGTAAGATAAATTTTGCATTCCCTGGTGACTTTGAATATGTGAATACTTACAACCTTGCAATTCCAGGTGAGTTTGTACTCTAGAGACACTCCACGTGTTCACAAAAAAGGAGTGCATAATAATGTTCAGATTGCTTGAAATAAAATAACAAAATGATAATTAAAAACAGACTAGAAAACCTGAGAGTTGGTGTGGATGAGCAGACTGGGTACCCAGGACCAGCCTCCCCTGCCCAGTAGCGTGAGAGGGTGGTGAGCACTGATGTAACTCTGTGCTGGGAGCTATCATAGGCTAGTCTATTTACTTCTCATAACTCTGGGGACACCGAGTCTCAGAGAGGCTACCCAACTCACTCAAAGTCACACAGTTAGTGAATGCGAAGCCAGGAGTTGAGCCCAGCCTTGACCTGAGAGTCTGCACTCCCCACCAGGCCAAGCTTACATACTGACCTGAGAAGGCAATGGCAAAGATCCCACCCGTGGCTGCATCCTGGTGGAACTTGAGCAGGACCTGGTTGGTGGAGCTATGCACTGTTTTCTTGGCCAGGCTCCGGGTGAAGACTCCAAGCTGTGGAGATGCCTGCTGTGGCCCATCCCTGTACATAGTAAAAGAGGGTCCTGGCATGTCACCAGACACTGTGCCTGTCTGTTCCACTTGTGCCAGCAGTGGCCTCGAGGGAGAGTTGCAGTGGGTGTTTGCAACTCTTGCAGCCAACACTCTTTCCCCAACGTACTAGATGCCTCTCTCTACCCCCTCCCTGCTCAATCTCCCAACAGAGTTGATGGGATTGGTATAGTTCATTCACACTGAATCCTCATTCACCTGGTTCTTGGCAAGCCCAATCCCTTTTCCCCAGTAGGCTCCTGGGGCACAACAGTCACCATGGAGCAAGGCAGTGGGTCCTACCACAGGTCCTCCCAGTCTGAGGTGGCCCTGGTCAGGGCTGTGGAATTGGGATAGGACCCTCTTGCTGCTATGTAGTCAGCCCCATTTTCTTGTCCCCCAAGCAAAGAGACACACCTACGTTGTCTTTCGGGGCAAAGGATTTCTGGAATCTTATCTACTCCCTCCCATCTGTTCTTATCCATTGCTTACAAATTAAGCTGGGAATTAACTCAGGACAGTCTGGTTGTGGTTATCCAGCTCTGTGAATTTTGGAAAAGAATCCCACTATCCCAGAACGATACTAACCTCCAAACAAAAGAAATTAAAAATTACTCTATGGATCTTTGTCCAACAATCCAGTGGTTTATGAGGAAAAAAACTGTCAGGAAAAACCTATAATTATCAACAAATAATTTGTATTCTCATTTTAAAATTCACTCAACTTATAAATAATTCAGTACTAAGCTGAGCAGTTCAGTAACCATTAGCCACATGTGGCTCTTTATATTTAAGCTCATTAAAATGAAATAAAATTTAAAAGCCAGTTTCTTAGTCATTCTAGTCACAACCAAGTGCTCAGGAGCACAGTGTCTGGTGGCTACCATATTGGATATCACAGAGAACAGTATAGACAAAGTGCAGAGAGGCTCTGCTGAGCAGCACTGGCTCAGCATGAGATGACCAGAGGGGCTCCATACAACTCCATCTTCAGCCTCTTCCACTGGTCTGCGTAGCTTGGTTAGGCATGTGTGGAATGCTGGTTTGAACTATGGAAATATTAAGGAAAGCTTGTGTATCCATATGTTCTCCCATTCACACACCCATTGGTACTTTCAACTGGCCCCTAGCAGGACTCCAGGTTGGGGACCACTGCCCTTCCATTCTGCTCCCCTCAAAGAGTCATAATGGTGAACCAAATCTGAGCCTCAGTCCAGCACAGAGCCCCACTACTGCCCCTTTCTGATTGGCTGTTTAATGGCCCCTGGCCCTACCAGACAGTGATGAAGTCTCCAGAGGGCTCTGTCTGTAGCAGACTAAGGTTGAGGTGGACACCATGCCCAATGGGCACTGTGATCAGCCAGACACAGTCCTGGGAGCTGGAGTATGGACTGGGGTAGCCTGGGGAGTACACAGTGCCATTTGAAGAGGTGATGTTTCCACCACAGGGGACTGTGAGGGAGAGAACACAGACAAATGAATGTTGGAGATATCCACCCACTTGAGAGTTCAGATGATTTCCCAATAAAACCCCAGCTCCCAGAACAAATCCTCCTGCCAGTAGGCTGTGTGAGGTGGGGAGAAGAGATGGGGCTGAGGATGGATAGGTTTGGATCCACTCACTCCACACTGGGCCTGGTTCTGCATTGTCACTGCAGGTGCCTTTGTGGTCTCACCCTTGGCCCCATCTTTTTCTTTCTTAAGGAAGAGCCCTGTAGAGAAGGAAGGGCTCCCTTCCTATGAGTGGGGAGGGGCAGACATTAGAGTCTGGACTGCAATACTTTTACTGGGAAGAGCTGAGAAATTATGAAAAATCTCTGTTTCTCTCTGATTTGCTCTCTGGTCTTGACTTAGAGTAGAGGATGTTTGAGGTGAGGCTAAGGTTGGGTTCAAATTCCAGCTAAACCACTTATTGACCAGATGACCTTAGACAAGTAGTTAATTTCTCTGAGTCTTTGTTTCCTCACTTGTAAAACAGGACTAAGAACCCTCCCTGACGGGATCGTGGTGGCAATTAGTGAAATGATACATAGAAAATGCTCGGCCTGGTTGGGGATATAGCTCAGTGACAGAATGCTTGCCTAGCATGTTTGAGACCCTGGGTTTGATCCCCAGCACTGCAATAAATAAATAAGTTAGTAAATAAATAAACAGAATGTTTGGCCCAGCATCTTGCCTATAGAGGAGGGACTCATAAATATGATCCTCTCTCCTCATCTTCCTGTTTCCCAAAAGTAACAGAAGCCTCATGGTGATCATTCTTAGTTATAAGGGAGGAGAATAAACTGGGGTGCTGGCCAACTTCCCCTACCCCAAGCACCCTCATCTAGAATAATGAATACTCTGGGTTGTTATGTAACACCAAATAGCCATCTGGACAGAGCAAATCAGATTGAGGAAAAAGAATTCCAACTTTTTCTATGCAGAGGACAGGATTCCCACGAATGCAAATGTATCCTGGAAGTGGCACATGGGGACACACTGTACCTCCACATATGGAGAATCCACAGGGTGCCAGTCAAAGCTTGGGAGACAGTGCACGGATAGGATACTCAAGTTCTTCCTCATAGCACCCAAAGTCCACTGGGACATAGCCAAGAACATCTATCACACAGGGTGGGGCATGTCATCATCCTGGAATGCCCTCACCTGGACTTATGACAGCGGAGAAGGGTTCCTGGTAGAATTTACGCTAAGACTCAGATCTGAAGGATGACCAAGGCTAAGTAGTCTAGGTGGGAGGGAGGAATATTACAAGAGGGAGGAACAGAATATGCCACAAACCAGAGGCAAGGAAACAGCACATGGGGAAACGGATAGTATTTCAGCTTAGCTGGCACATGAGATCTGATTGAAGAGCTCTGGGAAGTGAGCAGAGAGCAGGCAGTGCTGCGTTAGGGGTCTGGAGTTTGCCCAGAGGAGATGGAGATGCCTTGCTGGCTTCTGACCAGGGAAGTGTCAGGAGCATACTGCTGGTCTCAAGGCTCGCCCTGCTTTCTTGGTGAAGAATGCACTGAGAACTTAAGGCTGTGTGCAAAGTGGCTCAATAAGGAGTGAAGTTGGACCAGTGAGGAGGCTCATGTAAATGGTGGCCTGGATTAAGGTAGAGGCAGTAGATATAAAGAGGTGGGTTCACAATATTAACTCAAAATGGATCAAGGATCTTAATATCAGACCACAAACTCTAAAGTTGATACAGGAAAGAGTAGGAACTACTCTGGAGTTAGTAGGTATAGGTAAGAACTTTCTCAACGAAACCCCAGCAGCACAGCAACTAAGAGATAGCATAGATAAATGGGACCTCATAAAGCTAAAAAGCTTCTGTTCATCAAAAGAAATGGTCTCCAAACTGAAGAGAACACCCACAGAGTGGGAGAAAATATTTGCCAGCTATACATCAGACAAAGGACTGATAACTAGAATATATAGGGAACTTAAAAAACTAAATTCTCCCAAAACTAATGAACCAATAAAGAAATGGGCAAGTGAACTAAACAGAACTTTCTCAAAAGAAGAAATTCAAATGGGCAAAAAACACATGAAAAAATGCTCACCATCTCTAGCAATAAAGGAAATGCAAATTAAAACCACACTAAGATTCCACCTCACCCCTGTTAGAATAGCCATCATCAGCAACACCACCAACAACAGGTGTTGGCGAGGATGCGGGGAAAAAGGAACCCTCTTACACTGTTGGTGGGAATGTAGACTAGTACAACCACTCTGGAAAAAAATTTGGAGGCTACTTAAAAAGCTAAACATCGATCTACCATATGATCCAGCAATACCACTCTTGGGGATATACCCAAAAGACTGTGACACAGGTTACTCCAGAGGCACCTGGACACCCATGTTTACTGCGGCACTATTCACAATAGCCAAGTTATGGAAACAGCCAAGATGCCTCACTACTGACGAATGGATTAAGAAAATGTGGTATCTATACACAATGGAATTTTATGCAGCCATGAAGAAGAAAGAAGTGTTATCATTCGCTGGTAAATGGATGGAATTGGAGAACATCATTCTGAGTGAGGTTAGCCTAGCCCAAAAGACCAAAAATCATATGTTCTCCCTCATATGTGGACATTAGATCAAGGGCAAACACAACAATGGGATTGGACTTTGAGCACATGATAAAAGCGAGAGCACACAAGGGAGGGGTGAGGATAGGTAAGACACCTAAAAAACTAGCTAGCATTTGTTGCCCTTAACACAGAGAAACTAAAGCAGATACCTTAAAAGCAACTGAGGCCAATAGCAAAAGGGGACCAGGACCTAGAGAAAAGGTTAGATCAAAAAGAATTAACCTAGAAGGTAACACCCACGCACAGGAAATCAATGTGAGTCAATGCCCTGTATAGCCATCCTTATCTCAACTAGCAAAAACCCTTGTTCCTTCCTATTATTGCTTATACTCTCTCTACAACAAAATTAGAAATAAAGGCAAAATAGTTTCTGCTGGCTATTGAGGGGGTGGGGGGGAGAGGGAGGGGGCGGAGTGGGTGGTAAGGGAAGGGGTGGGGGCAGGGGGGAGAAATGACCCAAGCCTTGTATGCACATATGAATAATAAAAAAAGAGGTGGGTTCATGTGAAATATGATTAGGGTGTAGACACTAGGCTTGGTAACTATGGGAGATAAATGAAAGCAAGGGTGGCTGAGTAACCAGTGGAGTAGGTGTGCCCATCACTAGATGGGGATTTCAGTTTAAAGGAGAAAGTTGGTAAGTTCAATTTAGAACATGTTGGGGTTTAGATGTCTCTGTAGTAAGTGAAGATAGTAAGCAATTGGATATACAGGTGAGGTGTGGCTCTCAGTAAAGAGATAAAAGGTGCAGATAAAAATGACTTGGGGATGTGAGAATGGATGAAAGAAAGAAGACAGTAAAGAACAAAACACAAAAGAAGGACACATAAGGGGCAAAAAGCAATGACCACAAGGCTGGCTCAGGCAGAGAGCTGCTAGGGAAAGCAAGAGAATACAGTGCTGAAGAGACCAAGAGAAGAAGCTTTCTCAGGAGGGGGTGGAGCTTCTGGCTGAGATAGAAGATGAGAAAGAAATGCTCTTTTCTCTCTCTCATGACACCATAAAAAGATAAACCAGAACTCAGAAGGGAATTGAGGTAACAAAGTCCATAATGAAGCTTGTCACATAGTGCATGATCAGACAGCAGTTCCAGAATGATCAACTATGGTACAGGATAGTTCTGAAAATCTGAACAACTAACCAGGGGTTCATACTTTTAGAAATTATGATCTTATCTAACAACCCTGGAACAGCTCAGCACAGCAAACAAGGTCTCTTTCTTATGGAGGGCTAACACTGAGAGTTCAGTGTGTAAGTGAGCCATCTGTGAATCCTCCAGTTCTCATGATGCATCCTATTTCACTAAGGAAGAAACTGAAGTTCAGAGATGAGAGTGATGCAGAGATGGAGCCTGGAGTAAGCTGATCCCAGAGCCATGGCACTTTCTCCTGGGTTACTGCTCTTGCCAAGCCTTCTCATTTCAAGACAAATTCCAGCATCTCCTCCAGAAAAAATACTGGACTGGCAGAATGAAAAAGGTAAGAAAGTAGAACAAACATGTGCAGATGAGGGTAGATGCAGCACAACCCAGTTCTGGTAGAAGAAGGAGACCCAGGAAAGAGCACTGCCAACTCCTTGATATTCTCAACTCAGCTCTCTGCAGACACATGCAGGAGGGAGAGATAGGGGCAGGTGAAAAGACAGTTCTTAGAAGGAGGCTTCATTCTCTTTTCCCTTTGGAAAGGTGCCAGGATTGACTCTACCTCTCTACCTCTCAGTACACCATTGGCTCCTACATCCTCACGTGGAGACTTCCTTCCCAACTGGAGGCATGTAGCCCATGAGGCTGGATCTTCCCAAGGGTTGGCTCTTCCTATCATTTGCGTGGCTACAGCCCATATCTCCTCTACATCTGTCCTAATGCTTTTCCAGTGCTCTATCACCTGAACCCTCTCCTTGCTAGGTTGGGTCACATGTACATGGAAACAGCACGGACAAAATTTGCCTGGTCCTCCAGTACTGGCAACTCCATGGAACAGACAGGTGGAATGTTGGGCTTCTGTGAATCTATCTCTGTAACCACCCCAGGAAGGACCACCAGGGGCAAGGGAGGGACATACCTTCACACCTGGGCAGGGGGTGGTCCCAGTTCCGGTTGGTACCATGTTGACATGTGAGGACAGGGTGGCCAATCAGTTGGTATCCTGGGAGGCACTCAAAGGTCACTGATTGCCCAACATTGTAGCCAGCTCCCCTCACTACACCATTGGCAAACGGTTCTGGGTCTGGACACTCTTGAAGTTCATAGGCTAGAAAAAAATCAGAGGGTCACTCACTTCTTCTGGGTACTGTCTTCCCAAGCAGTACAGGAGCGGCAGAGGGCTGGCAGAGTGGGGAAGCGCCAGGACTTGCACACACATGGACCTTTGTCACTTACTTGTTGTTGGCTTCTGGTAATTTCTTTAACTTCTCTATGCCTCGTTTTCTTTATAAATAATGAAGTGGTTATTGTGAGGATGAAGTAGAATAGCATAGCATATTCCTTTGTACATGGGAAGAGCTCAATAACTATTATCCATTATTAATATTTCCACGAGTAGCAGAGACTCAAGCAATATATTGCTAGGCTGAACTGCTATTCGCCGAGCACCTATTCAGGGCAATGTGTTGGCCTACATGTATTCATATTATCTCATTTGACAACGACAAACTCATAAACATCAGAAGCAGCGAAGTGACGATTTTAGTGGGGTTTTCTAATTCTGCAAAATTAGAACCTAAGAGGAAGAAATTTGGTGGGAGTAAGTCCAACCTGCAGTCAGTCAGTCAGTCAGTCAGTAAGGACTGACACTTTTCAGAGGATTGGCTGGGCTAGAAAGAATGTGTGATTGTCAAACAAACAAGTCCCTCCAAAAAGCAGGGAAGCTGCACCCCCTCCCCTGTGAGAATGTGTGGGCTTGACTCAAAAGAAGATGCTTTGTGGGAATAGCTGAGGTCCATCCACAGGTAGAGGTCACTGAGGGATTGGCTGAGCAAATGCTACACAGCAAAGCCTTCAACTAATTGGATCCACTGGACCAAGTATATTCTTTTTGGCAGTAATTGGGCCCACTCTACACAGGCAATCGGCAGTGGGAGGAGATGGACGGTTTCCACAGCAGAAACAGTCAGTGGGAGTGGCTGAGACTGAATGAATACCCCATGGAAGTGGATGCATTTATCACACATGACCTTGAAGCTAACATTTCCTGAGTGACTGCTCTGTGATGGTGGCTGTGTTCTGGGTTTTCATTTGATATTATCGAGGGAAGTGTCAGTAGGAAGAACAGGCAGGTTTCACTAGCATTCACTGAAGGAAGTGGGTGTGTTGAAGAACTGAAAGGCCACTGTGGGCTGGAGAGATGTGGCCTTGTCAGCAGGCAGGAAATGGGTGATTTGGCCATGAAGTCTTGGTGGAGGTAGGGAGCCTGGAGCCCAGGGAGGGTGGGCCATTAAAGAAAGCCTCAGTGGGAGCTATGTTGACCCAAAGATGGTGAGGAATCTGACAGTTGCCACAGTAGCCTTGATGAGAGTAGCAGGTGATACTCGTAGGAATTGTCAAGCAGAAGGAGCTTTTCAAAAAGAGAAAAAGTCCACTGAGATTGCCTGGGTTCCTTTTGTACTGAGACAAATTTCAGAACCCTGGAAGGAGCTTCCGAGGGAAAGGCTGGGCCAGAGGACAGAGATAAACCCTGAGAGAGGGAATCATTGACTTTCTCAAAACAAGACTCTTGGGGGGAGGAGAGATGGAGAAGTATCTCCAAAAGGCAGCACTATCACAGGAATAGATGCAATTTCAAACAATGTGCCACCATTTAAAACTTGAATAGTTAGTGGGAGTACTTGCTTAGCATGAGCAGGGCCCTGGGTTCAGACCTCAGTATCACAAACAAATCAACTGTAATAGTGATGGTACCTAACGTTTTGAAACAATTACACTTGTTAGGCATTTTGCTAAGTTCTTTGTAAACATGAAAAATTGAGGGACCACAGAGAGCTGGGCTTGCTCAACAGAAACAGCCTTGGTAGGGGCCACATGGCTCTTCCATGACATGGGATCTTTCCAGAAGCTACGAGCTTGTTTATAAGGCACCACTCTGCAGGGCTGAGGAAGGTGTAAAGGGAGAATGTGAGCCTATTGGTTAGGGATAATTATTTGGGCCTGTCACAAATTGATGGCCTCAGTGGAAATGCTTGGGCCTTGGTTTGGACCATCCCAAACATTGAGCATTCACAGGCGCAAAGCTTTAGTCTGAGGGGAACAGGCGGCTTGATGCCCTGTGTGGCTCCACAGGTGTCATGAGCACTGTGGTATACAGGCAGACACAGAGGGACCAGTGGGTCTCTGACTCAAGGGGAACATCCGGGCAAGTCCTGAAGGTGAAATGGAGTGGGAGAATGGCTGTCCTTGAGCAGAAGCCTCAGAGTACATCACTGAGCCTCACACATAGTGAAGCTACTTCTGATACAGTGCGGGGTCTCTGAAGACACTTAGAACCCTTTCCCCTACCCCAGGGAAATTCTTCAGAGGAAGGCTGGGCCCCTCAGATGTGTGAAGATTCAGATATTATGGAGGGAAACTCAGACCTAGCATGTTGGCCTGTTGTCTGTGGACCTCTCCTGCAGGGCTGGCTCAGCAAGAGCCCTTCCCAAAGAAAGGCAAAATCTGGGGTGGAGGGGCATCCCCTGAGCCAGGGACCAGGACTCCATGGTAGCAGTTAGGTCTCTTTGAGGGGTGGGGTGGGGAGACTTGGAGAGTCTGAGTTGCACAAGAAAGGCCACCTTTACAAGGACAAATGGGCTCATCACTCCCAGAACAACCAAGACTGCTATCTCATTGCATGGACTCAATGCATGGGCTGTGCCCATCTGGAAGTAAAGGCAGGGACATTCCCAGAGCAGCTGTCCCTGTCACAATGGTGGTATTGTCAATAGTTAGATCTATTAGAAGGGGAAGCCTTGGGGAAAGAGCACCGGGGTTGCATATTTACATGTAGAAGTCTTAATCCCCAGTACCTCAGGATGGGTCCTTTACCTATCATACTTAAATTAAAATTAGGTTGGTAGGGTAGGCCTAATCCAATATGGCTGGTGTGTTTACATAAAGGAGAAATTTGAGGAACTTCTATATTCTATTCCACAGTGGTTCTATGAATTTACATTTCCACCCATGGTATGTAAGTGCTCCTTTTCTCCAAGTTCTAGGTGACACTTAAAGAGACAGTTTGGTGCTCACTTTGGCAGCACGTTTACTATTGGAACTAGGCTGAGAAGAGTAGAGAGGGTCGTGAGTGGTTATCACCACAAAGAAATGACAAATGTTTAAGGTGGTGGATATGCCCTACCACCTCTGTTTACTTCTTTATTAATTATGGGACTGGGGTTCGAACTCAGGGTTTCATGCTCGCAAAGCAGGTGCTCTACCACTTGAACCAAACTTCCAGTTCATTTTTTGCTCTAAGAACAAGGGGTGGCCTTGACCCTCAATCCTCCCGAGCTCAGCCTCCAAAGTAGCTAGGCTTACTGGTATAAGCCACCAGTGTCTGCTAACGACCTCAATTAATCAAGCACATTATATACATGTATTGAATCATCACATTATACCCCATAAATATGTACAATAGTTATGTGTCAATCAAAAAGGTGGAGGGATTTGGAGGCAGGCACACCAGGAAAACACCATGTGAAGATGAAGCCAGAGGCCTGGCAGAACGGCTTAAAGTGGTAAGAGAGGCCCTGAGTTCAAACCCCAGTGCTGCCAAAAAATATGATGAAACCAGAAAGTGGGTGATGCTTGTACAAGTGAGGCAACGCTAAAGATGTCTAGCAAACCACCAGAAGCTGATCCTTATAAAATAGGCCTCAGAGAGGGGGCCTTTACCCACCAACTGAGGACATGTCGAGGAGGCATAGCTCATGAACCAGAAAGCAGGCCTTCTCCAGACATGGAAGTTAGCAGTGCTTTGGTCTTAGACTGCCAGCCTCCAGAACTGTGAGAAATAAAATTCTCTTATTTCTAAGCCTCCCAGTTTATGGTACTTTGAAATAGCAGTCTGAGCTGACTACTACAATGTATTCACCAAAACATTGCTAATGTTTCAATTTTTTCAGAGGCATGTACAAGTATTGAGAAAAGATCTAGAAATTAGGCAGGAACCATTGGAAGAAGCTGGGCCAATCAGTTCAGACAGTCACACTAGGGAAGCACCCACAGAAGTTGGGTGTACTGAGGCCATTGTGTACAATTGCACAAGTTGGACACAATTTTTACAGCTACAGCGGGTAGATGGCCCATCACACAGGGAAGCCTGAGTCAGAGTGGATGGGGCCATTCCAGGGAAAGCATGTCAGGAGTGTGTGTGTGGGGGGGCTGTCACAGGGTTTCACCTCTAAGTGGAGCCTCCCTGAGTATGGCTGAGCCTCACAAAGGAAATCCTGTCTTATTGTGCAAGACTTGGTGGGGGCACTCTTAGGACTATCACCAGAATTCTCCTTCCAGCTCCAGAATGAGCTTTGCTAACAGTTGCTGGGCCTGATGGACAGCTGGGAATTCGAGAAGGAATTGTGGGGCCTCTTGTCCAGGGAAAGTTGCTGGGCGTCGGGTCAGTTGGGTCAGGGCACTATGGAGTCTCAGTGGGCACTATGGGACCACTCTGGAAAAGGCTGTGGGACACTTAAACTGCCAAACAGGATCAGGAAGATTCAGGGATCCCCAGAGTGATGCACACCCTCCACTCTCAGTCATTGTGGAGTTTCCTCTCCCCCACACAGAAGACTGGGAAGATGGGTAGTTGTGGGTAAGACATAGGGCAGACATGTCTTACCGCATGCCGGTCCTTACCTTGGTACTCCAGCTTGAATCCTGGCCGGTTCTGGGAGTGGTCGCTGTGGAAATACACGGTGGTCTCGTGGGACGTGGAGAGCAGGGAGCCTGGCAGCTCATTTCCGCTGAATCTGCCCATGATGCGGCTAGTCTCGTAGGGGCCATTCCGGATTTCTATGAAGTCATGGTTGGGCTCGGTGGAGAAGTTCAGGAACTGGATGTGAGCTCCTGGGAGCAGGACAGAGGCAGACAGTGCCCAAAGCCACACAGTCCCACTTCAAGTGATGCCAGCTGCCCTATGAAAGCATTTCTTGCCAGAGCCTACCCAGTTAGGGCTCCCAGGATGGCTTGGGGAGCTGCTGGTCCAGTCCCTCTTCTGAACAGGACCAGAAAGTCTACTAATTCATTCAAAAGTAAAGGCATCAGTCATTTCAGAGCTCCATCCTGAGTCTATTTTATTGAAAAAGTCAAGTTCAGGGTCAACATTGGCTTAATTTGTGAGTCATAGGGCTAATCTAATATAAAGATAATTACACTAAAATAAATTTTTACTTAAAAATAACACCCCCCCTCACTTAATCAAAAGACATGACCATTAATTCTGGTATTTTTAGAACCCTAAAGATAATTCTAAAACATAAAGCTTAGAAGTATACATTGTCCCATCTGTTCTATTGGGAAACCAAATGAAGTTTACACTTTGAGATCTTAGTGGGGGCCAACCAAGATCTAGCAATCTGATAGGTTAAACTGATCAAATAAAGCCTTCCCTCATTTTTTTTGCAACTGGGGATCGAACCCAGGACCTTACAGTAGGCTCATGCTCTATCATTTGAGCATGCCCTTGGCCCCACCTTTTTTTTTTTTTCACTTGTTTCTGAAATAGGGCCTTTCTTGCAAACTTTGATCTCAAACTCATGATCCCTGCCTCCTGCCTTTCTAGTAGATAGGATTACTGGTCTGCGCTGCCATGTTTGGCTAAATTGAGCCCTTCATGAACATATTTACATAAGCTTTAGGGAAAGGAGATGGGAAAATTAATACTTGTTTACTGATAAGATTTTCCCAAATTGGATTACTATGGAAAAGGTTGCTTCCAAAGTCCATTTCCTGAGCATAGGAAAATGCCCACAGTACACTGTTAATTGGGAAAATCAGATTGCAAAATAGCATGTAGAATCCGATTCTAATTCTTGTATTAGAAAACAAGAATATTTGTTCATCTGCTAACAATATTTACTGAGTGTTTGCCATGATTAAGGCCATGCTAGGCATTGCACAGGATGAAAATCAGGTTTGTGTCTTCATGAGTATCACAGTCTAATGGTGGAGGAATAAGCCATTACTAATTATCTGTGCATGATGGGATTACAGATAGATCTTAATTTTTTTAAATGTGCTCATCTGTACTTTCTAATTTGCTAGAAGGAGAACATGTGTGCAATTGTTTTTTGCATCTGCTTAGGTAAAGAATAAATTAAGACTTGACATATAGTTTTGAAGAATGGGTGGGTTAATTATCAACCACCTAAACCATCCTCCTTCTAATGAACACATGATGGTTTCCAAATCACAGAAACTCTTTTGATGAGTATCTCTGTACCTGTCACCTGTGGGACTATGCATCCTCCCATGATGGAGAGCAATGACTGACCATGCATGTGGAAAGCACTGGATTGTGCTCACCATCTAGTGGTAGAGGCATGTAAATACAGAGCTTTTTATACACTGAAACCAGGTGCTGGGTTAGAAGTAGTGTTGGAGTCCACTTGATAGCAAGGGATCCTGAACCTGCAGCAGTCTTATTCCCCAGAGTCTGAATAAGCACCCAGGACTTTGAGACATAAGGTCACACAGAGAACACCCATCCATTAAATTTGTGTGTTGCCTTTCTGTGTTGCTCTCTTCCCCCCATCCTCTGTCATCTTAGGTTCTTCTGCCCCAACCTGAATGCAGAGCAGTAGGGCTCTCATAGCCTCTTTCTTCAGTGTCCCAAAATCTGGAGTCTCACAAGGCTGCCAAAGTTGTCATCATTTTGAGCCCAGTTTCCTTCAGAAGATGGTACTAGATCTAGGACTTCAGTCTTTGGAGGAGTCACCAATGCCTGTCCTCCCTTTAGCCCAATTTAGAGAAACTAGTTAGACAGCTTTCTCTAATCTGAAGACACACTCTGGGTTGAATAATAGATGATAAAATGGAAATCTTTATTTCGGAGGCTCACAGAGTGGTAGGTTTCAAGCTAATTTCTCTTGGAAGAGGAAGGATATGGGTGGTGGGTAAGAGAGAGAGAGTAAGGGGGATGATTACATTCAAGATACGTTATATGCAAATATTAAATGTCACAATGAAACCCATCATTATGTACAATTTATATACACTAATAAAATGTTTTCTAGAAAGAATACCCCCCAGGACATGTCTTTCCTGGGAAAAGAGCTATGATGAACAAGATGACCCCTGTGTACAGCCCAAGGGTTCCATGTCAGCACAAGCCTGTATACCTTCAACATGGGTATCTGGGGTTAAATTATATTCCCAGGGCATGATACATGAATTGCCAGCAACTCAATTTTGTACCTAGATTAATGTCTTCCATACCCAACAACCCTCATGCCTGGCATACTTCATTTCCCACATCCCCCCAAAACTCTCCCAGTCTCTAGACCAGCTAGAATGTGCCTATGACAGATGCAAACTCAATTTCATATTGACCTTGGCTCAATTTAATTAGGATGATAAATCAGATAGGGGAGTTAAAAGCACAACTTGAGGTCCAGTCTCAGTAAAATAGACTTCCTTTTCTTTTTAAAGCATCCCTGAGTAATTTCTCATTCTGCATCCCTGGATTTTAATTCACTAATCAAAGGATAATAATGGCAACCTTAAAGAGTTTTCTTCCCCTTATACTTTCATCTCTGCCATTCTTAATGGACCCTCAGGACTGTACAAGATGTCAACAGATGAAGAATAAGAATCAGAGTGCTAAATTGAGTTGGCTGGGGTTATATTGAGATTGGGCAGACAGCTGCTTTGACCCAGGGACCTGGGCCTGTCTCCTCCAATGAGGTTGCAGAGACTTACCAAAGCCCACGGGCAGTGCAATCTTCCAGGAGCAGTCCATGTTACTGGGGTAGTTGCCTGGGAAACCGGGGCTCAGGATCACCCCCTCCATCTCTTCCACTGCTCCCCCACACTGCGCTGTGGCAGCGAGACAGGATGAGGTTAGAACGTCAAGGAGTGTATAGGACCATATTAATGTTCAGTGTCTCCCTGAGAGCAGAAGTTTTAAACTTTTCCTGAGCCATAAGCCCCTTTGAGAATACAAAGGAATCTTTCTTAAAAAAAAATACTATACACAGTGGCAAAATTGAGTATGTGAATTTGGGAGGGAGGCACAATCTAGCATGCTCTCAACCTTAAGCATACCCTACACAGGTCAGTGCCCTTACCAAGGGTAAGTCTGTTCCAAGAGAAGTCTGACCATTCCTTGCACTATTGTCCACTTCTCTCTATCCTTGCTGCCCAGTCAACTCTTCCAAGATTGCAGACACAGTAAAGGGGAGGGGGCTGGCACTCATTGTGTCCCTACAATGTGCCCATGACTGTGCCCAAGCTTTTTCCAAATATATCTTGTTTTGGTGTCAGAAGTGGAATTCAAATATATCTGTCATAGGGCAGGGTGGTTGGCTAGTGAGGGTCCCATGAACCCCCCCTGAGAAAGGCGATCGTGATTGATCTTGATTTGCATCCTACAGGAACCAACCATGAATCTGTCTGAGAATCAGAAATTCTGGGAGGGTCTTGGGACATCTAATTTTAGGGTTGACTGAGAATCCAGGGGTGGGGCTCCATAGTAGCTAGTCAGTGGACATTAATTCTTGACTTTCACATCTTATTAGGAAAGGCTGTGTGAGTAGGAAGGGGCTAACCAGTCATGGAGGCCAGGAAAAAGCATGAAGGGAGGGAGTGCCAGGCTCTAGGCAAGCACTTTCTGGGGAGGTGACTTGGAAACACATCTGAATGGAGCCCTGTGACCATTTGGGTCACAATCCCCACTTCACTTCCTATGGGACTGTGAGAACATTCTAAACCCCTCCAAAGCTCAGTTCCCCCAGTTGCAAAGTGGAGTTAACAACAACACCTATCTTGGGACTGTGATGAGGGGACATGGGAGAGGACTGGGCTTCATTTGGAGCAGGTCTGGTATACACAGTAAAGCCTCCCTGAAAGACACCAACTGTTAATATGATTTCCTTGGCTGGGTCTTTGTGATATGTCCTGGGCAGGGGTGGTGAGTGTCTTGGGCTCTCCAGTCACATTTCTGGCCTGCTCTGCTCCTCGGTGAAATCAAAAGAAAACTGCCATTATGCCTAAAACTGACACTTCCTCAATTCTCCTCACTTCCTATCCCAAATCAACCTTGGGAGGAGCTTTAAGTCAACTGGGCATCAGAGAACCTTAGCTTTCTAATCCTGACTCTACCATCTTCTTTTTAATCCTCAAAGACTTAGATTTCCAACTGAGGATAATGATCCCTCCCTGGAAAATGGAGCACCACGCCTGGCAGACAGTAGACACTCAATGTTTGTTTCCCCCTTCTTTGACCTGATCAGCAGTCTCAGAGGGTAGTGACTCTGTTTTTTCCTGTAACCACTAATTTTCTCATCATTTCTTAGCACAGGGTAAGCAATGAGACCACACCAAATCCTTGTTTCACATGAAATCCTTGGCATCATTAGTGGATTTAGCTGTCTTCCCCGTAAATCGTAAGACAAGCCCAAAGTGCCTAGAAATTCCATGTGGGGTCTGGATGATTATCTGGAATCATATTGGTCGTCATGATGTTTTCAACTTCCTGTAATTTTTCATTTGGTGAGCAGAGCTTTCCCAAAGTCATAACAACTTTGAAAGAGAGAGATTACAAAATCATGAGTTTTTACAAATCCAAAACATCAAATCTTCTGACTTGCCCTTGAACTTGACAATATGCCACTGAGCACAAACCCCTAGAGAGTGGATTTGAGTGGGCTGAAAACTCTGGGCTCTCTTACCAATACAGAGTGGAGGAGGGTAGTTCCATCGCCGCACCGTTCCGGGCATGCAGGAGATGTGGGCGTGACCCTGGAGGAATGGGGAACAGCGGTGGGCTCGAGGCCCCCATGTACACAACTGTATGTGCAACCCAGAATGGGGACTTATTCGGGGGACTCAAATTAAGGAACAAGACATACAAAGAGACACAGATCTACTGTGGGATTTGAGGTGAGGCAGAGGGAGATTTGGGGGAAAGAACAATTATTACCCACCATTACTAAGGAGTTCTCATTACTAAAGGTTTCCTTGTGAGATTCCTTTAATTACTAAATTCCCTCATGGCCTTCAAAGGAAAATTAAATTTTTCTAAAGTCCAATCAAACCTAACTCTGTAGGAACACACTTGAGGTTGGCTTCTGCTAAAATTGTTAAAGTCAGAGAACAGCTCCAGGAAGGGGTAATGGTCCCCAGGGGAGCTGGGGGTTGCTCTGTGTTCTTTGGTGACTGCAGCTCTGCTTGCTGCAAGGCTGGCCAATCACATCTCAGAGGACACCCTTCTCCCACCCTAGGATTTTGGTGGAAGGGGGTACCTGGAGTGCATATCCGGGCTCACATTGGAAAGACACCACATCATTCACCAAGTAGCGCTCGCCAGTCTTTACCCCGTTACTGGGCACAGCTGGTTCAGGACAACTGCTCAGGCCTACCGCTAGACAAGACAGAGACAGACAATGAGAAGAATGAATAAGCCCAGTAAGTCAAGGTGGCAGGAGGTCAAGGGCATTGCTCACTGCAAGAGGGGCAAGAGGACCTCTAGGCCAGTGCTTCCCAACCTCTTCACCCCTAGCACACAGGGGAAATTAGGATGTCTGCATAGTATAGAGAGTGGTCATCAGACCAAAGCTCCCTGGGTGAGGGAGGTGTCATCCTGGGGACTTTTGGGGTCCTGCCCACTCACTGAGCTCAGAGCCAGAGAGCCTGGCCTGGCTTCAGACCCCCAGGCCTCTCTGCTGGAGCTCCTGCCATGTCCCTCTTGCCACCTGCTCTCAACTTTCCTCCTTCTTCTTAACTCTTAAGAAGATAGTTCTTGCCAGCTCAGACACTGGGAGAGGGCCACAGGAAGGCAAGAAGGGCAGGGAGTAGATAGAGAATGGGGCATCTTCGTGGAGTCCAGGGTTCAGAGTTCCTCTCTCTGGGGAAGACTGTCCTGAGAGAAGTTTTCCAGCAGATAAAGACTGCCTTAGTTTTCCTGTTGTGTTTTCAAGGTCAGGCCACCAGCCCATCTTGTCATACAGCAACTGATGAGTCTTCATGTCACATTCAGAGAAGAGGCTCCAATAACATTTTTTTATTTGAAGGGAAATTTGCATGTAAAGAAATGCTCAAATTGTACATGTATATGCTGTGACTGTCAAGTGCAATTGTCAAAACTGTAAGTGCTTCGTCTTAACAAATGCTTGCACTTGTAACGCCCAAAGCCCCACCAAAATTAGAGGGCATTGCTATCACCCTAGAAACCCCCTCCAACCTTTCCTGGGCATTTCCTTTCCTACACATGCTTTTGAGATGTGACTGTGATGCTTTTAAGTGAAGCCTGTTTAGGCCTGTGTCCAAAACCTTAGCAGCTGAGACAAAGATGGCAAGGGTGAGGATTAAAATATGCAGCAGACTGAATCGCAAGTGTTTCATCTTCTGGACTTGAGATCTGTATTACTAGTGAACAAAAGGTGGGAGGGGGAGAGCTGCAGGGGGTGGGAAGGGAGAAAAGAAGAAAAAGAAGGAGGAGGAGGATAAAGAAGAACGTGGAGAAGAAGAAGGAGAGAAGAGAGAGGAACAGAGCATGATACAAGGGAAAATGGAATAGGGAGGAAGATGAAGCCAGAGAAAGAAAAAAAGAGGGAGACAGAGTAAAGTCCATTCTAATTTCTCTTACACTGTGCAGCTTGGTTTTATTGAGCCATGCTTACAACAAAAGGAAAATTATTTTTTATCATATATAATTTATTACTTTTGAAACTGTATTATTCCATTTCCATTTCAATTAAATGCCACTACTACAGTAGCTTTTCTCCATCTTCTGAACCCTCTTTGTAGGGTTTTGGAATGCCAGTCTCCAAATATCCTCGGGTACCTGTTTCCCCCAGCTTTTCCTACTGGTCATGAGAAATGCCAGCCTCTGAGAACCATCTGTTCCCATGGACAAAGAAAACCAAGAAGGGGTGAGTTGTTCTTGGGAATGAGGCAGTAGAATGACAAAGGGCTTTAGGAATGGAGTTTACTTTTAGAAGAAGAAAGGACAAACAATGCTTTTAGAGAACATTTAAGGTCTCAGTTAAAATATTGGAGAGAACTGAGAAGACAGGATAAAAAGGAATTAATTATTCAAGAATCCTGGGATGTTTCACTCTACCAAGTGAGTGAAGTCTTAGATATCTGTAGGAGGAAGTTCTCACAGGTCCCTGTGCTAACTGCCTACCCCTCAGGATCTTTGCTTTAAGCTGTCCCAGGTCTCTTCCACCAGGTGCACACTTTAGTTCTATCAGGTGATGAATATACCAGTACCCAGCTGGTCCTCCCTCAATTGCTGAGATAAAGTTCACTCTTTTAAGAGACCCAGGTGGACATCTGTATAACATCTGGTACTGACTCCATCAGACCTCTGGTACCATCAAAACCTTCTATCCGCACAGTCTCATGTTGTCACAGATGATCGAGTGAGCCATGCCTTCCTGTGTTTCTTGCTTCTCATTCCAAACTGAACTCAGGCATCAACTAACTCAGGCTAGACCCTACCTAGCTAGGTGTAGCTCCCTTCCTCTATTCTTCCTTAGCATATCGGGCTTCACCAGCATTATTGTTTCTGTGTCCATTTCTCTACCAAGCTTTGTGCTTTTGGTGGTAGGCACAGGTCCCGTTCATCTTTGGTCTGTGGACACTGAACACAGACTTGACACATGTAGGTACTCAATGTTTCTTCTCGCCATCTGCCCCAGGGAGAAGTCACCATCTCTCCTTTGAACCAGTGCTCTGTCATCTAGAGACATCTGTGAGAGCAACTATAATGTGTGATGTAGTTCTCTATGTATCTAGCTTTGTCCAGCAGATTTGGAGGGGATGCACTCATTTTGAACTCAGTCAATTCTAGCAAAACCCAGATGTACCTGGCAGATTGGAAGCCCTCAGTGATTATTTGCTGCATGTGTGTGTAATGGAACACACATGTTCCAGGATGAACACAGTCTCCCAGAAACCTCTTTATGTTCCAGAAGGGACATCCACACATCTTTCTGTTCAGTTTTTAGTAGTGACCACATAGGATGCTGGAAGCCAGGATATATGGGTTTGAGCTGGGAGAGAGAAATCTTGTAGAAGAGAAGTGAAGTTTCCAATGACAGAAGAAACTTTGAGGTCAATTTTATCACCAAACCAGGGATCAGAGAGGCCAGTCTGCAGGCGTGGAGAAGAAGGGCACTTCCATTTTTTTTTTTTTTTTTTTTTTACATCCCAAATAATATACTGGGGCCGAGGTCAATCACCAAACCCTTTTCTGCTTTTGAGGTGGACACAAATGGAGCACACAGGTTTTGGGATACATTTGACAGCCCAGTGGAGCCTGTCTCTCCCATACTTGGTGGCTATGCAGGTATGAGGGGATTTCAGAACTTCTCGGAGCCCTAGTGTTCTCCTCTGGGTCTATGGTGAGGCTTGAATGGGATCGAGAGTGTACGTCCGTGTCAGAGTGGGCACCCAGTAACTGTCCATTTCCACCCAGAACCCTGCACACAGCCGAGACCCTGCATTCTCACTTTTGTACTCCAAATGGAAGCCGGCGGCAGACACACTGATGTCCGAGTAGAAGTGAAGATAGAGCTGGTTGGAGGTGCTGTTCAGGAGGGCAGGCACAGTTGTTCCTAGGCAAGGAAACCAGGGGTCACTAAGGTATGGCCTTCCTGCCCCCAGCTCCTTCCTATTCCTCTTGCTTCTAATGCCTGCTGACATTTGCTCCCAGGGACGCCAAGTGCCCCCAGCTATCAAACTCACTAAATGATAAGTGAGCACCCCTTAGAGTGCCAGGTCTCCAATGGCCGAGGGAAGGGAGATTTCAAACCACTTTCTGCAAGGTGAGCAGTGCCATAGCCTTATGCCACAGGCAAGTGAGGGATCCCCTCAGGCAGGCCTGTGAGTTAGGTCCCCTACCAGCCATCTTCAAAATGACTCTGACATGTGTAATAATTTGGGCAACCCAGCAGTGTGGACAGTTTATCTGGGGGCATGTGATTCCTTTTTGTATCTTGGCAATATAGAGTTCTGGGCCTCCTAGGCGATTCAGATAACTGTCCTGGCCATTGAGCAAAAACACACACACACTCAGGCAGAAGGCCCGCCACTGGATGGATAGTGCTACAGTCACTTTGGAAAGCAGTTTGGTACTTCCTTAAAAAGTTCAATTAAGGTATCATATGTACTTCCATTTGTACATAGATACTCAAGAGAACAAACACTTGAACATGACTGCTCATAGCTGCATTAGTCAGAGCAGTCCCATACTAGAAATACTTCAAATATTCAACTGATGAATGTATGAACAACAGTTTATCCATCACTGGTTGTTGAGTAGGATAAACAAAATGTGGTCTATCTGTACAATAAAGTATTGAACCAAACTATCACTTGGTGAACCTTGAAAACATGATGCCAAATGAAAGAAGCTAGACATGAAGGCTACATATTGTAAGATTCCATTTATATGAAATGCCCTGAATGGATGAATCCACAGAGATAGAGAGATCAGTGGTTGCCAGGTGCTGGGAGTGGGTTTGGGTGGGGGGGGGCAGGTGAGTACAAATGGGTGCTTGGTTTCTTTTTAGGGAGATAAAGATATTTTAAAATTAGTTAGTGATGGTTGTAGAACCTTGTAAATATACCAAAAATCCCTCACTAATGTGTACACTCAAAAATAGTGAACTTTATGGTATGTGAGTATCTTCATGGTGATGGTAGTGGTGGTGATGACATCTACCACGACCCTTCAGGTTGAAGCCCCAGATGCCCCAGCTTACCTGAGAAACTCCCAAGCATGGTTACAGTGTTATCTGCACCATCAAACACTTCCAAGGAGTCCCAGTTCTGCTCTGTGACAAAACTGATGACTTGAATCTGGGAAGGCAGAAGGACTGAGTTGTTGATCAGGCAGCCGGAATCCCTCCCTCCCTTTCCATAGTCAATTTCATTTATTGAGCCCAACACTACTGGATCCTTCCCATAAAAGTCAGATGCAGTCTCTACCCCCAGGAGCTCAGTGTCTAGTGGGGAAGACAGATGTGAAACAGACAGTCACAAGACAGCGGAGTACTTTGCCAGGTAGGGGAAGTGAAATTCTAGCAGGCAGAAATGCTTCAGTCCAACTGGCCATCTCCTCACCTCTGGAATGTTCTTTGGGTTTCCACACTTTTCTGGCTTCATTGCATTCCACAGCAGCAAGCCAGCAACTCACTCTTGCACAGGCATGTCCAGCTTGCTGCCTCTCTGTTGGCCTGGCAGCTCTGAGCCTTCTTCTATGCCCCACTTCATTTGTTTCTTACTCCTGGGCACCAGTTATGCCCCCAGTTTGACTTCTATAGCTCAGGTTTCTCCATGGCTCACTTGACCTTGGTGCTCTGTTCCCTCCCCTCAGCCTTGTCTCCCCCACAATTTAAGAATAACATCCCTCAGCGGAGTGGCTCAAGTGGTTGAGTGTCTGACTAGCAAGAATGAGGTCCTGAGTTCAAACCTCAGTACCACCAAAAATGAGAAAAAACTGGAGAAGAATAACACCCCCTCAAGCCATTTGAAGAACATCCCCTAAAAATCCCTTCATCTTTGTATTCCAGTTCCAGGCCTACTTCCTTTTCTGAGCCTGCCTGCTAGCCCAAACCAAGGCTCACCTCTCCTCCTTAGTGGCCCGCCTCTCTCCTTGCACCCCCGAGCTGTTATGTCCTCCTATTTGTGAGTGACACTTCTACACCTGGACTGGGCTGTGTCTTCTCCTGGCTCAGAGTTCACACAGTCAGAACCTGCACATGGCCCCCTGCCTGAGGCACCCCCTCCCCCTTACCTGGATTCCAGCGCCTTCGGGGACCGTGATCTTCCACACGCAATTGAGGCTGTTGAGGTAGGTCTCTGGGAAGCCAGGGGACAGGATGGTACCCCTGCGCTCTGTGAGGTTGCCACCACAGGGCACTGGGAGAGGAAGCTCTGGTCAGAGCCACCCCAGACACCTCCCCTAGGCCCCAACCTCTGCTGTGACTCCTTCCTGTGCTGGTTTCTCCTTTTGGGGCCTCCAGTCCAACCTTCTGTTCTTGGCCTCCTCTGTGACTTATCCCCAGACAATCGTCCTTCAGGGACCTGGACCCTTGCTTCTCCCTTTGCATGTATTCCCCCCCAGCTCCCCCACCTTACTGTCTTCACACCAACCCACAGGATAAGCCAGCAACTTGGCCAGCACCATGTGCTGGGGAAGGGGCAGTTATGTGCCTTGGGGCATCTGTGGGGACAGGCCACTTTCCCAGGACTACTTGCAGCCTTTCCCACCCTCCCTCCCTCCTTCGTTCCTGGTTGTCCAGGTTCTCACCCACACAGGTTGGTGCTGAGACATTCCACTGGGCCAAGGCCCCTGGCACAGGGAGACACTCGATTTCTGGGGACCCCTGCAGGGCATAGCCGGAGCTGCACTCGAAGCGGATGATGGCCCCCACTGAGAAGTCACTGCCCAGTCTCTTGCCGTAGCGGGGTTCCGGCACAGAGCTGCACTGTGTGGCGCTGGTGCGGGGCACCGCTGCGGGGGACAAGGGCACGGAGGGGTAGGCCCCATCCCTCTAGAAACTGGCCCAGGGATGCACACAAAACAGGACTGGAACAAAGGCAGTCTGGAGGTGACCCTGGGAGCTGAGGGCACTTTCCCTCAGGGTAGGAGTGGACAGTCTCCAGGGTGAGACCTATTTTTCTGCACACAGTTGGACACACAAGGTTGCAGCAGAGCTTCCAGAAGTCATGGGGGATAATGAAAGCTCCTTGGTCCCATGTTTTTCTCTGGTTCTCTGGTGATTTCCTCATCATTCAGGGTCCCACACTTGCTTCCTAATAGGGAGTATGGCCTTTCTTCTTTTGCCTTCATGGCCTCTGCTTTGCCTTGGCCTCTCCTCCCCATGTACCTTAAGCCCCTGCCCAGGGCCTTACACAATGGTGGATTGTGGGACCCTTTAACTCAGATCCCAGGGGTGGCGCCCTCCCTGTGGTAGAATTAGTCCTGCACCAGGAAATGCATCTCATCCTGGGCAGAGTGGAATGAACTGGACCATGCTGAGAAGTTGGGCCCTGGCAATGTGAATGCTCTCCTGGCAAGGGGGCCTGCAGGTAAAGCCAGAATGTTCCATGACTGCCTTTCTAGGTCCGTAAAGATGGGAATGGACATCCATTACCTGCTTGACCAGCTGCCTTGTGAACTCTCTTTTAATCCTGTCAGTGAGGGACTAGTTAATATTAGGCTCATTTCATACAAGATCAAATTGGGGCTTCAAGATGTGGAGTGGTTAGTGTCCATCCCTCATCAGAGCCTTACAAACAAAACCAAGCTCTATGAGAGAGAAAGTCCAGGTTAAGAGGCTTAGGTGGGTATCCCCAGTTGCCATTTGGACTGTCTCAGATGGTGGGAGTGGGGTGTAGAGGGGCCAAGGAGGAATTAACTTCTCATATCCGATTTAATTTCTCATTCAACATAGAATTTGGTACAAGAAATGTCTGTTGGGTAAACAAGTGTATAAAATTCAACTCAATATCAGGGAATTTCCTCTGGCTCTAGTACTTGCCCCTAAACATCATGTGGGGTCAAAGGTCCTTATTCCCTGGGTCACAGAGTCACTGAGGAACTGAGATGGCCTTGGCTTTCTGGTGTCCACATCTCACATACCTTGGTAGACAAAGTGGAAACCTTTGGCTGGTGCTTGACCTTTGGCACTGAACTTAATAAGAACTTGATTGGAGGTAGCCAAGGGCAGCGACTCTCCTGCCAAGATAAGGGGTAAGGAAGAGAGGAAGACAGTGAGCCCCAGAAGCTGGGCCCAGCAGATAGAATTCCTGCCAGGAATGAGGGGCAGAAAATGCCTCACACAGTGATCCATTCCATGTTCTAGGACTTCCTGAAACAAAACTTCACATTTTCACTGCACCTGACAGTCTCAAGTTTACAGAAGAATTTTGCATCCATGGTCTTTCTTTGACCTGTGGTTGATGTGAGGTTGGCATGACAGAATTCAGCACCCTCATTTAACAAACCCAGACAGAGAAGTTCAAAAAGATTACATAACCTTCCCAGAAAGGAGAAAGCTGCTAAAGACATGGTGATCCACAGGGATGGAGAGAATAGCCATTATCACACTGAATGGTGGTTTACTTGGAAAACCAACATAGATCTGATTAAAAATAAGTAAATAAAAAGCACCAGCTTTGGGGAAGAAGGGTGATATGATCACCTGAGAGCAATTGGCTTTTCCCATACTTCCCAAGAAAGTGATGGATAAGTAGAGTGAGAGTGAAAGGGCATGGTAGAAATAATTATGCTGGGACAACCAAACAGAAGCTGGGACTGTCTCAGGCACACCGGGATGTATTGTCACCCAGACAGTAACACACAAGCTGGAAGAAAACCTGGATGGGCATGAGGTGCTAGAGGAGGCAGGCACAGCCTTTGCAGCAGAAGATACGGGTATAGATCTGCTGGGTGTGGTACAGGTGGGTGAAGGAAAGACAGCACCAACTGAACCCACAGACCTGCTTGTCACCACCTTCCTGTGGAAGCCCAGGGAAATGTGGTGGCAGGCAGTGGTGTGGCCCATTTGTATGCTGTTCCTGTGAAACTTTAGAGAACCCAGGGAGTGACTGCAGACTCTACCCTCAGAAGGGAATAAAGGTTACAGAGGGCCAAGCTACATCCCCAGTGCAGAGAGGAATGCAGTTCTGACCCACCAAGGAGCTATTGGGAGTCACCGGAAGGTCCATCAGTGCTTCCAGAAACCCCACATGATGCTACCAGCCTGGGGAAGGGAGAGCACACCTAGATTTAAATGTGGTCCAGATGGCTGTCTCTGGCTCCTCCTCTCAACAGAGGGGAGCAGAATGAAACACCAGTTTTCTGTCTTCCCACCATTTGGTCTGACAGATGTGAGCTAGGACCCCAGTGATTGCTCACAAAGCCCTGGCCACATGCAGTCTTCCCTCTCCAGGGAAAAGCATAGAGTAAAATCACTGGGCATATGAGAAGATTTCAAAGTTTTCAGGGAAGAGAGCACTCAGAAATCAAAGAAAAGATTTTCATGTAAACAGGAAAAAAAATCTCAGAAGGTCATCTTTCTTCCTTCCTTCCTCCCATATCTGTGAGGTCAGAGGAGGAAGGTGGCAAAGGAAGGATTTAAGATCAATAAAGGTAACAAGGGATGAGAAATGCCAACATATGACTATGGATTCTGCAACAATTGAACAGTGAAAAGGAGATGAAATTGAGAAATTCTTCCAGAATCCACAGGAAAAAAAAAGGATGAAGAGATCAAAACAATGAGAGCAGGGACACGTGACATGGAAGTTAGATGAGAAAAATCCAATAGGCATATATCAGGAATTCCAGAGAGAATTGGAAGGAGAAAAAATAATTTTAGAAGGAAGATACCTTTCTTAAGACTTGAGGCTTAGCCTGCAGCAGCTTGCCAAGTGCCAGATCTGATTAGTGAAAAGAGAATCCCCTCTATAGCATGTCCTAGTGGGCTGTTAAATTTTTAAAATTAAAGAAAAAGTATGAAAATCATATGGCCAGGAAAGCATAAGCTATTTACAAGGACAAGGAATTAGGTTGGACCCCAATTTGTCTGTAATATTATGTGTTAGGACAACGGCTGCAGTTTTGAAAGATAAAATGAGTGACTCATAATTTGATTTGCGATTGAGTTGTCATTTATATGGTATGTTAAGAGGAAGGCATTCTCATGCATGCGAGTGAAAGAAAGTACTACAATTATGAGCCCTACTGAAAAAAAGAACTAAAGTAGAGAAGTTAAGAAGTGGCAGTAAGAAATTCAGCCAGGAAAGGATGGCTAACATCGCCCCCCACCCCCCACCAAATAACTGTTGTTAATGAGGTAACAAAACTAAATGCAAATGTCAAAGCTGGTCTTTGGGGAAGAAGTTCATAATTTTGAAATAATTACTAAGACCGTTAACACAAAAGCCCAAATAAACAAATAAAAATTGGAAATTAGAGATGGGTCAGGTATGAAAGGAAAAGTGAGGGGGTAAAACCAAAATAACAAAGCAAATCCCAGAAAGAACAAAGCAAGATGACACATGCTAGCCCAAATATTTCATTTGGAAAATAAGTCAGCAGTCTTCCTCTTGCAAGAAAAAGACTTAGAGAAAATATGGAAAACAGATCAGGAAGCATGGATATGAAAGTTGTTAGAAATACCAGAAGAAAACAAAATATCATAATTGTAGCGGGAGATAGTATGCATGACATTCTTAATCATTGATATATCAAACAAGAAAATGAAATAAAGACGTCGAGTAGTGTTCCTTAATTTAAACTTTTTTCTCAATCTCAATACATGTCAGGAACAAGGACATTGTTCAACCTCCATCAGTTCCAGTGTGGCTTGTTATGTGTGTTTCTCCAAGTGAGAAGTAAGATACTCTCTGAGTATGTCAACATTGTTGTCTTTAGGTCATAACCACCCTTCCTTCCTTCCTTCCTTCCTTCTTCCCTCCTTTCCTCCCTCCTTCCTTCCTTCCCCTCTCCCTAATTTCCTCTTTCCTTTCTTCCTTCCTTTCCTCCCTCCTTCCTTCCTTCCCCTCTCCCTAATTTCCTCTTTCCTTTCTTCCTTCCTATCTCCTTCCTGCTTGCTTTCTGTTTTTATTGGTCATGTACACCCATATCACACCTATATTTATATTTACAGGTCCTAAATATATACCTTTCTTTACCTATAGGTCATATACCTATACTCATACTTCTAGAGTTATCTATGTATCGATCTACGAATCTATGCATGTGTGTATGTATCTAGCTATGTGTCAGTTTTGAAAACCATCTTACCCTGAGAGGTGCTGATTTACACCCTTGGTGGAGTGTATGTGTGCATGGTGATTCTGAAAAATCAGTTGGTGGAGAATCCCTGATGGATGGATTTGAATAACCATATTGAGTAAGATTGATCTAATAGCTATTTCAAAGCTCATTTATTCCTACCAGCAACTCTGTGGGTAGAACTTCTACTCATTGAGTTTTCTCAGAGACATCAAGTGCTGTGCCTACAGTCACCGAGCAGGTGCACAACAAGGATGAAGAATCTGGCCAGTATGACTGAAGAGCCTGAGTGTGTACCTTCTCGCTATTTGGCCTCTCTATCCTACAGCGAATACACATTCTTCTCAAATACTTATGGAATCTAAAAAGAAAATGTCCTTGTCTACCAAGAGGACCACATTTACTCTCCAAAGTAGAAAGGTAGGCCATATTCACTAACCATGTGGCAATAAAAATAGAAGTTAATATAAAGACTTAATGCAACACGGACAAAATCCACATTCTCGGGGGCAGGGGAGAAGAGATAGCCTTAAGCAACTCTTGGATAAAAAGGATACTATGGGCTACTTAGAAAGTAATGATGGTGCAACTAGTACCTATGGAAATCTATGGCAGGAAATGACACTGTATCCGAGCATCCTCCTTATTACATAGGGAAATAACAAAGCTCTCAGGTCAGGATGTAACAGCAAGGAGAACAAAGTAATTTGGAGAAACAAAAGAGGAGAGAAATTATGAAATAAAGGCAGAGATTAATTAGAAAGTAACAATAAACTCTACCGAAGAACTGGTAAATTGAAGCGATAAAAAATTTAAAAACAAAACCCACATAAAACCTCTGTACAGCTGAGAGAAAACAGGGGATTGTGGGTATAGCATTTTCAGCATTAGAAAGGCAGGAGATAGAACCACTAAAGCAAGGAGTATTAAACGTCATCAGAGTATAAAAAGTTATATTGCTAAATTTAAAATAAATTCTGAAATGAATTTTTTACAAAAGATAAAATATCAGCACTAAAATTAAAACAATATACCTGAATGGGTCAGTTGCCATGTAAAGAACTAAAAGAAAAGTCACTGAAGAGGAGGGAATTAAATAACGAAGTAAGTTTATTTGCAGATAACATTGCTTCTTGCCTGGCAGCAACGTTAGTACTCTTGTAGAGGGTTCAATGACTTAGACTTTACTAGCAAAGACCAGTTAGAAAATACAAGAGGAAAAAAAGACCCATTTGTAACTAAATAGCAACAAAAATGACTATAAAAATATCCATGAAATATCTAGGAATAAAGTTGACAAAAATAAATACTGCTTAAATGAAATGATAGTGCTTTCTCAAAGGTTCCAAGAGACAAATAAATGGAGAGACACACCACATTCCTGTATAGGACGAAGTGTTAATATACAGATGTGAGTTCTCCCCAATTTAATCCATACATTTTATGAAATTCTAGTCAAAATTTTGATGTGATTTTTTTAACCTGACAAAATAGTTCTAAATTTTATTTGAAGACAAAATAAGCAAGAATAGCCAAGAATCAAAACAAAGAATGACTGTGGGGACTAATATATTTAAAATTATTTAAATGTATTTGAAGTTATTATAACATTAAACACTATGATAGTGTTAAAATAATTAAAATACGAACAAGAATAAACATGTACTTAGAGGAAATGGATGAAAGTCTAGGAAAAGACCCTCAACTTCATAAACATTTAGTATATGTAAATCTGGCATTTTGAAAATTCTACTAGGACAACCGATTAACTATAATTTGTTAAGAGTCTCCGTATTGAATGATAAATCAAAATAAATTCCAAAGGCATTAAGGCAAAACAATAAAACTAAAAAGAAGCAAAAGATAACACAGAGGAATACTTATTTAATCAGCATAAAAGCAAAGGAGAAAACTATAAAAGAAATCATTGATAGATTTGATATCATGGGAAATTTAAATTTTCTGACATTAAAACATACCCTGAAGAAAATTAAATGGCAAATGAAAAACTGGAGTGGAAGTCATTTTATAGCATATAATCTACACAAAAGGCTTTTTATTGTAAATAATATATATATTACTCATAGTAATATGGATGTCTACTCCAAAAATTAGAAATGAGTGCTAATAGAAACATTCACACAAACTTGCAAACAAAAAACGCATGGCCCAATAAATGCATTAAAAAGGTTACCACCTAGCTACAAATAAAAGAGGCAATTAGAAAATCAGATACTATTTTCACTTTTCAAACTGATGATGCCTTTGTTTTTTTAATTACCTAGTTCTTGTGAGAATAAAGCATGCCTCTTACTAACTCTTGGTGAACAAAGTAGCAAGATCTTTCTGGAGGGGTATTTGACAATCTGCATAAAAAGCCTTAATGAGTTCAAGTTCATCTCCTTTAACTTGGCCATTCTACTTTAGAGACGCTAAGGCTACAGTCAGAAATGTGCATAAAGTTGTATGTATGATACAATGAATTACTATTCATAAGAATAAAAATGTAGAAATAATCTAAATGTGTAATAATATAGAATTCATCGCATAAATCTTAAATAAGGGTATGAGAAACTACTAAGCACCATTTCAAAATTCTATTCTAAAGGAAAAACATAATGGCAGAGAAAAGTTCACAGTGAATATTTCAATAGAAATATGCATATTGTTTTATTCAATAAAATATGTAAAAGATTAAGTCTAAGTAGATATGTCGATTGGAAAGAAATATATTACATCTTATCAGTCGTTCTTTCTGGATGGTTTTTATGTAAATTCTCCATTACGATGATTTTATTTTGCCCCTAAATTTTCTACAATGAAAATACAACATGCTTATAATTAGGAAAAAAAAGAAAGGCTGGGTCTAGATATAAGCCAACAGGTGCATGCAACACCTGTCATGTTTGGCATTCATGTTGTGAAGACATCTCAGCATATCACAAACAAAAGGCTGTGCGGGTCCATCTGTGGCCATGCAGTGCCAATGGGGCCTTGTTTCCAGTCTCAGGCACATGACGTCCCCAGCCCACCACCATCCCCATGCTGGCCCAGCCCTGGGTACCTGTGTGGGAGCCAGAGAGTGAGCTGAGGAGCCGAGAATGCTGGCTGTGACCATCGTGCACCTCCACTACATCATTGAGGGCCGTATGGAAGAAGGCAAACTGTCCAAACACCACTGTGGGGGAGACATGATGTGAAGAGCTCAGTCTCACTGGCAAAGAGAAGATGCTTGGGGCTGGTGACTGTGAGCAGCCAGTGTCCATAGACAGGTTGCAGCTCACTGTCACTGACCATCCTTAGGATGAGCTGCTTGTAAGATGTGAGCTCCTTGTCACTGGAGGAATCCAAGCACAAAGTGCATGTTCACCTATTAAGGATTGTGCTTGGGCAGCAGATGGGCTTGGGCACTCTTTCAAGATTTTCTCAGCTGGGAACTCACGAGTATGCTGGGCAAGTGTGCTGGGGCAGGAGTGGGTGCACAGGTGTCAGAGCTCACCCGAGGATAAAACTGGAATGTGGAGAAGCAGGAATGTGTCTCGAGTTGCAGTGGCCCCAGGACCCAGCAGAGTGCATGGCCCTGTTAGCTTGGTACTGAATGTTGGCTGAATGACTCAAACATCAGGCCCTGTGCTTGCCCTATCCATCTTTGGGAACAGCAGCCAGCTCTCCTGGATGGTCAGAGCACACTGATGTCTTTGCCACCCTCAACATCAAGCATATTTTTAAACAGTTGTTAGGATACCATGGGAAAAAAGCAGCCAGAGTGATCACCTGGTTGCCCTTCAGGCTCTTCTTGAATGCCTCTAGGGCTGGCAGGGCTCTAGAATATCCCTATTACCAAGTAGGAAATGATTCTGTTTCTTTCTGTTTGGATTTCGTGGGATCTGCAGATTTCTCTGTATTTTCAGGGCAGCAGCCTGCTACTCAGCTTTTTCTTGCTCCTACTTACAGTTGTGGGCCAGGCTCTGGCTCACAGAGGGGATAGTGGAGTGATGTGGTTCCCAGTCATTCTCACCTGCACTTCCAGGGCCATCTACATCCCACTCCTTCCCTCGTCCCTGTTCCTTGGTTCCCAGCACCCTGGCTACCTGCCCTCCTACTTCTGTCCTTCTTCCCCCTCCTGTCAGGAATGCCTTCTACACACCCTGCATCAGAGCACCAGCACTCAGCTGTCCTGGTTGGGAGGCTGCTCTGCCCACTCTCACAAAGGTAATGGACAACTGGGAACAGCCTGGGGAACTGCCATTTGGGAATAAAGAGGAAGAGTCAGAAACAATGAAAATAAATTTTAAAAATCCCATACCATAGTCCTTGGGCACGGTGACAAAATACAAGCAGGTCTGTCCACTGGTGTAGTTCTGGGGGTAGTTGGGGGACAAGACAACTCCATCTGAACCCAGATACTGTCCACCACAGGGGGCTGAAAGAGAAGCCAGAGAGGGTTCAGATGACACTGAGGGAATACATCAGGTATCATCTGCTCACCGCCTGAGCCTCTGGGCCTGGCAGGGCTGTCTGAGGTGGGTGATCATATGCATACAGAAGGGGCATCTGAGAAATTCTCCAAGGACATCATCTATCCCTGACCCCAAACCCACCCTGATGCCATCAAGTGCCTCCTGGGCACATGTCATCCCTTGTCCTCTTACTTAACACTGGCATGGGTCCCTGAGGGCACAGCCCTCTCTTGCTTACTCAGGGGCCTAGAGATGGTCTGCTGCCCCATGGCTGATGTGCACCTGGGAAGGTGATGTCTCATGAGCAGAAGGCCAAGGCTTTTTCCCCCATATTAAACTGCTTGGAGCCACTAGGTCTGGCCACCTCCTGTTCCAAGACCTGTTGCCATTTCCCACAAGGGGTGGGCCTTAGCTCTATCCTCTCTTGCTTACCACAGGCGCCACCATACTCTGAAGCGTGAATTGTCCCCATGTTCTTGAGGTTCTCAGACTCATTCCCATCTCCCTTGTGAGGACCCATGGCTAACTTAGCCCCCCCTGGAATCAGCTCACTCTGCACAGTTGCTTTACACAGATGACCCCTCAGTGATGTCCCCAGGCCCAGGAGCAAGCCCAGGACTACATTTAACTCCCTTCTCCTGGTGTGCCCTCCTTTGGTGGCACATCTGCAGGCCTCTGTTGAGGGCATGAGCATCTATCTGCATGGGGGTGGGGACATTAGGTGATAGAAAGAGATGACACATCGACAGGGACCAGCACAGCTGGAGAATGATGGTTCCCATTCACAGCAAACTCATGTTCACCAGGCCCTGCTTGCCTCATAGGAGTCACTTCTGAGGACCATGTCCCACTTCCCCTTCCCCTGGCCAACAGTACCCATACCCCGGCCTCCTTTGATCCTCAGAACCCTTCTGCCCCTGCTCCCGTACCTGTGCAGACTGGCCGAGGGTTGTTCCACACGGGCTTCCCATCGGGCCCCAGGATGCAGCTCAGGGTGGAGGTACCCTCCACTTCATAGCCCCCATGGCAGTAGTAGGTGACGGAAGAACCCAGCTTGAGGTCAGACCCCACCCGTGTGCCATTCTTGATGGAACCAGGGTCAAAACACGACTCCCGAGGGTTTTCTGGAAACACAGACAGACGCATGCATGGAGAGGGAAGGCTTATTGGTGGCCTATTTCTGAAGTGGCCAGGGTTACTGGTCCTGGTCCCTTCAGGTCTACACGCTTTTTCTAAATTTGGCTAGGGATCTATAGAGTCATGTTGAAGAGTGAAGTCTCCCCTTTCCTCCCACTCTCTTGCCATGACCCACAGAGGAAGGAGGCAGAGCTGGACCTTGGGGGTGCCCTCTCCCCGCTTCACTGGCTCCTCCACAGAGAGCAGGCGTTACTCTGTATGCAGGGAGTCACTATCCCGGCAGTCATTGCAGAGACAAGCAGGGTCCCTGCAGTAAAGGTCAGTGCTCAGGCATAGCCTTCTCCCCGACTCATCTCTGCCCCCGTCTTCAGCACAGCAGGTATCTGTGGGTTTTTTCCCCCCTCCAGCTGGAAAGTAAGTGACATCTGTTTTTGGACACTGCTCCTTTTCTTCCTCTCCGTTCTGTGGCATCTGCTCTTCAGGCCTAGTCATATTCCCTAGTGTTGAGTACCAATTCAGGGAGGCACAGGAAACCTTACTCCAACCTCTGAGTTGGGTTCCCCCAGCCTCTGGAAAGGTCAAAGGCTCCGATACAGCTTCTAGAACTTCCACTGGGTATTGAGTCCTCAACTATTTATTAAAACTGCAGCATTTTTCTACCTGGCCACTGAGCCTTACATGCCTTCCCAATCAGGCATGCCGTGGATATGGCTGTCATCCCCTCCCATAGTTGTCCCTCTGCACTGGAAAGGACTGTGTTTGATGCTCTCGAGGACCGAGAATACTAGCCAGGGCCATGTCTCTCGAGGATGCTCTACAGTCTACTTCCCTATCGATGGGAAATCCCAAGCAGCTCCTGGGAGCCAACACTTGTGCCCACCATTATTGCATTTCCTAGGTCCTTCTTGATCTGAGATCACTGATGTCAAGGGGCCATCACAGGGCTGGGCAGTGGCAGGACATAGCTGAGACCACATAGCACCAGAGACATGCCACTGGCATGAGGCTCTGGTTAGAGTCCTGGTGGCTGTGCTGTGGGGGGTAAGAGAGAAGTTTAGAGATGGGGGCTCACACTGACAGTCACTGCAGAAAGCTGATATTCACAGTGTGGTGCGAAGGAGGAAAAGAGCCAGCATAGAAAGGATCAAAGTTCCGAGATGAATGGCTCAGGAGGAATTTAGCTGAGGGCACTTCTGTCACCTGGATACCTTTTAGACTACACACAGGTGGCAGCTGCTGCTTGAGGCTGTCACTTAGCAGCCAATCAGCCTGCTGACTGATGGGATGGAGCTCCGAGAGTCTCCGATTCCATCACGTTCAGCACTCTTGCATTTGAGCCCTTCTGACCACTCTGCCTTTTAAGTCTTCCCCATGGCCGGGCATGGAGCAGTCCCAGGAGCACCACTACACTGAAACACAAGTGGGCGCAGAAGGTAGTCATCCACCTAGCAAAAGACCCCTCTGTGGCTTCCTTGAGTGCCCCATGGTGCACAACCCTGACCCCTGAATCAGGTCTGTCCTCTCTCCATGCCTGTGGCTCTGGCAAGAATGCAAATGGTTACTGGTAGTCCACATGTGAATAGCAGAGACATCATGAACTGTCACCATGGCTTATGCTTTTCCTCTGTCCTCTCCATAACCTCACAGCGAGTCAAGTCTTATTTGAACTTCAGAGAAATTAAGTAACTTAGTGTCAAGTTCACACAACTCATAAGAAACACCATTAGCTGTAGTGACCCATATCCATTTCCCCCAGTTAACCCTTACACAATGGTAGAGATCTTTAAGATACCTGCTAAGTTCTGCATTTCCTAGCCTCCTGGGCAGCCAGGTCTGGTATAAGGGATGCAAACACAGTCAGACTAGGTCAGTTGAAAACAATTCAACACAAAATTCTTCCTGGACTACAAGGCCTCATAGGTGCTACCACCAATGTCCCCTCTACGATGTCACCTCCTGTTGTCCCTTTGCTGACTTTGCTCCACATGCATTGGCTTCTGTGCACAGAACACTCTGCCATCTGTACACCCCACTTTCTCACCTCCTTCAGGACTCAGCTCTGTGTCTTCTTGGTCACATCCTCCATGGGCAGCTAAAGCTGCATTATTCCTTGTGCTCACTTCCATCCTTCTATGCTGTATTTATCTCCACTGTGATGCATACTCTTCCATCTACTATATATTTACTTTAGATTTTTCTATCTCCTTCCACATAGTTCCAGCTCTTTAATGGATCAATGTGGAACTTCTAGAAAGGTTACACAAACGAAGATGACTCAGTTTCGAGAATGCTCATTGGCTCTTCCTTCCTGCAATCTACAACTCAGAGTTGGCTGGAGCCCAGTTATACCAGCAATCCTGAGATAACCTTGAGGATAGGCCCCATGGTCCAGCATGGAAGAACAGAAAGACAAAAGGTGCCTAAGTAGAGCTATCTCATCAGCCTGCATGCATGTCTTCCTGGAAGGAGACAAAACTTCCATATTGTTTAAGCAACTGTGTTTTGGGTAACTGCTGTACTAACATTGGCCCCCCCCCCATCAGTGCACAACTGACCCAAAGCTTTACACGAGTCAGAGTGTCCTTTCTTCCCTTCTCTGTGTGGCAAACACCTACGCTTTTCAATGACATCCTCTCTGAGCAGGTTTCTTGAACTTTGTCTTCTCTCTGGCCTCATCTGTCTTTCATTTCCTGATTAGAGCAGCTCTCACATTATCTTGGTAGATTGGGCAAGTTTATCTTTTTCTAGTGGGGTCTAAACTCCTGGATGACAGGAATAATCACTTAGTCCTCCCGTCACCCCAGCAGCTTGCACAGAACTTGCCACCAGGGCTGGTGGTATTTGGCATACAACACAGGCTTAATAGATGCTGCTGAATTGTTTGGCTGAACACTTTGGAGCTTGGAAACCCAACAACCACATCACCAGTTCCAACTACAGACTCTATTGTGTATTTACTCACATTCAGAGGAAGACGTGCTCATCATTCCAAGCACCATCACATATATATAAGGACGAGGGTAATGACAGTAATGATAGGCCCTTACTTACGAATGTCACCTTATCATTTTCAAAGCACTTTTCAATCTGTTATCTCATTGGTGTCTCACAATGCTCTCTGCAGCAGGCAGAGCCAGGGCAGCTCATGGTCAGGACAGACATGAGGAATGTGGTGATTGGAGAAGCTAAATGAGTTTTCTAATCCATTCAGTGATTAAGAGACAGAATTAAGACCAAAATCAGGTCTTCAGTCCGCCAAACCCGAGCTCAGCTGTGGATGATAAAACTAAATGACTAAAACACCATGATAATGGTAATAAATAAAACCCAAGCCCTCCGGAGTGGGCAAATTAAGAGAACCAGCTTCTCTCTGGTCCTAATAGATAAGGTCTATCTCCAAGTTTTTTAATAGCAAAAAACCCCTGAAAACAATAGTTCAATAGCCTACTGGTTGAATTGAACTTTCAACCAGTAAGGAACTAGTTAAAAAAGTTTGGATTAGAACCACCCACTGATACAAAGCAGCCTTTAAAAAGGACAGCACAAATCTTTTTAAGTGGTTTGTATGTGCGTGTGTGCGTGTGAGTGTGTGTGTGGTACTGGGGCTTGAACTCAAGGGTCTCACATTTGTTAGACAGGTGCTCTACCACTTGAGCCACTCTGCCAACCCCAGCACAAATCTTTGAATATTGATGTGGGAAGATGTCCAACATCTATTGGTGGGCACATGTGTGTGTACACACACCACACACATACACAAAAACAGATTATAGATTAGTACACATGATGTGATCTCATTCATAAAGAACAGGGTTTGGCAAACTATGGCCCCCAGGTCACTGGCTTCCTGTTTTTGTAAATAAAGTTTTATTGGAACCTAGTGTTGCCTACTTGCTTACATTCTGTCTGGGCTGCTTTAGCATTATGGCAATGCAACTAAGCACTAGCAATAGAGACCACTTGGAGCAAAACATTTACTTCCTGGCCCTTTAAAAATAAAATCTGCTGGCCCTGTCATAGAGTTAGCATTACTTTATATTGGTAAGCAGAAGGAGATAGCAAGTCGTTAACGGTGGTATTTCAGGGGGTGGTGGTACTAGTGGGATAAGTTTTTAGTTGCATCTATATTGTTTGACTTTTCCCATCAAGCACATGTTACTTCTAAAACAGGCAAAAATGAAGACATTTGCATTTTGAATTTGTAAAGGAAGACCCATGACAGTGGAGGGGATGGGGATGGGATCAGGAATAGAAATTTGGTCATAGCTCCCAGGTCTGTAGAGTTACTTGCAAAGGTTTGAAAGAGAAAATAGATAGTTTTAATATGTTCTGGTAAAAGCTAAGTTACCTTGGCCTTTCCTAAGTTATTTCAGATTCTCTCACACATGCTTTGAACCCTTCCCTTTGAACCCTCTGCCCCGCTTTTACACAGAGGGCTTCTACTCAGCCTTCAAGGCCCTGTATAACTGGCCCCTGTTCAATAAGGCTTTCACCACCTGCCGTTCTGAATGGGTATCCGACTCTCTTTCCCAGAATAACCTGTTCTTGTCTTTTCTAACTTTTTACCCTCCCTTACTTCTGGTTTGTCTACTTATTTCTTGTCTGTTTCCCTCACTCACCTTTGAATACACTGGGTAGAGACCATGGCCGTGTTGTACACTGCAGTATTCTCATGAATGCTTGGCCTCCCGTATGTGCATGGATGTCCTAGCTCACCCTGCCTCAGAGGAGGCCATCACACATGCTGGAGGATGAAACTAAAGGAGCTGCCCCTTTCTGCTGATATCACTGGCCAGGAAAAAAGCAGTAAGCTTCCTGGAACTCACTTTTAGTTCATAAATCAGGACCCCACTGCTTCCTTTTCCTCTAGCACAGGGTAAAGCCTCCTAAGAGGCAGGTCTCCATAAGTGTCACAGAGCAATGGTCTCATAGAACACCCCCATGACATGATTGAATTCAGAATGATCTAAAAGTTCTGCTAGAGATGACTCAGACACCACAGCCATCTTCCAGGAGCAACTGAATGTCCAGATCAGAATCAGGTGGGCCTCCACCCTTGCATCTGTACAAGTGTCTGTCAGTCTATCGCTAGGATACGAACTTCATGTAGGCAGAGGCTTTGGTTCCCTGTTTTGTTCTTAGTCCTTACATCAGCGCCTGGAACATCGCAGGTGCTCAGTTAATATCTACTGAAAGAAGAAAGGAGTAACAATGGCAAATGCAACAAGGCTGCTCGGTGAACACTTGACTTAGTCCTGGTCCCCTGGGGGTCCCTCAGGGACTGGAATTGGGATAGAAACTGGGAAGTGACACAGAGGCAGCCGTGTTTGTCCTAGGAGGATGAAGAAGCAAGGAAAACTGGCCTGCAGGGAGGAGAACACAGCAAATACTCAGAAAAGAGCAGAAAGGAGACAAATCCTGAACTGGGGACAGTGGTCTTCCTGACTTGAGCCCCTGGAAGTTTATGCTTCCTATGGTAGGCTCCTGCATTCCACAGATATTTTGCCTTTTGTGTTACATCAGAGTGCGTTTTTGTCACCTGTGTTGTTAAAATATAGAACCCTTTTTAGTTTAGTTGTTTTCTAACAACAAAGTCTCTTTTCTGATTCAGTTTGTTTGGAGTGGGTTTCTGTTTCTTATATTCTTAGAATAAATTATTCCCTCTCCCTCTTTTATCTCTTTTTTCTTTCTCTCTATGGCTTTCTTTCCTTCTCACTTCTTCCCTCCCTCCCTCCCTTCCTTCCTCTTTCTTCTCCTTTTCTTCAGTTGAGCTAGAATGCTTTTTGATGTGAAACTGAAATATTCCTTTAGATTAACTAGGGGAGTTGGCAGGAAGGGCTCCTGATCTCTCTGCCTTGTGCCAGAGTGGTTTTCCTGTGCTCAGCTCAGCCAACTCTGGCAATATCTCTCCATATGGGGCACTTGTGGGCTCTCCTCACTTCCGAAAGCCCCAAGGAGCCCTGAGGCCACAGATGCCCGGAGTCTAGATGGTCAGCATTCGCAGAGGCTTGGATTTCTCTAGAAGATGTGGTGGCAGAGATGGCTCCCAGATGGAGGAGGCTTGCTCTTCTCTTCCTTCCTAAGAACCCGCACCTGCTTAGAATGCCCATCCTAACTGGGTTGCACCTCCATCTGCAGTGCTCTGTGGACTTGCAGGTGCAGAGTGTCTGGCAAAGTATACAAGACACCCCTCTATACACACCACAAATTCTCATGTTATAATTATTCTCACTCATACATTACATGCTGGGTCTATTTACTGACCTCGTAACAACTTTTATTAGTGTCACTGTCCCACCTTATATATAAAGAAGCTGATGCTCAGAGAAGTCAGGCAGCCAGTTTTGGGCCATACTGTTAACATGTGATGGAGCCTATTCCAAAAGATACTAAGCATGGATGAATACTATCTGAGAACACAGTAGAACCATTCTAGGAATCAAGGGATCCTAGGATAGGGGAAGGAGACCATAGGGGAAGGCAGGGGTCTCTGGGCTCTATCATATGGACTACCAGGCCAGAAGTTCAGGGAGGTAGTTGACATAACAAAGTAGTAAAAGGTGGATACATAGGGTGTGCCTCCTGTCCTTCCTCTCCCCTGTCATTGGCCTTCTTCAGCTCCTTGGTTACTCAGAGAGCAGCTGGGAAGATATTGTTCCTGGGCTGTGTTTTGGACTTGAGGACCCCTCTAGATAATACTTTGGGACAGCAGGTGAAGATGGAAAGGGCTTCATGGAGAAAGAGGACTTGGAGACATGGTTCTTAGCCCATGCATCTCAGCAGACAACATCTGAAGAACAAAAGGCCTTAGCCAGGTGGCCATGAACCAAGGTGACTGGGAAGGATGCTGAGGGAGTTTCTACCCACTAGCTTATTGTCCCCAAGAAGGGTTAAATGAAGTCAGCTTGGAAAGATGAGACTGACAGTGATGACATCTGGAGTGAAATTGTGGGATCCCCGCCAAGAAGAAGAACCCAGTTGGGACAAGTCATTCAGCTTGGTGGTTGCTGGGGCTTGGCTGAGGCTCAAAGATATTACTTGTAGTGGCTCCAAGTGTCAAGGCGATGCAACTTTTTCTCACTGTCCTTGACATAAACCCTTTTGGGCTTAACAAAGGGTGAAGTTTGGCAAAGTTAGTGCAATAGGAGGACCAGAGTGGGCAGAGAAATGGAGGGTACTGATGAGAATATGAATAGAGAAGATTAACAAGAAAAATGGTCACGATGATATGATGCTGGGGTTGGTGATGGGTAGAAAAATGGAGGTCCCAGGCTGGGTGTATGTCACACCGTCCATTAGAATTCCAGAATGTCTGACTTTATTTGTCCTGACAAGGGGATGTGGAGAACGGTTCGGGTACAGGAACTTTCTGCATGACAGATGTCTGGAGGAAGAGAAAATGGCAAAATATCCATTCCCAGCTGCCCCATGAGGCAAGGAGACTACAGGCAAAGCAGTCTCAATTTTGTACACCCAGTATCTTCTAAAACAGTACTTGACAAATAGAAGCCAGCCCTCAGGAGCTCAGTGAGTTGATGGACAGGAAAAACACAGGGCTGTGTCGGCAGCTGGTAAACTGTGTTAGCCAGCATCGTGATTGGCATTATTTGTGAACTCATATGGGATATTCCCAGGGGTTGCCAGAAATCGTTAATTAAGAAACATTTTCAAAGGTGGCTGAGGCCCTACATTATGCAAGTGGGAAACATGAGCCAGAAAAATTTTAATTTTAACTGGTAATGTGACCCCATTTGTATACACGGGCTGATAAGGCCTTTGAACTTAGATTATAGTAACAATAACAAAATCTATCATCTCTAGAGTATCTGTGGAGGGTATATTGAACATTCTAGGCATTATAATAATCTCTCTACATACATATAACATGTGTGTATAAAATATCCTTGAATCTTAACCTTCTGCAACATCATTTTTATTGCCCCTATTTTGTAGAGGATGTTTCAGGAGATAATTACTTGCCAAGCTCACAAATCAAGCAACAAATGGAGCTAAGATCTGGGTAATGGGGTCTGTGATAATAAAGGAAGAAGAAAAGGTCAGAAAGTGTTGGCAATAATGGTGCCGGTGGGTTTCAGTTCTTACTGCACCCTTAAGCTCCTGTTTTCCAGGGTCACAGTTCAGCCTCAAGTCTAGCCTGAATCCTCCTTCTGCCCCAACCTCCAATCAGCATGAACCATAAGATCCTAACCAATCAGTTCATGCTGAGTCCCACTGAGGGGTATTTAAGCCCCTGCCCCCCTCTCTCTCTCTCTCTTGGCTCTCTGCTCTCTCCCTCTCCCACCCGGCAATAAAGAACCTCTTGGCCAGATCACTCCTCTCCACGTGGTCACTTTTGGGGCCTACATTTCCTTACAGAAAGAGAATAACAGTGTAGAAGAAAGTGGAGTGTCTGGGAGCTGGGAACTCCCTCACTTTTATTAATAATATCTGAACATTATAGAACGCTTGATGTGTGCCAGGCACTGTACTGAGGACTTCAGTGCATGGGCTCACTGATCTTTGCAGCATTTCTATAAGGCATGGATTTTTTTCCCCACCATCTCAGATGAAGAAATTTTGAGAGGTTAAATAAGTTACACAACTGCTAAGTAATAACCGTAAACTTTTAATCCAGTTACTCAGACAGGCAGGGACCACAGCCTGTTTTTGTGTTTTTATTGGCACATGGCCACACCCATTTCTTTGTTTTGTCTGTGGATGCTTCAGCTCTACAAGGGCAGGGTTATTTACTATCTTTAAGAAAAGAATTGTTGACTCCTGCTTTTGACCCCTCCACTATTCAGCATGCCTTAATGAATTCAAAGGTATAATAGAAGTAAGAGCATGGAAGAGGTAGAAAGATAAGAAAATATGATCAGGAACTATCAGAAAGTTTATCTATGACAAAGGTCAGAGTATGGTCAGGGAGCGTCCTTTGTTCAGAGGCCCAAGCACTTGATCTTAGGATTGGACAGGCTGCCTCTATGGGCTGCTGTGATTTGTGTGTTCCCCAGAGATTTATGTGATGAAGACCTGGTCTCCAGTGTGGGGATGTTGAGGTGGTGGGCCCTTTAAGAGGTGTGGCCTGGTGGAAGGTAGTTAGGTCATTGAGGGTGTGTGTGTACACTTTCTTTGAAGGGAATAAGGTTGTTCTCATGGAACCCCAATTATAGCGGGTTATAAAAAGAGCAAGCCTGGCTCCTGAATCTCCCTGGCTTCCTGTCTCACCATGTGATCTCTTCTGCATGGACTCCCACCACTGTGATACTGTCCACCATGAGGCCCTCACCAGAGGCCAAACAGATGGACTGACTTAATCTTGGACTTACAGGTTTCAAAACTGAGTTAATAAATCTTTCTTTTAATATACAGCACAAGTTGTTTATGGACCTAGACTGGGTCATTGAAATTTCCTAGGATGGTGGGAGGTTTTGGGATAGAGAGAAAGATTGAGCTTTCCACCAGGACTTGGGACAGTGAGGTAACCAGGATTATGTTAGCTGATAGCTTTGGAGTGGAGTTATGAGATTGAAGTAAAACTTAAAATGATCCCCATGGAAAAAGGGAAGAAGAAGCCATGAAGTAGAATTAGGGTGCAAAAAGAGTGCTATCCCCTTCTCTCTGACCCTGGGGCATATGAGTGGGAAAGACTAAGCCACCAAGGGAAGGTAGATTCTCTCCAGGTGCAGCAGTGCTGGTGTTGGCCTGGGTTCCCTGCGGTCCAGCCCAAGGCTCTCCCCTCTGTGTTACACTGCTCCCCCTTGGCCAGGCCAAGCTGGCCCTGCCTTTGGGAATGTCTGTCACCAGGCCCTTACCTGTGTAGTCAATAACGAAGCCAGCATTGCTCACAGATGCGTCACTGCGGAATGCGAGGAAGAGGCTATTGCTGCTGCTCTCAATGCGGCTTGGGAGCTGGGAGCCATAGAAGCTTCCTATGAGAGGGCTGAGAGAATCCCGTCCATCGTAGATATGGAGGAAGTCATAGCCAGGCTCCAAGTTAAAGCTAGGGAACAAAAACATCCCATCCCCACCCCACTAAGGTCAAATGAAGGCTCATGCTGGGGCCTTAGGCTCAACCCAAGGATGGGGCCTCCCAGGGAGTAAGCCCACCATCCCACTGATACCCAACCCTGGAAGACTAACTGGCAAGGATGGAGAGGATGAAGCCCTTTGGCTTCCCAGACAGATAGGAAAACATATAGGGTGTGTTTGGGGCAGAAGGAATAGGTTCAGAGTCAGTGTTCAAAAATCTGGGGTTGAAAACCTCATGTTCTCCTTACACAGGACAGAAAATGAATAGTGTCAACTCCAGGGACAGAAGGGCCAGCCGAGGCAGGCCTAGAGCCCAGGTTTCTTCCTTGCCTCTAGTGTTTTGATAGAGGCGTGAGCCTCCTGAGGAGCCATTCCCAGGTAGGAAGGAGCCTGTCACCATGAAGAAGCTTCACTTCGTTCCTTCCTTCCAGGCCAGCTTTCTAGCTCTGCTAGGATCTGCCATCACCCCACTCCTAGCACCACCCCCAGGTGTGTCTCTCTCTTAGCTAGCCTGACCCTGGTGCATGCGTGTGTGCATGCGTGTGTGCATGCGTGTGTGTGTAAATTCACTCTAAAAACTATCTGAGTTTAGCAACTTGAGTATTTGAGCTCCTGAAGGTAATTCGTGCTCCACTGGTGGGCGTGGGAACTGTCTGACCCACTTTGGGACCCTGTGTGCTGTCTCTGCTAACTCTGAGCACGGGCCCACTCTCTGATACAGCAACTCTGCTTTTAAGCATAAATCCAACAAAGGCAACTGATATCAATCAAGGGGGCAAACATGAAAATAATGAAAAGTAAATGAGTTTGCAGAAAGACAGATTTCTGATGCAAATTCGCTCACGCCTAACCATGGGCCTGGATGCCCAGGTACCCTGTTTGGCTGGACTGAGAATGAAATGGCCCTTCTACCCTTTAACTAAGACATATGGTGGACAGAGGAGGCCACAACATGTCTAGGACAAACAGGATAAAACCAGTAGGGAGACGAGGTGGGGGGTTCAGGGGGCAGATATGCACCCATCTACACAGTACCCTCTTATCTCACACTGGTGTTGACTGTAGGGTCTTACTTCGCTGCTGGGTGCTATGGTGTTGCTCCTCAATTCAGCTCCTACCCACCTGCTCTTTCAAAAGTCTCCAGGAAAGAGTTCTGGAGTGAGTCATTCCTGGTCACAAATTACTTCTTAATTAACTGTTTTCTGTCTGTCCCTCCCTACCTTCCTCCTCATCGTTTTATTTGAGCCCCTTTCAGATGTCAGGCACTGTGCCTGGTGCCAAAAATAGGGGGACATGCCAGACACTAGCTAGCCCTGCCTTCCAGAAGTTGATAGTGCTATAGGAGGCACTATATGACAGACCAAGGAGTAGAATACAAAGTCTCCATAACGCAGAATGGTAGCATACTGGGCCCAGGAGAGGATGACAGTCAGGATTTCATGGAGCTTCAGCCTGAGCTTGTCCAGGGGAACAAGGCTGGGGGGGGGTGGAGGGGAGGAAGTTGCTGGAGGGCAGAGCAGAGGCAGGGTCCAGGGCAAAGAAGAGTCTGTGAACCCCTGGGAAATGTCAGGAGTTCAATTTGGCCTGGAACTCAGGGAACAGAATGGAGTGGGGACTACCTGGATAGAAGGGCAAAACCCAGATCCCTGGAAGTCACACTCAAAAGTTCAGACTTATTTATAGGCAAGACAGAGTCATTCAGGGATTTTAAAATAAAAGATTATTTATTTCTTTGCTTTTAAACTGATGTATATGTCAAAACCCAGAACATTCCTGGGAACTTCCCTAGGGCCCCTTCTCAGTCTGTCTTCCCCAGAAGCCACTACTGATCAGTTCTCCTCACTACAGATTAGATTTGGTGATGTTAAAACTTCACATAAGTTGAATCATACATTGTCTGGCTTCTTTCACACTGAGTAATACTTTTTGGACTCATACACATTATTGCTTACACCAGTAGTTCATCCTCTTTTTTTGTAGCTGCTGAGCATTGTCATTATAGTGTTAAAATGGAACAGAAGGTGGTTATTTCAGCATTTTTGAGAGGCACAATCCTTCTGACAGTTAGCTACTGAAGAGAGTGGCATGGAAGTCCAGATGGGACAGAGGGACTGGTGTGGAGACTAAAAGAGCCATTGTGATGGGAAATAAAAATGATAGGGGCTCAAACCAAGACAGGAATTGGTAGGATGAAGGGGAAGATATATGGGAAGATGAAGGCAGCAGGGGAGGATGCCTTGGATGCTCATGAACGGAGTAGTGAGGGTGGGTGACCAAGTCACTCCCAGTGTTCAGAATGGAGTTTGTCTAGGGGGAGCAGCTGCAGGCTTGGTTCTCTACATGCTCCATCTGAGGTGCCCACAGGCACCAGGAAGAGATGTTCAACAGCAAGACTGGGATCCTACAGCTCAGAAGGAAGTGAGGTGAGACAGGGAGCATCCTCCTCTTCTAGGCAGAGGCTGGGTCCCTGGTGGGATGAGCTTGTTCTGGAAGGAGATACAGGTGAGAAGAGGGACTATGGCAAAGCCTGGCAGAGATGAGGGGTGAGGAAAGGTAGACAGGAAGTCACAGAAGAGGCTAGAGAACCAGGGGAGATGAACTTCTCAAAAGACAAGGGGAAAAATGGCATTAAGGGTGGTGGTCATTTGTGGTCAAGAGATGGAGCAGGCTAAGACACGGAAAGCTTCATGTTGTTTGACAACTGGGAGTTCACTAGCATCTTTCATCAGAGGAGTTTCCAATAGAACCATGGAGGCAGAGGCCAGGTTCCAGTGGCTGAGAGGGGAGGGAGCAGACAGAAGTTGGGGCTTATCTTTTGAAGGTTTGCTTGTGAATGGAATGAAAGAGGGGCAGAGCTGTGTGGGGAAGTGGTGGGGAACGTGAGCCTGGCCATGTGAGGGAGCAGGATGGAGGGACCATGGGGTGGAAATGCAGAGAGGGAAGGCAAGGGGCTTCAGGAAGAGCCTCCTTTCTCAGTCTTAGTATCTGCAGAGGTAACAAAGGAATACTGATAGCAACTTCAGGAATTATTACAGGGATTACATAAGATGATGGTGTGAACACTGGACACAGAGCCTGGCAAGGAGGAGATGGTCAATAAACACTGGTTTCCTCTCTCTCTCTGTCTCTTATCTCTCTCCCTTCTTGAGTTGTTTGCCTCCCAAAAAACTGAGAATTCTGTCCACAGACCTGCACATACTCACCTAAGGACCCAGGTCTTCCACCCCCTGGCTGCTCTGAACCCTCCATCTCCCACCCGGGGAAAGGTACATACATGTTAAATACCAGGGCGATGACGTAGTCTGGTGACACGGTCACTTTCCAGTCACACTCCTTGCCTGGTGGATAGGGCTCTGGGTAATTTGGTGACAGGATGACTCCTGATGGTCCAGTCAGGTCTCCCCCACAGGGAGCTGAGGAGAGAGGAGGGTGCGGATAAGGTGGTCACCCTCATTTGGCCACATCTTAATAGATATTGATAAGGCTTGGCAGGAAAGGAATTGAAACTGATAGGCCCAAGCTGAGGGAAGAGTGGAATAATGCAGCTTTATTTTCAGGAGGTGGAAATGTTTTAGAAGTAGGAAGCAGTGGCATAATATCTCAAGTGTACCAAATACCACTGAACTGTTCACTTTAAAATAGGTCATTTTTATGCTGTGCTTCATCTCAATAAATTATTATTTAAAACCCACTGGCTCTTCCCCTGCCTTGTTATGTGACCTTAGGGAAATTACCTAACATCTTTTGGCCTCTGTGTCTTTCCTCTATGATAGAAAAGAGATAGTATCTTCTCAGTTGGGTGGTTGTAGGATTATTGGAGCGATTCATTGAAGCATCCGGCATATAGTAAATGGACAATATGGCACCATCATTGTCTTTTAGGCATGCAAAATACGCGGTGTCCGTCCTCTGCCTCATGTGCAGGTGCCAGGCGAGACTTACGGGTATTTACTGCAAGTTCCATATACTGGATGTCACGAGGATGGAAATCATGATGGCACTTGACTGGCTTCCTCCACTACCAGTGCTTTTGGAATCTACTTGTGGTCCACATGCTTTCCAACAGTCCAAAGGCCTTGCTCAAGAGTGAGAGTGCACCTCAGTGGGACAGAGGCACCACAGTCCCTAATGACTCGTTGGCGGCCACTCTCCCCAGGGCTCACGGGCCTCTCAGGCAGGCAGGGAGAGGCGAGGTGACCAGGTGATACAACAAGCTGCTGGCAAGATATGATGGCGGCCGCCTTAGACACTGAGCAGGTCTGCCTCTACCTGGCCGGGGCTGTTGCTGTACTGTGGCACGAGGCTGAACAGAGTGGATGCTGGGAAGTGTGTGGGGTCATGAGCAGGACACGATGGCTGACAGGTTACATATGGTTCCATCAGGAAACCCTAGGGCACCACTGAGGTTGGGAGTGGAGTCAGCAAATGGTAGCCCCACAGAGGTGCAGAGAGCAGAAGGGGTGGCCAGAAAACCCAAGATGGTCAGCAAGGTGGGAGTCAGAGTGTGTGTCCTAGCACCGAAGTCAAGAGAGGCCACTTGCTTGCTGCTGAGATGAACTGTATGGACTGATGCTGTGGCTTTTATTTAGCAGAGGCTAAAAGGTTTGGGTCAACCCAGAACAGGATTTCTGAAAAAGGGCAGGTCCTCAGGCCAGGCCATGATACAACAAGCCCCAACATACTGAACCTAAGCCCTGTAGGGACATGAACAGTGTGATTTTCCCATGGGAAGGTATATCCTAATTTCCATGTTGATTTCAGAAACACTCAAGCAGGCAGGTGCCTGTCACAGGTCAGATGCCACCATGACACTTTAGATATGTTCCTTCATTCCTGTCTCATTGACAGCTCCACGAGCTGAGGATTATTTTCCTGGGGTATAAAGGAGGAAACTGAGGCCCAGAGAAGTGAAGTAACTTGCCTCTTCACTCTGAGACTTAAGTCCATGGCATCTGGCTGCAGAGTCCACCCCCTTCTCTGGAGCAGTGTAGGGTTGCCTCTGAGCTTCCCTGAGTGAGGACAGTGCAGAGTCCTGGGCTCCTTGCCCCTCACCTGCATTTCTCCACTGAGCCCTCGCTAGAGCACAGGGCTGCGTAGAAGGGCAGACCAAGGCCTGGATGGTCAGGACCAAAAAGCTGGACTGTGATATCCAGTCACAGAGAATGGCCTTATCTCACCCAGCCTAGAGGGAGGTCTGATGTAGTGTGTGTGTGTGTGTGTGTGGTGGTGGTGGTGGGGTCTATGTTCAGTTAGAAGTGTCAGCTGCCTGGGGGGTCTTCCCCAGGTTGCCCCATGATGCCTCCATTCCAGGCCTCTGCCTCCCTTTGCCAGTTTTGGGGTTTCTTCCCTCAAGTTTGCCATAGACGGGATGAATCTGGGCATTTCTGAAACACTATTCCTCTGCAAGCCCCACAGTGCTGTTTTCTGGCATCTCTGACCTCTGCCCTGATATAGCTCTCTACCAGATGGCCCCTGGCCATCTGACACCAGGCATCTGCTTTCTATTCAGAACTCTGTGTAGGCTTCTCTGCTCTCTCTGGCTATGCCCAAGGCCCTGGAGAAACTCTTAGGGACTCCTGCTGCTTGGGGACAGTTGAAAGGCACAGCTGAGCTCCTATGATACCCAACTGAAATAAGCCAGCTGCCAATCACTCCAAATGGCCAAGAAGTGAATGGCGGTACAAAGGGGCAAGAGTTGTGAAAAGGGCCTCAATTTGCAAGCTACACAGTCCTGGGTTCAAATTCTAACACGGCTATTCTATTCACTAGCTGAAGAATTTGTGCGAGCTCGTCCTCTCTCTGAGCCTCCACTTCCTCATCTCTAAAATAAAATAGAAGTAATGATGAGAGTGGCTTCTTACCTACACAGTGTTTACCAGGAACCAGTTATGGGTCTGAGTGTTTTATGTCTTGTCTTGTTTAACACTCAGATCAACCTTATGAGATTGGTACTATTTCCCTATTTTACGGGTAAGGAAACTAAGGTCCAGGGAGGTTAAATAATGTGTGTAAGGCCACACTTCTTGTTATAGGGAAGCCAGGCTTGAACCCAGGTGATCAGAATCCAGAACTTGAGCTCTAAGTTCACAGGGAGATTTCACTGTGATCCTGTCTAGCTTAGCACCTATTGGGGTGCTGCTCAATAAGTATTGTTTTCTTTCCTTTAATCCCTCCTTTAATGAAGGGCCATCAAAATCAGCTAGTTGCACTGTGGCAGACTGCCCAGGAGCTATAAATTAGGGGCTTGTCACTGGGATTTCTAGTGTGTTTGTGAGAAGAGGCAAGGACATTTATTCTGTTGTCTGAGGAACACTTCCCCAAGCCTTGTGTAGAAGAAGGAGCAATGAAAGCTGAATTAACCTCACCACCCTGCCATTTACAGTTCTCATCAGCTTGGCACCATGTAGCCTTCCTTTTCTTGGATGGGCTCTGCTCAGGACCTGCTTTCCTGTAAAACAAGGTGCAGGACCCACAGCCTGGAGGAACTGTGAATCCGGAAGGGCCCTCAAAGGTCATCTGAGTCTTTCCCAGGCCTCACTGAATTCCCTTGGTCACACAGCACTCTGGCTCAGGGGGAAGGGAAGCAAGCCCCCAGAACTGAAATAGGAAACAAAGAAGAGGGGAAAGGCAGAACAAAATGGAAACTGGTACTTTTGGGATCAAGGTTAGGTATGTTGTCATCTACAATGCCACAGGAAAGTGTATTTGCCCTCACAGATGAGGAAACCGAGACTCAGAGAGTTGAAGCAATTTTCCCAAGGCCACCAAGCAAGTAAGTGGCCGAGCCAAAAACTGGTCCTGAATCTGCTTCCATACCCCATGCTCTCCCTGGCACCTTACAGTAAGTCCTGAAGTACCAAGCTGGTTCTGGGGCCCAGGTCTCTACCCCCTCTCCCTGCACCCTCACTGTGCTCCTGACTCTTACACCCAGGTTAGCTCTCTTCCCACTGAAGGACAGGATTTGTCATCTCACTCTCAGTACCAGGCCCTCAGAGCCATGATGGGTAAAAGGCCAGTCCTCTATGTCAGGATGGCGTCGCCCATGGAGCCTGAGTGGAAAGAGGCACAGGGTATCTCCAGGGTGGACGCTGCTGGGGGAGGTCTCGGGAAGTCCTTGAACCCAGCTCCAGCAGGGGACGTGGCAATGGAGGTGGGGAAGCCACAGGCTTTGCATTCAGGCAGTGTGGGTGTGAATCTTGGCTCTGCCATATCCTAGCTCTGCGATTTGGGGCAAGATATTCAAATTTGTCTATTTCAGTTTCTGCAGCTATAAATGAGGAAATAGTGCTAAATTCAGAGAGCTGCAGGCAAAAGCTAAATGAGGTTATCTAAGTGAACACCCAGTACGGGGTGGGCACACAGTAAGGACTCGATGGCTATTGGTTCTCCTCTCTTGTAGCACAATGATGCATGCACTATTTCGCCTGAGAAAAAGAGCTACCTGGAAGTAAGCACCTGGTATGTTTGCTTCTTTTTCTCATCTTTCCTGTCCCCAGCTCCTTTCAAGTTCCCTCCTCCTCCCCATCTTAAGTAGCTAGGGAGCAGCATTAGTCAGGCTCCACCCTTTACAAGCTACATGACCTTGGACAAGTCTCAGTTTTTTTCATTTGTCAAATGGGGAAGTTTGAAGACTGAGGACAGATCTCACGAGCCCAATCAGGTAACCATAATTCTCTTGAGAAGACCCTACTACCCATCCCAGAAAGATGGAAGAGAAGAGAAAGGGACAGACTTGCCTGGCTTGCAACTCTTCAAGACCATTTTAGCAAGTAAAGCACTGGTAGTGCTGTGCGTGTGTGTAGAATGTATGTGTGTGTGTATGTTGCATGCACACATGCACAGCAGGGTAAACTTTGGGTTTTCTGCAACTTTCAGCTGTTTCAATTCCCCTGGTCCCAGGCTCAAGGCAGCTCCTGTTTTCATGGAGGGCCTGGGGCCCATAGTCTTGAAACTCAAGGGCAGAGCACGCTCTGCAGCTGCTCCTTACCGATGCACGTCGGAGGGCTTGGCTGCCAGAAGAATCTATTCTCGATCTTCACACAGCTGATCTCGGCACTTCCCTGCAGTGCATAGCCAGGGTCACACTGGAACACTGTGGAGTCACCAGCTTCCCAACTGTCACCACTCCGGCTCCCATTCTGCGGGACCCCAGGGTCATTGCAGGATGTTGCTGTGGACACTGGGATAGGAAAACAGAAAGAGAGGGGCTGTCTCAGTCAATGAGGATCCAGGGCATTGCCCATGCTGACCACCATCACCAGTGCCATGGCCACCACCACCATCACCTCCCCCACCATTGTCCTAACAGTACCACTCATTCATGCCCCAATTTTCACTGCCTCCACGATAGTGCATTATTATTACTGTATCCATCAGCCATTTATGTTGATGTTAGCACCACTATTCCATTTGTGTCTCTCCTGTGCTTGGCAACCTGTCATGGTACCATGAGCTAAGCGTGTCGGTATGATCCTGGCACTGAAGTCAGTTTAAGGATACCAGCATTGTTACACAGACAAAGCTTTGCAATTTCATGTAATGTAACTAACATGATCAGTTTGAGAGAGTGACAAGATCATAAACTCTAAAGGCCAGGTATGCCATCAGAAGAATTTGCAAAGGAGTTGGCCTACTAAAATACTGAGCACTGGTTATGAAGTTCTAGAAAGTTTGATGAATTTGGGTGAGTTTGCTCTATCTTGCATGCAAATAACCAAGAACCCATTAGACCTGAACCACATTCAAAGAAAAATCAGATATTTGTAGCAAGTAGCAGAGTTGAGTTCAAAACCAATGATAAGTGGCTGAGATGCATTAAAAAATTCAAAAAAATCAGGAATTTAGATGTTTGTTAGGTCTACTACCTAATGGAGTCTAACACAGAGCAGTGTTTCAAAGCAAGTATGGTGGTGTACATCTATGATCCCAGCTTCTGGGGGAGGTGGAGGTAGGAGCAGCAGAGTCTGAGGCTGCACTGAGCAAACAGCATGAGATCTTATCTGAAAAACAACTAAAAAGCAAAACAACTGGAGTCATGGCTCAGCATGTACAGCACTTCTCTAGCAAGTGCAAGGTCCTGAGTTCAATCCCCACTTGCACCAAAAACAAAACAAACAGGAATGTAATTTTAAGAAAAATTACTTTTACACTAAAACAAAAGAATTTATTCTGTCATAAAATGTAAAATGCACATTACTTTTCAAGCAAACACATGCAGTCTCAAAGAGATTCTGTGCTTGTCACACCCTCCAGACCTCCTGGGATAGGCACCATCTCTTGCTACAGGAGGACATCAGTGGAAAAGGCTGAGAGGTGGTGGCCTGGGGACCCACACACCATTGTCAATAATGATGAAATCTAGATAAGGTTGAGTAGACCAGGTTTGGAGTTACAGTATCAAATCTCTTATCCTCAACAACCTCAAAGATAGCATATGCCCAACTATAGCCCAAGGCTGAATCTGGCCCTCTGCTTGTTTCTGTAAATAAAGTTTTATTGAAACACGGTCATACTCATTTGTTTACATGTTGTCTATGGCTGCTTTCATGTAAGCACAGCAGAAATGAGTGGTTACAACTGAGACCATATGGCCCATGAAGTCTGAAGGGGTCTTTAGTCTTGCCAACCCCTAGGCTATGGTATACTACCTTAGGCTCTCTTCTTTTGAGATCATGTTTTAAAAACCTATCCTTTGCCTTTATCCAGCTTTATTCATTAACACTATTAATTATGTGCTTTCACTATATTCTAGTCACATTTGTAAAATCTTCTTCCAAAACAACATACTCACTTCTCCCTTGCTTTCTTCCTGCAGGACCTTTACACCTGCTGGTTCTTCTGCTTGAAATGGTCTTGCTGCAGATCCCTATGCCAGCTCCATTTCAGTATTCAGTTTTCAGTCCAATATCACTTCCTAAGACAGGCCTCCTGGATTACCCTCTTATGGGTTCATCTCTTAACCCCTTTCCATCAACTTGATCATATTACTCTATTTTGTTCTTTTCACAGCACAATCTGTAATCATCTTGCTAATTTGTTTGCCTCTTTCTTGTATATCACTTGGGTATCTCTACGAGAACAGAAAGCTTGGCTGTTTTACTCCCAACTCTATCCCCAGGGCTTACAGCATACTCAGCACACAATAGTATTCAGTAAATATTTGTTGAATACATGAATGAATGAACGAATCATCAGCATTTGACACTTACTGAATTTATTTATAAAGTCAAATAAGAATCAATCTTCTTATGACCCAATTAAAAACAAACTTAGCTTTCATCTCTAGTTTTACAGTGCACTGTACACATGTAAATGATTCCGTAGCAGAAAAATAGCTTGCTGTTCTGACCATATGCGGAAAGATTATTTATATGGGAGGCCACAGAGTACAGTGATTAAGAGCTGGGTCTGGGAATCAGACACATGGGTTTTGACCCAGGCTTTGCTACTTATAAGTAGATGACCTTGTATCAAAAACCCCAGAGCTTACATCTGCAACATAGGTTAATAATAGTAACCATATCTTCAGGTTTTTATAAAAACTGGAAGAGATGATATAGTGGAGAGCTTAGCTGGGGTCTACTCAATAGATGGCTATGATTATATTTCCTGCTCACCTTTTTTTGTTCTCATTTTTTTCTCTTTGATGCTCCTGAATTTGAGCTGCTTGGCAAAGCCCCCAGGAAAAAGCTAGATCCACGTGGTATGGACAGGATGTTAGATGTTACACAGTCATGTTTACTTAATAAAGCCAAGCCCGAGCTAATCGTCTCTGGCATTTCTGCACAATCCCCTGTCAAACACACACTATAAAGTTAACATGGGATAAGCCATTCGCTCTTCCCTAGAGTAGTCCTGGCATTTGCAAACCGATGACAGCAACAGGAAAGGTGACCTTTCCCCAAACCTCAGCTATGCCCGGAACACTGGGCCAGGTTGTCACAGCCTTTTCGGAACCCAGGCTAGGTAGCTGTGACCATTCTACTCTCCATGGGCCACGGCAATACTCAGGGCAGCTGAGCCCTGGTGTTAGAGAAAACCATCCATCCACGTGTTCATGTCTTCCAGTGCTCATTTGCTAAGCAATGAGTGAGCACCTGCTGTATGCATCTGCTAGGGAGTCTGGGATGCCTGGCCTGGCCCTAACACTGTACGAGGGTTCAGAGAGAGGGCAAAGGGGTGCAGCTCCAAGACAGGGCAGAATGACCAGTACTGGCTATGTGCTAGAAACATTGAAGAGAGACTTCTGCAATTGATGCTGAATGGGGAGACTCGGAGGCAGTGGCATCTGAGATGTACCTTGAAGGATGACTCAGACTCCTGAGAGCTGGGCTGTGCAAGTCTGAGTGAGGACAGACTCTGAGGAGTGCCCAGTGGCTCCCCTAGCTGCACTGTGGACACAGCAATGTCAGATAATGCAAATCTGTGTGGGGGCGGGTTTCATCACTCTGATGCTGGGCTTCCTGTTTTTGTTTTGAGCCATACCCATCTGCTTGGGCACAGGTGGAGAAAATACGTGTGAGCTTTAATTATTCACAATATTCCTTACACCAGAGTGCCTGAGGACCTCTTCAGCACTCGCCCTCCATAGGCAGAAGAGGACCTTCTAGTGCACATCCCAGCAATCTCCAACATTTGTTCCATGAAATGCTAGTCTCCTGAGACGGCTTCAAAAAAAGCCATCCATGGCCAAATATGTTTGAAAAATGTGACCTACCAGACACTTCAGAATTTATGTGCATTATCATACCAAATGTTCTCATATCATAGCTAATCCTTTTAGGTCTGCATCAACTGAGCACCTTTCAAACATTACTTGATCCTGCAAACCTCTTTTGCTTGCAATACCAATTATTATTCCATGGAGCTCCAAGAATAGACTGGAAATGCTAGGCTGGAAGCCTGCCCCTGTGTTAAGTGAACAAGTTAATAAGCACGGTTGTCTCTAGGTATCCTCGAGGGGTGGTTCCTTGTGCTCTCTCCACCAACCCTGCCCAATGGATACCAAAATCTATAAATGCTCAAGTTCCTTATATGAAATGGCATAGCATTTGCATATAACCTACACACAGCCTCCTGTGTACTTTAAATAATCTCTAAATTACTTATGATACCTGATACGATGTAAGTGCTAAGTAAATAGTTGTTAAAATGTATTGATCAGGAATAATAACAGGGAAAAAAGTCTGTACATCTTCAGTACAGATGCAATCTGTGAGTACAGAACTCACAGATGCTGAGGGCCAACTGTATGAAAGATTGTGATCCTGGCACCCCATCTCTGCCCTACACATGGCTAAATGTTCATCTCCATGAAGGAGATGCATAAAAGAGCCAGAAGTAGGATTTACAATCCCCTGCACCCTCACTGGTGCCAGGGACTGATACACTACCTGGGAGGGAGTGTGGAGGCAAAATCATGGCACAGGTACTGCATAGACCTGCTCAGAATCACCACTGAAACCTCTTAGCGCCCCTCCACCCCGCTCCCACCCGACAGTGGAGTAATGAAGACAGCTGCCTTATAATGAACAGCAGAAACCAAGGCAGAGTCACTTGTTCGGGGAGGAGTGACAGAAGTGACACTTCAAAGGAGATGAGATGGTATGTTCCAGCGAGAGGCCGGACTGATTGTTAAAATTACCCAATATTGGAACTTGGATGTTTGAGTGTTGCCCATTTTGGGTAGCTTCTCCATAATTGACTATTGCAGTGTATAATTAATTGAATTTAGATTACTTATGTTTGCCTTCTAGTTCTTACCAAGAGCTGGACTAAATGAAGAAGCAGAGATTGTGGCATGGCTTCCATTCCTGAAAGGTCCACCCTCCACTTCTAGAAGCTGATGACCTACACTGTTCTTTGCACCTAGAATGCCTCCCAGTCTCTTCTTCACACCTATTAAGGACCCACAAATCCTCCAAAGTCCAGCTCAACAGCACCTTTCCACATCATAGATGACCACTCTCTCCTTGAAGCACTTTTTTTCTTGAGCTTGGACACCATCTTTTCTAGAACATCTTCCTTGATGCTCCAGGGCCACCATGATAGCCTGAATTTCTCTATCCATATACTTATCAGTTTGTATACAAGTGTCTATTTTTCCCACCAGAGTAAGCTCGGCATGGATATTTGAGCAAGCATTAACAATGAACCAGGTACACAACGAATGTTCAATATATTTCTTTACATGGATGGAGAGATGGAGGAAAGAAAGGGCTTGGAAAGGTTGGTGTCATGCTGCAGACACACGGAGAGGGGCTGGCAGTGGGTGAGCACACACCTGAGAACTGAATGGCAAAGCCCTGCTTGCTGGTGAAGAAATCTGTGCTGAACTGCAGAACGACTGAGTTGAAGGTGCTGTGTAGGTCCTTGGGCAGCACCGGGCCACTCAGCTCCTTCAGCAGAACCCCACTTTCCACAGGCCCGTCCCAGATTCGCAGCACGTCATGGACCTCCTCTGTGTCGAACACCAGGAAGTGAAGTCTGGGGTGGAGAGAAGAGGAAGGTGGTCATGCCTGGCTCTGACCCCTTCTTTTCAGGGACTTCTGATCAGGGGAGGTTCTAAGCATAGGAAGACTTGCAGAGGGGGAGAGAAGGCAGTATCTAGAAGAATCCTCATGCCACTAGCAGTGGGGACAAGGCTGAGAGGGGCACATTTGGGGAATCTTGCTTATTATGAGCCCCATGTTGCCATGCTCAGACCCCATCCTCCCCTCAAACCTACACAGCCTCCAGATGATGCTCCTGAACACACTAATTACTCTAGATTGGGGGGGATCTGGGTTGGGAAAGGCTACAGGTTTTTTAAAAGTCAGGGGACGAGGGGAGCTGTAAGGTCTTTGAGAAGCTTAGCTGAAGTGGAGGTCAGGTATGAGCTCTGTTCCCCAGAGCAGACCTCAGGATATTAGCTACAGACAGGTTTGGCTTAGGTTATCTCTGTAGCCTCAGCAGGCCAGACACGTCCTCTGTGTGTGGAGGGACCTGCAAACCACACACTTGGCTTTAAGGCAAGAAATTCAGTAGGAATCTGAACTCTTCTTGGTCAAGGTTCCTTGGCCACAAGCCCGTGTGACTCAGTTAATCAGATTTTTAAAATTTTTGGAATAATTTTAGATTTACAGAAAATTGACAAAGTTGATAGAGAATTCCCATAGACCCTTCACCCAGTTCCCTCACTGTCAACACCTCACGTTTTTATGGCATTTTTGCTACAACTAAGAAACCAACCCTGATATGTTACTATGAATGCAAACTCCAGACTTTGCATGGATTTCACCATTTTCCACTGAGGTACTTTTCTGTTCCAGGATCCAATTCATGTAATTGTGATCATTTCTTAAAAGTATCTTTTTAAATTATAAAAATGAGATATCTGCAGAGCAAACAATAGATGTACTGAATGTTTAAAAAGACTTTCTCACACAGTCAATCTCTTCTCTAGGTTTTCACTTGGTATTACACTTGGTATTACATTTGGTATGCATCCTTCCAGACTTCTCTCAGTGGGCACATATACTTACTGTTCCCTCAATATGGGGCATATCTTCCATAGTTTTAGGTAACTTTCTCTCTTCACTTAATACCATATCATTAACATACACATCTACTTAATTTCTTTCTTCAGAAACAAATATTCTATTACCCATTTCCCATTAAACTTCAAGGAGTGCTCCCATCTTTATGTAGTTTTGCACATTTTTGCTAATGTTTCAGTTGACTTGTAGAAATGATGGTTTTTCTGGGGGCAGAAGGGTATCTATTTAAGCTTTCCTGATAAATACAGATAAACTGTCCTCTCGATTGTACCAATTTACTTATTTATTTTCTTTTTATTAGCATATTGTTGTACTGGGGTTACATTGTGGCATTTAGATTATATCAATTTGTATTCTCAATAAACAAAATTAAATTTACTATTGTCTCTAAACTCCACCTCTCCAACACCAGATATTATGAAGTTACAAACATATTCCATATTAAAATACTTTCCCATCTGCTAGACCAAAATGGAATCTTGCTGGCATTTTGGATTTAAATAATTTAGAATTTTACATAGTGTTGGAAATCTTTGCATATACTCCTTGGGTATTTTTATCTCTTCATATCTCTTATCCATCTTAATTGGGTTAGTGGTCTTTTAAATTCTGTCTATGCATTTTGATTTTTATTTGTGATCTTTACATCTATTGATTCCTCTTTTACAGGATACATATTTCAATGCTTATATTTTCTCTCAGTGTCTGGTACCTTTTATTCCCTTTAAATTTTGTTTATGGTATCTATTTTGGTATAGAAGTTATTCATTTTATGTAATCAAATATATTAGTTAATCATTTCCTTTAAGGATACAGGGTGTCATGTCATGCCTGGGCAAACCTTCTCTTTCCACCCCAAAATGATTAAAAACCAGGACCTTAATGTTTTCTCAGATTTTCAGTTTCATTTTTTGAGGTTGATATGGCCATTAGTTTTTCAAATGGACATCCACATATCCCAACACCGATCTACAGTAGCCTCTTTACATTGTATCTATTCAAACACTCTGCTTACTTCCTCCTTAGCATTTATCAGTGTATACTTAATTTATTTCTTGATGTTCTCTCTCCCTAATCAGAGAATAATTTCATGAGTGTTGGACCAGGTCTTGTTACTACTATAGTTCTATGCTCAGTTTGGATGGGGTATGAAGACACGCTCAGAACTGAACAATCTAGGTTCCCACTGTTTGAAGTGTCCCCTTGGTTGTGGGCCTGTTTCTAGACTCTCTTCTATCCCAACTCCTCCTTTGCCAATACTGGCGGCTTCTTATGAGCCAGGAATGTACTTCTTCAAACTTGTGAAGTTTTTACATTCTCATATTCTTACAGGACAAGTTCTCCCTCATATCCTTCCCCAAAGTGTCTTAGCTAATTTCCCAAATTTACACCATCAGATAAACTGTGGTTACTCAGTTCTAAAATATCACAATGAGATTTTGATTGGGGTTGCACACATTTACTAATTAATATGAGGAACAGTGATATCTTTGTTACTAATTTTCCCCAGTCCAGGAACACTTTAGATGTCTTAATTTAGTTTATGGATTTTGGCAAAGTTTTATGGCTTTCTTCTTTGTTAGGATTGCCTTCTTTGCACACTTCTTATTAAATTTATTCTTTGGCAGTCTATAAATTTATGATTTTTGGTTCTGTTATGAATTAGATTTAATTTTTAGTTACATATTCTAGCTATTTATAGTTGGATGTGTGTGTGTGTTTATTATATTCTGTCACCAATTAGTACAAATAGGATCCAAGGGAACTTCTAGGTAGACCTTTTATAGATACAGGAGATTCCTCAATACTAGGAGTGGTGAAAGGTTATGGCCCCATCCTTGATTGAAAAGGGGGAGGAGCTTCCCAAGAGGTGGAGCCCAGCTGCCCCCTTCCTTCTGGGCTTTCTTGCCACTTGGTGCATAGTGAAATTAAACAGCCAACTATGAGAGCAGGCCAGGTATGCAATGTTGTGTACCTGCTCTGAAAAGGTGCGGCCCCACTTGTTATGGAGGGAAAGAGGAAGTGAGATTTGAAGGGAATGTGGGGTTTTTTTTGATTTAATAACATGAGATAAGACCAGGAGGCAAAGAAGAGGTAAGGCATTTGGGAAGAGAAGTGATCCCATACTTGAATTCAGGTTGCCTAGCTGAGGAGATAAGGCTGGATGGCAAGAGGGAAGAGAAGGAGAGCCTTGGAAAGAGCTCGAGGGCTCTGGGCCTTGTCCTCTGTTAGCTTGAGACTAGCTCCAGAGAAGGTCTGAAATTCCTGAGTGTGAACAATTGAATGAGTGAGTGAGTGAATGAATTAATCAATAAATACTCCCAGGAGGATCAGTCTGACAGGAAGCTGAGAAAAGAAAGAATAGGGAGACTGAGGAGAAATGAAAGAAAACATGTTTCTACAACAACTACTGTGAAGCTGGGTATGGTGGTACATGCCTGCAATCCCAGTAATTGGGAGGTGGAGGCAGGGGAGGATTGTGAATTCAAGGCCAGCTTGGACTACAAAGTGAGACCCTGTCTCAAAAAACTATTAAAAACAAACCAAAACCTAAGCAACAATAAAACCAACCCCACAATGACCACTGTGTCTACGGCCCTTTCTCACCATCCCACTGAGTCCACATCAATCCCAACTTTAAAAATGACAATACCAGGCTCAGGGAACTTGAGTGACTCGCTCAAGGCTGATGACTGGCTAGAGTGAGGCAGAATCACCACTACATCATTATCACCCAGTCCAGCCTCCAGTGCATCTAGCCTTGCCCCTACCTGCCCACACCTGGAGGAGGCTGTGGTTGAGAGCCAGGCATGGCTGGAAGGGAACTACCCATATTCTGTAATTTGTATGTGGCTCATACAAAGATACATGAGCATGAATTAAAGATGCCAGTTCATTGCATGCAGCTTAACTGAGCTGATGATAATCATATGAAGTCAAAGACTTGGCACTGATGAGGCTGAGAGGAGGAGCGGGAGGAGGGAATGGGATCCTTTGCATGTACAAACGACACAACTGCACAAATAAAAGGACAGGAATTCAAGCTCCAAACCTTTTGCAGTATTTGTTTAAACACTTCCTATATGTTGGGTGTTGGGATATAATGGTGAAGACAAGCAGGGTACTATTTTGTAGAGATGGGCAACACCCTCACACATACCAACCATGAAAAGACTGTCAGCTGTGGCACACACAATGAGGGGCACAGCCACAGCACAGTGCTCAGAGTAATACCATTTTAGGAATGGTGGCCAGGGAAGACCTCTCCAAGGAGGTAACATTTAAGCAAGACGACAGTCTCAAAGGGAGCTGGCTGCAGAGAGCACGCAGGGTAAGAGGTGAAAGGCAGTGTTTCCTGTATAAAGGGCAGCATATATAAAGGTCCTGAAAGGGAAGCAATCCAGGACATCGGAGTATTGGAAAAGCCACCAAGGCTAAGGCTGGGCCAAGAGTGACAGGTGGGGGCCAGGCCTGCTGGGACTCTGCGGGTCAGGGAAGAAGTTTGGATTTTATTCTACAGACTAAGAAGTTATTGATGAGGCCTGACTGAGTCTGATTTGTATTTTAGGATATTCTTGCTACAAAGGAGAGAATGGATTAGTGCAGGCAAGAGTGGGTACAAGGGAATTAACTGGGGACTAGAGTGACCCCTCTTGCTACACACTTTGACTATAGCTAGGAAGGACTGAGTTTGCCAAATAGACTGCATTTATTCAGACTCTTACTGAATTCTTTTCTCATCTTATGGAAATCAAAGCCTATAAATGCTAATTAGAGTTTACAATCGATAGACATCATTTCACGCCTAAACAGACATTTGTGTTGGCCTGAGCTATTCACTAACAGAAGAGCATTGGGCCTTTCTTTGCCTTTTTGAAGACTGACAATGGTTTTGAGGACCCTGGCCACACTGTGCTCCCAGGTGTGTGTGTGTGTGTGTGTGTGTGTGTGTGTGTATCCCTTCCTACTGATGTGTTGCTGGTATGTGTGGGTGTTTGTTTCTTTGGGCCATAAACACAAAACAGGCTGCCTTCCTGGAAGGACAAGGTGCGTTATGTATCAGGCTTTGTGTTGAGAGCTGCCTGAATGTATAAAGCTCAGTCTTTGCCCTGGAGGCTGCTGCTGCTTGTTGGAGGAGACACACAAAATACAGTAATATGTGTGATCATGCTAAAGGAGTGGGATAAATAAAGTGTTATCCAAATAACCAGAGGAGAAAGAGAGACAATCTCCTACGTGCCAACTGCTTTATGTATGTTGCCTAATATCCTCATGAAAACCTGGCAATTTCAAGTCTATTTTCAGAGTTTTGCAAACATGGAAGTGAAGTTCCAAGGGGTTAACACAGGCAACTCCACAGGGACCAGACGTCAAGGAGGGGTCTGAGCCAGTGTTCAAACCACGTGTACTTGGAACTTAAGGCCTTTTCCTTTAAACCATCTTCTAATTCAGAAAGGCAAGGAAAGCTTTAAGGAGGACGTGTGTTTGAAGTAGTTTTGAAGGAAGAAAAGAAATGCATGAAGAAATTGAGAGAAAGGAAAAAGATGGCAAGAGAGAGTGCTGTTTATATGAAGGCATAAAAAAGGGAAACTAGTCTTTCAGAATCCAGGCTTGCTCCTGTCCTTTCAATTCACTCCCCCTCCACCCCTGGGTTGGGGACACATTTGAGTACCCATCTGATTCAGTCACTCTTCCATTTCTATAAATAAAGTCAGACTTCCCAGGGCACACACAAACCTACCCATGAGCACCCAGGTTTTCTCCTGTCCTCCTGACCCTTCATGCATTTCCTTGCTTTCTTGCTTTGGGGCCTTCTGTCTGTCTGGAGATTGATTGCATTTGCCCCTACATCACCTGAAGTGCACTGAATTGTGCCCTTTCAAAAAGATATGCTCAAGTCCTAGCTCCTTGTACCTGTGAAAGTGACTTTAATTAGAAATAGAATCTTTGCTGATATAATCAAGTTATGACAATGAAGTCAAACTGGATGAGGTTGGGCCCTAAATCCAATGACTGATATCTTTTTAAGAGAAAATAGAACTGTTGGTGGGAATGTAAACTAGTACAACCCACTCCGGAAAAAAATCTGGAGGCTACTTAAAAAGCTAGACATTAATCTACCATTTGATCCAGCAATACCACTCTTGGGGATATACCCAAAAGACTGTGACACAGGTTACTCCAGAGGCACCTGCACACCCATGTTTATTGCGGCACTATTCACAATAGCCAAGTTATGGAAGCAGCCAAGATGCCCCACTACTGACGAATGGATCAAGAAAATGTGGTATCTATACACAATGGAATTTTATGCAGCCGTGAAGAAGAACGAAATGTTATCATTTGCTGGTAAATGGATGGAATTGGAGAACATCATTCTGAGTGAGGTTAGCCTGGCCCAAAAGACCAAAAATCATATGTTCTCCCTCTTATGCGGACATTAGATCAAGGGCAAACACAACAATGGGATTGGACTTTGATCACAAGATAAAAGTGAGAGCACACAGGGAGATATGAGGATAGGTAAGACACCTAAAAAACTAGATAGCATTTGTTGCCCTCAACGCAGAGAAACTAAAGCAGATACCTTAAAAGCAACTGAGGCCAATAGCAAAAGGGGACCAGGACCTAGAGAACAGGTTAGATCAAGAAGAATTAGCCTAGAAGGTAACACACATGCACAGGAACTCAATGTGAGTCAACTCCCTGTATAGCTATCCTTATCTCAACTAGCAAAAACCCTTGTTCCTTCCTATTATTGCTTACACTCTCTCTTCAACAAAATTAGAGATAAGGGCAAAATAGTTTCTGCCAGGTATCGAGGGGGTGGGGGGGAGAGGGAGGGAGTGGGGAGGGTAGTAAGGGAGGGGACTGGGGGGAGGGGGGAGAAATGATCCAAACATTGTATGCACATATGAATTAAAAATAAGGATTTAAAAAGCTAAATGCTTTGGATAAAATAAAAGGAGGCTTCCCTAAAAAAAAAAAAAAAAAGAGAAAATAGAGGGAGGGAGATGTGGACACGGAACCACAAAGAAGATGAAAAAGACCATGTGAAGCCAGACCAGAGGCTAAGCTTAGAGTGATGTGCCTATAAACCAAGGATTGCTGGTAATCACCAAAAGCCAGGAGAAGCCTGAAACAGATGCTTCTCTTGAGTCCCAGAGGGCACATGGCCTTCCTGACACTTTAATGTTGAATGTCTATCCTCTAGAACCATGAGAAACCAAGTTCTTTTGTTTTAAGTCATTTTGTTTGTTACCAAATGATGGTAAATATTGTCTGGATGAATGAATGAATAGCTCACAGCTTACAGGGATTCCACAGTTAAGCCTAATTCACCCATGGTCATTGCCACTTTGGCAAGAGGCAATGTGAACAAATCCTCTGTACTTGGAAGACTCTCCCTGTTTCTCTGGAAGTTCCAATATCCCTCTTTACAGCCCACTTCCAGTGCTTTGGATCTTGTAAGAGTATCTTTAAGTGTCCTGTAACTACCAGAGATATAGGACCCAGCCCACCTGGGTCGGAACTAGCTGTGGCCTCAAAACCCAGGAGAAACAGGGGCTTTAGCAATTGGGGTCTCCCTCCCTGGATGCAACCCTGTAGGTTCTCTGGGCCCACTCAGCTAATACTGATCCTCAAACACCCAGTCTACAAAAGGCACTATGTGCAGGTGGCTCACCAGGCCTTGCAGATATAGACAGGAACATGGTTCATCTCTGCTGCTAAGTAAGGTGGAGTAATGGCATAGGGAGGGGGTCCCAATTCTGGCCGAGGGGTAAGGCAAGGCCTCCTGGGGGAGGTAACAGCTGAGTCTTGAGGGAAGCACAGGTTGTGCCAGAATGGGGGGTGTGGTGGTGGGGAGTGTGAGGAGAAGATGGAATGTGGGCAGAGGAAAGAGGGTGCTCAAGGACACAGTAGGTCAGAGATTGGCACAGCCAGGACAATACCAGCTCTTCAGAGGACAAAGCATGGGGTGCTGTGGGTGTGACCTGGAGCCATGGGCATGGACAAGCTCGCCCAGGGGCACAGTGTGATAAATACACAGAGAATGGGGTTCTGGAAACAGCAGTAGGGAGGATGAGCAGGAAAAGAAGCCTGGGGAGAGAACCAAGACAGAGGTACCAAGGAGGAGGAAGGAGGACCAGGAAAAGGTACAGCACAGAAGTCAGGGGTGAGTATTGCAGGGAACAAAGTGCAAGGGAAAGTGTGGCCCCTGTGATCCTAGAGGTGCTGAGCAGGGCTGGGGGCAGGGAAGGAGGGGCCTCCTTCACACTTGAGGCGGGTCTTGAATTGGTGTTGAGGTACTAAGTCTGGTGTCTGGTTTGCTTGGCTACAACCTGGGGTTAGGCCATTGCCAGCAGTCTGACCTCAGTGAGTATGCCAGCTCAAGGAACTGGCCCACTAGATCCCCATTTTTTCTCTCCTTCCTGTGTGTGTGGGGACCCTAAGCTTGGCTTGCTTTGCTGGGGCTGGGTCTTCACAGCTGGCTGTAAGCCTGAATCACCTGCAAGGGCATGGGACCCTGGCTTCTTGGGCTGCCCATATTCAAGTCTAAGATCACAACACGCCCTTTCCTCACTGTGTTTCCAGAGTCACACCTCCCATAGCAGTCTCCCACTATTGGCAGGTCCCCTTGCTAAGGGTGCTCCCAGGTGGCCCTCACTCCCTTTACCTTTTCCCACCAGCTTGCCACTAATGCTCCACCATGCCCTGCTGGGGAAGCTGGTAAGTTTGATGACATGCAGCTTCAATACCAGCAAAAGATGCCGACCAGAGCCTACATCTAAGTAGCCAAGAGGGCACTGGACTTCACTGCAGGAACCTGCCCTCCTCCAGTGCTGTCCACAGGTAAAAGTGGACATCAGGCCCTGGGATCAGGCCCTCTGTGCTCTCAGTCTGAAAGAAATGAACACACTGGGCATTTTTGGACACCACCCACCTCGTGGATGGTTCATCTGTATCCACTGCACATTGGAAAGACATGCCAAAATGAGGAAAGGGGAGAAAAATAAAAACTATGGCATCTTGACATGTCGATTTTACTTGCCTTTTGATTATGGCTCCAGAATATGAAAGCGCTTCAGGCGCTCCCAGCCATCTGTCACCACAGCAGGAACCCAACGGACCCCGTGTAGATCCACGTCGTGACAGTGGATCTTTACACTGGGGGAGAATGGCATGTGAGTGAACAGCTGCTGCAGGAGGGAGGGGGTCAGAAATCACTTTTGTCCCCAAATGAGAATGCAGTTTAAATTATCCTCAGTGACACTGGAAATGACAACAAGAAAATAATACTTGTTCTATAAAATACCCCCCTCTGATCCACCCAAGTACAAACCAGCAATGAAACCACAATCGTAATGGCAGACAGTAATAATTAAAGCATCTTGCTATCCAAAGACCAAAAAATGAGAAGGCAACCCAAGGCCCAAAGCCAGCACTGGTGTCTAGAGTTACGTTAGAGGCTCTTTTCTCCTGGGGCCAGCTGGAATGTGAAAAAAAAAATAAAGATTGTTTGGTTACTTTCAAAAGTGGAGGAACAAAATTTCAGGTGGCTGGGATAGCTAACATTCAAGGGTGGTGGCTGGTGTCTTGGACTTAGGCTGTTGCCTTGTGCTGGGTGACCTGGACCAGTCACCTTTTCTTCACTGTCACCTGGTAACTGGCAGTTCCAAGGTTTCCTATCTTTAGATAGGGCTTGACCCGGATGTGTCAGGGGTTCTGTGAGGGGCAGACATATCTCTGTCCTTGGAGAAATGTTCTCCATAAAATAACAGATCTAATTGGGTGATATTGCAGAACCTCAGTTTGTCCCTTTGTAAAATGGCAGCAATATCTGTAAACACTGCCAAGAGGGTTAGTGTAACTGAAACCATACACAATGCACTATGCACTGAGCCTGATACATAGTATAAAATCTCCAGATGGTAACAAATCCTATTTTTGTTCTATTTATTGTTTTGCTTGAAAGAGGTGCTAAAGTCTCCACAATGATTGTCAATTTCTGCCTAGATTTCCCACAGATTTTGCTTTATATTTTCTCATTAGGTTATTTGGTGCATAAAGAGTCATGACTGTCAGCTTTGAATCATATGAAAGAATTCCCCTTTTAATGATTTTTTACTTTGAATTTAATGTTTTTTAGAAAACCAATATTGTGATCTCTGCTTTTTATTTACATGTGTTCTTATTCTATTCCTTTGTCACAACCTTTTATTTTCAGTATTTTGTTGTTCTTCCAGTAGTATATTTTAAAATTTTAACCAATCTATACCTTGCAATAGGGATGTATAACTTACGGGTAGCTAGCCCTACAACTCCTTTCCTGCCATGGATGGGTTGGTCAGTAGCTGCTCCACATGTAGCAATAGAGGCTCTCTGTTCCTATGTGCCAGCATCTCAGGGCCTCTCTCTGGGATGTTCTACATATCTCAGAGATACCTGTTTCTTTTGCTCACCTTTTGCTCAGCATCTCAGCCTTGCACTCTGCTCAACCACTTGGTTCTTTGCTAATCTCTAAGCCAGGCCTTGGACTGTAACTCTTCTCTGCTCTGGGTCTTATAATCCTAGATCCTCCTATTTTCCTGCCCATCCTGAGCTCCTGTAACAGTGGCCAGCTCCAAAGGCTGCCTCTGTGTCCCCTCAACCCCTTCAGTCTTGCCCAGTGGGGTGGTCAGACAAAAGTAATTTATATTTATCAGAACTGATATGGTCATTCTTGTTGGAAAACGAGTGGGCTTGACTCCTGTTTCCTCTTCCTTGGAGGCTTGACCTCCCTTACAATTAGTGTAGCTGGTAAAGATATTTTGATCACTGAGATGTGGGAGGAAGACTTGTGTTATGGACTGAGAGTTTGTGTCTCCCAATACTCATAGGTTCAAATCCTAACCCCCAAGTGGACAGTGTTTGTAAGTGGAGTGTTTAGGAAGTGACTAGGTTATGAGGGTGGAGCCCTCACAAATATGATTAGTGCCCTTTTAGAAGAGGCCTGAGGGAGCTTGCTTGCCTTTACACCAAGAGAGGACACAGTAGAAAGATCCTGTCTGTGAGGAACAAGCCCTCAACAGATACCAAATGTGACAGCACCTTGATTTTGGACTTCCCAGCTTCCAGAACTATGAGAAATGCTCCTTGTTCTCCTGTTATCTGAGCCATCACTCTGTCTTCCATGCATGGCTACTTTTCTTTCATTACTCCCACAACCGCACACTTCTCCTCTGCAATCTTAGACTCTTTAGCTTGACTCCTGTTTCAATGCTTTAATTTCTACAAGGTAAATGCTGCTCTTGTGGATTTTCATTGTGATTGTGTAATTATTTTCTTCACATTTTCTTGTTTGTCTCCATCACAACCATTCTGTCTCAGGAGCTCTCAGTCCCCATCTTGCCACCCAGTTTCTACTTACCACCCCTATTTCTTTGACTCAAATGAGAGTGTTATGAACACAGCCCTTCAAGTTTCCTTCTGTCTATTATAGTACAACCTTTTCAGAAAGTGTTTTTCTATGTCTTTAGGGAAATGGTTCTTGTTCGTATGAAGGTTGTGCTTTATGCACCGTCCCAAAGTTTATTTTATTTATTATTATTGTCTAGCCTGTCTTTTGGAAGGGAGAGTTCTATACTGATCCAGTGGATCAGCCAATAAGGCATGTTTATTTCTTTGGTTGAACTGCTCATTCTCTTCCTAAGAGTTCTCAGAACTCATGGTAGTCAAATAGTTGAATTCTGGCCAATTCAACAATTCAGTGCAGCTCAGCCAGATTATCATACTTGGCTAATTTGAAGTTGTTTGTGTTTCTTTTTCTAGAGGTGATCCATGAAAAACGAAATCGCCAGAGAACCCAGCCACTCACAAAGCACATTTATAGCTACCAGGTTATCCACATCCTCTCCTTCACAACTTCCCAGGTCCTTTGGCTATTTCCTGATTTGTTGAAACCTTAATGCTGACAAAGGAATGCCTGCTATGCTTGCCTCTCTGTGTGGTTCCTTCAGGTCAGCTCTGGCAGTGCAAGTACATAGACCTTCTCTGTTTAAAGTTTAAGTCACTGTTGCTGCTCAAAAATAAGTCTTCTGGAAGCCACTGAACCTGCAGCCAGGATTCCTGGCAAGAGCTGTGAGCACAAGCTTCACTGCCAATACCTTCTGCCTCCTCTGGGCCAGCTGCCTACATGCTGGCTAGAGGGAAGAAATGTTGACCACAGTGGGGAAACTGCTGCCCTCTGGGCTGATCTGAAATTGCAGCAGGGGACTTTGGACTGCAGCACAGCTAGGTGTATTGTCTAGTTCAGTGTCCTCCTAAGAAGACAAGCTCCTTTGGGCAATGGAGCTGGCTAATCAGAACCAGACTCCTCTTCTCAGTAATCCTGCTGCTTGGTGACCAGCATCTTAGAACAGAGCTTCCAGTTTGCCTTAATCATTAACAAGTCTTCTTACAGTGAAAACCAATAAACAAGAACTATTAGCCAAATAGGAGGCATATGGCTAGATGGGTATTGGGAAGAGAAATCAGAGTGTTCAAGAGCAAGAAGCTCTCTACTTCTGTGGGGTGGGCCTAGAGTTCTGCATGGAAGGCACACCTGTAATCTCTTCTGCCTTTCTACTTGTCCTCTATACAACCAGCCACCTGTGGCTCCCAATCCCAACTAAACTTGTATGTAAGAAACTCAGTTCTTGTGATACAACCAGGATCCTTGAATGGCTATTCTCCACCTCTCGTTTCCCAGTAAATTTTTCCTCTGCATTGCCACCATCGATATTCCTGAAACAGAGATGTCACCATGTCATCCCAGACGAGGAGGTCTTACAGACCTAGCATGTATATCCACACCATCCTCTCTTTTGCAGGCCTGGGAAACACTTTCCTCCACTCTACCTGGTGAACCCCTACTCTTCTTTAAAGTGCAGCTCGAATAGCACTTCCTGTCTAATACCCTGTCCCCAACTGCCACCTAGAATCTTGTCCGCCAGGATGCCTCTCTATTGTGTTCTGTACATACTTCTACAAGAGCACTGATCACATTATGTTGGAGTCTGGAGCAGATGCTGTAGGTTGACTGATCTGTACTCTATTTCCAAACCTCTCATCTGTCTCCACTATGGAGATTGTAAAAAGCAAAAACAAAAATTGATTTCTTACTTTTCTTCAGCTAGGTGTGGCCAGTTCTGAGTAAACTGATGCAGGGAGGTGTCTCTAAGAATGGTTGTTCCTCCCATATAAATATGCAAACACTTACTGAGAGATTGCTCTTTTGTACTTTCCCCTTCCCTCTTCTTTTAGACTGGAACACAAGACACAATGCTTGGAGCTGCTGAGCAGCTGCATAGATACCCATGAGGATGAAAGCCTCAGGATGACAGAGTAGGAGCTGCACCAGGTCTGGATGGGGCCTTCAGACTCTTGTTCCAGGAGAAAAACAAACCCTCATTTATGAATCCAGCTTTAGTCACTTTTTCTATTTCCATTCCTAGCTGATATAATTTCTCTCTATAATCCTGAGACCTTCAAGGGAAAAGACTGTTTCTTATTTTTATTTATACTCTCAGTGCCTGGCAGAATGCCTGGTACTAGTACATGTTCCAAGTTTTTGACTTGAACTGAATGTTGTTACTGTCCTCAGAATGTTCCAACGACTCCTCATCACACTGAGAAATCCATTCAGAGTTCTCGTCTTGGCCCTCAGGCTCCTACTGAGACCCCTCTTCACCCATGCAGCTTTCTTTCCCCCACATGCAACTCTAGAACATCAAGTGAGTTCTCTTTTGTGGACAGACCCTGTATCTCCCCTGTGTTCAGGCTGTTGCTCCCCTCCCCCAGTGGGAAAAGTTGCCTCTGTACCTCCAGGCAGGGCTTCCTTCCCTCTTTGGTTACTGAAATCCTCCTTGGCTTGAACTCTGCCTTGGCCTAAACTCTGCCTTGGCCTGGAGGTATCTGCTTGTTCGACCACTTCCCCACTAGAATGTGAATCCCAAAGACAGGGCCTGGCCACAGTCTGCTCTTTGCATTTCCCACTGCTTAGCACCACACAGGTGCTGCTGCAGAGGAGGCATTCATGTTTGCTGTGTTCAGTGGAACTAGGCCAGGGTTAGAGTGGCAGGTTAGAAGAAGCAATGACCAGAGATGGTTCAAAATCCACATCGCTAGGCAATTGTTTCTGGGCCTCAACGCTCATCTACAAAATGGGGACAGTAATCCATGGTCCAAAACCCTAGTATGGTATAGATATTTAGTAAATGTTAAGTAGTAGGCAGGATCAAGAACCAAAGGATTAGCCAGGCACCAGTGGCTCATGCCTATAATCCTAGCTACTTGGGAGGCAGAGATCAGGAGGATCATGTTCTAAGCCAGCCTGAGCAAACAGTTTTCGAGACCCTTTCTCAAAACAAAACAAACAAATAACAAAAAACCCAACACAAAAACAGGGCTGGCAGAGTGGCTCAAGTAGTAGAGTGCCTGCCTAGCAAGTGTGAAGCCCTGAGTTTAAACCAGAACTGCCAAAAGAAAAGAAAAGAAAGAACCAAAGGCTTTGCCCCACTTTTCTTCTCCAATTTCATCTGATCTGGTCTGTTGATCATAAAGAGGAAAATTCCAAAAATTACAGCCTTGCATGAGACAAAGAGGAGGTCCCAACCATATAAGATGAACCCTCTGTGTCCACAGACTGTCTCTAGGTGAGGCAGCATGGATGGTGTTGCTGCTCTGTGCTCCTGCTGTGAGCGGCCAGGCCTCGATGGAGCTTTCCAAACATGTGACCCATTCTTGGTCCTCAGGATGAAGCACCCGCCAAAGGCTATGGAGGCTCCCTGGGTTCAAGCGAAGGGTCTACTCTTGTCAGTCACATGAGGAAGGGCTGACTTTCCAGCCTGGTCCACATGCAGGTGGGCTGACCAGGTTTTTGCAGCCACCCACTATCCCTCTTGGAGTCTCTTGGAAGATACTATCCTTGCCCAGCTTGTTGGAATGAGTCTGGCCACAGGTCCCTTTGGTCACTCCCAATGCTTTGTTGGGGTGGAGGCAGGGTAGAGAAAGGTCCCCGGAGGACTTCTCCTGTCTGTGTTCCCAGGAACAGTCTTATAGGCTGGCCCATCAGCTGCCTGATCTCCCTCCTCTCAACTCAAACACTTTCTCCCACCCACAGCACAGCACTCCCATTCATGACTCTTAGTGGATGACCTATAGGCTGCTGTGCTCAGGGGATGCCCTACCAGGGTAAGATGATCTACCCAGGTCCTGGGATCAACCACCGTTCTAAATGCTTTATATACATTGACCCACTGAACAGTCACAGTGACCTTACGGTAGGCACTATTAATTGCCATTCCACAGATAGGATGACTGAGAGACAGCATAAAAGAGTTTCCCACATTACATCATAGCTATAAATGCACAGGTAGCCTGGTACCTGAGTCCTGCTACTAGCTATGGCTAAATGATGAATGAACAATGAAGCTCACGGGATATAAAGAAACCAGCTGAATAATCAAACCAAATGGCCCAACTGCACCATGTAGCTGATGCAGGGAAAGCAAGTGGGATTGTACAACAAAACCTAGATAATGTACTCGGAGAGATGTGGATGGTGATGTATTGATGAAAACAAAAGGAGGCTGTGGAGAGCAGCCTCCAGATAAAAAGTACCATTTCCTTGAAGCATAAGCATAAACAAAAACAAAAACAAAAATAAAAACACAGTTTCCAGAATGAAGAGGGAACACATACCAGGATAATTGCTGTTGAAAATAGAAGTAAGGAAAACACAAGACTAGCGGCAGAAAAGAAACAGGAGAGGGAACTTTCAATCACTAGGAGAAAAATAAAGCCAATTAAATCAGCCAACAGCAGGAGAGTCAAAAATAAAAGAAAGTGGTAAAGAAGAATATCTTTTTATTGAAGGAAAACATACTATATTGGATGTGAGAGGTATATAGTCTCTTTTCCTATTCCTAAACATTCAAAGAAGATTAATAAAACAGATAAATCTGAAAATGTTAATAAGGCACAATACAGAAAAATAAAAAGGTCATGCAAATATATACCCATTTAGCATCTTGGGGCTGGGAATGATAGTAGGTCTGTAATCCCAGCTACTCAGGAGATGGAAGTAGGAAGATCAGAGTTTGAGGTTGGCCCAAGTAAAAGCACAAGACTATCTGAAAAACAAGCTGAAAGTGAAAGGCCTCAAATGGTAGAGTGATTGCTTAGCAAGCATAGGGCCCTAAATCAATCCCCAGTACTGAAAAAAAAGAAAAGAAAAGAAAAATCCTAGATGTTCAGGGTTCAAAAGAGATCAAAACTGAAATGATGAATTATTTAGAAATGAGCCCAGATGAATACTGTATATGAAAAAGACAAACTACCCCCCCCCCCAAAAAAAAATGTGCAAAGAACCTGGAAGCAGCAAGTACTGTTAAATGTCTTCTCACCCATCACGTTGGTAAAGGTTAAAAAGATGGACAAGGTGTAAAGAGACTGTGTGGGAAGCCGGCCTTCCCAGAGACTCCTGTGGAAGTGTCAATTGCTGCAATATCTTGGAGGGAAATTTCAAATCATGTATCAAAATTTGCCTTCCAAGAATATATCCTAAGGAAATAATTGGATAGCTGAAGACCCACGTATAAGGATGTTCATTGAGGTAGAAATCTAAAACACTCACTTTGTCAATAGGGCAGGTGTTCAATAAATTACAGCTATGCACACGATGTAATTGTCGGTAGCCATCCAACAGGATGAGGCAGATCTATATATACTGACACAGTAAGATGATAGTTTGTGATTAAGTGGTAAAACAAAAAACAAATCAGAGTCAGGCATCGAAATGGCCCTGGTTTAGAAGTTGTGTTTCCTGAATTTGCTTTCTGTATCTACTAGCACAAATAATGTCTACAAGAACAAATAGAAGAAGTAGGTATCAATGGTTATTTTACATGGGGTGTATGCAGGGGTACAGGGTAAGATGGTGGGACTTAGGACTTATGCTTTATGACCTTCTATCATGTTGCATTCTGAATTTTTTAAAATGAGCATTTATTTTTTATATAGGAAAGTTCTATAAATATATTCCCAATTAAAAAAAAACTAAATAAGGACTCAAACACAAGAAGGTCTTTTCCTATCTGTGTAATTATTAGTTCCTCTTGCTGCTGGTTATTCAAGTGAGGTAAGGTGGAGAGGGGAGAGGAAGAAGAGAGTGAGAGAGAAGGGAAGAGGGAGGAAGAGAGAACAAAGAAGGGAGGAAGAGGGCGTTGGAGGGGCAAAGGAGACAGAAAGAGGGAGGAAAGGAAATGGAGGAGAGGGAGGGAGGATAAAAGGGAAGGAGGGAGAGAATGAGAGAAAAGGAAAGGAAGGAATCGAGATGAGGGGAAGGGAAGGAGGGGTAGAAAGGAGGAGGCACATGTGTGTGCACACAGTGCACAGGTGAGCACGTGCAAACTGCAAACACTGGTGGGATGGCACTCTGGGTGAGGACTAAATGAGGAAGGGAAAGTGTCTTGTGTTCCATCTCTGCTCCCCACTGCTCTCAATGTAGCCAGAAGGTCCTCTGGGGTGGCTGTTGCTGCAGCTTCAAGAAGCCTTCCCAAGGGAGAACTGAAACTGTAGTCACATTCAGTCTCCCACCTTGGGTCCTCAAACACATGCACACCCATGGCTCTACTTTTTTCTCTGGAGAGGGGGTATTTTCTGTGTTTGCTTTGATCTGAGTCTCCTGCCTCTCTTCCACCTTCCAGCTGGCCTTTCTCATCAGCGAAGACATCCTCACTTCTGCTTGGACTGGACGTCTGTCCCCTCACTGATTTCTCCTATTATTCTGTGTCAGCTGGCCCTTGATCTGCTAGGCTCTATTAAGCCCAGGTCTGAAGCCTTAATTCCCAGGAGGTCTGCCTCTTAGGAATGCTAATGTGGCCCTGCCCTTGTTGGAAAATGCTGGCTAAAGTATTTAGGAACCACATATCATGACGCCTACAACATATTCATGAGTGTGTCAGTCAAAAAGGGAAAATGAAAGGACTGAGCAAGAAGGAAAAAGAGAGAAGGCACATATGGCCAGGTAGTAGCATGGTGTCCAGGTGATAGGTGTGCAGTGCTTGGCTACTCTTGTTCCCCCTTCTCTATATATTTGCCATTTTGTTTGTTGCATAGTTTAAAAATGGGGAAAACAAGATTGAGATCAGTTGGCGTGGTGGCTTAAGTGTTCTCCGAATTAGTTACTTCTTTCCCATCTCCACTGCCACTGCCTGGGTCAGGCCTCCTCATTACATCCACATCCTGGAGTTAGCCTCCTGCCTGGGCTGCCGGGCCCAGGCTGGCCGATTACGCCCATTCTCCACAGAGCTGCCAGGAGATGAGGAGCTACATCTGCTCCATTTCCCATGTCTCCCATCAACCCACTGAATTGCAGGTGATGACCCAGCCTTGGGACCCATTCCCAGCTCCTTGGGACTGCCTATACTGCCTCACCTCCTCTGCTGGGAAGTCCTTTCCCTACCCTAACCCTCCTCCTGGACTACGTGGCAACCTCCTCCTCGTCCCTCAGGACTTGGCTCTACTGATACCCTTTCCAGTATGACTTCTGGTCTCTCCTGATCTACCTTCTAACTCCCCTTCTTCCTTAAGCTGTTGCCTTGCTTTGCTCATACATGTAGGGCTCCCTTCATGACCAATGAGCAGGGCTCTTTCGTTTATGTAATGCCAAGTGGTAAACCAACAGAGAGCTGTCACATGAGGGAAAGAATGAAGGGATGAAAGATGAAAGAAAGTGGGAAATCCTCCTGATTTGCATATGCATACCCTAAAGTAAACAGCCATTATGTTTATTTAGTATTTACTGAGGGACTCCCATAGTTACACTATCACAGAACTACCTTTGCACCTGAGTCCTGCTTCATTCATTCAGGCACTTGACGCTTTTTGAGCCAGGGGCACTGCTGGGAGCCCAGAGATTTACAAAGATGAATCAGGCAGAGATCACAGCTGGAGGTTGGGGAGGGCATGGCACGAGCATTGAATAAAGGAGAAATGTGGTTGGGTGAGCCATGAGAGAAATATAAATCACAAAATGAGAAAATAAGAGTTCAAAGACGGAGGAATGACTGCTAGGAGGAAATGTGGAAAGATTTCATGGAGAAGCTGGTATTTGCCCTTGATTTTGAGGGATGAGGAATTTTAGACATGAGCTTTTTGAGGGGAGAGGTCATTCCAGGTGCAGGGCAGAGGGAAAGCAAAGGCACAGAGCTAGGCTATGAGCATACTGACAGGGGTCAGCAGTACACAGCGTTACCAGAAGACACTGAAGGGAGATGGTAGAAAATAAGGTTGGGGAGGTAGAGGCCACATTGGCCCTGAAAGCCAGGGTTGCATGCTGCACTGTCACTCTGGGAGATGCATGGGATTCTTCAGAGGTGAGTGGATCAGGTGTGCCTCCAGAAGACCATGCCAGTAACGTAAAGGACAAGAGTATATGTTTAACTTGTCCCCAAGTAGTGCAAAGACTCAATGAGTGCTACGGACCACATTTTGTAGCTCAAACACTTGAACACACTATTTCTTTTGTTCTAATTGAACTGTGTCTAAGGACACATGTACACCAGTGAACATAGCAATGTTCATTCAACTAGTTCTCCTTCACTGATAACTCTCAAGGTCAGGCATCTTCTCCTAGCCATAATTCTGCTTTTTTTTCTTGGTTCCCCCGTTTTCTCAAATCCTCAACATTTCATTCCTGGATCACTGCAGACTCCTGATGGTTGTCTTCCCATGAGCTATCAGCACTGGAAACAACCTTGGTGGATCAACCTTGCTTAAGAGTGGCAGGAGGGACAAGGCATTATGAGCTGGGGGCTTGGCAGTGATGTTGGTGATGGTTCCCCTTGACAAATGGAAATGGTTATTTTGTGGGCCCTGCCACTTACCCGATGGTACAGCCAGCGTCTGCCTCGATGATCCAGATGCAATTGAGATTGTGTTCATAGGGAGCTGGGTACCCTGGCGATAGCACCTGTCCCGACACCTCTCCTCTCACCATCCCTCCGCACTCAGCTGAAAGAAATCCCCAAAGAGTGAGCTTGGTGGGGTGGCCTAGTGGCTGCAGTCATGTCACAGCAAATCTGTGCCCATGGGTCCCAGTCCCTCTCATTCATTCCAGGTGGGTGAACACAGCATGTAAAAAGGTCCCTGGATGAGACATATATTCAGAACTTGAACCAAACTCTCCCTACTTACAATAAAAAGACACATAATCCAATTAAAAATGGGCAAGGGATTTAAAGAGACACTTCTTTTAAGAAGATCTATGAATAGCCAATATGCATCTCATTCCTCATTAGGGAAATGCAAATCAAAATCACAATGACATCCCACTTCTCATCCACTAGGATGGCTATCATGGGAAAGCAAGTGTATAAAATAAAAGAGATAGTGTGGGGGAGGATGTGGGGAAACTAGATCTTTGTGTGATTGGTAGGAATGTAAAACGACACAGTTGCTTGAGAAAACAACTTGGTAGTTTCTCAAAATGTTAAGTGTAAGTTACTATATGATCCAGAATTGAGAGCAATTCTGCTCTCAAGCGTATACCCAAGAGAAATGAATATATACGTTCTCCCAAAAACTTGAACACCAATGTTCATAGCAGCATTATTCATGATAGCCAACAAGCAGAAATAACCTTAATGTTCATTAATTGAAGAATGGGCATATAAAATATGGTATATCTATACCACAGAGTATTAGCCATTAACAGGAATAAAGTTCAGATACATGCCATGATGTAGATGAACTTTGAAGAAGAGTTTATGCTAAGTGAAAGAAGCAAGGCACAAAAGGCCACATATTGTGTGATTCCATTTATATGAAATGTATGCTTCCTCTGCTGTAGAGAAGAATGGTAGCGTTTACGCCCATGAGTGAATGATCACTTTATACATGTGAGGAAGACGGTCATCTTTCCAGTTTGGAAGGATGCAGAGGGCTGAAACTGGAGGCAGGGAGACCAGTGGAGAGAGATCCTTCCTCAGCCCTCTTGGACTGGTTACTTGCACCATAAACTGGTGGGTCCCTAGATTTCTCCTCCTTCCTCTTCCACATCTCATCTGCTTCTGAGACCTGGTCCCTGGGTATCCATGAAACTTTTCACATTGGACTCTACTTTGTCCCCATTTCTGGGGTCTTGCCTCAGGCCCTTAACCATCTCTCAGTTGGCGTAGTTGCCTACCCTCAGAGGGATCTTCACAGAATACAAATGTGCCACTGCTTGTTTTAAACCCTCCTTCCTGGCACAAAGTCTAACTCTTTCAGAGGGGCTCCCTTCAGCCTCCTTGAAACCACCAACGTGGAACCCTTTGGTCCAGCCAAGTCATGCCTCTACTTGGACTGACAACCTGACAAACATCCTCCCTAGAATACCTTTTGTGATACCCTTCCCTCTCTAGGTAGAGTAACACTCTCTTCCTTAGTGTCTCCATTATAATGTGAATGGATTTTCATCACAACAATTATAACATGTAATTAAAATAATATCCATCAGCTAAGCTCCTTGGCTGCAGGGACCTTGTCTTACCTATATTGCATGTCAAGTGCCTCACATAGTGTTGGGCACATCACACAGTCCTAATAAACGGTTATAGAATGAATGGGTGGATAGTGAAATGAGTGAAAGAAGATACTGCCTCCCAGGAAAATTCCTATACGTGCCTGAATCAAGGAGGCATGAGTGAAAATGAAGAGGAAGAGATTTATGGCTAAGCCATTTAGGAAAGGGAATCGGTCATGAAGCAAGATGCTAGAAGCAATAGGAGAAGATGGAGTCAAAGTAACAGATGGGACACTGACCTTCACATGTTGCCATGGAAGACCCACCAAGTGACCTCAAGGCTTCACACAGGACTGCTGAGGAAGGGATGGGGAAGGGACCCCTTACTAGTAAGTGTGCTCAGGGGACCAAGCCCTTTGCTCAAGCCCTGCTGTGGACTGTCCTTCCGTGGTGCTGTTGAGATTGAAAAGCACCAGGACGAGTGGGTCCAAGGCAGCAAGTGGTTGAAAGCATAAACTACAATTGGGAGGAAATCTGGCCGATCCCACAAATGGAGGCTGGAGCTGGGATGGTGGCAGGGCATCATCCACATTCTTGACCAGAGCATCTTTCCTTTTTCATGCTTTGCTTCTCAGAAAGTAGATGTTTGGAGGCAGCAGATCCAGGAGCACTTCCCAGGGATACAACTACTGCTTCTTTACCCCCGGGGTCACTTTACCTGAGGACTGGCAGGTGGCAGGAGAGGCTGAGTGAGCCATCCTGCAGCAGCCCCACCAGCAGTTACATTATAAGATCCCACTTTTCCCAGTCTGTTCCTTCCTTCCCATTTCAGAGCATGGGCTGCTGTGTTTAGGGTGTGGAGTCTACTTTCCAAGAAGGCAGCAGTCACTTCTGTAGATCACACTGACATCTTTCCCAACATGACATGTGTGAAAATATACACACATAACCCCAAACACAAAGCCTCACTCCCCTAGAAACAGTGGACCCTGGGGGAGCCTCGGTGAGGAAGGCCTCAAGACCAAAAGCATAAATACCCTTGCTGGCCCTGCTTGAGTGGGTCCTCTAAGTCCAGTCCAACTGGCATGTGTGATAGTCAGGGGAATCAATCTTACAGTGAATTCTTTCTGCAAAGCAAACAGTGATCTTAGAATGTGAATCATCATCCCTCCTTCACATTTTGCTTGCTCTTCTTGCTTGCCAAGCATTATACTGTCACCTGCATATGCATGTGTCTCCCTGGCTGGCCTGGGAGCTCTCTTCTCTGAATTCCTAGTGTCTAATGTAGGGCTTAGCACATGAGTGAAAGGAACAAGGGAAGGGACATATCTATAGACTGGGTCAGCCTCAAGTACAAAGGAAGAAGACCTTATAAGCTATGTACAGGCCACTATCCAGGTCTATCTAGTTTCAGGCTTAAAATTCTTGCCCTTGACCCTTTGTTGTGTGACATGTTGAAGATCCTGTTAAAATGAAATCATGCAAGGGAACAGGACCAATGGTGGCCATTAATACTTCCCACCCCACTGGTTCATTCTGCTGGCCCTGCATAGAGCCACCTCCCCATCTCATCCCTCTTGTGTATGAATTCTTACCCATCCTTCCAAAGCTTAGGCAAAATGTCACTTCCTATGTAAAACATTGTTGTACCCCAATATTTGCACATAACTCTTTTGACAATGCTTATTTTGTATGATAATGATATCTTGACCCATTTATTTTCCTTGCTAGAGTATGGGTTCTCTAAGGGCAGGGAACAGTCCTCATTTTTTCCTTTTCTATTTTTCTGCCTCCACATACCTACATATGCACCTGCTCATTTCTGACATGTGGGGTTTTGCAGGCACTTAAATGTTTTCCCATTGGCTTTGGGAAAATGTTTTGTTCTTAAAAGATCAGCCAATGCTGCTGCACACTGGGGCAGTGGAACATGGGGAGGTTGTGGAGAGTTGGAAAGCTGGTGGTTGGGAAACAGACATGGCACATCACAGAATTCAGATCAGCAGGGAGGTGAAAAGGCCGGACAAGCAGAATGATCGATTTGGTCTGTTTTGTACTTCTGCCTCAGACCACTGTCTCTTGTCTTCTGATTGATGTGTAAGGCCTTCAGAGAGCCTCCGCTGACACTGTGAAGGACCATAAGCCTAAGTAGGTGAAGTTCGTTATTATATTCTTCTTTAAGAGTGAGATTGATGTTGATTCATTAGCTCACTCTTTCTTTCAACATTCTCCCAGAAAAGGGAGCATGGGCCCATTTTACCTACAGAGAAACTGAGCCCCAGAGTTGAGTTGGAGATTCATTTCAGTCTTGGAATCTAGGTGAATGTCTCACCTCTTCCTTTCTAATAGACTCCTCTACCACTTTTGCATCACCTGTGTGACAACTCTGAGGGCACAACTTGGCTCTGGTGCTACTTGGTAAATGTGTGACAATGGCAAGTCACTGACTGACTGCTGCCACACTGGTGTAATGAGGTACGAAAGTGAGGAAATGGAGAAGGAAGGTGCATTGAGCCATAACACCCATTAACAGAAGGATTCAGTCCAAGTAGACATTCCCAGGCCCTGGACACCCTTAATGAGACCAGGGATGGAGCTCAGGTTAGGGGAAACCTGAGGGTTCCCCTAAAGAACAAGAGGTGTCCTACCAACACAGGTGGGCAGTGGCCGATCCCAGGTCCTGCGCTCTCCACTCAGACACAGCAGCTCCTCACTGCCCCGCAGGCTATAGCCAGGGTCACAGCTGAAGGACACAGAGCTCCCTGCAAAATGACCTCCATCATGAACCTTGTAGCCAAACTGTGGGGTTCCTGGGTCCTCACATTTGATGAGCTCAAAACCTGGACAAGAGAGAAAAGGTAGAGTGAACAGAAACCACAGGGGCAGAAGTCAAGCTCTCTCTCCTCCCTCCTAGCCCACGTCCTCAAATGTCCCGGCCACCACCCCAGGTAAGATGGACTCAGGTCCCTCCCTATTTCTGTGCTTGGTGGAAGGCTTATGAGGGAGCACTCCTTCCTCTTTTGCTTTATGCGAATGATTTTAGTTTCTAACAGTTTTCAGACCCATGAGTTGAATTTTCTATTTCTTTTGTTGGCCCCATAGCATTTTGTTAGCTGGAGCTGTTCCTTGCATTTTGCTCACTGAGATGCTGTCATAGGATGGGGTAATATGGAAAGTCACCGTAAATGTCCATTTAAAAACTCCATTATGCCCTGCTTAAACATACTGTGTTGAAAAGGCTGGAGGAGGAAGCAGAGTTACATAGAGCTCCCACTCTATGTGGTTTCACATATGGTGACTCTCATTTGTTATTCACAGGGGTCTTCAACAGACAGCACTGGCTTGGGAAGGTTAAGAAAATTGTTTCAAACTCGCACAATTTTCGGTAATAGAACTGCAATTCAAATGTGGCTCAATTTAATCCTCTTGCATTGTGCTACCTCTAGAACAGGCAAAGAGTCCTCTCCCAGACCGCCCAGCACCCTGGGTAGACTCATTGGGCTTTGCTACTCCCATCAGATACATTGCAACATAATTCACATACCCTATTTCACAAAGTAGAGTACAATTCAATGTTTCTTATCTATTCACAGAGCTGGGCAATTATTGTCACAATCAAATATTTTGTAACCTTAAAAAGAAGCTCCAAGTGTATTTTTCCCTCATGCCTTCAGTCAATTTATCTTTTGTCTCTATGGATTCTTCCTGCTCTGGGAAGTTCCTAAAAATAGAGTCATACAATATCTGGCCTTTGTGTCTGGCTGCTTTCACTCAGTACAATGTTTTCAAGCATGTATAACTACTTCATTTTTAAGGTCAGCTAATATTTCATTGTATGGATATACCACATTTTGTTCGTCCATTCATCAGTTGATCCAAACACCTGTTGGGTTTTAAAGCAGTCTATAAAAGCACATTCTTTGTGTGTCATGGGAAAGCGCAAACTCAAAGAAATGAATAAAACAGGGAAGTCTCATATCATTGACCATTCAGATGCAACCAGAACTTACTAGAAAACTGCAGTTCAAAGCCCTTGCTGGTGTTTTCGGCATCAGTGATGAAGTCGAGCCACAGGCTGCTGGATGTGCTGTTCAAAGTCACCCCCAACATCTCAGAGTGACTGAAGATCCCCAGCAAACGAGCAGAGTTGTTGCTGCCGTCATAGACCTGGACACAGGAGACCCCAATCCATTGTCATCAAACAACACCTCACCCACAGATCACATTCCCAGTGTTTAGCACCAGTAACAGCTGTGAAAGGGGCAGTTGGTCATCAGATGCAAGGGAGATGGCAGAGCAAAGTCAGTGGCTGAGCAGTTGTCTCCTCTCCCCTGGCTGTCAGTTTTGTGCCCAGCTTGTCTCCAGTGTGAATCTAGGTTTTGCATCTGGTTGCTATGCTAACCTTTTCAATGGAGATCTGTTTCTGTTCCCCCGACTCCCAAATGGTACCAGCTCACTCTTCAGCAGCCTGGGGAGGCCTGGTTGGGGCTGCCTCATTCCCCAAGCCATCTGTTTCTGCAGACTGGCTGAAAGCACTCAACATTTCTGCATAGCTAAACACTCAATCCTGTCCTTCCAGTGCAGGAGATGGCCATCTTCCCAACTGACCTCCACCCAACTGTGGCAGTAGCCTGTCTTGACTCCTCTGTTTGACATGATTGCTGGGATCCAGGCAGGATGGAGTTAAAATGACCAGTGTGACATGATGACTTTCCCTTCCCCCTGGAATGAGGGCTCCAGCAGCGGGGCCCTGCTGGGCTTGCCAAGGGTGGAATTGTGGAGGCATTTAGCCTCCCCGATTCCCATCTGTCCCCTGAACTTCTGAGCACCAGCGAAGACAGACAACAATCATCAGAATAATGAACTGCTCCCTGGGTTTTGAGGTCGCTGCTCCTTTCTAGATAATTGTACAAATAACAACAGAAGTTGTGATTGAGAGAAAGACACCCTGGTGCTTTGGTAAATATCAAAGATGGGATTTATGGGTGGGTGATGAATATTTGTGCGTGGTACACAATGTGGTGCCAGCTGCCAGCAAATTGGAACAATATTTCCATCCTACTATTTATGAAGCGAAGCTTTGTGAGAGAAGCCATCTTTCAAGCTAACAGTGCTGTATATTTCAGAGATTTGTTTAGGTTCCTCAGAGCCTCCAGTCTGTTTCCAAATCCTATGTGCAATTGGTTTACGTTACTGACAGATGGAGAAAATCCTGGGGTTCCATCCTGAGATGACACCAGTTCAAAGAGTTTGCCCACTGTTGTTTTCAAATTGCTATAAAAATATTTTTTACCCATGAAGACATCTATTGGAATTAATGAATCAAGGCATTAATCATCACAATCAGAAAGACCAGTCGTCATGTGTTTCTCAGTGGAAGAGAGACCACCACGCATGACCAAACAAGTCAAGCCTGATTCTGATCAGATCAAGTCCCTGGATCTGATTTTCATCTAACAGTAAGCACCACAGGCAGAAGAACATATGAACTGATACCCTGGATAGGTAGTCAACAAAGTCCAGCGTGTGGAAAATTCACAAATGGACAGATTTCCTCAACAAATAAATTACATGGGGGGAGGGGAAGGGAAGAGATGGAGGGAGAACCCTACCAGTTAACAAGTACGTGAGAAAAAAAAGTCCAATATGTGGACTTTATTTGGAAACTAACTCAAGTATACTGTAAATTTAAAAAAAATATTATGACATGTAGGAAAGGAAAATTTGAACACTCACTGGATATATGATAGCATTAAGAAATTGTTGTTAGTTAATAAAAATATAATGGGTACAGGACTTTCTCCTTAATTTCAAAGCATAATTTGTTCTCATTCATTAAGAACAAAAATGTTACTTGCATCATCACAATAAAATATTCATTGCAGAAAAACTTATAAAACAGAAAAGTACCTTTCAGTACTCATTGCTTTTGGTGACAATCTTTCTAGGTTTTATTCTATGCATTTCCTTCCTTATATAGACTTATTTCTCTCTATACATTTTTACAAAAAATAAAATCAAACTATAGATATACATAACAACTTGCTCTTTCACTTACTATATATTTTTGAGACATTACTTTTTTTCCATAGCAGCATTTAAATAGTTGTAGGGATCTCCATCATAAAATTAGCCCAATCCACAACATAATTACTTACACATCAGTATCCAGAATATGTACCCTGGCTCATAAGAAGCACTCAGTAAATGTATGACAAAATAACAAAACCATTTTTTTCCCTGTAGCAATTTTGTTCCTAAATCCAACTTGAATTCATTTGGGCCTGTGATATAAGATTCTACCTCCCCTCCCCCACCCCACTGATTAGTCATTCAACCAAACCCTGTTTGTAAATATCCCACCCAACACCAAGTTTAAATCCATCTTTATTACATGTATCATTCATGTATAGTTGTATAAACTTGGTTTTGTTTGTAAACTTTCCATTCAATTTGTCTATTCTTGTGTCTGACCCATACTGTTTCAGTTACTGTAGCTTTATGACTCATTTAAGTATGTTGTAGGGAAAGTCCTCTTTTGTCTTCTTTTAACTTCAAAATATTCTCCATATTTACTCTTCTAGATAAACTCAAGCATCTTCTCAAACTAAAAAATAAAGCAAAAACCCCCAAAAGAAAAACTTTAGTATCATTCTGAGTTACATTAAATGTACGGATTGATTTGAGAAAAATATGCACCTGTGTGATAGTAAAACCTCCGATCCATATTCATGATGTTTGGTTCCATTTAATCAAGTTGTCATTTATGTCTCTCAGTAAAATTCTCTACTTCTTCCTGGGTATCTTCATGTCTGTGATTGCTATTGGAGTTCGGGCCTTAATGTACATTTATTTCCTAACAGGCGATTGCTTGATGGTCTTGTTTGTCAGTATATGGTGGTGATGGGTATGTCTCTTTGGGAAACCCAAGAGTCTGTGCATGCCCATTACATCTGACAAGACAGGTCAGCAGAGTAGCTGGTTTCAAAATAAATATGCTAAATGGAGAACCTCCCCCACACAGTGACAAGCAAGGTAAGAATCAGTTCTGTGAACATTCCTGCATGTCCTCTTGCATGCAAGGGTTTGAGTTTCTCTAGAATGAAGAAACTGGCTGCAGCTGCAACTTGGTTAGATATTGTCAGATTGTTCTTCAAAGAGAGATATTAATGGACTCCCCCACTAGCAATGTGTGACAGTTTTCATTTCTTTATATCTCACCAATACTTGGTATTTTCTGGCATGATTTTTTTTCCCAGTTTGATGAATGTGAAATGGTATTTCATTTTAATTTGATCCCTTGATTACCACTGAGGCTGAACAGTGGTAATTGTATATTTATCAGCAATTCTCCTGTCCTCTTTTGTGAATTGCTGGCTTATATCCTCTGTTCATCTGTGAGCATGACATTTCCCTGCATTTATTTTAGCAGCAGCATCTTTAAAATAAAGTTGAATAATTTTCTCAGTAAAGATTATCCACACGTTGGGGTACATAGTCCTGGATGGTTTAGTTTTCATTTCTATTATGAATGAGATTTTTCCTGATTACATGTTTTAATTGGTTATAGGAAACACCAGCTGCTTTGCCGAATTGTCTTACTGGTTCTGATAGCTTATTAGTTGAATTGTTTGTACTTCCTAAATAAATGAGGCAATTTTCTATACTCCTTTCTAATTTTTATGGCTCCTGTTTTCATTTTTGGGTATAATTGTAATGGCTTAGATTCTTGGCACAATGCTGAGTCCCACCGGTGATGGCAGAACCCGTGGTCTGATTTCTCAGCTAACTGGAAATCTGCAGGAAATTTTGCCATTCAGGCAAGTTTGGTGTAGATGTTTGGCAGAAACTTTCTACCACATTGAGAAGTTTCTACTCATTGTTTTTGAGGTCTTTTTAGAAGTCATGACAGGGTATTGAAGTTCATCGCTTGAGGCTTTGAAATGTATTAGCAGGATCATGTGTTTTTCTCTTCTAATCCTTTCATAGGGTGTTAGATCGAGTCACATGAAACTGCTAATATTTGAAGAGTTTTGACCTACACAGTGGTAACCTCATATGGTTTGTCCACAAAATAACACTGTGAGCTTTTCTGTTGTTGACACAGCCTCACATTCCTGGAATCAGGCCTTGTTTTAACAAATAGCTACATTCAATCTGATATGATAGCCAGGATGTTTAGATTGAGAATTGTAAATACGACTGGCTTAACAGTTACTGGCTTCTGCCGGCTTTTTTATTTTAAATTTTTAAAGTATAAATTGACAAACTACATTTGCATATATTTATGGGGTATGAAGTGATTCTATGATTTATAAATACAAGGTGAAAAAATTAAATCAAGCTAATTAACATATTCATAACCCAAAATATCTATGTTTTTTGTGGTGTGATTTTGAACTATGCAGTCCATTATTCCTTTCTGTATTCACCATATTGTGCAGTCTTCCTCCTGCTGACTGGGGCTTGGTACCACTGACCATCATCTCCTCATCCTCTCCTCTCCCCTGGCCTTTGGTAAACGTCATTCCACGCTTTGATATCTGTGCTCTACTTGCCTGATTTAAAAACATGAGTTGGGAGACAGATCATTATTTTTCTCTTTTCTGGAATACTTTGATTATTGCAGGGATTAACTGTGCCTTGAAGTTTTGTTAAACTTTACTTGTAAAATGGCCTAAGCCTGAGGCTTTTGAGAGAGGATATAGGGGAATTCCAATTTTTTAAAAATGGTTTCTAGTTTATTCACACTTTCAATTTTTTATATTAGCACTCTTTATAAAAATTTCTATTTCATTTGAGCTTTCAGATTGCTTGACTTCTTGTTCTTAAACATTTTTTTTTCATAATCTCTACTATAACTATGATTATGTTCCATTTTTCATTTCTAACATGACATATTTATTACTTCTTTATTCTTTGATCAGTTCTAACAAGCTTATGTATTTTATTAGCCATTTTAAAAAAAAACCAGTTGGCTTTGTTGATAATTGCTATTGCTTCTTAGTCTTCTTTCTCCCAGAGTCATTTCTGCCTTCAATTTAAAAGTATCTTTCTCCTACTTTCAAGCTCCCAAATCCTTATTTATTTATAAGTTGAGTAATATGTCAGAGACTAACAGAGGTATATTAAAATCTTCCATGATGACTGTAAATTTATTAAAATTTTTTTACATATCTAGAAGTTTTTATTTAATTTATTCATGCCATGTTATTTGGCACATAAAGCTTTATTGAGGATTGATTGTGCATTTTATTAATATAAAAGAACTCTCTTTTTCATTTCCTTATGAGATGTGGAGAAGTTCCCAAATGCATCTTATAATGAACTGATTTCACTTTTCTGTGGTTTACCACCTTCTGTTCATTGCTTCCATCCCATTTTTTAATTGGGTGATCATGTTTTTCATCTCCATCCAATCTTTCCTCATCTCAGATTGCTCTGTTTTCATTATTGCCTATTTTTGTTCCATAAATATAATATTCTCTCAAATCCTGTTAAGAATACAAATTAGGAGCTTTTAAAGCATGTTTCTGTTCTTCGTTGTGTACAGAGGGGCAATTAGCTCTGATTCCTCAGATAGGTCCTCTTCTTCTGATCCACTGAATATTTACACATATCCAGGTAACTTCCTTGTTGACACATAATTACAGATGGAGAATGAAAATGGAGAAATCAAACACCCCCTAGTCTCTAAGGGGAGCAGAAGAGAGGAGCTACAGTAAGCAGGAGTATTGGAGCATTTCCAAATTGTGTGTGGGGGGGGGCAGGGGTAGAATCATGGTAGCCTCTTCTGTAGTGAGCCTGAGCACTCTTGGTAGGCATCAGCCATGGCATTACCTTGCTTACCCTGGTGTGTCAAAGAGGACAAATGAAGGTCAGGAGGTCATGGCTGTGTGTGGTCTCTCAGACCTAGTACACGTTCTGAGGAGCTAGAAGGACTGAGACCTTGCCCCCACCAATGGTCCATGCTTTGTCCTCAGCCCTATGCTCTGCCACTTGAGCTGGGTGGTCTTATGTGGTGTTTTTCCTTAGGGTTTCTGGTACCTAATTCACAGACGGTATTTTACTTCACTCACGTGAATTGTGGTTTGATTAGGCCCATCCTCAATCTGGATTATTTCTTGGGTATTTCATTTGGCAGAAATTCCTTTAAGTTGTATGTGAAAGGCACCCTTGCCTAATTTTCAGGGCTGAGGCCCTATTCCTCTGTCTTTACATCCCTTAAGTCATTCTAAAGGGAACCTGTTGGGGATGCAGTTGTACACATGTGATTCGCTTGCCATCTTGAGCTGGATTGGATACTACTGAATTCTTAAAAGGTCCTTAAGACCTTTCTGTCTCTCTCATGTCAGGGTAGTAGCAAGATAACCCTGGAAGGAACTAAAGTAAAAAGAGTCAATGGTGAGAGGAGACAAGCAAGAGTGTATGTGTGGTGATGTTTGGAAAATTTTCAGTTATTGGGGTAGGGAACAGATCAGAGGTCATGCATACAAGAAAGCAGACCTTTTCTGGGTCAGAAATGCATGATCATAGACAGTTTGAAGGGTTAGCCAAATGCATAAAATATTTTATCTTAGAAGGCAGTAAAATGTGGAGGAGGTGACAGATTTCCATGGTTAGGAACTCGGGTATCTTTGGAGGAACAAGTAAGTCCTTGAATTAGGAATTCACCAGCATCCTGCCCAATGGATCAACTGCACCAGGGAAAGGGCCACAGGTTCTTAGAGGAAACTCTCATGTTCTGGGCGTTTCCCACACATATCTGAATAGAGGTAGACCAGATGACAGATTTGAGCAGTAGGGCTGCTGCTACTGACTGAGGGTGCAGGGCAGTTCTAAATCCCATTTGGGAAACTACAACTGTGAGTTTCTTTTAGTTCTAAACAGATCCAATACTGATTTGTGTTCCAGGTTCTCTCTCAGGAGAGTAGGGTCATGGGAAAAGAGCTAGAACAGGAAGGGGACACACAATGCCATCCTGATCTCCCTGTGCACCCTGCCCTCTCTTCCCCAGAACCTTGTTCTAGAAGTTACAGTTTCAGTCAGGTCAGAAGCCATAGCTTGACCTTCCAAGGAGGACTAAAGGGGCCTAGACACAGAAGGGCAATGTGTCTTTATCTAGACCCCCATATTGGAGGCTGGGTGGCAAGGCCAGCTGTGCAGGTGGCTGCAGAGACAAAGTTTGAGATCCGTTAAAGTCTTCCCTTGGAAATAGGAATTTCCTCCCTTTCCTTCTCCCACTCCCCCCGCCAACCCTGCAAGATTACCCGGAGTCCTGTATCCTGTGTGAGCCTCCCTGACCTCTGCTCTAGGTTTTTGTTGCTGGTCCCTCTCTTCTTACCTGTCTTGTGGAGTCTCTCTTCCACCAGCTTCTCACCTGATCAAAACCTTGACAGTGAAGCTGAGTGCACATCTGAGACTAGTTTTAGGTCTGACCTAGACCACCCTTGTGAGGAAGTTTGGACACTGGCTGTGCTCCATGCGACCTTCAGCAGTTATCTCTGCTGTTCCTATCAGCCCAGGCACAGAGCCACTGTTTATACTTCCTTTGACACCTGGAAGTTGTAATCCAGGCCTCACAGCTGCCCTTTTCTGCTAACAGCCTTCATCCAACAAGCCCTCTGCAATCACTCAGCTCAAACCCTTCCTTTTACACCATGACAAAGAAGAAGTCCCTCTGCTCTGTTATCTGGCTGTATCCTCTGAAGTTCTGCTGTTGATCGCAAGTGAATACAGAGAAGTGAGGGTCAAGGGCAACACCTGTAGGCATGGTCCTTGGAAGGGCATAAAACCTTCTTGATGGGAGACACATTGAAGAAGCCAGTAACAGGTCCTCAGTGCCCCCTGGAATTGTTCTATTCTATTTCATGCACACCCAGCCTCATTTCATGAGCATATCCTCTATGTAAGAGTGCAAAATACCTTACGCGCACACACACACACACACACACACACACACACATACACACACACAGCAGAGAACATGTGCCCCAGGCATGGGCTGAGTGTATCATCTATATGTAGAAATGATAGTCATTTAATGGTTTTTCTTGGGATTTTCCAGAGTAGTGGACTTTGGTTGTCTCAATTTGTTCTAATGCAAGAACTCTTTTGGCTACAGAGAATAAAACTATGTTAGAATAAACCAGAAAAGTTCTTTGGATGAAAATACTTAACTTAGGTGAAATTTTCCTTATAATCTATCTTATAAAGGCATTCTTTATAGTCTCTGAAATCAACTCTTGATTACACATACATGCGTCCCCACATATGATTGGAGACAGCCATTTAATCAAACAACACAAAGAAACATGAGACATGTATAAACTCAGGATCTTAACGAGATCCTCCCTATAACCTCCCTGCTATTCAAGTGCTGTCACGTCTTTCCTTCATACAGACCTTGAACTCACTTTCTTTCGCCCTGCTGCCACTCACAGGCTGTCATCATGGCACAGTGACATTACTGCATCCTCAAAGCATGCACAAGTGCACTTACAAGAATCACGCTGGCACAGTATGCACAGACATGGGCACTCCTCCCCCTGACTAGATATACACACATCTTCACACAGGTGGAAATATGCATATAAAAGTATGTTCACACGAAATGGAAATATAATGGAGAGGGTCAACTTGTTCAAGATACACTGCATGCATGTATGGAATTATCACAAGGAAATCCCCTCATATTATTAATATATGATAATTCAAAATTAAAATTAAAAAAGTATCTGCATCTACAAACACATAGCTGCACAACATCCATCCTCCCCATCCTATGAGGTCTCATGAGCCAGGATGAAGGTCATGATTCACAATGGGAAACTTGATCTATAGGCTGCTCCAACTTCACTCATCACTACTTTTTATTATGCAGTCAATACACACAACGTATGTGACAGCCCATAAGCAAACTCTAACACCATATTCTTATTCCCAACTGCTTTTGGTCCTCTTTTTCTCACAGTGAGGACACCATCTTGGGACTCAGAAGGGAAGAGGAAAGTTTGGATCATCCCCACAGGGATAGACGACAGAGTAAGCACACGTTTGCACACTGCGACAGGCAGTGCAATCCATCAATTTTACCTTAAGGACATCTCCTTCAGAGAGTTCGAATGCCCTTGCTTTGAGCTGGATCCCCTTCCCCGGCTGGGTCTGGATAGAGTAGATACATTCGTGATTGTTATTGTAGTTCACAGGGAAGTTGGGGGACAGCAGAGTGCCCTGGGTGCCAGTGACGGAGTTGCCACACTCAGCTGCAAAGAGAGTCACAATAGCCACCGATTAACTCACATCAGATTAACTCACATTTCTGTTGCATCCAGAAAACATCTTATAGCTCTGGAGAACTTCACAGGGGTGACAAGTTTGTTTGCCTGCTTACTTATCTGTCTGTCTGTCTCCAGGATAGATCAATATCTGGCCTATCAATATCTGCCTACCTATAGTTCTGCCTGATTGCATCATCTCCCTCACTCTGTTTGTCTGTCTCTCTTCTGCAGAAATAGAAACTAACCATCAGACACACTTGCCTTTCTCTATGTTGTCAGGCAGTTGTTCATTCCCCATATCCGTTCGTATGGTACCATAGCAACAAAAATGGCCGAAGAGGACGTCAGAGGAGGTGGCAGGCAAGCAACGAAGGAAAAAGCCTTTTAGTATCTGGGGACAGAAACTAGGAGGGGACATAACTGAATAATAATCACTAACCCTTCATACAAAACACCATGATGGAGTCTTTGCAAAGATCACTTCAGCCAGTGGTCACAGCCACCAACCCCAGGAGGCAGACACAATTATCATCCCTAAGTTTAAATAGAAGGAACCCTACTTAGTCATTTTTACCAAGTCTCTCAATTCCTAAAGAGGAGGGGCTGACAACTTCCCCTCCTTGGGCCTGGAGGTCAAGGCCCCGAGGCTCTCAGAAAGTTTTAATACATTTCCCATCAAACCCTGCTTCATTCACCAGCTAATGAAATCGCACCCTCTCTGGAAATCTGTTTCTATCCTCCAGAGTTACTCATGCTTTCCCCATTGTTCCCATACTGTTATTTATAGCAGGTATCACATTACTTAATTTATTTGTTAGTATCTCATCTCCTCTGGTGCACTGGGATCCTTTGAGGTTTGTCACATCTCTGTCTCCCCAGTACCCACACAGTACCTGGTTGAAACAGGGTTAGTGGCAGGGCATGCCTGGGGACTCTGAAATGGGCTCTCCAGGACCTTTAATTATGAAGCCTCCTCTGTGCCTCCCCTGGAGCAGGGTACCTGCCATACATTCCTTTTGACTGCCTGTTACTTGCTTGTGTCCCCCACCCAAACTGTGAGCCACTTGAGGGCTCAGGCCATGCTTAATGAATCTGTGAATTTCCATGGCTTAGCCAAGATCATCTGTAAAATAAATATTTGCCAAATCAATGAATGAATGAATGTGGCAAATGCTGACCTCAGAAGATGTACAGTCCTAAAAATAATTATATTCCAGAAGGATGTAAACACAGTCCAGATGGCAGGCTTAGTCCTTGTCTGGACATATGGGTTGTTTGGAGTGTGTCTGAAATGTCTGTGGTGGATGGTGGCAGGTTGGCTTTCTCCAAACTGCCTCTTTGTGTTCTTATTCTAGGCACAGTCCTGGCCTGTATGGACTGGCCTGACGTTCCCTAAAAGGTCACTGCTTTCAACACTAGTTTCCCTAAGCTGGGAGTGTGCCATGTGGAAACCTTCAGAGTTGAATCTCCCCCAGGCCTTGTATGTTCTTGTCCCCAAAGTTGAAGATGGTGACCTCACATGTGCCACTATCGAGTCCCTACTTCTCAGTGGGTTTTGTTGCAATTTCCTAAGACTTCATGTACACACATATTTGCTTATCTCAAGAGAGAGAAGAAGATTCAAGTGCTTTAAAGTCAGCAAAGCTGACTTTGCAAAGCAACCAAATATCCAATGGATGTGCCAAGTTGGGGCCAAAAACTGAAGGGACAGTGGTGGAAGGCACCCTGGGGATAGGGCTACTGCTGATTTCAGCAGCTGTTTCTACATTGTGTACATCTCCTGGGTGCCCTCAGATGAGGGTGAGGGCTTGTGGGGTTTGCTGAGGGCTGTGTGCAGTTAAAACACTCAGCCATGCCACATCAGCAGCTCTGAAGTGTCTCCCCACTGTCTCTGGGTCACACACCCGCCCCCTCAATCTAGGCAGAGGCATGAAATGCAGTGTGATGAGAACAGAACTTAGAAGCAGACAGACAAGAAGTTATATCAACTCTCTGAGTCTCTTTATCGGCCACCATCTGGACAGTAAGAGGCTATTGATAATGAATGCATGAGATTTTACGTGTGAAATATAGGGGGAGTGCTAACACATAGTAGGCCCTCAAGCAGCGTTATTCCTCCTCTCTCTCCCACCTATCCCAGATAAATCTATGCAGCTTACCTGCTTCCACGGAGAGCCCTAAGTGCCCATGCTCTGGGACTGGCAGAAGGCCCAGGATGCTTATGGGTAGCTTGTCTCTGCTCAAGGGTAGCTCAAGGGAGGGCTCACAATGTCCTCCCTGTCCTGGTGCCTCTTGCCCTCTGCTTTGTTCTTGACAGGTGGCTTCCTTCGAACATGGATTCTGGCATAAATTTGGATGGCCTTCCCAGCCGTGGATTCCTGCATAGTAGTTTTGTGGGCCATCTCTGTCCCAGTATGACCCTCCCATCTTTTCCACATGCCCCACACCTTTCTCAGGAAGGGCCCGGGGCTCAGAGCTTCAAATATGGCCAGTCTCCAGCCAATGACCAGGTCCTGACTCCCTGCCAGAGCCTTGGTACCAGGGAGGGGACAGAAGAGTGGAGGGCTGTGCCACTTGCTTCTGGGAGAGGTTCCAAAGTAACAGGGAGGTAAACAGATGCACTAAGAAACCAAACACAGGCATAAATGGAAACAAATAAATGTTCCTGAGAAACAAGGCGTCATATGCACAGGGAAGGGCTGCCGCTGATTCAGACATCTGTGACTTCCGGCGCCCCTGTCAGAAGAGGGCTCGTTAAGGGCAGGGGCTGTATTGTATCCGTCAGTCTGGGGCTCCTGAGGTGGAGGGTTAGGTCTTCTTCATGACACTGGGGCTCTCAAGGGCAGGACCAGGGCTCTTTCTGCAGACTGGGGTCCCCTGGGGTCAGGGCTGTCTCTTCCACATCAAAGGCAGGGGCCCCTGAGGTCAGGGGCTATGTCGGTCCTACTCTCCCCCAATCACACCATCAATTAGAGCCCAGGGCTGTTTGTCCTCTCCACCAGGGAATGTTCCTGGAACCACTGTGAGGCTAAATCATCCAATTTACACCTACAGTGCAGGCAGTAGCCGGGAGCACCCCCTGGGTGGGCATTCCCGTGATACCTCCAGCTTGAGCCTGTGCAGAAGGGCTGGTGGTAATTAGAGGTGATTATAATTGCTGTGCGTTATTAATAACATGTGAAACAGAAGACAAATGTAATGATGAAAATATTGTGAGGTGTCATGAACAAACAGTAATTGGAATAATAAGCAAAGGGATGAGTTTGTGTAATAAGATCAATGAGGCAGGAGCTGCAGCGTGTGTGTCTGGGGGCCAGGAAAACCCTGTTCAATCTCCCCTGAACCACCTCTCCAAGGGTGTTTTCCCAGAGACCAGAGAAGCTGCTGGTAGTCGAGGCTGAACTGACCCTCCCCAGGGCGAGTTCCACGTGCTTGAGTGTGGCTGTTTGCGGAGGGGGGGTGGTGAATGGATGCAGGAAAAAGGATAAACTTTCAAGGTTATTTTATTAGTCTAAAATGGGATTTTGAGCTGGGTGTAATGGCACACATTTATAATCCCAGGTACTTGGAAGGTGGAGATGGGAGGAACATGGTTTGAGGACATCTCAGGAAATAGCAAGATCCTATCTCAAAGAGACAAACTGGGTGTGGTGGTGCATGCCTGTAATCCTACCTATGTAGGAGGTGGAGGTAGAACAACTGCAGTTTGAGGCTGGCCCAGGGCAAAAGTGGGAGACCCTATCTGAAACCAAAGCAAGAAGGACTGGATGCATGGAACAACTGGCAGATTGTCTGCTTACCAAGTGTGAGACCCTGAGTCTAACCCCACCCCTCGCAAAAAGAAAAAATGGAATTCTGCACCTGTCTCAATGTGTCCTTTCTGTGACTGTAAAATGTTATCAATTAAAGACAATGTTACCCATAAATAATGATTTTAAAAAGTTTATTGGCAAAATGATAATTACATGGTACCTGCTTGCTACCTTGCAGAAACTAAGTCACCTCTAGATATGGCCTGTGAGTTGGACACTGTTTTATAAAGGAGGAAGCTGGGGCTGAAAGGTTTGGTGCCCTAATCATGGGTAAGTGGTAGAGAAGAGACTTGACCTTGGGCCTGCCTGTGTGACTGCTCAGCCAGGCCAGCCCATCTGCCAGCCTGTTTAGCTGTCCTCTGCAGAGCCCAGGGCTCCATAGAGTTGTCCCAGGCAAGGCTGACGTTTGTGGCTTTTTATCCCTGGGTCCTGGGGATGGAACTCAGGGCCTCCTGCATGCTGGGAACTAAGTCTCATCTACGTAGCCACATGGACATTTGAGATGCTGGTTAACTGTCCCAGCAAGCACAGTGCTGCTTTGATCTGTTTTGAGTATTTGATGGGGTTTTATGTAATAGTTCACTGTGAGCAAGTTCCATGGCTAACAGGGAGCACGGTAAGTACTCTACTAATTCAGCCTGTCTTTCATCCAGCCATGCACTGTGGGTATTCAGCAAGCAAACTTTACAAATTAGGGACAGCCAGCAATTGTCCCTATTCCCTGGGCTATCACCTGAGAACCCCCTACCCTCTGGTCCTGAGCTCTGATCAGCTTTCTTTAGGACTCTGGAAAGGATGCAGGAAGAGCTGGGGACAATCCCTAACCCTTTGCCCCTCTCCCCTCAGCAACCCCTGTTCTCCTGCTGCCTGTTCCACAATGCTCTCCCAGACTTCCCATTCTGCCCTTCTTCTCCAGTCCCCTCTACATCGCTGCTAAAATGCAACTCATCAGAAAGGCCGTTCCTGCTCACCCTTTGCAAAAGAGCAACCTCACCTCCAGTACTTTTTTTTTTCCCAGTGGTGTACTGGAGTTTTGAACTCAAGGCCTTGCACTTGCTAGGCATATGAGACATGCTCCCAGCTCTATTTTGTTTTAGTTTATTTTTCAGATGGGTATCATGTTTTTTGCCTGGGCCAGCCTTGGACTGTGATCTTCCTACCTCTGTCTCCTTTATAACTGGCATTACAGGTGTGTGCCACCATGTTCTGCTTATAGGTTGAGATGGAGTCTTGTTAACTTTTTGGCAGGGGAGGCCTTGAATCTCCATCCTCCCAATCTCTGCCTCCTGAGTATCTGGGAAATCCCCAGCTCTTTCTAAGCTGACTTGATTTTTTCTCTGTAGCCCTGCTGGACATAGTATTTATCTATGTTTATGGTTTCTGTCCCCCAACCAGAATGTGGACCTCAACTGAAGAGCCTTTCTCTGTTTTGTTCACTTTTGAATCTCTAAGCCCTAGAAGCCTGAAATGGGCACTCTACTGAGTCCGACTCCTGCCTCTCCCTCTCCTCAGCTAGGTGGATGGTCTTCTTAGGGGTTCTCCAAGAGTGAGCATCCCCATCAGACTAGTAAGGCACCCATCCACTCCACTCGACTGGTACTCCCCTTGGGTAGGGTCACATCGCTTAGCGGTAAGCCCAGACAGATTTCTTTGCAAGAAGCATCCTTAAGCAAGAGTCCTGTACGTCAAGATCAGGCTAGGCTATAAAAGAGCCCGTCTCTATCTTCCACAGGAGGCAGGGGCAAGAAGAGGTTAGGCCTCATGCCCAAGGCCCCATCACAGGTGAGCATGGGCTGCGTCCATCCTCAGACCATTTGCCTCTTGACCATGTGCAGTTCACCGCCTTACACCACCCCATTAAGTGAAGCAAAATGAAAGCACGTGACCACCTACCAACACACCTTGGCAGAGGCGAGCTCCACAGGCGCCGTCTGCCCCCCAGGCACGTGATGCGGGCCGTGCCCTCCAGACGGTACCCGGGGAAGCAGGAGAAGGTCAAGGTGTCACCCACACCAAACTGCAAGCCCTTCCGGATGCTGTAGGCCGGGACCTCAGGCTCCTCACAGGGCTCCAAGTCGTACTCTGCAAAGGCAGAGGGAGAGTTGGGCTCTGAACATCTTGGGAGATGCAGAGAAAGAAGATAAGAATGCACAGACCAGAGACAGTGACAGACAGACTTACAGACCACACTCTCTGAGGGGACATCCGAGGACTTTTTCCTCTGTCCCTTTATCTGCATTTGAGCCCTGAGCCTCAGGGATGGCAGACACTCCTAGTTTTTCTCTCCAGGCACAGAACGAGCTCAATCCAATCAGTGGGTTCCAGAGGATCGGAGTCTGTGACCTGGCCTCGGGCAGCTTGCACTGGGGGAAATGACTCCAAATGCTATACTGGAAGCTTCCTCTTGGCAATGCTTGCTTTGAGCAGATGGCAAGCATGGTGGGGTGGCATTTTGGGGCCAGGGATCTGCCTAGTGCCTTTAATGTCAATGTGGAAGTGACCATCTTCATCCCTCAGGGTATCTCCATTCGTTCTGGATGCAGTGGCCAGGGCTCTGTGTGGTGGTAAGGAGGGCCCTTCTCAGATAGTTGAGGTCCACTGTCTGCTTATGTCCCATGGGCCAGTGCTGCTCAGGCACATGACAGGTGGCTTCTGTGTGGAGAGCCAGCAGGGGCTAACCTGGACATGTCCCAGTTCCTAGAGAGCAAGCATCTCTTGCCCATCCCAGGAGGAATTCATCAATGTCCCTGTCCTGCTGATGGCAGGGTGGGCAGGAGGCCCTGGTGCATCTTGGGGCAAGAGTGTTGGGGGTCTGGATACTGGAGGCACAACAGCCCTTTCTTCCCCCTGAATACCAGTGAGAGAGCTTTCCTTTCAGGATTCCTAAACACAGAGATAAATACTTACTACTGTGAAACTAGCATTGATGAAGATCCCAAATGATATTAAAGCACTCCAAGGTTAATTTAAAACCCTTTTTTTTAAAAAAAAATCTAATTGTGGGGGTTGTAAAATAGTGGAAGTGACTCAGGAGAAGAATTTGGAGTAACTAGGGCAGGAAGGGACTTTTGTGAAGTCCTATAATTCAACCAGCAAGGGGATTGCACAGTGAATTTCCTAGCTCTTTCCAAGATCATTATAAGTAAGTTCTTCCTGTGTCTAAACCAAGTATCTTTTGCTGCAGCATTAAGGTCATTCTCCCAGAGACTAGAGTGTGATTTAATATCTACCCACTAGGAAGACAGAATGGCACCCCAGCCTCTTCTCCCCAGGGGCCCTCACACTCTTTACCTGAGAAAGTAATGTTGAATCCTTCGTAAGACATAGAGAAATCAGAAACGAAGCGGACCTGGGCAGTGAAGTTGCCATAGAGACCAGCGCTGATGGGAGCTGGCAGCCTTGAGCCAGTCAGCTGCTTCAGGGGCTGGGTGAAGCTGCCATTCTCAGTGATGAGGAGGTAGTCATGGCCACTTTCCAGGTGGAAAGTGTGGAAAGTAAAGAACACACCTGCCGAGAGGTCAGAGGATCAGGTTGGGGATGGGGAGATGGCTGAAGCAAACCCAGCTTTGAGCTGAGTCTAAACAAACATTTCCCAGTTGCAAATGCCTTTTGGTGTGTTAGCTTTTACCAGCATGCAATGACAGAGCATCCAGGCCAACTCCAACCAATGAACCTGAACTTGCCATTATCCAAAGGTCTATTCAGGGAGATAGGCACCTCCTTTATGGTTGTCAATGACTGCAAGGGAGATTTATAGCTAGATCTATGACAACACTTCATAGCCATTCACTAATTCATCCAACACATCCAACATGTGTTTATGGAATATTTACTGGGGAGAGAAGGTGCAAAGGGGAATACACACATCAAACAAATAGTTATCATACGGAGTGCTGAACACTGTAACTGGTGTAGATCACTGTGCCATGGGCGGAGTAGACAAAAGTGTATAGCAGGAAGAGAGAAGTGCACAACAGTTTTAGAAATGAGTAAACACTTGACTGGGTGGGGGTGACTCATGCTTGCAATCTCAACTTCTCAGGAGGCAGAGATCAGGAGGATCATGGTTCAAGGTCAGCCCAGGTAAAAAGTTAGTAAGATCCCATCCCAACAACAACATAAAATCTGGGTGTGGTAGCATGTGCCTATCATCCCAGTTATGAGAGAGGCTGTAGGTAGGAGGATCACAATCACAGGCTGGCCTTGGGTAAAAATGTGAGACCCTAACTAAAAAATAACCAAAGTATAAAATAAAAGGGCTGGGGACATGGGTCAAGTGGTCGAGTGCCTGCTTAGCAAGTACAAAGCTCTTGAGTTCAAACCCCTGGACTTCCCCCCCACCCCCCCAAAAAAAAGAAAAAAATGAGCAAACACTTGATTTGGGTCTTAAAAGGATGCATGGAAATTAACTAGGTAGGACAAGAGTGTCCCAGGCAGGGAACTGCCCGGGGATGGAAGAGCTGATGATGGAGGACTCCACAAGCAGCAGGATGGGGCTGGGTACCCTCATGGGAGACACCTGAAATTGAGGTTGGAGAGGGAGGCTAAGGCCAGACCTGACACTTTTTGGAGACAATGAGAAGCCATCCTACTGTACAAAGTGCATCAGAATTCAGTTTCAGCAAGAGGCAGGTGGCCATGAGGAGGACGAAGGGAATGGAGAGGAGGCAGAAAGGCAGTCAGAAGGTCACTGTTATGCACTGGACTAGGGAGCATAGAGCTGGGCAGAAGAGGCAATGACAGGTGACAAATGTGAGAACTTAGGCAGGTGGTAGACAACCACAGGTGCCATGCAAAGCACAGAGGAAAGGATAGCTGGGAGCCCACGTGGCCTGATGGCCAGCCACAGGAACAGGCTGTAGAAGATTCAGCTTTAAACACTGGCCTTTGCACTATCTAAGCTGTAGGAACAACAGGGCAGCTGGAAGGGCAGATTTGGAAGATCAGGATTCAGGTAGGATGACGGAGGCAGATCTGGGAGTTGCCAGAAAAAGAGGTGGTATTTGAAACCACATCATGGACTAGAAGAGAGAAGGCAGAAAGTCAGAGGAGGAGAAATGGGAGTACGGAGAGAAGTGGCATGAAGTGGGAGACAAGGAGAAGGGTGGAGGGGACAGTAAGGAGAAGAGCCAGAGGTGGAAAGAGGGGCTACATGAATGTCCAGCTGGGATGTGGATAAGTGTCTACTTGCACTAGGCACCTACCAAGTGCTTCTGGGAAAGAAGAGATGTAAAATATTGAGCACCAAGTATTGGGTGCCACTATTCTTGCCATTTTACTTGCTCTGTAGCCAGCCCCTATCAGCTGGGATGGAAGATGTGGAAACTCATTTAATCCTTCCAAGATGTGGGTATAATTATTACCATCTCCATTTTATACCTGAGGAAAATGAGGCAAGGTCACCCCCTACTGTGTGGTAGAGCTTGGGTGTGAACTCAGCAACCTGACCGCAGATGCAGTGCTGTGAGGACCACTCCAAGCTGTTGCCTCCCCAGCTCAAGAGAGTTGGTGGCAGGGTGGCAGGTGGGGGGGAGGATTGGGGAGTGAGGAAGGGTGTGGAGTGGCAGGATCTTAGCACCAAGAGAAGCTCTTGAACTTGTCCATACTTCAGCTGTGTCTATGTGGTGATAGCATTCGATGCATACCTACGTCAATCAGTGTGCTCATGGGGATTTGTTGTGATGGTGCCCGGGCAGGTGCATGGCTAGATGAGGAGTGCTGGGCCCAATGGCTACTCAAAGTATGGTTCATGTACCTGCAGTGTGGGCATACCTGGGAGTTTGTGAGGAATACAGAATCTCAGAACCTACAGACTCAAAATTGGAGTGCCAAGGAGGTGCCTAACTCATTTGTAGGTGCCTAAAAGTTTGAGAAATACTCTTCTATGTAATCACTGATGTACTTTTGATGAATGCTAAAGCATTTTTCATATTCTTGCCTCCCTGTTGATAGGAGCTGGTGATCCTGGAGTATTTGAGCTTCTATGGGTGGGGGTTGGGGAGACAGAACCCAGCAGAGGAGATGGGGACTAGGATTATGGTTTGTAATTCCCTGCATCCAGGGATGAATCCAAGTTTCACTCTGTTCAAGCACATAGGTACTAAGCACCTATCAAGTGCAGGCCTGGCACTTAGCACTGGGAAGGATGATTTTTCCTCTTAGTGAAGGAGACAAAAGCATCAGTAGTGAGAATGCAGAGTGGGGCAGGGGAAGGGTTGGCAGGACTTCAGAGGTGTCCATGGTCATTGCCAGGAGAAATTGGAGCATGCATGGAGGGCATGTATGTGTACATGTGCCTGCATGGATGTGTGCTCCATGAGGACTGGCTCTTCAGTCTAGAGAACTTGGGAAGTATGTGTTTTTCCTTCTCTGAGGAACATGGGCCAGGCGGGTGCAGAGCAGTTGCAAATGAGTTGATGAAATACAGCTTTGCACTCTGTTCTTCTAGCATGCAAATATGGCCCCTCCCAAGGAGTAAACATTTGGCTGGGATTCTAAGTTTGAGCAAACAACTGAGATGAAACCCCTGGGCTTCCCAGCTGTGCTGATTGCTTGGAGCTTTTTGTCCATTGTGAGAAAATGAAGACATTGTCACAGAAACAGAGAGGCTCCATGTTGGAGTTTGAATTCAGATTTGGTGTGACAGTTGCACACACGGGAGTGAACTGTGCAGAATCGTAGGAGTCACATCAATACCACATAGAGCAGAAAGGGCAGGGATCAAATACCCATCTACCAGCCGAAGGGCCATGGAGAAAGCTGTGTGGCGCTCTGTGTTCTTGTTTCCCTAGTTGCAGTATGTGGATGATGGTGTCCCCTCCCGAGTGGCATTTAGTCCTCAGAGTGACAGACAACTGAGACAGCATATGCAAATGCCCACACACAGTCCTAGCACCAGCAGGTATTCTCTGCCTAGCTCACCTGATCCCCAGATGGCTTTGTAGGTTAAGAGAGGTTAGTTCTGGGGTCTTAGCAAGGGCACATTCTCTGGGCTCCTGAATTTCCCATTCCCTGGGCATGTGGCAAGCTGGACAAGTCTGAATTTCATAGTTTTGAGTTTTCCCAGCTATGTGTCTGCCTGGTTGGAAACAACCAAGTCAGCAGCCCAAGGAGAGGCTTGAGGAGAAGGGTCCAGGCTCAGCTCAATTCAGTTCATGTCACCAACACTTCTGTAGTTCCTTGTATGCGAGGTGGAGAGCCAGGAGCTGGGGGAACTGCAGGACACAAGAGACCTTGCTCTCAAAGAGCTCCAAGTCTATCGGGGAGGCAAATGATGAAAACACAAGATCTGTATGGTAGGATGAAATCTGCGGTCAGGAGGTATAGAGCGCTGTGGGTACCCACAGAAGGGAGACCAGCCTAGATGCAGGGTTGGGAGAGGGGTCAGGTAAGGCTTGGGAGAGGAAGTGAGTTTGGAGGGATGAAGAACTAGCCAAGCAAGGGACTTAGAGCCACCACTACCTCCATGGCTAGGGAAGAAGAGGTCCAGAGGAAGAATTGGTACCTTGTGCAAATTACAGAGGAGAAAGCCTATCAATTTCCAGAAACTGAATGAAGGCCTGTGTAGTTAGAACTCTGTTTAGAGGACTCAGCTCTAACAGGCTGAGAAAGGTAAGTTAAAGCTGTAGGCCTCATTCGCTAGTGTACACTTTGGGCTGTATGCTAAGGTTTAGGTGAGCTGTTGCATAGTTCTAAGAAGTGAACTGAACATTCACCAGGACCTCTTGTGTATTCTCTACCCCAGCACCTTTCAACATGTCCAATTCCAGTGCATAGTGCATTCTTGAAGACAGGCTTATGTTTAACTCCAGGACACCTGCCTAACCTCCTAGGTTGAGCTCCAATCTCTACAGGCCTCTGACTGCTCTATCACACACTGACCCTGCCACACTGAGACAGGGGTTAAGCTGTGGATCTCGACCACTGGGCCATAAACTTCTGAGTGCAGTTATCATACAAATAAGGATTTGTCAAATAGTTAGTGAGCCATACTGACTTGTAGGCAAAGACACACATGGAAATACATAGAGAAGCATGCACCCCTGTGACCACAGAGGCCCAGTTACTGGAAATCACGACTGAAGGGTTGTCATGAGGGCTGCTAGACTGCCTAGAGGGCCCTGCCTTACCTTTCCCAAAGAAGCACCAGACTATCCTAGCCTTGACCTGGGCAGGCCTAGTAAAGGCCAAGGTGAAGCACCTAGCTACACATGGTGGGAATAGAGCTGACTTTTTAAAAAAACTTTTTTATACACATAGTAAATTTTACATGTAATATCTATTTTTTAAAAGGCAAGATATGAGAATAAGAGACAACTCCTATTGGCCTCTCAGGGTAGATCTTTTCAGACTGGTTTCTATGCAGATATCTTCGCTTATGTTTCACAAACGGAAGCTATTCTTTTGGCAAACTTTGTTACTTAACGATTTACTGCAGCCGCCTTTGTGAATGTGGAAATATTCTTTCCCATTCTTCCTGTTCATGATTGCCTAGAATTTCATTCTATGACTGAACCATATGTTTTACTTCACATTTTCTTACTGATGGACATTTGAAGAATGGCAGCTACATCGTGAGTACAGTTTTATTTATTGTTTTTAGGTAAATGCCAGTATGTGGAATTGCTAAGTCCCAAGGCCCTGTACTTGGAAGACTGATTTCCATCCTCAATCGCCTCTTTGGAAAACCACTTCACACCAGGTCAGTGGTGCCCACGCTCTCCCTCCCACATTACGACTTTCTTTGATGACATGAAAGGGAAATGGTATTTCATTACTGGCTGAAATTGCATTTCTTTAATTGTTGGTGGCACCGATGTTTTTCAATTTGTATTTCAATTAGGAAGCGTCAGTTTATAGCTCTGCTCATTTTGCAGGCTGATGGGCCAGACACATTTCCCTTACAGAGTTTTAAGAGTGCTTTACACATCAGGTTAGTCAATTATACATATCAGAAGTATTTTTGTGTATTTACTATTTGACTTTGCATTTTTATGGAGGTTTTTTATTTTACGTAAATCCTATCTAAATTTTATTTTAATTGAATCTAGCAGCTTTTGCCTGTTGATCCTGCTTTGGGAGTTACTCTTGAAGGTACATCCCTTGGCAAAGGTTAGATATTCACATTTTTCTGATGCATTATGTGCCTTAAACATATGAACTATGGGTTGAGTTTTGAATTTTTTCAAATAGTAAAACCCACCATTTAGCCCCATTTATTAAATAATCCACTGTCTCTTCAATGGATCTGAAGTGACACTTACACACATTTCCTTCTCACGTGTACAAAGGCAGGTGCGCGCGTGCACACACACGCACATACCACACAAACACACACACACACACAAACACACACAAGGAAGCATCTATTTCTGGATCTTTACCATCTCTCACTGATTTGGATGTCTGATCCTGTACTCACACCACACTTTTAACATTATTTAGCCCATAACAACATTTTAATATCTGGAAAGGCTATTCATTCATTTCAATGGCATGTTAATTCTTCTAGACCAGTGGTTCTTAATTAAAGGCATGCATCAGAATTATCGATGAAGAGTTCTCAAACACAGAGGCCTGGTTTCTGCCCCAATAAAGAAGATCAGAACCTGTAGGGTGGGCCTCACATTAACTACTTGTACTTGCTAAAATGCAGAGGGGATGAGCCAGAACTCTAGGTGAACTCTGGGATATGCCTCTGAGAGTAGAGTCTGTATTTGCTGTTTTCCTGCAGTTCCCCAGCCCCAGTGTCTGCCACAAGGGTGACATTTAATGAATATTTGTTGGGTGAAAGAATATATTAACTAATTCTTATTTGTAACTAGGAGCTTTACTTTGAGCTTGGAGAACTTGGACTCCCAAAGATCACTTATATTAGGAAAGCTGAGGCAATGAAGCAGGCTGGTAAGGAATACGAATGAACATCACCTGAGGATGTGGTGAATCATAGAATCCGAAAGGTAGGCATGTGGCCACATCTGTAATCCCAGTACTCAGGAGCTGAGGCTTATAAGTTCCAGGCCAGCCTGGACAACACAACAAGTTCCAGGCCAGTCTGGTTTACATATCACATGAGGAAGAGGGAACAGAGGTGTCCTGTGATCTTCCATGGCACAGAACAAGGACAAAGCTTTCAGGGACACCTAATAGACTATGAAGAGGGAACAGATCTATCAAAAATGACAGTAGGTACCCATTTATGGAATGGGTTGCCATCTCCCCACCAATAAGGAGTTTAGACCATCTTACGGGAAGTGACTTAGAGGGGAATTGTACGCTCAGTGAGATTTGATGGTTGGTAACCAGTAAGATTTCTTTCAGCACAGAGATTTTAGATTCTCAACAGTATTTATTAAATAAGTTCTATGATTCAAAGAAATGAGAAGGCTTTGGAAATGTTCTTATTGGTGAGAAAAATTCAGACTAAGCTTATACATCATTATATAGAAGAATTCCCATTGAGATCACCTTGATCTGGGAATTTGGGATCCTGACCTTGGGTCAGTTCTTAATACCTGATATGGGCCTAAACACTCACCCTTGCCATGTGATGTTTCTATAATCCAGGTGCAGTTCAAGTTGTTGGGGTAGAAGTCAGGGAACCCTGGTGACAAGATGGTGCCACTGGAGCCTTGAATGAAGCCACCACAGAGTGCTACAGGAGTGAAGAGGAAAATGAAAAACTGGAGTGACTCCTTCCACAATCCTCCTGGAACCTTATGCCCCAGCTCCTCTTAAAACCCCACCCTCACCAAAGGGTGAAGGGAAGGAGTGGACTGGCCCTTCCAGCTCCTGGACTTTCATGGCAAGAAGTGAACGCATTCCTTCAGCGCCCCCTGATGGTGGGCCTCACCTTCGCAGCTAGGCAGGGCACGACTCCACTGGAAGTTAGGCTCACATTCCAAGGGCTCCCCATCACTTAATGTGTAGCCAGAGTCACAGCTGAATGTCACCAGAGCACCCACGTAGAAGTCATTCCCATGACGCTGCCCATTGACGGGGATTCCTGGATCTAGACAGTGGTCTGACTGCATTGTTATAGCTGGAAAAGAGAAGTCACAGCTGGAACAGACAGTACCCATCATCACCATGGAGGGACAAACAGAGGGAGAAGAGGAATGGCTTTATAAGGCTGAAGTTATCAGTTACTGACTCATGAAACATGGCTGTCGGTATTTCCAGAAAGGCTGCCTGTCTTTCAAACAAGCTGGTTTGATTATTTGTTCATTGGATCATTCATTCAATAAGCATTTGTTAAGTGTCCATTATAGCTCAGGCCTTAAACTAAGGCTGAGGAATACAAATACAAATAAGAAAATGACCTTGTCTTTATGGTGTACCCAACTCTATTTCAACCTGCAAAGAACTGAAGTAACATTGATCCTTTAAATTGGTAATGAATGCAGAAAATGATGAGGTGGCAGAGGGGTGGCAGTAAATGTAAGCAGGAGATGCCGTCTTAATTCAAATTCATGGTCAGTCAATAGGTCTATCCCCAGAGCATCCAGCACCATAGCACCCAGTCACCAGCACTAGAGAAGCTGTGAGGTTTGCATTTGGGACCTGATGTGAAGGTTATGAGTAACTCTTAGCTCCCATGGCCCCTGAGAGGTGCTGAGAGTGAGGGATAATCTTCCAGAGAGTATGGCCTAACTGAGAATGCCTTGGGATGGCTTGAGCTGGGGCCTATGGTGGAGCACAGTCCCAGGTCTTTCACCCACCTGTGCCACCCTTGTCATCCACCCCCTGCACCCACCCACTGAGACTCACTCTCGTATCGGAGCTGAAAGCCAATGTCCGAGTGGCTCTTGTCAGTGGAGAAGAGGAGGTAGAGGTAGTTGCTGGTGCTGATGAGGAACTGGGGGACCTGGGTCCCGTGGTAAACCCCAATCAAGGGAGCCGAGTATGTTCGTCCATCTCTCACTTCCAGAGTGTCATAGTTAACCTCAGTTTTAAATCTGCCAAATGACGTCAATGAAAAGTTCTTGAGAAACCCAAGGCTTATTAATTTCCAAATGACTAAAGTTCTGCCTGACCCAGGGCTTCAGACAATCAGATTTTGGCAGCCTGGGATCTTCCAATATAATTTGCACACTTTTGTTAGTGATGTGGAAAGATTTTCACTACTGTATTTAACCCTCTTCCTCCTTCCACAGTTGGATGCATCTCTCCCAATTGTCTCTATAGCCTGAGCCACAACCCATATGAAAACCTAGAAGAACAAAGACTAGCCTCATGGGAGTCAGAATGTTCTATGCCAGGTGACAACATACTAAAGCCCCATGCCAAATCTGGTCTATGGCCTGGAAACTAAGAATGACTTTTTCATTTGTGAAGGTATGATGAAAAAAAGCAATAAAAAAATAGGCAACAGAGGTTCACAAGTAGGCACATGGCCCACAAAACCTAGAATATTCAGCATTGGTCCCCCTTCACAGATGGCTTTTGCAGGCCACGCGTGCTTTGTGCACAGGAAGTTCGTGTTCCTATTTGGGTGGATACTTTCTCATCAAGGAGCATCAGCAGGGTGGGAGTGGCTGTGGGACACACGAGAAGGATTTGGGGCAGACACAAGAAGACTGTCTTCTCATGTTGGAAATTTCTGGGTTACAGTCCTTGGATGTTATGCCTTCTTCAACATCTAAGGTGTCTATCCACATCTCCCCCTTGGGGAACAGGGGAGGGAAGGGCTCTGGCATCCCAGGTAATATCCTAGCCTTCTCTTCCCCTCTCCAGTTACAGCCCCCCAATAGTCCAAACTAAGCCCAAGGGCAAAGCCAGTGAACTCTGCCCCACCCAAAGCAGTCACTCCCCAAACATGCTGATATTATGGCATTGGTGCTGGTCTCTAGCCACTTCGGGTTCCCTCCCCCTTTGTAGACCTCACCCCATTGGCCACTTCCTCAATGCTGTGGTTACCAGCACCTGTCGAAGGTGATTTTGATGGGATAGCCTGGCTGCGCTTCAATCACCCAGGCACAGCTCAGGGCATCCTTGTAGAAGCCAGGCCAGCCTGGAGAGAGGATGGTACCACTAGGCGAAGTCAGATGACCACCGCAGGGAGCTGAGGGACAGAGGGAGAGAAACAGGTTTCTTAGGGGACAAATGAATGAACAAACAAACAAAAATCCTCTCTATAAAATGTGCCAGCCAACAGGATTGTTTTTGTTTTTATGGAAAATTACATAAAGTATAAACTGTGAGTTTTGTCTATTGGGACCTTTATGGATGTGTACAGTTACATCATTTGGAGGTTTATTAAAGGCCAGAGGGGAGAAATGAAAACAATCCTTTAGACAAAGTCCTTTTGTCATTCTAGCAGCACAGCTAATATTTGGGTCACACTGGCTTTTTCTTTGTTCCTCGCTCAATTGTCAGGCCTGAGGCAGAGGCATCAGCCCAGTGGAGCTCCTCCCATCCACACTGGGGAGGAAGAGGCCAGAACTCCACTAACTCAGGGCAACTGTACTGCTGCTCTAAGTCATTTATCTTTCACAACTTGGAGCCCCCAGCATTTAGCACAGTGCTTAGCACAGTTGTCTCTCCAGGATTATTGGTTGGATGAATAAATGGATGGATAAAAGGATGAGTGAATGCAGCCCATGGCAGGTAAGTCCAGAAGGCACCAGCTGGTCTCGACATACCTCCTGGCTGTCTCAGGTGTGTCAAAGCCTGTCATCTCTCTTCAGGCTTTCTCTGCCCACTCCTCCCATCGTTCAGCTTCCCTATTCCCACCTGCATCTTCCTACCACTCTTGTCTCTTTCTGAAACCACACCCTGGCCCCCGTGATGATTACCAGAGAGGTTCCAACACACCTTCCTCAGGGAACATGGGGGATTTCACTGTCCACCCTTTTGGAAGTTAGGCAAGGCCTAACTTTGACTGTTTTTACCATGTGGAAATGGTAAAGGGTAGGGCATGGTTTGCAGTCTTCTCTTCCTGCCTCGGTGACTGTGGAAACAGGTATCGAGATGGAAGTCCCATTCATTTGGGCCTTTAAATGACTCTGAGGAGAACCCCCCAATGGCCTGTGTTAAACATGTAGCCTTCATGGTCTGCAATCCTGTGTTAAGCCATTGGGATTTGGAGGTTGTTAATAGTCTAACCCAGCCTACCTAACACTTCCTCAGGTTTAATGATGAGGGCGTTTATACCAACCCCCACCAAGGCTGCTGACACTGTCATGGCCACTGCCACTGGCTGAGCACTCACTCCATGTCTGATGGTTAGACCCATACATAATCCGTTTCACTCTTCAGAAAACAAACAGCCTTGTGAAGTCAGGGCTGCTATCATCTCCTAAGAAAGCTGAAGTTTATGTAACTAGCCTGGGGTTTGCATGTCATAGAGCCTGGATTCAGAGTTAGGTAAGACAGCACAGAACCAGGAATTGTAAGCCAAGCAGCCTTCAGTCTTAAAGGAACACCTGCTGCCTCTGGAAGAACCTCTTATTGTGAAGTTACCAGAGGCCAAAACCAAACGAGCAAGCAAGCAAGCAAGCAAACAAACAAAAAACCCAACTCCCGAACAGGGTCAAGAAGGGTGTACAGATCAAAAAGATTATTCACCACGACCAAGTAGGCTTCATCCCAGGGATGCAGGGGTGGTTCAACATACGAAAATCAATAAATGTAATAAACCACATTAACAGAAGCAAAGACAAAAACCACTTGATCATCTCAATAGATGCAGAAAAAGCCTTTGATAAGATCCAACACCATTTCATGATAAAAGCTCCAAGAAAACTAGGAATAGAAGGAAAGTACCTCAACATTATAAAAGCTATATATGACAAACCTACAGCCAGCATTATACTTAATGGAGAAAAACTGAAACCATTCCCTCTAAAATCAGGAACCAGACAAGGATGCCCACTATCTCCACTCCTATTCAACATAGTACTGGAATTCCTAGCCAGAGCAATTAGGCAAGAAGAAGGAATAAAAGGAATACAAATAGGTAAAGAAACTGTCAAAATATCCCTATTTGCAGATGACATGATCCTATACCTTAAAGACCTAAAAAACTCTACTCAGAAGCTTCTAGACATCATCAATAGCTACAGTAAGGTAGCAGGATATAAAATCAACATAGAAAAATCATTAGCATTTCTATACACTAACAATGAGCAAACTGAAAAAGAATGTATGAAAACAATTCCATTTACAACAGCCTCAAAAAAAATCAAATACCTAGGTGTAAACCTAACAAAAGATGTGAAAGACCTCTACAAGGAAAACTATACACTTCTGAAGAAAGAGATTGAGGAAGACTATAGAAAGTGGAGAGATCTCCCATGCTCATGGATTGGTAGAATCAACATAGTAAAAATGTCTATACTCCCAAAAGTAATCTACATGTTTAATGCAATTCCCATCAAAATTCCAATGACATTCATTAAAGAGATTGAAAAATCTACTGTGAAATTTATATGGAAACACAAGAGGCCACGAATAGCCAAGGCAATACTCAGTCAAAAGAACAATGCAGGAGGTATCACAATACCTGACTTCAAACTATATTACAAAGCAATAACAATAAAAACAGCATGGTACTGGCACAAAAACAGACATGAAGACCACTGGAACAGAATAGAGGACCCAGATATGAAGCCACACAACTATAACCAACTTGTCTTTGACAAAGGAGCTAAAAATATACGATGGAGAAATAGCAGCCTCTTCAACAAAAACTGCTGGGAAAACTGGTTAGCAGTCTGCAAAAAACTGAAACTAGATCCATGTATATCACCCTATACCAATATTAACTCACAATGGGTCAAGGATCTTAATATCAGACCACAAACTCTAAAGTTGATACACGAAAGAGTAGGAAATACTCTGGAGTTAGTAGGTATAGGTAAGAACTTTCTCAACGAAACCCCAGCAGCACAGCAACTAAGAGACAGCATAGATAAATGGGACCTCATAAAACTAAAAATCTTCTGTTCATCAAAAGAAATGGTCTCTAAACTGAAGAGAACACCCACAGAGTAGGAGAAAATATTTGCCAGCTACACATCAGACAAAGGACTGATAACTAGAATATATAGGGAACTTAAAAATCTAAATTCTCCCAAAACTAATGAACCAATAAAGAAATGGGCAAATGAACTAAACAGAACTTTCTCAAAAGAAGAAATTCAAATGGCCAAAAAAACACGTGAAAAAATGCTCACCATCTCTAGCAATAAAGGAAACGCAAATTAAAACCACACTAAGATTCCACCTCACCCCTGTTAGAATAGCCATCATTAGCAACACCACCAACAACAGGTGTTGGCGAGGATGCGGGAAAAAGGAACCCTCTTACACTGTTGGTGGGAATGTAGACTAGTACAACCACTCTGGAAAAAAATTTGGAGGCTACTTAAAAAGCTAAACATTGATCTACCATTTGATCCAGCAATACCACTCTTGGGGATATACCCAAAAGACGGTTACTCCAGAGGCACCTGCACACCCATGTTTATTGTGGCACTATTCACAATAGCCAAGTTATGGAAACAGCCAAAATGCCCCACCACTGACGAATGGATTAAGAAAATGTGGTATCTATCCACAATGGAATTTTATGCAGCCATGAAGAAGAACGAAATGTTATCATTTGCTGGTAAATGGATGGAATTGGAGAACATCATTCTGAGTGAGGTTAGCCTGGCCCAAAAGACCAAAAATCGTATGTTCTCCCTCCTATGTGGACATTAGATCAAGGGCAAACACAACAATGGGATTGGACTTTGAGCACATGATAAAAGCGAGAGCACACAAGGGAGGGGTGAGGATAGGTAAGACACCTAAAAAATTAGTTAGCATTTGTTGCCCTTAACGCAGAGAAACTAAAGCAGATACCTTAAAAGCAACTGAGGCCAATAGGAAAAGGGGACCAGGAACTAGAGAAAAGGTTAGATCAAAAAGAATTAACCTAGAAGGTAACACACACGCACAGGAAATCAATGTGAGTCAATGCCCTGTATAGCTATCCTTATCTCAACCAGCAAAAACCCTTGTTCCTTCCTATTATTGCTTATACTCTCTCTACAACAAAATTAGAAATAAGGGCAAAATAGTTTCTGCTGGGTATTGAGGGGGGGCTAGGGAGGGGGTGGAGTGTGTGGTAAGGGAAGGGGTGGGGGCAGGGGGGAGAAATGAACCAAGCCTTGTATGCACATATGAATAATAAAAGAAAAAGAAAAAAAAAAGAAGAATTAACCTAGAAGGTAACACACATGCACAGGAAATCAATGTGAGTCAACTCCCTGTATAGCTATCCTTGTCTCAACCAGCAAAAACCCTTGTTCCTTCCTATTATTGCTTATACTCTCTCTACAACAAAATTAGAGATAAGGGCAAAATAGTTTCTGCTGGGTATTGGGGGGGGAGAGGGAGGGGGCGGAGTGGGTGGTAAGGGAGTGGGTGGGGGCAGGGGGGAGAAATGAACCAAGCCTTGTATGCACATATGAATAATAAAATAATTTATAAAAAAAGAAGGGTGTACAGGAGCTATGTAACATTTCTGCCTTTGCAAAGTCTTGTAGATTTTACCAGGTCAAGAGTTTAATAAAATATAGTCAAATATATAGCATCCTTCTTTTCTCAATTCTATAAGCTTCTGGAATTTTCTAAAATAGTTGGTAAGCATTCTTAAAAGAAAACTCTATTAGGAAGTTTAATTAACAAGAAGGATAACAGTAATGATAACAGTCATATAGAGTGGTAGGAGAAGGAGTTAACTTCTACCGATGACTTACTGTGCTGGTTACTCTGTAGGTATTATCTAGATGCTCATGTTTGTGAAGTTATTACCCCATTTTACATAGGAGAAAATGAAAGCCAAGTAGGTTAGGGCACTAGAGCAAGGACACTGAGCTAATGAAGTGAGAACTGAGATTTAGCCTTAAAACCTCTGTCCCTAAATCTTCCTGCAGCACACAACATACTACAGTCATAGCAGACGTAATGAGCTCAAGTGTATTGAGTGTACTAGGTGTCAGGACTTAGTGTGGATTATCCTTGTGACAACTCCTACACTGAAAGGCACCTATGTTATTACCCTCATTTTATAGAAAGGGATTATTACCCTATTTTCTGTTAACGAAGGCTTAGAGAAACTAATTACATAGTGCCTACACCAAACATTGAGAAATACATTACATATGCGTACTGTCACTTCTGGAGTAACTCTAGTTTTCAAAAGCCATCCACAATCTCACTGAACCTCCTAACCCTTCCCTCCCTCTCTTGGAGGTGAGGAGGGGGCTTGCCTGTTGCTATGTCCCAGGAATCTCAGGCAAGTACTGAGTCTCAGCAGAGAGCAGGAACTCTTTCTTGGCTTCAGTTTTGCACGGGTCCAGCCTCTCTGGTTGCTGGACTGTGATTTCCTCATTTAATTTCCAGGAAGTCATAGAACACACAGCCACTACTGCTTGCCCTGCTACTCTCCACTCAGTGCACACCTATCAACAAAGCCCTGCCCAAAATCTCCAGAGAGAGAAACTAAATTCCTGCCCTTGGTGGTCACCATTTTGTTTTCTTTCTCTGCTCTACTGTTTTGTCACTCACTTCTTGTTCTCATGGTGATTATTACCTGACCTCTCTCTCAATGAGTCCTTTGCTCTCTTTGTTCTTCATCTTCATACTCCAGTGTAGCAGTTGCCTGGCAGGGATCTGGAGGGAGGGTAGCTAAATGCATTGTCTCTTTAATATCTGAAAAGATGCTCGACTTCACTTTAAAGAAGAAAACATGGATCTTAAAGCTACAACGAGATCACATTTCTCATCCATCAACTAGGCAAAGCCCAAAGCCTGAAGAGATCTGAGGCTGCAAGAAACCAGGAATTCTCCACTTTACTGGTGGAAATGCAAAATGGCACCAGTCCTGTGGAGAGGAATTTGCTAATATACAGCAAAAATCATATTCATTCACTCTCTGACACAGCAATTCTATTTCTAGACCTCCATCCCGAAGACATACTAGCAAAAATGTGAAAAATATATGTATTTGTACAAGGCTATACAGGGCAGCACTATTTGTAATAGCAAAAGAATGGAAACAGCACAAGTGTTTGGCAATAGGAGTCTGACTGAATAAACTAGGGTAATCAACCAAATGGATTGTTTATGCAGCTACCAAACAAAACCGAGGAACATGGTAACATAGTGCCATAAAGCGGACCCTGGAATATATTGCTAAGTGAATACAAGCAAGGTAGAGAATAGTGGGCAAATTATAATTCTATTTATCTAAGAAATAGCTAATATCAAAAGTTAAGTTAGTATTAAAGTACCAATATTCACTCAGATCAGCAATCAACAAAACCAAAAAGCCAAGAGGATCACCATGGAAAGAGGGGGCAACAGGGTAGAGAGGACAGTGTTAAAAGATATACTTTCCCAGAATATACATTCTTTCACACATTTCAGTTTGGAACTATGTAAATATGTTACATAATTAAAAAAATTAGATTTGATATGCAATTTCTAAAAACTCAAAGTGAACACAGTATAGTATTGCTCAGTAGCTAAAGACATTTTAAAACACAGTAATTTGATAGCCCATCCCTAGGAGGCTGTAAGGACAAAAAGAACAGAAAATGACTAGGGTTATTTTCAGTCATGGTGTAATTAGTGATAATATCTGTACTCCTCTATATGAATTATGACAGAGGAAGTTGTGATGGTGGTGTTGGGAACTTGGATTTTTAGCAAGAGTGAAAAGAGGTGCAGATATGATATGAAGGAAGTTAAAGTAAAAAAGAACAAAATGTTGTTATACTTGAAATGAATGAACTCATACTACATTTTCATTTAAAAAGCATTTCCTAGCTGTGCTCAACTGAAAAGACTTAGAAACAAGGATCAGCTCAATAGTAATAAACAGCCTCAGTGTCCAGATTCTAAGCATCAATTTCCACTAAAAGGAACCAGAGCTCCTTGGAGAAACAACTGATTGTAGGCCAAGGGCAGAAAATGTACAAGTGGAAGTTGGGCCATTCTCAAGAGGTTTCCACTAGCCAATGGGACAATTGAGCATCAAATTAGAATAATAGCTGCAATAGATTTAAATTCACAAAGTATGTTTAAATCCATTGGAATGCAATATTTTAAAAGATTCAACTTTGGAAGATGTTAGTGAGTCAACTCATTAACATGAAACTGGTAAATAAAGGAAAATAATTATTTTGTCTACCTTTCCCTTATGAACTACACCTTGGAGTAACCAAACAGTTGATGAGGACAAGTTTTCTTTAAGTATTCCAGCTCATAAAAGAAGAAAAAATAAAGACAAAAATAATAGAAAATGATGATTATGCTGAAGACTAGGATTATTTTCAGTCATGGTGTAGTTGGTGGTAATATCTATATTGGGGTTACACTTTAAAGAATTTTATAAAATTTGTTAGAAATACATACTAAAGTGTATCAGCCTTCTTTTATTTTTTTAATGGATGCAATATTATGCCTGAAATTTGTCCCAGAGTGAGAAGGGTGTTGGTGATGGAAGAGGTCGTGGGGGGGGGGGTATAAATGAAACAAAGTAGGCCATGGGTTCATAGTGCAAGTTGAATGAGGCATGTGTGGGGGTTCATTAAATTTTCCTGTATGTTTTGGTAGAGGTTAGAAACTTTCCATTAAAAAAAATGTTACAGCAAAAAGGCAATCACGTGCTTGTGTCCACGCATGCACATACATGGAAAGGAAAGAGGAGGGTCCAGTTCTGTACTGAAAAGGAAGAGTTCAGTGATAAGACAAAAGAGAGACCCTAAGTCTAAGCCTGGCACACAAATATTTATTGTAGGAACAAAATACTGGTTGAAAGGTAGAGACACTGGGTGTTATGACTAATTTGTATCCTCCCCAAATTCATAGGTTGAAGCTCTAATTGCCAATGTGGCTGTATTAAGAGACAAGAGAATCCAAGGAAGTAAACAGGGTTAAATGAGGTCATAAAAGAGTACCCCTAATTCAGGAGGACTCGGGTTCTTATTAGAAGAAGAAAAAACACTAGGCGTGCACATGCACAGAGAACAAGCCTCAAGAGGACCCAAAAAGAAGGCAGCCATCTGTAAGCCAAAGGGAGTGAGGGGCTCTGGAGATGCCACCTCTGCCAGCACCTTGATCTTGGACTTCCAGTCTCCAGAACTTGAGACAATAAACATCTGGGAAGCTGGTGAAGCTTCCCAGTCTGTGGTCTTTTGTTATGGTTGCCCTGAATGACTAACGCATGGGCCTCTCATGGGGGACTTGTATCCCCTGTAAGCAATGAGCCACCTTGTACTAACTCATGATGCTGAAGCTGTGTGAGGGAAAGAGGAACTGGAGAAGGTGACAAAAAAGAATGGTGCAAAGAACATTCAAAGGGCCGGATACTGTGCTTTATGTGTGCATGGTCTCAACCTGTATGTTATTCTTCACCAAAGCCTGTAGGCTGGGGACAGGTGTTGACCTCTGATCATGGATGGGGACCTTAGTGGAGGTGCAAAGAGCTTAGGTGTCTGGCTGAGGAGCCCATAGCTAGGAAGTGGCAGAACTAGGACTTAAACTTGGGTGGTCTGGTCCAGAGCCTTTGTTTCTTGCTATTATGGGTGGGTGTGGGGATGCCCACTCTGACTGCTGCTTCTGCAATGGGACACAGGCTGCCTAAGAAGGGCTCGGTTAGCTAGTTGCCCAAAGGAAATGATCTGAAATACTGAAAGCCCTTCCTCTGACCATGGGGCTAGAGTTCCTGATCCCTGCAGCTGCGAGTGCAGCCCTGTCTCCCACTATCCCCTGAGCCCCTCACTGCCCATCCTCTATCACTCTATGGCAGAATGAACTTTGGACACACGTGATAGTTGAAAGTAATGGTTCTGGAATCAGAATGTCCAGATCGAACCTTGACATTCTCATTCACATAGCTGTGCATCTTGGGCGAGTTACTGAACCAGACTGTGCTTCAGTTTCCTCTTCTGTGAAGCAAGGATAACAGCACTTGCCTCACAGGGCTGTCATGAGGACTTCATCGGACAAGGAATGTCAGGCACTTAGCCTCGTATGTAACACATAGTAAGTGCTCAATTCTATGAACTGGTGCTTTGGGGTAAGTCAGTTTACCTTGCTGGTTTCCAGATTTCCCATTTTCCCATGTATGAAGCATAGTTATATCTTTCTCACAAGGGTGACACGATTAAACGAGACAACGTTAGAAAAGCAATGATACCCTTACAATTCTTTCTTGAGCACATAAATGAGTACTACTTAGATTTCTAGTGGGAGTGAAATGCATTAACTTCTTTCTTTACTATGGAAAATTTCCCCCTGATGATAAAAACAACACATTTGATGTAAATACAGAGAAAAATATGTGGACATGTTTACACCAAGCTCTTTCTTTTTTTTTTTTTTTGAACAGGGTTTCTGCTCTGTAGCCCAGGCTCGCCTTGCATTCCCAATCCTGCTGGCTCAGCTTCCCACGCACTGGGATTACACCAAACTCTTAAACCATTTTCCTCTGGGGAATGGGCCTGGGAAATGACTATTTTTGCTTGGAATTTTATCATTCTTGTGCATTGTTTGAAACTTTGACAACCTTAAGCATTCTTTTAAAAGTGAAAACATGAAGACATATTCATTATAGATCATTTATCTCCTTTTCTTCGAGTACTTCTGGTAAGCAGAGTATTTTCTGAAACTCAGTTTGAGAGCCTTTTTGTTTTAATAGAGTTTAATTACCTTTATTGTCATAACTGATAACGTGTGTCTCACTGCTGTCATTTTGTTTTATATTGTCATTTTCTAATGCTTCCATGTGGTGTACTGTATTCTTTGTCGTTTTCGATAGGCAATATGTTTCCCTTTGTCATAATTTTCTACTGGGACATGGAAAGTAGAAAACCTGTCTTTCATTCTTATTTGTGGATGCTTTTAAGTCCTTCATAAACATATTTGATATTATATTGCCTCTAGTGATATAATTCAGGAGACTTCATTAACAAAGTAGCCAGAGCTATCAACTCTGGTTCCATTGTGTACAAGCTGGGAGGACCTTGGGCAGGTGACTTACCCTCCTGGGCTTCAGTGGGGACAATAGCTATAACCTGTTTCTTAGGGCTGGTGCAAGGTTGAAATGAGGTGACTCTTATAAAATACTTATAGTTGTGGGGCACAATTATCTGGTTCTTCATTAAAAGAAAGTCAAGGAAGAGACAGATGTGAGGATAACCAGACACTCTCAGCTAGCAGTCTTCACCAGGAAGTCTTTCTTTGGAAATTTCTGATTTTACACACACAGACCCCTCCCCTGTCCTCTGTGCTGTCAATTGTGGTCATCAAACTACTGCCCCCAAGCCAAACTGAACCCAGTCACTTATGTACGTAAGTTCGCAAGCTACTTTCACATGGCCCCAGGGTCCACCAGGTTGAAAATACTTTCTATCTGGTTTCTTTAAGAAAAAAGTTTGCCCATCCTTACTTTCAATCTACCTATGATCCTCCTTCTTTCTAAATTTAGGAGAAGCCATTTTCTCTTATGTCCTATTATAGCCTCTCAAAAGCTAAGTGGCTCTTAGCATACATTAAAAGATGGTCTAAAAGTCCATTAACTTCTGTATTTAATTGTCCACAAGGTGGGGATACTTAATCAAAAACAAAACCAAGAAATATGGAAAGGACAAAGATGCTAATCACAAAGCAAGGGCCTTCTGAGGCTTGGACCAAAGGAAGGAAAGGGGCCAAGGAGGGCAAGTTCCCAGGGGCTTAGTTATCCCCACTACTGTCCCCAGCTCTAAGGCTTCAGTGCTGGCCTTTGGTCACCCTGGGTGGTGTCAGGATCTCATTCTGTCTCTCTCATATGCTGTTCGCCAGATTACTAAAACTAAGTTGGCAGGAAAAGGACCATCACGCCGAGAAAATGAGCAGGTTCCCCCTGAGGGCAGTCATGTCTCCAACAGACTGCCTTTTATTTTGGGTGCCTTCAAAGAAATGGTTAAAATTAAATTAAAATAATGCTAACAGCCAACACTTACTGAGCACTACCTCTCTTCCTGGCACTGGTCCAGGAATTGTGCATGCTCACACCCCAGCTAGGAGGTTCCATGAGTCACTTGTACTTTATAGATGGGGCAACTAAGGCACAAAGAGGTCAAGTTGCTTGCCCAGGAAGATCTGGCTGGTTGTCTGGTGAGACTGCTGGCAGTTCTACTGAGAGTTGGGGCTCTTTGAAGGCCTCTCATTGACATGTTTCTCAATAGGAAGGTTCTAGTCTAGTTATGAGGACATTCATTCATTCAGTGATTCATTAACCAGTAAGGATTGAGGCATTACCAAGTGTCAAATACCATGCCAGGTGTGGGGAAAGGAGGCCAAAGAAGATTCTCTGGTCTCATGGCGCTCACACACCGTGAGAATCACAGCTAACTTTATGCTGAGGATGGCCCTTTACCTACACATAAGCCACAGCTTATTATCATCGCTCAGAGGGAAAAATGACTTGCCAGGATTCTAAAGCCCCACAAAGTCCACCTGGATCCCTACCAAGTACAGTGCATTCTGGATGCTCTCTCTTTTCCAAAGCACCCACTGCGAGCTCGGGGGCAACGACCCTGGCCTTCCCACTTATGGCCAGGCTGCTCAGATTGGGGTTGGGGATTGGTTAAGCAGAGAGATTCCTGTCCATCACAGGAGATGAAACAAAGAAGCTTTCTGCTTTCAAACATACAGAACTGTTCCTGACCTTAAGGGATCTTTGGGATCTACATTATTTATTCATTATTCCCAAATATTTATTAAGCACCGATTCTGTGCAAGGTACTGCGCTTGGCACACAAATTTGACATGATCTCTGCCCTCAGGAGGCGTAATTTGCACTTTAAATGCCTGCAGTCTACTGGAACAGAAGGGTGATCTCTGAAGTTGACTCAAAACTGCCCTGGGAGGTGAAACTGGGCTGAGCAGATGCCAGAATGAACCCTGCATTTGCTGTGAGCAGTGTTCCTTCTGGCTGGTCTGTGCTGAGTTGCTTGGAGAGTGACCACAGGATGTCAAGGCAGCATTTAACATGGGCACAAAGGCTGGAATGGGAAGAGAGCCCAGGGAACTGGGGAAATGAGCACAAGGAGGAGGAAAGAGTGGCAGGTAGCTTGAGAGCTGGAAAAACTCACAGCGCTGCCAGACTGCATGCGGCCACGGGGCTCCCTGGGCAGAAGCTGGAAACAGGGCTCCTACTGGCTGTGATATTGCTAGTTCCCAGTCAAAAGAAGTGGCATTTTTGATGCCTAATAATCCAGAACCAGTGTTTCTCTAGTTTAATCACAGATCACAATTCAAATTCCTATGAAAAGTGTTCCCACAAAGTCCCTATCTTTGCAGCATGAGGGTGAGGGGTGGTCCTGGTTACCGGGAGAAGAGGATGGATGGATGTTGAGATTGACCACTGTGGTTCAGATCACTCAGGACCCCCCCCACCCCCCCACCCCAGGCTCCCCCGGCTGACAGCGACTTCCTCAGCCCATAGGCACGTACCTTCACAGCGCAGCACAGCACTGTTCCAGACCACGCTGCCCTCCTTTAGGACGCAGGTGATGGTCTCTGAGCCCTGTGTCCCAAGGAAGCCTTCGTCACACAGGAAGGAGATGGAGCTGCCCAGTTGCAGGCTGTCACCAAACCGCTTCCCGTTTACTGGAACACCAGGATCTGGGCACTCATTGTGACGGAAGGCTGTGCAGATGAGGGTCAAGGAAAAGATTAGACAGAGCTGGTGTATTGATGGACCATCAAAGAAAACAATCTTCATTATGATGGTCAACCTCAGATCTCCACAAATTCTCCAAGAACTTGTCATGCTGGATCAAGATAGCTAGCTACATACCATAGAACCTGGGACCCCTGGGTTCTGACATATAGGTCCCTCCGGGCATGAAGTAGGTGTGCGTTAGGTTCCATTCTAATGGATGTTTGTGGACCAGGCAGTGAGCCAAGCATTTCTCTTCTTAGCTCATTTACATGAGACCATAATTCTACCAAGTGGATATTATTGCTCTAGCTTACAAATGAGGAAACTGAGGCTGGATGTGGCTAAGGAGCTGACCTGCCTCCTCAATGTCAAATCCATTCCATGCTTCCCTAATTTCAGTTATGGGATCATTTATACTGCAGGGGAGCGGACTCTCCATCCTGTGACACTAATAGTCACTAAGCATTGCAAAGTAGGTGCCCTGGAATTAACCCTGCCTGAAGTCATTCCCTTCACTTCTCTGCCTGCCATCAAGGTTGCTTCTCTCTCTGCCCAGACAACTGATAATGCAGTTAAAGGAGAGAGGAAAGAGACAGAACACGGCAGATTCAATGGGGGATGTGCCTCTTATTATGACATGGTCCTGAGCAGTTCTGTCATCTTGCTGAGCCTTAGTTTCCTGACCTAGAATAGCGATCACACTTCACTCATTAGCTCATTCTGAGATGGAAATTAAATGGAAGTTGATAAGAAGAATGTGAAAGAGGTGAGTGTTGGGTGCAGCACCTGGTAGACAGCATGTATTCACTGAGGACAAGTTCCCTTCCTTTACCCCTTTCCTGCACAGAAAGATGCCCTTTCCTATGTTGTCTCCACCACGTCCATTTGAAGCCTTCCTCCACCAGAAGAGCCACACAGTTCTCACATGAAATGTGTCTGAAGACAGGCCCCACAGCTGCATGGGCACATGCCTCTGATATACTCTTGTGACAGAAACATGACACATACACACTCAGGACCAGAAGCGGCCCTGGAGGCTGGTGTATCTCGCTGGAGAACAGAGACCTGCAAACCTGTGATCCTCCCACTGCACGTGGCTGTGAGGCCTCTGATGTGGAGACCACTGAGATGAAAATGAGGTGTTCCCATGCCCCTCCACGGGCAGCCCAGACTCAGTCTCCCAACCCTTCTTCATTAGGAACTAGGACAATGAAGTTGTCCTGGCATGGGAATAAAAGCGGTGCTGAGCATCCAGAAGTCTAGGAATTTTCTATTCAAACCCTACCAGTCACACATATACACATGTACACACACATCACACCCATGCGCACATATACACCCATGCACATACACAGCAAGGATATGGATCTATTTTAGACATCTGGGAGCAAAAGTTCTAAGTCAAGGATTTAAGCCCTGTCTACTTTCTGTCTGTGTACTCTTTCAAACCTTAATTTCCTGCATAGATCTTGGCTGATGAAGTTTGACTGTAAGGCCAAAGAGTGCTCAGCGCAGATTCTGGCACACAGTAGGTGTTTGGGAAGTGGCAGCTACTGTCATCCTTGCTCACCATGCTCTATGTGCAGAGGATGAGCTTTACTCTCCGGAGCTGTAGGGGTGGATATGGATCACTGACCTTTGTTATAGGGACACAAGTTTCAAGTCACAAACAGGAGAGCAATGCTCACTGTATCTGGTGATGTGAGCTCCCTTACTCTGGGCAAAGTTGGGCTCAGCCCAGTGGTTGACACTGGGGAGAAGATTAATGTTCTTTGGGGGAGATCATGCTAGCGCCCTAACACCTAGGCCACTGTTTCATTGATGCATCGGAATCCATCACCTCTACTGTAGAAATGCAGATTCTGAAGCCTCATCCCCTTAGCAATTCTGACTCAGTAGGCCTTGGTTTTTAAAAAGTATTCTTCTCTCTCCATCCAGCTGCACAGAAAAACATCTGCTCTCTGTAATCATGTTTGACAATGCTAGCAAGGACCATTTCTGGGAGGGGGATGTGGGGCGGCAGTTAGCATTTCTTCTTTGATCTATCCTGATTTTTGAGTATTTGATATTTACATGCTGGGAAGTGTATTGTTTTGACAATGGTGGAGACACCATGGAGAGAACTGCTAGGGAGAGCTGATGCCCAGCTGGGTCTGCTGTTCTCCAGGTGGCACTGGTCTGGGCTGCCTTGGGCCTCTTTTCTAAAGACTCTGGATTTATCCCTTCCTTGGAAAGAGGAGGCTTCCTAGGATTTGATTTTCCTTTGACACTACGAGTATCCACTTTTCCCCAAGTTCCTCTGCAGGGATTTCTTAGCCTTCATTATCCTGAATTAGTGGGCTTCCTTTTTCCCTTTGCTTTTCCCATTTCCATTAAGAAGGAACATGGAGTCATTCATGGATCTCTCTATTTGATGAGCATTTACTGATTCTTACCACACACCAGGCCCCAGGTTGGGCAGAGCCCATCCTGCTCCTGCTTCTTTCCAGAGCTCATGATCTCATGGGGAAGCAGGAATGAAGTCAGAGAAGCTAAAAACCAGAACCATCGGTGCTGACCATGATGCTCAGGCCTCCTACCCCTAGATGATGGGGACAGGAACCCCCTGGAGGAGATGTCACATTGGGAAAGTTGGTTGTTTCCAGTAAGACTGTCCTGAAGAAGGGTGATGACAGGAAGGGGGCCTTTGTCTGGAATGTGGGGTCCCAAATAGCTCATGATGTAGCATCTAAGTATTTAGGTTAACTGGGCCCCAGGGACATGTGGGTTAAGGGGGCAAGGACTCTGTGCCAGGGGTGGGAGTGACGATTGGGAAGAGAGTGGTTCTGTCAAAAAAGTACCAGAGGCTGTCTGCTTTGCAAGCACAAAGCCTTAAGATCAAATCCCAATCGCACATACACACACAAAAGCACTAGAGGCGGGAGCTCTCTGCATATGTCCATGGGTGTGGGGTGCAGCCTGGATTGGGGATTTGCATTTCCCAAGCATCCTTTAAGAGAGGACTTGGTTAACTACTCAGCAGACTCAGTTTCAGCCTCACTTGACTATCTGTCTTGGCCAAGTTCACCAGGCTTATTGTTTCTTATGACTTGATAACTTCTTACTCTCTCTGGAGACTTGCTGTCCCCAGTCTCCAAGCCTCTGCCTGCTCCCACTTCTACTGTGACTATGAGAGAGAGAACTGAAAATAATCACTGCTAGGCTTCATGATGTTTCTGGAGAAAGGATGGGGCCCTGAGATTGGCAGAGGTCAGATTAAGTCCCTGAGATGGGCAGGGAAAAAATGCCCTATGAATTGACTGCAGGAAACCAACAGAAACATTGCCCCAAGCCTTTACTTCTGCTTTGAGTATGGGAGTGGGATCTGGGCAAAGCAAACTGTGGGTAGTCCCCCAGGACCACCAGGGGTTAGCAGAAGGTACTGGTAGGGATCTAGAGGAGCTCATCAGGATGGGGAGCAGGAGCTAATGAGAGAATGTCAGAGGTTTTCTTCCCTTGGGTCCTCTCTGCTTCTACCTGGGTCTTGAGGAGGGGGAGAGTAGAAGGGGACAATGAGGTGCATGCCTCCTTTTCATTACATGTGTCGCCTATGGAAATAAACACTCACAGGTGACACCACAGAAAAGAACAGCCAGCCCAGCAGGCAGCACTTTTTGCTTTTTCCTGGTTGTGCTGGGAGCTCTATGACTTGCCCAGTAGACCAGCAGTGCCCCTGGAACAAGCCCACCCACATAGACACTCCTCCATGGGAGCACCTTCAATCTTCTTCAGGGACAGTCAGCTGGAGATAGAGGAAAGACTCACTGGTAAAGGTGATGTTGAATCCCCTCTTCCCCGTGGAGTGGTCGGTCTGAAACTCAAGTCGGGCCACATGGCCACTGCTGGTGATGGAGGAGGGGAGCTGGTTTCCTGAGAAGGTACCCAGGACAGGGGCCTCGGCAGTGGCCCCATCCTTGATGACCAGGAAATCAAACTGAGGCTCCACATCGATGTCATTGAAAGCCAAGTGGATGCGACTCTCAGGCCGGGCCAGGATGAGCCAGACACAGTGGAGGTGGTTGCCGTAGTCTTCTGGGTAGTTGGGGGACAGGACAATCCCAGAGGGGCTGGTGAAGTTGAAAAAGCAGGAAACTGCAAGAGAAGAGCAGTGGAGGTCAGTAAGCGGCCCCAACTTTCTGCTGGGGCCACCAAGGGCTGGTGGGGAAGTGTTTTCTTAGTCTACAGAGCAAAAGAAAGAAAGGGTGGCACCAGGATTGGGCTGGACTGACTGGGCTCTGAGCTCTAGGTGGGGGGCATGCTGGGATCCATGCTGGGCATTGCTTTGGCAAGTGGCAGACATGGCAGAGTTTCTTGGTCCCTCTCCTCTTTTCAATAAGTTCACCCCAGGAAGCAGCTGCAGAGGCACAGTTCCTCACCCTTCTCAGTCTGGTTTGCAGCAGTATAAAACGAACTGCATAATGACACAGGGTGGAAGTCGCCAGGTGGAGATAATCCAAGTCCACCTCTCCCCATTAAATGTCTTTGATTGGGAAAGGATGGGTAGCCCTGGGGATTCAACTCCAAGCCACAAAAAATGCTATACTAATGAGGAGCCAGTGAGCACTGTCTTTCAGAGACTGGATGAGGGAGGTAACAAGGACTCATCTTAATACTCTGTCCACTTCCTGGGATCTTTCTTCTATTCACCCTGAGGATTCACTCTTCCAAAAGTCTGTATTTTAAACCATTGCTAACAGACCTTGAAAAGAGAATGGAGCAGGGAAACTGGTGCAAATAAAAAAAACAAACCAACAAATACTAAGCCAAAATTAAAAGGAAAATAATAGAATGATATAGGGAACATGTCAGTATTTAGTTGAAGCTTTTATAATTCTATAGGAATATCACCAAAAGGTATGCTCAGAGGATTCCTCTGAGAGAAAACAGAATTAATTGGACAATGCAGTCCATATCACTAGAAAAAAAATACAGAAAAAATATACCTCAATACTGTTGAGATTTCTCAGGAGCTCATACATGCATTTATTACAGGTTATAGAGGAAAGCTGACATAACCCTTTTAGAAGGGAGGATGAGGTCTTGTTAAGAGCCTCAGAAGTATTCAACTACTCTGATTCCATAATATCTTGGAATTAACTCCAAAGAAAAAGAGCCACATAGACAAAGAGGTTGATAATGACATAATTCTACTACAGAGGAAAAAAATGCCAACAACCTATACATCAGCCCAATAAAGTGAAGTAAATTATAGCCTGTAAAGTGATGCAGTCTGAATGCAATCATTAAAGTGATAAATATGACCCTGTGGAAAGAGTGTTAACTATCATTTTAAGCAAAACAGTAGATCATAAAATTATATGTGTACTTTTGATGATACCTATTAAATACTTGTGTGTATCTGGATAAAGATTGGACATGAGCCCCCATATAAAAATTTTGTTAGCGTAGTAGGTTTCTGGGTGGTATTTTTAAAAAATGAAATGACATTTAATTTTTGTGACTGCAAAAATGTTATGAGCTCATTCTAAACATTTTTTAATATATAAAAGCAGAAAGAAGGTAAAAAACGAAAATAGGTAATCATTTAAATCCATTCTTAACATGTATATTCATATTTGTTATTAATAATATTAATATTTAAGTGAATATATTATTTTAATTGCTAATTACCCAATGCAATGAAGATGGGAAAATAACAATGAAATCATGTTTGCAAAAGAAAAAGAAAACACTCAAAACAAAGAGAGCAGCGAGTCCTTTGGCCCCACTCATCTCCTCTTTTCTGCATGAAGTATTTCTTTTCTACCCTGCTGCTGAAGTCCTCCCATCAAATTCAGCAAAGGAAGCCTGGTCCCTAAGACACGTTCTGTCTTATTCCTGTAATCTCTGTATTTTTTAAGTATAGAAAGAATTTGAGCCAAAAGGAAGAGAATGACATGAAAATTCCTTTAGTCAATGCAAGATAAAGTTAATAATAGTGATTATTATATATTATCGAAGGCTAAGCATAAGCACTATTCTAAGCAATTTCATAATTACTCATTTAACTATCACAATAGCACTAACAAGGTGAGTACTGTTATCAACCTCATGTAAAAATGAAGACATCAAGGCACAGAGACTGTAACTTGCCAGAGTCATGTAGCCAGTTAATGGTAGCCCCAAATTCAAATCCAAGGCAGTTTGACTCCAGGTACAAAGCTGGTAGTCACTCCTCCACATTGTCTCCCAGAAGGAGAACAGTCCTACTCATTGGGCCTAAGTCTGACAGTGGAGTCCTTGCGAGTGTTCCTCACATCTCCTGGAGCCTCTCTCGTAAGCATCACATCAGCACTGTGGTGCCCCCTCTCACCCTAGCCGGCCTGTCTCCAGCTTGCAGTACTCCAGCTGGGAGCATCATGCAAATGATATCAAAGGCAATGACCTTCAAGACAGAAATGGGAAAATCACATAGCCTAGTAAACAAGATGGACTGAAGGCAAAGGAAGTCTGCGGCAATTTCAGAGGGAAGATGATCGGGAGCACTGTCAGCATGGGATCAAACAGATTTGCTACAGAGAATAGTTTAATGAATAATACCTGAGCCTTCATCCCCACCCCACCTCTTTCTTACTTTATTCTTTTTTTCTTTATAGCCTTTTATCAGGGGCACCATTTTGGATCTTCAGCAGAAAATAGAGTAGCTCCACTTATTTCTACAATTGTTTTGTTCACTTATTTAGCTGCTTATAACCTGTTTTCTTCTCCCCAACACATACACAGATTCTCCATGGGAGCAGAAATCTTATCTGTTTGATTCCTTTCAACTTCTCATGACTCTTATAAGAGAGCTTGGCACATTGTAGTTGCTCAATCAATACTTGCTGAATGAATCAATGTATACCGAATGGTTGATACCTTCTGAAAAGATGGCGACATGGGCATGTGGGCCTCATAACCCCATCCCATTCCATACCTCAAGCAACAGAATTGACCAAAGTCTGACATGTGTCAGTTCTGGCAACAGGGAAAAATAGCATGACCCTTAACACATTTCTCGTAGACTCAGTACAGATGTGGACCTAAAAGACTTAAACCAGAAAAGGGTGTGACAGAGTCAAATGTGAAAGAGCAAAGACAACAGAAAGTGGTTCTCCAGTTTCAAAGATTTCAAAAATATTGAATTCACAGGACATTCATAAAACACCACTGAAGATATTTTCTATCCAATCAAGAGATAAATCAAAATGAAGAATTCAAGTATGGCAAGGTTGTAGTTAATAAAGAAATAAATACAAGTTAGCAATAAGCAAGTAAACCAATATAGTAATGAATGTAAATATTTGCTATAAAGATGGTTATAAAATGGGAGTGCAAATGCAACAAATATTCTGTTGGAGAGAACGTAAAAGATTCCACTTCTGCCCAAGCCCTAGGGTAAAATATTCCAGATTATACTGATATAAAGAGTAAAGTTGGAGCAAGGAGATATGCTAATTTCTTCATCTTGCAAGAGATTCTGTTTTATAGTTTCTGTAGTTAATTAGAGAAATATAGGTTAGAGCATGTATTTAAAGATGTTAAGTGTAATTAGTAATAGAATATGAAGTAGCTTATCTTCAAAATTACCAAAAGGGGAAGAAGCAAAGCAGTCAATTTAGAAAAAAAAATTGAATTCAAAGGAAAAACAAGGAAGTATAAAGAGGGGAACTATAAAGTAAGAGGCTTTAAAAAAAAGACAAAATGTAATTTATGACAACAAATGGATATAGGTTAATCTCCTAGTAAAATAAAACCCTCAGTCTGGGACAAGACACACAGCTAAAACAGTGACTCTGAATAGTCAAAGGAAGGGAAGGGGCCAAGACCACTCAGCTTCCCAATTAGAAGAGTGTTGGGATTTACCAATGCCCAAGTTCTGAAGATTCCTATTTGATTGGCGGAGTGGGCAGGCACTCAGGATGGTCCAAGCTGCAGCAGCGCTTAATGATGGAAGAAATTGGAACCGTAACGTTAAGTAGTTTTAAACCTAACATTAGACCCTGGGATGCTTTGTTAACCTGACTTTCGGATGATCTTTTAGGTCAAGAGCCTTCTTGCATTTGGAAGATAAACTGATACTATTAGAATAGAATGTGACCTTACAAAGCCTGTCTTCCATCTCTGAGATTACCCAGACCTGTCCCAATGAGGGCAGGAGAATGAAGGGTACATTGTTCTACCAAGGTCTAATCTTTCTCCCACTGGAAAATTACATTGTCATGTTTCTATTAGAGAACAGGAAGAGCTTGCTCCTCAGTGTCCCCAATGAGAATCTACAACACAAGACAGTTGCAATTGGATCTCTTCACCGTCAAGCACTCTGCTTCCACAAGGGAGAGATCAGGTGCCTCTCCCTTCAGAAATCGTTTCTTTGTGAATCTTGACCTTGGATAAAGCTTTAAGTCAGAGGATACTCACATGGCTCAACTTGTGGAAAACAATAAAGGTGGAACACTCATTAACAAGTGGATGTGTAATTACTGTGCAAATATGAATTGAATGTGATCTTGAGTGGAAAATAAAAGGGGCCATTGAAAAACTCTTTTACCACATTTTTCTTATGGCTTTGTCACTCCTTTCACTGCTTCCACAATGCTGAGTTAATGGCTGGGGGCCTGACAAAGCCAAGGGAATCTTTATTAATTGTGACAATCCTAAAATGATATTTACAATCGGGGTGATGGGCACACTCCCACACGAAGACATGATAGTCATGACTCTGTACGCCCGTGCACAGAGAGGCAGACACAGCCAAATACATGAATCTGAAGTCAGAAAGTAAATAAGGATAAGGAAGATCCAAAAGATAACATGAATAAGAATGTGTTATCTGTGGTCTGCAAACAAGGAAACACAACCTCCTTTACAGGTACCTATGGAATATTGAAAAAGCAGACTTTGTATTAGACTACAAGGATATTTCATTTAATTCTGCTACAAAGCAAGAACTATTGATAATTTTCTGCTCACAGGACAAATGAACTAGAAACCAATAATAAAAAATAAAGAAAAATCTATGATCACTTGAAAATTTGTAAAACTCCTAGGTAAGTTCCTGAATTCAAAGAAGAAAGAAGAGCTGTCTCTACAGAATGCTTACAATGATGATGACACTAGGTCAAAGCTGTCGTACAGAAAAAAATTCATAGCCTTATCCATTATTACATAATCATGAAATACAAATGAGCCTGGGGGCTGGTGGCTCATGCTTGTAATCCTAGGTACTTAGGAGGCTGAGCTCAGGAGGATCATGGTTTGAGGCCAGTCTGGGCAAATAGTTTGCAAGACCCCATCTCCAAAATAACCAGAGCAAAATGAACTAGAGGCATGGCTTAAGCAGTAGAGCACCTGCTTTGCAAGTTCAAACCCCAGTCCCACCAAAAAAAGAAAAAAAAAGAAATATAAATGAAATGTTTGTTTACACTCAAAAAGTTACAAAGACAAGCTTGGCATGGTGACTCATATCTATAATCCCAGCTATTCTGGAGCAGAGATTGAAATAATTGCAGTTTGAAAGCAACCCTGGCAAAAAGTTTGAGAGACCCCGTCTCAACCAATGGCTGGGCATGGCATTGGTGTGCACCTGTCATCCCAAGAAGTGTAAAAAGGAGGGTCATGATCCAGGCCAGCCTGGGCATAAATACAAGGCCTTATTTGGAAAAGGAACCGAAGCAAAAAGGGATGAGGGAATGGGTCATGTGGTAGAGTGCCTGCCTAGCAAGTGCAAGGCCCTGAGTTCAAACTCTAGTACTGCCAAAAAGAAAAAAGTTACAAAGACAATAACTAAACTGGAATATGAAGAAAGGGAGAATAAATTCAGGAGCAACAAAGGCAGAAAAAAAAGCTGGCTTCTGAAAAAGCAAATACAGGAGAAATTTCTGATTGGCTTGCTTAAGAAAGGGTTTCATTACTACTCAAGTAGTAAATAAGTATATGTGCATATATAGAGAGAGCGAGGAAGTTATAAAATGAAGGTGATAATCCGATTATAAAAGAATAGTATGTATAACCTGCTAATAAGTTAGAAAGCTGGACAAAATGGACGATTTACCAGGACTAGTGTAAAGGGAAAATCCTGAAGAAACTGGAAAATCCTTAGGGGGTAGGGCAGCTTCACGGCCAGGGCTTTAAAGTCTTAAACATCCTTGAAGTACTCAAGCAATCCATGTCAATCTTGATACAGATACTCCCATAATGAGAGTATATGGCAAACGCAAGTTCATACCCACCTGCTCGCACATGGACACACGTACAGTGCATATAGGCAAGATGCTTGCAAATCAAATTCAGTCCTAAAACATTATGATCATACCTGATAGAACAAAAAGAACAAAACTTTACTAGAGACCAGGAAGGAAATTTCAACACAGAGAGACACCGCTCCTGGTTGGAGAGAGTTCATATCGCTGACGACAACTGTCCTCAGGTGGATGAATTTAGCCCAATTCCAGGCAAGATCCTTGCCAACATTTTTTTCTGGAACTTAAAACAACCTTAAGTCCATCTTTGGAATGCACAGGTCAAAATAGCCAAGTTCTCCTTGAGATAGACAAGGAATAACAGATGAGGTGATAGCTGGCATCCCAAGAGTGTCATAGCCTCCACAGCAGTCTCTGAGGTGGATACAATGAATAACTCCATTTTGCAGATGCAAAAGGTGAGTCCGAGTGTGCAAATAACCTCCCCATACTCACACAGCCTTAGTGATGGGGCAGAGCTAATGAACCCAGTCAAGCTGATTTCAGAGCCCATGCTCTCAACCGCCATCCCTGTTTCCACCTAGTGAAGGGAGGGCTTGCTGATGCAGACACTAAATAAAATATAGTAAAACATATTATAAAACTATAATAATAAAATCTGTATTGTATTGGTTTCAAATGAGAGATAATGGAACTGTAAAAGGAGAATCTACAAATAAATTTAAGAACTTAATAGTGGTGAATGGATTTCTCTCTTTCTGACTGTACTGGAATTTGAACTCAGGGCCTTGAGCTTGCTAGGCAGATGCTTACCACTTGAGCCACGCCTTCAGGCAAATGAAATGGTAAGGGTTGCCTTATCAATACAGGATGCTAGAAACAGATGGCTAATCAGTTGTTGACAAAAAACTAGATCCACACTTCATTTTGTGCACCATAGACGTACTAGAAGAAAATCTAAGGGAAATTTGTATAAATTAGGGGTGAGAATGGGGGATGAATTTCTTAGCATTATACAAAGTTGGAAATCAGAAGGGAAAAGATATTTTAAACTACAGAAATAGGCAACTTTTGGATTTCAAAAATCATCACAAACAAAAGCTAACAGTGAGGAACAAATGGAGAAAATATATGCAAGTTATTACACTTGACCCCTTACTATCCTTCATCCATAGAGAACCACAATTCAATAAAAAGGGAAACATTCAGAACAGAACCACTGGCCAAGGAAATTAAGATGCAGCCAACAAAAGAATAAACTTGGTCAACAAAGATGTGGGAAAATGTACAAAATTATTATAGAAAACAAACTTTAAATGACAAGCTATTGAGTTGGCAAATAAAAAGAAATAGCATGGAACAGGAGGCAAACTGACAAGGTAGAGACTGAGCAGTCAAGAGGTAGGAGGAGAAACGAGAGTGGTGTCCAGACAGGGAAAGGGACTCTGAGCCAGTGAGTCTTCCTGGGTTTCAGCCACGAGACGCTCATGGAAGCCTCTGTGAGAGAGAGCAGTTTCAGAGCATGGTGAACACAAAGTTAGAATGGGACCGGGGCAGATGCAGAGGAGAGGCATGCACAGGGCCAAGCCTAGATGCAAAAGAGTAAGATCCTGCCTAGAGATGAGGGGTGCGTATCTCCATGTTTTCTTTGGAGGAGAGGCCTCAGAGAACACAAATGTTGATGGGAAGGAACTGGCCGAAGAGGAGTGGCTGAAGAGAGAAGGATGACTTCTGAGAGGCATATGGTCCTTGAGCACGTGCTATAGTTTGAATCTTCAATGTCTCCCAAAGGCCCAACTTTTAAAGGATTGGTTCACTAAGGCGGTACTATTATTGGGAGATGGTGGAACCTTTGAGAGATGGGGCCTTCTGAGAGTTCTTTAGGTCATTGGAGGCATGCCCTCGAAGGGGATTGTGGCACTCTGCCCCTTCCTTTCTCTCTCTGTTTTGCTTCCTGTCTGTGAAGTTAGCAGTTTTGCTCCACCAGGTACCCCTGCCAAGACGTGCTGCTTTGTTTCAGACCCAGAGCAAAAGGCCAACCAATCTACTGGAATTCCACAAACTGTGAGCCAAAATAAACCTTTTTCTCTTTATAATTTGAAGCTGATTATCATAGGCATTTGTGATAGTGATGGAAAGCTGACTAATACAGGAAGTGAGATGAGCAAAATCTATGAATCTAGTCACTAATGCAATCCATTAGTAATTGTTTTATGAAATTGGTATGGTGGGTCATGAGCTGGATGTTAAAAAACAGAACAAAACAAACCCAAAATGAAAGGAAGATCCAGATTATCTTGGCAGAAAAATATGAGTTCATTATAGGCAACAAAGGTAAGTTCTGTTTATGAAATGTATGGTTCTACAATGTAAGTGCATACTGAATGCAATGTAAAAATGCATTTCTTATCGTGACGTTAAAGGTGCTGGAAGATCCCTGACCTTAAGCCTAAATGTGGGTATGTTAATTTTTTTTCTTGTAGAATCTATAGTTGGATTGGTTTTTGATGGGGAAAAAAGATTGATATTCTCTCTATTATAAAGGGAAGGAAGGATGGAGAAAGAGTGAGGATGGCCTGGGTGTGCAGCCTTGGTGTCTTTGGAAGTTGAGTGGAGGTGGAAGGCAAGGCCATTTTGAAGTGTAGTGTCAGGGGAAGTATGGGTTTGAAGAGAGTGGGGAGGGCTTGGGACAGTTTTCATGGAGCAGTGGAGGAAAGGCTGACTGAAGAAACACAGATGGATTGCTAGGCACTGTTGCAGACTAGATTGAGATCGGTGACCATGAACTTATAGCAGTGCCAATTTCCCTACTTGGGTGATTTTTTTCCAGCAATGCTCACCCAAGCAGAAGCGGCCCAGTCAGGTGGTTCCTGCTTCACTGTACATCCGAGGCTGCTTTGCTGATTAATGACATAGCTGAGCTGGAAGCACTTTACAAAGCACCCCTCACATTTTATTTTGCCTTGTTCTGCGCAGCCCAGTGTACGTTAATTTCTGTCTCCAGTTGCCTTAACATCATGTCTGGCACTGGAGCTTGGTGAAAGTTAGCTTTTAACTTTGCTGGTCCCAAGAAGGCTGTGTGGGGTTTTGAAAGCAACACACAACACAGGCAAAGCTAGTCACTGGTGATCCTGACCAAGATCGACGTTAGCCTCAGTTCCTTCTGGGAATACTGAGGATGCATTCTAGAAATACACACACATCCCAAAGGAGCATCGAGGACAGGTAGTCAGTACTGACTACATAAAGCCTGAGCACACAGTATGTTTATTAAATTCGCATTTAATATAATCTGATCCGAAAGCAATGAGTTGGGCTCAAGTTTTTACACTTATTTTTTCTGTTCAATTCCCACCTTTTGGCCAGGCAGGATTTGGGCACTGGTGTTCTGAGAGAAATGAGCAGGGCATTCCAAAGCTGCTCCCTCCCTCCCTCATTGCTGAAACACCATGATCCCCACTTCAGCTCTGACTTCTCATTCTGACGTCTCTTCCTAGTCATTTGACGCTTTGACATTTTGGAACATGAAGGCATCTTTTCCAGAGTTGACTTTCCACATTGCATTCTCATTAGGGCATCCCATCCCATGTGTACTTCCTAAATGTTTACCTTCGGGCAGATGTTTCTTTTGAGCTCCAGACCTGTGTATGCAATGGTCCTTGAACTGTTTCAGTCTAGCTCAAATTTCAATGGAGTGATGGAGCTAGCTAGCTGTGTGGTACTAGCTATTTCGTAGACGGAATAAACAGCCATAAAGATAAGAAGTCCTCAGCCTTTATGAGGTTTACCTGATGAAGAACAAAAGACTAGACAACAGGAAAAAAGAATGAATGGAGTGGGGAACTGTGGCCTGGTGATAAAGAGCCAGCATCCTAAGATCACATCACTTCAGGTAGAAAGAACGGCAAGTGCAAAGGACCTGGGGTGGGAATGAGCTTTATGAATGAGGGACAGAGGAGGCCAGCATGGCAGAAAGAGGACTAAAGAACAGGATGAGATGGAGAGAATGGCAAAGGTTTTTTTTTTTTTTTACTGTCAAAAGGAGTTTGAATTTTAACATTGCAAAGTAAACGAAATATGTTCTAAACTGAACTGGTCTTCTTCCCCAAACTTGGTTCTCCTAGATTCTAGGACCTAGAATGTTCCCTGGCATCAAGAAATGACTCAATCCTGCCATCACTTGGGTGGGCTTTCCCAAAGCCCTCTTCTCACTTCCCCTCTCTCTCCTTTATGCCATAGGCCCTCAAACAAATGCTAATAGCTCAGACCCTCCTGCCACACTCTGGACTTGAAACAAAACTGCTGCACATCTCTACTGGAAATCCCACTGGCCTCTTTAATGCATGTCTAAAATTGAATTCTTTATCTATCTATTTTTCCAAAGCCTCCTTTACTTTGTATCTCTCATGAATGACAATATCCAGCTGCCTTCTCCCTCATTGCTGCATTCCAGTAACTAACTTCTGTTGATTCTATCTCTTCAACATCTCTTGTACTTGTCACATCCTCATCATACCACTATTAAGTTGAGGTCCTCTTTCTACTGCAATAATCCCCTGCTCCCTCACATTAAATCTTACTCCTTTTGAATCCATCCTCTATACTGGTTCATTATGGAGGGTCAGTTCGTCAATCACAGATATTTATTCCTTAATATCCTGTTTTGGAACTCTTTAAAGACCCCCCACTGCACAGAGGAAAAGTCTAGATCCCTCAAAGGGGCACATGATTATCAATGACCTAAGTCCCTTGCCAAACTCTTTCATCTCTGTCTCCCTCTTCCGCAGTGGACCCTACATTCCAATCAGGTTAGGCGATTTGCCCCTCTATAAATGTGCAAAGCCAACCCCAAATTTGTACTTTTGTCAAGGCTATTTTTTTTTCTAGAATATTCTCTCTTGTCCACCTGTAAAATTGCCAAGCATCATTTCTGGTAGGTGGGTCCCTCCCACTCTGTACTGTATTTAGGCTCACCCTACCTAATGTTTACTGTACCCTTGGCTACAACTCCACCAGCTTGAGGGCTGAAGAATAAAACCCTGCTGCTGATAGGCCCCAGATGGTCAAGAATCATCCAAACCAAATCATTTCCCACCTCTACCATGTTGGTTTTGCCTATGTAATAATATCAGAACTAATACTTTTAATAGTAATGGTAACAAAAATAGGAAACCAATATTCACTAAGAATTTGCTGTACAATTGACACTGGAAATACAATGAAGAAGACATATATTATTCTGCTTTCAGGGAATGTGCGGTCTAATGAGGGTGTCAGACAAGCAACAAATAAAATAAGCAATGTTTGTTGTGACAGATTTGTATTCTTTGTTCACAATAATTTTTTCTGTGGCCCTGCCCTATATCCCTTTAGGTAGATCCCTCTTCCTTATTGCCTTTGACCTTGAACTTGGTCTTATGATTACTTTTAGCCCACAGAGTGTGAGTGGACATAACAGGCATTTCCTAGTAAAGGCTTTAAATGTGCTTGGGTGGTTTGGTTCTGTCCCCTGGATCCTTTGCCTTCCACCATGAGAACACCACACTCTAGGCACAGGCTGGCACTTCAATCTCTGTCCCAGAATGAGATTCTCTGTGGATCCCAGCAGAGTCCACAGAGCCACCATTGGTTTACAGTCCTCTTGAAATCTGAATGAGAAACATTTATTGTTACAAGACTCTGAGGTATAGGAATTGTTGATGCCACAGCAAAGGCTGACTAATACATTTATGAAAGGAGGTACAAAGAAAGTAGAAAGTGAAGGACTGCTCTTCTGGATACAGTGGTTAGAGAAGGCCTTTGGGAAGGTGACAGCTAAGGGATGGTGAGAAGAAGCCAGCATTGTGAGAGACATTCGTGCAAAGGCACTGAAGTAGGGAAGAGTTGAGCGGAAAAGTGGCATGGGATGAGGGGGAGAGGGAGGAAGAGGTTAGTCATATATGGTCTCATAGACCTTTTTGTCAGGGATCTCCCTTCTCATCCAAATCCTGAGGCCCAGTCCCTTGTGTGGCCTGGTCTGTTGGGCTATGGTTAGGGTGGCTATGTATTTCTCAAACTGGGACGGTCTTGAGAAATGAAAGATAGCACTGTCAATAATCACCTGGAACAAAAGGTACAAACTGGGACTGTCCCAACCACATAGGGATACATGGTTACTCCACTCACAATCCTTTCATTTTCTGCCCACAAAAGCATCCTTTATCAATGGAAGCAGCTCCTGCTTCTAGTTCCCATTCACCCCCAAGTCTTCACTGGACCTGGAGCCCTACACAGAGGCTCACTGGTTAGGGTTTGACAATGGTTAAATTCTTGACTCCTATGGATGAGCCCTGTTCCCTGCACCCCTTAGAGGTTGGCTACATTCTGGGTGCAAATCACCTGCCTGGAGATCAGCACCACCTCTGGGAAGACCCACTGCCTGGAATTATCCTGCAGCCACAGTTGATTCTTGCCATACCTCTGCAATGAAACCCACCCTGCCATTCCTGGTGCTAGTTCCAGCCTCCAGAACCTCTTCACGGCCAGGCTCTGCACTTCATTTGCTCCTTGGCTGCTGGCTGAAATCTCATATTATCAGCTCACAGGACAGATCCTGACACTTTATGTGAAGAAGGTCCCTGGCTCTGTGCTCCTGGTGAGTAGCTGAGTCAACACTCTGAGAGTTCAGCTTTTACTTTGAAAATGGACCATAAATTCTTTGGAAAATACGTGTAGTGATTCAAGTCACCATCCTAAAGATGGGGCAAATGTGAGGACTTCTAAAAAATTTGGGCTTGTGTGATGGAGTGGAAGGGGAAGCAGGTCATTTACTTCACTGAGTCTTTTTCCCTGTGTATAAAAACTGGATTAATAACTTCTGAACTACAGCTGTGTTGTGAAGACCCACGGCGATGAAGCTTGGAAGGCACAGAGTGTAGCACTGTGCCTGGTGCCTGGGAAGATAAATTCAGTTTCTGCTGAATTTGAAATAAGAGGCATGTCCTAGTCTGGCTGCTGACGGTGGTGTTTCCACTCATGCTTCTGCTTAGTGCCTCCCATAGTTTCAATTGACCAACAGGCAGCAAGAGAGAAGTCTTTCACCCCTCCTTCAGCACAGCCTTTACCAAGCCAGACTGCAGACCACATGGTTTGTTCCTCAGATCCTTTCTCTTCTCCTTCATGAATGGACAGCCAACCCTAAACCTAGAAGACTCAAACAGAATCCATCTGCTACAATGATCGACTGTTTGGTTGCCAACTGTGATGTTTCTGTGGGCAGAAGGGACCTTGTCAGTTTCATGAGGGCCCTGGAGCTGAGCACCCATAAACTTTGAGTTTCATTGTGGAATTCTGATACATGGGTAAAAGATGGTGCCCTGAGGACCCATTCTTTCCATGTCTCCAGCAAAGGCCACTCACAAGTGCTTTTTGCCCTTGTGAGGTCCCATAGTTGCCTGTGCCCAGCTGCTAGCACCCCACAGTGACATTCGGAGGATTCCATCCTTGCCACAGGGCAGACCCCAGCTGGCCTCTGTGTCCTGTTGGGCTTAGCACCAGCTCTTATTACTATGGTCAGACAGATCCGGGAGTTGGTTGGGGAGAAAAGTACCTTAGTTTGATGTGATCCAAGAGCCCAAGCCCTCTCATCAGCCCGGAGGAAGTTAAGAAAAGGTGTGAAATGCATTTCCAGTGGCTCAGAAAGTGCTCGCAGGACTGTAGGTCCAGACCACTGGGGCTCTCAGGCCTCGGGGCCTGTCTCCTTCCCCTAAGCCCTGAGCTCTGTCAGAGTCCTGCCATGTTTCCTCAGGTGGTTTCAGCAGACCTCTGTTCACTTAGGGTCTAGAACCAGCCACATCCAGTCATACCTCAAGCCACCACTGACTGAAGACTGGAGAACACAGGCACAATTACAAGGAATCTGTGTGACTTTCCCTCCAGGGGAAACTGCCATAATCCAGGAGCATGTATAGTAAGGTTCAGGGAATGAACTTCATAAACTTAGGGGAGCTTTATCTGAGTTAATGAGGAAGACTAGAGCTAGCAGCTCTGTTCCTAACTCTCCTCCCTTACATCCCCCAGATTACCTTTGCACATAAGGACTAAAGGGAGAGTCATAAACCCAAGAAGGGTAACCAAAGGCTCCCCTATAAAGTCAAGGTGAGCTGTATCTTCCTGAGAGCCACAGAGCCCGAGGATACCCACAACACGCAGGGCTGAGAGTGAGGCACTTGCATCCAAGTGAGATGGCAAATTCACCAAAGGGCTCAAAGAACTGGGCACAGGTACTGGCAGAACTTCAAGTTCTAGCTCCTGAGTCAGGGAGGGAGAACAGGTCCTGGTTGATGAAGCTCTCTGAGTCAGATGTGACAGAGCACAGGGAGAAGGCACACCAGAACTCTGAACACTCCACAGAGGAAAAAGAGCCTATTCTCTCAATCTCAAAGGTAGGAGCTGAAGTGAGAATGACAGAAAGATCCCATTCCTCCACAAGTACAGGCTACTGCCCAGGACTAGACTTTCACAGCCCAGCCAATTTCCCCAGTTCCCATTGCACGCAGGGAGCTCTAGTCCTAATATTCCTTGGGCCAGGACTCTTGGCTGTAGGAATCTGGCCTTTGGACTAGACCTTGGATTAAGCTGTGTTTGCAGTTTGGTTTTGGACTGATTCCTGGCTTAGACTGGACTGCAATTTTGCCTCTAAGCAGACTTCTGAGAAGCTGCCAATTCAAATATTTTTTTTCCTTTCTTGCAGTGTTTTGTGACCACAACTATTACTGTAAGAAATCAGACACTTTTTTTGTCATAAAAATGAGTTCTTATGTCACTCACTAGACTACGAGCTTTGGAGGACGAGAACCATCCCCAATACTCTTGCAGTGCTGAGCACAATGCTGGGTGCACATTAGCCCCTGCCCACCGTAGTTTTCAGCATTTAAGCTAAACAAAAGCAGCCAATCACAACATCAAGATGGACCATGCATCCCATGCCTCACTGGGATATCACCAAGGAAGTCAATAGACAATGGACCCCAGGAGATTACAACCATAATAACTGTGTTTTTGTGGCAGCCTCAGCCTGCCCAGCCTCCAAGAAGCAACATGTGACCATAATATATCACTTCATGCATCATAGCACCTCACAATGAGGCTGTCATCTTGTCAAAGGACCAAACCCCTAAGGAATGTCATAAAATTCCCTCAAGCAGCTGGCACACAGTAGGGGTTCCATCCTAGTGGTCAGACATCTGGCCTAACACCTATATCACCCAGGAAGGTTTGAGAACTACAGCTCCTGAATCCTATTCTGGGCCTACTGAATTAGAATTCCTGGAAATGAGGCCAGGGATTTTGCATTTTAAAATCCTGTGAGTGATGCTAATAATTTGCTGGCTTTGGGTTGGCTTTAGACTGAGCAGGGCCACCAAAGACATCTCCTTCCCCCACAGAGTATTTATCTATTTAAACATGAAAGGAGCAAGTTATGTGCAGGACTCACACTGGCCTGAAGGATGTATTGACTCTATTTCCTTAGATATCCTGATAGGAAAAGTGCTGGAAGAGTTCCATTGTGAGTCATTCTTTCATTCAGCCTTCGATGGATTTGACCCTGACCAGAATACTGAACGCCTGTATTCCATGGGTCTAGTTCATACAGTCAGATCCTAAGCCCAGCCCAGTTAAGCCTGATGGTCCATTTGATTGGGACGTTCTATCTCCACAAGTCAGTGGGGTGAGGTGTGAGTGTGGCTCCCCCTATACGTGGGAAGAGCCCAGCATCCCTATAAGCCTTCTGAATTTTTGGACCCTGCCCTATTATCAACCCTTCCTCAATACGTGTGCCCCAGACAGAGACTGGACTTGTAAACTGCTTCTTGGTTTCCTCTCTTGACCCTGCTGTCAATAAAACCTTTTCTGCAATTGTGGCCTCTGGTTGGTACAGGGAGACACCTTTCAGGAGTAGATCCTGTTCCCTTGGATGCTGATCTGATTCAACACAGAAGCCTCCTGTAAGGTAATAAGCAGTGTGTGTGACCCACACTGGCCTGAGGACCAGGGTTGACTCTACTTCCTTGGCCATTCTAACAGGCAATGCTGGCATCATCCTTTATGAGTCTCCCTTCATCCAGGGTCAGTTCTCCCAGTCCTGGGCTTCCTCAGCTCTGGTTTACCCTGCCTGGGTTGTCCTTGTGGTGCCAGGATGCTTCATGACCATTGTTCACCTCTGTAGCACAGGCCCAGATATACCTTCCCTTTGCTGCTACCACATTGGATTCTTTGCTAAGGCAAATGCCCTTTGGATCACTGGGAGCCCTTCTGCAGAGCAGACGGCCCTTAGCTCTGCACATAACTTGCAAAATGAGACCACAGGTTCTCAGTGTCCAGGTTTTAGAGGACTGGGCACCAGAAGGACGGGGCTCTAGAGCTTCCTCGAGTTCCTGGCTTATTTCCTGAGGCCCTCTGTGGTCAATAGGACTTTGCAGGAAGCATAGAGAAATGAGAACTTTCCATTAAGAAGAGGAAGCTCTCACAGCCCTCATCATCTCCCTCGTATAGTCACAAATGTTCCCAGGAATATTATCCCACACTCTGAGGCTGACAATTTTCAGACCTTGGCTGCTCCCAATTCTGGCTTGGAACATTTGAAAAAGGCAATTTCTAAGGACTCTAGCTATTGCAATCATATTTTCTGACCCAAAGGAAAGGGTGTTTGAAAAGGGAAAATCCAGAATTATGCATTTATAGGGAATACCAGGTTTAGGCCACAGAGAGAAGGAAAAACAGGGCATACTTCACTTGTGCATGGGGCATGGAGGTCGAGGTGGGCAGGCAAGTGAAAAAAGCACCTGCCTATTTAAGAAGAAAGGTAACAAACCATGTATGTGACCTATATGAAGAAAACTACAGAGCTGTTATATTTAGAAATATGAAAGTAAAGGAACCAAAAGAGAGACATGCCATATGTCTGGATGGGAAGGCTGCATTTATAAAAATGCCTATTTTCTTCAAGTTAATTTATGGTTTAATAGTAGTGCACACACAAAATCCCAGTAGGACTTTTTTTTTACTCTGACAAAATGATTCTAAAATTAATCTTGAACAACAAACAGATGAGAATAACAATGAATATTCTGAAAGAAAAAATAATTAAGGGAGGAAGGAGTCATTTCTAGCTCTGCTAGATATTAGAACATATTATAAAACAACAATTAAAATTATTCAATACTAGGGCCAAGACAGAGACAGACACAGAGCAAGAGAACAAAGTGGTGATTTAAGAAACAGACTTAACTACATCTGAGAATTCTGTATGTGATAAAACCATCTATTTCCCTCAAATCACAACGGAAATGAATTACTTAATAAATTATGTTGGAAAAGTGCCTAAGAGTTTGGACAATATTATACACTCATCTAAATAAACTCCAGATGGATTAACAAATTGTAGTTTAAAAAATCACATTGCCAACAACTAACTACAAATAGAATGTACTGTTTCTCAGATTTGTGGCAGAATGATAACTTTGTCAGCTTTGAAGAGAAATCACAAACATTGAGGGATTTGTCTACATAAAAATGTGAAACAACTGTACAATGCAAAATAATAAAACAACAAAAAGGAAAACAAGATTGGAAAAATATGGATATGAAAAACCACAGAGGTTCTGTCCACACAGTAAAAAGAGCACCTGCTCATTGGGAAGGAAAGTATCAACACTGTTGGCACGGTTGCCACAAAGGGATTACAAATAGCAAAGGTTCTGTCTCTGCTTCACAGGGCTGGACCTAGGCTGGCTGAGGACAGGACAGAACTAAGGTCCTTGCCCAGTGTCACATGACAGACATCCTGATATCCCCTCCTGACACCTCTTTCAGAACTTCTGCTCTGGCCCCTGGCTGCTCACAGCCTTTTCTTACACTGTACTGTCAGGAACCTCACTGTCCTTCTTCCCTTATACACTCTGAAGCAGCCACCTCCTCCAGGAACTGTTGGAAACCCAAGCACCCGGACTGGCAATGCACATGTGCATGTGTGTGTATGTGTACATCCATGTATCTATAAGACATCTTTCTTTTGCATAGGCCCACACCCCATGTCATCTCCCAGAATCCACTACTGCCACTTGGATGTCTCCTTTTCTAAAAGGGCTCCAACTCTGTCCTCCCATTTTCAGGTCAACTATTCTAATGACGATGATGTCTGGTCTGTGCTCTGTGAGCACTGTCATCTGTTCAGTGCCCACGTAATGCCTGCTGCATGCAGAGTCTTGGTAAATATGTGTCACATAAAAGAATGAACCTATGTGCATCTGCAGCACCAGAACTTCTTATTGAAAAACTAAATTATAACCCACAAGGATCCACTTCAATTCACATAATTGTGTCTGTCTCCCATGGAGAGAGCTTCTTGGGGGTCAAGGTTTATGCCTCCTCATGTCTGGATTCACAGCCCTTATCACCTTGGGCACTTTTCAGCACTCAAAGGAAGTATGCTGTAGGGAAAGATTCAACTTACACTTATTAAATTAGCATGCTTGAAAAGGCCACACAAATACTTGATTTCAAGCCATATCTGTGACCTATACAAAGAAAATCACAAAGTTGTTATCTTTAGAAAAGTGAAAGTAGATGAACATAAAAGATACGACATGTTCTGAATGGGAAGGCCATGTATTACAGCAATCTTAGTCTTACGGCATTTGCTATTGACATTATGAATGGATACAACATTTTGGGGAGCAATATAACAGTGTGCATCACAAGAGTTATAAAGATGTTTGTATTCTGGCCTGAAAACCTTACTCCTAGAAATTTATTCTAAGGAAATAATCTAAAAGCAGGAAAAAGAAAAACAAGTTGTATGCCTGAGAATTTTCATTATAGCCTTATATAAAATAATCAAACACATGTGGTTAAATAAATCACAGTCCATTCACTAGACAGAATATTCTATCCATCTTAAGAAAGATGTCTTAAGAAAGACATGTAGCAGCACAGTAAGATATACAACATACGGACTTTAAAACACAGGATGCAAAATGGTATGCTCACTTTGATTAAAATGACATGAAAGATGTATAGGTGGGTAAGAATTGAAATCAGTTTTCATTTAAGGTAAAGAGATCAAGAGCATTTTATTTAAACGTTTATATTTTATTTAAATTGATAAATTTATTTAAACATTTAAAATACTACAATATATCAAAGTCCTGTATTGAGTATTGGCCCTTGAGCTGAATGGCCAATTGAAATTGAATTATAGTGCATAATAGGGGCACTAAGAGGTCACCCCTTCAGCCTCAGATGGGTCATCTCTGGGACTCTTCAGTTTAGAATTTGACTATGAAGAGCCATGCCCTCTTATGCTGCTGACTTTGTATACAGTAGGTGTTTAATAAATCAAGATGGATAAATAAGTGGATGGGTAGAAGGAAAGATAAAGAGCAGAAGGTTCTTTGCCAGTGTGTTGCACGTTAGTATACAATACTGTTCCAATAAGGGTCCAGGATCTATCCTTCATGAACTTTTTTTAACTCTTGTGAACCTTTGTTACTTCCTGAGGTGGCCTAGTATTTTTGTACTAAGGGTTCCATGTCCTTGCTTCTGTAGATGACCCTTTCTCCCCTCTCCCAGATTCTGGAAATCTGGTGCAACAGAAAAAGCACAGGAGGTGGAGTGGCAAACTGGGTTCAAGTTGCTGCTCTGTCAAGGAAGAGTTCACATCTTAGCCCAGGGCTTCATTGCTCTAGGGCCTTTGAGCTGTTACCTAATCATCTTGAACTTTGTTTTCATCCAGAATCTGAGAGAATAAATACTCTGCAACGTTGTACGGAAGATTCCCATCTTTCCAATGACATCAATGTATTAAGTGACACATCCTCTTTTGTATTTAATGTATTAAATTCTCTCCTGCCCCGACTATCTCACTGTCATAATGCTCTGACTTTCATCACAACCTCGACATGCAAATCCACAAGGGCCTTCATATTAGACAAAACCAGTTCTCATAAACGGCAGTGCTTTATCTGCGATGGATTTTCTACCAGAGAGTATTTGGCAATGTCTGGAGATAGTTTTGGCATGTTAGGGATGGGTGCGGAGAGGACAGGGACCTTGTAATGTCCAAACTGCACCATGCAGAAGAATTACTGGGGCCGGAATATCAAAATCGCTGATACCGAGAAACCCTGTACTTGAGTAATGTGATTGACCGTGGGGGAGACCGAGAGCCAATCTGTTCCTTGCTTCAGAAGTGTGTGTGTAGATGCGTTCCCCCAGAGCATGTCCGGGAGGTGGGGGGCTGGGAAGAATTCAGGGGAAAGGACGGAATAATAGGAGAGGCCACTTCTTAAAGCATCCCTATGTGGAAGACCCTCCTCCACTTTCCAACTTTTCAGAGCTCAGCTTGAGTCTTTCGTGACATATCTAAGTACCCAAGGATTTAATTCTCCCTCCCTTGACAGTTCAAGATCTGCAACTTAAACTGTGTACAGCCCAGGAAGCCCCACCTTCTCATTTCACACAGATGCCATATACATTTAGCAATTAGGATTCACACCTTCTTATGTTGCTTTACAAAATGGAGAAGAAAAGCTCACTTTCCTATGGTCCTGGCTCATCTCTGGTGAGGGCTGTTTTGAAACTTCTCTTGAAAGTGGCTGCTAATGGACTGATAATTGGTTTCCTGGCTTCCTTATGAAGTGTGAAGCTCTCTGCTGGCCTGTCAACAAAGCATCAAGGACCTTGCAAACCACCCTCAGAGTTATTTGTATCTTCCTTCCCATTGTGGCTCTGTGGTGAAGGAATGAGTGGATGAGGATGCATGGGAGTAGCTCTTTTGATAAGGACATGGTAAAAGGAATGGGCAGAGCTTCTAGAAGGTAAAAAATATGTGCAATCTGACCAGACCTCTCTCCCCAGGACAGCCAGGCTGAGCAAATTTCCTAGGCAGAGACTGAACACCCAAATCCGGGTGCTTGGCACAGGGTGGATACTCAGTGAATACTGCCAAATGGATTAAGTGGCAATACTGGTGATGCTTCTGAATGATTTTTGAGTAGTGAATCCTGGGAATGTGAGTCAAGCAATGAGGACCAGGGAGTGGGGGAAAGAAGTTGGTTCCATCTTTTCTCTCAAAATACTTTTCACTGGCGTTTCCTGGAAACCCCAGATGGAAAAAGACTGCCTACCTCTGTGAGGGCAGGTCTCCTAGGCCAGTGAAATGATTCTAAAGTTGCTCTGCCTGCTGCAGAAAATGTTTGGAAACCTGAGGGAAGAGTGTACTCGTGTGGTCTCAGCTAGGCATTTCCCTAGTAAGACGGTGACTTGAAGAAAATGTTAAGAGAAGAACAATGCACTATTTTGCACTTCTTTGGACAATCGTTCAAAATATTTTCCCCAATCCCCTCTACTTCCTCAGGAGAGAACAGCATTGTTTACTAAGCATTGTATTAATATTTATTGTGACTAATGTAGGGAAAATTCAGGACATTTTTAAATCAACTTTTGTTATAGGTACATTTATGAACACTCTACAACCCATGGAGACAACCTTACTATTTTATAATTTTATAGACATTTATAGTTGCTGTCCATTTCCTATTGATCAGAAACTATGACTTTTTTGATCCAGAGTCAGGAGCAGAAGCGTCCCTCAATCAATGCATGACCTGTTCTGTAATGTCCCATTTTATGGAGCAGTTTCCAAGCATTCACCGTGGAGAATATGGGGGAACTGCTCTTGTCACAGTTATCTTTCACTATAAATATGAGCATAGACACTGAACATTTTTAGATTCAGAAAGGAAACAAATATCCAGAGACCAGATCTTCTGGTGGCAGTCAGGAAGCTGAGCTAGGACCAAGAATCAGGACTCAAGATTTTGAAATCAAAGGTGTCTCAGGGTATCCAGCCTTTCTTATTACCATCCCTTCACTACCAAATAGACTATGAGCTCCCTGAGGGCAAAACTCAGGACCTCTGAGGCATGAGGTTATGGACTGGGTACGCGGTCGGGAGCAGACACATGGTGGTCCCTCGTATTCATGAGGCACAAATGTGATCTTGCTATGTGGTACAGAGACATGGGGGCAGTTTACTGAAGCCAGCATCCCTCTCTAAGCCTCAAGTTGTGTTCTGTAACACCCAAGTATCCAGACACAGAAGAGTGGAGTTGCCTGGGGATGCTCTCCTCCTCCATTCCAGAACTGTCCAGAAGGCACACCAAGCTGGCCCCAAGAGTGCTTCCTTCACAGTTCTTATCAACAAGACTCAGGCCCTTCATCCTTGTCTGCAACCACAGAGAATACTGATCCATACTTGCAGGGACAGCTCTGTCTCTGTCCTCTTTTCTTCTCAGCTGTTTGTAAGCAGTGCCCATCTTGCTAGAGGCTGCCAGTCCTACTTGCAGAAACCAAGGGCCTGCTGAACAACACTTCAAGGTCTTTTGACCTTAGCAAAGGTTTTAGAAAAATGTTCTAAAACTACTCCTAAGAGGCAGAAGGGCAAGTAAATTCTTGGAGGACTTGAGTGATAGCACCCCCTCCCAGCCACCCTCCCCCTGTGTGCTACCTGCATCTCTCAGCTGGTGGTGCTGAGAGTTTTGTGCTGGCCCTGAGTTCCTGGCTGGCTCTCCTTCTCCCTTTAATCCTCCAAGCTCTCTTCCCCAGAAGCTTGGTCCTCTTCCAGTTTTCCCTGCCTTGTTTTATCTGGATGGATTTCAGAAATTAAGCACCATAGTCCCTGAGGCTCCAATCATCTGGAGTTTTGCTTTCTAGGGCCCTGCTTCCAGCCAGCCTCTGCAGACAGCATTTGTAGAGCCCTGCTCTGTTCACTTCTGCCTGGGCTCTGTACTACAGTGCTCAGGACCTTTGTTCTTGCTTGCCCTGAGCTGCCTCTGGTAACTCTCCCTGCTCCTTCCATCCCCACTTGTTCCCCATGAGCTACAGGGCTAACACTGATGGACAACGTTTTCCAACCACACAGGGAATAGAGGCGGACAGGTAACACAGAATTGGATTTTTTTTTTTCAGTAAGAATGATTTGTTCCATTTGTATCTAAGAGTGATTTGATCTTTAACCCTCTGAAGAATTTTTATATAAATATTCTCACAAATGATTGAAAAATGCTTTTTCAGACAAAGTAATTTTTTTGTGTTTGAAAAGTATAATCACTGTGGTATGATCCAACTCACCAACTCATCCACCCATTCTCATTCATCATCACAGAACTGCTGACAGTCTCCCAGGTTCCTCCCCTAGTCCCAAGGGGATACCATTCTGTGACACGCAGAACTCAGAGGGCCTGAGTTGCCCACTGAGGTAGGAGAAGGATCCGAGGGTCGGGGAGAGAGGCATATGGAACAAGCTGAAGGAGTAGGTGGAAAGGGTTGGGAGAAGAAGTAAGAGCTCAGAGAAGCTGGAATTGGACTTCCCAATACAGGCCATGCATGGCCTCCCTTTGCCACCTATAGCCTCTCATACTTGGAAACCTGCCATGACCGAAGACTCAGTATCATTTACGCCGCAAAGTAAGGTCAGTCTATCTAAGAGGAAGGAAGATGGGCTTCCTCCCTATCTCCATGGAATACACCACTCAACTCCAAACTCCTCTCCAAAAGATAAGCAATCCAAAGACAGCTGGAGCCCTTGGCCCTACCTAAATCCATATACAAGGCAGCACTTGTGGGAAACATCTGTTCTGCAAGGCCGTTGTTCCTAGCAGCACCCAAGGCTGGTACACAGTCTACCATCTTACAGATGTGCCAGTCTGTCCCACTCCACATGACCGCATGGTGACAAGGGCAAGGAGGAATGTCTGGATCTGAGCCTTGTGGGCCATTCCTAGAGGAGTCTACCTTGCTCTTAAGGATCACTGGGGAGGTAAGATGACATTGAAGAAGGTCCCCAAAGATCAAGAACAATCATTGTCATCAATGCTGCAGTCTACATTACTGCCCGAAGTGAGGACCCAGCCAGCCACCTTCTGAAGAACAGGAGAAACCAACCAGAGTGGAGATGTAGGCACCCACTGCCAGGTTCCCAAGAACAGAGCCCTAGCCTAGCTAGGGAATGAGCCTCTCCTCCAGGGGGAGTTCTCAGCAGCTGCCTCCGCTCACTTACACACGCAGCCTGGCTTCTTAGCCGACCACTGGTTATTCTTTTGGCACGTGATTGCCTTTTGCCCCACCAGTTCAAAGGCAGGCTGGCATTCAAACTTGAGTGTGTCACCATGGTGAAAGCGAGAGCCTTCCCGCCGGCCATAGGCAGGGATGCCGGGGTCACCACAACTGCCCTGCTCGATCTCTGAAAAACAGGAAGAGAAGAAAATAGAGACAAAGGTTACTTCATTTCTCTTGGACCTGCAGGTCCATGACCCCATGCTCCGCTACCCTCCCACCAGGAGTCAATGCTCAGGGCCACATGCAAGACATTTAATGTTCATTGGAGTGAGGGTCCTATTTGAATACAGCATCCTGGGACCTTCAGCTGGTGACTCTGGCCACATAAGGTGCTCTGGATAATTGGGTATTTTCATTTGGGGGAGGTGGGTCTACATTTTCACAGGTTAACTGTCCCGGGTGCTAACAAGCCCCAAAGTTTGGAGACTTTCTGACTGAACACAATCCTGTATCTGAATATGAATGTCGCCTAGTGGATCTTAAGTACATTCCACTGTGTGGGGCGAAGGCAAGCACAGACGAGAAGGTAGCTGTCGCTGTGTTGCCTGCCTTTGCTGCAAACCAGAGATTAAATGGGAATCAATACTGACTGCCTTCTGATACAGAAGCACTTTCACGAACATTTTTAAAATTCAATTTGATGGTAGCAGGTACAATAAAACAAATGACTCATTAAGCACACTTTTAAAGTTCTCTTGAGCCAACAGTGGTGAGTCAGTCTTGGAGTGGGGACCCTGAGACATCTCTGGGGGCCTGGACTCAGTGGGTGTGACAGGCTTCTCACAAGATAGCCTGCCAGGACCAAGGTGGTTTGGGAAAGGAGCGTGTCCTGACCATATCCCTGGAGTTTTTCCAGTCACCCCACATCTACTGCACTGTGCTTAGTGCTGTGAGATGAAGGCGGGGAGGGGGCACTGTCTAGGGAGGAAGTTGTCCTGTGCCTAGAGAGACAGGAAGTTGTAAAGGAAGTGTCAGATGGTAAAGTGACTGTGAGAGTTCTGAGATTTGGGAGAGAAGGTCCTGGTGTTTTTTGGACACTTTCCTAGGATTCTCAGATCGAAGAGACCCTGCCTTTTCTGTAGACATCATTATAGATTATCAGAAGCCATGGCTCCAGAAATTACTGTGTATGACCCAGACAGGGATGATTCTGCAAAACCCCACAACTGTGGGGTTTCTGTGGGTTGATCAGGTTGCAGTTCTGCAGCATATGCACAGGCTCTTGACTGTGACATTCACGTTATCCCCAAACTAGGACCGCCAGCCTCTGCTGAGAGGGGGCAGAACAAGGCATTGTGTGTGTGTGTGTGTGTGTGTGTGTGTGTGAGAGAGAGAGAGAGAGAGAGAGAGGGAGAGAGAGAGAGAGAGAGAGAGAATTTTAAGTTACACATCAAGGATCCTTGCGTGGTGTCTGTAGGATCATGTTCCAGGTTTAAGGAAGCTCAAGTACAGGTTAACTCATCTACCTCTTATCTCACACACATCCTGGCCTCACCATCTATCCACATACCTGCTGAAATCATCATGGTCCCTCCTCTGAGACTGGTTTTGTGCATGCTCAGGGAGGGGCAGGGGATACACTGAGGCATTACAGGGAAGGTGGCCCCTTTGCTTCAGGTCTCAGAGCTCCAAGCACCTGAAGGACAGGAGGAAGGGGCCCCTGTAACAAGTGGACCTGGAGAAGCAATCAGAAAGCCTTCCTTCCAGTGCTCCCAAACACGTTCTCCAGGATTTAAGCTACTGAGACATGAGGACTTTCACTGTAGGCATTTGAGACCTGGTAAACATTACCTGGTATCTGAAGACAGAGCTGGGTCCTGCTGCCAGATGGAGGGACTCAGGTTTATGGTTCCTAGTGAGGCCCCACCATACTGTAGAAGACCTCTGTAGGGGTATGTCTGCCTGAGTCCCTGTCCTCAGTAGCTTATCTAAGGCTATGATTCAAGAGGATGAACATGGGGGTGGAAAGGGATCTGCTCAGCACTGTGATGTGTAGGCACAGCCTCGCACTCACCTAATTTCTCATCAGCAATGCAATCAAAGGCATGTAATGAGCACCCACTGTGTGCCTGGAGATCTGGGTATGGTCCCTGTCACTATGGAGTGACTGAGAAGGATACGGGAATCTGCGATACATGTGAGTCATACTGTGAACCCGTACAGGAGAGGCATCTATCTCAAATTTGGAGGCTGGGGCTGAAAATAGGGTGTGAGGAGTGAGAAATATGAAATATTAGGGACACCAAGGAGTCAGTAATCAAGACAACTAAATTTTCTTAAATTAAAATTATTCTCATAAAGACAGCAAAATCTTAACACAATATAGTTGGGTTTTGTTTTGAGTGTGTTTAAAGAAAAAAATCACAGTTAATGCATATAAATCTAACCCACGATAGAGAAAAATACCAACATTTAAAAGAATCTGATCTTGCACTTGGATGGCTTGTGTTGCTTCCTTTACCCCAGCACTGGTCCTGTATGAGCCTGACTAGATTTTACAATGTTGATTTTTACAATCATAAATATTTTGCATTAATCTTGATTCTTTAAAAAATGTTGCTTTAATATTACTTTTTTAATTACTGAGGTTTTTGTCCTATCCTTAAAATTTTTTGTCTAAGGCGAGTGCCTTGCTCATCTCACTGACTCTTAGGCTTGGGTCAGGGCAGGCTTCTTGGAGGAGGTGATGTCTGAGCTGAGGCTTGAGGCTATGGAGGAGCTGGTATAGTGAACAGAATGTCAGGTGAGAGGGCGAAAGGCCCTCCAGGAAGGAGCCCTTGCCAAGTCCCAGTCATAAGAATGTGTGTGGGACTGCAATACAATGACAGTAACTACCTAGTTAACTCTGAGAGTTATTACAATCAACTCTTAGTTATATAACCAATAACTACAGCACTGATTACTTGCCAGTGGCCACTGAGATAGAAAGAGAGAGAGAGACAGAGACAGAGAGACATAGAGACTCTTGCCACTCTGACAGATACCAGATTCCACTCAGCATTTATTTAGGTGGGCCACTGTTCTGGGCTTTGGGGTATAGTGGAGAGGGAGTTAGACGCAAGCCCGGCCTTTGTAGAGTCTCCATGCTAGTGGGAAGCACACAGTTGATGTGGGAGATGTTCTGATGGACTTCTGCACTGGGCACATGGAGTGGAGATGGAGAGAGGCAGGAAGATGTGGGAAGTCTGAAGCAGGAGGAAGTTGTAGGCTGTACTGGTTGTAAGGATACAGGAGTAAGGGAGGGGCAGAGAGTTTGGCCTGGGCACAGGGGCATGGTTCACTGAGACAATAATGCAGGAAGGTAGTGCAGGTCTAACTGAAGGATCATCACTAGGGCATGCTGAGTTTTGAGATGCTAGTGGGACTTCCACGTGGAATTCTCTAGAAGGAAGAGGTAACATGGGTGTTAAGTTAGGGCAGAAGTCAGGTCTAGAAATATAGAATTTGCTATGGAGCTCACAGATGGTAAAAGAAGCCAGGAGAAGGAGGAGACCATTCAACGAGAGCGAGAAGAAGTGTAGGGCCAGATGGGATATTAAGGACATTGTGGGGAGCAGCAGTATGGTGGATTAAAATCCTGGGGGAATGGGAGCACAGAAGTTTGGGGGAGGATGAGCTTTGGGGAGATCAACAGGCTTAATGCCACAGAGAACTTTAGGAAGGACTGAAAAGCAGATTAGCCAAAGGAGGCCACCACGATGCAGAGAGAACTAGACATAGTGTCATGATGGGGCCAATACCCAGTGACAGAAGGGGAAGAAGACATGGGAAGAGCAGATGATATCAGAGGAAAACATTTCTTGGCAGTGAAGGAAAAGGGAGAAATAAGGTAGCAACTTCTGAGGGGTATGGCCATTTTTAAGATGGAAAGAGCTCGATCATATTGAAATACTAGAGAAGAACAATGGGGTGGGGGAGAAAAAGAAGGAAGCGAGAGAGGGAGAGAGACTGATTGAATGGTTAACTGAAGATGTGGAGGAGAAGGGGCAAGGACAGCACAAAGCTTCCAAGACAGAGGAGGAGGGCCCCTAAGCATGCTGGGGAGCTGGCCTTCGTGAACAGGAGGAATTCTTCTTCCTTCATGACACAAGCAGACAGGGAAGTAGCTGTGACAATGAATTTTCAGTTAGGGTGGCAGGAGGTTGGGGGGAGATCCTGGGGTGACAGAGGCTGTGTTTTCTCAGTGGAACCAGAGGTCATGGTCTTTGGGGACAAGGCAAGGTAGCAGACATGGGGACAAGGATTTGATGCTGACAAGAATGACTAAAGTTACTCTGGAGAAGAGGAGTCTGAGCCTTAATGGATGACCATCCACCTGTGGGTTCACTGAGGGTGGGGTGACTCACTTGCCCCACATTGAAGGTCTGTGTTCTTTGTTTCAGCAGCCCTTAGTGACTTCTTGGCTCAAACAGATGTGGAGAAATGGGTAGCAGGACAGATTGGGGGTGTCTGAGCAGAGGATATGAGGCTCTTAATGAAAACTATGGCTAAGTGGTGGCCAGGGTCTCAGGCTGGAGAAGGAAAGGAGTGAAAAGAGCAGGAGGTGAGAGGGAGATAAAGAGACTGAGGGAAGGATGGTGAAGGGGAGCAAGAGGAGTGACAAGTATAAGAGCCAAGGAACAAAGCATCTTTCAGCAGGACATGTGACCTTGAAATTTCAGAGGTGCTGGAGGACAAGGTCCAGCTGTAGCCAGAGTGGAGTGCTCTGTGAGGAAGTGACAAGGTCAAGGTCTGAGAAACAGAGTGATGGCAAGACTTGGAGTAGAGAAGAAGGGACCAGTGTATAGGGATGAGGAAGGGTAGCTGGAAGAGTGTGAGGTCAAAGGAGAAGGTCACACAGGTGGAATGGCAGTGGAGAGGGAGCTTGTGTGCCAGCTCTCCAATGTAAAGTTCATCAAGTGTGGGGAAAATGAGCTGCTAGCACTGGGGAGAGTGACTGTGTAACAGTGACTTCACAGGAAGCCGGGTTCCCTTGCAAAGAGGTCCAGGTATAAGGGGATGTGCTCACTAGAGAACCCAGGTCACTAGAGAACCGAGGTTGCGAGGTAGGGAGAGGAGGAACAGAGCAAGGTGGGGTGAGAGTTGGGGAGCTCCTTCCAGGAAGGCGGAGGGGATGGTGGTTTCGGTTCCTTGACCTCCCTTGTTCTAGCCTGGGCCTTTACCCCAAGACCATTATCAACTCCTGCTGGGAACACAGGGACCAAGAGCTTTGCCTTTCTGCAGAGGGTTCCCTGTGTTCCACTGCCCTGCCTAAAAGGCTCTTGACCTTGGTCAGGTATGACCAAGTCTGATGTCAGGACCCAGAATTACAAGTAGAAAAATGGAATTTTGAGGTGGAGAAAAAAAAATCAGCCTTGCAATTTCCTGTTATCTGGTATCTGGTTTAATATAATTCCATTTTACATCTCTTTCTCTCTCTCTCTCTCTCTCTCTCTCTCTCTCTCTCTCTCTCTGTCTCTCTGTGTGTGTGTGTGTGTGTGTTTGCTCACCAAAAGCAAGCAGGGAAGCATGAGATGTTCAGAATTCCATCTCTACTAACTGGGCTTACCATGATTGTTTGCCCTTCTCAGCTGTTTCATTCCTATCATCTGTGATCGACCTCCTGGTCTTCTCCCCAGGTTTTTCAATTTCTAATACAAAGTTGGAATCTTCTTTTATGACAACGTCTATACAGAAGAAACTGCATCATGGGTCTCTGTAAATTCATTCACTCTTTGATGTGCTCCACTTGCTGGCTTTGCAGACAGTGGGACTTCATTCTTCCCTACACTACTTCCTTAGCCCAAGCTAGAGCTTCCTCTCCCCTCTTCATATGGCTGACTCCTCAGGTTAACAGACTTTAGCTTAAATCATTATCAAGATGTGTTCCCTGACCACATACCTTAGATACTGCCCACTTCCCTTTCTCTCTTAGCACCCTGCTCTTTTCCTTTATGATACTAATTGCCCCTTGTAACTATTCATTAATTTATTTCACAAGTATTTTACTGGTCACTGTCCTTATTTTACTCCCTTAGCCCTTACCATCTGTTTGAGCATCAGGGATAAGCTGAGTCCTCAGCTTGGCCTCCTCATGCTCAGCTAGCTCCAGGAGCTCAGCCCAGTGAAGTCAGGCATTGATTATGTATTATGGATCACTGTGTACCTAGCACTTTGCCCAGAATACAGAGAAGATTCTGTTCAATGCATGATTTTGGCAAAATTTATTGCATGGAAACTGTGCCAGATGCCATGCTAAACACTAAAGATACAGAGCTGCCTGATCCATGAACCCTGGGCTAGGAGAACTCTCAGACAGGTGGGGATGGACATGATTTTAATAAAAATAGTAGGGGAAGGGAGGAGGTGCAGGCTTGACCATGTAGCCTAGGGCACTATGGAGGAGGCAGCTCCAGCCTCATGCCGGGAGAGCCGGACAGGCTTCATGGTTGTCCAAAGCAGAAATGTGGGAATCAGCCCAGATTCCCCTTTCCCTCTCCTCCCACAGCTCCCACTGGCCCCCTTGCACTGGTTCCTCAGCATCTTCTGCTTTTCACCTCTTCTATTTGAGTTCAGTCCTTCCTAATTTCCCACCTGGATGGCAGCAGCGACTTGGTGGTTCCCCTGCTCCCTCTCTATTCCAGACTCTATGAAACATAATGAGTTCACTCAGAAATAACGATCTGATCATACTTTCAGAAGCTTTTCATGGCTTCTGAAAACCCATGGGTTAAAACCCAAACTCCTCAGCATGGTGGGACTCTTGCCTCCTCCCTCCCACCCAGTCTCATCTTTGGACAGTACCCACCTTGAGATTTGTGTAACACAGAACCAAGATATCTACAGAGAGACAAAACAGCACAGTGGTGATGAACAAGGGCTCTGTGGTCAGAGTCCTGGTCCTGAATCTGGGCTCTGATACTAAGCAATAGACCTAGGACTCCTTTCAAGTCTGGGTCCAACTCCATCTCTTTCAAGAGGCTCCCCTGTGCCCACTGTCCTCTCAAGGGTGTTTGCTTATTCATTGAGCCTTAGTTTTGTCATCTGTAAAATGGAAATGGTAATAATAATGTCATCTTCCAGGATCATTGTGAGGATTAAATGAGTTTTTGTGTAGAAGACAATTACCAACATGTCTAGCACAAGGTACATAGCCAGTAACTAGGTTGCATTTCCTGGTTGTTATTGTTGTCACAGCTGTTTGTAGAGCCCTGCTGGATCTCCCATGCTCAAACTGGGCACCTGTTGTCTGCTCTTCCTAAAATGGACACTCCCTGCTCATCTGCCAGACAAAGAATCATCTTTCAGTGTCAGTACAAATATGTCTCAACTGGGTCCTCCCTGAAGTCATCAGGCAGACTCACAAGCTCCTTCTCTCTCACCCTCTGCCTCCTTGGATGCTTCTGCCACACTGCCACACTGCAGGGCATGCATTTATTCCTGGTAAACATCAAGTTTCTCGGGATCCCAGAAAGTGTTTCTGAAATGTCCATATCCCAGCTTCTGATGGAGTGCAGGGCACAGAAGGGCAGAAGGAAGAAGAGGGGAGGATGGAAGGAAAACAGCAGGACAGGAGAATGGAGGATGAGAGCACAATGCCTGGAGAAGAGTAGTAGGAAGTTCAAAGGATGCTGAAGAGAGATGTGCTGAGAGAGACCACAAAGAAATAATCTCTAAGTTTTATCTTACAGGGTGTCAGCTCCTCCAAACCGGGGCCAATCCCTCTGCTCTTCACATCTCCAGAACCAAGCTTAGTGCTGCATGCATAATCAGTTACCAGACCCACTGTTCAACTGGCACAAACTCCTAACCCGTGACCAGGACATCTTTGATATACCAGGATCATACCCTGGACATGCCCAGATTTCCTTAGAACCATATCCTATATTGCTTTTACACTTTTGGTGATGGAAAGGACACTGGGAGGTGGGCGACTATGTGTTTACATGTGGGTCTCTGGGGATTCATGCATCTCTCTGCACCTGATTGTCATGGCTGGGATGGAGGTGTGGATGGATGAAGTGGGAAGCCCATCCCCCGTCTCTTCCTTCCTACACTGTCTTGGGTCTGTTCTGGCTGAAAGAGGCTGATAAACAATGGTGAGTACAGGCATGGCAAGCGTTTCGGTTACTTCCAAGCTGTCTGCTTCAAACTGGAGCTTATTATTTGCAAAAGGCTAAAAATTTAGAGGATATCTTAGTGACAAATTATGCCCTGGCAAACTGTATTGTACAGCATTCTCTGCTGAGTGCCCATCTAGTCTCTAGGGGCCAAAAAAAAAAAAAAAAAAAAAAAGACAGGATGTGCTTGGGTTTTCCAAGAGGAGGCAGCTACTCCTATCTAGCCAAACTTTGGCTTCCTCTACCTGAAAGCTCTTTCAAGGTAACACTCATCATAATGAGCACCTTACAAAGATGTCTCATGTTATTCCTGGCTGGAGCTAGAACATTTGGGCTGTCCGGCTTTGGGGGATATGACAAAAAAGTAGAGATGTCCTGAAAATAGCATAGGAGAGGCTGAAATGGTCATATGCTTGACATGTGGTAAAAGAGGAGCAGTGTCCAAAAAGGGAGTGGAAATCAAAGAAGCTGGCCTGCTGCCCTCAGTCCCCTTTCAAGCCTGGGTCCAACTCCACCTCTTTCAGGAGGCTCCCCTGTGCCCACTGGCAGTTATGTTCTAGAGAAGGGGCAGTGGGCCATGCCTATAGAGGGCAAGTCTTGGCTGTCTTCTCCCCACTTGCTCTTGAAATTTATTCCTATGGAGATTTTAACCTTCAATGCTACCCACATGTCAGCTTTCTGAACCAACCTGTCCCTCTTCTCAAGCAAATCTCACTTTCAGACTTCAGCTCCTCCTGGGACCCCTCCCTAACACCCTTGAGCAAGGTTAGCTGCTATCCTTTCTAATTTCCCATCTTCTAGCACTTACTCCATGCTGGTGAAAACGGACTATGAATTAGGTGAAGGCAGAGACAGTCTTGTTCTCTCAGACCCAGTGTCCCGCACAGTGTCTGCAACACATCATAGGCCTTACAAAATGTTAAGTCAACAGATGACATAATTTCTAATCGAGTCCCTGGGCTGTTAGGCATTCTTCCTGCATGATCTCTACTGTCCTTCTCCTCCATAGCTCCAGGAACAGGGTCTCCCACTCCTTGTTCCTCTGGGCCAGTCTCCCAGATTGAGCATCAGGCTGCCAGATTCCAGGCTCTAGTTGGGAAGCAAGGAGACAACCAGATTGATGTGAAAACTTGTTAGCAAGTTGTGTGTAATTTTATAATGTTTCTGGTAAGTGCTAATTGCCTGTTCCTTAAATATTTCTTGTTCTACTGGGAAGCAAAGCAATTGCAACTATGAATGTACTTCCTACAGCTGGCCACCCCTATGAAGGGAGAGTGAGTTTATAGGCTCTCAGAGGGCTCAGATATTGACAGATCCTGAGTCTCCTCCCCAAACTGATTTGGGATGGTAACAAACAGAAATGGAAGAATTTCTGGGAAGTAAATGCTCCAATTTTCCTATGGGCACTGAGGCTTTTAATGGGCGGCGGGGGGGGGGTGATACTGCACAGTCATCTGCCTGCCCCAAGGTAGTATCACTTTGCCCACACTGGGGAAGAGGGGGTATTAAAGACCATGGGGTCAGGTATGCCAGCGGGAGGGGAAGTGATGGAGGTGGGAGGTCTCTGCCTTTAAATGTCTCACACCATCCTACAGAACCTCTGCTCCCCAGTTACCCTCACATCCCCAAGCCATGATATCTATAAGGTGTACACTGATCCCACCCTACACTGGGATCAGTATAGGGCCAAGATGGAGTCAGAGGTAACACTGAAGCTTTGAACAATGCTGCAGGTCAGAGCTACAGGCCTAGGGAGGCAGGGAAAGGGAGTGAACTTTCAAGCATCATGGAGCCTGGCTGCTTCAGTACACTGAGTCCTCAGGAGCCTGGAAGTTGACCAGTCATCAGCTCCTCTTCACAGATAAGGAAACTCAGGCCCATCAATGAGGAGGGACTTCCCACGGGGGTCTGTGAAAGAGCCTGATTATGAATTGGTTTTGTCCAACCCCAAAGCCTACAGGAATGATACACAGTGTGTGGACTTTTCGCACCTGGGTACTGCAGGCAGTAAAGTGGACCAATAATGAACTGAGGAGGTGCCTGAATGTGCCTGTGCTGTCACTGCAGCTTAATTCTGCAAAACCCTTCCAAGTGCATGTTCTGTGCCAGGACCTGGACCAGAACCTGTAGGACTGGAAAGATTAATAAATGATGATTTCTGCCAATCACAGGAAGCAGAACTTGGTATTGGAATTATTATCCTGGAAAACTTGGGATGCCACATGAAAGATTTTGCACTTGACACTGAAGTCAATGAGAAGTTATCACTAAAGCCTGTTTTTTTCTTTCTGTCTTTTTTAAGTAGGAGAGCACTGTGCCAGACTTGGATTCTGGGAAGATCACTGTGTGCCATGTGGCAGATGGGCAGAGAGGGGATGCTGGGTAGGCGGGCTGTGCTATCAGCATCACAAAGGGGATGAGGGAGGGCTTGACCACAGCAACGAGGGGAGGATGCTGCAGAAGAGGAACTGGCTGGATCTCAGAGCCCATTGTGGGGAGCAGGAAATGAGTAGGTCAAGATGTGTCTTGGTGGTGGGGTGGATGGCAGTAATATACATTAATCCAGAAATACAGATGAGCTACACGGGTTGTGGAAGTGGGGGAGGTGATGGTGAGCTTAGTTTTGGGTAGTGGTATGATTGAACGTGCCTTCCAAAATTTGTATATTGAGGCACTTCTCCCCTAATGTGACTGAATTTGGAGATGAGGTCTCTACAGAAGTAAGTAATGTTAAATGAGTTCCTAAGACTGGGGCCTTGATCTGATAGGATTTATGCTTTTAGAAAAGAAGAATCACCAGAAAGCTCTCTTTCTCCTAGGGAAGGTCATGTGAGGACATGGTAAGAAGGTTGCTGGCTGCAAGTCAGGAAGAGAGCCCTCATCAGACACTAAATTGGCTAAAACCTTGATCATAGAGTTTTAACCTCCAGAACTGTGAGAAAATATATTCACCTATTGTTTAAACAGCCTAGTCTGGTATATTGTTATGGTGGCCATAGCTAACTAGTATGGATAGGTTGATTTGAGGTGTCTGAGGGGAGGCTATACAGGTAAACTATGGTAAGCGGGAAAGTGAAGGCGGGGAACAGATGTACAAGTCACTAGGGTTCAGGGCAAAGTGGGGGTAGATGTGATCGACCGCATGAGTCACTGGAATAAGATGACTGAGGACTAAGGACAGACCTCTTGAAGAAGGGGCAGTGAGAAGCCATGCAGCGGGTATGAAGAGGTCCAGTGGTGGTGGAGGACCAGGAGGCAGAGGTAGAAGAGTCACATCGGACACCAGGGGACTCAACCCATCCCCTTTTGACAGCATAGGGAGCTTCCTTTATGACTACAGTATAAAAGTGATGAGTTTCACCCCTCAAGACAGAAGTCAACGTTGAAGGAAGAAGAAGGAAAAGGAGGTCCCTCTTGATTTAATTCCTCCCAGGTTCTTGCCACTGAACAAAGTCAGAGGGTTTATGACATCTCACAGCCTCCTTAAGGAGGATTCTGTCTTCCTGTTATAGAATGGATATGAAATGTCCCCACAAAAGGTGTGTTGAAGATTTGATCTCCAGTTGGTGGCACTGTTTTGGGAAGTGCTGGAAACTTTAGGAAGTGGGGCTTAGGTGGGGGTAATCACTTGGGGTGGGTTCTTGGGTTGGGGGTGGTATCTTGTTCCTGGACCTCTCATCTTTCTCTCTCTCTGCTTCCCATCCACCATAAGGTAAGTAGCCTCTGCCATGTACTCTCTCCACCATGATGTTCTGCCTCATCAAAGGCCCAGAATCAACACAGCCCAGAAGTATAAACTGGAACCTCTGAATCTCTGAGCTACAATAAATCCTCCCTCCCTCAAGTTGTTTGTCAGGTATTTTGTCACTGCAACAAAACGTCTGACTATTGTAGCCTCCACACCATACAGTGTGCCTCAGTGAACTACTTCACTTCTCAGGCCACTTGGGAAGTGAGGGCCCTCTTGGGAGTAGGGTGTGAGGCAGGGATCTAAACCAGGTCCTTTCAGAGCCAGTATGGGCCATAGGAGGCAGACCCAGGACAGAAACCTGAAAGGTTTGGGTATAGAGGAGCATTGGTAACCTCCAAGTGGAAGACACCATCTCAGTGCCAAGCAGTACACAAGAGGCTTTCTGTGATCTCACTTCACTGTCATAGCACTGCTGTAAGGCCAGTATTATCATCTCTGTGTTATGAATGGGAAAACTGAGGCTCAAAGAGACCACATGAATTTTCTCAAGGACTCATAGCTGGGACTCACCAGGTCTGGTTCAATTCCAGAGTCTGTTTTATCTTCATAGAAACTTCTGCCTCTGAACACAGAAGCTGATGCAGCCATGAAGGTTAGTGAGGTCTCCAAACACTCAGACTGTCCTTCCTAATTTGTCACAGGTCCATGAAGAAGTCTTGCTAACACTAGTCTGAGACCAGCATTCACAGAGCGGAAGTGTTTAGACTGTGTGTAGGTTGCTCACTATGATGACTGCAACACCCAGCCTAGAAATAGGCACATAACAGGTGTTTAATCAATACTGACTGAGTGAAATGGACAAATGAACTAACGGACAAAAACTCAACATCTAGTGACATGGAATCCAGGCTCATGTTATATGGTGCATTTGACTGGGCCAAGCTTTGACTTCCATAAAGATTATGTAAGGAATTGAAATTCTGTAACTTTGGGAGCTTTCCAGTGTAGGGGAAAAATCATGGGCTTTGAAGCCAGAGAGATATGGGCTTGAATCCCAGCTCTGCCATTTCCCAGACTTCTGTATGACCTTGGGCAGGTTACTTCACCCTTTGTGTCTCAGATGCCTCATCTATAAAATAGCAGCCTTTAAACAGTTGTCAACATTGTATGAGATGAAATGATATTTTCTCAGACCAGTGTTTAGCTATGAATCCTCTCTTCAAAAGAGGTTTACAGTGAGCAAAAGAGAAAGAAAGAGAAAAAATGGAGGCAGGGCCTGAACACTCCCTGTTGGTCATCCCCCTCCCCACCTTGGTGGCCTGTGAGGCTAACCCAAGTTTTTGCGTGACACCCTTGAAAACCCTGAGATGATGAACATAAAGCTTCTAGCACACAGTAGGCTCTCAACAAATGCCATGTCCCTTTGTTTTCCAACAAAATCACATCAAACAAATCTGATTCCTGTTTTCTTCACGACAATCCTTCAAATATTTGGAGACAGCTCTCCAGTCTCCTGAGTCCACCTCTCCCTCAAGTAAACATTCGGGGGTCACACACATTTCTCACAGGGATTGGCTTAAATCCTCTCCTATCTATTGCAAGCTGAGATCCCCACATCTAAGCTCAGTTCTCTGGTGCCTGATCAGGGAGAATAAAGCACAGCTATTTCCCAGGGATAAATTCTAGCAGGCAAGTTTTTCATATTTCCTCCCACTTCATTGTGTTCTATTAATTTAGCCAATAGCTCCACCCCTTCCAGGCCTTTCCTCATTGTCTGCTGATTGCATCATCATCTCTTTCAGGCTATTTGTGTCTTATCCAAACCTCTGGTCAAATAAGAGCCAATTAAGGGCTTGTGGATAGCACTGGTCATTCCTCCGCATGTCTAAGAACAGTTCCTGTTGAACATCCATAGAATTTCAGAAATGGGAGGGGGGAACTTAGGAACTTGGTATCCAAAACTATTCCCATTTCCAAAATAGTGAGTGACAGAGCTGGACTTGAATCAAGGTCTCTTGACTTCCTGTCGGGGCCCTTCCATTGCCCAGAGCTATCCCGTGCAACTTTACACACAGCATAGCCCATTCATGGAACTACCTCCATACTCACTCACAGCTCTGCAATTTCTAACAGTTTCCATTTTCACAGTTTTTCTTGTCTAACAGTCTTCACAGATTACCCTGTCAGCAAAGTTGCATTATTTTCTCCATTTCTCAGATAAAGAAAGAGCCCAGAAAGGTTCCATGACATGCCATAGAGTTGGAAAGTGACAAAACCAGCATTTGTCACCCATTGGGTCTTCTGTCTTCTGTTCTGCCTCATCTAGATGCAGGCTCCTTATTATTAGAACAGTACAACCGCCATCTTTACCCTCAAGGGACATTATGGTATGCCAGTGTCAGGGTAGGAAATATGGGTAATCTCCTGTTACGTGTTGAATTGTGCCTACCAAAAAGGGATGTTGAAGTTCTAACTGTGGTATCTATAAATGTGGCCTCATTTGGAAACCGACTTTGCAGATGAGATCATACTGGGTTAGGGTGGGCCTTTAATCCAATATGCCGATACACTTATAAGAAATGTATCAGAAAGATGCAGGAAAGACAGACATGAAGGAATGTTTGTAACAACAAAGGCAGAGAATGGAGAGATACAGTTATAAGCTAAGGGATGCCAAGAACACCTTGCCACCACCACAAGCTAGGAAGAGACAAGATGCTACCCAGAGTCTCAGAGGACGCACACCCTGTTGACACCCAGATGTCAGATGTGAAGCATCCAGACCGTGTGAGAACACATTGCTTTTGTTTTAATCTACCTGGTTTGTGGTGCTTTGTCAAGGCAATCTAGAACCTCCTGTGTGCCCAGTTGGAAACAGGTCCTGGCACAGGGAGAATCTTTGGCACACCGGGGTTGGGGAGCAGGTGAGTGAAGCCACAAAGAAGGCATAACTCCCTTCCCCTGTCCTCTGCTCCCTGTCTCTCTAGCAACCACTGATACACCTTGAAGACTTAGGCCCTAATAAAAGATGCCTGCTCCCTTTCCTGTGCTTTCATTGACTCTCTGGACCACCACCTTGCTTTAACACTCATTTGTTTTTACCATCTCAATAGTAAAGTGGAAGCCACGTGGGGCAAGGCCTAGATCTGGCACGTCTTACTTGTGGGGTGATCTAGTTTCTTATACCAACAGGGGCTTAACAACTATTCATGGGATAGCTTCTCCTTCCCTTTTTTGGGGGATGGGTTTTAGTAATCATTGGCCAACAGGAAGTTTAGGAGTTTATGAAGGGTGATGGGTCCCTTTTGAGCCCCAGAGTTTGCAGTTCCTTTAATGACTTTTCCCAGCAAGAGATGAAGATCCTTGTCTGCATCCTACTTGAGCCACCAACAGTGGTTTATGACTGTCCTTAGCCCTATGTGCAGTCACTCACTCGTCACCATGAAATTCAAATATTGGGTAGCATGGGAAACTAGTATCCCTAGTACAAAGATTCTTAAAAATAAATGAGGTTCAGAAACCTTATGAGGCCTCTTAAAACTCTACATGAGTCATGTATGAACTGGGATGGAAGCAGTGCATACACCTGCACTGAGCACTCAGCATCTTAAGTGATTTATCCCAGATAATCCTCAAAACTGTGCAGATGGCCCACTGAACAAAGAAGAAGGTGGAAGACCAGAGAGGTCAAATAATGTGCCTAAGGAGAGGAAGCCAGTGAAAGGCTGAAGCAGAATTTGAACCCAGGGTTTGTGACTCCAGATCTAAATCCCATGTCTCTGAGTCCCAGGAAGGAGTTGGTTGGGCTTTTTTTTTTTCCAGTAGTACTAAAGTGTTGAACTCAGGGCTTCGTGCTTGCTAGGTAGATGTACTACCATTTGTGCCATGCCCCCAGCTCATCACTGGGCTTCTTGAGAGCAGTTACCTTCATAGGAAGCCTTGAATCCCAGGGAGCTACCACTGCCATCAGTCTGGAAAAGCAGCCACATTTGGTGGTTGGTGCTGACAATGAGGTCTGGGACCGATGTACCTGTCAGGCTGTCAGGAGAGAGATAATTAGATGCCTGCTCTCCACCGTGTCACCCAAGTAGAATGCCAGCCTGACCACAACATCTCTGGGAGTACCAAAGGAGCCAGGCCCACCCCAGGCCTGCCTGTCTTTGAATGTGAATCTGGGTCATGTACACTTATCATGGGCACCCCCTAGCTGCAGGTCGACTACTGTGATGGGCAAAGGAGAGCTCTCTGGCTCCCAAGAGCAAAGCCCAGCACAGTGAAATCCCTCAGTGGAAACATGAGGTCACATTCTGGTCTTCCTCGGCTCAGGAAACGTGGTCACTAGGTCTATATGATCTTGATTCTCTGAAGCTATCTATGTCCCAGATAGTTCTGGGCATGTGGGAAGGTTAGCAAAGCACTTGATTATCTCACTGGGAGGTCAGACTGCCAGGATGTGCCCCAACACTGGGGAGCAGAAGCAGACAGCCAAGAGGAAAGCTCTAGGCATGCACAGAGCCTTCATGAGCTCTGCCCGAAGAGACTGCTCAGTCTTGGCACTTCATACGAATTCCCAGTGAGGGTTTGGCCCAGGGCTCACTTCCCTTGGTTGGAGTGGAGAGAGGTGGAGGGGCTGTTGCAAAAACCAAGAGGCTACAGGACACTGTCCTTGTGGTGCATGGTTTGGGGACTAGGTAGGACTGGTCAAGCCCCCGCCCCCCACCCTAAGTCTACATGCTATCCCAGCCTTAAGATCACTCACAGTGCTTCACTTACATGTAGAGAACTGTCTTCTGGTCCCCGTCTTGCCCACCATCCCCAACTGTCAGGGTGTCATAGCCCCTCTCCAAATCGAACTCCTCAAAGGCCAGCTTGATCACCTAGGGAAGGAGTACAGGGTTAGGGACCAGCAAGAGCTGCAAGGAAGTCTCCCCAAGCCCAAAGGATGGTAGGAATGTTCCTCCCTATGTCCCAATGCTCAGTGTCACCAGCGACCCCATCCTACACAAACTGACTATTCCAGGGCCACCTGTGTGAGTATGAGCGCTTTCTCTCTAGGTCACACAGTCTCTGGGGCCTTGGATGTCTCAGAAGATGTTCAAGGCACATCTGGCCCATTTCAGGGACTGTCACAGCAACATCAGGCACATCTGGCTGACTGCAAGGTGATTGAACTCTTCCTTCATGCTGTAATGCACAGAAATTCCCAAGGGCTTGGTGGCAATATCAAGCCACATGTGGAATTTCAGCTCTCTTGCCCTCAGGGACCTGTAGAGATTCTTCCAGGCTCTCCTCCACCTGCCTGCTCATCTCCATCCTTTCTATTTGTTTATTTGCTGAAGAAATGAATGCTCTAAGAGCAGTTTTGGCAAGATTTCTTACTCTTAACTTGCCCTTGTCCTGCCTTCCACAAACATACACTAAGCACCTGCCATATGCCAGGCTGGGGATGGGGTTTCCACAGTGAGCACAAGATTCTTCCTGCCTTTTGTGAGAAGGGGAGGGGGGTTAAGAAGTTGACTGATAACTGCAAACCCAAGTGACAGGTGCTATGGCAGGGTGTGTGAAGCAGAGAGGAGCCTACAGTGGAGAAGTGGGGGAGTGGGGCAGTGAGGGTGGGGGAAGGCCATTCATGATGGTGGCACCTGAGGGAATTCTGAAGGCCACAGAAGACTCCGTTAGACTAAAGAGGAAGGCTGGGAGAGGGAGAGAATGTGCTGATAATGAGTCAGGCACACAGGGACTGAGCTGTGACAAAGAGACCAGTCTAGAACAAGTTGTTTAGGGTCTATTAACAGAAAGTCAACACATGGGCACACCTACCAGCTTCCTTGCTCTGGGAGGCTGACGTCATTGGGCCTCCAGTGCAAGAAGGTGATTCAGGAAGGTCCAGAACTGGAGAAGTGTGCCTGGAACTTAACAACCCCCCTTCCCCATTAACAACTGGTTTTATCCTGAGGGAAGTAACATCAGTCCGGTTGTTTCTGTGGAACTGACTGGAAGCCATTAGGTGGGTGGTGAAGAGGGTTCCACTTCCAGGCTAAGTGGCAATGCAGGTGAGTAATGGAGTAAGAGCAGTGGAGTGGAGAAAAGGTCAGACCCTCCCAACATTCAGGGCTTTGTGGCTGGATGGATGTGGGGGCTGGGATGGGGCAGATAGAAGGATGACTGACAGGTTTCTGGTTTGGGCAGCTGGGCAGTGGTGGCATCATTCATGAAGACAGAGCACCCAGACACCCATTCCTAATGTCTAATCTGGTCTCTTTTCATACATTCCAATTTGTAATGACCTTCATTCCCCCAACAGGGAGGCTGAAGGTGCTCCTTGGCTTTCTACTCAACAACCAAGGAGAACAGAATTCCTGTGGATAGTTTTTCATAGTTGTGACTGATGCCTCCTGCAGGTTTCTCTTTCTAAACCTGCAAAAGATTTCTAAGTAAACTAAGGTATCTCAGTAAACGGACACCATCCACATCTGTGAATCTGGGACCCTCTCTGCAGAGCCCCTCTGCACAGGCATGGGATTTGTACAGAGGACCATCCCTGGATAGAACATTCAGGAGCACTTCTGAAGGCTTATAGATAGACACAGGGGAGAGAGTGATCCCATTGGCTTAGAGATAGGTCAACTGGCTTCCTGGAGGAAATGAAGTGTAGGCTGATTTTGGAAGGTGAACTGGATGGAGTTCAACCACTAAATGTGGAGGAGAACTCCATCAGGCGGAAGAGAGTAGAGGTGTGGAGTGGTACGACTTTATCCACAGACTTTTAATTATTTCAGAGTAATTTAAGTGAGAGAGAAGCAGAGGGTGGTGACATGAGAGAAGTAGGAGGAGCCAGACTATGAAAAGCTATCTGTCATGCTAAGGATTTTACACTTCCTTCTAAAGATAACAGGGAATTATGGGAGAGTTGTAAGTGAAGGCCTGGCAAGATATTCCTGCTTTAGGAGGAGTATCATTGAAGGATGGGTGAAAACTATGAAACAAATTACTGGGCTGTAGGAAGAGTTTGGTTTGGAAGGATGTGGGTCTGTAGTAGGGAGTTTCTGGCCTGGGTTAGTAAGAACAAGATGGAATTTAACTGTCCATAGTGGGTGGGTATTCCTTGGCTCTTCTGGTTTCCTATCTAGAATGTTCTCTGTTGGCTAATGGCATCACGGAACAATTTGCTCAGGTTTGAATCTCTTCCTATCTCTGGCCCTCCACAGTCCTGCCATGCAGAGGACTTCCTGGAGTCTCATTACCTAGTCTGACACGCAGAAGGAGCCACCATATCTGCTCCCTGCTGAACTTCCTACTCCTTATCACCTGGTCAGTGTGGCCACCTGAGCTCGTGAGCATCCTCATCATGGCGGGTTACTTACAGACCAGGATTTCCTCGGGTGTTTCCCTCTCCCTATTGCTCCTCTGGCAAATTTCTCTTAGCTTCGAGCTCTTTCTCATATGTGCAACCTGAGCAGCCTTTGAGGGGGTGCTTCCCACTCAGCACCCTCCTCTCACTTACCTGCTGTGCTGTGATCCCTCTGTTTGCCTGTTTCTACACCATGAACTCCTAGAGGAAGGAGCTGGGTCTCATTGCCTCTGTACCACCAGTGCCTGTCGGCATGCCAGGCACATGACAGGGGCTTGGAAAGTGTTGAGTAACAGAACATTTTCCAAACCTTCCCTGACTTCCCAGCCTGGACAGATTACCAGACTGGAATCCCTCACGGTAGTTAGCATCTAAAACAATGGTTGGCCAACCTTTTCTGTAAAGGGCCAAATTGAAACTATTTTCCCCTTGGAGGATCATATGCTTTCTGTGGTAACTACCTGGTTCTGTTGGTGTAGCATGAACACAGTCATACTCAACAGGTACACAAGTGAGTGTAGCTGTGTTTCAATAAAACTTTATTTCTAAAACAAGTGATGAGCTGAATTTGGCCCATAGGCCATGGTTTGCCAACCCCTGGTCTAGGAGATTCTTTGAAACACTTAATCATAGTCATGGATCATCTTCTTTTATGAGATTTCATCACTGCATGAACTGATGCTAATTTAACTCGGTCCTGAGCACGTTCTGCAAATCAACTCATGTGAAGCTCATGATACTTTGCTTCTTGCGCCACCTGCACTTTACAAACTGGAAAGCCCAGGCACAGACACCTGAGACAGCTTGCCTAGACCCATGCAGCCAGAGGCAGAGTGGCTCTTATGCAGGCAGCTAGAGGCCAGGCTCTTTGTCACTGTCTCAGAGCATCCCAGCAAGGCCTCAGGTGCCTCAGGTAAGTCAGGGACTGGACCAGGACCTGGCCTTTCAAGCCTGCCCCCAGCTCTGTTACTGGATTTTGGAAGGTGTTCAGCAAACACATGCTGCCCATAAAACACCATGAGGCAGGTGGTGTCTGCTACAGGAGTAGGGTCTTGGGCTCTGTGGGGACCAGGGGTCCTGTCTGCATATGGTTGCCACCTCAGCCCCTTTTAATTAGACCTAGGGCAGAGGACATGCTCGCCAAGCCATTTTCAAAAAGGGAGAGTATGTTTATTATGCCAATAATGGGAAAATATTGCTTTGAAGGTCAGAACCCAGTGCTATAAAATGATTCACATCACTGGTTAGAACTGCCATGGAACATGAACCGCATTTCAGAGCACTGACCACAATGCAGGGGCTAATTACACCAAGAAGACCTTCAACACACACGGCACTGCAACTCCAGGAAGGTCCCCAGCACAAGGTACTGATGCTGACACTTTTTTTTCCCTCCTCTACTTTGGCCATAGTTTAAAGACAGATTCTATAATGACTCATTAACTAACATGCAGATCAATCAAGCTCACAAAGCACCTTTCTGTGGCAGGAAAATGGCAGCACAAGAAATAGGCATTCTCAAAAAGGCACATTTGTATCCTGCTCAGACACCCAACTTAAACCCATTAGATAAATGAATAAACAAACCCATCATCCGGGACATAATTACTGAGCACCTGCCATGTGCCAAGCACCGAGCAAGTAGTTTCCTGTAAGTTATCTTGCTTGTCTGGCAGTTTAGTGCAGCATCTAAATGCTAAGGAATTGGTGCAAACTGTGAGTGCAAAGAAGAGAAAGATTGAAGGAGAGTGCATGGAAGAGGTGGGTGTGCTGGGTGGGCCTGGAAGTGTAGAACAAGGTGTGGGCTCGGTCTAGGCAATGCTGTAAGCAGTGACGTGGGAGCAGGGAGGGCAGCCAAGGCAGGGGAAGTTGGAGCTGAAGAAGAGGTGGATGAGCCTGCACCTGAATGGTACCCAGCAGCCACAACGAGCAGCCTGGACTTCATGGTCAAGTGGATGGGAAACTATGACTCAGTGTGAGGGGAAGACTGGAGGCAGAGAGATCAGGTGAGGGTTGGTTCAGGGTCCAAGGACAGAAGCTTGAGTCTGTATTGATGACAGTGAGTGGGTGGGGGACACCCACAGCTTGGTTACAGCCAAAGCTCTCAATACATGGCCACCTGTTCTGAGAATCACGGCAGGTGAGGTGGGACCACAGAGGACCACACCCAAGGCCCTAGAGAGCATCCCTCTTCTTGAGTGCCATCTGGGATCAGTCAAACAACAGGGTTCCAGGTCCTGCCACCTGTGCCTAAGATCTAGGTGAGTTGCTAGGTGAAACCAGCACAGAATGGTTTTTTGGAAGATGGAGTCCTAAAAGATCTAGGCTAAGGCTGTTTTGTGTAATGAAGGCTTTTGTTTTCTTTTTTTTTTTTATGTCTAATTTCCCTCTGATATTTTATTTTATTTATTTATTTTTTAATTGTTTTATTATTCATATGTGCATACAAGGCTTGGGTCATTTCTCCCCCCTGCCCCCAACCCCTCCCTTACCACCCACTCTGCCCCCTCCCTCTCCCCCCCACCCCCTCAATACCCAGAATGAGGGCTTTTCTACAACAGCCTCCTAACCTGGTAGCCTCTGCTGCCCATCCTTCACTCTGTTCCCCAAACTCTTACTGCTTCATTTTCACCTACAGCAGGGATTGCAAATGGTGGCTCTCTGGTCACATCTGACCCTAAGCTTGTTTTTATATGGCTCCTAGAGTGAAGAGAGGTTTTTTATATTTTTACAGCTAAAAACAAAAACTCACAACAAAGAAGAATATGTAACAAAGATCTCATGTGGTCCTCAAAGTCTAAAATGTTACTGCATTGCTCTTTACAGAAAAGATTTGCTGATCTCTGCCCAGAGCCATTAAAGGGACCTTCTAAGCCACCCAGCCATGAGAAGTGGGCTGTGGAGGTACACAGGAGACCATCCCTGATCACTAGTATCTCACATGGGACCAGCACAGAGAAGGCATGAATAAATGTTTGTTGAATGAATAAACAAGTGTACAAATGGACCAACAAACGTGCTGCTGACATTTGCACTAGCCAGTAATTTCTTGGCTGGAGAGTTATTTCTCAGTTCTTCAGATCTACAAAGGGAACAGTGACCCTGGTGATCCACAAAGAGTGAATAATCACAATGTTGTTATCTTTGGCTTTGAAGCTCATAGAATGAGCTTTCCTTTCCCTTTTCCTTCCATGCCACATCCTTCCCCTCCTTCCTTTCTTCCTTTCTTTCTTCCTTCCCTCCTTCCCTCCCTCTCTCCCTCCCTCCTTCCTTCCTTCCTCCCTTCCTTCTTCTCTCTCTCTTACACACACACACACGCACACACACAATTTTCCGTTCTTTTCTAGCAAAGGTGGATTGGCTTTCCTGATCATATCCAGAGGCTCATATGCAAATTGGATCATAGGTCTGGAGTTAACCCTGAGAAGCTATAAAACAATGACAGATGTGTGTAGGTCAGGAATGACACAGGTCTTGGTTTCAGTCCTGAGCACAGAAACATCATCAACTTTGCCCTCTTCTATGAGGTTGAGCTGAATGGTCCTAACCAAAAGAGGCCATAGTACCCCAGCCAGAACCTAGAGCCCAATATGGGTGAAGCCACATCCAGGAGCTCCTCCTCCATCAGTGGGTGACACATGCAAACCTCCTCCCTGCTGAGCACTGTGCCAACTGTGGGAGACTAAACATAAGGCTACCCTACCTTCCAGGCGCTTGGGACCTCAGGGGAAATGGATGCTAAACACAGTCTACCTTGGCATGCACACAAATGGTGCTGATAGAAAGTTGTAGGGGGAAGAAGGAGCAAGGCCTGGAGAAAATGAGGTATTAAGACTGCCTCCTGGGGGGATAGGAGTTTGCCTGGAGAAGGGAAGGCTTGGGGGATGGGATGTGCCCAGAGGTCTTAAGGGCCGGGTGTGTTTATGAACCAGAGTTGGGTAGTCCCCTGTGCTTTGCTGGGAGGAGGGACCATTATTTATCACAGTTGGGCTGGTCAGAGCTACTGGGGTGCTCTTTAAAATAAAGGTTATAAGCATTCACCCTAGACCCACTGAATCAGCTCCTTGGTGAAAAGGCTTGGGAATCTGGGTCTTTAAAGTGTCCCAGGTATTTCTATGATTAGCCAAATTTGGGAAATTTGGTAGGCAGATATTACATTAATACTTGTATTAGGTGAATAGTGTAAGGACTAAGGTAGCCCAGGGAAGGATTGGCAGTGCCTTGGACATCCCAGTCAAGGGGAGAAGGTGGAGGTTGCACTTGGAGTAGACCTGAATCATCTGCCCTGTTTTCTCCTTTCTTTGAATCTATGATGCTTTCAGGAGGACGGAGCAGGGCATTTTAATTGGTTTATTCCTAGTGTGTTGAGTATAGATGTACCCTGGGTCTGCCTCCCCAGTACAGCTAAGTTCTTCCAGCATCGTGGAGCCGTAAGCCATGAGCATGTGGCTTTCCCCACACCAGAGCAACTGCTGTCTGTGGGTCTGGGCATTCCTAGCTCCCTCCCAAGCACAGTGGATAGCCTAAGGGGTCTGGAATTCCAGGAAGGATTCTTGTACACACAGATGTACAGATGCCTGCGATGCGTAATCCTTCCCTGATGAGGAAGAGCCAAGTCACCCGGGTCCCAGTCCACACCCCTGCAGGCAAGCCTCTCAGCCCCTCGTGACAGCATCACTCTTTCTATGCAGAGAGAACCCTGTGTCCTCTTCCGCATCTCTTCTCGCATCTCTAGCACAGAACTTCTCTTCTCTCCACCCACTGCCTCCCACATCTCCACTCTCTACCTCTGTACTGTGCCCTCAGCCTGTGCACAAACTCCAGCCTCCAGTATTCTAAACCAACAAGTAATACTCAAAGTAGCCCAACCCTTCTCGCCATCCTCCTTCCCTCACGTGTTATTCTGCATTCTCCTTCCTTCATTTCACCACAAAATTCCCAAAAATGCTGTCTTCACTCCCCGGCCCCCAACATGTCACCTCCCTCCCTTCACTCCCCAGCCCACTGCTGTCTGCTGCTGCCCCCAGAGCTGCACTCTGAAAGGTCTCCTGTCAACGTCAAAGGCAATGGGCCTTTTCAGTCCTCTTCCAACAAGACTATTTTTGTCACTGTCACTATCAAGCATGTCCTAGTTGGAAATTTCCTGCTCTTCCATCTGGTTCTCCTCCTACCTCTCAGACTACATATTTCTGTTTCTTTCACCTGTAAGGATGCTTCTCGGTTCCAGTTTCTATCTCTCATTCTCAACTTTTCCCAAGAAATGCCATCCCTTCCTTAGGCTTCTGTTCTCACCCATGTGCTAATGAGATGACACCCAAATCTCTGTCTTGAACCCCAATTTATCCAGTTTCCAACCAGTGTATCCAAACACCACTGGACAAGCCACAGATACTTCAAAATGTACCATATTCATGTTTCCCTTTGCCCCTGCACAGTCTGTTCTTCCTTTTGCATTTCCTTTTTAACCCCACCCTCATTGGTCCAAAATAAAAGCTCTAAGTCATTACTCACGGCTCGTTGAATAAAAATACACCGAGCACCTACTACATACCAGGCACTGTGTCGGTCACTTGTGATCCAGTGTTGAATAAAACTCCTCTTCCTCCCTCAATCTCTCAAGACCCAGTCCAATCCCCAAATCTCTTTCATCTGTCTCCTCCTCCAAAGCCCTGGTTGATGGTTGCATTTTTCCTACTTGAGAAACTGCTTCAGCCTACTAATGGGTCTTGCTCTCCCATTGTCCTCCTCTTCTTCTCCACTGAGATACCGACTTCCAAGCCTACTCGTCCTTCCAGGCTCTGCTCAAATGTTGTCTTCTTTGTGAAAACTTCCTGTTAGTGGCTCTTTCCTGGAGTCCCTCTTGTACTCTGGATCTACCTTCATCAGCATTTATCTGTACTCAGTTTTTTTATTATTATTACTACATGCTTTATTCCTGGGTGCATGCCCCTCAAGGGCAGAAGCACCTACAATCAATAAATGATGACTGCTCATCTCATAAGCATGTGAACTTAGAAAGACTGTGCTTTTTGCTGAAGGAGATATCCTGAGGGACAGGTGAGACAGGACACACCTGTGTCTCACCTGTGGACCGGTTCATGAACAGGGTTAGGAACACAGATGTTTTTCACATTGTATGCAGGAAGGCAGCTTCTATTCCTCAGCTTAGACTTTGAGTTTCTAGCTTATACCCTCCCTCCTTGTCACATGGGTGTTTTCTGGTTCCTCTTCCACCTGGTATCAGGACAGGGACTCTGTTAGCCCCTCTGGTTTCTTTCCATTCTTCCTGAAGCCTACCAAGGACACATGCAGATGCTGGGAACAGCCTTCTGCATCCAAGGGAGTGCTTCTCAGAGGGGCTGGCTTCTGGAACCCCGGCTGGTGTGACAGACACTGGCCTAAGCTAAGGCCTAAGAGGAGTAAATCAAATTGTTCCTTGGAAAATTCTCAGGCCTCACACAGGTTTCCCCCTATACCTCACCTTCAAGTTCAAAAGAAAGAGAAGACAAGCATCTGTGACAATACCAAGAGAGAGCCCTCTGGTCCATAATGTAATAAGTTTATGCCAGTAAATCCTCCCTCTGGTCTAGCCTCCATCCTCCTCCCATATGGCTGAAGTATGTTCCCCACTGGCTAGGTTCACCAGGAGAGGGTTTAGTACAGGATGAATCCTTGTAAAGTGCTGTGCAGAGGAAATCTGCTTCCAGTGTTTCCAGAACGGTGGCCTTGGGCCACAGAATTTTGGAGTGTTGGGTAAAATTTAAAAGAGAATATTAAAAAGCTTTTTACAAGTTTGTGTTATGGGCTGAATTATATCCTCTTCAAATTCGTGTTGTAGCCCAAGGCCCCATGTGATTGTACATGGAGGCAGAGTCTGAGAGAGGAAGGTAAGGTTAAATGAGGTCACAGCATGAGGTTCTAGGGAGAATGGACTAGTGTCCTTATATAAGGTGGAGGTGACCTCAAAGAGCTCGCTCTGTGTGTGCACAGAAGCAAAGCCATGTGAAGACACAGTGAGGAGGTGGCCATCTGCAAGCTAGGGAGATAGTTCTCATCAAAAACCAAATTTGCTAGCACCTTGATCATGACTTCTAGCCCTCAGAAGTGAAAAAATAAATGTCCATTGTTTAGACCACCCACTGTCATGCTTTGTTACAGCAGACTAAGAGAAACAAACAGTAAAGAATACTCAGTCCACAGCACAATGAATATAGCGACCCAAAATGTGACTCAGAGCTTGAGGTTGGCTTGGATCTTAACTGCATCATCAAAATCTGGTGAATCTTTGGTTTGCAGGGCATTGTGGAGAAGACAGGACAGGAGCCAAAACTCAGGGTCCCCCAAGGTGGGGACTTTAATATGAGACCTTTGCATAAAGCAGTGTGGGGGTGACTGGAAATCAGTCTGTCTGCCTTTGACCTGTCACAATCACCCTCTGAGAGGACCTGGAGGCTGATTGTTTATCTCAGATCTTGACACTAAGAGTACAGAACACAAAACTCCCATCTCCATAACTGGGTCTTCACATGGTTTAGGTTTTTCATGGATGGCTTGAAACCTTTGTGCTGAAGAGGGTTCTGGCTGGTAATGCCCCCAGCACCAGGCAAAAGCAAAGGCAAACTTTCTCTGAAAGAAACCATCTTCTACCCAGGTCTCAAAGAATTCCCCAAATTTATGATCCTAGTCACACAGTAAAAAATTACACAACATAGAAGGAAACATGGGGGCTGGATGCCAGTGGCTCAAGCCTGTAATCCTAATTGCTCAGGAGGCAGAGATCAAGAGGATCACGGTTCGAAACCAGCACCGGGCAAATAAGTTTGTGAGGCCCTATTTCAAAAATATCCATCGCAAAAAGGGCTGGTGGAGTAGCTCAAGTGGTAAGAACATCTGCTTAGCAAGTGTGAGGCCCTGAGTTCAAACCTCAGTGCCACAAAAAAAAAAAAGAAAGAAAGAAAGAAAGAAAAGTGAACATGGTGCTAGGAGCCATGAGAGGTGAGAACAGACCACAAAATTAAATTTGCAAAGACTTTATATAATGGCATTGACAGACACAGAATATAAAATAAGTAGGCATGATATATTTAAAGAATTAAAGAAAGATTGGAGTAATAGACTATAAGATCTGGCCAAGAACATTTGACAAAGAACCAAATAGGACTCTGGAAAATAAAAATTACATTTGAAATTAAAATAAATCTTCAATGGGTAAATTTAACAGAGGTAAGATATGGCTGACTAGAGAATAAGTGAAAAGAAGAAAGGGATGGAAAATATGAGCAAGGTTAAGATACATCTAAGACAAAGTGAGAAAGATTAATACATCTTGTCAGACTTCTAAAAGGAGAAAAGAGAATAAAGGAGAAGCAACTATTGGAAAGATAATGGCTAAACATTCCCATGTTAAAAAAGGTACAATCCAGAATTAAGAAGCTTAATGAATTCAAACAGGATGAATATAAAATACCCACACCTAGAGACATGGCAATAGAGCTGCAGAACACCAAGGAAAAGAAAAAGACCATACAGCCACTCAGAAAGGCATCATCAATGGACAGACAATAAACTGACAGTGACAGTGGAAGCTAGAAGACATTGGAACAAATTTCAAAGGATTCAAATATAGACAGGGTTCTATAAGCACAAGCTTACCATCAGTAATAAAAAAGGTAGAAAATCCTTTGGGAATGCATATAAATTTTTAAATAACTCACGGTTAAACATGAAACAATGAAGGAAATTGGAAAATATTCAGAACAGGGCTGGGGGTATAACTCAGTGGTACAGCACTTGCCTAGCACGTGGAAAGCCCTGGGTTCAAGCCCCTGCTCTGAAAAAAGATTACAAATAAATAAAAGTCAGAACAAAACTACAGTAGAGATGCCGCATATAAAAATCTATAGGTGTGTAGCCAAAATAGTCCTTGGAGGGAAATTTATAGCCTTAGCTGTTCAAATAAGATTGAAAAATAATGGACTAAGCATAAAAGTAAGATGGAAAGTAAAGCAGAATAAACCTAAATATATCAGAGGAAAGGAAATAATAAAGAACAGAAACTGGTGAAATAGAAAATAAGCATATCAAAAGGTGTATTAATAAAAACAAAATTGGTTCTTTGAAAACATTAATAAATATGAAACTTCTGACAATATTGATTTTTCAAATGATACAAATTAGAAATGAAAAAGGAGGCAGGAACAGTAAGGGCAGGAATCATAATCACAATAAGAGACAGAATATACAACTTTATATCCAATACATTTTAGAAAATAGTAAAATGGACTAAACTATCCTTTAGCCATGCCAGATGCTATATCTATAGTCTAGAACTTTCCAACAAAGGAAACACCAGACTAGGATAGTCTTGCTGAAGAATTCCAACAAGATTTCAAGGCAAAAGTTACTGCAATTTTCCACTAATAACCCCAACGGATAGAATGGGAGGAAATACTCCTTAAAATCCTTTTATGAAGTCAGTGTTACCTTGACACAAAAATCTACAAGGCTAGTATAACAAATAACAAGTCAACCTCACTAACAAAATAGAAATAAATTATTGAATAAAATGTTAGCAAATCAAATATAGGCATGTATAAAATGCCAATACTAAATATCCAAGTTAGGTATCTAAGAATGATAGGTTGACTAACATTCAAAAGTCAACAAATGCAATACACTAGAAGAATAAAGAAGAAAAAATGATTGTATCAGTAGATACAGAAAGGTGTTTGATAAAATTTAGCATCTACTCTTAATAAAAGCTCACAGCAAGCATGGGTTTGAAATGAACTTCCCCAAGCCCTAAAGAATAATCTATAAATGAAAAATAAACAAAGTTGGGCAAACATCACACATAATGGTGAGGAAAAAAAGGGAAACATTCTATTTAACATCAAACCACAGCAAGTGTGCCCACTGTCGTTCCAATGATTTGACATTATATCTGAGGTTCTATTCCTATCAGTGAGGCAAGAAGAAGAACAAAGAGAAGGTATTGGATTGGAAAGGAAGAAACAAAGCCATCGTTCTTTCAGATGATGACTGTCTTTACAGAGAGCCTCAAATAATTCACAAATCAATCATTACAAGATAGTTGCTATTTCTAAATATCATCAAGAAACAGGCAGAAGATGCATATTAAAAAGATATGATTTATAATAGCAATGAGAAAAATATAATATTTATGGGTAAATATATGAAGAAATGTGTAAGATCTGTAATGGAAAAAAATCATACAAGTTTACTGAAAGCCATGAAAGAAGCCCTCAGCACGTAGAGAGATATCCTATATTCATGCATTAGAAGACTCTGTCACAGAGATATAAGTTGTCGAAATGACTTGTAGTTTTTTATATAATTAAAAAGAAAGATTCAAACAGGTTGTTGTGGACTTTGGCAAGATAGTTGTAAGATTTATGAGAGAAAAAAGGCACAGAAAAAGAGGAAATAAACATACAAAACAGATGTGTGTAACAGTGTAAAATTACACACACATAAATAAATTTTGAGTGACGTTAAGAATATATACATACAACATGAGTACATTTGTATGAACTTCAAATACTGGCCTACTAAACAATGCATGATAGGGACACACACTGAAGTGCTAAATGTAAATAAAAGCAAAGGAATAATAAATTCACAGTTGAGGTAATGGAAATGGAATGAGTAGAGATGACCAAAATGGCCAAGCATCACAAAGGTAACTGTGACTTTCTTTTCCTCCCTTCTCTTTTTCCTTATAACAGTGCAATGACTACACAGGTGTTTGAAGTATTGGCATTACTTATATGTTGCTTATATTTTATAAATATGCTCTTTGTTTATTCACTACTTAACAGAAAGTTTTTTAAAAAACTGTCTTCAGAGGAGCTACCACCATCAGGCTCTGAGTTTGAAATCCCTTGTAGACCAACTGTTCCCAACCTGGACCTGCCCAAAGGACCTCACCCTCACTCCCACCCTCAAGCTTACCTTGGCAGGATTGAGTGCTGTGATGATCCACACGCAGTGTGCATTGTTGTCATATTGAATAGGGAAATTGGGAGAGGTGATGATGCCCGAGGGGCCTCGAAGGTGGGCATCACACATGCGGGCTGCAGAGAGGAGATAAAAGAGAGGACTTGTAGTTTAGACTACATTCAGCTTCCCATCCCACCTCCCGCCTCAAGCCCAGAAGAGACTGAATCTGTACAGTCCCACCTCAGAAGTACCCAGCTTCCTGCATCCTTCCCTAAGAGTCCCCAGCAGGCTTAATGGGAAGTCACAGTATCTAAAGGTCTGGGTAGGGCAGGTAGACCCACGTGCCCTGTCCTGCTGCCCTGTAGGCAATGGTGAATTTCCACAGCAGGCCAAGCAACCCCAAAGCCCCTGCCCACCCTCCATATCCCCAATTCCACTGAGATCAAGCAGCTCATCTTTACCAAGAGGGTGTGGGCAGTGCCATTCACATTTGCTCTAAAACTAGGTGAGTCTCGGGGCCTGTCCTTGAGTCTCGGGGCCTGTCCTTGCTCTACTCACCTGCCTGTCCTTCTCTGTTTGCACCCCAATGGAGACCCAACTGCAGACCAGTTGAGTGCTACGATGGGCTCCAATCTGCTAACCTAGAAGGCTGACCTCATCCCAGGTCCTGCCGTCCCCCAGTCCCTCCCTTTACAATCTGACAGGCCTCCCAAAGTAGAACCTCAGGATGTTCATGTCAAGACCACTCCGTGGGGTTTCAGAATGTCTGTGCCCAAGGACCCAGCCCAATGCTGGGCACCAGAGTGACTTTAGTGCCTCTCTAGTGCTCCCTAAATTCTTCCCCACACTCAGCTCATGCCTGAAACAGGCTTTTGACTGGAAGCATAAAGATTCAAGGTGAATTAGAAGAAGTGCTCTACTCAAGTAGATATAAAGTGTTATCAATCACAGCTTAATCTAATTAAGCTCTTTAAAATAGCTTCTAAACTAATTAGATTAAGTAGTGATTGATCACGGTTAAGGAACTACATTGTACCTAGGTATTTGCTTCCTTTAAGAATGAGTGCTTGCGTCCTCGCCACTTCATTCTTCAACATTAGCACACGGCTATTTTTAATAAAGGGCTCTATGAGCCTGCTCTGTTGCTGCCCGCATGGCAAGTTATCCTAATTGTAGGTAAAATGCCTAACGGTAAAGAAAGAGTGAGCAAACTCAACAGGCCTTAGTATACAAAATGAAAGTGATGTCAAACCTGTTTTCCACTGATGAGCCCAAGTATCCTGAAGCATCATCTCTCCGTGTGGGGACAGGGCCATGATAAACCTTTCCCAGGAAAGCCAGAAGTTCTGGGACGTAGGCTCCCCAGCTCTCAGAGATAATGAATCTCTTTTTGTTTCATGTACTCATGCACCCCAACATTTGTTAAGTGCCTATTACAGAAAACGTCTGACACAGCCCCTCCTCCCTCAATGGCCCCCACCAGAGCAGGAGACAGGTCTGAGAACATTCACTACCAAGCAGAGCAAGTGTGTCACAGAGTTATTTGCAAGGGGCTTTGGGTCAGGATTGCTTCACTCTGGTGGTTTGACCACCACCACTCCCCACTGTCCTGCACCTGCAGGAACTGCTTCTCCCCCAACCTGAGCTCCACTATTGATTGAATGGAGTTTTAACTCCCTCGTGTGCACCTGATTGCTCTTCTAATTCTGTGCGGAGAAAGACAGAATGACAGAGTCACAGATTGTGCTTGACCTACCTGGCCCCTCGGGCAATGGCACGGTTTAGGGGAAGAGAGGCCAAGCTTGGGGCTTAACCAAGTTGGTCTCCTGTCACTTAATCCATTTGCTGGTTGTTTCAGCCTGAGTAAGTTAGAAAAACCTTTCTGATCCTACTCCTTCATTTGTAAAATGTGGTAGCACTTCACTGAAGTCTGGTGAGGATGGAATTCTATGGGAAGACTCAGCCCGGGGCCTGGGACAGTATCAAGATGCATCAAAAGGGATCAAGATCTACCAGACTCAGTGCAATGTTCATTCCCTCTCTCTTTGGCCAAGATTCCTCTCAAAGTTAAGGAGCATTTTTTCCACCTTTTCCTGAAGTTTCTTTACATAGGTTTTTTTTTTCCCTCCACCTACACTTGAGACTGACATTACTGAACAAATGAGAATAAGTTGGCATAACCAAAACCACAATCCCATCCCACTCTCGTAACGAGGACCTGGGGATTCAGAACTCTAGCCTTGCAGAGAATCCTTTAAAACTCCACTAACACCGTCTTCCACCTCTTCTGGAAGTCAGATTTTGTTTCCTTAAACCCTTCGCTTCAGACTCAACTTATTCTGCACTTCTTTCCAAGAATTAGATGATCTTTTCAGTCTGTTGAAAAATGCTAAAGGTAATTAGAGAGAATAGGTCGAAAGGCATTTACAGCTTTCAGGGCTTGGAGGGGTTTAATTAAATTATTGCAATCTGCAGACAGTTAGCATGCAGCACCTTAAAATTGGTTCTGGATGGAACACTAGCAACTTTTTCCTGCTGCTGTCTGGGCAAGATCAAGGGTCCTGCAGGCAGACAGGTTTCCCCTGGAGTAGTCAGTTCCCAGGATCCCACCAACAGATGGGAAGCTCCTTGCTGCAGCCCAGATGGGCTGGCAAAATGGCAGGTGCTCACACAAGGTCTGAATGAATGAATGAATGAATGCATTTTCAAGTTTGTTTGCCTTTTCCCATCTAGGATCTTTTGGAAAGCTTTGAGGCGAGACTTCTCCCAGACCTTCCATGCTTGGGTTCATACAGCCACTCCTTTTCCTTTGGGCATGATGGAACTGTACCACAGGGGAAAATATCCTACAGCATCATACAGAGACACCACCTGGACCCACAGCCAGTTCCAGCATTGAAACAGCTTGGCACCAAAGAAGGGAATGCTTCACTTTCCTTCATGCAAAGGCAGGCATGTACCTCTGGTCTCCTGGCTTCTCCCCAAATCTCATTCCCACTCCATTCCAGGTTCCCTTCTCTTGTTTCTCCTACTACTGACCTTCTTCCTGCCCTGTCCTCAGTCATCTGGAACCACCTTCCCTCCACCCATTCTAAGGAGGACCTATCTACTTGAAGCTGTGACATTTTCCAGAACCTCATGCTCCAACTCCTGCCCCCAAAGAAGCCATTCTCCCTCTCCCCAGACCACTGCTTCCTCTGTACCCCTCAGAGATCTTGTCTCCAACCCTCCTGCCAATATTTCTTTCCACAATTGTGTGTTGAACACCAGAACTCATATTCAACCTATCCAATGCTCTACTATGTTGACAATATTTTCTCTCTACTCATCAGCACCCATGAGTTCTGTCTTTACCTGCCTTATAGCCTTAGGTTCACTACTATGATCATTTTCTTGAAAACCCTCCAAAGTCCTTTGCTTCTCTTCCCTCTAATCACTTGCCTAGAAGTAATCAATTGTGGATAAGCCTTCTATCTACATTCTCCATGCCTGTCCCCATACAGTGGAGTCTTGCTGGAAAAAAATGCATGAGAAGGAAGATTGAAATCCATGATCACCCATCTCAAAAAATTCCTATGTATTACCCAGAGGTACTAGCACTTAGCTCGTTCAGCTCACTCTATTATTCTTCTCAAAAACCCTTGCATGCCTTCCACATGCTCCTCAAACTTCTCACCCTTCCCTTTACCACCCCTTACTCTTGGCTGATGACCTTGCTTCACTCTTTTTAGGAAAGTCATTTAGAAGCACCACTCCCCAAATATGCAATCCTAAGTGCTGATGTGCTTATCTTCTTCCTCCTGTTCTAAGAGAGGGGCTGCATCTTCTTTTCAAGACCAGTCCCTTTTCATGGGATCTGGTACCACTGCACTTTCTCTGTCCCAAGATCAACCACATCTGTGGCCATACCGAGAGCCCTGCTGTACTGGGAACAAGGAAAATTCAACTTTCAGAATTTAGATTCAATAATTCATTGTCCCCCACTCCCAACGTATACTCTCAGTGCAACTGCTGACCTACATTCTAGGTCCTCTAGCCCTCTGGCCCCCACATTTCTTCCCATCTACAGATGCCTTCCTCACCATTCTTGCTTCACACCTCATTATGGACCTCAAGGTCACACCCCAATACCTTCATCTTCCTTAATATCTTTGTATTTGCTTGGTGAAATTTAGATCAGTTTCCCATCTACTTTTCTGGTCTTAATCTTGGCAGCTGGTAGCCACCAAAAAATGGTGGCCTTATCACCGATTCATGGTTTGCCATCAAAATTGCAACTTCAATCTAAGTCGGTCTTCTCTCTTGCCCTCCTTTGGTTCTCTTGCCAATTTCTGCAAGGACAACCGCAAACATTCCCCACTTAGCTGGCTACTTTTCTGTTGTTATTACACTTCACCTCTGTGGAGTGTCTAACCCCATTGACCCTTCTCTTTCTCTGAAACACATATGCTCCTTAGCCTTTTCTCCTACCCTCTGACCTTCCTCAGTTTTATTCTTCTCTATTAACTCTTTCAAAGTAGTTTATGAATCTGGGTAATGGGTATAGGGGAGATCATTATACATTAATTGTAGCTTTTCTATAAATTTAAAATTATATCAAAATAAAGTTACCAAAAGAGGGTGGTAGAAGAGGAGAAATTTGACCTGGTTCCAAGCAACATATGACTCTGAAGGATGACTGGATGTAAATTTCAAACTGAAGTAGCCTAGAACCATTGGAGTCAGGGTTTGAAATTCAGTTCAACTGATTGGCTTTGTGCCCTTGGGCAAGTTGGCCAACCACTTGGAGCTTCAGCTCAACATGAAATATGGTCATTGCCACTTTTCTCATAAAGGAATTATGAAAAATGCCTAGTGTAATGCTTTAGACAAGTATAAATAGCTTAATAAATGGGAGCTTTATCATTAGCACATATAGGCAAGGGATTCAGGGACATTCTTGGGGCTGGAGCACTGGGGCATGTATTCTAGTGCAATCAGGGGGCCATCTCCACCTAAGTGGAGCAGAGAGGAGAGAGGAGGCAGGAGAGAAGAGAAAAGAGAAGAAAATACAATTTGGACAACAATAGCATTTATGGGGTAATCCCAGGAAGGCCACCAAGAAGGAAGACAGGCACCTGTAGCGATCATGACATTCAACCAACCTAATTTGTACCATATTGCCCATGTTCCACTCCCATTTCACAGATGAAGAAAAAGATTCAGAGAAGTTCAATGATTTCCCCCTGTGCCATATGGTTTGTTAATAGTATAAATAGAACTTAAACTTAGGTCTCTGAGCCCCAAGTCTGCTGTTCTATTCACCCAAAGAGGCTTTATTCTAAATAAATGCATACACAGAGAGAGTTAGCCACTAAGGAAAAATAATTTATGGTCTTCTATTAATTGTTGACTTTGTGAATGAGTACTTGTACGTATCTTATCTGGGGCTGGAACTCATCCCCTACCCTCCATTCAACACCAACTTGTGGCTACAAGAAACCAAGTCTTGTGGTTGTTCATTTGGTCCTCTTCTGGATTTAACAATGAACACAGAGCCCCAGGACTACCAGAGTGGAGGGGCTGCTGAGAGTGGTAAGGGAGAGGGTGACTCTGAATCTCCTGGTCCACTTTAATCAGAGAAGCTCCACTTGTATTGTTTTATTTACTGGGCTTCTGCAAGAGCTTATTTTTACCCCCGGGCTTCATATGAAAGGCCCATATTTCATGTCCTGCTTCTGTGTGGGGCTTCACAGAATTCCACATTGCTTTCCAAACTCCATGAGCAAGACTTCTTAGGAGTTGTATCAGAAGCTTATTTCTTATGGTAGGAGGGAAAGAAAAGGAAGGCCTGTGCATACCTAATTTAAAATTCACAAAAATGAGGGCACAGTTCCATATTGCTCATTCATTTCAATCACCAATTCATTCAGGTGGCCCTCAAACATTTATCAAGAACCTATTATTTGCCAGGCCCCATATTTTAGTAGAATTAATTGTGTGGAAAATGAATATTTAAAACCAAATCATATTTTAAATACATTACAGGGAAAATAATACCACAATGTATGATGGCCAATGTTTTTTAAATGTGATCTTTTGGTAACCTGATTCTCAGCAGAGCATCTTATAATTGAAAGACTTTTTTCCCTTTTTATGGTTTAAATGGGGTCCACCTAAGATCTCCTAAAAATCATAATTAGAATAGCAATTCCAATTAATTAAAAACAAAAGATTTTAAAAGAGAAAGCTTAAAGACTGCCAAACTAAAGAGACCTTTGCATCTAATATGGAGCTCTGCCCTCGACCTGTAGGGAAGCTCGGGACAGATTAGTGAAGTCCAACCCAGGAGCCTTGGCCTTTTCTGTCTCTCTCACAATGGCCTATGGAAAGGAAGCAGCTGTGCTGCGAACCCATACTTCACCAATTGGTGCTGGTCACTTAGAACGTGACTTATTTACATTTCACAATCACCAGGCAGGGCAGGTTTTTCTGCCTTCACAAATAAGGACCCTGTGGCCAAAAATGATGAATGAGTTGACCCAGGACCAGCGAGCTAATAGGTGGCAGAATTGTGATCTCAACTACTCTATGAGACTCCCAAGTTGTGTGAGTGTTGGTTCTAAAAGAACCAACAACCTCTAGAGGCTAAGGTTTGCTCTGGGGCTTGAACTATGTACCAACTATGCAGCAGGTTAATCTAAACAGGTATAAACATAAAACATCACAGACATACTAACACCACTTCTAAATGAGCACTGTTAAGTTCATTGCCTCATCTGGTTCTCAAAGTGAGGCCATGAAGTAGTGTCCTAGTGTCACTGTAATTTAGTAGGGGGGAAAATGAGATTTAGAGAAGTGAAGAAATTGGCCCAAAGACACCCAGCTAAGGAAAAAAATAATGGTTGGATTTGAACTGTATTTCTCCCCCTCCCCCCATCCTCTTCTACAGTGGCCAGGATGGACAAAGCTTAGTCCAATGGAGCTTAATGAAAGTGTAACAGAGAATTTAGTGTCAAGAGCACTAGAAATGGCTTGAATGGGACAGACAACATGTTTGAGAAAAGGATGAGCATATTACTTAATGGACTTCCTTCTAAAATGACAGCCTTCCCTACCATGAGCATGTTCATGTAAACAACCACATTACAAAGAACAACCTTCCTCTGAGGAAAAGGTCTTGGCGAGAGATCAGATCCCACCGGTGCCTAAAGGCATTGCTGTTCTGGCTTCTGGAAAGGAATTTTGTAACGGCAGATTGGCCAAAGGTCCCTTGGTTCTCAGACTGGATGATTCTATGCCTCTCTACACAGCAGGTGTCTTGGCTCCCTGCAATTGGAGTGGTGTGCTGTGCAATTATTCATTTACTCAACACATGTTATTAAGCACCTACTGTGTGCTGGGCTCTGTTTCGAGTGGTGGCCAAAATAGAAGTCCTGGTCTTATAGAACTCATATTCTAGCTCCAGGATATTTATCTTCCTTCTAGTACTTGCTGATTCACAAAGTGTTTACGTATCTCCAACTCCAAATGATGCTTCACATTAAACAAGAGAAGTATAGGGTATGCACTATTAGTTATGTTTGTAGGTAAGAAAATAGGCCCAGGGAAAATAGGTGCTTTGACCAATTGTTTAGAGTTATGCTCAGAATTCTTTTGCTTGTTTGACTTTTAAAAATAGGGTAGCAATGTAAAATCTTTGAAATAATATAGTTAAAATTAATGGAAATGCAAAGTACATTATAACCACTGGCCACATCACATTGAGAGAGGATGAGTAAGTCTCAGGCTTATTTGAAAGATATCTTCATGACCCACTTCCAGATCCCTTACTGGCATATTTAAAAAGGGAGATGAGTTTCAGCTCCAACTTTGTACATTCCTCAATATTGTAACTACCTGTTTTGTTTGTCACTCACTTTCACTCTCTTACTCTGGATGAATTTTATCTTGATGTATGTGCCTAAAGAGAAGCAAAGAATCTCCTTGGGTTGGAATGATCCAGAATACAGCTGTACAGTGGGCAACCCACCTTCTCTCCCAGAGGGGCACTCAGGAGAGCCTCTGTTGGCTTTTCAAGACTGCCTAACAGCTTTGTGCTTGACGGCCCTGGGGAGTGAGGCCAGGAGCTCCTCCACTGCAGAAGCAGTGGCTGTCCTGCTTCAATGGAGGAGTACACTTAGGCCCACTGTTTTCAGATTATTGTGTATGGGTCAGGGGAAGGAGGTGAGGCCAGTCTGTCCTTGGTTCATGTGATACCCGGGAATGTGGGAGGCAGGTATGAGGTTAGAAGAGGCCACAGAGAAGCCTTTTGATACCATGGTCCATGTCACTCCTGTGTAACTAAGAGCACTGTCTCAGAAGTGATGGGTTTGTTTATTGCAGAGTGTTGGCAAAGACACAAGAGCGTAGGGATAGAGGACTCGGGAGGTATATGTGTGATAATGGAGGGATTCAAGGTGACGGTATAAAAGATGACTTCCTCTCCTATTTAGGTGTGGCTGTGGTGTCTTTGTGTAATGAGCTAGCAACCTGTTTCATGTTTGCCTGCCTCACCCATAAGCTGCATAGGCAAGACAGGAGCCATGTCTATCTCTCTACCTTTGTGTGTCCTGATTCTAGTACAGGCTTTGATACAAAGAAGATGCCAAATAAATATGTTAATTAGTCAATAAACATAGTACCCAAGGCCCAGGGAGCAATGAGGGAGCAAGGTGAGCTAGCCTGGATGAAAGCCCAGGTCCCAGGTGCTGGCAGTGGGCTTCATCATCCGTGCCCAGCCCACCTTTCTGGGCAGCCTCCTTTCCTTGGGGTACCCTCACCTCGGCAGACTGGCCTGTGGTCGCTCCAGGCTGCAAACATGTCGCTCACTTTCATACAGGTGATCCGCTTGGACCCTTGCAGGTCGTAGCCCTCGTTACAGGTGAACTGGACACTGGATCCTAACCTGGGAGACAAGGTATATCTATGAGCTTCCTCCCTGGGTCTGCCAAGCCCTGCCCGGAGTCCTTCCTGGTTCATCCAACAAGACCCATGGGGAATGCTATTTCTCCTTCTGGCCCTGAATCTCTACTCCACTCTTTATCACCTAAAATCTCCGTAGGAAGAAGGGAGACCATTTAATGGTTTTAGGATTGAGTTAAAAGGTGACTTTGTGAACAGAAGTGATTCTCTGAGATAAGTATCAATTAAGGCAGCTAAGAGTGGGTGGATGTTACCCATAAACTATGATAAAATGGAAGGTAATGGGGAGATGCCTTGATACTTTGAAACTTTGCAAAATGCTCAGTCCTGGGGTCTCCTAGATGATTGCAGGCATAAGTTGCTGGCTGCTTTGTCATTACTGAAGACAGCAGCCTTTTGAATCCTGGTACATTGGTAAAGGACTGAACCAGGAGAGAATGTCAAAGGCCACAGCTCTTTCCAAGCAAGGGTCACTTCCTGCATCCATACCATACTCTTCATCCCACCTCCAGGAAGACAAGCCCTATTTTCCACCCAACCATGACCTCCCACCCTTCTTGCAATCAGAAAGTTCCCAAATAGATCTTACCTGAAATCCGAGCCTAGTCTTTTGCCCCTTTCAGGTATGCCAGGGTCTGGACACATATTATGTCCTTGGGACACACCAACCTGAGTTACTACAAGGCAAAAAAACAGCACATATATAGATGGATAGTCACAGGAAGACACCAGCCAAGGCAGTGTCTCAGGGTGGGAGGAGGAGGCAGAGACAGAGTGAGGCCCTGCTCCACTGGGGCTCTTTGGAGTGGCTGGGGTCTGATGGACTGGGCTTTCCTGAGTGTGAAAGATAGGAACTGCTTCTGACAAATTCCTTCACGAGCAAAATCCAAGTGAAATTCATTCAGAGCATGTGGGCTCCGAGACAGCCTTCCCCCCAACCCCCACGCGAACATCTATCCTATTCCCTCATCCCACACTTGCGGCCAGAGATGGACTGTCCACAGCCCCTGGTGACCTCCCCACCCTGAGCTTCTGATCCAGGGGTGGAGACTCTAGATGAGATGAGCCCAACTCCCAACCCCAGCCCCAAATGGAGAAATGACTCAAAGAAAGTTAAATAAAAGGTGGATGCATGATCAGAAACAGTAAAGAATGTAAGAGAAAGCTGCAGTTGGAAATTCAAAGCAGGGACTTTAGCTCAAATATAGATTTTTTCTGAGACCCCATTTCCCATCAGACACTTGTCAAGCCAGAGTAAGCAGTAACAAGAGTACTCCCTCCAACCCACCCAATGCCACCAGTCAAGGACACCGAGCAGACATGGCACCTGTGGTGGCTCTGGCAGGTGGTGTGCCAGACACCCACCAATGCCAGACTCCATTTACAAAACCATATGCACAGTGGTCTGGGCTAGAGCAGAGCTTGATCCGGAGGCGGCGGATACACACATGGTACAGACGGAAGGCAACTCTCCAGTCTCTGCCTGGTCATTGCTCTCAGATGCTCATGTTGATGAGGCTGGAATCCCTCACACCTCTGGATTATTGGCCTGGGTGATGACTAGGAGCTGGAACCAGGCAGACAGCCTGGCTAGAGGAGTTACATCCAAGGACTCACCAATCCTGTGATTCCATCAGCAACCTCTGGATGAGGGATCACAGGGCATCTGGAGCAAAAGTCCCCAAGCTTGCTCATGTCCCTCCCCTTCTACTCAGTGTCAAATAATGTGAGCAAAGTGCTCCATCACCACTCATCCACTCTCTCACTCCCTCACATAAGCACACAGCAAGCATTTATTAATCACCTACAGTGTACAAGGCCTTCTTTTAGATACTGTTGAAGATGCCAAGAGTAATCAGATAAGACCACTGTCCTCAAGGGAAGACATGAAACATGGAAAGGAATTAGTGAAGCATGGTGGGGAGGTGATGAAGGATGCCACTACAGAAGGAGGGCCTGTTTTGTGTTGCTGGGAAACATGTGAAAGGCTGCACGGAGGAGGTGCACTTGACATGCACTTTCTAAAAAGGTAAGATTTGGACACATGGGGACAGAGTGACAAAGGCAGACACTCAGGTATGGAAGTTGAGGTAGAAACATAGAAACAGAACTGGGGGTTGCTCAGTGTGGCCAGAGTATAGGGGACATGAAGAGCAACAAGGAAATTGGAAGATGAGGTTTCAGAGGTCAGACTCAATCTTTAGGGGTTCGAGTCTGATCCTGAGCACCACGGGCAACCAATGAAGAGTTCTGAGCAGCAGAAGGGCTGGTGAGATCTGGATTGCTTGGTTGTTCTCCAGTGAGGATAGCTGGGAAGTTCTGTGACTGTTGAGGTCAAGGACAAGAGCCTGGTAGTGAGGATAGATATGAGATGATAAGAATGAATATGGGAAGGAGAATCACCAGGGATCATGGAAGACACCAGAGATCGAGGAGGGGAGCAGGGGTCTTCCTGGGCCTAGGCCCAGAGAGGATGTAGTGATTGATGGATGTAGGAAGGTGGAGAGTCCCATTTTAGATCTGCTGAATCTGAAGTTCATTTCAACAGGCAGAGGCCTGGTCTAGACCCTGTTCCAATTTCCAGGTAGCTCAGGTTCTGGCTGGCCAAGGGAACCTGAGGATTAGATAGACTGCACACTCATGCCAGACACCAGGCATCCTCTTTGTTGTGTGGCAATGCAGGCAAGCCTCCTGGGTAGCCTCCCTTTCTCCAACTCTCCACACTGCCACGTTGAAGCTGGTCACTCCCACTGAATGCTTGTCCATCCCCTTCCTTGCCAAGCCTCTACCATCAAAGCTTTCATACCCTAAACTTAAAGCCATCATTCCCTCCAAACCAGAAACCTTCAGGTCACTTCCCAAGATGGAAGTGACATTCCCAAGGCAGAGTGAGCTCCTGTTCCCCAGAAGTCTTGGTGTTTTGCAAGTAAAGGAAGGAAGAAGATAACTGAGACCTCCAGAATGTCCCGGATGGAGGGGTGGTGGGAACCATGGACCTTCTCTCTAGAGAAGAAGCTTTGTCATAAGAAGGGAGGGCAGCCCTGTGCTGTCCTTACTGGTTTCTGTGTTGGTAGGCCAGCCCCTCATGCAGCCTTGGTGATCCAGTCCTACTATGGACTTCCAGCTGAGTCCCCATCTTCCTTAGGTCCTGCCTATTTAACTGCTCACAGACCACACCCATCCCAAGGTCCCTGCCAACCACCACATGGGAACCACCCAGTCCCTCACGGAACCATGAGAAAAATCAGCAGTTCTCACCCTCTTATTTCTCCCTGTCATTTAGTATTGATACCAACAAGGAAGCAGGCAGAGCAGAAGACTGACAGATGACATTGAGACTGGACCAGAGAGGAGGGACCGTAGCCAAGTTTACCCATTGAGCCAGCCCCCTGACACATGGAGCAGACCCATTGCTCCCCTTTAGTCAGCCAGCCCCACAGGAGGCTCAGGCACCACTCAGGAAGTCATAAACCCAGTAGTGACAGTGCCCTCTTCCAGGGCTAGTAACAGCAGTCCCATAAGGAACTTTGAGGCTCTCCAGGAAACAAGCAATCCCCATGAACATGTTACAGTCTGACTTCTAGAGGCAAGAGGCATTTCTCCTTTTTTACTTCCAGCCTTCACTGGCCATTTAAACCAGCTGCTAGGGTCATAGCATTGGTTGGTATTGGTTCCTGAGGGGTGAGAACAGAGTATAATCCTATCCAGCCCCGGAGGGCCCCTATGGTGAGGAAAAAGCTGTGACATGCTCAAAAAGGCAATGCCTTCCTCCCAAAGTGAAGGGAGACATGGCCAGGGGGTGGCCAGGAGCAAAGACCAGGGGTTCATGGTACTCATGAACTCTCTGGTAAAGGCAATCAGCAGGGTCCATTCCTTGCCTGAGTCCAGGACGGTTGTCCACAGAGGATTTGAGTAGAACACAAGGCCAGACACCTGCAGACATCTGGCTCCCTACCTCTGAGCAGCTTCAGTCACACCCAACCCCTTTCAGGGAAGTCTTACACTGGAGATCAAACATTCTTGGGAAAAGGATGCACATATTTTTGAAGAGTGTATTATTTCCTTAGAATAAGGCTTCCTCATATTTCTGGGGAAATTTTAGGTATCTCTGAGTAAGCAATGAAAACCATGGAGCCCATGTGTCCCAACATCACATGGAGTTCTTCAGCTGATCTGTGGACCTCCTGAAGTCCTAGGTCAGGACAGCCCTTCTTAGAGCCAATAGCTTCCTTGAGAGGAAGGCAGAGTAGGCTTTGCATCCCCATTCTACAGATATAGAAACTAAGACATAACTGTCTGGGGTAACATAACTACCTGAAAACACAACTGAGATAAATGCTTGGTCTTCATACACAGGGCCATTTCCCTAAGTTTGCCTGTGGCTCCAGGGCAAAGTCTGAAATTAACTCATGTTGGTCCCAGTTTATCTGAACTCTGTGGCTACTGAAAGAGGATGAGGGTTGGGTCACAAGTGGAGCCTCTCCACATTCCTGGGCTGGTCCTGGGCTCCCCTAGGGACCTTCCTCATTCCCTAAACCCATAGTCAAGCACAGAAACAAGACCTCCTGGCTGCCCTCTGCCATCCAACCCCCTCAGGCCAGGGTCACCAGAGATGTTGGCCCTTACAGCTATACCCAGTAGTCAGTGGTACTCTCTGCACTCCGAGGGCTTAAAAATCAGAACAAGTCCCCAAACTCAGACTCATTCTGGTCAGGGCCAGGCATCACCTGCCTCTGCCCCTAGTCTTTCCTTGACCACACCCACCAGCACAGAGCTTGGGGACCCCATGACTCCACTCTCAGTCTCTCCTCAGAAAGTACTTCTAGCAACTGAAGAAAAGTGAGTGCAGGGAGATGAGATGGAAGGAGGGTAGTAGGGGAGGACAGGGACCCAGGCAGGTACAGAAAGAGAAGCAAAGAGCGAAGGCAAAACAGAGAGGCTGAGAAGGGTGAGGGCAAGTGGGAGCAGAGGAAAAAGTGGAGGGAGGTGGAGGACAAGAGAAGCAGAAGGGCACGGAAGGGAAGGAAAACCAGAGGGCAGTCATTTTGGGGACCAGGGCAGGCTCCCTGCACTTGCCTCCAGAAGGAAAACAGAATTTCTAAAAACAAATCTCGTGTTTTCAAGTTCAGCCTCCCTAGGTGGAGTAGGGACGTCCAGAATCTTCCCCACCCATCTCCTGTGCTCTCTTTCCAAAGCCCCTCAGCACAGCTCCCATCAAATGTTTCCAGGGTGACATTCCAGACTATTCCCCACCACTGGACCCCTTTTAATCTTCTGAACACAGGTGGTCCTCCCTGTGCCCAAGCAGGGCATCCCCTGCACTTTCCCATCACTCGGAGAGGCAGGTACTTCACCCCGAAGTCCTCCCTCTGCCCAGCCACGTCCAGGACCCTTGGAGGCAATTAGTAGGCATGTCTCTTTCTCCTCCCTTTCTAATCTGGCCTTGAGAGCTGGAATTGGGGCCCTGCAGCACCCCAGATCCCAGTCTGAGGTTATCACTCCTACTACAGGAGTCAGAAAGGACTGTCTTAGCAGGTGGAAGTGATTCAAAAGGAAAAATAAAGAGAGAAATGTAGCAGTAATGACTCCCTGGACTGCAGTTCGAATGGGAGGTGAGGGAAGACGAGGAAGGAAGGAAATGGAAGGAGGAGAGGACAGGCCTGGGGCTGCTTGCAGGCTGCGGGTCACAGTGTCCACGCACAGTGCCTGGGACAGAGGGAAGCAGGGGTGAAGGAAGTCACCCAGTCATCTGGCTTCCCCATGGTCACAGCACCTGTGGGTCTGACCCGAGCAAGAGGCCCTGTGGCCTGGCAGGCGGACGGGTGGACACTTACACACAGATGTCTTCTGGTTGTTGTCTTTGCTGGGCATCAGCTTCACACCTCGAGACTTCAGCTCGATTTGCTTCTTGACTAGAGAGGAGGTAAGAGGAAAGACAGTTTGAGTTGCTCTCTGTGACCACGGACAGGGTCTCTGGTGAATGTGTCCCTCTCTTGGCCTGGGACATTCTATGGGAAGGAGGGGTTTCAAGCCAGAAGTTCCTCCGGACAAGTATAACATTCAAGGACAGCAACATCCAGACATCCAGGGATTGTTGCTAGGAAGGCTGGCCCTCTTGGGAGGGAGAAAAGGTGCTCTCCCTCCTGGTAGGCTTTGAGGGGCTCTGGGACTCCCCCACTGGCCTCAGATTTTGGCCAAGATTTTGCCACACTACAGTGTTCGGCCAGTTCCTCAAAGAACGTCTCATGAGTATCCACATAGGAAGTCTTACAGCTTGCTAATTTGTATTTATAGTGTCCCCCAAAGCCCATGTGTCAAGAGCTTGGTCTCCTGCTGTGGCGCTATTGAGAGGTGGTCAAATCTTTTGGAAGTGGAGCCTTCTGGGAGGAAGTTAGGTTATGGAGACTGTGCCCTTGAAAATGACTTTGGGACTTGGACCCTTCCTGTGTCTGCTTTTGCTCCCCAGCTGCCATGAGGTGAGCAGTTTCCTCCACCATGTGTTCCCACCACGATGTACTATGCTACCTTAGGCCAAGCAACAGGGTCAAGCAACCACAGGCTGGCACCTCTGAAGCCAGGAACCAAAACAAAACTTTCCTCCCTTTTTAAGTTGATTTATCTCAGGCATTTGTCATAATGATGAAAAGCTGAATGACACACAGCCCACCCTCTGCACTTCTCCTCTGTAGATTCTGCCCCTGCCCATTTTCTAAGCCAGCCCTGACAGTGTGAGAGATTAGTTTATAAGCCCAAATTATCCCCTTCCCTGTATCCACCCCCTCTGTGATATGACTTTTATAGTTATATACCTCATTTCAGAGGTATATAACCATCCCTTGACCTTGGGCTTGGCCATTGGAAATATGGAGGCCTTGACATGTATGGAGGCTCCAAAATCACCTAAGAGTTCAGGCTTGCCCTCTTGCATCTCTGCCATCATTGTGAGCAAACATGGCTGGTTCCAGGAAGATGAGAAACACATGCAGTAGAGCCGATAGGCCTAGCCAGGCCTGACCTACATCAGCTGATCTTGTGGGAAGGGGAAGCTGAGTCCTGGAGGTCACTGAGGATCACTGGGTCTCTCAGGTGGGTGACTGATGGATTCAATATGGCTTTGACCCTATCCGGTCCACAGTTCTTTGGAACTTTGCTAAATAGCATGCAGAGGACACCTGACCTCCATGATTCCAGAGACCTCTCTATCCATCAAACTCCTTTGCTTGGCTAACCCTGTTCACCAGGGCATTCTGTTGCTCTCCAAGGGCTTCATACCATCTCTGCTTATATTCCTTGGCCATCTGTCCAATCCCAAATCCCCTGTGATATCTTCCAGCTGGCCTGCCGACTCAGTCCTGCTATGACTCTTGCCCAGCAGTGGTGACAACTGTGACCAGATACTTCCTATGTGCCAGGCCCTGGGTGCTTATCAAGTTCTTTACTTGAATCTGCTGCATTGGCTCCTCTCACTCTCTCTCTCTCACACACACACACACAATTCTCCAGTAAATCCTGTCAAATATAACCTAGATGCAACCACTTTTCACAACCTTGGTGTCTGCTATCCTGGTCCAAGTCTCCCATACGTTTCCCTTTGTTATCATGGCCTCCCATCTTCCATCCTTGTCCCCATAAGGTTTGCTCTCAGCACAAGAGTCAAAAAGATTCCATTAAAACATAAATCAGACAATACCACATCTCTGCACAAACCTCTTCAGCAGCACCCCCTTGCTCCTAAGAGTAAAAGTCAGAGTCTTTAAATATCCCACGAGGACCAATCTGCTTTCCCTGCAAACTTTCTGGCCCTTTTCTTGACCTTGATCACTCTTTTCCAGACTCCCAGCCTCCCCGATGCTCCTGCAATATGTCAGACATATTGCTGTGGCCTTCTTGTTCCCTAAAATGCTTTCCCCCATAGCTGTATGACCCAAGGTCTTCTCCCCTTGCAGTGATCGTGGAACACGCACTTCCTTACTGTGGCCTTCTCTGACCACTCACTCCTTGAATATGATACCTCCATCCTCTCCCTACTTCACCTCTCTACTTTTTTAATATACTAGCTCATTTACTGGGGTATTTTCATCACGCCACATAGCAATGTAAGCTCCACCAAGGCAAGGCTTTTTCTTCACGGTAGTATCCTCAGTCCTAGAAGAATGCCTGGTTCATACACAGCAGGCCCTCAGGAATCATTTCATTTGGTCTTTAAACTTTCAACAACCTTGACTGGTAGCTATTATTCCTACTTGACAGAAAACAAAATAAAGGTTCAAAGTGGCTTGGGGCTGGCCATGGGACACATAGCTAGGAAGCAGTGTGCTCACACTGAGCCTTAGCTTCTTTCTTGTGACCCATCCCTAAAGCAGTTCTGGGACACCACCAACCTCTCCTCCCTTCTGCCTCTCCCCAGCTCAGGCCCTGAGAGCTCAGGTGCTCACTCTGGACTGGAGGTAACATGCCAATCCCAAAATCAAAGCCCAAAGCAATCAGATGTGGAAGGGGTTTTCCAGTCCCCCACTGTGGCTAATCAAAGAGCTGACTGAGGTTTGGTCCCCCTGGTAAGTCTACAGCAAATACCTGATAAATTCAGTTCCCACCACCAAGTCCCAGACTCCTGACATGCATTCAAACCACTTTTATAAACGTGCACTGCTCTCTGTGTGTATTCAGCAAGAAAATTTCCAATGAACACTAACATTATCAAACAGAGGGCATTAGTAGAAAAACATGCATTATTCAAACCTAGCTAATATGGTGCGGGGGGAAAATCACTGATTCAACCATTCCTGGGAGCCCAGCAGTCCCAGCACCATGAGAACAGTTTGAGCCTCCATCCCTAATGCCCCAGGGATAAGGGGGAGGGTCTCTGTGACTGGGTACAGCCCATTGGAGTAGGTCTGTGGGAATGGCTTCTGGGTGGAATCACGCCTCCACAATCTCTTCTTTCTAGTTCTAGGGTCATCTGGAGGGAGAAGGTTGAGGATAGGACAAGAGTACCATGAATGCCATCCCCCCACCACATGTGCTCAGAGTTTCCTTATAGCTGCTGAGGTTTCAAGATGTGGGCAGACATGAGAGGTCTTCCTTTCAAAGTCACATTGAGGAAAAGCTTCCTGCCCCTCTCAAAGCCCCAGAAGGAATCCTAATTTCTGTGTCCATCCACTTCACTTGTCCTTTCGCAGGAAGGACTATCTAACCTGTGGGCTTGGTGCCTAATATCCACTGTACTGCTTTCAGTAGTGGATGATGTCATCACGCCACGCAAGCTGGACTACTGTTCTTCTTCTTTCCCTTCCTGCTACTTATTGTAGGATAGAGTTTGTCAAAGTGATGAGATTTGAATGAAAAGGAATCTGGAAAGCTATTGGGTGCTCCTTCATTTGCATGTAAACTTTGTGACTATGTTTTGAGCTGGGTCTCAGAGTCTGTATCACCCATGATGCCTTTTGGGTACACTGCATGGTTATCAGACACATTAGAATCCACAGTTACAGTTTCTGTCCTTATCATGTTAGCCTGGGAAATTGGGAGTTGTAGCTCTTTGGGCAGGAGTTCCTCAAACCACCAACACCATTTCTGAAAGATGTACATCCAGGTCTATTTGGACCAGGCCCAGGCTCTGGAGAGGTGGAGCCTACAGTTGGTTCACATCATACAGAGGCTAACTAATGGATCAGTGTTATGATTTGAATATGAAATGTCCCCTATGAAATGTTGAAGTGTAGGTCCCCAGCTGGTGGTTCTATTTTGTCAGGTGCTGGCAACTTTAGGAGGTAGGGTCTGGTTGGAGGAAGCAGGTCACAGGAGGCATGTCCTTAAGGATATACCTTGCCCTACCTCCTTTCTGTATCTCTATCCTTTGCTTCCTGTCTACCATGACTTGAGTGACTTTTCTCTACCTCATATTCTTTACTATGATGTTCAGCCTTGCCTTAGTCTCACAGCAATGGAACCAGGTGACCATGGACTAAAACCTCTGAAACTATAGGGCAAAATAAATCCATCTTCTTTGAAATTGATTTTGTCAGATATTTTGACACAGTGACAGACAGTCTGACTAACACAGAAAACTGGTACCAGAGAAGTAGAGTCATTGCTGCGACTATCTGACAGTGTGTACAGAAGCCTTGGGAACTGGTTTGGGGGAGGAGTTTGGAAGAGTTTGGAGAAGCAGGCTAGAGAAAGCTTAGAGTGCTGTAAGCAGAAACTAATGAACATTTCTGGAGAGCTCAGAAGACCAGAATGCTGCTAGGAATTTGAACAGTAAAGAGGTTTCAGATGGGAACAAGGACTCTATTGGGAATTAGACTAGAGATCATTTGTGTTACATTATGGCAGAGATCTTGTCTACAATTTGTCCATACCTTGAGACTTTGGGGAAGGAATTAGTTCCTTTTCTTCAGTTGTGCATAGGATAGTTGTATCATGTTAGGTGGAATTATGACCTTGTTATTGCTTTTATTTGGAGATTAAATATGCCTTAAGGAGATGTGTTTGGATGTGAAGTTGACAAGAAGTAGACTTGTAATAGTTAATCTTGATTGCCAGCCTAATTGGATTAAGAGATGCCTAGGAGATTAGTAAAGCACACCTCTGGGTATGTCTGAGAGGGCATTTCCAGAGACCATAGATCATGAGGACTCTGATCTAATCAATGGTTTAACCCATTGATGGATTAAAAAATCTGAATGGACTATTGGGAGGTGTAGAAGCTGTGAAAGGTTGGAAGAAGTGGGTAGCTGGGGGTGTGCCTTTGAGGGGTACATCTTGGCTCTGACCCCTTCCAGTTATTCCTCTCTGCTTCCTAGCTGTCTGAGGTGAGCAGCCTCATCCATAAACTCCAGCTGCCATGATGTTCTGCCTTACCTCAGGCCCAAAGTAATGGAGCCAGTGGACCTTGGACTGAAATTTCTGAAACCATGGGCCAAATAAACCTTTCCTCCCTTTAAGTTGTTTCTCTTGGGTATTTGTCACAGTGATATAAAAAAAACAAACAAACCGACCAAAGAGTAAAGTAGATCTTGGATCTATCTAAGATTTACATCACCAGGGACACATGAGTTGAGGAACTCCTCCAGATGCTGGGCGTCAGGTTCTAACACTCTCCAGGGAAGCAGCCACACCCTGGATTGTATATAACTAACTAGTTTTGTGAACAGTCTGCCTAGGTTGGTGCTGTGCAACCCCGGAACATGGTGCATCATGGGACATCAGCCACCAAATGAGCTCACTTGAGGAGCTAGTGTGGCAGATCTGAGTGCACAAGAGTGCCAAGGGTCAGAGAACAGGGTGGTATCCTGCTAGATCTTCAGAGTGCACTTCTGCAGGCCCAGTCAGAGAAGAAGGTCAAACCCAGCAGAAAGACAAAATGGCAAAAATCGAGAGAATTTCTGGGATGCATTCATTCATGCTGTTTGCACATTCATTCATTTTGGAGTGCCTATTAGCCTTGTGCCACTCATATGACACCAAAGCAGAGCATTCTGTAACTAACGCAGTGGGGGAGAAAACAAAGCCTTGCCTGCGGCGGTCCTCAGGTTTCTGGCTACACATGAATGCACACATATGTGTGCACATATCCATGCACACATGCACATTCATGTCTAGCATCCTCACAAGTACACGCACATACACACAAGTACATGCACACACACACACACACACATGAACACATGTATGCAAATATGCAAATACTTAAAGCAAGTCACACACATATTCATGTTTTCTCACTGTAGGTGAACAAAGTCAGGACTCCCAAGAGAAGCATGCTAGCTCTAACTGGTTGATGGAAATCTTACTAGGTACATTCATCTCCTCCGAATGATAATGACTACAGGAGACTGCCAGGCTGCTCCATTCATCCTTTATATTCTGGTTAATTACAAGACATTTCCCCGCTGTTGTAAAGGTTAGCGGGACACATGGTACACATTTAGCTAGAAGAATCTGGCAGTACAAATGGCTCTCTAGTCTGCAGCATGAGTTATTGGGTTGAACTAATGGGAGACAAGGGCCTGTTAGGGGAGAGGGAAGCCTGACCTGTCCCCAGCACTCTGGAAGTCAAGAAGTGGATGGACTCTGCAACTGTTTTTTGTCCCAGTGGATACACACTTCCCTGCATGATCCCCTCCACTATCCTGATCACTGTGCTCTCCTTGTCCCTGGCTGTCCTGTTGGCTGAAGCAGCCCTTATTCTCCCCCATGACCACTCCTTCCCCAAATCCAACTTATTTACACTTAGAAAATATCTCCAACGTGTATCCCTCTTTTGAGGTTCAAAGCTAACCCTGCCTAAACTCATCTTCTCTAGCTTGGATTTTGTTTTTCCCCTTCTTATCTATCTTTTTGAAAAGTTGCAGAGGGTGACCTTTTGAAACCCGAAATCTGATCTCCTTTTTCTCATATTTGAAAACACTTTGTGTGCATCCTAAAATACTCCCCTTCCTCACTGCTTCTGAGGGCCAGCCTTGCTGCCTGGCCACCTACCCTCAGATCTGCTTCAACTATCCACAGTCCTTTGCCAAATGAAGCCAGTGTTCAGAAAGCTGGCACCCCAGCTCACTCAGCTTTATGGCAAAGATGTGAACTTCAGTTCAGGTGCCCAAGACTTAATGCTTCAATGTGTAGACTTAGCAGATACTGTAGCCTTTCTTGTGGAGCCAAAGGAGAAAACAGTGACTCCTAAACAGAGCTGGTGTAGCCTCAAACTAACAAGAGGTGACATGTCTATGGCCTGGTCAACTGGGTAAATATAAAACTACTGGCACCAGACTTGATGAGGAAGAGATGGGTGACACCACTACCATCAGCTACTGTACTGGAATCTTCAACACCATGGAAGGGGATAACACATCCAAAGCTGAGAGGTGAGGCTCAAGATCTCCAAGTTCCAGTGGACTAGACTCTCTTTTGAAATTGCCAATGACCTTTGAAAGTCTTTGGTCCTACTTACTGGCAATGATTTTACTAGCCTCATTTTGAGTAGGATAAAAGTTGGCTTTCAGGTTATAGCAATAAAAATTCCAGGCTTTGGTGACATAGAAAGAACCAATAGGCCAAGTGTGGTGGTACAGACCTGTAATCCCAGAACTCAGGAGGCTGAGGCAGGAGGATCATGAGTTTGAGGCCAGCCTGGGCTATATCACAAGACCCTTGCCAACAAAGAAACAAACAAGCCAAAACCAAACAAAACCAACAAAGCATTGCAACTGATGGTATGGCATTGAGAAAGAGAGCTTGACCCTCAAATGCTGAAAGACTTAGGAAAAGTTGGAGGTTATTGGGACCAAAGATGATGTCATACTCTTGCAAGAAAACGGTAACAAAACTCAAACTGAGAAACCCATGCAGGAACTGACGGAGCAGTTGGATATTCCTACTAGTGTCTACAACAAAGAAAACTAAATGAACCTCTGGCAAAACTTCAGTTCAGCAGCTGAACTGAAGATCGATGGCCAACTGATGTAGAAGGCAGCAAGAAGGAATAGTCACAGATACACTGAGTGCTTCAGAACCTGCTGTTGGAAAACGATATCTGGGTGCTTTGGTGCCTTCATCCCTGGAGTTGCTACTCCAGCTCATGAAGAGCAAACACTTGGTGTGGACATAATTAAAAGAATACCCTAAATCCTGGCACTAACCCTGGCTAAGAAAGCAGGGATGAAGGATCACTGATTGAGAAAATGAAGCAAAGCTTCTCAGAAGCTGGTTGTGTACCATGCCTAGAAATTTTTTTTTTGAATATGGCAGAAGAAAGAACCATTGCCCCAACTCAGGTTGTCAGAAGTGCTTAGATAGAGGCTGCTGGGATGGCTCATACATTATCCTTGAAGCCACTACACCTGGACTGTCTTCCTCTCGCTACCTGGCTACCTCTTACTGGTAGGAAGTGAGGGCCTCATGGGAATGTTACTGCCTGCCTATGGCTGGGTCTCCATCTCTCAGGTAGAAGCCACTAATCTCTCAAGATTTCACCTAGACCTTTATTGCACTGCAGAGCCATGTCCTGTTCTTCTAGCTGTTACCATAAGAGGTCGGATGTTTACATCCTGGGACTGACACAGAGCCAGGCCCATAAGAGGTTCCCAATACCAGTTTGATGAATGCATGGATGAACAGTCAACTGTTAGAAGATTTTGTGCTTTAAATTCATTTTCTGGCAAAAGGATGGGTTATACCTGCCACCTGGTGAGGTGAGGGGTGTTGCATTTTGTGACTGTGCATCACAACAGGGTTACTCTTAACTGAATTCTGTAGCATGGCTTTGAGAGTACCAGCTGTGGGCTTCTGAGCCAGGTAGTAACAACCCTCAATTTGTGAGAGGCCTCCAGAGACCCAGAATCTGGCAAGAGGCTGGAAAGAGTCTGGCAGCAATGCACGCTAACAAGAGTAGGACAAAAGAGTCAGCGCTTGGACCATGATGCCTGAGGCACTTCCACACCTCAGCATCTGAACAAATGCAAACTGTTTTCAAATGGACAGGTCCATTCCAGGAGGAAGAGGAATCAACAGCTTTCACTGAGGAATGCTGTCTATCTCTGGGCCACCAGGGTTGACTTCGAGAAGGACAGGAGGAGAAGGATGGGATTTGGCTGCAGGGAGGAACAGGCACTGGAAGGAGATCATCAGATGAGGTCAGAGTAGGAAGCAAGAGACAGGTGACTGAGGAGGAGCCCGAGGAGCCAGCTCTTTCTCACTGTACAAGGTTTCCCCAGAGACCAGAAGTTGAGGGGATTGGTGGAGTATGAAGTCAAGGTTTCCATTTCCTGAGCTCCTATCATGTGCCAGGTATTCTACCAAGATCATCTTTCATTTCCAGTAGCCCTGTGGGCTAATGATGCTCCCTGTGTATAGGTGAGGAGGGCTGACAATCAACAGGTGAGGAAGTTGGGTACCTTTAAGGAAGGCTCTTCCCTTCATCATTCTATGTAGGATTGAAAACAATCCAAGAAAGCAAATAACCAGAGGAGAAGTGAAAGATCCCTTGCCAGAGGCAGAGAGGTCGAGGAGACCACCTCAGTGATTCTTCCAGATGGAGGGAACCTTGAGGAATTTTAAGTCCTGTGGTCACCAAACACTTCTGCTGCAGAAATGTATCCTTTAAACAAAATCTTGAATAAATACCAACTTCAAAAAATAGATCCAAGTGGGGCTGCTCTGATTAAGTCGGGGTGGAAACCTGCTGTCCCACTCACTCAGCCCCTACCAAAACAGCTGCTGGGAGACCCCCTTGGTCTCCAAGAGGCCCACTTCAAAAACCACCCTTCTGGCCCCATGCTCTCACATTAGTACACATGGGCAGTCTCAGCTTCTACTCTGGCTTCAACCTTTCATATCTCCCTCCCTAGCTCAGACCCTTCTTTAAGCTACAGACCCACAGAATAGCCAAATGACTACTAGATAGTCCTCCCAAACCCTGGTACCCCAACACTAGCCCAGAATCAAAGCAAAACTCACCCTCATCTGTCCCTTCCCCAGATCAATTTGGTTAATAGCATTATTTTTTTTTTTTTTACTCAAGCTGGAAACCTGAGATTTATCCCAGAGTCCTTGGTCTCCTTCCCCCACACCATCTCTTTCAATGAGTCCAGTTCGGTTTCCATGGATATCTCTCCTGGTCTGTCCCCTCCTCTCCATCCTCCCTTTTTCCATCTGAACTCTGCCCTTGTCATTGAATTCTCAAAGACTAACCTACCCACCTATTTCCATTCTTGATCATGGAAACATAACCATATCCCCCCTTTTTTGCTCAAAACTTCTGCACTCCTCTCTCTCCTATGTGACCTGTGGGAACAAGCCCACCTTCTCCATGGCTTTTCACAACTTGACCTCAACTCACTTTGCAGCCTCAGGACTCAGCACCTTTCACTGCTTCCTTATGCTCTAGCTGCCAGACTTGCCCGCAGCTGGGCACTTTCTGCAAAGGGGCTGACAGGAGACATATTAGGCTTGAAGGCTACCTGCCTGTGTCATAAACTTCTTGCCCCTACCCTGGTGATGCTGAAGCAGCTATAGACCAAGTGGAAGTGAATGAGCACAGCTGTGTTCCAATAAACCTTTATTGATGCACTCTGAAGTCTGAATTTCAGGCAATTTTCATGTGCCATGAAATATTATGCTTCTTTTGACTTTTTCCCCCTTCAACTGTTTAAAAGTGTGAAACCCATTCTTAGCTTGAGGGCCTTTCAAAAAGAGGGGAGGGGTAGATTTGGGCCTCCATCCACACACGTGTGAACAATTGTGGTTCCTTAGATTTTGCAGTGTTAGACTGTCTGGTTTTGTTTTTTTCCTCTCTCTCTATTTGGAATGGTTTGTCCTAATGTCTGTCTAGTATCTTTGAGACTCACAGTCAAGCCATGACCTCTTTCTTGCTCTTATTTATTTATTTTTTGGCTTTCCTTGAGTCCCCCTTGGAAAATAATTGTCCCTTTATTTCTAGTCCTGGAACCCTTAATCAGGCCCCAATTACAGCTCTCCTCATGCTGTATGGAAGTTAGAGGTTTATGTCTGTACTCTCTTTAACCTGTTCTCGAGAGCAGAGATGGGCCTCATCATGGTCATCTTTTTGTGATGCCACAGACATGTCACAGGGAGTGACACTAAATGCAGTACAACTGCCACCTTCTGCCAGCCAGTTACAGCACAGCCCAGAAGAACTCAGACCCTCTGCAGTCTGAGTTGAAATTGCCTGAACCCGAACACCCCAAAATTCTGATTGGACTGAGATAAGAGCAGAATGTGTCATGTTGTGGGTTGTCTTTTTTTTTTTTAATTCAGTTTTTGTTTCCTTGAGAGAGAAAAAAAAAAAAACATAAAACATCCATCAGTACAATTAGGGACTGGTAATTATTAGCTGTGAAGGCCCATAAATCACTTGAGTCTCTAACGGCCTAACACGGAGTTGGGTAAAACATTCTATTCTGACGATTTTCTGTCTGCATCTTGGGTCTGTTCTTTAAACTTCATTGCCCCCCACCCCCATGCCCCAGAGGGCTGAGCTCTGTGGGTAGCACCAGCTGGCTTCCTAGGGCACAAGGCAGGCAAAGCAAAGCCTCTGCTCTCTGCCTCTCCTTCCTGTTGGGCTGGAGATGGTCAGGTCACTGATCCCCTTGGCCCCACCCACCCTGGTCACTGCTTCCCCTGCTCTCCCCATGCAGTGGGTTGGTGGTGGCTTTGCAGGTCTGCCAGAGCCCCCCTTCCATGGCCCCGGCTGTTGCCACTATGTCCCAGGACCCCAGGGCTGAGTGGCGGTGAGGGCCACATTGTTCTTTAGTCCCTGGGTGGGGACCTCATCATCTCTGTGGGTTCCTTTAAGTGTCTCTTCTCCAAGCTCTGTAAAGTCACAAACCGTCCAGGCCACCATGTATACAGTGCTGAGCGTGGGGCCCCCCTTCACGGTGTCACCAAATGACCATCATATATTCTTGCACTATGCACTCTGTTTAGAAAACACTAGAAAAAGTAGGTCCCTGGGGCAATTGTGCATTGACACAATCTCAGTAATTAAGCATTTGAGATCCAGACTAACAATTGCTTGGGGTTCAAATCCCAGCCCCAACACACTATTAATGGGACCTGAGCCTGTGAAGTGCCCCTCTGCCACTCACTCTCCTCATCTGTAGAATGGGTCAGTGTATTCCTACTTCACGCAATTGCCGTCAGTGCTGAGTGAAAACATAAATGCCAAATGCCCACAACCTCGGCAGCTGCCTGAAACACGGCACCCACGGACATGCAAAACCGTATGTGGGTCTGGGCTCGGGAACAGAGAGCATGGAGGGGAGAGGGTCTGATTTACCGAACTGCACGAGTAGAACAGTGTTTTTCAGATTGTGGGTGTTTTTCTGCCCACAGACTCATGAAAATTATTTAGAACTTAAATAATTGTAGCTAGCAATTTAAAAAAGGGAGAAGAAGTGATCAGGGTGCATCACACTAAGGGCAAATACTCCTCAGTTGCCCTTCCCCTGTACTTCCATAGAAGCACATGTGTCCTGGGCTGTGATGGAAAAAATATATGTGTATATATACATTTATGTATATATATGTATATATAATATATATATTTTTATGGTGGGTGAAATTAACAAAACCAAGTTTAAAAGTTACTGGTCAAATAGGAAAAGGAAGACACCCTAAGTATTATAAGAAAAGATTCCATGATTTTGCAGAAAAACTCACACAGGCTTGTGAATGAATTCATGGCTCATTATTTATAGGCTGTGTGCTCTTGGTAGTTACACAACCTCTCTGAGCCTCTGCTGAAAAGATGAGAACAAAAGCCTGAATGTTACTGGGCTATGGAGAGAAATGATGGGCAATGCACAGAGGTTGCCTAGCCCAGGGCCTGGCGCACAGTAGGTGTGCAGTCGATGTGTGATCTAGAGACTTGCCTGGTCATCAAACCCTAACCTATCACAGTGACAATTGGGCCCTCAGGAACTGGAAGTATTAGACACACCCAGCACTTATTTCATCAGAAGAAATTATAACACTCAGTTCCACTTTTTCTATTTTGGAAAACACAACAAAAAGAAGCAGGTGCTCCCCTTGCACAGAGTCCCAGCTCAGCAGTGGCAAAACATCTGTAGGAACAAAAGGTCTTGGGCCAGGCTTTGTTAAGACTCCAGAGTGGATAAGTTTCTTGTTTCATTATTTTACAGCTGTCCTGCTACCCTTGGCTAAGTGGATGAGGTCATTTGTAGGAGGTCCAGATCTTGAAGATAAAGCTTTTATCCCAGATGCCAGCCAGAGGGCCTGGCCTCAGGGACCCTGCGGAGGGGCCTCCACACTGTGTTGAGCTGCCTCCAGGACAGGCCTTACACTTAACAAGTGTCCAATCTAAGTGCATTGCCCAATCTATTAAAACCACCATCAGTTTGTGACTGGTAATAGTTAAAGACTTAATGAGCACAAGATGGGGCCAGCCCTTGATGTTTACAAATTTTGAGTACTTGAAATAAACTCAAGGTTGAAAAGGAATATCTTCCTCCACTCGTACGCAGCCACTGGGTGTCCAGCTCTACCCTGGTTGTAGAGAGTTTCTGCTACCCTGCTGTTCAACCCTCTCCTTTTATAGGTGGCTCTTGGGGTCAGGAAATTCCTCACTTTTGAAGCTGAAATGTGCTTGCCTGTGATTTTCACCTGCAGCTCCCGGTCTGATATGTTGCCACTGGAGCTCTTCCTAACACTCCCTGATGTGATTTTGCCCGGGTGTAAAATGCAGTTCCCGTTCTGCACAGAATGAAAATGGTGGGAATGGCCGGGTAGGGGGTGGTGGGCTCCCTCACTTTGCATGGAGGTCACAGCTGGTGAAGGGGAGAGTGGCTCTGGCTCAAAAGTTGGCAGTGCAGGTGGCCTTGGGAAACTGATTTAACGTCTCTGAACCTCCACTTCTGTGACCATAAAGTAGGGGTGGTGACCTTCCTACCTCGAGGGTACTGATGACATTTGTCAAGCGCGTAGCACTGCGTCTGCCTCCAGGGCACTGGCTGAGTCCTAACTGTTGTGATTGGCCTGGTCTGAAGACTGGTAGCTGGGCTACCAGTCATTCCAGAAAATGTCACTTGAGGCACAGGATCCCATGGGCAGGTTCAGAGGTGCAGGTGTGCAGACCTCAGGGTGAGGCAAGCGTGCCCTGCCTGAAGCTGCCCCAGACTCAGTCTGGGGACAGGACAATCCCCCAATGTCACCTCTGCTGCCCGCACCCACAGAGGCGGGTCCAAGGTCTCAGGCTCACCTACCTTGGTACTGGGCGCTGAAGCCACGTTGCCGGTGGTTGCCATCCGATGTGAAGTGCAGCCGCAGCCAGTTCTTGCTGCTGATGACAGGGGCCGGGAGGCTGGCTCCAGTGAACCTGTGGAGACGGGATGATGCAGCAGGGTCAGGGAGCAGAGCTAAGCATCTCCCCACCCCACGGTGTGCTCAGCCTCAGTCCAGCCCTGGAGCAGAAGTCAGGGCTGTGCTGCCCTGGGGTCCTCCCAGCTGCTCAGGGGGCACCCCAGGTTCCCTGGCATGCACAGAGTGGGGTGCTCATCCTGATGGCCGGGAGCTGACTTAGCACCCCTATTTACACCCGCTAAGCATTGCACGCTTTCCCCTTTGCCTATGCCTTTGTCCTCTTCTGCCTGGACTGTCATCACCTGTCACCCGTCCTCCTGCACCATGGGCACCCCCAGGATTTCAGGAAGTCCCTGGAATACCACAGCCTCAGAAGAGCCTTTCTACTGACTCACAAATCTGGGTTGGGACCCTGTGTCCTCTCTGAGAGCTTGAACTTGTGACCAGCTGTATGTCCATGGGAGGAAATGAGAAACTTACAGGCAGAGCATCTGCCCCATCTGGCACATACCAGCACGCTAAACAGAACTCTGTGACGTCACAACGTTTGGATGGAATCACAATTCAGCCCTCCTAAAACAATCCCTCAAAGGGGAGATGGCTGGCCCAGGTCTGGAGGGATCTGCTGTGTAGCCTTAGGGAAATCACCTAACTCCTCTGAGACTCAGTGACCTCATCTATAAAATGGGACAGTAATCTCTTCTCCCTTCAAAGGCTTTGGGGTTCCCTGAGATGGTCCACCGCAGGGACCTCAGGCGGTTCGTGGCAGCAGCAAGCTTTTGGAAATGACAGCAACTGCTTGGCACAAAGTATGCTGGGGTTCCAGCAGAAAGCAGGTGGAGCAGTCACGAGAATACTTCCAGGAGGGTTCTTTACAAAGTTGAGAGCAGGCTGTGGGGATGCCACCAGGAAGGGGACAGCACCCTAGGGCTGGTTATGGGGGGGTTCATTAATACCCACCCCCTCCAAGCAGAGAAGAGAAAATATCTGGAAATGTAGGGCCGCATGGCCAAAGTCACCATATGGGATCTTTAGTAAAGCCACAGCTGGTTTGTAAAAACCCCACCAGAAGGGAGCAAGGAATGAATATTGGACACTTTTCTCCTCTTCTAATTTCCTGCTGATGCTTCTGTTGATCTACCCAATTGGGATTCAGAGGGAAAAAGGGTAATGCGGATACTTCTCCACAAACCTACGTAAATTTCCTTAGGCATGGAACAGGAGGGAGAAGGCAGGGGCAAGGATCAGGAGGGGCAGATGAAAGAGATTCCAGAATAGTGGGGCTTCATGAACCCACATTAAGCCAAAGGCTCAACCAAAGGAGGAGCTTCACACCCTGCAAAAGGGAACTTCTACTCTAATGACACACAACAAACTCTAGGGACACAGCCCAGACTGCTAGGTAAGAACTATTACAGAAACCAATTACTGTAGTTCACCAGATCACAGTTGAAATAGTTTATTGCAGGGTAAGTCATTTAAGTTTTCCAGGGAGCCACACAAATGGTATTGTGGGCTTCCCCCGCCCCCCCCAGGCCAAATTCAATTCAATCTCAATGACAAAGCTTGGAAGCTATTTACATAGGAAAGTAGAAACAGGGAGAATTTACCTGAATAATTCAGAACCAAAGGCTCTTCACTGCAAAATGGGATGGGACCAGCTGATTGCTAGAACTTCATTTGTGCAGCCTGGGGAGCCCCACGGAGCCCCCTCCCTCTTTTTCCTCTATACCTTGATCTCTACCAGGAGTCCTGGTAGAGTTTGTTTCTCAGGCCTCTACTCTGCCCCTGCCTGTCTGGGCACAAATGTTGGGCATTTGAGAGCTTTCGTGGATTTATCAAATTGGGGCCTATGCAGTGGAATCCTCATCGAATTCTTCCAGTAACGGAAGCAAACCACCCATCCGCCCAATGACAGGCCGACTCCCAGCACTGTGTCTAGCCCTAGGGTGAGCGCAGACTGTGGTTTTTTGTTTCTGGGAGACTCTAGGAGGTACTCATCCTTAGTGAGAGGCAGCAGATTCCTGCTGCCACCAGGGTGATGCTGGAAGGCGGGGCTGGGAAGGAGAACAAGGGGGTGATGGGAACAGTCCATACCTTTTTTTTTTTTGCAATACTGGGTTTTGAACTCAGGGCCTTGCTAGGCAAGCACTGTTCCATTTGGCCCCCATCCCTTTTTGCTTTAGTCTGTTTTTCATGTAGTGTAGCAGGGAGGAGACCAGAAAAGACACAGACAGGCAGCAGGGAGGAAGGGATGGCATAGCAGAGAGATAAAACCTGAAGAATCCAAAGGTGGAGAGGGGCATGTAGCACTGGGGTGAAGTACCCCATGTAATCATATATGGGCTAAACCTTGGTGTTTTTTTTTTTTGCCTTTGTAACCTGCTTGCAAGGGTATATAAGGTGAGACCCCTGTGTTCTCGGGGCTCAGCCTTTGGACACGAGTCCGCTGAGTCTGTGCCGGCACAAGAAACGTTGCTTCCTTGCCTTAGTGTCCAGTGTCCATTGTCTCTGTTCAAGTTTCCCTTAACAGTAGGGTCTCACGATTTTTATCCAGGCCAACCTTGGACCTCAATCCTCCTATTTATGTCTCCTGCTTCATTTAGCTGGGATTACAGGTGTGAACCACAATGCCTGGCAGAAATGTTTCATATCTCAAGTGAGATATTAACTATATGAGTTGGACACGTGTCAAAGTTCCAAAGAGCTGTGCATTTGCATGAGAAGTTTTATTTTATGTAAATTACCTTAGCAGAGTAAATTAAAAGCAAAACAAAATGACTCAGTGGCTGTGCTCCTCAGCATTAAAGACCTTTCAGTAACCTATAGGCTTTAAAAAAGCCTCCACCTCTCCTGCTTCCTCCTCTTCCCACTTCTTTATTCTTTCAGTTCCAGCCATTTGGGAGTCCTTGCTGCTCAAAACTGGCCAGGCTCTTGCCTCAGGACCTTCGCACTTGACGTCCTTCTGCTGTTATGCTGGCCCTGGTCCCAGACCTCCACCTGGCTCAAAAGTCATCTTAGAATTGGAATTTATTAAAAGGTAGGGAAGGGAAATACAAGTGAAGTCAGGAAGCAGACAGAAAGCATGCTTCTGTTCTCCAGGTGCCTTAAAAACCTATGCTAACCTATGAGGAAGGAAGAGTCAGGTGATTCCCATACAATAATCAAAGAGTGGGGAGGTGACACTGCCCCTGAGCCAGAAAACGGTCAACCTGAAATGCAGTATTAAGTCATATATTTTCTATGAGCCCCGAACTTTCCCTAACTCGAGCCCGCCTCAACCTTCTCAGTGGAACCTTTGTGATCTGAATCCTGCCTGCCTTCTCACCCTGAGTGTATACACACACACACACACAAACACACACACACATATCCGTCCTCTAGTCAAACAGAAGAGCTCACGTGTCCTGTAGTGACACTGCCCTTCTGTGCATCTCTTCATACCTACTGCTCTTTACTTTTTACACCCTTTCCCATTGCATCACCTAGGTACACAGAGAGGTAAGGAAACCTGCCCAAAGTCACACAACTTCTAAGTGGCAGAGGCAGGATTCAAACCCAGGTCATGCCATTTGGTACCCCCTGCATTATAATGCCACATCCATGCAAGCATGAAGGAAGATGGTGGCACAGTCTCGGCTGAATTCCATCCTGTTTCTGTCTCTCTGCTTCTTTCTTCCCCCAGGAACCTCTTTAATTTTGTTCCCTCTCAGACTCATAATTAAAGGAGAGAAACACAAAGAGAGAGTCTCCCCTCCAAACCTTTCTGTCCACATTAACTTCACTCTAGGGGGCCTGGGGAATTCCAAGTTCGCCCAGTAAATTGCTACTGCACGACAACATAAAGTGTATTTAAGCAATTACACTCATTTTTTTTTCTTTTTGGTAAATTGACTTCTGTTAAATGGGGCTTCATTAATGGAATCTGACTTGGAGAGAACAAAAAAAAAAAAAAAAATCACTCCCTTAATGCATGTGGCTGATTATGGGAAAAGCGGCCTGCGCTCCTTTGCATAAAGCTCCTCTCCTTGCTCTTGGTAACAGGAGAGCTCCGTATAGTGTTTTCAAGCTTCTGCAGTCAGGATGTTGGGGTGCTGAGAGATGCCCCCCACAAGATGATGGCAGTGACTCTCAAGAACAGCTACCTCACTGCCAGCCAGGAGGAAGGAGGAGACTTTGGTTTCTATCCCAGCATCCCTGAAAACCCACAGGCTCAGGGGGGCATTCATCCACTCACTAAACACACACATATGGAAGGAAAGGAGCTGGGTTTGCCCAGTGAGTTGGGCATCCTGGATGTGGGGCGTCCCCGTGGGCCTGTTTTCTGGGAGGTTCAGCTGTGATGTCCCTGGCTCTGGGCAGCCTTCACTCCTTTTTGGTCAGCATCACCTCCCCTAGTGGGTGGGCAGTAGCTCCTCACCACGCTCTGCGAGGCCCAGCTGGGACTTAGGGTTGAGGCTTTTCTGCACCCTCAGTTCTGAGCACAAACCATCCCCCCATCCCCAAGCTGGCCTGGGACAGTGTGGGAGAGTGGAGGTGTGCGCCCGCTTCCCTTCCTACCTGCTGCTGTGGATGGAGGGGACGCCATGATACAACCAGGGAAATCCTTCTGGAAGTGTTTTGGTCAGTGGTGGACAGAGAGCGCCCAGGGCCTGCTGGAGGCCTGGTCCTGCACTGCACCTAGCTGCCTCTCCTCCCCGAAGCCGGCCTTTCTGGACTGGGCCCTCACACCCAGTCTCCTCACAAATGCTTCCATTAGCCAGACTCCTGCTATGACCGGGCAGTCCCATGGTGTCGCCCAGAAGCTGGGCGAATGCTTGGCATGAATGAAAGTTTCTCTAGGAACTGGATTGCTGGAGGCACCCAGCTTAGGCCTTGTTTTTGAAGAGGGGCCCCTTGGCCCCTGTCCTCTCAGGGCTCTTTTCCCATCAGCCCTCACCCATTGTAAGCAGCTTCAGAGGCCTGGGCCACCATATAAAGAGTCTACTCCCAGCTGCCTCCTATGTATTCAGGGCTGGTTGCTGTGCTGGGAACAACCAAAGGTCCCCTCAAGCCCTCCTGTTGCTTACGCCCCCCACTTCCTCCCAGGTACCCAGCCCAGGTATCGCCCTGACTCCTCCTCCTTCACTCCATGGCCAGGTTTGGCCAAGTCACAATCTCATCATTTCTCCCCAGCCTGCAGAGTTGGCCTCTGACCTGCCCACTGCCTCCCATCCATCTTGCATGCAGCAGAGACTGGAAATTCAGCAATGAAGGTGAACCCTGCACGGGCTCCAGAATACAGACTTTAAATGTTCTCCTTCCCCAGTGACAGCCGCTTTGAGTGACTTGTATGTCCTGAGCCATGACAAGTCTGTCATGAGTTTGCACATGCTGTTCCCTTGAGCCTGAGGGCCTGTTCCCCACTTAACTGCGTAGCCAAATATTGTTGTCCTATAAACCTAGCCAGTTGTCCCCTGTCCTTCCCCTTCCCTCTCTCTGTCCCAGCTTGTCCTCTGTGCACTACAGACACATGCCTGTCCTAATGAATATCAAATTGTAGGGGTTTTGTTGTTGTTGTTTTGGCAGTACTGGGGCTTGAATTCAGAGCCCAGAGATGGCTAGGCAAGTGCTCTACCACTTGAGCCATACCTGCAGCCATTTTTGCTTTAGTTATTTTTCAATAACAGCTTTTCTTGTTCTCGGGCTGGCCTCAGATTTCGATCCTTTTGCCTATGCCTCCCCACTTAGTTGAAGCGACAGGCATGCACCATTATACCCAGCTTATTGTTGAGATGGGAAGGGTGTCTCACTAACTTTTTTCCTGGGCTGGCATTGAACTGAGATCCTCCTGATCTCCACCTCCCATGTAGCTGGGATCACAGGTGTGAGCCACAATGGCCATCTTTTGAGTTGACCATCTCCCCAACTAGAAGGCAAGTCTTGTGAAAACTGCAATGTGAGCTTCTGTGACTCAGTATCTCCAGCTACACGGTACCATGCTTGCTGCATAGAACAAATCAATGCCACAGAACAGAGGGTGGCAAACCATGGCTCGCTGCCTGTTTCTGTTGACAGTTTTACCAGGTCACAACCACGCCCATCCATTCATTTGCTCCTAGCAGCTGTGGCTGCTCCCACATTACATAGGCAGAGTTGAGTCTGTGCCAGATCCCATGCCTTGCAAAGCCAAACATGTTTATTTTCTGGCCCTTTACGGAACCAAGTTGGCTGCTCCCACCACAGAAGCCTCACAGATAATGCAGTTAGTAAATTAAAATTTAATTTCCAAGTAGGGAATCACAAATGGACAGATACATAACTTAAACACTTCATTACAATACAAAATACTTGAACAGCCATTTAATTGCCAGTCTAACACAGGAACAAGGCTTTTCCTTTGACCGTAAGCCTGTTCTCTACCTTGTGTATCTTATCTAAATTATAACCATCATGCTCTTCGCTATTTCCAATTTTGCTACAGGTCATGGAGGCAGCAAATATTTCTTGAGCATCTACTGTGTGCCAGGCTCTGTGCTAGGCCCTAGGGATGCTGGTCCCAGGCTCCCTGTCTCTGCGGACCTATCCAATGGGGCGCGGTTGTCTCCTTCAGTCACACCTAATATTTTGGAAGCAATTCCTGTGTAGAGACTCTCCTTCATGGAGTCATTCCAAAGCGTTCAATTGAATTTCCATAGCTGCGACTATATTTCCTTCCACACTCATATTTCATCAGTTTATGGGATGTTTAATTTAAATCACATAATTACAATAACAAGTATGACTGGCACTGGCAGAGTTGGCAACAAACCCAACCAATTCTCAGAAAGTGTAAGACTCAGCTGGAGAGAGCAGAAGTGCACAGGCGCTGAGGGTGGGGGATGGGAGACGGGCTGCTGGCAGAACAGGCTAAAGGTGCCATGGGTGCCAGGCAGGATGGCCTACTGATGCCATGGGAGCACCACCTAATTCAAAGAGCTGCTTTGGTGGAAATGGGCTCAGAACACCTTTACTGTACATGCACTATGAGTGAGGGAATTAATGAACAAATGAATGAATGAACAACAATGCTCCTGGTGGGGGTGGGGGGGTATCTTTTAAAATGATATTCCCTCCACAATTAGGAGAGTGAGAACCAACTGATTTTCAAATCTTAGATTCCAGAAAGATTTTGTTGTCTTCTAGGACTAATACCCAGCTGTGTGTGAATCCCAGTGGTAACTCTTTGCAATGCTTCCAATAATCAAGAACTCTCCTTGCCAAATCCCCCTCAAGTACCTGTAGCCACCCCACCCTGTTCCTAGTTCTTTCCTCCCACCCCTTGGGTGGATCAAGTGCATGTTCCAGGAAGCCTGTCCTTGGCTGCTGAGTTTGGTTTGCTTCTCCCCTACCCTCTACCCCCCAGAGCTCTCTGCACTTTCTCTACACCAATGCTAGGCATTGCTCAGGGCCTGCCTCACACACTGTGAGTTCCCTGATGACAGCAGCTGTCTCTTTCTTCTTCATCACTCCTTCCTGACACAAGGGAAAAATTCACCAAATATTTATTATTCAATGAATAATATGACTGAGGATAGGAATGAATGAGGTCCTGCTGGTGAAAATAGAGGGCACAGGTGGGGCAGAGTGCAGGAAGAGGCCGAGCTGTGAACCAGGGGGCAGCAGAGAGGGCCTTGGATGCCATGTTGGATGTGTATCCTGGTTTCCCAGGATACTTCCTGTGTCAGGAAGACAAGCATTCCCACCCCCTTACTCCCGCAGTCTGCCTGTGCCCCTTATTCACTAAGCAGCTGCAGGCACCTTCCTGGGGGAGCTCCCCAAATACAGACCGACCCCATCACAGTAGCAGTGGGGTCTGTAATCAATGTGGGTAAATGTTCCTTCTTTCCCAGAAGCAACTCAACAAACTCCACAAATGATCAGAGTTCTTTCCTGCTCAGCTAATTGTTAGCTCCAGGGAGTCCACACAAACCACATCAGGTAAATGTTTTTCCTCCAGATGCATGGCTCTCTGGGGGACATGTATCATCCTGGAGTGCTGAGGGAAAGGCTCCTGGCTGTGTCTTCTGGAGGGATGGGGGCTTTGTCACTGATCCCTGGTCTTGTGTGTTGGGGGTAGCACAATGAGGTCTCATGGTTGCATGGGGTGTCCATTTGCTTTCATTCTTAGCTCAGTACACAGCCACAGGGCTGACAGGTGACTTGTTTCTTGCCTAAGGGAGAAGATGTGCCTAGAATGTACAAGTGACAGAACAGAGATGAGTATGAAGATGGAACTGGTGCCAGGTGTCCAGCTCTGGAGCCATGGGTGGAGGGCTTGTGGTAGATCTCTAGCAACCTTCCGAAGTTGCCCAACTCTTGTCTTTTCTGTCTCCAAGTCTTAACCAGGCAGTTCCACCCTTTTCTGAGTACTAGAAGTCTTTGAAGGCCAATCTCCTGCCCTCAACCCACAGCTCTTGAAATGGGAACCACGTGTATGACTGTTAGAACATAATTGATTGGATCAGGGTAGCCATGTGATCCAAGCTGGACCAACCAGCAGATGAAAAGGGAGCCATGTCTATCATATGACCCTTAGGCAACAGCTGATTAGATCAAGGTAGCCATGTGACTCAAGCAGGGCCAATCAGCAGATAGGAATTCTCTGAGGAAGTAGGCTTCTGGGGCCCCTGATGGAGGTTTTTTGGTGGCTAGAAGGGGTGAGCCCTTATTTTGAGGAAGAGCAGGCCCCACAGGCTTGGCAACTCTCATTGCTGCCTCCCCATCCTGCACAATCACAGGTATATGATGTCCTTGCTTTGTACACAGCAGTCTCCACCATGGCCAGCTGCTGGGCTCTCAGAAGTCTGTGCCCTATCACCAGCTTAAGTCTCTGCCACTGCAGGTTAGACCTGAGATGGAGGGTGGCAGCCTCAGGGCCCTAGAATGTCAAAGCTTCCCTCATAGGGCTATGGTCAAGAGCCAGGTTGCAGGCCTTCAGGGGCCTGGTGGTTACAGCACCCTCACACTACATTGACCCCTGCCTTGCTCAGGTGTCTGCTTATGTGGAAATGCCTCTTATCTGACTCATTACTTGTCTTGCTCCCCTACAAAGAGGCAGGAGGTTTTAAGAAGGTTATGTGTTGGGTCTCTGAAATCAGACAGACTTGTATTTATATCCAGGCTCCACTACTAAATGCATGAATGTGAATACGTGATATAATTTCTCTGAGCCTCAGTTTCCTCATCTGTGCAATGCGACTCCTCTGAACAGCTGTGTTTCTGTGTAAAGGAGGACTATCCTAAACCACAGTGGGTACCTCAGAAATGTGAGCTATTTTCCTCCCTTGGGTTAGGTCTGAGAAGAAGGGGTTAGATCTTATCAGTGCCTCAAGCTCTCCCTCCAGAGATAATAAGCAGCCCCCAGAGCAGCCAGGTGTAGGACATCCAGATAAATAAGAAGGTCACATCCACTCAGGTGACAGATCAGTGCTGGGAGGAAGGACTGCATGATTTGTAGTGTATCTACTGGTATATTTGCCCACCACCTCCACCAGTGCCTGGGTCCTCAGCCTTGCCCATCTTCCTCCTGTCACTGGTAGACATGACTTGGAGAAGGAACCTGCCCCTTCCGTAGAGGGTGGCAACACATGCCTTGCAGGGACCTCCAGGGATTACATTGGATAATGGTTCTCATCAGAGGAAATGTCTGCTGATGGCTTACTGAGGGGCCACTTGCCACTACACTGCTGTTCTGAGTTTGAGCATCATCCATGCTTCTGTCCTCATCAGGAGGCAGCTCTGTGCCCCAGTTATATGATTGAGCCTCCCTAGCGGCTGCAGAGGGGGTGGGTTAAATACCATGCACACTAAGGCCAGCAAGGTGTCTTGGAGTCATACGGATCTGGACTGTGATCCCGCCTCCACTATCTGCTGGCCATTTGACCATGGCAAGGTAGCTTCATCTTCTGCACCACAGTCACATGGTGCTGCCACAGTGATGCCCCGGGAGCTCCTACAAGTCCTCAAGGCACAGCAGCTTCTACTCTTGGCTCACTGGCACACTTTGGACAATTAACAGAACTGCTTTGGGCCTTGGTTTCCCCATTTATTTAACAAAGATAACAACAGCACGTACTTCATGAGGTTAAAATAAGATGGAGCGGATAGGTGCTCTCAGCAGTGCCTGGAGCATAGCAAGTGCCCCAAACTCATTCCCTAGTACTAGGAGGCCCATGATGTACCCGTGTACACTACACGAATAATAAGCCGGGGGGGTGGTCATTAGTATGGTGGAGCCACAACAGAAGATAGGAAGGAGATAGGAAGGAGAGAACTGGGGACAAGAGAGTTCCTGTCTTTGCATATGGCTTGCCCCATCACATCTGGGTTAATGTCTTGTACTTTTGGTTCAGGTGGCACAGCAGCCACTGGAAGAAGAAATGAGTGGTTGCTGTAGCCAAACGATAAGAAGAGCAAGACTGTAGGTGGCCCCAGGGATGCTCAGAACCAGGAACCCAAATGCCACACCCCTTCTCTGCTCTGTCTCCACTGTGGCCTCATTCTCTCTATTGCAAGTGGCGGCTACTTGAGGCTGAAACATGGCCACCCTTAGTAGCTCCCTGATTTTCCCTCTTGCCTTCATCACCTGAGTAAATACAAAACTCTCTTCCCTTGGCACTAATTTAAAAAGACCCGAGGGAGGCTCATAAGTTTAGCTGAGGGATGAGCCCATTCCTTGGGCCTAGGGCATGGTTGCTACCAGGACCCCATGGCTGGTTTGGGGACAGCTTTATAAAAGAAAGTGTGCGCTCTAAAGAAGGGAAGAGTGCTAGTCAGATAAAATAAAGGATGTCCCTGTGCTTAGAAGAGATTCATGAGATTGGACCAAACGATTAGGACCACTCTCCCGTGGTGTATAAGACTGGGTTTTTCGAGGCCTGTAAGGGGTACTCACACAAAGCTGAGGGGTATGCCCCCAAAGTTAGTTTTGTTCTAGATCTATTCCTTATCTTGCCAGAGGTAACCAGGTTTTCCTGCCCTTCACCTCCATAATCCTTTTCCTGTGCTTGGTCATCTGTCCCATTTCCTGTCTACCTGCCCACTTGATCATCCTGCTGGGTGCTGGCATCCTGTCCAGTTTTGGTCAGCCTCTGCCTTTGGGAGTAGACCTAGGCTCTGTGTGCATCTGTGGATGCTGGTGAAGTTCTCTGGTCACCCAGGCGGCTTGCCTCTTGGACCAAGAGCATACCAAGACCAGGAGGTACATTGACTAGATTCATCAGGAATGAGGATCAACCAGATCAGAAAAACAAAAACTCATCTGAATCCCTTAAATGTTGAGAGTTAGGCAACTTCTGCTCTTCCACCTCCCTACCTCCTGAAGTATTTGGCTCTGTTCCTTCCTCATCCATCAAGGGAAGAGCAGGGCAATCAGTAGAGGCCAAATCTATAGACCAAGGAATCAAACAAACCTGAGTTTGAAGCCTGAATTTACCTTGCATAAATTAATCTTTCTTTCCAGGCTTTCAGAGATGCTGCACCGAAAGTACTATCATCGTTTCATTGAAATATCATAGTCTCCTCTGAGTATCAGTTCCTGGCATGAGGTCAATACCAAAAAGCTGAGGTCTGGCTTCATAAGGCTTTGCCCTATGAAGGCTTCTTACAGGCAGATGTCCTGGAGAATTCAGCTGCTTCCCTAAGACACAGCAGCCCCTTCAACACTGTTCCTCTCTGGACACCAAGGAAGCAACCATGTTGCCTTAACAGCTCCACCAGCTGTTTACTGAGATGCGTGGGAGAGAACGAAGTAAAAGAACATAAGAGTGAGTTAATTGGCAAGTAAATGGGTGAATTAGTGACTTAATGAGTTAGCAAGTGGGGGAAGAAGAGTGTGCAAAATTGAGCCTATCACACTCTCTGCCCCTCATCTAATCCAATAAGCGACAGGGTAGATTTTTCATCATTATCGACAGAGGCGGAGTTAAGCAGCACACGGAAAGCAGCAGACCCCTAATGGATAAGAAAGACCCTGCATGGGTTTCCTAGGGCAGCTTTAACCAATTACTAACAGATTTAGTGGCTTAAACAATACAAATTTATTGTTATACAGTTCTGGAGATGTGAAGTACAAAACAGATATTTCACTGGGCCAAGTTCACTGGCCTGCGCCCTCTCTGGTGGCTCTAGGGGAGAAGCTTTATGCTTGCCTTCCCCAGCTTCTCACGGGCATCTTCATCTTGGCTTCAAAGTCAGTAGTGTAGTAACTTCCAGTCTCTGCTCCTCTGCTTCTGTCATTGAGTGTTCTGTGACTCTGACACTCATGTCTTCCTCATCTTGAGGTTCAGATGACAACATGAGGTCCACCTGGCTAACCCAGCATAACCTCCCCATCTTAAGATCTTTCATGTAATCTCATCTGCAAAGTCCCCTTTGCCAGGTGAGGTAATGCAGCTAAGGATGGGGCATCACTGGAGAGCCATTGTCCTGTCCACTACAGACATTTGCTCAGAGGGCAAGTTCATGAGCCCCACTGCTCAGAGGGAGGGGCCAGGAGGGTGTGGAGGAAACTTCAAAGCATGGATCAAACACCTGCACCGGGGATTTCTCGGTGCTCAGGTGCTTCCAGTATGCCTCCAAATTTGAGAATTACTTTGACAGAGCATGTGGAGTAAAATCTGGCTCTAGGATTCCTGGAGGTGACAGATCAAGAGCCTCAACTCTGGGTACACACTGCTATCAGTTGGAAAATTTGGAAAAAATTTCCCTTTTGAAATACAAGTAGGGTTGCAAAGACAGCACAGAAAACCAATGTACACCTCTCATCCATCAGCCTCAAGGTTAGCGTCTTACATCACCAAGGAACACACAAAAACTAAGAAATCAACATTAGAACGGGGTTACTAACTGCATGGAAGGCTTTATTCAGAATTTCCCAATTTTCCACTAATGCCCCTTTTTTCGTTGTGGAATCCAGTTTAGCACCTCTCGTTGCATGTAGTCACCCCTAGTCTGTGTCAGTTTCTCAGTCTTACCTTGTTTTCTCATCACCTTGAGAGGTAGTGAGTAATGATGGGTGTTTTGTCCCTTAATGTGTTTGTCTAATATGTTCTCAGGATTAGAACTGGGCTTTGAATTTGGGGGAAGGACACCACGGGGGTGAGATGCTCTTCCTACGACATCATAGAAAGGGAGTGTGTGATGTCAACATGACCAGTTACTGCTGCTGTCCACGTTGACTGCTTGGTTGAGATGGTGCCTGCCAGCTCCCTCCACTGTAAAGACATCATCCTTTTCCAGTTCCTAAGTCCTGCCCACACTGTAGGGGAGGGGTTGTGTGAGGTGCTTTTACTCCCATGATTTCAATCTGGCAAATCATCTCACTGCTTTTAAAAGGTGTGGTTGTGCTGGACATGGCAGCTTACACCTGTAATCCTAACTACTTAGGAGGCAGAAGACCTTGGCTTCAGGCCAGTTCTAAAAAGCTGGGTGTAGTGGCATATGCCTGTCATCCCAGCTATGCAGGAAGCATAAATAGGAGAGTCACAGTTCAAGCTAAACACAAGACCCTATTTGAAACATAATTAAAAAGGCTGGGGTTGTGGTTCAAGTGATATAGCACCTGCCAAGCAAGTATAAAGCTATGAGTTCAAGCACCAGTACTGCCAAAAGAAAAAGATATGGTTGTAAAGAGCTATCCTTACATGGGAGGTAAGAATAGCATTCCCATAGGGTTATCATGAATGTTACATGGATTGATAAACATGTTCAGAACAGAAGCCAGCACATATGTGTGTGTAGGAAGTGAGTCATGATTCGAATTTATCATTGTAGACTGTACTCAACATGTTTAAAAATACTGAACTCATATCTCTAGAACAGGAATCAACAGATTTATGATCCACGCCCACAGCCTGTTTTTGTAAATAAAGTTTTATTGGCACATTGCCACAGTCATATGTTTATGTGTTAGCTCTGTTATGGCTGTTTTTGTATCACAACAGCAAAGATGAGTACTTGCAACCGAAACTCTGTGGCCACTAAAGCTAAAATGTTTACTCTCTGGCCCTCTAGATGAGTGCCCTTGCCTAGAAGTCATCTCCTAACGCAGGGGTAGTAGACACCTTTTCCTAGTTCATATGCCCGTCATGTCCCAGTCCTGGCAGATAGTCACTGCCCCTGCATGCTGCTCCAGGCTGTGTGGCTTGAGACATTTTGGGTGTATGGGGGCTCAATCCCCTTCTGTTTTGGAATGATTCCTACAGGATGGAAGACTAGTGACATGGTACTCTGGTTAGGGTCCCAGTAGGAAACAGATGGCGACTCAAATTAAAATAATTTGAAGAGTAGTTCAAACCCCAGTCCCACCAAAAAAAATAATAATTTGAGGAGTGTTTAATAAAGAGGCCATCTGCAAGGGTGAGGGCAAGGTGCAAAAAGGTCACAGAGTGTGGAGAAGTGGCAGAGGACTCAGTAAAAGCAAAGCAGGATGGGACAGGGGGAGGCGTGATTCCTGAATTTGAGAGTCATTTACAGAGGACCTCTAGTCCAGGGAGGAAAACTAGTTCCAAGTGACCATGCAGAGGGAGCTAGGAGACAATGCCTCAATCTCACCCTTCTCCATTTTTGATCTCTTGGGAGCCTCTCTTGGTCAAAGTAAAATGAAGCCAGAGGGCATGGGGACCTTGGTGGGCCCCCCATGGGTCAGCTTCCTAGGGCAGAGAGTTGGGCAGAGAAAGGTAGAATGGAGCATGACAGGGCAGCTCCCGCCAGCCCACAGAAGGAACTTAGGAAAACAGGTGTAAAAAATACATCTGACAAAGGCACAAGTTGCCATAGCATTTCTCTGTTGCTGCCTTCTTCTGTGTCTGCCAACCTCCCAATAGTTATTATAGGGTTCATCTTCCTAGATCTTATCCTCACCAGAGGGGCAGAAGGTTATGCACAGGGACACAGATAACCTGCTGTGTGTGTGCTCACATGTGTGTTCATCTGAGCAGAATGTGATTAGTATATGTAGATTCTAGCTAAAGTTCTTCAAGTTCCATCTTTTGATCTTAAGCAATAGTCGTGTTGCATTCATCTCTATAGCCTAGTTCAAGTCTAGCAGAGCGAGCCAACCTCTGGCCTCTTGGGAGAAAGAACCAGAGTGAAAAAAGCTACCTAGGCTGATAAATGTCCCCACACCCATTGGCCAGATCCCCCTCCCCCATAGACAGACAGCAGATACACACACACACATGCCCAGTCCTTCTCTATTGATATCTGATATCTCACAGGCCATCAAACTGCAGCAAGTCACTACTCTGGCCAGTCTAAACACTCAGTTTATGAGAAACAATAGACTCTTAGAGAGGAGGGGCGTGGCTTACATAGCACAGCCCACCCTACTGCAGAGCTGGGTCTAGAATTCAGGACTGGAGTCTGTAATCACTTTACATCTTTTTCTTATAGAAGTCAAAGTTGATGCCCATCTGGAAGTCCTAAGAATAGGCTTGGCAAAAATGCAAAACGTAGTTTTAGGCAAGTTTCCTTGTTGGGCTCAGCTGAGACCACCACATATCTGACCCACTAGCCCCCAGGAAACAGTCTCTGCAGGGTCAGGCAGTCAGTGGTCAAAATCCTACCTGTTAGTGGCTCTTTGACCTTGAACTTGTTACTTTTTGTTTCTGAGATAGAGCTCTGTTTATGTAACATAGTCAAACTCGTCATCTTCCTGCCTTAGCCTCCCCAGTGCTTCTGTTACAGCTATGAGCCACCACACTTGGTTTGAACTTGCTCCTTTATGTTTTCTAGTATGTGGTGCCATCATCCACCAATGAGTTGTAGTATTCCAATTCCACACAAGAAAGAATATTGCAGGGTCCAAAGGCCCGACAATGCTTTTCTTGTCTTCTCCCTTCAATTTGAAGCCTGGTGAAATATTTGTAAGCACTTTCACTAAAAGCCATAAGTCAACTGATTTGAGTGTCACTATTAGAGTTTTGTGCTCTGATCTTAAGAAATGGGGACCCTTCAAAGGAGTGGGGAGACCTCCTGGTATACTCAGAATGCTCTCACACTTTCACGGACTCAAGTATAATTAAGAAAAACCTCAAGTTTCTCCTCCCTCCTTCCCCTCAAATTTCTTCAGAAAAATGAAGGGTTCAGACTTGTAGCCCAAGTGCTCAGGTTTTAAATTAGACAACTTTGTCCTGACAGGAACCGAGTCACAGCTGTCATAGCTGATTATTTTTAGAGTTACTACAAAACCCTTTGTACGGTACGAGCTGCCACTGTTCAAGGCAAACAGAAAGACTTCACATTTTATCATGACAGCTCCGGAGCCAGCCACCTCCTCAAGTTCATTATTTCTAGCCTGTTTGGAGGGGATGATGGCGGCATCCTGACAATTTTTCAGTGAGGAAGGCAGACCCTTGTTACTATACCTGAGGGATTTAAAGCCCCCAAGCTGAGCAAAAAAGTCCACTGCCTCCAGGAAGGCGAGGGAATTATTTCCAGAGGGAAGCAGCTGCTCCATAGCTTTCTTTGGATAAACCATCTTTCCTAAAACACAAAAATCTCATCCATCAGTAACCAACCAATAAGAGCACCTGTATGCAAATGCCCATAGGTGTTGACCCAGGATTGGCCAGCTGGTGGGTGATGCCATAATTTCCCTTCTCTGACCCAACAATGCTACTATCACTGAAAAGGCCGGCTGAAGTGCAGCTCTTGCAGAGAGAAAATTTCACCGCAAACAGAGCACCTTCTAGATTGCTCCTGGCATGTGGGGACAGAAGTCTCTGCTGTCCAAGTTACTGAATCCAGAAGAAAATCATGATTTTATGAACATGGGAAAAGAAACCCAGCAAAGGCCCAAGGTGAATGTCTCTTCTTACATCCACTTTTTGCTGAATTACAAAAACAAATTCAAGGAGCAGCAGCCAAATGCTTATCTTGGCTTTAAAGAGTTCTCTAGAAAGTGTTCAGAAAAATGGAGGTCCATCTCAAAGCATGAGAAGGCCAAGTATGAAGCCCTGGCCAAGCTTGACAAAGCCCGATACCAGGAAGAAATGATGAACTATATTGGCAAGAGGAGAAAACGAAGAAAGCGAGATCCCCAGGCACCCAGACGGCCTCCATCATCCTTCGTTCTCTTCTGCCAAGACCACTACGCCCAGCTGAAGAAGGAGAATCCCAGCTGGTCCGTGGTGCAGGTGGCAAAGGCCACAGGGAAGATGTGGTCCACATCAACAGACATGGAAAAGCAGCCCTACGAGCAGAGAGCTGCTCTGCTGAGATCTAAGTACTTCGAGGAGCTCGACCTCTACCGCAAGCAATGTCATTCCAGGAAGAACTTCCGAGTGCAGCGCAGAGGGAGACCTGAGTCAAGCAAGCGGATGGATTCAGTTTGAAAAAATTAAATGCCATTGAACCGTGTTACCTGGCTCTGGTCTCGTGCGTGGCGTTACAGCAGCCTTTGCCGAAGTGTTGGAGAAGTGAGTGGTAGGCAGAGAGGTTGGAATTAAGGAAGTAGCGTTGAGAGAGTTGGCAGCAGTGTCCAAAGGGCCTGGATTGTCGCGCAGGGTGGAGCAGAGGTGTGACAGGCTGGGAGTCATGGTGGTTGGAGCATGTGGGTGTAAATGATATTCCAGGTTGGAGGACTTTCTTTGGACTGGAGTCGGGCAGGAATCCTAGGCCCAGCTCTAATGAGGAGGCCCATTTAGACTCCCGTTTCAGGCCCCAGTAGAGAAACAACACACCAGCAGGAACCAAGTGGAACTTTGGTGGGACCAAGCCAGCTGGAGTTCTGTTGGACCTGCAGGAACCTAGGGTTTCTCTAGCTCCAGCTACTGAGTGAGTCTCCACCGAGACTCAGGCCCAAAATAAGGCTGCTGACTATTCTAGGCTTAGAGCGTCCACCCAGTCATTTTTCTGTAGTTAAATGCATAATATTGAATTCATAACCACCTGGCACCCATTTCTCTTCCTCTGATGCCCTTTTGTGCATTAGGCTTGATCAGAAGACGGGATCATTCTAGTCACTGATTGGCTGAACCATGGGCATGTGATCTATGCTGGTCCAATCAGATTTTGTGTAGGAGTTCCAGGGGGAGGAGGCAGCCCACTAGGCTGACAGCCAGTTGCCTGAGAATGATGCCAAAATTTAGAGTTCCTTGGCATCCATTCTCCCGGACTTTTTGTTGAAGATGAGCTTTCACGTTTTATTTTTTACCAGGGATGGTTTGAGTCAGGTTTTCTGCTACCTAATAATTTGACACAAATGGGATTGTGCTTTGTCTGTCCTATAACTGGATTTTTCAGGCAACAGTATACTGTAGGCAATGTTTTATACCAATCGAGACAGAATGAAATAGAATATTGTGAAATGATACCTGCAGCCTCCTGCCATCAGAAAGATGGCACCAAAACGCTAAGCTGATAGATTGTACATGCAACAGACCTCACCATACACCTCTAACCACATTGCACCACTTGAACCTTTACTTCAAAAAGTAAAAAAATAGTTTTGAAAAGTCTTCTAGAACTGTATGAGCCCATAGGGGTGAGAAGTGATATACTGGAGTGATTCAGAAACTCATGTCTAGAATCAGGCCATTTCTGGAGGATTCCCAAGTACCAGGTCCCTGTGCTGGGCATGGAGAGGCACAACAGGGCTTGCTGTTCAGTTCCTGTCCCGATAGAACTGTCCTTCTGATGACAGAGGTGAACCTAGCATAAATCACAGCACTAGAGCCATGCTGATGAAAGTGAATGCTCAAATTGCTGGGAGAAGAATGGGGCCACTCACCAAGCCCACCCTCAAATTTTCACAAGAGGAAGCAGCCTTTACACTTTGTGGCAACCTTGTTAGCACAATGGCAAAATTCCATTTTCACTGCCTACAGCTGCTATTCCTGCCTGGCTCTGCTTCTCCTCTAGCCCTTCCTTCACCCCTCAGGAGAGCCCTCGTTTTCTGCTTCACTGAGAAACCAGAGATCATCAGACTTAAGTGTCTCGGTTTCCTTTCTCAAAATGCAACCCACACCTGACCTTTCCCCTTGGTCTCACATCTCATAGGGAGCCTCATACCTTCCTCCCACTAACTCAGGCCCTGCCTCACTCAGGCCCCTGCTTCTTGCCCCAGGGCTTCTAAGCTTGCACATGTTCACTTGATGTGGTAATGGGGTGTTTCTAAGCTTCTACTGGGAGGACATTGGGCAAGTCCTCATTCTTCTGGGTCCCAGGTTTCACATCTCTACAGTGGGTTATTTTAGTGATAAAATGAGGTGACACATGCCAAAGTATTTGGCACAGTTCCTAAAAGGGAACACCCTTTATGGTGGCTTTTCCATGATCCCCTTTCCTGGGATCCACACCCTTGTCTAATCCTTTCTTATTAAATGTCACAGGGTGTGCTACTTGGTTCTACCCAATGGTAAAGGAGGTGGAATGATTGTGATATAATAAAATACTCTATCTTGCCATCCAGTTTGCCCTGGAGATTCTCAGTGGTGTTTGATGCAGTGAGCAGCCAACTTCAGGAAGTCCATGTTGTGAGGAACTGTGGGAAATATCCAGTAGCTGAGGGAGGCTGCAAACTGGCAGCCATTAAAAATTGGAAGCCTGCATCCTACAACCTGTGGATCCTCCCCAGGTGAGCCACCAGATAAGAACTCAACCCTGGCTGACACCTTGATTGTAGCCTTGTGAGGCATCAAGCAATAGACCAAGCCAACCTTTTAATGGACTCACAGAAACTCTAAATGTAGGTATAAATGCTTAACCCTATAAAGGCATGTTGTTTTAAGTCACTGAAATTATAATTTGTTACACGGCAATAGATAACACATACATTGCTCAATGAATGCCAGCTTCCTTATAATTCTGGAAGAGACTGAATCTTATATCTCTCTCCAGCCTCTATCCTCCCATTTAATTTCCCTTCCTTTTTTACCAACTCTTGTAGGTAGCAGGTTTTCCTCACATTCTAGTGCTAATTAGACCCTGACTCTGCTGCTCTACATTGACTTCAGTGGGCCTTCTTGTTTCCAGCCTGAACTGTGGGTGCCTGGTGGACAGCAGCTTTGTGATGCACCACAATCCTCTCCAGGAAGAGGCCCCCCATATAGCCCTTTGCCACCCCTTCCTGGTTTCCTGTGTGATTAATTTCCTGAATGTGGGTGGTCAAGTCAGAGTTTTGGCAGCAGTGTGCTGGGCCCCTGCTAAAAACCAACGCTATTAACAGTCCTTTATAAAAAGACAAGAGAGTATGAATATGCTGGTTTCTAATGCCCAGTGGAGGGAGAGGGAGGGAAGGAGGAGAAGTGAGGGAGCCTGGACCCAAGATGTTGAAATCTGGTACAGTGTCAGTCTCCCAGGCCTGTACAGCTGGGTTCAGGTGCCCTGTCCTTGGGAAGAGGAAGGCAGAGCCTCTGCACCCATCACCCTCCACTCTGATCCTTCTTTTTATTTTATTTTATATATTTTTTATTCATATGTGCATACAATGTTTGGGTCATTTCTCCCCCCTCCCCCTCCCCCACTCTGATCCTTCTCTTCTGTGTTCATGTAGTCATTGATTTATTATTCATTCATTCAACAAATATTATGTAAACCTTATGCTTGCAACATACCAGTAACTCTGCTGGTGCTAAAGACACAGCCAGGCCCTGATCTGTTACATTCCAGAGAGAGAGCGATGGACAAATAGGTCAATAAGTATACCAGACCAGTTTTGACCTGTCAAGAGCACTGAAGAAAATAAATGAGGGTGATTGAAATGGGTGGTCAGAGGCTCTCTGTGGGATGACATTTGGGTTTAAAAGACGAGGAGCCAGATCCAAGGGAAGAATCCTTTAAGCAAGTACCTAGGTTGTGAGGCGGGAGCAAGCATGGCAAGGCCAGAGTAACTGGAAGTGTGAGATGGGGTGTGGAAGGTGTGGGGCTTGTCAAAGAGTTCATTTTTAAATCAAAGTACACTGGAGAGTCACAGAGGGGTTTCAGCAGGGGGGGATACACTGCCATCTTTGGTGTTTTGTTATTGGTCATTCTAGAGTCTTCTGAGACTATCATGTACCAACAAGGAGATGCCACCTCCTGCAAGGGCTCTAAGTGAGAGGCAGGGCTGGAAGATACCAAGCCAATGGCATTTCTCCTTATGGGGCAGAGGTAATGGAAAGCTTCCATGTGCCATGCCTTGGAGCAGCTGTAGGCTAAAAACAGAGTATAGAAACTGTAGGACTTCTCTCTCTGTGGTTTGTTTCTCCAGGAAAGGGGGGGGGGGCATGGGTAGCAGAATGTTTCCTGGGCCTCATATTTCCATGTGGGCAACTTCCACTGGACCAGTGGTTCTAACTTACTGCCTGCATTAGAATCACCTGCAGGGCTTATTAGTGCTCAGGTGGCTCCCCTACCCCTTGACTCAGGATTCCCACGTGATAATAGACGCTGCTGGTCCCCAGACCACAGAAGGATCCCAGGTCCTCATTCACTCTGCTGAGGATGCTGAAGAGCTGGCCATGCTCTCAGTTCATATTCTCTCTCTCTCTCTCTCTCTCTCTCTCTCTCTCTCACACACACACACACACACACACACACACACTGGAGTGTTCAGCTCTGCCTTCCAATCAGTTCATCAGTAATAAAGTTGATCCTCACCTGCCTTTCTCCTTTATCTGCCAATTGATTCTGCACTTGAGAGGGAAATAAGTATATTTATTGGGTTTCCCTCAAATCCCAGTAGAGATGATCCCAGTTGCAAAACAACCAATTGGTATCTGTGACACCCAACTTCATTGCAGTTGATTATCGTTGGTTTTACCCTTCACTAAAACATCAATTGTCCAGTTCCCAGGCCTGTTAAGACCAGAGGTCAGGTCCATGGATAGGGTGAGGTCATCAGAATGAGGTCACAGAGACACTGGTGCCCCCTTTGTCCTGTCATGTGACCTCTGTCACACTTTCACAAGCAATATCTGCCCTTCAGGTGTGCTGAGGATAAATGCAGTGTCAGGAGCAGTAAATGAAGTCTGGTGTGGGAGATGTGAACTAGGTAGGCATACCAAGGCTTTGGTCTCCAAAGGATGGTTTAAAGAAAGCAAAAACAATTTTTAAAAAGACAGTTTCAAGCAGAGAAACAGTTTGGCTAAAGGCCCAAAGGGGCCTTGTGACCCTTTGGTTAGCTGTGACCTCTGGGTTAGATTACCAGTGACACAATGACACCTTGTAGGCAGCTCTTCCTACCATGGTACCCTTTCCAATCTCCCTCTGTTCTGACCAGCTGGGTGTTTTTCTAAGATTCAACAGTGAAATGCTCAAGAGGTTGCCCATCTACGGGAGTCTGACATGGCATAACCAGGCCATCCAGGCCTCACCAGTCCAACTGTCCTTGAGCTTGTGAACTACATCTCTCACTATTTACACCCTTGAGTGTGAGCTGGACCTGGAGATCAGTTTTAATCAGCAGAAGAGGGCAAAATTGTTGGGATGTCACTTTTGATATTAAGACTATAAAAGCCTGTGACTCTCTCTGGCTTTTCTCTTTTGCTTCCTTGAAGCAAACTGACATGTTGAAAGCTGCCTATGGAGAGGCTCATATAGCAAGGGACAGAGAGTGGCTTCAGGCCAACACAGTAGGAACTGCAACCCACAGTTCAACAGTCTGTGAGGAACTGAATACTGCCAGTCAACAAAAGCAAACTTGGAAATAGATCATTCACCAGGTGAGCCTGAGGTTCCAACAACCCAGGGGTCGGAACCCTGGGTCTTGCGACAGACCCAGCTAAGACAATCTCCTGATGGCTGACAAAGAAACTCATAGATGTTTCATGCCACTAAGCCTTGAGGTAATTTGTTACAAACTGGAATAGATAGGGAATGTAGATCTTGGTGACAAGAGAAGAACAGCCCTGTGACATATACCTAAAAGTGTGAGATGGCTTTGGAGCCAGGCATTGAGCAGAGACTGGGAGTACTTTGAGGAGATGGCTAGTGAAATCTCCAATCGCCTCAGAAGCACTGTTCATAGCAATCTGGACTTGGAGTATGGATACTGCAGGTAAAGCCTCAAAAGGAAGTCAGGAACATGTCATTAGAAACCAGAGGAGGGGGATCCTTATTCTGTAGTGGCAGAAAGCTTAGTGACACTGTTATCTGTGATTATACAGCAAGGAGAATGTGCACCTAATGCACTTAGTGATCTAGCTATGGAGATGTCCAAGCAAAGAACTGATATGGATGAGAAGATAGGAAACACTCCCCAACAGAAAGGAGCCAGGAGTTTTTGGTGTTGAAAGTTCTATATTCCAGGACAGCAAAAGATACTGAAATGAAGAAAAGACTTTTGAGCCATGTCAAGAAAAGGATGTATGGAGACAAAGCTGGGCAGGGGACTACCCAGCTTTGTAGCCTTTGGTCAAAACTTCAGAAGGATCAAAAGAGCATGGTGAGCCTTAGAGAGTGTACCTTACAGGTCCTGTAGATCAAACCAATAGGGACTCTTGGTAGCATGAGGGCTGTCCCTTGGCCATCTTAGCAGGAGGGCTAGGTAGAGAAGGTTTAGTTCAAGCAAATTTGTGGATGTGGCTTTTGTGCCTAGAAGGAGTCTCAGTGAGGTTTACAGAGGCCCCACAAAGTTTTTGAGAAAATGATTAATAGAAGAAACACTGACAGCTGGGACTGAAAGGGAGAGAGGCAGGACAAAATTTTAAAAGGCTCTGAGCACTTAAAATTCTCAGCAGAAAGCAGGCTGAAGAAGGAAGTCAGCTTCAAACACATGCTTTCTTTCATGAAAAAGAAAGGACAACTTACAGGGAGGGACCAAGAACTTAGAATGTAGAACTCTGAAACCTAATCAAGACACTTCCAGCATTTTTCTGGATGAGTTTCAAAACTACTATAACTTTTTTTTCCCAAGGCACCTGAGTTTGAACCCAGGACCTTACACTTGCTAGGCAGGTGCTCTATCATTTGAGCCACTCTGCCAGCCCTCAAAACTATTATGGACCAGTGACTCCTGAGTGTCTCACATTTCCCTCTTTATGATTAGGAATGTCTACAGTCATGCCCCTACGCCTATCCCACCACTGACTATTGGACACCAGGAGGCAGATCATTTATCTCTTCGGTTTTACAAATCACCAAATCCAGACCCACAGTTGTCTAGAGACTGTACTTAGGGAACTACACCCCTGAGTCTCATGCACACCTGTCCCTGTTCCAGGTGGTAAGCCTGGACTTTCAGTTGATGCCATCGTGGGATGAGACATTTGGAGACCATGGGAAGGAGTGATGTAGTTTGCAGGTGGAAGGGACATGCATCATCGGGGACCAGTGGGCAGTTGTGGTAGCAACTTCAAAAATGGCTCTAAATGACCTCTATATCCTGAGTTCATGCTGTTGTGCTACTCCCTCCCCTTGCACATGGGTTGGACCTAGTAACCGCCTTTCAATGACTTGAATACAGCAAAAGTAGTGTGATCGCACTTCTGATAGCAAGTTACAAAAGAGTGTAACTTCCATCTTATTCTCTCTTCTTGGGTTTGCTCTGATAAAGCAAGCAGCCTTGTCAAAACCTACCCTATGGAAAGGAGCTGAGGGCAGTCTCCAGTCAACAGCACTAAAGAACGGAAACCTGCAAACCACCTCAACCTTGTAGATAAGCCATCCTTTGGCCCAGATCAGCTTTGAGATGACTGCAGTCCTGGTGGACACCTTGATTTTAGCCTCAGGATAAACATTAAGCCAGAGAACTCACTAGCTTGTACCTGGCTGTCTAATACATAGCACATAGGAGACAATAAATGTTGTTTCAAAACACTATGTTTTGGGGGTCATTTGTGACACAGGAGTAGATATCTAACATATCCATCCCAAGGTCCTGTTGTACTGAATCATTTAGCTCCAGGGCCTTTTGCACATGCTGCTCCAGGCCAGTATAGTCCTTTCTACCTTTAGGTCTGGGAAACTTCTGCTTGTCTTACAAGATTCAGGTCAGTCTCACTTTTTCCAGGAGGCCCTCTTTGACCCTCTTACTCTCTCTGCCTCCCATAACAGCTTACGGAAGTCCATACAAGGCCATCCCAATGCGCTGCACATTGTAGCTATTGTTTGTCTCCCCAGCTGGTGGAGGGAGGCAAAGACGTTTTACTCATCAAGCACCCTAAACTTCACATGGAGTAAAATTATGACGGTAAACTTTTATTGAATGCCTGCGCCATGCCTGGTGCTGTTTGAAGCAATTTCGTGTAATTATCTTACTTTTAAAAACTCCAGTGAGATAGGTATTTTTTGTTTGTTTTGTTTTGTTTTTGCAGTTCTGGGGATTGAACCCAGGGCCTCATGCATACTAGGCAAGCACTCTTCCACTGAGCTACACCCCATTTTCAATACCCCATTTTGCAGGAAAGTTGTTTAGACACCAGGTTAAGTGCTCAGTCCACACTTGCTGGAAAATGAATGACTGGCTAATGAGAGGTGGTCAGTCCCCCTGCTCCCAGGAACTCTTTGTAAACACCAGTGTGGGGCCAGAAGGTCTCCTAGGCACCTGGACACATACTCTATGCTTGACTGCATATGTAGTTAGTTAGTTCCAGAGAAATACCTGGAGCTACCCGTTGGTCTTCTGTGGAAGGGCCTGGCTGGCTCCCAGAGAGTTTGATGTGCGCCCAAACCACACTTTCAGCTCATCGCTCCCAGTAGCGCCTCTGGCTCCCAGGCAGAAGAAGCATTTTCCTTTCCCCACACCCTGTCATTATAAACCATGCGATTTTTCCAATACCATGGTAAAATGAACAGATGTGGCTCTGTATTTTTAATGCATTATCCGCAATCAGCAGCCGTGAGCAAGTAAGAACTCTGTGGTCCCCGGGGCTGCCCCTCGCCATTGCAGCTGCGAGTACATTTCTGCTGAAGAATCTGGCCAGCTCCTCTGGCCCGCACAGCCCTGGCAAGGGGGTGAGGGAATCTCCATTTGCAGAGCGTCTCTTGGCCCAGGAGCGAAAAGGAGGTTGCTGAAGCCTGACTGTCCCTCCACTGCTAACCTTGTGCCCCCTTCCCTACTTCCCATTGCCCAACTCTTTGCTGCCTAAATATCCTGAGAGGAAGTCACCCATGTGGGGGGAGCAAAGACAGGGCAGTTACCCCAAATGTCCTGGGCAAAAGATTTCCACTGGTTTGAGGTATGCAGTGTAGAGGAGAGAGTGTGAAATGCAAAGGGGGAGTGATGCAGTACCCAGGGTCAACAGAAGGGAGCATCTGCATGGACTTCAGACAAGAAGGAGGCTCCTCAGCTCTGCCCAGCTATGTACAAGACCCTGTTCCTAACCTTTGCAGGCATTTTTCCATTTCATTCCAGAGGGGACGTCAATGCCCAGCCTCGGCCTCTCCCCACTCCCTCCACCTGGACAAAGACTACCAGGAATCCACCTGTAGTTGAACAGAGTTGGGTTTATTGACTGGTAGCAGTGGGATGGAATGTACAGGGAGCTGGGAGATGTCTCAGTGGGAAGGTGCTGGAAAGAACTTACTGCTGGTTGTGGGGTTGGGTCAGGTGAGGTGGGTCATGTTCAAGGAAGCAGAGTTTGGCTCTGGGTTGGATGCTGCCACGAAGCAGGTGTACCTCTACAATTAGGCTCTTTAGTACACTTAATCTAGAAGGTGGGAGGCTGAAGCAAGGCTAATGCTGGAATTGCCAAAAAGTGGCCTTCAGGTGCATTCACCAGAGTGTGCAGGGAAGGGACTATCAGGTCCTCTTTGTGTTTTGAGTAATGTCCTTGTTTTTGTCTGAGTGCAGATGTGATTTGGCAGTGATCTTGTCTATGTCTTAATCCATCACTGTCATAGAGTGGCCTCTTCTGGTGTTGACACTCTGTGGATTATTTAAGGAGAACCCGAAGGCCTCATTGTGGGTGCCTGCCAGTTCCCAGGACTACAGAGCCTGTGAGTGCTGGGCTGGCCTCTGGCAGTTGGGGACTGCTGTTCTGTTTCTCATGCCAGCTTGTAAACATAAAGAAGTTGAACTCAGAGATTAAGCAGCTTGCTTGAGTTCTCATAGCTGGGAGGTGGTGCTGAGACTCATGGGCCACCAGAACTCCAGTGGATACCAAGAGCCAACAGGAGCCTTGGTTGGGAAGGCTGTGATTATGGGAGGCTGGGGGTGAAATGAGAAAGCACATAGGGTTTGGGGTGAGAGCTCTCCACCTTGGGAATGTGTCCCTGCTGCTTACTGGCCATGTGGCCCAAGGAAATTTATCAAACAGCAGAGATTCGATTTCATCTTCTTCATAATGGGGATACAAACATCTGCTTCCCAGGATTATTGTGTGATGAAGTAAGAAGATATAGTACAAAGTATCTAGGCAGCACCTAGGGAATAAAGTGGTGTCTGAGCACTTACTTCATACCAGGCATACTTCTGAGTATCTCACATGTACTAGGTCATCTAACACAGCAAAAGATTCTATTGTAAACTCTAGATTGCAGATGGGAAGATGGAGAGACAGAGATGTTAAGCAACTTATCTGGCGTCATACAGCTATTGGGTAGCAGAGCTTAGGCATTCTGGCTCCAGCACCCTCACTCTACTGCATCTCACGGTAGCTGCTCCAAATCATAAGCTTAAAGACTCCAGCCGTGTTTTGATGGAACTCCCCAGACCCAGAGACTTCTGCTTATGGATGAGTCTAAGCCGCTTGCCCGGCTCTGGTTCGGAGAGCATTCATTTCCTTTTAGAAGGTCAAAACATTCTTGGCATGACATATAATATAGATTCAGGTTGCTGCAGTCAATAGATCAAATAAAACATCATATTGCCTTATTGGTGTTCCCACACTTTTCAGTAAGTACTAAAGTTGGAGAAAAACACTGGAAAATGAGAAAAAGCTACAGAGGGTGGAGGATGTCCCAAAGCTGCAGCATTGTCCTCTTTTGGCAAGACTGTGTGTGGGCAGAAGACAAATGGCTGCTGAGAGGAAATGGGTCAGACTTGGCTGGCCTCTTTCGATCCTGTAACAGTACAAAATTGTTCAGAGTATCTGTGGCTCACAGCCCAAGGCTAACTCAGCATTGCCTCTTCTCAACCTGTTGAATGGGTTCACCAGGCCGTGTCCCAAGTTCTGGGAGAATAGGAGGCCAGGAATCCTGGGCCCAGCAACTCCAGTCACTGAGGTCCTTTTATGCCTTCGACCCTTTCAGCCCTTGCACCACTACCACATGGGGGCAAGGAAGGCCGGAACTCAAACACAATTCTCTCTGCTGTTTGATGCAATCCCAGATCATCACCACCAACCTCTTCACGGCTCCTCTGTTCTTAATTATATCTCCAAATCCCAAAGCATTACAACTCTGAGAATCTGGGAAATTTGGCTACTTAAAGGACTCATAATCACAGTAATCCTTGGTGTTTACCAAGCTCCTTTTTGCAAGCTACGAAAGCCAGACAGACAACACTGTAGTGGTGAGAACACCCTGAGATTGCTCTCAAGTTCTCTTCACAGAGTGCTAGGCCCTTGGTCTGCATTATTTTGTTTAGCTCGAGGGGGGTGGATGGAAAGAGTGATTTTCTCTATTTCTTCTTGAGGGAGGCAAAAGGAAAGAGAGACTGGTTAGACCAATGGGTTGCTTCCCAGCTCAGGCCTTCTTCTGAGGACTGCTCTGCTCCCTGCTCTGCAGAGATGGGCTCCTGCAGCTATACTTGCACCTGCTTGCTCCTTCCTAGCATCAACTGATTGGACAAAGGGGTGGATCCTTCAATGAATGGAGCCAATAAGATTCTCTTTCTTGATAATTTGAATAAAAGATGCAGAAATGGAGTTTGTCAGTTGGGTCCCTAGAGTTAGAAGGTCAGGCAGGCTCAGGAGCTGGAATGACTGTTTGGGACCATGTGCAGAGAAGGGGAATAGCCCATGTAGCACCAAAGAATTGCTCTCCAGCACTTCCTGTCTCATGTATTTGTTTAATACATCCCCTGATTCCAAAGTCAGGAGCTGTCCCATGAGAACATTGCTGCATGAAATAATCCAAAACTCCTGCTTTGCTTTCTTAGGCACAGTATGCCTTCCCTTCAACTTTAGTAGATGAATCCAGCACCCCATGGACTTCATGTACATGAGATGGGAACAACCATACTTCTCATCTAAAGGGGAAAGACAGCACCACAGATGTGTGGGAGACCAATGCATGGATCATTCCAGAGATCCCTGCTGTCTTATATCAGAAGCCAACATGGGCCTCCTGAGAGCTGCAACTGTGTTGGGCATGGCTGCCCCTGACCTCCCCAGCTTGACAGAGAAGGACTGAGCAAAGTCCCTGCAAAGCAGCCATTGTTATGACACAGCACAGCCATCTGCTCCCCTATTGATCTGACAGCAGCAGCACAGGCTGAAAGCAGCAGACAGAGGCCCAGGGAGAAGCACAATTCAATGAGCGGCCTTCACTGATCCACTTACCTGCTTGATGGCTGGCCAAACTCCATGTTTGAAAGACTCATGGAAGGTCAGAGCTGGAAGTGTACCTTAGGGAGGCCCCAGGACAGCACAGGATTGTCACAAATGAGAAAAGCAAGCCCCACGGACACTATTGAGATGTGACCTTTCCAATTTCAATCAAGGGAATTCCAATAGCTCCCATTGTTTATGGGACAACTTTGGGGAGAAAAAGAAGTTGTGCTTTGTAGCCCTGTGCTTCCCACAGGGAGGAAAGCAAAGAGAATATATATTTATGTGACTCTGTAAGACTGAGTCATAAGCTCTTGGATTAAAAGAAAGAACACATTCTTAACCACCAAGGTAGCAGTGTGTTGTCACTAATTCAGAGACTCCACTGTCCCTGCTCTGTGGAACATGGACCAGCACAATTACAGTGTTCACTCACCTGGAGGTCACAAATAGTGTGTGAGACTGTGGCTACCAGGATGCCAGCTCTGCTTAGCACATTTTCAAGTCAATCTGACCTGTCCCAGTGCCAGTGAGTGACCAGCTGGCAATTCAAGAGCCGCTTCCCCTCTTGTCAACTGAAACCTGCAAATAGTCTGCTGCCCCTCGCCCTCATCTAAGGTGGCATATGACATAATCCCTGGAGCCCCTGTGGTCTTGGTGGTTATCCACCCCTCCTACGTGAGGCCTGTTTGCCTGACTGATCTGCTCCAATCTCTGGTCCCCATTCTTGCTCTTCATGGGCTGGGAAAATGGTGAAATTTTTCTGGATGGCTGGGCAGGCTTTGGGTCCACTCTCCGATGGGTTGAGATTTACCCTCCCCATTTTTATAAAACCTGTAAGTGTCCCTGACTTAAAACTCTTAGAAGCACCTGTGTCATGTGTCCACTTAGTTCCCTTAGACTTTGCCTACTCAAAATGCCAGCCCAGAAGAGGGCAGATTTTGTCGTATTTCCTTGGATGGTTGATATGGAGTTGGTCTGTTCCCAACCTCCTGCTCTACCCAGCATCACTATGGTCATAAGCAATGGCTTTAGAGGAAGAAATAACTGGCTCAGAACTCTCCACACTACTGACTGCTTGAACTTGGGCAAGTTACCTAACCCTATTCTTCTGAGCCACATTTTCCTCACCCATGGAAAGTGAATAGTAAAAGTGAACAGTGAAAAGTAAAGTAAACGAGTGAATAACTGAGATGATGGACATAAAGAATTTAGCACAGTGCATCACATCAATTGCTAATATGTAACATTTAGTGCGAGCTTGTGATGTGTTGAATTCTGTGCAAAGTGCTTTGCAAGCATTACTTTACTTAATCTGCACGATAATCCTGTGAGATCCTATTACCCCAAATTTTAAAATGAGAAATCTGAGGCTTGAAAGGTTAAGCAGATTGTCAAGGTCAACAGCTGGTCAGTGGTTAAGCAAGCATTAATTGTGACCTCACGGAGAACAAAGGTTATTATTTATCTAATTTAATGTCATAGTACAGTGTGGATTATATAGTAAGGCCTCAAAAACTATGTGTTGGACGAGGGCATGGCTGCCAAATATCCTTTTGCATCACTGGTTGAGAGCACAACTCTACAGACACTTTCTCTTTCTCCCTCTCTCTCTCTTTCTTTGTCCCCCTCTCCTTCTTTCCCTCTCCCTCTCTCTGCGGGGGGCACTACACTGCTGTTTTATATCAGCCAGTATTTGTGTTCTTGGTCTTAGTATAGCTATTACTGGATCTTTTGATATAATCAAACCTTCTATCAAAATGAACACATTTCTATACCACCTATTCTTTAATCAGAAATTAAATGATTTTAACTCACAGATTCAGCACGTTGGACAGAGGTATTTTTTTGCAGTAATGTGTAGTCAGTATTGGATTTGCATTTTAAAACTATTTACATTAAACGTGTGACCCACATATGAGAAAATATTGCATTCTCCACTTCTAGCTTGGTGGTTCTGGCTCTCTCTCTTCCTTCTCAGAGTCTATGAGATGAGAAAAGATTGCCATAAAGATTTTATGAGTCCAAAAGAAACATTACTCAAAAAGGATTTATTTCAAAGGCGTCATTCTGAAACTGTGGCATGTTGTTTAAAGGGAAAGCAAAACTCATGCTGGTGTGATGCTTTACTCAAGTGAAGACCAAATGTTGCAGAATGTCCTTTTAATGCCTACCAGGCGAACAACTTCTTCAGTTTGGTTCAAATCAACAGACTATGTGTAAAGAATTGTCAGTGTCACTGGGCTCATACTTCAAACCAGTGTCAAGCAACAGTAAGAATATAATCTTTCCCTATTCATCCTAAGACAGGGAGGAAGGAAATTACTGTATTGATATTTTCAGACTTTCATACTCAAGAACAAAAATGTATTCATGATGCCCAGTATGTGCTGGGTACTGTGTGGAACACTGCACAGCAAATACGACACAACTTCTGCCCCCAGTGACATCACTGGCTGGTGTGGGAGAGACAGGTACCCATGTACAACCTACGGTGCAGTGAGATAAGGGTTATGAGAGAAATAGGCACAAGAACTTGCCACCTGGGAACTCCTTCCAGAATTGTGTGGGATGTCTACCATCTTTTGTCTAGAGGACAAACTCCTATTCATCCTTCAAGAATGCTAATCCATGAATCATTTGCTAACTTTTCAAGACAGAGTTAGTCTTTCTTCCCTGGGGTCCCACATGATCACGGAGAAAGAAAGACACTAAATAAATGAGTGTTCTGTAGGAGAAAAGGGCAGGAAGTGACAGTCAAGGAAGAGATGCTTGAGTTAGATCATTCTGGATAAGAAAGCAGGAAGGATAAGAACATGGCTATGTAAGGTGGTTAGGATGCATTCACAGAGTAGCAGTGGCAGGTGGCTGAAGCAATGTGCCAGTGGTGACAATGGGAGAAGATGTAGGTACCGAGTTAGGATGGGGGTCAGATTATAAAAATGCTGTTAGGCCGTGGGTTCTGTCCCCAGCACCACAAAACAGAAATGCATTTTACTGATTTTTCTGTACCCAGAAAGTAATATAGTCTTGCTGTAAAACATACAGGAAATACAAAAGAACATAAAGAAAAAATACATTAATATCTCCAGTCAGAGCTAAGGGAGCTAACAATTTTTCTTGACTTTTTTCCTTTTTATGACGTTTAAATGTGTATGTGTGTAAAATTTTTAGTTTATGCTATATATTCAGCTTTGTGTGCTGAATTTTCACTTAATATATATGCATGCATTAAGCATTTTCCGATTTCTTTGAATATTATTTGAAATCCTAATTTTAATTGCCATGTTTTATCAATCACATACGCCACAGTTTATGGAACCATTAATATTAGACATAGACTGTTTCTCTTTCTCCTCTACAATAAATAACCCTGCAGCAAACACCCTTGTACATATCATTTTACACGAACCTCTCACTATTTCCTTGACATAAATTCCTAACAGTGGTGTGTGCATTTTACATTTTAATCATTACTGTGAAATTACTCTCTGAAAAGGTTGTGCCAATTTATAATCCCACCAACAGGGCATGAGGCTCAAAGAGGTTAAATGACTCACTGAAGATTAAACAGCTTGTGAGAAGAGGGCTGGAAATGAAATGTGGGCACTGGTATCCACGAACTTATGGCAGAACTTTGTGGGGAGCTGCAGAGTGGGGTGGCCAGAGGTAATTGAGTTTGGAGGGCTGAAATTGACTCGGGGTGGGTGGAGATGGTGATCTAATGAGACAGCATCAAAAAACAGGCTGTTAATGGATACAACACTTGTAATTCCGTACTCTTTCTAAAGCTGCTTGTGTCATAGCTCTTTTCAGTTGAGAGAGTTCAGACTAACTCAGATTCCTTTGTAGACTGGGCATTGGGCTGATGGTAGTAGAAAGGACACAGATAAAAACTCTTCTGGTCTTTTGCAGTTTGGTTTAAGGAGGATTCCCCATTGATGCCCCAAGTTTGCTGAAGAGGTCAACACTGAACATGGGCTTCGATCAGTCACACAGGAAGTAGGAGGAACCCATCCCTCTATAGTGATATGTCTTCTACTTGTCTCATAAGTAAGAAATGGCTCAGTGAAGGATAAAAGATTCAGGATTATAGCTCTCAATCCTCATATGTTGAACAACTAGCTAACTTCATAGCTACAAAAGCAACATGGGGACCAGACCCAGAGAATCAACTTGTTGAAACTCTGTTACCTTACACATCACAGACTTAAAATGGATTCAGAGTCATGTATTCCATGACCCGCCCCCAGGATACCTCCAAATGCTTTGTCCAGCCCTTACTCAACACTCCACTGATCCTCCACAAAGTTGTTCTAGTCCAACTGTTAGAAAGGTCTTTAGGTTGCGTCAAGGTTTGACTACGACAACTGAATCATTCATTTCTGCCAATTTTCTACACCACCTTCTACAAGATAGAGGTGTAACTACCTGAAAGCAGGTCCATTTTCCTCTCAGCAGGTAATGTGTTGGTTTAAAAATGTCAGATAGACCTGATTTCAATTCTAACTCTGCTAGTGACCAGCTATGTGTCCTTAGGCAAGTTGCTAAACATCTCTGGGTCTCAGATTACTTCTTAGACCATAGTGACAATGCATTTGCCTAGCTGGAGAGTAGTGAGGAGCAAGTGAAATGTAGCATCATATGTGGTGAGTGGTGGTTAGGTGATGGGGTTCCACAGGATGAACTTTTTCTAAGTCAGTAGTTCTTAAAGATAATCTCTGACCTGCTGCATCCAGACGATTTCCGGCAAGTACATAAAATGAAGATTGGGTCATTTCCCTAATGTACTGGGATCTAGAAACTTTTTGTTTACTTATAGTCAGTATCCATGGTTCTAAGAAGTTAGAAGGCCTTAACAATGAACGGGAACTCTTCAAAGCTTTTGGGGGGCCCCACAATCAAGGACCCATCTGATCCTCTGAACTAGGGAATCAGGCTCCGTGTTCAGAGTGTTTCACTCTTCTGCTCAGTCTCAGATAGAAATCTTCCTTCTTGGGCATGGGTTTGGGAGAACTGGAAAAGCCCATGTCCGTCAAGGGCTTGAAGTATTATATAATTCTCAACAGAGCCAGAGAAGAGGATCAGCCTTGGGAGGGGGAGAGCAGGTTGAAGGCTCCTGGGCCAGTCTTGAAGATAGGTATTCACGCAACACGCTGTAGACCAAGCAAGGAGCCAGAGGACTTCCTGTGACCACAGCAGACTCACAGAGGATGATAGAAAACCAGGCCTTTCCCTGACACACTGGATGTCAGCACAACTACCTCCAGGCCCACCCTCTGCAGGATGAGGGGTTCCCGGCAATTCCTGGCACTAACCCATGTGTCTTCCTGTCCTCCCTTCTGCCCTGTTGCCCTGCTATCTCCCAGTTATCACTTCACTCCTTGCACCCAGTTTTATGCTGATGGCTCCCAAATGTCTGTTTACAGCCCCTACCCCTTGCCCAAACTCTAGATCTTTATACCCATCTACCTTGGCTGCCCCATGGGCCTCTGCAGCTTAGTGTGCTGTCACTGCACCTCTGCCATCCCACCCACCAGCCACTCAAGCAAGAGCTGCCAACCATCTTCATTCCTCCTCCTTTTTCCCTCTGGTCCACTGGATACTTGCCAATGGCTCTGTTTTCAGGGTTTTTTTTTTTTTTGAGTTTTAGAAACCACCCCGTTTTCTAGCAGCAGAGTAGTCTTTCAACAATGCAAAGCTGATCAGGTCATTCCCTGATGTAGACCTTTCAATGGCTCCCTATTGCCCTCACAATAAAATACAGATAACCTGACTCCATTTACTTCTCCAGACTCATCTCATCTCTCAATTTTCTTTTATTTCTTGGTGGGGCTGGAGTTTAAACTCAGGGTTTTGTACTTGCAAAGCAGGTGCTCACAAAGCAAGTGCTCTACCACTTGAGCCACACTTCCAGTCCATTTTGCTCTGGTTATTTTGGAGATGGAGTTTCAGGAATTATTTGCCTGGGCTGGCCTCTAATTTCTATCCTCCCAATCTCAGCTTCACAAGTGACTAGGGTTATAGATGTGAGCCACCAGCGCCTGGCTATTTTCTGTAACTCTTTTTTTTTTTTTTTTTTTTGGTGGTACTGGGGTTTGAACTCACCCACTTTGTACCACTTGAGCCACTCACCCACTCTTCTGGCTTCAGTTATTTTGGGACAGGGTCTCCCTTTTCACCCAGACTAGCCTGGACTGCAATCCTTCTACTTATAGCTTCCCTTGTAGTTGGAATGTTAGGTGCACATCATTGTGCCCAGCCATTGGCCGAAACGGGGTCTCGTTAACTTTTTTGCCTAGGTTAGGATTAAAGGTGTGAGCAACTGTAACCCGGCTCTTTCTGCTGCTTTCCTAGATGTAGAACTTAGCAACCTCTCCTTCTTCCAGGGCCCTTATCTGACCAATCCCCTTGAAGACCATACTTTCTAATTTCTGCCTCTGCCTTTTCCTTATCATTGCTGCTCCTGGTCCAGTCACTATGCAATTCAGTGATAAGAAAAGATGGACAATTATAATTATTGCCCAAACTGTGTATAGTAAGAGTTTTATGTTCAATTAATTCTCACAATATCCCTATGAGACAAAGACAGATGAAGAACTAAGTAGCCAGAGAGGTTAAGTTACTTGCCCAAGGTCATGTAATAGAATAAGTGGTACAGATGACTCTTAAACCCAGATTGCTTGACTTCCAAGACATCAGAAAAGTACATCAAAGAACATGTACAATTCCAAGCTATTTCCAATGGTCTGTGCAGGAAAAGCTACCCAGCCTGAACAGAAACTCTTAAGATACACAATCCTCAAAACCTAAGAGCTCAGCCCAGCTTATGGGAGAGGCAGCTGTTATCTACCACAGATGAGTAGGACAACAATGAACTTAAATCCCAGCCACTGCTGAAGAATATCTGCTTCTGAATTCAATTTGCTTCAATCCGATCCAATTTAACTCAGTGCATTATCGAGCGCCCACCATGCACTTTGTAAGGGCTGGCCATGAAAGGTCCAGAGAGGAAGGCAGAGAGCCCTCTTGGGAAATCTGAACTAACCCAGGCAGGGATTCGATGCTGGGAACCTGGGTTCAAGGCAGTGAGATATCTTGTGGCCAGCCCCAGAGCTATCAAGAGGAGAAGAATTTAGCAGTTCTGGTTCTCATCCCTGGCCAGTTTTATAATTAGTAGTTAATTAGACTGAGAATTCTATGTCCACATTTCCCGGAAAATATGCATAGAAATATGCCACCTGCTAATAGTCTGGATCTGGAATGTTCTCCCAAAGGCTCATGTGTTGAAAGATTGGTCCCCAGCTGTTGGTAGTATTGGATGGAATACCCATGGTGGGGCCTAGTTGGAGGGAGCAGGTCATTGAGGGTGTGCACTTGAAGGGGATGCTGGACCACTAGCTCTTCTCCTCCCCCTCTGCCTCCTGGCTGCTGTGATGTGAGCAGCTTTGCTCCACTGTGTACTTCCTGCCATGATATTATGCCTTGCCATAAGGCCTAGAACAACGGGGCCAAGTGACCATGGACTTAAACCTCTGAAACCATGAACCAAAATTTATCATTCCTCCTTTTGCTTTTCTTAGGCATTCTGACATAGCAACAGAAAGCTGACTCATATGTCTGAAAGAAAGTAGGATTGAGTGGTTGAGGACATGGGCTTTGGTGACAAAGGACTTGGCTCTGTTCTTCCCAGCAGAGCCACCTAAAGTGGGCTATGTTAATTTTCTGAGCCTCAGTTTCCTCATCTACAAAAAATTATACAATTATCCCTGCCTCACGGGACTATGGAAAGGGTTAAGAGAATTGAAGTAATTAGTAGCACCCAAGCACCTAGAAAGAGTGCAGAAAGTTAAAACCATCTCCTTCTGAACTGATTAGTTTGAAACAAATCATCGCCATACCTTACTACCCCACCTGGTGGCCAATACTTACTAAATGCCTACTGCACAAATAAACACATGAGTGGAATGCATGACTTAGGAGTGGTAGCCACAGGAGGGCCCTGGATGCTAAGCAAAGTACTGTGACAACACCCTGTGGGTGGCAGGAGCCACTGAAGCAGTTTCAGCAGGGAAATGGCCAGGCCAGTGTGAACAGGAGCCAGTGTTTAGCAGGCTCACACTGGCCAAAATAGAGGACGGACAAGAGGGAGCAACTCTGCAGACAAGTAGGGAGAGACTTCAGCAAGAGTGGGTGCAACAGTGCTTGAGCAAGGCCAGGGGCCCGGCAGTGCAGAGAAAAGGAAAAATAGAAAGATATCTAGGATGCAGAACTGGCAGGGTTTGGCAATCAAGATATGGGGAGCAGGTGACAACTGCCCTGCTCTGTGCGATGTCCATACAACAGAGAAGCCAGCTGGCACATCGTGGAGAAGCCAATGACCTCTCTGGATTCCCAGCCATGGTTTTCCCTGGAGCTCCTGGGCTGGCTGCTCTTTCCTCTTCCCAGGCACTGAGCAGAGGTCTGGCCACCAAGATCTGAGAATGGCCGGTACATAGCATGGGCCACGGCAGGCAGCCCATGGGACATTCTTCCACATAACAAGCCTCCCAGCTCCGAGCTGGGGCCAGCAGCCAGCCACAGGAAAGGGCTTCCACCCTTGGCAGACAGGCGTTGGTGGAGGGTCAGAATCACTCCTAACTGCAACATGTTTTTTCCAGAAAAGTCTCTAATGCTGGTTAGGAAATAAAGCACTCTGAAAGCAGTCCAAATAAATGGGGTGTGATTCTCATTTGGTTGTGGCTACTCTGCCAGGCACCATTACCAGTTTACTCTTGTTCAGCCTTTTGAGGAAGATGAATTGAATTCATCTTGACTGAGAAAATTGGCCACACATTTTACAGGTAGGGAAACTGAGGCTTAGAGAGGTCCTTTTAAAAATATATGACCCACTCTTTCCCTGGAGGAACCAGAATTCAAACCCAACTCCTTGACTGCCCAACTCATTCTCTTTCCCCTATGACATATTTCATGATCTTTAATTTTAAAAGTCACATTTCTTCAGACATTCACCTACTGCCAATGGCAGTGTGAAGTGATCAAATGCTTTTAGAAAGCAATTTGGCAAAAAGAATCAAGAGTCTTAAACAATATCCATTCTGGGAGTCGCTCCTAAAGAAATAATCATAAATCCAGAAAAAAACAAAAAAAGCTTTACACACAAAAATGTTCTCTACAGCAATGTTTATGACACAAACAACTAGATACAGTGTTAATATCCACAGAAAGAGCAATGGGTAAGTAAGCTGTAATATATCCACTTAGTGGATTATTTGAGGGCAAGTGTTTATAATAACAAAGAAAGTGCTAATGTTACAAGTGTGACATAATCAGGATATGATACTCTCTGAGCCCTGGGTACTTACAGAGCTGTTTCTATTTTCGGAACTTACCCATCCAGTCTCAATCAGCCCCTTCCAAATTGTTCCAGATTTTAAAACAATAACATTCTTTGATGTGGAAAATATATTATTTCTTGATTTTATATACAGTGAGAGTTAAAAACATCTCTAGAAATATTGCTATTTTTATTGATCTGTAATACCAAATTTAGTAAACTGTGTTTGCCTTTAAGTCCCTCTTACACAAAAATCCTGAGGCTGACAAACCCATCACTCCTCTTTGACACAGTTCTGGAGGCAACAGCCACACAGGAAGCCCCCCAAAAAAACTGAGAAAGAGAGAGAGAGAGACTGTGAGAAAGTTCATTAAGATGAGGGGTTACCAAAAAATGTACAAAACAATCTTTCTTTTTAACCTGTAACAATTAGAAAATGCAATGGTAAAATAATCCTATAACATCAACAAAAACTATGAAGACATCCAGGATTAAATCTAACAAGAAATCTGCTAGTCCAACAAGGTGAAAGCTATAAAAATTTTATTAAGGATCATAAAAAGGCACCTTGAGAAATGAGAGGCATGCGTTGTTCGGGATAGGAAGATTCATTATTGTAAATGTGTCCATTCCATCCAAGTTGACAAATTCAGTGAGATTTCAACTGAAATCACAATGGAATTTCATTGGAAGGAAAACTGAAAATTTTACTCTCAAACTCATCTGGAAAAGTAAATGCATTAATTGCCAATAAAATGTTTTTAAAATAAGAGATGTCTTCCCACTGGAAAACGGAAATTACACTAAAACAATGACAAAGTTGAAACAATGCAATTATGGTACAAAAGAGTGACAGAGAAACAAAGCAGAGAGAATGTCCAGACCAGCCATGGATAGCTGTGAACTTGGCTTATGATATAGGGCTAAATCAAACTAGAAAGGACAGGTTTGGGAGAATTCAATGTTCACTTGGAACTAAAATAAATCTAGATCTATAGCTCACGCCTGGTACAAAAATAATTAAAACATTAAACATTTGAGTGTGAAATATAAAACTGAGAATTCTAGAAGAAACAGAGAAGACCGGTGTAATAATTGTCATTTGGCAGGTATTTGTAGCTAATACAAAACCCAGAGATTTATGTGATCAAACCGGGAAATCAGGTGACTTGATCACAGTGGTATTTAAAACGGCAGTGAGGAAGATTAGAACAAGGCTTAAGACAAGTTACTGACTGACAGGACTTTTTATACTATTTGCTAATATTCCAGATATATAAATAGCTCCTACAAACCAATAGGAAAGACTCTTGCATCGGATAGGCAATTCAGAGAATAAAAACTACTATAAACACATGAACAGATTCATTAGCTGTACTACTAATTGGAGAATGGAAATCAAGAAAAGTGTTATTTTGTTTTTGTTCAGAGATAGGGTCTCACTATGTTGTCCAGGCTGGTCTCAAACTCCTGGACTCAAGTGATCCTTCCTGCCTTAGCCTCCTGAGTAGCTGGGACTATAGGTATGTGCCACCAGGGCTGGCCGAATATGGTGTTACTTATTGTTCACTCCTCACTGAGTTGCATAAAAATAACAAAACTTTGGGAAGGAGGGACATAGCCAGTTACATACATAGTTGACAGAAACTTTAAAATGACACAGCTTTTCTGGAGTACATTTTGGCAGAACCTAAATTTAAACATAACATATAATTTGACCCAGAAATTCCACTTTAAGGAAGTGCTCCTATAAATGTTCCAATATGCACTAAGATGAATGCATGATGGTGTTAATTGTAGCACTGTTTGAAATGGTGAAAAGTGTAATATTAGGCAACTATTAAAAATTTATATATATATATATGTATACATGGATATTTACTGAAATGGAACAATGTCTAATATGTACATTTAAGAGAACAAAAACAAGCTGTAGAATAAAGTATTTATGCTTAACCCCTCCATCTTATGTGTAAATATAAAAATATATAGATACACAAGTCTGAAAGGCTGTTTACCAACTTTTCTGTCTCTGGGGAGGACGGTGGAGTTAGAGCAGGGGTTGACAAACAGAAGATCTTAAAATTTTTACTCTGTACTCTTGGGCATCTTTTGAATTTTTCACAATGACTGTGAATTGCTTTTGTAAATAACAAAAATGATATACACACATACTCTCTATGAACACAGCTGTTTAAATTGAAAACAAAGCAAAGCCATGGCTAAAAAAAGATGGAAGGAAATACACAAAAATGTTCATGTAGGAGCACTTCTTTATTTATCTGGTGTTTCTCTATTTTCTAAATTCTTTGATGACCTTGCCTTAACATTTATAATGGAAGTTTAAAAGAAAAACCAGAAGACCCTTTATTCTTTTTAAGTTCTGTTTCCTTTTTGCTGGAAATCCAATTCAGTAAAATAATTGCCTTTTCCCTCTTTTATGCAAAGGCTGCCCAGGTGATTTTGAAGCAGAAAGTGGGGGCTCGGCACCCCTAGTATTGACTTGAGCACATTTTTAGGAGGTGAGTAACCAAATGCAGATGGGAACAAGAGCCAATGGGTCTGATGAAAGGGTTCACGTTATCCCGTTAAAAGTGATTAATGGGATATTCCTAGCATAATAGTATGTGTGTAATAAATTGATGATGCTTTATTATGATGGTGAATGGATCATTGTGCTATCCATTCATCCAACCCCCACATCAGTGAAACAACTGGGTCACAACCCTGCCTGGGGCTAAGAAAAGGAAAGGAATTAAAATAGAGCTAAGATTACTAATAAGGAAGGAGAGTGGGGGTGTAGTTTTTACTGAGTACTGACTCTGTATCACTTGCCTCTTGTGCACCATTTTGGGCATTCTTGTGCCTACTTTGCAGATGGGAACACAGAGGTTAGTGGCTTGTCCAAGTGGTCAAATGGAAGTGGTTTTATCTGAGTCCAGGTGGTGAGCGAGCACGAAGGCGCTCTCACCAGTGCATCTACGGAAGGATGTGCTGAGCTCTGAGCCCTTCTCTTTCTCCCCAGGGTGGAGTTTTGAAAGTTCTAGTGGTAGTTCCAGAAAATGATGCATGGAATGCTGGGGCGGGTTTAAATAAAGCCACCAGGTGGGCGTTCCTGCTCAATTATGCATGAGCTCTTTGTGACTTCACCCCGGTACCTACAACATGCAGGAAAAGCATGCCTTCACTCAATCCACAGTCTGAAAAACACAAACTTATCAAAAATATCTGAGTGTTGACAGTAGACTCTCGTATTCTAGTGATAATTGGTGTGTGTGTGTGTTTGTGTGTGTGTGTGTTTGACCTAAATCCACAGAATTTACCATTCCGTGACTTTACAAACTAGGTTTCATGTTCTTAATTTTTCATATCTCAATTGCTAACTGCCTAACTAGTGGACAGCCCAGCCTTTTTCTAGAATGTTCAGTGTGGTTGATACTGGTCTCTGAAGCAGTCCTCTAGTTGGCTGCTGCCTGCTGGCAGGGGAGGAGATGCAAATATACCCTCATAGAGCAGCTACACTTGCTCTAGTCCTGGGAGGGAGAGCAGTGGGACTCCCTGAATAATGGATTCTTTTTGTCCTTTGAACCTGGTCCTCAGAGCCACTGCCCCTCCAAAGGTTTCTCTGGATTTTCCCAAGTCTTGAAGCCTCCCAAGGCTGAAGGATCATATGCACCAAGTTGGGTCCCACCACGGCTGCCTGGGCCCCAGGGGTTACCTCACTGTCAGTTCACCTCCACACTGCTCTTCTACATGTTCACACCTATAGTGGATGCTGCTGGTGCCCCATATGGAATCCTTGACCTTTCAGAATGGGCTACCCGCTGCCAGGTAGGAATGTCTGCATCCTTGTGTTTGGGGGCTCTTTATCTCCAGGCCAGGCCACTTGCTCACGGGGCCCAGCAGCCTGGAAGGACTGGGAAATTAACAACTCCTAGTCCTGGCCCCCATTCAATGACTCTCAGGATTGGTGTGTAAATACCCAGCTCTCTTATTCCCTGGGTGGGACAATTCTAACACTTAGTTCTGCAGACCTGTGTTTGCCATAGTTGCTCTGTGGGACTATGTCACTTTGTCCCTTTCACAACCACACACCCTTTATTGGCTGCTGTCCTTTCCCTGGATCATGTCCCCCTTCTCTACTAGTTAAATTACAGTCCTTGGACACTTGTCTCGTTTGCTTTTGAGAAATGCAAAGAAGAATGTGAAGAACTTCAACATCGGATGCAAGATTGTGCCAAGAAGCAGCCCTCCTTTGGAATGCCTATCTCGTTGGGGCATCTGGGTCACCTACTGGGTCCCCAGCTTCTTCTGGGACCCAAATCCTATTCTCCCAAGAGGTTCTAAGTAGTTCTGTGGAGAAGAGGTGCTGCCTTGTTTCCCTTAACCCCATCTTTGCACTTTCACTTCCACATCAGAGAAATGGGGACAGTCCCTGCCACCTGGGTCAGGGTCATCCTCTCAGGCTACCTGATCGAGAGTTCTGTGTAAGTCATGTGCCTGACATTTTGCTTAGGCCTAATTTGAAATCCACAGCAGTGCCAGCAATTGTAAATTATTATTCCTGATAGCCCGGCTTCAAAGCTAAAGAAACAGAGGCTCAAGTAAACTCCGGAGCTGAGGTTCGATTCTGGGTCTAACTCTAGAGTCTGCTAGACAAACAGCCTCTGTTGACATGGGCAGTCACATGGGTGTGTATGGTGGTGGTGGGATGTCAGGGATGACAGGGGCAGGATTGATCCTGTGTAGGGTCTGGGGCAGTACTCTGAATTCGAGGCGGCCTGGGCCAAATAGGTCTAGTCTGGGCCAAAAGCAGGATCCCGGGCGGAGAGGTTGGGTGTATGGTGTGAAGTGACAGAGGTTTGGAGTGCTGGGTGTTAAACTGAGGTACTTCAGACACAGTAAGAAGCTGGTAGGAGCAGGTCCAGTCCCAGGGACTGGGGCTGTAGAAGGAAGCTTCACATCTCCCTCTGGGGAGGCTTGGGGACATCGTATAGAAATCTTGCATAGTCAGTACTGGCAGACAAGTGACCCTAGATGTCCCTCCAGACTGAAAGGGGCTGCTGTGTCTCATCCAGTTCCCAGACATGGAGCATGGGCTGCTCCCAGGCCCCATGACTTTGGGGGTGGGGGGGTGTAGCACACTTTATAGCCAAGTCCTCTGGGTTACCAAATTTGGAGGTCTGACACTGCAGTACAGGGTGCCCCAGGGCCTGACCTGAGCCCTGAGCCCTGAGCCCTGCCTCCCATCTCAGTTGGACCTGCTGGCACCTTGACCCAGTCCCTCATGAGCTCCTGGACCCCTCCCGACAAGGCACCATTGGCATCTCCCACACTTCTCAGTGCCCCAGAGGCTGGGAGCCATGAGGGTCCCAGAAACCTGGCTGAATTTGCTCTTGTTAAGTTCCAGGATCAAGCACTTTACATATTAATCAGGTTAGGAATCTGAGCACATATCAAGGGACTGAAATATGTAGATTTTAATGATGAATTCACGCTCATCAGAAAACCAATGAATCATCCTAACTTCATTATCAGGAATTATTTGATGGGGGAATTGGCAGAGGGGAAGCAAGAAAGAGGGGGTGAGCAGGGGAAGGTGAGGGGGAGAGGAGAGCTTGGTTCTCAGCCCAGCCTGCATTCTTTCCCTGCAACACAGGGTTGTAACAGGACATTTTTTTCCCATGATTCAGGTTGGATCCTGAATGCACCCACATCCTGGGGGCCTAACTGAGCTGGGGACATTACCCAGTGAGATCGCACCTTCAGGCCCAGAGTAGACCAGGAGAGACATAGCTACCTCTTACCCTTACAGTTGTTTTAACATTACCCAGTAAGTCACCCCTCTAACACTAACTGCCAGGGTGAACTGGACAAGTCACATGCCACCTCCCTGTGCCTCAGTTTCCTTACCTGGAGATTGAGAACTACAAAGAGCTTCTGGGGTTGGAACCAAGGAGAAGGGTGAAGAACCCCCCCCCATTCCCCTCCAATTCAGGTTCTCTTTGTGCTTGGTTAGGTGCAGAGTCCAGTTAAGAAGAATCAGACACTCTAGAACTGGGAAGAAGTACTTGTCATTGCTGAGAAGACAGAAGGCATTCAGAGGAGGCTTCCTGAGAATGTGGCCTTAGGAGTGGAAAGTGAAAGAAACCAGAAAGTGAGTTCTGTGGATATCGAGGTGAAGAACCTTCCAGATGGAAAGAACAGCAAGTGCAAAGGCCCTGAGGCAGGAAGAGCATGCCTGCTGTCTAAGAAGAGCAAAGAAGGCAGTTTGGCTGCAGAAATGTTAGAGAGAGAGGAGGAAGTAAGGGCAGAGAGGTAGCAGAAGGAGGGGTGGGGTCAGAGGGAGCAGGGTCTGTGAAAGAGCGTGTTAAGGTCAAAATAATACTTAGAAATGGAACCAGAAGTTAAAGTGGCTGCTCTGTGTGAACTGAGGCACTGAGGCAACAGGAAGCCAAGATGGGCAAATAGAAGAGGAGCATGTGTGAAGTAGGGTGCACGTAGATACACCTCTCTGTGGTAGAAAGGTCTGGATCTGGCTTGGAAGGCTTGGATCCCACCCGCCCCCCCCACCCCCACCCCCACCCCGCCCCTTGGCTCTGCTGCTCACTCGCGGAGTGAAGCTGGGACTCGGATTCCTCATTTATAGGATGAGAGAAGCTGCAGCTTCTATTACTTCTCCAGCTCTTCTCTTCCCTGGGATAAGCCACCCGTGGCTGCTCTTTAGCAGTGCAAATAAAAGTCTGTAGGTATGCATCATGCATGGCCTCAGCAGATAGTCAAGAGAACTTGGGAAAGGGGGTCCCAGGCTGAGGTCAAGAGGCTACTTCTCCCCCACCCAGCTTGTTTCTTTTGGGAGCCACTGAGGACACAGTTGGATGGGGCAGAGCCAGAGCCCCAGCCTCAGCAGTCCCTGACCCTACTGGGGAGGGGCATAGGATCAACCCTCTCCCGGGAGCCTCACTTAGCTTCTTTGAGGGAAATACAACATGAGCTGATTCCAGTTTGACAAACAGGTACTAAGAGCCTGCCAGAGGCAAGGTGCTCTCGTGTATTATCCCATTTAACCCTCCCAGAGACTATGCAGGAGGGATTTCCCTCCCATTTTGCAGGTGAGGAAACCAAGGTTCAAAAATAGAAGACTCAAGGCCACATGGCTTATACGGCAGGTGTAAGGCAGCCTCGGTGAAGGGCTTGGGTTTGTCACTACTTTCTTTCTTTCCACCTTTGTGGTTCTGGGGATGGAATCCAGGGCTGCACCTATTAGGCAGGTGCTCTACTACTGAGCATCATCCATTCAGAGCCCACAGACACTTCCTCATCGTGGACCTGGTTACTCTCAGTCCTTACCCTCACCCTGGCAGGTAGATTTAGAGGCTCAGAGATGGGAAGAGCCTTACTCAAGGTCACATGGATAAGCGGTGGCAGAGCCAAATTCCCTGCCAGTCCACAAAAGCAGGTTACTAAGAAGTGCTGTTTCTTATGTGGGCCTTCTAACCAAACATCCCACTCCCCAAATAACCCATCCGGGCTGCAGCTCTCATGGAAGGAATACAGTGGAGTCATTACCAGCCTCCAAAGAGATAAAGCATTGCAAATTGAATGAGAAACTCTATTTTCACATCCTGATGAAGACGTAACTGACATTGGGAGAGTGAATTGTTCTGCAGAAACACACAGCCCCTGCTTTTCTCCTTTTAAAAAAAAAATTGGGGAGTTATAGCTTGAGAAAAATAAAGCAGCTGACTATCACAGATAAAAATGCCCTTTTGCCTAATTGGATCTTTAATAAGGAATCCTAATTAATTCCCCTGAATGGAGAAGTTTTACACTGGTGTTATCTCAGCCCCCTTGCTGATGGGCTGGTTATTTCCAGATATAGAATAATGAATCTTTCCCAGCCAGGCCAGGAGTCACCAGAGACTTGTCAATTTCCTTGTGAAGGTAATTACTTGCTAAGGCACCAAGGGGGGGGTGGAGGTGGGGGCTGGCTCTGAGCATTGGGGGAGGGATGGGGGAGAGAGGAGGGGTTCAGGAAGGAACTGCCCCACAAGGGATGGGGCAAGATTGGAAACTGTAGGAATTACCAGTGGAAGAGTAGAAGCCATGCCAGCATTAGGATGCCATCCCCAGCACAGACTAAGGCCAAGGGACACTTGCCCTCTTGTGCACAGTGTCACTTGATAGAGCTTGACAGGCTCCAGTCATTGTGAGAGTCCACGGGGCTGCACACAGAAGTTAGGACACAGGCCTGACTATGACTCTTTTTGGCCAAGGCAAAAGCTGGGCTGTCATTGCCTAGGGACCCTTGGGGCACCATAAAGACAAGACTAAATGAAACGGGTTATCTGGACAATTCAGGCCACAGACCGGCAATGAGAGGATGTAGCTAAATGACGTGCCATTTGTCTGCAGTGACAGGGTTCTTCTGAAGGGGAAGGCTGATGGAAGGTTGGACCACCCTGGCTGGGGTGGCTTCTAGAGAGCTGGCAGCATGTAGCTGACAAGGCCAGGAGGAGCCCAGCTGCCTACAGCCCAAGAGACACAGTAGCACAAGGGCAAAGGAACAGAAACCTGGCCTAGCTGGTGGCTCACCGCTGTAATCCCAGCTAGTCAGGTGGCAGAGATCAGAAGGATGATGGTTCAAGGCCAGTCTGGGCAAAAAGTAAGCAAGAATCCATCTCAACAAACAAGCTGGTGGTGCACGTTTGTAATTCCAGGTATTTGGGAAGTGTAAGTAGGAAGATCAAGGTCTGAGGCTGGCCCTGGGCAAAAAATTTTGAGACCACCACTGAAATATAACTCAAGCAAAAAAAGGGCTGGGGAAATGGTTCAAATGGCAGAGCACCAGCCTAGAAAACTTGAGGTCCTGAGTTCGAACTCCAGTACCACCACACACCAAAAAAAGGAGCTAAGGCCCAAAGCACAGACCTAGGAGCATCCTTCTAGGAGACCCACAGTCTCTCCTGACCTCCAAGATAAGATCAAGAGGACAGAAAGAGAAACAGGCTGGGAGGCAAAGAGGGGTTCAGTCTGCAACCTGGAAGCTCTGTGACCTTGGGCACAAGACCTGGCTGAATCTCAGTTTCCAATACTTGTTTGAAGCTGCAAAAGAAACAAGCAGTGTGAATGCGTGGCAAGTAGTGGGTTCTCTACAAATAATACCATGTTTCCTTCTGTTTCTCAGACCCTTCTGTTGCCAGAAACATCACCTAAGGGGGCAATCCTGTTGAGGGGAATCTGTGAAAAATTAGAAAGTCTCTGATAGCGAGTCTCAAGTCCTCAGCAGGTTAGGGAGCACCCACCACCTGCCTCACATAACTGAGACCAGGGAAGTCCAGAACCCAGAGTGACTTGCTTAGCAGGAAGAGTCAAAGCCACCCTGGTCACTCCTGACTTTCTCCTTGTGCTTCCAGAAAAACCACCAATTGGGCCTGAGGAGGCAGCGCTGTCCGGTCTAAGGGGATATTCCTGCTGGGACCTCCACCCTGCACCATCCTGACTCATCCATTGCAGCAGCCGAGACTCACAGTGCTTTGGACCTGAGCACAGGCTGGGAACCTGGGGGGTGGGAGGCCCTTCTAGGTGATGGTGGGACATAAGGTCAGAGGAAGGACACAAGCAGAAGTGAAAAGCTGGGCCTGTCAAAGTCTGTTGTGCCAAATTATTTCTTGTAACTCTATGTAGGGCCCCAAGAGGGCAAGATCACTAAGGTCACTGGAATAGTTGGCAGCACAATTGGTATTGAGCCCTCCTATGACTTGGAAAAGCCCTGCTCCAAACTGCTTTCCTGGGATCAGGATAGAAAAATGAACCAGAAAATAGAGGAAAAGAAGAAAGAGAGGGAGGTAGATCAGTGTTCAGAGCCCAGAGCACAGATTCCAAGTGACAGTCGATGCTTACTAGCTGTGTGACACTCAGCAGGTCTGTTTGCAGTCTTAGCTTTTCCACTTGAAAACAAGGGATGATGGCCCATTCTTTCACAAGTTCCACAATGAGATAATTCATGTTAACGCTTAGCCCAGTGCTGAAGACACAGAGGCTCTTGAAGATGGTCACATACGCAGAAGCTAAGGGAAGAGGAAGGCAGGTGAGCAGAGGCTGGAAGAGGCAGACAGCCTGTGCCTGAGCCTGCTTCAAGGGCAAGGGATAACCCTAGGAATGACAGAGGGAACAGAGTGGGAAAACCCAGCTGTGGAGGAGAGTGTGGGTGAGGAGGAAGCTATGACAGGCTCAGTTTCTTCATCTACAAGATGGGTGTGCTAAGACCTAAAGTAGGTGGTAAAGATTCAGTGGAACAAGACAGTGATGACACTTAATACAGGTGATAGCCTCAATTCAATCACAGATGCCATACATACTTCCCTGTAGTTTATCTTTTAAGAATAAATTTTATTTTATATATATTTATGGTATACAGTATGATGTTTTGATATATGTATATATGCATGTGTATGTATATGTGTGTAACACACACGCACACACATATACACACACACGCACATGGTTGCTATGGTGAAACAAATTGGCCTATCCATCATCTCATGTAACTACCCGTCCTCCTGCTCCCTGCAGCATAAGCCAGACACAGAAAGAAATACATTTCATGATCTCACTTACATACAGATTCTAAAAAAAAAAGAAGTCACATGTATGGTATAGAGAAAGATGGGAATAAATCCATGGCTGCCAAGTTGGAGGGGTGGGAAATGGGGAGTTAGAGGTCAAAGGTTACAGCAGCAAGTGTGTAGGATGGACAAATGGAGAATCTGACGTTCACTGAGGACTATGGTTAATAACAGTGTTTATCTTGACGATAGTGGTGTTGCCAAAGGGCTCTGAGACTAGTCCATGTGAGCCCAGTACCACATGCTTTTCCTTTTGGTGATGGTGAGATGGGGCTGTGAGGAGGTTACAGAGCCTCCAAAATCTCAGAGATGGATTTATTATACAGATAGTCAGCAAATCTTCACATCTGCCTGGGACAGGACTTCCACGGAGCACTGAGGATGCAGAGGTGGGCCAAATTCTTGCTCTTGAGGAGTTCATATTGGAAGAAGGATGCGTGAAAAGCCAAATGGCTTATACAAGTGTAGTGGGAGCTTGGAGTGAAGGGTGGGAGGACAGGGATGCCCACATTGCAAGGTTTCAGGGGGAGACACCCTATACCAAGCAGACAAGGAGGTAAAGCCAGACTGCAGTGGCCCCTCAAAGGGCTGAGACCTTCTACTTCTGCATCATAATCACAGGGCTTCTCACAGAATCTGGCACAGAACAGCTACCAAAACTATTTGTGAAATAAGTAAAGTCTGCTAGGAGTCGAGTTCATTGTAGGCAAAAGATGTGCTTCTCCAAACTCGTGCACAAACCAGAACCCAACATGCATGTCAAATGCAACTGGAGAGCTTCCAGGGTAGTGAGGACCCCACTTATAAGAAGACAGACCATTTTACCACAGGAAAATCTACCCCTTGTGTTACTGCTCTGAAAAGAATTCTGCTTAGGCCCAAAGTGGCTCTCAAACTTTCATCTGCTTCACAACACCCACGAAAATGGTTAAAAATACTGAATTCAAGTCCTATTCTCAGAAATTCAGGATTGAGTAGGCTGAGGGGGCCCAGGAATCTGCACTGTGAAATGTCTTTCCAGTAAATCTGAGCAAATTGTTGGTCTAAATATCACAATTTGAAGAATGCAGGGTCAGTTCGACTGGGTAGTTTTTGTTTGTCTGTCTGTTTTGAGACAGGGTCTCACTATGTATGTAATCCAGGCTGGCATGGAATTTGAGATCCTCTTGTCTCTATCTCCTGAGTGCTGGGATTATAGCTGCACACCCACACCTGGCCTTCGAGGGTATTTTAAAAGTGGGGGTATGAGTGAGATGGATCAGAAGCTTTGGGGTCCCAGGAAGTTGCTGTCTGGACCCCTCTTCTCCTCAAATACACTCTGTAATAACAGACAGATGTTTCTTACTTTTCAGTATGATAGTCAACTCCTGAAAAGCCCATTTTCTATGTCACTTTTTGACATCCTTCAGAGTCATTTTCCCCAAAGCCTCCACACTCCAGTTTATAGCTCTTCACTGAGGTGCACACTGGGGCCCTCTGGGTATTTTTAAAATACACTAATACTGCCTGGCATTCTGATGTAGTTGGCCTGGGGTGTCACCTTGTCACCCTGATGGTTCTAACCGCAATGGTTATACAGACCTCACTGCATCCTTTCTGCCTGCACCTTATCTCTGGCCCAGGGATCAACATCAACAGACCTCTCTGCTTTCTCCAAATCTCCCCTCAGCCAGATCTGCGGTGACCAGAGGAGGGATCTAGAGAAGACAAAGCCACAAGTGGGCCTGGCTTTAGAGGATGGAGATCACAGGCAGAAGGTTAAAAGAGGTCCCCAGCGGTCACCAAGTTCACAGCTGACAGCAGACAGACTGCTCATCACCCCTGATTGCCTTTTCTCCTTCTTCCTGGGGTTTGTAGGCAGGTGACAAAGAGCAACCCTGGTGGGTTGATTCTGCCCCAGCCCCAACCCCTGGGCAGGCAGAGTGGGCGGAGGATTGGTGCCCACCAAATCTCTCACCTCCTCCTGCCAGGCACAGTGGGCTGGGCTCAGAGGAAGGAAGGGAAGAGCCAAGATTGACGTGGCTGCAGAAACTGACATCAGGCGCCAGACAGGCATTTGCTTAGCAAACTGGCTAATTTTAACCTCTGCCTCTCAGAACCGAACTCTTTTGAAAGGAAGGAATAAAAAAGAAAGTGATATTTAACACATTGCTATTTCTGTGCTACACAGTCTCTCGTCAAGGTGGCAAGTTGAAGCCTAATTGATTTCTTAGTCAAAAGGGGGAAAGAAAAAAAAAAAAAAAGACAGGACAAAAAGGAAAAACAAACAAGTGAGAAACCTTCCCTCACTCACGTTGCAATCAAACCTCTCCAGTCCTTGTCGACTGCTGAGCTCTCTTTTTTAAGACTGGCCAAGTGACTTGCATAATTTAAAATCTTTCCTAGCTCTGATCAGCCTTCGCTGGCCAAGCAGTTTGCTGATTAATTATTAATCAGACTGAGTTTAGGAGGAGTAATCAGCGAGAGTCAGTGCTAATTTGCAAATGTCCCCCAGGAAGGTTATTACTTAAAATACTTAGTGGAGAGGCTCCGTGTTAACCTTTGCAATTAGCCACAGGACGTTGTTACTGGCCAGGCAGGAGCAGGTCTGTTCTCCAAACAAACCCACCCTGGATATCTACTAAGTGCCAGGCTTGGTGCTTGGGGCTTTTCATGGTACTGCAGGCAATGATGGAGGAAGAGAAGAGCACAGAAGAAAAGACGAATACACAAGTAAGCAAGAAAATATCAGGAATTGACAAATGAGTAAAATGAAGGGTGATGCTGTATTAGAGAGCTAGGGGCTTTCTTTAGACTGCATGGACAGGAAAGGCCTTTTTGGGGAGGAGAAATGCAAATTGAACTGTACGCTTCAGAACAGCCAGGTCCTTTTTTATTGCTTGCTTTTTCTTTTTAACTGTGAAAGAAGAGCATTTGAACATTTTGAAGGAGGAGAATCTTCAGCCAGTGCACAGGCCAAGGGAGGGACCCTGCTCAACCTGTCATGGGACAGGAGGAAGGTGGTGAGGCTGGGTTCTGGTGAGAGGTGGGAGCAAGAGGTAGGAAGGAAGTTGGAGAGGAAGCAGTGGCTGGATGAGATAGAGTCCTATTGTAGGATTTTATTCTAAACATGATGGGAAGTCATTGGGAGGCCTTAAACAAGGAGAGATGTTTTGATTTACAAACATAAGTCACTCTCGTTACTATATGGAGAACAGATTATAGGAGAGGTAGAAACAAGGGGACAGGCCATGGAGTAGCCCAAAGATGCTGGTGGCATAGAATGGGCAGAAGCAGTTTCTTCTTGGGAACAGAAAGATGTGGAGAAAGCCAGGATGAGGTAAGAAGTCCAAGTTGAACAGAAACAGCTCAGATCAAAGGTAAATGGGCATACAAAATGAAGTATTAACAGCCAATGGACTAACTTTTAGTTAGCCTTAAAAGAAATGAAATTCCAACACAGGCTACAACACCAGTGACCTAGAAAACATTAAGCCGAGAAAAATAAGCCAAACACAAAAGGCTAACATTGCTGGGATGCCCAGCAGAGACAGACTCGTAAGAGACAGGAAGTGGAATGGTAGTTACCAGGGGCTGGGGGTTATTATTTAATGGATATGGAGTTTCAATTTGGGATGGTGAAAAAGTGCTAGGAATGGATAGTGTTATCCACTATTAAGTATCCAATGTACTTAATGTCACTAAATTGTACATTAAACTTGTTAAAATGGTAAATTTTATGTTATATCTATTTTACCATGTTAAAAAAAAATAAGTCTGCTTTGGACCTGTTCATTTTGAGATTTCTATTTATATACATGGAGCCTGAAGATCCATCAGGTCTGAAATTTTAAATTGAGTCCTACTGGCAAACAGATGATATTGAAAACCAACTTATGATTGGTTGAGGTTACCTGGAAGAGATGGAAGATGAGGAACTGGAGGGTCCCAGGACCTCGCAGGCAGTCCAAATGAAAGGGATGGACAGAGGTTGAATAGTGGAGGAGAGAGAGAGAGCAAAGGAGACTCTGAAGGAATGGCCAAGGTAGCCAGCTATGCTACCATGGCAGCCAAGAGCAGGAGACAGAAGTACAGGTGACCAATGCCACATGTTGCCAAAGTCAGATGAGGATGGAAAAGTGACATTGGATTTGGCCAGCTGAGAGTGACTGGCAATCTTAGCAAGGTCAGTTTTAATGGCAAAGTTGGGCAGACACTAAGAAAGAGAATCATCTCAGCATTTGGTGGTGGCTGAGCAATTAGGTAGTATGTGGTGGAGAAATGGAGAATTTTGTGTTATTTTGGTAGATATTAGGGAACATGCCTCTATGTTGTTGGCAGTACTCAAAAGACAGGGGAAAAAAAAGGAATGAAAGAAAGAGATGAATTTAGTAGGGAAGTTTAGGGAGGCATTGATCTTTGACAAAAGCCAGGACATTTTATCTGGTGAAACAAGCGGTGTGGCAGAGAATTCACTCACCAATCATTTCACCTATTCATCCACATTTCCTGGCTCCCTTGCAGCTCACCTGAACCATGTGGTCCATTTTTGACCAATAAAATATGAGTTGGGAGTAATGTGTATCATATCTGGGCTAGAGTAGTGAAAAGCACATGCTGAATTATCTACTCATTTCCCTCCCATAACATTGGAGAGGGTCACATATCCCAGGTGGCATAGCCACCAGATGGTGAAACACCCCTGAACCTACCTGCATGATTCTGTGGATCACAGCCACTCTCACTGGCCAGACAAATAACCTAAGTAAGAAATATTCCTTTGTGGTGTTGCACCACTGAGGATTAGGGTTAAGGAAGTTCAAAGAAGGAAGTGTCAAGAGTTGAGGTTGGGGTGGCCAGCAAGAGTTTGATCTAAAAGGATCTTGTGTGCCTTATCAAGGGCTTGAATTTTATTCTGTTAGACAACAGAAGATGATTGAAAGCTTTCACCTGGGGCTTAGCATGTCAGAGCTGCATTTTAATTAAGCCATTCTGGTAGCAGTGGGGAGAATGAATTGGAGAGTGCCAAGATGCTAGGAGATCAGTAAGGAGGCTATTAAAACCCACAAAGAAGAAAAGATGATGGGCTGGATCCAGGGAGTGGTAGCAAGAATAGAAAGACATTTTGTAGGAGGTGCATTGAGAGAACTTGCAATTAATTGAATGTGGCTGGTGAGACAGGGATTAAATGGATGATCAGATTTTTGGATAACAGGTAGAGGGTGTGCCATAAAACTAAGAATGGAAACAAACTCCGGCCATTTTGGGTGTCAATTATGAGCAGAGTTGGGACAAGTTGAGTTGAGAGATTGATGGCACATCAAGGTAGAGATGTAGTCAACCAGGTAATTTGCTCTATAGCTTGATGCTCAGTGAGAGGTTGGGTGATGGAGCCAGCTTTGGAAGTCAGAACGAACAGGGGGTATCTGAAACCATACCCAGGAACCATACCCAGGAACAGTGTGTGCAGTGAGCAGAGCAGTAAGGCAAGAAGGGATTAGGAACATCAAAGGAGAGAGAGGAGGAAGGAATGGGTAGAAAGATCCAAGAAGAACCAGAAAGAGGACCTTGAAGGCAGAGAAAAGAGAACTCTAACAGGAGAATAAAAACAACATAAAGTATTGCTGAAGTGTCCTTTAAGATAGGATCTGAATACTTTCTGGAGGTGGCAGTGGGGGTATTTGTGATACAGAGGGGGTGTTCTCTGTTGAGGATCTTGCAGCGAATGGGTTCAGGGAAAGGCTGGGGAAGAAAAGTGAAGGGTTGAAGTAGGTGGGGAATGGATGGGAAAAGTCATTGAATGTCATATGTAGGCCACTTTTCGAGAAGCTTGGATAAGAAATGCCCAGAGACACTAGAGGTCTTCATCCTTCACAAAGCTTCCCTGTTTTGTTCACACCAACCCTCCCTTCTCCCATCCCAAATGATCCAAACTGCTGAGTTCAACTGATTGTTTTGCTCCTTCAATAAACCATCAACAGGCTGTCCACAGATAATTTTCTGTGAATTTTGCTTCCTTAGTCTGTGGGTGTCACACACACTCCCACCGGACAAGAAGCAGCTGGAATTACAACAAGTACAAGTTCAGAGAAAGAACCAAGGACCTGAGTCAGTCCTAGGAATCTGAGAAGAGCTGGAAGAAGCCAGAGAGGCAAAACTCGTGTGAAATATGAGGTACACTGAGCCAAGAGTGAGTGGTACAAACATTCGAGCCCAAATGAGAAATCAAAGACCTTGAACAATCTAAATGAATCAACATTCCAAGACCTGGAAGACAGGTCTTGCCAGCATGCATGGCCTCAGGAAGGGCCCAGAACAACTCTTTCCATCTGTCTTAGCTGTGCATTCAGACACCTGGCAGCTCCTCAGGAGAGGTCGAGGACAGCATCTTGTCTGTGCCCTTCACAGTACTGGCACAGGTCTCCTCACAGATGAGGTACTCAGTTCAAACCTGTTGCATGCAGTCAGATCCATGGAGGGCAGACCAGCTGCCCGACCTTTGTTTCCTACATATACAACTGCCGAACCCCAAGCTTTAGCAGAGCTCTGTGCCCAGGGCAGACAACATTAGCTCAAGTCCAGCTCCTCCCAGCTTGTGTTTTTGTTTTCTTTCTGGAAGCAACTTCTCACCTACAGAAGTGAGGAGGTCAGGCTGCTACTCCGAGGAGAGTGCAGGAGGCCAGGCCTCGACCCTCCAGATGGCTACGTGCCAACGGCATACTAGGGCACTAATCCTCTCCTACGTCTCAGCTATGGAGCTTGTAATGCTATTTCCAACTCCGAGAGGTACAGAGATGAGATTTTAAAGGGCTGCTTATTTATGGTCTGGCTCCTGATGAATACAACAGATGCAATTTCATGGGCTCCATCAGAAAAGAACGGTTTCTTGGTGTGGCTTAAGGCAGTGAGAGGTGGCAAAGAGGGAAGGGGAGAGAAGGTACACAGACCCTGGGCAGGTCTCAGAGTCTCAGCTGGGATGGGCCTGCTTGCTTACCAGCACTACTGAGCTCAGCATTCTCAGTCATGTAACATCTCAGCAGCTTTCTGAGCATCTCTGCCAGTTGGGACCTTGACCCTGCCTTGCTCCTGACATTCGAGGATAAAACTTCAGAGGACATTTGCCAGGTCTATGCCACTTGCACATATGAAGTTCAAAGGCAAATAGGGCATGTTGATGATAGCCCTTTATGCTTTCATGCCTGGAATGCTGTGCCTGGAGTTCTTCCCATGAGGCTCCTCCTCAACAGGTGTCATCTTAGATAAATCCCATCCCTTCAGTGACATCTTCCCTGATCCTCTCATTTTATAATGGAGTCTTCACTGCTGCTTGTCCCCATCCTGTGCACAGCCTTATAGCACAACTAGGTGTGCTTTGTTTATTTTGTTAATGTCTGGCTCCTCCAAATGGACCCTAAGTTTCACAAAGGTACAGGCTTTTGTGTGTCTTCTTGGCTGTTGTGTTCCTAGGGCCAGGTCCAATGTCAGATGACAGAAGGCCCCAAGTAGCTTGTCTGCATGAAGGAACTACATGGAAAGATGCTGATGCTAAAATACAGATGGTTAAGTAGCAGTGAAGGAGATTTTGGCAATGAAAATGAGCTGGTGCTCTTCATGGAGATGTCGCCCAGAGTCATGTGGACACCAACCTTGGCAGACAGAGCAACTGAGTTCATCACCACCCTACCAGTCTTATCCCAAAGGCTGTGTATTCACAACAAAGAGCAGCTTGTTCCCTGAATCTAGCCTCATTTCTTTCAATTCTGAGGCCTTCACTTCCCTCTGTTGCTCATTTTGTGCTGGAGGCTGGCACGTGCTGCCAACCTCCCCACCCTAGCCCTTTCCCCTGTCTAGGGACATCTAGCCAGAGAGGTAGGCATTGTACCAGACTCCACCCTTGCATTCACCCTCCTTCTCATGAACCCCAGGTGCAGCTGATTCTGCATCTGAGATGTTTTCTGATAGCTGCCCTTCCTCTCCTTCCCTCATAGCTGCCATACCTCAAGGTTGGGTCATCTCTTGCTTGAGTGGTCACAAACAACTTTTATTGCTGGTTCCTGGGCCTTCAAATTTGACAGCATTAAAATTCAGAGTGATTATCTTACTTCCCTGTTTAAATCCCTTGATTGCTTTCCACAGCCTATGGAACCATCTCTGACCATGAACATGGGGCAAGGCTCTCCCTGAACCAAACTCTTCTGTTGCTCATGTCTGTGATCACGTTCTGCCTTTCCTATGTCGCCCCCTGCTTCTGACTTTCAATGCCCCAAATATACCAGGGCTCTTTTCTATTTTGTGTTGGTGGCAAAAATCTTATCCATTCCTCAGTTCAACACAAAGGTCATCCCCTGAGGGACTTGTTTCTCTGAGTCCTCTATTCTGAGCCTCCATGTGTCAAGAAGATGAACAACTTTTTGGAGGATAATCTTAGCTTTCTTAGTCTACCTAGTGCCCATGATTTCCTTTGTTGGAGCACCCCTACTCTACAATCAGCATGAGGTATGGGGTAGGTGGGAAGTCATGTGACCAGGATCTAGCCCATGAGAACATTTCTGACTTTAGGCTGTTGAAGGGTGGGTGCATGACTGAGTCTGGTTCAATCACAGCTGAGCAGTTTGTGGTAGCCTTCAGGAACTATGCTTCTTTTCTGCTGGATTGCTAAGACAGGTAGGCAAAAGGGACTTAGTCATCTTTGCCAGCTCATGGAGAAACCTACCTGAGAATGAAACTAACATATAGTTGAGGAAAGCTAGGAAGAGGGGAACAGCATTATCTGTATGCCTTGATCTAGCGATACCTGAAGTCAAGTCATGGATTTTTTTTTCAGTTACAGTAGTCCTTTTTAGGGACCGTGGGAGGTGGGTTTCCATTTCTTGAACCAAAGGAATCCTGGCTATTGCATTTCTCTCTGGTCTCTGGGGAAAATCCTTTATTCCTCTTAGAAAGGTACCTAACGTATGATATTGTAAAACATTAAACAATATTGTCCTTCCAGCCCCAACCGTGAGCCCTAGGGCCCAGCAGCGCATGGCTATTACATAAACATTTGTGGGATGAATAAATAACTCCTTAGGACCCTGGACTGTGTCTTTGTCTCTTCAGCACCTTGGGAAAGGCTGTTTCATAGAAGGGGCTCAATAAATGATTATAGAAAATAAATAGGGGTGAAATAACAAAGAACATAAAGAATCTAACCCACTGGTTTGATCCAGCATATGTGAATGAACAAATAAATGAACAGGTATTATTAACAGGTCCCCACTGGCACGCTACTCTCATTCTCACTCTATCTGTGTCTAATGGCCCCTGAATGAAATACCTAGTTAAAAGTCCCTGAGATCAAATGGCTCTCGTAGGCTTAAATTCTATGTGTAAAATGCCTAATAATTAAAACAGGTCGTTCAAAAGGAGAAAGTGTAGCCAGTACTATGTTCAAACTGAACGTCTGTGAAGTAGGAGGGAGCTTTTAGATCCCTACCTACAAAAATAAAAGCAAACAGATGAAGGGTAACAAAGAGCAGGAATGCCCTCAAGGCTCTCAGGGAGAAAGGAGGGATGAGGGGAGATGATGTAGTGTGTCCATCCCACTTTCCAGGGAAACCCTCTTTCCAGAAACAGTCTGGTCCACCCAGTGTCCCCGGGGCAGGAACTGGGAAGCGCAGGCAGGTAGGGTGGACTTACCTTCTTCTCAGGTAGGGAAGGATGCTGCAGAGGCTTAGAGGTAGACTCCAGACCCCTTGGTGGATGCAGAGAAGGGACCTATAGAACTCCTGGACCATGTCCTGTTCTCTCTGAGCAGTATCCTGGGGACCAGGAGAGTTCCTGCATTCTGGCCAGAAGGGCCAGCAGCATCTCTCAGAGAAAGCCCTCTGCACCCCTCACCTATCAGATAAAAATGGCCCCCACCCTGAGGCTAGGCTCTGATGCCGTCTCCTCCTTGGGGCCTCTCACCTTGAGGTGGCACCTCCCCCACACCACCTCTAAAGCCCTTGAATGCACTCTGTGCTCTTCTGCTCACTGTGTTTGGAGGAGGCAAATTTGTCACATATGAGTCTTGGGGGACTGGGTCTGGGAGTGTGGTGACACAGAGGACAGGCAGACAGAGACTGACTGTTCAGAAAAACAAATGAAGAAGGGAACTTGAAGTCTAATGAAAGGAGCAAGGCAGAGAAGACAGGAATCACCTAGGAGGCTGAATCACAGAGTCCCAGCTAAGGACATGGAAGGATGGTCCAGGGTCCACATAGAAAGTCCACACGTGGGAAAGAGCACTGGAGTCCCCACATGCACACCCCACAAACACACTCCTACAGCTCGCACTTCCTCTGACCTCCAGGACAAGCCTGGCTTCAGTTCTGAGCACAGATCAGGCCCTGGCTCTGCCACCCTCCCTGCTCTAGGAAGAAGTCAACCACTAGGTTGAGGCAGGGAGAGATGAGGGTCCAGTGGGACCCCCCCCCCCAGCTTCATGACCAGAGACAGAGAGGGTCCCAGCAGAGATGTCATGCCCTCTCTGTCTGTCTCATAAAGTCCCATTGTCCCCTTGAATGTCTACTCCACATTGTGTCCCTCTCCCTCTGCTCTCTGGGTCTGTTGGGGCAGGAGTGGAGTCAGACCCTGAGCACACCTGCTCCTAACCCAGCACAGAGTAGCCCATGAGCTGAATTAGTGGGATTGGTTTCTGCTTCTCTGCAGAGAAACTCATTGGCCAGTCTGGGTAGAGACCAATGCTGCTGGGATGGACCTGCAGAATGTGGTCCTGGGAAAGGTTTAGAAAAAGGGTCTCCTTCAGTCCACCCACCAGTTGGCCTCCTCCGAGTTTCCAGCCAATTCTCCTGGGAGCTGGATTAGTTGAGGCAGCAGGCTGTGCCATTCTGCCTGGTGAGATGCTCCTGGGCTGGGAAGCTGAGAGTGGCCTTAATGGCACCACCAAGAATGGGCCCCAGGAGGCCCTGGGCTGCTAGTGATGCCTCATCTTCCCCTTTTCCTCTCAGAGTGAGGCCCTGACTGGTGCCCATCCCAGGAGTGTTGTACCTACAAGGAGCCAGGCAGTGGTACTCATGTTTAGCTCTCAACATGCTATATAGATTGTATTATGAGTCCCATTTTCAGGTGTGGAAACTGAGGCTCAGAGGGGCCAGTGAATGTCCCAAGATGACACAACTATTAAGAGGTAAATCTAGGCTTTGAGGCCAAGTCTATTTGACTCCCAAGTTGGCTTCCTCTTCATCCATGACAAGACACAAGCTGGGCATGGTGTTGCATGCCTATAATCCCAGTACCAGGGAAGTGGAGGCAGGAGAATTTAGAGTTTGAGGCCAGCCTGGGCTACATAGTGATAGTGTTTCAAAAACCAAAATTTAAAAAAAAACAAAAACAAAAAAATCCAAAGATGCTGACATAGCTCAAGGCCTAACCTTGAAATTGCACTGCCCTCCTCCCATGTTGGCAGAGGGGATGTCTGGCTTGCTCTCCTGAAGGATGCTGAGCATGAGACAGAGCAGGGAGAGGCTCTGGTCTCATGGCCTCTCAGTTGCCTTCACTTCACTGACTTCTCCAGCAGTGGAGAGGCCGGCTCTATAATGGGCAGGTGATCCCCTTTACTCATTTCAATAGCATCCCTATATCCTCCAGGGACACTCTGGTATTAAAAAGGTCTTCTGCTTCTCCAGTCCCAACATTCTGAATACCTTCAGGGCCTCATAATGAATTTGGCAATGGTGAAAGCACTTTCCATTCATGTGAGGGACAGGCACTGGATTCCATGATGCTCAAAGCCAACTGATCAGGTGAGAGCAGAACAAAGAGAGACACCCCCTCCATCCCTGAGAAGGATCAGTGAAGAGAATCTAGCCTCTAAATTGAGTTTCAGTGAACTGGAGATGAAGTGTGTGTGTGTGTGTGTGTGTGTGTGTGTGTGTGTGTGTGTGTGTGTGTAGCTGGGTGCACTGTGTAGGTGATGGGGTATATAGTCAGAGAGTAAAACCAAATCTACTGCCTGACTTGGTCAAGCTCAACTCTTGTTTATGGTCAATCTTACACATACAAAGCAATAAAGAGGGGAGAGCAGGTTTAAACACAAAGGGATGCTCTGAGTAAGTCAGAGCAGCTGGCTCAGGGCTCACCACAGTGATGGCCTTTTCCTGTACAAAACATGCGCCATGGGATTCCCAAAGGCCAGCAAAGACCAGCAAAACAGAGACCAAGTCTACCAACAGATGTCCATGTACCATCCAGTACTGGTGATGGGCATGCATGGCTGTTTCTATGCACCCCTTGCCCCCCATTTTTCATGAAGTCAGCACAAGGTTTCCAAGTGATTACTTCCTGCCACATTCTTGGCTGGGAGTTGTTCTTTGTTTTATGAAATAATGTGCTGAGGAGTTGGCAGGTTTTCTTCTAATAGCCTTACTTGACAAAATAAAAGATTTCAACCCTAGGTTCCCACCATTCTTTTGCTAGTCCATGAGATCCAAATAACTGGAAACCCTTAATTAAATCTCTACCATGGATTGCTCACAGGGGGAGAAGAGTGGAAACTGAGTCAGGGACAATGCATGCCCCTTCCCCTCTGAATCACCAGGAACCTGCTGCCTGGTGAAGATGGTGAGTGAAGATGGGGACCTCTGTCTTCATAGGTAAATTGATGCCCAGTTTGTTAAAATCCATCTTTTTCTAACATAAACTGCCGTCTCTCCATGCCTTGGCACAGAACTCAAGAGAACAGCCTGAAATCTTAATGTATGCTAATGAAAGCAGTATACTCATAAACCAGCAGCATCAAATTTTCACAGGAAACCAGGGAACCATAAAAGAGAGGGGCCAGGGAGAGAAAGATTCTTCCCATACATACGTCCTGAGCCTCTACATTTGTTTATCCATAATTGCTATGCAAGTATAAATTAGAACAACAAATACATCCTGCCGGCAATGGTGACCCCAGCCCTGTAAATAATTATAATTTAATCTTATGGCAAAGAGTTCTGAGTGACTCCCCTAATGACATCCTCTGCTTAATTCCTTTCCCACCGAGTGACTTAATAGGAAAAGGAATGCTCTTTCAGGTTGGTTTCAGTCCAGAGGTTTGGACAAGGTGTAGGATCAAAACCTGGGCAGAAACTGCAGGAGAACTTTTGGCCCATGGACAAACAAGTGAGTCAAACAGGCCTTGAGATGGGAAGAGAGGGAGCTAGTAAGGATATCCATCTTTGCAACTATTTATAGAAGCAAAAACCTGGGAAAAACCTAACATGAGACCCAGTAAGTCAACTATGCACACTTACGAGGGAGTGCTAAAAAAAAAAAAAAAAAAAGCCACAAAATCACACATGAAGCATGTTGCAGCATGCCATCCTGGCTGAAGAGACAGGCTTTGGAGTGGGCCTAATCTGTGGCACAACCCCAGCTCTGCTTCTTCTTCGCTGTGTGACTTCAAGTGAATAGCATAACCTCTTTGGGCCTTATTTTCCTCATCTATAAAGGGAGGAAAATTATGTAACTTCTTTCGTAGGATTTTTATGAACATGAAATGAAACTGAACTTAGAATTGGCCTGATACCTATTGATAGTCAGTGCTGAATAAATAATATTTTCATCATATTTATATATATATATACATGTATAAATTATATATATATATATATAATATATATAATTTTCTTCCTTTTCTTTTATTGGCAGTACTGGGGATTAAACTCAGGGCCTAGCATTTGCTAGGCAAACACTTGAGCCATGCCCCCAATTCTTTTGCTTTTAATCTGTTTTCAGATAGGGTCTCACACTAACTTTGCTTGGGCTGGTCTTAAACCTTGATCCTCCTGTCTCTGCCTCCCCAGTAGCTGAGGTCACAGGCGTAAGCCACCATACTGGGCCTATACCCATTATATTTTGGAGGCATCTGTAATGACATAAGAAAAAAATTCATGATACCATGTTAAAATACATGACGAGCTATATTAGGATCTTAATTTTGTAATAGTAAATATATAAATATATATATATATATATATATATATGTATATAAATAGCCAGCTAGCTTGATCTCAACCAAACAAAAAGGTCAAAGGAGAGTCCAGCACAATCTTATACTCATTTTTCTCTAGCTTTGCTATTTTCCACATTTCCTACAAGAGGCAAGTGTGTTCCATTTGCAGTCAGAAAGATCAGTATTTTACAAACAGAGGCAGTGGCCCGAGGGGCTACAGGGGATTCTAGACTACTGAATGCCCCATGTCTCTGAGCCCCTTCCTAGCTGGAGTCATGGGCACTTAAGAACACCAACCTCCACCACAGAACAGAGCAAGTCTTCACCTATGCTTCTCGCAACCTTCCACATCCAGGGCAGGAAATGACCTGACAAGCTCAGGCCAGCAGGCCTCTTTGCCCCCAGGTGAGCTCACCTCCCACGCTGTACCAGGACACTTAAGTTCCTCCCAAGTTAGGCTCAGATTCAAGACCTGTGTTCACAGGTCCCTTCCCACTTCAGCCTTCTTAAAGAGCCACCCCTGACCCCTGCTGCAGATCTGTCACATTTCCTCATCCCACCATGAGCTCCTCCAAAGACCATGTTTCATTTAAGCAGGGATCCAGCTCATGGTAAACAGGAGGCATGAAATCAGAGAGACTCCTGCTTCCTTCCCTCCCCTCTCTCTTCCTCTCTCCCTGCCTACCTCCCCACCCCTAACTGCTTTGTCTTCTGTCCTCTCCTGACTTTTGAAGCTGTCTAGTTCCTGCTTCACCCAGGATCCTCAGTGGTGACTCCCTCCTTGGGCACGGAGTCTGGCAGCCCCTGGCAGACTGCAGCAATGAAGGCCGAGAAGACATCTTCACACATCCCCTGCCTGATACATATGGGAACACATCCTTCCAAGGGCTCCTGATGTGCCTACCACTCCCCTGACATTCTCATTCTGATAATGCAGCCACAGTGAGAACACAGAGCATGTCCTAAGCACCACACCAGCATGTGTAAGGCCTGTCCCAGCTGAAAACTCCACAAGCCACCCTCAGCTTGGGCAATCCTGTGAGTCTAAGTCTGGCAGACACTGAGAAAGGGAGGCTGGTAAGCATTCAGCTGTCCATCACCACCTGGCCCACCAACGCCCAGGAACGTCCAGAAGAGCCTCACTCTTTGGCAAAGCTGGGATGAGAAGAAGGTCCAAAGGCAAGACTTACCAATGTCTTCCATCCTGGCAATGGAAAAACAATCTCCCCTTAAGGTTCTGTCTCTCTGCTGGATGCTCTGTCTATGCCATCCAGCAATGGAACAATATTCCCAAAAACTTACTGACAGCCTGTCCACCTCCCTAGAGCAGTTTAGTCCTAACTCAAGTTACTCAACAAGACCCCCATGAAATTGCTCAGCAAGGACAGGATTCAAATCAGGTAAGAAAATCTGTAAATTTTGTAAAAATCTGTAAAATGTACCCTGCGAATGTTAAATTTTCACAACCCACAATTGCTCATTGAGATGAGCTGCAGAGTCTAACCACAGGGATAATGAGTGGCAAAGAGGCTGCAGGACCAGGCACTAAGGGGACCATGTGCATCCCAGGAGTGCACAGCTGCAGAGGCTAGGGGATACTTACCACAGGGAGGAGCCTTCAGTCCCTGTGACTTCCAGAAAGTCGTACCCATCCTCGAGCTGGAAGTCGATGAAGACCAGGGCGATGGTGTCTCCCAGCTCGGCCAGGATGGTCCATGTGCAATCGGCATTGTTGTGGTACTCAGAGGGGAAGTGGGGGCTGGAAATGATGCCACTCTGTCCTCTCAGGGTCCCACCACAGGCATCATCCGCTGTGGGCACAGAGACAAGAAGCTCCCGTGAGTGGTCTGGTTCCTAGGCCCTGATACAGCAGGATTCGTCTATGGTCCTGGGATGTGATGGACGGACTGTACAAATAACAATGATACGAACACTTCTTTAGCCCTTCACGAGTGCCATGCACTGTTGTGAGAATTTTAGATATTACCATTCTTATTTAACAGAAAAAAGAAAGCCAAGCACAGGGAGGTTAAGTAACCTGCCCTATGTTACACAGGGCTGAACTCTAGCCTAGCTGAACCCTGGCATTTGAACCCTAGCCCAGGCCCAGTGAGCACATCTTAACCACAGTACCACACTGCTTGGTGATAACTCCGAGGCAGGAAAAGCCAACGGTTAAGTTGACTTCCATGTGCACAACTGAGGTGAGCAGGGTGTTGCTTCCCAGCGGGTCTCAGTAAACCTCGGATGTGAAAAAGCAAAACCAAAACTCAACCCAACTGCCTGGGATAAAACCTGAAGGACATCCCAGGCCTGACACACACGGCAATCTTTCTTCCTTCTCTGCTCCCAGCTCTGTGATGTTCCGGTGCTTCACATTCAGACCTTCTGCCCTTGGCTCACCTTGTCCCTCTGGACCTCCTTTGCCCAGAGTAACTGTCCTGAAGCTTCCAGTGTGCCTCTCGGTGGCTCTGATTCCCTGGACCTTATAGTATCTGCTCTCCCCTCTGGGCTCCTCCTACAGATGTGTTCGGCTTCACACGCTGTGCTCTAGTTTCTGAGCACCGGGACTTCCCAAGGCAGAGAGTATGTCTAAGTCATCCCTGCGGCAGAACCTGGTGCAACCTTGCTGCCCTGGCCTAAATCCCAGCTGAGACTTAACATTCAGAGAAGACCATAGGAGGAACACACTCTGACATGCAGAGGGTAAGAGCACTGGTCTTGAAATCCCTCACACGTCAGAGTGGTGACCTTGGACAAACTACCTACACTTTCTAGGCCTGTGCTCCTGGGGCCCATATGCAAGTCAGGAATTTCAATGTGCTTCAGCACACACTATTTCACACAACATCAGTACTAAATTGGGTACTAGGGGCCACGGTAAAAATGGTAAAAGTATTTACTGAGCACTCAGCCCTGGCACTATTCTAAGTACTCCTTGTGTTTCATTTCATTTGTATTATGACTCCGTGTAACACATCGTACGGGTGAGGAAAACGAGTCACAAAGAATGCCAGTCACTTGCCAAAGGGGACACAACTCACGGTGATTGAAAGAGCTGAAATTCTGAGCCCTATGGCTTTTTGTCTCCCAAGAGCACAGTTTACACTTCTAGGACATAATATAGCAGCAGATCACTTTGCTTGTGAGTCAGTTTTGGAAGGCTTAACAGAAGAGGTGTCATTAGAGTTTGGTTTTGAAGGATAAATAAGAGTTCACTAGACAGACAAGAAAGAAAAGGGCATTTCGTGGAAAGGGGACTCATGAGCACAGAAATAGGAAAGTGCAAGGAACGTCCAGAATGAAGAGCTCCAGATGTATTTCCACAGTGGTGAACAGAGAGGAATAATGGGACAATGAGGGTGGAAATGTAGAAGGGACCACATCCCAGAGAACAGTGGGCTAAGGAAGTTTAGAAGCAGTACAGCACACTGGAAAGAAAATGGATTTGACAGCCCAGAAGGTCTATATTTGCATTTAGGCCCCACAATTTCCCAGTGACCTGGAGCTTCGGTGGTTTCTTGATACAATGGCTTGCTGTGAAAACTGAAGGGATGGTGAATGTGACAATGGCTGGTGTTTGCTGGTGACTGGTGTATGGCAGCTGCCCAATGAAGGCTAAGGTAGCCTTTCCCTTCCACTTCATCTTGTAAAGAAATATGACTAAACTTGCATTCTAGAACGATCCCTCTGACAGGAACACAGGGGCAGCTCATGTCAGAGAAGCAAGCAGGATGCCCTCTGCAGGACACGTCACCAGTCCCAGTGAGGCTGGTGAGATGGAGCTTTGATCCTGGGAGGGACACAGGAAGCAGAATCTACAGAGCTGAGTGACTACAGGGGAGGTGCGGCGTCCTGGCTGCCGGCAGGAGCCTTGGGATGGAGGAAGGTGCTTTTTCTGGCATGGTGTGGGGGAGGGTAGTACCCCAGTGTGGACAGAAGACAGGAGGCCGGTTTTGGACACCTAAGCTGGTGCACCTGCAGGGCATCTGAAGGCAAGACCAGGTTCAAGGCAGATGGATGCATTGCAGCAGACCAGGCAAAAATGAAAGTGACTTTGCATAGTGGCTCTGAACTCGTCCTACTACTGTCATCCTTCAAGGTCAAGTGGCCATGAGGCCATTTCTAAACGCAACTCCTACGCAAGCACACACATGAAAGAGCCTCACTCTAAGCAAGGGCTCAAAGATGCTGCTCTCCCACACCTAGCTCCCGAGCAGAGGAAGGGATCTGGAGAAGGTGAAGGTGGCCAGTTTCATCCCTTCCTAGCAGGACTGTCTGAACATGCAGCTGGCAGAGAGGACAAAGCAGGAGAGCAAGAGCTGTATTTACTGCACAGTGCCTGGAACACAAGGTGAGGCCCCTGGCTCTGTTCTCCTCTCCCCTCCTTCTCTTCTGCCCTGAGACCTGGGGCCCAGACCCAGGAAGGAGAAAAGGAAGATAGACAGGATCAGCTTTGCTTAGCTTTAAATCCAGTTCAGTGGCTCTGTTTATTTGTTTTATCAAGTTGCGTGAAACTTTCACCCTGGGTATCTCTCCAGCAGTATGAAGTCAGAGGCACAGCTTGCCTCCTTCCATGTAAAGAAATTTGGAGATAAGCCACAGGAGCCAGGCAGCGAACAGGAGATTTGTCAATTTCGTACCTGGCAAGCACTGGGCTGCTGCTCCCTAGCACTTGTCGCTGGCCCTGTCCACACAGGTGGACCCCTGCAGAACCTGCCAGGACGGGTTAATCTGGATGGCTCTGGTGTTACAGGAATCATGGAGAAGGAAGTGACATTTATCCAAATCTTGAGAGAGGAAGTGGGAGGAGGGGAGAAGAAGGACAGGGCTCTGGTGGAGGAAGAAGGCACAGGAGCAAGGGGCCTGGGAGGGCATGGGTGTAGGGAGTGACCTGCTGGCACTGTGATGAAGACACAGGGTGCACAAGCTGAGGCCTGGGAGTCAGAACAGGAGGGGAGGGCAGAGGTCTGCTTTGGATGTGGAGACAGGTACAGGCAGAGTGAACTCTAGATGTGAAAGGATAGAGATGCAGAGAGGGCCAGGGAGGAGGAAGAAGAAGGGTCAGCAGAGGGTATGTGTATGTGTGTGCGGGGGGGGTGGCTCAGGTGGAAGGGGCCAGGGCCAAACCAGCTCCTGCAGGAGCCCCAGTAGCTGCAGGGACTTGACTTCAGGACTGGTGGAGGACAGTCTCCACCCAGGCCGTGGTCCACACCATCTCAAATCAGTGGTGCCTGTGCATCCAGGAGGATGACAAGATGCCAGAGGGGAGCAGGGCTGGAGGCAAAACAACCCCAGAGTCCTGCATCCATTTCTAGCCTCAACCCACCCGATCTGCCTTGCTCCTCGCCTCCCAACCTGGCCTATGTCCAGCACTCCCTGGCTTGAACAGGATCAGCATTATGCACCTACCTCTGTGCTTAGGGCACGCCTGCTGCTCCTGCTGTCCCCCCATCCCTCCCTGGGATCCCATTCTGTCATCCTAAGGCTTCTACTGCTCCTGTTCAACCTGTGGTCACATCACGCTCTGTCAAACAGCCAAGCCTCCTCCTGCCTGTCCATGCGGCATGCTGAGGCCAGAGAGATGCTGGAAAGACCTGATGTTCCATCTCGTAAGAACCCTCCATAGCTCCCACTGTCACTCAGGATCAAGCAGAAAATCCCACGGCTTATGAGGACCCGAGTGGACTTCTGCATCCCAGGCTCTCTCCCTACCCTGCTGCCAGCAACCACACTGGTCTCATCCTGGCTCCTCTATACACCGTGTGTCTCTGTACTCCAGGGCTCTGATTTATTCATTTATTTATTTTCACAGTGCTGGGGATGGAACCCAGGGCCTTGCACATAGTAGGCAAATGCTCTACCACTGATCCAGTCTTCTCCTCAGTCTGAGAACTTTTGAAGGGACTATTTTTTCTTTTTGGAACCTTCTCTATGTCATTGGGCATTACCTGGCCCCTCCTCTGCTTTTAGGTCCCAATCTAAGTGTCACTACCTGGAGGATCTTTCCAAAAGGACCATCCTCCTTCCTATGATATGCATCAGAGCACTGTGTGCATTCCCACAATTATACCTAATACTTAACTGACATCATCATTTGTTTAATATCCAGACAGGAAACTCCCTGAGAGCAGGGGCTGTGACTATTCTGTCCTAGGTTCTAGGATTTCCTGATATACAGCAGGCACTCAATGAATACCTGATAAACAACTAAATGAAGCAGGAATTTGAAGCTCATAGGTTATGGAACTTCTCACGGTCACACAAGAAGTGGCTGAGTCAGGGTTCCTGTGTCTCCTCCGTTCTAATGGATCTCCCTGCTTCAAGCACTTGGTTGAGCCATCCTAAGATTTTCACACTTGCCAGTGTCAGTCCATGACTCCTGGATAGCGCTGAAACAGAGGAGCTGGCTGCTCCTAATCCTCTGGCCAAAGCCACAGGTCCACTCTGAAGGTGCCACCCCAGCCTCTTGGGCTCCCCTGGCTCCAGCACCATCCCCTTTTGATTGAAGATGCTATAAAAGCTGTTTGGAGATTTTCTCACAATTTAAACAAGGTATCGTATTTCATGGTTACAACTTTGGAGTCATAAAATATAACCTTCAGCTGACACCACAGTCCTAAAATATTCATCTCCTTCTTCTCTGGCAGTGGGCCTTCTGCAGTGCCATCAGGCCATGCGTTCCGAGGGGCAGGTGCATTCTGCTGATCGTTGCCTTTCCAAGTTTATGGCTTTATTTATGATCAACTTTAGGTTCTACTGAAGTCTCTCCAATTAACCATCATTTTAGAAAACTCTTCCTCAGACCCCTCTGCCATCTGTTAACTCTACAGTGACTCGTACTTCTGGGAGGGATAAAGGAACATTCACGTTAGGCCTCCTCCATTTCAGGCAATCTCCAGTGAGCCATCTTGAACACCTGAGAGCTCTGAGATCCTCAGCATTGGCTTGCTGTCCATATCCTCCCTCCCTAGTCCCTCAGCCTCTGAGGAAATGAAAATGCTCAGAGGCCCTGGGGAAGAGGCCGTCATCTTGCAACTCCAGTGCAAGATGGAGAAAATCAGGGCATGGGTGTCCCAAAATCACAGCCCTGCCCCTTTCCTTCTGCATGGTTCCACTTCCCTATCCATGCTGGGACTCCAGGAATCACTCAGCACCTCAGTCCTCTCTTCTGGAGCTCTGGACTTTGCCTCTTCATCTGTAGCTTTATCAAAGACATTGCTTCATCAAATTAGGAAATTACCCCCGGGTGTGGTGGTACACACCTATAATCTCAGCTACTTGGGAGGTGGATGCATTAGGATCAGAGTACAAAGCCAGTCAGGGCAAAGTTAGTGAGACCCTATCTCAAAACCAGAATAAAAGCAAAGGGACTGGGGCATGACTCAAGTGGTAGAGCACTTGTCCATGAAGCACAAGGTCCTGGTTCCACTCGCAGAACTGGGAGTACGGGTGGGGAGAGGGTTACCAGTCAATTGCTAGAACATTCCCATTGCCCCAGTTCCTTCCCCAGGTCTCCCGAGGGACTACAGACAGGACTTGGTGACTGATTACAAAGCTTTTCTTTGTGGTGTCCCCATCATGGGCTAGGCATGTTTCTTCCACATGCTCTCACTGAACCCTCGAACCTCCTGAGAAAATGGGCACATCTCCCCCATTTTACAGATGAGGAGATGGAGGCTCAGTGACTTTTAAAACTTACCCACAGCCACATAGCTATTAATGCCTGAGCCAGGGTTTGAACCCAGGGCACACCAGTACCCACCTGTTTGTCTGCTTCCCAGGCCAGGGCCACTGGTATGCCTGACCCAGCTGCTTAAGCTCAGGGTAGGTGGGCAAGCCCTGGGTCAGGCTCCTTCTTTAATAAGGAGGAAAAGAGGCATCTCACTGCTCCAGGCTTCGGTCCCCTCACTCGTAAAAAGGGGATAGCAATCCCTTAACCTCTTAGGGTTTTGTGAGGATTACACAGGGCCTGGCATGTACGGCTCCATGAGTGCCAGTCAGTAGTGGCTGTAGAGTGATCATCACGACAGCTGGCACTCACTGAGTCCTTACTATGAGCAAGGTAAAATGCTTTAAGCATTTATCAAGGGATACCCATGTCCATCTGATGAAGTAAGCAGGGCCGTTGCTCCCATTGATAGACAAGGAAACTGGGACACAGAGAGGTTGAGTAACTGGCCTAAAGTCACTCAGCCAGTAGGGCCAATTGGCAAGGCTGGAACTTGAATCCAGGTGATGGGACTTCAGCCAGCATGGTGTGAAGTACATTAGCAATGGCAAAGGTAGTAGGGAAAGTACTAGGGATCCCAGTAGTGGTAGAAAGACCCGATAATGAGGAATAATGAGGAATGGCATTAGAGGCCAGCGTCGTTCACCCTTAGGGCACTCCAGGTCCATGCTGTACCCTGCGAGGTGTTTGGTACCCTCTGCGTGTTGGTTAATTTAATTTACACAAGGGGCCCTCTGAGCAGAGCCCAGACCCTTTGCTGTCTTCATTCCTGCCCAGGATCTATTCTTTCCAGCGACCTCATCCTCCCGCTAGTTCAGGACCCTCTCAGCTGCAGAACCAATCGATACTCCCACATGGGTGGCTCACAAACTTTACCCCGGCAAAGCCAGTTCTCTTGACTCTTGATGGCATGGCGCTTGCCCCTGTCCTGGTCACCCCCTGCTCACCATCAGCATTCCAACCAAACCAATCCTCCAGAAAGAGCCTCCCAGCCAACCCTGACCCTTCAATCCCCAGCACCTATATCCAATCCATCAGCAAGACCTATTGACTGAACACAGTCCCACCCCAAACCCGTCTCTCCACTTCTCCCAAGGCCACCTTGAACCAGAGTGTGCATCGCCAACCTGGCCGCCTGCAACAGCAGCCGCCTGACTGGTCTTCCTATTGTTTGTATGTGTCTCTTGCCCAACTACAGTCTCACTCCCTTCCAGCATCCAAAGTGAGATTTTTTAAAGAGTAAATTAAATCAAAGCAGGCCTCTGCTTGAAAACCTCCCCTGGATGCCCCCTGAACTTAGAACCAAACCCAATTCTCACCCTGCTTTACACAGCCCTGCCCTTTCCACCCACTTCTCATCCCCTTAAGTCACAGGGGCCTCTTTTCTGTTACTCTACCATCTCAAGCCTTTTCCCACCTCTGGACCTTAGAACTTGGTGTTCCTTTTGCTGGGAATGCCCTTTTTCAAGTCTATACATAACAGACTCCTTCTTGTCATTTAGGACCCAGCCTACCTGTCACCTCCTCTGAGTGCTTCTCTGATGGCTCCATCTAAAGCAGCCTTCCTTACCATGAGCTACTTGAGGTAGTCAGTAAATAAGGATTGATTCCATGATGGCTGGTTCCAGGGCAACAGAAAGTTATTGGATCACTAAGTGAATGAATGAGGAAGCAACCAGCCCTGTAGGGTTGCTATTTATGTCCCAACTTTAAAATTCAGAGAAGTCTAGCAGCAGTTTGGTGACCACATAGCTCTGAACTAACATATCTGGGGCGAACCAGGGCCCATCTCACACCAAGTCCTGCTCACACCCAGCACTGCCTGTTTCCCTTTCTGCAGGTTCCTCTCTCCAGGCCAGAACATTTGGAATAAAGTCTGGCACTTGTCATCCCAGATAGATGCCCGTTTCCCCAAGTCTGGTGGCAGCTGGCAGTTCTTGGCTTGGATCACCAAGGCCAGTTTCCTCTCCACCACCTGCCTCTTGGACCCCAGTGTATCTGAATTCCCTTCCTTCCTCCCAAGGCCTTCTTTGATTCAAGGCCAGTGACAGGCTACAGAAATTCACATCATCTTCATCGTGTGGATCAAAGAGGTTGCCACAAAGCTCAGTATCTCCCAGGGACCTGTGCCTTTGAAAATGTGCTCAGAGTGACACAGAGCAAAGGGAGGTCACAGGCCCTGCCCTTTGCCTCAGCCAGCTGGACCACGCCTCTAAAGGCAGCAACCTTGGTCTGGGCTTCCATAAAGGTTGGCCTCACCCCTGCTCTATCCCGATCCCAGCTGCTTGCTCTACCCTCAGTGTCTATGCTACAACCCTAGGCCAAGTGCCCCTTTCAGCTGGCACAAGACATTTCCTGGATGGAGCACACACACACACACACACACACACACGCACACACACACACACACACACACACACACACAGAGCTCTCCAATCTGCTCATAAGCTTTGGACTAAAAGAGTGTGGGCCACTCAGGGCTGCAGGGCAGGTGAATAATCCAGCCCAGAATGTTGGTGGTGTGCCTGCTGGATGCTCGTGGGGAATGAGACCCATCCAGGCAGTGGTTCATTCAGCAAATATTCACAGACTGCTGCCCAGTGGATGAGGTCTATCCACTCACAGCTACACTTGGATTACATTCATATTGAGTTTCCGTCTTGAACAAAAGGGTGTGATATTCATCGTGCTGCAGAGAGAACTGTGGCTCATGTTTCACAACTTAGACCTGCCATTTCATTTACTCTCATGGTTCCTATTGTATCTCCATGTCACAACTATGAACACCATCCCCAGAAGATCAAAGTATGAAGGGTAACATCCCAGGAACAGGGCGCAGGTGAGGATGCTAGAGAGAGCTACAGGAAAGGAAGAAAGACCAAGAGGCTCTTAGCTCATCCTAAGCATGCACCCTAAGTGCGCTATGGCGTGACTGCAGCTCCTGGTGCAGGCCAGGCACCTGGTGAGCTTGGCCTGGGCAGCTTGGCCTCCAGAGGAAGGTCAGTTTGGAAAATCACTTTCAGACAAGCACAGCCATTATTGAGGACACTTCTCAGAATACTCTTACAGCTTGTAGTGAATTAGGATAGAGAATGGATCCAAAGTGCTGTGCGTGGGGCGCCTGGGAGGTGGAGAGTAATTTTGTTTTCTTCTAGTCTTTGAGCAGAAGTACATCTCAACCCCCCCCCCCCCCCCAGGCAGCAGGAAGCCTCAGTGAAGCACTTCTGAAAGCAGACTTGACCTGCTTGGCCGGCTCCCCCGGTGTGTTGGGAAGGGAGCATCCTCTGTGCGCTCAGATGGGGACCACTTCAGAGGGACACGCAGAGACTAGAAAGGCCTGTCTGGGAGTTTTTCTGGGAGGGCCTGTGTTCCGTGCTAAGGAAGCAGAACTTGACCCTGTCAGGGATGAAGAGCCCCCAATGAGATCCTGAGCAACGGGTGATATTGTTAGATCTGTGTGTTGGAAAGTTCTTGCCTGTGGTAGAGAATGGGTTGGGACATGTGGTAGCTGGGGGCTAGAAAATGACTATCTAAAGAGGGACACTGCAATGAGGCCCGTGGAAGAGGAGGAGGCCAGACTGAGGAGTGGCCAGTGTGGAGGGGGTGGGCCAACATGGAGCAAGGAAGGTGAGAGCCTAAGAAGCCCTGCTCTGCCTGGCTTGGCCACCTTGGGGCAGGCAGCACACAGAACACATTTGGTGAAAAGCAAAAAGTTTGGCTTGGAGCACTATTCACAATAGCCAAGTTATGGAAACAGCCAAGATGCCCCACTACTGACGAATGGATTAAGAAAATGTGGTATTTATACACAATGGAATTTTATGCAGCCATGAAGAAGAATGAAATGTTATCATTCGCTGGTAAATGCATGGAATTGGAGAACATCATTCTGAGTGAGGTTAGCCTGGCCCAAAAGACCAAAAATCTTATGTTCTCCCTCATATGTGGACATTAGATCAAGGGCAAACACAACAAGGGGACTGGACTTTGATCACATGATAAAAGCGAGAGCACACAAGGGAGGTATGAGGATAGGTAAGACACCTAAAAAACTAGATAACATTTGTTGCCCTCAATGCAAAGGAACTAATGCAGATACTTTAAAGCGACAGAGCCCAATAGGAGAAGGGGACCAGGAACTAAAGAAAAGGTTAATTCGAGAAGAATTAATTTAGAAGGTAACACATATGTACAGGAAATCAATGCCATGTCAACTCCCTGTATAGCTACCCTTATCTCAACTAGCAAAAACCCTTGGTCCTTCCTATTATTGCTTATACTCTCTCTTCAACAAAATTAGAGATAAGGGCAGAATAGTTTCTGCCTGGTAGCAAAGGGGTGGGGGGGAGAGGGAGAGGTAGGTAAGGGGTAGGAAGGGGGGAGAAATGACCCAAACATTGTATGCACATATGAATAAAAGAAAATAATAATAAAAATTTTTTTTTAATTTAAAAAATAAATTTTAAAAAATAATTTATTAAAAATAAATAATTATTTAGACATGTTAAATAAAATAAATGTTATACAACATTAAAAAAAAAGTTTGGCTTGGGACAGGTCAAATTTGAAGCCCATGAAGGAGAGGTTTAGTACAGTATTGTTTCCAGCCTGGTGGGAAGCTTTGGACAGTGAGTCTCACAGCAGATGAGAGATTCCAGGAGACAGAACAGGTTCCCAGAGAGGAAGACAGGCTTGGCCCTCAAGCATTTAAGGAAAGGAGGAAGAAAAGTCAGTGAGCAGGAGAGGAGTTACTATCAAGTGAGGAGCTGAAAGAGATGCAGGAGAGATTTGAGAGCGAATTGTGTCACCAAAGGTACACAATTCTGCTGGCCAAATGTCACCGCCTCAGCCTGCTCCTTCCCACCTAAAGGCCAGCACTCACTGCACCCATGGCCAGACACACAGATGCTGGACTGTGGAGATGTGAGCAGACCTGGCAAAGGAAAACCTTGGTATTTTAGCATCCAGTCCCAAAATCTCTTTTTAGGGTGAGAGTTCTTTGTTCAGCCATCTGATACCTAAATGGCTTGAGTGGGAGGGGAGGTATGAAACTGTGAGGAAGTGACAAAACTGAGGAGGTCAGGCTTTTGTGCCTAGGGAGTGGATGTAAGTCCTGAAATGAGGTCAACACGCATCAAGATGGAAGTGGCTGGAGAAAGAGGAAAGGGGGCCATGCACACAGAGCCAGAGAGAAGCTTGTTGGGAGAAGAGGTCAAGAGGCTTTCAGATTCATGATTGCTCCTGCTTTGGCCCTATTGAAGGGTAAAAGCTACACAATGCCATTGGCCTTCAGTAAAAGATGGGCTACATGCCCATCCTTTCTGTTTCTGCTTGATCATTTTTTCTTTTTGTCTTTGAATTTTGGAGGGGGGGAGATGAAGCAAGAAAAATGGAGCAAATTCTCAACCAAGGTTGGCAGACAAGGAAAGTAAGGTATGGCCTTCAGTTCGAGGTTCTGAGGAAGCAGAAGCTGATGAGATTCCTGGAGCTATGGGAGGCAGAGCGGTTTCGCCATTTTGGCCTGGGCTCTTGGTGGGAGTTCTGCAACACTGCAGGAAGATGTCCCTCTGCACCTGACGCCTGGATTGCATTCATGTTGAGTTTCCGTCTTGAACAAAAGGGTGTGATATTCATCGTGCTGCAGAGAGAACTGTGGCTCAGGCTTCACAACTTAGACCTGCCTCATGGTTCCTATTGTATCACCATGTCGATACAACTATGACACCATTCTCAGAAGATCTGAATATGAAGGGTAACATCCCAGGGGCAGGGTGCAGGTGGGGATGCTATGAGGAAGGGCAGATACACCTGCTTCAGGCTGTGGTCAGGCAGCACATGGTTACACACCTGTGTGAAGGGGCCAAGACCCTACCCGACCTGCTTGGTCATTCTTGCTGGCAGTCTCCTAAAGAGAGGCAGATCCCGAGATAAAGGGGAACTCTTGTCCCCTTGGGCTCCACCAAGGAGCTGAACCAATTCCCCTGGCTGAAGAGGGGTAAACAAACATGAAGTCAGATGGATTGGTTGTGGCTTGCCTGTGGGGAGAGAATTCACAGCTGTATATGTACTCAAGCAGGCAGGGTGCTAGGATGAATTAACTTTTTCTGCCATGGGGATGGGAAGAAGGGAATAGGTACGGATGCCAAGTAACTCTCGTCCCTGTGTCAATAATAAAAAGGGTGGTCATATGGCAGGAGGAGGGAGCTGTGAGTTCCAGAGCTGGTTTGTTGAGAGTAATTGCAGAACAGCCTCCTCCAAGAGAAAAGCAAAACTTGACCGAGAAGAGGAACTCCTGGTCCAAACATTTCTCAAGTCCTTGAAATGCTCCTCCCAGACCAGTGTCTGGGTGTTCTTGGGCCACAGAATTGAGAGGTAAGAGTTTAGGAAGGAAAGAGTGGTCAGCAGAGTAAAAGGCAACGGGAAAGGTAAAGGATGTAACATTTCCCATCTGATTTGGGAATGGGATGCAGAACCCTGGGGGTTAAGATTCTCTGCAGAAGAATCATAGAGGGGTGAGGAGAGAGTACAGCCTGGACAGTGCTTCCAACGCAGCTCTGGATGTGTGGTCAATGTAGGCACATATTGTAATTATGCATATATGCAACGTGTATTAGAAGAAAGAGGGAAGGAAATACACAAAAATCATGGTAAAAATGGACATGAGTTTCTTCTCTATTCTTTTCTGTATTTCCTAAGCTTTTTAAAAGGATCATGTAATTATTTTCAGCATCAGGTAAGAATCAATGAAAATCAACTTAGAAATAAGCCTGTCTAGGATGAGTGTGGGGGTGGCAATAAGGAATAGGCTGGGAGTAGGGTGACCAATGTCCCAGGCTGAGGCATTTCCAGGATGTGGGACTTTCAGAGCTAAAACTAGGAAATTCCTGGGCAAATGCGGATGGTAGGTCACTCCAGCTGGGGGTTTTATTGGGGTAAATGGGTTTTGAGAATATTTGGAGGCTGGGAGAAGGAACCATGAGTAAGGAAAGTGGTTTTGTTTGTTGGAAACAGAAAGGAATCATTACGAGAGTGAGGTCATAGGACGGCTGCTGAAAGAGCGATCTATGCTCAAGAAGAGCAAGGCTGTCTAACATAAAGGAACCAGATCTGATGCTTCATCTAAGGGGGGGGGACGGCAGAAATAGGTCTGTCGATGTAGGGGAAGGAAAGCCTGGGAATGAACACCTGAGGGCTAGGAGGGCAGGTGGGGACTGAGAAGTCCTAGGAATACCTGGGGACCCTGAAGACCTCTGTGACCTCCCAGACATGGGCTTCCCAGAGTGGGTACTCCATGCCCCACTGGGGGTGGGTGGTATGATCTCCCCCAAAATTCAGATGGATCCCACAGGAAGCCCAACATCCCTCCCAGCCACCGCCCACTGTCGATTTCCTCTGGCCACTTACCTCTACAGGAAGGAAGGGGAAAGTCCCACGTGGCACTGTTCTCCAAGCCAGCATGGCAGGTGAGCACCGCGTGGCCCTCCAGGAAGAAGCCAGGGTTGCAGCTGTAGCGGACTTTGTCACCAAGGTTGAAGGCTGAGCCCTGCTGGACACCGTTGGGCAGCCTCCCGGGGTTCCCACACGTGTGGCTGGGGAGAACTGTGAGGAGGAGACAGGCAGTCAGTGAGCAGGCCACAGCCTGGCCATCCTGCATCCTAGCAACACCTCTGGGCTAGTCAGCCTCTCAGGACTCATGTCTTCTGCTGGCCTGAGCCCCTCTCAAGGCTGCTGATCCCTGAGAATGGGTTACATGCAAGACGTTGGCATTAAGGAGGTGTCACATGCGACATCTGTAATCAGACATCCAGCTTCTCTGCTTTTTTCAATGTGCAGCCTTGGGTGTGAATTGTCTTGATCGCTTCAGATGCAACCCCAAGGAAAAACTTGAGTCTCTCAGGCACCATTGCCAAGAGCACATCATAGAGTAACTGCTCATTAAATCCAGTGTCCTTTCTTTCATGTGTGCTCTGCCTGGAGGCAGAGGCTCCTTGGCCCAGGGGTTCAGGGCAGCTGGTACTGGAATAGGCACAGGTGAGAAGACAAGAACTGGCATCCTCAATCAGCCTGACCTGATGAGAAAAGAGGAAATGGGGATCTGGGGAACACAGTGGACAGGTGCGGCAATGGGAGCTGGTTGCGAGTGTGTTGGGTCAGAGTAAGAGGGCATCGGAGGACAGTGCGTGTCACTTGTTCTCCCTAACCCAGATCCTGCTGCCCCTGCCTTTGTCCAGTGTTGGAACACCTCCTACCCCAAAGTTCACACCTCCTACCATTCTAGGACATTCCACCATCCCCATAGGGATGGATCAGCCCCACCCAGGAACTATTCAAGCCCTTCTTCATGAATTTCCCAGCCATAGTTCATCAAGTCCTCTCTGAGAGGTCAGCAGCCAGATGTTGGAGAGAGAACAGTGTCAGGAGCTGTGGGTACCTGGTTCACATCTCCACCCCATGGCTTGCTCCCTATGGTTCCCTGAGCAAGTCTCTTAACCCCTGTGCCTCAGCTGGGAATCACAAAAGCACCTTTCTCCAAGATTGTTGTGGGAATTAAATGAGTTAAGGTATGCAAAGCCTGAGGCATAGTGAGTGCAACACAAGTAACTGTGCTCCCCAGTTCATTGGGAGATATGTTCCACTACAGACAGGCTAAATGGTATAGTAGGACAGGGACCAGGCAGGGGACCAACTCCAAACCTGGGGGGTTAGAGGGGACTTTCTGGAGGGGCAATATCTATGCAGAACTCTGAGATATTGGTAAGAATTAACATAGCCAAAAAGAGTGTTTCAGGCAGAGAAAATTACATGTGCAAAGGCCCTGAGGCAAGAGGTAATGTAGGGGGCCATGGAACCTGGAGGGTAGGGTGGCAAGGATCAAAAAATGAAGCTAGCCAGGCTGGACCCTAAAAGGCTCCCAAAGTCCTGCCAGTACACTCTTCTGCCCATGGTGCTGTTGGCGCCTGCCTTCCTAGGACCCCTCTACCCACCTTGGTGGTCTCATCCATCTGAAAGCCAGCCTTCTCTCGTCCTTTCTCCTCCCTTTCTGGAGGAAACAGCTTGGTGGAGAGGAAAATAGCAGACTTTGGACTCATCCTGATATGGGTCTGAAACTAGGTGCCATTATTCTGCTGTGGCCTGAGTCACGTGGCCACCTTGAGCCTTAGCTTCCTCAACCAAGAAAGGAGTGAGAACGGTAACATCCAGGGCTTGGGCGGGGGGCGGCGGGTGGTAATGGTCACAAATGCTGGATGCCTGGTTCATAGTACGTACTCAAAAAACTGGCCAGTGTTGTCATTCCACTGGCCATAGGACCATAAAGGCAGGGGCCTGGGCTGGTTCAAAGGTGTACCCTAGAGACTAACAGTGCTTCACCCTTGTAGGGACACATTTGTGTGCTCATCCATTAGTTTGTCTGAAGTTTATTCATTCACATATGAACTACTTAGTGAAACAAAAATTTATTGTGGTCCTACTGTGCTCAGTGTTGGGAATACAATGGTGAACTAGGCAGAAACGGTCCCTATTTTTGTGGGATAATTTTAAGGACCAAAGAGCTCTGCCCTCTTCGTCTCTACCTCTGACATGTGAGATGACCTCAATGAAAGGATTTATCACCCTGTCTGTTGGCCCAGCTTAGCATTTCCTATGATCTTCCACTGCTGGCTGGGTTGGTGTTTCCCATGATCCCCTGCTGCTGGCTTACAGGGAAGACAGTCCTTGTGATGTGTGTGTTTGTTAGTGTTGGGAATGGAGAGGTGGGTCATAGAAACATTTGGAAAAGAAAGCAAGCTCAGGTGAGGGGAGGGAGCCAACAGGGGAAATGGGCTAAGAACTGGTGTAGAACTAACGTTTCATTTTCCGCAACAAGATGCAAAGACCCAATTTAATTAAATTACTAATGTCAAATTTTTAATGAACCTGCTTCTGCTTTGGGCTTTCTTCCTTCAAAATTAATGACTGGAACATCACTATAAATAAAAGTCAATTCTTTTTCAAAAGTCACTCTCAAATGCTTACTGCTCTTTACTTAATGAGCTATTCATAATCAGACCACTCTGACCTAATGCCACATGCAAAGAATGGGGCCCGTTTCCAACCGCACCTTTTTATCCCAAGCCCCCATCCCAAGAGGCTGCACAGTGAATGGAGAGCAGGCAGGTCTAGAGCTCTCAGAGGCCTGGATTCCACTCCCAGCCTGACCACTTCTGGCTGAGTGAACTTGAGCTGTAACTTCACTTCTTTGGTAAAGGGGTGTCAATGCTTCATCTGGAAGTAGAGATCCTTTTTCTTCCTATCTGGGACTGTATTAGGGCTGCTGTAACAAAGCACTTCAAGCTAGGTGTCTGCAAACAGCAGAAACTTTCTGCCTTACAGTGATGAGAGGTCAATGCTGAGGCAGCCTGCAGGGCCATCCTTGCTTTTCTCCTACTTCTGGTTGCTTGCTGGCAATCTCTGGTGTCCTATGGCTGGGAGGTACATCCTCCAGTCATCCAACCTCCATATGGGGTCTGCTGCTGCTGCATCTATGTCCAAATTTTTTTTTTTTTTGGTGGTACTGGGGTTTGAACTCAGGGCCTCTCACTTGCTAGGCAGGCACTCTACCACTTGAGCCACACCCCCAGCCCTTTGTGCTTTAGTTGTTTTTCAGATACTGTCAGCTTTTATTCCTGGGCTGCTATCCTCCTATTTATGCTTCCTGTCTAAGTGGGATGACAGGCACATGCCACCACACCCAGCTTTTATTAGTTGAGATGGGAGTCTCTTAAACTTTTTTCCCAGACTGACCTAGAACTAGCTCTCCACCTCCCAAGGAGCTAGGATTACAGGTGTGAGCCACCATGCCTAGCTCAAATTTTCCCCTTTGACAAGGATATCAGTCTGTTGGATTAGAGTACATTCCAGGGACCTCATCTTAACATGATCACCTACAAAGACCCTACTTCCAAATAAAGTCAAGTACACAGGTATTGAGGACTAGGTCTTCAACATATCTTTTGAGGAGATGAAATTCAGCCCATCAGAGTGGGCTGTTGTGGAGATTAAAGTTAGACTTACAATACACACTGCCGAGTGCCTGGTACATTTCTGGCGATGGGCTAAAAGTTCACTTTATTTATTCCTCAAAATGAACCTGTAGGATATGTATGAATCAGTCTCACTTTGCAGCTGATAAAGCTAAGGCACAGAAAACTTAAGTAACTCACTTGCCCAAAGACACACAGGTGGTCAATGGCAGAGCTAGAGCAAGACCAGGTCTTTCTGGCAGTATCTGTGTTCCTCACTGGTAGGTAGCATTCCTTGTGACAGAGGCCCAACATCCCTGCACACAGCAGGTGCTTAATAAATGAGAATGCCCTTCCTCCCTACATCCTTCTGGGACAGCCACAAGACAAAGGGCGATTACTTGATTGTCCAGACTGAAGAGTCTGATTTTCTCCCAGTCTGATATGCCAATCCTGTGCTTTTTTAATAATGTCAAGGGCGACACTTAAAAGTGTGGTCCTTTGTTGTGTGTCTAATGAGCAGCTTGCTGGACAGGCGTGGGAGATGGAGATAAGCCACGAAGAGAAGCCTTTCTAAGGCGCAGTCTCCTTTGATTTTTTTGTTCTGTTCGTGTGTTTTTTTCAGCACAGATATTATAACCGTTCATGCTCTCCTGTCTATAAAGCTTCCCTTTGATTGCTTACAAAATGAAGAATGGGATATTTACATCCAACGCAGCCCAGACGATATTATTAAAGCAAAGCCTGACATTGAACAGTTCCATTGTAGATTAGCTGTGGGGAATTTTGCCCCTTCTACACAGCCCAGCTCTTGCCAATCAACAGTATATTCTCCATGGTTGTGTGACAATGACTCTCCTCTGTGGCTGAAGTGCAGCAAAAGCGACATCATGCCTTGCTTTGTTTTTAATTTGGGACTTTGGCTCCTGTATTACAATGAAGAGTCATTTATGCTCTCTGGACAAGTATCCTCCATGTTTTCATTTCTTATTCTCCATCAAGGTACTCGATTCATCTCCACGGCCATATGAGGGATGCAAAGTGGCTGAGCGGAGAGCTGGGAAGAGAGATTCAGGCAGAAGGAGCTGGTCTTCCCACAACCCCCAGCGCGCAAATAAGAGACGGAGCCATGTGTGTGAGAGGGTGCGTGAGCATGAGTGTGTGACGGGGCTGAGCAGCCCGTATCTTTTGGTTCCCCGCATCGTGCTAGGCACATCTGAATCACACACGATCTCTTCTCATCTTTACAACTTCTGTGTTCTTAGCCATTTGGCCTCTTAACTGTAACTTGTCGCCCTGTGTCATCCTCAGTGTCAAGTGCTTTGAATATATTTCTATCCCCAGAGTGCTGTCTGGACTTGCTGTCTCCGATTCCTCTCTCTCACATTTACAGATTTATTTTACAGGGCTCATTTGAGCTATATTGTTACGGATTATATATACGTTTATATACTATGTTATATATGACATACTTTAATGTAATAGTTAATATAGTTGATATAAAATATATACCATATATATAATATATGGCAAGGTATAGTGTATGTCTGATACATGTATTTGTTGTTTATTTGTTTTACCTCACTACAATGCACACTCCATGTGGACAAGCCTTTTTTTGGTCTGTTTTTATCAATGCCCCAGTGTGTAACAATACTTTGATAAAAGTTTATAAAATGACTTAATGATGTCATTTAACCCTCTGAACAACCTGTTGCTAGAGATGCTATTTATTCCTCGTTGAGATGAGCATGCTTGCCAGAGAGGCTGGGGCACTTGCCCAAGGCTGCACAGCTCACTGCTGGGTGGAGAGGCAGGTGCAGGGCTGCTTCTAATCAGCACCTGTTTCCTGGGCCCACACATCTTCCTCCACACCTGGCCCTTCTCAAACATCCATAGAAACCTCCTGAGAGGGACGCACACCCATTCTCTTCACAGGGAGGGCTGGGTGACAGCTAGGCAAGCTATCCTGGAACTTGTCCTATACATTCTCTGCTACCTGTCAATTAAGCCAAGACAGAGGAGCCAGGGCCTCATGGGGTGGCACCTGACCCCTACAAAGAGTCAGCAGGCCCTGTCTTGCCTGGCTTCCCCTGACCCTTGTCTGACAGGAGCCCTCCCCAATGAGCCTGTTCTTGCAGCTCAGGTCTGTGGTCTTTGCAACCTGCAGCAAAGCTCCTGGGGAATTTTACGAAGGTCCCAAAGCCTGGTCCTGGTCCCCAAACCCCCAAATCAGAGTCTCAAAGGTCAGGTCCGGCTGCTCCAGGAGACTGTGAGGCAGAGGACAGCCATGACGGTTGATAGCAGCTCTCCCAATAGTCCATCAGGTTGCTCTCACCAGGGCCTCCCTGATGGCTGACTTTTACTTCTGAAGGCAGCAGCCTGGCCTCTTCCTGGCATTTCCTGTCCCACGTAAGTCACAACAGCCCCACCATTCCTTCTCAAGTGAAGATTTGCCCTCTCTCCTCTGGATGCCTGTGCCCAGCTCTCCCCATGCTGGCCTTGCTGTCCCCGAGGCACTGTCCCTGCTGATGCCCGAGTTAATGTTCTAGAATACCGAATTCCCTGTGGCTGTGCTCTATGGACACTGCCAGGTGCTCAGGTGCCGAAAGTGGGCTCCCTGCCACCTGGAAGGGAGGAGAAGGGAGGAAACTGGGATCCTCTCCATCGCTGTCAAGATAAATGAAGGCTTGGGCTCACGCAGCTCCTATTCTTCTGTGTTCTGACCTCTGCTGATATTTGCTACCTTCTCTCCTGCTCCTGTCTCATTCCGTTCATCATTAGGATTCCAAGCCACAGGTTCCTCACATACACCTTGCTTTTCTCTCAAATTCTCCACCTAGCAAGCTCCTACTCACCTGGCAAGGCCACAAGTAAATGTCACCTCTTCCATGAAGCCCTCCTTGGCGTGTTGTATAAACCACATCTTGACAGAAATGTAAAAAATGTCGTAATGCCATTGGTATTGGCTCCCAGAATGCTGGAACTCCTGGTCCACTAACAAGGCGGGCTCACGCTGGTCATTTAATTAATTTTGCAATCTCGTAAGACCACATGCCTGGAGTTTTGGGGCTCCTCTTGTGGAAGTATGTTAGGGTTTCACTTGCACTTCAATTCCCGTACTTGCCAGACAGCCTTGTAGCTCTTCCTTTCTCTTTCTTCCTTTCCCTCCCTCCCTTTCTTCCTCTCTTCTTTCCTTCCTTCCACATTCTGGCCTTTCAACAGCAGCTGAGCCTGCTTGTAATTATTTCTTTAGGTGTCTGTTTGCATTTCTGACTGTCCCTGGGGCATTTGATTTACCATCTGTTAGGACAAGAGTGTCCAGTATGAAAATGAATTATTAAGTGAATTAAATATATATATATAAATAAAAATATACATTATATAAACCATAAATCACATAGATGTATGTGTGTATATAAAAGCAATAAAGCAGTGCTGGTGGGTGGCAAACTTTAAATACCATCTGTGTCTCAACGCCCTGCGTGCCCTTGTGGTGTGAGAGCGGCCAGTGGTGACGTGTGCTCTGATGAGACTTTATTTACAACACGGGCAGCAGTCCTTGGGCCCCAGTTTGCTGCCCCTGCAGTAGTGCTGTTTGGTCGTGTGTTTAGCTCAGGTGTATGATTTATGTCCTCATTGCTATTCTTTAGCTTGTGATTACAAATCCCACTGTTGCCAAATAGAGTTGAATCTTCAACGCTGAAGGGTCACATGGTTAGAAGTGGAATAATAACAACAGTCTCCTCTTGAGTGTCTAACAGGACCTGGCATGCTGCTCAGTGCTTCGATTGCATTCTTTAGTTTGTTTCACCCAGAGAGAGGTGCCAGAACTGCCCCTCTTCACAGGGGGCAGAACACCCCACAGGCTAGGATCAGAGTGGGGTTGAAACTGAGCCAGATGACCTCAGTGCCTGTGCACTTTGCCAGGCAGTAACCTTTACCTCCAGGGATTCCAGCTCCGTGTTTGCATCACTACCTTCGTGGCATGGGGTCAGCCCTTCACAGTCCTTCTCCCTGCCAGGCCAAGAGCAGGCCTGACCCACACCCATCAGAACTCTCATCAGTCCCTGTCCCCAGCCCAGACCAGCTGGGCTACAAAGAAACCATCACCAATGACACCAGAGAGAGAGGCAGAGTGGGAACCCTAGTACCTCCCTAACCACGGGGCCATGGGCGCACTCCTTCACCTGGGGTTCTTTAGAATCAACACCAACAAGGGACACCACAGGCCCCAGAATAGGTGTCAAATAAAATACAAGACACTCAGTTGAATGTGAACTTGAAATTATCACAAATATTCATTTGGGGACATACTTATGCCAAGAATTACTTGTTCTTTGAAATACAAATTTAACTGGGTGCCTCTTGTTTTAATTTGCCAATTTGGCAAACCTGACCAAGGGAGAGTGGCCTCCTGTGTGTCAGACTTTAAGGTCTTAAACAGCTGTTTCTCTGGGGACATGAGAGGAAGGATGGGGAGGAGCTAGCACCTGCCTGAAGGAC